>NC_046188.1:34415000-36915000 GCF_011004875.1 Balearica regulorum gibbericeps | reverse complement strand
TACTAACAATAACCCAGGAAGTGACCAAGGTCAATCTTTGTCCACGCCGATGGTCCTGTTGAATGAAACCATTGTCCAAGGAGGCTGCCTGGGAACTTCATAAAGCAAACAAAGCGTTGCAAAGAATCCCCATGCCAACGCATGGAACTCCTGCTCAAAGGTGTTCCTCACATTTTGAAAAGCTATCTTTAAAAGAAAAAAAAGAGGTCTTAATAAATAAACTGTAACGAATGGTGCAAATTTGAAAGAGAGACTGCCAACACCTGGTTTGAAATGTTGCCAAACTTGTTACTATTTCTTATGGGATAATTTCCATAAATCTACTGTCAGGCATTCAAGTGGGAAGCTCAGTTTCCAACACAGTCATTGGAGCGAAATATGTTCCAAATGTAAGCACTCTGAATTTCTCACCTTAAGGATCCCTAATTTGTCATAGACTTTTCCCATAAATACATTCCTACAGTCACCACTGTTGCTGGTTTAAATAAAAAGCTCTTTACTGAAATATCTGCAGGTTTCAGTAAATGTAAATATCAATAAATGCCTATAGAAATTCTTGCCCAAGAATATGCAATGCTACTGTGAAAGTGATCAGAAATAGATAAACAACCACTTCCTTTCCTTTCAAACAAGCAAATATACTGCCTATAAAAATTCTACAAAATTCTACGTTATGCATAAATGCCCCTTTTAAAGAGATAATATGTATTTTGCCTTTAAAATGAAATTAAATTGATGAGCAAAATAGAGGCAATTAATTTCAGACATTAAAGATAAATTTTGAGTGTAATAAATAAGGGGATTCATTTAAATCACTGTCATTACTATTAATCATCTGACCATATTCTAACACCTAATCTTGAGGCATCTGTGAATGGCATAATATCTTCATGGTCAAACAATTTTGAACTCACATTTTAATGTGTCATCAGAATTTTGTCATAATTCATGTTGCTACAGTTTATTAATTTTACAAAGGCAGAAATGTAGAAAAAATTAGATACTATTTTCTTACAGAGTATCTTCAAGGAACAAACAAAATTAATTGAACTGATTGCTGATGTTGAAAATGGGGCAATTCCCTGGAGCACTACAGCACCTTCTCCCTTTTCCTGTTGCACGTAGAAAATTAAAACAGGGAGACCAACCTATCATTGATATTTTACTAAACAAAAAAAGGCACAAATAAATAAGGATTTTCTCAAACACAGGCAATGCACTTGGCACTTACTAAATTCTCACAGATCCAGAACATGGAGTTGGATAAGCATTGACCTAAGCCTTACATGAGTTACAAAATAGAGGGCTTCTAACACACACTGTGAGAAAGGAGGTAATTAGAGGGGTAAGCAGACAAACTTGAAGGTGAATTTAACAGAATGAAATGTATTAACAAATTTGGAATGGCTGTTTATGAGAAGGCTGGACGAAAGATTGTGACAACTGTTCTTTTGATTCTGAAAACCGTTATCTTTTTCATCATCTTTGTTTTCTCATTTCCTAGTAGTCTTTGTTGATGATTAGCAACTGTTACAATTTAACAGACTACGTAATGGAAAGGACTAGGCATGTTAGGGATTACAATAATGTTTTCCAACCTTTGTGGATAAATTTGCTATAGGGCTTACCTCATCTCATTGCTTAATGACTACTGTTCATTTGAGGTACTCTAAACTGTCATTTATTGCACTTAGAGAATGGAACCACATCAAAAGAACAAGTAAAGCAGCATTGACGTAGTGCACACATATTCCTCTGGTATGGTTGCACAGTACCTAGGCTCAGCTGTGATAAAAGATTATGCATACACACATATGTAGAGATTCCTCAGACACAATCATCCTGAGGAATAGAGAGGCACAGAATGAGGATTATACACACCAACAGGTATAAGTGAGAGCATTAGGCCACATACTAAGTAGAATGAATGTTCTTTTCCAGCCAGGAAATAATTCATGGGAACTTGGCAGAAGAATGCTAAAGAGAAAGCACCTTGTACCTTTTTCTCAAAACCTTCTGAGGAAATACTTGCTAAAAATAGCTTCAGTTCAAAAAATTGGGTAATCAATACGAAGTAAGAGTCTACTTAATGAATGAAACTCTCAAATTCTGATAGCAATTGCTCAGGCTAAGTCCTAAAAGATAATGTCTTGCCTTTTCTGTCTTGGAAAAACAAATAGGTGAATGACTAATATTCATGTTTGATGCATTGCTGTGCCGACCTATAAATGCAAGGGTAACAGGATTCTGAGAAGTAGCTTTTTGAAAAAGAGAAAGCCTATTTGCTTGGGCAAAAAAAACCCACCCAGAAAGAAGACCTTGATATAAAAGAGTGATTACAAAAATTTCCTAAAATTGAGATACGGTCTATGTCTTGTTGAAGGTATCTCGTAAGCTCCATGCAAAACCAGGAGATGCCACATAGATATTCTAGAGTAAGTGGTCTATATGAGCCTTGCATTCAGTTGAATCTGTTTTATACATAAACAACTAACTTCTTGGACAGTTGTTCTTGTTATCTCATCAGACCAAGAATGACTTTGCAGTTTTATACTACAATGAAATTGTCTAATTGCTTGACTACATGAAGATAGATTTGCTCTCAAATGAGAAGTATTTTTAATATGGATGCAATAAATCCAAAGTGAACAGGTACTCAATTCAAATAAGACTGATCTTGAAAAATACACTTTTCTGTATCAACAGGCAACAGTTTTATCTACCAAGGGAGACAAATGACCACCTTTCATCAGCCTTTTGCAAAAGTACCATTCTAACTGAAGATACTTTGACAGACAGCCAAAATAAATTCTTGAAATACTTTGACTCTGTTTTCTTGAGTGGAGAAGAACAAAACACCATGCCAAGAAGACTACTAGGTCTAGACAGAGCACCTGGCAGACATGGTAAGATACTATTTTGTCTAAACTAGAAACTATTAAGTACAAAATGGACTTAAAGGAAGTTAAAACAAGGAGTAAAAGACTCCTTAAACATACAAACAGAAAAAGAGAAAGTAGAAATTCTACCATTTGAGGTTGGAAAGACATCAATGGTAAACTAGGTAACAAAAAACAATACCTTGCCTGAATTTTGATTAGGGATGATAATACACAATGTGGGAACAAAGGCATAGTAATCATTGAGAATTAGTATAACGCTGTATTACTTTTGATGAGGCAATTGCTCTTATAAACAGATTAAATGTAGGACAGGAACATATAGAAGTAAAAATAGAATTGTTGGGAGGGCAAGGGAATTGCTAGTTGGAAAGTAACATTATATTTTGCTGAAAGAGGAACAGGCGGAAGAGAAGATATGAATATAGTTTGCAAATGAGTGATGTAGAAACTGACCTTATCTAGTATTTTCAATAATGATTTTGACACAAAAGTTAGGAGTGCTCTCAGATAAATATGGGAGGCATCATCATTACAGAATACTGAAGTAATCTCATCAGCATGTATTTGATAACATTGACGATTGCTGTAAAAGAAATGGAGTGAAATTTAACACAAAGTTCTGAACTAACAAGCATCGTTGTACATGGGCAAGGACTTAACAGTTGGAAAAAAGAGGTTATAAACCCACTGTACAAAACACCAGTAAAATCTCATATAAGCAGATACACAGTTTTGATCACTCCAATGAAGGTGAAATCTACAATAAATGCAGGAAAAGACTTTTGAAGGACTCTTTTTTAAAAGGAGGAAAATGAAGGAGTTTGACTTAGTTAATTCATAAAAATGAAAGACATCTATGCATCTGTTTCATTCTCTACATCCCCTTTATAAGTCTATCTGAGGAATGAATACATGGCCAAGAAAAGAATGGCCCATTTAAGTTAAAAGGCCAACAGTGGCACAAATGCAACTGAATGCAGACTGAGTGATGAAATAGCGAGGTTCTAAAACAAGGCTGGAGACAGCCGTACAGAGGAGAAAACTATGTTTAGTTTGCCAATCTTAGATGATATTACATATTACAACTTTAAATACCATTAGGTATTGCCTGAAATAAGAGATAAGATTCATAGAACCAGGAACGCCATTTACTTTTAACTCCCTTATTTCCTAAACACATTTTCAAAGGTGAAACTGGACTTCAGGGACTACCAGTACACTCACTAAAGAACCTACAACTTGAAGACAATTCCATATTTACATCATCCATGAGAAAAGCAACGTCTGTGCTTTAGATCCTTGCTTCTCTCTCACATCTTGCATCAGGCAGAGGCTACCTACTTCTGCGATGGAACCAGAGAACTTTTACTGCAGGTGATACATTAACCACAGGACCATGCATGCATTGGAAGAGCTTTCCTGGTCTAAACTTCAGTTTTCGCTCCTGTGAACACATAACTGCTTGATGCTGCTAGACTACCACCACTTTTTACAGGACTTCGGGTTGCATGTGCACATGAAATGCAGTATTATTTTTATATTGCAAATCTGTATGTGTTGGGTTTGTGTGGCAAGGTTTTGGTAGCGGGGTGGGGGGCTACAGGGGTGGCTTCTGTGAGAAGCTGCTAGAAGCTTCCCCTGTGTCTGATAGAGCCAATGCCAGATGGCTCCAAGACAGACCCGCCGCTGGCCAAGGCCAAGCCAGTCAGCGCCTCTGTGATAACATATTTAAGAAGGGAAAAAACCTGTTAGAGGGAGCTTTTGCAGCCGGAGAGAGGAGTGAGAAGATGTAAGAAACTCTGCAGACACCAAGGTCAGTGCAGAAGGAGGGGCAGGAGGTGCTCCAGGCGCTGGAGCAGAGATTCCCCTGCAGCCCGTGGTGAAGACCATGGTGAAGCAGGCTGTCCCCCTGCAGCCCATGGAGGGAGGATGAGGGGGTGTAGAGATTCCACCTCCAGCCCGTGGAGGACCCCACGCCGGAGCAGGTGGAGGCACCCGAAGGAGGCTGTGGCCCATGGGCTTCCCATGCTGGAGCAAGCTCCTGGCAGGACCTGTGGCCCCATGTACAGAGGAGCCCACGCCAGAGCAGGTTTGCTGGCAGGACTTGTGACCCCGTGGGGGACCCCATGCTGGAGCAGTTTGCTCCTGAAGGTCTGCACCCCATGGAAGAGACCCACGCTGGAGCAGTTCATGAAGGACTGTAGCCCGTGGGAGGGACTCCATGCTGGAGCAGGGGAACGATGAGAGGAGTCCTCCCCCTGAGGATGAAGGAGCGGCAGAAACAATGTGTGATGACCTGACTGTAACCCCCATTCCCCGTCCCCCCTGTGCTGCTGAGGGGGGAGGAGGTTGAAGCCGGGAGTGAAGTTGAGCCCAGGAAGATGGAAGGGGTGGGGGGAGGTGTTTTAAGATTTGATTTTATTTCTCATTCCTCTACTCTGTTTTGCCTAGTAATAAATTAGATGAATTCCCTCTCTAAGTTCAGTCTGTTTTGCTCGTGATGGTAATTAGTGAGTGATCTCTTCCTGTCCTTATCTCGACCCACAAGCTTTTCGTTGTGCTTTTTCTTCCCTGTCTAATGAAGGAGGGGAGTGATGGAGCGGCTCTGGTGGACACCGGGCCCTCAGCCAGGGTCAACCCACCACACTGTAGAAGCATGATACGATTTCAGGACGTGACATGCAAGTGGCTTGCTTCAATAGCAAGCTAATATGGACTTCTGCATGAGAATACTCCTTGAATAACTAACAGATATATTAAGAGTGGTAGAGAAAAAATGGAAATGTATGGATGTGGAAGCACCAGAAAGCATAGGAGAAGGACCATAAGAAAAATGTGTTGACAGCATACAGATTAGTAGTTCACTTAGTTCACAGCACTTCATGCAGCTTCTGGGTATGCCCAATCATTAAAACAAGACAACCTAAAATGATTTACAGACCAAAACAAAGAGTTGAGCCACTGAGAGATGATATTGGAATGATAAAAGCAGGTTTAGATAAGGAGAACACAGGACAGTGAGCAAATCTTACATATTCAAGATGTGGAACTGGATGGAGAGACAATTATCCCCTTAACTGTCAGCTCCTAAAGAGTATAAAAGGCACATTCAACACTGACTTAATGGGTTACCAGCATAAGAAGGAACCTAGAGAAGTTGTGGAGGGCTTGATAGCTGGTGCCCCACATCCTATTCATCATTTCAAGCAATCCTGACTAGACCAGGTGGGTACACATATATGGATGCCTGAATGCTGGACAGACTACTGAATGCATGTATCTTTGTGCTCTTGAGTAAGAAGATATGAAAGTGTGACTGAAATTGGTTTTGTTTTAAAATCACCTACCTCTCCTATAATATCTGGCATTGAACTTTGCTACACCGTCACTAAATTATTTACTATAATCAGAAACAAACAACTGGAAGAATGAGGATTGTTGTCTATCCTTACATTTTTGAAATTTCTGATCCTTTTACCAAAAAAAAGAACACAGCAGTAAGTGATGTGGATTATTTATTTTGTCAATAGTGAAGGAAAGAAGCAAGCCTGCCCATACCTGAGCTGTTGATTAAGATCAGGTTAATGTATGAATGGCTGAAATTACAGATTAGCAGGGACTGAGATACTTAAAAAGAGCAGCAGCAGCAAACCAAATTCCTACAAAAAGAACATATGACAAATATTAAAATTCAGCACATAGATGCATAGTTTTACTCTATAGTTTTACTCTTGAAACTATACCTCATGAAGAACCAAAAATAATTCAATTAGCACAGGTAATAATGATAGAATCATAGAATCATAGAATATCCTGAGTTGGAAGGGACCCATAAGGATCATCGAGTCCAACTCCTGGCTCCACACAGGACCAGCCGAATCAAAGCATATGACTGAGAGTGTTATCCAGACACTTCTGGAACTCAGTCAAGCTTGGTGCTGTGACCACTTCCCTGGGGAGCCTGTTCCAGTGCCTGACTGCCCTCTCGGTGAAGAACGTTTTCCTGATATCCAACCTAAACCTCCACTGTTGCAGCTTCATTCCATTCCCTCGGGTTCTATCACTGGTCACCAGAGGGAGGAGGTCAGAGCCTGCTCCTTTGCTCCCCTTCGTGAGGAAGCTGCAGGCCGTGATGAGGTCTCCCCTCAGTCTCCTCTTCTCCAGGCTGAACAAACCAAGGGACTTCAGCCTCTCCTCATACGTCTTCCCCTCTAGACCCTTCACCATCTTTGTTGCCCTCCTTTGGACACTCTCCAATAGTTTTATGTCCTTTTTGTACTGTGGCGCCCATAACTGCACACAGTACTCGAGGTGACGCTGCACCAGTGCAGTGTAGAGTGGGACAATCACTTCCCTAGACCAGCTAGCAATGCCGTGCTTGATGCACCCCAGGATATGGTTGGCCTTCCTGGCAGCCTGGGCACACTGTTGACTCATGTTCAACTTGCTGTCGACCAAGACCCCCAAGTCCCTTTCAGCATGGCTGGTCTCCAGCGTCTTATCGCCCAGTCTGTATGTATAGCCAGGGTTGCCCCTTCCCAGGTGCAGAATCCGGCACTTGCCCTTGTTAAACCTCATGCGGTTGGTGATTGCCCAGTTCTCCAATCTGTTCAGACCTCTCTGCAAGGCCTTTCCACCGTCGACAGAATCAACAGCTCCTCCCAGTTTGGTGTCATCCACAAACTTGCTCACAACACCTTCTAGTCCTACATTCAAGTCATTTATGAAAACATTAAAAAGAACTAGCCCTAAAATGGAGACCTGGGGAACCCCACTAGTGACTGGCCGCCAGCCTGATGTAACCCCGTTTACCATAACTCTTTGGGCCCGACCTGTCAGCCAGCTGCTCACCCATCGCACTATGTTTTTATCAAACTGTATGCTGGACATTTTGTCCAGAAGGACACTGTGAGAGACAGTAAGAGACACAATAAGAACTAATATCCCCAAGGAAAAAAGAATGAATGGAGAGGGGAAGTCAATATTGCTCCAAGAGGCCAACTCCAGCAAGACATCAAAATGATCACCAGGCACCAACAGTCTCAACAAGCATTGGTGACAAGACCAGAACTAGACATATTGAAAATGGAGCTAGCAAATATTTATGTAGAGAAGCATTCACAGTAATTTCTAAATGAAGAAACTGGATGAAAACCAGATGTAACTACATTGCTGTTTGGGAAAAAAAAAAAAAACCAAACCAAAACCCAAACCAAACCCCAAGCCTCTCATCTTGCAATACATGAGAGATTTATTTTGGATAGGAATTGAAAGGGTAAGGAGATCAACGTGAGAAGGATGCACATCTTTTCCTTTTCTAAAAGTAACGCCAAACTGAAGTTATCAGAATTTGAAAAAAACAGTTGGCATTTGAAGAAAGCATAGCAATAAATAAAACCTCTTGCTCCCAAAGCTAATTGAAAAAAACATTTCAAGGAGGAACTGACAAGCTGATGCAGCATAAGTATACATAGATCAGAACTCACGCAATGAATGTGTGAGCCAGGATGTCTGTACTGAAAGATTTTTCTCTTCTGGAGGGATACGCATGCAGAATAGTTACAACGTGAAAAAATAATTATTTTCAGGGAAAGACTGAGCAGCTTATTTCTCATATGTTTGAAAGCTTCACTGGACTCAGGAAAAGAACAGAATTCCAGAGCTTAATAAAATACCAACTGGTTACTAAGAAAGGGAAATGTAGGGAAATTTTGCACATTAGAGTTTCCTCATATGATTCAGTATATAACAGGTCTGAAAAGTAGCTGCTTCTGTGAAATCAAGAATTGTTCTGGATGCTCTGGATTGGTATAGGCAGCCGATTCCCAACTACTCTAACGTTCTTCTTTAGCCGTGCTGTAAACAGATCTTTAGGCATGAGACAAGGAAGGGAACTGGATTTTGGCATCACTCTACTACATCATACAGACTCCTGTTACCAATGAATAGGGTACTACTTGAAAAACAGATATTCAGTAAATAAAACTAAGTCAAATATGTACCTCAACTGAAATTCAGTGTTCAGCTTAAACTTGATCACACAAGTTTTTATTTTGCTTCTCTAGAGAGGCTCAGACTTGTTGATGAGTCTATTTTGGTACTAACAAAAAAGCCCCAAAGCCTACCCCTATATTTTTCAACCATCCTACAAAATGAATCTTTCATTTTAGAAAGCATTTTAGTAGACTTTGCTTATATTACTTATGATGTATTTGGGGTTTTTTTTTGATATCCCAAGCATACCAAGCTGCTTCTTTCTTAGTTACAACGTCTTGCTTTTGAAGCTGTGGCATTTAGTGTTTTTAACTAACAACAATCAGGGTTTCTAACCAAAATGTAAACTTGGTTAGAAAATAAGACTTGTTAGGACTCAATTATCCACGTTTTGCCAGGACAATACACTTTATACAGGGAGGAAAAAAGGCAATCATTATATGGAAAATATTCTAGTATCTTAAGTAGTAATTGATTTGGAAGCCACTGCTGCACGGTATTGAAGAGAATCTGGCAGGAAACAGTAGCTTGATGTGCATCAGTAAGCAGGATTCCTCATCTTAAGGCAACCCTGACTACTTTCTACTCCAATATACATTCTCTCAGCCTCTCTTTTCACTAAATATAATTTTTTGTAATCCTGGATTGTGCACCGAAAAAAAATATTAAGAGGAAATAAACCCCAGAAATAATCAAGAATTTTTAGCAGGATCAAATATCTAACTAAGCCCATGTGTCTATACACAGCTACCTGTTTTACAAAAAAAAAAGGCAAGAAACCCTTGCAGTGCTCGGATTGTGATTTCACCTACCTAGATCATCCTAACAATTTAAAACATCCCTTCCACTTTTCCATGCTCCTCAACCATATCACCGCTAAATAGCTGTGCCAAAGCACTTGTTACTTACTTAAACAAGTGCCTAGGTAGAAAAAACTATAGCATATAGCAAGCTTAATAAATAAAAAAAAGAAAAAAAACTTCACTTGGGAATTTAATGTAGGGGTACAAATTTTAATTGTAATATATATTCACATACTTGCCATATCATTTTCACCTCGATGACCACCTTAAGAAGAAACAGTAGGAATCAAGATAACAAATATAAAATTTAGTGCACTCAATGTACACAAAACTACAGCTTGCCAAATCACGTCCTGAACAGCATCTTATTATTAACTAAGAACTTCTGGTAAGCACCCTGATCTTTCTTCTACTGAAAAATACCAAATATTTCTACTGAAAAATTTGTAACAATAATTGATACAAAAGCATCTTCTCAACTCTACCTGCTCCCGTCTGTTAATGTTATTACCTCACATAGTAGTTGTATATTAAAAGTCACAACACTAGATTGAAAATATAAATCATAATTAGGTTTAGTATTAATTTGTAACTCATTTGACTGTGTAAAAAACTTGCACCAATCTGCACATTCAACATAAAAGCTATGGTTCATGACAGAAGGTGTTCAAAGCATCATTTTTCAGTGGTAGCAAGCATGAGTGATGATTGAGATAATAAAATGTTTTTTGCCACGGAAATAATTCTCATCAGCCTTTTATTTTTTTAGAAGTTGTTTAATGTATTTTTCTAAGCCTTTTCATTTCAGAAATTCTCTGCAGCTGAAACATTTACATAAATTACAAGTATCATACTTTTTACTTTAGGAATACTAGGTCTTTAGGTGAATATCAACTTACAAATGATAAAGGTAACAGTTCTTAATAGGAGGCAGCTACAGAAAGTTAAAGAAAGTGATCAACTGGCAGAATTAAATGTACTATACTACAAAGAAGGTGTGGATGGAGGGGTGGATAGAGGAGATGACAGTTTTGCTAAAATTTAAAAAACTTCTGAAAAGTAGTCTTGCTTGCTCATTTTAGCTGTAAAATAGTGTTTATATACTTTTCTTACGTAGGAATTAAAAGCTAATTGCCACAACAAAAAATATGTAAGGATGTAGCTTAACACCACCGAGGGTTTTGTCTGATTCAGTGTAACTAAAAAATGGATAGCTAGGGAATGGACAGATAACCAGCAAGTAAAGGAGAGAGATACTTTTTCTTAAATAGAATGTAAGGAGTGCCAGGAATGAAGTAGCAAGATGGAAAAAGAAAAATCTGCTTTTCATCTTAAAAGTACTATAACAAGTTCCTTAGGATCCTTCATGATCAAAGATAACACTGAAAGAAACTTTGCATATTGAAGTGGAAGATCTGAGCATCAGTGAGACTGATGATCTTGCAAAGTGAAATACTTTGAATGCCTCTTGTCACTGAAATGTATTCCTGGCAATAATTTAAAACCTGTCCTTGGTCTTCTATATCTGCTTCATTTGACTTTAACACACAACATTGCCAAAAATTAAATATTGATTACGTCATTTAAGTATGGGAGAAGCGAAGACTTCAACTTGAAAGCTGTAATTTTCTTTTATACTAATATCATCTCCCTAAGAGTAGAACAAAATTAGAAGTTTAAAGGGGTGACTCAGTCATTTGCTCTGGATATATTCTTTTAAGTTATCTGAAGTTATAGATCTAAAATTTTATACTATAAATTTAAAAAAAGCCCCAAGAGTCAACATTAATTCAAACATTAAAAAAATTCTCCATATTTGTAAAAGGTATTTTACACTAGACAGTGTATTGCTTTTGTATCTGAAAAGAACATTGCATTTAACTTCATGAAAATGCCAACCACAAACATACACAAAAATATAGCAAGATCTTAGAGAGCAGCTACTGGAAATGACAAGAAAAACTTGCAACCCACACTGTGTCTTCCTAAACTTTTGTCATGTGAGTATTCAGCAAATTCATCTAACCTTGTTGAGAAAGCAGTAAAACTTTAAAAAGGCCAAAACTGTATCGTAGAAGATAAAAATATCTGTCACAATCACTATCAACTTTATGGTTGAATAACTAAAAGGGAGGACTGCTAGTGTAGTTTTCCCCAGAGTAAAGCTTAGATTGCCTCTACATCTAAATCCATCTACTATAAATATGGTTTAAATGCTCTTTGAGCCACAATGGATTTTGCTTGAAACTCAAATGTAATTTAGATAACAAGGCAGGTGTTCTACAGAGATTTATTAAAAGCTAACAGAACCAAGTTTACTTAGTTTTGGGGATGTACCTAATGACAGACAAAGTAGTCCCAGTGGAAATTTGTCTTGAGAAGTTCTGACCTCCCAAGAGGCTACAGTGAAAAACATAATTACTTCTTTTCTCAGGAAATTAAACTTTTGAGGACTGATTGAAATATAGAGGTTCAAACTCAATATTCATCATTTACTACTTTGTTAGAAACAGAGATTTTCAGAAAACATGGAAGATAAAGTGTAAACAGTAAAGCAATTTAAAATTGATGATTGTTGTATTTTGCCTATGTGATCTGTGTGTATATATATACAACATTAGGTTTTCAAAATATAAATATAAAAAGGTAAAGACTTCTAACAGATCAATCAGGAGTATTAGTAACGCACTCTCCCATACCTTCTCTCCAATACCCCCATGCATTAGTAACCTGCTACTTACATTCATTCAATAGAGGTGCTCCCGTCATTGCAGAAGCTTGATTTTTTTTCTGAGACACACACACAAGTTTCTGCTATTCAGCAAATTCAGTAAGAGAGATGTAAGGGTTTATGTACATTTAGGACAAAAAATACAACAAGAAAATGGTACAACAAAATAAACTGGAATATGTAGTTGACAAAGAAATATAGCTCTATGGCTAGACCACCACTCCAACCAAAATAAACAGTTCAAAGAAAATGAAATTGGTTTTTTGCTGAAACTTCCTCTCCTTTGTTTCATCTCATATGTACATGTTTTGGAGCCCTGAAATGAGTTCCTAAACCAGAAAATGAGAGTATTGAAAAAGATACACACTTGCAGATTAAAGAAGAAAAAAAACCACCCTGGAATATCAACTGGATGCTGAAGTACAATTTATCTCTATTCTCACTACTGTGTGGATCAAGAGGTCCAGTGTACATTGAATTCATATTGCATTATTAGAAAGCCAGGATCCAGAAGGAAAAACACAGAAAGTGAAGACATACTGACATTTAGACATACTGACAATCTTGAAGAATATGAATGAACTATATTTCTTGACAAATTCAGATGATGCTTGAGAACTTGTGGGTACTGAAAAGGATTGAACAAAAAGATAATGAGTAGTTTGGGTTTTTTTAAAGTAATAAGTAAAATGAACGACGAGTTCTCTAAGTGGCAAAGAAGCTTATACTTTTGTGCAAATTCCAACCTCTATGTAATAGGAACAGATGAGATCACCCTTCAAGTTTATTTTCCAGTTGGGCTTTCCTAGATCTTTCCCTATATCAGCTTGTACCACCCACTTTTGAAAGACATCACAGAAAAGCTAGACTAGCTAGATGTTGCATGGCAATTCCTGTTATAAAAGTGGTGTGGTCTCACACATTTTGAACAAAATCCGATTTTACAGTAATACAGGAAAAACAGGGCTTAACATGAAATACCAAAGCATGATCCAATTATGATAAGAGCTCATCTCAATTAATTTCCCAAAGAAGAGTTCCAGATTTTTAATCTGTTTCAAAGTTCTTGTAGGTTCCTGCTGTAATCTCTGAATCTTTGAAGATAGTCTAGAGGAGTGCATTCTGCTTCACAACAGATAAGCTTTACTCCTTCCCATTGTGATAACCTTCCTGAAAATATATAGGCTTCATCTAGAGCTATTTCTTAGCAGCGTTGTCTCTGGTTTTATGCCTGGTCTCCTTTGGTTTACTGTGGACACTTTTGTTTTGTCAACAGGCATAAACCAGTGCAATTTCCCTGTTCTGTATTGCTCTTGTGCTCTGTGTGTTCTAATGTAATAAGCTCTGAGTTTTTATTTTTAAGCCATCAGACAAGTGACAATTTTTTGGCAAAAAAATGAAGGAGCTGCTTGCAGATAGAATTCACTGAACATCATCCTAAGAAAAGTAGACTATATAACAAAGTTCAAGTATGCTGTCCATCAGAATAATTCTGCTTCTATTACAGTGAAGGTGAGTACTGCATAAAACAATCCCATAGGCTAAACCAAAACATTTTTGTGGGTGGTTGCCAATAAATCTTGTTTGCTGACAGAAAAGAATGAGACAGCAGGAAAGAAGAACTAGCAGATGCTGGCAATCACTTTAGCAAGCCGAATAATCTTCAAGGATCATGAATTAGATGAGGAAGAATGTTATTGTTTGCCATCTGCTATGGGCCTATTAGTATGTCAGCATCTGGTGCCACAGAAAGATCTTTGCGATGTGAATGCACAAAGTGAATTCAGACAGAGTTTTCTTCTGCTGTAAGGAATCCTGCCGAAGGTAAACATTACGGGCCTTGCCACTGGTCAATTCACTTAGGTTTTTTGATGTATGCTATTTAAAGTTTGATAAAAAGAGACCATAACAGAGTTCACCTCAATGATTAAACAGTATAGCGTAATCAGTAAGAACTGAATAATAATCCCACAAGGTTGGCATTAAAACTTTCTTTCTATTCAATTTAGGTTGTTTTCTGTTTCCAAATGTCAGGCAGCAAATATCTAAGTTTGAGCAAAACCAGTTGGTTTGAAAGTGTCTTAAACCGACCAAAAATAAAGCAGGGCACAGAACTGCCCCAGCCCAGGCTAGAAATTTGCACATACATTTTGTTGAGAAAATACTACTTGCTTAATGTTGTTACTCAGTGGCAGGATTATCTATGTTCCTGGGGATATTCAAGACATTTGAGGTGTTAACAATTTCGTATTCATGATTGATATTGCAAGAGATAACATGAAACTTCAGTAACCATAACATATTGGTGGACCCACATATTAAACTGTGAAACACTATACATGGAATGAACTATACTGTCTTGCATTTTTATCTATTACTTAGAATGATACAACCCTTGCATGCGAACCAACCTTGATCAGCAGAGCCAATACATTAATCTGATAGATTATATGTCTGAGCATGAAGCTTGCAAGGCATAAGTGTACTTACTTTTGGTGTTGGGCAGGATGCAGTGGAAAGACGAGAGGTGGCCTGGGCACGAGGAGACTCTGAAGGAGTAGTACTGAGGGAGGCTGTATCACGTGGGAGCACCTGAACACCACGAGAGATGATGGAATCTGGAATCTTAAAAAGAAGAGAGGTGGAATTAATAGTAAAAAAATATAATTTCTTTAAAACTTACTCAAAACATTACATCAAAAACCTAAGAATACCTCATTCATCAGTTTGCATACATCCCCATATGCAGTGCTGGCAGTTGTTAATGGCATGTTCTCATAGTTTCAGTAACAAATACCTAGCAAATATATAATATCATATTCTAACTGAAGTAGCATAGAACATACTATTTATCCTGAAAAACATATGAATCAGACACACTACACCAGGAAATAATAAGAAAGTAATGTTTTTCCTTTTAAGCCTCTGTTTCAAACCCAACAGTGACCAACAGTGATTTCTACTGTGGCATGAGGTGAAGCAGACTTCCCATTCTCTAACTAGGGGACAATATTCTGAACAGAAACCCATTTATTAGCAATGACTGAATCCTTCTGAAGAAATGTCATGCAGTGAGAAAATTTCTCATAAGAAATGTCATGCAGTGAGTAAATACTCTTCATTCCGTGTACTGAAGACTTTATTTCAGCTACAAAAATTCTTGATCTAAGGTCTGTGCTGCAAAAGCTACAGGCCTCTCTGGGGGGCGTGCAGACAAAAGCACTAGAAACCACCATCCAAAGCCAACACTTGGTTTAAAATGCATTCTGAAGGGAAAAATAAAAATTCAATCTCTTCCCCCCCGCCCCTCCCCCCAATGTATTAGAAAGCCAGCTAGGAAAGCAAATCCCCAACGAACATGACTGGAAAACTGGTAACAACAAATGAGGAGAAGACTGAGGCACTCAACAACTGTTTTGCCTCAGTCTTCACTGGCAACCTCTCTTCCCACACCTCTTGAGTGGATGGGCCACAAGACAGGGACTGGGGGAGCAAAGTCCTTCCCACTGTAAGACATGATCAGGGTCATGACCACCTGAGGAACCTGAACATACATAAGTCTATGGGATCTGACGAAATGTGTCCCAGAGTCCTGAAGGAATTGGCTGATGAAGTTGCCAAGCCACTCCATGATACTTGAAAAACCTTGTCAGTCAGGTGAAGTCTCTGGTGACTAGAAGAAGGGAAACATTGCACCCATTTTTAAAAGGGGTAAAAAGGGGGACCCTGGGAACTACCAACCTGTAGGCCTCACCTCTGTGCCTGGGAAGACCGTGGAACAGATCCTCCTAGAAGCTATGCTAAGGCACATTGAGGACACGATTTGAGACAGCCAGCATGGCTCCACCAAGGGCAAATCTTGCCTGACCAATCTTGTGGCCTTCTAAGATGGAGTGACTATATCAGTGGACAAGGGAAGAGCTACAGATATCATCTATCTGGACCTCTGTAAGGCCTTTGACACTGTCCCCCACAACATCCTCCTCTCTGAATTGGAGACACATGGATTTGATGGGTGGACTGTTCAGTGGATGAGGAATTGGTTGGACGATTACATCCAGAGGGTAGTGGTCAACAGCTCAATGTCCAGATGGAGATCGGTGACAAGTGTCATCCCTCAAGGGTCTGTACTGGGACCAGTAGTGATTAATATCTTCATCAATGACATAGTGGGATTGAGTGCACCCTCAGATGACACCAAGCTGAGTGGTGGGGTTGACACACCTGAGGGACGGGATGCCATCCAGAGGGACCTGGACAAGCTCAGGAAGTGGGCTCATGTACCTCATGAGGCCCAACAAGGTCAAGTGCAAGGTCCTGCACCTGGGTTAGGGGCAACTCCCCCTATCAATACAGGCTGGTAGATGAAGGGAACCCACTGGAAAATACCTCCTTCCAGGAACAAGCTTGAATCCTAGCTTTTAAAATCTGTTGTATCCTTAGGATCAGTGTCAGGATATTAAGACAGCGTTCTTGCTTGTCTCTGTGCAGTTAAAATAACCAATCTTAAGACTCAAATCATTACATACTGCTTTTTTTAAGTCATGTTTCCCCTCAACTTCCTTGGTTCCCATCTGTAAATAATGACTATGTCTAAGTTAGCAACCTTGACTTAAAGATACTGGGTTATATCTAGGGGATCTTATTTCACCATAAATCCTCCTCCACACATTACAGTTTCTTGTATTTATAACCTGCTTATAAGTTGTGTGGAAATAGATATTGTTCTCAGTGTGCCACCAACTGCCTGCTTTCTGGTCTACTGCTATGTTTCTAGACTGACAGTATTTTTTGCCAGTCAATTTCTATCAGCATTTAAAAAAAAAACAAAACCCAAACAACTTTCTTCAGAGGATCTTTCAAGGCTAAGCAACTTGTGCTGCAATTTCCACTCCAAATCATGAAGTCAGTAGAGTTTCTCTTCACTACCGACAATTATGCCAGGGATATTTTCCTCTCCAGAAACACTGCCTAACTGGCCTCTACTTGGAATATTCTGATTTGCAAATGGCATCTTAGAGATGTACTATACAGAGAGGTAAACAGAAATAATGATCATGCAAACAGTTTGTAGTCAGAAGCACCATTTCCCTTCTGTTCTCTTTTTCTCCTGAAATCCCATCTTAAATATGTTAAACACAAAAAAAGGCTGACATCCCTAAGTTTTATATTAGTGTAGCTCCAATACTACCTACAACTTTTAATGCTTCCTTTTAATCTCCATGACTAAGGACAACACAGCAAAGAACCTACATTTTGATACAGGCATCAAATAAAGACACAGTAAAAGAACAGTTTTAAGTCTTAAATAAGGCACCTTTTCTTTACCCTCCTGTGATAAAAAGCTGCACACATCTTGATATGATTGTGTACAGGTCCATTACCTCTTTTATTTACTCCAAGATCACATAATACAATACAAATACAATATTGCTTTTGCAAATTATACTATAATCCAGTTCTCCCTGGGTTTAGCCTGGTTACTCCAGAGTAACCAGATATTACAGATTGTCTCATCCCCTTCAGGCAAGTAACTGTTTTGGTTTTTTTTCTATCCACCATATCCATCAATCTATCATTTCTTCTAAAATTTTTCCGATATCACCTTTTTCAGAACAAAAAACTCTCTCTGCAACAAAATGACTGAGATAATTCCAGTCTCCATTGAACTGTATGTGAAGAACTAATTTTTGTCTGTGAGAAAATTAAAATTTAAGCAAAATTTCAGCCAGGACATTAATCAGAAAAGGAGGCTGAAGATAAAGGGAAAAGATGATTATAGGCATTTAATTTCAATGAGAATCATTCCCTAATCACTACCTTTACAGAAAATACAATTGCCATAAAATAATCCATATATAAACCTATCTAGAAATCTTAAGTTTCAGCTTGCTAGCTTTCACAGACACAAAATCTCACTGAGAGAATTAAGTCAGTTCACAGTTACAAACTTTGCTCTCAAGAGGTTTACTTCTCTAACATGACAGTGGAGTGTGTTGTATTGCTAAAACCAGCATTAATATTCTCTTTAAAACACTACCACCTGCTGATTTCAGAGAAGGTACGAATATGTATACTGCATAAACATGAAAATATAAAAAATATAATAGATATATACTGTTCATTAAGTAAAAGGAACAATAGAATAGGATTGGTATTTCTATGCATATATGTTATGTGATTTGGGGAATGTCTCATTTTTCTCACCTACATTTAGTAAGTTTTTTTCCTTATAAAATTAAATTTAGGCAATCTAAGTCTCTAATCAAGATAACATCTTGTTAACCCTGCAAAAGAGGTTGATAAACCCATGAGAAATTTCTGTCTTTTCTGGAGCCTGGAAATCTGCAATAAGGAAGGGCAGGAATATTATTGTATTTTGGATAGATTTTTTTTTTTTTAAAGTTTCACAAAGTCACACTCTGAGTATTTATAATGTCGCCCCCTAAACTTTTTGATGTCATTTGCCAGTTTCAAACAAATTTAATAGAGGGTAGAGGTCTCAAAACTCTAAATGGGGTACAATAAAACTAAATTCAGTAACAATAGCTTCTGTTTACACTAGATGGAGTGGAAAACCTGTTGTAACATGCTGATGGAGAAAGAAATGAGTGAGAAATTAATGAAGTGACAGAGAAAGCTATCCACCAGTCATGGCTTTTACAATTTTTATCTGATACGACATTTTCCAGAAGTACTTTTATATTGGTTTAAATATTTGTGCTTTCAGATTAGAGACTAAGTGTTGACAAGAAGGAGAAAAAGGAAAAGATATGAGCTCTTTATTCTCTTTTGCTGAGGACTGGAACAAAGATTGACAGTGCTGGTGAAGCACTAAGAAAACAAGCTATAGATTATCAATTACCATGATTGTTATACAAGAGCAAAAATATCCTAAAAACATAGAGAAAGGACAGCTTTAAAAACAACAGTCACCTTCTGAAAAACTAGCTGCTTCCTCCTCTAAATTTGAAAATCTGATTTGGATTACAGAATGCGTAAAACAACCGCTCAAGAGTAATTTGCAAAAGGGCACAGGAGCCTGGATGACAGCTTCACAGCGTGCTTCAGAGAGGCTGAATTCACTTTTTTACTGATACTGGAAAACATGGTGCCAATTCTAGTTTAGTGAGCTCAACTCAAAAAAATGAAACTATTGAAATAAATGTGTGTGTGCGTGTGTATGTATGTATATACACATATATAGCTTTATATCAGGTGTGTGAACTTTAAAGTCTTCACACTTCCTAAGTGACTTTTCAAGAGACATGGTCATCATGTTTTAAATACAGAAGTGTTATGCTATTTGACTGATGGTTTAAATTACTGTTGGCTAAGGGAACAAGAAAGTGCAGCCTCCAGTCATCAAATCTGGTGACATATTTTCCCAAGAACTTACACCCCGTTTGCTGGCTGACATGGAATAAACAGGTCAGACAGCACAACTCTCTCTAGGCCAATTGCCTTCCTCAGCTTTCTCTTACAGTTATGAATACAGTAAATTATGTTTCATTCCTGATGATACTGTAGCCATTATTCTATCTTGATTCAAGCCTAGACTAAATCTTTGGGAGATGGAAAACACAGTATTTTGTTAGAGCCCGAGTTAAAACCCCTGGGTTATAATAAACTACATCCTTTCTACTATTCATTGAAATAGTTGCCTACTATTCACTAAAATCCAGTCATTTATAAAAAGTCCACTGCATCTTGACTCCTCAAGTCTTTTCTTCTCTTTCTGAGAAATTCTACTTCTTAGCAGAACAGAAAATAAGGGAGAAACTGCGAGTGATGAAAGCAAACAATGAACACCCAGTGCAAATGCTGTATTATGTTGACAAACTATTGAGAGAAAAAAGCAAAGCAAGGCAAACGAAGGGGAAAAAGTTACCAAAATTTCATAGCTCTAAAGCAATAATTTTAGGAGATCATTTTAATTATATTCAATTATTGATTATACTAGATGATAAAGCCAATGACTAATCAGAAACACGGGCTTTATAGCAACGATTATCTCAGCAGCCAAATGATTCAAACTGACAACGCGCACAAACTTTACCTTGTTTAGCCCTGTATCTTAAACAGAATATTTTCTGTAGCATGTTCTCTAAAAGATAGCACTGATGTGTCTTTGTTAGAAGAAGATAAGTAACACTGTCTCTTCACACAGCAGACTAGGAGGCAGGCAGCGTATTTTTAGCTACTGTTAGTGCAAAAGCCTCTTGGAAGTGTCTCTTACCGGTTCTCCTGCACTGCCTGCTGCGTGATGGCAATAACTGATGAGACCAGGGATGGGCTGTTCACCTTTTGCCATGATAACAGCTGAACTGGTGTAGGATGGATGCTTCTAATGCACAACACATAACAGCTATGAGTACAGTGACAGGAAAACATGAAACTATACAAGCAAATGACTGAAAGGGAATGAGGTGAAAACAAGTGTGACGCTGAAATGCCAAGCTCATATGAACACAGCCAGTTTAGATCTCAGGTACTTTCTGCCTTTAAAAATTGTACATCTTATTGACCTTTGCCTATATCAAAAGAAATTAATCAATTTAAAATTTGCATTAATAAAAAGTGAAACTTGCAAGTGATAATTACCTTAATTCATCCCTGTAAAGATATATGTAATCAGGATTTCCTGTACATGAGGAGATGATCTCCAGCTGCAGCTGTCTTAGAAATGTCAAGATGTCTCAGCCTGAATTCACATTTCTGGAGTTAGAATGTTGCTGCTTTCGTTTAGAAATTCTTTAATATAATTTTGAGTTACTTAGACTTTCAATTCCCATAATAAGAATTAAAAGCACAATTTGTGGAGTAAATATAGAACAAAGCAGTTTGGAAAAAAACCTGTCCAAACACATAGAAGTACCTTGTCTTTCCATCTGAAAACTGAAGACATAAAACTGAGGTAAGTATTTATATACTGCTTCAAATAATACGATATTTATTTGGAAAACATTTACAATTTGAACTGATATAATTTGCAAGTGTTATCTTTTTTTTTCCTTTTGTAGTCTCAAATTTATTATTTTGGTTTGAGTAATGTTGATCAATGATTACTGGTTAAAGCAAGGCTATAAAGACAGTGTGATGACATTTAATTTTGCGGCAGGATTTCACATCTCTTATGCGGACATGCACACTGGAATAAAGTAGTCTGGATAGCTTATTACTTAACCTGCTATGTATCTGTCATACTTTTTATCAGTGTTTTTAGAAACTAACATTTTCTTTTCAAAATAGACATTATGGCTTAGACAATTTTGTTGTGATTCCTTAATATGCCACCTACTGGATTTTGCACGTTCAGGAGTGTGAGTACTTTGAATTAAAAAAAAAACCAAACCACTAAAAATAGTCTGGCACATCAGAATGGTATCATAAAAATGCATGTTATCGTCAAGACAATGTACAATATATCTCCCACTGAAATTTCAGATCACCTACTGACACAGGATTCATATCTTTTTATGAAGCTGTATTTCTACAAAATGTACCAAAAGTACATCTGTTTGACACACAGGCATCAATGTATAGTCTTAACATGCAAAGGAATATTGGTGGAAAGTACCTGAGACAGAAACTAAAGGGTCTCTTAGGGAAACAAGCCAGGCTCACCTTAGCTGCAATGGCTGCTGCCGTTATATGTGAAGAAGAACTGTCCTCTGTTGAGGCAACTCCACTATCCTTCTTCTCTTCCTCCTCTTCCTCACACTGTACTCCTTTGTCTTCTGTCTGCTTGTGAGGGCTGGTGGTTGGAGGAGGAGAAAGAGGAGGTGGTGGTGAAGGTAGATCTTCGAGCTCATCGTGTACCTCCTTTACTTTTACAATGGCATCCCGCAAAAGATCAATGGCGTGAGGTAGGGCTGGCAGTATAAACTGAAAGCATTCCTATGCACAACGAGAAGAGAAATGACTATGAAAAGTTACCTGCAGAAGTAAATAGGGATTTTTCAGATTTACTCTTAAAAGATATTTGGGATTTAGATCATTTAGATCACTCGATCATAAATAAAACCTATGCAATTGCTTATAGAGGGTAAAAAAAACAAACGCAGAACCGGAACTGGGGACTGTACAATATATTTTTGCCTTTTTTTCATGCAAATATCGTCAGTTATACAACAGGGCTACTGTAATTAAGCTAATATTGGATTAAAACTTCAGAAAATAAGAGTTAAATTTTTATGAATGCATAATACAGAAACCAGTTCACAGCAGTTGGCAGAATGCAGAATAAAACATTAACTCTATCCCTGCAGGGATATTAACTTTAAACCATTCCTATTATGTTCCTTCACAATTAGAAAACAATTCATAAGGGTTTCCATAATTATACTTCTATATAAGTATATCCTTTTTTATTCATGGATTTATCCTATATACTGGCAGAATGACAAACTACACTGATGTCACTATAATTTTATGTAACTCAGAAAAAATTGTTCATAAATAATCTGTTTTTCAAACCCCTCCTTGCTCTGTGATCTTAAAAACAGTTAGAAAGTTTATTTTGTAACGCTGGTGAAAGCAAAAATGCAGACACCGTGTAACTATTCTTGTTCCATAATGGACACACACATATATAGCTACCTCTGCTGCTAGAATATGCCAGTATTTCATCAAATGAAAGAGGAACCTCAGGATGTCACGCAGTGCAGGCTCCTGCTCAGATCAGGGTCAATACAAAATTCACACAGGTTGCTTAGGGCTTTGTTCAGTAAAGTCTTGAAAAAATCCAAGAACAGAGACTCCACAACCCTTCCTGACAATCTGTTCTAATCTTTAATTACCGTCAAAGTGATTTTTTTTTTCTTTTTCTTTTTATCCAGCTGGAAGCTACCTGCTTCAATTTATGACTATTGTCTTTCATCCTCTTCCCAGGCACCTCAGTAAAGAGTTTTCTTCATGTCATTTCAGCAGACTGCATATAAACATTAAATTACTGGAAAATGATGGCAGGGTCACAGGAATGAATTACCATGGCAGTGCAGTTAGGGAACATACAAGTTGACAGAGAAAGCTGACATTATTCCTTTTGTTGCACTTCATTTTTGGTTTTGTTTCAAGCATAAGGAAGATTTTAAAAATGTTATTCCAACATTTTAGAATATTCAGAAATAACGATAAACATTTCACAAAGACCTACTGTAACAAAAATTTTCCGTAAATATAAATGACCATGTAAACAAAACAAAGAGCAAACCATTCATCAGAAATTACTAGAGTTTAAATAAGCCACTTTGTAAGTCAAAAACATGACTCACAAACACTGTATTTACTCAAAGCTTCTAAGTAAGAACCCACCTGTCAGTCACTCCTTTAGGAGTAATGAAAAGTCAGTTATAAATTCTTTAAACATTCAATTTGGCACTCTGAAAAACTGGAGTAAACTGGATGAGCATAAGATGCTGTATATAATGAATATATATTAAAATATATTTGTAAACATAATAAAGAATTATAACTTGTAATGTAATTGCAAACCTCAGAGTTACTGTGCCTCCACAGTATTAGTTTGAAGATGGTTTAAAATACTGAAGCATACAACCATCATTACTTCAGTAAAAAAGCAGACCTCAAGTACATGGCAAACCAGGACAACAATCTGTGAACTGACCAATAATCATGAAAAAGTACATTAATGATTAACTCATTAGAGAAGCATGTTCCCTACTCCTACCACTGAAATAAAGCCTTGTTGGCTGACTGCTGATGAATAGGTTCCCAGTAAGTACTCTAAAAGCTCATGCTATTTGTAAAACTCATTGTTTTAGGCAATTGTTAATACAATTATGAAAATTGCCATAGACCCAATTATTTCAATGAGTATCTGGTAATTTCACACTTTGCCCTCTTTCATAACATTAAATACCTTTTGCAAGGTGAAAAGAAAAGAAAACAGACCAGAATAACACAAAATGGAAGCATTCTACAGATCTCAATTCAGTGGTACATGCCACACAAACATTCTCTGGATAAAACACGCTTGGCATGCATTGTGTCCATTTTTGGGATGGAGCATTTACACTGCTGCCATTTTCTATTAATATTTTAATATTTTATTAATGAAATATGCATACCACTGCAACTTCATAGCTTTATATAAGCTGCTTCTATGATTGTATTAATACAATGGAAAGGAAATTAGCAAGTCATAAGAGAGAAATGAGAGAAAGTCCTGGTAGCAACCCATCCTATTTGGTTCTTGAGATCCAGCCTGTTACGGAACAATTTTCTCTACTATTCATCTTAAAGAAATCTTTGCTGAAATTTGATACTTTAAAGATGTTTCATATTAAAATAAATTGTGACAGAACAGAGTATCATGATGACAGGAACAAATAAATCATCAGTTTATAAAAAGCTTGCTTATATAATGAAATCATACGAGATTTTTCTTTCATTTCCAGCAGAATTACCTTTTTTATTACTTAGTTCATAAAATAATTATTAACATTTTTTTCATTTCTTTTCCTCATCATCTTTCTACAATTTACCTGTCTTCATAGTCTGAGTGCCTCAGGGCAGAAAATGGCAATTTTTTCTGTACCTAGCATGTTAGGAGTGCTACTGAACACAACAAAACCCATTAGAGATTGTCGGCTATTTAATCTCTTTCATAATTCAAGAAAAGAAGTTTAAACTTCTGAAAAAAAATGTTTACTGGTGCACCAGTTCTCTAAGATGTGGGGCCCACTGCTATGTTAAATACATGTACATACATTATGACTTCCCAGTCATAACTGCAAGACTTTCAAGTAGGTATACTCCTGCTCCACTATCCTCCAATGGTTGTTGCATGTTTTGAAGGCTTTAATTTCTTTTCAATTACAGAGTCTCATTAGATTTCCTAAAAAAGCTCTAAGGAATGGTAGAAACATAGAAGAGCTTACTGAGTCCTTGAACTGAAACATGTAGATAATGTATCAGAAAACCTGTGATGGCTGCTTAAGATAATAGTATTCAAAACATTTCCTCCTCAACTTCCAGGTGACAGCCCACACAAACATTCTTTATTTATCTCCAGACATAAGTCTTTCAAGCAACAGTGACTTCAGGGCTGTGCTGCCAAACACATTAGTACTGTCTCCTCTGTGGCTGGCTGCTACTGGTTCAGAAGACGGTGATAAACTACCAGGTACGCATTTGTTCAAGGCCAGAGGTAAAGACATTTTTTAACAAGGCCACTGACATAGTCTGAGCCCTGGAGAAATATGTTCTCCTAACTGATGGGGGATCTACCTTAGCAATTTTGTATCAGGTTGTACATCCCACTCTTCAGCTTAGCAGTATTTGTGTGGAGAAGGCCATTTTTCTGGATCTATCAGCCAAGTACAGAGACACAAAGAGCACTGGAATGATCTAGCCTTACTAACACCAAAAAAAATTCCTCCTGATATTTAACTGTGTTTTGCTCAGCTCTACAGTCAGAAAGTAAGCATGAATAAAAACATAAAGCCTAACTTGCCTGCTCAAACTGAGCAAAACCCAGCAAAAAAACAAACTGTCTAAAGGGTGTAAAGTCTGATACCCATATCCAAAAGATTTAAAAAATCCACAAACTCTTAAAAACTATGTTTCTTTTTTCCCCTTTTGCTGATCAAAATTGGGAATATTCTTCGTACTCCAGCAAGTTCTACCATGTACCAGGCCTTCCTCTTATTTCTGTGTGAAAAAGAACACTTTCTTGGAACCTGCAGACAGCCCTGGGATCAGGTACAGGCTGACTAGAGAAGGAGGCAGTGTAAGAGACCATTATGCTTTTCATTAGCACTGCCTGCTACTGTGAGTGCTCTCTTGCACTACATGTAATGCTGTCCTCGTCACGTAGTACCTTCAGAATTGTACGATCAGAATTGTATCGTCCTTGACTGAGAGTGATGGTGCATTCAGTTATATGAATATGCATTTCAATTAACTTTTGTAAAATGTGTTCTACCATTCAGAACAATGGGAGATATTCATCATGGGTCCTCAGTAGCAGACCAGTAAGAACACTTCTTACCTGTGACCCTTTCTTGCTACCTGGCAGATTAATTATGAGAGTTTTCCCTCTGATTCCACACACAGGTCTGAAAAGAAAGAAACCCAGAGTGAAATTCTTGCATGCAACTTTCTCCACTAGAGAAACAAGAACAGAGCATCTAAAAGAAATTCTATTATTTAACAGAATTTGTAAACTCAATTTCCAACATCTAAAAATATTTGCTGATCACGTTGTCAGAAAACAGCTCAGGAGAAGTTGAGCTGAAAAACCATCAAAGTTGGACAGAGTCTAACGTTTAATTGATAGTATAAACACTGGCTAGATTTCCATCTTTTTTAGATCTGTGTAGCTCCCTTAATTCTATTGTTTACTTGCATCCAATACATTCTTTGATATAGTCCCTATTTGCTCATACACATGGCTCCTTTGTAATGTAATTGATGGTGTCAAACACTATTTCCCTTGCCAGGTAAAAATACTAAGTCATGCTGGTTGCATTAATTCAAATATGTTTGTTTTTTTTTTAAAAAAGATGCAACATAAGGAAAGCAGAGAGGCAAGTAATTCTCAACTGAAAATTGCACTTATCCAATTCACATCTAATTCCTCCTAACAGTCTTTCCTTCCCCCTCAGAAAAAGATGAAACCAACTATCAAAGATGGAAGATATTATTTTATTTTTTACTTTATGGAATTTCTTTGGTCTTGATGCAAGACTGAACTTAGATACCCAAGTGCCAAATGCTTTCTGTTGTTTAGAGTTTGCCTCTTCCTCTTTTCAGCTAAATATTTTTCAAGAAAAAAAACCACCTGGATTTTGTCTTGAGGTTGTAAAGGGTGCCTCCTGCTTTTCTCCACTGGTTACAAAATCAGTGGTGAAAAAGCCAGGGCTAGGATATAGGGATAAGAAAAAAGTGAAATGACGAAACCAAACCACAAAGATATGGAGGCTATAGTTGACAGAAATTGTGTAACAATCTCTTTATCAAACAAAAACATGAGCCGTAAGTGAAGACAGAATAGAAAAGAAAATAATTTCTTGATAGGGCATTATGGAAAAATTTGAGGCAAAGGACATGGTTTGTGGGGTAGTCAACTTCCCTGGATTTCTTCTTATAGAAATAATTCTCAGTGATTAACGTCATTTATTGGTAGCATGGCATTTTCTAGCAGGGTGGCAAGTATTCTAGTGATAGCTGTCACAATGCTCACAATTAAATAGCACAGAGACTGTTTTTGTGGCACAAAATGAACTTCTGATATCACAGTCAAGCCAGCCTGAAGAAAAGTCTTATTTTCAACTGGCAGCTTGAATATTGCCTGGCTCTTAGCCTCTGTTTTCCCATATTCACTTCTTGCGTGCTATACATCCTCAGTTAAGAAAGAATTCCAGGCAGTTGAGGAATGCTCTACTGCAATACAAAGATGAAAAGCCTGAGTTAAGAAACGTGCTCATTTACTCTTGTTACAGCAGTCGAACTTACTGAGTACAAACTCAATCCAGCAAATCCCAAACATGAGATACAGTTTATGATAGATTCAAAATAAAGGAAATAATAGGAATTATCCGCAAAGGAATTAAAATGAGGTGGAATTGTGTTTGGCAGATAGCTCCTTTAATAATCTTCTTGGTTCTTTTATTCTGCTTTAAGTAATTTCGAACATCATAAGCTAAATGACCAGTACAACCAACTAATAATAAAAAAGGATCAAACCAGCAGCCATTCTCCTGAAAGCTACAAGTTTTGGCTGCCAATAATCACATCTAGTGGCTCAAGACAGAAATGGAGCTGCCAAAGATTTGTCAAGAGAGGATGCAAAAGTAAGTAAAAGTACCTAAGAACTGCATGGCTTGCAAAAAATATTGTGTGCGTTCACAACATAAAAGCACACAAAATGTGCATGTGTTCTGGGTAATTTGAGAAAGAAATTAATGATATTCCTCTAAATGTAGAACAGTTGAGGGAGATGGTGTGGATCTCATGTTATCCTCAGCCTTGTGATGTAATGGACGGAAATTTCGAGAAAAAACAAGTAAGTCTGAGAAAGAAGAATACAAATAGAAGGAAGGGAGTGGAAGAAAAAACAGGACATGGGAGAAAGAAAAAAATGGGTGCGGGAGGAAAGAAATACGGGTTGATGCAGAAGCAGGAATGAAGAACATGATTTCTTTGGGAAAAAAAAACCCATGATCTCCCTGGGAAGAAATTATGCTGGTAAAAGCAGAATGGATAGGCAAGGAGACAGAAAGTGCTTTAAAAAGCCTCATTAAAGACTGGCTCAGCATGGGTAGCTGGCAGGTAAGGAACTGAGTGAAAGGAAGAGATAATTCTGGGACAAGGACAGTTCTGGAAGGTCACAGAGAAGAAAAGGAAACACTTTCAGGAAACACATAAAAAGGTCTTGATGCTCTAAGATACTCCCTGCAGTACATTGGGACGGAATCTTAACTATGAGAGTCTCACTGCACCCATTTGCCTGTAAGTGTCTGTGAATCCAGTCTACAAAATAACTCACCACTTCCTAATGCTGGCCCATAGTCAGGGAGACAGCCTATAACTTGTAACGATTTTTAAAAGTTCACGTGAAAAAATTCAGCAGGATTGACCTAACATTTCCAAACGTGCAGGTGATTTATAGAAGTGTCAGCTTAATGTTGCATAATGGAACTTCTGCTTGTTTGTGTTTCTTTTTGAAAAGTCAAAGAAATTACATGCAAAATTATCCATCAGAACTTCATTTCAAAATGAAGTTAATGAGAGGAAAACTTTGGACAAGTGACATTTAATGTAAAATATTTCAAAAAATTAGGATCTGCATTTCTCAAACTCTGTACCTAAAATCAGTGTATGTTTTTGACCTCTCTTAATGTGTGCCTTAATCTTCATTGTAAGGGGGAATTACAACACTACCTCAATTTGCAGAATTTTCTATAAAAATATATTAACAATTTGTGTCTTAGAATAATAAATTATGTAAGAAAAATCCCAGAGAAAGTGAGTCTGCATTCAGAGAAGATTCTGAATAAAGAGCACCAAAACCAATACAGTATTACACACAGGACAACCAAAACAAAGAAAAATACATTTCCTTCTCCATCTTAAGCATTTGCAGAGTAATTCTACAAAAAACCCATAACTATAACACATGTGTGCATTCATGCAGAACTGAGATTGCACAAGCAACCACAATGCTGTAATTTGGTAATTTTTGTGTACTTAACTTTATGATCTGAACAGTGTTACAAAAATACTGGACTTCTGCATGCTGATTACTTTTAGACCTGAAGTAAAGGTTTTCACTGGAAAAGTTTTTAAGGTCTAATATGTTTGCATGCAGTATGTTTGTAATGTTATCTCCCATCATTGTCATCAACTACCACTTAAAGTGGCTGTAGTTTAAGGGACATTTTCTTGCTATATGTACAGAAGACTCAGGTTGCAATCCAGCGTTTTGGTTCCATTACCATTACAACATCCTTTCAGCCACCCTGATCACACCACATCCTAAATCAAACTTGGTAGTGTCACCTAAAAGGGTATTCTTGATCAGAAACAGAACAGCTAAATAAATCTTTCCTCTCCTTGTAGTAATATTCTGTTATACTTTCCCTTTATATAAACACAAACTATGATATAAAACATTATATCAGATTAAAAAATGAAAACATTTGCTAATTTGGAGAGAATCTGAAGGTGTTAACTTGGCAATGTCGCCCTTTCAGGTACGTGATACGAAAAGTTTTAAAATACCTTGTGGAATCACTAAACCTCTCATCTAAATGTCCTTTAAAATGCAAGTATCTGAATATAAAGTTGCAGATTTGAAAGTTCTTTCTTTATTTCTTATATAATTATTTTCTTGTTATACTCTCATTAGACAATGAGAAAGCAAAAACCTGTTACAGCCATTGTTTCTTAGTTACCTTGAAATAACGCACAAGCACAAACTAACTTATGAAAGGCATTGATATTACTGAATCGGTCATAGGTAAAATGAGGTAAATCGAAGGAACAAAATAAAATAAAAAACAACTCCAGAAAGAAATAAAGGATAATAAAAGATGTCACTGATAAAAAAGAAACACCAGCAGGCAGAGAAACAGTTACTAATTATTTAGTAGGAAACATCAAACTCTAGGAGTTGAAGTACTGTATCTGAAAGAGTGGGATAAAGTACCATTTAACTTATTCAGAAAGCTTTTGCTGATACTGGAATAAAAACAATATCAAATACAAACAATACGTTTGTATTTATCAAAGTTTTTTTTGCTAAACAAAGCATTTTAGTACTTGATGAACAACACATAGAAGAATTCTTCACTCGCCACCAAAATGCCACAGCTCTAGGATGAAAAGACAGCTGTTTAACAGCATGCATCAATATTACAAATAACCTGGCACAGAAAATACAGGAGGATACAGTGTCTAACGGAGACAACAAAGGGGATTAAATGAGAGAATGCAATTACCATTCTTGGAATTTGGCCACTTCTCTGAAGTTAAGACTTCTAGTCTTGATACCAATGGCAATCTTCAGTTATTAGTGGATAGTCATTTGATGACAATCTGTATTTCTAAGGAAAGAGTTCACGCCATATTTTCAAGGGAATAGTCTTACCTAGAGAGCATGCCCAGAGGAGTAACATTAAGTGATCCCATCAGCATTGCCAGGGCCATCCCTGGAGCTTCTCGCTCTATTACTTCTTTAGTGGCCTGCAATCAAAGATTAAATAGCAAAGTGAGTGAAGATGTACAAGGACAAGAAAAATATGAAACCAGCTAAAATTTGTGTAAGAATATCTCCTGGTTTTGTTTCTGCCAAGAGACGTCCTTGCTAAATTAGCAGCACCGAAATATGTTAAAGAATTTTCTCTTGGTTGTGTAAAATAGGGAAAGACAAGGGCTTGGGAAGAAGCACTGTTAGCTGTACTGTAAGGACTCCTATGGAAGATGTTAAAAGTCAGGACCCTGTATATACATAGGAAATGTTAACCAACATCACATAAATAACAACAACTCCCTCTAACAGAAAGGAAAGAATGTTTGGGAATAAGCAAAAAAAAGACCAAATGTAACTGCCTTCTCTTCCTCAACAATCTCATGTGCATTTTCCTGTTGAGATTTTCCCAGGCATGAGAAGGGTGAATCGGTCTGCGCAGAAGACAGAAAAAAAAATTTGCAAAGGGAAGCCCATGTAGCAGGCAGGCAGGAAAATAGTAAAATGGTAATGATAATGGCCAGAGGCTGAGGCCTTCCCTTTTGATCATGTCAGCAAAACAGCGGTTCCAAACAGGCTGGTGGCTTTTATTCACAAGCGGTCCATATGCAGTGGGCATCGAGAAGCCTGGAAGCAGATTCTGAAAATACTTGTCTTTTTAGTCCTTTTTCTACAAAGGGATTAAGATGGAAAATTATTTTTCTGGGACGTGCCCAATCTTCTGCCCTTACTTCCTAACACAAATTTTCTCAAAAGCACAAGCTGTCCAGTCTCCCAACCTCTAACTTCAGTTCGTATATAACACCTCAAAGGCAGGTTACAGTCCTACCCTCTCTTCATTTCCCTCACAGTAGTTGCTGTTCAGTGGATCATCCTGTTTCATGTTCTGAAACAAGATTCTAAGTTATTTGGCACAACTAAAATGTTAGCAATGCTCATAAAACTGTGAAATCCATTGTAAAACATCCAGCCAAACTACAACGCTTTGATGGTACAGCTTTCAAAATAGAAATAGAAAAGCATGTCTGAAATATAAGGATACTGTGAATAAGCTAAATTTTCTTGGCAGTTTGATACAGCAAAAGAATAAAATGGAAGAAAACCAGACAAATTATTTTGTGGGAAAGATTAAATTATAAATCACACCCTTGTGCTTTTGTAAGGTCCCAGTTTACAAATAGAAAAACAAAGTCATTGAGAAGGAAAATGACAGAATTAACCCAAAGGCATCCCTCTGAGAAGGATCCAGGAGCCCTATACTAGCTATACAGCTAAAACACAGGAAGCAATAAACAAAACTGAAAAAAATTATTCCTGAAGAGTACAGATATTCAAGTGGCCATATTCTCAAACATTGCCACTAACATTAAACATATTTTAAAGACTATATCAGTATCACAAGACATGAGACACAGCTACCAAATAAACCTTCAGATCTTTTATTAATAAGCAAACATGGTATGTGCTCAGTTGTGGGAAGCAGGAACTTCAGCTTATACAAAACCAAGCAATTTTAATGCAGTAGCTGACACCACAGTCTCTTTTATTTCAAGCATAGCATGTTTGGTTTAGTATCTGTCATCCTCTACTCAGAAACAGAAAAGGCATATCAATACAACCCGGTGTCTGTATTTCTACACAGGGGAAATGAGAAGCAGCAGGCTAGGAACGATGTAGACAAAACTAAAACCTCTCCACTGACGGAGGCTGCCTAAAGATACCTGCTGAGCTATTAAATTATCGATCACATAAAAAAAATTCTTAAGATTATCCATCGACCTAATGATTTTTATAGTATAGAAGAAAAAGGCATTGCAATGGTGAAGGGACACTTTGCTGACAATGAAAAAGTTGGTGAAACATGGAATTCTCTGTGTGTGCATACATAGTAAGTCTGTATCATCTATGCCTTTTATTTCAGCTAACACCATGCTTCAAAGCTATTCAAAACTGGTTTTAAATACAAAATGCATTTTGAGATTTCTTTTTTGCCCTTGAGCACAGTGACACTTTGAAGATACCATTAGTTAAAATTCTAAACAGGCTTCAAAGGTGGTACAAGATGCAAAAGAGTTCCATAAACAACGATCCTGCAGCTCGGGGAGACCTTCAATGAAATTCAAGTCCATTCTCCACCTTCACAAGAAAAATGACCTTCACAAAATGTCACTGCTAGCAGGCAATGTGATTATTAAAAATGTATAGACTAAGCAACAAAATCTGAAAGGGCAGAAAGTCCAAACAGCAGTACAGCCCTCAATACAAGTTTCTAAAAATACTTGTTTCAAAATATATATGCTTATATTTATTACTGCAGCCAGTCTTCTACAAACAGGGGAATGCTTCCTGTTTTCATATCTGCAGCCTGACTGGATGGACGTAATCAAAAAAGGCTGCTGCTAAGTAAACAACTTTTACAGTGACATCTGCTCTTGAAATCAGCCACTGGAAAGTCCACTCTTGGGATGTCCTCAAATAACACAACTTAAAATGTGCAGTGTACAGGAACTGAAATCACCATCGCACTGGGAAGCACACTCTTAATTAGCTGTACATACATTAATTAAATTAGCAGTGCTGCAGTGATTTGGAGATACTTTGTGTCTATCTGTAACAACTCTTTGTTTCACCTAACAATGTACCAAAGCCCTGGTGGCCAGGTTTTCTAATACTTCTTTCAGGTTTGGTGGAAGACATGGCAAAACTAGATTTTCATCTGTGTCCAGCTCAGGAGTTAAGTGTCTGCTACCAACATCTACCTGCATGCAAACTATTAAAGAATTAGTGATTCAGCACCTTCACATTTTATCAATACTCTAGCAAGGCTGAATTAAGATTCTTAAACTTTGTTTCATGGGCAATTTTTTTCTTGGTAGTCTCACCACCAGCCAGCTTTTGCCTGCTGCAGGGGGCCACAGTGTTGGCACAAAATGAATCACAAATCAAGCCCCTGGCTCTCTTACGACAGCAATGACGACACTACTATGTGGGCAGAAGCAGAAAAAAATGATAAGGAGATTTCATTCAGAGCTGTCACACTGATGCCTTCATTGGGACTGTACCCATACACCGATTTCTCAAACCTGAGAAATATATATAAATATAAAAATTAGGTGGACAATACTGGAGTAAATTTGCATAAAATACTAAGATGACAGCAAGGAAGTGTCCCCAGTTTCTCCCACATAAGGTGGTTGTGCAAAGGCAGGCACATACAAGATGGAGGTGGAAGAGAGGGGTACATTTGAAGGTAAAAGCAAGAGTTCAGGAAAGGGACAGAAAGACAGAAAGGCCAGTTTGGAGGCTGCAAAGAAAGGAGAGGTCTGTAGTTTAGATGGGAGAAGGGAATGTGGGAAGAAGAAAGTCAAAGTAGAAAGGAAGAATTGCAGAGAGGAAGTCCGAGGAGCAGGATTGGCAGAAGGGCGGGGATGAGAGCAGAGCGAGGGAAATGAATGGAGTAGGATGGAACTAAGACTGCACAAGGTGCTTGGATGGACAATACATGAGGGAGAATCTCAGGACAAGCAGAAAGGAAGACAGGACATGACAGAAGTATGAGGTTTTGGGAGACAGACAATGGGACTGAAATAAAGCAGTAGTTTCTACTCCAGAGAGAAGTAGAGACTAACAACTAAATAATTATTTCACGGCTCTATCCAGGACTTAATAACGATGTCTATGAGAGCAGTCCTTCTTATATTTCATTGCTATATGAATAAACTCAATTTATTTTAAAACACATTTTTGATTGTTTTCAAAGTGCCTTTTTATTGGAGTTAGGGCATTATGTTCCCAAATCAACTGATATATTTTTAGGTATCTTTGACGTAGTTGTGGTTGCTTAACAGATGGCTCGCTGCCAATTGGTTTCACAGAGTTCTCTGCTGCTTCACTGCCTTTCTTTGCCTCCATATAAATTAAGCTAGGTCAGTTCCTAACCTGTGGAAGCCCTCCCAGGCAGTTTCTGGAGGATATACTCACTGCAGACTGATTTAATTAAAAGACCTAGGACTACTCTTCTGGAAATGTTCAGAAACTCCTCATCTTTGTCTTTCAGGTATTAAACAGAGCAAAATTTGACCTCTTAATAGTAAGTAATGATCTGAGACATTTCATATACTCTTCAGCAGTTTGGGGACGGTAATATAGTTTTATCTCTTCAACTAAAATGCAAATATGATACTGAGAAGTCGTAATAAATTTGATTAAATTAAGATGACCGAGCCTGCCTCTGTTGAAAATACTATTTCTGTTGAAAAAGTTCAAATCTATGACTCTGCATTGCATATCATAAAGCTATTTATGCAAATTAATGGACAAATTTGCAGATAATTTATATTTAACAACTATAGAATTAGCATAGATAACATTTTATTACCTATTTGAGCTTCCCATTGAAAGCAGAAGTCTTGGAAGGGCCTCACCAAAGAAATACCTATATACGCTCTGCAACAGAGCTCACAGGCCACTGTCAAAGCACAGAAGGCTGGGCAAAGAACTACGGAGGCAATAGCTTTTTTGATCAGATCAAATATGCAACAAAAATGTCAGTCACGTCTGTCGACCAGTTGTGTAAGAAGTGTATACTTTAGGAACAGAAATTGCTTCTCTCAGCTTGGATATGAGCTACCTTCTTCAAGGTTATTCAGTATATCTCTGCTGGAGATAACACGTGTGCCTGTAATTTCTATTCACAAGTCAGCTATTTCAGCTTATTCTCTACTTCCTTATTCTTATTTTGCAGGGGAGAAAACAGAGCTTACATGGAGTTGATTAGACTGATTAGAGCTTCTCGCCTAAAAATCAGTTATCTATTTTTTCTCTTAGTACAATAAGAAATACAGGTTTCAGCAGTTGGTTTCTTTCAATACACAGAAATACACTTTTGGATAAGGATCTGTTTTATGTCACTCATTCTCACCATCATGCTGTATTTCCCGGAATTCTTCTTATTCCCTGCCCCCAATACCCTGTGTGATGATATTCTTTGTCTTTTTTATGGATGGAAGGCTTAACAGGAACCATGCTCTCTGATGTTCTCCAAAATCAAATTTCTTTGGCTAATTGCTCCGTTAATTTGACAAATGGATAAAACGAATCACATACGCTATTGCTGCAAAGCAGCCAAGCAGGTTTGTAAAATCTGTCAACTTGTCATCAAAGTTAGTAAGTTTTCTAACAACATAGTGGCCCTGCCACATCATTGGGGGGCTGCAGCCAGATACACCAATTACGTGTTCTTTTTCCTCTTCTCCCAACTCAAATCTACAAACAGCCAAAGGTAGATGAAACCCTGATTAAGGTAGCCAACTAAAAATGAACTCTACAAACTGGTGTATCTGCATGCACCAATAATGCATTTCCACTGACAATAGTTCTGCAGCACACAAATGCTGATTTGAAGTTTGTTTGCCCTCTCAGCATATTCGCAGTGGCTCTGCTGCCACCAAGATCCCAAACATCACAGAATGACGCTACAGAATTTATTTGGGTGAGGAACAAAAGTGTCACAGCAATAACTGCTGTTAGATTAGATTGAATACAGGTTCTGTTTTCTCTGTTTCTCCCCATATCCATGATTCCCCTCTGCCTGCAACTTTCTCCAAATTCCCTTGCTCTCTTCACTGGGATCCATCGTACCATTTATTGTAACCTAATGCCTACGGCATGAGACTCAGAGGACAGGAGCTAATTCATTGTCCTTCTTCTTTATAAAGCAATATCAGCAAACGATTCTACGAGTACAATTCCACTGTGGATGTGACCATAAAAAGCAACTGGCTGGTAGAGGTACCTCCGACAATACTCAATGACTTATGCATGACCAAACCATGAATACATTTAATTTTTAATGGCTGACTCCAATGATAGTTATTTTTGTAAAAAAATCATTACCTAAGTGTATAATAAAGTTAATAAAGATTTTAGTATTTATTGTAACTTTCCTCACAAGACCTTGTTTTCTTCAACTGAAATCAAACTAATCAAAAGAACTACTTCATAACACTCAATTTTGTTTTTACTTACAGCTTGCAAAATGTTTTGGGGAAGATGCTTCACATTTTTATATACAATATAGAAGCTGGAAATTTAAATGAACGTACTAGACCAAGCAACACTGTGGAATGTGCAACTTGTTCCTGCACTTCTGTAGGTTTGTATCTAAGTTTTGAGCTAAACCTGGTTGCATTTGATTTACATAAACTTCATAGGTCAGTGATTTGCCTGCCCTATTTGTGTAATAGAAATGTTAATGAAATGGGTGCATCAGGGCAACTAGACCGCTTGCATCTTCTAAATATCACTTCTAATATATATTAAGTGTTAACAATAATATTTTTTAACTCTGATTGCTACACAAAGTTTTAACATAGTAAATGCATATAAAATATTTATGCCATACAAATTGATCTTAATTTGATGATACTGCCCACCCCCATATTTTATCATAAAAACAATAGAACAATCATTTTTAGAAACTGCTAACCAAAGGAAATGCTTACTAAATGCTTTTCCGCACTATGAGGAATGCATTTAGGCTCTATGAAGATGTATGCAGCCCACCAGATGCAGTATGTTATGTGTGTTCAGCCAGAGTCAAAAGGCAGAGTATTTACAAAGGGTTAGGAGGATTAGCTTGTTAAAAACAACAACTGGAAACAAGCCACTTCACTTGCTTACAAAGAAGGGTCAGGTGCCTATTTTTTATCCCTCTTTTTCATGTGCAAACTGCTGTGCTTCCCACTTGATCCCCACTTGATGTAAGAATGAACCTCTTGCTGTTCAATAAAGTAGTACAGCTGAAGTATAAAATGTAGTATAAAAATGTAAAAATCTATGCAATCCATCACAACTTCTGCAAAATTCTTTATAAAATTGAAGTGGAACAAAACCTGAGAACTGAAAAATTTGGTTCTCTGCAAATCAGAGAATCATACAGCAGAAAAGAGGGAAATGACTATCAATAACTACAATATCTCAGTAAGAGTATCAATAAGAATTCTACAATTAATGCAACTGACAACGTAATGAGCTTTAACTAACAGTATAACTACTAGGGAGCACTGTCTCATAAAAAACTGCTCTGTAAAATTCTTCTGGTTATGTGTATTATCTTCTAGACTATATATCTACACCAAAGGGGAGTCAGGGTACAGTTAGCTTCATTTCATACAAAACTCATGTCAAAATTGGATTATTTATACATGGGGGAGGGTGGTGGCAGGGGGGGAGTATATTAAGCAATGAAGTCTAGAACTACATAAGAAAAACAAACCTGTCAGTTTTGCTTAGTTATGATATTAGTATCACAGGAAGAGAACAGATCCTATTCTTTAGAGATCTCCATTGGTACACACAAAGAATGAGGCCACCAGGTAGAAATGTACTCTGCTTTCTCTTAAGAACTTGTTCAATCTCTTGGGCAGTTAAAGAACCAAAAGTTTTCACTTGTAATTTCACTTCCCTAAATAAATAATTTTGCAATGCTTTAGCTCCAATGAATTTGCTACTGAGACTGAGATGTAGAACTCTTTTTTTTTTGCTGAGAATCTTGTCTGTTGTTTCCTATCATATACTACCTTCTGCCAAGAACAAATATTGCATATGAAATATTTGTACTTCTGAAACTCCAGTCAGTTTCTGCCACAGGTAACGTAGCACCTCCAAACAATTTTAGATCTCAAATCATCACTGTTGAAGATTTAAAAAAAACAAAACAAAACAAAAAACCCTTCCTAAAATATACTACAAAGGATGGACTACTGCGTGATAATTTTTCAAGAATATAACACACCAATACAAGAATTTTAAAAAGTACTTTACTTTCTTTTAAGATTGTCTTACACAGTATCTTTACTCCCCAATTAAATAATAAAGCATGTCTAATAACAACAGCTTTAAAGTACTTCTGCCATAACTTCAACACTCACAGAAAGGATTCTTCAGTGAAATCCAGTGATGCAATTCACATGTTCAGAGTCTGAGCAGTTGTCGATTTAGGTACACGTGAATGATGCACTCATTGGAACTGAACAACTGAACAGATTTTGAAAGTCAAAGTGACCTACTGTGCATTCTGTCAAACAATTTACTATACAGGATTATTTAACTCCTGGCACAAATGACATTTTTTTCCTCCAACATTCTCATGGAAACAATTGGATGAAAAGGTTTCTCAAAGAGAAGATGGAAAGTACTTTGTTGAGACTGCTGCAGCACAGAGCACTGAAATAAAAGACAGCAGAATTCCTACTATAGACTGAATGAGGAATATTAAATATATCAAGTTTACAATTTCCTCTGGAATTTGATTTTACTATTTAATGATTTACAATACTTAATAATAGTTAATAATATAACAAAATCCAGTATGAAATATTTTCCCTTTATTTCATTGTTCCTAAGATCCTTTCTATACACATTTCTGTATCCAAACCACCAGTTTCTTCCAGTTTTAGAAGACATTACAGTATCTTTAATGCACTAAACCCAGTTCCATCATTTATTGACACTCCTCAGCTGTGACAGTAATGCTTTCAGATTAATGCAACTTTGCATTGTATAGACAAATTCTGTCGGTTTACCTAACTGCCCAACTCTTAACTTCAAGCCTCTGAAGTTCTTATAATGTAGGCACCTTTCCATTACTATAGATATAGCAACGTAGGTATATAAGCACCTCCCCTCGTGTACACTTCTGCTGTTCTTGAAGCAGCAGACCATGTTGTGTAGAAAAATCTTTTTGCTTTTTAATAAAATTCACTCCGTGTCCAGACTTTTTCAGCAGATATTGATTTTTTTACTCGCAGTGTGGAAGTGGATCGCTGAGAAAAGTGGTAGCTTTTAACAACTGGTAAGGCAGAAGAGATTCTTAGATAGACAGGCACAGGCAACAAGTTTGTTCTTCCACCATGTACTTAAAATGTACACAGGACTGGCTCTTGCAATAAATGCCAAGCAGCTCACTACCACAGCAACGGTAGTGATTCAGAGAACAGCAACTACAAACATCATAGCTCTAGCAGATTAACCTAAGTAAAAAATCAGACAGCAGTATTTCTATATAATGTATATGGATAATGAAAGACAGTAATTCAGAATAACAGAAATCACATGCACCTAAGGTGAGCTGCCCAATACTATGTGTCTGATTAAATGAGTTACATTTTTTTTAAAAATCCTCATTTTAAAAAAGCTAACACGGAAAAGAAACAAAGACACAACATATTTCTGGATAAAATATTAAGCTGTCTTAACAATGTGACAAGTTATTAATTGAGAAAAACCCACAAGTTCCAGCTAGGTTAGGAAATCCATCTTTGGATTTATGCTTTATGTTTTATGCTTCAAAAAGTCAAAAGAAAACTCTGCTGTTACAGACTCCCTCTTGCCTGCAAAGAGCGATGAGGAGTTAATAGCTGCTCATTAAGATGCTGCAGGAAACAAAATCCCTAGGAGACAAGGACATCTAAAAGAACTTTGTGCCTTTCTCTGTTCTTCTCATCCCAGGAATGACCAATGCTCAACAGCAGAAATCAGTAAAACTTGCATGAATTGTAGAAGAGTTTGAGAGAGACCTAGTTTTAGTCCTTGCTGTTCATGGATTAATTTCATATACCACTGCATAAACTATTTAATTTGAAAGAAAGAACTGATTAACTTCTAGAAAGAAGTAGCAATAACCCAATCATTTTTCACTCTTGCAAAGGGAGCTGAAGCCCAAAAACTGAGGCCAAAAAAAAAAAAAAAAAAAAGGTGCAATATGTAGGTTTCATTCAGCTTTGAAATCTGCAAAATCCACTACTTGAGTGATGTACATGATTGCAACACTACACAAAATAAAGCTTATTTCATGAAGTCTGCCTACAGTCTATCTGCAAAAAAGATTAAAAGACAAAGCCTAATTAAGGTGTACAAATAATTCCTGAAAGCAAACAGCAAGGGTGGAAAACATTATTTAGTGTTGCTATGATGTACTTTGAGAGCTGTAAAGGACTAACAAAAGTTTAGGTGCAGTCTCAGATAAAATTTCTGAACCATGACATCTAGCTGACTTCATCAAACTCCCAAGTGAAGTGAAAGAAACTCCAGCAAATTCAAAATCTAAAACCTGGCTGGGCAGAACAACAGAAAAACCTACTGGGGGGAACAATTCTGCAACAGTCACTGAAGGATGGATGACTAGGTCCTCTTCCAGGTATAAACTCAGTGAATATATCAGTTGAATTTACTAAGGAAGTTCACTAACTTTAAGCCATGGATATTATCTTAACAAGGAATCAGTTAAAACTGCATTATAACCACGTAAACACCTTATCCTAGCCTGTACTCTAACAGACATTTTAAGAAAAGGGAACCCAGAGGATGGAGTGGATCTTCCCAAATACATTCAACAGAAGAAAAGAAAAAAGCATGGGTTATAAATTGCAGTCCTCCGAAGTAATCACATAAAAACAATATCGTCTTGCTTCTTACATCTGCTTTGTGTATCTATCTCCTCATGTTTCCAACAAAAGCTATTTACTCACTAAGTAAAGAGCTAACAGCAGGGAGACACTGAAACTTACTCAGTATCAATATACCTTCAACAAATTGTTACATGAGTTGTGCCAGCAAAAACCTTCATTACTGATGCCAATGCATGAACCAAAAGGGATATATGTTCTTTAGTGTAACACTTCTCATCTGAGGCATTCTCGTCTAAAATTAAACAAATATTTTTTTCAAATTAGATCCAGAAGCAATGTATAAACACAATAAAATCTGAATTCCAAGTTGATATGAGTCACTGTCAGACACATTACTCTTAAAAGAATGGAAAACTTCAGCTGAAACTGAAAGTAATGAGTAAGTGGATCAGGGCAAAGGAACACCTTCTGGAAATCCCAAGCGTAACAAAATAATTATATACCTTTCTTTTTGAGACCAAAAGACCTGTATTAGTTAGGAATTTGTTTTGTTTTCAGAAACAACTGAAGAAATTAGCTGCTTACATGCTACAATGCTGCCTATCATCAGAAAGGACACCTTGAGAAAGCAGAGAAGAATAAAGAAAGCAAATTGTAAAAATTTTCATGGAATTTAAGTACTGCACTGAAGTGAGAAGAGGATATATGAAAAACACTCTCCTGACAAGTAATTTGTAGGATCTAGACATAGTAGTTCAGGAAACGACTATCAGAAATGCTACAAGTTTTTTTATCAGAGATAATAAGGAAGGAAAAGAGTCTAACAAGGAAATAAAACTGAGATACAATTAGGCTGATAACAGGAAATTTAGTATCCTGGAAAAGGGAAACTCTAGAAGCTGGAAAGACTTGTAACTCTTCATGACTGTTCCAGAAGCTAATCTTCTGTTGAAAAGTGCACAGGATAGACTAAAGAACACCTTAATGAAACAACAACAACAAAACTAACAAAAAAGACCCATCAGAAAAAAGACAAAATAAGGTTGTATTTCATTGTTGCAGGGATTTGATAGATATGATGTTCCCAGGGATTTGTGTGCAAATTCTTCATTGGTTTCTTTAAACCAAGTTTTGACTCATAAGACAAAAAACTAACAATGTATTCTTTCAACTTAAATACTTTTTTTTTAAAATTGATTAAAATGTTTGTAGTATAACTTGATCACTGCAGGTGGAAATCTGATTACCTGCATATTTTCAGTGAAGCTGCCTGAGACACCAACTGCATGAATTCTCAGTAGGTATAATTTTCAACCAAGCAAATTCTATACATTCAAGACGAAGCATTTTTTCCTTCAATTTCTGATGCTTTTCCACATTTTGTTTAAAGTTTATATAACCTGCATATTATTTGAAAACTAGCTGTTTTTCTGAGGTAATATGAATTTTAAAAATACTATATTAAAAATAACTAAAGTGATACACTGAAAAAGGACTTATGGTTCTTGGGATAAGAAGTGAGTTCTAGCAGCATCCTGCAGCTCCGTAGTGCTGGAGTAAATATTACTCCTCCCTTCCAGCATCTGATGTCACTTCTCTAACAACAATCTAGGGAAGCAGCAAAATAACACTGGGAGTTAAAGCCTGGAGAAAGAGAATTGCCACTGAGATCTGTTCTTGTCACCAGACCCCTCAACAGCATGAAGCTGGTGGGAAGTGAGAGACTGCCAGCCTACTGTCTTAAAGAGTTTGCAAAGTTGTGAAAAAAATATGCCTGGAGGAGCAAGGGAAGGTTGGAAAGGCTGAGAAGATAGAGGACAGGAGAGCATAGGAGACTGTAAGGGAGTAAAGACAGACGTCTGTGTCCTCCGGTTCCTTGGAGCAGAATACAAATTTACTGGATTTCTAAAGGTTAATGTGAAAACTGGAAGAAGGTTCCTGCTGGCTCTTATGCAGAACGTTGTCTGCCGTACTGGGAGCCATCTTCCACAGGGACAAGTTGGTGTCAGGAGCATTGGAGCAAGGTGCTCTGCCACAGCATCCCTCTGATTCCACAGCTGTTCTTGCACAGGTGAAAGAGGCTACTGACTCATGGGATGCTGCCCTGCCTGTACGGTTAGACATCATTTTGCATCAAAAGAATTGTGACCAGCACATCGAGGAAGGTGATTCTCCCCCTCTACTCTGCTCTCGTGAGAGCCCACCTGGAGCACTGCATCCAGCTCTGGGGGCCCCAACATAAGAAGGACATTAAGATGTTGCAGTGAGTCCAGAGGAGGGGCACGAAGATGATCAGAGGGCTGGAGCACCTCTCCTATGGAGACAGGCTGAGAGAGTTGGGGTTGTTCAGCCTGGAGAAGAGAAGGCTCCAGGGAGACCTTACAGCAGCCTTCCAGTACCTGAAGGAGCCTACAGGAAAGCTGGAGAGGGACTGGTTACAAGGGCATGTAGTGACAGAACAAGGGGTAATGGCCTTAAGCTAAAGGAGAGTAGATTTAGATTAGATATTAGGAAGAAATTCTTCACTGTGAGGGTGGTGAGGCACTGGAACAGGTTGCCCAGAGAGGTTGTGAAGGCCCCATCCCTGGAAGTGTTCAAGGCCAGGTTGGATGGGGCTTTGGGCAACGTGGTCTAGTGGAGGGTGTCCCTGCCCGCAGCAGGGGGGTTGGAACTAGATGATCTTTGCGGTCCCTTCTGACAAATCACTCAAGATTCTATGATTCTATATTTAGGGTATCTCTGAAGACTGCAAAAGTAGTAACACTACATCTGGAAAGATTAAAAGCTAAAGTTAAAAGAATATTAGTTACGATTATTTTAAGTGTAGGAATAATTTATTATGAAATTATGACAGGGTTCATTATGACAGAATATTCTCTCCACTTCCTAGTTCGTACTGGATTCAAAAGCCACAAACACTCATAATAAGCTAGAAACTGTGGCAGAGCTAGGAAAAGAGAGGTGAGGTAAGTTGAATTAAAAGAAAAGAGGCAAGAAATCCTGCTTCTTACTCTAAGTTGCGACAATGATTTATTCCCTTACTATGGACCTTACAGATATAGTCAAGTCCTTGTTCTTAATCTGTGAGAGAATGACAAAAAGTTTCTGCAAACTGGTAATTGACCATTTTCCCAGTACAGAAAGAGGAGGAAGCAGCAACTAGGACATACTGCAGTTTGGTAATACTGTACCGATCCAATGGCTTTTTTATATTAGCTGCAACCGTGCATTTTAAATTAAGAGATCTGTAAAATTTCTTATTTAGCTCCTTCGATCCATTGTATTTACTGAACATAGCTCTACAGGGAAACCTTAATCTTTCTGAGCCTCAGCGACAAATTGTTTTTCCCCCCTGTTATTACCTACCTTCCACGGATTCTGAGAATTACTGTAGGTAATATTAGTGATGTGCTTTAATACTTAATTATTACTGTATTTAATACTGAATACAGTATTACTGAACAGTAATACACCTATCAAATGAAGTGATGGAAGCAAAGACTAAATACAATTCAGCTTTTTTTTTTTTTTTTTATAAGGAGGGAAAGGGTTTTGAGCAGTTCTATGAAAAAGCCGGATGCTGGTACTGAGATCAGTTTTTGGCTGGTATGTTGAACTGAATCAGATCATGAAGGAGCCAGACGATATTTTTTCCCCATTCCTTGCAATTCTTAATTTTTTCAGACTGGTGCATATTTAGAAATAAAACCTAGGCAGGTGGGCAAGACAATATGATAGAAATGCCAGGCATAAAAGCAAGTGGACAGGACAGCAAAAGAGCAAGTATCAGTGAGTAAGCAGACTCAAAGAGCAGCAAGGGGACACTATAATCAAGAAGCAGGTGAAAAGGCAGGAGGAAAATGCCAGACATTCAGCAAGTCGATAAAGCAGTACCAAACAGCAGGTGTGCCAAGCAGCAGAAGAGCAATTCCGCAAAGTCAGCAGATGCACTCAGCAGGAAGGTGATGCCAGGCACTCAGAGTGGGAGACAGGGCAGCACAAGGCCAATGCCCGTGTGCAATCAGATCGAAAGGACGGTAAGGAGGCGATACATGCCGTTCAACAGATGGACAGGGCAGTAGGCAGTCAGTGTCAAACAATTAGCTGGTCAAGAGGTAATGCCAGACAGTCAGGCAAAGGGCCAAGATTTCAGGAGGACAATGCCACGCAGCCAGCAGGTAGAGAGAATAAAAGAGAGTAGTGAATGCCAGGCAGTCCCCAGACAGGCAAGGCAGCAAAAGACCAAAGCCCATGAACAATCGGATGCGACTGTCAGCAACGACAAAACGTAAGCCTGCCAACCAATTGACAGGGCAGCAGGGTGGCAGTGCTTTTTCAGTAACTTAGGATACCATGAGTGAAACAGTCCCAAGAATCTAGATGCTCACCCTCTGGTAATATCATTAGATCAGAGTGAACCATGAAAATCCACAGGAGAATAGCACACAAATGGAAACAGCAGATGAGTCTGACCCTAGCACTTGGGGAGGCCATGGGACCTTCCTATAAAACAAAAATATGAGAATCCACAAGAAAATCAAACAAATGGGAAAAATGTGTCTAAAAACTGTTTCTGATGATGATTAAAAAAGCAAAAAAATACTAGCAAAGAATTAGTTTGGAAATGATTGGGTGGGATTGAAGATGTTGCTTACCCCTCTCTGGAGCCCACATAATGGGAATGTTGGGAATTTCTGCAGCAGAAAAACAGAAGAGAAAAGGGATTTCTGACTCCCAGTTCAAGGAAAGCATGTCAATTTAGGACTGGGTAACCTCTTGGGCAAAAAATAAGAATTCAACTGAATCTTTGCCCATCCCCAGAATCATGCCTTTATTGAGGTTTGCAAAAAATTTAAGAAGCCCACATCACTTTCATCTCATGACATCCCACCCTTATTCCCCAAAACCACACTTACCTCTAGCACAAGGTGTATAAGAGGGGAAAGGGGATGGTCTTGTGAGCTCAATCCCATATCCACTGCAAAATAGCTTGTGAAGATGAACAGGAGTACCCATTAGCCACTGCCGGCCATTTGTGAGATAAACTGAAGAAGCCATTAACTGTTACTCATCACTAGCGTAGGCTGGTGTTTGAATGTGGCTTAGATACACCCACACTCTAATGAAAAGAATGTCTTACGAGTCTTGTGGGGTAACCCTCTTCTATGGCAGAGTTGCAAAAGTACGAAACTTATCAACACCTTTTTTTACCTTGAATCTCCTTGTTAACTTAAGCACTCTGTTATTTAACATGGTTAGTTTTTTAAACAAATTAAACCATGTTTCAGAAATCTTAGATGCTTCTCTATTTCAGTAACACATAAGGAACTCTGGAAGGTAAAAACTGAGAAAATCCCAGCAGTAATAAAATTCAGTAATTTAACTCATCTGTCATTTCAGTCATGAGTCTTTTTATTCAGTATCTTCCTAGTAACTAAAAGTCAGCCAGCCAGGAATCAAACTTCTCTATTTCTGTCCTCTTAGAAGTCCACGCTGTGTGTGTACTTATCTGTCTGCACATTAACTTCTTATTGGTAACACTGAAAACCTACATCTCACTTTGACAAGGGAATAATATGCAACAAGAAGCCAACTGTTCCCTCCCCTGTAAAATGTAGAGAACCTTAGACACAATAAAGGAATCATTAGTTCTGCTGTGCACTGCTGAATTAGGATTTGGAAAGGTCACAGAGACAGAATCCATATGAATTTGCCATGTACTCATATGCAACAACCCTTTAAGGAATACAGTAGGAATAGGTCAAGCTGATGGAACATTATTTATACTGATCCTCGGTATCAGCCACTCATTCCCCCTTCTAGCTCAGCAAGGCACAGGAATAATAGAGGCTAACATAACTTCAAATTTAGAAATTGGGGTCATAGAACAGGAATTTCTTCCATACCCACACTTTCCTGTATCAAACACTACTATTTGGGCTTAAAACAGAATGACAGGAAATTTAGGCAGAGGAGACCAAGTGATTACCATCATATGATTAGTAATGGCATAAACCAGCCAGGAATAGCATACACTGACTGAACCAGAGTAGATATTAATACTATAGAGTACGAGGTACTTAGAGCATGCATTGGCAGTTTTATCAAATCCTGTGACTTCATGGCCAGCAGCAACTACAGTTGGTTGCACCACATCAAGAACAAAACTGCTGGCACCTTCTCTCCAAAGGGAGATCTTTCAAGGCTCAATGAAAATGAACTATGAGAAACTGATCTCAGCGAACCACAAGAAAACGTTTATTTGTGGAAGAAAAGATGGACTTTTCGAAATCTAGTGAAAGTTTAAATGTCAATAATAAACAATCAACAGTAGATTATGCACCTCACTATTAATTTGGGTATTCTCATTACCAAATAATTGGGAAAAAGAATATATGCATGAAGTGACAAGAAGCTAAAATATCTGTGAATGGTCTAAATCAAGGTTAAAAAGTAATTATTTTCTCGTCCATAATTGATAAGACTTTCATGCTTGAGTATCACAATAGTCATTTTGGCTTTCTATTCTGGTACTTACACTGAGTTAACATCTTGCTAAAGCTTCACTGCTCCACGTGGTAGCAATTAGCTGAAGCAGGCAAAGGACCAGTTATAATCCTAAGAATAACTGCTGAAGCCAGCTGCTTTCCAAGACTGTTCTAGTTTCCTTCCACTTAGTGGCTGGAAGAGCTCCTACACAGCAGGCAAGGAGCAAATGAGAAATTCTCTACTCTTTAATAAGTATTAGTTTTAATGATCTACTATCTTAATAGTGAGTCATTTTGCTATTCTGGTGCGCTTATGTCAAAGGACTAACACACTCAATTTTTGATACATGTTAAATCTAAACTAGTATTTGCCCTCTAGTTATCATTTCTTTAAGCTGCCTTCACAGAGAAGTCTTCCTAACATGTCTACATTTTTTTGTTAATTTTCTCCATATTAAGCTTTTATTAAACTCTTTGTAATAGACCATCACCAGAAAAAAAATGACAGATTAAGGGCAAGAATTGCGTAATTACAGTCCTGACCATGTTTTCAAGATTATTTTGTCTTAACTCAATGTTTAATTTTGTTCAGTTCCCTATTATCTGCTGTGAAGAGATGTTTTAATGGAAACTATTTTTAGAAATGCCTAAAAGGAGAAAAAATTACAAAACTTCCAAATTGAAAATTTTGTTATGCATAAGTCCAATGGCTGGCACATTTTTCTCCTCCAGTTAGAGAAAGGACTGCAAGGTCTACCCACTGTCACAGCTACACTGCTAATGGGAGCCAAGCCAGTTAATTTAAACCAATGGAGAGAAGTCCACATGAGCTGTGGTCCCTACAGTGAAAACACGGCTAGAAGGCATCAGTAATGCCAGGAGGAGGAGAACCCTTCACTTTACCCCGGTAAAAAGTAAATCGTAATCATATTGTTCTTCTGGGTGTATTTTTGAACATAGTTGGGATCATTAGGATACAGGACATACTGAGTCTTCTTCCAGCTTCCATTCTGAAATTACTTTGGAATAAAAAACTTAATTGCAAAATTTAAGATAAAAAAAGCGAGACTTCCTGGTTCATTACTGTGGCTTTGCTTCTCATTCTATGAAACATTCAAACCCCTTACTGCTGTTTTACTACTGTTCTCTTCAACACAGCTTGCAAATATTTCATACAAGTTTGAAAGACAGAAAACAGAACTTCTTTTTTCTATTTGAGAGTATTAAGGAAAGCTAAAATAAAGCAAATAAAAGTTGATCCTCAAATGGGCAAAAATACCCAACTGCTTATCAGGAATTCTATTAGTAGTATCTTTAGGATATGATGGTTAGATGTCTTTACACAGAAGGTTAATATATTAGTTAAATAATTTAAAAGATAATTGCCCCAGCATCCTCAGCCACTATTATCAGAGTTTTGAATTTTCAAAAAAGAGACAGAGAAGTAATTCATAATCCTTTTGGACGCAGGAAACAAAATTGCTTATCTATTAATTTCAGGATCTATTTGATTGAAACTATCTTCTCATTTAACATATACAGAACATAAGGCTAGAATCTAGTTTGGCCTTCTGCACAGGATAACTCATCAAACATCATCCATGACTTCTGCAAGGAGTACAAGATAACTTGAGTTTTTTAAGACATCTCTCCCACAATCAATCACTTTTGATTTGACAGGATTAAAACGGAGAATACAGCTCTTCTTTAGGGAATTTGTTTGTGTGATTAATCTCTCATTGCTGAACAAACAAACCAACCCAAACACATAAAAACCTTCCATTATGATGGTTTTCTTATTAGACTTTTCCAGCTCAAGCTTCCTATCACCAGCTATTGTTACAATTCTCTTTAGTAGACTAAGCAAGCCATTGGTACCTTACATTATTATTTCCCAAAGAAAATACAGTATTTTAGTTACAGTAATACATTGTATACCTTACACTATTATTTCCCAAAGACAGTACAGGTAAAAACCAAGTTACTTCCCAGTGTTCTTTATGATAAACTAAACAGACTGAGTTGCGTAGCTCTCACAGGAAGCATCTCTCCTAGCCATCACGTATTTTTTGAGCTTTTTCCATATCCACTGTGTTATTCGAAACATTTTAAAAAGGGAGTGTCAGAAAAATATGCAGCTTTCCATTTTAGACACATCAATCCCATATACAGAGACAAAACTATCCTCTGTATTCCTCTTCCTTTTTTTTTCCCCCATCATCTTCATACTAGTCTGTGTTAGGAATCCAGACAGAAACAAGTTGAGAGACATACATTCTTTCGATCCAGTATTTCAGCTGGATACAGAGACAAGGAAACATGTTCAAAACCACTGTTTATGTAGCAGAATGTCAAGAATTTACCAAGCCCTCTTTATTTATCAAAATTAGCGTTCTTCAGAAATGCTCTCTCTGCATATATATCCTCCTTCCTTTGTTGTTTTTTTTTCTTGAAGAAACTGGTAACGGTTGTTTAGTGTTCTGCTATAATAATATGCCTTCCAAATACGAGATTTAAAATCTAGTTATAGAATTTTTAATTAAATGAATAAAACACACAAATATATTTGGATTTTTATAACACCAAATACAGCATTTCAAATAATAAATTTTCTTGAAAAATTAAAGCAGACTGGACAAAGACCTAATCATATAAGCTTGGAACTGTCTGGAGGACTTAGAAAAAGGGAATGGTACCTTATGGAGTTGCTGATAAACTTCTAACAGAGTAGCACAGAATTTGGAAGGAGTCTGTCACAGAGCAGGCTATTCCATTTAAGCATATCTGTTGCCCAGATGCACCGGGCAAGGTTTCATAATTCAGACCCTTTAGAAGCAAGCTGGGTTGGAAACATAATTTTCTAAGAAAGATGGAGAACAACAGTTCTCAAAAGGTCTGATGGCAAGTTACAGGATCAGACATCATACATACACAGCTCACTTCATTTTACAATAGCTCTACACAGAAATCAAACTTAACATGTAGTGAGACCTCCATTAAGAGATATGGAAAACTACAGCCTTAAAATAGACTACAAAAATAAAGGCTGAAAAACGTTATTAAATTGGAGGGTACCTTGAATACTGAAGGGTGAGAAACTGAAACAACAGCCTGGGTAATTAGAGGTTGTACAATTTCATAGTATTCCTATCACAAAATGACTAACATCCCATGTGAGATGAAGATTTCATTCCTCCTCACTATGGAGCCATACTGAAGTGCCAGTTTGTAAAAAGAAAATTAGTTTCTTTTGCCCAGTGACAACACCAAGATGTTTTTGGTATGGCACTAAGAAGAGCTGAATACTGCTGAAGAACAACAGAAGAAGTACTCCCATATTCACAACGAACAATACTAGAAATCCTGCTGCTCTGGAAAGGCATTACTTGAACCAGGGAGGATGAAAAAACCTACATATTATTTCAAGTTTAAATTATTGCCTATTAAATGGAAGTTGTGATTTGCAATGTCTTAGTGGATTTGGGTTAATCTGGGGGGAACAAGTGTTGCTGTGAGAGTATGGCTATAACATGACATACCCTGTTGTGTCACAGGCATCTTATTTCATTAACAAAGTTGAAGGGAAAGCAAACAAAAAGACAGAACACATGAAAATTACAACTAATAGATATTAGGAGGGTTGTCAACACTACTTGGGACAGAGAAATGGAAGGATAGAGACATTAAAATAGTCTGTAGAAATAAAATGGAATTTGAAGAACAATTCACATTAAATTCTAAGGAGAAACTTGGGAAACAGCAATAGTGAAAGATACCTTAGGGAGCTGGGAAAAACCAGGTGATAGAAAATTTGCAATTGGTAATGATTATAAAGATGCTGGTGTAACTTTGAATTGAACATACAAAGACTTCGTATCACAGCAGAATAGAGAATTTCTTCTCTCCAGATATGGCTTTTGTGTGGCTAGGTTTGGAGTATTTTGTTCATTCTGTGCATGTTTTTTTCAGAAAAACGCTGACAAATAGGAGGGAGTTCCAGAGAACAAAGATTTATTTTCATGGACTACAGAACTTTGATGACAGAATAAACAAATATGCATATATTGTTGGATTAAATGAAAATAAGTATGTGACTAAATGTATTGAAAAACAGTCTATAAATATTGAAGAATATAATCAGCAAGAACCAAAAGGAACATTCATCATTTTTCCAGACCATTGGAAAAGGAGGAAGACTGTAAGGAAACATCTGTCTGGTTTTACATGATGGAAGAGAGCTCGTCTGTGCTTCTTCTAAAGTCTTACCTTAAAATTTCAGGGCTGACAATTATCTGCAGTGTGGCTGAACTATTTGTGAATAAACACAGCGACACAGTTCAAGGATATGCAGCACCAGTTGAGGCACAATAAGTTGACTTCTATTGCTATTATCTAAGTACATAAAATTAGTCTTGTAGGGGGGCAAACAAGCCTTGTGAGCCACACTAAAGACAAAGGATAAGAAAACAGCCAGAAGACTCTGTCAGGGGCAGACAAGTGAATTCTTTGGATGTGCAATTTTGCAAAAGAATAAATGTAAAAATAGAGCAGACAGAAAATAGAAAATGGCGCAGAGCACCTGTATACATGAGATTTTTCCTTTCTCCCTTGTATTAACCAATAGCAATAGAGAAAGTACATTTCTATATGAAATGATACCTAGTGATAGATAAAAATGCTGCCACATTATTTAAATATTTTCACAAAAGATAATGTATGTTATCATTAACATTCTGTAAGAACTGTAACTGTCTTTGCAGTTCTAAGGAAAAAATGTTTGCATTTGGAAATCCAAACCAGAAGTTCCCCAAATCACTTTGGCCATATGTAATGCCCTGATGTCTGTCCAGCAACAATGACTTTTTAAATCAACAAGCAGTCTGCACGAGCACTTCCAGTATGGATTTAAATACTACTCCCATACATTACAGGCAAAATAAGATAGTATATAAAAAAAGTAGTTTAATCTACAAAATTAAGCCTACACTTTGGCTTTAGTCCAAATGCGAGCTACCATCAACTGCCATAGTAGATGAAGAATTGCAACATTCACTAATAATATCTACAAGACAATTTTCTTTAAATTCAGCCATCCACTGGGTGAATTTTTTTTTAAATATCCACATGCCTTTCATCACTTCTAGTCACATAGACAAAAAGGCGAAGGATAATCACACTGCTTAATATAATTGACCCTCATCCCTCAAAATGTGAATCATAGTAACTAATTAAAAAGCTTCTCCCCACCCACTGACTAGACCGAGGCTATAAATTTAGGGACCAAAGATAAGTAAGGAACATCAGATATTGTGAACACCTGTAAAATCATCTATTCTATTATAAGAAAAAAAAGTCATTACACATCATTGATACAACTGCAATAATCTGGTATAATTCTGATATAATGTTCAAAAGGTAAAATGAGTGGGAAGCTGAGTAATTTTTTTGAAACTTAATCATAAATTTCTGAAATTTCAAGAAGTTATTTAACAGATACATTATGTAGGCACTTAATTTCAATTTAATCAATAATTACAAAATTCAATTAACATTAATTCTTTGGGCTGTAAATACTCTCAGGAACTAGCTTTATCTTGCACAGTACAATAGCAATTATGTATCTATGCTTAAAAAAGCAAGCTGAAAAACGTGTTTTCTAATTTAAAATATAGGAGGATGAAGGAGAAGCAGGACTGAATCATTCCAGCTGAAATATGACCCAAGGGACTACTCTCAGGAAAAATGCTGAAATGTCTTCCAGTATCAGATTCAATTACTACCAGTTTTAAAATCATGTCTTAAAGATGACATCTCAATAGCACAATGTCATGATCACATCATTGCATTATCAGTTCAGTAATGAGAGGAGAGCATGCTGGATGAACACCACACATGGAAGGGATAAAAACCATTTCCTACATCCTGAAGGCTTGCTAGTGCACATTTCATGTCGACATGATGAATTTTCCATTTTGAATTAGTTCTCTCATTGACCCAAAAGACATAAAATATGGGGCCAAAGCTTACGCTTCTTCATATGTTTTTGTTATGACACATACTGGCAAACTAATTTTCTTCCCTTAAAAACGTTTGTTTGAATGAGTGATCTAATAAACCCTATCATAAGAACAAACCTTGTCATTGCCACTTTGTAATAAAAACTGGGATTCAATGTCTCCACTGTGATTTCAGTTTAGTCTTGCATGTTAATCCAATTTAAATGAGTCAAAAGTTAGTAAATACTGTCCTATATAAATTCTTTCTAAGTACGGGATTAATTCCACTGTCAGAACACTTAATTCTGTTATAACCAACCGAAGTCTTGCATACCTATTATGTTTAAAAACAAGGCATTTTTTCTTCAGTACAAGTTATTAATGATTTTTATATCAATGTGTTTTTATTACACAGTCTAAAGACACTTCAACAACTCAGATAATTTTTAAAATGGCTCACTGTAAGATAAAAACTGATCAAATAAATCATCACCACCTGTCTTAAATAATTAGTTTGAGTAACAGTAATGAAGCAATGTAAGGAAAATACTAGGTGTTTATGTGCAGAGATCTCATTTGCTTATTTCTTGTCCCAAATGCTGCTTGCGAATCTGTGACTAATTTTGGGGACTGGCTGTAACGCTTCCCTGGCACTACTGCCTAGGCTTGACCCTGCATAAAGGTAATAAAACAGGAAAACCAAAGCAGAAATTCAGCCCTCCTTTTACACAAGCTTCAAAACCATTAAGTTATTTTGCAAGTAAGAGACAAATGCAACCAACACACTTTTCACTTCTGTGTTGTTTTAGTACAGTGAATCATCTCCAAATTCAGTTTCACTAGGTAGCACACTCCGGTCATCTTACGCTGTTCCCATTTTCTGATACACAGACCCTTAGGTTTTGGTTACTTAAAGTTTCTAATGTATAATCTAAAACCATCAGAGGTAATGCACAGCAGCATTTTCTTTACATGTTTGTTTAGTTATACGAATGTTATACAATAAATTTAAACATATTTTTAGATTCCTAATGGAAAGAAGTTAAATGGCAGCCACGGTTGACAGAACACTTTTCTAAGTAAAAAGCATTGTAGGCATGTTATAATGAACTCAAATCAACTCTAAGTTGAAAATCTAAGCAATTGAAAACTTATATAAGTACTTAAGAGAAATCTAAATATGTTAAATTATGGAAATAAACACTTCAGGCACTCAATCTTAATTTTGCCCTTTAGTGAACATAAGCAAACCAAACAAAATATGTGATTTTAAAAGTTCATATTAGTCTAATTTGGAACCATAAATACCCAAATACTTCAACAGCAATCCACAGTCATTTCATATTACAACTCATGGCCATGTGCTTATTAGGCTAAGTTTCCTTTTTTTTTTTCCTTACCTTAGCTCCTTATAAGTATAATGTAACCAGATTTCCTGTGCAACATTTACTGGTGCAGGTTACCTCCATCTCTGTGCCTGTTTAGGTTTTTTTTAACAATGTTGTGTCAAGCAAAGCAATAGCAGCTTTGCACAGAATTTTTTCCCCCTACTATCTACCTCTCACACTCTAACCTATAACGCAGTAGTTGTCAATGCAGTAGCCTGCAAGAGAGAATTGAAGGATCTCTCTTATTCCACTTTTCCTTGTGCAGGACACAACAAAAGCCACACAAGTGTTTGCTTAGCAGTATTGTACTGCAGTGCTAAGGAAAATTGCGCCAAAAAGCTGTCAGAATTTCATTTTGTAAGCGGACTAGAAATCCATTGTACTATGCCGAATTTTAGTTTGAAAATTGTTTTGGGTCAGAACCCAAGGTCAGAGTAATTCTCGTGCTATATTCCCTATTGCTTCTTCTGCTTTCAAGTTGTGTATCACTTGACCTGTCCAGAGATACTGCAAAGTAAAGTTACAGAGGAAATTTAAAAAAAAAAAAATATCATCCCCCTCCCCCAGACTTATACATTTCTACACCAAAGGGCACGTTTTCTTGTTCCAGGACTATCTCACCTCTGGAGTGACATCTCGTGGTGCAAAGCCTGTTCCTCCAGTAGTTAAAATCAAATTAAGTTCTTTTTCATCACACCAATCTATCAGTGTCTCCTGAAAGAGAACACAAATCCTGTCAGATCTAACAAGTAATAGTGGGATACAGTTATCTCAGAAAACACCCAAAGACTTGAAATGTCTTAAAAACAGACACACACACAATAAGTACAGGGAATTGTAAAATCACTCATGGCTTTTTATACAAAGTTTTTAAACCACTATTTATAACCAACATATGACAGAATAATTCAAGTATCCATCAAAATATTTTTGGAAATGGAAACTGAAATTCTGTTCTCCATCTCTTGACCTGAAATGGAAAACAGGAATTCACAGTTATTCATTTATATCACTGTTTATTTTGATTTTGAGATATAAATATAATGCTTTGACACATGCTAATAGAGTATGTGCATTTAATTCAGATTACATGGTTGATTCTTATTACAATAACTTTGGTTTCTGTGCTCCCCTTTTTAATAGCCTGAAAAAACCAAACCCACATATTTGTAAGCTTATCTACTAAAAGATGTAATAATACACCTGATGCAGCAACACAAAGGATTATCAATAATCACCTTTTCTACATCCCCTACAACATCTCAATAAGACTGTGTATACCGATTCCAAGGCCGGACTAAGAAAGCTTAACAAATCTATCACGTAAATTCAATGACTTACACTACTGGAGCACTCATGATACTAGAGAAGTGTTTAATTTGATTTGCATTCACTATTTAAATGACATTTTAAACTAGTTTTCAAATGGTGATAAAAATTTGTCATAAACAAAAAATTTATTCACTCTCAATACGATTGTATCACTTATCCTTCATACTCTACTGTGGGCTAGCACAGCAGTAGAGTGTCTGCTTGGAGCTCAAAATTAGCTCTGTTGTATGAAGTACACTCATGCATTACACAGTAAAGTATCCATCTGCAGAAATCAGTCAGATCAATTACTTAGCTATCCTTATTCTAGCAAAGAAACCTCATTCTCTGAAAAAGTTTAGGGTACATATATGTTTCTGGAGTATTATACTGGGGAGGAACAAACTGTTTTGGTGACTGTTGGCTAGAAGCTCAATAATTATCATAAAATTAATCTGAGCAATATACAGATTAAAAAAGCTTAAAATATTGTTGATGGTCATAAAATTGTCCAGAGCATTTTAAGAATTTAATTTAGATCAATCCTCAGGTGTATGTTCTGCAGGCTTAGCACTGCTATGTAATTTCCAATTAAGAGAAAGCTCATATACAGCCTCTTCCAAATTGCAGGTAGGATAAACTTGTGTCTGCCTGCAAGCCCCATGATGCAAACATATCCAGGGATTACTTGAAGAAGTGGCAAAGCCAAATGTTTTGTCTTTATTTCTCCTTTCTTTACTCATTCCTTCCACTTCCCTTTTTGTGTTATCTCTTGCCTTTATTAAAATCACATTCACCTTTTTACCCTCCCATTTGGAGAATGGCACTCTACTTAGGTGGGCTGTAAATTACCAGAAGTTTGTAGTTATATGAATATTTCAAATAAGCTGGAGAAAAGAACACACATACTATCTAGACCCATACATAAATAAACTATTAAGTCTGACTTTTGACTTACATTTTGAAAAAAATGTGAACTATGGTAGTAAAAACAATTTTAAGTCTTAAAATTGTTTGTTTCAATAATGTAGATATGCATCAGAAAAATTATTTTAAAGAGGTGGCATCTTCTCTAATTTATCATCTAGAAACATATTTGTCTTGACTTCAAACAGCTATAAATTTCAGAGAATACTTGAGAGAAGTTCAATATAAAAGTGGTGTTTGGCAAAGTTAGACCTTAATATTGTATATATATTTAAAATTATTATCATCAAGAAAAATTTGTCAGTATAAAACAGAAGGGGGAGATTTTGTGGGGTTTTTTTAATGAAGCATTTATCTTTAGACAAAATAAAACCCTCCAAACTCCAACTGGTTTTATAGACAAAAGAAATCCTTCCTCTGTTCTCAGTTCAGTAATAGTCCAGTTAACAAGGAAAAAAATGTCATGTGATAGCCTACAAAAAGCTAAAGAAATCAGTATTAATTAAATGCCTATTACTGCTATTCCATCAGTGTATTTAGACAGACATATAATTCTCTATCAAGTTCTAGTTACAGTACAGAAACATAAGCTTTAAGTAAGAAGACCTTTGACTATGAGGCAGTAAGTTTGGGTTTCATTGTATTTTAGAAGTGTAAATTGTACCCCTTAGATCTTTTAAAACCATGGGACAATACCTGAGACTGGTATTCAGCTTATTTACTTTCTCTCTAGCCCCCAAAACTCTATCCCACAAAACATTCTCATTGACATTTTAACTATCTAAAAAAGAAGCACTACCCTTATCAACTGAGGACAAAAGGCTACTCGTATTCACTTTGCTGCTGCCAGCAGTCCCGCTGGGCTCTCCACTGCCTTTCCATGGAACTGCATTTGCTGTGTCTTCAAAAGAGAATTTCTCTAGGCCAGGGACCTGATACTTGGCTTTACAGATGCTATACAAACAAAATTATTATACAACATTTCAACCAGACAAAACTTCATTAAATATTTTTTGTGCATCCTTCTCCTCTTCTATTGTGTCATTGATGATAAGCTTTAAAGATAAAACGAGACTAGGTCAACAGGTTATGTAAATCACTGTCACTCCATTCAAATCAATGGAATGATGCTGATGGATACAAAATACAGTACCTGGCTCTGAAAACAGTACTGTAAAATTTCTATCAAATTTTAAAAAGCTGGAACAAAACTACAGACATCCAGGAAAAAAAAAAAGTAACAATTAATATCCTAAAATAGGCTTTATTGGTTATTTTCTAGTGTCAAGGTAGACAAGGAGAAATGATGTCACTACAGTTAGTTCCTCTAGACACAGTTTTACTTCAAAAGTACACAATTGTGATTCTAACCTGTTCAGATTTCATTGAAGTCCCAGAATAATTACATTAATTAGGTTTTTCCGCTGCACAGAAATAAAATGTCAGCCCAGTTGTCTCCTTAAGCTTTGGATTAGATCTGGTGCCCTGTCCTCTCTACTTATTTCTTTGTATTTTCTCTTCTAAATACATTTAAATTTCTCTCATTTAAATAAGTAAGAAATCCTTGGGTCTAACATGCATTTTATTTCCATCTCTTGCTCCAAAGATTTTTTGTTCAATCAGCCCCCTCCCCTCTCCCAATTTGGAACTCCTTGTTGGACTTCCTATGTGCTGCTCAATCTTTAAATTATTTCAGTTCTAAGACTGCTCATCAAAAAATTTGCTTATGATCTGTTTGAATTTTCTCATGACCAGTGTTGATTTCACCAGCGCAGAAGAAATCTTGCCTCATTCTTTCTCTGAGTTCTTAGTCTTTCACATGTAAATTCACTGACTTTAAGGCCAATAAAGACCATGCAAAGAATGCCTACAGTGTGTGGCACTGCACAGACACCCAAGCAGGTACATGCTTGCAAATTCATACAGGCACCATCACATTACGACAAACTAAGTCCAAAAGCTGTACAGGTATATTCTTGTGGCACCGCATCTAAGCTAGTGCTACCTGACATTTCAGTCAGTGAATGGCTATAACACTTACAGACATATTTCCTCCTCTGGAGGTAACTTAAGCATCTCAATATCCAAGATGCAAAACTGCCATTAGTCTAAGTTGCAATCAGTAAGTCATAGAATTTTGGTCACTTCCTCCTGTATATAAGACAAATTCTAGGACTCAAGCATCTCTTCAGAAACCACCCAGTCTTGATCTGAAGGATTCAAGAGAGAAAATACATCATAATTTAATTTGGTAGGGTTTTCCAGCAGCTATTAATGTTTATCATTAAGTATTTGTTGTGTTTGTAGTAACTGCTTCTTACTAATCATTTCTGTGGATAACACCCCCCCCCCCCCATGATACGTAAGAAACCTGCTTGTAGAACGCACAATGGTAAATGGTTAGCAAAGTGGGATATTTTGTAACTCCACTAATGTACCATCCTCTAATCTCTGCAAGTAAGTGAACAGGAGAAACAAGCAAGGATTCCTTTCTGGAATCAAAGGAACAGTTCCCCAATCTTTGGAGATAACTGAGGTTTGTGGGTTACTTATCCTAGTAAATTTTTGCAGCCTCTTGCAATAAAGCCTTATTACAATCACAGCCACTCTATGTTTCTGTCCTTCATTGCTGCTTCACTTAAATAACAGAGTAGAGCAGTTCTACATGTGTAATTGATTATTTCCTTTCATAATGACAGAGGCACCCATTCATTGACACAATATCATGAAGCACGCTGTTAGCCAGGAATTTTAACTTGAGAAAGGTTGCAAGACTTGTCCAGTCCTCCTACTGCTACTGCACACTGCTGTTCCATGTAGGTACTGAGACTACGAGTAATGCCCTTAAGTGGAGCAGAAGTACTGCAAAGCACACAAAAATGGTCAGTGTGGATCAGACTAAACACCTACACAGAAGAGCTGAGGTCTTGAGGACTGTTCCTTTCCTATGATGCTACAGTCCTATGGTATTTCCTGTCTTTCTTTTTGCCCTATTTTTGCCATCACTTTGCTACGAGAGTGTGGTAACAGCCCCACGTCTTTATGCTTCCAAAATGATTAGAATACATTCCTTCAAATCAATATTATGGTGCTTATTCCTGGGATTAACATGTATACCCTTTTTCTTATCATTATGTCATTCACTTCGTAATACAAGGATTGTAAAAATAATTTTCAATATATATGCATAATTTTCATACACCTTAACCATTGGAATATATGTACATGTACACTGTTACCATTTAAAAGCCTTATATGCACCACTAATCACATATGGACCGTTTAAAATATGTTAAAATTTAATTGAAATTGCTGAACAAATATCAATGTTAAATATGAAATTTAATTGTGAAACAATATACATTTATTTACATTGGACTTTGAAACAGAAATTAGTATAAACTGTTTAACAGACATGCATACTATCCAGAAGTTCTCAAAACAACTTTACATGATTGAAAAGATTGTTGTGGCTTCTGGGTAAAACTGATAGTGCTTAGAAATGCAAAAGTCTGTGTTCTCCAGCAGAGATCTTCTCAAAACTACAAGCTTTGTAAAATTATAAAACTTCTATATTTGCAAATAAATCCTGTTTACTCCATGACAGTATGTTTCAAAAAGCAAGGAAAAAACATGTAACAATATGTTCTTAAAACTATAGTGATAACTTCCCTTAGCAATCTAAGTCAAATAAGAAGAATTGTTGTATAAAAAGCCACATTAAATCTTGATTTATCTTTCATTCACACTGTGTGGTCTCATGCTAAAAGAGCTAAAAGAGTTTGAGATCATTTTCATTTATGATTATCTAACATCATAATGAAGAAATTACAGTGAATGAGAATATGGAAAAACGTATCAAAGAAGAGAAACTCTGCATAGTTGCAGAAACCCAAGTGTCATTTTGACCACTGAGTTTCAGGAATTGGCACACTAAGATCTCATAACAACCTTTACTTAGTCACGTGGCTTGAATTAGCCCAGACCCCAGCTGAGTAAAGGTTACCCCTGATATTATGGCATGAGAGAGCATACATAACTGCATGAAGCTGAAATTCACATCACAGCACACAAATACAAAGCAGGAAAAAAGAAAAAGAAAAGGTAAAAGTAACCCAATTGTTCCTCATTGTTGTATTATTTAGGAGTTCGACTCTTCTTGATTCAGCTGACCGTGGCTTGTCTATTAATTTAACAGGGAAAATCAAGTACTCAGGACCATGCAAGAACACAAATACCCATAAAGGAAAGGCACTGAAGGAAAGAACTTGACTGAAGAGTCAAGTTCAACATTCAGTTTGAAAAAGAGGGAAGGCCTTAGAAATGTTAATCTCTTCTTGGAATTAATTTCATGTTTTTTTGCTCTATTTCTTGTGAATGTTTTATTTCTTACGCTCACAATCTTTCTCATACTGCTTGAAAGCTTCGCTGAAACGTAGAGGCATGAAGATATTCTTATGTGTGGAAAAACAATTTTGCAAGTAATCAAGCTCAAAATGATTTAAGAATATGAGAAAGTGAAATACTAAAACACCATGAAAATATGCTCAACATTTTCTATTACCTCCACCTCTTTTTTCATTCCCCCACCAATAAAAAGCAGAAAGTAAGAGAAATGTTAGGATTAAATAGACCTTTAGGTCTAAATAGACCCTTTCGTCTTTTGAGATTTTACTGAATGCAGCTAGTAATCTTTTGAAGATTCTGCAGATATATTTGCAGTTTTCAGCATTCTAGTAATTTTGCATTGTTGTTTTTCTAAAATATGGTTTTCTAAATACTATGCTAATGTATTAAAAGAAGTTATAAAAATGCAACTATTCCACTGAAATGCAAAACTAAAGGAAGAAAATAACAAAAATGTACTCTACTGTACTAAATGGCCTACTTTTAAAATGGAAATTTAATCAGAGTCATTTTCCATTTGAAATAAATTGCAGCTATCAAATATTTCAAGGTTCAACATACCTATGCAGCCTGTAACGTAACCTTTTTTGAAGTACTTCACGTCTTCTAAAAGCTAACATTCATGATAATTATCCCTAAAACAGGAAAAAAAGAAAGTAGGCACTGAAGTGCAATGCTCAACAGAGTTCATCTATGGAAATGAGCAGGGAAAGTCAAGCAGAGAGATGTGCAAACACTGAAGTGTTTGCTGGTCAAAGCACCAGGACTGGGAGTGCCAACACTGAAGTAGTCTCCTTCTTAAGGGCTGAGGCTGGCAAAAAAAATTCTATAATGCTGGAGAAAGGTAAAGACACTACAGGCCACATACAAGATTGACTCCACAAACTAAAAGTGCCGTTTTAAATGTCTTGTGCTGATTTCTTCTCAGAAGGACAAAGGAGGGATTCTTAATTCAAGCTAACTACCTTGACATATTAGTCTTAGTATATACAAGAAAAATTGTGATTTTATTGTATGATTTCACAAATTGAATTAAAATCTACAAAGGGGTCTAGATCAGATGCAAACCATGAGTCTATATGTGCAGCAAGGCACAAAACTTATTTTCTTCTGTGTGAAAATCTGTTCCCATCTAATGTTGGTACAACTGGTATCCTCGTAGAGAGCGTGCTGAGGTCCTGAAATCACGGCTACTCACTGGAAAGGATCAGTCACTCCAGCATGACAGATGCTTGGAGGAAAGGATAGAGCTTAGAGCTATCAGAAGAGTCAGAATGAGATTTTCCAAACATGTCTGTTTCTTGAAACAACTTTCCTGTCCACTCTGAATTTGGCAGATATATACATGTGTGTGGGCATATGTGCACACACGCTTATCTTTACACAATAAACATGTACCAGCAAAAGTAGCAACATTTAATGTGTCTCATTTCTGTCATACGCAACAGACCTCTCTCTAAAATACGCTAACCTACTAAAATAAATATATAATGTAGTTATAAAAACTCTATGTTTTTCTTAAGAATTGATTTGAAAACAATTAAAAATTAAACAAAAACATAGTGCCTCCTTGCCAGTATTACTCTTCCCAGTGAGAATCTTGACATCTAATATATATTCCTCTGATTCTTTCTACAACTACACAAACTAAAACAGCAATTGGAATGAAAACGAAAAAAGGCATAAAACCAACTAAATTAATTAGTTGCTTACTAATAATGATAAACAGAAATTTTCTCTCAAGGTTTGTTTGTTCGGTTGTGTTTTTTAAAATTCAAGCAGCACTTCAAAGACCTGTTATCACAAGATATAAATGCTTGGGTTTGGAGCTATAAACCTCAGATTAATTGTGCAGAACAAGATGGCTTTTTCCACATTTTTTTCCCCTTTGCATACATTAATGTTCATCTAAGGTTGTTTAAAAGATTATTTACTTTGGGTTTTCTTCTCAGAATGTCAAAAGGTAGCTTGATATTACATGCAAGTCAGTAACTTTCTAAACCCAGAGTTCTTTACAATATTTTATCTATGTGTATGCACATCTACAGCACATGTATCTCATGCACCACAGATCAGAAGTTTCACTGATCTTTGCTGGCTGTAACTATGCCCAGATAAGCTACTTGTTAATCTTACCGAAAACATAGAAATGGCAAAGCCACAGAAAACCAACTGCAAATTTCTTTGAGCTGCCAAGACAACATTAAATGCTTCAATTCTAAGAAACTTATAAAAGCATGTACATTGCAAAGGCGATACGTCTCAGAGAACTCCAAGTACAAACAAGTAAGAATCCCATTCCTGTAATAGCCATCAACTCACATAACCTGCACTTCTTAGAAACTATACTTGAAAATAACCACTTGCAGAATTTGCATGTACGTATTTGTACACAGAGACAGCTGCATCTCCAGTTTCAGCCAGGTTATACCCAGCGTCTACTTGTTCTGTTAAACGGGCAGGAAGTGCAGTGGATTAAAAAATTACCACAAGGCTTCTGTGATTAAAAAAAAAACCAACACATGAGGAACTCAGCTGTAGAAAAAATGTTTAAACTCAAATGTTTGCTTTTCTGTAACTATGAAGTTTTAAAAAACAACGTAATTATAAAAATATAATTGATTCTTACAGAACCCAGTGTAGTTTCTAGCTTCATTTTCTAATAGTAAACACAATCATACATGTTACTTCATACACTTAGCTACAATTCTGTAAGACATCATTTCCTTTTACTTTTTAAATATTTTTTACTTTTTACTTTTTAATATTACAACTTCTGTAGTTTCAATTTTTGGAAATGGCAAATTGAACAGAGTGAAAATATTCAGATATCTTTAAAAGGTTAGGACTGGGAGGGAAAAAGACAAGACATGAAACCAGTAGAGAGACAGGGAGCTACTCATTGTAATGCAGTTTATGGTATAAATTCCCCCACGTGTATTGTTCACGCATATCATCCATAGAGTCAATGAATGAAATTGTTTTTAAAATAAAATCTACTGCTTTACCTGTGAAAATACAGTAAAGAAAATTTACCTACCAACAAACAGCTGCTGTACTTTGAGATACTTAGTCCATACATATACTCTAAGAGTGGGTGGGCTCGTGGCCTGCCCTGGAGTGTCCCGGGAGGGGTGCTCTACCTCCTCCCCTCTTCCTGCTTCAGGCATGACACACGGGGCAGAGTGCATCCGCCACCACTTCAGTTCCTCTTAAATGCACAATCAAACCTGAAAGAGATTCAGAAAGAGGGGAAAGGCAGGTAGGAGACTAATGTACATGCAGACTATACCTCTCAAAGAACACCAGTTACTGACCAGTAACCTTTCTTCTTTGAGTCTGCATGTACATTCCCGCAATGACTCGCTCTGAACAGTTACCTTTGCCTTTTTACCACCCAGGAGAAGGCCCGAGGACTCCCATGAACACCTGCAGCATCACTCCACTGAAGGCTGAAACAGCCCTGGATACTATTAGACCAACATAATGCCGGGCAAAAGCAAAGACAGAACTCCAGGTGGCCTTATGGCAAATGTTCAAAACCCATACAATACAGATGTGAAGTTTGCCCAGAGATCTAATAGAATTTGCTTTGGCCATGGGGGAGAAGTTTCTCGAGTCCACACAGAGCCAGAAAGCCACCCGAACAATCATTGTGTGAAGTCAGCTGAACTTCTGGATATTCCCACAGTGCAACAAGCAAAGAAACAAACTAAAAGACTTGGACCCATGAAGAGAAATTATGAAGTCCTTATGAAATCAAGAATGAGAAGTATAAAATTCAATCAAATTAGTGTAAGATCTGGAAATGACTACTGGAGGACTAATTGCCTAAGTACTCTGGAACTTTGGCACCCCTTCAAGAAGGAATTTTGAATGGCTGAAGAACAGATTCTCTGCCCTTATAAAGGTAGCATGTAAAGTGGCACCCACAAGGACTGTATACTTCAGCAGTTGGCTGAGAAAACTGTCACCAAATTACCAAATGTGCCACTATCACAGACACAAGCAGAAGAAATAAGAAGTTAAGAGCTCAAAAGGGGAAATGGAACCACTGTAATGCAGTAGTTTTCCAAGACTACTCAGTCATGAACAATTCAAAGCATCCTGATCAGCTCTGTTAGGAAGCTATGAGTTGTGAGAACATGAGTGTACTCAACCAGAGAGTGCAACCTGGTACCCTCACCGAAGTACAGAAAGGAATCAAAGGAACTGCATATAACAAATAACCTAAAAGAGCTGAGATCAAAGCAGCAACAAACAGTACAGAAAATACTGTTATCTCCAAGAGTATGCATGTCTAGATGATACTTTCACACTACTGGCTATCATTACTCTGGAGAGTAGCAAGAACTGACTACCCTAGAGATTGATTAATGTTTTGACATGGAGAGTCCTGAGATTGCCACAGACTGAAGATGAGTCAGGGAAGAGCTAAAATACAACGTATACGGATACCACAAAAGAAATCTCACATAGCAGCATATGAATACACCCACTGTCAGAACAAAGTGAACCTACCCCGAAAAATAGCAAGCTTGTCTTTACTGAATATTTCTCTATATGTGTGCCAATTCTGGTAACTTACAATCAACATCATACCATAAAAGGAGAATATGCAGTTTGCAAGCCTAATCCAAGCAACACTGCTGTATGGCTTTATTAAGCTAGGCAGCTGAATGAGATGCCAGAACAATGAGTATATTTTAGCAAAAGCACATGCAGTATTGCAAAGAACAGATTTATCTGGGTCCTCTAAAGAATACCCCTGGATGAAACAGCGAAAGTCACTTGTACCGTCACAGAAATTTCCTTGGGGAAGTCTAGCTCATCAAATTCTAAAGAATATACTAAAATGGGCCTGGATGGAATTCAGCATTATTTTGTCATTTCTGACAGACACCTGTCTACAAAACATACTCTGAAAGACCAGTAAATGTTTTACTTTTGGACAAATGAGCACTGGAAGAGCAAGTGAATAAACAGGTTTAAATGTAAATCTGAACTTTTGGAAGAAATGTAGAGATGTGGTCTAAAGTATCACTTCTATCTTACAACGTATAATAGAGTCAAAGCCACTTATATCAGGGCTCACCGTCTTCTGTATGCAACAAAGAACACTGTTATGTCAAACAAGTAAGACTGTGAAGAATCACATTAATATTCCAAATTTGAGTTAACCCTTCTATTTAAAATGGAAGTCTGATATTAACTGCAGGATGGAGAGAATTTACATGCTACCAAACTGGTGGATGAAGTGCTGAAAGAGCTGCTGGATGTATACTAGGGTCACAAGTTGCCAATAACTCTAATTTTCTAGAGTACTGAGAACCAAAGCCCTCACAGAAGATGGATTCCTCCTGAAGTGAAACCTGTTCCATTTTGTAGCACATGTAAAAGTTATGGACTGTTTCCTACCTTGAACCAAAATGCTCTGTATGTTTAAATAGTCAAATATGTTATTACACTTCACTATATGAAAACTGAGGCCTAAATGATGCATGTGTCTATTGGTCTGAATGATCAATGTGGAGAAAAAAGGCAGAATGACTAGAACAGACACTTGCAAGCTCCTGAATTCCAGGTACCAATACTGTTCAAGCCAGAATGGAGTGAACATGGTGACTCAGACACTGCTTTTTCTTAACCACTACAGAATAAGGGTATTGGTGGATAAGCATGGATCTGAAATGCATGGAATTAGAGAGACATCTCCCTACCAACTCAGATGCTCCTCCCCTCTGAAAAGAAATCTTTGCATTTCTTGATATTATCAACCACAGATTAATCCTTGGTGAATAATACTGTCAATGCAATTGCATATTTGGATATTCAGAGAAGTGTCTGTTGAGAGGATGTGGCAGCGTATTTTGAAGATCCTGAAGACTGTAACAATTACTTCATGGCAGGCACAATTCCATAGATGGAGTCATTACATAATGGATGGATCTAGCACTTCTCTGCTTGTTCATGCAGTGTGCTATGATGGTGCTATTCACCCAAACATCATTGTTCTGATCATTAGTGTATGGATACAGAATAGCACTCCAATTTTGCCTAGCAACATTTACTAGAAGATGCCCCTCTTTGCAATGAAGAAGCCATCCTCAGTGACATCTCTCCATATCTGCAGTGGATCCCCCTACCAGCTGAGAGGTCTTAAGCTATCAGCTGTATTAATTCTCTAACACCTAATTACAATGCATAAATTAAATGCATGATTTTTCCAGCCAACCAGTGCATGTACAGGCCATGTGATCTAACAACTAAAGGCATGATCTTATTGTGATCTATGATTGTCCTGGCACTGTTCAGATTGTTCTTTTGCCCCAGTGAAGCCTACCAAGCCAACAATAAAATCTCTTTCTGAATATAAATTAGATCGGAATTATCTGCGTTCATCCTCCTACTGCAGTGTAAAATAAAAAAAGTATTTGTAGAGAACCCTGAATGTTATGTGTGAGTTGACGGAGAAAGGATTCTTGTACAAATCAGATCACTACATGTGAGTATGCAAAGATATTTATTTTTCCCCAGGAAGTATTACTACCATAGACAAATAAGGAACAAATTACAGAGTACCATGTTTAGATGGTAAATGACCTTCCAGGTCTAATAATCAATGCCAGATTTAGCTTCCAGAAGATAATAAACCATCAGGAAGAAAGCCCCTTCATCCAAAACTAAGCAGTGTCCTTTATGTCTCCAAATATAAAGGAAGGTATGGACATCCTGTTCTGATATATTCTTGTGATAGGGATATACAAACAATGAAAAGAAACGTATATGCAAGCAAGGAAAGAAGATTGGAGTATTCTGGAACTGATTAGGCTGTCTGCACTTCTCCATTATCTGTTGAGTAGGAGTAATCTCGGAGACCCTGCAAATGATTCTTAAAATGGATAGGGAAAGGATAAAAATCAATTGAGATTCATTGGCGATTCTTAAGGCAAATAACACGCTGACAGCTGTTGAAGGCAATGAAAAATAAATAACTGTGATCATTACAGAAAAAAGTCTTCTCCCTATGAGCCCTTGCTTTTTTCTTACAGTGATAGAGCACAATAGAATAATGATAGAATGAACTAGTAACAGGCCGCCTTGCTGATTAGGTTATTGTTTATTCCTGAAGTCTGGAGTATAAGCATCCAAAGAAGAAAATGTAGCGAAAGAACCTTTTGGCACTTATAAGACAATCCATTACAGGACTAAAAAGGCCATTCTCTTCAAAGGGAAGACCATTTCGGGATTCAGTCTATGCAGAATCTCTCTTGTAGGCCCAAAGGATTATAGCTATTACACTATAGTGGGTGAAAGCTGTTACCATAGAATTTGATGAGCTATCTTCTGCTTCCATTGCAGCTTGCAGAACATTAGCTGATCCCACTGCAATCAAAGATTTCAACTGATTATTATACTCGGGAGAAAACCAATGCAGAACAACTCACATTAGAAAGATTTCTTTCCCTAAGAGCTGAAACTTTCTGGTCATTTCTCTTTTGGAACATTTTTAAAAGATGTTCATTTTTTCTTGATACATACTAACAACAAAATTACTTGGAGTCAGGTGGTAATAAAAGCATTCAAAATCCTAAAGAGATTTCAAAATCACCTTCCAACTGTTTCTGCAGCTGGTATAAATGAAGCTAAAATCTGCCTGGATACTAAGGTTGTTCAAACACGCCTGTATGAGTATTGGAAATCTCTCAGGCAAAATAATTTGCAGAATGTCAAACAACCTACAGCATTTTTGCAGAACTCTTTGTATGTTAATCTGCATTGTTTCTAAGGTCTTAAGTTCTTGGAAATTATTTTGTGCTATACAGAAAGATATGCTAACACTTTGTTACATGACAAGGATTATATATATATATAAAATAGAAAATGTATATCCTTCTGAACTGACTGAGAGAAGACAACTTTGTCTTATTTGTCTGCCTAATTTGATAAAGTTGCTGCAAATGGAGCAAACATAAGCTTAATAAAGCAACTGTTTCACAGAAGTGACCTAGCTCAATCTAGGCTCATAATGTTAACAAAGCCATAGAGGGTAACTAGGACATGAACAAAGTTCAAAGTAAGACATGAAAAGAGATGGAAAGGATGATTCCAAGCAGAATCACTTGTCATCTCTTGGTTTTGTAAAGACATATGCCAAACTTCACTTGCTAAAATTTAAGAATCGTAAAAGAAATACTAATCAGTACTATCAGAATGAGAGAAGTATAGAATGCTTTCTGCTAAAGGAAGCGCAATCCTTACAAATACTTGCAGTGATGATACTGAGTCTCTTGACTGCTGCAGAAAAAGTCTTGGTATATTCAGAAATGCTTTCCAGTCCCATGATTTCCAACACGCTGGTTCTATTCATAACTATTAGTTCTGTGACTGAGAGTTTTCAAACAAATGCTACTAATTCCATGTAAGAAACACTTGCACTAAGCATGTTATCTATATAGGTACTCTTCACACTTAATCTTGAATGAATGATGGCTTAATTAATTAAGTGTTCTGGCAACGAATGTATTTGTACCATATGCTTCAGTTACAAAATCAAGATCTGTGCCAGAACCAAAAGCTGCAGCACTGAGGGAATAGGCACTGACAAGTGAAGCCCTTAAGAGTCTGCTTCAAGAGGAATTAATGATTTATAAACTCTAACTACTTAGCACCAGACAAATCAAATCTTAGTGTCCTTTTTACTAAAAGATTTTCTTATCATTTAAATTCTAAACCTCAAATTATGTCTATTCTGCTAATCTTAGCAGACATTTCTCACTGTAATCCTTTTGAGAAGTATTTCAGAAAATATTTTTCAAATTTATTTTGAAATTGCTTTCACTTACTTTATCTGAAGTTTATATTAAACCTTCATAACTATCTAGAAGATGAAATTATTTCAAACATTACAATTAACATACAGATACCAAAATTATTCATTATACTTTCATAAATGGGTATTTCATGCCTCTCTTCTGTTTCCCTTGAAAAAGAATGGAGAGAATATATACAGACTTTTTTGGTTTGGGTTGGGTTTTTTGAGTAGTGTTGCAAAAGGATAAGCAAGGACTCAGTAACTATGGAGACGTTTAAGTAGTACAGTTGTAGGTACAGCAGGTTTTAGTGAAAAAAAGTACATTCCCATTGTTACTGATGTGCTCGAATCAGACAGATAGTGGAGGTTATGCATATGAAATGTCTGCTGCTTCACAGGAACAGGAACTCCTTGCTAAAGCATGAGTCATTTCTAGAGTTGTGAAACCATGGAAAGCCCTCTGGACTAGGAAGCACTTGTTCGTTATTACGAAGATGTAAGACGACACACATGGTAACCTTTACAAGAATCCTGAGTTATTTATATACTTCAAAAAAAGCTGCATATGGAATAATGAGTCTTTTCGACTGTGTATCACCTGCTTTATATACTATTATTCTAACATACACTCCCATATTGGGTCTGGCTGAGATGGAGTTAATCTCCCCCCACAGCAGCCTTCATAGTGCTGTGCATTGGTAGCCAGCAAGGTGTTGATAACACACCAGTGTTTTGGCTGCTACTGAGCAGTGCTGGCACACATCAAGGCTGTCTCTCCAACATTTCTTCCCCTCGTCAGCAGTAGGCTGGGTGTGAGTAAGATCTTGGAAGGGGACAAAGCCAGGGCAGCTGACCCAAACTGACCAAAGGGATATTCCATACCATATGACATCTGCTCGGCAATAAGAAGCTGAGAGATGGGGAGAGGAACTGTGGGGCATTTGATTTTTTTTTACAATGTTTTGTCTTCCAGGAGCAACCGCTACACATACTGAAGCCCTGCTTCCCAGGAAGTGGCTGGACACGGCCTGCTGATGGGAAGTAGAGAATAATCTTTTGCTTTGCTTCCACATGCTACCTTTTGCAGTATTAAACTGCCTTTATTTTGACCCACGAGTTTGGGATTGTTTTCTTCCATCTTATTTTTTCTCCCCTCCCTTTCTGGCTGAGGAGAGGAGTGATAGAGCAGCTTGACGGACACCTGGCATTTAGCCAAGGTTAACCCACCACAAATCCATTACATGAAAATGTTTGGGTAAGTCATTTTTGGTTTATTAATTGCAAAACTTACCTTTCTGGACATGTTAAAATCACATTACAGTCACCTGCTCAATGCAATGCAATTTAGAACAAAGGCATCATCTCAATAATTAGAAATACCATATTGCCCCTTTCAAAGAGTTCTATCATCTCCCACACATTCTGCTGTGAGGATTATGATGCATGCAGTATACATTATCTCTGGACTACTGCTTTCCCTTGTAAAGACAATTGCCACTTGAGTGCTGGAGAGTGATGAAGAGCCTACACAGGCAGCAGAGTCATTCAGATAGTATTTTCAGTAAGAGAGAGTAGGTGGAATTAGTGGATGAAGGGGAGTATGCAATAAATTTTATCTGTGAGCAAGAACTGGGCAATGCCCTCCGGAAATTAAGGACCACACAATGTTCTATTTATAATGTTTCTGATATCCTGGTGATCCTGACCAGGAGACTGTTGTACATCAAGGAGTTAGTGATCCACATAGCAGTTCCCCTGCAGTTCCCACAGTGCTCCACCTCCAGCGTGGCCTTCAAAGCTGTGTCATGCTGCACAAACCCTTGGCCAAAGGACACTCAGCCACCTCACTGTAATGCAGGAGCCTGTAGACAGCTCCCACTCTGTGCTGGTGATTACGCCACCAGCGTGGCCCTTCCTTTATCTAAAAGTGTACCAACAATTACTCATGAGTGGGGAAATCCATCCAGGGACTGATCCAATGCTGCATGAACACACGGTTCCCAGCATCTGAAGGGAGTAAGATTTATCTGCTATCTATATTCCTCCTCTTATTCTGCCTTATTGAAGCAGATATTATATTAAGCCATTTGTTGTCAGGCCTTTCTTACTGAAATCCAGACAGAACCTGGCACCATCCCTCTCTCTCACTCCTCCGCCCCAGTGCAGAACAAACACACCCCAAGAATTCCCTTTTCATTTCAACACTCATCACTTCTGACTCTCTGGAAAGAGAAGCCCTTGCTTTTTTCTTGCAATTACTAAGCAAGTCTTTCCTGGCGTGTAAGAGTTCTCTCTCCAGGCCTGGCAACATCTGTGATATTTGAAGACATTAAAAAGAGATCAAAGATTTTTTTTTTCTCCTGCTAAGAGTTATAAATTTGTGGTTAAAGATCAGGTCTACCAGAAACCCAACAATTCTATAGTGGCAATATTCCAAGAGCTTTTTACATTTGTACCCATGAATCTAAGCACAGTATTTGACACTCGGTCCACTTAGAACTTTTTGTTTTGGAGCTGTAACCATCTGTACAAATAACTCTAAAAAATGGAGCCCATTTCCAAGCCACTATAGCTATTCCTTCCTAAATGTCACAGATCATTTAGTAGTCCATTAAGCCTCTAGCTGCTGTTTCAGCTTTCACTTCTAACTCCAAAAGCAGAGGTATTTTTAGTAGGAAACTCCAAGCATTTGTCTGTCACCCAAATTTCAGAATATCTCCAAGAAAACATCGTAAGAGCATTGGCTACAGCAAATATATTTCATTGGAATGAGCAGTATATAGCTCTCCACACAAAAAAACAACTGTACAGACAAAAACGTTTTTTGTCAGACAGCTTCTTTTCTATCCCGTATTTTTGATTTTAGGAAATCTGAGTTTCATGTATTTTTGAACCTTTAGGAAAAAAAAAAAAAGATAATCAGGATAAACTGAGGCATGGAAGAAAAGCAGACTACCACTTCATTTAAATATACTCAATTGAAGGTCATAACAATCAAGTTAACATCTGGGCATCCTCATTTACCGTACTGACAAAAGAATACTATTTTGCTCAGGAAATAATTGCAGGCTCACAGAATAAACAGACTGCAGCCCTTAGGCTCTTTTTATTATAATGACATTTTTGTAGGAAGATATTAAATTTCTCGCTGACCTACTTGTAGAAAAATTTTCATCAGTAATCTCTGTTCTTTGGATAGATTTCAGTGTCTGACTGAGGTTTGATAAGAAAATGTTTAATTCTTTTGCAAACTCTGTACTTTGGATGTTACCTTCAGTTCCCTGCAGATAATCTAAGATGGAGGAGAGAGGTAAATCAGGTTTTCATGGGGAGTTTTGTGTAAGAGAAACAGCAATGAACTCGGGAACTATTTTAAATTAACCTTTCCTAGAAGGGACAGCAGAAAGATTGTTTATATCCCAGTTTCAATTTTAAATTGATTTTGTTATTTTTATTTTTTATTGGCATTGGTAAGCTATTATCCGCCCTGTGTGTAAAATAAACTCGCTATTTGAATACTGTTTGTCAGTGGGCTTGATGCATTGCATCCTACTCCTGATTTTGAAACCTACAGGTTTAAGTCACTTACTTAAGTTAAATACATTAAGTGTGCAGTCAGAGAAAAACTTGTCCCCAATTTGTTAATTTTGAAAAATTAGGTTGTGCCTGTTAATGATAGAACAGATTCTTAATTAAGACCACAGAAAGAGATCAAAATTGAAGATAGTTTATCACATGTTCATTCCACGTTTCAAACATACTCAAATTACATAATTATAAGGATAGTTAGAAAGAATATTTCCTTTGGTTTTCTTTCTCTATTACTTAGCCATCCTCAGAAGGCAATATAAATGCTCAAACATGTCCAGTGTTGTTTTCATTGGTAGAGATCAAGGAGAGTGAATTTAAAAATCTATTCAACAAAAGCTAGTCTGAAATTAGCTAATTATTCCACCACAGAGGAAACCCCTTATTTTTCCCTTTGATTTTTCTGTTTATTACAAGATTGCCATGGTTTTAGATGAACTGCAACATAATTAGCTCAGGTTTTGCTGTTGTCAAGACTATGTCTCTGCTAAAATACTATTTATCCAAATATAGGATTATTTTAAAAGAGTTTAAGGTACAAAAATTGTGCAAAAAAATATTGAAATACAAAATATTCTGAACACACCCACACACACATTGTAAAAGTGCTTGGATCCCCAAATACATGAGGTGTATCTCAGTTTTTACTTAAAACAAAATGGCACATACAGGGAACTGTGCCATTATGATTAAAGTTTCATACCTGTATATCAACTATCGGCTGAACAGTCAGAATATGTGTCCTAAGTGCTTTCCATAGCTAGGTCTGCAGAAAAGACTTAATCACAGAAAACCTCATCATTTCCTTTTACCTGTGCTACTGCTTATTTTTTTTGCTGAGTCTCTCAGAAGTCATCTAAGTGAGGATATCATGCACACGAAAGCTTTACACTTCACGAATACCCATTTTTTTCTTTTTTGAAACACAACCATCCCTTTGGTTTTCTCACCTACGAAGCACTCACAGTTCAGAACAATACTTAAAGACATTTGGAGCTTTTGTACGTAAAGCAGTTCTTTACAGTTCCCTGATTTTAAATTTAGGCATCTTTCCTTCAAAACAGCCTGAGGATAACTGTCTGTTGTCTTTTACAGCCTCAAGATACTCTGTAAAACTAAAGTGTTAGCTTCAGTCTCCAAATGACGCTGTATTTTTACACACTGCTTTTTTATACAGCATTATTCCCTAGAAATTTTTATTAAAATATAGAACACATTCCTTGCTCCAAATACATCAAGAATGGTTGTCTTCTGTTTTATCAAAGAAGGACAGAATTTTAAAACATCTTGATGTTAAACTCTTATCTTCATAAGATATCCTCAGATACCTTCATTTTCAAGACTGATCAACGTTAGGTAATTCTCACTTATTTAAAAGTGAGAATTCTTTTAAAATATTATTATTTTAAATTATTACCATGATTTATTATTTTAAATATTCTTTATTATTTTAAATTATGTTCAACTACCAAGACACTTCACTGGTAAGAATGCAGAAGAACCCTTTAAAATGACAGGACCGAGCAGTATAAATTTCCATAGATCAGCTTATTTGTTAGCAGAGAGGCTTGTGTCATCATGCTACCGAAGTACCACAGTGAAACTGTTACAACATTTGTAATTTTAAAATACAAGGCTATTTTGATAGAGCGTAATAACAGTAACAAAGCAGATGAGAAATAATAAAGAAAATAGAAATGTCAGTCTATGCAGAAATGGTGAAATGTGTTACCTTCGCAGTCTTAACATTCCACCTAATCTTGTCAGAATGATGAGGCAGCTGAAATTGAATGTAAACGTTTCTGACAGAACAATCCTAGAAATCCTTCTGTAGTTTTTATAAGAGAATATTTTAAAAAAATAAAACTCAGCAATCACTGCACCTTTAGTGAACTCTGATGATTCAGTGGCATTCTCTCCCTTATACATTTCTCTGAGGACAATTTAAGTCATGTAATTTCTGAAATTCTACCACAATTGAAAGGTACAGAAACAGTGTTACAGTAAGTAGAATCAAAATGCTAGCTATTTTATCATGAGGGTATCCAGAAAAAGAACACATCAAAAGCACAGGGATAATGAAAAAGAGAAACATTACAATTTAATCTTATATTAGCATTTAATTTGAATAGTTTTTCTTGCCTAGATAAGCGCATGCTAGGAAACTTCCATAGGGAGCACAAAGATATTCCAGAAGAGTAAATATTGTGACTTTGGCCACAGCAAATTACATTATATATATAGTAATATCAAAACATTCTGTTTCACAAGCTACTTAATCTTGCATACAAATACATACTACTACTGTTGTCCAAAGACATCATCAGTGTTGTCTCCATACACCATGGTAAAAGTAATTGGCTTTTGTTACAACTATAGTTCTCAGATAATTTGTCCATATTGACCCCACTTCCTCAGGAATCTGATGCCCGCACCCAAGATGGACCCACTTCGTTCAGGCAGCACCTGCACCCTGCACTCATGCCTGTCTTCTCCTCGCTCTGTAGCATCACTTCTTAGCTCTCTTATGTAAAAGCCATGAAGAGACATAGTTCCATAAACTATGGCTCACACAAACTAAACAACCAGATAAAATATGGTGGCTATCAATGCTAATTAACACAATAAGGCTTTTGATCTCAGAAAAAAAACAGAGGAAGCTCTTGGGAAAGCTTTCTTTCTCCTGTGTGCTTGTGTTACAGAGGCAGACTCCAGGGGAAGAATTTCTTTCAGCCCATTAACATATCTGCTGGGCTTCCTTACTTAAAACTGTTGCTATATAATAATTTTTAATGAGGAATAGACCTCTTCCTGCAATTTTTTTCTGGATCCTTTTAATAACCGATTGTCCAGAAAATTTTCATTAAGATACTAATGTGTTCAAGTAACATTTCTGTAGGTTTTTTTGCAATTTTATAAACACCTCACATGAAATTTTGAATGCTGGGTGATTTTCAGTAAACTGTGACAAGCACAGAAGTAAAATAACAACTTGAAACCAAACTTATGTAAACTGAAAGTGTGGGAGAATTGAAAATGCCTCTTAAGAATCCTACTGTCTATAGAATGATTAGTACTGAGCAATCTAGAAACCAGCTAATCAGGGCTGGTTTTCATTACTTACTGTTGTGATGCTCCCTAAACCAGTAAATGATTTCAATAGTTTAGCAGTCTCCAAAGTAGAGCATATGCAGGATGATGACTAACCCAATCTCCTTCAAGGACAAGGTGACCCACTTAGTGGATGAGGGAAAGGCTGTGGATGTTGTTTGCCTGGACTTTACTAAAGCCTTTGATGCTGCTTCCCACAGCATTCTCCTGGAGAAACTGGCTCCTCATGGCTTGGATTGGCATACGCTTTGCTGGGTAAAAAGCTGGCTGGATGGCTGGGCTGGATGGCGAATGGAGTTAAATCCACTTGGCAGCCAGTCACAAGTGGTGTACCCCAGGGCTCAGTACTGGGGCCAGTTCTGTATAATATGTTTATCCATGATCTGGACATGGGGATCGAGTGCACCCTCAGTCTGTTTGCAGACGACACCAAGTTATGCAGGAGTGTTGATCTGCTCAAGGGTAGGAAGACTCTACAGAGGGATCTGGACAGGCTGGATCGATGGGCTGAGGCCAGCTGTATGGGGTTCAGCAAGGCCAAGTGCCCTGTCCTGCACTTGGGTTACAACAGCCCCATGCAATGCTACAGGCTTGGGGAAGAGTGGCTGGAAAGCTGGCTGGTGGAAAAGGACCTGGGGGTGCTGGTCAACAGCCGGCTGAACATGAGTGTGCCCAGGTGGCCAAGAAGGCCAACAGCACCCTGGCTTGTATCAGGAATAGTGTGGCCAACAGGACTAGGAAAGTGGATCGTCCCCCTGAACTTGGCACTGGTGAGGCCGCACTTTGAGCACTGTGTTCAGTTTTGGGCCCCTCAGTACAAAAAGGACATTGAGGTGCCAGAGCGTGTCCAGAGAAGGGCAACGAAGCTGGTGAAGGGTCTGGAGAACAGGTCTTATGAGGAGCAGCTGAGGGAACTGGGGTTGTTTAGCCTGGAGAAAAGAAGGCTGAGGGGAGACCTTATCACTCTCTACAACTACCTGAAAGGAGGCTGTAGCCAGATGGGTGTTGGTCTCTTCTCCCAAGTAACAAGTGCTACGACAAGAGGAAATGGCCTCAAGTTGTGCCAGGGGAGATTTAGATTGGATATTAGGAAAAATATCTTCACAAAAAGGGTTGTCAAGCACTGGAACAGGCTGCCCAGGGAAGTGGTTGAGCCATCATCCCTGGAGGTATTTAAAAGACATGTAGATGTGGTGCTTAGGGACATGGTTTAGTGGTAGACTTGGCCATGATAGGTTAACGGTTGGACTTGATCATCTTAAGGGTCTCTTCCAATCTAAATGACTCCTGGTGTGCAGGAAGAAAATATCAGAATATACATATACTAGGGATGGGGGGTTCTCAAAAAATTTTTACTGATGGGGTGCACAATCAAAAAGTTTGAAGACCACTGGTCCAGACTTTTTTTTTTTTTTTTTTAAATAGTCTGCCAGCATGGTGTGAGAAACCGGACTGAAAGAACTTTTGTCTCAAAGATTGCTTTGCTCAAGCGGGAAACCCCTTCAACTACTGAGTGCGATAAGGGCAATTGCCGGGTCGTAAGGACGATTGCCGGGTCGTTGAGACTTTCAATCTTCGAAAAACGCCTTGCAAGATCACGTGCCACGGCGTCAGATAACAGTCGTGTGAAGAATGGGGCTGGAACTGTGTGTACACATGTGCAGGAATGTGGAAGCCGTGTCATACGTGCCATCGTGAAGACCACCACGAGTATAAAAGGGGACCACCAAGATGAGGATGGCGTGCCTTCGCCCACCACCACAGAGCAAGGGATTTGGACTCTCCCGAGACGGACCTCCGAGACGCTGCGGACCCGCCTCTTCGTCCACCATCGCAGAACGAGAGATTTGGACCCCTTCCCCCCACACTGAGGCACCATGGACTCGTGGCGGTGACTATTCTTGCGATTCTATCCCGGAGTCTTGCTTGGTTTTCTGCCTTTCTTTTCTGCCCTGTCCTATCGCTCTTATCGGTTACCATTACCTTTTCCTTTTTTTTTTTTTTTTACTCTTTTCATAATAAAACTGTTTCTGGTATACAGCATTTGACCTCGTTTGTGTCTTAATCTCGCTCTTGGGATCGTATCGAAACCTCCCCGATATTGGATCGGGACACATGGCTAGGCACTCTGTGAGTACTTAGACAACAGTGTTTCACTGGTGATGATGGAACTATATTATGAATTTCACATTATTTTTAACCTTGATATACTGTGGTATGAGAATATATATAGTGGAGGCTAGGGACACATCTACCATAGCCTGCTAGTTCAAAACGGCAGTGCTCTTTTGACAGCTCTCTGCTTACCAGACTTTGGTTCATATCGCAAAGTAGTCTTTAAGCATATGAACTGGAACACTCTCAGTTAAAATTTATTTGGAAGATGGACTTCAGCAGCATACGTAATCTGCTCCAGCTGTTAAGAGGCACACAGTTCACATAGTATCATAGAATCATAGAATATCCTGAGTTGGAAGGGACCCATAAAGATCATCGAGTCCAACTCCTGGCTCCACACAGGACCAGCCGAATCAGAGCATATGACTGAGAGCGTTATCCAGATGCTTCCTGGGCTCAGTCAGGCTTGGTGCTGCGACCACTTCCCTGGGGAGCCTGTTCCAGGTAAAAGTAGTTTGAAATAAAACATATCAAAGAACATACAATGTGGGTGCTGGATCTCCAGCACCAAATGCTTTATAGATAGATGCATTTTATTGGTTTGCATGACTTAGTGACACAGACATGGCTCGAGATAAATGTTTGGTTCTTGACACTAGGGATGCAGTGGCTAGGGCTAAAGAAGGCATTTTTAACTTCATCTCCACACACTTTGCTTTGATTTTGTTTAGCTAGAAGACATCCATTTGTGGAAGCCTTTAGGACATGTTAAGCCAACATTCCAGCTTTGTGCACTGTCAGAGATGAGATGAGCCACTTACTTACCCAACATACCCAATAAAACACAGAATCCACTTAAAACTTTCCGGTTTACATCGGTGTTCAGATACAGCTCATCAGCATGAAATCTCATCTAGATGAATCTTATGCATCTTATACAACAAAAGACATCTGAGCAAGCAAACTGCCACTAGCCACATGGTTCACCACTTCTGTTAACACTATTTTACACCATTCTCTCATGATATTTCCTTGAAGTTTTTGGTTGGTTTTCTGTTAAAAACATTTCATGTTTCCTATTCTGTTTTAGACAGTGGACCTTACATATGATAGGGTAACTAATAGGATTAGGGTGCCACAAAAACTTAATTATCAGAGAAGTTTAATTAGGTGTAATCACACATTGAAGTACTAAACATCACTATTAATACAGTTTACAAGCTTGCATATCACAGGGAGGCGTGTGTAGTCTTTGGTGTCTTCCTACTGTGTTTTTCCAATCAAGCCATTAAAACACAACATAAAAAAGCATCTAGATAGAAAACATACTATGAAAACAAAATAAACTGCACTATTTCAGCCTAATTATCTGCAGTCTACCAGCTACAAATCTTTTTCAGAAAAGTACAATCTGTCAAACTGGTTTCTGATGCAGAGATGACTGCTGTGTTATAACCAGGTAAGGTTTCAGCTTCAGCAGTTTTAAGCGAATGCTTTCTGTTATGAGGAACCCATTTCTCTTTTTTCTTTTCTTTTTTTTCTCCTTACAATCAGTAGACTATCAACCAATAAAAGACATATAGTCAAAGCTTCAGCGCCTGCTTTCAGGCAGTCTTACAATTTGCATAAATTAAGCATGAGAGTTAATTTAAAACATGCAGTAGAAATAAGGAAGAATGTTGCTGGAATACAACCAAATGTGCCACTTGTGGACATTTCTGTCTCAGTCTCTTTATCTGTTCCTCATATGGAAGTGCTTCTATAAATTAGGTAATTTTTATAATCTGACTCTAAATCTTTTTCAGCCCTACTGTGTCATTTTTGTGATCAGGGGATCAGCCCTTCACACACCATTGTATATTGTGTGGCACCAGAGATTCCATATATAGCAGAAAAGGTTTTGTGTTCTGGTCTTGGTTCCTTTCCTAATAATTCCTCGGACTTTTTTTGGGGTGGTTTTTTTTTCCCCTTCAGTTGCTCCTGAACGCTGAGCTAATAGTAACCACCTTAGCACACTTCTCAGACCTCATTCTTGATGGCAATAGTCAAATCAGAGACCCCTATTTTATATGCAAATTTCGGATTTTTTCACACCTCCCATGTATATCATTTAACATTTACCTCCATTGAATTTCATCAGATGGTTTGTCACCCAATCACTCAGTATTTCGATACCCTTATTTGCAGTTATACTTAATTTCTCTACAAATAATAATTTTCGTAATTCACTAAGATACTAGTTGTAAACAGCTGTAGAACGTGAAGGTCTTTTTTTAAAAAAACACACCTGGAATCCTTTTTCCTATATATACAGTACCAGTATTCATCTATTTTGACAATCATAAAAAGAAAGAACTTTCAGAAATCTATTTACCACAAGAAAAGATCATACCGTAGATCTCCCTCAAACTCAGTGAAGCCCCTAACCAGTTATGACATTATCAGTTATGATAAGACAACATTAAATTTTCTTCATAGATCTCAAAAAAGAGTCACCAGAATACATTCTTATAGGGTAAATATAACCAAACAAAACTTAATGGAACGGCTCACATGGAAAATTATTAGGGCTTTTATATAAACTCAATTTACTTATATACTTGCCAAAAGCTATTTGCTGCTTAATGAAGCTGACCTATGTTTTCTCCTCTCATTCAGGCTAAGTGAGATCTCATTTAAGAACTGACTTTTGCAGTGAGAAGGGAAGCCACTGAAAACACTACCCAGTATACCAGGTCAGATGAAAAGCACAAGAACTGTGTTAGAGCAAGCAAGAAGATGCCCCAAGACCTAACTAGCTTTCAGGTGATGACTAGTACAGATGTACAGAGATACATATTTAGTAAAAATGGAAAATGAAAGAAAGCCAGGAGGAATTCCGAGAAAACTGGTTATTACGACCACAGAGAGAAGCAGAGATTTTTTTTTATGCTGGAAAACACCAAGAGATATGAAATGTCTTGTTGCTTGTTTCTAAGGTACTTAGTGAAGAAAGATTTAATAGACAAACAGGACTGTGGTAATGAAAAATCTGATACACGCTAATCTCCCCTCTTAAGGGCAACAGCACCAAGAATGCTTAAAAGCTGGGTAACAAGAAAGGCTTGAAAGACCTGCAATATACTGGTTTGCCTTGTAAATTAACTTTCAGCTATTTTTCTTTTTTCATCCTACAGATACTTCTCTCTCTGCAGGAGAACTACAGAACTATTTTGTTTACTTTGGAAAGTAAATAATAATACTAAAAGAATTTTAAGTAATTGGCATGGCATTTCCACTTAAATGGATGCACTGTCTTCCTGCTCTTCCCTTTCCCGTGCTGCAATATTCCGGTCTGCAAAACACAAGCTAAACTTCTTTTGGATACTTGTAAGACCAAATTTCACAATATAATATAAGATACATTGGTTTAAATGCTTCTCACATTAGAACAGGAATTAATAACAATGCTTCAGCATCTTCTATATTCAAGACAGCTTGTAAAAGGAAGGTAGCTTGATGAGGTGGTCTCCTCTGTCATTTCTGGAGCCATGCAGTCTTCAAGGCCACAGAGCCTATGAAACATAAGATGGAAGACAGCAGGAAAACAAGAAGTGACAACTCCTATGTTCATGTGGAAAGTTAGTGAGCATATTTTTTCATCCAGAGCATCTAGGCATTTGATGTCCTTGCCAGGAAAGCAGAGGACTGCTTGTGATACACTCAGCAGTCCTAGTGGTGATCAGAGTTTGATCACTAACAGATATAAAGAAATTTGGCCACCCCCAGATACTTGCTAGTGTCTCTTCCAAATCGAAAAAAGTCAATCGGCCTCTTCAGTGCCAGATGCCAAAAAAGAGCGGATGCTCTGCTTCCCCTGCCCCGGTTGCTTGGTTTACATCATGCACATGTCTCAAAACAGTACAGAAGCAGCAAGGCAGAGAGGAAAAATGGAGTTATGTCTGTAATACTGGGAATGGCAGCAACTGCCTGGGCCTAAAAGAAATCCCATCAAACGCCAGGGAACATCCACAAGGGCAGGGCTGAATCCTGTTGTCCAATAATCAGGGAACGGCAATACAGACGCTTCAGCCATCTCTCATTTTATATTCTTTTTGTACAGATTTTTTTTAGTTGAGAGGTCTGTGATTGCAGTGAGTATCCATCATCCACAGAAGATGAGAGAAACAGATGAAAAGCCCCTTCAGTGAGTATTCCCTAAGGAGTTTCTATGCAAAAACTTGAGATAGAAATAGCTATAGCATGGACAACAGTCATGTCCTTCAAGAAAAGAGTCCCAAACCTATCAGAGCAGAAACAATCTAAGAGTCAAAACCGATATCCACAACAATTACTGGCTTCATAGGTAGGAAAAAAAAAAATCCCGCAGTAGAAAAGGCATTCTTATGAAACACTCATAATTCTCTGGTGTGAGAGTGTGCCTGGACAGTGTCTCAGGCTGGCACAGCCAGGCTTGGCACCGAAAACCTAGATTCTAAGCCAGAACCCAGTGTAATACAGACTGTGCTTTCCAGAAAAAAGGGGAAAAATAAGTTTTAAAAGAAACACAACTAACTTAAAACAACAAAGGAGTAATGAGAAGAAAAACTGACATTAACACAACAGGCAATGAAATCACAGGCAACTAGAAGCAATATAATACGATATGATACAATATAACATAAACAATCAGTTGTTGACATGAACTAAAAGAATGGAGCATGAATGCGTGGTATGGGGGGAGAAAGAGCTAAGAGCACATTATCAGTACTGCAAGGGGTGTAAATCTCTAGCTTAAGTGACTCTATGTACGTCCTTACAGCCTGAATACATACACACAAACAATCAATTAAAGGAAAGTAATTTTTTCTTTCATATAATGTTTTTCATGATTTTGGCACATCATCTCAAACACAAACCTTTCATTCTCTCCATGTTTCCAGCATGGAGACAACAAAAGTTGTTTTAATTTAAGGATTAATACAGCAAGTAAAAACTTGTTCTTTCTATCATCTAAACAATGTAATTTGCATTTTTTGTGAGTCATATGTAGCTTGGAAAAGAGTACTAATCAGTGATGGACTCTGCTAATGCAGGATTTAGAAATTAATGTGGGAAGAAATCTGTGTGTCGTCAGGTAGACTTTAATTATAGGGAAATATGATGACACATGAAGTTGGTCTAATGTTCTCAATTGTCCTAGCTGGGTTCATGGCCATCAGAAAGTCTCCCTTATGGAAACCCAAGAACCAAGTAGGAGATCCAAACCTGGAAGTTCATCAGGGATTTCATACACTAAATTGAGGTCTCAGAATAGCATCTATTTTTTTTGTTACTGGTAGGGATACTTGCAAATCCTTTTAGAAACCTTCTTTTCCTGGCTGCAGGAGCACAATGAAACTGTCTGCTGGAGGGTCAGACTCTGAGTGCATGCTAAGAGAGTTAAAAGACAAGCCCTCAGTTTTAGCCAACACACAGCCCAGCATGACTAGCAATCTAATCATGGAAGAACACATGACCATCACGCATTGCCTTTAAATCTTTATCAATTTGTATCTGTAAGCTTTGGAGTCTATGGAGATACTACCTGTTCATACTCATTAGACATTCAATTAATAATATCCTTTTATGTCATGCTACTCAGAGTTCTTCTGCCATGAGTTAATAATTCTAATTTCAGAGGTAGAAGAAGAAAAACATTGGCAGAAAAAACGAGAACCAGAATTGTCCTTCCTGCAAGGTTAAAAGTAAAGCTTCTCGGTGCTTTATGTTTCTCAGTAATGGGATTGGTGAGAGTGCTTGAGCCTCTTCAAAAAACTCTGTGCCTGGCTGCACACAGAGGTTGCATGAGTTTCATCAGCTACTCCTACTGGCATAAAGAACGGATTCTGGCATACAGTATTATGTATATGTAGGTATATGACACCACAAGGTCTACAAACCAGGTGATCTCCAAGGAAGTCTCTGAATCGACTGATTTTATTTGTAATCATTTCACAGATGCAAGTTTTTGATGGCAGAGAGTCCAGCTTTGCTCTGAAATGCAGCTCACTGATAGTGAAATCATCTTGCTTTGTTCAGAAGATGTTCCTAAATACAACTGTGTTGAAAAGTTAAAATCTCATTAATTCCTAAGTCATCTAGAGCAACTGACCTCTAAGAAGACCCAGTGTTCCCCGTTTCCCTTCTGGCTACTTCCCCCTCTCTTACGTTTTTTATAATTATCTACTCTTGGATATTTATCACTGGAGTTTGTTGCCTCACAGACTGAAGACAGTCTGAGATGTATGTGTTTCAGCTATTCATGAAAAGGATTTTCATATATTAAACTATTAAGTGAACACATACTTCTAAAGAAAAAAAGAATGCTATGCTATCATTATTCAGAGGAAAAGGTCTGTAGTCTTAAATGTAGCCTTTAATACTTTATGCATATGTGCTTTCATTTAAAGAGCAACTATAGAAGAATTACAGGTGTTCTTTGAGGAGCATAAAGTATGTCTCTATGTGAAAGGGTGGATAATGGAACTAAGAATTCCATCTTCCTCCAGAACTGCTTTACATCTAAATTTACAAATTTACAACCACTACTAAGAAACAATTCTAACAGGATGTCTTAAAATTAACTACCAGAGGAGGTAACCATTTAACCTTGTTCTCTACACTGGAATATCTACCTCATACAAGTATTACAAGAATGAAATACAATGGAAATGTCTTTCTTGTGTATATTACTTTTATGAATTGAACACCTGCTGCTCTTGAGATGACAAGCTGCATGCATATGCCTACATGAAAAGCATATGGGGAAGCACTTAAAAAAACCCAAACCAATAATTAAATTCCTTTCTGCTGTTTAGTTGCAAATCCTAGCAAACCAACCATTTTTTTTTTAGAAATCTGTTAATGAGTGGTCTTCTTATTCACTAAGTCTTCCTCTAGAATAACAATCCTTCACATCATGTAACTGTAATGACAGAATTCATTACACTGCTTTGTAATGACAGAATGCTGCAATCAAAACCAGCATCTCTCATGGTATTATAAACCATAAGATGTGTATTGGGTTTGCATGGCAAGGTTTTGGTCAACCCACCACAGATGCTGCTGTTGACATACAAAAACTATCTACAGGCACATCACGCAAACCTTCTCTCATCAGTAATAGTAATAAATTGCTCTTTACTCTTGATGACAATTCCACATTGTAAATGAAATTCTATTTTGTCATGAATGTCATTAACTAGAAATAAATTTTAAGTTTGCTGCTATTCTTTTCCTCTCACATGCAATTGCTTTTATTTCCAACCAGAAGATGTTCTGCAAAACCAGTGTTGCCTGATATGCTCACCAGTCTCTATGTACATGAAATTATTTGGCTTGGAAGACCTCTCCTTTAGGCACAACATACTACTACAGTGGACAAGGAGCAAGGTTGAAATCTGCCAATGCGTTTTTGCAAGTTGGAAAAACTTCTTGCTTACAGGGTAAATAATTCCAATGAGAACAGAAATCTAGAGAAGGTTAAAACAGTGACACTTTCTCAGAAATACGTTGTAATTCCTATATTTACAGTCTTCATCAGTTCCTGCAGTATTTTAAAACCAGCAGGTACTGAAAATGAAGTGCCATTGCTTTCACTGGGGTACAGAAATGAGAGGAATGCAGATGGGAGTACATCCATTTAAGCATTCACTCAGGTTTTCCTCCTCTGAAAGCTCTCACTGAAGCATTGGTCCTGAAGATCCTGTGACAGAAGACATTTCTACCTTCTAGAAAAGCTTTCGGGGGTGAAACCTGTGATGGTATCTTCATACAGTTACCTGTTGAGTGCTCTCACTTTGAGAACCTAGGCATCTATGACAAAAACCCAGGGAAGGTAAGTTACATCACACTCCATTTCAGACTGATACAGATGCTGAGGAGCCATAGTGCTGATTGGTTGCACACAATTCTTCCTAACCTTGGTAAGGTACATGAGGCTAGCTAGGGTACACGCTATCACTTCTGCCATAAATACGCCTAATTCATGTACCTATAAGCACGCCAGACACTACTTAATTTTGGTAAGCAAGATGCACTGCTTCAATTATACCTGACACTGACAATATACACTAATTCGAAGAACTAGTCACACATATATTCAAGGCAATACTCTAGATTTGTAAACCATATATGATCTCACAGTACATATATGCAGATAGTAAAATCTCACTCATATGCAAGGATAAATATATTCTAAACACTCTAGAATGGAAACATTATAAACACATGTTAAAATTTGCGGAGTATTGCAATATGGACAAATAAATTCTCATCTATATATTATACAGGTTATTTTTTTAAATTAGTAATACATTTAGAAACATGCATTTCATTACTCTTCTAAAGATACTTTTCAACTAGCAGGTATATTAAGGCTTACAGAATTTTTCCTCTTCAAGAAACTCAAGAGATACAGTCTCTGCTCACAATGGTGTTCTGACTAAGATGTAATTACGTGAATTAACAAAATCAACACATCTGTTTTCCTCATAAATTATTTTGAGTTGTAAAAGAGGATAATCTACCACCTTTTCTAGAATATATGGAAACGCTGTCAAAGACTTCTTATTTATTTGTCATACTAATTACTGCTCTCTGCCTGATAAAGTACCCTTCCTTTGCCATTTAAGCAAGCAGTTTACTTTCTAAGGATTATCAGAAAACATGAATATTCCAACTCCTGTGAATATAATTCAGCAACCTGTCAAGTTAAATCATATATTAAAAACAGATCTATTCTTCTTGCATAATTCATCATATTAAACCCTTTAATATTTCATGTTTAAATAGAGGACGGATAGTTGTGAGGTAAAATAACTGAACTATTGTGCATGGAAGAAGATTCTGACCTCTCTAGAAGTAACATTCCAATAATCTCATTTGCTTTTTCTTCTATTTCCTCCTCTCTCCTTTTTCTACTCAAATCTCCTTGGAGAACCTTTCAGAAGTTAAGATTCCCGCTATATTTACTGCAAGGATACTCACCTCCCTGTTAGCCAGCTGCTATTCAAAATACATATGTACAAAAGAATACTTTTCCATCTTTGATATAGATTTGTCCATTATACTCACTGCTAGCATGTCTTGGCATCTTCCACTAATGCCTTATTTCATATGAATAACATCTATTGTATTACAGCTTGAGAAGTTCAAACATTTAAGGTGTGAGAGGTGGGCTGACTTCAGTCACAACCTGAAAAACTCATTACCCAAACAAGACAAGACAGCTACCAGAAACAAGTAAAGGAGGTGATTTTTTCCAAACACTTTCAATAGCTCTGACTTAGAACAATACAATCCTCCCTCCACACTTACATGCTGGCACAACTGAGATCAATGAGTAACCCATCCTTCGCTGTTTCCTAGGATATCAAACATTTAAACACCGGCTGAGTAAGAAAGAGCTGAAAAATCAGAACAGGCTGGGGGGGAACAAACTCCACATTCCTGTGACTACTGATCTTGCCTAATACAGTAAGTTCCTAAAAATAAAATTATTTCCTATTCCCCAGCATTCATTTTTCTTTGTTCACTGAACTCAGTTTGCACAATGAAGCCAGAAATATCAGCTTCCTGTTCTCCATCTTCAACATCAGCAAAACGTCAGTGGGCTTGGATTTCTTATATTAAAGGAGAAAGATTATGGTTTAGGGGTTTTGTCATTTTTTGGTTTTATAGTTTTGGTGGTTCTCTGAACATCAGTAAAATATTACATAACATTAATAATTTTTGAAAACTTTCTTCCTTTCTAATTCCAAAGTCTAAATATTGGATCTATCCTAATAAATCATGCTCCTCTTGATAATTCAAGATAGAGGAGTCCATGAATCTCAGAGGAAAGAAACTGATTTTGATCACGATGGAGTGATAACTTTGACTGATGCAGATACAGGCAGTCACTGTATTTCTTACAGTGGGTTTGATGCTAATTGAGGACGAATAAATCCTCACAACTTTACACACTGTGAAGTCGTGTCTAGATCAGATGATTATGCAACCATTTCCCTCTACTAGATTTTAAACTACTCTTGATTCCCTTTGTACAACTGAAAATGAGTACATGAAACAGCATAATGGGTTAAGTAATCACAATGAGCAAGCAGTATGTCACACTAATTGACTACCAATGAAATAAAGAACCAGCTACACAGACCAGGCTACCAGATCTAGGCCAAATTCCCACCTAGTACCCATCTTTTACTCCACTGAAGAACAAAATTGACACAAATTGCTGAAGTATTTTCCATGAGTGGACTCAGCTAAAGTGAGTTTTGTTATCAGGTACATTGCATTGGAGATTAACTTCAGTATTTGTTTTCACTCCCCCAAATCAAAGAGCTTTTAATGACTTTGAGTAGCAATGACTTCATACTATGCCCTTCTTAAGACAGATACTATTGAAAAAAATGGATGTGTTTTTGATCTCAAAAGCAAAAGGACATTTATATTTATTTTTTTGTTATGAAAATGTAACTCAATATTCACAGTAGTCCTCCATCTGTCTTCAGATAACGAAACAGAAATATGTTGAATTACACAAGTTTTTGGCATCAAACAAACCCTACTGAAGTCAACTTAAGCTGAAGGTAAACTGTACTTGTGAAAATAACAAAAATTCTATTTTAGATGCTTAAATATGAATCTTAGAATTTAACTTTAGACACTTCCTCCTATGATACACTTCAACACAAGAAATAACATGGCTTTTTAATGTAACATTTCTGTAATTCTTCAAGCAAAGGAATTCTGTGTTGAAAGGCAGTAATACTGTACCTTGATTTCTTCTATTTCATCTGGCACTATCTTGTACGCAGATATAGTCCCACCCAACCTGAAATCAGGAGAAGAAAAATATTCTCTGAAATCAGAAGAAAAATGTTCTCAAAATCAGTAACATGAAGCACAGCATATTAATGGTTCCAAAACAAATATCCCTCCTACTAATTTAGAGGTAAAACCCACCAAGCCCCAAAACAACAGCAAAAAGACCTCTTTCTTTATCCAAAGAAAAAACTTCATGTGAATAACATAAAAATCAGAAAGAAGGTGTCTTTCACTAGCCTGAAAGATAAGAATTTGGTCAAACAAGCAGAATTACCATCACTGGGATGTTATTCTTTACATTAATAGCAATCAGTCATCACATTCTATGATTTCTTGTTTGTCATGTAAGTCATATGGATGAATTTCAATATTTAAAGCCTGATGTGCTTTGTACTCAGTATTTCACTAAGCTGCTATACAGTCTTAAATGCATCCAAATGCAATTCTAGAAATTGAAATTCTTTACTGACCTCACAAACCACACAGACTCTAGGGCTTCCATGTTTGAAAAGTCTCTGGAGTTCATGATTGGTAATAAAAAGTGGATGTGCAAGAGTTGGCACAGATGTAGAAAAACAGGGGGTTTGTTCCATATTGAACTTAATGAACTTACTTGTCTACATCCTGCAAAAGTTTATGGTAAGAATAGTTCACATACTAAAGATACACAAGTAGCATGTACTATAAATGGTGATAAATATTACATTTTCCCCAGAGTCATGCAGAGATGGCTTCTTTTATTTCATGAAGCAGTATCATTGATAGTGACAATTCAGACCTAAAAATATAACTGCACTAATGACCTCCCTGCTGGCTCTGCACAGCAGCACTAGTCATTTTCTGGATCCTACGGAAATGGAAATCAAATAAGAAACTATTTATTGTAAAGCACTAGACAGCTATCAAATGTGTATTTGTATTATCTCCCTATTATTGGAATCTTTCTTTCCAATTGTCAGCATTTCTACACAGATGTATTTCCTTATATTCAATCTCGAAATTATTACACATACTGTTTACTCAACCTAAAAAAGGGAGAAGAGAGTAACACAGAAAAAACATTAAGATTTTCCCCACAAGTCCTGCCTTTCCAGGTCTCTACAAGTCGGTCACTCTCAGAAATGAAAGGTTTGGAGGCTTTAGACAGAAGATGAATCTGCACAGGAAAAATCAAGTCTGAGGTTCATCACTGCTCCAAGTAATATCAACTATGATTTCCAAGGTAGAGACAGGGTCCAGACATTAAAGCATTCAAATTCATCATGAACAATTACAGTGTAGCCATCGCTCTCCATTTCCTCTGCAACTTGATTGAGTTGAAAGTTGGAGAGAACAGAAACTTTTGGTGCAAGTGCAAGTACAAATAGCTTTTATTCTTCACTATACCTGACCTTTGTTCAAATGGTGTTTCCAGGGATAGCTACAAGAAACTGGTTTTAACATCATGACAAAGGATTGGTTCATCATACTGTGACAAGGAATGGCTCAGATCAGTGCATGTAATTACTGCACATGACCTGTTCTATTGCCTCTGGAATGAGGTCCATAAGAAAATATGTTTTTATTTAGTTCTTTCAGACCCATTCTGGTCTGCACTCTGGAGTACCCAAAAAATAACCTTGCTGACTTTATCCTCTAGCAGAAGGGGAGGACAGAGGCTCTGCTGCCAGCACTCCACCAGCAGGCAATTCCACCTGGCAGGTTTCTTTATTGGCCACCCTGGGCACAACTATTAAGCACTTTCTTGGAATACATCAGAAAAAAAATTTAAAAATGAAAATAATTGACTCAGTAAACTCATCTAGCTTGTTTAAACCATGATTTAACATCATTTTCTGCAAGTACTTCTGCAAAGTTTTGTGTCAAGAGTTTAACATGCTCTGAATCTGCCAAGTTGCAGTCCAAATGGTAGCTCATTTTAAAGTAAAATGTCAATTACCACAATTCCACATTTATGAAAGAGCAAGATATATTAAAAGTTATGTTACTGTTTAAATAAACAATCTCTCACCTATAGCTCCAGCTCACCGTATCTATCTTAATACATTTTCAATCCTACACTGACATCTTTAGTTTGAAAATCCAGACTACACCCATAAATAATAACAAATTTGAAACTGAAAGAGAACCAGAGACACATAAATATACAATTCTATAAATGCCTCAGAGCTGAAATGACACTTTTAAGGAAATCTATACTTTCTTCATTTGAGAACATTAGATTTCACTCCATTTTATAACTCCTGGAAGAGAGATCCACCACTGCAGCTTGCCAGTTAAATCTGGTTCTATAGAAGACAGAATAAAGACATTTGACTTTGTGTATAAAGTTTGGTTCTGAGTTTCACAGGAGTTTAAAGGCATCACACACACTGGGAGGATCCAGTTAACACATCCTGAACTTTTCTACTGGTCATAAGTATGACACGTGAATTTTTGGGTTTACTATATAATAATGTATCTATAAGAAGAAAACATTTAAGCTGCCTACTTGGTAGCCTGTGGGTAGTAAACAGTAACACACAGATAAAATTTTTAAAAAGTCTGCTTTTTTTCCTGGCAAAATGTCTTGACTAACTTCAATGTCACACACAAAATATTGTGCCATACAATTCACTTGCCAAATGAACTTAAGAGGCAGAACCAGTTGTGAAACATGCTGCATACTTGTCACTCAAAAATCACAAAACCCATTTCATTCCAACCTCAAGGTAAATACTCTGAAAAGAAATTTGAAAGTGCTTAGTTTGGTGTTACCAAATTGCTATTGCAAATCTCCCACAGTTAGATAAGTCCACAGAGTAAAGGACTGCACAATCTCATGCACACACAAGTTACTGAGAAAACCAAAACAGTGCAATGAATGGTAAGAAAGAACAGCAAAATCAAGGCAAACCAAAAATCGATGCATTAATTGGTATGACCAGCTTAAGGAAAACTTTGTATTTCAAGTATTTCTCTGAATTACATTTAAGTGTCATTATCAATTGCAACCTGTCTGGAAGTTTGCCTGTTATTTTGCAAATACTTGATTTGACCGCTGACACCTGAAAGAACAGAGGCCAGACAATTACACACAGGAGATTTCAGCTGCAGGACGATACACAATCTGTGAGAGAGGACTTGCACGTGGCATACGGATTTTCATTTCCCTTGGAGCAACCTCTGTCTGCAGGTTGGTTCTGTTAGAACACTTTACACTAACTTTTTTGATACAGTCTTTCAAGAAGCAATTACACTGCGATCAGAAAATCAAAGGACCAGCTAGCATGAGTACACATTAACTACTGCGGGCTTTGTACACGAGAATATAATGCAGCAAAGGACACGTTAGAAGGGCCAGAATTTAGTTCACCAGGGACTCAACTTTTGTGCAGATTCACTCTTCGTCTTTCACACATTTTAGTTTTATTATAGATTTTATTATATTTTTCTCCAGTTGAACAACACAACATCCAGCATCCTACAGTATAAATGGCATCTCCTTAGACCAAATATACAACCAGGCAAGAGCAAAGTTAAATACACAGTAGCTGCTTCCAGTAAGCTGAAAAGACAAGCACAAACTTCATCTAGAGACCTAATGCGCAAGCCTTTCTCTTCCAAAGTGCAGTATTTTCACACTACAGCAAGCCACTTTATTTAATAGTCAAATTATTTTAAATATTAGTTAGCTTTAATTTTTCACATGTGTATATGTAACAGATAATCTCTGAAATATCCCACAATTTATATCCAAATTTTGATAGATATCAGTCTCATCAGATCTGTATCATATTCTGCATGTAACACAGACGCCCCGGGTTCTCTAATCCCTTTCTGGAAGAGAAGTGAAATTATTCCTAGATGTAAAAGTCAGAGCTGAACCACACCTTATATTGAGCTAAACTGGTGAAGGTCTTCGAGGAGAAAATCAGAAAAGATGGGATAGAAATTCCATAAAAATAATTAGGAAATAACAAATCTCATATAACTATTTGCAGAGGAGTTTGTGAAAGAACAGAAACTTTGTGTCTTTTTTAGGGAAACTATTTTAGGAAAAAAGTGCATCTCAGGTAATGCATAGACTGAGTTCGCAGGAAGTTCACAAAAAGGATTCAAGAGAATGCAGAAAGCAAGGTTTCTATAGCAACCTAAGAAATTAGCAAAATACAAGAAATAAACTGAAGTGAGGCCAATACAGTTGTATTGGAACAGATGGAAGCTTTACTATTTTACAAATTAAAGCAGAACGTCACTGAAGAGGGAAAACTTGAACTTCATCCAAGTTAAGGAAAGTTAAAAACCAGCAAGAACTATGCTCAAATGGAGGCAAGAAACAAAGAACCACAGTCCAAATGGGAAGAGAACTTGAGAAGACAAAACTTAAGAGAAATAAATTACAACTCTATTCTAACAATAAACTATCCATTATTTTAATAAATTATCCTTTTATGACCTGTTTGCTGTATGTTTCAATATCTAAAACAGAAATTGAATTTCTCATTTTTAAAGCATTTATTCTGAATAGAAGGTTAAAATTATCACAGTGTTATTTTCCATATAGTCACAAGTTGGAGTTCTGACTGGTGTTCCCCTGTGCCCCTGTACGTATGCACGTGCTGATGGGCTCACTGGATTATCATTGCATAGCTACATCATGGGCAAAACACTTGCGCACTTGGACTGAATCGATACTGGTCAGCTTTTATAATTTGATCTCTGACCAAAGATATGAACACAGTCTTTATATACAGTTCCACATTCAGTGACTGACATAAGAAGCTGAGCTATTGATTCATCTGTTAACTTAATAAATGAGTCATACCGAATGCAATGAAGTCAATTTTCTAAAAATAGCTTGTAGCCAGCTTGGCTGCTGTCATCTGCTGAAGTTCTCCAATGCCACTTTAATTAACATTAATCTTTCTTCAAATAGATCACTGTCTAAATGATATCAAGTTGTCACTAAACCTCCCAGTGAAACTCTGCTTCATCTTTACATGAACATAAAACTCAAAATCCTCTGCTCAACTTTTTTTTTTCCGGCTAGATCCATCTCATAAATATATTTGTTATCTACTATCAGGATATTCTACCTTTTGACTGATTTATAAACCAAGCTAATAGTCAAGAGAGACTGTGCTTGTGGGCAGATCAAATGACTGGGAGCCAGACTGGCTATTTCTAATTTTAAGGGCGTGTTCATTTTATCCCAGGCTACTGAATGAATACACGTTATGTTACTACTCCTGCCAGAGTAAATGGACAACATTTTTAGCCTACTCAACTGGGCTAGCTTAATGTTGACTCACGAGCCATCAGCAAATCACCTTGCCTTGGATCCTCACATAGAGCCAAAACTTCACCAAGTATTCCAGGGAAAAGAGGTAGCAGAATTGCATTTCAAAGCAACTTGATTCTCCACTACCTGTAAGAGCATACATTAAAAGCAGAGGCACAGCTACTTTAATTGATACTAGTTTCTACTGACCTTTGAGAAATTGTTAACGCTCCCTGAAGGGAGGTAGTAAGAAGGCACGCTATTTTGGGCTTGCTTCCTACACAACAGAGCAGTGGCGGCTAGAGCAAGCTGGGCTGCTGCTCCTATCGCTGGCTGCACGCCAGCAAGGAATTGTGCAAAACAGCTTGAAAGCGCTTCCTGACGACAGTATCACTTACTCTAAGGTGTAGAATTACATTCTGAAGATCCAGCCTGTGTTTTTTGTTTTGTTTCTTTCTGGTTTTTTTAATGGATTCAATAATTAGATCCTCGACAACTTCACCGCCCCAATCTTAGGTGAACTTCAAGATGCTGTACTCAAAAACCTCACAGAAACAAAATGACTGCGACATGCCCTCTGTCAGTTCATGTCTCTCATGAACAACAGCTCTGGGATTAAGATGTCAAAATTACGGGATTCTCCCTCTGCCTCTCCACATCCCAAAGATTTATTGCACACACAAAAAATGAAGAAAGGGGCGGGTGTGTGTGTGTGTAAAATTAAGCCAACTTTTAAAAATTTTATTGTCTACCTTTTTACTGTTTTAAGAGTAACAAAGGTATAAGAACACATTTTTCACTGCTCTCTGCTTTTTTTTTTTAAACACAAAAAACAAACTACACAAAACCATTACTTTTAAGGAGAAAAAAATGTTTTTCTCTTTCATGCTTCAAAGATTTTTTATTTTTTTTTACTTCACTATAGGAAAAGCAAGAATAAATTAGAAGAAGCTAATTTTTCAGGCACCTTCAGTAGGAAAATACTGTCACATCAACAATCTGTTATTGGGAAAGAAGGCAACAAGGATCCTTGTCTTCAACAAATGCCAGAAACTAGGCACAAGGTCATATGTATGTCATTTGGCAATCACATAACCAGGAGTCACTGTCCCCTTTTAGCAGAATAATTCATTTAATTTTGGGGGAGGAAATTGGAACTGTTATGACTTAAAGTATATATAACTCTATAGAGTTATCAAAACCCACATCAGTTCAGGGCTTAGTGTAGTTTTCTAGGGGGAATCTTCGGTTTAACTTGGGGCACACCTATATATGACAGTTTGGGGTCTTATTGCTGCCATCCAAAAGAGAGATCTATAGACTGCCTGCTCTTGAAAATGTTTATTGGTTTACTCACTCCATAATGAAGACACCAGAAGGGGAGCAGGGAAGGCAACAGTCCCAAGAAATTTGGTTTGCAGGCACTGGCTCCCATAAGACACAAAATGGATGAAGAGGACACTTAGAATACACGGACTTTTCAGTGGTGCAATGTTGTTATTTTTTTACTCTCAGCATGAAGAGAAATGCCTTCTGGGCAAAAGTAGGAGGAATGCTGAACTTCCCTAAGAAGCAAAAACTATTTGAGTTTTGATTTCCACTAAACAAATTCATTAACAATTGTTAAAAAGTCCTACCATTAATATTTGTATGCTTCACAGCAAGGGTATGAAGCATACAATGGCAAACATTTTGAGATCTTTGAATAGAATGAAATGAAATATGAACAATATGGATATTTATAACTTCAAAAAAAATTTTTTAGGACTTTAATTAACTTCAGCATTTAACTGTGTCAGACAATGTGGCATGCAGAACACTACACCAAATATTTCATGGTTCGTAATACCCTAGTTCTACCATTTATAACAAAAGAGAGGTGCGCTGCACCTGAAATGGGCGGAGAATAAAATACCAAAGACTAATTCTATACTCAGAATTTTCAATATAGGTTCAAAATTTTATTTCTAATTAAAACTGATTTTTAAAGTCTTCTCAAATGCCAGCAGAATCTGAAAACAGTTTTGCCATGTGGACCAACAGCTAAAAGCCCACTTCTGTGCGGGATGCACTCGTGTTTGTATCGCAGAGGAATGATTGTACTATGCTCCATCTGATTGGTAATCTAACTATGGAAATCATACATTAAATCAAACAGACAGAAATGTCAGCTAGATTTAAGTAAAAATGTGTTCAGTGACTTTGAAAGTTCCCACCGGGGCATCAGATGCTTGACCAGCCAGCTCATTAAACAACATGAGCAAGATTTGAAATTTCCTGAGAGAAAAAATATGCAGAAGCAGACAAAAATCATTACCACGAAAACAGTCAAATGCTCACCATTTAGACAAAGAAATACATATTTAATATCCATGTTGGGATTTAGTTGGTAGACTGAGGACTTGAAAACACTGTATGAAGAGAAGTATTTATAGTAAGGACCAAGACAATAATAAATGTTGATCTTACTTTGTCCTATAGGATATACTGTGCTAGGGCAAAGTATGTATTTGCATTTTTTCCAGCAAGTACCTACCTCGGAGAGATACAGAGCATTTGCATATATATTGCTAGCAACTGCCTGTGACAAAATCCTCACCTGCCTGAACTGAAAGAAAAATTTTGGGGTGCCTGAGAGTGACCTTTTGCCTATCTTGGAAGGCACTGCAAATTAAAGGATTTAGGCAATATGATAAGGATTGCAATGATCTGCCTGGAGATGAAATATTCTACTGCTAAATTACCATAACAGCTCGTAGAAACTTATACAGGCAGATAAAGCTATTTTTGCTGACACTCCTATCATTTCAGTTGAGCTCTATTTGCTTCTACCCAAATGTAAATGAAAGACCATCAGAATCAAATGTTAAGAACAAGATTCCTCCTAGGAGAATAAGTTGACCCACAACTAGTAGAAACAGTAAGCCTTATTTTCTTACACATTAATACTGGCCACCTCCCCCCCCCCCCCCGATTTTTAGCATCCGACAAAAAATGGAGTTAAAAAATATGACCCTTCACCTTGAACCCTCTAGCTATTTACCATGTATATGCTTCTCACACCCACTACAATATCATAATTTTCTTCCCAATAACTTTAGTGTATATTTTCCCTTCCATTTCTTAGATGCTCAAGCACGTGCACATGCTTGTGAAGCATGCTTAGACACACAAATTCTATGTGCATGCTTATGCCAAGGCTAATAAATATTAAATGTTTATTTTAAAAAGAGAGGAAGTTTGGCTGAGATATGCAAAATCTTTTAAAGAACTTATTTTTTTAAAAAGTAAAAATCCTACAATTCTGAAATTACAAGAATGACAGAGGATCTCAGAAGCAAGCCACATCCAGAAGGGTTCCCACACCAGTTCACATAATACTTCACCTTCCCAAAGCTCTAATGTCTTGTTTCTCTCCACCACACTCCAGAGAGATATAAAGTACGAGTACAATCCAATATATGATTAATGGCAGTCTTGTTATGTCTGTATTTCTCCAGATAGTTAAATTCAGAGGCAGAATTTGCTGTTGTTTTTCTTTAATACATTAGTGTGTTTGCATATATACACATATATTGCCACGTACGGCCTAAATAGGAGAACTAATTATGTTTAAAATAGTGACCTGACTCAATTGGCTTTTTTTAGTGTATGCTATGTGTAGGGAATGAGAAAGGAAAAAAAATAATGAAATCTGTTCAGTCACAGAATAGTCATATGAATAAAACAACTCCATGTTTGATCCATCACCCTTCACACCTAGGAGGAACTTTCTATTGACAAATAGCATTACTGACAATGCTGAAAGTGAGATTTTATTACATGTCCCTCATAGTTATCTCCATTCCAGATAATTTACAGTTATTTTTGAAGCCATCTTCCACACTTTACAGCTGCTTGTAAAGTACTTCTGTAAGGTTCAAACTCAAATTACTGAAAAACATTTCTTTGTTTTTCATGTATTATTGGCTGTAAGGGTTTTTCAGCACTCATATTTTTGTTTTCTGTAGTTGTCATTCCCTTTTTTCTTTGCATCTGATCATTTAAATGTCAACAAAATATTTCTAGATGAATTTAAAAACTACTGATGTATTGTTTCTGCTACTCATGTCACAATTCATTAAAACCTGACTCTCTCATATTCAGAAACATGGTAGACAGGGGACATGCAGGTCTTAGACAACTTAAAAGGTCTTTGATTAAATGTGGATTTGTGCATTTTGTTTCATTCAGGTTCTAAATAAAATTACTACTTTTAACTTGTAAATAGCTTGCACAAACATAATCCATCGGTAAAATATAACTATTAACTTCTCCTTACTCGCAGCTTTAAGTCACCCTTGGAAGTCATGATCAGCTATGTTCTCCTGCCATCTGTTCTGTATTACATTCTCTTAAAAGTAAAAATAATAGTTAGATAGAACAATCCCCTCTGGTTCCATTTTGCCAAAGCCCTTCTCTTCTTCTTTATTACTGCTGCTCCCACAAGTATGATATTTAGAAAGAAGAGTCACCCACCCCACAGTAAGATTATTTTTTTTTTAAACATATGACTGCATAGGGTTACTGAGCACATATACACAGGACTTACTATCATATTCCTTTGGGTGACAGTGACCATAACATCCCTGATAAATTCAACATGCCTTCAGAGATCCCCAAGCTGAAGAACACAGAGATCAGATCAGATCTCTTCCTCAATTCCTGCTCCAATACAGGTGAGTAGGAGTGAAAATAGGTAAGGTGAATCCTGGCGTTTACATTTCTGTCAAATAAGTAACTTTCTTAAGTGCTGTCCTGTATATTGCATGTTAATAAGCCCTGGCCAATTTGCCTAGCTAAAAATAGCAAAAGTGACAGGAGAGCATCTCTTCCAAAGCAGAAATTTAATCTAGAAGTCTCTGCCACATAACTGTGTATTTGTAAATGATAACTCCACACAGGTTTTAAATAAATTTTAAAAGCAGTAGAGACCTCCCATTTTGCAGCATGCCCATGTTGGTCTGTCTCCCTTTTTTTTGCTAACAATCAATTCCATCTATCTGGAGGATTGTCTTGACAAACACTCAACCTGTAATCCTACTGGCAAATACCACAGATAGCACATATGTATTTCTAGGCATCTGAAATAGCCAATATGTTAACTGCGAGCATAAGATTCACATTCAAAAAGACTACATACCATAGATGTTGCTTATACTGTACCCCTAGAACTACCTTACATTAATTATACGGCTAAATACCTGACTATCAATAGACAAATGACTAACACGCCCGACACTAACATTGCTAATACTCCGCACAGTACTTCCTGAGCCAGGATACAGGAAGGAAATGAAAGAAGGTTAGGACAACTCTAGCTGCAAACAGGTATTGAGGACAGTACAGCATAAGCGTGACCCTCACAGCCACTGATATCCAAAAAAATAGATGAGGTTTGTGGACAGAGGTATCCAGGCTTTGTGAAGAAACTGCCATTTTCTTGCTAAATCACAATTTACAATTTTACTCCAAACAAGTAACTGTTATGATGTAACCTGCCTTTTCCTTCCAAGAACTAGCACTAAACTCCCTCACCCTGTAGAGAGTAACAGTAATAACAACAAAAAGCTAGTTACAAGAGCCTAGAAATAATCCAAATTTGTACCGAAATGAGTTTCAGTAGTACCTAAATTTAGGAACCGAGCTAAACTGCAGCATTACATTAAGAGAAAACATTTAAAGAACTGATAGAGAAACCACTGTAGATAATGTCAGTAGAATACATTTTAGGACCTTAACCTCTGGTAAAACTGCAAATTCATATTATGATGAGAATGCAACAATGTAATTGCTTTACAAGGTTTTGTTCTCTTTTGGATTTGCATTTGTGGTCAAAGAGCTTACATGAAGGTGGGTAGCATCAGCTCAAGCAATGAAAGGCACGTCCTGAGAAGGCTCAGTACATAGCCATCAGATAAAACCAAATTAAACCAATAGGACCATCTCTTCCACTTAAAACCTAAAAGGTGGATCTAGAGAGCAGGTGGACCAAAGACCATTTACAAATGAAGAGAAAACTCCAGATTTGGTATCTTGTCAGATATCCACCCCACCCCCTGATAGATTTTACTAGGTTATTTTAATATAAACTGTATTGTCAGCTAAATTTTCATCTAAAACATGTCAGGACAAATAGTGGTGCTATCCCTCCACAACAGCAGTCAACGCTTTAGCTACTATTTCCTCCAGCCATATCACCTGACTTTAAATGCTCATTGATGCATAATCCTACCCTAGATAAGTGTCAAGATACATTTCATAACTGCAGTGCCTCCATACCTTAAGCTGCTAAGAAGGCATGCTTCTCCAAATTCAGTAGTGTTCTTCAAAGCTGAGAAACATGATTACTAGTACATATTTAGTTGTCTTCATAAATCAGATTATAATTATAGTAAATAGCTTTTTTTTAAAAAAAAAAAAAGACTTCTTATGCTCTGCAGCTTAGATTACAATGTTTCAGTATGAAACAAATATCCTCTTTCATCTTAATAAAGGAAAAGTAAATATTCAGTAAAAGTATCCTCTCACAATTTGTTTCACCTTGGTAAGACGGTCTTGTAAAATTACTTGTCCAAAACCCACTTGTACTGAATTCACAACCATGTGTAATGAATAAATAAAACATAGCAGAAGCCTTTTACAAATGAAAGAAAGTCAAAGTTGAGTACCTGATACCTAAAAATGTTCATTTCAAGGTTATCCTTCTGTCATATCTATTGCTTAACTCACAGTTCAGCTGATCTTTACTCCACAGTGGCCAATTCTTTACAGTGGAGCATAGTAACTCCAATTCTGCCACATATGCTGTTAACACATAAACTCTGCAGGTGGATTTTTAAATTTCAAGTTGAATTTACATCAATAGCAAATACATTAATTTAGATTTTGATTTCTAAAATGGACAGTGTATGAAACTAAAAAGAAGAAGAAATCAAACGCCAAATGTTGATAATATAACATTAGGATCTCTCGGTCATTAATTATTCTGTGAAAAATAAGGCAGTGGTATATGGTTGGTTGGAAGATACTTATTTTTGCTTTAAAAATTTGTTGGGTTTAAAACTTTTGCCCACACATGCATGCACATAATATAAGTTAAAGACTAACTGGTGATTTTTGCTAAATAACTTAACAGAATAGCAAAAGACTGAATAGATCATGAAAACCAAAGCAGGCCAAAGATACTGTACACATCAAAGCTGAAGCACACCGACAGGCTCTGCCAGGAGGTCCATTAAAAAGCAAATATCATGCAACTGAGAGGCATTCTTTGCTGCAAAAAAATACATGAAGGGAGAAATACAAGCAAGGCATCAGATGTTTCCCATCTCTGTGGTCCTGGCTGCAACTACCCTGCTCCAAAATAATTTCCAACTGTGAACTTTGAGATTCTCCCCCTAGCACTTACGGCACTCAGGGAATACCTCCAAAATTTCCATTCCAGAAAAAGTCATCTGCAACTTGCCACCTTCAGCTTCTACAGCTGGATACTTCATACACAGTATTGAAGATTTACTGGCCCTTCTACCCCTGCCCCAGCTCAATTTCCTCCTCAGAACTGTACTGAGCACAAACACAGAATAAAGGTTTTCTAGCCCACTCAAGTGGGGGTTTTTTTGTCCCAATCTTTCCCCCTTCTAAAAGTAGCTGAGTAAGTAGCTATAATATAGAAATACTTTAGGGAGCTTGCATATTTCTGGAAAGTTCTGTTTTACAGAGCAATTCAGTCTATGACAGAGTTTTGCACTAAATTACTTTAAAGCAAGTGTAAAGCATTAGCAGTCTTCTCATTAAAATAATAATCCTAACTGAACCACTGCTAGTGACAGATACTTAAATGATGCATTCCAATGCAAGCTTGCTACTTGTTTTTTAAAATGTTTATTACCTCTTCTGGTAGAATTCTCAGAGCTGTTATTAACAACTGAACTATTAAACACAGGAGATGAAGGAAGAAAAAAAAAAAAAAACAACCCAACCTCGGGTCTGTCTATGTATTATTTTCAGAGCATTATACCAGCATCCCACACCAGATCACAGCCAGCTCTGTACCACAGTTAGAGTGGCACTGAGCCACAACTAATAAACCACGCTGAGAGGGAAAGCGTGTTGGCTGGAACGCGGCACCGTGCTACAGACAGCTATGTTACAACCAGCCAGCTCACAGTACAGAGTACTTGCTCGTCCTTATTTGCCAAAAAGCTATTAACAAGGTGATATGTAATTTATATGAACTATTTAATTTAAACATGAAATGTATAAAATATGGTGCATGTTATAACAGTGTAATCAGAAACAGTGTGCTAACTGTTCCATGAGAATGATTTAAACGAATAGTTGCTAACACCAAATACGAGTCATTTATACCAGATTGAGATCTTTCATATAAGACTTGGTTAAGAGCTACTTGATAATTTTCCAGTGAAGCTTTTTCACCAAAACATGTAATTCAATTAAAATGAAAATAGTTGTGCATCATTAAAAATCAGCAAAGCTCTTCAGTGAAAGGTTTTATGAGCACTTTGATATGAAATCAAATATTATGGTTTTTGGTTTGCCAGTTTAATTTCATGTTCAATATTGCACTCATTTTTACTGACCAAGTACAAAATATTTATTGCTTAGTTCATCTGCTTTCCTCTTCCTCATGGACTTGGGGCTTGCTTGCATTTACTTGTATTTTTAGCCCCACTGGATCACACTGGCATACTAAATTTAACACTTAAGACAACCACTCAGTATTTCTCCCTTAATCACAAGCAGCATTGAACACACAGATGCACACACAAACCACTTTTAGACTTTTATATTAACAGCAGTCATGAATCAAAATTTTGTCTTATTCCATGACATACCTTTCCTTTTACAAACTAATCAACAGTACCAGTCAAAGAAAAGTTTATTTCCTACTACTTGAAAACATGAACTATAGCTGTGAAATTGAGCATTTAAAACGGTTCTAGATTAATAGATTCTGCTCAGTGTGACTCACTTTTAGCATTTTCCCCAAGACCAGTCTCTCCCCCCTGCCCAGCACAAAACTTTTCAACCTTCATCTTCCTTTTCTGAAGGCTGAGGAACACACAGTACAGTCTTTCCTCCAGTGATTGTGAGTTTTTCCTCCTGTAGCTTGCTACTGCAGGAGGTGACATTTTCTACCATTAAATTGTTACAAGAACACCCTCAAAAGAAAGAAAAGAGGCGGATCTGCTGCTGAGCTGAACACAGTAACATCATCAGGCTAATGATCAATAACTTCAGCTAGTATTTTCTTCCATGTGTTTTTAAATGAAGCAGCAACAGAAGCAGCTGTAAACTCTGAATAGTGCAGATATATATGAATATATTATTTGATCATTCACTCCTATTCCAGAATAAGAGAATGTCAAAATATTTTCTGATTAAGTGTTTCCTCCAACAGCAGCTTTTGCTGGGATAGAAAGGACATGTACCAGCATGGAGTCCCACTTTGCCTATGGAAGCAGTCAAATGTATACAAACCTCCTTCTCATAAAGCTGTCACTGGTCTGATCTTTCCCATTACTCAATATTCCTCTGTCTTAAACACATACTGCTTTGTGATACTGTAATTGTAGAAGCTACGGATGCCTACTTCTTTGTGGATACACTCACAGTCATAGTTCTTGTCCAAATATATTGTTTCAAAACTTGCCCTTAATGAGTGCCTGAATAATTCTTGATTAATAATTACCAAAGTTTCAGTGATCTCTTCTTGCTTCTCCAATGATGATTCCAACATAGGGCTTCTGTAAAATGGCTGAACAGCATTACAGAGGACAGGGCGACAAAAAGCTTCCTATTAGGGTAACTAATAATCTGGGAAACTAAGCTCTGTTAAAAATATTCAGCTAGTATCCTGTTTTGTGCAGAACAGAAATAGTACAAAGAAACCACCATTCTGTATGCCAAAGTAGCACCATAAATTCATGGTCTTGAGAAGGCTCTGTATATACGCACCACTACCTCAAATGAAGAGGATCACTGAGGGAAAGACGGACGGACAGAAAAGATGTGAAGAATAAAGATCCCCTGATAAATTAAGGAACTTTCAATAAGGGTTGGCAGCTCTCATTAGCCTGTCTTTCGACAGAAAATGAGATTTTGGACGGAAACAGTTCTAACTCATTGTAAGTTAAAGAGTATTAATACCTCATTAAAAACAGAAGTGCAAATTGGTTCTTTGTTAGGAAACAAAAGTGATTGCAATCTTCAGCTGTCACTGAAACAAAGTTTAAGAGAAATCATTGTTGCATTAGAGAAATAAAAAGAAAAAAGCATTTTTAACTACTGCTAGTTTGCTAGCTTTGCCACAGATTACGTCTATCCCTTCACAACATGCCAGTATATTAAGCTATGCAGAAATATCCAAGCTGGTGAGCTAATGAAAGCTTGAATATTGGTAACAGTGTAGCCATGATGAAAGTGAAATCAAAAAGCAATGACAAAACCTTCCTGAGAAGCTTCTTCCTGATATTCATTCAGTTTACACTAAGCTTTAGACTACTATCAGTATTTTAAAAATAGCTTGTGTATATCTATTATACATGCTGCAGTCATTGTACTGTTAGCGTAACTTTTGGTCCCTCATTTACACAGTGAAAATAATAGTATCAAAAATTGATAATAAAAGCTAGTGACTGGAAAAACAGGGTTTGATCCAAAGACAATTTTATCTCGTATTAGAGCTCTTCAGCATGGTAAGTATTCACAAGCTCCACAAAAACCATAATCAAACCCTTCTGTTTAGCACCATCAATAAATTAACTAAAGAGATTAAAAGCCTTGAGAGTGCAAGGGCTACGGTGCTGGCTGGAGTCTGAAGTATGTGCAGAAGGCAGGACAAGAGGAACTCCTGAGAGAAGGCAATGGAAAAAACCCTCCTAAACATAGAACTCATTGCTATTACTGGGATTTCGGAGCAAAACCTGAGCTGATAATGTCTTTTTCTACTACATTTAGAAAAACTTGGGGGTATTTTTGTTTCACGTAAGTATCTTCAAAATGTTCTGCTCAACCATGCAGGCAGAAGCAGGCACACCTCTCGCTGTGTCGGAGACACTAGCGAAAAGGGGAGTTTTCTCAGTTTTGATTTCTTAAAAACACACTTCACAATGCTTTCATTATATAAAACTGAATTATCTGTATAAATGCAAAATATTAGAATTTAAAACACAAAATTGTTCTGAAATTTCCAAAACTTTACTAGTTCATCTATTACTAATGCCTATATAAGCATTAGCAAGTAATGAAGTACACATAGGTACTCCATCTATTTGAACACAAACATAACCTTTAATTCTTATCTAACTTTTGGTCCCAAATTTATTCCTTGAGAATGTATTTTTAAAGATGTTAGCTTTTGAAGAACAGTACAGAGCATACTGTTTAAAATACGAATCAGTCTGCCACATCTGTTGCTTCATCCTCTCACATGCAGAAGGGCCCTTGAAAAGCTACCTGCCTAAGGCTCATGGCAGGCAGCATTTGTTCTTAAGCCAGGAAGAGGTATAAATAAAATGTATTAACTGTATTTCTCTGTATTTTTCTAGCAAATTCTTATTTTCAGAAAGGATTCAATGCTGAAAGATCCTGAGATAATGCATTTTAAAGCCAACTGTACCCAAAGAATACTGTCTGAATATGGTACAGTTAACTTGCAAACTTTCAAAACTGACATTGTAAGTATAGTTACAGTAGAGTAATGTAAGTAGAGATTCTAAGAATCAATTTAGATGGGTTTTGGGTAGAGGTATTTATTGCAGGTTGGTGGAAAGCAAAGGTTGCGTTTGCTTATACACACAAGGCTAAGATGATGCACCTGTGTGAATGCATAGACAGGTGGAGTTCGACAGTTGCCACTGAGGATGAGTATTTTCTGGGTTTTGTTGCTTATTCTGTGAAAACTGTTTGATATTAGAGTTTTAATGTTTCAAGATGATTGAAAATTCAAATACATTCTTGAATTTTTCTGAAGGGTTTGTACTCTGCAACAGAAATCTGAAATATGATAGGTTGACAGTCCTGAAGCCTCGCATTTTCCCCTGAAATTCATGCAGGTTTAGATGAAAATGAGGTTCTAATCTATAAGGAACAGTTATGATAGGTTGAATTAAAATTTATTCCAATCTTGTTCTCTGATTTTCAGACCACTGCAAATATGGTAGAGTAGGCACAATAGAGTTTCCTGAAGGAAATGCAGACACAATACGGGTACAGCTAGAGCTCCAGGCACAAACAGACACAACAGCTGCTCATGGTACCACACTCTGCTGCTCAGTCCTGAAACATGCAGCCATCCCAGAACTACAGTGGTAAAAATCTCTCAGTCACATGATCCTGTACATTCCCTTTACCTGTATATGAAAATGAAAACAAAATTACATATTAATGTATTCCCTGGATTATTAGAAATCTATATAGTCAATGGCTTTCTAGGCTCTGCTAGAAAAGTGCTTTTTTAATGTTAGCAGAAAAGAGGAAAGGATCCATTAAAAGCATCTTTACTTTAGAACCGTATTTGTATCTTTTAATGCATCTTTTAAAAGATTAAAAATCACCATCTAATAGGTAATAATCTATTTTAAAAAATAATCACACAAACAAATGAAATATCCTTTGTTAAAATGAAGACACATTCCAGTTTTGCATTCCCACATTTAATAGCTCCTCCATCATCTACTCCGTAGTTGAACATTTGCTATTGAACATTTCCACATACTGTATCAAGCTATAAAGCACATAAACTGTACAGAATGCTTGTGACAAAGAGGGAAATATACTGAATGAAGAGGGGTCGAAGGAGAAAAAGATCTCTTAATGTGTATTTTCTAAATAGGTAACTGAATCACGTCAGTCAAACAATACTCCAGAGCATTCTCTATTTTCTAAAACAATCATCTATCTGAAAATTACACCAATAGCAAATTTCACAGAAACACTGTATTTCCAACCACAAATATCACTTAATAGATGAGATACATTCTCATAGCTGAAACTAAATAACCAATAGAAAATAGAATTTTATTAGAATAAAAATTTCTATTGGAATACAATGAAAGGGATGAAATTTGAGGTTAAGAAGAGAGACACTGTAGCTAAAGAGAAAGCAAAAAGCTTAAAACAGAATCAGTAAGAGTGTAAAGGGAAGCATTTAGTGTTGTAGTATAGCTGTGTTCCTTTGAAATAATTGTCTGCAGAACATCACTTGAGGTAATCTTTGAACCCTTGATATGTCAGTTTTGAACTTCAAGGCTGTCATCATCCATAGAAAATATGCTTATGTCCTGGTTATGCTCTTGTGATGTTTATATGTTAGCACAGATAAAGGGGAAAAGCATAACTGAAGAATCCATGGTAAAATTCAAGTTACAGTGAAAAAAGGTGAAAAAAAGCGTACATGAAAACAACACAAGAATTATAGTGGGATACCTATACTTCTTCCTTCTTAACTCACTATCTGTATAAATTTCTGCTGTACAGTGCTAAAAAGAAAGTGATTTTAAAGAGTCCCCCAGAACAAGTGACAGCAGGACAATTCTTTCTAATTAAGAAAGCAATCTGAAATTGAAATACAGTGAGTCGTATTGTATAAAAGCATGAAAACATCTCTGGGTAACAATTTTCTGTATCTCAATGTCAGAGTCATTCTTAAGCTGTGCAGCAAAGGCCTCCTTTACCTCCGAAGCTAGGTGATCTATTATAATCTTTCAGCAGCAGATTATTTGTTTCCCTTGCTCACTTAATCTATACTGCAAATAAGTGCACAAATTTCATAGAAGTCTTCTCTAAATAAGGCACTCTTTCAAGGATTTATAGCTTTGACAAAATGTATCCTCTCCTACAAAAAGACTCATGTCCGGGGGTCAGCTCACAATCAATTTTCAGAAGAAGGAGCATTTCAGAGGAGCATTTAGTAATTTTTAATAGTGAGATTAGAGGAGAGAAATTTTCTCCTGTGTAATAAATTATTACAACCCCTGTGTTGAGAGGCTTTTGTTCCTCCATTACTGGGAGTTCCAAATTTAAACTCAGCCGTACCAGGGAAGCCCACTCTACTTTCAAGGACAAGTGTTTGCTGACCTCATGGGAAAACGTTTCAAGTTCACATGTGCTCCACTATTTATGAAACTGCTGTTCCTGAAAGAAATAAATAAAAATTGCTATACCAGCTCAGTCTAAAGGTACACACAACTCAGTATGATGTTTCCAGTGTTGAGAAACAAATGGTTAGGGAAGAAACATATAAGATAGAGCATGATTTGCCCCCTGGTACACACTTACTGCCTCTTGCCATCTTCAGTCAGGAGCTTGGCTGACCCAGACGCTGCATGCAGATCGTCAGCTTTAACAGTCATAGTAGGTCCAGCAGTCTAATTCCTTTTTTCGTATCTATCATTTATACTTCAGGCTTCCACATGATGTTACATCAATTATGAAATATTCAGTTCTGCTACACTTGAATAAGTATGTACTTTTATTCATTTTAAAGCTGCTGTCTGATTTTTTTGCTGTCACAATTTCTGATCCGTGAAAAACAGTGAATAATTGCCTCTGACTTTTTTTTTTTTTTATGTTATTCATTCTGTGTACCTCCACCACACGTTGTTTCTTGGTTAAAGCGAAATGTTCTAGTCTACTTAATTTCTCTTTGTGTGGAAGCTCTTCCAAATCTCTGCTTAATCTTATGATCCATACCATACACCATTTAGAAGCTAATACAGTAGTGAAGACCTAAGCATATCCCAGGTTTATCTAGTCATATAAATAGGTCTTCTGTATTGTTTTTTTGTTTTTTTTTTTAAGTAAGTCCTCATATCTTATTTTCTTTTCTGAGAATACAGAAACACACAATACACTGCTGAGAATTATGAGGATCTTCTTGCAGAACTATCCATTGATGCAGGTTAACCCAAGATCAGCACTGGACCATCTCTCTCCTGTAGATACACACAATATTTTCCCGTCCCTTTCAATACCCAGAAAAGATTTGGATATAAACAGAAACAAAAACTAGAGTCAGGAAGAATGAGGTCAGGTGGAGTCAGTTAGCTGAGATTCAGATGAAGCCTGGAGGTGGCAAAATGGGCTTAGAAGAGACTGTTTGAGTTCTGAGGGTCACAGATCCTCAGAGAGTGGAAAGGTGATGAAAATGGCAAACGCAACAGAAAAAGACTCCTTCAAAAGAGAAGATCAAGAAAGGAAAGATAAGGTCATTAAGGTAAGACTAGAGTGTGCAACTAGAAGCTGTGGTGGATTTGGGCTGGATGACAAGACAAAAAGCAAAGCCAGAGAGATGTACAGCACAGTCCCTCAGGGAACTCCCTAGTATTTTACATAGAACTTTTAAAAAGATCTTGGACTGTGATTTTAAAAAATGGAATATTGACTAGGAAGCTGGGCTGCTATGCCATTAAATTAAAAAACAAATGACGGGCTGTAAAATTATATTCAACCAAATGAACACTTTACATTCTACTCCAATCTATTCTTATCAATTATTAGTGCAAACGATTATAGGAAAAAGTCTTCTGATATTTAACTCAGACTGTGAGAGTATTTGGTATATACTCAATTTTCCTACCTCTTCTGTGTAAAGTAATTTTGGTCCAATCCTGAACATACCCAGACACATAGCAGCCTTGTCTATATTCCTTCCAAATGCGGAAAAAACCCACAATTGTAGTATTACTTGTATGCGTGCTGGGTCTGGCTGGGATGGAGTTGACTTTCTTCACAGCAGCTGGTACATTGTTGTGTCTTGGATTTGAGACTCAAACGGTATTGATATCACATCAATGTTTTAACTACGGCTGATCAGTGCTTACACAGCATCCTGTTCTTTTCTCTCTCTGCCGCTCCAGTGAGAAGACTGAGGACGGGCAAAGATTTGGGAGGGGACACAGCCAGCACTGCTGACCCATACTGACCAAAGGGACATTCCATAGCATGACGTCATGCTCAGCAACAAAGGCTCAAGGAAAGGATGAGGAAGGGGGGGGTAACGTTAGTGGTTGTGGTGCTGGTCTTCCCAAGCGACCCTTCTGTGTGCTGAGGTCTGCCATTCCAGGAACTGGCTAAACATCTGCCTGCTGACGGGAAGTAGGGAATTTCTTTGTATTAAGGCTCACTCTTGTACTGTTGGAGAATGTAAGGTATTAAGACAAAGGGATTTAAAAATTGCACCTGGAAAAATAAAAAAGTGGCCTGAATTCTAAGTGACTACCACAGTGGATACTTTTAAAATCAAAGTTTAAAAACATACATAAAACCAACTTTTAATCAGTTTTGTGAAACTGTCTAGATTGGAACATGGCCAACATTTTCCAAACTGTGTCCTATGTATTTCTTTTCAGACATCAGATAGTAAACATAGTAAAACAGAGCACAAGAGACACAGCTTTTCTTTAGAATCTTTTTGAAAACATTTTCTAGCATTTTCACTTCTAAATGAAAGTTTAAGCACATCTAATAAAAATAACACTTTAACCCTGAAAATGAAGGATCTAGTAAATAATCTAGTAAACCAATGATGATGTTTCTTATTCCGATGAACGTCTTACATCGATTTATAACTATTGGTTCCAGAACAAGCTAGAGAAGCTCCATAAAAGAGCGCATTTCAAATGCATTCAATTTAAAACTTCCTAACAACAAGGAGGATCCCCAGTTACAGATGGCACAAGAAAAGTTCCCTGAACATGTTTAGATAGAGGTTCCTGGCTAATAAACTTCAAGCAGTGCATCCCTGCACCACAGAGCAGTACTAGAACTAATTCTGAAACTAGTACTAGAACTGAAAAGCCAGATGGAGCACCCAAGCTGCAGCTGTCATGCCAGCGAACTACCCTTTCCCCTCAGCAACGCCTAACAACCCAGACACAGCACTGGGGCTGCACAGCCTCTAGTTCCAGATCAATTTTTTTCAGTTACTTGATTAGCTCATGAATTTCTTAATTGCTGGCTAATGCGGGGTAATGCAAGAGCAAAAGGAAAAGAATTCCTTCTAAGAATTTGGAAACCGTATGATGAAATACAACTTTGTTCAGAATGTAACTACTAATGGTAGATAAAGCTGACATGAAACTTTAAAGATGTTATAGGAGACTTTTTATTAGAGTTGAAAGTTACTCAGTGCTTAAGAAAGACATTTTTCTTATGTTCTGCTTTGCCACAGACTGCTGCTAAGGTTTTGCTTCAAACAGATGAAGTTGTTCCTACAAGTTTATGACTCATTAAGCCTAAACAGCCAAAGAAAAATGCATGCAATATCAGCAATTTTTGCTACAAACTGCCAAGGAATCTCATATGTTGAGAAAACTATTTTCTTGAAATGCAAGTAATGGAGGTCTTCAATGAAGCTGAAAAGTAGATTTCCCTCAGATAATCACTATGCCTAAACAGAGAGGTCCTTACAAAATGTCTGTAGAAAACATTTAGGTACTTGATCATATGATTGGAGGTAGAAATTGTCTGGCACATGAACTACAGAACAATCTCTGTGATATGTTTGATGGGGTCTGGTTGGACTACGGAGAAGCCAAGCAGGGAAACTGGCCTGAGCAGAAACCTTGACCACTTAGGGTAAGCATGTTTTAACTGTCTGGAAGGGAGGGTAAATACAGTTTTTTTCAGGCATGTGCAAACTCTGCTTGCAGTTGAAGCAGATAAAGGCTTGCCTCACTAATTCTCCCAGACCTATCAGAAACCATCAGGACAGCACGAGGCCAATTCTACTTATATCAACTTTAAGAAGTGCTTATTAGATTACACTCATCATCATCAATTACTTTAGGTAGATGTCAGATCTTTGGAAGTTTGCCACATACAACTTTTTCATTAGATGACATACTTAAAATAGGCTGCACTTCTGTTATACCTCAGTATTGCTCCTCTGCATAACAGAGCACTCTGGGCTACCATTGTGAGACCTCCAGTTGTCCTGACAAAGATCACCTGATTAAATCAATTGATGCTTACAGATGAGCTCATTAAAAGAAGACAAGAGAGGCAAGAGAAGTATTTTTGTAAGCCAGGCCTATTAGGGAAAACATGTGGTAACACAGTTAAATAATGGACAAACAACTGAGCATGAACTCCCACTAGAATGCTGCTGCAAAACAAGATAACAGTGGATAGTATTAGAGAAGAAATATTTCTTCTCTATACTGCATTACTGAGACTGGCAGTTAAATAAAAGAAACAGGCATGACATTCATTTATTGTAACAGGCACTGAAAAACTAGAAAGGCTGCACAAATGGAAGAGGGAGAGAACTGGTATCACCGTAACATGGGATTTGTAACCTTCATCAAGACAGAATATGCTACTGATTTTCAAATGATGAACAAAACCCAGAAAGAATGAATGACAATACTTCATTATCCTCAACAACTGCTAGATATGTTCCTTCAAGTGAAGATAGACAATGTGAAATTTTATATCCACAGATCTAATTTTGTATTTATCAGGTCTTCAAGCCTACAGTATAGCTTGTGCCCTCAGTAAGACAAAAAAAAGCAAATCAGAGCTTCTCAAGAATTCCTTCATCATCTTCAGTCCTTAATCTTAAGTGACAAATTCTAAAGCTCTTACAACTATTTCCCAGAAAAAGTATCTAGCTGCTCCTTCTAAGGTTGTAAAATGCAACAAGGCAGTGACAAAGACTACTTCTGTCAGACTTCTATCTCCTGTCACGGACAAATGGAATTTAAAGTTCATCCAGGAGTTTCTAACACAGACCTGTTAAAACTCGTGGATTCTTAACATTTTGGTTGTCTAATACAATTACATGGAGTGCAAATAATGTTTTCTTCTCACAACTTAAAAAAAAAAAAGCGCTTCTGTAGTACATAGGTAAGAACAGGCAACTTTTGACAGATCAGTAGTTGTTTTAATAACTTTTAGATTTATCTACCCTCTTCTCAATTGAAGTCAGCTAATCTGAAGGAGATAGATACAAAACACAGTTTAGATGTGATGTGATTTTGACTAGAAATAAATTATTCAGAATCTCTTGGATCTTGTTCATCTCAAAGAAGCTCTGAAGATGTTTCCAAAACAAACGTGTATCAGTGATTATGTGCAGCTGCAGCTGCTGAATTGCATAGAAAGATCAAAAGCATCCTCCTTTCTGTCTAGACAAGTATTTTATAAACTCTATGTCTATATACAGGCTACAGCTGAAAGGAACATATGAAGTGATGCTAAGAGCTAAAATTTGGCAATGTCTACACATAGAACTTCTGCATGAAGTAGGTGGAGGTATACCTAACACTAATGATCTGATGGTTCATGCTTCTCCTGGTTTCGGCTGAGATGGAGTTAATTTTCTTCCTAGCAGCTGGTATAGTGCTGTGGTTTGGATTTAGGATGAGAGTAATGTTGATAACACACTGATGTTTTAGTTGTTGCCAAGCAGTCAAGGACTTTTCAGTTTCTCATACTGCCCTGCCAACAAGAAGGTGGGGGTGCCCAAGAACCTGGGAGGGACAGAGCCAGGACAGCTGACCCCAACTGGCAAAAGGGATATTCCATACCATATGACATCATGCTCTGTACATACTTGGGGGTTTGCCAGGAAGCGGGGCAGCTTGGGAACTAGCTGAGCATCAGCTGTAAGTGGTGAGAAATTTTGCTATGCATCACTTGTTTTGTATATTCTTTTATTATTAATCCTCCTTTTCTGTCCTATTAAACTATCTTTACATCAACCCACAAGTCTTACTTTTTTTTTTTCCCTCCCCCTTTTTGATTCTGTCCCCCATCCCACTGGGGGTGGGTGAGTGAGTGAATGGCTGCATGGTTGTTTTAGCTGACGGTGGGGTTAAACCATGACAGTCCTTTTGCCTCCCAATGTTGGGCATCAAAAAGGACTGTCATGGGTTTGCCCCAGTTGGCAACTAAGCCCCATCCAGCTGCTTGCTTACTTCCCCACCAGTGGGATAGGAAAGAAAATCAGAACAACAAAAGTGAGAAAACACGTGAGTTGAGATAAAGACAGTTTAATAGGTAAAGCAAAAGCCGCGCACACAAGCAAAGCAAGGAATTCATTCCCCACTTCCCCTGGGCAGGCAGGTGTTCAGCCATCTCCAGGAACATAGGGCTCTGTCATGTCTAATAGTTACTTGGGAAGACAAATGCCTTCACTCCCAACATTCTTCCTTCTTCTTCTTCCCCCAGCTTTACATGCTGGGCATGACATCATATGGTATGGCATATCCCTTTGGTCAGCTTGGATCAGCAGTGCTGGCTGTGTCCCCTCCCAGCTCCTTGTGCACCCCCAGCCCACTTGCTGGTGGGGTGGTGTGAGAAGCAGAAAAGGCCTTGACTCTGTGTAAGCACTGCTCAGCAATAACATAAACATCTCTGTATTATCAACACTGTTTTCAGCACAAATCCAAAACATAGCTACTAATAATCCCATACTAGCTACTATGAAGAAAACTATCCCAGCCAAAACCAGCAGAATGCTTCAGAGGTGTATTAGAATAACTTACAGTTAGAAGAAATTCAGTAGTAAAGAACCTAGGAGGTGTTTCAGGTGATAGCCATATTGAATTCTATCTAAGCCATTTCTCTCCTCAGCACAGATTGAGGGTGGAAAAGAAGGGGAAGAAAGAGTAGCATTCAGTCCGCTCCTGAGTGAGGAGTTAAATGAACGATTAATTTTCTATCTTTCCTCAAGCAGCAGCTCAAGAAATTTTGCCTTGCTACACAGCCTCAAAGATCCCTGCACAAAAGCGGGACTTTGTTAGCATCTTAAGCTGTTCCATTGCATTCTACCTCAGCTGAACATAGTCTGAAGAACATCTGCACCACCATCTAAGACCCACCAGCCTGGTTCCTCCAATTACACCTGCTGTCTGCAAGCTCTGCTATTTAGGACTATTCGTGGAAAGACACCTATAGTCTTCTCATGTGGATAAGTCTCCTCTGTAGAATGTGAAATTTTAAATATCTTTCATGTGTTACTGGCAAGGCTAAACCAAATCATAGGCTTAGAATATTCATAGCCACATTAAGTTACCTATATAGCAATCAAAATAAGTTCCATCTGGTTTTTGGTCATGCTAACTATGCTGATGCCAAACGGCCAGAAAGCATACCTTTTTCAAAGAAGAAAGGGGAAGAAAAAAAAAAAAAAAAGAAAAAAGTTTGCCCTTCCACCTCTCTACACTTACACACTTACAAATATACATAGACTGTAATCTGCAGAGTGCTCCCAAACATTCTTAGAAAGAGATTCCAGTTTCTTTATCACACAGACATTTAGAATTTTTTCCAACTATCCAAACAATACCTCAACTGCTATAAATTGAACCAATTCTTTCTCATCAGCCAAAAAGAACAATCCCTTTACTAATCTTTTATATACTGTAGGCAAATCACACTTCCTGTCTTCCATTGTTGTTTTCTAAATTAAGTAACACCTGTCATGCATTGCACTTTCTAACTGCCCCCTCCTCTTGCCATTCTCCTACTTGCCTCCATATCTTTAAGTTCTGTGTCCAAAACTGGACGCTGTCTACAGCAGAGACATCACTGTGCTCTGAAAAATGTGATCTAGTTGAAGATGTCCCTGTTAATTGCAGGGGATTGGTCTAGATGACCTTCAAAGGTCGTTTCCAACCCAAACCATTCTATGATTGTATAATCAGTTGCAATGAATAAAGAACAACAGTTAATTCTCAAACCACCTTTTCAGTTGAACTTCTAATCAACTTTTTGTTCAAATTCACTTTTCTGTAATTAATTAACTACAAAATGAGATTTAATTGTAAAGTTGTTACATGCTTCCTTCTCCCACTGTCAGTAACTTCTCACTTCATGTTTATTTGATGTACTTGTTTTGGTGTTTTTTTTCCTTAAGCAGCATTTCTGTTTTCATTGACAGAGTAAAACACATACACATAGAAAGAGATGATCAAACTCCTCATTTGAGCAGCAAAGCTTTTATTACTAATGATGAGAGAATTGAAAGCAGATCAAGTTTACAGAGTCCAGACTGCTCTAGCTGGGAAATCAACTGGGGAAAAAAAGACTACCCTGACAATTAGGCACACTTGGTATAAATCAGACACTAATCAAAAAACCCTACAATGCTATCTTTAAAGAGTTTCATTTGAATGTAAAGATACACTTTCAGCCCTCCCAGAAAAAGCCTTCTGCAATAACAAAAGAGAAGTTGTCTGTGATGGAGCTAAGAGAGGCAAAAACCAAGGGAGATGCCAGTGTAGCTTAGAAAACTGTATGGAATAGCTAAAGTCTCACACGAAATGGACACCATTCAAAACGCATTTTATAAGATATATCAAACCATCCTAATCTAAAACCACTTAAACTTTTTTATACTATCATCTTGGTGCATTATACTGTATTTCTACTTCTGCTGTTAACCCATCATCTGCTAGTAATATGAACTCCTGCTAAAAGTATACACTGATTATCTATTTATATGCTAATGAATCTAAAATCTCTTGTACTCTCTTTGTTAAAGTATTTTACTAGTGTCATACATTACAAATGAACTGCAAACCTTTGGAGTGACAGAGTCATTCGCAGAGAAAGCATTAGAATTTTTTATGTAAATCTGATGGTGGTATCTGATATCAGATTACAAAGAAAAGAGGCAGTTTGTCTACAGTCAGAGCAAACGAGCACCAAAGGAATCCTAAACCATTAAACTAGCAAGAGGATGAATCAAATGCTATTTTGCTATTTCAGGTATCATTATAGGTGAAAATCTTAGCCAAATGCTCTCAAGATTTTAATTAAAAAATTTATTATTACTTCAAAAAAGGTTAAAACATCTCTTTGGCTGGCACTATCATGCTTCGGCCCCACACTGTCCTTCACACTTCTCTTTGCATAATAAAATGCTCAGGAGCCATGGGACCTTAAGAGTCACCTACAAAAGGCTAGGCTGTACAATACAGCCTTAGATCATTTCTTCATTTTGGAGATTCACTCACACTACTACACATTTTGCAAGAACTCCTAATAGGCACTCAGTCATAAAATTGCAAGTATATCAATTTGGAAAGACAAAACAAAGTCTATACATTCCTATCATTAGGCAGGAAGAAGCAGACTTTTCTTGCACTATAATCTGTCATACAATAGAAGTGTCACGAATGGTCCTTGAGACCTAACAGATGTTTTGAGACCTTATTCAATCTTTCAAAGTGATAAAAATGGCAACATTGCAGACACTTATGCTTTTTATGCTATAAGCAACAGAAATCCATTTAATTTATTTTGCAGATTACAATAATTTATTACAAGATGCTTCATGTAAATTACTGACAGGGAAGGCAACTAGAAGATTTCATCACTTTTGGTAAACAGCAAGGAAAATGATCATTCTATAACAAAAGTAATTCATCCTTTCTGAAGGTAAACTCCAGAGGTGCAAAACCAAAACTATGTGTTGTAGCATGTAAGCATACCTGCAGCTCAGAAAGCCACATACAATTCTCAAAAAGAAAAAAAAGAAGGAAAAAAACCCCACCCAAACCAAAAAACCCCACAAAAATACCACCATCCAAATACTCAAAAGGCAAATTTTGGTTGAAAATTAAGACCTTTGACACAGCCTTGAATTCAACACTAAGACAGTAATTATTAAAAAATTTACCTATTGCATTCATTCTGTGAATCTCAAGCAACAATTATACCTGTCCCCTGTACCTCTATGGTTTCAGAAGTATAAATTATCAAATACTACATACGTTATGCCAAAATTTCCCAAGAATGCATGTATATATGTATAGGTGTCTATTTACCTATAGCAACATGACAAAATAAATTCTGCACCTACTTTATTACTAAAAATCTCCTATAACTGAAATAAGATGTCAAATATACCTTATTTGCCACTACTTCCCAACCAATACTGAAAAATGTGCTCTGCCAGTGTAAAGGATCATCATATCAGGACCGACTGTAGAATGCATTATCATTCATGTTAAAAAGATGTGAATTTTTCCTCTATCCCTTCCCTCATAACAAGTGGTACACTTGTGCACACTAGTGAGAACATTTTCAGCTAGTACTAAAGTTAACTGAAGAGAAAAGAAACAAAACCAAAACCAAAGAGGTTTGATACAATTTCAAGTCTATCTCAGAGCTCATGAGGTTCACTTTTATTTTACAAGAGGAAAATAGAACACCAAGATGAAGACCACTAGTCTTGCCATGAGGTAAAAATTAGATCATCTGCTCATATACTTGAATTAAAACAGGTAGTGGAGGAAGAAATAAACATCAGCTGTATGAAATAAGATACAAAGAAAAAAAGATTCTACATGTTAAGATAACTGACGATAACATAATTATCCAGTAATCTCCTAATTTATATGCAGTTCCTCCTTAAACAAAGAGGGGTGACCATGTGCATGCAACTCCTCCATAGAAACACCAGCATGCACAATCTGTTACCTCTGATGACTGCTCTTGTACCCTTTACCGTATGTGCTTATTGGATGTTAGTTCATGAACAGAAGGAGGTAAAAACCAACGTGGTTGTAATAATATTTGTCTGTATTAAAGACTAACAACTTGGCAAGCATATTACCACTAAACCACTAAAAGTGTACTTCATCATACTGCTTCTTTATATAATTACAAAAACTCACAAGGATATCATGAAGAAGCTTTTCTTTGCTTATCAATAAGAGCCAGATACTCACAAAGAAGGGTCTTGGACCAGATCTTTAAGGTTTATCCCACTACGATCCTCGGCAAGGTTCCTGAAGCAACTGTCACTCACTAAAAAAAATAGAAATAAAATTAAAACAAAACAAAACCAAACCAGAGAAACAAAAGAGGTGGAAATTTAAGAACAGAATGCAATTTTTTTCATTAACTAGAAACGCTTTTTGGTGTTGGGTGTAATTTGAATGTTCATATATAAGGTCTGATTTTCAGCGAGGTTTCACCTAATTTAAAGATAAATCAACTCAATCGCAGATTACAGGGAAACAATCTGTTTCAGCTGGTGTCCTTACTACTTTTCCACCTGTGGCTACAGGAAGTGTCAAATACTGGATGTGCAAGTACACACAGATATCCACGCACAGCAGAGTCTTTAATCATGCACCCACCAGTATTCTTTACCTAATCAGAAACGGTGAGAGTTGCTATGTATTTAAGTTCACAATTGTTCACGGGTTAGCAAAGATGTTTAATATGAGCAATAGCCAAAACAAAAAATTAAGAGCAAAAATTTATTCAAGCAGCTTATGATTAAACTTATAAAGTACATGTGAAGCTGCTAGTTACTGTAATAATTGAAATTACAACACTGTAAGTTTCACAGAAGTTCAAAAGAGTATTAGTGTGCTTTCATTTTCTTCACTATGTTAAAAAAAAAAAAAAAGAGAAAATTATGTGCTCTAAACCTGAAACTCCAAATCTGTTCTCTTGGCTAATTCTCTCTGCACATGTACCCCATTCCCACAAGCGGAATCATTTCTGTTAATGTCACAGTCAATTTGAGAGGTGGGGAAAAAAAAAAGTAGTGGCACAAATGCTTTAAAAAAATCAGCACCAGTTCAAAGGAATTAGTTATTTCTGGCTATGGCAAACTTTCTGAAGGACACAGAGGTTGTGATATGGCAAAATCAGCATAAGGATCAATTTGCCGTAACTAGGAAGGTAATCTGCCAGGCAGAAGAGAATTTATGAAGAAACAAATTACTGCTCATCTTCCAACACAGAACATGGCCTTGCCTTTGGTGAAACAAGATGCGTTTAAAATCATTTGCAAAAGCAAGTGTTCCTACTTCGGACTAAATGCAAGATACTCTTTTTAATTTACGTCTATGAGTATGCATGTGCACCACCAGCATCCAGAAAATGCAAATCGTTCCCAAAATATGTTATTTTCACAGATTAGGATACATACTGTGACAGACCTACCTAACACGCTACAAAACTGCAAAACATTTCTACTAGCACCCTTTGTTGCCAATGCATTTCATGAGCGTGAAGCCTGTTAGTCTGCTGGGAAAGACAAGTCCTGGAAGAAAGGGTCTCAGAAGAAGGGGCTGGGGTAGTGGATGGAGCAGGCACTGGCCCCAGCTCTCACACAAAGCCTGACACCTAACAGTATATGACAATAACTAACAGCAATATATCTCAAGTGTTGATAACATTGAAATGCAAAGTGGGTAAACTTAACACTGTAATAACCAGTTGATATCCTAAGTTTCTCTTATCGGCCATCTCTGAAAGGATCCCTGAAAGCCAGACAGTATATCACAAGGAGCCTCTTGTCTTGGAGGCAATTGCCATGGATCTTCAGTTTAAACAGCAGCTACTTGTGCTAACAAAGTCCAGAACTCCTGGCTTATTCCTCCTGAGACAATTCAATCATCGTCTGTACTGAGTTGGCAAGAGCTATCTACCTCGCCAGAGGAAGCTCACCTTGAACACTCTGGGCCTTCAGAAATTTTTCATCTCCACGCACATCTATTGCGCTGAACCCAAGACCCTTGAATTTACAAAATCTCTAACTCCTGAGCCAAAGGAAAAATTCCAAGATCAGCAGACTTGCAAACAACCTACTGTCTACATTTTATGAGGAAAAAAAAATCCCAGCTAAACTGATATTTGATAGTTTCTATTTGCCCCTTGTCAAGTTTGGCAACAAAGCAGAACATTTTACCTACTGTCTTGTCATAAATCCTACACTAGTGATGTGTCAACGTATCTCCTATGCCAACACCATACATCACGAATAAAAATGATGGTCGATAATGTTTTTTCCACTACTGACAAATCAAACATTTAAGTATAAAATAGTTGATCTAAATAATGCTGTATTTTTTCTACTGTCTTCTCCAATCTCCTCATCGAAAGTAATTACAATTATAATTGAAGAAACTACTGCAACTGTTCTACAACTTTTTAAAAGGAAAAACAAAAAATAACAACAAAATTATTTATCAGTAAAACTGGCCATTATTTGTTTGTATAATTCATGAAGTTTATTAAACAAAATGTATTTGAAATAAATGTTTTGAATGAAAGCCTAGATTTGCCAGAAACTGTTATTATCTTACTTGTCTCAATAGAACTCTAATATTATAATACCCTTTTCATGAATTAAGCTGAAAACTGCAAACCTTCCTTCTAGTTAGCAGAGCTGGACAATACAGGAACACTGGGAAGCTGCAAATTTGCAAGCAAGCCTGAATCAGAAAACATAGATGACTCAGATAAATGTGAAAAATTTCAAACACAGTTTTTACAACCAAGAATTTCAACAGTTTAGTTAAAATTCACCAAAATAAAATTTCTGAAAACTAAGATTTTACTATAATTGTCAATTAAATTACTAGCACTGAGAGCAATAGGAGAGCTTCCAGCAAGAGGGAATAATTCAGCAGAATGGGCTGGAATAAGACTTCATACAGGAAGACTTTGGCGCGCTTTACTGACCCACACACAAGCACCGCCACGCTCCCTCACATCCTTGCAAACTCTAGCCCAGGAAAGAAAACAAATGTTCAGCAGTAAACACGGGGTGGAAGCAATCAAGCAGAGTAGGTACTACATTTCTCATGGCTTAGCAAACCATAAATCAATACTGCATATATTTTAAAACATGGTATACTCTGATTGAAATGCAAGCTATTTGTTTCAACCAGGACATAGGGTGAAACTATGTTTGATGGTATGGCAGAAATATCAGGAAGATCAACGGTGCTTTAAGTTTTGAGGGAAGAAAAGGAAGAAGAAAACTTTGCCTCGCAGCCACAAATTGTTCTCCATACATAAAGGCCATGCCTAACTTCCTGTCTTTAAAGCACAGCCAAGGGAGACTTTTTGCATAGCACATCTATATGAGCACACTCTCCATGCAGCAGTCTATTGTCTTGTTCAAAATTTTATTTTTTTTAAACCCCCAAAAGTTTATAAAAGCTAGCATCTTAAGCAGTGTTGAATGCATGTTTCATGGAGAGATACAGAATTGTTAGCCACTCCCCTCTACATTTACGCCAAGTGGCTGAGCCTCTGATCTATGTTACAGCCCCCACATATACTTCCTTATAGACCAGGAGAATCACAACAGAAAGAGCTCCCTAAAACACATTTACTCCATGCAGTATTGTACACACAATGACAGTCTATAACATACTAGAAATGTTTTTTAAGAAATTAAATACTGGCACAACTATGACGAGCATAGACTGAACCCACTCCTACCACAGAAACACATCGTCTGAAAAACATCACACTGAGAAATCCCTAAACATCCATGAAACAGTTTGACTTCCAAATGAGCTATTACACATATCAAATGTGAAGAGGTTTTAGCAATAGCTCCATCTCTCCCAACATTCCCCCTACTTTCAGTTCCTGGTTTCTATTACTGATGTTCTGTTTCTGACGCCGTCTAGTCTTGTCCCTAGGAAGTAACGGAGATGGGAAGCCAATAAGGGAATATAGTTCTTACCTGTCAGTTACACAGCATACAAAATTCCATATGAAAAGGTTAAAATCAGCATTCATACACTAATGTGCAAACATCCAGTTAAAACAGTTGTGAAGCCTTCCCATTTGGCAATTGTGAACTTCTAAGTCTGTCCATATGATTTTTTTTTCTTTCCTTTTTTTAACAGACTTTCAAATGAGATCATACTGAAGGAAAATGGATTACTAGCCTGTTGATTTCCAAAATGAGAAGCTCTTCAACTCTGAAGGTAAACTAATATTTTCTTCAAGTGGAGACAGGATATAGTCTGTTGTGAATTTGATCCTTTTTTTTTTTTTAATATCCTACAATTTGAAAACAATATAGCCCTTTAAAACTGTCACTTAATCTCTTTTCCCACACAGTGTATGCCTAGCAAACAAAAGCCCCCTTTAGATCAAAGCACTTCCAATTCTACAGCTGTTAATGGTCATTTACATGTCATATGCTTTAGAGAAGATGTAATCATCACCCTCAAAAAATGAAGGGCTATCTATAATTTGGTAAAGCAAAATAATAATAAAGTTTATCTAAATAATAAAGTTCAGTTCTTTTTCTCATGACTACTTCATCTGTCTGTAGTATTTTTGGCAGACTTTCAATAGCAGATCTCTTTTCCTTGCCCCTCTTTTTGTAGGATCATTTATACGTTTAGGGTTTTATACCAGATTCATTCAGCAGCTGATAAATACAAAAAATATTTAATACACTTGGGATGTTCTGGAAAGTACTGGTCTGGCACAGCATTGTATTCTAGTCTGGTTTTGCTTGCAGTAAAGCTTTATTCAGAAGTCTCATTTCAGATTCAAATGGTTCTGTTCCATGCACTGCATGCAAATGTAGCAGAATTCAAGCATGTTGTTTTTATAGGCCCAACCTTATACACACTGTAGCAAGTGCTCACTTTTACCTATTGTAATTGTACATATTGTTGACTTCAAGACATAATAACCACTGCTAAGGAAGCTTAGGTTTTGGGATATAAGGTAATAGATTTTTTTCTCAGACCCCAAAACATCTCTCTTCTGAAGTCTGTTGTCCTGCAGACACAGAGTTCCTGCCCTATAGGCATGCTTTAAAGATGACAAAGGAATGGGATAGTACCAGAATGTAAAGACTGATTCTCTTACTATTAAAATGGTTTTAAGGTATTTTACCTGTCCCATGAACAGTAACATCAGAGATAAATATTCTGCCTCTTTTCTCTGCTATTGCCATATTTTTCAAGTGACTGCATGTCAACCAGAAAACATACATAAAACAGATGGCATATTACAGAAATCTCATAGCACCTTCACCAGATCTATTACAGAAGACAGCAAATTAATTGTAAGAACGGTACTTACACTATTTGCATATCTGCACACAAATTTCTCTGATGTATTTACAGAATAAAAAGAAATACTAGTCTGCATGCAAATTGTAAATGCTTATAACTGTTAAGAAAATATGTTATCTGTGAGTAGCAGAAATAATGCAGGTTGTTTTCTTTGTTCCCTAAATACCATTTGCTATCACCATAATAAATCCCTATTCCCTTTGATACCCAGGCAAGGAAGAGAGCTAAAGCTAATATAAAGCCACATATATGGAAGCACCAGTTGATACCAAAGTGCTTTCTCCTCAGTGGGGGTAACAATCTGAGTCTCCTCTTTGCCTGGCTGCTAATTTTCACTCAATTTATAGGTAATAGTATCCTTAAAAATTCTCATTTTGTTACATTGTAGTTACTTTTCTATTATTCTGTTATCACTATTTTTTCATACATAGGTTAAACAGGTTTAAAAGGGGGGACCTGAAAGATGAATGGAAACACTGAAGGATGATTTCATCTATCTTTTGATCATGTAAGCCTTGTTTTCTCATGGCAGATAATCTAAAAACCATTTTCAAAATTGCAAGGTGTCGATGCACATGAAATTTCAAGTTTCCTTCCCTTTTCAACTTCATTCTGCTAAAAATGGACATAAGAAAATGAAATCATAAAATGGCAACACTTTCAGTTTTAACCAACTATTTAATAACAAAAGTAGTTGCAGCACCTCAACATAGTTACTGCTAGGTAAGTTGCGCAGTATCTGGGCAAACATGTCACAGTGGAAACAATTTTAAAAACAGAGTTAAAACACAGTGGTATTTACAGCACACAAATAAACAGCAGTCAAAGATTTGTTTAGGTGTGAGGGTGGTCAGGCAACGGAAAACATCCCAGATCACATATTCTAACCTGAGAGCTAGGCAAAAAAAGGTAACAAAACATTTTATTTAAATGGAGCATTAAAAAGCTAAAATAGCAACATGAAGAAAGGAGTGTCTATTTTATGTGAATTGTATTTTTTATTTAAGTATAAAACTCATTAAATTAGTGAAAAATAAGACTAACAAGTTCAAAACATTGTGCTGGTGAAATTAAGATGTACAGTACCAGAGATGGTTATTACTTTTAAAGTTCAGCTGCAAATGATTTTTTTACCCCATGAGAACAAAGAATTGCATTCCTAAACTAAGCAGGGCCTTTTTAAGTCAGTGTTTTATCCTTACCATTTACATAACCACTTAACTTCTACTGCCAAAGAACCTATCATGAATGGCAACGGTTCCAGAAAGTGAGAGTAGCTGAGAAGGTCCTGATCACATCACTGTTTGAGCTCCTTTTCCCTTTTATCTTTGAAAAGTTTGCATCAGAAATACAGAGGCTAAGAGGCAACTGTGTGGAACAAGTTACAGAATGTATCCACTGGTGGGAATTTTTATTGCAAGAAGTACTGTGAAAGCCTGATAGGAAAACAAAGGAAGACAAAGGCTGCTTCTGCAAACTATCAGGTGAAGCCAGCAGATCAAAGCAAGCACACTGCTGAGATTAACCTGTTTGAACTAAAAGAGCAAATCAGTAACTTCATCTTAGTTAATAAAATTTATTTTCACTGGGCATTCAGAGCTAGTCATAGTATCAAGTCTAGCTGTAATTTCAATTCATGTATTATAATTCACTCCCAAATATAAGCTGTCAGCAAACAAGAGCAGGAACACATTTATTTTATTCCTGTTATTTCAATACACCAAAATCCCATAAGTAGCCTCTTTCTTACCCACCCAGCAAGAGTGTTCTTGTGCTTTCTCTGCCACACCAGTAACCACCAGCTCTGTCCAGGTAATCTGCATTGATTTTAAAGACAGGATTGCAGTGATTACTTTCAATCCCTGTATAGACATGCCCCTCACACCTGATGAATGTTACTGTCATCTGTTTTGTTTTTCCACACAGTTTTTGTCATATACTAAAATATGGGGAAAATCTAAGTATATTTTTTCAAGACAACAAAATTTAACATCCACCTTTAAAAATGTCCCAAAGCAACCTCTACAAACTGTGCTTTCCTGGATCTCAAAGCAGAGCTAGTCTTCTCTCCCTCTCCCTTCAGACACAAAGCTATGAAGTGCCAGAACGGTATCCTCAAAGATTGACAAAGAAGCACTACTATAAAAAAAGGAGCTAATCTACTGAAAAAATAGGAAAAAAGTTCAGGTGACCTGGTGAAAAATGGGGTGAACATAAACCAGCAATACAATTTAGACATGTGAATCTATGATTTTTTCCAGAAAACACAGGCAAGCAGTAATGCTACCTGTAAGCCAGATATAGAGAAGGGCCATTGCAATGATAAAGACAGACATCTTGGAGGAGGTGAAAAGAGCTTTTTTGATTAGCTCAGCAAAAAGAAAGCATTATATGGTTGCTACTGGTGTGTTTATATAAATGCGCCAGCAAAATAAACATCAGAGAGAGAAGACATAAAGAATAGGTTTGCACCAGAAAAATCACTGTGACAAAATCATAAGAAATAGAGACCAAATTTTCCAAGAGCTAGCGAGGTGAAATCTTACAAATAATCCTTCTGTAAGAACAGTGAGGGCAAGGAAAGTGCACAGGCTGGTTCTTGACAGATTTAAGAATAGATTAAATGACACAGGAATTGTTCTTGAACATAGGAGGCCGCCTGTGCCATAGTTACTAATGCTGTAAAATTTATGTTGGAGCTTCTCTGAAGGCTATGAACTTCTAAATCCCCCCAAGGTTTCTCACATTTTCTAACAGTAATTAAATGAGCCCTTTTTTCCTGTGTATCCATTAGTCTATTGGGTTATACCTCTTTCAAATGATTTATCATTCAAATTTTACAATATTTGTGTGGCCTTAGGCTACAAATTCTGTACTAGGTTTTAATCTAACAAGCTTGAGTTTTAACTCAATCACACTGTCAGTGTGATCACTGCAGTGATCAGGTGAACTTCAGAAGAAAAACGTCAAGCCATTAAAGACATTCAAATCTTTGGAGATGTAGCATTATTGATACTTCTAATTGTTTGTGTCCAATAAAAAAATTAAATTCCTTAAAGCTATGAATACTAATTGCTTGATGGAATGTCTCCTTTGGATTCTTGTTACTTTCATTGGAAATAAGTAAGTTTGGGATTTGGGTTTGGTTTTTTTAACAAATATTTCCAGTAAGAAGTTTTTATTGCACCTCCTTTCACTGTAAAACCCTAAAAAAAAAAAAAATCTAAGATGGAAAGGAAAAGGATAGAAGGTAAGCACATCTAAGCGAGGGGAAGAGAAGAGTTAAAACAACAATTAAAAAAAAGTATTTTTGAAGAGTATTATCTCCTCTTAGACATCTCTGAAATTTAGTTCTATCACAGGTAAGAACAGCTGTACTTACAACAGCTGCCGAGAAGCATTCCTTTAAAAGGCAGTCTTTACAAGGAGGTCTTGATTTTCAGCTTTGCTTATATCTTTAGGGGGTATCTGAAAGTTTTTTCCATTACTCTAAAAAAATAGTATTCTTACCCCTAATCTTAGTTTTCTTCTATTTTATTTAGTTCAGGAAAATAGCATGTTTAGTTTGTTAGCTGACAACATCTGAAACAATTTACAGCATCTTATACAGGCCCAGTTTAACAGCTTACATGGACTCTTGGTTGCAATGTACACTAATCAAGTCTACAATCAATCTCAGCTAGATGCACTTTTAAATATAATAAATAGGCCTATGCTAGATGCTAACACAGTTCACATCTTATCTGCCAGCTTGATTAAGAAACACAAGCATCACAAGAAAAACTATACTTTGCTTTCGTAATGACACATTCTATCTATAAACACTGCATTTCTTATGTAAACCCCTCCAGCGACCTCTCCATTTCCTCTGTCCCCAAAACATAAACATCTTATTATGGACCTGTGAGTCCAAGTTCTCATGGTCAGTTAATGACAGGATTCAAGAAACCACACTTCACATTATGGCACAGAGCAACAGCCCTCTTTGCACTGCTGCACAGCATACAGACCTGCTGATACTTAGATAAACCTCCAGGAGCAACCCACAGGCCCCGGGAGCCTCAGTGTCCTCCCTTCCCTCTGCATGTGCCTCATTCAGCTCCAGACACCAGAAATCAGCTAACGTGTTACCCTCAAGGAACTTCAGGTATTTTCTGCACAGTTCAACATACACAGTCTGCCAAACTCTGTTAAAAGAAACCACCTCAAAAACACAGAGTAAAAAAGGGCAGGAAAAAAAGTTACTTTGTTCGGTGTTATTCAAGCCATTGTCCAGCACCCAAAGTACCTAAAACTCTACCATAGCAGAAGGCAACAACTCCAAACTTGAGGATTCTCCTAGTCACAGTATCTACAGTTTGAATAGATGCCTTCCCTCAATCCAGACCTACAACCCCGCAATATGGGACTTCCCAGGCAGGACAGTATGAATTTTAAGTTACAGGAAGGCATGAGAGAAATGCAAAGACAAGGCACAGAGCTGGAGATCCAGGACAAGACCACAAAGCCAGATGTCTTACTGAGTGATCTGGGTTCATCTTCTGAGTTCAGGTGATACCAAACACAGCTCATCCACAGTACTGGACCAGGGGAGTGACACAAACTGAGATTAAGAGAAATGAGGAGGAAGCAGAGCCGACAATACTAAATGTGTTAATGAGCTAATAACACTGCAGAAATCCCAATGACAACCAAGTGCAACTGCAGCCTGAATGAGTGCTAAATCATATGCAGCTGTAAGATTTCAAAGCCTGAAGGTATAATCATAGCAAAATAATCCCAGTCAGCACATAAACCAGGACATAAATATGTACCGTGGACAAATAACTCCATTACAGGCAAAGACTTGAAGAAAAAGACATTCCCTCCTTTATTTTCTAGGCAAAATTGGCACGTGGACTCAGTCTGGTGTATCTGCCCCTTTTGGTTTGCATGCCTTGCCTAAAAAAATCACCTGGGACAGAAGAGTCTCCTGTAAGCAATCACACAATAACAATTGATTTAGCACAGCTCTATATGCAAAGCTCTGAACTGAGGCCCTGTGAGCACCATACTGAGCTATAAAGTGCATTATTTTCTTCTGGTAGCAGAGATGATGAAAAGATGTTGAGATTAAAATTCAGTTGTAGCTATCTACTTTCTTGGGTATAACAATGTCCATTCATGCAAAGGAATCTTTAAACTATTCTCTTTAATCATAGATTAAATCTTTAAACAAATCAGTATAATAATGTAAAATGAGAATATGAGTTAAAGATAAAATTTAATAAAAATACTCACATATTTAGTATAAATACATTATAATCTAAGCAGTATATAACTATTTTACATTAACTACTTTTACCCAAATCTAGTTTTTATAAAGTAAATTATATCCATATAGTTACAAATTCAGTTCACTGAATGTGAATTCTTGATAGTTTATGGGGAAATTCTTTATGGAAATGGGGAAAACAGTATTATCAAAAGTGCCTGAAATGAACCTTAAATAGGACAATTCCTCTTTAACCAAAACATAAGTATTTTCTTTAGATAACTTCTTGTACTAGTACTCTTAAGCCTCCTTAAAACAAGTGGTAGTATAAAATATACTGTTTCAAAATAGAAACACTTTAATGAGAAATTTTCAACTCTAACTAGAAAAAATAAATAAAAGCAATAGCAGAAGTGGTCAAGAAAAATAAAGTGCATTAAAATAAATCCTACAGCTTGTTTAAAAAAACAGCTACCACCATATAGTTTTCTTTTTACAACCAACTTTCCATTATCGACAGTAAAAGAATACCTCAGATAATGGAGGAAAAAACCTCCACAAACAGTTATTACTGATCAGGCAGCGTAACACACTGAATGACACAGCCAGGCTATCTTACCCTGTTTCTGGTAGGTCTTACTTGCCCAGATGCAGCACTGTACGTGGACTTACTGAACTGGCAAGAGCTCAGTTTGAACTGATGAGCTCTGCTAAATCTAGACCATAAGGCAGAGACACCACATTAGCACCACCAGCACCAGCTTGGATACAGCAGGATTAGGACTGAGGCACATATACTAAATCTTGATCAACCTTCTCTTACTTTATACGCTCTAATGTCACTATATAAGCTTAGGTGAGGACACACCAAGACAGATACACCTAAGCTAACTTTACATGGTGCCAACTCAGCCATGGCAGGGTTTATTAGCTCAGATTTGCAGCAGCATAAAAGCATCTAAAGTACCCTCAAGCTCTTGGAAGAAATATAGTCACAGTCACACAGAGCTGATCTAGTCACGCCGTTTCAGGTTTTTGCTGGCTTCCCAGGGCTCTGCAATTATCACGAGCAGTAGGAAGCTGTGTTTCTTCACGATGGTCTGGAAATGTACCACAGGTCTTTGCAGAACACTAAGCCACCATTCTGGAGCAAGTAACAGATCCTGCTACAGCCATCCCTGAATTGCTGCTGATATCAAATCCTACAGAGGAAAGTACAGGTTCTAAACAACAGGATTTTCAATATTGTTTACAGTTGATTCACTTCTGCAGCAGTGAAGATCTCAGCGGGGCAAGTTCCACTTGGGTGCCATGGGAGGAGAGGATATCTCACCAAAAAGCCTGTATTTTATGAAACAAAGAACTCTAAAAGAAACAAAGATTCATTCCTTACCCCCAATCTCTAACTCAAAAAAACCGAAATATTTTTAACTTTTCCCAATGTTTTGTTTATTCTTACATTACATGTCTAAACTGTGCCTACTCTATACAGCTCTGAAGCTGACCATTTTTCACTGAACTGGTACCTAGAACTGATATTGACTCCTTTGTCCCATTACTCATCTGTTTCTACGTGTCTGTTCCTAACCATTATGAATAAACTTTGAAAACGTGAACCAATGTCTCTTGCCATTTCTTCCAACTGAGAGGATCTTGAAAAAGCTTTAAATAGTTGGAACTGCGCCATTTATCTCAGTGAACTATAAGGAACCTGAAAATCAGTTAAAAAGCTAATTGTTTATAGCTTTACTGCCCATCACTCATTCAACTAATTATTAAAATTACAATCTCAAATGATTCCAGAGTACTAGAAGTCATGCTTCATGTATCACTTGAAACATATGCTCCACCAAACCCAACATGTAAAAAAATAATAATATAGAGACTAAAAATATACTAAGAAATTATAGCAGGAGTAAGCTTTAGAATTGTGTACCTTCATTTATATTTACTTACTGAGTTGCAATATTCAAGGCTCTTTATGGAGTCTTGATTGCCAGTCCTTGATTTCAGGTCCTGATTACAGGGTGAAAATATAAGGGTTATTTCAGTTTACTGTCTGTTCCCTTTCTGGAATCTTGCTATGTTCTTAGAATCAGCATTTTAAAATAATTTTAACAGACAAATCATGAATCAGATAAAAAATATTTTATTAGTTTAAAAATTGCTAACTTTTAATTGTAGGCCTTTAGCCCAACATGTGAGGCAGTAAATAGTAGTGCTTTCTGGCCATGTACAACCCTCATCTGACAAGAGCCTAGAGAGCTCTAGTCCAATGTTTCTTCCTATGAATGTTCCTCCATGCATTTAAGCATGTTCTTTTCTATCTTTCTATTTGTACTGTATTCTTTTTGAGCTACTGTATTTTAGCCATGCTCAGAATTGTATTCCTTATTAGTTACAATGAAATTAGAATCACTAATGCACTAAGTAGCCTAAATTATTTCTCCTGTTTGTTTTTGCTGCCTAAACATGATTTTTGTCATAATCACGTCGCTCGTTTACCTAACTTTGTCTCCTTTCAGGGATTCACAGTCATTTCTATTCCTAACCACCTTTGCAACGTACAAATGCTGTCATCTTAGTGCTGACCCTGTGTAATGTGAATAAATACAACATCTTTTTTCCCCCTGAACAGAAAAAATTGTATCCTCTGGAGATAATCTTGTCATGCTGATATTCGACTGCTTACTCTCAACTATTAGTTCCCTCTCTTGGATGATTCCAAATCCTCATGAGTCCCAACAAAAATAGATGCAAATGGTATACACCATTGAAAAGTTTAGTATCTCTTCTGTCATTATAGAGTACTTTCGTTCTTACTGAAGCCTTTGAGCTGCAGTGTTTTAAACCAGCCATTTTCAGATTATAGAGATGGAATAGCCACCATTGGAAAGACTTTCAAATACCAAGATATTTTCATTTTTCAGAATTTTCTACTGAAAATGTAATTGGAGATATTGATAATAAAGTGACTCTTCTCTTGAACACTCCTTGTTTATTATGCAAGTCTTTTTTTTTTTTTTTTTTTCATTTTGTATAGTCTACTGCATTTTCTCCCTTGCATTTTAAGCATTACAAAGACACCTATGGAGAGAAATGAAACTGGTAGGTAAGCATTTAATTTGAGGTTTCTCATTTCCCATTACCACCACTCATCTTCAGTCTACCCGTTCAGTTATGTGTCCTGCCCTTGAGGCAAGAAGAGCAAACAAACATTAGCATAGGCAGGGCTAAGCCACTGCTCAGAGGGGCATGGAAGGGCTTGGCTATAATATACTCTCCTCTGCAGAGGCAGAGTCAGGCTGGGAAACGTTTTAAAGGAGTAAATAAACCCTTCCAGCACAGCAGGGCATATGCACTTTTGCTATTCCTTAGCTTGCAAAGATGTTAAAATATTTGAAATAATTTTTGTTGTGAAGAAATGGAACTTCGCATTAACATTTCACCAGGCAGAAAGATAGCATTTCTACTCTTCACAGTGCAGAACAGTTTTAAATGCATCATAGTCAGCTGTTAATGATGCCACAATGAGGGCTTTTTCACTACAAAAACAATGATGACAACAACAAAGATTTACATTGTATCACTTTCTGACCTATATTTGGATATGTTTTGTGTTTTCTGCTGAAGCCTATTTGCAATACCCTTAACGGGGAGGGGGGTTAGGGTTTCCCTGCTCTGGAAGTTAACAAGGTGCAGAAAGCTGACTGGCAGGGCCATCAGCTGATATGTGTAGCACGTGTGATGAAGCACCAAAGAGAAGACTGCATTGCACTGAAAACACACAAGTGTCTAGAATCAAAAAGGATGATGAAAGGTACTGGGGATTGAGAGAGTGATGGGCTACAACCATCTCAGCTGAGCTGAATAAAACCTTTGTTTGCTTTAACTGTGCAAGAACACACAGAAAATCGTACCAATTCTGAAGGTTGCAGATTCAATGGAGAAAATGGAAATTCAATGGAAAATGGAGAAAAAGGTGCAGGATGAGGCTTTAAAATAATCTGCCCCATGTGAAAGCTGCATCTCAGTTTCTACTAGTTAAGCATTATTCTAATAAAAGCATTTTTAAGTCTTCTGATAAGCAGCTACAGGATTTTAAGATTTCAGAGTTGCATAAAAATATCAAAGCTCTCCAAATTTTGCTAGATTCCAGAATATCCCTGCAGAAGATCTGCCTCATCGATCTACAGGCCACCTCACATGCGACTATCTCATGGTGCCACTCACCAAATAAGGTAGTCCTGGCATTTGGGAGAGACGGGTCAGGCAAGAGAGGAGCTGGACAAGATGACCTCCCATCCAACCTTGGCTCTTGGCCTTTCTGTGACTCTGTGGGCAGCACGAGCTGCTGCCAGTTATTCTGGCTGACACAGTTTTTAGGACATGTGCTTATACACAAGACGCTGCTCATTAGTTCTCAAAACCAACATTCTGAATGTATTCATGGGAGCCAAGAGACTGCTCTGCAGAATTTCTGTAACACAGTTATACTTATGAGCAACTAAATTCTTCCTGCTTTCTCATTCTGTCTCGAAAGGTTTGAAATCTGAACAACTTCATATTTCTTTCCCAAATTAGCTCTTACCTATTCTGGCACGGAAGGTCTGGGAAATCCCATCTAACGAGATAAGCTGGCATCACAACTGAGAGCAGGGGAAACGAAAGAAAAAAACCCATACATTTAAATGGCAGTGGTGCAGAATACTGCTTTCTGTCTTTCCATGAAATGCTGGGCTAAATTTGGGCTTTCTCCTCTAGTCTTGAGGAATATAGGTTTAAGGAAAACAAAGAAAATAGTAATTAAAAAACCCCAAAACCTAAACCATGAAGATGTGTGCTGAGAAGCCTAATCCTTTTAATACACCTACACACTACAGAAGCAATCACCTTTAAACTTAGAGAGAAAATGTTCCTAAGTATCTTTAAAAAAAAGCCTTGGTTAAAGCTATCAACATAATCATTATTAAACAACTAAAGCCCACATTTGCAACTTCACCAGTTCATTGAGAAAGGCCATTTTGCTCCTCCAAAATATTGTTCCATGAGTATGGAGCAGGCAAGCAACTAAACTTCAAAAAGTGTCAGCATTTATAAATTAAAAGAATGCATAAAGCTTTCAGCATCGCTGTGCAAAAGAACTCTGACAGCCAGACACACATACTAAACACAACAGGTTTTGAATTCTTCAGTAAAGATGCCTGCTTTTGCCTATGGAAATTACTGAAATGCCCATCCATCTCCCTGTGCCCATCTCCCTTTTCCCTTTCCCTCAGGTTTCCTTCCAAGTACTGTTTTTAAACCTGATGACCCACTTCAAGTGAATTTTACAAAATTAGAGATGTCAAAGCTCATAAGTCATTACAGAAAATTAGAGACATCAAAGATAGTAAGATAGAACATACGGGAAAATCAATAGTTAGAGAGAAGAGAGGCAAATTAGTGCCCTTATGAAGAAGATAAGGCTCTTATCCATTCTGGTCCATTAGTAGCCAGTCAATCAAACAACACACGCATAGCTTTGAATCACTGCGAACATAGGATGAATCTGGAATTACCCACTGTGTGACTGCATGGTACCACTTTTCAGCTTGCTAGTCTATTTATAATTTAGTATTTGACTAGTTCCAAACAAAGTAATACTCAGAACAATGCAAAACAAATAAGCAAACAGAAAACATAGAAAACCATGTTGTAATGTTCAATATCCCAAAACACATTGGCTTAATTATGAATGTCAATGTTGGTGTTAAACTATTTAATGTATGAAGATTCAGTAATGTATTAAAAAATCACTATTAAAATTAGTTTCATTCAAAGGGAAGTTAAAATGCATTATGGATAACAAGGAAAATTCTAAACTGAGAGACAAGCAGAGCTATTTTGGGAAGTGAACAGATGGCTATAGAAGAGCAGACCCAGAAATCAAGAACAATATAAGGAGTCAGAGCAGGAGGGTTGGAATGCTGTGTAACTAGAGAACTCGCTTTTCTTGTTTTACTGCATACATCTTCTGATAAGCTCAAGATACTACGAATCTACAATAGAAAATATATATATTGCATTTCCAGTTATGGTAGTGACTTTCAGAGCAGCTTTGGCTATTTTTTTCCCTTCTCTGTACACACAAGCATTCACATGCAACCATTTAGAAAATCTCACTACTTTGCAAAACTTCATATACTTTTACTATGATGTCAGAAATAACAGGGAAACTAAAAATTAGGGTCCAAATTTAATTTAACTAAAAATTAGGGTCCAAAATTTATCTCATTTGCTTTAAAACATTTCTATACACCTATTTGTAATACAAAACTTTAAAGAATTTGCTAAAGCCAAATACAAGTACATACAAGCTTTTTAAAGAATACCAAATTTTTGGCCCACTGTCACATCTGCAATTATACACCTTTTTAATTTGTTAAAGTGAGGAAAATCAATGAAATGTACAAAACATATCTCAGTAAGCTCATCTCACATTTGCAAGAAAAAAAGGCAGCACTTCCTCTTCTTCCCAACTATGAGATGCAGCCATGACTTCAGCTTTAGAGTACAGGATATCTCAATAGATTTCATTTAAAATCCCATTAATTAAAATTTAAATTTCCCAGGAAAGTCAATGATCTTTGTTGGTTTGTGTTGGTTATCACTGTAATCTTAACAATAATTTCTTTGTTCACACCTGTAAAATGGAAACAAGAAATATTTTAAGAGTTGCATTAGGATAAAGAAAGTTCTTATCCAAAACCAGTAGGTCTTGGCTTCAGAGACAAGTTGGATGGCTTATTTCTCCAATCAGTCAAGGTCCCCCTGGATGGCAGCATGTCCTTCTAACATATCAGCCACTCATCCCAGTTTTGTGTCATCTGCAAACCCACTGCCATCATCCATATCATTAATGAAGACGTTAAAGAGGACTGGACCCAGTATTGACCCCTGGGGTACACCACTGGCCTCCAACTAGACTTCATACCACTGATCACTACCCTCTGGGCTCAGCCGTTCAGCCAGTAATTTCCATATATGAAGGACATTAGTTTCTGTGTTTCCATTTTAAGTTTGCGTGAAGAGAGGTTATACAAATCTTCAGATGTCCCTTAAAAGTCATCTTTATTTTCTTTCTTTTTTTAAAAGAACAGAAACAAGCAAGAGAAAATGGCTGTTGTCAAAATCTCACCATAATTTCAGTTACAGAATGGAAGAGACATAAGAAATTTATTCAAACAAATGTTTTCAGGTGACTACATGGAAAATTGCTTCTGGCACACAAGTCTAAAATCATTAATCCTAATCCACGGTTCATGATCAGTAAATAATAAAACTAACCTATAACCTGGAAAAGAGACAAAGCACTGTGTGAGGCAGAAGCAGGTTATGAAGCTTACTTACTTATTGAAAGATGTCTTCTGAAATCATTGACAATCTACAGCATATTACATAATCCACGGAGAAGAAGGAAGATTTTCCCTTATGATTCTGATGAAGTTTTATCATTAAAAAATGAGCATGTAATGACATATTAAATAAACTAAAACATTACATTTTTGCACTGATACACTCTGCAATTCTACACCAGTGCATAAAGGATTAAACTTGATAATTTTAAAATGTAACAGAAAAGATTAATGAATGTATATGAACACCTATACAAACACGCTTCACTCATACTTTGAGCTCGCCGGACATAAACCAGACATCCTCCAAAAGCCAGCCAGCTCCACTGAAGCAGTGCTAGGACTGAGCCAAGCTGACAGGTCTGCCAAGGTCAGCTCTAGAACTGAACTACCATGGCTCCTGAACTTAACACGGCTTCTAGCTCAACAATGACATCAGTTACCTAGACTGAAGTATGGGCAAAACAACTCAGGTGTGTCTACAAATAAAAACCTAAAAATATCCAGTAGGAATATTCAGAATTAGAGTGACACTAATCAGATACCAGTTTCATAGTCCTCAAGTAACAAAGCGCTATATTTTTTCCATCCAGCAATTTTCTCATGCAACAAAGCATTTCTCTTTGCCCTGTAGAAACAAACAATAAGTTTATCTCAGCCTTGTGATTTCGGTGGCATATCCACACTTGGGAAGAATGAAAACCACCTCTGCTTATTATCCGCCTATGCATATTCAGAGGTTTATGGGTTTCCTGACTATCAGCCTGTTTCCTTTGGTTTTATTTTAAGTACAGAGCTGCAAGACCAAAAAAAAAAAAAAAAAAAAAAAAGATTTACTTCTTCAGAATAGTTATCAGAATTACTGTGCTCTTGACACTTCTTGATGCTATGGTTAGCTGAAAAGCCAATACTGTACAGGACAAGTAATTAAAAAGCTCTTATAGCGGGTATTGGCAGGCAGTTCTGAGGGAGATGGCTGTGCTCAGCATGCCAGCTAATGCTCCTAAGCAGAAGGCAGCAAACACTGACTGCCAGAGGAAGCTTTCACTGGAGAGGCACTGTTCTGATACCAAACCCAACAAAATTCTGCCATTAAGCAGGGCTAAAAGAAAATGCTAAGCCAAGGAGACAGCTTCTGGCTTTCCCCATTTATTTTTGGAGGGCTCCTCAGCCTTTATGGCCAAAGGCAAGGTGATTGCAGCATGCTGTGAAGCCAGACACCCTGGGAAGCCTGAAATCATTAAAATACTCGTTTACACAGAAGGAAAAAAGATGAGTGAGTACAAATTCTAAGCGCGGGGGGGGGAATCCTCTTCTTGTAGCATCTCAATTACTGTACCATCTAGTCACCTTCCAAAAGTCAATTAAGTGAGATGCTTTAGATTCTTCCTCTTTTAATCCACACTTCCCTTTTTCTCCTCAGACATTATGTGGTTTTAACTATGTTTAAGACCACCTTATTCCTTGTACTCCTCATTACAAAAGCAGCAAAATACCTTCCAGTTTAAACAGAGAATGGAGATGTTCATCTTTGTTGCTCTCTGATTTGAGATTCTGCTTCACAGCCTTGGACAAGCACCAGAGAAAAGCCTGTGTGCGCAAATAGATTTTATCCTTGCTGTTGGCACTCCACTATGTCAAAGAATCAGTTATCGACCGTATACGTTATCCCTAAATTTCAGATGACAAGCTAGGTATGCTGAGCTCACTCTGTCTAGCACCTTCAAGTTCTTAAGGCCCTGAATTTGATTTTTCATTTGGAGATTTGTACAGAGAATAGACAGAAAAGAATGACTCCCTCACAGCCTTCACTGCATTATTAAAATGCTTTAAAGCAAACTTTCTTAAGGGCTTATGTCTAACTTGCTCAGGTATTATTAATGCAATCTTGTTATTTAGCTGAAAGGTAATGAATTACACAAAAACCACATTACCGGTTGCCAGGACTGAGCAGTCTTTCTTACCAATGGGATATGCTAGACAATGTTAATAGGAGATAACAGAACAGAAATCACTAATAAGAAATAGTAATACTTCCAACCTCGAACGCTTAATGACTTCTGCATGTAGAAATCAATCAATAGAACCTCTGTTCCAGATGCAGGCTCCAAAAGTTTTCGCCTCTGTCAACTTTTATATCACCATCTTTCACACACTGTTTTAACCTGCTGCTGGTTTTCTGTAATCTGATCTCCACCATAATGAATTGGCTGCTTTCTAAAAATGTGAGGGAAAGAAAGAGGAGGAAAACCAGATATCAGTGCTACAACACTGAAACAGTTGCATAACAATGAAAAAAAAAGTGAAATAATAGTGGCTTGGATTTGATAGGTATATTTCAGAAATACATTTAATAAAATAATTTTGCAAGGACTGAAATATTGCCCCTGTACTGCTTGAAGAGCAGAAGTAGTCACACTTGCACCAAGATTTGCACTTAGAAAACTATGACTGGGTATTTCCCTGTATATATCCCCCTCATAAACCCCACAGAGCGATTGTCCACTTGCCCATGCCAAGGGAAACACTGTATTGGGAGTCTTGGGGAAGACACGGTACTTGAGGATTTAGTGATCTTGAGCTGGCCATGCACACTCTGCTGGGCCTTGTACTTAGTTAAGGCCTGAGAAGCCCACGTCAGCATGAGTAGCGCTGCAAGGGCACCTGCTGGCATGCCTCAGGTGGCACTGGCAGATGCTGACAGAGATGCTGTTTCAGGCTCCCAGGAGATGAAAAATGACTGTTTGTTACACAAAATAAAAGGCACCAGGGGAGCGAAGACGAACATCTCCACAGACAGCATCTGGGCAGCGTGCTGTGGGAAAACCCACCTGATGCTGCATGAATGCTGGATTCCCAACCTCTGAAGGGACATAGAATTTAATCACTATCTGTATCCCTCTTTTTATTCTTTCTTTAATATTTTCATTACTTTTTCCCCCCCAGTCCGTGCTCACTTAACAACTTTTGTGCTTTCAACTTTATATACAGGTTTACATATAATTTTAGATACTCTATATAATCTTTATATAAGCTATACAGTTTAATATATAGCATTACATATAGCTATATCATTGGCTGGATTCTCCTGTATTATGGAAATAAAATATTTTTTTAAAATTCTACCAGTGAATATAATGAAGCAGGGAACAGCACATAGTACAATCACTCTAAAATACAATAAGGTGGGTTTTTTTAAGTTAAATGTTCATGAAAATAATAAAAAAATAAAAATTACACTAAAACTGTGTTTTGCTGACAAAGAGCCATGCAATGATATTCAACCATTAATTAAATGGCAGTCTAAAGTCATCAAGTAACCCAACAATTCATGAAAAATATAAATTTTGCCAAGACATATATATTATGAATAGTGAAAGGATAAATCCAAGACAGCACTGTAACACTTCACAGCCAGAATTCCAACGGCAGTACGTTCTCCTCCTGTAAAGCCACATGTTGCAAACAGTTATTCGCAATACCAAATGTAAACAAAATTTTGAAAGTAATCAGAAAGGTATGTTAAACCCTTAAATCAAGTTGTTTATTCATTCCTCAAATTCATAGAATCATAGAATGGTTTAGGTTGGAAAGGACCTTAAAGATCATCTAGTTCCAACCCCCCTGCCATGGGCAGGGACACCCTCCACTAGACCAGGTTGCCCAAAGCCTCATCCAACCTGGCCTTGAACACTGCCAGGGATGGGGCATCCACAGCTTCTCTGGGCAACCTGCTCCAGTGCCTCACAACCCTCAGAGAGAGAAATTTTTTCCTGATATCTAACCTAAATCTCCCCTCCTTCAGCTTAAACCCATTACCCCTTGTCCTATCACTCCATGCCCTTGTAACCAGTCCCTCTCCAGCTTTCCTGTAGCCCCCCTTCAGGTACTGGTAAGCCGCAATTAGATCTCCCCGGAGCCTTCTCTTCTCCAGGCTGAACAACCCCAACTCTCTCAGCCTGTCCTCATAGGAGAGGTGCTCCAGCCCTCTGGTCAGCTTCATGGCCCTCCTCTGGACTCGCTCCAACGGCTCCATGTCTCTCCTGTACTGGGGCCCCCAGAGCTGGATGCAGTACTCCAGGTGGGGTCTCACGAGAGCGGAATAGAGGTGCAGAATCACCTCTCCACTGCAGTTTTCAGTATTTCAGAATGAAAATGTTTGCATTTTTAGCCTTCAGTCTCCATATTCATACGATCATAACAGAGCCTACCACAATTTTGTCTTTGAAAAGAAAACAATAGCCATCTTTAATTAGGTAAAATATTTGGAATAGTGATACTAAGTCTCCAAAAGTTATTAAGATTAGTAGATATGTTATTAAGAGGTAAACTTGTTAAGAGTAACAGTTATTAAAGCTAATAGATATATCACACTATCTCCAACTATCTGATAAAGCTATTGAGATAGCAAGGGTTAAAAACAAGCAGTCTACAAATCAAACTAATAAAAACATGGTTACTGCACAATGAAAGTGATTTATTTATTTATTTCAGCTTTATTGTAAATACAATTTAGTAAGTATATGTTTCTGATACACCAATTTGAAACACTGCTTGCAATACCAATTTTTGTTCCCATTTCAGTATCTGCAATACATCTTTATTAATAAAAATGGATGCTGTTCCTAGTATAGTGTTTGTTAGGACTGGCACAAACTAATTGTCTGTAGGAATGAGAGAAAAAGCAAGAAGTACAGTTTGATTTACAGAATTCATATATAAATTTGAGATAAGAATTATTTCCCAATCATGGCAACAGCTGACTTTAATGCAGTGTTTTGTAGTGTTAAAAAACCTGCCCGCTTCTCATAACCTTGTCCATAATTAGGCATCTGATGTTTTCACATTTTAATTTTTAACTCATATTTAAAGAAAAAAAGATTAAATCACGTAAAAATTACACTTTCAAACAAGAGTCTTAAAAATTTTAAGAGGTAGCCAAAGATTATATAAGAATGGATGTTGAATGCAGAAGTGTATCACATAAAAACCCTAACTCCAACATACAGCTTTTTCAGTTCCTGTTGTAGGATACTGCATAACTTCAGGTATATCCTAAACTTTGAGTAGTACAAATATGCATTATGAGGAAAGGAAGTGCATTTCTTTGTTTCAACAGCAGTGGTAGATAATTGCCACTGCAAGTCCTTTACTCACAAGCTCATATATATCTCTGTGAATTCAAGCAAGACAGTTTTCTGAGTACTCAGTGAAACAGTGTTTGTAATAAACAAACTTGATTTTGATGAAATTAAAACATTTTTCCAAGCTTCGACAAAATTTATCTTTTTGATTTACACTAGGGTACAAATTTGAAAAAAAATGAGCCTGTTGTGCAGTATTTTGAAAAAACTTCTGCAAAAAGCAAGATATATAATTGCATTACTGCATACATCTGTCTTGCTTACCATAAAGCCTACTTCTTTATATATGGCAGTGATTCTGCAAGAAATAACAAGAAGAGAAAATTATTTCAAATATGTATTCCATGTCTAGTAATCATCCCAGAAGAGAGCATACAGTTACAAGAGCTATATTAGGAAAGTAAAAATGACAGCTTCTTCCTGCCCTTAAAATACAAAATGTTCCTGAAGTTCAACAGAATTGACCGACAAAGTTCACATCTTCCAGATAGCTACTCATCTTAGTCCTCCTCTTTGCTTGCTAGAGATTATCTTACGTAAATGGTAGCACCCATAATGTGCTGGCATTTTCTAGACATTCAAGAAGAGATAGTTCATGCCCCAGGGAGCTCAGACTCTGAAGACAGGCAGGTAGACAGAAGTCAGGGAAAGCAAAACTAAAAGTTAAACAAAACAACCAGATTCATTATCAGTATCACAGCCAAAATTGACCTGTAAGCTGCGAACGTGACAAGCTAAAAGGGTGATGGCTGGAGGGGAAGAACAAGCAGATGAAATCTTCTAGGTTGTGCCATGCACTGACGCTGCAGAGCAGAAAGCAAAATTGAGTGTGGAAAAAAAGCTGACAAACAAGCAAGTAGGAAGCTTGACAAGAGAAACATAAGCAGAAAGTCATAGTTTTATACTGTCTTTCATGTTCTAGTTTAACTTCTGTCATTTCTTAGAAACTAAGTAATTCTTTTTATTATGCTACTAGGGCTTTACTAATCAAATCACTTGGGTTCTGTCAACATTCTCAAAACATTAGTTTCTTACATCCCGCCCACACAAAAATGGTTATTTCAACAGAAAGGCCATTCTGTTTCCTTCTTTGAGGATATCCTTTGAAGAATGTGCTGGACTTAAAATACAGTCCTTGCTATGAGACTGGAAATGGAAATTAAATTTCTATCTTATTTTTCTCCATTGTTTTTTGCAAGTTTAATAGGTTGAGTGTTACATGAGCATTGGTATAATTCTACATAGTGAATGATGTTTTACACATAAGGTTTTCACAAAGCAAAACAACTGTCCAAGACCCTCAGAAAACTGGGAGAAAGGAGGTGCATGAATACCAGGTTTGCGTCACAAGTAAAGACTCCCTGTTTCTGTCCTTAAGTTCTCCTCCTTGCGTGCACAACTTTTACTTAGCTGAAATCTGCAAATCTAAGCAATTAATTCACAAAAAATATCTAAAGTGGCTCCAAAAACCTTTAAAACTTTTTATTTTTTTTTTTTAAACAGAAACAAATATAAATATTCTCCTACACTTTCCACAGATAAGGGCTACTTAATCATCTGCAATTCTGCTTCTCCAAAGTAATTTTCTTGTAAGATTTTTCTATTGTTTTCTAAACATCTAAACTAGAACAATGAGTCATGACTGAAGTCTGCTAACATTTTTGTTGTAATTTTGTTTTTTTAAAAATATTAAATATTTTTGGGAGACCACTAAGATCCAAGGCTCTGATCCAAAATCTCTATAAGATGTTCAGATTTCCATAGGATTAAAAACGTTGTCATAACATGTAAGGAAGAAATTCTTTACTGTGAGAGTGGTGAGGCACTGGAACAGGTTGCCCAGAGAGGTTGTGGATGCCCCATCCCTGGCAGTGTTCAAGGCCAGGTTGGATGGGGCTTTGGGCAACCTGGTCTAGTGGAGGGTGTCCCTGCCCATGGCAGGGGGGTTGGAACTAGATGATCTTTGAGGTCCCTTCCTACCCAAGCCATTCTATGATTCTATGAAGAATTTCCTATTTGAATAAACAAGAAAAATACCTCGTAACAACACTATATCATAGAATCACAGAGTGTCTGAAGCTGGAAGAGACCTCTGGAGGTCATCTGGTCCACCTGCCCTGCTCAAGCAGGGCCACCTAGAGCCACTTTCCCGGGACCTTGTCCAGATGGCTTTTGACTGTCTCCAAGGTGGGAGATGCCACTACCTCTCTGGGCAACTTGTGCCAGTGCTCAGTCCTCCTCCCAGTAAAAACGTGTTTCCTGGTGTTCAGAGGGAATCTCCTGTGTTTCAGTTTGTGCCAATTGCCTCTAGTTCTGTCACTAGGCACCACTGAAAAGAGCCTGGCTCGGACTTCTTTGCACAGTCTCTTCAGATATTTATATACATCGAGCCTTCTCTTCTCCAGGCTAGACAGTCACAGCTCTCTCAGCCTTTCCTCACCTAAGAGATGCTCCAGTCCTGTAATCATCTTTGTGGCCCTTTGTTGGATGCTTTCCAGTTATGTCCATGTCTGTCTCATGCTGGGGAGCCCAGAATTGAAAACTGCACACCAAGTGTGGCCTCAGCAATGCTGAGTAGAGGGGAAGGATCACCCTCCTCAACCTGCTGGCAAAACTTTGCCCAATACAAAGAAGACTAATGGTATCTTGGGCTGTCACAAGGGCACACTGCTGGCTCATTTCAACTTTGTGTCCACCAGGACCTCTGGGTCCTTTGTGTTAAGCTGCTTTCCAACTGGGTAGCCCTTAGCATGTCCTGGTCCCTGGGGTTGTTCCCCCCCAGCTGCAGGACTTTGCACTTCCCCTTGTTGAACTTCATGAGGTTCCTGTGTGCCTCTTTCTCCAGCTGGGGTGCCTCTGGATGGCAGCATGATCCTTTGGTGTATCAGCCAACTTAACTCAGTTTTGTGTCATCTGCAAACTTGCTGAGGGTGCACTCTGCCCCGTTATCCAGATCATTAATTAATATGTTAAACAGGACTGGACCCAGTATTGAACTGTGAGGTACACTGTTAGTTAGTGGCCTCCAACTAGACTTCATGATCACTGGCTGTTCTACCAGTTTTCAGTCCAGTCATTTCATCATAGAAGTTTATCATTGGCCAAGCATGACTTCCCCTTGGTGAATCCATGCCGACTACTGCTGATGACTTTCTTGTCCTTCGTACACCTGGAAATTTCAACTAAACCCTGTTTAGAGATCCGCTTCCAGGAAGTCAATGCAGTTTGAATACTAATGTACAAGATATACCTGTGAAGTTCCATCTTTAGAGTAGCCAAGTGAGAGAAGCATCATGCATTGTGATGCAGTGAGCAATCCTAATGCCATGCTCTGAATTTCAAAGGATAACATTTGGCAACAGGTAGCTGGGCTGCAGTATTTGTTCAAAGCCAACCAAAGTGTAAGGATTATAGGCTTCTAACCAAGATTAGAAGCAAATGGGTATATTCATATTCAAGAAATCAATTTTCCAAAGACAGTGAGCTACCAAGAGCTGCTGTTAGGAAAGAGCATATTTCTAAAAAGGAAGTTAGACCCTTTACAGAGACTCTTTGTTGACTGCACCTCCGCTCTCCTGTGGTGACTTATAAGCCACCTCCCTGCTCTCTGCCTTGGCTTCCCACACCCTACTCCTTCCACGCTGTCTATTTTCAATGTACGCTCTTCCAGCGGAGATCATGTGCCATGAAAGTTTGTTCCTCATCTTAATTTGAACCACTAGGTGCTGCTGCAACACAGACAATAAATAATTACAGCATAAACTGTCCCATAAAATTATCTAGGACCTACACTGCATGTGACAAGACTGATCTTAGACCAGTTCACAAGAACTCTTGGTAATGTCATCCTTTTGCCATGCTGCAACAGAAAACGAGCAGTTTCCAGCCTAGGGAGTGATCTTCTGTTTTTCTTGGACTACCAGCTTAATTCACTGATCTGTGATTCAAAAGCCACACATGAAAATCGAGCATAGATCAGTCTGTCTGCCATTGTGCTCTCCTTCTAAGCTAAGTATATAATGGCCAGAAACATGCCAATGCTCACTCTCAGAATTGGAGTTTCCAGCAGAGCACGTAGCATACTTGCTTGTAAAACATGGGTAGCCTGGCCATCAGCCAGGACCCTTCCTTTGCATCTCCAATCTCTGAGAAACCCTAGCTATCTCAACTCTTCCCTAACAGAAGATTTATAAGCATTACTAGCTTATCACAGTTCTCAGGACAAGGAGTCCCAGGATGAGTTCTTCTGTTTGCTTCCCTCAGGCTGTATCAGGTATATCTGGCTGTTAGGAAGTTTTAAAATCTACTAACAAATGGAAACTGGGCAGCCACTACCAGACCAGTCTCTCCAAGAAACGGATATGATTTGACAGAAACATTATGACACTATTATAACAGGTATGCAAATAAGATTTGTGAACAACAAACATAGTCATAACTGTAAGACTGCTCGCACAGACAATTCAAACTAATAGCTTTTAATTTCTGCTTCTCTTTTTGCCAGAGGAGTTGTATTCCAAACTGAATTTGAAATAAACTGATGTCTTCTGTGGGAGATAAATTATAGATATTAAGTTGACTCTTTCAGTTCCATAACACATAGTGCTGACACCTTCCTGAGGTCTGTTCTTCTCCAAACAAAAAATACAAGAAAGGAAAGATTTCCATTCTATATAGTGAGTCACATTATCACCTCCTTTTAGAATGACAAATATAACACCACCACTAACTGTGAGAGCTGTTGCCTTAATCACAAATATTTCTAACGTTTTAAATAGTTGTCTGGGAGCATATAAACAGTTTACAAAAAAAGCCTGCCATATTCTAGCTGACTGTCACCAGTACTAAATTCTTTTTATCATCCAGTTTGGATTGAATCCCTGGAGGTCCAGGAGTACTCTTAGTATCCTCCTAACATCATGGACTACATAAATTTCTTTTTTAGGAGGATTAAACTTTTCACTGCTGCAACCACAAAACCCAAAATCATTCTTGAAGGAAAAGGAAAAACATTAGTGGATTTTGCTTTGAAACCTTCCCTTATATCCCAGTGAAAAAGCGCACAGTCACGTAACCATGCTGTCAAAGACCCTGTCAGCCTCCCTACAAGGAAGAGGAGGTAGGAAAACCAGTAGTGAAAGGCAGTTGACTGACTACACCCCAGTGCTGCAGAAACCTTTGGGTTTAGGTGACAGCTGAAACACCTCCTCTCATTTTTTCTGCTTCCAACAGGAATTATTCTACACGGGAAGACTTGAAGTCAGTTGTCATTTCTGGCTCTGTATCAATTTGTATCATTTAGTTTGATCATTTTACAATACAATCCAAACAAGCTCACCCAGTAATTCAATTAATCTGTCAGCAGGGATCAATTGACCAGTCTGCAGAATCTGGCCTGCAGTTTTCTTCCCAGAACAGACAGGGAACAGTTGTTTCAACAATGACAGATGTAGCCTGAACAAATGAAAATTTCCTCCTGTATCCTCAGTCTGGCTCTTATGGCTGCTGAAGAAGGACCATGCTTTCAGTGGAGATACCCACCCTTTTCTTCTGTATCTCATTCCTGACGCAAATTTGTCTGGCATTTGCTTATATAGACTTCTGATCCACAGTATATCTCTTTTAAAGGAATCCTGGAGAGGAATTTGGTAATATTGATGCAGGAGGACTTGACTACCATGCTCAGTATAACTGTCAACTGTCTGGTTTGGGGTTTGGAGTTGAGCTTTTTTCCAAAAAAAATAAGGGACAAAATAAACAATGGTGACCTGAAGTAGAGTGTATTTCCTAAGGCTTTAAAAAAAGGCTTACCACAACTTAATTTTTTAAGTTTCTTTTTCTTAGCCACATCACATTGACAGTCTACAGTTATCTCACAATCAACATATACTCCTCAAATTCATTCTTCTCCACCATTTTCAGCTGACAGAAGAAATTCATTACAATATTTTTCTAGATATGAAGTATACAAACTTGCATTGTAACACCTTAACATTTTATGTCAGTCCAGACTCACTTTCTTTTACATAATATTTTACTTGTATCAGTGATGCTTCCCAGCTATTATTGCCCCAATGACAATACTATTATTAGGTAGAACTGGAAGGATATTCTTCCAATGTTCCAATAAGCCCGTTCTCTTCTATTTGTGTCATGTTTAAGTAGTTTTCTACAGGACAAGATAAATCTTACAAACACATTGAGTCATCATATAAACTTTACATTTTGTATTCAACCATTGTAAAGACACTGTAACCAAGGAGTTCTGTAGGATAAGTGGCAGTGGTCTAAACCTGACCAATTTAACTAAGTTCCCATGTACTACTATTACTACTTGTTTGACTGAAGATCAGCCAAATGATCTACTTAATGAAACGAAGTTTAGCCTTAGCAAAATCTACTTGTCAATGCTGAATTTCATGCTACTTTTGTTTGCCTCCCTATTTTGAATTATTCTTTCATTAATATTTGAAGACTACTGCCCTTTGATCAAACTAAAATGCCTTGTAATTCCACCCCTACCTAAAGATAGGCATAAAAATTTGCTATTTTGTAGTTATATGGCAGTCTGCCCAACTTATTTAAAATCCCTGCTACCTACTTACAAGACTGGACTATGCAGAAAAAGGATTCTTTTTCTACTCCACTTCAAAAGAAACTCCTGGGATAAAATTCATATGCTTAGGCTGCAGACTGCAATAAACATTTGGGTCTTAAGTGTCTCTTTCATTATCTTCTTTATTTTTGTCTAATATGGTAAGCTTCTACATGTGAATCAACAACACTGCAATAATGCAGAAGAGCTCTCCTCGATCAGAGAAGAATTCGCTTCCTGGGAGCATTTGTTTCTATCCTTGCCACGAACTTGCTGCAAATCACTGGGCCAAGTCTCTTCTCACGTGGTGCCTGACACGAGCATCCCTGTAAACCAGTCCCAAAGGACCATGCACTTCCAACAGCTACAGTCATCAAGGCACACTGAAGAAATGAAATACGTTGTTAATATGAAGAATTTAGAAAACTAGGAGGTCTCAAAGCAGACATCAAAATAGCATGACACTTTTGACCAGATAAACTTTAAATCTCTGTTCCTCTGTTTGCCATTTGTGGAAAGGAATAACACTTCGCTACATAAGAGAAGACATATTTATCTCACTTTCAAACAAACTGACATGCCAAGATCACGAATTATAGGAAACTTGGCAGCAAAATTAGTTACTTTTTATCCATTGTACTCCTGGGATGGTAAAGGCAGCTTACTGCTCACAAAAAATGATGAAGTTATAAAGAAACGCATAGCTACATATTTATAGCATTGATGAATGAAGTTCCCCATAGGAAAGGAAAAAATTTTATGATTATAGACTAACATGATGTTCAGGCTTAAGCAGACAGGCATTTTAAATCCAGGCTCTTACTAAATTTGATGTGCTGAGGTTTCTAACCTCTACAACATTTAACATAGTTTTGAAATGCATAATTAAAGGCTGAATAAGGTCCCTAGATTCAGCAATACGTGGTGGAAGTGCATGTTTTACAGTATAAATTATTTTTTTCTCTAGTTAAGGAAATATACTCTGTATTATCTTTTGAGATTATAAATGGAAAGGAATACAAAGAAGCCTTACTGGTTTTGACTAACATTCTTCTAGGTAACTATATTTCTGGCAGCTACCATAATTTTACTTTTATGGATACTCCTTGTAAGATGTTCTATAGCAGCAGACACTTTCATTTTGTCCTGAAGAAAACTGGAATTTCATATTCAATTTCACATTATCTGTACAGAACTGGATTCTGCTTTAGAAATAAACTAACATGAATTTTGGAAAGGAAGGAGAACAAGATTGTGGGTAGTCTTAGTAAAAAAAAAAAAAAAAAATCCCCTTCACAGTCTACAAAAGACAGCTGAATGAATAGCAAAGGTGTGGGGGGGGGCAATCTAAATGAAAAGTGTTTGCTAAACACCTGTTATCTATCACCATACTATTATTTTCCTCATATACCTACGCATCTATTAGAACGATTATTAGCAATATTCATTTCCTGGAGTACAAATTTTCTAAGTACCTATCCATGTCTTAAAAGGGATGTTCATATCAAAAGAACAACAATTAAAAGCTATTGTTACAAACAGGCAAAAACATGTTCCCTATTGTCTTCCTAAATGTTTTCCTAACAGCACCCACCAGAATCTTTTGTTCCAGAGTGAACTCTGCTTATCAGCTCCAGTCACTGTCACTAGCAACTTTGTGCAGCTCTACTTTTATCTCATGCAGGCAGCCCTGGAGAACAGTACTGCAAGGGCAAACATTGCAAGAGCAGTGCAGTATTCTTGTTTTAAGGACTGCCACATCAGGATGTCCCACAAACAAAATGTATTGTCCCGTCACTCTCATCACAAGCCAAAGTAAACCATTTACTTGCAATATTCCAAATAAAAATCTCCCCAATCCCAAGGGTTACAAACAGAGATTAACAGAAAATCTAAAAAGACGTTCACATCTCTGACGTAAAGTCGGATTTAAGATTGTTCTTAATCTTAAAGCAAGTCTCATTCTCTGCACGAGTCAGATGTCGAGACGCTTCCCATGCACAAGCCTTTCTTATGCAAGACTTGCACCCTTAGGTTAGCTAAGAAAAGGATTTGGGGGATTGTGATAAAAACACACATGTTTCTCTTCTGTTTCATTTGGATTCAAATCCTCATTCTCTTTGTTCCATCAAGATTACTGATCGACAGCTTTTTTAGAAAGCAGTTTCAAAACTCCTCTCCTGGATTACTGGCTGACTCAAGAATTCTGGAAAGAATAATAACCTCTTGGAAGTCTAGAGGCAATTGCCTCCTGTCCTGACAGCAATCAGAACCTTTTAATAAGTATCTTCACACCCAACTAGACACAACTATAAGCAAATAGTGGCTTTAAAGTGAAAGAAAATAGTTTTCTTGTCTACTATGGCAATACTAAAATCTCAGTGTAAAGTTCTTCAGTGTTACATTTCCTAAAATTTGATATATTTCATATTTGTATTTCATATAAAACCTTGCATAAATTAACAACCACACTTTATACAAACCTACAGGTAGGATTAATGTATCCAGTTTATCACTGGATTTTGATTTGGGCCAATTACAACCACTTTACAACTCTGACACAGTAAGAAAGCAATTGTAGGAGGTTCAACTTATCTTATGGCTTCACTCTGGAAGACGCTGTTTACAATCCTGAAGGGAAGCACTTGTTGAAACAGCAGAGGTATACACGTTTCCCACTGCATGAGATGGATCAGGGTTGCCACTTACTGGAACTTCCATCAAATTCAGCTCTTGATAACACAATGCTAAAAGGTCAGATCCTGCCTATGAAGGAATACTAGGCTGATCACATACTGACAGGATGAATGCTTAAAATAATTTATCATGAATCTTGACATTCTCCTTTCCAGTTATATACCTGTGTCGTGGTTTAACCCGGTGTGCAGCTAAAACAACCACACAGCCATTCGCTTACTCCTTCTCTCCCAGTGGGACTGGGGAGAGAATGGGAGGGGGGGAAAAAACAAACAAACCCCACAACTCATAGGTTGAGATAGACAGTTTAATAGGACAGAAAAGAAAAAAAAAAAAAGAAAAAAGAAAAAAAAAGAATATACAAAACAAGTGATGAACAGCACAATTGCTCACCACTCATAGTTGATGCCCTGCAAGACCCCGAGCTGCTCTGTCTCCTGGCCCACACCCAATTACATATGGAGAATGATGTCATAGGGTATGGAATATCCCTCTGGCCAGTTTAGGTCAGCTGTCCTGGCTCTGTCCCCTCCCAGCTTCTTGGACACCCTCTGCCTTGCCATTAGCAGGCCAGTATGAGAAGCTGAAAAGTCCTTGACTGCTTGGCAACTACTAAAACGATCAGTGCGTTATCAACATTATTCTCATCCTAAATCCAAAACACCACCAGCTGCTAGGATGAAAATTAACCCTATCACTGCCAAAATCAGGACAACCTGCTCAGCTCTTCTTTAAATACCTAACAAATATATGTAAGCGTTGTGTAGTTGAAGACCTCTTCTTGGCTTTATTAACTGATCAGGAAGAACGAGACGGCATCATGAAAATAACAATCTCCCACTGACCAGACACCTCAGACTGCAGAATCAGCTCCATATTCAGGAACAATTCCTTCTCAGAACTTCTCAATAACAATAGGACATATTGTCTATTTCAAAATATTTGCCTACATTGAGATAGTTGAAATCTGGAAAACAGATTACAGTTTAGGACTGTATATACAATTCATAATCACAAGGAACCTGGATACACAAAATAGTCTTTTGCTTCCCAAGCTAAGACAGCTGGATATACTACCCTTTAGCTTTACCCCTTACTATCCTTTTAGCTCTCCCATTGCAAGCATATGGTTTTGTGCTACTGGTTAATTATTCATTGGAGCACATGCTAAGAGAGGCTAACTAATGGCAATCCTGAGCTGCTGGACTTCCAATCCCTATTCCAAGTATTTATTTTCACAAAACCCCCAAACTTTTATATATAAAAATAATTAAATCTTTAAATTATATAATTTTACTTTTATTATATATATAATTTATATGGTTTTTATTTCTTTTTCTGTAATTCTGAAACTTGTCTCCAAGAAGCACAGTTCAATTAAAATATCAATTCCTCAGCTGAATAGTTTTTCAATTCAAGATACTTTCCTATCTGCGTTAGCACAAAGGCTCTGCCTCATCAACACCATCACATCCTCCTGGCATCCACTCTTTTCAATATGGAAGACAAAACCAATAATTAGATCCCCAGCAAAATTTCATGGTTTAAAAAGTTAATGTCATTACAGAATCGCTCATAGGTATTCATTGAAGCTAAATGACAATACTATTTTTGATTTAATAATTTGCTGAATGGTTGGAAACAGGATACACTGAAAAAACCCAAACATAAAAACCACACAGATGCAAAAATTCTCATACTCCTTCTTTCCAGAGCACATCTTAAATGCAAATAATATATTTAAACCAATTTCGAACTCAGCCAATTCAGCCAATTTAACAAGCAGGAAAAAGAAATGAGAACGTGGGTTTTGATAAAGCAGCTGGCATTTGCTTCAGAAATAGCAAAACTATGTGTAAGGAAACAAAATTAACTTTGTTCCTCAAAATAGCCTCCTGCTATCAGACAGGTAGATCATAATGTACAACGCATAAAACATTCTAGATGGAAAGAACACAGGGAGATTTTACAAAAAAGTTATTCCCCCCCAGCTCCCCACCTTGAATGTGCTGAATTCAGGAAAGGGTATGTGTGCTGGGAAGAGATATCAACTTCCTAATTTGAGAAATGATTTAAAAAACAAAAGAGAAAATACTATCTTGTCAGTAACTAAGATTTAACTAGTTTATTGGGGGGGTTTAAAACATTATATATAAATTGGACATACTAGTTATTAAACCCAGATATTTATGATGAGCTTTTCACTGGTCTAACCATAGCTTTATGCCAAATTTAGTTTTAGCTACCTTAAAATACTAGATTAAGGGTGTGATCCCTCTCTTGAATCACCCAAGGAGAGTTAGATAGCAGATTTCTTTCCAAGTTTAAGCTTATGTAAATAGCGCATCAAATACATGCAACTGTTTCTCCTGGGTAGGTTAAGCCTTAAAGGACGAAGCAGGAAAAGGGAAAAACACGGATTTTAAATTAAAAACTACATTCTCGGGAGTATATTTCAAGAAGATTCAAGTTCCCCTTCACGAAATGGAACTGTATCTTCACCTGTAAGTTGACTGAAGATTTTATCTCTCCTTTTCACATTCATCTTTATTATGGCTTGTTTTTGCTTTTCAAATGTTTGGCCATGCAAACCAGACATATTTGTAGGAGCAGAGCACTTCTGATGGAGAGCAGTTATCTTGAAACAAGTGCTGCATCATTTGTGCCTTGTTCTTGTACCTATTATTCCAGCCAACATATAGTTAAATAATAGTTTACTTTTACATTTAAAAATGCTAAGATTTTTAACACTGCATGGATAGGAAACATCCTGGAAAAAAGCACTGCAGAAAGAAAAAAATCCCCACAAATGGGGGAAGAATGTGAAGTAGCTCCCTAGCTAATCCTGCATGTCATCTCTTCGTTGTCTGTCACAGTGTTGTAACCGAACAGAATGAAGGATCATTACCTGCTATTGCAGGGGGAAGAAAAAAAAAATCAATTGCTGTTGCTAAATGAACTGTACTGAGAATAGTATGATAATGATAGCGATAACTTTTTGTAATTCTTCTTTAACGTCAGATCAAGAGCATTCCGTAATATCAATGCCATCACTGTTCCCCATATATTTAAATAAGCTGACATTAAGAACACAAGAGTGAGTGTGCTAGGTCAGACAAATGTCTGTTGAGCTCAGGCTCTCTTACAGTGGCAAACAGAAGACACCCAAGAAGCATTAAGCTTATTAAGTAGTAATAATTCTACAGAACACTGTATCAGGCCCAAACTTTTCAGAGGCTCCGAAGACCTGAAAAAGTATTTATCCTTATTTTCTCTAGTGAATGCTTCTTTCATTAAGTTCATGAACATAAAACATTTAGTATCCACAACATCGTACAGCAAGAATTTACATGCTACATTGTATGTGAAGAACCATCCCCATTTGTTTGAGCATGCTAAATGCTTGTTTTATTTGATGGTCCCTACTTCTCAAAGTGAAAAGGGTCTTGCAAGTCAGGCAGGGCAATGACCTCCCCAACACGGGGTACAGTCCCATAGTACTCAATTTAGAGCACAGCATGTCTGTTGACAGCAACCAGGGTCAGCCACAATCCAGCTATCTGTATCTAGCCCAGCTAGCCTTAACTACAGGCAGACAGGCCTGGAGTGGGTGCAAAACCTGTTCTTACAGCCAGGGCTCCGACACTAGAAGCAGCAAGACCACTTTCCTGTGTCACTGAGAAATCATCAGAAAACATTATAATAAATTGGCAGCCTGTAATAAAATGATTATAGTCCAAAGAAGCCAGGAGAACATAATTAGTATGCATGGTTTTGAATGCTGAACTAAGAGAGTGATTATTTAAACATTGGAAATTACAATTTCTTTTATTTCATTTATTTAAAATAAAACTTGCATCTTCCGTGAGAGTTAGGAGTAGCAATTCTTATATAGGTGACCCAAACACACTTTCCAAATGCTACAAATAGAAACCTGAAACACCTGGTAGAAGATTGAGCGTCTTCTAGGAAAACTAGAGGATAATTAATCCTCAAAGCCCATGATAGGAAAAAGCAGAAACTCCCCGAGACCCCAGATATGCAGAGGGCTAGACACCATGGTTAGGGTTCCTGCAGAAACATCCAAGACAAAGCAACATGCATCACAGATGGAGTAACATGCCTTCAACACTTTCCTTTGAATCATCTACACCATGAATTTACTTCTGGTAACAGCATCATCAAAGAACTGCAGTGAGAAACCACCAGGTGAATAAGCTGCAACATGAGATTACATTCAGTCCACAGGTTTTATGGTCACCTTCACCACATCACTTCCAAGCAACAATGCTAAAGCAAGCATATGCAACAAACCAATGATAGGAGGCTTTTTTGCTCCCCAGAAGGAAATCACTTCATTGCTTACAATATTTCAAAAGCATTAGCATTTTTCTTAGTCCTTCCAATATTCATCTGCGTACAGTAAGCAAGGCTAACCCACAGAGATGGGAAAAATAAAGCTAAAAATATCCTGTTTGAATTGTAAAGTCAGAGAAAAAACTGGAGGAAGTATTTGACGTTGCCCAACAAAATCAAAGTAGTTTTCACTTAAACCAAAGCAGTATTCTGAGCTTCAGATATTCAGGCAATTTTTGAAGAGGAATTTCAAAAAGTAAAGGCAGTGACTAGATTTTCCTCTCATGCACAGCTGGCAGCAGATAAAATATATAAAGCTGCTTGAGAAAGAATCTCACAGTTAAGTAGTAAACAACCAGTAAGGTGGCACAGACAACATGGCTGTCAGTATCAGAATAAATTACAACTGAAGGAAGCAGGAACCCCAAATCTACTATGAAAGAATAGGTAAGTAAGATGATTTTGCTTGTATAGTGATATGCTTCAGAAATGTTTGTTTTCCTCAACATAATACTTTTGAAAGTCTGATTCTTTTTTTTTTTGCTAGATATTATGAAAAATATAACAATAAGCTAGAAATAGCCTGCCTTCATTTTAGAAATTTAGAATGTGAGCTGTAATTTTGGTTTCTGCTTAAATAACCTGTGACTTTTTGTAATAATTTTAGTGAAACTGGTCATCAGTCAAGCCTAGCAACAGTAACATGCTAATCAAATATTATCCAAACTCTCTCTTACCTGTCAAAACTTGACTGGGCAGCCACAGAAATATTAGAGACACTGGGTTATTAGTTTAGACAAAGGAGTCAGTTCATCAGTAATGAAGTATTTTAAAAACTGTCAGCATACAGATAAGCAAAGGAAAGGCAAAAGTTCAGAAAGCAGAAAATTATCAGATATCGAGAGCTCATGGACAAGAAAGGGCTTGAAATTTCACTGAAGAGACGCCACAGTTTTTGAGCAAATTGCTTTGTAGAATTTCTTTTAGAATTTGCAACACCTAAACAACTGCTAGTGAAATTTTGCAGGATAACTGATGGACATTTTGATTAGTGAAAAAGCTAAAAGGAAGTAACTTCCTTTACGTGAAAGAGGAAAATGTGAGCCAGAATGGAACAGTACATTTGGGATTTTTTTTTTTTCCTGGTTTAAGTGTTTTACAAAGATACTGAATAGCAAAGCCTCAAGTATGAAGTAATTTATAAACATAAGACCTTCAGTCTTCTTACTTATCCTGCAGGGAAAGGTAAAAAGTATGAAAGGATGACAAAAGGTGAACAATTGAGTTTCCTTAACAGAGAATACTAAGCATTAAGCATTATGATATTTTTTTCCTCTAAAATGCAAACAGTTATTACATTCCAAGCAGCTACTAAGAGCAGTTTGATAGCATACACTTTTTCCTGGTGTGAATGGCTAGTAGCACAGTTTGCAACTGCCATGCTGTGCTAGGAAACATATCAAGCATATATGTAGTTCTCTCACCAAAACCATGCTTTTGCCAACACAGTGAAATTTATTTTATAGAAGTAAATGAGAAAAATTGTTTAGGTGGTATAAAATGCATCAAAACTGGGGGAATTTTCCTCGTGCAATGTCACAAAAATCTTATTGCTTTTTCTACAACTGTTGTACCACAAAGGAACTTCAGATCAAGTCTACTGAACCTGATGTACATTCCCTAAGCTGAGGAAAGATGAAACAGAAAAATAAATAACATATAACAACTCACCCAAAGACAGCAGAGCAAATTAATAGAATGCTCCTGCAATTATATACGTTGCAGAGTTTGCTTAATGTCCATAGATTATCACTTTTTTGTTGCTGTGAAGTTTTAATGCAAGACTTTTCTTTATACACCATTTATGGACAGGCAGCTGTTATGTGAATTTTAATTCAACTCACTTTTGAGACAAACACAGTTAAAGCAGTTGTGCTTCTCACCACAATCAGGAAGTATGTGAGTCAGTCAGATTGAAACATTTAAATTACTTGTTTGAGGTCTGTTACTTGCCAAGCACAACTCCCACCCATTCTACACCAGCCTAAGAATGACGGGCACCCAACTTCTTGCCACCCCAAAAGTCTGAAAGCATGTAGCTGGCACACCCATTACATACTGCCTGCTCTTCTCACAGGCTAGAAGCCCTGGGAGTGATCAGTCTCTTCCTAGGCAAATTCTCTCATACAATAAGGACCCAAACTTACTTCAACTGAACATGCGAAGACATAGGTTGCTTACTCCCAAATTATTTCAAGTGCTTGATCCACCTGACTGATGGGTGGTAGCAGTTCTGGGCACAAATCAGAGTCATGCTATTTCTGGACACACACACAATGTACGTGGAAAAATGTTACGTTACTTGTAATTACTATTTCTAAATTGAAAGAATCACGTTAAAAGCCATAACCTCAAATGCTCCTGGCCAAATTAGTAAATAAATTTCTGCAATGTTGGAAGATAACAGGCTGTAGGAAGACAGCAGGCTGCAGTTTGAACTAAAGGCTGCAATAAGAACCAATGACAGCACCATTCCTTCCTTCATGTCACCCTTTGTGTCATCCTCTGTCTCAGTCCAGCTTTTTCAGTCAAGAGCCACTAACTGCATTTGAAAGGCTGCTGCCTTCACTAACAAGGCAGAGCATCTGCTCCTACAACAGAGATTCCTTTCCCTGCAGTGAAATTTTAAAGATTTCTTCTTCAAAAACAGCAAGATGACTAATTAGCAAACTTCTCAGTACAAACACCAAACAGAAAATGTTTACACTGTTACAATGGCTAACACTTCTCTCCCAACAGGGTGTAAAAAAAAAAAAAAAAAGAAAAGAATCAGTTCTACAGATATAAGATGGATCTTCTCCGCTTATGACACAGCTGTGATTTTTAGCAACTAAGTTACACAACAAATGCATACTGGAGTTTTCTTCCAGGCTCTGAAGAGAATATCGACTTTTGAGAGATGCAGCTGTTCACCATGACAGCTACCACAACATTCAAAGAAATTCAACTACCTAAAGCTAAGATACACAACAGGGAGATGCATGATGTCCACTACAAAACACACGCAAAAAACTTGGATGGTGACTAGACCTGGAATCCAGCTGAGATTAAATCTTCTTTAAAAATAGACAGGAATGTACAATTTGAGATTTTCACATTTGTTACTATGAAAGATCTGATAAAAAAGCCTCTGAACTCCGATGGCAAGACCACAAGTTAGTCAACACTTTGAGACATAACTTTCTGAATTTCCTCCTTGAAATGCGAACAACAAAACCACAGCAAGAGCTCTGCATCTCTAAAGCCTTCTTTTTTTTTAAAGAATAGAAACTATAACAAGGGAACTTTGAAATACAGAAACTCAGATCTGCTGGATGAAACATATTAAAAGCAAAGGTTTTGATAACAAAAATCATAGCCTGTGTCTTTGAGGGGATGGGATCTTCCTTTCAGACTTTCAGTTTGGCAACTTCCATCCACTTCCTGGATTGAAACAAGCATCACAAGGTTCTCTAAGATGTTCCAGAAATTCATCACATCTTAGCAGCCAAGTGAAAATTTGAGGTATTTTTCTGAGCCACACCAGCAGTCACTCATTAGCGTGCAACTATTCAGTGCAATAAATAAAATGCTATTGGCATTCTCGGATCTCCTGCAGCAGGCAAGTATGCAAACAGCCTGTACAGTTGCTGAATTCTGAGCTACGCATTTATGAGGTTATCCTTTCATTTCAGTCTAGCACAGCAAGACCCACTTCACTTCCACAACAATCCAGATGGAGCACTTAAGGATTTGAAAACAAACTATTTCGGTAATAAAGCAGCATACAGACACAGCGTCTCCCCAAGATCAGCAAATTTCATCTAGGCATGAGGGGAGTCAAAACAAACGAGAATACAATTATTCCTTAACTTTTTATAAGCTACTATTAATAGAAAAAAGCATTACAACAGAGATAATAAAAATGAATAAGGCATAAACACCGTTGTCATAATATGCAGAACAGCAGGATTTACTTTGTCATTATTCTTTTCATGAGATGTTGGTAACCTACTACTGATGACCGTAAACTTGTTACTCAGAATTCACAGCACTAAAATATTACTTGTCCTCTCCATCTCAAAAACAGAAGTCCTACAAAAAACTTTCTGCAGGTGCTGATAAGAGTTAAAATAAACAAAAAAAATCCCTTTGATCTCTACTGTTATTTCCCTCTTAAATGTCACTGTAACTAAAACATCGCTTCAGTTAACAGATCCTAGAACTGTTGCAATTCTTAATGAAATATTGAACTGTTTTCCAAATGCCAAAGTTTTGACTGGTTTAATAACAAAACTAAACTAAACTAAAAAAACCCACACACACCCCACAAAAATACATGACCACAAGGGATTTCCTTTTTCTCTTCATGGGGATTTCTCTTTTTTCCCCTCATACTCAGTAGAATTCTTTTGAAAACATTAAAACAAAAGCACAATGCCAAGATTCATTTGTTGTAAAACTGTATACTAACTTGTCCCCCATAATAAAATCACTAGTTAAGATTGCATTTTTTGGAAACTCTTTTATTTCCGCTATCAGCTCCTTGTGATAAAATCCCTATCTGCCACCTTCAATGAGCATCAGTTTCGCCAAAAAAACTCAGAAAAATAAAAATTATGCCTAAAATCTGATTCACCTTGTACGTGATAAAACAGCTATATTCCACGAGTGAACACTATATGACGCACAACTTGCATTTCAAACACAAAATCATAGCTGTAAAATTTTAAATTGAAGAAGTCTGCAAATCAGTAGGCTTGCTTTCTAAATCCTGACATAATTTTTATTTATTAGGGCTCATGTATCATTTGTGGTTCTAGGCATGGGAGACAATTGATAAAGCCAAAGGAAAGATTTAGATTTTTTTTCTTCTTTAAAGATCAGCTTGCACTAGGAAAAGGTTTAAGTCAGTTCATATTTCTGCTATCATCATCCCTTCCCAAATATTTGGATAGCCCTACTCGCCCATCTTCCTGAAATAAAGAAACTACATTATGGATTTTTCCAAGACATGAAAACTTTAACAAAATTCCATATGTAAATGTTATTTATTATCAGAATTATCATTAGTCTTACTGGAATCCCCTCCTATTTCACTGTACTGTTGCTGCATACGATTGAGAAGTCTGCCTTCTTGCTCTTCTCCCTGTAAAGTACATACAAGGAAGAAACAAAAGTGTATCTGGAAGGCACATTCACTGACAGTTCGGTGTTCTGAATACAAGTTTGAATATGGGGTGCAGGGGAAACATAAAAATAATTTCTATTACTGTCCAGTCATTAACAGTGGCAACTCCACCTGATCTTAAAATTATTTTCTTTGGTCACAGTTTACTTCAGCTCTCTACATTGTATATTTTGTTTAAAACATTGCACAATTGAGAAGGTGGTTGCATGTTTACCATGTCTTGGTTGCTGCACTGTGGCTCAATTCCAGCATCTCCAAGGGCAATTGGGCCTAGTAAGCTCTGCAGGACCTTCTCAGTACGGGAAGAGAGCTGCAAGGCAGCTAAGAGAGTGTCTATGTGCCTGGAGGGAGCCAAGCGGGGTGCCTGCAGAAGGTACATAGATGGAAGACGCAGTAGGACGAGACGGCTGTTCAGCAACGGCCCAGAAGCATACTGATTTAAAATAGTCATGCAAACACTGCCTCTGGCTTCCATCACAGCATGAATTCTTTTCTAGGAATAGCTGCACTGGTCAGAGTAAAGCTTGTCTGTAATTCTGTGCGATTATATGGCTTCTCAGACCCTCACCAATAACAAACACCTATGAAGGTGTGAACACTGTAACCATACAGACTTTTCCAAAGTCAGGGCTGTAGGCAAACAGGCAGGCTGCTGACTAGGCCCAGACCTGAGCTTAAGATAACTGAGCAGGACATGAGAAACCGCTGGATGTGACAGATAACAATGTAAGAAGTGACAGAAATCACAGATGGTGCCACGAGGAACAGTTGGATTTCACAGCCAGTAATGTGAGAAACAACCAACCTTCAGAGCTCACTGAGGAGTACTGGGGACCTTTTGAGGAGCAGGATCTTGCCAGGCCAACAGTATCAGAAATATCTGTCTGGGTACCCATGTGACAACAGCAATAATGAGGAGAAAGTAATTAGGGGTGGGCAGTGTACTTGGAAGAAGACTGAGTTACAGAGGTACAGGGAAGTGAAATGGACGGTCAGAAAACTGGAAAAGCTCTATCAAAACTATATGTAAATATATGATCACTGCTGTCTGGGAATATATGCTGGGTAGCTCTGCACTTGAACACTGCAGCCTCAATCAGGACAAACCAAACCTGTTGTCCTGACTATTCCACACATTGTCAAACTTGCTTCTGTGGTCAGGAGGGAGAGAATGCGAGCTTTCCCTGGCTGGCAGGGTGGATCAAGCATCTTGGTACCACTATGGCATACCTGATGGGCATGAGTGTCTACTCACCACATCCTAACACTTCCAAGAACACTATCCTAGCTTCCCAACCTTCTGGTTTAAGGAATTCCTGAGCAAGAAGAAGTGGCATCTATGTGTTTAACAGCATTCAGGGATTTTTATTCCATGAGTTTGTCTGATGATGTCTCAAGTCATACGAAACATTAGCAGTTGCAAGATCCCATGGCAAAAAATATCAGGAATTGAATCATGAGATTTAAAAAAGCATCCTAAAACTCTAAAGCAAGCAAGGTGAAACCAGCTGATGAGTACAATATATCCATATAGCAGACGGTCTGAGAAAATAGTTTGTCCTTCTAAACTGTACAAACACCAAGCCTACTTAAGAAATGGGTTACCAGATTCCATGTAGCTGCTGTTGACAATCATCTATGGAAACTGACAACTGGTCTCCTGGGAATGTCAGTCCTGTAGTGGAAGAAATATAAATTCTCCTTATCTGTTTTACATTCCACCTCTGCTCGACTCTTCCTCCACAGAAAAATGGATATAAATACAACCTTTTAAAAATGATTCCCCCTAAAAATAGTTATGAATATTTATCTACAGATTGGTGAAATGGCCCAGCTGTACAGTCCAGCTTGCAAAAATAACTTCTGATACAGCTTGAAGGATCTTGAATAGTAAGTGAAAATAGAAGTGATATTTAGAAACCAAGAATTCTAGTATTCTGAGCAATATGGACTAACTTCAGGTTTTAGAAATTGCAAATTGCTGGCATCCAGCTAAGGCCCGAAAATGTGCATAGTCTGGGTAACTGGAACAAACATGAAGAAAAAAGGCTGGTTGGCCTTGTTTTACAAGTATTAAAACTAGGGTGACCAGATCCTCTACTAAGCCTCAAAAGAAGACTTGAAATTCCCCTATTGGTTTTCCTCTCTAGCCCCCCCCACCTCCTCTCCCTATCAATTAATATTAGCAATCGCATTACGAGATTCCCACGCAATAACCCAGCCACTTGCAGGCCCAACAAATTTACGCAGAGTGGGTCAGGTTTTAGTCACACCAGCAAGGATGAAAACAGACAAATGTCATGAAAGAATTGGAGATCTCAAGCAATCATTCAAACCTTTTAATACAATGTCATTAAGATTCATTATTTCAGTTTCCCATTAATCATGCCAATCTACAAGGTATGAGAGTGAGTGTTCTCCCTCTAAACTCACCATGAATTCCATATTTCATTTGTTGAGTATTGTCACTATTCATCTCCATGGAAACAGTTGTGATGGGAAAAACTGGTATATTTTGTCACTAAGTGAATCAGACAAGAAGACTCTAATTAAAGAAGACTCTTTATAAATATACACACAGCTTGCAAACCAGCAATACCAATATTTTTTTAAATGGTCCTAAAACGCAGGCAGAGTTTTATTAAAACTATTAAGACAGTCTCAAGGACAGTACAGTAAAGAGAACACTGATCAAAAACCTCCTTTACTTAAAACAAAACAGTTCAAAAATTCTTGCTGACACAATGTCTATTATATAGTTTTTTAAATGACAGCTGCCAACCAGTATCAATTAACCACTGCAAACTTGTAAATAACTACAATGCACCATGCAAGCTTTCCACATACAATGAGACTCCTACATTTTTTCCAGTGCTTGCCGACATCCCCTGACATTTACCTCTAATAAAAATTGTGAATATACTGCAGAAACACACTCACAAAGAGGAACTAGGCCCTGTGTATACCTATGTGTAATTACAAGAGAATGCTGCCATGCGGTACCCTCCATACAGCCATCCTAGCTTTTCTCTTTAGATATTCTCACCGCTAGCTGACCGTTCCTTAAGCCATTCACTTATTTCCTGTGGTATTCATATGTATTCATAAAACTCACCAAATATGAAAGGGCATGACCTAAATCCAAAAATCCACTATGGAATTCTTCTATCGCAGTATCTGATTTTCAGTCTAAGTAGTTAGACTACATATTCAGGGTTTACTTAAGGATGAAAGGTATTCCAGAATTTCAGGCTGACAACCAGTTCCCAAATAGCTTCGTAAGCATTCATTTTCTATCTTTGTTTCCATGTTAATTAGGATAAATTAAAAAACAATATAAATTATATATGTTTTTTTCTTTAATGAATATGAACATTAATGGAGAACAAGGAAAAAATCTTTACTTAAACTGAAAATGACATCAAAGTTACGGGACATTTCAAGGTATGAAGTTGGGAGAGAGGGAAAGAGCTCCTATTAATGTGGCCTATTTCTTGGATGCAGCAGGCCTTTATGATAGAGTATCTTCAAACACAAACCATTCATTATCTCTTCTGGAAAGGGCTTCTTACCTAAGGCACTGACCCACTCTAATGCAACTGTACTGTTCCCAGGTCTGGTGCTAGCTTTCACTCCACTCTTCCACCACCTTCTGTACCACACTTCATTGCACAACATAAACATGTCCTTACATGCCTATAGAAATTTTTAGACAGGCTCTAAGAAAAAAAACTATTTTAGATTAATGCATTCATAGTAGCAAAATCAAAAGCCAGCTCCAATTCAAATTATGTGCTATCAAATATTCATTTATGGGTTTCGTATTAATAAAGGTGATACCACAGATGTAGTAATTATTGACAAATGTATAGTATTTGGAATCTGACATATTAGTTTGATGCAAGACACTAAATTTTCATATGTACAGTAACATGATAACAAAGCAAGTGTAAACGTAAGCAAGTTGTTCAAGTAATAAATGTGCTTCAAATTTGACAGCCAGAAGAAAAGACTACTGGGAGGAAATATCCTTTTTCCTGCTACTGTGTCAGAAGGGATTTAAAGCTTTTCTGCATGACTTATTATCTTCTCCATTCAAAATTTTTAATTCCACTAATTTAAAGGGGGATATTTTGATCAGCACAAAAGTATGCACTCATTATAAATAAGGCAATGTACATACAGTTATGCAAAATAAAAAAGCTGGTTTCCTAACCTAAGTAAAATTCAAAGCAATTAACCTAACCTAAGTAAAATTCAAAGCAATTACCAATGACAGGTGCAACTGTTTTGTTGCAATGCCAGCATAAATACGTCCCTTTTAGATGCGTCTTAAAAACTCTGCATAGGTTATCTATGCAAAAATGCGTCCAAATTATTATGAAGATATCATAATAATTACTGAAAACTAATAAAACTGGATATGAATAAACAGAGAAGAGAAAAACTAGCATCTCAGGTGCTTCCCAACTACTGCAAAACAAGACATAAGATACCTTCAGGAAGACAGAAAATTCCTAAGCAGACAAAAGAAGCATCTCTATATGCATTATGATGTACGTGTGGAAGCTATCACAGCAAGGCACCAGTAACCAAAAAGAAAAGCAATTCAAAAGTAGTTTTTGTTGCAACAGCCAGTTAATATATGGGTCTCAAAATTAACATAAGTAATTTTGGAAGATGTTTCAAAATATATGCCAATGTCCTATAAAAAGATCAAGTTTGTGAAGAACTGAGGAAGTAAATGACCTTCCTGTTCTGGAATGCTTCTGCTGAATTCTCAAACACGTGTAATTAGTCGCTATCAGGATCAGGACAGAAACTATTTGATAAAATCTGACAATTCTATATTCCTATTTAATATCTAACTGTGTCCAACTGACAGTAGTTTTGCATCACTACCAAAATTAGCTCATTTAATTCTGACTTATAATACTTCACTGTTTTGATATTAATACATAGAATTTTCTAACAAATATTTTGATTTTTTTTCACTAAGCCTTTTACATACAGTGTTATGAAGCACATAGCAGGGAAGTTTATTCCAGTAGTATGCAAGCTTTTTTACAACCTATATATTTTATTATTCTCTATTTTTTCTAACTTTTCTAACATTAAACATTACACATATTTACTATGCACTACAATTTAACACAAATGCATGACTCAAAAGAGTTGGCTTGTACTGTTATAAACAAAGTTCTTGAAGATTACTTCATTTCACAATTAAATATGAGCATGTTTAAAAAAAACCAAAAAAACCCAAACAAAAAAACAACCAAACAAACCCAAATCCACACAGACAAAGGTGTGCAGAAAGCTGTTTATGACTTTGCTATCCTACCAGAAGTCATCTATTCTGGGATGCTTATCCACATGCATCATATTTCTAAGAAAACACATAAAAAACACTAACAACATAAGAGCCACCTTTTGCTTGACAGGAAGTATTAACTTTAATTTTCACATGAATTCAAGAACCTTTGCTTTACAACCCTCATGCTTATTTTTCCAAATAGCTTAAGCAGTTTGATAGAAAATTCTCCTTGCAAAAAAGTTTCAATTACTTTATGTACCTGAAATGCTGATTCTCAAAACAAAACCAAAACCAACTACATTATTACAAGCCATGCACAATACAGTGTAATGGTGCATCACTGTAGCTTTAATAATGAATCTCATCAACAGTTGCACTCATAATCTCTTTTTCATCCTGTTCAGCAGGATTTGTACAGAGTTTCTTTTTTGGTAAATGCTTGCATAAATCAACAGATTGAAAATCAGAAGCCTAAGGAAGAAAAGTAGCAAATTCTAATTAACTATATGTGAACAGAATTAAAAAAAAAAAAATCCTGCACATCCAGAAGTTTGAGATATACTACTATAATCCCAAAATGAAGCAGCTAATTTGGAACACACAGCAGTGATTTTCAAGGCAAAGAACCACGAGCAGTCAGTGAATCATGTGTCCTTCCCTCTACTTGAGAATCTGTATTAGTTTGCCCACATAAGAAGTAGGCCTCAAGAGATTAGCAATTAGAGTAAGCCACTGCAATGCTGAACTGTCCCAAAATATAACCATATCCTTATCTCATTGTTCATAGAGACCATGTAAGGTCCTCAGGTCAGCAACTACCTTTATTATTTCATTCTAGACAAGCTGTAAAGGGGTTCTAAGCAGCATCCTCCTTAGTCCCTAACAGGATACATATATCACCATGATTTCTTGAGTGCTCTTTTCTTCATACATAAAGCCTACATACATTATGGGATAAAGACATTCTCACGATCAAGTTGTATCCTAAATTTCACAGCATGCAAGTTATCACCAGCACCAATTTTCAAGAATTATCTCCATGCCAAAATTCTGACATCTGACATACCTACAGCTTACTTAAACAAACAAAATATAAATATAAATATAAATATAAATATAAATATAAATATAAATATGTGTACACATAAAACTATACACACACAGAACCCTCTCAATAATACTTCACAAGCGAGAGAAGTTGGAGCAAGTTTAATGATCTACAATCAACTAAAGGATTTTGGTTATTTCAAACTGCAACTAGAGCTTTTTCAGTTACCTCTCAAAAACATGAAACACAAAGATTAAAAAAATAGGTAACTTTACCCTTCATGAGTAATCTATTTTTCAAATACAGTAAACCATAAATATTTATTGTAATCCCTGTATTAATAATCATGAATGACTCAATTCCTGAGTCACCAGCAAGGAACACTTCCTGTTATCAGTCAAGGAATATCCTGTCAGTGGCAACCATACAGCTTCTGTAAAAATAAGAGCAGATCACATCTACCTTGCAAGTTCTTATGTTGCATTATCCAGATACCTGAAGATATTCCTGCATATTATGTGCAGCATATTGATTTGTATTTGCTGTCATGCTATGGTAAGATGATGCAAAACCAAAACAAAATGACATCCCATTGTTTTGTGGTGGTCTTGTAGGTTCTCTCCTCCTTAATCTCTTTCAAAACTGCAAAAAAAGTGAAACAAAATATTATCCTACATCCTCCTTATCCAAGACCTGTTCCATGTTACATATGTCCGTGAGGGGAACACATACCATCATGAAATACCTCAACAATGTAAAACGCTTACTTTAGCTGATGCCAACATATGTATTGCTTGCTTAAAAAATTCTATGGATTACAGGGAGATAGAGATGGATGATTAAGAGGCTTAGCAAGGAAAGAAAAAATTATTACAGTAAATAAACTGGATAGGAAATGACTGACCTGTAATATCCGTCAATTCCAGTTCTGAACTGTTTAAGGGTGAGGGAATGATATTAACTTCCTCTTGAAACCATCCACTCCAAAAAACTGTCAATCAATGAACCCCTTATATGGCCACAGAATGGAGAGAAAATGGTGCCCAAATAGCAGCTGGGTATTTTTGGCAGTACTCAGGAACAAAGATTTCATTTCCCTCATCCTTATAAAACAAGTCCTACCAAACTGAAAGATCCTTTCAGTTCTAGGGATCAGAAAGGTTTAGGAAAACAAAGCATGATGAAAACTAGACACATTCTGCAAAGAAATAACATAATTAAATACTTTTTCCCCAGAGGACCCTTTGAGCAAGACAAGAGATTAAAAAAATCCCCCGGTTTTGGGAAGACAGATGAAGCAGAGAGGTCATGAATAATACAAACACATACCTTCTACTCATCAACATTAGGCCATGTCACGTGAGGAAAGAAGGGAAGGAGACATGCACGTTTATCTGAACAAACAGGTCAAACAGTTTCTAGAATATCAAACTAAAAAGGCATATCTCTAAAGTGGATTTAGAAAAGTAGAAAGGAAACATCTTAATATGAAAAAGCTTCCATGGGACGTGAAGAGAAACACACGTGGGCAGCTATCTCTTTCTTTGGCAGATGTTCTCAAACATGAAGATACAAATAAAGTATCTAAAGTGTTCTGTGCAAAACCTGTTGAAGACAAGTTTCTGGCAGCAACCATGTGGCAAAACCCAATTCATTTGTAATTGATTTATTTATTATAGCTTGTTTCTGTTCTGCTTCAAAATCACTTGTTTCTGACAAAAAGCCCTCAGATCCAGCATGTTTGTTTATGTGGAACATATATCCTTGAAATAATCACTAAATTACTTACAGACAAGCATGTTCAGCAACTACCTACACTTGTGTTCAACAGAAAAGAACAGCTTAGATATATTTTTTTTCCCATTTACATTTCAGAGATGGTTTGACTTTGGTGGGCAGCAGATCTGCCGCTTTAGGGTATTTTCTGAAGAAAAAAGGGAGAGGATTGCAAGTGCTTTTTTAATACAGACAAACAAAATTTGGCACACACTGTGAGATTTTTTACACATCAAAAATGTTCTCAGGATTCACCATCACTAATGATTTAGTGGACATTATTCTACAGTGGAGATTTTCAAATTAAAACAATTATCTCAAGAGAGACTGGTCTGTATTTCAGACCGAAGAGGGAGACAAAGCACCATATAATAATTAGACTAGGTTTTACAAGCTTACTTTTCTAAAATAAAATTCTCAATGAGTTTCTTTAATAATCTCAGTCCAACTTTCAAGTTTGGTCCTATTGACCTATGGCTATTTAGTTATCTTATTTACCATCTGCTACTTACTTTTCTATTTACTTTTATTTACTATTTTCTTGAGACTTATTTCTTGAAATTAAGGTATAAAAGTGTTAAGGATTCCCAAAGGGAAGATAAGAAGCCTTCAAAAGCTATTTTAGCTTCTGAATAAGCAGTTTGTTTTAAACATATTTTCTATTACTGTACTACCCATTGTACACAGCCCTGATTATCTGGCAGAAGCCTACAGGTGTCACGATCACACTTCCTCCACATCAAAAGAGAAGATATCGGTGGGGGAAAAAAAAAAAATCTATCATGCACTAAGACAGGCGACAACCACTACAGCCCTCATACTAAGTCACGTAATGAAGCATCAGTTGTTAGCACCACTCACGGAGCAATTTTGATGCATCCTGGGACTGCCAGTGTATTTCCAGGGGCCATGTACGACAGCCAGGCATTGCTAAAACACAATAATCTAGGCATATTCCTCAAATACATAGAAAAAAAAATTAAAATACAGAAGACACTACAGTCTTTTTAGAACAGAACGAACTTCTACAAGGAGGTTTTCTCTTCCTATCAGATAAAATACTTCTAAGAGCTTTGCCAAGGTACCCACCCAGCAAGATGGAAGGGACACCAGCATTCCAAACACAGAAACGCTCTTCTTGACGTGCTTTTCATGTCTGCATTAACAAGCAAGATTCAGCTCACAGATTAAAGAATTCACGATGGTCAGGCACACACCAGATTGACGTGAAATTTCGTATCACATACGTACCACAGAACTTAAATCATTTTCTCTCAGGATATGTGCAGAAAAAAAGTCTTAAAATTTGATCAGATGAAATAAGTATTATGGAGCACTAGCGTTTTTGGGGAGAGGTATTTTTTCTTAGTTTGAAGTTATGGCTTTCAAAGCCAAAGAAGAAAGGGATGAGTGCACTATGTAACAACTTAGCAGAAATGCCAGCATAGAGTTTCAAATTCCTGCCTCTTGCTCCCACCCTAACTGTCCCTTTGGCTGTTCCAACAGAACTATTTCTGCAGCAAATTTATAAAAAAAATCAGTAAGCTGAACACAGTCACTAAGCCATCAAAAAAAAGAGAAGGGGGGGAAGAAAGGAAGAAAAAAGAAGGGGAGGAACAAAGGAAGAAAAAAGACGGGGGGGAACCAAGAAAAAAGAAGAAATCAGAAACAGTAAACAAATCCAACTTACACTGCACACAGGGGGAGTGGCCTTGCTATAGGAACAAACATCCAATAATTGGTAGAGAGAACAGCAATTGCTACAAAAGGAAACAATTTTTTCACGTCATAGTTTCATGTTTAATCTTTGCAGACAATGCTGATTTATCTTCTGAGATAACTCCTTATCAAATTGCAAGCCAGAAAGAATACATTTTAATGAAAGAAGTAATACAGGATACAGTTAATAGTCCATAATCTTTGTAATTAAAAAGGAAGAATATGAAGTTCTAAAGCTGACTTTACCCACTGTGGGATGTGAGAAGCCGGGTTTATTATTAAAATATGACTCAATAACCCAGGGGATATTCTGTATAAGATATGTCATGTATGCGTGGAAATTTAGAGCAGAAATACTGATCTCTAACATTCACTGAGCTTGATTCACATCCCCATTGTGTGATTTCTAGTAGAATTGTCATTAAAAAATTAGTCATGTCCCTGAAACAGTTTGCAGGTTGTAAATCCTAATTTACTATCTGTAATTAGAGGTTTGCTCATGTTGGTCAAGATGTAACACCAGGCATTGGAAAATGATCCTGGAATAGAAAGCTTTACTTGTAAAGATCTCTGAAATAAAAAGATCCACTTGAAATATTACATAAGAGAAAACAAAACCTGTAGTTTCTTCAGAAAAAAAGCTGATCTGAACAAGCCAGAGAATGTAGCAAAGGCTGCTCTGGACTCTCAACAGCTCCCTTGAGAGTCTGGCATCCAACAGCCGCTCCTGTCTCAGCTCCTGCCTTAAAAAAAATTTCCAGAGTAACGGTTCCCCGGATCAGAAGTCCATTTCTATCCTTGCCAACCATTTCAATGAATGAAAAAGCAAAATATGTGGACTGATTACTTCTTTTTTTTTTTTCTTTTTTTCACATTAGAAATGGAGAAATAGACCTAAGGGAGTCTGCTGCAGAAGGCAAGTCTGGGAATTGCAACTTTTTAAGTACATCAAGAACAGTGCAAGAGACAGAGGCAGAATGTAGCAAAAATAAAGATGGTTGAAACATGTAAAAAATAAAACAGAGTTATTTGACAGGGGAAAAAAATCCTTATTTAAAATTATTTATATCATGAAGGCAAGAGAATCTTAACTGCAGAACGTCCGATTACGTACTATTAAAAATAAGACTTTACCAGTAAGAAATAGAGTTGCCTGACCACCAAACATTCCAGTTTTTAAAGAATATTTTCCACAACTGTCATTAAATAGCTACTCAGTATAACAAACTCATTTTACAGCTTATTTAAGAACATTACAGCAAACTAACTCCCTGATTTTTTTTTTTTTTTTTTCACTTAGGAAAATGGAAGCTAAAACTCTCTCAAAGCCTGTCCCTTGAGGGCTACATATGTGGCTGTCTTTCATACACACATGAAAGAACTTTTTGAGTCAACAGGTAGATATTTTCTTTTTCTCACAGAAAAAGGCATACAGGTATCACCAATGGGATTTAAGCAGTAAAGTATACTAAGGAAGGCAAAATTCAACATAAATTCTATGTTAAGAAAAAAAGACTACTACCACTACTGATAAGTTATATTTAAATAACCCCTCTGCTGGGAAGAAGATGACAGGAGTTACAGTGTTAGCATTGTTTTTGAAAGAGCACGTTTTTAGCATTCTTCAGTTCTTCCATGTAAGATATATTCTGGCCATGTAAATACCATGGCTCCTAGGGACACAGTCCAATTTCTGGCTGAGCAGATCTCCTCCTTATCTATCTGAAAAGTATCAATTCCTCTGAGACTTCCTTGTCCATGGCTGGCAGACAGACAGGAGTGGTTCACTTTGGTCCAATGAAAGTTTCTAGTGCTCTCGCATCCAAAGTACGCTTGTTCTCTAGGTGCTTCAGGCAAGGACAGGACGTAGGCACTACTCATAACAGGAACACAAGGTCTACTTTGGAAAACAATGATCTAGTTGCCTACTGTTATGTTGTAGAAAGACAATTCAATAGTAAGTATTCCAGGCCTTTTTAAAGGATAGATAAGTCATGTGTAAGGGGAGAGTTCATGCTTTTAAGATCACACATTTCCATTCTCAGAAAGACTGACTACTAAAGCCACTGATCCTGAAACAGGATCCAACAGTCAAGCACAGAATATTTAGATTTTATTAACAGGCATTAATATATTGCCACTTAAAGCTGAAACTTCCTCCTTAATTGATTTTTTTCAAATACCACATTTTAAAGTCTAATGATTATTGATACTATTCAGCTCAAACAGTAAGTTCAGATTTCTCCTAGTTAGCAGAGGCAAAATGATGTCCATGATTGACTAGAAACACAAATGTAAATAGCTGCTTGAAATAAGCCCTGCACATTTATGTGAATAGTATGGGCTATTGGAAATACTTTTTTGAATCCCTTTTACTTCATTACATCTTGCTTGTTTAACTATAGACAACTGAAATAAAAACTCTGCACCAATTATAGTTTCATTAACAAAACATATGCTAAGAGCATTCCCTCCTCTACCCTTCACATCTATTATAAATTTGCTTGTTCATATATTTAGGGATAGGATGCTTTCTCTCAACAAGAAGATGGCAAGAATGGAACATAAAAGTAGAAACAAGAACAGGCAACAAGGGAGGAGAATAAAAGTATTGCTTGGTGACAAGAAGCAGGAAGGGAGTCAGGAAGACTTTTGTTTTCCTGAACATAAATGACGACAAGAAAAAAAGTCTATGGGTATTTTTAGTACAAAAGGAAGTTCAGGAAAACAAGAGTCTTCTGGTGGATGAGTAAAGACAACCCAGTACAAATGATACAGAAAAGACTGAAATACTCAGTGCCTTTTTTGTCCTGCTCCATACAGGCAGAGCTTGCTCCCAGACAACCAGCTGGATTTGAGAAGGAGTGGGGAAACCAGCAGTATGTTGTCAGGAAGCTGAGAAGCACAGGCTGGAAGAATGGACTGTTAGGTAGACTGAAAAGTAGTCAGACCACCTAGATCAAAAAGTAATAATAAATGACTCAACATTCACTTAGCAGCTTGCAAAGACCAGAATATCAAAGGAGTCAACACTGGGGCTCAGACGGTTTAATTTTATTTTTTTTTATTTTTAATCAGCAACCTGAATGATGAGACAGCCTACACTCCAGGAAATTTGTGCATGGCATTAAATTAGAGGGAGTAACTGAACTGATGAATGTCAGATGTTCAACCCAGAGACCTTGAGAAACTTGAGGACTGGGCAAAATTAAAAGGGTGCCCAGCAGATCCAGGCAAGTTACTGTTCCTTTCTACTCAGCGCTCGTGACACCACACCTGGAACAGCATGTTCCATTTTGGATCCCCTTGCTTAATAGCAATGTTGAAAAATCAGAAAGGGTCCACTAGAAAGCACCAGATGGTCAGGGGCCCAGATCACATTCACAAAGAAGACAGATTGAGGGAGTTGAGCTTATTCAGTCTGGTAAAGAGGAAGTCAAGATGTCACTTAGATGTCACTTGTGAGATGCAACTCACAACTATAGGAAATAGAATTACAAATTTGATGGGGATAATGGGAATAAAAATGTGGCTTGGCTGTTCAGATTGAACATAAGACCTCCAGAGGTTCTGTTCAAACCATTTCTATGATTCCATAGGACAGCTCATTGTTCTACAAAATCTAGAGAGAATGAGGGCTCATTTTTTAAGGTAGGCAAGATTTTTGCCTCTACAAATGTATACTACTGTACAAGTAACTTAAAAAATGTACCCATTGCTAAGGAACTCGGCCATCCTAGGTAAATATGTTAACAACACCTGGGCTCAGGAGACTGCAAATAGATTTTTTGAAAAGCCAAGAAGCATTTTAGTTACTCTTCTCATGTTTAGAGTCATTACATGGTACTTTGTTAGACATCCAAGTCTGAGATCTGTAAGAAGCATGACTATTTTGTGTCACAGCATGAACAAAAATCCACTGACACCTTTCTGTAACCATTGACCTTAAAATTACTTTCAAATATGCAAAGCCCTGTTGTGGCAAAAAAATAGCTTCATTAACAACACAGCAGATGTACTCAGCACATTTAGACAGGCTTTTCCATAATATATAGTAATGAACTGTTATTACTAATGTGTTTTAGAAGAATTTGCTTACAGTGAAATCACAGGTGAGTATTGTGTCAACTGGTCACAGGGCTAAAAATTCAGGTTTGAGCAAAAATTCAGCACTATTGCAGTCCTGGAGCAACAGACACGCTCCTTCCCCTGAAAAGATGCTGATAACAGTATGCAGTTCTATCTTCAATAACTCCAAGAAAGCTGAAGGAATAAAGTAACAGAAATGTACAACTGTAATCCATTCTTTCTCACAGTATTACATGTTTGTGTTTTGTCACTTTTAGATTATCTTGATAAAATGTAATATTATATACAAAGGCATTGCAAAATGCCTGCATATTTATAGTTTTCTCCAAAAGTTACCACTGCAAAAACTTAAAACATCCCAAAAGCATGCTTAGCATTATAAGAAAATGTTTTGCATGTCATACACGCATATCTCTCAAAACTGTCTTTTGATATCACCTCAGACTAACTGTAAAATTCTAAGCAGCAAATGAGCAGAACAAGGGGTTGCAGGTTTTTTAAACCTATGCCCTTCATCATCTGTAGAACACAGATCCTAGAATAAGTCTCACAAAAAGCATCACAAGCAAGTTACAGCACCTAAACTGTCTTTCATGAAATATGAACACATTTTTGACATCAAGAAAGCATAGGTGATTCTCTGACTGTATAGACTTTAGACCTGTTCTGTGTATTAAAGATCTCCTTGGCAGCACTAACCCACACTGGTAACAAAAAACCTGCAAAATAAGCCCAAACCTTTACAGTAGGCTATAGAGCAAAATAAACTCAATTTCTTCAGTCAGTCTCTTGCATAGAACTGCAAGCTGCAACTCTTCTTGAAAAACATCAGCTCCCTTTCATAAAACTACCCATACCCTGCCAAAGCTATGATGGCAACATTTCTTACAGAGTAAGAACCAGACTGACTTTGTCATCTCTGAAGGGAAAACCATACCTTGACAAGTAATCTGAATTGATGTGATTCTGGAGAGTGATGTTCAAGAAAAAATGCTGGAGGTTTTTTTGATAAAATGTTTATTTTGAAAATACTTAAACCTGTTGCCCATTGAGTAAGTGATATCTACTGTAAGAAATTTTTTTCCCATGTCTAGAGACTGAACTGTAGTAGAATGATGTTTATATACAGCATGGAAAGCTTACATTGCCAAAATCTGAAGGCCAAGATTGGAAGCAGGGGAATGGGCATCAAGAATAGTGCCAAGTGCCTTCTATCCATCCATTACTAAACTGGCAAGAATTTCTACTACTTGATGAAAATAAAACTGAACTCTTCTACTTCCTTGCCAAAATTAGGGTGAAGTCTGTAGCAGAAGGCAAGAAGCCAGTGTTTACAGATGGCAACCATGCTGTGCAACCCCGTTCTGGTTAAGATCTGCATTTTCCTACACAATCCTATGAAAGAATGATGCTACAGATGGACTGCATGAGCCAAGGTCTACCGTAGAGTTCTGAAATGCATAGCTAAAACAAATATAGTAGTCCAGCTTATTATTTATTTACAGGCATTTCAGGCCACTTAAAACCTATAACAGGTCTGAGGTTGCTGAATACACACTCTGCACACACCAGTCTACAACACAGATCTTTCACCAGATCCAACTGAGTCAAATGCCCTAACAGGATTTTACATCTAGACTAGTTATGGCACAGATTGTGCCTTCATCTTGAAAGGCAAAAGAATGTGTGGGAGATGCAGGTGATACTTTTTGCATCCATCGTCACACTCCATCCTCACACTGACTGTACTTTTTTCCCCACCTTTACTGAAAAGGGTTTCATATTCAAATAAAATCTTTCATTTGTGGAACACAGTTCCCAGGTTCAATTCTCTAGCTGCTCTGCAGCCAGGCATGCTTTCTGTTTGCTACTCCTGATTTTTGACCCGGATATATGACTCTGGTTCTAAAAACACATGCATGCTTATAATTTGTAAAGGTTACCAAGTATAAATTGTATCAATACCAATCATAAATAAGTAGCACAGCATAAGACAGCAGGGTGACACTCCATGATAAATCAGCATACTATGAAAATAAGACTAAAGAGTTTACAAGTTCTTCATCTTAAAATACTTCACTGCTGAAATATTTTCAGACCTGTATATAACAGTATCATTTATACTAAGATTTTGTTGATGTTTTAAGTGATTTGCAGCTGAAGTTACATATCTCTATTTGTACTGAATTCAGAAGGTGCACATCTGTTACTCCAGTGATCTGAAACTAAACTTTATTTACAGTTTAAGGTGCAAAGATGCTAGCTGTTAGCTCTGTAGGTCTTGCAATGCAGACAGACTGCTGGAATCCTCTGAGCACTGACAGTTATACAGACAAACATGTGCTGTTACTTTGTGTTCTGCCAACCACGTTCACTTGTTGCCTCGCCACTTAAAGCACAATCCTGTGAAGACTTACATATTCATTTCCACTGAAAGCACCAACCTGTTTAACGGAAGTTAATGGGAAAATCCACAACAAAATGTTAAATGTGTGCAAGCACTGAGTCTTCACCAAGCTCTTCCACTCCCTAAATTTAGAAACATTTAAGCAGCATTTTTTCTAGTGTAATTATAGTTATAACAGTATTTAAGTGTCTTAAAAACAAATTAGACAGTCATAGTGTTTCCCGATTCTAAATATGACTTGTATTGCAGGAGCACTTGGTGGTCCTGAGTTAGATTAGGATTTGTAACCTAAAAAACCAGACAAGACAGAGACAGACAATTAAGCAAAAAGGGTTGTATTACATAAATAAGACTGAATAAAGTGTGTGATGTTGTGCATTCATATTAATTCCAATTTGGGAATGGTAACAGTTGGTGTTTATTAGGAGATTCTTCTACAAGGAGCTTAGAAAGCAGGATAACAACACTCACCATTCAATTCCTCCCAAGTCCTTATATTCTATTTCTGTCTTTGACTGGCACCAAGTATGCAGCTTCTTCTTACACAGAAGCACACCCAGTGATTCAGACAATCCTAGGGAAGTGAACCACACCCACAACTAAAGACAAAAAGAGTCCAACTGGTTTTAACCTAATCTGTAAGACAATTCCTTCCTGATCCCCAATCAATAACCCTGAGCTTAAAACTAGGACTATCAGTAAGGCGACGGAGCTTTTGGAATCATTAAGAACAATGGGAAATTCTCAGGTATAGTGGCAATCAATACCAAATGTATTTTACAGAGTAAGAAAGTGCTTTTCAAGATCTCAAAAAGAAACCAGTAAAATTTGCCATTTGATGATTTCTTTTTCATACCCTTACAAATCTAAGTGCTAATTTCTATAAAATTATGTAAAAATATAAAAGGCACGTGCTACTTTGACTCTCAAAATGGCAAGCAAAGTCTTTTGATACCTACATACTATTACTACAGAGACTAAAAGTATAAATTTTGAGTATGGGTTAACTTTGAAGCCATTGTAATGATATGTGTAATTAAAACTACTAACTCATAATTTCATCTATGCCTCCTCCTACTTGCAATATGACAAGCAGTAAGTAGTACAGAAGCTGGTTTGTATTCTCTTGTGTTAACCATGACAGCTTGCAGAGCAGATCCCTACATGATTCTGTTTGTAAATGCCCCTACAGAGAAGTCAGACAATTTATTCCTACACTTTTCTGATTATCAATCAACTATTAAGAAGTGGAAGGACTTTGCTTCTTATTGCAGGACAGTTTAATTTCTTTAAGAGTCTTTTGAAGTATATTGAAAATGCAAATTTATTATATCATACCACTCATATTGAAGGCATCATGAGATATTTAAAAACCCTCTAGCACACTGAATAGAAGAAGGGGAAAAAAACCCAAACCACCAAACCCCAGGAAAAGCTGTTTCAACTCTTCCCCAGTATACTAGTAGACATATTGAAAACATAGTAACATAGTAGCCTCTGCTACAGCTTCTGATGTGTGCTCAATGCAGAATTGGGATCTCCTGGTCTGAAGTTGCTAGAATGACCACAGGTATTCCCTTGAAAATGACAACCAAACAACACTTCCTTTCATAGTTCTGTTACTTCAGAGTTAGTGACTTCTGCTAAAAACCTTCAATGTGAGATTCACACCATGTTTAAAAAAAAGGAAAAAAACCCTACATTAAAAAAAAACCCAAACCAAAACCCCACACTTTAGCATGGTAAACACCCTTCATCCTCTCTGTACAGAGCACTAGTGCAAAGAATATATTTAAATTTTACATTATGGTCGGGTTTTTTTCCTCAACTGCTCCTTTTATGTCTTGATCATCTACTGGCCCCACCAACACTCTGATAAGCTTTCTGCTCCCTGATATACATGAACAATGGTTATTATTAGACATTATGCCTTTAGCAAGTTGATTCTTAATATTTAAGCAAGTTGATGCTTAAATACCAAAACAGTTTGGTTTGGGCTTGCCTTATTTAGTTTTGCATTTAACTTGACAGCATCTCTGATCTATCTTCCCCTTCTGTACTACATTTCGTTATGACTAATAACTTCCTTTCTCCTGAAGTTTCAACATGTCAGCATTTATTTTTTGGTCTTCTGATACTGTATCAAAACCTGGGGAAACAGAAGAGTACTTTGTAGTTCTTCGAAATGGCTCATATAATGGCTACTTACCAGTTCCATAGTGGGGGAAGCACAGGATCACTCCACACCTTCACAGCTTGGTTTCCACAGAATGGAAATAAAGGTACACAGGCTGAATGGAAGGTGCAAGGCACTGCAACAGTCTTCTGATCTAGATAAAACTGAGACTAATACACTGCACCATTTGAAGTAGCTAAAGGTCAGCTAATTGAAGCTTTTTCATTCACAGCACGTTCCAGTTCTGAGTCTAATACAATGACCTTAAACAGATTGCAGAGCATCACAAACCATTCAGCTGCTCTTTCTGACATTCCTTTACCTAGTTGCCTCACTTTTATATATTCTTGCTCTGATTTTTTTTGTTTTTTCCCCTTTTATGCAAGCTGAACTTGACTACACTATGGTAAAAATTACAGAGTGCATCTTCTGTAGTAAGCAGATCCTAACTGACAAGTTGTTTCTCCTCCTACAGTTTGTCAAACTACTTTTTCCTAGAAGCACTCACTATAGCATCTAGAATTCTGGACTTTGCATTCTGCACTGGTGTAATCTTAACTCGGATTGCATGGGAGTAATCCAATTTCCTTTTACAAACTGCTTTTTCTGCATTTTTGCCCCAGGAGTAATTGCAGTGAGTGAGGAAGAAGATGTGAGTGAAATGGCATGTTACTGCTGAGGTTGGGTGAGGGAGAGAATAATGGATTTGAGCATGGGAGTGATTGGGAGAACGTATTACAGTAAGGTAAGAAAGAAGCCAAATAAAAGCCTGATGATGATATAAACTGAATAAAGTAGAAAACATTATCACTCATGTTTAATGTTATGAAACTTCTATAACACTTTTTAGAATACAAAGGGGTTTTTTAGATCATCATCTACAGAGAATACAACATTATGAATTGCAGAATAAGCAGCTCTTTGACACCTGCCAGCTGCCACTCAGTCTCTACCTAATTTTTGACCATGGACATTGTATGGCAAATAAATTTTAAGAGTGTTCATTACAAAATTAAAATCTATATGTTCATCATAGTAACCAGAACAGTAAATTGAGAAAGTCAGACAAACCTTTAGTCACTATTTTGTCTTTAAGTTTTTAAAGTACAACATATTGGGAGGGAAAAACTGACAGTTCCATATTTAGGCAACTCCAAGAAAAATTCATGAATAATTAATTGTGTAAGGAGAGACAACAGCTGGAACGCACAGAGTATAATCCTGTATTTGCTCATTAAATTTCCTTAAAATAATAACAGTATGCAATCCCAGAGTGTGGTTTATAAGCCTTTACTGCAAAACCATAGATCAAATCTGACATTTAGTTTTGGAGGAAAAAGTTAACTGCTTACTTTCAGCTGTCTTACACTTGAGCACCGAATTAAATTTTTAACAGGAACCTTTTTTTTTTGGAAAAAAAAAAAAAAGTTAAATCTCACCACTTGTGCTGAGACCTGGCTGCCTCTTGCTTCATGGTGCAATGTCTCTTCATTTACAACCCATTTTCATTTCTCATTCTATATTGCAAACTGATGAAACACATTCACAGTCTCAGTTACATATCTTTTGACAGCATAGTGTCCTGCAACTCAACGTCTGGTTCCAAAACAGCCACTGACAGAATGTGCCACAGAGATCAAGAGCTCAGTAAGACTGAAAGGGGCAAGTCATTACTATGAATAAAGTGAGCAAAACTATATCAAATATTGTGCACACTTACACCCTGTACCAATTTACTGTACCTCAGAAGAATACTTTCCCTGGAGGTGAAATGCCAGTAACTTTGAAACGTTTTGTAGTGGCCACTGTCAACACGTAAGTTATAAAAACAAGATATTTATATAGTTTACATGATGTCCTAATGACAAGCAACAAAGAAAAGAAAACACACAAAAAAATATGTATTTGAATCATCTGTGTTTCTACGTTCAGTTCTGTTCATTCACTAAATAGAATTTCCATGAGTAATGGAACTAATAAAGTGTCATTTCCAGATACCTTTAGTGGAATTGGCTGCTGCCTGAAAAGGGATAAACTCACACATAAGCCTTTCTTCTGTCAAGCAGATTTTGAATACTGTTACCCCTCTATCAAATTTGATTGAAAATAATCAAAAAGCTAAAAAATATGGAGACAGTTCCTGACTGGATAAGAGTCTCTGCCATAGGAAGCACAAACTGAAAAAGGGAAGACATGCTACTAAGTAGACACATAGCGAGACTTTGTTTTTTAAAAATACATATAAATACATATATTTGAGGCCTCCTAATTGATCAAAACATTACCTTTGAAACACCAGAAAATGAAATGATGGTCATAAAAGTGTTAATTAAATTGAACTACAAATGCAACATCTAAATCTTAGTGCAAAACTCTAATCCACAAATATTTGTGCACTTTTCTAAGAACAAAAACTTTCAAAGCAATACCACACATAACAGAAACAACCTGTTTGTAGAAGTTTGTATATATAATATACATGCTGCGGGATTTCATAATAACTTCCAAGTTAAACCATATAGAGAAAAAAGAAGTAAATACTATTTCAGGTTTCTTTACAAACATCACTTATGTGGTATTTTCTAATTAAAGGTGAGCAAAAAACATCAAAATAACAGACAATAACAGAACTACTGGATTTGAATAAAATGTTTGTGTTTCAATAAGAAGTTAAACTGGCATGCAAGAAAGGGAAAAATAGAAATACTAAGTAACTAACCCTAATGCCTATTACAACGTGATATTACACCATATGGATTCCAGTCTGAGACAGTATGGTAATTACATTTTCCTACTGAACACAGAGAAAGACTGGAAAAAATAAATGTTCCCCACCCCTAGATATTAGTTTTATTTTTCTAGTCTAAGTAGAGAAATAGAAAATGTGTCACGTGCATGTTAAATAACGCCAGGACCACCAAATGAGAAGATTAGTTATATTATACACTTTACAAATGGCAGACTGGAAAATAGGAAATTCGTCCTATTTGTTGAAATTGAACTAGCAAGTTGAAATGCATGCTCAAATTCTTTTCAAATGAAAAGTGAGACTTGTCAGAAGTAAATATTCTCTTTCACATTAAAAAAAACCTGTAAATATAACAGGTACTCATATAATTGACTCATCACCGTTTGATATTAGTACAGAAATATGATGCTAGAAGACACTCATGTTCTTCATACAACTTGATGAGCCAATATTTGCATTTTAATCACTCAAGTGAGTCCAAATCCAGAAGATACGTAGTGTTAAAATAAATAAAAAATAATAATTGATCAACCAACCACCCACAAAACAAAAAAACCCCACCACACTGATTTTTCTCCCCTGTTAAGCAATTGTATTTTTTCAAACAAAAATATAATGGATTCAAAATACATTAGTACATGAGAAATTCTCATAACATAAGGCCAGTAGGCTAACCTTTGCAGTATATAACATGAACAAAGCCAAGTCTGGGAGTTGCATGACTGAAATAAAAGAACCTCCCAACTCCTCACATAGGCTCATTAAGAAGCTGAACCAACCTAAAAAAGATATTGCTAATTTAATTAGAAATTTCTTAATCTCACAAAATCTTGTGCTAGACAACTTCTCCTTAATTATGCAGAATGCATACACAGAACTTTGTCATATTGTGGGCTAATATCAAAAAGAATAAAAAGAAGAAAAGTCATTTAGAATTGTAAATACAAACACCTCTTCATACAATAAACATTCGCTCCTCAATGTTTCAAACACATTCTAAGAACAAACATTCTTTTTTTTAGATCAGTTTAAAGAGTATCTGAATTTCAGAAAACTGAGGCTTTATGTCAAGTGAAAGGAAGAGAAGCAGAGAGAAAATTTTCCTTCCAAAAACCATACATAACCCATGAAAAAACTAGGAGTGGATACAGACAAATGCAAACCTTTGTCCCCATCTGTCATTTCAGGAGGCTGCACACAGCTGTGCAAGTAGAAACCTCCTTTTGGGACTCTCCACATCTCCACTATGGGCTCTGCAAGTACAGCTATGCCAGCCAGGCAATTGTGGTGCAGTTATCTGCTTTTTATCAATCCACTTTCTCTTCAAAGAGAACAGATCCTTCTTTTATTACTTTACAATAGAGAACTTCAAGTGATTTTATTAATTCTAAAGAAAAACTTCATAAAAAAACCAAGCAGACTACAGAAAATGCTGATAAATTACATTATCAAGACTGAATTCCCAGTATCCCAAGTCTCAAAAACTAGAAATTAAGCAAAACATTTCATAAAAAAACCCTTAACATACCTATGGAGATATGTTAATTTACTATACAAACTTGTTGTTGAGTTATACTTTTCTTCAGACATATCGGCAAAGTAGCCTACACTGCAACCACAACACAGCTGATTTAGCATTTCTGAAGTAGCTGAGCAATTTCAAAAAACATATTAGAACATTTTTCTAAAAAAATTATAAATGCCTTTAATTAAAAATGAAACAGTTCTGGAATATTGCACTATGTGATTTCTAATGCCAATAGCACACATTTTAACTGACAAACTAAAAAACATTAATGTAATGTCCAATTCACCTCCAGGATTTTTTAAGCTTTACATCTCCTAAAGAAATAGTTAACTTCAAAAAAAGATTAAATAATATTCTACATACAGCATTTACAAAAAATTGACAGTAATATAACCACTACAAAACAAATTCAGAAACACAGAAGAAAATAAGAAATTCTGAAATAAAGTGGACTAAACAGGGCACGGCTTCACTGAGATGCCATGGAATCAGGCAAACATTACTGTTCACTCATGTTTCAGGCAACCAATTCAACAGGCACAGGTTAACAAGTTGACCTCATAAGGATTCACTAGTTCAGACAGGTCCCATTTCACACTACAGTCCATCACACAATGCTCAGATTTGTCTGAAACTGAGCTTCAGAAGCATACCCACACACATAGAATCAGTAAACAAGCAAAGTTCCTCCAGCTACACTGGTACTGAAGACTGAAACAATGACATTTTCATCGCTCAGGTAAACCCTAATGGATTAACTGCTTAACAGAACAAAAACCAACATTGAGCACATTAAGGAAAGCAAGTTATTTCACTTATAGTATATCTTCAAAAATATAATCTCAAATATGCTTTCATTTGTGTTCAGCTCACACAAAATTCTCAGTCATGAAAGAAATGTTTCTCCTCATGCTTTTTCTTTTTGTTTTCTCCCCTGTTAAGTGAATATTCTGTGTACATTCCATCTTTCAACAGAAACCCAAGAATTACCCTGTAGGCTATCATCTGGTCACAAAAAATAAACATGACCAAAACATTGTACTATTTGGAGACCCATGAGAAACTGCATCTGAGTAATTTTTAATTCCTTGATTGGATTTGAATCAGTAAGCTACCTCCACCAGAATTATTCTTAACATGCCAAGCCTGCTGCTACAAAGGACCTTGCCAGAAAATATTCCTTCTCTGTAAAATGTGGAATTCCAGTACTTACAGAGTGATGATAGTATTATTTTATGATCTTCATGTACAGAACAGAATGCTTTGCAAAACTGGTATATCAACTTCCAACTGCAGAAAGACCTCAGTTTTACCCACAGCAGATCTCCGTTAATTAAACCTTAAAAAAACGTAACACTGCTTTATAGGTAAAATTTCTTTAGGAAGTTTCAGTGTTTCTCAAAATCAGTTATTTTCTTATGTCAAAGGCTGGAAGACTCTGACACTTTGGGGTGATAGCCTTTTAAACTTAGCATAGCAAATTATCTATTCATGCAATTCTAGCTACACATATATTCACTGCACTCATTCATTAAATAGTGTCCTAATTCTATAACAGAAAACTGCAGAAATCTTAAGATTTCTTACCTATGGTTTATTAATGTAAAGCTAAGCAAGCTAGGTGAAGTCAATCCCCCCCCATGCTCCATTTCCCAAATGCTGATTACTCCCACAGGCCATTGAGGAAATGGTGATATGTTAATAGCATATTGGAATAAGTTATATTCAGAGAACGGGAAGCTTGTAGGAAAGCAGCACAGAAAGAAGGTAAAAATACTCTAGTCCACCAGAAAATGTTATGACTCATAACTTAAAATATTTGGCTTAGTACTAGGCTTTTCTTCGTGTATTAGTACTAATCTGTATTACGGTAGTACACAGCTGTCCAGTTTTCTAAGTGCAATATAAAGCTATAACAAAAGGTTTTCCACACTCAAATAATTTACACTGTATGTAGCTGAATGTTTTATATCCTGAGTTAAAATACAGCTAATCTGAACTTACAGGTTTATAAAAACCCGTACTCATCTTATTAAGGTCAAGTCAACAAACATTAATTGTATGAAGTATCCTCAAACACTTTCAGGACCCCTACATTCTGGGAAAATACAGAGTTGTCCAGAGTAGGTTGGTATTTGCAGCATACTGAAGAGTTCTCATCTTAAGACTCATCCCTTACCATCATTGAGCCTGAAATAAACTACATTTTCCTGACAAAGTGAAGTGTCAAAATAGGAACCTTTAGCAAAGACATCAGATGCTTCACTATTCAGAAGATTTGATCACCAATTTCCAAAACACACGCTGCAATTTCTAACAGCCATTACAGCATTAAACTTAAAATATCTTTGACAGTTCTGCCTAACAAGGTGGGCCACATGCTTCTTTGAGGAAGCCTTTAGTATTTCTTCTGTTGTATGAATCTGTTATATGGACAGATGTATAGACAAATACAAAAAACAGAGATTATGGTGTTTTCTTTTTTTTCTGCTAAGGTTTTTTTTTTACAATACAGATAAAACAATTACTTTTCCATTAGTTCTCTTTTGATCTCCAGAACGTCATTACTTTGTAGACTTTCTTCACTCTAATCCAGTATTTTTGAGCACAAGATTAATTATAAGAAAGTGCTTCTGACATTTCTTAAAATAGATTCTGAGTGGGAGCACATGCCATCATGATGCTGTAGCTCATCAGGAAATTATGATGCAGTACCATCTTATTCTAATGGCACCTGCTAGCTATGATATGGTCAAGGTCATATCAGCACTGCTTAAGTTTTTCAGGATTGTTTTCCTTATCAGATTAAAAGAAATCCAGCACAGACACAGTGTGTTTTTTTCAAGAAGAAACAAACAAAAAAAACCCCTGACACCAATCCCTTTGAGTAACTTCAATTTCAATTTTGCATAGAAGCACCACTACCAAAAAAATTAAGGCACAAAATTATAATTGCAAAAATAGTGAGTGTAACTAATTAAAGAATGCAGTGAACTACACCAAGGATTTATTTATCAAGTAAACTGAAAAACTGAGATGAGGAGAACAGACTTCATATTTTATTCCTTTATTCTTTTTTTCATTATATGGCATGTAAAGGTTTGGGGAAGAAAGCTACAGAGAGCTCCCCCAAAATTTTTTCTTGCTTGTTACAATCTTCTTAAAGCCTACACAAATATTTTTTGTTATGGGAAGATATGGAACAAGACTACATCAAAGAAACCATGGAAGCAAAACCTTCCTAAGTAAAACAGTTATTTTTCTTTTCTTTCAAAAAACCATTTGTTATTATTTAACTTGAACAACTGAAGGGAAAACCTGATTGTCCAGCAACTTCACTTCTTCAGGTGTACTAATAAAACTTCCAGGCTAGGTGATCCCAGAAATTTCTGAATAAAGATATATTCATTCAAATGGCAACAAAAAACAGTGCTCCTGCTGTTAAGAGTATTCAAATACTTCATAACCATTCCCCATCTGCACAGCTTCTGAATCCATAGTAGCATGTAATAAATGCATTTTTGCATACAAGCAAAATTTAGGCCCTCAAGTCCTATACAAAGCAATCCAACAAATACCACACTATTTCCTTAGAAACAGAGATAATATAAGCATTTAAATTTTCTGGTGGAAACTTTATAGAAGACTAAAGCTCTACCTCAACATATGTTAAGAGGCTCCTACACAAGGTAACACAGAGGTTACACCTGAGGCAGCACACATGCACCCTGTGAAAGGACAGTGGTAGATGCTGTGTAAGAGCACTGCAGGGTGCTGCTGTACAAGAGTCTACAAATGGCTTGGGACTACCAAGCCAGAACTTTTCCTGTAGATCTGTACTGGATTACAGCAATCACCACAAAGGCAAGGAAGTTGAGTTTAATTCCCTGTTAGCCCATTTATTTCCCAGAAGAGTGCTTTAATTAAGAAACTAAAAGGCTGGATGGTGACAAGCCTCTTATCTGCTAAAGCTAGGTAACTATCCAGCTAAGAATTAAAATGCTATGACATCCGGATAATCAGCAACAAGGACCACACTGCAGCCTCATAGCTGGGGCACTCAGCTGGGACAGAAGGCCTAGATTCTAGTCCCTGTTCCATGGACTATTTCTATTCTGTTACTTGCCCTCTAACAGAAAACAAAATGCAACAATTGGTCAAAACACAAAGATGTGAACCCTGTTCTCTCCCCCCCCCCATTGCATGGTCCAAACTGCTAATTTTAAGATACTGAAGCATCACCACATGTATGTCTCTTTTGGGATTTAGCCTTTGAAGTGTTACAGAGAACTTGTTTGAGTGACTATTTATATTGAATCAAAGAAAATTCACTCAATAGCCAATGTGACTATTAAGCAGGTATCCTTTATTGCAGCGCTGGGAGTCGCACCGGGATATTTCCACGAACGTGCGTCTCGACGAGAAACAAATTGTTCGTGATTTATATTACAAAAGAGTTTACATATTCATTAGGTTTCTGATACATTTAATACATATTCATTATTATTCCGGGAACTCCTGAATATATGCTAATGTCCTGATACGCCTGCGCAGTTTCTTTCTCAGGTGGTCGTCAGGGGTCGTCCTCCTCAAATCTTCCTCTTTCTCCTCTTCTTCAGTGTACAGAGTTGGGTGACCTCTTCTTCATTATCCCCGTTTTGCAAGCTCAGCAACCTTGTTATCCATCCCGCCCAGATGGTCCCAGGCTTGTTGGCATGTTGGGCCTCCCTTTATCAGGTTGCCTCAAACTTTGTGTCTTTTCTAGTTCATACCCAAGGACTATTCCCTAATTTACGGCTTCTCTTATCCTGCTTCTGCATTCCAACTATTTTATTAATTGTTTTCTTTTGTACTGGAGCATGAGACAGGCGAAGCCTGAGTTTGTGGGGCCTGACTCAAGTATTGCCAAGTTATTTTTTTTTTTTTTTTTAAATTGTTATACGCTAATTAGATTCCCCTATTCATTCCCCCCTTTTCATTAAAGTTGCGAATTCTTTCGCAAGAAGGCCTACAATACATTCTCTTTTTGCGATGTTCTCTTAAAGTATTTCCCTGATTCTACTGCGTGTCTTATCTTATTTTGTTTCCAGTTCTCATATTCTCCTGAAGTTCGCCTACTACACCAAAAGGCACATTGTATTAATATACAAGTCAGGATTATCATCAGTCCTATAAGCAGGACAAAACCAAATAGCTACCGGAGCCAGGTCGAATTAGGTAGCCAGGAAGTTAACTTGTGCCAAATTTCTTCAAAACCCCATGAGGTATCGTCTTTAGTTATTTTATGCAATATTTCGCTTTGTCTACGGATTTCGTCTAAATCTGTGGAGATTCTACCGCTTTGGTCTATGTACATACAACAGCTTATATTTATGGTTGCACAAACACCACCTTGTGAAGCTAATAATAAATCAAGGGCCATTCGGTTTTGAATCACTTCTTTTGACAGACTAGTTATTTCAATTTGCAAGGCCTGTATTGCATCAATGGTTTTGTTCTCAATGTTTTCTATTACTGCTGAAATGTTCACTATAGTTTTTTCTAGTTCACTTACCCCTAGCCATGGGAGAAACCACCTTACAAAACTATGGAACTTAGTAAACCTATCTGCTATAGCGTTATGAGTTTTCTTTATCCTTTTGAGGGAAGTTGTTATTCTTTCATCCTGTGGGTATAGTTTGTCAACGATAGTAATGTTAGGAACTAAAGCTCCAAGAGTACAAGCTCCTTTCCATCCTAGGGGCAATATCTTCATAGCCAATGTACCACATAGCCAATACCATCCCATTCCTAATGGGACCGGGAGTCCAGTATAGTTCAACCTTTGAAAAACAGGATCAATCAATGTCATATTTAAAGAAATGGACTTGTTACATTTTGAATATTCTCCTACAAAGGTGCCCTTTCCTGAACTTACTAAACAACTATTACTTGAGGTATAATTCGCTATCATCACGTCTACCTTCCATTCCTGGTTCCATTTGGACTGGGAATCTTTTCTAAGGGTGGTGTTTGCCCAATAAACCGGATTTGTCCAGGAGACATTAGATGGAAGCGGAACTCCTATTAAGGATATTCCATGGCTGGAATATTTAGGCATCTGAGTGATGTTTTGGACTAGAGAGAAGTGTAGATTTTGATTCCATCCTTCTACCTGACTGACATGGCTCAGGCACTTGAAATGGTCCATTCCACTTCTCTTCCAATGGTTTACCTGTGAAATTCTTAACATAAACCCAGTCTCCGGGTTTAAAAGGATGTATGGGTTGATCTAATCCTCTAACTCGTTTTACTAGAACAGTCTGTTCGATTATATTTAACTGTCTGTGACTATTACCTTTTCCTATTACACCCATCTGAATCTTGTTTGAGGTATTCGGGTTATTCTTTAAACAAATTTCGCACCTTTGGGTTACTTGTTTCACACTAGTGTACAAATTTCAACTTACTAGCTTATAAAGCATCTGTACCCCAATGTGTTTTCTTATGTTCATCTAAAACTAATTTCCATAACAAATTAGAGGGTACTATTATTCGTCCATCTGGAACATAAAACCATCCATCTTTTCCTTTGTTACCTTCTAAATCATTGATTAATTTTTTATCTTCTTTGGAATACTTATCTGGCTCCAAATCAGAATTTGGAATTTGAAGTTTACCATCTGGAATTAAGGCTGCCATCACTTTACCCTTTTCTGCTGCCTTTCTAGCCTCTGAGTCTGCCAATTTATTGCCAATCTCTTGGTCGGTGTTACCTTTTTGGTGCCCTTTACAATGCATAATAGCTACTTTTTCTGGAAGATTTACGGCTTCTAGTAACTTTAGCATGTTTAATATATTTTCCTTGAGCAGTGAGAAGTCCTCTTTCCTTCCAGATAGCACCATGGGCATGTACAACTCCAAAGGCATACTTTGAGTCTGTTCAGATATTAATCTTCTTCCCTCTTGCCAGCTCTAACGCTCGGGTTAGGGCAATGATTTCAGCCTTTTGTGCTGATGTCCCTGGAGGTAATGATTTTGCTTCTATTACCTTTTGGGTAGTGGTCACAGCATATCCCGCTTGGCGTTCTCCGTGTTTCACAAAGCTGCTTCTGTCTGGATACCAGGAGTCCTCGGCATCGTGGAGCGGCTCCTCTTTTAGATCAGGGCGACTGGAATATACCGCTTCTATCGTTTTTAAACAGTCATGGACCACCGGCTCCAAGATTTCCCCGCTAAGGAAAGAAGCTGGGTTCACAATGTTAGTGGTGACTATAGTTATATCATCTTGTTCCACTAGTATTGCTTGGTATTTCAGAAATCTAGAGGGGGAAAGCCAGTGTCCTGCTTTTTGTTCTAACACGGCTGAAACTGTATGAGACACCATTACTGTAATTTTCTGGCCCATTGTAAATTTGCGTGCTTCCTGTACATTCAGGATAACTGCAGCTACTGCTCGTAGACATCCAGGCCACCCTTTGCTTATTTCATCCAATTGCTTAGAAAAGTAAGCTACTGCTCTTTTATAAGGGCCTAGTTGCTGAGCTAGCACCCCTAAGGCTATTCCTTGCCTCTCATGAGAAAATAGCCAGAAGGGTTTACACACGTCAGGAAGACCTAAAGCCAGTGCTCTCATCAGTTCTGTTTTCAGTTGTTCAAAGGCTCTTTTTGCTTCTCCTGTCCAGGTCAACTTTAACTGATTATCTTTTAGTAATTGATACAATGGTTTTACTAAGAGTCCATAATTATATATCCATAATCTGCACCATCCTGTCATACCTAAAAAGGTCCTAAGTTCTTTCGCTGTTCCCGGCAATGGTGTGCGGCAAATAGCTTCTTTTCGACCTTTACCGAGTTCTCTTTGTCCTCCCGAGATCTCAAATCCGAGGTAAGTGACTTGTTGCTGAATCACTTGGGCCTTTTGCTGGGAAACTTTGTACCCACTCAATCCCAGAAAATTTAACAAGCTCACTGTCCATTGGACACAGTCCTCCTTAGTAGTTGTCCACTAGTAAATCATAATAAAGTCCCTGTCTGAGATGGAGGAGTCCATGTTTCGAGTTCTCGGACCAACTGGTTCCCAAAAATAGTAGGGCTATTCTTAAGTCCTAGAGGTAACACCGTCCAAGTTAATTGTGTTTTTCTGCCTGTTTCAGGATTTTCTGACAGCTTCTGACTCTCTGCTGCCAAGGGCAGACAGAAAAATGCATCCTTCAGGTCCAGTACGGTAAACCAAATTTGGTCCTGTACTAGCTGATAATTCTTCCCATCTGGTTTCTTCACCGGTAAAATTGGGGTATTATACTCCGATTCACATTATATGAGCAACCTGTATTCTATAAAGTTGAATATTAACCTTTTAAATTCCTTTTTGGCCTCTATTTTTAATAGGTATTATTTTGTCTTACCAGATTTATTCCAGGTTTAAGGATAATTCTTATGGGTTTCGCTCTTCTGGATCTACCCAGGACCTCATTAGCCCGTGTCAAAAATGTCACTGTATTCTTCACCTCCTCGGGAATTCCTTTGTTAGTCTTAGGTTGCTCCTGCAACATAAAAACTCTTGCCTCAATGGCTTTAGATTCAGGGATTAATAATTGAACTTTTCCATCTTTAAAGGTGATATGCATTTCCAATTTACTCAATAGGTGCCGTCCCAAGAGTGGTATAGGACATTCAGGCATATATAAAAATTGGTGAGTTATCCATTGTTTTCCGAGCTTAAAATTTAAAGGATGGAAAAGGCATGCTGTTCCGCTTTCCCTGTGGCACTCACAATGTTTACTGTATCATCGCTCAATTTTCTTTGATAAGTATTTAACAGAATAAGTTGCCCCGGTATTTGCAAGAAAATCTATTTTCCTTTTTCCCAGCTCTACTGTAGCCAGGGGTTCTGCTGGGGAGGTTTCCCCCGGTCCCCTTCAGGACCTAGTTCAGGGGAACTGAGGTTGAAAGGGAGCTGCTTATCGTGCCTCCTCCAGAACCTCTGCACTGGTAGGAACAGGACCCCTAAAACGGTCCTTAAATTTCTGATAATCCCATTTTCAATGTCCCAGTTCTTTACAATATGCACACTGATGATCTCCTAAGGTATTACTGGTATTTTGTGCTGGAGGGGTCTCGCCTCTCCCCCTTGGTATTGCCGTCCTCCCTTGAAGTTAGTTTGCTGACGCTTCCTGCAGTGCAGCTCTCATGTTACCCTCTCTTTCCCTGTCTCTCCCTGCCTGTCTCCGCTCTTTCATTTTCTTGTTGTTCTTTTCTAACTTCCTTCTACAAAACAACATCAATTGTAACACTGTATTATATTCCAAATTCTTATTCTTGGGCTGTTTTTTTTTTTTAAAACTTCTCCACTCTGATTACTTCCCATTTTACTATCTCGCCAACCACAAACAATCTTTACTATTTCGGTAGCACACTCCTTTTTCTCAAGGGGTTCACACTTTACACTTAGCACGCTCTATGTCTGTCCCAGATTGAATTCACAATTTCTGTTTATACCATAAACATTCAAAAATGATTATTGATTCACAATATTTTTGGGGTGTCAAAAGCAATATTCTGATTCCCACATTTATCAACAATTCTACTTCAGGGGCTGCATCATTCGGATTTTTAGTTAATCTTTTAACACAGCAATAAAGGACATCCAAACTTACATGTCAATGCTACTATTAATCTAAATAATTACCCACAAGGGTATCATTAATCATTCGCTTCGTCCTTCTCCGGCTGTTTCCCTCGCGGGATAACAGAACCGCGGATCCAGACTCCACACTCGCTTCGTACGTGATTGTACGTCTCACACACTCACACAAATTCAAACACCTCAAGTTATACTTGAGAAAGAAAAGAAAGAAAAAAAAAAGAAAATTCTTGAAACTGTAACTGTTAAGCTCCTAAACAACCAATACCTCCAGACAGTTACAAGTGCGTGTGTGTGTGACAGTAACTGTTAAACTCCTAAACAACCAATACCTCCAGACAGTTACAAGTGCGTGTGTGTGTGTAACAGTAACTGTTAAACTCCTAAACAACCAATACCTCCAGTCAGTTACTGTCCCAATGTATGCGAATAAGACGCTAGCAGTCCCGCATACGCTCAACCCTGCGTTATAACGTAACGACCTACGGGGAGCCACCAAACAACCGGTTCCAAAAACAGAGTAGTAACTGTTAAACTCCTAAACAACCAATACCTCCAGACAGTTACTTAAACAAATAAAAATAAAAACAAAATATTTTAAAGAATACCTTTCAATAGATGGTCCTTGTCTGCCCCCGCAGTGATCCGATTGAGGAGAGGAGTCTCTCCGGAGAAATCCCCGGGGGTACCCAAGAGAGTCCCAATCTCAATGGGTCCTGCAGCCGGGCAGAGAGGGTCCCATCTGGGGTGCCAATCTGAATCAAAGAAAATTCACTCAATAGCCAATGTGACTATTAAGCAGGTATCCTTTATTGCAGCGCTGGGAGTCGCACCGGGATATTTCCACGAACGTGCGTCTCGACGAGAAACAAATTGTTCGTGATTTATATTACAAAAGAGTTTACATATTCATTAGGTTTCTGATACATTTAATACATATTCATTATTATTCCGGGAACTCCTGAATATATGCTAATGTCCTGATACGCCTGCGCAGTTTCTTTCTCAGGTGGTCGTCAGGGGTCGTCCTCCTCAAATCTTCCTCTTTCTCCTCTTCTTCAGTGTACAGAGTTGGGTGACCTCTTCTTCATTATCCCCGTTTTGCAAGCTCAGCAACCTTGTTATCCATCCCGCCCAGATGGTCCCAGGCTTGTTGGCATGTTGGGCATCCCTTTATCAGGTTGCCTCAAACTTTGTGTCTTTTCTAGTTCATACCCAAGGACTATTCCCTAATTTACGGCTTCTCTTATCCTGCTTCTGCATTCCAACTATTTTATTAATTGTTTTCTTTTGTACTGGAGCATGAGACAGGCGAAGCCTGAGTTTGTGGGGCCTGACTCAAGTATTGCCAAGTTATATTTTTTTTTTTTTTTAAATTGTTATACGCTAATTAGATTCCCCTATTCAATATCTCTCTTCAGACATACAAGACATCTTAGAATTTGGGCACCTCTTCAGCCATGAAGCTTTTTTAGTTTCAGAAGTGTATGGCTAGGGATGTAGCTCTTAATAGCATTGTTCCACAGACAGAATAAAGGCAATGCATTCTATTTTAAAGAATATTTAAAGCTTCTTCTACTTTTAATGCAGCATTCACTGGAGCAACCATAATATCCCCAAATGAGTATTTGCAGAACTGGATCAACAGAATATTCTCTGCTCTCTGAAGCACACACACTCCAGTAAATCCGCCTCACAAGTTTAAAACAATGACTCAATACCTTCCTCTACCTCCGACATCCATCATCACATTGTATGTTAACGCTAACCTTCTTCTTCTGTCAACTGCAGCTTTTTTTTTTTTAAGCAACTTGCATCTTCTGGATCATGTACTATTTCTTCCCCTTCATCCAAAAATCTTCAAGCCACAGTTAAAATATACGAGAAAGGTAATGTTCACATAGGTTGACCAACATGATAAATTAACTGTGAAGTATTTTTTTCATTCTTTTAGAAAATACTATATGACTTCGAATACCACATTAAGTTAAGACTACTAATGGTGCTTTGCATCTTCAACTTCTCATCTCTTATTCCCTGGAGCAAGGAGGGATGCAGTCAGAAGTAAAACCTCAGATGTAAGAGAAAGGCAAAATATATCACTCCATGAATGTCATTTCCAGTGGATTAGCAGTGTCTCAGTAAATTAAGAGGTTTGCAAACTTTAATAATTAAAGAAATATAAGTTATTACTCGTAGAATCTATTTCTACTGCAAGTCTGCCCTTTAGCTTAGTGACTGCACTTTAGCCCTCATCCAGAAAGGTAAAACTTTGGTGATCCTGATCATGACAGACTGTGAGGAAAATCAAAAACCTCTTGACTCAGAGCAAAGTATACAATAAAAACATACATTACATACATCTAATATAAAGAATTGTACTTCTCTGAATTACCTAATTTGAAAAGACTGGTGAATTGATGCAGACCTTTGTTTACTACAGAATAGACAAAATATTTCTAAAGAATTTTAGCTATTTAGCTAACAAATTCTATACTAACGTATTCCGTTAAAAAACTAAGGAACCAAAGAGAATGAGATAAAGGACAAAGCTGTGTCCATGTAATACTTTCAAGACATCTCATCCTGGATACTTAATGTGAAAAAGCTTAGTAAGAAACAATATTCAAGCACAGAAAAATCCTAAAATAACACTTTCTTTCAACAGAGAAAATATGAAGTGAAATAAAATTATTATATGTGCTCTAAGAGCATCTCTCAACTGCTAAATTTTATGAAAAATGACCTGTAGTCCCCTGATGCAGGGACTATTATATAAATATTTAATAAAGGTTATCTCATTTAATACTCAAATTGACTGTGGCCTATTAGAATCACAGAATGGTTTGGGTTGGAAAGGACCTCAAAGATCATCTAGTTCCAACCCCCCTGCCGTGGGCAGGGACACCCTCCACTAGACCACGTTGTCCAAAGCCCCATCCAACCTGGCCTTGAACACTTCCAGGGATAAGGCATCCACAACTTGTCTGGGCAACCTGTTCCAGTGCCTCACCACTCTCACAGTAAAGAATTTCTTTCTAATATCTAATCTAAATCTACTCTCTTTCAGTTTAAAACGATTACTCCTTGTCCTATCACTACTTGCCCTTGTAACCAGTCCCTCTCCAGCTTTCCTGTAGGCCCCTTCAGGTACTGGAAGGCTGCTATAAGGTCTCCCCGGAGCCTTCTCTTCTCCGGGCTGAACAACCCCAACTCTCTCAGCCTGTCCTCATAGGAGAGGTGCTCCAGCCCTCTGATCAGCTTCATGGCCCTCCTCTGGATGCACTCAAACAACTCCATGTCCTTCTTATGTTGGGGGCTCCAGAGCTGGATGCAGTACTCCAGGTGGGGTCTCATGAGAGCTGAGTAGAGGGGCAGAATCACCTCCCTCGACCTGCTGGTCATGCTCCTTTTGATGCGGCCCAGGATACAGTTGGCTTTCTGGGCTCCTAGCACACATTGCTGGCTCATGTTGAGCTTCTGATCAACCAACAACCCCAAGTCCTTCTCCTCAGGGCTGCTCTCAATCCATTCTCCACTCAACCTGTTAGTTGTGCTTGGCATTGCACCGACCCATGTGCAGGACCTTGCACTTGGCCTTGTTGAACTTCATGGGGTTCGCATGGGCCCACCTCTCAAGCCTGTCCAAGTCCCTCTGGATGGCATCCCTTCCCTCCAGCATGTCAACTGTACCACATATAGATTGGTGTCGTCAGTGAACTTGCTGAGGGTGCACTCAATCCCACTGTCCATGCCGCTGACAAAGATGTTAAACAATGCTGGTCCCAATACCGACCACTGAGGAACACTACTCGTCACTGTTCTCCACTTGGACATTGAGCTGTTGACCACAACTCTTTGAGTGCAACCGTCCAGCCAATTCCTTATCCACTGAGTGGTCCATTCGTTAATTCCATGTCTCTCCAATTTAGAGACAAAGATGTCATGCAGGACAGTGTCAAATGCTTTGCACAAGTCCAGGTAGATGACATCAGCTGCTCTTCCCTTATCCACCAACACTGTAACCGAGTCATAGAATGCCACCAAATTTGTCAGGCACGATTTGCCCTTTGTGAAGCCATGTTGGCGGTCACCAATCACCTCCTTATTTTCCATGTGCCTGAGCATAGTTTCCAGGAGGACCTGCTCCATGATCTTGCTGGGCACAGAGGTAAAACTGACCAGTCTATAGTTCCCTAGGTCTTCCTTTCTTCTCTTTTTTAAAAATGGGGGTTATGTTTCCCCTTTTCCAGTCAGTGGGAACTTCACCACACTGCCACGAGTTCTCAAATACCATGGATACCGGATTAGAAACTTCATCCACCACTTCCTTCAGGACCAGTGGATGCATCTCATCAGTCTCATCCCATGGACTTGTGCACCTAAAGGTTCCTTAGATATTCTCTAACCTGATCCTCTCCTACAGTGGGCGGTTCTTCATTCTCCCAGTCCCTGCCTATTATTACATTATAATAGTTCTATAAGTAAGTCTTAAACAACCAACAAGTGTGCTTTACTAGTAAGCCATACTTTAAAAGTCAGGCTGGAGTAGCCAAAGCTAATTACAATAGTGAATCCAAGCTAATACAAGAATCCAAGTTTATTCAAGAACCTCACGTAGCAGTTTAATATGGTTCTTGTCCTCAGAGACTTAAAAAAACCCCCAATTTTTTAGCATGATGTAGCCTATCTGGTACATAAGTTTCAAGACTTCCTTTTTACCTGAGAATCTGCAAAGTACTTACATAAAATAAATCTGCAAAGTGTATAAATTAAAAAAAAAAATGTACGCTGACAAAAAGAACTTCATACAGATTTACACAGCAAGCAATCCTATCTATCAGTCACAACCCAATATCTGAAATTACATAAAATACAGAATAAATCAGAGAACAGTGACAAGCCATGCAGTATTGTGAGCTTTAAACATCTTTAAACCATGTCTTTACTCAAATGATCTCATCTGGGCACCCAGTAAAAGGATTTTCTTCAATTACATTCACATAACATGGTTAAAAACCCAGTCTGTATCTTCAGATGCATCATCGATGCACAGTAATTGACATTAGATAGCTGTGTAACAGCCCAGAGGAACATTACAGATGTATTACATTGACTTAAATGGACCTAGCATAGTTAAAATGTATACTTTTTTTTTCCTATGAAGGAAACTCCTTGAAAGTATGGAAGCCAAATTTCCATTTCTGATTCCATTGAAAGGACAAGAAAAGGAGATGAATCTCCAAAGGCTCCTAAACTTCTAGAAAAAGCTAACACATGTGAGAAGTAAAAACACTATTCACCAATTGTAGGAAAACAATTAGCTAACAGTGTAAACAGACAGTAAGTCTTTCCTCATCCTACAGTTTGTGTACCAAAATCTATGTTAAAGTCATATAGTGGAACATTGCTTCCTTGCACTGATCTATAAAATACCTGTATTCCCAAAGAAAGCGGGCAGATAGATTAGTGGACCAAACTATAAAATTTCTTATAGGCACTCTTTGTCTGGCAGAAGGCCCCATACAAAGTCAAACTAGACTCTTCTACCTGTCTGACTAATAGGTAGATAAAAAAGTTGCAGCAGAACACAGAGCCCAGCCTAACAAAATCTACTTTCTGCAAGGAAATGACTGGCTTGGTATGGGGAGAGCAGTGGATATGGTCTACCTTGACCTTGGTAAGGCACACACAGCTGTGTTTCACTTATAAAACTGTCTTTATCTCAACCCATGAGTTTTCTCACTTTAGCCTTTCTGATTCTCTCCGTCATCCCGCCTGGGGGCAGTGAGCAAGTGTCTAGGTGGGGGCTTAGCTGCTGGACAGGGTCAACCAACCACAATCACCTTCAGCAATTTTTTTCAATTACTTCCTTTGTACTGCATTAAAGCACTACATACTCCAGATATATCCTCCTGAACAACAGACTACTTGAACGTTCACTGGCTGCAAAATGAAAGAAACAAAGGAAAAAAATGAAGTCCTGAAAGAATCAACATTAACACCATTGTGAAAAATGATACCATTTCAAGCAGTTGTATATGGAAAACACATTCTTCTCAGAGCTATACTAAGAAAGGAAAGATGGAGTGGAGGAAATAAAAGTATTTCATCAAGTTGCCCGAGAAGGCATTCTGGAACGTAAGGCAAAGTGGAAGAGATGCCTTGCCATCTGCCAGATTTAAAAAGAGATGAGAAAACAAAGGTAATTATGAATATTGACTTGATAATGAAATCCTAAGATTCCAGGAGACATCAACTCAATGCAGTTCCAAACAAAAAAGTTCCAAGAAAATGAGCACTTGACATTTAGTAGAAATTCGGTAAGAAAACTCACAGTTTAGTTGCATTCACTTGCAACTTTTTCACTTAACACCAAAAATAATCTGAATAATATATATGATATATTTGATCAACAAACTCTGTATCAAGGCACATACACCCAAAGGAAAAAAAAAATTAAAAAGTAAACAACACTGCTAAGAAAGATTTCAGTATAACTTGTCACATTACAGGCAACAAAAGATATTATCGTCAGTCCCAAAGGAAGTATGCCTTTGTCAATTCACAAGGAACAAGACTTACACAAAACCAGAAATAACAGTAACTGAAAACTATTTTCAATACAAAAATAGCAGAAAAGCACTGAAAAGCCATTTCCAGTATTTAGCCAGCACAATTTAAACTAAATGCAAAGATGAAAAGTCAGACATGGAAGAAGATTACAGCAAAGGAATCTGTTGGCTTTACTTTATCTTCCATTGTTTTTAAAAGAAGACCTAAGTTGCTTTTTTTAATGCTTTATTCTCTCGCAAACGTTAAGAAAGTAGTGTGCTCAATCATTTTGCTTAATGGTGAGGAGGTGAAGGGAAAGAGGAACTGCTGAAAATCTTGAGAGTATTTTTCTTCCCCCTCCTTTTTTCAAAACGTTTCTTTTTTATATCGGTTGTAATAGGAGCCATAATCAAATTCTAAAACTCACCAAACAGCCAATAGTTCTACAGAGGTTAATAAAGAAAAGTAATAAAAATAAACTGAATCTAACATTCTCCTGAAAGACGACAAGACATTAGTAAAGTAGGAGCAGATTCACAGATCCATGGGACATCACCAGAACTAGCACAATCACTTCAAAAACAGGAAGCCAATCACTTAGTATCCCAGGAAAAGAGAAATATCCCACAAACAAACAGCATATGCTTCTGTGAGCATGATTAAGTGAATGGAAGGCAATTGAGTTTTGGACTGCTGTATGTATCCTCAGGTCACCAACTCTCAAACTGCAATCAGTGGACAACAGGTGGTGCACAAGTATACCAGATATGATGATACCCATTCAGTTTTTTTAAAAGAGTGTAACTTCTGATTTCCAAATGAAGTTTGATAAAAGTGCACTGCAGTAATAATACAAGTTTTGAGGGCCTGACAACAGTATATTCCCTAAGAACATGGGGCACTAATGCCTTGACCAGATTTTCTCATGCATTATTATTAAATGAAAAAAAACCCACCTTCCTTCTACTGGCAGTAACTCGTTCCCATCTCTACTGTGTGGGCACAAGCATTTACTCATAGTAAACCAAGAAAAACAGACTGAAAACTAGCTTGGCAAAATACTATCATCTAGATGGGTTCACATTTCGTTCACCATATATATGAACAATTTTGCTGCAATAAATGAGAGCTCATGGACAGGATTACTCCTCTAGGTGGGATTAATTTCATCATTAATAAAATGGACTAAAAGATGAATTTATTATAAAGAATTGCTAAAAGATTTGATACTTGTCAACTGAGTAAGGCTCAGTGAGGGATTTTTAAGGAGAGACTATTGAGATTACAAGCATTTGGTATATTTGGTTTATTTCTCTATTCCTTTTATAAAAGCAACTTTTTAATTTTGCCCTTGTTAAACGATCTGTTAAATTTTTCTAGTGAATGGGATGCTTGAAGATACCTACAAAGGCATAATCATTAAGCACACAAATCTTTTGCCCTGTTTAGCTAGTCTGCTTTCCATTAACAGTCTTCACACCTCATTTCTATAACCTCAGTCTCTAGATTCTTTGCTAGAAGCTATACTTTATGATATGGTTTTGATTTATATAATGTGGCTATCAGTCTCCTCTATACTTTCTTTTTCTCCCACTTCCCATAAAATTCCATTTTTATTATTAATCTTTAACTTTTTCCTCTAGAAAGAGTGGGTTTTAAAGTTAGGATTGCTTATTCAGTGACTACAGCATTTCAGTATTTTCTGCTAATTTAAAATCCCACTTCCACTGTAAATGTATCTTAATACTGAAGATGCTACTTACACTGCAACTTACAAAACTCAGTTTAGCTGGCTACCGTTATCTCTAAGCACTGCATTTGGATGCAAAAAACATGGTCAATACATAATCAGTAGCCTTGGAGACCATGGAAATATCCAATATTGGACAAATGTATGGACCAGCAGGCTTCTGAATTTCACTGAAATAAGGCGGTCCCCTGATCACAATTATATAACTAAACTATCTATGCTCCTTCTTCATCCCAATCCCTCCCCCTTTTTAAGGAAATATCAAGAATCCCAAAGCCTGACTTACCCAACTAGCTGATGCCTGTGACTGGTTGTTCCAGTTACCTCCATCACTGGATGACAGTCCACTCAAGAGAAAGGTTATGATTCTGTTCAGGTCAGCAAGAAGAAGGTACGCAGAACAAAAGTGAAATTAGGAAATGATCTTGCATGCAGATGCTTTAAATAGTTGGTATACAGACAGGCGTCCAACAAAAGACAAACCAACAGCATATCAACTGCCATTTAGTACATATCAGGTTAGCATCCTCAAAGTTAGCATATTAGCTAATATGACTGGTAAAGATATGCTTAGAAAAACTATACCAAGTATAAGTAAGATGACAGATTGAATGGTGCCAAAGAAGTCCCTCAAGCAGAAGGCAAATGGGATCTAGTAGAAATGGATTTGTCGTATATTTTAATCATTATTTTATATATAACAAATGTTGCTGTGTGTATATGTAAATAGTATGTATATAGTCTTCAAATTAGTTCTGTCAGGCATACTATAGTCAAGATAGTAAGTTACAAAAACTAAATGTTAGAAGTTTTGACTATTAAGAATTAACACATTAATAAAAAGAGACCCTACTTGCCTGCAAATGCATAACACACTGTTCATCTTTTTCTAAATTTAACACTGCAGAATTCTAATGTTCAGTTTTTCTAGCTACCTAACATATGCAAATTATCAAATGCTCAGCTCTCCATGAAGCACAAATGCCTAGCATGGCCTTCATACTCACCTAGCTGCTACTCACATGAATCAAAGAAGTTTACCTACAAAATGGGAAAATATATCTTGACTTACCCACTCCTCAAAATAACTTCCTATAATGAGCAAATCCTTCCCTCCCTTCACTATGTTTTTTCCTGCTTGTTACTCAGTGGAGGCAGTGTCTTTGCTTGTCAATCAGGACAAACTAGCAAATACCACTGAGAGGATACGTGGCCTGACAAAGTAACACTTCCAAGAAAGGAAACAACACTTAGCTAGATAAAGGAGTGTCAAGACAATCTTCTGAATTAATGCAAGTGAACTACACAAAACGAACACGTGGTTACATCTGTTTGAGCTGTGATCAGAAAGTAAAAGTTCCATCTCCTACCCTTACCTATCCCACCTGTGCAATTCAGCCCCTCCCTCATACTGGCACTCCTGAGGTCCCTCACTGAGTTGATCTAACTTGTTCAGGCTGCAGAATACTAATCTCTCAAAAAGAAGAGTAGTTTTCCATTAGGTTAGCCAGTTAAATTTGTTTTTCAGAGTGAAAAACGGCAGGATAGAAGCGTAGTAAAGAAAGGAGTCTAAAAGATTTGACAGTATAGGTAAAAAATTGCCAGCCTTGCTCACCATTCACCCATTGGAGCAGAAGTCCGCAGAGCTCAGTGCTGAACCAGATCACACAGCTGATTCAGCTCGAAAGGATCCCTTTTTTCTGGCAAGTTAAGTTTCAGCTGTTTCAGTTCCCTGCCTGCATGGCTACCCAACAGGTTATGCCAGCACAGCATGGGAGAGAACAAGCAGCGGTGATGACAGAACCATGCCCAAAATTCCATGGGGCATAAGATTAAACCTGGACAGAGTCCTCTTGGGCTCTAAAGTGGTGACCATTTATAGCAGACTGCATGGTACGCCAGAAGAAAATTATCTCTGAATAACACAGCTTGAGATGTAGTGAATGCAGGAAGATAAAATCCCTGACAAAATGCTGCATGAATTTTCCTAACAGACAAGTCAGCTAAGTACAGGGAGGGCCTGTTCAAAACAAGTACTAGTGTAAACATGCTTTTTCTGTCTATTTCTTCATGTATAACCTTAATAAAAATTTTAATTGTGTGTCTTATTTTGGACATTTGAAATACTTTTACTTACTACTGAATCTTATTTTAGGCCAGCTTAAGAGTAATTTCAAGGCTAGTTAACAAAAGGCATTTCTCACATCTCTTTAGGTACTTTCTCCAGAGTATCCAAAGATTCAAAGGATATGCCCTCACTCACATCACCCTCACAAAATGCCCAGGAACAGTCCAAGAGCTGGTATCTTTTCAGACACTTTCCACTATCAGTAAAGTCTCCTCAGTGTTACCCACTGGAAGACCTCTCTGGCATGCAGAAGAATTGTAGGAGGCACACACAATCCTGTGGAGGCAAAAAATAGTGAATAGTGTGTCTATATTAGTGTTTCTGTTTGGTTCAAGAGTGTGGTTTCAAGCTATCTCCTGATGGTCCCCAATCACCATACTTCGGTTTACAGTGCAGAGAAGGATCAAAGCACAAATGCTGAATTGATTTTTGACAAAACTAAACAAGATGCACTCCAAAAGTGCGTGTAATGCGCTCCAGCCATCACTTAAAAGGTTACTTACTTCACGAGCTTTGAGCTAGCATGAAGCAAAACACCATGAACAGTGTGGATGTGGAACCCCCAGTACTAAGTGGCTTGCTCTACAAATCTGCTTCTCTTAGGCTGCACTACTTGCTAACATAGTTAAATACAGTTTAACACAGTTAAATTGAAGGAGGTTACAAAAGGTAAGTTAACTTAGTGAATTACAGTCAAAAGCCTTATGTAGGTACAGCACGAAAGAAAAGTGGTTTTTAGAAATTGTCTACTTACTGTTGCAGAATTGAAAGAGCATGTAATTATCCAAATATAAAGAATTTCTGCATCTGCCTGTTTTTTCCTGCAATGGCTGCTAGTTGGAATGTCAGCATCTAGGGGTTTAAGTTTAAATTTATGTTTTGAATGAATTATAATATATATTTTGCTATTGCCTCAAATGGCTGCAGGCTGATGTTTTCACAATATCTTAAACATAGAGGAAGCTCTTGAACATGCCCTAATTGTTAGATACTTTCTAGATGCTAATGAGAACCACATTTTAAAGTGTTTTTTGTCTGCATATTTTTCATATGCGCAGCTGAAATTACTTTCCAGAGGCTGAACTACAGGTAGAATATTTTTAGCAGGTGTTTGTTTGGTGCAGAAAACGGATACTAGGAATAATCTGAATATGAAGACTTGCTAAAATTATTGAGGAGGGTACCAGAAGCTGGTACTGTTCTGGTAAGAAATACTGAAAATGATTACTATTTCACATCTAAAATCTCCCTTATGATTTGATGAGCCCTCACAGCATCTTACACATAACAATAACCAAATATAAGACAGGCTATCAAGGAATTAAGAGATTTTTCTAATATTAAGGATAATCCATGATGTTCCAATTTAATGCTATACAGAAATGCCTTTTCCAGAAAGAAGTTCTGTTCATCAAAGCACTCAAAAAAATCTACTTGAACCCTTTTCTGACAAAACAATGGTGAAATGACAACTAGTATTTTCACTAATTCTCTTTGATCAACTGCCAAGCCAAAGAGAAAAGTCATGTACTGAAACCATTGTGCATAAACTAGAGCTATACCCTTTCAAATAAAGAAATAGGAACAGGCAGGTGAGCACCCTTGAAGCTTAACGATCACAGGAAATTCTTCAGCAGTTGCCTTTTTCAGCAGTTGCTTTTAACATGAACTTTAGAGTTCCCATTTTGATCTTCAATGCTTAGAAAAAAAGCCTGAGTCTCACTCAGATAAGAAGGTCGCACACATTTGAGACACGAGTAATAGTTTTAGTTCTTACCCAACTGGAATTTAACTGGCAAGATCAGACCTTAAGGTTTTACAGCTTACCTCCCTACTGTGGAACAGAGCATGTTCCTAAAAAACAGATGTCAGGATAGCATTAGATTCTGGAGCAGTTTAAATACGCCCAACTTGAACCATATGCATCTAACATTCCCAACTTCTTGAAGCTCTGTGCCTTGTCTTCTGTATTATCTACAGAAACACTCTGTCCATGCACCATCTTTTAAAGATATGTTTCACAACATTTTTCATCACTATGCTTAATTTACAGCTTATTTTTCCAGGGAGGCTGATTTTGAGGATCCTTGATTTACTGTAGGCTTATTTAATGTTTCCCCTTGAGTATTCAGACAACTAAAAAGGAAAATGAAGCTAAAAAAAGAGGAAATGAAAAGTACCTATTCCCTTTAATCTTTGTTTTTTTCTGCTTTTTCTGGAAACAACATGCATTTTTCTCACCAGATACGTACTCACTTTTAGGCATCTTGCTGCTTTCTCCTGATTTTTTTCTGAGATGAAGAGTCAGACAGGGAGTACATAGCAAACCTTTGGTTTCTCACCATCTACACTACTATGCCACTATTCTACATCATAGGAAAGAACCATGTCAGCGGGAACCTATCTAATATCTATTTGAATTCATGGAAATTTTCTTCTTCCAGAAACATACACTGCTACCAAAACTTTCCTACGACAAGATTTGCAAGTACCTAGGTAAAAGGATACATACCTGCCTGACATCAACGTCTTTTACAGTCTGGTCTATCTTCATAATCGCATGAAAACTGTTTCAGGAAGGGGTAAGAAATAGGAGAATAGAAGTATATTGGTTTGCCAAATTCCAACCAGTGCCACATTCAGTGCCTCTTCAAGAATTACTGAATGAAGGTTTTATAGACTTCATCTCAGGCCTTGCTATCAATCTCTCCCTAAATGGCCTATCCCAGGGCATTAAAACCAGTTTGCTAAGAGAAAAGGGGGGGGTTATTTTATTAATTGCAATCTCTGCCTATTCCGTCATTTGCAGAGATCCTAGGAACCTTCCCCTTCTGAGTCAGACCTGCAGGATACTTCACTTTTAATTCCTGAAGAATGCATATTGTTCTTCATCCATACAGCTTCCCATAAAATGATTCTGCATAAGATTTCAGTATGAATTTAAATCTCCCACAGCATATATTTTTTTAAAAAACAACAAACAAACAAACAAAACACAAACCAAAACACCAGCAAAAAAAAACCAAACAAAGAAAACCACACCATATACTTAAATTTCTACTTCCCACTTTTAGGTCTCAGAAGTCACATATGATATAGAGAAAAGCCAACAACATAAACACAAGAATTTTTTTTTAAATGAAAAATATTCCACATAGATTTTAAGTTCCCTACAATATACAGTACAATGAAGAAAACTAAGAATTTCATAACCACACAGTAAGTACTCAAAAGCCCAAAATATATTATAATTCAAAGCCCACATGCATTCTGCTTCTTCACTCTACTACATAATAATTGATATAATTTAATTCAAAAAGGAAAAAGTATATCTGAGAAACAGGTATTTCTAGAGTTGTGGTCCTAAATACTTATGCAATACTTAATAGATTACTATATTGGTCTACTAATACCATTTGTATGTTGAACACATAATGAAGTCTCATATTAAGTATAAAACTATGAAAGATTACTGTTCCAGGTAACTCACTTGCATATGGAGCTAAATTAAAATTGAGTCAGTTCTTTCAGGTCTTGGTATACATCAAAAAACACTTTATTGCTCAAAAATAGATTTTGCAATGCAGAGCTATTCACTAAATCACTGAAGTCAGCCAGTGGAAGTTTTTCTATTTATCTCATAGTATGAAGAACAGACATTGCATTTTATTCCTTACAAAATACCATTAATATCATTCACCCACCTTGTATCATGGGATAGAGCCCTGTTTTGCAGGGTTTTGCAAAATGTACATAGAAGAATATTATTCTCGAGGGTTTATGCTCATTTTTTTTGCACTTGACAAGTTAGGCATAAAATAGGCTTCAATAAATTAGTAGGAAAACAAAACAAGTAATCAAAATATCACATACAAATCTCTTGCAAAATGAGATTTTCTAAGTTAACTGCCTAATTAAGCCTATTTTTTGCAAGCACTTCTTTATGCAATTACTGTTCCTTGTAAACTTCAACTTACTTTTCTCAATTGTTTTGCAATTAAAAAAAAAGCCCAACCTAAAAGGATATGCTATTTTTTTAATAATTAAAAACTTCCCACATAAAAAAAGGCTGCTACCTGCTCATTTCCCATATGGTTGTTCATTATCCTCCTATTCTCCAGGAACAACTTTTTCAGGCATTCTGCTAAAATTTCAAGAAGAATTCTGTCATAAGCAAGACTACTAATATAAGACCATTTCAATACAAGAGGCAGAGAGTTGCATACTGCATCTACACATAGGAACAGAATGTAAATTATTTCTTTTATTTAATATGCACTTCAATACCTTATAAATATTCGAACAAGAGCTAAAATTTCTTCTCATTTACTTATCAGATCCTCTTATTGCATAATATCAATCTCACAAATTGCAGACAACAAAAACTATACTTACTTATCTTGGGGAAAAAAAATTAAACCCTATCAGCAAAACTGTTTCAACCACCAGAATAAGAAAAAAAATATTTTCCCACATATTCAAAATAAAATTTTTTTATCATGAACAACTGAGAAAGCAAAGTGAAAATCTTAGCTTTCACTTCACAAGGCACTGCACAGCAAACTTCTTTGCTTTTAAAGTGTTATAAATTTCAAAATAGACATTTTCAGAAAAGCTATGGATGAAATCCTAATATGATATAAAAGTACCTCTCAACAAAGATGGTCTGCTCTCTTACTTGGAAAAACAAGCATGCAAACAAAGAGACAAATATGGCTAAATCAAGATTAAAGGTGAGAAATTCTGTGTCTGTGTATCAGGCTTTTGTATGCTAGACTCTCCAAAGCATGGACTGATAATCATATCTTGTTATTGTCCAGTTAACAAAGCCAGCAAACCAACTAAAGGTTATTCCAGAACTAAATTAGCTCTCATGAAATCCACAATCACTAATTTTTAAGGTAAGTAGCACAGAAGGTTTTCCCACAGTACTGGAAAAGTGGACAAATATAAACCTAGGAAAGTAAATGAAAGCATAATGTAATGGATAAGTTCTGTACTGCTAAATATGAACTACAGACATGGAGCATGGGCAAAGATGGAAGTCTTTCAACTGTATTTGGGTAACTAAACTCCAAATCAAGAAACACTGATTAGACAAGACTTCTCATCCCTGCTCTGTAAGAACACATAAACCTCCAAATCAATGGCCATTTCTTACACAAGCACGTATTAATTAAAACATCCACGTAGAGTTGGGAAATAATCTCTTGCTTTACACACTTTTAACTTCAGTGTTTCCACTACTTTCAGTTCAAAAGAAACAGTATAATAGCAAACAAATTAAACTCTAAGTAAAAGAGTCTGCTCTATCAGTAAGATTCCAGTCACCAATTTTTGTTCCACATTGCACATTAAGAAACGGGGAAAAAATCCAGGATGTTCACCCTCTTTAACTATAAAAGGTAAAGGTTCCACTTCAGCACCATTAAACTATAAAAAGGAAACTGGACAATCTTATGGATCACAGTCACTAGACATAAAAGCTTTTCATCATAGCCATAAAAAAAAATAATCAGAAAGAAAGGCTTTTGTGGCTACAAATGGCAAAGAGGGATAACCAGTTTCTATGGATAAACTCAACATTATGACAGCCTAACAGACGGGAAAGACGAAAATCAATGCTGCTCAGGGTCTAGAATGTTTTACCCTTAACGCAAGTACAGTATTTCTCTACTTCTAGAATTCATTCGCTGAACTATGGTTTTGGAAGAAAACTAAGGCTCCTAAGAAAAGCTACTGACTTGAATCCTACATTTTGAAGATGTGTGCCCAGTAAGATGCAGTGTTTGAGAGAAAGGCAGATCAGAAGCAAAAAGCTTATCAACTTCAATTTAGACAATTAGGGCAATTTGACAATAAGTCTTAGCAAGCTTAATGTCAGTCCTTACCCTCCCACCCACACCTCTGTAAGAAAGTTTACCGTAACTTCCAATGCATGTCCAAAACATGAATAGCATCACTACTAAGATCTTGCAATTTACATGCTATTAATGAAGAACCTTAGAGGAAAGGATCTCATGAAGTAGGAGAGGCATATGAATTTTTAGTTGGAAAACCAACAGCATATATATTTCTAACACAGTCTGACCAGCAATAGTGACACCTTCAGTATTTTGTTCGCTACGTTTCTCAAAGATAATTTTTACAAACTTTTACATCAGTGAACTTCAGATCTGCCAAGGTAATCTCTTTGTTTGGATGATGTTCTCAAGCAGACAACGCCCTCGCTATCTGAGAAGAATGCTTGCTTCAAAGTGATAAATTCAGAGAGTGTGTATGAGCTGTCTTATTTCAACAACTAAATGGTCTCAGACACTAAAAAATGCTGGTGTAATCTTTCACAATACAGTGCTAAGAGGCTAAAAAAGGTCTGAGGTTACGCATTCAGAAACCTTAGTCTGCTTTATTGCATAGGCCTATGGCAATAACTAGCATTCAAAATGGTTTAATCTTTACATAGATGAAGAAAAGAAAAATAAAGTGCCTGAGAAAGAAATCACTAGTGAAGGGTTGCATTTTGCAAAACCCCCTTACTCTCTTTAATTGTAAAAATGTTTCATAATGGTGAAAAGCTGTATCACCACTTTTTAAGCAATGCTAAATGCCATAAAACTATCCTGAAAAAGAAAACTGTCTGAGGTGTTTTTGGTTTTTTTTTTTTTCCAAACAAGGAAGAAACAATATAAAAAGAGGAGCAAAGATAGAAAATGCTGTTTGTGTCTGCTGATGACTCTTCCTCACAGACCTACCTCAAGAGCAGACAATGAATGAAGCTTTATTAGCCAAACCCAAATTTGACAATATTTTTAATCAGGAATATTCTGAAAAAAAAAAAAAAAAAAGTAACAAAACATTAAGTTTTGACCAGCTACATTTGATGCTTACCTGGCAGAAAACAAGAAGAGAGGTAAATAAGAAGAAAATGGGGATGGAGAGGAAAAAGGACAAAATAAAAGAGCAACCAGGCAGAACCAGTCTCTCTTTTTTTGCCATAAGGCTAGTGGAGATGGCAACATTGTTTAGATCTCTCTGGACAGTTCTAGTCAAGGGTTTGCTTAGTCCCTCACATAACAAGAAAGGTCACAGATTATATAACTTTTACCAATGTCACCACCAGTGAAGGGTGACCTGATATTGATTCAACTCTGGGCACCGCACACAGTTCCTTCCCTTTTCTAGCCAACTTCAACGTTACAAAACTCTGTACTTACCAATCCAAGTTCAACAGCCTGATACCAATGGTAACTGATTAACAACCATTCTGTTAAAGGTATCCCAAACATGGAAGACTTGCAAGGGGCAACCAGAATAATTCCGTATACAGATTTGTATTTTACTAAGGAAGCATTGGTGTACAATACTGCAGACAGGGCATGCATATAATCCAACCTTTACCACAAATGTACACATTTTCCTCTTTTTTACTTGTTTCTCTACCCCACATTTCTTGTTTCTCTGTGTGTGTTTCTTTTCTTTTAATTTTTTTTTTTTTTTTAAAGGAAGATATCTAGAACACTTATATTACATCGTTGGCCCAACTCTGCTATCTCACTCTCCATCACAAAAATCTCCCAATCTGACAGTTAGTTAGCCTCACGGTCCTTTTAAAATGTATTTTACCATAAGGGTAACCTCATGACAACATAACACTGACGCTCTATTATTAGTTTATGTGCCTGCACTATGTAACAATGACAGAAGAGGGAAAACCTAGGTTTGGAACTTAAGTGAGCAGTATTTTTAATCTGAACACCTCATTAAACACTGAGGCTGAATATGACACTTTCATGGTTACATTCTTTTCACACGTTGCATAATGTCTTGAAATGATCATGCATAAAGATTATAACGCAATTGTTATCCACAAACTGGTGAGACTTCCTATTTGCATAAGACATAACTCTCTAGTTTACAAGTTTCAGTTTTTATAATCCGTCATTGTTTATATTTCCCCATTTCAGTAAATAAGCTTAACTCTACAACTTTCTGCATAGAGACTCAAAAATAAACATGAATGACATCTGCAAATCAGCAGATGCTGTATACACTAGAGTACTTTTCCAGATTTCAGGAAGACAGTTCTTTCACGTTGAGAAAATGTCCTAATTATGGACTCCATTCTTTGCATTGCCTCCTAACTAAAAGACCTTGACAGTTTGGATATAAGAGAAGTTAACAAGTAAATTTTTAAAAAAACCAAGGTGCTGCATTCTGCATAATTTTGCATTTGAACACAGTAAGTTACTTTGGCTAAGCAATAACCCAACCTTCTATTTCTCTAATCCATTGTACCTGTCATCATTTGTCACAAATGAAGAAATACACACTTGTTTCTAGGTAGGAAACTAGCAATACACACACAAACAAAAAAGGTCTACTAAGCAAAACTAAATACAATAACTTACTTAAAACAAAATTGAATGTAATGAAACTAAGCTACATGTATTAATATATTCTGGAGCCATGTGTATCAATCTTGACAACAGAGAAGACTAACAACATGCCCAAGACATTTTTTTATGTCCTCATTTAAAAATAAACATACAACTTTATTCCAAATTAATTCAGAGGAGTTACTCCTAAGTAAACTTAAAATTCCATCTGAATACTACCATAAGGTGCAATAATGGTACTTCTAAACTGAGCACACCAGGTCCAGTAGGAACATAAATCTATATGCCTCTGATGATAAGCCCACAAGTATATATTGCTAACAAAACAAACATATGGCTATGATCTTAATTAGAAAAGCTAAAGAAGTCATGTTATGTGAATTATCTAACTTCTGATCACTGAGCTATTCTAAATGATTAAACCAAAAAACAGTGCTCATACCTAACCTTTCCATTCCTACACTTATTTCTTCATACACCAGCCAAGAACCAATTATTAGTTCATTTCTATGAGAAAAATATCAGAAGAGTGACTTTTTACATTTGCTGTCTTTCCACAACTGAAACAGCAGAAACGACTAGGGGTTTCAAACCCTCCAAAGTACAAATATTCTCTTTCAGGGGTTAAAGGAAATGCCTGAGTGGAAAGTAATTAAGTTTGCACAAATATGTGATATTAAAGTAACACATTTATAAAAAATTTTCTTTCATGTCTACAAACATACACAAAAAGAAGACCAGGAAAACTGTTAGAAACCAAGACGTCCCCTTTTCAAAGTGGCAAAATAATTATTTGCAAAATTTTTCAGCCTGCAATTCAAAACAATGGCAGTAAGGGGAAAAGGGCTAAAACTGTTCTGCTCACTTACACCTTTTGGTTTTCCCTTAAAAACAAAAAATTAAAATCAGGCCACATGCTCTTCTCAATGGAATTGCAAATTATGATACAAAGTTACAAGAGTTTTATAGTGCTCAAAGAGGATTTATAGTACAAAATAAAAGCCCATGTATTCTGATAGATTATCTGAATCTATTGTGGGACTTAATCGTTATTTACATGATTATAACACCATATGTATCTGGTGCTGGATTCTGGGAGCATTACAGGTGAAAATTATTACAACTCACTGATCAACATAAAATACTAATCCAAGTTACACAGCATGAAGTTGGACAAAATATGCAAAGAGCACTCTGTTAGCAGACAGCTCCTTCTCACTTTAACTTTTACAATAATATGGAATTGCAGGAATGCCCTAGCTTTCAGGAACAAACGGTTCAAACTCCCCCAACTTGACTTTTGCATCTGGTCAAACCTGCTCTGCCCTTACTAAGAATGTGACCGCCAGAAGTAACAGTAAGGATTTCCACTTCTATCACACCGTGCTTTTCTAAAGCTTTACCGTCAAAATAACCTTGCAGGGAAACGCTTCTGACGAAGGGCTGACCTCCCTCCTCCCCGGCGGCGGCGGCGGGAGTTCAGCACCGGGCAGGGGAACAGCGCACGGCGCGCCGGGGGCTCCCGCCAGCCCGTCGCCGGGCGGCCGAGCCGCTGCCCGCGGGCACGGACCCGGATCCGAAGGCGGGGCCCTTGGGGTTCAATACCGCCGGGTTTAATAAATAACTTTCGGGTTAACTCCAGGCCTCCTCTCCAATGAATGCATCCCCTTTCACTCCAAACATCTTCCGACTCCTAAGCCTGCTCGCAGCGCTGCTTTCCATGAACAGTCATGTCTTCCCAGGCTCCCGATAAAAGCTACCGAGCTTGACGCGCAAAAATTTCACTAAAATCTCTCGCTCCTTCCCTCACCAGAACCGCTATTTACGCCCTTATATGCTCGACTCCCTCAGGGCTTCATTTCTAGGCGTACCGAGCTTCCACCGGAGTGCCGTGCTCTACGGTACACCGGAATAACTGCAAAGCTCTCCCCCAAAGGCCGAAGAAACCCCGAAGTCTGCAACACACCTACCCGCTATGGCACTGGGAACCATCCTGTGCAACCATCGCATGTCATGTGCCAGCGGTTTATTAAAGGATCACCCATGCGCTATGAGCAGCAGCATCGTACATGCCCTCCTCTACCTCCCAACAGAAAGCACACAGGCACACGCATATTCTCCCCCACCACCACCACCTCCCACCCCCCGAAAGTAGACGCCAGGGAGGGGGAGGGGAAGGAGTCATCCTAAAGGTGTCTGCCGTGCGGAGCGTGCCACGCTCGAAGGCATCCCCCGGGGCTCGGAGCTCAGGCCGCCTCCCGCCGCCGCCGCCCGGGGAAGGTGGGCCCGGCTCCCGCCGGCCCGCAGCCTGCGCGGACCGCAGGCTCCCTTCTCAAACGCCTTCGCACTCACAGCTCCGCCGCGTTTGGAGAGAGCCCGGCCACGTCTCGACCTCGCGTCCCCTTCGACAGACGCCCACCCCCGCGCTCCGTCCCCTCCAGGCGGGTTATTCCCGGGCCGGTCCCCCGGGCTGCGGCGCCCAGCAAACCCGCTCCCTCGCTCGCCTGCGGCAGCGGCGCCCAACGCCGCCCGGCCTCGCGCACACGCTCCCCGCCGCGGCGCCGGCGACCGGAGCGCCGCCCCCACGTCCCCGTCCCCGGGCCCGTGCCGAGGCCTCGGCTCCCGCACGCACGGCGGAGCGGCGGCTCCCTGCGCAGCGGCGGCGGCGCCGCCGCCACAGGAGACGGCCGCCGGGGCAACCCGCGGGGCGGCCTGACGGCGCGCACCGACCCGCGGTCGCCTCCCGCCTCTCCCCCCGCCTCTCCCCAGCGCCGTCCCCGGCCGCGGCCCGTTACCTGTGAGAACCCCGACGCGGATTTGGTGGTCGTGGTTCGTTAAAATCATCCCCTCCGACGCCATGTTTCCCGGCGCAGCCACCGCACTGACAGGGAGCTAGCGGGGGAGGGGGCAGGAGCGCGAGAGCGGCGCGAGCGCAAAGGGGGAGGAGCAGGCGCGAGCGGGGCGGGGCGAAGCCGAGGAGGGGCGGGGCGAGCGCCAGTCCGCGCGAGCAGATACAACCGCGCGGAGGAGGGGGAGGGAGCGGCGCGGCCGAGCGCGAGAGCAGCGTGCTGCGCGCGGCCCAGGCAGTACCAATCCAGTGCCGAGAGCGCCGGGCCTGGCGAGCGTTGCCGCCGATCGGGGCCGGCGCATGACGCCTGGCGCGTCCCGGGGGCGGGCCCGGTCCGGTGCGGTGCGGTGCGGGGAACCCTTCGGCCGCGTAGCCCGTGGGGTGCATCTGCCGGTGCGACCCTTTTGGCAGGCAGCAGCCCTCCCCCCGAGATGCCCTTTCACCTCACACCCGGCAGCCCCGACAGCGGGGGCTGCGGGCAAGAGGCCGGTCCCGTCAGCCGTCCTGGCAGCGCAGCGGGGAGCGAGGCGGCCCCGGGGCAGCCGGTCCCGCTGTCTGGCCCAACGGGAAGCTGATACCCCCCCCCCCCCCAACCGGGTTCCCTGGGAGATCGGCGGCTCAGCCAGCGCTCCGGTTTGGCCGCTCCCCGCCTGCCTGCCCCTCCGCTGCACGCGGCATCTCCCTCAGCGCCGCCGGACGCCCCTCGGTGCCGCCGAATTCCAACACTTTTCACTTCTGTTTTTCACCTGGAGCAGCTCCTTCACTGCGGCGATGGCACCGCCGCGCCAGGGCTAGGGCCAGCGCCGGGAGCTGGTGCCGAGACCCGCTCCGAGGCGGGAGCAGGGCAGGAATTCCCGGTTCAGCGAACCACAGCGGATTTAGGTTGGCGTGAACCAGGTGCGCAGACGGGCCGTCAGGAGCTCGCAGGCAGGTTGCTCTTGGTCGCCAGAATCCAAAGTCGTTTTCATCATCTGGTTATGCTGGGTTAACAGTTCAGTTCTTCAGACCACTGATAATGGGAAAAGATAGAAGAAATACCCCGTGTCTCAGGGAAATCACACTAGTAGCACTTTGATGGGGCGGTGCACCAGCACACGGTATCAGTATTTCTATATTGGCACAGCAGTTGCAGTGTGTGCAGCCATAGAGGCTGAGAATTTAGGCTCCAGAGATCTCTGGTTATGCAATGGTATAATACAACATATGTGGGTGGGTGTAAGCCTGAACCCAAAACAGCATGGTTACCGAAGATATACTGCATCGCTGGTGCTCATACTGCTGTTCTCTCACGGGTTCAGTCACTATGTGTTGAATATTCTGCTGTAGACACGGCAAAAAGATTTATTTTTTTTTCTCAAACGTATCTGAAATTATCTAAAGTACAAACAAGTAGCTTGACATTTTGTAGCTTCCTGCAGAGGATTCTCACACCCTACACTAAAAACAGTATTGTTTATTCAGAGCATCTCACAGTCTCTCTGTGTAGCCTGTTGATTTGTTGCTCTTGTGGATGGTAAGAAGGAGGGGCAGAATTCAGATTTCACTGGCAACATTAGCTTTAGTATTTCCTGCCTTATAAGTGCCTACTAGTGGGATTTGTGTGGGATTTTTTTTGTATAGAAATGTAGTAGAGGATTGTATTAATGTAATGAAATACTATAAGTTTACAAGTTTTTAGAAGACTGAGTCAAGAAGAAGCTGAAATCAGTAGGAGGAGTTTTATTATCGTAGTATGAAAGTCTTTGTAAACTAGATTGTTAATATAATGGTAGATCCATAACAGCTCAAGAGAAGGTTGTAAACGAGATGATGTCGTGCATTCAAGTTTTCAACACAGTAAGGAAACAAGTGTGTGTGAGGAAGAAACCTTTTACTGCAGGGACATGTTCTAGGAAATGTGGTGGCAGTCCATACCAGAGTTCATGTTGAGTGTCCAGAGGAAAACAAGTTTTCCTTGTCAAAGTCAATACACAACTGATAGTCACATGTTGTCCTGGTCATATCAGTGCTGAAGTATAATTCAGCTTAGTAACCGCTCCGAAAATTTTTTACATTACTTTGTCTACAAACTGTTAATTATTAATAGCTGTCCATCAACAAGCACCACTCTTTCATTAAGCTGGCTCTTCCAGCCATGTTTGTTCCATGTAGTCTTAGTCCACTGGCTGACGGTAGGCTTTCTTATTTTATCATGAGCATTATAGAATGACATTTTTTAAATACTCATTTGGGTAAAACAGTTTGAGCATTCAGGAAGCACTTGTTTTGTTACCTGTAGAAATCTTGATGAAAAAAAGAAGAAACTTCAATATGACTATGGGAAGATACCAGTTTGTTCTGTTGATTACTGTGTGGGCAAGGACGATTTAAAAACTCATTGAAAGTTATCAAAGACATCATACTTAGAATAGGTGTTCAATATAATTTCTGTAATTTTGTTGTCACACAGGTCTGATTTTTTTTTCCAGTGGCTCCTTAAATGTAATTTCTTAACTCTATCCTTTTTTCTTTTGAATTGGTTGGCTAGCTGGATCAGCAGTGGGACACAGCTCTTCAACTGTGTGCCATTGGTACATATCCAGCTGAAGTCATGAAGTAGCTGGCTTAATGAATCATTAATGGAATTCAGAACATTTTATTTCTATGCCACTGGTGCAAATCCAAGTAAGGTCAAGAGACTAGCTGGCTCTGTGGTTCAGTAATAGGAAACAGACTTCTACCTCCAGCTTATTGATGCAAGTCTATAAAGGATCAGGAAACTCTAAGTTTTGAGACATTAAAATACAAAGCTTTTCCAATGCGCCATTGGTTTAAAGTCAATCTATTATACATTATTACTTTCTGATATGTTTCAATAGTCTGTATTGATCTATAAATTTTGAAAAAGAATAGTATAAACATTTTCTGTGTAGCCACTGATATAACACAATACTCATCACTCAAAAAGAAGGTACAAGAGGTGATTTCTTCAAACAATCCCTTCTCTTAGGCAAGCATCTAGGGTAAAGATGGAACGTGCACCACAATTTAGCTGTGTAAGTCTAGCAAACCATCTGAATGTCTGAGTGGCCTAGTCCATCCTTGCCGCACCATCTTTGCCAGAGGCCTCCTGAGAACCCTCTCTGGGTTTACACCTCCAGTCAGGAGTAGGAACCCAGCTTCAGTGACTGTCCTAACTATTAGTGGGAGGGAAATGTATTTTGCTGAGGGTAAAACTGCATTACTCCTTGCACCACACCAACATTTGCAAGGTCAGATTTGTGCATTAAGCAAATAGCCTGTCTGCGAGATTACAAAATGAGAGAAGCTGTTAAGTCTTCCACTTGGTAACAAACTGTATCACAACTTATCTCACGCCCAATTGCAATATGGGCATGTGCAGCAATGATGGGCATGTGCTGCAATGACAGGCATGTGGAAAACTCTGAAGGAAAGGTGGCCCAGACAGACATCCATGCATACAGCCTCTTTCCCTCACTGCCTCCTCCTACTCAGCTACCTACTGTGGTGTAACTTTTGAAATGGCACCATATGCTCAAGGATACAAGTTCACATATATTCTCAGAAACAACAACATCTGGAAGAGTGAAGTTTACTGAGCTTATATGGTATGACTTTGATGGCTCTGTGATAGTGACAACCATATGAGTTGTCTCCAATCCACTTCCCTTGCAGCCCTTTTTTTTACTGTCATACTCTGGTCAGAACATAAAAGCAAAAGCTCTTCCTTCCCCATCATCCTGCCCAGGAAAAAGGTTGTAGTAAAACTGTATCTTCTAATTATTTCATGCACAAAGCAGGTCTATCCAGCTTGTCTCTTCTTTCTCTGAGATTTCAGATGTTGCTGTTTTGCTGCTCAGTTGAAGAAATGTTTCTGTCTCTACAAGCCTTTGGAAATGTATGTTCTGTAGGATTCTGTCCAGGGCACCTTGGACCAATGTGTTTTGTGGCATTATACAGACATACATATTTCTGTGCAGACTTTCCCAGATAGAATTCAAGAAGTGCCAGGCAGGGAAATTCCAATTTGAAGTATACCCTCAGCTTGGTACCAAGGGTTTGAATGCATCACTAAAGGGCAGTGGAAGTCCTGCAGATCCTGTGCAAAGGATTGTCTTTTGGTTCATCATCATTAATTTTTTGTCCATCATCCATTGAGCTGGTCCTACTAGAAGTCTTATTTCTTTGCACCACCTTAAAGAAGATACACCAGATATTTTGCTGTAGTTTTTCTAATCTGCCAAAGTAGGCTTTTCTTGAAGAACAGTACACTAAAAAAGAGCTTACATTCTTTCAGAATGATTTGGAAATGGTGCTAACCAAAGGTGATTTTTAGAGAATTTTGCAGTGATGAGAAGCTTGATGCTCCCCAGTATTAATTCTTCTGGGTCACTGCAGCCCTTACTGACAATCCTCCAGTGCACAACCCATCTGAGAGCAGAACCAAGGTCTCTGAGATAGGTATGCAATATGTGCGACATCTGACTACAAATGCAGTTCAGTTGATTCACTACTAGTATGGGTGCCTGACAAAAATAAATGAATCTTAGCGTGACTCCACATGAGTGGTGTTGACACATTCAATTGTCTGTGCTTCGTTTGCTGCACAACAGTAGCTATTTTAGAAAAGCAGTTGATGAGTTTAGCATACACAAAGAGTAGACAGATTTAAAAGACATCTTTCTGGAACATTCTATTTTTGAGATATCACTTTGACAAAACTGCCTCATTAAGGACTTGGATATGAAAAGTAGGAAAATGCTTTTGGATCTCATGTAAACTAAATTCAGAATTCTGATGAGCTGAATCAGTTCTTTCCATACATTATTTTCCTTTATCTGTGTATCCCCTTGTTTCCATGTAAGAGATGAAATAAAACTTTAAGAAATCTTGGTCTTGATTAATAAGCAACACAATTCCAAACTATATGAAATAAAGCAGAAAGAGAAAAGAGAAGGTAAGTACTTTGAACCCACAATTAAATTATAATATAATTATAATTGAAATATAATATCTCAGAATGAATCACAAATGATCACCACATATTGTGGCCAAAAGTGAACAAATTACAGCTTGCTTCTACAGGAGACCTTGTTGTGATGTTTGCTTTGTCTTAATAGAAGCATTAAAAATACTAGAACAGATACTCTAAGGAAGAGGAAGATACTGTATGGAGAAGGGCAGCTGCAACCCCCTGCCAGCTTGACTGAAAGCAAATTCTCCAACATTCATAGAATGATAGAATGATAGAATCATAGAATGGTTTGGGTTGGAAGGGACCTCAAAGATCATCTAGTTCCAACCCCCCTGCTGCGGGCAGGGACACCCTCCACTAGACCACGTTGTCCAAAGCCCCATCCAACCTGGCCTTGAACACTTCCAGGGATGGGGCCTCCACAACTTGTCTGGGCAACCTGTTCCAGTGTCTCACCACTCTCACAGTGAAGAATTTCTTTCTAACATCTAATCCAAATTGACCCTCCTTCAGCTTAAGGCCATTACCCCTTGTTCTGTCACTCCATGCCCTTGTAACCAGTCCCCCTCCAGCTTTCCTGTAGGCCCCTTCAGGTACTGGAAGGCTGCTGTAAGGTCTCCCCGGAGCCTTCTCTTCTCCAGGCTGAACAACCCCAACTCTCTCAGCCTGTCCTCATAGGAGAGGTGTTCCAGCCCTCTGATCAGCTTCCTGGCCCTCCTCTGGACTCACTGCAACATCTTAATGTCCTTCTTATGTTGGGGGCCCCAGAGCTGGACGCAGTACTCCAGGTGGGGTCTCACAAGAGTGTAGTAGAGGGGCAGGATCACCTCCCTCGACCTGCTGGTCATGCTCCTTTTGATGCAGCCCAGGACAGGGTTGACTTTCTGGGCTGCGAGTGCACACTGCCGGCTCATGTTGAGCTTCTCATCAACCGACATCCCCAAGTCCTTCTCCTCAGGGCTGATCTCAATCCATTCTCCTCCCAGCCAGTAGTTGTACTTGGGATTACCCCAGCCCATGTGCAGGACCTTGCACTTGGCTTTGTTGAACTTAAGGCAGGTTGCACAGGCCCACCCCTCAAGTCAGTCAAGGTCCCTCTGAATGGCAGTTGAAGAATTGAAGAATATTGTGTTTCAGCTCTGAACTACATGCAGGTAGGTTTCAAAGGGTTTCTCAGCATTCAGACCTATGCAACTATATCAACAAAAAAAATTCAGGCAAAAAGCGAGTAGCCATGCCTTCCCCAGAAATACTGTTTGTTGTTATCCATAGACTATGCCTATAAAACTAGTCCTGTGTGCTATCTTTGATGCCTAGTCAGTGATGGTGTGAGAAGATTTGGTCTCTGTTCATTTTTTATGAGTTTGCTTGGGTTTCTGCTCCTCAAGAACAAGATCGGTACCTTATTTGCTGTTTCTGCTTATAAATCTCTGCATTGCAGACCAATAAAAGAGGCTTGCCACCTGTGCACATATAGATTACCAGATGACTCAATTGACATGGCACATTTTTGAGCCATTGTATGTAGTCACATTAAAGGCAAGAAGTTTTTAATACACAGCCTTTTATATATTTTTGGTTTAGACAAGGCAACAATTTGTTAGATAAGTCGTATTTAGTCTCGTTCCAGAACTCTTTGTTTCCTTAGCTTCATCTCAGATACTTCTTTAACGCCCGATATAGGCAGACTGTTGGTATCAGAAGTCTACCTCTTCCATAGGTAATCAAAGTTCAAGCAGCAAAACACACAGAAAAACAAGCTTTCCATTAACAGACTTTTCTGTATGTCTTTTCATTTCCATGACACTCTTTAGTCTTGTATAGGCTTAACTTCCATCTGTCCTGCACTACTTATTTAAAATGCTAATCAACAGCTATTGCCCTAGTATCCAAGTATGTCACAATCAATGTATTTATCCTGGAAAGGTCTGAAAGATCAGACACTATTAGTCTTGGTTTAGAGAGAGAGGGGTAACAGAGCTGCTGGCTGCGTTACAACCGACTTGCTGATGGATGCCGTGGTATGACGGTTTCTTGATTAAGGACCTGTCACAGTCTCCTTGGCTGCTGCTGAAGCAGCATATGGGCGCACCCTTGGGTGTCACCTCGATGGAAAGACAAAGCTGGACAGGGCATTCAGCTGGGACCTGGGAGTTCAAAAGTGCTTCACATCTCCAGTTAAATTCTGGCCCAAAATCTCAATTTAAATCTACACCTCCGAGTGTGCTAGGTAGCAAGCTGTCAGCTGTTCTGGATGGGTTAAGGCTTTCAAGTCCCTCTTGTTTACAGGGTTTGTACTTTGAGTAAACAAATATTCTTAAGCCAGAGGGTGAATACTCAGGCATGACTGACTATTCATGATATTAAGGAACTCACTTGGGAAAAGGGAGACCTGAGTTGTAATCATGATTTTAATCAACATTTAATCTAAAACTGGAACAGAGACTGGAAGTGAAGTGTTTCTGTGTCCAGATCCTTGCTTCTAAGTAAGAGAATCACATGTGTGACCTAAATTAATTTTTTTCTCTCTCCCCTGCTTAACTGAAATCCTTCTTTTCCCTTTTTACTCCACCTGTGAATACTGAAGCTTAAAGTCCAACCTACATAAATAAATTTACTCACATTAAATCTTATTGTCATTAATGAAAACAGTTAAATAAATGAAGCTAAGCATTCTCACAGAATCAATCCCATCTGAAAAAAAATATTTTTTGTTTTCTGGCAAAACAGAAAAGGTTTTAATAGATTATTGGAACAATGCAGAAGTTTCTGGGCAAAATACAAAATACTAAAAAGTTATTTTGTACTGAACATTCAGTTCAACTCCAAATGAAATATTATTTCTCTCTTTGATTTTAATTTAGATCTTATTTGATTGACTTTTATTAAGCCACGTTGGCAATTTCCAAAGAGAAAAAACAATGCTGAAAAGAAAAAAATGTCTTTTGAAAATGTTAGCATTTCAGGTCCTAGTGTTGCTGTACATAAGAGAGTGGATTTAAAGTTGCAGGTGCATCACTGTGTCATCCTGCTCCACTCTTCTCACCCCCCACACCTTCTCTCCACATCTGACCCTTTGTCCTCTCTGGCGCTGCACTCATCAGACTCCTCCATCAGCCAACGCGTTTCACTCCTATGGCAGAAATCTGCGTAGGATTTTAATACGGTCTGGCAGGAAACTCACTCACAGATGGGTCTGACGAGTGCCAGAGACAGCACAGCAATTAGTCTGAATGGGAGGCAGGGGTCAGGGAAAATTTGGAAAGGCGGAAAAGGACCTTCCTCTTTGGTTGGTTTTATTGCCTTGCTACACCTCATGGAATGGCATCCCAAAAGAGATCAATTCTGGAAAAAAAGGTGGTGTTTCTGACTACACCAATAGTTTGCATGGTCAAATCCTTGATCCTTTGAGCCAGTTTTACTAGAAAAATTGTTATTTTACCACTTTGTACAAACCTTGTCTCATATTTAATTGTAATATTTCAAAATTTTTGTCTATTTTCCTGTGGCTGTAATTACTCGTCAAAGTTGAAACCCAGGGATAACTTGAAATTATATTTTTCAGCAAGTAATAACTTACTCTCCAAAAAGTTTCATCTAGAAACAGGAGTGACAAGAAGTTAGTTAGTTAACAATGTGTGCATTTATCTTTATAATAATATCATATAATTCTGATATATCACTTTTTGCCTGCATGTTTTGAAATACTTAGAAATTAATTAATCAATTAATTAAGTAATCTTATTTTAAAGATTAGGAAATTGAGTCAAAACCATGGGTGTCCAGAAATCTTCAATCCCAGTCCAGGAGCTGTTTAGGCAAGCTGACTCTTATATGCTCAGAGTAACATATATGGTAGCCCCTAAATATAAGTTTCCATAGTCAAAGGATCTGGAACAAACATCTTGCATATATACAATTTTTGTAATGCTTCCCTATATGGTACTTGTAGTCATCTGTAGTTTAGCATTTTCTTGGGGGTGTACCATTCTCGTTAGCGTACCTAAATTTGTGAGGCTAAATATTGCTCCATACTCAGGCATGGGCTCATCACTCTTACTGTGTAAAGGGCTGTTTATCTAGACAGTAGCGTACTGATTTAATCTATATCCAGTAGCTACTGCTCATTTTACAGGATTACTTGAGTGAGAAAACAAGGTAATTGGTAATTTTATTCCATCAGTTTTCCAGTAACTCTGTTTGCGAGAGATGGCATTAAGATTCTTGAAGTAGCTTTAGATCAGTGTTTACAATTTATAACTTAGCAGCACAAATACACTTTTACCAAAGTTGTAACTCGTAAAACTACCTTTGTATGATTTACAGCCTTTTTCCAGGATATTGGCTACACTGTTTACTCTGCCTCAGTAAAACATGCTGACCTGTTATGTACTAACAATGACAAACTGACATCAGATAACACCTTTTCTCTTGTATTCTACCATTAACTGCTGTTAACTGTTGGTAACTTGATTTCTTCTTATTCGAACATGTATTTTTTTCAATGTATAGCTCATAAGTAAGCAATACATTGGTACTAAGAGCACCTTTCTGAATATTTTGCTAAATTGTCTCTCTGAAATCAAAGAAACTGTAGTGTCATTATCAATTTCCATTTTGGCTAAAAATAATTTATTGGGATATTTACATACCATCAAAGCAAAGCATTTTCTTATTTCTCAACGGTAGAAAGCTCGGCCTGTCTTACAACTTTGGTCCTGCAACTTCAAAATGCTCACTCTGTAGCAATGTAGTCTGCTTCTGCCGGGTAGGTTCCTTTCTGATTACAGTATTAGCATCCCGACACCCATCAATCTAGCAGATTAGTCTCCGAGAGCAACAAATCTCCTTCACTTTGTTTCCATCTTGGACATGGACCTTCTTATTCCCTGAAAGAGCTTTGCAGGGGCTCTGCTTAATGGGTTCAGCATTATTTCTAAACTGTTGCAGATTTTGAATTGTCATCACCAAAAAAAATTAGATTCCCGTTCACACAGCATTGCCTTTTTTATGTTCAGGGCTTATGACACAAGATCTTGAAGGTCCCAAATCTGGATGCCACAAACAAGTGTGTCACACTGTTTGACAACTACTTAGAAAGCCCTTTTTTATCTAGCTGACCTTTTGAAGTTTGGCACAGCTGGCAAATAAACTTGTTGTGGGAGCATGGTATCCTTTTACTTTCGTGGCTGTTCTTAGACTACACTCAGATTTCAAGTGTCATTAATTTCAAGGGTGACATTACCTTAAGCAATAATCCAGATGTTTTCTCCCAACTGTAACAAAAATACCGTCTTTTTTTTTATGACAGCAGTTTCATGAAATATGAAATATGAAATACTACTTTGAGGGCTCAAATCTCATTTTCAGTTAGAACAGTGTCTCTGTCTATATGTGGACATGTCTAAAAGCATGTGCGTGCGTGTGCATGCATGTGTATTCCTTCCCCCCCCCCCCCATTTCTGTTATTGCTTATTGTACAAACAATGAACTTGAAGAGTCAGGAGCTGTGGTCAAAATTTCCAGTAACTGTTACCAGTTGTGATGCAAGCTGATAACCCTGAAACATAAATGACTTTATGAGATGCTGAGCAGTCGCCTATCAATCAAATGTGAAAATGCATTTTTTGCTTTAAGGTTCCCAGTACCAACAGACATATTTAGAAACTGTGAGTTGCCTGAGATCACATAACATTTTAGAGCAGGAAGCAGGATAAGCATTCTGACTTTCTGATGCCCATGGTTTGTTTCAGCCATTTACACAATACTGTCCGTTTTAGCTGAAAGGTATGCCCTAGCTACATTTAGTACAGAATTTTCCACAGTTCTTTACCCGAGATGTGTTCATTTCTCTTTGTGGATTAGTTGAGTAGTGATTTTTCAGTGAACTGACTGAAAAACTTTCTGCAGGTACATAAGAATTTCATCCTTTCCACCCATCCTTTCCACCAGCAAGTAAAGCCAGTTGACTTACCACTTTGAATTCAGTATTTAAATACAGCCAGGTAGTACATATTTGTTTTACTTAGGCTCCCGCCTCACTATTTGAAAATACACTTGTCTTAAATGTGACCTGAGTGTAATTCTTGTATTTCATTTTGAAAGAGATAGTTTACTGTTCATTTTCTGTATGTGTATTTCAGGAGAATATCATCATGTCTCTGGAACTCCTTTTCTGTCTCCAGTGGTCAGGCTGCAGTATAACTGAAAAAAGCTGCTAAGTATAGAAAAATATCTCTTTAGTGGGTGAGACCTCTGAACGATTTTCAGCTTGGCTTGTGGAAGCAAACCGATTTTTTCTTTCCCTGTTACTGTTATAGCGCTAGGAATAAGGGAGGTAGTCTTTCACATAACATAAAACCTGGTATTTCCTCGCTGTGTCATCAGTTTTACAAATAAGATCCCTGCAGAGATGCTCGCATAAGACACCCTCTAAACTATACTCCATATATTGATACAAAGTGCAATTAATACTAGAATTCAAGTAAAGTTTTATAAGCTGTTGTTTTATCTGACACAATAAGTTCTGGTGAGGGCAAATGCTGTATGGGATCTTGAGTTTCAGCCATTATTAAACTTTGGAGATATTGATACTTTTTTGCCACCAACTTGTGTTAAATTCGTATAACGTTGTTCTTGATTGCGGAACGGATTTTTGTAATGAGTTGAAATTTGCAACAGTTTGGAAGTACTTCTGTACCCTTCATTGCCTAGGGCTTTTAGGGAAGCTCTAAGTCTTGGTAGATACTGTGAGTGATCCTGTTGCACAGTGTGGAGCAGAGCACACTGCCTTAGGGTGTGTGGCAGTACTGCAGCCAAGCTGCCTGATCACACCAAGAACTCACTCATAGTCAAGAGTATTTAAAATAACATTTTCTTCTTCACGTTTAATAAATATCAGTGGCATCCATTTGAGCGTATGGCCAAAGTACATCCTGCTTTTTTCACCTTTCCCAGTTGTATTTCCCCATTCCCTGTTTTGCATTGGCTCTAGCAACTGCATGTCCACAGGGAGCATCAAAGTCACTGACCTGCACCAATGGAGTAATCATATTTTTCTTTTGATGGTTCAATATTCTGTTGTATCAGTGAGTTGATCTAATTCCCGACCACAGTCATTAGGAAATGACTGCATGGAAAAAAAGAAAGAAAAAGGTGTTGGGAGGGGAGGAAGAATAGGCTTGTCCCCTTCATTGGCAGCATAATGTGAAACTTTACCTCGAAGTAAACCTTGCGACGGTGGTGCTATTTTTAAACAGGCCTGTGAGAAAATTATTGCCGTAATGTGAAACTGCACTCTCGCTGTGTCCTCCCAAACATACAGTTCCTATGACCCTTTTTTGTTTTAATCCCTTCCTTTTCTAAGTGCCCACTTTTCCTTTGTTGTGGGACTTCTAATTTAATTCTGTTATGACTTCCAAGCTATAAGTCCTTTTTGACTCCACAGACCCTATAAATGGAGGATCTTTGCAAGCACTTGGCCTCCTTACTCTCCCTTAATTCAAATTCTAAAATGAGATTCTTTACACCTTTGAGCAGAACAGTCACCATCTGCCTTCCTAAATCAGTGAGGCTCACTTCAGTGAACTAGAAATCTGTTCTCCACTCTTCTGACTCTTGGAACCACAGAGTGGTTGAAGTTGGAAGGGATTTGCCCTGTCCATTGCAGGGAGGTTAGAATTAGATGGTCTTTAAGGCCCCTTCCAACCCAAACCATTCTATGATTCTATGGTCTCTCGAGATATCTGGTACAACTTCCCTGCTCATAGTAAGGTCAACTAGGGCAGTTTGCTCAGGAATGTATCCAGTCAGGTTCTGATTATCTCCAAGGATGGAGACTCCAAAACCTCCCTGGGCAACCTCTTCCAGTGCTCAGTCACCCTCACAGCAAAACGGTTTTTTTCAGATGTTTAATCACCCTGTACTTCAATTTGTGTCCATTGCTTCTTGTGCTTTCACTGGGTACCACTGAGAAGAGTCGGCTCCATCTTCTTATCAACATCCCCTCTCCCCCCGTATGAGAGATGCTCCAGTCCCTTCATGATCTTCATGGCCTTGTGCTGGACTCTCTCCAGTATGTCCACATCTCTCTTGTACGAGGGAGTCCAGAACTGGACACAGAACTCCAGAAGTGTCTCCCCAGCGCTGGGTAGAGGGGAAGGATCCCCTCCCTCAGCCTGCTGGCGATGCTATGCCTACTGCAGCCCAGGATGCTGTTGCCCTGCTTTGCTGCAAGGGTATATGGCTGACTATGTTCATCTCGTTGTGCCTCAGGTCTCCCAGGGGTTTTTCTGCCAAGCTGCTTTCTAGCCACTCCGCCTGTCCTGGTGCCTGGGATCAGCTGAAAGCCCCAGGCAACTTCTTATTTTAAAGATAAGGTCAAATATTTAACAATTAAGTTAAGGGGTTTTTCCTTCTTGTTCTTTGTGTCGTTAAAATAGAGTTACAAGCATGATGATGATACTCTGGAGGCAAATGCATACTTCTATAAATACAAGTTACACTGAAAAGCAGACTAACAGTTAGCAGCAGTTAGCTGTTCTGTGTCTCAGAACTTGGCCATTTCTCACAAAAATTATTCACTAAATGCATTTTGGAATATATTATACATAAGTTCTAGAGGCTTTTTAGGCAAGAATGTTTTCTGCCTAATAAACTATTCAATAGCACTTTGTATTTCTTGAGCTGGCAAATAGATATAAATACACTTGGTCTCAGAGGGAAAGCCTGTCTGATATGTATACACTGTAGAGGATCAGGAACACTTTCATGAATAATCCAACTGATCTCAACACAGCAATTCATATAAATAAATGCTATGCAGTTTTAGGAAAGACTGTAGAGCAGCAGAGATGGCAGCCATGGTTGTTTCATCACAGATCTTGTGATACTTGATATTTTATTAGATTCTGAGCTCCTGGAAACATAATTTCAGTTTTACTTCCAGCATTCTTGGCTAGAAAAAAATTGAAAAGTTGAAATGACAATTTGAAAACTTAACCAAAAGACAAAACCCAGCTTCATTTTTCCTTCAAGGAAAAAGCCAAACTATTTCTCAGATCTTGATTTCTCAGCTTTGAAATATTCAGACTGGTACTACTGAAATCAGATTGAAAGGTTATCTCTGCCCAGCTCTGTAGGACCATCCACAATGGCACTCTGTGGCCAGATTCTCTGATCCTGGACCACAGGAGTGCTTTAATTGTCATGATATATAATGTGTAATATCTTCTATGTGTTAGGCCTTGGCACACCAGTCTCAGCACTCCTTGGATCCCACCTCTGAGATCATCCTTGTGTTGTATTCCAAGAGCCAGTCTGTTGGTCAGCAAACCCAGAGGAATGGGTGCCATGCTCAATAGCATCCTAATATTTCCACTGCTGGGATGTTATCCCCTTCTTCTTCTGGATATAGAATCATAGAATCATAGAATGGTTTGGGTAGGAAGGAACCTCAAAGAGCATCTAGTTCCAACCCCCCCTGCCATGGGCAGGGACACCCTCCACTAGACCACGTTGCCCAAAGCCCCATCCAACCTGGTCTTGAACACTTCCAGGGAGGGGGCATCCACAACTTGTCTGGGCAACCTGTTCCAGTGTCTCACAACCTTCACAGTGAAGAATTTCTTCCTAATATCTAATCTAAATCTACCCTCCTTCAGATTAAGGCCATTACTCCTTGCCCGATCACTCCATGCTCTAGTAAACAGTCCCTCTCCAGCTTTCCTCTAGGCCCCCTTTAGGAATTTATGTGGTTATAGCATGAGCCAAGTGTGGCATTCTTGTCTCCCTGCGGAGATGAGTGTACTCTAGAGAGCACACTTTTTGTACGGTGACCTGCAACGTGCATATCTATGAATAGAGGTGGTTGTCACAGTTTACCAGAGAAACTCTTGGAACAAGCAGGCAAAACTGTGTTATAAAACCAAAAGAAACAAATAACAGGGCCAGTACCTCCAGTTAGGGAAGTGGGATGGCAGGAAGTGCTCCTGAGGAAGGTGCTGAGTTCCTCACCTGGGCTTATTCTAGAGTTAAGGTAAAGTTAAGCTTATGGCTCTGACAATGAGAAATGGGACACATATGGCAAATAAGGGGCTTCGGTAGAAGCTGCTGCAGACAGACAAGGACTGCTGCTGGAGTTTTTCCCTGAGCAGACCTTAGCCAGGTTACTCCTACTGTCCTGTGGTGTAAATCTCAGTCTGGGGATGGAGTTAGAGTTGGGATGAGAGTACCAAGAAAACATAATCTGAAACGCAGAGTAAGAATGAGGCTCACTGGGGTTCGCACAGTTATTTGAGGGGAATTCTCCCCACAGCACTAGCTGACCTGGGTGTGTGGCAGAGTAACTAGTCTTGGGCTCAGTGTATGTTAACAGTCAAGATTAAGATTATGGCTCTGAGGAAGGGAAATCTAAGACATGCAGTAAGACTGGTGCTCAGAAGAGGTTGCCAGCATAATTTAAAGTAAGGTAGAAAGCAAAATAAACTTACTGTTTCTTAAAGCTGCATTTAGTATTTTCACAAGATTGTTGCTTGGCAGATCTTTCGTTTTTGCATTTTCTTCCTTGCTTTGTTTTTACATATCCATACTGATAGCAGACGACCTTGTTGGTTTTTTTTTAAGTCATGAAACTCACATGAATCACAGTTTTGATAGATCTCAAACAAAGGACCTAGTGTGTGCCAACTGAGAAGCTAAATCCATCTTGCTTCTCTCAGATGCGTAAAAGAAATTCCACATCATCAATTAGTTCTTCTTTTCTGTGCAAAGTCTCAGAGTTGTGTGAACTTTAGTTACAGGGGCTTCACCTACCCCTAAGTGGTAAGTACAACTGATAAAGTAATTGAAGGAAAATGAGGCAAAATTTTTCATAGAAATTTTGGGATTTTAGCATTCTCCAGTCATTTCAAATGTAGGCAAGCTGTATTCATTTCATTTCACAGTTGAGGAAACTAGGAAGGGAAAGATCTAGTGATTTATTCAAGGACATAGAAACAAAGAACTTTGGAACTGGCTCAATACTCTCAAAACTCTTCTGTTCCATTTTCTTGCCTATAGACTGTATAGGCAATAGAAATATTCCACATTTATTAGAGAAATGTTTTTTAAATATGCCCTATAGTCTTAAAAGAAGAAGGGGCTTCCCAAATCAGAGCTTGAATTGAATGGATTTGGTTAATGCAGTCAAATGACAAGATTGATTATATGTCCCACAAAGATAGAGGATGTCCTTTACCTCCAGTGTTATAACACGGGTTAGTTGTTTCTAACTATTTTTGCTCATCTTGAGAGCAGAGGGAAATGGTGGAACGGCTGCTTCGTTCCCTGCATGGCACTGCATAAGGAAGCAAGGCTAGTTCCAAGCACATCTATATTTTTATGAGAAGTTTCCTTTTCTAGGTATTATAGTTCTTCTTCAGCAGACAGATTCCCCTTCAGGTTTTCCTGGAGAATTATGCCCACTGCTTAAGATTTCTAAGTTTTGGGTCTCCAAACGAATTAAACTAATGACATTTTTAATTTTTTCCCCAGAAGGTTATGGATCACGGAGAATTAGAAGTGAGAAAACAGACTATAAGCCTTGTGTATCACAAAGGAGGAGATGGGGAGCCGTGGAAAGATAAGAGGAGTTTGTGAGGTGATTGCTCTGTAATAACGGAACCTATGGTCTGCTCGCAGGTAGGAAGAAAAGAGTCAGAGGAGAAGAGGATTAAGAATGAGTGACAGGAAAGGAAGCAGTGAGGATAGTATAGAGATAGTATAGTCTAACAGTGAAAAGACTGAGCAAGAGAAAAAGATAGCCATTTCACAACTGAGAACTGGAGTGAAGGGAGAGGTGGAAGGATGGCAAAGAAGTGAAAGTGAAGAGTTCTGCTATCACCTTCTGGTCAGAAGGTAATGTAAAAGGGAAGAAGACAAAGGAAGAGAATTAAAATCTAGAAAAGATTTGAAATTGTAAAAGAGGCTACTATGGCTGAAGACATAGGAATCTTGGCACAACAGTAATTTTAATTCTGGCCTTGCAAGTTGTAAATAACATATCTTGCTTCTGTGCATGAAAGTATTTCCTGCTGACGGCATAGGGGATCTCTTTCTGCAGTTACTGAGCAACATATGAGAAGTAGCTTTATAAGTTATCCCTTCTCTTTGTTATGTTCTGCCTCTTTTTAACATTTACGATTTTACAGATGCAGGCATGCATTTGACACAGTAAAGGAAAAAGACATGCACAAGAATTCAGCCCTCACTGATACCTTCAAGAATTTTGATGGATTTTTCTTTGTTAAGAAAAACCCTTGTTAGAGCATTTTAGATGGAAATGCTTGGATGCTATTTAGTAGTGATTAAACCATGCCTGTCAGCTAAGAAAAGCCTCTTTAACTGATGTAGCGTAGGTCATTTTGCCTGGAATTTACAGACAGAAACAGATTATGCTATCCATTTAGTGCTTTTTTTATCTTTAGGAGAGGAATTTATAAAAAGTCCCTGGTGTGGAGAACTGTTTGCTATACAAAGAAGTCAAGTCAGAGGATGTTCGACACTGGAAACTAATTTTGTTCTAAGGCATAAAATCAAAATCATCATAAGAGGAGGAAGTCCCTACCTTAGCAAGGCATTTATACAGCATGCACCTGGATCCTGGATCAGAAGCAAGTAATCATAAATATGGGTGATTTTTGATGAAAGAAATATTCCAAAACAGCTAGCAGTGTTTAACTTGGACACTATTTAGAAAGTCAGAAGAGCCTTGTTCCCACACAGAGCGTCAGCTTTGATCTTTAATGATGTTGCTGTATCACAGTTCTGTATTCAGTAACCAGGAACCTGATTACTCAGCCAGCCCCTAAGCAGCATATTTTCTATACAAGCCTGTGTCAGGCAAAGCTGCCCATTGCAGAGATGAGGTTCCTACTCCCTCTAGTGCAGCAAGTGCGCATTCAGGCACTGTCTGACATCATTTTTTAAAAAGGGCTCAGTGATCTAAAAGAAGTTAAGGAGTCACAATTTTTGTGAAAGAAGTGGAATTAGTTTGCACATTGATTTACCAAGAATTCAGGCAAGCTGTCATAAGAACAACACTTTAAAATTGTCAAGTGATTTGACTGCTGTGGTCCTTAAAGATTCACACAGGCCTAAGAAGTGAGGTGATGTCCTCACTTCTGAACAGCAGAACAAATGAACAGCAGTGAGGGGCTGGAAGTTAGAAGTTGTGTTTCTAAGGTGCCGTAACTCGGGAATTACAAAGTCAGGTGTAGATGCCTCGATTCTCTGTACGGAGAGTAGACGAGAGACAAAGATGCAGCGGCTGGGAGTGGGGAGCTGCCTGCAGGTAGCCAATATGGATTAGGATTTTTAGGAAGGGGAAAAGGCACTCTATGCCCAGCTTTAGCTCCTGTCTTTCGCTTGCCTGTGCCTGTGCTGGCATCACTTGCATAAGTGGAGCTGGAGCACTTGTACATGCACGTGAGTAAATCTGCTCTCCTAGTCCTTTCTGGAGCATGCATGCCTGACTCAAGTGCCTACGAGTGTTCTTCACGTTAACAAAGCAGAGATCCCCATTTACTTCTAAAATGCAGTAGGTGCTGAACCGAGACCAGAAATGTTTCTCCCCTTCCATTGGCCCTACCACTAGGCTAAGTGCTCATTCACTCCTTTTTACGTTCCTCCTCTCAGCAGAAGTGGAGAGAGAGGCAGGATTGTTATGGAGTTGTCCTGGAAGGTAGGAGCTGGTGGTTTGAAGGGTATAAAACTCCTGCTTCTTGGGTGAGTGTTTTAGTCACTAGACTAAATTTAAAAATTAGGGATGTCGTTACTGCTTTGACTGAAGACACTGAGTGGGCCAGTTCTCTGAATGCATGTGAAGCATACTATAGGCTTACTATAGACTCCTTGGGGACATAAGTGATGCTCTGCCTGGTTTCTGGACTGCAACAGGCTTGGATGAGAACTAGATGACTAGTTATTTGAGCTGGAGCAGTTCAGGGAATGCTGAAAAGCAGAACTACGGCCACCTAAGGAGTGCTCAGGATAAAAAGGGAGCACCCACAGAGCTGGTGCAGCTGCAGATTGTAGTTTTCAGCTTAGGCAACTAAGTCTGCCTGTCATAGATGCTGTGATTTCTCTTTTGAGTTTGTCTTTTAATTCTTCTTTATTACATTTTTATCTCGTAAAAATAACTTTTGCTTTCCAGATAAAAATGCTTGCTCTTTTTACTTCATGTGAGAGATGGCTATTGTACTTCACAAAGAGGTGAACTGCATCTTGATTCTGCAACACTAATTGCAATTAGCAGTTGAATCCAATACAATCAGTCCACTGAACTGGAACCAATTATATGTAACTGTTGAAAATTACTTGAAAGCTTTAGAACAGGAATTTTAAAAGAGCCTATTGACTTTTTCATGCAAAGCTGTGTGGTTTTGGCTAAGTTTTTCTGAAATTGCCAGCCCACTTTTTGCTTGCAAATAGCAGCACAAAATTTATGCTTCAGAGATTGGCGTGTATCACATGGCTGTGGGTAACTACTCACATACCAAAAATTGCAGATTGAGGCCTCTTCTACAAAAATCTCAGAATGCACTGGCTGAAGTCTATGTTAATCATCCCTTCCCAAAATGAAGAAAATACCCAGTCTTGAAAGTAACCTGGGAGAAGGTCAAGATGGTAATTTAAAATTTTCTAGAAGATGATGCAAATGCCCGGTAGTGGCTCTAAGTCCTAAATCCATTCAGTCCTTTGCAGACTCTGATTGCTCTCTGTTAGTGCTACTACCAATACCTTCCCTTTCCATAGCACCTACAATCCTAAAGAAGCCCAAAAAGTCGTGGTATGAGAGTGGGCTGCAGCCAAGAGATCACTAGGAAAACCAGCTCCTTTCTTTATGTCCTGATCATACAGCACATATGGACAAACATGCCTATGAAAGAGTTATGTCACAAAGTATTGATACCTCTGAACTGTCAGAAATATTTTGCATTTCAAAGCAAATCAGGTTAATGTTATCGTCATCTTTCATTTCCTTAAGTTATTTCTTGTGCATCTCTCTAGAATTTTCTTCCAATAAAATCTCTTTTTCTGCTCCCCACCAAACTCGTGTTCCTGGCATCTGGTGGCTGCCTGTTGTGGACACAGCAGGGACAGACAGTTCTTGTTTTGCCATTAGCTGTGACCTTAAGGGTGATTACATTTTCTTTCCCTTCTGGTTTTAAATTATCCCATATCAGAGGGTTTCTATAATTTATATATCTAATCCCTTCTTAGAGATCTATTTCTGACTGCTTAATATCATATGACATTTTAAATATACTCTGTTAAATTAATGATCTCCTACCAGTTTTCCACAAAGATCACACATTTTGTGTTAGTAATACAGATGATGGAATTGTTACAAGATGCTTTGCTTAATTGCTTTCTCCCCAGCTACTGCCAGTAAAAGGGACTCCCCTCTCCCTTAGAGTAAATATATTATCTGAGTTACCTGTTGTGTCACCTGTGAGGATGTGCCCTGGAGGATGTGGGGGTATGGCTCTCTCAAAGCTCCCTGTGCATAAGCACTTCACTGGGATCCACTACCATGAGGGAGACAGGGTGAGACAGGCAATCCTAGGTCATCGTCAGTCAGATGGCATTTGGATGACAAAACAAAAAAAGGGGTTTTTAGTTATAGTGTTGTGGTGGTCATCATGGTCTAACTTGTGTGAGAGAGAATATCTTTTATTAGATCATGTGAGATGATAGCTGGAAAAAACAGATGGACTTTAGATCACACAATTTAGGAATTAGAAGCCTAACTATGGGAACCATTTCACAACTTTGGGAGCCAAACATTAAAACATTAAAACAAAATAGAAAATTAAATGAGGGCTTCAGTGTGGCAGCCATGTTCCTTTCCACCTGCTTAGCCTCTCTCCAAGAATTCCTGATGTATCCTTGTTTTGCGTTTGCGTGGCAAGGTTTTGGTAGCAGGGGGCTATATGGGTGGCTTCTGCAAGAGGTTGCTAGAAGCTTCCCCTAAGTGGGACAGAGCTAATACCAGCTGGCTCCAAGATGGACCCACTGCTGGCCAAGGCTGAGTCCATCAGTGATGGTGGTAGTGCCTCTGGGATAACATAGTTAAGAAGGGGGAAAAAAAAGGAGCAGCAGCTTTGCAGCCAGAGAGAGGAGGGAGAAGATGTAAGAAACTTTCCAGACACCCAGGTCAATGCAGAAGGAGGGGAGGAGGTGCTCCAGTTGCTGGAGCAGAGATCCCCCTGCAGCCCATGGTGAAGACCATGGTGAAGCAGGCTGTCCCCCTGCAGCCCATGGAGGGAGGATGAGGGGGTATAGAGATTCCACCTGCAGCCCGTGGAGGACCCCACGCTGGAGCAGGTGGAGACACCCGAAGGAGACTGTGGCCCCATGGGAAGCCCACACTGGAGCAAGCTCCTGGCAGGACCTGTGGCCCCATGTACAGAGGAGCCCACGCCAGAGCAGGTTTGCTGGCAGGACTTGTGACCCCGTGGGGGACCCACTCTGGAACAGTCTGCTCCTGAAGGTCTGCATCCCGTGGAAGAGACCCACGCTGGAGCAGTTTGTGAAGAACTGCAGCCCATGGGAAGGACTCATGTTGGAGAAATTCGTGGAGGACTGTCTCCTGTGAGAGGGACCCCATGCTGGAGCAGGGGAAGAGTGTGAGGAGTCCCCCCCGTGAGGAAGAAGGAGCAGCAGAGACAACGTGTGATGAACTGACCACAACCCCCATTCCCCGTCCCCCTGTGCTGCTGGGGGCGGGGAGGAGGTAGAGAAATCAGGAGTGAAGTTGAGCCTGGGAGAAGGGAGGGCTGGGGGGAGGTGTTTTAAGATTTGGTTTTATTTCTTATTACTCTACTCTATTTTGCTTGGTAATGTAATAAATTAGATGAGTTTTCTTTTCTAAGTTGAGTCTGTTTTGCCCATGATGGTAATTGGTGAACGATCTCTCCCTGTCCTTATCTCGACCCAGGAGCCTTTCATTATATTTTCTCTCCCCTGTCCTGCTGAGGAGGGGAGTGACAGAGCAACTTTGGTGGGCACCTGGCCTCCAGCCAGGGTCAACCCACCACAGTCCTCCAGGTCTTCTCCAAGTGAGGGACTGTTCACAGCAACAGCAGATTTTTCAAGTTCTTAATTTCAGTTCTTAATAACTTCCATTTCAATTTGTGGATTCAGGCTTTGGAGGACAAATGTAAACGACCTAGATGGCTGTACCTGGAGCCAGGCATGTGGACTGATTCCTCTCTGCAGATCTTTCTTACTCAGGCAGGAGTATGTCAGTTACGCCAGCATCAAAGGTGGTTCTCATCACTGTCAAGAAGAGCTGGAGCTGAGCAAAACAATTTCATGTGCAGGCAAATAGAGTCATACAATCACTTAGGCTGGAAAAGACCCTTAAGGTCATCAAGTCCAACTGTTAACCTAACACTGCCAAGTCCACCACTAAGCCATGTCCCTAAGCACGACATCTACGAGTCTTTTAAATACCCCAGGGATGGTTACTCAACCACTTCCCTGGGCAGCCTGTTCCAGTGCTTCACAACCCTTTTTGTGAAGATATTTTTCCTAATACGCAATCTAAACCTCCCCTGGCACAACTTGAGGCTGTTTCCTCTCATCCTATCACTTGTTACTCAGGAGAAGAGACCAACAACCACCTGGCTACAACCTCCTTTCAGGTAGTTGTAGAGAGCGATAATGTCTCCCCTCAGCCCCCTTTTCTCCAGGCTGAACAACCCCAGTTCCCTCAGCTGCTCCTCATAAGACTTGTGCTCTAGACTCTTCACCAGCTTCATTATTCTTCTTTGGACACGCTCGAGCCCCTCAATGTCTTTCTAGTAGTGAATAGAAATATTTAAGCAGAGAGATTATCCTGGTGTAAGTGGTCTGGTAGAAGAGGGAGGAGAGCTAGATGCTGTCACAGGTTGCTAGTTTTTGTCTAGATCCATTTTCTGATTTGGCTAAGCACAAAGCTGCATGAACACTGCATCTATGTGATGAGAAGAACTGACAAGAGGAATTGTTCCTTTTTGAGCAAAAGTGGACTTTTGCCAGGTTATAAAACCTGTGTAGTCATGGCCTGAGGAGTTTGGTGCAAGGCGAATGTAAGTCAGAAATTAGTCTGTTTGGTCCTTAAATGCTTCCACTGAAAGTGCCATAAAAAGTGGGCAGTAAATGCTATCATTTCAGTAATCTTGGTGGTCTCTCCAGTAACTAGGTGGCTGTTAACAAGTCATTGAGTAGAAGGCCCGAAAGCCTATCAGATGGAAGTTATTTTGTTACTTTCTAAAAAAATGCCTTTCCACAACTAAAGGAAGCCCAGTATATATTCTACACTTCTTTTTTTCCAAGTTTATATGCCGTCTAAGCAGTTAGCAGGGAAAGGAAGGTTGTTAGAATATCTGAATTCTTTCTATGGTAGGTGTCATCTGGCTTAGCCAGTGACTTGGTGTGACATACACTATTTAGATAGATAGTTTTTTCTTGAGCTGGTCTCACTCCAGCACAACACAGGCAGTAACTCTGGGCTGTTCTGAAGATACATTATACATTTTCTTCCTTGCCACACTCATTACCTGACAGGTTCATCCCTCTTTTTTTAAAGCCTGAAAAAAACCAAAAGTCTCATAAAAGTTTTGTACAATCTGTCATTCATTTTCCCGTGTCTGTGTCAAGACTGTGGCCAGATATTTAAAATGAAAGGGATACTGTGCATCTACAATTTCCAGGTGTCCCCAGAAGCTGCAGGTACTTAATATCTCAAAATCTGGGCCATGACTTCTGTATTTATGAGATTCAAAATTCTCTCTGAGTTTTTAACAAAACTAAATTGTGTTTTGCTGCCATCAGAATCCACTGTGATAAAGCGAGATCTGATAAAGCACTAGGAAGTCTTCTCTTTGTGTATAAATATTTATGTATGTAAATGGCTGTATGGTTAATTATAACTGACAAGAAGAGACTGACACAAACTCAGATCCTCTGTCCCCACGGAGACATACAACTTGCTTGTTGAAGTGTCGTGGTGTATCTCATGGGCTGTGTACTGAATCATTGATTAAACGCCGCAGCATCTGGATAGCTAAAATGCCTGTGACTATTGAAGAGGGAGGAAGGGATGTGTGCTGAATAAGAACACAGAGACATCATCTGCTCTGTATTTCTTGGTATTTCATGAATTGGTCAAGAGCTGAATTGTTCAGTTTCCCTTTATGTTTTACTAAAGACTGGGCTGAAATCTTCTTTACTGAAGACTGCACAGGCTGTCTAGCTCACACATGCACACAGAACAGAGACCTTCACCCAGGAAAGAGTTAGTAAATAATTTAATAAGAATACAGGACAGGCTGCACTTGACAGGCATGGGGCAGTCTGAAAACAACCCCTGCAACTGACTGTTTCAGCATAAGCAGACTCCCTGAATCTGCTTAAATATTTGGAAATGGTTTGCATATAGCTAACATTTTTGAATGAGGCTTGGATATTTTTTGTTTTCTGGTTTTTTTCATTCCTTCTGTTGTTTTTGTTACTGTGCATTTTGTTTGCAGGTAAGCTATTGTCTCTTCTGCCAGGTACATCAAAAGGAGAATTCCATAGTACTGCTTATTTCACCCTTTAATAGACTTACAATGCTACCTGGAGGGAAAAGAAATGTTTAGATTAAATTTACAGTGCTGCTTGGAATCATAGAGGATTGTGTGTGTATTTAATTCAAAAAATATATCTATTTAATAACAATATGAGTAAATGTATAAAGATGTGTAGCTGAAAAGGCAGAATACTTCTGCATGGCATTTTTGGGACACGGAGGAGAGGTATTTCCTTCTAATACTTTGACTTGCTTTCCCAGCATGGTATCACACACTGCTTGTGCATTCCTTGAAATAGTAATGTTTTCAAGTGTGCTACATTTTGAGTTTCTTTATTTTTGTCATTTCGTGATGAAAGGCTGCATGATTTCTAATGTGACAGTATGAGAATAACATACCATCGTCGTTATACATGTTTTCTGCGAGACATTCCTTTATTGGACTAAGGCTGTTACTGGTGTTGGCGTTTTTGGAATAACAGTGTTTCATGTGGTCTGTTCCTGTTTCGGAGAGGAGTCTCAACAGTCTTTGAAACCCTACTTCAAGGAAACGTGGAGGAAGAAAGATTGTACCAAAACATACACTACCATTAAGTTTATTCTGGAACTAAACCCATGAAAGTGTTTTGAAATGCATTATTCAACAAATGTACTCTCTGTGTGCGTAACGTTAAGGAACCTGGTAGGTGGTTTGCCTTGCAGCTGATCTTCTGTGTAGAAGCAGAGATGGCTACCGACGAAGTTCATGGCACTTTCCCCTCCCTTTCCCCGTAGATTTTTCTGTTTATTATTTCTACATGTGGCAAGAGACAGACTCAGCAATGAGTTTTCGGGGGGGGGGGGGGGACCAAAAACCAACCGAAAACCCCAAAACTAAAACCAAACCAGAACAAAAAGACCTCAAGCTACAAAGTCAGCTGTTGCTCTTACGGATCTAACATTTTGCTTCTATTGGGTTAACAATCTGCATGGTCTCAGGTACAAGGAAATTGGTACCTAAGTGCTGACAAATCGCAGGAGCGCCTGACAGGAACGAGAAAAGCATTACGCCACAGTCATTGTTCATGCTTGGTGGCTGCCTTCCTCCATTTCTTTTTATACTTTGAACCTTCTTTTCCTTTTTCAGCATTATAGTCATTAACTAGAAAGATGTCTTTTACAAATTTTCTCATGACACCTTTCCCTTTATTTTTTTTCTTCCTCTGCAGCTTATTGGCAGGTATATTCCCTTATTGCGGATGCGACATTAATAGGTTCGTTCTTACTGCAGTGAGAGGCCTATGCATACCAGCTTACACCTTCGGACTTTGCTGAAACCCTAACAGGCCCAGAGAGGCAGAGTAACTCTAGTATTATACTCCTGCAAAGCTCACTCTTCATAAAGCCAGACAGGTACTTTATGCTAAAAATTATTTGCAAGGATAATGGAAGTGCAGCTGGCTTTGTGGTCCCTTCTCCAAAGCCTTTCTTCTTGCAACCTGTATTTCTCACTGCACACTTCATGTAAATTGGGACATCAGTCTGTCTTTTTTTGTGCCCTTCCCGAAAGTCTTTGTTGTGTTGGGTTCAGAAGTTACTAATACAAATTTCACCCTTGAATGACTCCTTTAGTTATGGTGGTGTTCAAGGCAATCTCCCATTTGTGTTATAGCTGTTATTGGGGGATTTGCTGCCATGCCTTTCCTGCCGCCTTCTCTCGTTGACCTTTTATAGCCCTACCAGCCTTATTTCTTTTTACCGTCCCACGTCAAGCCAGTTGATGGCAAAAGCTTTTTCTTTTCTTTCCAGTCTTTGCTTTCGTATTCTTCTGCATGTAACCTGTCTGCTTCTATTACATAGCTGTCTTCTAGAGCTTAGTCTCTTCTGCTATCTTTAATGTGTAGTTATTTCATACAACCTGCATTCCATTGCAACTTGGATATTATATTGCTGTGTTAGGTGTTGAGTCATATTGTCTTGTGCATAGTTTATTTAAATTGGAATCCACGAGATGAGATGCACACAGGGCAGTTCATGTTTATTTTTCTGTTGACTTTGAAGCTTCCATTTGCAATCTACGTAATTGTTCCTTTTGTATACAGAAGTCTTGCAGAAATTTATACGCTGGGTATAGCCAAAAGGCCTTATGAATCTTATGCATTTTAGGAAGTTGCATTGAAATATTGGTATGGAAATTCAGAAATATTTTTCTGTTATAGAAGATGGTGCAAAACTATTTCAAGCCCTTTGTTGTGGGTCAACCCCAACTTCTAAATCTCACAAAACTGATTCTTCATTGTCATGTACAAACCCTTCAGTGGTGTTTATAGGTCCAGCTGTGACATGTATGTATGAGTGTTACTAACTAAATTTCCTAATTGATTTAGATGGTTTTTAGAACAGTTGCAAATTACTGCTTAAGGTAAAAAGAGATAAAGGCTTAGACCCATGAAGTAAAATCATTAAGAGTGGGATAACTGATAGACTTGACCTGTAGAAACCCAAATTCAGTACTGTTTTGACTGCAGATTCAGGATTGTAATATGTAACAGCTAAAAAAGAAGAGGGGCTGGTTAAATGAACAACTAAAACTTTATGAGACCCCAAGTCTTGAATAATGGAGAATATTGCAAGTTAGGATTGGGGTTTATTATAAGAATATGGTCTATGACTTCTGCAGTAAGTGAGGATAGATGGGACAGGGGAGCATTGGCAATCAAGTGTGGAGACACCAGAACGTGACGAGCAGATGCAGCAGCTGCGAACCGAAGCGCTGCAGCAGAAACGCGCGAGGAAAAGTGCTGGGCAGCACAGCTGCGAGGAGGACCAGAGCTTGCTGCAAGTTTAAGATACGTTAATGGAAAGTGCAAAACTTTCAAATTTAAGAGTTTTAATCCATCCTTTGTGACCAAAGAGGAGGTGATCTCGGTCTCAAAATTACTAAACTGGCTGTTGCTGCTCTTGTCTAGTAGGAACAACGGGATACAGAATCTTATGACATCTTACATTTTTGTATAGAGCTGCCTAAAAATATAAGTAGAAATCCTAACTTTAGGTTTCGCTGTCCTTTTTTGGAAAGTTTGGTCAAAGGCCTATGGCAGAACTGTGTAATGCCCACTGAACTAAAATAGTTGTCAGTCAGAATGCTTTAACGGTTCCTCTCTCTTACAGAAGGAGTACCTGCTACCTGGCTTACATCTGCTTAGTATCCACCAGCAGTAAAATCATCCATATATTTTATTTTAAAAACAAAATAAGTAGCCACTAAATTTAACCTGTTTTTAACAGTAAAGCAAGTGGTAAGATACTTTGATAGACGTGACACTGACTACATTTGAAATAATGAGATGTAGGCTGCTCTTTGACTTCATTCCAGAACAAAACATATGGAAAAGATGTTTTTTCATTATGATTTTTAAAACACACCATTTTTATCACAAATCTGGAATTGTTTTTTTACTTTCCCTAAGAAACATATAGATGTCAGCTAATAACATGCTAATAAGATTATTTTCCCATGTCTGTGGGTGTCAGATTTCTGTGAATAAAAGATACGCTAAATCTCCTTGGGAAATTTATCACTCTACCTTTTTGGTGGGCATGTATTTATAAAATGTGTTGTAAATGATGCAGGAGTAATAGAGTTTGGTTAAATTCACCAGTATTGCTCCACAATCTTTTATTTTATGCTCTGAATATGGTAAAACCATTACCAAATAAGTCACTTCACAAGACCAAAAGGATTCGGTAGTTTGCTTACATGCAAAGCCCGTACCTGGGCTCTGTTGCTACCAGACTGGCCAACTATTAGATTTCACATAGTCAAGGATCTTGCCTCAGCTACTTTGTGAAAGCTGTTTCAGTTGTGGAAATTTGCAGTTCAAGCTCTTTTCAAAACAGAAGGAAATAGCCTCTTCCTCACTGGCTATGCGGTTCTTCCCTCACTAGAGTAGTAATTTAGGACACTAGCATCTTTGATTATTAATGGATGCTAGTCAACTAAATAAAATGAGATAAGCTTATCTTTTATAATGACTTTTAGATCACTGAATGTTTCAGATTAAATCAGTTACATGAGTGAGATGCTGATTCTTGAATCCCATGACACTTTTTGCAAGAATTGGATCACAAAATAAAAAGCCATTTCTAGGCTAGTCAGCATATTCTTTTCTTTCTTCTGCTCACAAAATGCTCATGAATTTCTCACATTAATTTACTGTATGTATTTATCTGGAAAATGTTTTCACTATATGAGTATCTTGTGAACAGTTTGTTGTGAATATTTATTATCTAACTTCTACATCAATTCAGTGTTGGTTAGTCATTTGAGCGATAGTTTCTGTACCGAGTTACTTTTGCATCTTACAAATACATTTCATATTTAAAGTCTCATGCGAATAATCAAACCTAACATATATTTTGCTACTCCTTAAGCTTTTGCTTAAATTCACTATTGCAAGTGAAAGTAAACCTTAATTGTTTCTGAGCTCAGATGAATATTAGTGGCATTTTTCCCATACCCAGTCAGCTCAAGTAATTGCATTCTCCTGACCCAGATTCTCCCTGCAGACTCAGGTCAATACAGCCTTCTTCACTCGGTCTTTTAAATGTTGTGTAAAGTCCCTATGGGCTGTGAAGCAGTTGTCACAGTCCACTCCAGCAATGGCTTCATTGCAGTGAAATGCATTTATTAAATCCTTTGGGATCCCTCCATGCAGGGTCCTGAGATGTAAAATTTCTTTCATGTGCTTGGTAATTAAAGAATACAATCAACCACTATTAAACCTAAGAACGTATTGCTTAAAGCCAGGCATTTACTTTTGTGTTTATATGGTCAAATAGAATGGTTTCATTTCTCAAACCTTCTGGTTTCTGCAAAGTCAGAGAGAGACATATCCTTAACACTTACTAAAATAAACAGGGATTCAAACTGCTGTATTTAGGCATTCATGCTTGATAATTTTGGTTCTGGCTTGTCAGTGCCTGTACGTTTGCCTAATTGTTAACACTACATTTCTTTCATTACAAGGTGCCGTGAGGGTTACATAACTGTTTGTAAAGTGCTTTTAGATAATCAAGGGAAAGACAGTTACAGGAGTGCAAAACATTTTAATGTGGTTACGCTAAATACTGATCGTGGGCAGAGGCTGTGTTATAATAAAAATTTTCCATGCACAATGTCTTTAATAAACTTTAATTGAATCTACTTTGAACTTTAATTGAATTGTCAGTATCTGAAAAAAAGAGTGTTTCTAGGGACTATAGATGTGAAATGCAGGATGGTGGTACTCAAATATCTGGGAACTAAAGACATGGTGGAACAACAGACTCTCTAGTGGCAAACCGTCTCGCTTCCTGGGTGGCCGAAGTCCTTACAGCTAGCCAACGCTGCTAGTTTAATCTGTCTCTGCGCAGTTGAGAGACCCATCTCTTGGTGTGGGAAACAGAAATTCGTAAAGTCTTGGAGTTGTTCTCCAGCCATTGGAGGAACCAAGAAGGAGGGCAGAGGAAGGAATTTGGGAGCAAAAGGGAGAGAGCAGGGTATTGAAGAAAAGGAAAAATCTGGTGTTCGCAGTTTAAATGGAAGGCTTGCATGAAAGCATACCTGGGAGGGAGGGAGAGAGACAGGGATTTGAAGTCTAAAGCATCTCAGGATACAGAAGAGTGCTCCGGCACTGAGAACAAATTTTCCCCCTGCATAATGTAATCTGGAGTAATTGATTACCACACATCTGAAATTTTGTCAGCAAAAGCATCGGGGAATAAATATTATCGGCACTGTTGTAGAGTCACTAAATATTTTGTATTTGTGAATAAAATCTCTTCTTTTTCTGGCATTCTCAGCTGATGTATTCACTGCCTTTTCTTGTCATATAGGAGGATTATGCCATTTTGATGAAAAATCCATTTATGAATCAGCCTGCATCTTATACATCTACAGCAGATCAGGGCATCTGGCCAAGATTATTCCCCCCCCCCCCCCCAAATGTGTGATTTCACTCCTTTTGGTTGTCTTACTATTTATTTCACAACTGCAGCAGCAATTTTTCTCTCTGATATACTTTTTATCTATAACAGTTGGGTATTCTCCTCCTGGACATCTCCTCTGCCAGGCCTTTGCTGATGACACCCTCCTGCACTCATCCAGAGACAGAGCCAAGCTCACTGCAAGGATGCCACAGTGCCTGGAAAGGAACAGTCCTGGGAGGAAAAGCAGCCAACTCCAGTTCAGCATGGGCAAAACTGAATTGTTACTTACCACCATCTCCATTATTTTCCTAGAAAATGTTTTTCCTTCCTCTTAGCCAAGAAAACTGACTCTGGCAATCCGCAACCTGATCATCTTCAGGCCACATTAGTAAAGCCTGACCTCTGAGGATTTTTCACACCACAGACTACTTGGCAGCAAAAAGCATGGGAGAAGAGGACTATGCAAAGAAACACAATCCATATCCACTCATATGACCAAACATCATCTCCCCTACCAGAACATTCACATTGAATGAATCACTAAGCCACAAGTCTGCCATGTACACCAAAGCTGCTTAGCGTTCAGAAGAGAGACTGCAGAAGACACCAGAGCATGTTCCCCTGATAGAATATTTCTGCATGAGGACATCCAGGGCCCTCTCAAGAAGTTATTGAAGTGGCTCGTTTTATTTGGTAGATAGAGAATAATATGGTGGAAATTTTAACTGACATTTTTGAGTGTGAAGACTTTGTGAGTCATTCAGTGACCATGCAGTCGTTTATACACAGCTTCTCCTCAGATGTTTCTCCATGCCCTTGAGTATGAATCTGTGTACAACATTGTGGGGAAGATCATGGAACATCCCCATGAGGAAGTGACATCCAGAAGGTGACTCTCCAGAGACTAAACATTAATACACAGTATTCAATACATCTATAGCTCATTTATATAGAGGCATTTGCATACCTCTTCTTAGGGGTACTTTATGCAACATCACTCCCATGTCACTACTTCCAGTGCTGCCTCAAATCCAGTTCTGAATGCCCAAGATCTAGTCAATATATTGCTTTTAAGGATAAATGCAAAAATGTGTAGTTCTCAGTGTTTGATAGCTTTTCCTTATACACACCTATGTTTCCATTTTGTTTTCCTCATACAATTTAATTCCCTTATTACAAGTATCAGCTTTTCCCTGCCTTTTTGTCTCTCCATACACAGAAACGCAAAGACTAGCAGAACTCCCATAGCTCCCTGGTTCATTTTGTCATGGGGCAACCCTATCGACGTGCTTGATATTGCTGGGCAGTTTGGGGCTGTAATTTGAGAGAACAACCCTCACATTTCTCAAGTGGATGAGGAGATGCACCGGACATTCCCATCAGCCTCTGTGTGAGACACAAACCCAGATCAGAAGGAAAAAAGCTGGCAGTCAAATTGGCGTGTTGTCAAGTTACCCTGGTGGAGTCGATCCATGTCAGCTGGTGCAATGGACCCAGAAGCCACTCAGCAAATTAAATTTACAAAACCAAAACAAGTAAAAAGAGGCATGGTTAACCTCCTACCATTCCTCAATTTTGGTTTAGTCTATTTTGGACCAAGCCCCACGTTGTTTTTCAATAACACTTCTATTGACTGAACAGATGTGTAGTTTATTAAGTTAAGTAATTGAGGTGAAGATTAAAAGAAACAGTACAAGAGCTGAAAGCACTGGAAACATTACAAATGGGGAAAAGCAGAAGAGAAAAACTAAAAAGAAAATAGAAACAAGATACATATGCCACTCATTTTCTGCTTCTATACTGTATAACTTTCCCTTGCTCCTTTATTTTTGTTTACAGAAGAGCAGTCCATCTAGCAGAGAGGTTTATCTTCTCTGTTTGTGACTGATGTAGTATGAAAAAAATCCTAACCCAATGTCAATATTTTACAAAGTTAAGTTAAGATAGCGCTTGCCCCCACACCTTACAGCATAAACTCTTGTCATTTTTTTACCAGAATACCTATAAGCTATTTTAGAATGCTTTATAGCCAGTGATTCTATTTAAATAACAGCCTGTACAGTTATTGATGCTTAGCTTGAGCTATACAGAGTTCGTGGGAACTGCGAGCATTCATCAAAGGGGAGAGCAGACTGGCAGCTATCAGCAATGAAACAGAAGCAAGGAATCCTTTTCAGGTTAACTCTACAGATTGCAGCCATTCGGGTGTTCCATCTTAACACTCGCCCCTGGACCCGTGGCAGCACATGTTCAGCAAAGGGCGGGAAAGACCCCTCAATTCACCCTGTGGAGGCTGTGCCCATCGTACAGCTGGCTGCTCTGTGGATGGAGACAGAGCCGCTATATATAGGTGTGGCCTGGGGCATGCAGGGGAACCGCAGGCAGGCACAAGTAATGCTCCTCAGAAGTCAGATAAAGCTGCTGCCTGCGTGAATCAGCTGGTGAGTCAGCAAAGCCTCTGCCAGGAGAGCAGCAGGCACAGCTGTGGCTGAGGCACCATGGTTACAGAAGAGCAAAAGGAACCCTAACTGGGTTTCCTAAATAATAGCTTTTTGTTGCACCTTTTGGGTTGCAGAAAGCGGAGAAATGTGCATGGTTTGTTGTTTCACAGGGTGATTTCACCAGTGCCAGTAATGGTCACCATGCAGTTGCGCCTGGGTTTGACAGATGCAGGAGAAGTGGAGGATCTTGCCTTAACACATGCAAGGTAAGGATGGAAGAAGCGAGGCTGGGTTTGCTGGACACAGCAGCTTCTGCAGCCATGGTGTGACGAACAGGAGGTGCACAGCTCGCTGGGGAGCACAGCCTTCTGGAGCCAGGTAAAGGGGAAGTGAGGAAACCTACAGATCTGAAGCAGGATCAGTACCAAAACTGGGAAAGAAACACTGATGGGAATGAGTGAATTCCTGAATATATCTGTGAGGGTGGGAAACACTGGTTCACTCTTTCTCATGCACGTGTCTCCCCAAAGCATCCCACGCATGTCTCTGCGTGGAATAAAAACATACCAAAAGACAAACCAGAAAAGCACTATGCTTCTCCTTAACTGTGCTTGTTCAGTCTTCTGACTTGGTGCATATGCAAGTCCTTTGCCATACGACTAAAGACCTTTGTTTTCTTAGGTCTAGCAATACTGAAATAATTTCCCAGCTGTACCCTCCCATCTTCTGCTTACTGGAGGCTTGCTCTACCTCAGCTGCTGAGAGATGGAAGTGATATTGATAACCCATATTCACCTCATCAGGGAAAAGCATAAGAGCATAAAAGTAGAGCCATTCCCTCTGCAAACATCTGCTGTCCTAGCATAGCTCTCATTTATTTTGTCCTCACAGCTTTGATTCTAACAGAAATCAGGAATTAAAAAATGTAGAATTTCCATGGTGATTTGCAAAGATAATAAGCAAAGAAAGAGCTGTTCTGTTGTACTGTAGAAATTGAATTGCAAGAGCTGTCCTGCCCAGCCAAGGGATCTCAGTTTAGATCCCATGGCCCTAAACAGTCAGCAGAACAATTCCCCTGGCTCTTGGTCCTTTTTTTCCCCTCTTTGTTGTTACTGGGGAAGTGGCTAAAGAGCAGGTGTTTGCAGCTGGTGGTGGCAGCCTGGCCCCACTTATTATTTTGCCAGGATGCCCTGCTGCTTTCCCCAGCACACTGGGCCAGCTTCATGTGAGCAGTGCAGTACATGAGCACTGCTTGGCCTCTGCCCCCCCGATCAGAGAGCAGCTGATAATCAGCCACAAAGGACAAAGATTCATGAAACCTTCCCTCACACCTCTTTTCCTTGGACTGGGCAGGGATTTGTGGAGCACATGCACAGTAATGTTTGCACATGCAAAAAGCAGTGGCTGTAGTACCCACACAGCAAGCTCAGGCAGATGGTAGAGAGGGGCAGTAAACATGAGGTCCATGGTCCCTCCTGCCAGCTAAATAGAGGCAGTGCAGGTTAACAGAAACCTAATAATTTCATTTTTCCTGGAGCTGTGGCTGCAAGAAAATGGAATTGGCTTGCTTATGAATTGTGTCAGTTGTGTCATTAGCAGCCACATTCTGGGAACCTTCCCAAGCTCATTAAACTAGGCCTAGGACTTGCATAAACATTCAGGTTTACTGGAAAGCATGCGTGTTTTAGTTGACTGGAAAGTGGTAAATTAATTCAGAGCCGAAACCACTTTTCAGCTGCAGACATTGTCATTCACATTTGAAAATAATACTGTTCCAGTGTTCTTTAAGAGCAAATGTGTGATATTTCAACTGAAAATGTGGGAAGCCTGCCTAACATGAAGCAGCAAACCATTTCTGCCTGAAATAGATTGTTCTGTAAAGCTCCAAAGATTGGAAAGAAATTTATTTTCTCTTGGACAGCTGGTACTAACTACATGGATGGTAAAAATATGACTTCTTTATTTTTAGAAGAAAACAATTGCTAAGTAGTCTGAAGACTCAAAAAAATAGAACTCAGGTCCCCAATTATTTGAATTCTCTGACCTAAGTTATATTATTTGTCTTAATTCTGGCACAAAGCTTTAATGGCATTCTTTTTAATTAATATTTTGAGGTTCTCCTGCCTGCTGACTTGTAAAAAGGATGATGTTTTATTTGGATTAGAGATTTTAAAGAACACAATGAAAGCCTTGGGTAAATTCTGCAGAGCAACAGGGAGATACCTAAGCCTGAACTTGAAAAGGGTGTGAAGAGTGGATGACAGTTGAACAAACAGCTCTTAATTGTTACTTTATATGAGGAAGTAAAAAAATAGCAGTTAAAGGTAGTGGGGGACTGCAGCAGAGTGGGAGGCAGGAGAGGTCTGAGAAAATGGACACAGATATAGGAGTACTGACAATAGATACTCAAGCTGTTCATTGTCCTTGGAGTAGAAGTTCAGCTGTCCACGGACAGTTTACCTGAACTGCCAATTAAACTGTGGATTCAAAGGCACCACAGCTGACTCCAGGGACAGCCAGCCCACATCCATGGGGTACAATTGAAATAAATTATCAAAGCAAAGAAAACCCACCAGCACCACATAAACACATGCCACCGTAGCCCACACTCCAGTGTCTGCTCAGTGCCACTTAGTAACTCTATGGCAGAGAAAAAATCCATTTCTTCCACATAACATAACTGCCTAACCATGGGGCTGTTATTTCCTTCAGCTTATTTCCATCACACTTTGCTTTCTCTTTCTCTAAGAAGGCAGGCACACTGTCCCCCAGGCAGCACTGCCTCCACTACATAACAAAGTCATCTCCAGAGCAGAAGTGCCTGTGGAGGGAAAACTAGACATAAAATAAATTGCCCAAAATTAATTTACAGATGTGAATTTGCATGTATAGCTGAAGTGAACTTTATCATGATTTAATCTAATTGCTCATGGCTCAGTTCTTGGAAAAAGCTGAACCAACTGGCTGAAGCCTGGATTCAGGATCTGTATTTACCATGTTTGCAGTTTAAGGCTGGCCTCAGTCAAATATGGAGAACAGCATGTGTTCCAGACACTGTCAAAGGCAGCAAACCGCTGAAAAAATCCAGCCAAAGCAACAGCTGAAGCCATGAAAGCTTCAGTTTCTTACAACTCCATTTAACTGTATGCTTAGGAGCAACTCATTAAGTAGCAAGCAACCATGCGAGGGGATCCCAAGGATTAAAGGAATCTTGTCATGAGATAACGGTAACATTCGCCTGCTGCCTTCCAAGTGACAGTGCTTGCCAAGCCCGAGGGAAGTCGGTGACAGCACCATAGTAGCAGCAGCAATTTAACCAGCAGGCTGGCAGGAATGGGGCCTGCTTTGAATAGGAGACTGCCCTAGCCATACTCATGGCAAGTCCAATTTGTGAATCCTGTCAGGGGAAAGAGTATTATAGAAATCAATTATCTTTTTTACACACATTTGTGTGTGTGTACACATTCAGTGGTTTTAGCTCATACATTTACAAGTCTCTTGAGCTCATACGTCAGCCCCTGTGGTGGCAAGCACAAGTGACAAGGGTTGCTGTGCTGCTGATTGTCTCAGGGGTGAACACAGGCAGCAGCTCTCTCCCACTTCACAAATTCCCAATGACTGTTGTGACCTGATGGAAACATGGAGCAGCTCTGAGTTCCCCACCTGCCAGAGGTCAGAAGACATCCAGTGCTCCAGACACCAGCAGACTTGGCAGGACACCATCAGCCCTCTGGCTGGCTTCCCCAAGCTCTCTGACCCCCAGGATTTCCAGGCTTTGCTGCCTCTTCATCTGTGTCGCTGTGCAGGAGCATACGGAGGTCTGGTGCCTGTTGGCCATTCTAATAATCCAGCGTGTGTGGGAGTCACCTCTTATCCAGGATAAATGAGAGCAGTGAAACAGGACTTCATTACAACAAACTTTGCAAGATGGGTTTTTGTGTGCTTGAGGGTTTTTTTTCCTTAAGTGCTATGTAGAAAAGCCTTGCTGAATTTATGAGCAACATGCCTTACTGCTCTTCCTTGCAGCTGGACTCAGGAGAGCAAAGGTTTTTTTTATGTTCTTATTGCCATGTACTGCTCCAAAGAAACAAAGGCTCAGGATGCTGGGCCATATCAAGGGACAACACTGATTCACAAATCCCTATTAACATCATTAATTCTAACAACTTTCCAACATTCATAGTACTCTCAGCCTTCTGCTCCAGTTGGTGTTCTTAGGCACTCTCAGTTATTTTTAGGGAATTCAAATGCTCAGGCCCAAGGTCCCAATATTGTGAAGAAAGCCCTTGTTAAATAGGAGTTCTTGCTCTGCGTGGCAGAAGGCATTAATTTAGCTCATAGAAAGAAAGCTTGCGAAGAATTGTAGACTGGAAAATAAAACTGAACTGCACAGTTGCTCCAAAAAGGGTAACAAAATCTTTGGAGATGATGCTACCACCTTGAGAGTGAAGGCAGCTACTCAAAACAAGGTGTACATAGCAGGATTGCAAACATCAGCATTCCCTCATATTTCTTTCCTGGTTCCTATTTTTCTCTAACTTCCCCTTCCTGTTTCTTACATCTTTGCCTTGGATTCTCAAGGTAAAGATGTGCCTGTTGATATCATGGGATGGTGATAGCTAGGGTAGTCACTAGAGAATTAGCAGGTGGAGCTAGTCCCTAACTTCCAGAACTCTTTTGTTCTGAGGTCTCTAGAGCCCTTTTATTTTTTCAGCTGGTTAAAACAGATGTCTTGTGCTTTAGTTAGATTTTTCTGTATATATAACAGAGATAAGAAGAAAGAACACATTTTTCCTGTAAAAGCAAGAAATAATTCCCCCCCCCCCCCCCCCCTCTGTAGCAGCACTAGCATAGATAAATACTTAGGTATTAAAGAAGCCCAAGTATTTCTTTGGTCACTCAGATAAGAACAATTTATCCCCTCAGATAATGACAAAAATCACTGTAAAGTGTTGGTCTAGAGAGCACTATCTTCTGGAAGTAGGAGACAATGCATCTTCTGGATGAGAGGTAAAACTAATATGGCTTCTAGACTAAGAGTCACTAATAATTCCCTTTCATTTTACATAACAGATAAGGCAGTCTGATTTGTTTCTCCATTTGCCATAGATTTCATTTGATTGAGAATGGTTCTTTGTCATTTGTCCTGAGCTAGCACTGAATTTTTATAGTTACTCACAATGGCATTCCCACTGACAAATGGAAGCTGTATTTCAGCAGCATTTCAGTAGTGGCTTTTATTCCCGTTCAGGAATTGACCCCATCTGTCTTCAGGCAGCACTTCAGTTGGGGCTGAGCACGCAAGATGGCTGCAGGATCAAGACAAATACCCTGTACATCCAATCTCTTTTCAGACACTTCTGAGCACAATTGCAACACATCCATTTTTGCTTGCAAATCCACTAGGCAGCTATCTAAACACCCACAATGGCAAGTCAAGCACATACATTTTCCTTTTCAATAATGTTGTGCTTACCTGTAAGTAGTGGAAGCAAACTGGTCCAAGCCTTGCTTTGGACTCAGGTAACTTTTTACAATGAAGGCACAGTAACATTGTTGGGCATATTTCAATCACTGCAGAACTCTACTGACCATATTTCCAGTAAACAGGGAAGGATTATGAGGTTTGCCATGGTTTGTTCAGCAGGTTCAAGATTGCAGTGCCTAGTGATTATATCACAGGTATAGAGTTGGAAATTACTCCTTAACATGAGCTTCTAAAGCTTTTTAGCTTCAAATATTTTCATAGCTAAGGTTTGCCACAATCACAAGCTGCTGTTTATAAAATTAGGCCATTTTGAGAAGCAAAACACAGTTATGAAATAAAACAAATTTGGAGGTGAGAATTGCTTTCTAATCCTGCCTTCAGTTCATGTAAAGAAAAATCTTTTTCTGCCTATCCTAAATAATTACCTCTGATGTGAAAGTGAGCTTTTACTGAATGTACAGTAGCTGGAGAATCCTGTCAAAACCTTCAAAAAGAGACAGAAAGTGACCTGAAACTGAACTCTTCAAGTGAGAAACAAAACAATCTGTTAGATGCCAAGGAGAAGTCTAGATGGAGTCAGTAGTTCATTTGTCTTCTGTGCCTGTTCAGGATAGGAAAAATTGGATCTCACCAACCAGTACTTTTACAGCATAAGAACAGATACAAAGCTTGAAATGTTCTTAATTGCCACACAAGTGGAGGCTCTCCATTATTTCATCTTTGGACCTCAGACATAATGGGGTCATGTCTTAAACTCATACTCACCCAAGTGTTTGACCTCGTTATTTTTCATTTCTGTTATAAATGCCTAAGAAGCTTCTGACAAGCAAGTTTTGCCAAGTTATGAAATTCTTCAGACCCAAGATTACAGGACTCTGCCTAGTGTCTTTAACTCTGTGCTACATCTTACTATACTCCTGAATTGTGCTACTGAGTCTGTACCATGTCCAGTGAACTTTGTGCCTTTCCAGTACGCACAGTTGTTCATATCATTCTAGTATCCTACAGGTATATACCTAACTCCATGGCTGATTTACATGCAACTCCAACACCAAACACTCAATGCCCTCCTTTTCCTCCACCTTAACATAATCAGTCACAACTCTCACAACATTTCCCATTGCTTTTGGTATAGGCACTATGGATTGCACCTAGCTCCATGCACCATCAGTATCAACCCTTCTCTCAAGCTAGACCTAGATTAGCTTGCATAGCCTACAAGTGTCCACCAAATTACTATGGTCTTTCCCAGTCAACTTTTCTTCCACCCTCAACCCAGATTCTTCTTTATTATTTAATGTGCTTTCTTTAATATACACACATAGGTACAAGTCCCTGAGCACATACAAGACTAGCATTAAACTGCAGAGCGGTATGATTACATGTTAACAGGCAATCACACCTTCCATTGTGAAGTTGGGATAAATTTGGTGTTTGATCAGTTTTACAAAGGCTTTCACTTTCAGCTGGTAGCAGTCTATTTTGTAGCACTAGAAGTAAGTTTACAGGAAGGGCACACCTTTAAAAAGGGAAATGTAATGAAAATGCCATGTGTTATTCTAAAGACAGACTCAAAGAAGTCCCTCAAACACATTTGAAGCTTTGTTTTGGACATGTTTGGGCCTTTGCAGTGTGAGAAAGGGGTGGTACATGGCAAAAAGCATCATTATGAAATCTGACATGCCTGATGGGCAAGTTTCTGGAGAATATTTTGTTTGACAAGCTCAGCAATGAAGCATGGAAATGACATCAAGTTGAGCCCCTGCAGATGGCAGCAGTACTTCAAATTTCAGTGCCACAGCACTGGACATGGAAGAAGCTGAGCCAGATTCCCATAGTGAAGGTACTGTTGAATGTCAGACTCATGAAGTGAAATGTGTTGCTACTTATCAGTGATTACTGATGCTTTTTTGTTGTTGTTGAAGGAGAAAATTTTAGTATTTGCTAAGTAGGAGAAAGATGTTCCTGAGCCTTGTGAAACCCCTCTTGGTTGCCAGCCTAATCAGCTCTAACCTCGCTTTATCTCAGGTACTGCTGGTGTTATTTTCGAAACAATTTACATTCTTGAGGCTTACAACAGCATTTGACTTTGTTGGCTTGGAGAAGCACAGCACAGTCATACTTCAATAGCAAATTCAGTTGTAGCAAGGTGTTAATGATTGCTTAAAAAAAATCCTTTCAGCAGCAGATAGCTAGTCCTAAAGACCACATGAGACACAGAATGATCTAACAAGACCAAAGTATCTCCTTTGTAGCATACAAAAAAGGTTTTAAGTACTGTAATTTAGCCATCTGGAATTTTCAGTGCTCTGCATAGATCCTAAAGGGTCTGAATTTAGATGTAAGCAAAAAAACCCAAGATTGATGTTTACATTAACAATTTTCAGCTTAAGCATTCAAGTAATAATGGATTGGGGTTTAGAGTAACAGAAGAGGTTTGAGTAGAGCTATGCTCTTCTCCCCTGCCAGCAGAAGCACAAGGAGGACCAACAGGGCATACTGGGATGTCCCTTTCAGCAAGGTGCAAACCAGGTAACCAGTTCCCATGTCTGTTGAGTTGTTCAGAGAGAAGCTCCAGAACTGTACTCTCCCTACAAAGCTGACAAGCAGTTACCTAAAAATCTGATCTAAAATGCTGCTAGATACTGCTCAGCTCCAGCCCTGACAGCTTCCCAGTCCAAGCCTAAAAGCTCTCTGAAGCCCAAGAAAAAGTCTCTCAACTTTGCTACTTCCCAGTGACATCTAGACACTCCACCTAAATAACATGGTCCTCAGCCACAGGATTCTGTAAGAAAGAAACACACCATCCTTGTCCATGTGGCCACCCTGACTGCCTATAAACAGAAAGATGCCAGCAAGGAGAGACAATGCCAATTTCTTCAGCAGTTCTGTAGAAGGATCAAGAACTCCTGTACGAATTACCTACAAGGCATGATGTGAAAAACAGTTCAGGTGACCTGAGGTTAGTGGTAGTTATCCATATATGTAAGCTTTCCAAGTTCTAGCAGCCTGTGACGCACATCTTGGAAACAATCATTTCATTGCCCTAAACTGCCATGGGCAGCTTTCACAGCTGTCTGTTGCTATTAGACTAGAATAGGCTATTTCATTTGGAAGGGACCTACAACAATATTAGCTCTCAGTCAGCTAGAGATAAAGGAGACCCTGTAGAGCAGTACAAAACAGAACAAATTAGGGTTTCAACTCTGCATCGCCGACAAGATATTTCAACTTATCTAGTTGAATATGAAGTAGTTTCCCTTCCTTTTTCTAGCTTTGTTGACCTAAGCTGTCATCTTCAGCTTGTACCATTACATGGGCTCTTCCTTGCTTTTAAGTCTCTCTCCTTTTGTTCTTCTATCTCACTAATAATAATTCATCAGTAGTTTTTATTTCCTACTTTTATCTCTTCATCTCTGCCATTCCTAACACTAAATTTTACTAAGCTACAAACAATCCAGAAATATAATGAGCAACCAATCTGAGGTAAACCTATTCAGGCAACCTTACAATTTCTTTCATGGCAACTCCTCTACCTTTAAGGCAAGGACTAGGACCTAGTTACATTTATTGATATCTATTCAAGATTTTGGCTGTAAGCTTCATTTTCCTTCTTTATCTCTGCTACCAGCAGTAGTGAGCTATTGTGTTCTCTAGCATTGCTTTATGTACCTACTTATATCATAATGTATCTAAGGTGAGGCTAGCACGTTTTAATTTCAGGCACGAAGTCTTTGTACAGCAAGCATGATGGCATTGCTGATCCTTAGCAGATAGCTATCTATTTCAACATCACTCCTGATGTTCATGACATTTCCCAACTGAAATCAAAGAGACAACACAAATGCAATAAATAGGAAATCATTTACTAGCAGGCTAAGTAAAACATGGACTGCAAAGTCTGAACTTTTGATTGATGTGTGGATTTCTTTAGGGCAATTTCAAAATTGGATAGGACAGATTTGTTGGGTTATTCAGAAGATTTGTGTCTGAGGCTGTAAACTTTTGCCCACTGCTAGGATCTGTTCAATAAAGAAGTATCTGCTAGCTTAGTTTGGGCTCAGAATTTTAGTGTTCCATCCCTTGCCCTGTGCTATTTATAATGTTGTTGGGTTCTTTTAAAGATTGTGCTTCAATAGTAGGAAAAACTATCCCTGTGAAGCCTTGGGATTTGTCAAGATGAAAGGTGCTATGTAAGTTGCTACCAGTTTTGCTGTTTAATATACTGTGAACTGATGAAAGACAGTAAGGGAGCAATGGTTACCTCTCAACATAATATAAAATTTGCTTTAGGTGAGAACACTGTTTACTGAACACTTCATTCACCCACAGTGGAAGGCCAATGATGGCATTTGCTGTTTTCATAGCAACCCAGGAGAACACCGAGTCTGACAGACTGCTACCCCCGATGTTTCTCACATTAGTTCTCCTCTGCTATTTAGACAACTCTGCTGAAAATAACTCCAGCCCTCATCACTGAAGCACATGGGCTCATTCCTGCTGTAGGTCTGTTTTCCCTGCAGCAAACCCCTGATTCCCCTCCTATAGTGGTAGGCTGCTGCTCAGGCTTTCTTTAGCATTGCCACTTCCCCCCCCGCCCTGCCTTTTTCAACTGTGTAAACCACAGGATAAAGAGGAAGGGAGAAGCTGTCAAAAGCTATGTGCCATTCTGCCGCTGAACTACTGAGCAAAGGAGATATTAGTAAAGAAAATTAAAGCTTAGGTGCCTAGATATTCTGGGAATTGGTTTGAGAAAACTGTTTCCAGTCTATTTCCATTCTGGAAGTCAATGAGAGAGAGAACCGCATTGTAACTGCTTACTGTGATGGAAAGTCAGGCAGAAAAAAATGAACAAAGGCAAGAACAATAACATTGGAAAGCTACATGGGACTAGTAGTACAACCCAACAGAAGACCTCATCAATATCTATGTACAACAGCCAATTCCAGGCAAACCTACAAACTTCTGTGCACTAGTCAGTCTGCAAGTATAGAACTAGATAAACCACAAAATCCAGGACCTCCTGCAAAGTAAAACTGTGTTGTGATCAAGAAACCTAACAACAGCTGCCAGAGCTGAAAAGTTGTCCCAGTAAAGGAAAAACCCTTTTCAGCCAACAAGGATGGAAAGGACAGACAGGGAGCTTACTTAGACTGGGTGGCTCTACATTGGCTATTACATTGTAGAAGTGAGTAGACTTGTATATTGAGAGTAATAAGAAATTCCCTTTGCATCAAAACAAGAGTCATGAGAGGAAACTAAAATAGCTTCCACTGTCTCTGAACAGTTTCTCTTATTCTGAGAATGAAAAAAACCTGGCAAGCATGCCCAGTAGCAATGCAACATCTGAAGGTATTCCTGTGAAAACACCTGTCAGCATGGGCAAGAGTGATTAAACACAGCAAGATCTGAGACAGGCTTTTCAAAAAACTCAGCAGTCAAATTTTGCAGACTGGTGTATATGTGGTTATTTACAGTTATATGTATATTATCCTGACTGGTACTCACCATAGGATAGCTGGGAATAGCCCTAAAAGGCACTGCACTGAAGTCAAGAAATAAAGCAGAACAGGGCTATATTTTAGGGCATAGCTTTCTACCTGACATTTTCAGAGTTTTTGAAAGAGCCTCCTTATGTTCAAATTACAGTTGCTTCTCTGGATGAGTAGCATGAATTAACATGTTTTGCCACAGATATTTTGAAAACTATTCATGGGAGGGAAGCAGCAATACAGGTGGGTTGGTTGGGGTTTCTTTTTAAATTACTATTAAGAATTTATTTTGCTTGGTGCAGAGACTGTATGTAGAATTAGATTTTGGCTGATGACTTAGTCCAGGAATTGAACCTAACAGCCAAAGGATAACCTGCTTTAGGAATAAGAAAAAAAAAATCACTTAAGTTGTTTACAGTGTACATTTCCAAGCCAAGAAACACAGCTGAGCCTGATACAGGCCATCTGGTGTCCTACAAGAATTGCAAACATCATTAAAGAAAACCATGCATCTGGGGTACAGTTAAACCTTCTGAAGGGGCAAATGGCTTCCCACCAAGTACAGGGTTAAAAATCCCATTGCTGGACTCTTGGCCTGATACCCACTTGAATTTTCTCAAAGTTGACAAGCTTAAGGCTGCAGAAGGAATACATGCTCATGGAAAGAGAAGCAGCTTAAAATTTTAATCCAAGTACTTTCCAGGTGTGATAACGGTCAAAGTTAGAAATCTGATGGAGACCCAACTTGTGTTTTTGAAGCTGTTATCTATCAAATCTGAGGCAGCAGGGTTTTTCTGAACAACATAGTCAAACTGCTACTCTCATCCAGTACTAAGTACTCATATGTTCCATACCTTCCTTGCATCAGCACTGCTAGGATTCCTGAATATGTCATACTAAAAGAAACAGTATACATGTGCCATCTCCTCTGGAGAGGAAAAGGTGAGGGCACATAGAAAAGACTGAACAGGTTGGGAAAGAATTTGAGTGGCTGAGCAGAAAGTATTCCTGAGGAAAAGCACTCAGCATGCCAAAGTGACAGCTAATATCTAACTAGCCTGAAAGTTATTTAAGAAATCTGGTGGTGGTCACAGGGAGGTTGCAGTGTCTCTGACAAATATGGTGTTGCTAGGCATTTCTCTGGGAGAAGCTACTACTACAAAACTAGAGGCGGGGGGTTTGATTCACTTCTGTCTTGCACAAAGTATAATCAGTTAAACTTGTGCAGGCATGCACAAATGGGTTTTAAACCCTGAAATGTTGTGTCTTACATCAACATGCCCCTAAGTAAGGAAAACTAAGAAGGTGGCCTGGTGCAGCGCAGGCACAAGTGTGCCATGCTGCTGGAGAACCACTGAGAACAGAGCAGGAGACAGTCAGGGAAGTTGTTGAAAGACTGGGGGAAGGCAGTGCTGAGATAGCTCTGGTCTGACAGCACAGGAGACAGGAGCTAGGAGCTCTGCTGCCCCCAGCTCTTAAGTGTTCAGCAATTCTTCAGTGTGTTGTGGTCCCAAGGCTCCTTGGGGGATGCAGTAACATTTACCACAGCTGTGGCTCCTTCTGCTCTTTGCCTTTCCCAGTTTCTCATGTAATCTTCTCTTGCTTTCTCAGTCCTTTTCCATTTCCTTGCCTGGTCCAGAGATTTCCCCTTGGCTGCATTCTTTCCTTCACTCTTATCTCTACCTGCCAGCCATTGATGTAAACTTATCTAGGAATAGATCATAGAATAATTTCAGCTGGAAGATATTTCCTGAGGTCATCAGGTTCAACCTCTTGCTCAAAACAGGGCTATCTTTGGTCAAGTTGCTCAAGGACTTCTCCAGTCTCCAACAAGGGAGATTAGACCCCATGCCCAAAGAGGCTGTGCAATACTTGATCACCCTTATTGCAAAGAATATCAGAACTTCCCTTGCAATATGGTCCTTGCCTCTCAGCCTTTCATTGCACTTTGCCACAGAAACTTTTGCTAGAAGGACCTGATGCAATGTGAGTGGAAAGCATGCAAGTAGAAGGTGGAGTTTGTTTTGTTGTTTTTTTTTTTTTTGGTTTTTTTTTGGTTTTTTTTTAAGTTTGATGATCCATTTGAGAGTTGACCAAAGCACTGCGAGGCTCTAAGTATACAGTATGGGAAGCAAGGAAAAAATAGAGCATGTTGTCCTTTATGCAAGTTTACAATAGCTGCTTTAGAACTTGCAGAGGATTTTAGATTTAAGGCCAAGCTCTAATCTCTTTTCAGAGCCCTAAGCAGGGATTTCAGGGCAGTAACAAGGAACCATATTCCCTTTGTACCATGCAGCAGCCACCCAGAAAACATGTGTTTCGGTCTCAAAGTACATTCTCCAGTAGAGTGTAGTACCTTGGGCTGTGCCAGTCCTTCTGTAAGTAGCAGAGATGCAAGCCATCCCCTGACCTCCTTCCTTGTCCACTAATCAGCTACAAGAGTGCACAGTAGGGAAGATGGGCATGTCCAACTCCAGCACTTCTGGAGACTGACAGGGTATGCTCACTGCCACTTTCTCTGTGGGATGATTATGGATGCTGACGGGAATAGCAAGTGCTGATTTTAGCAGACATTCTAGACCTGGAGCTTCATGTAAAGGTTCTCTCACACAAAGCAGAACTTGGAATTTGGTTTTGTGAAAGCACAAATATTCCTGCCTGGTACTGAGAAGTGTTGGCATTTTGTCACCCCCTGAAACAGGTAATTCTTAAATGTTACAGTCCACTGTAATAGGTGCTATGGCAAATCCTCATATGTCCCTTTCCTTGCACTGGTACTTTTTTTCCTTGCTGATGTGTATTTAGAGCTCAGATCAGTTATTTACATGCCTCTCATGCACATCTCATCCTTATCTTCCCTTTTCAGGAGTCAGCTGTCCTGGGGAACCCACACATTTTTTTTGCCATTTGTTGAAGGCAGCTTTAGGACAATCACACTAGGCAGTCTCAAGAAGAATTAGGTACGCACATGACAGTTTTAGTCAATAAAATTCAGCCGCCTTGGAGGCTTTCAAAGACCTAACAGCTTTAGCTTACTACTGAATGGCCCCTCAGACAAACTTGACTACTAATCTTTCTTACTTAGCTTACAACTGAATGTGACCCTTATGAAATAATATTGGGTGCTAGTTCATCTAAATCTATAGTAGAAGATTTCCCTCCATGCATTAACCTTTCTAGGTTTGCTTCAATTTTTTTATATCCCCATTAAAATGTATTTAACTACAAGTATTTCTTTCCACTGTGGTACCTTAAACTGAATTACACTCACTGAAATGGAAATTCATAGAATGGCTTGGGTTGGAAGGGACCTTTAAGACATCTAAGTCCAACCCCCCCCTTCAGTGAGCAGGGACATCTTCAACCAGATCAGGTTGCTCCGAGCCCCATCCAGCCTCATCTTGAGTATTTCCAGTGATGGGTCATCTACCACCTCTGGGCAACCTGTTCCAGTGTTTTGTCACACCATCATAAAAACATTCTTCCTTATATCTAGTCTAAAACTACCCTCTTTTAGTTTAAAACCATTACCTCTTGTCCTATTGCAACAGGGCCTACTAAAGAGTCTATCCCCATCTTTCTTATAACCCCCTTTTAAGTACTGAAAGGCTGCAATAAGGTCTCCCTAGAGCCTTCTCTTCTCCAGGTCAAACAACCCCAACTCTCAGCCCTTCCTCATAGAAGAGATATTCCATGTATGAAAATATATAAATCACTCAAAGTTCAGTTCACATTCATTGTCAATACAGTAATTATATCAGAAAACAAGTAGCCCAGAGAAGGTGTTTAGCCCTGCTTTTTTCTTTTTCTGGTGGAGCACCACAACTGTAGCAGAGGCTGATGACAGAGCCCAGGCCTAAGATGAGTTACTACTCCCAATACACAGCACTAATTGCAATAGCTGCTCTTTCCACCAAAACCAGCCATGTACACAATGAAATTTTCTATTAAAAGTAAGTGAACACAATGAAATCTCACTTTCTTATTTCTTTTTATACTTCTTTTAATCAAACTTTAACATTGCAATGACAAATTAAATCCTGTATAATGCTATATACACATTCCTGCTGCACAGCTTACCCATTGGTATTTGTTTCCCCTGCCACACCTCTTGATTCAATGCAGGCTAAGCTACTTTTATTTTCAGTCCTTTGGCACCTGTTAAGGAAGACAAAGTCTACTGTCCCCTGGCACAGCCCAGATGTACTAGACATCCTTGGTCTTATTCAATTTCTTCTCAAGTCACTGTTTCTACAGGAGAGCTTCCTTTCAAGGAACACCTGAAAGAAACACCACTCTCCCTGTTTATAGCTACTCCCCATCTCTCACAGGCTTCTGACATAATACATACCTGATGTGTTCTATTGCACCCAGATGGCGAGCTGTTAATGCCAAAGTAATCTGTGTAAATTAATAGGATAAGCCAAGTGGCTGTGAGATTTAAAGATAATGTTTAAAATATAGCTTTTCTTCAGCTTTTCTTTATTCTACTTTGAGCATTACCCTTCACAGGTTTTAAGACAAGGTTAATATAAGCACAAAACAATTCCTCACAATCTAACCCCAAGCACAGGAATCTGGACTTTGCTGCCACCAAGACCTTTCTTCCCTCTAATTACCACTTTCCGGGATCTCATTTACAAATGTTTTCTGGGTCTCTTCAGAGATCTTCATTGGGTCTACTGATTCAGCCCTATCTTATTATTTCACTCATTCCTCTGAGATCCAAGTCACATGCTAATGGCCTAGCTGCTTGTGAACTAAACAGAGCTCTGCATCCTACTGCAGTTGTGTTAGATGAGTACACAAATATACAGGCAATAAATATGTAGCAGCTTCTAGTTAGTTCAGCTTCTGTTCTCCTCAGCAGTAGGTTGTCAGTGTTCATCCCTCTAACAAAATCTTCCTGAGTTGACTCCAAGCAACAAGAATGCTGCAGAGATCATCCACATCAAGAAGCATTTGCTGAAGTTTCCTCCCCATGCTAAGGGCTTGCCTATGAGTGGAAATTTACTATGCTTGGACCATTCTGAGATGGCTCTCTATGTAAATCTAGGCTTGTAATAGCTCTAGGCTTATACCAAAAGAGTTATTCCCTAATGCCTGTCCTGATAATTTTAAGTACCAATGAACTGTAGCAGTAGCTCAGCCAGAAGCAGCAGTAGCAAAAGTGCTGGAATAAACAGGGTGCTGACAGCTGCTGGTGTTTTACATAGGAGGTCAGAGAGCCCTACTTTGAGCTGGATGGCTTTAAATGTTAGTTGCTGCCTGGAGCACTGTTTACAGTAATGCTCCCTCCTCTGAGGTGAACTCCTGTTAGCAACAACAGAAAATTCTAGTTGAAGAAAATTAAATATCATTAGACACAGCTAAAGAAAAACTGTTAAGGAAATTACAGTAGCACTTTCACTTCTGGAGAAACACCATTACTTGGCAGTGATGTTTGTACACATTAGTAAGTATTTACATTCAGTTATGTAACCTCAACTATTGTTTCAAGGGCAAGGATAAACTTCCAAGTGTAGTGTATCTACATATATTTTCAAAACAATAAATTTACCTGATGTAAGTGGCATCTCTAACAACTTCTTACTATTCTGTCCATTTTGGCCCCTTCCTAGCTTAACATGTCTAAGTCCTCAGCAAGGCAGGCTGCTAGCCCGAAAACAAAAATGATGTCCCTGAAGTCCTGCCACTGAGCCTTCCCATCTCCTGGAGCTCTAGACTCAAGTGGTAGTAACTTGTCTGGGGCCCTCAAGCAACCAGTGGCTGCCCATGGATGAGGTTACCATATGTGACATTTCAGAATTTGTTTTCTTCAGATACAGGCACTGGGAAACTCTTAGCCTTCTCCATGCACAGGTGGGCTCACCCTGCAACTGAACTCCTCTTTGCCTTTGATGCCAAGCTCAGTTTTGGCCTGCGCACTGAATTGCAGCTCTGCTCTCCCTTAATGCTTACCACAGTACTTGCTCTGCCCCCACACTGAATGCTGCAACAAATAGATACTTTTCAAAGTTTATCACAGCAAATCAGTCTTGAAGAGGTAGAATCTGAAAGTATTTAATTAGAAAGCCTTCTCTTCTCAACTGAACTTTATTTAAAGAAACATACCTTAGAGAATAGGAGCTAAGAAAGTTGTGCTTCTACAGGAAGGAAAGGGCTGAAAGCTGGGAGTAGGAAACAAAGGACTTTGAAGTCCATGAGGCATTTTGGAGGATTCACAAGAAAAGTGCGTTCCATAATGGGCAATATCACACTGCATTTGAATATAGGTTGTGACATTACAACTGGCTTTCTATGACAGTTACCCAAGCCACAGATGTTTAAAGGCTGCAAAAGTGGCTTCACAGGAGTCCAGAATACACAAGGGCATGGAAGCTTTGTTTCCTGCTTTACTAGTAGTAATTTCTAATAAAGAAATTCAGATACATATGTATGATTTACTCATAGGCATGCATACATATTATTTTGAGGTGCTACTGATGCAACAAAAATTGCTCCCAGGAATGGGGCTAACTGGTGATAGGAAAGTCTCTTCTCATGGATGGCCTGCATCAGAGTCCATAGTCAGTCAGGTGCCCTTGGTGAAGATCTGATGTGTCCAGGAGATCTCACAGAGAGAAGCTCATCTTAGGTAGATAGTGAGTTATTTTATGTTTTTGGTGTAGATATATAAGTGGGTATAGACACCAGATCCTGGAGCATTTGTTACTGGCTTCTGCTTTCCTGGAAGGTCAGATTATCACCATCTCTTTGTTCTGCGCTTAAATACATCTCTGCTCCCAGCTAAGCTTGTCAGGGATACCTCAGGCTCCCAGCTGAGTAGATGTCCTCCTTTGTCAGTATGTTTCCATTGCAACTGGGTCACCTTTATGGCTGCTCCATCACCAGTAAAAGCCATATGGGACAGAATGAACTGATCATGCTACTTTATAGCATCTGCCTTGTGAAGCTTTGTCACCTAAGCCCTTGGCTACAGGGCAGTAGCTGGGGTCTTATAAACTCCTAGTTATAAAAGATTAGTCTCTGCGTAGAAGAGGTTTTGAGCCAACAGTACGACACTTATACCTTGTGCTGTTGTGTGTTATCCAAGTACATTGACTTCTTTTCAAACTGTCAAGAAATCTTAATGCAAGAGTATAGTTCAAAACCATGCAAGTCTCCTGGAAGGGAGAAATCTCATCCACAAACAATTAGTCAAAGTAAACACATTCCTGCACAGCATGAACCTACATAGTCACTCCCACCAAACGCTCTTTTCCCCTAGCAGTGGGGATTCAGATTCCTGTATATTTAGTCTCGGAAGAAAAGATTTATCTGCTTCCTTACTACCTTTAAGGATATCTTGAAGACATAATCAATGCAGACTGATTGCCATCCTACAAATCTCTTGACAATTTGATTGGGGTAGAAGTGTGAGAAGCATCTACTGGCAGCTTGTGTTAATATCCCATCACCCAAAAACATCACGGTATAGTTCAAAAGTTACACATTACTTTATTCCTTTGGATTTCATGGCAGACACTACCAATTTAAAATAATCCATCATCACACAGGCTTCCTCTTTCAAGCTTAAAGCACCCCCTGAGGAAGGGCTTTGGCATCTCTTTCACCCTTTAATTACAGAAGGGTGGAAACAGCATTTCTGTGGCACTATAAAGCCTTGAGCTATTAATGCCTGACCTGTTCAGCTGCTGACCTTATCTGGCAGTGTAAATTTGACCCTGATAGGTCAAACTATGCTTGTGCCAGCTCTATACTGTTTGATGGCTCTGATATTCTCAGAACACCCCATCACCTGATCTGACATGCACTTGCTGGAGTAAGTCAAATCTAAACCAGAAGGATGAGTTGGAGAGGCTTAGTCACAGTGAACCAAGATTGCTGTTATCACTTGCTCTGGTCGGGGTTGAAGCTGCCTCAGCCTGACTTTAAGCACTTGCAGCTTCACTTCAAGTTACAAGAGAGTACCATCCCTTCTGATGTGCCAAAGCCACACATGTATTTTCTTCCTAGCCTGGTCCAACTGCAGTGATCCAACATTAAAGATATTTGTGCTGGCCCAGATCATTTTGGCTGAAGTGGGTTAGGGAAGCAGTAGTATAGGTAGATATCAAAGAAAAGTAAGGATAGAAAAATAAGTGTAAAAGTGCAGTACTTATGTTTAACTGAAACCTGATGTGTGATTTAGAAAAGGAGCTGCTGAAACAGTAAGAAAAAATTTAAAATTTGCTGAGTGATTTTGCAGGGCCTAAGTTGTGTTGCACAGTGAAAGAGCAAGACTTAATACGACTATTATTTACATCTACTTTTATTTAAGATTGATAGATTACTTGCATCTTAGCTACGGAGTTTAAAGGAGAACATAAAATCTTTTATAAAAGATTACAAAAGTCAAAGCTGCAACATTGCAAATTATAGGGACAAAGAAATTCTACAGTTTTCTGGATCTCCCAGTAAATAGAATCCTCTCATACTCAAAATTGAATTCAGTTATAAAGGAGGCAGTAGATCTTCAACCCAACAAGGCAGGACATACTACTAGAATGGAAAGAGCTATTTTGGAAAACTGACTGGATGAACTCAGGGTACATGGCATAGCCTGAAGGAGACCAAAAGTAAGCATGGACCACCCAACATAATTACAATGTTACCACCATAAAGACAGTTAGCAGTTAGGGTAAGAGGTCTCTTCCACGTATCAGACAAAGCTGTAACAAAGACAGAAATTAGATCCAACACAGCAGATTAGTCTCCATCTGAATTCTTTAAATCAAGACAAGATCTTAGAAGGTATACCAAGTTCTGGTAGAAGTTGCAGGTTTTCCAAACTAATTGATTAATAAGATTCAGCAGACTATGCTGGACAATGTACAACAAAATTATTGCAAGTCTCCCATCTAAAAAGCTACATCAAGGGGGTTTTGTTTGAGGCAGGGGAGGCTTTACTTGCACAGCCACAGACTACCTCTATTTGTTTAAAAACCACTAAGTGTCACAGCCCTGTAGACTTGCTTTATGTGAAGCATGCATAAAAGATAAACCAGACAGGCACTTGTCACTGAAACAGAACTAAGTATATTGTTTGAACTAGCATTCATAGTACTCTTAAAAAATTAGACAAAGAAGACAAGACCTGCCTTCATTGCATTTTGGTGTCTAATACAGGCCACTAAGGCAGGGCATGCAAGACAGTATAAAACACATTTTATTGTCAGAGTGCATTTTCTCAGAATCCACACAGGAAGGTTTTTTTACTTATTTTTGTCAGCAGAAAGAAAATGGTATTAAGTGAATCACTGTGCCCTCTCCAATGCAGCTTCTTTCCCTTCTTTAGTCTATCATCTAGGCTTAGGCATCAATTTTCACACTTCTCCATTTGCAATCACTATGGGTATTAGCACAAACTATACTTTTTTTTTTAAGCAAGAAATTGAAGACCCAAATTGATACAAAAATAATATTTCTCCTTCATAGGAAGAGCCCAAGCCTATTCTAATGAGGCTCTCACCCCCTGCCAAGGAACAGCAGTATGTAGGTGACAACAAGGCAATAATACCACCACCACTACCCCCCAAACAAGACCCCAGTCATACAGTACCTGAGCAAGAAGAGCCAGGGTAACCACAGCCAGCAATCATAGCCACAGAAACACAGCAGGTCCAAAGACAAAAGCACACCAGGAACCCCCAAACACAGCACACAAACCTGCAGCTCTAACAAGGGTTGAGTCCTAGGCTGGGGTTTAAATGCAGCTCCAGGGCCAATGGGTGGTGGTGCCATGTGAGGCTGATCGGGGTAATTAATGCCTGCTGACCTGCTCGTGCACCCACCAGGCCTCTGGTTTTGGTGGGGAGGAAAGGGTGCACGTGGGGCTGAAGGGAGTTTATACAGTATGTTTCCACTGTAGTGCAGCTTAGGCACAATTAATGTTTTTTAAGTATCCCTATATAACTATGCTTTTGGATGTTATTAGTATGCTGAACCTCACAAGGGAGGAAAAACAAGAGATTAATACCACTTTTGGAAGCTGAAAATAATTAGATATTATTTTTCTTCTACTGACTGTGGTGTTCACATACCTGTCTCCCTGGTCTAGGTTATAACCTGCCAGAGGCACAGAAAATACTGAGCACAGGGGAAAAAAAATGCCATCCAAAGATAGGCAGCTCACCCTGAGATGCGAAACGTGAGTTGCTAGCTGCCTGTATGTTATCGGATTCACCAGACCTTTCAGAAGCCATCCAACTCTAAAGAGCATGTGCTTGTGCTTGTGCATTACACAACTGCTTGATGATGTTTGATGGGGTTTGAAAAAAAAACCAGAGATTTATCTATGACCAGTTTTACCTGTTTAGTCTTAACTTACTGGAAAAATGAATTACATTCCTGTGTGTTGTACTGTGTGGACTTTTCTGGTTGAGAATTTATTCACCAAGTGCTCTTCTGGGCTGAAATACTGCTGCGCTTTGATGACTTCACTTGAAGCAGACCCCATCTGCCTTGGCAACCTTGAGGGAATCTGCTGCAGCTTGTGGCCTTAGGGAGAGTTGCTGGTTAGTAGTGCTATATGGGATTTGCTATAGTGTATTACATAATGTGTCTGATAAAAATGTACAGCCCTTAAAATATGCATAACAAATAATTATGCAAGCAATAACAGATAATAGATAAATTATAATAATAGAGATAAATAATACAAATATAACTACATAATCATGCATTTATTCAGATATCTATGATTATATATATGGATAATAACAATATAGAACAATAATACTATTATTCTATAGAATATTGATAATCTCTATGGAGATCTATTTTATATTTAGAGATAAAGATCTCTATGGCAAGAGAGCTATAGATATATACAAAAATTATAATAGATAAATTCTGTTTGGAAACTTCTACAGAGCAGTGGTTGGAAGCTTGAAGTGAGAATGCTACAGAAAAAATCCTGTATGCAAGAATTTCTACCCCTTTTTATCTGCATGAGCCCTCTATTGACTGCACTAGGAAAGGAATTAGAAATTACTCAGTTTTATCTTCACTGAAACCATTTACACCACTAAGCTCATCGTGTATTATTCAGACAATCTACTAAATCATCCTTTTGTAAGACTTACGTGCTGCTGGGCAATGGGTTTTATAGATTCTACCAGCTGACGCCCCTTTAGTCCTTCAAACTCGAGTAAAGTTCCTGTATTACAGTGAAGCATTCTGAACGGAATGACGTATCACACTACTCTGGCAATTCCACCTTGGGCAATGCCAATCATGTGCCTTGTGCTGTTTAAAACTACCTACAAAGTCTTGTAAAGGCTGATAGGAAATTTTATGCTCTTACTGGCTTGTTTATTTTACCAAGTAAGATGATTCAAGCTCGATTTGAACCTACCTTGTGCTTGCAAGGCATTATGTCTAATAATCTAGCTGGAGGCATAATATTAACTACAAGACAACTTTGATACAGTCATGAAACATCATAAAGGATGTTGAAAGACTTCCTGTAAGGACTGACACATCATCTCTGGCTTATCACAAACCTTTTGAAATTTGAGTGTATGGCTATGGCTCCATCTTTGGAGGAAACTGGAACATCTCTCCTCCAGCATTTTGCTTGCAAAGGAGGTAAGAAGATTGCAAGAAACTGTGTTTCACTAAGTCTTATTAAGACTGTCAAGAGAGACTGGCAAGCAAGGCAAAGTTTTGTTTCCTGGGCACAGCAAGACTTGTCTTATGCTGCGAAGTCACTGACCTGATTTCAGGTGTTGATTGCTAGAAAGTGAATTGGCTTTTGACAGCTTCCCTTCATCTGAGCAAGTGATGGCTTGAGTTGCACTGAGGTGAAGACTGCTTGCTAATTGCCTGCTCACAACCCTCTCTGGCAAACCTGCACTGTCTTTGTGTCAGCAGCAAAAGCATCAGCTGGAATAGCAGCTTCTTGGCTCTGACTTTGAAGGGAGTTATACACAGGTGACAGAATCTTGAAATGCTGCTTTCCTGACTTAATAGGCAGATGAGGATTCACGGTAAGACTTTTCCTAATAAAAGAAGCACGATACAAGAAAGGATGTAGGACAGGCTTGCATAGACAGTAAGTTCCTGTTTGTTATTAAATGTTTTTATAGTGGTAGCTCAAAGAAACCTCAGTCAAGAGAAGAAAATCCTCCTTTTAGACATGCAGGCTTGCTCCTAGAAGTAATGATCTGAATTAGAGATGTCAAGTGATTGAATGGCTTATAGGCTGGATATTGTGTACTCGGGATATTTAAATAGCCCACATAGCATATTCAGAATTTAATTTAAAAGAAAAATTTTCTTTTCAGTCACTGAAAAGCTAATCTTTTAGATACACACAGTGGCACAGTGTTCCCTTCCCAAAGCTGCAAACTGGGTCAAATAGGGACTGAAAACTGTGCATCTCTTATCCCTTATTTAGATAATTGGGTTACAGCTGTATCTATCTATATCCACCTACCTACAGGTATATGACTCTTCAATATAGATTAAAAAAACCCACATCAAAATAACTTCATGGTTTTAAAGTTCAGATCTCAAATCTTAGGATATATGAGAATTCAAGCTGCATACGCAAGTCTGATTTAGCATTGGTGCATACGCACTATGACAGAGATATGACAGTGTACAGTTACCTCACCTCGTGAGTTTTTCTCAGAACACTTGCCTTGTCTGACCCTAAAAGGAGCTTGTTTTCCTATTGATTGATGCTGAGTAACATCATGCTTAAGTAAAAATACTGCCTAAAAATGTTATTAGTGTGGGTAAAGTAGGTCTATTCTTGCTTCTTCCTGATTTTGAGTGCGATGGGAGAACATAGCAATTTGCTACTGCAAATTGCATCATCCCTAACTAATATCAGCTAAAACAACCATTACCCTCTGGTTTAAATACCTGCTCTTCGAGAGAAATTCAGAAGACATCCCTAACAAGAACCAATTAACTAAGTACCTCTGATGAGCTTCAGTAACATCCTGAGAGTTATAAAGGCCTACTATCCCATGGGAAAGGAGACAGAGAAGAATCCTTTGGCCAAGCATAAATCTCATTTTAAATGGCATTATAAACATGCTGACTAGCTGACCCAATTTTACTTCTGCATATAATACCATATGCTGTTTCTTGCTTACAAAATTGTAACTCCTATTGATGTCAGCAATAGCAGTAGTTATTTTATGTCTAAAGCAACAAAAGCCATTTTCCTTAAGACTGCTGCAAGAGAACTCCACAGGATAATATAGAATCATAGAATGGTTTGGTTTGGAAGGGATCTTAAAGATCATCTAGTTCCAACCCCCCTGCCATCGGCAGGGACACCCTCCTTGTAAAATATGATCATAATTAAAGTAATAACAGATCTTGCAACAATTTAATTCAAGCAACTCACCCTCGCCAAAAAAAGAGAGGAAAGTAGTAAGTGTAGGGAATAAACACTTCAAGGATAGGTAAAATGTTCTACAATTTAATCAGTCAGGTCTGCACATCTGCATGGAAATCACAGCTTCTAACCTGTGCTCTGTGGGAACTGGGAGGGGAGGCCAGAGAGAAGTTTTAAAATTGCCAGATGAAGCTGACACCTGAATGCATCTCTTCAGGTCTGTTGTGGCCTCTGGTAAACTAAAATCATGTATGATACTTAGGGAAAACCAGCATTGCATTCATTCATTTACCTTTTTCCATGTTTCATCCTCAAACTATGCCTTTTTCTTTCTTTTTTTTTTTTTTGTACTTTTAAAAAGCTTAGAAATTTCCATTTCTGTGATAATATATATTTTTTTCAGATTAGAATTTTACCTATTATACATTTTTCCTACTTTTTCCTTTATCTGATTTATTCCACACATATTTTCTATCCTCCTTATGTTTGCCTCTCATCCCTTGCTTCCCTTTCTAAGTGAAAACAGACTCAATACATCTCAGCTTAATGATCATCTCTAATTTCCTCCCTTTGTTTTCTTTGCTTTGAGCTAGCAAATATTGGATGAATAAGAACCTGCCTGTAGAATTATGTCATTTAATTAACAAAGAAGGATAAAAAATTCCCAATGTGATTGAAAAAGACAGGAAAAGACAATAAAAGGAAAAAGAAAAGTCTTGTGTGAAGCAGTATAGCACTAGTGAGATACTATTACCACACCTGGTGACATGCCCTCTCGTGGTCGTACTGCTAGAATAGCAATCGCTTATTTTAATTAAGGGCAGGCTACTCTTCAGACAGTACTTAAGCATTTTAGTTTGGTAAGACTGGTTTTAAAGCACATATCAGAGCTCTAAAGTGTGAGTTTTCTGGGCAGAACCGTGCTACAGGGGGAGAAACATCAGTTAGGAAAAAGTGAAATCACATGTTGAACTGTCCGCACAGTTGTGGGGTATAGTTTTTGTGGTGGTATCCTAGAAACACAGATCAACATTCACTATTCAGAAATAAAAGGACTTCATCAGATGTTTTGTGTATATTGTGTACTTTCTACAGACTCCCAATGTTATATATTGAATCCTAAAGCTAAATAAGCAGACTTGGAAGACCTGCAACATAATTACAAGATTTAATCTATTTCCAAATGTCAGACGCCATTTCTGATCTGCAGTGGAATATAGATCAGAAATATAGATTTAGTCTGCAGTTAAATATTGTTGGTTAGTTCCACAACTGAGTCTTACTGAAAATAACAAAGTATACTTGTTTTCTAGGATAAAGTACTCTGATTTAATTAGGAATATGCAATTATGTTCTTCTTTGGGTTTGAATGGGTAGTACACTAATTTTAGAGACTGAATCCAAATATATCCATATCAAATGAATCGGCCTTCTGCATTTATATTCAATTTGAGCTAGGCATCACATCTTTCAGTCATTGTACTTTCTGCCAGAATTGAAGCCCCTGATTGCTCTTGCCACAAGTGTCCTGAATGGTGCAGAAAGCAGCATTACATCTGCTGTTACACCACCAGTTAAAATGCATTTTAATCCCCTAAGACCACCATAACACCATTTTTATTCTCTATCCTTACACATACGAATAAATACACTCAATTTCTATGTAAACAAAGTGTGTACAGAATACTTCACAGAGGAAAGTTGTATTTGCAACTCTACATCTCTGAAAGTGGTGACTATGGTGTAGACAGTTTCACAGAACATCCTTGGTGCCCATTATTCATGTACTTGGCCTTCGTGGCAGGTGTAGTCATACAGCATTGATAAAGAAAGTTGCATTGGCTGAAATTTAATGGCCTTTATGCTAGAAAGTGTGCTAAAGGTTATTAGACTACAAATACCTAGATGTTCACAAAACACAAAGTCAGAAACTCTCTGACTTCATTTTCGTCCCTCCCTTGTGGATTCTTCCAGGAGATGCATGGATTTCTTTTAAAGGGTGCCCCAGTCTGGACACAAGAACAGTAGTCCCACTGAAACCTTCATCTTAGTATTAGGGCAGTATAGCAGCAAGACGTCCATTCAGTGTAAAATCCACAACAGCACAATGCCATTTTCTGCCTATTATTACCCCAGTGGTATTTTATGTTTTATTATTCTCGCTTGAGGCTTTTAAGCAGCGTTTGTCTATCAGATTTCTCTCAATTTTTTCCAGAGCTTATCTCCAATCTGCAAAAAGCTCTTGATTTCCGATTCCGTCATCCAGTGTGTGTACCACCATATGTGCACTAGTGGTACCAGCTTGCTCTAACAGTAGCCTGGTGACACTGGAGCTTAGGAAGCTCTATCTCTGCATTTGCTGAGTCCCACTTGCCTTCCCTGCAAGCAGTGTAAAGGGCAGGGGAAAAGGGTCTAATGCATCTCTTTTTCCATTACAGCGCTCCTGGAAAATGCCCCCAAAGCTATCCTGTAGCTACTTATACCAGCTGTGGAGCTTCTTTGTCTTTACAGGACAAGAAAGCAAAGCAACAATTTCAGGGTAAGTTAGAGACTGAAGTTAGAAAAATCATCATAATGCAAATGGAGAGGGACTGGTTACAAGGGCATGTAGTGATAGGACAAGGGGTAATGGGTTTAAACTAAAAGAGGGGAGAGTTAGACTAGATATTGGGAAGAAATTCTTCACTGTAAGGGTGGTGAGGCACCAGAATAGGTTGCCCAGAGAGGTTGTGGATGCCCCATCCCTGGAAGTGTTCAAGGCCAAGTTGGATGGGGCTTTGGGCAACCTGGTCTAGTGGAGGGTGTCCCTGTCCACAGCAGGGGGGTTGGAACTAGATGATCTTTGAGGTCCCTTCCAACCCTAACCATTTTATCATTCTAGGATTCTGTGATTCCAAATTGTCTATTGAATCCAAATTCCATGTTTTTCATATATGAGCAGCCTGGTGTCAGTGGTTGGATAACCATACTTACTGAATATTTCTAAAGAAAAATGTCCTTATAGAGTTTTATTACAATGGATACTTCTCAGATAAAATATAACAGCTTAGTCTTTCAAATCAACCAAAAAGATTTAAATGGATGGACTTAAAATAAGACTGTAAGATAGGTACATAAAACTGCTCCAAAAAAAACTAGGCCATAGTTCCTATAGCTTTGATTATGCACTTCTAAAGAAGGGAAGTGCTCACTGAAGTTAATGAATATTTTGGTTCCTTATCAACTTGTGGATCAGAGCCTAGATATAAACACAGCTGGTGTGTGTTCAACCACATCTTCTACTGCTCCTCAAGTTATACAATGTCATTTACCGAGGAGGTCTTGTGAGGATGTTTATCAAGTTAGCTTGAGTTTGGCAGAAGTAGCTGACGTAAGCACTTCACAATAGAAACATACACAAAATCTGCCTAAAGCTTTTAAACTCCACTCCCCTCAAAAAAAAAACAACCAACCCCAACAATTTAAACAAGAAGTTGTAGATTACATATTGCATAAAATATCATCATACTTGCAAATTTTATGTGAAATTCATGGGAAATAGTTACTCTATTGACAAAGAAGTAAGTAAATTTTTTATTTACTTTCACAGCATAGTACATCTGTTTTATTTGATTTTAGAAGTTTGTTACTGGAGATTAATATTTTATGTCTATCTGAGCTTTCCATGTGTAACTTCTGTTGGAACAGTGGTCCTGCTTAAGTTATTGTCATGCTGTACCATGTGCTGCAGTGACTTGGATGGCCTATCCATAAATAGTTCAATGCTGTTTCAAAAGAAAAGGAATTATCGCTCCTGTTTATGGAATTTCTCCCAAAAATCTGGAGTTTGGTTGATTTCAAGGTTAGACAATGCAAGAAGAAATATGAAAAAGATCTTGAGTTTGGGTTCAAGTGGGTGCAGTCCTGGTTTTTAAGTTGTCACTACTGGTTACATACCCCTTCTTGTCTACAATTCCATTTTTCTTTCAAAGAAAACCCAAACATCTAGGATAATGATGTACTGTTTGGTCTCTCTCTCCATGTTCAACACAGAATTACCTCAAGACCAAAGTACAGTCTGAGACCGTGAGAATGGGATGCACCAAGCATCTCCATACCTTGCAGCCACAAGCACTTGAAAGATGCAATGGCAATTTTGTCAGAATTTTGTTGTTGTTTATCACCACTTTTAACCTTGCATCGGACACCCAGGCTGTGATGCAGTTAAATAGAATTCACTAAAGGAAAAAACAGAGCAGAAAGTCATCTGGCCAGCCTAATGAGAAACAGTGAAGAGAGAAATAAAGTTTAGACTCTGTTCTCATCCCTCAAGAGTAATTGGGGGTGACCATCTCGCTCTATATTCTGGATATTAATTTCTCTAGAGTTTAATCAAATCAGATCATCCCTTTTCTTTTCAAGAGCTCTGCACAATGAGCATGTGTTTCCATTATAATGCCATCCGGGTTGCCAGGAGCCAGGCTACTTTTTAGATTAATCAATGGAATTTAATACAAGTTGGTAGAGTAATTCCTGATTGTATTTACATTCCCAACTCTGAGGCTGAAGCTCAGAGCTCCCTTATGGATCAGAGTTTCCTCTACATTGGATCAAAGACTGTCATTCCTATTGACTTTAACAATTACAATGCTGAGGTAGAAATAGAGACTGTCTAAAATGAGCAGTTTTTCATGAAAGAAGATTTAAGTTGAACTACATTTTATATGGTGGTTTTGTTGTACATCCCGAGTTTGCATTCTTGTTATACCAATATCAGATTGTGGCTGAGACAAAACCTCTCTGATTACCTCATTTCACAAAATACGCAAACTAAATATCCATATAACTGATAGGGATTGTCTATGGAAATTGACGGTATATGGGAAGTCTTACCATAGTAAATGTGCTCTTTGGTTTAGTTCCCTCTACAACAGATTTATAATTCATTACAATCCATGTAAATGAAGCTACTTTTTATTGTACATTAAAAATGACAAAAACGCACCCCACACAGCTTAAAATCTCATGTCATGTTAAATGTGTTAACACATACCTACACCTACAGATATATCTCATAAGTGTATTTATTCAAGAGCTATACACAAATGTTTCTGCCTATCTTTTGTCAATGACAATCATCAGCTTATAGTGGAATACTGCTATTCGCAAGCAAAATAAAATGTAGAAAAGGAAAATTAGGATAACTCTTTTAGGAATCCCAGTTTGACAGATAATTGGTGAGCATTTAGTGGCATTTATCAGTGAGTTAAGCCTTTGGTACACTGTCTTGCACTGTTTGAAAAAGCTTTGTTGGGAGATCAGAACACTAATTCATACATGCTGGATGAGTGGTGCCTGTTACTGTTATACTTGCTGTCGGGGTTTTTTTCAAGTACATACATTTGAGTCCAGCAGGCTCCCTGGCTTATGCTATAGAATTCAAAGGATGCCAAAATAACTTCTGCCCCCCACTTGGCATTTAGTTTAGGAGCACACAAAACAAAGGATAAGAAAATGCTGTCACTGGTAGTATCAGCAGAAATTAGAAGTTTTCTGTCCGTAGAGGTTCATGGCATCTCGTATAAACCTGCTGCCTGGCACCCTGACGCTTCCTCAGCCAAGCCTTGTCTACTTAGTTATAGTTAGTAAAGTTAAGGTGAAGGAACTAATGCATCAAAGGTGATGAATATTAAATAAAACCTCTCTGGATGCTCTGACTTGGTGACTGGGGGCCAGGGAGGAAAAGCATGTTTAGGGATAACTGATATGTAAAGTGAAGAACTAAGGCCACTTTACTTCTAATGGGAGCATTAAGTTTATTCTCTGTTTAATTCATGTACTTCATGTGTCTAGGTGCATTGACTAAACTCCCTGTTTAGTCCCACAGCCCTTGTAATACAAATAAGGAGAACTTCAGTTGAAATCTGTGGCATTCATTGCCTGAATGCAAAAACTGGCATGAGAAGAGAATAGGTATTTTTGTTACGGCCAAGAAGACAGTATTAAATTAATATTGCCAGTGGCAGTTACTGTTGGTTCTAATCATCCAAGCGAGAGCTTTGATTTTGAGAGAAACAGTGTAAGGTTGTATTGAGTGTGTTTGAAAATCCCACTGAAGATGTAGCTGTTCAGAATGAGGAATGATTTGTATTTATACTGTATCTCTGCTACTGCATTACTCTCTTCTCTGGAAATGCAGCTCCAGTTACATTGCCAAGTTCCCACGAAACTGGACAGGAAATGAATTTTATAAATAATATCAATATGTCACAGTTCATAATTAGGTGTCCTTTAATAAAACATTGCATGGCCTCAGGATGGTAAAAACACATTGTAGCTGTTCTTTCTGTTTTCTATTGTCCACTGCAACCTCCTAAGAAAACACTAGTGAATGATTCAGAAAAGAAGAAAACCAAGTTTTATCATGTGAGAGGTAGAAATATATGAAACATTTATATAAAGCAGTATTCCCTTAGCAACTTCTAAGCTTTTCTGTCTAACGCAGAAAAGCAAAGTGATAGTTACAACATGTGCACGGGAAGGTATACAGGGTGAAACAGAACACAGGGACAGATACAACCTTATTTTAACATTTCCTTTTAATCGTTCTTATAAAGCAATGATTCTTTTATTCTCAGAGCCGAATACCCGACTACAGTTCGCTCATTTGCTTCTGCAGTTATGAATTTTACTTTCTCTTCCTGAGACTGAAGCCAACGTGGTTGTGAAGTTTTCCCTCTGGCCACTAGATGCTAGCACAGCACAGCACAGCACGGCAGGACACGGCACGGCACGGCACGGCTCTGCCCACCCGCGGGGCCCGGGCAGAGGAAGCCACCCCGGGTATGCCCTTCCCGAGAAGGCTCGCAGTGCCACAGAGACCGGAGCACAACATTGCGAAACAATATTTTGAGGATTTTAGATCAGATTCAGCGACCAAAATAAAGCAAATACTAGGGGAAAGAAGGTTAAAAAGATTTTTCTGGAGTGAAGAGAGATATGAAGCATTATATATATATATATATATAAAATATATATTTATATGTGAGATGCATATCTTAGTCAAGTTTGATTCATTTAGAAGTTCTGCCTTTCAGAAAGTATTTGGTACTAGTATTGGTATTCCTTTAACATTTCTGGTATTTCTTTAACAGTTGTGATTACAGGTGGTTTTGAGAATAAATAATAAGTAAATAACATATAAAATGTATTCTTTATAAGTGTAGGGCTTTTTTACATTAAAGACAAAAAAACCTAAGATGAATACCAGAAAACTTACAAATTGAGAAACTTAAAAGCCAGGAATTGCCAGAATCAAGGTGTGTATGTTATCTTGATTTGGTCCATGTGTGCATACATGATGACAGCCATTAAATTAAGAACCGTACTGTCCTTTATCTAAAGACTGGAGACCTCATTCGGTGCACATGAAATGGTAGTTATTTATTAGTTACTTTTCTCCACTTCATCACATATATACCCCTCTGCATTATTTACTAATAATACAAGCCATACAAGCTCTGCTTTCAATATAGAATTAGTGTTTATCTCTTCACGGCAACCTCTGTTCATAGTATCCTCATTTTCTACCCATGGTTAATGAACTTTGAACTTTTCTGTATGGCACCTAAAAGGCCAGATGATCATATTCTTATCTTGTGTATAAGAGGCTGAGCCACAGAGGGTAAACCCAGCATTTCTCAATGACATTAATTCATCTCATACCCTATACAAGAAACCAGTTGTACAAACTTTGGTGGCTCTTGAGCATCTGGTAATGCATTTTATGTTCAATGTCCAAACTGACTTTGGCTACTCTAAGTTCTCAGTACCTTTGCAGGGTACATCCCAGATTCGGGAGCCAGAAAAAACACAAACATTTGTCCCTGCGTGATGCTGAAGAGATGGGGTGGAATCCATTTCTTCAAAGCAGCCCTCAGCTGCCCTTCTTGCCTTTCTTGACACCCCTGGCCTATCCTGTCTGTTTGGGCCCTTCTGCAACAAATGAAGTATATGACACATTTCTGACACAAAGGCTGCCCTCCTTATCGAATTTTGAGTTCTTGCTCCGAAGCAGTGGCATACCAAATGTAGGAAACCGAGTAGGGATTCAGCTCTATGCTACACCACGATCACATCACGGAGGGGCACTGTTGTCTTTGGTTAAAGTACCAGCCCTGGAAAATGATGGTTGGGTGGGTAAAGGACCTCTGTACCCAGCCCTGGAGCTACCCAAACAAGCTGCCCTGCTCCATCAACATTGCCCTACTCTGAGCTACAGGAATACTTCAGAATTAGAGAGGAAAAAGTGACCCTGTTGCCTAGTACTTCGGCTTTTTGCTGAGGTTATCTCTCACTACCAGTGAAATTGCCTTGGAGATTTATCCACTGGGAACTCAGAGAGATCGAGTCCTTTTGCATTCAGTGACTACTCAGTGCGATTCAACTGATCTGAATTAAGGTAGAGGCAACAAGAGCATCTCATTTCCAGGCTCCGACTCATTCATTTCTCAAAGAGACCCCAAACTTCACATTTTAAAAAAACTTCTTTCATCTGTTTCATTTCAAACTCTTTCCATGAATGCTGCAGACAACCTGTGGCATCAGATCCTGAGCTTGGTTGCTCTTGAACGTGGAGTGAAAAAACACCAGTAGCTTCAACAGATTTATACTAGATTGGTTCCATTTGTGCTGAACTACCATAAAACTGTTTTAGCCTTGGAACTGGCAGCTTAGTTACATTACTGTGAAGTTCCTGGTCACTGCTCCAGAGATAAGATTACAGAAGGCTTTTCCTTTTAATGGCATTTCTACCAGCTTGTACTTCTGTCATGAATATTCTTTTAAAATAGGCCTCCAACGGCAATTAAGAAAAACAAAAAAATAAGGAGAACAAAGAGACTGTCATTAGTAATCCAAGTAGGGTTTCGTTTCTGAGAAAGGATTAACAATGAAGACAAAGAGCAGAATGAGAAGGCAATTGATGTTGTCATTATCAGCAATTTCTTCAAATTAAGTTGGCAAGTCTTGTATTGAGTATGCAATACTCATTGTGGATTGGCATTTGAAAAGATTTGTAAGAATTAAAAATAAGTCTTTAGAGTAGGGCAGCTGAAATATGGTCTGGATTGGGACCTCGGATAAATTCCATCAGGACTCCAATGCAGCTCTAGCCGTGCAATATGTCACTTGGTCCTGGGGAGATCCTGTATTTTTTCACTGTTCTCCTGATCTCTCAGGGAAAAGTTAAGCACATGAAGTTTTTGGCAGACCAACCAAAACTGGAGCATATGTGTTGCTTTCTGCTTTGCAGATCTATGTAGACACAATGTAGCAGACCTCAGCAAAATTAAATGAGTAGCCTGATTTAGAGTGAAGGAAACATAAATAATATTATGGTGAAAGAAATTGGGCTGGGAATTTCCTTCTTTGCAATAGTGATGAGCTTCACCATGTAACTAATGGTGAGTTTTAATAGAGTTTGTGTTAAGGACAGCTGAAGAACCTCAGCTAATTTCTATCATAATAGGATTTGCTTGGTGGAGAGCTCACTCCAGTGAGAGGAATGAAATGTCACTGAACATGTGGAATTTCAGAATAAAAAATAGTAGCCAATGAACTACGGTGCAATATTGACACTGGCAGTCTCCTTCAGCTCCTATCATCACGCAAGTATCATCAAGAAGACGGGAAACGTCAGGTGTTGCCTGTGCCTGTCCTTCATGTTCTAAGGTACTGCCCCGAAACACAGGGTTGGTGGCTTCTCGAGTCTGCCTGTCCCTGGCTTTGTCAAGGAATGCGATGAAACACCTGGATTTCATCCTGACGCAGAATGAAAAAAACTGCATAAAGTATCCTAGGATGAGAGATTTGTTCAAACAATGTCATCAACAAATCTGATGTCTTTGTCCTTTACTATCTACTAGCTTTGCTTAGTACTGAGTTCACAAAATCGAAACAAGACCTTGTTATTGTCATTCATCCCTGCATGCTTGCTCCTTGCAGTGCTTCTCTTAGCATTTCCCACCATTCTTTCCTGTCCTGCGTCTCTGCTGCTCTGGCTTCTTTCCCCCTCTGCTTTCCCTGCTTTCTCTCCTGCTTTTGTCTGCTGCTCCCCACTGCGCCTCTGTTACTCCTTTTGTTGTGTCCCTGTGCCAGTGTGTACATCACTCCTCCTTCGGCCACCCCTGCTCCTCCTGCTTCTTCTTGCTGTGCATCCAGCCACTTCCCCGCGTATATCTGCCGCTCCGCCATGCACAGCTGCTGCTCTTCTCCCCACCTCCACCACTCCCGCTGCTGCTGCTGCTCCAAAAACAGTTTTGACCAGCTCTACTTCCAAACAATGAGGCTTTGACCTCTTTCCCCTGGGAGAAGATTTCACAGCCAAACACGTCTCACTGGCAGGAGCTTTTCCTGATATTCAGCCTGTTTCCTTCTCCCATTGCTCCTACTTAAATCTCTTTATATTGAACTAACAGCTCATGCCCCAGGCTAGGTGTTTTACCCCTCCTGTTCTGCCTATTGCAGAGAAGGGGCTGGATACAGATAGCGAGGCCAAAATGAACAGGGACACCCTCATAATAGGCAGCACTGTGCATCCAAGTAAGCAAGCTCCTGTTGTACCCAGAAGGAGCAGAACAAACACACTTACCATAATAAAAAATAGGCCACATGCCTTACAAAAATTCACCAAGGGCCAAATCTTGATCAGTTTTTATCCATCTGAAGGAAAGATACTTGTACGGACAGCTGTGTCAACAGCCTGTGAGCCAGGGGCTGAGCAAATCTCAGCTCCTGGACAGGGGACAGTGATCTGAAATAGGTGAATAAGGCCCAAACTGAGTAAGTTTGGATGCGGAGGGAGAGGTTGGAACCCAGGAGGTAGAGGAGAAAAACATTCAGCTCACAGAGAGTGCAAAAGCAGGAGAGACTGAGTTTAGGTAGCGCAAAAGAAAAGGAAGACATACGACAGATCGTATGGAAGGGAGAGGGGTGGGAGGGGGTTTGAGCAGCTGGACGTGGGCTGAGGTGCATTAGGTGACCTGCACTGGGATGACATGGGTTGAGTGGGGCCAAAGGCGAGTGAACCCCACACACAGAGTCAGGTCAACAAACTGTGGGAGTGACTGAAGCCAACTGTGAAGAGGCTCGCGTTTTAAAAGCAAAGATTGTCTTTTGACTAAGTATCAGAAAATTGTTCAGCAGAAGAGGGGATTAATGCTGATACTAAAGTTTCATTTCCAATTTACAGTTTCTGAGGCAGCCAGCTGATGTCTGTATACATGTCTCGATGGCTGGTGTGAAACTGAAGTGATCATCTACCCACACAGTCATCTAGACTCCTCCTTGCTAGGGTCAGCACAGATGCCAAGGATAGAGACTGTAGTTTTACCAGGTAGAGTGAGCCAGCTCAGCTGCTGAAGAAAGGTGGAGATTTTCTGTTCCTTTCTGTCCTGTTTCCCAGCTGCATCTTCCTGCCACTTACTTGGCTCTGGCACTTGTTTGCACTCTTCCATCAGCTGATCCAACTCACTAAACCACCACAAACATATCCATTTCTCTTTTTGTGATCAATTTTCTGCTGGCTTAGTGAATCAGCTCATAGAAAGGGTCCAGAGAACACCAATTTTAAAGCAGAGAGCAGCTCCTGTACAGCTGGGCACAGGATAGCAGAGATGAAGGGAAGATGGAGCATGATTTCTCCTTCTCAGAGGCAAGACTTTAACCTAGCTCAGTGCATGAGGCACTACACTCTGAGTGAGCATCCTCTTCCTTTTCTCCGGTGTTTTAAAATGTGCTAACCAATATGTACCCATTAGCACATTGGAAGGGCTGCTCACTTTCCTAGTCTAGACAGGCCTTTCAATCAGACATGCAGATCTGCCTTCAGGCATTTCGTCAGGGCAGTCCTCAAAAGTACCTTTCAGAGGCTCAAAAGACAATTTCAGATGGCAATTTGGAATCTTATTCTTAGTGATTAAAATAGCTTATTTTGGCCAGTCCAAAAGCTGAATTATTAATACCAGCTGAATTAATAGCAGTGAAAACCGCTCATTAGAAATTATAATGGTACTGAACACCATAACAGATCCCCTATAGTGTAAATCAACCTGGCCCCATTTATTTAATGAAGCTACAGCTGCTTACAGCAGCCAAGGACCTGCCCAAACATTTTCTTGCTTTTGCATGTACCGAACATAACATCACAACCTTCTTGCTCAATTTTTCTGCCATTCTTATAATTTTTCCCTTAGAGGGCTTCTTTAGACATAGCAAAGACTGCTTGGTAATTTTTATGTCTAGCCTCCTATTTCCCTTGCTACTCCCCCATGCAGTAATTTGTGTGGGGAAAAGGTAAATCAGAGCCACATGTTCCCTTTATAAGCCTGAGATAAAGGGCAGCAGCAATATCGTTTGCTGTGAATTCACCAGGATTAGATGAAACCTATGGAGAAGATCACAATATCAGCATGCTTCCTCTGTTTTGCACGTCACTTTGTTGGGGTGAGCTTAGTTTCTTCTACGAGTTGAAGAGGCAGCTGAGGGTGGTATAACACATCCTGATGTCCCTAGGCAGATGCCTCCACTCCCTGACAAACTGGCACAATTAGATATGCCATACTCAGCCAACCAAATGTGCTGTACCTGATGGAGTGTAGGCACTAGCTGAAGGTATGAAGAACATACAAACATTTTAAAAGTCTTAGTTACTGCCATAACGAAAAGAGCTCGTAAAAAGTATTAGTTTATGTATTAGTTTGTTGATGGAAAAATAGGAGAGAGGGATAACACAGAAATTTTTTCTCAAGAAAAGTATAATATTCATGTAAATCTGAAAACACAACATTTTTATTTTGAAATGTCACCATTGTAGTGTGTGTGCGTGTTTCTAATCTGTCTGTTTTATGTCCTGTATTGGAGAGGGAATCATTTGCATCACTAGTTATATCCCACCAAGGGAGATACAATCCAATAAGTTTCTGCAGCTCTAGAACAAAGATTAGCATTATTATTGGATCAAAGAAAAACCTCTTTTATTAATATCATGTCCAGGGACTGACAGTCCACCAGTCACAGCATTGTGGACTGTGATCTACTCCAATGCAGTCAAGAGCATCACTGTGGAATTGCACTTGGATGAACGCAGAGTAAAACCGTTGGTCTTATTCTGGCTCTCCTATCTCTTCCTACTTATGCTAATTAGCATTTTCCTGAAGACTGATCATTAATCCACCTATTGCCAGTTGAAGAGTACAATGCTGACTATTTGAACAAGTATTTAATTCTTCCCACCAGATATTTTTAGGAACTATTTGTTTCGTCCCACATTTCCTTAGTTTTGCATCTCCATTTGAGGTTACATATGCACAAAAACATACATCTGTCCCGCGCTCACATCTATGCTGGAAATCAGTTAAATCCACAGATCATTTTAGCACTTCAGGTAATGCTCTTGCACTAGAGCTGCTCGCCAGTGCATGTTTGTAACACACTCGCTTAAAACACTCTGCTTTCCAGAGTATTTAAAAAAACAGTTATCAATAACTGTTAATGAACACTTGCTCGACATGCACTCAGCAGTTCTGGACTACTCAATCGTACCACCTGTACCCATGTGGCTTCAAAGATGAGTCTTTTCTTCTGCCAAACTAAGAGTGTTGGAAGGACATCGTTGACACTGGTAATGGAACATTTTTCCCCAAATCAATGCTGTTACTCACCTCAGGCTGAAAGACTCAGGGGATGAAAGACTCTCTTTCTTTGTTTTGGGCTCTGAGATACACAGTGCTTTCCTGAAGCTACTAGCACTGATTCTCAATGAATGATACCTGGATGTCTTTGCTTTAAAGACAGAAGAAGCTCTTACAGTCATACAGTGGGACCTAATACTTCTCTAGGACACTTACATCACCTGGTCCAAATTTTGCTCAGAGCCACCATGCTTTGCCGTAGGCCTTGTTTGACAGGAGATACTGCACCTGAGGTACAGAATAAAGCTCATCAGCATAACTATCCCCCTTTTAGCAGAAGACTAACCATGACTGCAGTGTAAAACCCCAGCCAGTATTTCCACCAGCTTGCTGGTGTAAATGAGGACAGGGACACCCAGCTTACAATACGATGAACCTGGCTACGAACAGAAGGGCACCAGCACCAGCTGCATGGTGCTTACCTGATAAGCAGTCACCCAGCATAGCCCAGCATAAAGGTGAGGTGGCTGCCTTTCCTCCTCCCAGGGCCAAACACTCTCAGGTTACTCCACGCTCGCTGTGGGCAGGAGCGTGTCTCTGCACTGCAAGTTTCACAGCCTTTGATGATTTAATGTGTCTGTACCCTGAGGACAGGACTAGGTTTTCAGACACAATCTCTGATCTTTTTAAAACTCACTTAGCTCTTCTTTACTCATTTCCTTTCCACCTTGCTGGCTTAGTCCAGGCTTTGGTCAGGTGAGATGGCTCTGGGAAGCTTTCCCACTGTGGAGATAGCTACTCCGTTACCTCTGTTACTGTACATTTGTTTAATTAATTGCTCATTTTGTTCCTGAGCTGTTGTGCTGGCCCAGTGCACTTACGGTATGCATGAGTGCCTAAAAGGTGACGAGGCTCCTAGGGATGACTCTGTCCCTTTCATTTATTTATAGAAGTTGAGCACATGATCCCTTATTAATTGCAGGCACCATTGGCTCAGCCTGACTGGCGATAAAGTGGCACAGGCTCCAGCCCCTCGCAGCTGGCACTGATGGCAAGTGAGGCAGCAAGGCCACACTACAGAGAGCAGGACTGATCAGCCTAGATCAGGAAAGCAATTAAACTTTATGTGGCATTTGAACTGTGGACCTGGAGGTGCACAAAATAGCCTTTGGCCACTCCAAGATCTTTTTTTAAGTGCTGTGACTACTTAACAGAGGTAATTGTAAGAGCATAAATCAAGGGTTCTGTTATTCCTCGGGAGGCCAACATTTATCACAGCAGACCTTAAAATGAATTTGAAGCATAGAAATTATGAGAATTTACGTAGCAAATGACTTACTGTCAACAGGCCACATAGCAGAAGCTTCAGCAACAGCAGCTGAGATGCAGCCTCATCGGTATATGGGCTTATATTTAAGTACTGAACTATGGCAAAAGTTGACAAATATTTCTTCTGGTAGGACTGTTGGCTTAAACAGCCCAAACCTCCTTATCCCTGAGCTTCTCTTTCAGATGTGCCTTGAATGAACCAGGGCCACTTGGTCAGTCTGGGTCACCATCCAACCTCACAAACAGCTACAGGGCAAACTGAGGAGGGGGTGGCACAGACTGGGAAGGGGAGAGGGTGTGAGGGCTGCCTGAGCCAGCACTGCTGCTAAAAGCCATCCTTGTCAGACTAGGTCCTAGCAGTCCGAAGCCCTGGAATCTTTGCTGCTTTCCCACCCACAGACAGCTTTGAAGCTTGCTCAAGTGTCAAGCTGGGGATTTCCAGGTGCACTTCATCCACCTTCCCAGTCCCTGGTGTGTGATCAGGGAGTGGGTACAGAGGGGTACTGTGGGGTGGGGATGTGCTGCACCCAGGGAAAACACAGACAATAGAGGTTTCATTAAGGTATGCTTGAAGGGCAGGGGATGTGTGGAGGTGAGAAATGGTTGTCCTCCACAGTAGATCTGTGGGTTGAAGGAGTCCCCTGAGGCATAGAACCTTCCTTGCCAGGCTTCCTCAGGTCCAGCACAGAGAATTTATTGTCCTGGACCCAGGCCCAAGGACTGCAGCTCTGGCTCTGCAGCTATCTGAGTAGTCTGGGACCAACATTTTACCTGTAGTTCACTTTTGACCATCTGTTAAACATCTTAAGACATTTGTGCTGAACGTCGAACATGCCGAGTTCTGTATCAGCTGGGTTATAATTAATGAGTGGTTATGGTGTGGCTGTTGGAAGACTTCCACAGAAAGTGGATCTTCTTTTATCCACAACAGCTCTGCTCCCCCTGTTCATCCTCTGCGTGTTCCCTGTGGGTGTGCGTAGCTGAATCACCCAGTACTGCTCTGGATTTCCTTGTTCGTAAGCACTGCTTTTTTCCAGTACAAAAAGGAGATGCCAAAGAAGGTTGTTGACTTCATGTAATTTCTCTGAGGTGCTCAGATACCGAGTTGCTGAGCATACTCTTGATAGATGAGATTAGATAAAGAAGGAGTGAGATCAAATAGCAGTTTTCTGTTACTACCTTCCAGACAGTTGAGATGGAGCTCAGATACTAATGTGATGGGGATCCTAGAATCACCTAAGGAAGACAGGTCATTGAGAAGCAACTAAATAAACCATTCTCTCCCCCTACAATTGTAGCTATACAGACGCTTTTCCCCATCCCATTAAACTCTTCTCTATTCCCAAGAGGCAGCAGTCAGGGTCTCTATAGGTATAATATTTTGGGCTCTTTTTGTCTGCCTGCAGTGGCTGTTGGAAAACTGGGTTTAAAGAGGAGTATGTAGCAAAATGTGAATTTGTACATATGAAACTTCAAACATTCATTAGCAAAAATGCTATCCCTTTTTAAAATTAGCAAGAGTGATGATTCTAATCCCCATGATGTTTGATTAGAGAGCTAGGCAGTTTGCAAAGTATACTTCTGCTAACAGATTGAACTTGACAATGTTTTGTGAACTGATCCTATGCCTTGGAAAGGCTTTGATACATATTTTGTCTCAATGAATGGATTCCACAGAACACAAGTAGTAAGTAGCCTGTTAGCATTAAATAAGTTAGGAAGAGTGCTGCTCGACTGGGATTTAAATCTTTATCTCAGCGGTAATACTTGCCATCTAATTTTGATCAATAGTTAGAAAAGCATAACTAGCTTCCAGGTAAACTTTCGCAGAAGCTATCATGAGAATTACTTTTTGCTGAAATGCTTGGAAGCATTTTTGGGAGAGACGGGGTGAAAAGATGGAGAATCAAATCTTCCCACATGAAGATACAATATTAGAGAAGAATTCCAAGCATGTTCACCCAGAGACATCCCAGGTCATCCTCCTCGTCTCTCCTGTTCCCTTTGTATTCTGACAGACCATTTGCACTCCTTCTAGCAAAACATGTAGAGGATTTGGAACCATGAGATCCATGTAAATACAGTTTCCATGGCGTTCCTGGGACTACTTTCCTCCTGGTCTTCTACCCCCACTGGATCAGAGACTCTTCCCATGCTGAGAAATGTGAGAAGAGTTTTGTGCTTTAGTTCTAGTATTGGTACATTTCAAACACAGTGCCTGAAAAGTAGCAACCAGGGTTGTGCTCTGGGTGCGAGAGGCAAACTGCCCTGTGTTCAACTCAGAATCTCAGCTACTGAGCATGTCTGGAGAAGGACAGAATTTGCAAAAGAAGGTGCTTACAAAGGCTTCCACTGTTTTCTTGAACAAGAATGACACCTGGTGCATCACAAACTTCTCTTGGAGCTCCTTCAAAGATGAGTCTTTCTACCTTGGAGATTAGCACACTATAGAGGCAATGCCCGCAGTAGAGTGAAGAAACCTCCCTCTACGCTGAGCCAGCACAGTAACATTATTAGTTACTTGAAGAAATTGTCAGCCAATGTAGCCGTATGTCTCTAGACTGTGACACTGGTAAGGCTGTATTGCTGTTTGTACTGTTTAGAGCTGCAGTGCCAAAGAACGAAAGTATTTCTAATATCACATCAGCCAGCTCTGCTCGGGGATGTTCCAACGCTGAAGTGAGTAAGAGGAGATTTCTAGACTCTCTCATCTCCTGTGGCATCACTGTTTCAGGAATCCTAGTATCTTTTCCTCAGGAGGAAGCTTCTGGCTGCCCTTGGCATCACTGAATGATCTCTTTGCGAGCTTGTGTTTAGACCCTGGACTGGTGCCTGGCTTTCAAATCCCATATATTTTGTGCTACAAGGGGTGCCTGTTCTGACCCTGGCATCTCCGTTCCACCTTGGGCTGAGACTCCAGAGGTTTGGGCCAGCAACTTCTCCATTACCTCTCTGGTAAGAGTCAGTTCTTCCGACGAGACGTGGTCTCCAGAAGTCCCCGGTGCGGCGGTGTGCATTCCAGATTCCACTTCAATTATTCACATGTAGCTGGGTGGCTACAGCACGCTACCTGCCACCCAGACAGGCGCTCGCTCTCTCTCTCACTTTTGTTTTAAATAAGACATGCTCTCTTCTAACCACAGAGAAAGGTCTCGGGACCTGACATGTATTTACTCTAAGCGGCGTTCTTGATCCTACCCTTTTGAAAAGGACATCTCCTGTAAGGTATCGGTGCCAACCCCAAAGACAGTTTTGGTGGACCGCATTAGGAGAGACTGGCACCATTTGAACTGATTTGGCAATTAAACAAGAGCAAATCTCCAGGTCTCTGTCCCTCAGGCTTTGGGGATCTTGGGGCCCACACCTGAGCTTTGAGGCACTGATGTTCTGTAGGCTTAAAATACAGTGTTTTCTGTTTTAAAAGCGCAAGAACCCTGTACCTGTAAAGCTGGGGTTTGTGCTGAAGGATTCACCCTCCTTGACCCTGACAATCTAAACCAAGCTGTTCAAAGCCTGGTCTTAGGGCTGCTGTTGGTTGCACGTGACCTATCAGAAGCGCTTTGCTCTTGTGCTCACACACCTCAGAGGAGATCGACGACTGGCATCACACTACTGGAACCCTGCAAGCAGCAGCCAGCTCTGTGCAGCACAGCTGGCAGGCCACATCTGGGGTTTCTAAATGTGCAAATGACAGAGAGTCTTTCTGGACTACTAGGAGTTATGCGATGGCTAATTAGAGATGACATTTAGAAAGGGCTTTTCCATTGTAGTCCCAGAAAGTCTCGGATTTCACCTATAAATGGGGTGCTCTGACTGGCAGCCCGAGGGCCACACTTTGCCCACAGAAAATTCCTTTGCTTTGCTGGAAATGGGGAACAGCTGCAAGGACTGCACACAAGGCCCAGCAGCCGAATGACCCCTATGGTGCCTGTACATAATCAATTATTAAGAGTCAGGACCTGCCACTGTTGCATCCACATGACCTGCAAGGCAGGTTGTAGGGAGAGGTTTGCAGAGGGTTTAGCCAGAATCACCTGGAAAGGGTGCATTGTCCTGCTCACAGCTAGCATGTGGGGGGGGATTGTGCAGTTTGTTTTACACTAGACTGCTAGGTCAGACAGGGTCAGCAAGACAGTAGATCATGCAGCTTTTAGCTGTGTTCAAATCCTACAGAGCTTTGTAGGATAAAAAACGTTGGACTGGCATCACCTATACCGGTGCTAATAGCATTGGCTGGCTTTTTTCTGTGAAGTAAGGTATACTACCTAAGAGCAGGTACTATACATTAGCTGAAAAAAGGTGCATTTTTATATACCGATGCCAAGACACAGTAAGGCTTGGTTTTGCCAAACATCTCCACAGCTGCTTTACAGGCACTTGCTTTTGAGTTCGCAAGCCTCAAATAGGTGACCAACGCCCTGGAGCAGCTGGAATTGGGAATGAGTTGTACAGCAGCCAGAGTGCTGAGCAGGGGAATACTGAAGGAAATCAGGAAGGCTGGGGCATGTGTGGAGCCTCACCCTTCCCTAGGACTTAGGTATTTACCTGTGGCCTTGAGTTAGGTACCTGTATACAACAGGGATTCACTGCCCTCAGGTTATTTCCTAAGAGCAGTCATCCCTTTGGACTCATCAGGCATGTGCTTGTTGTGCTAACCAACCTACTATTAGAGCAAGGCACAAAACACAGCAGCTGTAACCACTTTCATTCAAAAGCAAGGCTGGAAGAGGAGACAGCCACATGCCTTGTGTGTCATGGCTGGTGGTTAGCTCCCACACCAAGGAAATGTCAAGACACAAAGTGGCGTACTAGAATCCTGGCCCTGCACATCTGCTTCACAGCTCCTGCAAAGTCTGTATGTTAACCATGGTGTAGCAAGAGCGTGGCAGTAATGCAGAGCGTGTGAAAGCCATCATGCCTTGTAGTCAGCCAGGCTGTGCAAAGCCAGCATTCACATCCCTTCCAGGACACCTGTAAGTAAGTTGCACATTGAACAAAGGCACATATAAGAAAAATGAAACTCTTAGAGCAACTTTTCCTAAATTTCCAGCCCATCAAAGTCTGCATGTCCAGTCAACATTGTTTAGGTTATACATAAATAGTACAGACTCATTTGTAACACTTTGTATTCATGTACTGCACACCTATCTGATCACATAACCTCACTGCCTCCTCACACCTCCTCTCTGGCCATTTCCTGGTGTTCCAGTAGAATCACAGCACCAGCTTTGCTAACAGTATGTTTTTGTTGTGGTTGTATGAGGGAATATCAATATTAGCAACACTAAATACCTGGCAATCATCAATCAAGCCACAAAAAGGCAAGACTTTGCTTTAAAAACATGTTTTTAGAAGTGTGTAGGTTTCATTCTACCTGACTTCTTGCATTTCAGTACTGAGACTCTTGCTTTCAAGCTTTGCTCTTCCATCACCATGGTTAGAAATAATATTTTGGTTCATGAGCTGGGCATGCCAGAAACCACCAGATATCTTGAGGCTCACAATTAATTGTTTGAATTGACAATGTTGTTCAGCTATTTATAAGACTATCTGGCATTTAAATGAGTGCACAAAAAAAAATCTGAAGTGGGTAGAAAATGTTGCTGGACTGGAATGGTAGCTGACTTTACAAAGGTGTAAAGGGCGGTGAAGGGCGAGCGGTGCCAGCCGCCTGCACGGTCCATCGCCTGCTGTGGACTTCCCCTGTGGCCTTGGGCAAGTCACTTGGCTTCCCTGGGCCCCAGTTTCTTGCCATTGTAAAACGTGAGGCATTTCCTCACTGCACGGAGGTGCTGGGGAGATAGGTATGTTACGAGGGAGATGGGACGGGGCAGTAGGGTTTCTAAGATTTGTTCTACAAGGTCAAAGTAATAGACACTTAGGGTTAGCCTGGATTCAGAAATGGAACTTTTTTATTATGTTAAAACTGTTTCAGGAAACTAAGACATTAAGTAAAATATTTTCCTGCCCCCCTCAAAAAACCCTACAACTTGCTTCTGCTACTACAACTCACTTGTCTTTCTTCAGCAGTTGTTCTGAAATACAAGTGTTTTTTCTCATTTTATTCTGAAATTAAAGCTGCATGATCACCTTCATCTAGGTATAAAACAAAACTGCTTGGTTAATATTAATTGATGGGCCTTCAGTTTAGTTCTCAGTCATCTCAGGGACACGCATGAAAAAGGTTAAACGGGTATTGCTGAGTAGGATGCAATGAGGAGTTTGGCTTCAGAATCTATTAAATTGAATGAATTAGTGGGAAGATCCTTTCAGGTCTTTGAACTTCAAGTGAAATAGCCCCACACATCTGCAGTGCTGCCTTAGTTCAGGCAAGATATTTTAGTGATGCTTTCAAACAGTCTGTCTGGCGTCTTTGCAGAAAAGAGAGGCCAGGCTCTGCCAGCGAGGCTCTACCTTGCAAACCTCAGCTCAAGCGGCTCGGTCTGAACCAAGCCAGGGAGCCCATGGCTCATACAGCAACTCTGGGTTCAGGTGCCTTGGAGCTCACCGTGGCTCCCTTCAGCCTCTTGCGCCATTCCCCATACATCTGTAACAAAGCTGAGTTATGAACACAATAAAGATGTACCTAAAGGAGAACTAGACTGTTTTTGTAATCAACCCTTCAAAGCTTTTGTGGGTTAGCAACATGGTTCCACTTTTGACTCATCTCTAGAAATTAGCTTCCTTTCTTTCTGCCAAAAAAGGTGACCTGCCAGCCAGTCTGACGCAAGGTAATTTGTCCTGTTTATCTGGTGACTTTGATAAGGTGTAGAGATTACTGCTCTTCCTTCATACAAGAGTACCTGTTTGTTTATATGCCGTAATCCTGAGTGATTTTTTTCACAGTGAGAGCTTGAACGTTGCAATAATTTGGAGAAAAATCTTGGTTGTAAAACTAAAAAAGCACTTTAAATATGCTCTCGGTGTCTTTTCTTCCCGCTTGCACATTATCCCTAGTCCTGGCCCCTCTCAGCAGTCACGAGATAAGCTTCGAAGAAACAAGGCCGTTGATTGACGGCTCATTAGAAGTTGCAAGAGCAGCAAAAGGGAGCCTGCCAGCAGCCGGGGCTTGCTGCCTGCCCGGCTGGGAGGCTGCTGGTCAGCACTGGCCTGAGAGGAACAAAGACCGCAGGAGGCACTGGAGGAAAACAACATGAAATTTTCATGGTGCGCGAGAAAGGCCAGGTGTAATGGATCAGGGCCAAAGCCTCCCCTGCCCCCACTGCCCTGCCGCGTAGATTTACTTTCTATATATAGGCACAAACGGAGAGTATAGGTTGTGCCATGCAGCACGTACATATGCGCATGAATTCGGGGAATACTGACTTCTCTATGCCAGACTGAATTTATCTGTCAATCCATTTATAAATGAAAGGCTCCGAGTACGTACAGTGTTAATATCCATACATACTAGATGTCATGGCTCCAGCCTTAGATAAGGTCACATGCTGAGCCAAACTCACCCCTGCAGCGTAAGCCAGGGAAGGTTTACTAGGAATGAATCTGGTTTAATCTGCCTGCCTGTAGTTATGTTTGTTTTTACAAATCCTGTTTATCCCTCGTGTAAGCATATTCCTCATAGTTAGAAGACTTCTACCAGGCACGTGCCAATCCACCTTCAACCCAGGGACTGGGATGTCTGTTTCTTTAGCTTCCCTCAGGGGTCTTTCAAGCCCCCTGGTTCATGCTGGAGGGCGCTTGCTCGTCAGACATCAAAACCCCTTCTCACTGTGCAGGGCTGGGGACAGCCCTTCCTCAATCCTCTGAGTGCTAAACAGTAGGGAGGCGGTCATAACACAGTAATGCAAGGAAAATTAGCCTTTCCCCTTTGTATACTATGTCATCTGACAATAGCTACAAGTGGTTTTCAGTTGAAATTTTCCAATTCCAATTTTTCAATTTTTAGTTGAAGTTATTTTTAGTTGAAATTTTCCAATGGCATTTTTTTCCTCAAATCCCCTCTTTTCCAATGCTGAGGATTGTTTTGTTTAACATGTAAGTAGGTGTGCTTGATGTCAAAGATCGTATTATTTCTATTCCTGTAGTCACCTAGTCAGACTTCTTGTGTAAGTACTCAGAAAAACACAGTTATCTGTCTTATCTAGTAGTTATCTAACTTCCAGTAGTTGTCTAACTTCTAGTTATCTTCCAGCTATCTTCTTTTCATGAATAGTCAAATACAAGGGCTCCAAATTTATCTTTTGTAGCTTTTGTACTAGTAGAAAATCACTATACAAGTGCATCAGCGTGGAGGGACTATGGTTATTTTGGCATTTTAAGACATTAAATACCTGCAGGATCTTTTGTAAGATGCTTCTAAATCTGAGACATCCTTGGAAAAAAAACTAGACTTCAACAGAAAATTTCTAAAAGATGGAGGTGGGCTGCAACAGCTGCTGTTAGACTGTTTAAGCTTAGAAACTCTCCCATCCTGCTGGAATTTAGGCAATGCTTCTATTTGCATAACAACTTTATAGGTTGAAGAAAGACAGTATTTTGTGAAATGGATAAACCGAGACCATAGACATTATTATGTGATGGAATTTATTGATAAAACCTAAGAAGTCCATTACCTCTGTTCTTCACTAAGCATGGCTTAATATTAAATTCACTTAAGCTAGTAGAGTTACATGGGCATAAAACTGAAATAAAGAAGCATATAACCTAAAGCTCATTTTCAAATTGAGAAAAGTTACCTTTCCTGTAATGCAGTAATAACATTTGTCACTCCTTTAATGTGCTTTCTCTTCAGATCTCAAAGAGTTATAAAGGTGATGAGTAAAATTACATCTTTATTTTAGCAATAGAAACTCTGAGTCCTGAGCCAGGCAAGGTGATTTGCCTAACATCCCCTACAGATTCATTTCAAGCCATCTTTCATTCCTTTGTTCTGCCTTCTGCTCATGCCAAATCTAGTTTTACTTTCACTTAACCACTGAATTTACTTGTAATTCTTCAGAAAAACTTCCCAAGTGCTATCTGCCATAAAACGTGATAAATTACTAAGGACTGGAGCCTGCATACAGAAATCAGCTGATTCCAGGAGAAGTTTGGGGATGGAGATCAGGAACTCTCAAAGAATCACCTAACACACAGCTATAGCAGAAAGCCTGTGTGTGCATGTGGAGGCAAATACCCTTTCAAAAATTGCTATCGCAGCACAGCGATACACAAAAAGGCACGAGATGTAACCTTTCTCCTGCATTGTAATCCACCCCTTCCCTAAGTGGCTGCAGTGAATTGAAAGGAAATATTGAAGCAAGCTGCTCATTCTTCTGGCGCGGGGCTGTGTGGGCTTCCTTGAGCCCCACGCCACACAAAGGCGAGCACCGCTCTGCAGGGACCCAGCGGTCCCCGGGGGCCCCACGCAGGAGCTGCCATATCCCTTCATTGTGATTTCCCTTCGAAAATAGTCTAGTGCTTTACAAAAAGCCCAAAACACAATAGTGTGACTCAGCACTTTGGATCTGCAGGCTACCGAGCCAGCTCTGCAAAGGTGCCATTGCTTGTGACCAAAAGAGGGCCAATTCCAGTGCCATCTGCTTTTGAACCTCGCTTCACAGTCAACTTTTAGTAAAGGAGTCCAATGACCTCATGTCAGCGCTGCTGCGGAGCTGCTGGATGTCCTTGGGCAGACGTACCAGCTAGTGTGAGATACTGAACTAACAGGCGCTGAAGCAAAACGCACATAGAAATAACATAATTGTCAAACCTGCCTCGTGATTTTGGGAGGGCATACTCAGACTGGGTATCAAAAATCATTAGGGAGGCAGATGAGGTAGCTGTCTCAGCTTCCCTGTCAATAAAGTAGGTCGGACGCCAGCTTGTCTGCCTCTCTCAGTTACCGTAACACTACTATTTGTAAAGTGCTTTGACAACAGAAAGCACCAACTACAGCTAGTAACTACAGCTAGTAACACTCTGCAGCAGTGCTGGGGGCCGGAGTCACCGGTCCCCCTCCTTGGCTGGAGAGAATAAGAGAAAGACAACTGAAAAATGAGACCAGGTGGTAGAAAGCAAGGGGACCAGTGGAGCAGCAAAGGAGACGAGAGGAAGAAAAGACAAGAGAGGAGACAATATTAGGAAAGAGAAGCAGAGATCTGAGAAAGAAAAAGTAGTAGAAAACTGTAACCAAAGAGAAGGAAAGGGGAAAAAGAATATGAAAGTTGATTTAACCAGAAATAGTCCTCTGGTTAGTCCCCTGGGAAGGGGAGCAATGAGTCAGGTCAGGCATGAGTGAGGCTGTACAGCACCAGTGGGGAAGGCAGGGTGTTTCCCCAAGGGGAAAAAAACAACCCTGAGTCATAAACGCAGAGAGGGAGGGTGCTGCCTGGCCATCGCCGTTACAGCTCCTCTGTCCCCCACGCATTACAGCCACTGACCCGCAGCTCTCAGCTGGCTGCCTGGCTCTGCTCCTCCCGGCTTCTCCCCACTTCTCCGCCCTCTCCTCCTGCCATTCCTCTGAAACCAGCAGTTAGCCTGGTATCGATGTGAAACCCTCGCAAAAGCTTTCATTGCTCCAAGGTCATGGGTACTCCCCTGGCTTTCAACCTTCTCGTTTTGGTTTCCCCACTTTGGTTTCCCCCTAAGTTTTCCTCCCACTGGAAGTTCTGGGCAAGATTTTATAATCTGTGGCAATGGTCAGGTGGGACTTCTGTACCCGAGGTACGCACGGACATTGGAAAAGATGGCCATTTGGGGTTCAATACTTTCCAGTAAAGTGGCTCTTTGAAATGAAGTGTGCTATTTCTTCAATTGCAAACTGCTTTTTCCATGGAATTTTTTGAAGCCATTATGTTTATGTCTCCCTTTAAAGAGGAAAAAACTCTTGTGCTTTGCTGGTTTTTTGTTCCAGACTGCTCCATTTTCAGTGAGCAACCCCCCAATTTTTCTTTTCTTTTCACAAAAATAGATAATTTAAAAAATTGGAAGCAAATAATGAAAATTGGTCCAGAGAGTTTCATGTTCTGTTATGAGTTTTCCATATGTGTCAATCTGCTCTGCCTCTGCACACCCTCAGTACCAGGCAGGGAGGGAGGACAGGAGTTTGAAGGAAGACAACCTCCCTTTAACAGAATGGACAAAAATACTACTTGCCACCTGCTGGCACCTTTTGAAGGATCTCAGTATGTTTCCCACCACAGTATTGTCCATACAGTACACCTGTAGAACCTGAAGCACAAACCAGGTGAGTGGATCCCACTGCAGTATTGTGCCTGTGGCAGAGCCAGGATGTGGGTGTCACCTCCCGATTTCCCTACCCTCTGCAGCTCTTCCTGCCCTGGCAGTCCTGGCAGTGAGTGACCTGCTGGATTTTCGTGAGCTCACCATAAAAATGAAACAAAGATTGTAAGAAAGAAACAGCGAACATCTCTCCAGATTTAAGGAGAGACTTTACTGTAGTTTTGTAAGAGGATCTCATCTATCTCTTTAATAAGTAAAGAATTTGGGTGACACAGGACCTTCTTGTCTCCAGTGGAAGACATTTTTTCCCTAGGGAACCTGAAGCTCAGTTATTAAAAATGAAAATCTGTCTCAGCCTTTCAACTCAGTTCTTGGAAACACCAGCTGTTAAAAAGGAGAAAGTTAAAAAGGAGCCAAACCGAGGGACCCTTTCCAGATAAAGCTTTCCTGCGATCTTGGCACCAGGACAGCAGCATCCAGCTACACGGAGAAGAGGTAAGCTATGGTGCTTGTTACATATCACACAGAAAATGCTGCATTTCCTCTTAGCTGCTGCCTACCTGGAGTGCTGAACTGCACATTCACAATTTCAATGCAAAGCAAGCCCTCTTCCCAAAACTGCCCGGGGCAACTCCCCAGGCTGCTGTGGGAAATGGGTTTTCACCAGCATTAGATGTACTGGGATGAACTGGTGAATCGTTAGTTGCAAACATTCCTTCAGGAAAATTGTAAGGCATTCTGTTCTGTCAAATTATTTTCAGACTTGTTTGCCAGGTTTTGAGATTTTTTCAGAAAGTTGTTTAGTTTTTCCTACCCAAACTGTAGAGTCTATCCAGTCTGGTTTTACTGGAATTTGGAGATGATATGCCACTGGATTCACTGGGAGAAGAATAAAGTCCTCAGTTTTATGTTAGTCCTCATGAGTATACATAAAAAATACTACATTTACAATGAATATAGTGAAAACAAAAAGTCAAGGAAGCAAACGGAATTTTTTTCTACAAAAAGTGGATTTTTTTGCCTTCATAGCAATCTTTAACTTCTATGTTTTGTAAAAAAACTTGTAATACAAGAAGAGTTTACTGATATCGTTAGCTGAAGATAATAAAGACAAACATCAAAGAGTACTTCAAGAATATTCTGTGGGTGGTGAAATAGAGGACATAAATTTACATATGAAAATGGAGGGCCTGAATTTACAACGGTGTCCTCAGCCAGAGACTCTGCTTAAAGCTATTCTGAGCTGATTGAATATTCAACATCCTGTAAGCCCTTTATGAAACTGGATAGGAAAATCTACAATTGGAGCAACAAAATTAAGTTATTTTTATATTTTTCTAGTCTATATTTTTAATATTTTTCTTTATTTTATATATTTTTAAATAAAATTATAAAAATGTGAAGCACTCAGCAGTTTCTAGCACTAGCTGTTCCTTTTGAACTATTGGTAGAATTAGGCAATTCTGGTTCTACACCTACTTTTACTTTCTAGCTTCAGTTTAAATTTTATTGTACCTGGGACTTAATGCTCCACTGTGCTGAACACCCTCAACAGTCCTGTATTGCAACAGAAAATATAAACACTCAGTGCTAGAGGTCAAGTTTCTCTGCTTTATCTTCACATTCAGGATAGTTGATCTCTATTTTTCCACCATTTTCCATCCAAATATGAATGGTTTTGAGGTCAAACCTCAAGAAGTGACACAGCATTTGCCAAAATAAACACAATACTCTCTGCTGGTTCCAGCCAAAGGTCCACGTAGCCCAATGTGCAGTCTTGGGCAGTTCTTTGCCAAAACGCATGACATGCTAATGCAATGTTACTCTTCTGTAAGATGGGAAGGCTAATGCATCTGTATTCTACTGGGAGCACATGCAATGTACTGCGTTAGCGCCTGTTTCTGCAAGGATTTCTCTATTTTATATTCTGTGAGTAGCACTGAGAATAATAAAAGAATAGGGAATTTAGAATCTGTGTACGTGCCCCAAGATAGGGTTGATTATTGTCATTAGTTCAAAACACAATGGAAAAGTAGACTGAGAAATTTTCAAAAATGTCATAAAAAGGTATCACTGAGATTTTGAACTTGTTATTTCAAAAGAATTTTCCACCCAAGCTGATTCACACTGGCACAGGTTGCCCAGGGAGGTTGTGGAGTCTCCATCCTTGGAGATATTCAAAAGCCATCTGGACACGGTCCCGGGCAACCAGCTATTGGTGGCCCTGCTTGAGCAGGAGGGTTGGACCAGATGACCTCCAGAGGTCCCTTCCAGCCTCAGGCATTCTGTGATTTATTGATTGATTGATTGATAACAGAGTTCCTGAAACAAATAGTCTTATACAGGCAGAACACCATGCAGGCACTGAAGAGCAAGGTGTCAAGCCCCGAGGTTACACATGAACCAGCTGTTGCATTTAACAGCACCGTTGACTTTTCATGGAGTGATATAGGGCAAAGGCCTATTTCTGCCCAGCACTAAGTATATCTGGTGAGTCCCAAAGATCTTCAGTGTCTGTTACCAGTCACACTCAAAAATGTTCTCAGTATTTTAGAGTCAGATCTCACCCCTCTGAAGTCCGTTTGCCTTTGGCAAGGAGTGATCAGGCCTTTAGAGAATGAGGCTGCAACTCTGTAAACATTACATACAGATTTGACTTCAATATGTAGCATAGTCCCCTTAGGAAATCCCAGTAGCAGAGTCAAACATCTGAGGGAATGTCCAGAGTACAAGAGAGATACAGATGACAAAGGAAGGAGAAGCGAACTCATAAGAATGAGATGGGAGAAAACAGAAGAGACAAGGTAGGAGTACAGAATCAGGAGGAAAAGACAGGAAATGGAAGAAACCCAGAGATAAGAAAAACAAGTTAATTTAACATTACCAATAAAACACATGAGAACAAATTCTTTTTTTTGCTCTCTCTTTTTTTTTTTTTTTAATGGAAGGAAAGAGAAATTTTCATGGCAACTTTCCCCTAAATCATTAGCAGGCTGTAGAAATTCTGTTCTGTGCAAATCTCTGTAGAACTGTACAATTCCTTAGAGAAAGTGAGATTGTAGAGGAAGTCTTTGTGAGAGAAGGGGAAAGAAAAAGAAAGAGAGAAAGAAAGAGAAGAAGAGAGAAGAAGAGAGGAAGGAAGGAAGGAAGGAAGGAAGGAAGGAAGGAAGGAAGGAAGGAAGGAAGGAAGGAAGGAAGGAAGGAAGGAAGGAAGGAAGGAAGGAAGGAAGAAAAAGGCAGGGAGGAAAAATCCAGTATGACCCCAGCATACAAGAACACGTTCAGTGATACACGGAAATGTGCATACCTCGAGCCTGGTTGTCAGCATTACCTTCAGCCCATTGCCTCTAAGGCCACAAGTGAATTTGCAGGCCTGACAGTAGAAAAGCTGACTGGAAAATGCAAACTCCTGTCTTCAGAGTTTGCAGTAGTTGTCAAGCGCAGCACCCCGAGAGAGGATGGAGTATTTTCCCAAGGCAGTGCCATTATCTGGGGAGAAAAGAGTGTTTCAGTTTTGGTTTCAGAAAAGTGAAAAGGAGCAACCTCAGCGAGCCTTCTTAAAATTTGCTCCCTTTAGAAGAAAACCGCAACAGCAATATCCTCTCACTATTATTTATAGTCAGAAAGTGATTCTGCTCCCAAATACACCTTTTAAAATGTGCAACACTTTCTTTCTCCTACCAGCACTGGGTGCTGAACCTGGTGAGCCCTTTGGTAGGGACGGAGGCCAGCCTTCTGTCTCCGCAAGGACAGCTCGTGTGAGGAATGCATGAGGATTGTCAAAACCTGAAATTCAAGCTGGGCTTTTTCTGCCTCACACAACAACAGTAAAACGAGGCACAACACAGTTAGTAGGTCTGTTGATATGTGTCAGGGCAGAAGACAGTACTTTCCACTCCTTGGCACTCAAATTGAGCCCCCTGAAAAATCATCAAATTGGCCAAATGTCCTTAAGATAACAAAATAAACAGAACCAACCCCGAGCATTTTTCTTGCTTGTCCTTTGCTTTATGATCCATGAGGCTACCCTTAATATCCCTATTCCAACCATGAGAGCTTGAAAAATAGAAAAATAGAAATGAAAACTGAGCTTATGAGACAAAACTACCCCCACCAAAGTCAAGTTGGCCCTGTGTGGGTTTCAGAGCCCACCCAGGCAGAGCAGCTCGCAAGACCCGTGCCTAAGATCACAATGTACTCTGCAATTACAGCACAATGCTGACAATAGCATTTTGACAGTAAAGTAAGAAGAAATAGTTCTGAAGACACATAGGGGATATTTAGGGGGGCTAACTAAAGAAAATAAGCAATTTTGTTCACCAGTCTTTTGAGCAGTTGAGCAGGCTGACAGGAGGGTTATAGGATGGCACGGTATTTCCCTCCACAGAGGTCACCAGGACACTACTGCATGTGATTTAAGATTAATCTCTTGAATCAAAATGCCACCATGTACACTAATGAGCAGAAACTCTCTGGCAGAGTATCCGTCCCTGGGGCTCCCAGTCCCAGGTAAGAGGCTTGTCTCCACGCTATTGTAGAAACTCTCTCAGCAGAGTGTGGTGAGGTTGGTGGTATAACTTGCCCCCGGTTCACAATTTTCCATTTCAGACTCGCTGTCTCTGTCTTGGTTTCGGTCTATTTACTCGGAGCCATTTCTTAACAATGTCTAATTTCCTCAAGGAATCCCTCTGAGTCCCCTGTGTTAGAAATGCTGCCATATCTTTTTTTTTAATCACTGAAAGGCACAAATATCCTTCCTGAGCTCCCTTGCCATCCAGCCTGATTATATACATAGATTTCAGTTTCCATACATTTTCTACACAGTAGGAGTTCCCAAAACACAGCCTCTGGGGATATAAAGTGTGGCCCCAACTACAGCTCAACGAGATGAAAACAAAGCCGATCAGGTACTGTTTTTACTGTTAATGAGCCTAACCAGCAGGCAGTTATTACTCAGTCTGGAAGACATAAGTGGTTGGAATCGTAGTGCATTCATTTTTTATTTATAGCGATGCACATTCAAATTAGAAGTAGCCTTCCAGCAGCTGGCATTTTGCCAGGGCCTGACCATCAGTGTGATAAAATTTGAACATCTTGAAGATATAGAATGCCTTATGTTGCCTTTTTTTTTTTTTAATAGTATTCCCCCTCCTCCTACTCACAACTCCCTTGACTATCAAAAGCGGACGAGGCTTAATTAATTTAAGATCCTGGGCCTTACTGAAAATGAAATAAATTAGTCCTTTTTCTTTCTCACTTAGCGGTGAGGTACAAGTCAGATGTGCACTGAGCTTCTTGTAACAAAGCGAAGGCTCAACCCTTCTGGCAAATAAAAGAGTAGAAATGAACCCTTGGACAAGAACCATAAAGAAATGGCCTTTTGGAGAGGATGCACATTATTAGCCCGTTGATCTATTAATGGCAACTGTAAATACCTCACCCAAAATCACAGTGACTCTGAAGCATCTAACTGGAGAGGCTCACAGAGCCTGGCCGGGAGAATGCGATACGAAGAACCCGCAATAATTCACTTCACCTTGCTAGTCATCAGTTTCCAATCTAACCCCTCCCCTGAGTTTAAGTTACAAACCTCAATAACTGTGTGGCAGATTTGACAGCAATTAACATTGCTCAGCTGCCAGCTGGAGTTTAAAGTCTTCCTTCCAAGTGATCTTGTTACGTAGGTTTTAAAAAACAGCCTAGCGGGGTGCTGCTCCGTGCTGAGGAGCTGGGTCCTGCACCTCAACTTGATGAGATTTTGCTATTGATTTCAGGGGGACCTGATCAGTCAATGGTAGAATAAGGGTAAATGGCACCGAACTGTTCATTGGAGTGTGAAGCTTGCTTTTTTCTTAATCTTCTCAGTGACAGGGCTTCACAGAAAGGACTACTGAGAATTTATCCCTATTAGTTTAGTTCTTTAGTCCTGCGTATTACTCATATACAACAACGAGCATGACATGCTGCAAGGCACTCCTCAACCCTCACACCTCAATGTTCAGACTTTAAAAGCCAATGAGAACTTTTAAAGTTATTTAAAGCCAAGGAATATGAGTTTTGTTGGAAAACAACTAGCCGGAGTCAAACTCCCATCAGGTTTAAACCCAGCCCAGCCGTGTCGGTAGCTCTGCTCTAGGCCTGGGATGATTGCTGTGGCAGCAGGGTCAGGCTGAGCGTGGCTCCATGGGGCCCTGGTCCCAGCCGCCAGTACCGCCGAAGGCTGACAAAGACACTCATTTCCCCCTTGCTTCCACTTGAGACAGAATGGAGCAATTTATTTTCCCGCAAAGGGATGGAAAAGCAGTTTCTAAACGAAAGCTGCTCTCCTTCTTACGCAGCCCAGTCTCTGGGCCGCGGGCTCGGCCCTCTCCTCCGCCTCACTTCCCACAGCCGGCACGGCTGAGGAGAGCGACGGGACGAGCCCCCGCGCGCCCCACAGCACGCACTCGCGAGCGTGGAGCTGTTGAGGTGACACACGGCAACGCCGGCCCCGCCCTGAGGAGGCGTGGCCGAGACGGGCTCCGGCCCCGCCCCTCGCCCTCCGCCGCGCCGCTCCACGGGCCGGGCCGGCCGCACCCCCCGTCGCGGCGGCGGCGGCTGCCCCTCGCGGCGCGCCCCACCCCTCTCCGTCCATTGGCCGGCGGGCGGGGGCGGGGCGCGGCGGGGGCGGGGCCGCCGTCAGCTGTTCGCGGTCCGCCCGGCGGCGGCAGTTTAGCGGTGGGGAGGCGCGGCGGCAGCGGCGGCTCCCGGGACGTCCCGGCTTTGCGGGACGTTCGTCCCGCTTCTTGGTGAGTTCCCGGGAAGCCCTTTCGCCGCTGGGGGCCGGCCTCTCTGAGCTAAGTCTCCCATCAGCGCGGTGCCGAGGCCGGGTGCGATCGTGACAGGGAAGGGGGGGGGGCGCCTTGGGGTAGCCCCGGCGCGGAGCGGCTCCTGCCCGGAGCGGCTCCTGCCCGAGGTCCCGCGGCGTCCGGGGGGGGCTGGGAGAAGGGGTGGGAGGGAGGGCGGACGCGCCGGGAGTGAGCCCGGTGGGCACCGAGAAGGCAGCGATTTGCTGATGCAAGCGATGACTAATTACCGGTAGCCAGCGCTGCCCCCCCCCCCCCCCCCCCCCGGGCCGTCCCCGCTGGGCTCGGGTGTCTCGTCGCCCAGCGCTGCCCGGAGGAGCCGCGTTTAAACTTCTCGGCCGGGGGTAAATCTGCGGTGTGGGAGCCCGGAAAGGGCAGAGTTAAAAGCAGTTGGCGGTGCCGGAGCGAGGCCGGCCAGCTTTGTTTTGGGAAGCTGGCACGCACGTGTGTGCTGAGCCCTCCCTCCGGCTCCCGGCCCCTCCGCCTGTCAGAGCGGGCGTGTGGCTGCGGCGCGGCCGGGTTTGGCGGAGGCTGCCTCGGCTCGGAGGGCTCGGTGGCTTTCTCTCGGACACGGCGCTGAAGACGCGCAGGCTCCGTGTCCGTGCTCCCGCCGTTCGGCAGAGCCCCCGGAGCCCGGGCTGTTCAGCGTCTCTCCCGGGCGAGAGGCGGCGGCTCTCGGTGCCTCTGGATCCCAGCTGTGGAAGGAACTTTACGTGAGTTGTAGGATGAGTTATCCTTTACGCTGCCTCGGCATTCTCTCTTCAGCATTTCCCAAGAGCTCTGCAAAAGAGTCGGACAGTATTGCGGGAGGTTGAGTAAAAACTTCTTGCTTTCTGAACCCTCTTTTGTTCAGGGTTTGGGCTGCCGGCTGGCTTTGTGCCTTTGTTGCGCTTTCTTGCGCTGAATGCCCGTGTCCCAGTGGGGCTCTGACGGATGAGATCTGGCAAATTGCGCTGCAAAGACAAACTACGTTATCGCCCTGCCTTTCTCTCAGGTGATGGTGATCCAGCAGCAGGGCTGGCAGGAGATCATCTATGCCAGCGTCTCAGGACCTGTAACTCCTTTTGGTGTGCTACTTTAAGCCATGGATGAGAATGCGATGAGTGCTGTGCCAAGATGGCACTGCTGTCATCCAGCGGAGCTGGACCAGCTGTGGGGCTGGTACCTGTTCTGCTCTTGAGACTCTTCTTTGGCAGTTGCAGCTGGGCTGAGGGAACCACTGAGATGGAACCGCTGAAATGCAACAACAACTGTAGTGGCCCTGAGTTAGAGCCCTGCACAAACAGTTCTTGCACTGCTCCGTCCCTTTGTCCTCTCTAGCATGTTGGCGTTGTGAGTGCTGCTCACCTGGGGGGAAATGGGAGCACCAAGGGGAGCACTGAACACATCCTTATAAAATTATTATTAATGTCTCCTTCAGGCCTGAAATTCCTCTTGCTAGTCTTCCATTCTGTTAAATGCTTCGCAAACCAGAGCAAAGGAAGAGACATGAAGAGTTGAATTTCACTGCCTTGTTTGGAACTGGGTGGAAATCCTGGAGATGGATCTCTTAGGAGACTGTCTTCCAATTGGGTTAGATGCACAGGTAACAGTAAAGGGACTTATGGCTTTTTTTGGTAAATTTGCTTCTAATTGCTATATGTTTGCAAAGAGCTCTGAAATAGTGATTTAGGGTTTATTGGTTGTTTTTTTCCTCCACCATCTTTGTACAGCTTTGTGCTGCAACAGAGCTCAGGACTTTTGACTGCGGCAGCTACAGAAGTCCTACTTTAAATACTGACACCAGCAACGTTTATTCTTTAGCAGTAGGGTGAACTAATGCACTGACAGGGCATGTAGGCTTTAAGGTTAGAGGGGTAATGAAGTGACTGTGTTGCCAAGTTTGGGACATGTCTTAAGTTGAGCTGAGGGAAGAAATGAGAAGTTGAAAGGAAAGTTGGCCCTTATAGAGAGAAGTTATGGAAAGCTTCAGAGAAATGGCTTTGCCAGCTCTTGAGTTTTGCAACCACTGGGGTTTCTTAAAAGCCTTGTGATTACAAGAGTTTTTTCTTTATCAATAAGTATTAGATGGGGAAAAAGTGAATGGAGGATACCATAAAGTTCAAATTCAGCAGGCCAAAGCAAAGCAGACCCCAAAGAAGCTGAGTGGCCATGGGGCAATTTGAAGGGTTGGGGTTACTTTTTAAAACAATGCCTCTTCAGTTTCTGTGTGCTGAGGTTGGGGATTGGCTCCCTCCTTGTGACCAGTTGTGGAATTGGAGCTGTGGGTGAACTCTTAGAACTCTTAGACACGTGTGAACTTTGTTTCCCTCTGGCCCAGCACTTGAGGACTTTCCACAAAGCTGTCACCTTCACCACTGAGTCACTCGTCTCTCCTGCCCATGCAGATGGGGTGCGTTGGGAGGGAGGGAGGCAGGCAGGCAGGCAGACATGGAAAAAAAGAGCTGTATTTTATTGTTGGAGCAGAAGGCATTCTCTCCTGGACAACGTTTTTGTTGTGTCTTAGCTGTTTCCTCAAATGTCCTTTTATTGCAGGAACAATGGATCGCCCCAGATACCTGGAAGAGGACTATTCTAGCCTGGATGGGCTGGACGATGACGTGTTTCACTCTGATGACTTTGGACTTGCAGGTCAGCCTGGTGAGATGACTGCAACAGGCATTTTCACACAGAACCAGTCCTACAGCTGCCTTCTGGGGAGGTTTCAACTATTCCCCCTCACACACTGCTGTGGTCCGGGTATCAGACATCCTGAGCAGCAGGACAAGGCAACTCAAACACTCAGCCCATCCTCTTCCAGTCAGGATGTTATGTTGCCTTGTGGAGTCACTGAAGAGCCCCGGAGACTCTTCTATGGTAAGAGCACTCCAGTGTCACTAGCTTTGCAGCAAGGAAACTGTCCCTTTAGCACTTCCCCAATCAAGCAAGGTTTCTTTCATTAGGGTGTTTTATTTAAAGGACTGAAGTTATATTGCTTTGGTCCTACTCCCTCAGGAAAGACAGCTTGTATTTTCTTATCCTTGCTTGTCCACTGCAGGAACCAGGCACTTGCTCATTGCTTCTGCTGTCCTTGATATTCCCACTCTTTTTCTTTTTGGCTTTATTCTGTCACATTTTATTTTACTGCTACATGTTTACATGGTAACCATACCCCATATCCTACAATTTGCCTACATTTTTTAACTTCTAGTGCTGTCTCGTCCACACAGGAAGACTCCTACAAGTTTTCAGTGGAGAGAAGGAAATGCAAAAATTGACTCTTAGTGGGACAGCTTTTAGGCTCTTTACTGGAGTTGAAGTTGTTGAATAAGTAGCGTGTCCATCCAGTGTATTACTAGTAACTGATGGGACACCACTCAGCTTTGTGTATCTGATTCAGCTTTAATTCAAATCAGTCCCACTAAATGCCAGAGAACTGAGAAAAGTCTGACGGGAAAGATACAGCAACCTTTAATAGGAGACAACTCGAGGCAGAGATCTTGTAAAACTGCAAAATTGTCATTAAAAAAATAAATAAATCAGCACTTGGCTGAACTATAAACAAGCAAAAGGAACTGAGTGTAAGATCCTGCCAGTCATTTGATCATGGGAAGCAACACAATGCTCTGCTTAATCGATGTAAATCTGCTTAAAAGCCCAGCATGCTTATGGTACACAGTCATTGTTTGGGCTTCAGGAACTCAACTGTAACATAAGTCAAAAATTTAGGATTATGTGCAGCTCTTTCCTCCATAAAGTGTACCGAGTAGAAGAGCTACTCTTTGCACTGGAAGAATGACTCTTCTGATGTCTGTTTTGTAGGGAATGCTGGTTACCGTTTACACATTCCTCCAGATGGCTTTGCGTTGGATCCGCACCTCCAAGAGGAGCCTCAGGAAGGTCAGCGGGAAGCACGTGCCGAGGTGCAGATTGCACGGAAGTTGCAGTGCATTGCCGACCAGTTCCACCGGCTCCACATACAGAGGGTAGGGTGTCTCTGGAGGGGAAGGTGGGGGTTTAGCTATCCAACAGTGGTGCTCTAGAAGACTGGCTCCAGGCATCAGCTGAGTGGGCTGTTGTCTAAGGCAGCAGACTGCCAGCAGCGATAAAATGGCAGGAGTATCCTGGTGGATTTTGCTAATGCTAGGTTGCTGGCTCTTCCTAAAGATTGGCAGGTGGAGGGAAAAGAATGTGTGGGATTGCATTTACTGCCTGGGAAGGTAGCTGTTCTGTGTTATCTGCTCCTATTCCAGCTCTTCCAGCAACAGGGTCACTGGAGCTTTCTCCAGGGATCTCCCCCTTGCTTTTTATTACAGCTTTTACTCTTCTCCACTCTCCTCACCACCAGTGTCTTCTCTTCTGTGGCACGAGTGGCCATCTGTGGCTTTTATCAGCTCCTCATCTTGGAGATGACAAGAAGCCTGGAGTCTGTTCTGGCACTCCTTGTTGTCTAGGGGTAGTTGTCTGAAATGTTGGGTAGTATATTTAGATCATGCTAGACTTCTGAGCAGCTCCTCTGTCAGACAGTCCTAGCTAGTGCCTCAGACTTGTGACTAACTTCCTCACAACAAAAGACAGCTGTTAGATGCCATCAGGTCTGAAAACCACACTCCAAGATCTTGATTTTGTTTTCTTTAAAAAAAGAAGAAAAAAAAGAAACCCAGCTCTTCAAAGAAACAAAATAAAACCAGCACCCCTAAAAGCCCCCTGATTCTTTCTTCCTTGCCCTCCTTCCCCTGTTGAGTAGGGGTGAAATGGAAATCCCAGCCCATGCAGAGTTTTTTGAGGTGGCAGAGGTTTGGCAGTAGGCAGCGCCTCACCATTTCTGTACAAGCCCAAGGAGGAGAGTGTGTATCTGCTTGCATATGAAGAAGCTGATGCTCTTGCTGACTTCAGAGAGGGACAGAAAGCTTATCTCACTCCAAGTGAGTTGGTGCTCCGTTAACTGTGGGATCTGTTGCAGTTCTTCTCAAAGGTAAGTAAGTGAGGGTCTCTGTCCTGGTCAGAGAATGTGGCTTGTGGCTGTGCAAAGGTTTAGTCCTCTCTGTGTCATGAGGGAGATGAGGGAATTCTGGGACTCTCATCTCCAAGTAGCAGGAGGATTAAAGCTGTAACAGAAAGATTAGCCTGTGGAAATGTAGATGGAGCTACGAATGTCATTTAGCAAACTGCATGAATAACGAGCTACCATGAGATTTTTAAGATGTGTGGTTGAATGGGGTTTTCCCCGGTGCCACCTTTTTGCCAGTGATGGCTGAAGACCCCGCTCTCTCTAGCCAGATTCTTACAGGAAAGGGAAGGTTAACCATCTCGGTGGAGGAGCCCTGGAGTGAAGTGGTGGAACTGGTTGTAACTTGACCCCTTTCATCTCGGGGCGGGAGGTGGGGGGGGAGCGTACCTATCTGATGTCTATGCCTTGGAAACAGCATCCAGGAATGCCCACCCAAGCCGGCCTGGCTAAAGCTGCCCTGGGTCGGGCTCTTTGCTGGCCCGTGGCAAGCTGCCAGCCGCGGGTGCTGCGGGGGCTCCCAGTGCCACCACGCCGAGGACCGCAGCCAGGGCCGCCGGCCCAGGCGAGCCGCCCGCCAGCCGAGCGTGTGGGAGAGTTAGTAAACAAAGGCGTCCGCCTGCACTACCCGACGGCGCAGCCAGCAGAGGAGGAGCTCTGCTGTCTTTGTTTGAACTGGAAGAGCAACAAGTTGTAAAGGGGGGGCGAGGGGGGGGAAAAGAGCTGTTCAGCCATTAAAATTGGAAAACAAAATAGAAAAAAAAACCCTGACCCAAAAACTTAACCTGAGGACAGAATAGTTCAGCCAGTGGTTCTCCATGGCCTGACCCTGGGATAGGCCTTGGCGTTTGGATCTGTTGAGGGATTCTTTCTTGTTTGTCAGGAGAACTGAGTACTGAGCCACATATTAGTGTCCAAGGCACTGTTCTCCATGGAGTGTTTTGTTGTCATGCCCAATCCCTTCCATCCCAGCCCTGCATGGAGGATTTCCTTTGGCTTTTGGTACAGATCTCCTGTGCAGAAACCCCTCTGTCCTGCGTGCAGTGACTCTTCCCAGCCTGTTGCTGAAGAAGCAAGCCATCTGCCCCTGGAGACACGTGGATGGTTCACAATGTATTGTGGTTTGGAAGGGGCAGTCTCTGAGACATGGAAAACTGGGCTGTCGTTTATCTTGCTGTGAAACTAATCCCTGATTTGGATGCCCCATTCCAGCTTGTCTCAAACATTTGGTCAAAACCAACTTTCCAGAGTGGTGTCTTGAATCAGATTTAGAATACCACAAAGTTAGTCATACCAGTGTGGTCTTGTGAAGTCCTGAGAGAGAGCAAGCCTGGTTTTCAACAAGCTGTGCCTCTTTTCGGAGCCTACAAAACATCTTATCTGTGAACCTGTGAAAAGAAAACATATGTGTCCTTTCATGAGAGTTAGGAAAGGCTTTCAGCATTGGAGTAGTGCATCTAGCTAGCTCAGGAGTTGCCTTCTCATGGCTCTTGAGTTCTGTGAGACTCTCCAGCGATTCAGGTATGGCTCCCATTCTGCTGCCATAGCAGCAAAGCTGTGTTGACACAAAGGCCACTGGTTAATGTACATCCCTGGCTGAGAGAGGAACTGAGTGGGCAATAGCTGCTGAGGTTGACGTCACTGAGTTGTCACTGGACTCAGCTACATGCATGGTCTAACCCCATCCCACACTGGGAACCCTGGAGAGTCACTGTTATCTCTTCCCTGGGCTCCTGGAGCTGTGTGGTATTTATTCTGTGGTTCTTGGCTATACAAAAGATTTTGGGGTATGCATCTCATCATAAGAATACAAAAGTTGGCTGCACCTATGCTTGCTTTTGGCATGTACACCATTTTCAGGGTTTCATTTCCTATTAATATATTAAACAGAATACAGTAGTTTAAAACCTGGCTTTTTCATCCTTAGAACAGTGCTAGAGCAATAATGCAACATTCTCTAGCACTCTGCAGCTTTCATCTGCTTAAGATGCTGAATTTATTATAGGAAGGACTTGAGCAACGCTCTGTGTTCCTAAGTAGCAGAGCCTGCTACAGGTTGGTCTAGTTTGCAAAGGGCTCTGCAGAATGACATGTAAGACCCATCTATGTTTTCTCAAGCTCTTTAGTACCTCTTACCAGTCTGAGGCTATGTAGCTTCTGGCAATGTTCCCTCTGTTGTGCTTTTCTTACCCTGTCCCTGGAAAACAAAGGTAGAACCAAGCCATGCTTTCTGCAGGAGAACCCAGTACCTGCCACCTCCTCCTTGGTTTGGAGCAAGTGTGCCTTTGCGATGGGATCCGTGAACTGCTTGCTGTAGCCTAGCCTCTGGCACTCTGACGTTATGGAGAACGGAGCTGAGCTTAGGGCATCTGCTGGTCGGTTAGCTGGGATGCACTGCCTGCGCCACATGTGTCCAGGCACTGGCAAGAAGTGCTTGGGCTCTGCTTCAGGTCCCAAGTGCACTTGAGTTTCCTTGCCTTGAGAAGGGGCTTCAACCCGTGCTGAACTGACAGTGTATTTCACGACATGACGTCCTGCTAGATGGGATGTGAGTAGACAATCAGGGACAACGGCAGCAGCAGTGTAAAGCCACCCCATAGGAACATGAGGTTATACAAGAGCGGGGTGGGTGACACTGTCTATCAGTATCACACCCCTTCAGTTTGACTTGCTCCATTGAGACACCAGAACGCTACAGTTTTTTCCGAATAAAATAACTCTTTCGAAGCAGGCTGCAGCATTGAGGGGACTGCTTTTATCGCATCTCTTCTTCATGGTGATAAGATCACTTCACAGGGGATAAAATTGTCTCTTTAAGAGCCAAGGAGTGGTAGTCTTGAACAGTTCTGGGCTCAGGTCCAAGCAGAGCCACTGACTTGCTGTATGACCTCAGACAAGTCTCTTGACCTCCTTGTGCTTCAGTCAGCCCATCTGGAAAGCTTGGTTTAAAAAAAGCTGAGCCTCAATGAGAACCAGATGCTGAATCAGAGCTGAGCTTTCTTGAGTAAATAAGTGCATTACAAACAACAACAAAGCCCCTTTCCAACACATCAGGAATCCTGCAGTTGATTTAGATATGCTGACCGTGCTCAAAAAGCCTCCACGGATCTAGCTGTAGAAAACTTTGTTTCTCTCAATTCCCCAATTGGTTCAGCAAGTAACTCTCTCGCTGTCACTGCAGTGGGCTTGAGCAGCCTTGGAGCACGAATGCCTGCATCCACACCGGCGGTGGAGAGACAGCTAGGCATGTACCTGTTTGCATCAAGTTAACGATACTGAAAATGTCCAGGAGGAAATGTTGTTTTCCTTTGAAAGTGAAACTTGTTACGTTTTGCATATTTTTTCCCCTCTGTCTCTCATGAGATTTATCAAGGCCTCCTCTGGGACACTTCTACTTATGCAACAGGGAGCCCGTGTCTCTTGTCAGAAACTTACCGGCGTGAGAGAGTGGGCACACAGTGCTATGTGTGCATCATTTATGCCAAACTCCATCAGACTTTCCTCCATCGTTTATTGAGGACACTCAGTTGCTTTTTTAAAACTGGAATTGTTTGCAGGAAACTGTCCTTTATGATGACTTTACATTTTAGGAAAAATGTTCAGAAAAGCTTCCTAATAATGTAATGCAGAGACTCTCAAACTGTCCTGCCGCTGAGCTTCTAACACCGTCAGCTCCACTGCTTTACTTGTACCTGCAGTCTCTTTGAGACTTGGGGTAAGTGCTTTCATTCCTTTGTTTCCCAAGTAGGTCAGTATGTTTCAGGATCTTCTCTGCTGGCTAGTGCTTGCTGGTCCCTGCTGCAGCTGTGCAGAGCAGTGGGTCTCCTCTTCAGCTCTGCTGTCTGTGGGTTGCCCATCGGTGCAAGACTTGAATTTCCAGCTGAGGATGCAGGAACATGGTGAGGGAGAGTACCAGATGGAGAACTCCTGAAGTGAGTGAGCCCGGTTTAGAGGGCAGGGTGTAGGGTGGGTGTGAGGTTGGGAAGATTGAGATGTAAAGTTCTTGCAGAGCTATGGAATTGGAATCCTAGGCTTGAGGAAAGGGGGGTGCCATAGGGGGAAGAGGAATTCTCACAGTCAGTGGAGTCAGAAACTTAATATGAGGAAGTGGAGACAGATTTTTTTTGCTTAATGTTATTAGATTTTTTTACCATTTTGACAAATGACAATGAAGGAAGAGGTGGGCTTGGAAGTGCACCTTTGCCTATGCATACAAATGACACAGCAATCTGTTGCCCCTTGCCTAGCACCTGTTCTGAAAACCATGCTGCCTGTGGAGTTGATTACTTGACTTTTAGGTTACCAGAAACTTGCTGGACCCTTTCACATCTGATCTGAAATTATATTCTTTGGTATGTTAAGAAAAGAAACCAAGAACAAGAACATAGTTATGCCACTGTATACCTCCCATTTCTTGAATGTTACATACAGTTCTGGTTTCCTTCTTCCAAAAATGATGCAGCAGAACTGGAAAAGGTTCAGAGAAAGGCAAGAAGGATGATGAAACTTCGATATGAAAAATAAAAAAATCAGCTAGGACTGCTATGCCTAAAAAACACACAAAGCAAGGGGGTAGCAATATTAAACAGAAATCAAAAGTGACATGAAGGAGACAGATAGATTAATTTCTCCAGTACAAGAACTAGGCAAAATCAAGTCTAGCTAGTAGGACCCAGCTCAAAGTAAATGAGGTAGTTTTTCATGCAATAGGTAGCTCTCTGGAATTCCTTGTCTCTGCATATTGTGCATCCCAATGCTTTATCTGGGTTCAAGGGGAATCAGGACAAGTTTATGGCCATTGAAGGAGACATTAAATAAACAGAAACCAGATCTGACTCGGGAAGTCCTAAGCTCAAACTAGTTAGATGCTGAAAGAGTATTAGGGGGAGCTGTTGCATGTACTTGCTCTTTGCTGTTCCTCAGGCAGCCGCATAAGACTGCTGTTGGAGGCTGGGCTCTGCGAACTCTTGATGCAACAGTCACATACAACCATTGTATATCGGCTGAATAAAAAACACAAAACTTTTGCATCAGCCTAATCTAATCCTTCTTCTCTATGCTTTCAGCTGACAAAAGATTTAAATATATTATGGTTTTGTTCCTGCTTAAAATAGGGGATAATGTTAAAAAGCAAAACTTCCTGCGTAGCTCTGGTAGGGGAAGTGGGCAGAGGATAAGGGAGCCGGGTGGCAGGAGAGCAGTGCAAGCTCTGTGCAATGGCGTGCTGTGAATCCTTCACCCCACCCGACACAGGACTGCAGTGTTTGAAGGCAGTGGGGCCACAACCTGAAAATACCAAGATTGCCCCCACTAAAGAGCACAAAATAATTTTTGGGCGCAGAAGAAATGAATTGTTTTGCAGTATGTCTAACATCACCTGCAGTATTGCTGTGTGATTTAAATAGCGTTCAGCGCTGCTGCTTCTCCTGTACAACCCCAGTAGCCTCTGCAGGCTCTTCTGCATTTCCTGGGCTCTCGCAGCACCGTGCTGGCTGTGGCAGTGGTAACGTGCTTTCTGCTTGTAGCAGTGTGACAGCTGAGAAATTATTTTTCAATTAAGAAATAATTGCGGTAATATCCCACTTCTTTTTTAGTGTGGGAGACTAGGAAATGCAGGTTATAACTTGTCTGAGATCATGCAGGGATCGCTGATTGGAACCCAGTTGTTCTGCCTCCAGTCCTCCGCTTAGGTTGGTTGATCTTATTAAGATACTGCCATCTCTGAGGGGGATGATGAGATGTTTGGACTGATTATTTATGGTGAGGAGTGTGCATGTTTGTATTTTACTCAATTAAATTTTATGGTGGAAGGACAGGAAAGCAAGAGCCCAACTGCAGAGTCCTCCTTTGTTTCAAGGCATTGAGGAGGAATGTCCCGCTAGCCTTTTATAATCTCTGTTTGGTTTTTTTTTTTTTGTTTCTCCTTGGTAGCTACCCTTGCCAATGGCAAAGGAATCTTTCTGAGGACCATACCACAGCAGAAAGAATAGCAATCTAAAAATAAAAGCAGTGAGGCAACTTCTATTAACCCCAATTAGGTTTTTCCTGACGTAACGCCTGACGAGACGCTGGCAATGGGGGACTGCAGCCACCCGGCGAGGAGAGCCCCCGAAGGGCGCGCAGACCCCAGCCGGCGAGCCGGAGCGGGCTGAGAGGGCTGTGCGTGAGAGCGGCTCTGCCGGGCAGTGTTTGTGCTGTGGCTGCTGTGTTTATATCGCTCTCTAAATTTAGCTTCTGAGTCATCAGAACTGCTGACGAGAGGCTGCTCTGCCCACAGGCTCCAGCGCTGCACCTGCCTGCCCGCCCGCCTGCCTGCAGGCTCCCCTCGCAGCGGGGCAGTGCTGCGCCCAGGCCAGGGCCCCGCACACCCTCCCCCCCTCTCGCTCCACCGCCAGGATATTTTCCTGCAAAAACTTGCAAAGTGTTATTTTAACCAAAACCCCGAGGTAGGCTTCAATCACTAGGGGGTGACTCCCGTGCACCAAGCAGTTTCAGGAGCGCCTCACGTCTTCTGGCGGTGAGGGAATCGATGAGAAATAAAGGTCAGTCCATCCCACGGCCTGTGCAGGTTAGGTGATAAACAGGATAAGCTGTGAAACAGCTCTGTCAGTTCACACTCAGAGTCCAAGTGAATAAACCTGCCTGTGCTTGCTGCCCCTGGCTGTGGGAGGGGATGGGTGTCTTTTCCTGCGTGCGGAGGCAAGGTCTGGGCATCTCTTCCTGCACCTTTGTCCCCCCACCAGCATGGGGGTGAATCTCCCCTAGACCCTGTGACACAGGTCAAGAGTGGTATTGGGTGCGGCTCTGTGGAAATGCAAGACCCTTATTTACTGTATTATGTGCCAGTGTGCCCCCCGGGGGTGCAGGAGGGGAAGGCTGGGGGCCTGGGAACAAGGTGGCCGGTGGTTGCCCTTCCCAGGTTGCCGTCAGCTGGCTGTTGCCATGGCGTCTGTCTGCTTCCCCTTCCTGCCCGCTCTGGAGAGGAAGGCGCGAGTGGCTGCATGTTTGTTTTTGAACTACAAGTAAGTTGAGAAAGGGCTCACCTGCGCAGCTGTGCCTGCAGCAGGTTTGGGGCAGTGAATGTCGCTGATTGCTGCTCGGACCAGTGCCTCGGCAGGGGTCTGTGCCATCCCCCTTGTTTGGTGTGGGCAGCCCTTAAATGGGTTTTGAGGGTCTCCTGCTCCTCACATCCATCCTGCTGTGCCCAGTCCTGTACATCCTCTCTTATCTTGCTTCGCAAAGCCTGATGGAGGCTTTGAGAAGGGAAGCAGTGCTTGAGATGACACCTCCCTCTGCCACAAGTTTAGTCCCACGTAAGAGAGCTGCGGGGTTTGCAAGCCAGAATGATGCAGATCCCCAAGGAAGATCCTCGTCCTCATCTCTGTGTCACCATGAGAAATCGTGCCGCTAAGTTCCTCTTTCGATTTTTCTCTGTTACTGTGTCCTTTTTTTTTCCTGCTGCTTTTACACATGCATTATTCTTTGGTCATTAGAAATCACAGCTGGAAAGATTTGTATTTGACTTCCATTGGCCTGCATTTCTCTCTCCAGCGGGGGACACCTTCTGTAACCTTTGTTGCCTTGGGGACTGTGACTTTCTAGTCTTTCTAAGCTAAAGCATATTTTGTGGTAGCACAATATGCCTCCAGCCACCTGGCAGCCAAAACAGCCTTCAGCGATGAGTCAGCAGCTGCTCCTGGTGTGCAAGTATTTTTGTTTTCAGTGAATAAATAAAACCCCAACAACTTACTGGTAATACTTGTATTAGTCATTAAAGGAAGAATGATGTTTGTATGTGCACATATACCGTTCTTCTTCTTTTGCTATAATAGTGTCATTTATGGTTATATTTTAATCCCTCTAGTTAAGACAGGATCAGAATTTGACCCTTAACCATCTGGAAGCCATGAAGTGAAGTCAAAAGTTACCCACAAGATAAAGAGGGTAGACAGGTGTACCCTTCTGTATATGGGATAGGATGTACCAGACCCACATACGACATGGGTATATGTTGAATATATTCTTTAGTTTTTTAAGGAGTGATATTAATGGCATGTATGAAGAGTGAATCCTATTCATCTGTTAAGCATTTATGCTCAGGGATTCAAAGAGCTGTGTCAGAGGGACAATATTTTCTTTAAGGTGTATTACCTGTACTGATCTTCCCTTGATCACCCCGTGCAAGGGCTTGGTAGCAGTAAAAAGCTTTTGACATCTGAGGTGCTCTTTGACAGATGCATAGCTGTATATTTACAGTGTGAAGCATGCATTAGGAATATTAATTACAGGGAGGGAATAAACATCAGGTCAATCCTGTTCCTCTTTCATTTGCTTCCAGTAAAAGCCTTGCTGTTTTTTTTGTGTGTGTTTACCAGTATTCTGGCTTTTAGTTCAGCACAGTTCATGGAATGGGCTTCACTAACATACTGTTGCTGCACAGGACGCTTTTCCTGTAAAATGGCCTTTCCCTGTGACTCATTGAAGCATTCATGCTAACGCCTCAGACAGACAGTCTCTTAAGGATATCCCCTTTAAAAAGCAGCAGCTGCAATAGGAAATGGTTTTATGTGTTTCCAGCTTTGTGTTGACTTACTGTATTCACAAGTCCAATCTTCTTTAGTTACAGTTAGTGTAGAGGGCAAAAGAGGCTTCTTTCCATCTTGGGAAAGGAGCATCAAATTGTTCACTGTGTTGCTACCGCATGGAGGTGGCGAAGTTTTCATCCATAAAACTTTTGTGCAGTAGTGACTCTGAGGATCGAATTGTTTTGGTGAGGGAAGATCAGCATAGTGAAGCTTAGGAAAATTATAAACCTGTGCCACAATAGCTATGTGTCTTAGAGGACCATAAGAACTGCCTTGAAATGCATCACATCTGAAAAAAATTAGATGCCAAATTCATGGAGTCACTCTCCTGGGTTTTCTGCCCTTCCTGGCAGCTAAATTATACCACACCAAAAACCCCTCAGTCCTGAAAGACTTGAGTATTTTGGTCTTGGCAGAGGCGTATCTGGGGAAAAGCTACTGAAACTTGTGAAAAGGACATTTTTTTATAGCCCGGCACAGTCCTTTCCATAAATTGTCTTCTCTATCTGTATTGGAAAGAATATCTGCCATTTCCATTCCATGGCTCTTGTCTCACCCTGAATTAGTACCGCAGAAAGCGCATTGGCCCAGAAGTGAAGCCTAACTCCGTAACCCTGTTAGCTAGGCTTGTTGCTGAAGGAACCAGTCCCAGCTTGCTCCTCTTAGGTCACCTTCTCTTGTGTTGGCACAAGCATCAGCTTGACTACCTGCTGCCACGGATGAGGATGACCTGATCACTGGCTATGACCATTGTCCTGTTCCAGTTCACTTCCCTGCACTGGTGTGAGGAGAGGGCAGTGTGAGCGGGCTGCTGCAGTTCGCAAGCCAGCGAAAGTGTGTATGGGACTACACCACCTTGGAAGGAAATGCTGGCTGAATACGGACCCAGGGAAATACAAGCCCTAGGTCTAGGAATAAAACCTGGAAAGCTGCCCTCAGCCTAGTGCTCTATTTTTTTCACTTCAAAACAAAATTAATGGTGTCGATGTCCTTCATAAAGTGATTTGAGATCTTACACTTCTTATAAGCAGGCGGAAATGAGGGTAAAATAATTCCTATTCTGCTCTTGCATGGAAATCTCCTTGAGTGTCTTTGGCAAATAGTGGGAAACATTTTTAACTGGAAAAGGACGAAAATGCTGTACCAAAAAAGTGGCTTCAAGAGGCAGTGAGATAAACACAATAGAACATAAACTAAAAAAAAGATTAAAAAATTAAGAGTTTTTCTCAGTATTTGTGATACCACATCCCATTGGTTCTCTTGCAGGTCTGTAACCCTTCTTAAAGTAGAGCTCTAAAACTCTTATTTACCAAATGAAAACAAAACCCAATACTTTTTTTTTCCCCTCAAAAAGCAGATTATTTTCAGAGCATCTATAATATGTTTGTCCATCGTGCTCTCCTAGCATAGTTCCCTACTTTTGGAAACTGCAGAAGGTGGCATTGTGCTTGCATGCCACTTCATGGACGTGCTACCCTGACCATCTTGAAGGAGCAGTTCGCTTAGGGTATAATAGCTTGATAAAAACATGGTATCTAGATGTCATTGGGACACTGTGGTTCCACATGGATGTTTGAGCAGATTTGGATGTGGCTCTAAGGAGGAGAGTGAGAAGAATCTCTGGAGTTTGATAAGGAAGGACAAGCCTGGTCAAACTGAGAGGCGAGTAGCAAAACAAAAAGCATCTTGCTTTTTGAAACTAAATTAGGTTTTATTAATCCAGCCCTAGGGCATAGTTTATAAAAGATTGTTTTCGCCTGTAAATCTAGCAATGTCTGGACAATCAGTACAGATGGAACTCAGGGCTGGTTACTTTGAAATAAATGATACCAGCCTCTAGAATTGCTGTCTGTGAGTTATGCTCCAAACACAGTGGTGTTGAAATGTGTGATGGGATCTGTGTGCACTCTTCTAAATCCTGGAGACAACTGTGAAGTCTTGAGGGTAAGAAGAATGACCCACTGCTAAGATGCAAGATGAGCACAGGTTTTCTGAAGCCTGTTTTGTGTGTGCTTGTGATTCAAATGGCACACAGCTATTTGCATTGAAATACGAACATAATTTAATGACTGTCTATCTGGGAGGGCTTTGAAGAGCTGTGTATTGACATGTCTCCAATGCACCAACTCCGCTTGCAACTCTCTCGTACTTGTAATGACGTAAAGAATGCCTTGCAACCGTGTTGTTCTGCCCTGTTGGGCTAATCTGAGTTCAAACATCTTGTTCATATAACGTGCTTCAATGCTCTTTTATGAACTCCTGTGTACTGAGGCAAAGTTGTTGGAAGCCAGTCTTCTGTTTCCTCGTCTGCTGGGGATGGGGGCGGGGGGGGGGGATTGGGGCTGGTTTGTTTTGTTTTCCAGAAATGATCAGTCCCGCTTAGCAAATATGGAATTCTGGATGAGAAAACAAAGACTGACTTCTAATAGAGGGTCGGTTATTGAGGTGAAATAGTATCCCAGGCTGGGCAATGTAAAGAGAAACCCACCTGTTTGTATGAGATGCCATTAAAGTGCAGGAAGGTGGGGGTATAATCGGAGCCACTTTTGCAGGGGTGATTACATATAACAAAAGAAGGAACAGTGTCCTTGCCCTGAAGCTGCATTATATAGTCTGGTGTCCCCCTGAAACTCAACTCCCATGTTTCTTCCTTGACAATGGGACCTGAAATAACCTCTTGGTTTTGGTTTTTTGTGTGTTTTCAAGTATGTTCTTGCTTAAGGTTTAATTGGCTCCAGTCAGTAGGAAAGGGCTCCAAGGCTGATTATTTATGGCTTACTGTCAAAAGTGGCTATAAAAAGGGCAGTATTATCTTGGAGATGCTGGGAAGGAAAATGTGGTGGGGGGAGGGGGGGGGAGTGTGTGTGTGCACGAATGTGTTTTCTTGTACTAGATGAAATCAGAGTTTTGCTGTCTCAGCAGTGTGGTTTAAATTGAAGATTAACCCTTTGACCTTCACGGTGTCAAATCACTTACAGATGGATCACCAGTTATATTTTTTCTTTTTTTTTTTACTTTTGGGGTGAAGGGGGGCTTTTTTTTTTAAAAAAAAAGAAAAAGGTTGTTTGTTCATGCAGCTGGGGCTTTTGAAAGGCTCAGAAGCCAATCTGATTAAAAACAGCACTTGGCTAAACTCTGCAAAATCCTACAAGCAAAAAAAAGTTTAATCCTCTTGTGCACAATGCATAAAGGGTCTGCTCTTTTCCTTTTGTAATGTTAGAGCTACAATTATTTCTGGAGAACTTATCATTTCCCTCTCTCCCCTCATCCCTTGCTGCACCCCCTTGTTATGCTGATGGGATTAAAGTGTCTGCTCTTGAAAAGTGTAACTGAGTTGTTATTGGAAAAGAGAAGTGGTATGTTGCAATTTTAGAAATATAAATAACCTTGCTTCAACTGTTCTCCTCTACAGCATCAGCAGAACAGAAATCAAGTGTGGTGGCAGCTTTTTCTCTTCCTACACAACTTGGCCTTAAATGCGGAGGCGAACAGGAACCACACTGGGCAGAGGTGAGCTTCGCCCGCCTGTTTCAGGCCGCATCCAGTCTGCAGGGAGCACTGAACAAACACTGGTTCGGGGGCGAGACATTGCACACCGCCGGCCGGATGTGAGGACTCTGAATTTCTGATACTCGTCTTCAAGTTTGAGGGGTTTTACAGACTCTTCTTTGCTGCTGCCTGCCTCGTGAGGCAGGGAGCTCTTGTCCAACACTGTCGAAGGAAAGCCAGAATGTGGGTGTGTTTGGTAAAGCTTGCTGCTGGTTCCCCACGCCGGTGACCTCTGTGCAAGGAAGGCAGGTATTAGACTAACGGCTTCCTCTGCCCTGTGTGTTAGTCAATGGTAGAGTGCAGGAGCGTCATTTTGGCTGCTAGTTAAAAATGATGTCTGGGATTGATGACTCTAAACATACTTCGGGTATCTTCCAGAGCAGAGATGCTCGATTCCTCCACAAAGAAAGTTATTTTTAGCAATGAAACCATTCAAGTAGCTTATATCCAGCAGGTTACTTGTTTTCTGCATGGGTTGCTGTTTATTTCCTTGCACCCTGTGTGAGAGAAAATCGCAAAGAAATCCGATCTCTTCAATCTTTCCATTGGGCACCAGTTGCAGCACTCTCACATGAGGTTGTGCTTTGTCATTGCCATCAATAGACAAAATCATTGCAGTGGAACAGCCTTAAAATTAAACCTGGTTGCTGGTGGCTATTAGTTTCTGCCACTGTTTGCTTCCAGTCCAGTGTTCGCAGTGCCCATGAGCCAGCATGAAGCCAAAAACCACGGAATATGACACAAGCATCATTCTTCTACAATGCTAATGTATATGTTTTTATTAGTTTTATGATGGGTGTTTATTTTGTTTTGTTTTTCTTTTCTCTTACTATAATGTGGTTGGTCAGGAAGGCTTAGGTCCCAGGCATCTGATAGTTTTGCTTCAGGATTTGACAGAAAAATTAATTAGCAACTAGTCTGACATGTAACACTGTACAAGCAGTCTGTCCATTACTCTAGTATGTAATGTTTTGAGGCTGCTGTAAGCATATATTGACTAGCAGCAGTAATATTACTTCAAGAGGGATCTTCTAACAGTTCCCGGTTTGTATGCACTCAGAAGTTTGTCCATATGACTGACACTATTGGACCAGCACAGGGAAATAACCCTACCAAAGGAAGTAGCCTTAAATATCGATGGCTACTTCTCTGTAGCTTTAAATATTATTAGTTCGCAAACCCAGTGACAACTAGGAGAAAACACGGCCAGAAAAGTGATATAGATTTTATTTTCTTCAGACCATTTCCACATTGCCACTGCACCCTGCTGTAGGTCTCAAATGATACAACCAGCGTGAGGAAGAGAAGTGCTCTTCGGTCCTGTTACAAACGTCAACTTCAGGTGTTCAGGAATTCTTCTGTTCTTGGTCCACTCTGAAAAATAAGCATTACTGTACGGGAATGGTAGTTTACTTGCACATACGCTTTCTCCTCCACCCCTCTCTGCATATCCTTGTCTAATTCATGCTTTCCCTGGTATTTGTATAGTCTCATCATTGCACTGTAGTGTCTGGTAACAGTTTGCTGAACACAGTTAAATTTGGACTTTCTCCCTCTCTCCCAGTCCCATACTCTTGATTTGCATCCTGCTCTACTGTGGCAAAACGTGCTTTAGCTCCCTGAAAGAGGTCCCCAAGCCTTTTTCACTTTCATATATTCACAGTCACTCTCTTTCAACATCAGGAGAGTTTATGTGAGAAAAGCTTTTTCTTTTTCCGCCTCTTAGGTTATTCTTCTAGCTAGAGCTAGAGTAATATGTTTGTCCGTGATGGTTAATAATTCATGTAAATGAATCTCAAGTAATATTTGGGAGGTGGGCTTTATGGAGAGGGAGGGCGGGAGGTTTTTTTAGGAATGGTGATTGTTTTTGGTTTTGTGTTGTTTCTTTAAGCATGTGCACTACAGAGTTACCCAGAGGGATGGATACAAGTGATACCTGTTGCTGACTATGCTGCAGCAGTATGGGAAGCCACCTTCTGCCCACGTTGACAGAGATGAGGCTTTCCATACCTTGCTTTGCGCAGTCGGCTTGGAGTAAATGCTGGTCATCAGAGAACAAGGACTTAAATGGGGGGAAAGCCTGAGGAGTAGTGCAAGCACAGACTGAATCGGGGACCCCTGAGAAGCCGGATGTTCAGGAGAAGACTGTTAAATCAGAAGCTGTTAAAGAGGCAGGAGTGGCAGAGCAGAGGCTCAGGAAGCAATGCAGCAGTGCTGCCTGCCTGCACGGCACGGTCTAGGATGTGATGCTTGCGTTTTCCCACTGGTTGCCAGGACCCCTTTATCAGGAACAGTCAAAGCTACATAATAACAGCCCTGCAAACTACGAAAAATTCAGCAAGTGCATCTGACACTTAAAAACCATCATGAGCTTTCCCCTTCCCCTCTGCCTTGACTTGACTGCCAAACAGGCCAATAAGGCCTGTTCACTGGATGCGTAAGCTGCAAAAATGGGTCCGGTACTGGCGCTTTCTGGTGTTGCGACCCAACCAGTTTATCTAGGGTAAGACTCTTCTTAACATGGAGAAACAAGTATCTGAAACCGTTCCTCAGTCAGGCCGTCTGCCTCAATAGAGTCGTTTGGCTCAGGGAAAGACACATCTTTGCCAGTCCGCATTTCCCGCTGTAACAACAGACTTATCAAAATTGGTCATGCCAGGCTCTCAAGTTAAAATCTCTGTGAACAACAATACTTCATTGGAGACATAGAGCTAATGCTAGACAAAGGCCGACTTCCTGCAATATGCGTGTTGGTCACTGGTGCCAGAGATTTACAACCACTGATAATATATTTTAATTATATTCCATATCTGCATATCTTGGAGAAAGGAAATATGCTCTGTCAACCCAAAAGTCTTACTTCGCTTCGTATAGATTTGGAGGGGCAGGCTGGTTATTCACTTAGGGAAAAGCAGCTACTTCATAGTTACAGTCTCATCTATTTGAGAAAATAGTGGGAAGGTTTCACACGTCTGTCAACAAATACACAGATGCACAGCACCCATGTATTTGTCACCCATTCCATTAGTAAGGCACCTTGAGCACGCACTGAGGAGATCTTCCCTGGAGAGTAGCTATTGCAGCGTGGCCATGGACATACGTCAATTGTTTGGGGAAACAGTTCCAAGGAACATGGTTTAAGTCCTGTTGGTGAAGGAGTATGCTCGGGTTTTTAGGTATTAGTTTGTCTTGGTGAAAGGAATGGGATGCTCTTTCTCTGTGCTGTAAAACTAGTCTAACAATTTAGAAAGAACAGTCGGATCTTTCTCCTAAAACAAATTCCTATTTTTAATGAGCAGTTCTTAAGAAGAGCTTGAGCTGTTGCTGATGGTACCACGATCCTTGAAGTATCTTGCTTGCCTTCCCCAGATCTCCAAAACAGCTTCAGACCTCAGCTCTCTTTCCTGGAGGGATAGAGTTCTTCCTATTCCTTCCAAACTTCCCACCCTTTCAAATATCTTGTAACCTGCCCATCCCTGGATCCAGCAAGCCTGGTGCTAGTAGGGAATAGTTAGTTTTACTTTTGTTTCCTGCAGTTCTTGAAAGCTGAGCCAGTAATCACAAAGTGACTGCCCAGGGATAGCTGCAAACTGCCGTAAATAGGATACAACAAAGGCAGGGGAAAAGATGAATTTGCATGGGAAGGGTTGCCTTGGATCTGTTTGTGGGACTGAAGCCTTCTCCCAAGGTGCTGATAATCCCTGGTAGCACTGAATTCCTGCATAACTGATCACATATCTCAGTTTAAATAGCAAGCGGTTGTTAAATGTTTGTTGGCTAAACTCTCATTAGAGGAGTCCTGAAAGAAACTTCCTTATCAGCCTTTGCTTTGGAGCTGTGTATCAACAAGGGAATAGAGGCAAGGAACCCAGTCCTTCTTGATGTAGAAAGGGTGATGGCAAAGGCATCTTTCTTCCTACTGGCTGTTTACTTGGTCCCCTCAAGCCTGGATTAAAGGTATAGGCGATGTGTGCGTGTGAGGTCATTACAGTCCTGGAGTTGCCCCACAGCAGCCACTGGAGCTGTACCCAAGCTTGAACTGCGTTCATTATGAGGCTTGGCACTCTTCTGGGAAACCGCAGATTCTGCCCATTAGTAGCCTAGGGAGAAGGGTTGGGGTTTTTTTTAAGAAAAAGCAAAATGACTTGAGGCAGTTGTTGCAATGGGACCCGATCAACTCTACAATGAATTCCAGCCTTCTGCTACTGGTCCTGACCCATATCTCTGCTGAAGCTGTAGGAACAGTGAGACTGTGACATGCTGAATGGTGTGCTATTGAGGGTATTTTTAAGGGGAAAAATAGGGAGAGCACTCAGCATATGTGCTAAGATCAAAGGAGAATGCAGATATGTGGAGATCTTGCCTTGTTTTACCAGCAATATTTACTGTGGGATTATATGTAAAAGGACCATGGAATGCCCATTCATATTCATGGACCAAGCACTATCGAGTATCAGCATAATTTGACAACAGAGGTTTTTAACAATGTCCTTCAAAAGAGTCTGTCTTTCAAACTGGCATTTGTGATCATTTGCAAAAAAGCCTACCTGTTGCCTTTGATTGTTTTAGCAAGAAGAAATACCTCAAGGAATTGATAAAAGATCCTAGGACAATCTTTTACAGTTCCTAAAGATTTCAGTGGTCTCTGTTTCTTTGGTTTGCATGTGTTCACGCAGGTGTTACACAGCTCCGTTCTTCTCCACCAGGAAAAGCAGAAAAGACCAAACACATCAAATGCACTGGAATGTAATTGTGTGTGTGCGTGTGCGTGCATGCGTGCGTGTGAGTGTGTGTTCTTAAACTGAATGCAGTCTGACATCCCCTACCCCTTCTTTCTTCCATGTGCCTCATCTTCCCCCTTAGCCACAGAAAGGAGGGTCTCTTCCTGCGAATCCCATGCTGGAAGTTGGTTTCTGGGAAGCGAAACCTAATGTCTGTGGGCTGTTTTTTAAAGCCATGTTTCAGTTCTGTCTTCAGACTCTTTGCTGCCTTTGGGGAATGGAGGGGTGGGAAGGGTAGATTCTTAAACTGTTTTTAAAATCTATTATGGAAATTTTGCATGTATAAAGTTATTCTTAAATCTAAAGGAGTCTCCCCGATTTGTGGACACAGCTCCAGGAGAGCATCGTCACAGATTCCTCAGCTCCGGTTTTGATCAGACTATTCTGAAAAGAAAATTTGATGACAAAAGATGGAGAGACTGGTGTGATGGAAAGATGACATTGTCAGTATCTCCTTAAATTTACGTCAGAAGTTAGGCTTGTAAAAGCAAAATCTCAGAACAGCCCAAGGGATTTGTATGTCTGTTTCCACTGGGTGCATTTGAAAATCCTGCCCTAAATTTGAGTTTGGGTATCTAGACTGTTGGGGTTTTTTTTGGTAAAACTGATCATGCATCTCTTCTTCTGTTTTCTTCAATGATATATAGTACAGTCTCCCACTTTTCTAGGTAAAATTCACTGATGAGAGTACTGTGAAATGTGGATTCACATTTTCTCCCTCCCCTTCCTGCATGACTTTTCTACTTTGGTGGGATACTTTTTTTTTTTTCTTTTTTAAAACATTAGGAGTCCTTCATCTGGAAAACCAAAAGGGTAAGGCAAGCTAGAATTTGCAATGTACTTAAACTTTCCCTCAATGGAGAGTTTCCCCATGAGTTCTGATACCAGAATGATACTGTCCTGCTGCAGAAGTAAACCCGATGCTCTCCTGTGAGATTTCTGTCTGGATTAGTCCTGAAGTGCACACACCTTCTTTGCCATGGACTGAGACCCAGTGAGAATGTAGCATTTTGTTTATCCTGGTTGTGTGCCTCCAGGACTCCTGCCTGTACCAATGGTGACTGGGCAGAGCTCCTTTTTTTTTTGTTTGTATCTGTGCAGTATATTTGCTTTGTGCTTTCTTTCTTTGGTGCTTTTTAATACTTTAATACTTGGATTTTTTTTTTCTAATAACTGGTACAATTTTTAATAAAATTGTTAAATTCTTTGCCCGTGTTCTTTGTTTTATTTTTCTAAGGGATGGAGAGCATTTACAGAGTTGGCCTGTTCTGGAGTTACCCAAATCAGCGATAGAATTTGCGTTGTTCAACTTCGAAAATATCTAGTAAATCCTTTTATGTGCACTCTGATACTAGGCCCTGCAACAAAGACAAGATTTTCTTTCCAGATTGGACTGCTCTCCTTGGGCATAATTTAAATTATTAAATAGTCTTGTGAGGAGGTATATTCCCACGCTTGGATAGAGAACTGCTGCTACTTGGAGCTGCACAGTTAACTTGCTGCTTCAAATCAGGAACTTCTCTTAAGACATACATGGGATGTATGCTCCAAATTTGCAAAATGTAACCTTTAATTGATGGCTGCTTACCTACTGCCTCCGGAAGTACATTCAAAGGCACTCAGGCCTTGAGGATAAAGATTCATTGCATGGTAATCCTACTAGAGAAATATGGTTCTCACTGGTCTTCTGACATAAAGGCAGTGGAGGAAGGTGGCTGTGGCTTTGAGAGGGCTTGTAAAGTGGTAATGACTCCCTCAGACACAGACAAGAGAATGTCTTGGCCATGTGAAGCGACAGAAAGTCTCGTGTTTTGGTAATCATCAGGCCTGTCCTTAAGTTTGATTCTGTTCCTATAGGGAAAACTACCTCCAATAAGTAACAGTAGTTAACCTGAGCGGAGCAAAAATGATAAGGCGTGTATTGCGAATCATTTATAATACAGTTGGTCAAATTCCTTCAACCACATTCCTCCTCCAGTGCGATGCTGCTGGTACAGCGTTCATGGGAGGCTTTAGGGAGCCCAGTTAACAATCCCACCCGATGTTAAGTTGCCTCGGCTGGTGTGTGCATGTTACAAAAGGGCCTTTCATTCCAAGAACACATGATGTGTGTGGTATGAAAAGCCACATGTGCATCTAAGACCACAGGGGGAAAAAGACAGTTTTTCTTTTCATTGTATTAGATCTAGTGAGAAGTGTGTCCCCTGGCCAGCCTCATGTGACCGTGAAAGAGCCTGTTGTAACGCACTGATATGAGGGGACAGAAGTGAGATTGACTTAGATGGGAGGGTTGGCTCTGAATTTCCTCATTCTCGTGTGGTTAAATTCTCACCATTAATTAAACTCTCACTCTTACAAGCTTTAATAATTCTTGTATCAAAGAGAAGAATGGCTTTTAAAAAGGAACAGTTTGTAATGCTACCCCAGAAGCATTTGCCAAAGCAGCAGGATACATCGCACCTTGCTCAAAAGAAAGGCAAGTGCACAGATGTATGGATGGCCTCCCTTCCTCTGAGATCTCCTGGATTAATCTCCGCTCTTTGGTTTGGCTCTATCATGACCTGCTGTCCGTCACCCAGCTGTGGCAAAGTAGACTTAGGGAGCATGGAAACATTGTCAGGGTTAGGCAGCAGGACCAAACACTACAGGCTGGAACACTCCTATCACAACAGATATTAATACATATTTTTTTTGCAGTTTGAAAGAAGCTGGATATCCTGGAAAATGTACTTCAGAAAGGCTTTCTTCTTAAAATACTAAGCCTACAGACTAACAGGGCATTTTCAATTTATTTCCAGCCGTGGCCCCTTTCATGGCAATCACAACGTGTCCCTCACTTTCTGCACTAACATGACTAGCACTTTAAGGGAAAATGAGTTTTGTTATTAACTTCCTAGCGGTATGCTGTAGGGACAAGGTAAAAAGTTTAAGTAGGATTACTGCTTCAAGGAAAAAATGTTTATCAAGAAGTGCTCAGCCTGTCTCGTTAAAAATAATAAAGCACTCTGAGGACGAGAAAGTTCTTTGGTTGCGCAAGCTACTGCACAAAGCATTCTATTTTCATGGCTCTGGCTGCTGAAGTTTAGAAGCCACTATAGTATATGGTTTGGGGAATATTTTTCAAGCACTCATACCATTGTTTTACGGTGCAGTAAATGTGCCGGTCCTTAGTCTCTGCAATGTATATGCAAGCTTGGAAGCAGCTCTGCTAGCCAGCTTTCTTCTTGTGCTTTCATACCTGAGTAATCCAGACATAATCCAGCCCCATCTCCTCCTTTTGCCCCTCCCCCTTTCTATTTATGGAAAGATGGGGTTTGGGAAGGAAAAAGTGTCCTGAAAGCAATTTTTGACAGTTTTGGGAGATGGGTGTTAAAAATGCAAGAGCTGTCATTGCTTCCTTGTGGATAGCTCTGGTTCCTGTTGAAAGGCTTGAACTGAAAGAAACCTGTTTCCAACAGGAATCTAGCAAAGAGTGAATGATAATTTCTGGCAGTGAGCTGTCATCCACTTGACATGATGCGTGGTACCCTAACGCACGTACCGAGTCTGACAATGGACTGCCAGGTGTGACCCACTGACGTCAGTATTCATATTCCCCTCTACAAGTCCTTTAAATCTTGATTTCTCTTAAATGAATTATGTTCTCTGTAACGTTCATAATGGACTCTTTTCTTTCGCCATTAAAGTCTGTGTCAGCATTCTCCTTCTCTGTGTTTTGCCTCAGGGCTCTTGATGTATACAAAGGCTCCTCTGTTTTCTGCTCTTAGTCACACGCTTTCACTCTTAACCTCAGCGCTATAAACTAAACATCCACCCACCATGGCTGGAGATGACCCTGTTTACGTCTGCTGCTCAAATCACGACAGCAACAGTCATGAAACTATGTTTTCATGGAGACAGTTAGCTCTTAATAAGAGGACAATGAGGCTTGACTTCTTATAACACTACGAGTTTTTGCAAAAATTTCAACAGAAATAAATAGCCTGGAAAAGTTAATGGAATCTGTAAAGAAATTACTTGTTTCAATCATTTTACTTCACCACCTTTTTAAATTACTGTAGATGATTCGTTGTAGCAGGCCACTGTGGTATTGGGACACACCAACTCAATCCAAGACAGCAAGGGCACAGGTAGGGCAGTGGGGCTCATGTTAGTGTCTCAGGGCTGGTCATGGTGATCGGCCTGGACCACGACTCCCCGCTATGCCAGCAGCGGGCATAGAACAGCAGGGTCACCCACACTGCCGACAAATTCCCATTTCCGGATGCCTTTGCTGCCAGCCTTACTGCCACAACTGCTAAGCGGGCGGCTGGTTGAGAAAATGGCTCTTCCTAAGGAGACCACCCACCAGCCTGTATGAAACACGGTGCACAGCAGCGGGTTTGGGAGCACGAGGGAAAGGGGCAGGAGCACTGTTAATTCACGATGTGGGACAACTTTTTGTGCAGGTGGCTGAAACAGGCTGTCAAGCTGGAGCCAGGTTTACTTCTCTGCAAGCACAACCGGCTGACGAGCATGCTGGGAGCAAGGTGCAGTTCCCCATGAAGGGCTGCCGCTCCCCTGGCTGGGTCTCGGCAGGTGCTGCTGGAGGCAGAGCAGTCCTGGGGAAAGGTGGCTGCTCTGACCCTCCACCCTGGCAAGAAGGTGCTGAGATGCTGTTATTATAAAAACAATTCCAGTATCCTCCTGATGGATTTCCCTGCAGCCCTGCCCATCATTTCCAGCACCGGGGCGGCAGCTTGCCGGCGCTCCCTGCACCGCTTCCTTCACGCAGGGAAGCCTGGGGCTCCGCAGCCGGCAGCCAGCTCAGTCGGTCACCTCAGCGCTCGCGCACAGCCCTCCTCCGACAGGACAGGGTCGCAGAGCTCATTTTGCCTGTCAGTGTAAGCACGCTCCCTATAGAATATTTGCTGGCACTTTCATTAGTCTAACTTTAAATATCCCAAGTGAATGCCTTTCTACTATTTCCCTCGGGAGACTGCTGTACCTACTAATAAATCTCACTGACAAAAGGTTTTCCCCAATATCCATCCTAACTTCTTTCTCTCTTAATTATATTCCAATACCCTAGTTGTACGTCCTTGTGTCACTTTGCAAGGAAACCTTACCAAAGTCATTTCTATAACGAATGCACCCCAGAGCTCACGGAACTCCTCAGCAAAAGCTCCTGCTGACTTCAATGTACTTGCAGCTGGCTTTCAAGGAAAGCTCTGCCTTCGCCCGCGGTCCAAGCCTATATCCCTGGAGCCGGCATGGTGCACACAGCAAGGCTTGGTTAGTGTTGGCACCCAGACCTTTCACTGCTGCCCTCGTCCCCTTCCTGCCTGGGACCACCAAAGACTTCAGTGAGGGTCTGAAAATGTAAACCAAGATGTATTAACCCAGGATATTTTTCAGGCTTTCGGAGGTGCCTAGCACCCCTGCCTGCTGGCACTGACTCCCCCAGTGGGGCCGGCAGCCTGTGGGATTCAGGGCCGAGGCTCCGGCAGGGTGGTTTGGTATGAATGTCCTGGGAGCAACTCACCTGGGAGCAGCAACCTGGCCCCACCGCCCAAGTACCGCCGGTCTGGCAGCCACGGCTGAGTCCCTGCATGGCAGTATCCCTGCCTGGGGTTACGCTAGTAACAGCAACGTGACATTCATTGCTGCAAAGTCAGATGCAGTAAAGCATTTCTCTTAATTTCCTTCCCTGTATGATCATGAGTCATGGTTCTTAGGAGCAGATAACAGAGGAAACCAAACAGTGCTTCGCGTTGTGCCCAAACATGAACAAATAATCGATCAGGGATTTATCAGAAAAATAAATGTTTAATGAGGTAAGCTGTTATGTGGAGATGACATTATGTGGTCCTTATGCCTCCACCTGAACTGGGCACTTTTCCTTCAGGCAGCCTCACCCACAGAAACAAACCCATCCTCACTCCCGCTGCAGCAGTTCACTTGCCCTTTGGAGAAGAAGAACCAAAGCAGAGTGCCTGCCTTTGCACTGCCCGCCCGTGAAGTTGGCCTGGGCGAGTTTCTCTTGCTGGAGGGGGGTTACCACAGCCCACATCTACAGCAGGTCTCTCTGGCACGGGACATGTGGCTTGCAATTGCTAATATCCCACTGTGTTGTGATCTTTAGTTAAAGGTCCTTTGAGTCAGTCAACCAATTTGGTGCTTTATCAGGGTGGATACAACAGAAAAAGGAGGAAGATGGGCAAGGGAATTATTACTCTCAGTTTTTAGGCTCTCTCATAACACAAGGCACAAAATTAGATCCCGCAAGGGGTACAGGTGCTTACTTGTCCCTTTTGGTATTGAAGTCCATACCCACAGTCTCATCCGGCTGCTGCCTAACCCTGGAAGGGCTTTTCACATTCAAGTTCCCCAAAAGCCTAAAATTCTGCCGGAGGCACTGAATGTCTCAGCACCAATCTCACGCCAAAGTCCCGTGTGATCTACTAAGCTGGTGCTTTTCTGCCTCTCTCATTTGAGCTATCTGTTGGGGCAGCCTGTTTCAGAGCACACCACCAGAGCAGAGTCCACAAAAGATGCAGGGCAGGGTGATTCTTTCTCTGCTGTCAGCCAATAATACACATTTGAGCGCTCATCTAGAGTCATCGTCTGCTACCAGACGGGATCTGAGCCAGATGCTCTCTGCTCTCAGAGGAGTGCCCTACACACGTGACTGGTCAGGATGGGTTGCTCTGAACTCCTCCTGCTGAAGCTATAACACTTTTGGGGCCAGAGAGCAGGGAAAGAGAGTGAATACAACCATCTTAGGGCTAACAAAAGCACGGCGTGAATGTAAAATCTGCGTTCCTCTTCCTGTTTACAATCAGCTGAATTTTGAGGGTTCAGTCTTTGAACCAGATTGAGGGAGGCTTCCTTGTGAGGTGTTCAAAGTTTGGAGAGAAGTGTTTTATTGGACGCTCTTCTCATTTTCTTTGTGCCTCAGTGGCCCTCCCAGCTGGCTCCCCGCTGAGGACACCAGCCTGGGTTGCCTCTGCTCTTAGATACCTGCTGCTTCTTACATTGCCGCAGGCGCAGCTCAGGTGCTCGGTTCAGGGCCGTGGAGCTGATGGAACAGCCAGGCACCTAAAAGTTGGGTGTTGCAGAGTTCAAAGTTAGGATGTTAGCTTCCCTTTGCCTTTGTGCTTCTACTTTATTCCTTACTGTGCAAAATAGGGTAGTGTATTTTGTTAATCTCAGAATAGACACAGTTCTAAAATGGGACATTACTTCTGTGCATTGCACTTCTTTGTCTGCGATAAGATACGGTTTCTAATGTCTCTTTTTTTTTTTTTTTGAGTTGGTACTTGTCCAGAGCACTTCTTCATCTTGCCAACTAGTGATTAATTGGCTGTACTGAAAGGTTCAACACTTTTCTGTACATTTACCAGAGGAGGTAGAGAAATGTGTGCTCTATATAGAGAAAAAGCATGCCCTAAGTGGGTTTAAAAATGGGTCATCACTTGCTCATTTTAGAACCTGTGCCCTTAAAACACATAAGGAAAGATGCCCTACCTTTTTGATACCTTTTTTTTTTTTAAACTTAATGATGAGTGGGAATCTCAGTGGGAAGTTTGGAGACTTCTGTTTATCTTCAGGTAAACACAGTAGAGACAGTTCAAGCACAAACCTCCTCGTGCTACCCCAGTGTTGTCAGCTGTCATAAAGAATGTGCTTTTGTTCCTTTCTGCAGGAATTTCCATGATGATGAGACAATTTTTACCTCCTGACAGATCAGAATGAAAAATTATTAAAAGACCTAGGCCCAGGGAGAGCCTTGTCAGCCGTAATTGCAGTTACAGTACCTATGCTGACCAAGACGTCTTTCAGCATGCTGAGCCCTATACTGAGGCTTTGGAGGGTTAATGGTCCACTTTGCAGCCAGGAGACTAGAGAACACTTTGAGCAAAGCTTGGAATGGGATGCAGCTCTCTAATTCACAGAACTATGTCTCAGCTATTCACTACATAGCCTTTTAAAAGGAAATCCCAAATTAGGACCTTCTAGAATCCATGTTGTCACCCTTCTGCAAGAGAACTTCGTGAAGCAATTTGACCTTGTGCCTACTTCTGTGTTAGCATCTGATTCGTTAGCCCTAAGGTTGGAAATTCATGCTCTCACAACCAGACATCCATGGTTCATGTCTTGCAGATGACCCAAACATGGGTGTGTTTCAGCTGGCCATGATGCTTGTAACCACTAGACCACAATCTGCTCCCAGAGCCAAGAATAGCAGGAAGATTTCTGGTGTTTGACTTTCAACAAAGCTGTCTCACTTGCAAGACATTTTGGAGTGCTGGCAGTATTAGTAAACTGACAGGGACCCCAGGAGTGGGCAGGTAGAATTGGAAATGGGAAGGCAGGAGAAAAAAGAAAAAGGATTTTTAAAAGCATTTTCTAGTCTTGTTTTTTAATGTAGGTCTTGTTTGGGTTTTTTTTGAGTCTGACTCACAATTTTTAAATTTGTGGTAGGTTATAGTGTTGCCAAGCCTAATATATCTTATCCTTCATCTAATCCTCTCTCCAAAGTTTTCATGCTTATTCAGTCCTTGATCTGTCTTTTGGGATGGCTTCTAAGGATACCAACCAGTGGCAGATGTGATAGGATTTTTTTTTTTTTTTTTTCTTAATGGAGAACATCTCCTAAAAGAATTGCACCAAAATAACAAAACAGCAACAGCTTTTGGGGGCTACCAAACACCCTCCAGAGAGTCGCTACTTTTGGTCATTGCCAGCCTAAGTTGATTTGAACAGGGAACTGATAAAGAAATGCTGTCAAGCACAGGCAAGTTATGTTTCTGCTTCTCCATCTGAATCATTTCTTGACTGCTTGTTGAATGCTTGAGAGCAAGTTGGGTGCCTTCCAAAACAAAGCAAAGATAGCCTCCCTGTCCCAGAGAGGTTACAGTGCAAACAGAGACTACCCAGCATGTAACAGCAATCTTCTGTGCATACGGGAAGCAACGCAGGCAGTTGATCATATGGATTGTGTAGGCAGGACCTAAAGACAGATGCGAGGCCGTACTAGGTGCTTGTCTGTGTTACCGGCCCGTTGGATTTCCCCAGGCAGGGGGATGTGAGTCTTGGGGGACGCGGTGCCTGGCCCTGGGGCCAGCCGGGTGTCCTCGCTGCCTGTGGCTCCCTGCCTGCCTGCCTGCCTGCCTGCAGGGGACGCGGGGCGGAGGGGAGCCTAAGGGCACTTTGCAGACACTGCTTGTCCCAAGGGCAGGGAGTTTTAGGCAGCCCAAGCCCGGGTTGAATTGCGGCTACCTTGGACACCAGGTACCGTGGGGAGGAATCTGGGAGAGCTTTATGTCAGGGGCAGGAGGGACGCAGCCCAGCACAGGACACGGAGCCAAGACAAGTCCCGCTGGTTGCACTATACACATACGTAATGTTTTAAACCGAGCTTAGTGAAAGGATTTGCATGGATATCCCACATGATCCAAGTGACCAAGGCTTAGTTACCAAGCTTTTCAACAGGAAAGGAGGCTTCTGGATCAGAAATTATAATGTTTCAGCATACATAAATTACAGGTTCATCTCTCTACGTACTGACAGTTATAAACAGAGTTTTCTTGGCCCTAGGTCAAATGTATGGCTTTGACCATAATAACATTCTTTGTAAATAACTTATTTTTGTTTTGGGTACCAGAGTTTTTATAATGGACCTAGCTTTTGCATTGCTGTTTGTGTTTCCTGCTCCCTTTTTCTGCCACGACTGCTGCCTCCTGCAGCCAGCAGCATCTGGGTGCTGAGGACAAGGGACGTGCAGCATGGGTCACCAGCAAGGGGAGCGGAGCTCGGCAGGGAAAAGCTCTGAGTTTTGAGCAGGACCCGTGACGGCAGCCTGGTGAGAAGCCCTGGCGTGGTGGTGTGCGGTGAAGGGGACTTTGCCCTGCCCGCCTGCCAGAGGAGGAAGCAGTGTTCTTTATCACTCTTGTTTCCCTCTGTCCTGCAGTCAGGTTTTCTGCTTGTTTTTCATTGTGCCCTTCATGTGTTTTCCATCTCTCCAGAAATCACTGGCTTTGTTTAAAATAGACTCGGAGCGGCTGCCAAGACTTTATCCAGAGAGAGAGAGAGAGAGAGAGAAACGCATGGACGCCAAGTTCCTATAGAGTTATCAAAAGCTTTCACTCCCCATCAAGATCTATGAATATACCAGAAGCCTGGTCTTCTCGGGAAGAGCTCTGCATAGCTGCTATAGCTCTTCCTGCAAGAGCCACCAAAGCATTTCTGCCCAGGAGAATGTGCCTCAGCTCCCAGTGGCGTCTCCTGAGATCTACTTGTAAGTGCTCTCACAAGGCTCTTACGTACTGGCATTTTGGACTTTCTTTGCAGTGCATTGAATATATACAGAAAAAATCACAAAGTTAGAGGAAAATGGCTTAAGGATGTTTGACTCAGAAACATTTAAAGGTACCATGTTCATACAGTAATAGATTTCATCAGAACACGTGTTGTAGGCTTGTAGCCAAGGAGGATTTACCTTGGGGGTCTTTGCTGGGTATGTTTGCCTTCTCTTTATGCTTTACCACCTTTTTCTACCCCAACCCTAAAGGGATTTCCTGCTTTGTCTCTGAAAGGAGATGCTATTGCTAAGTAACTCCCAGCTGGGAGCTTAGCATCTCCTTCTCTCTGCAACAGTTCAAGTCAGCAAGATGAGAAGTACACGTAAAAACCAGAATCAGCTCCTTCATCACCGGAGCAAAAGATACTAAAATGGAGACAAACCCAAATGTCCTTTGCTTTCAGGTAGAGCCGTTTGATTTACCTCTGGCTTTTGGATTCGTTTCCTAATATTTCTTGATCAGGAAAGCTTACTGAAAATACTCGAGATGGCTGGTGGGGAGAGACTTTCCTAACAGAAGCAGCTCTTTCTGACAGAAAATAAACAAGCCTGGAGCAGGCTTTCCGAGCACCACTCCTCCCACCAGGACTGGAAAGGCAACAGCTGAAAGCCAGCGGCTCTGACGTTTCAGTTGCTAGAACAAGCTGTGATGTACGGCTAAAAGGTACCAGGAGCAAAGGCGTGTTCCTTGCCCGCGTTGGTTTCAAAGGGGCAGCAAGGGCTCATTTTGAGGGGGGCTGCGCTCTGCAGTCTCTTGCCGCCTGCTCTTTCACCTTGCAGTACAGCATCGGGGAGGGAAAGCTGCCTTGTCCGAAGGGTGGGTGCGGTGGGTGCCCAACTTTTTTAATGTTTAAAGGAGGAGGAGAGTTACAATTTCAGATGAAGTGTAAAAACTATGATCTCCTGTTTCTCCTCCTATTGTTCGTGTCCCTGCTCCCCTTAAAGGGCATCCTTCTCTGCTCTCAGCTCTGTCGCAGGTAATCTTGGTTTGGTGCAGCTGGTTTTGTTATCTTCCTCCTCTTACTTTTCCTAGGAAAATAACGTCGCCTTGCCACTATTTTTCCCCGCATGCTGAAAGAGACCGATACAAGTGAAGTCGTCTTCTACAAGTCCTGGCTGTAGATTACATTAGTGAAGGCAGCACCGTGCGAGTGCTGAGGGAGCTGGATGCCAAGGTCCTTCCCAGCTCCGCCACCGGCACGGGTGCAGCGTTTTCAGGGAAATGGGAGTGTCCCTGCCTATGCCTCCCATGTACGTGTGTGTATCCTTGCTGAGATTAAGTCTGCAATTATGGTAAGCACATGGAGAACTCAATGCGCAAAGTATGAACTCTGTTGTTTTGAAAGTCTGGGCAATAACATCTTGATGACTCACTTTATCTCTGTAAATAATGGCTGAAAAATACTTATTTCTTCATGGTATTGTGAAGATTCAGAATACTTCAGAAAGCGTTTTGGAGGAAATCGCTGCTCCTGGTACTATTATAAATGAAATCTTTGGTCATTCACCTTATTCATGGTGTTAACACTCCATAAGAAAGAAGTGCTACTTTCCTTGCTTTTTCCCCTAATACTGTTTTTCTGCCATTTCCTGCATAAGCAGGAAATACTCATGCAGCCCTAAAAAATCTTGAGTCACAAAACATCTTTCTATCATCTAATCTGATGCACTGAATAGCTAATTCAGCACTGAGCTAGGTGGTGATCCATTCTGCCAGAAAGCTCCACATCCACTGCAGGAATTAGCCTTAAGTGCTGATGAGACACAAACATCCCACACACACACTCATATTGGGGAGGGGGGGGAGGAAGTAAGAGACAGAATAACACACAAATGCTGGTGCTGTATAAAACCGAGTGAGATGTAAGAGGGAAAAGACACGAAACCCTGAGTAACCAGCAAGAACAAAGCACAAATTAAGCCTTTGCACAGTAAACAGAAATATATAAAAGGAGCCAGACCAGGATGCTTTGGTTCTTTTTGGACAGCTCTGAAAATGAAATGAATTAATAGTTTCCAAACCTAGCAGGTAAATTTGCAGCAAGCAGAAACATGAGAATAAAGAGGGTGGTAAAGCAATATTAAAGAAAAAGATTACAGACTGGAAATTGGGCTCAGTGCAAAATCTTTTTTTCTTTTTTTTTTTTTTGTTACTGTAACTATAAGCAAGAAACACGTGCCAGAGGAAATGAGAATTTAAGAAAATATAGACAGCTTGGCAGGGCCACAAAATGAAAGCTTTAAGGAAAGAAAATTTAGAGAACAGAAGGAAATATTAGTTGGAGAAATGATAGCAGCATAGAAACATCAACTTTTCAAAGAAATAATCTTGCACCCAACTTTTTAACATCAAAGTTCTTCACTGCATGAAAATGGTAAGTTTTGTCATATGGATCCTGGGGCGGGAAATTATGTGCATGCTTTTGCTTTTTTTTTTTTTTAACCTGTTGGGAGAAAAAAATGCATAGACAAAGGCAGGGAAAGAGGAGACTGATTCCAGCAATTGAATAGTTAAGCTGTTGGAATAGTTACCAGACACTGTTTCTGTAGGAATGATGAAGCTGAGATTTAGAAGACGTTGAAAGAATTGTGATTCCGAATGGCCAAATACACATTAGTGCCCCCACCTTGACACAAATAAACCACAGCTGCCTGGACAGCATAATTCCCTTTTGGCTTGAAACTGTATATGTTATTTAGAAGGCTCTTTGAGAATAGAAGTAGCCCAGTGAGAGATTCACAGAGAAGCCAGGGATCTAAAGCTGACCCAGCAAATAACTGCTTCTCGCTGCCTGTGCAAGAAAACTGAGGCAGTTGGATCCTCAGCAAAAGTAGCTGGAAATACGGAAAAAATAAGCCCTGATCCTTTCCCCTCAGAAGATAACAAAGCAATAGCAGGTGCTCAGGGGCCGCTGTGAAAGGCCTGGTGTCGAATGCCTACTAGTGCGAAGCTTGCGCTGCCATGTTGGCCTTTGTTTGGTTGTCGGCAAGGAGCGGGATCTGGCTCCTCCTCATGCTGTAATGTGTAATTTTTAGTCTCTCCCATACGTGAAGTCACCGAACCTTCTGACCTGTTTACTCAGTGCTTCCAGAGGCCGTTCGTTTCCAGACATTATCGTGTTACAGGTACTTGGAGTCCCTAGTTCAACCCTTTATAGTAGGTATTTATTACTCTGGTTTGGTCTGTGAAGGCTGAAGCAGCAGGTTTTTTCTTCACCAACCATCCCACTGCAGAGCTGCACCCTCTGCCTTTGCCACCCGCAACGCCCTGGTCCTTGTGCAAGACCTGCCTTCGGCAATCCATTCAGCCCGATGGTGCTGGGTCCACAACCCCGTGCCCTGCACACACACCTGCAGACAACGTGCTGGCCATACACGCAGCACCCGTGAGAGGCATCAGATGCGCCATGCCGGAGGCAGAGACATCAAAGTATCCACGAGGCCAAATTATCCTCCAAGCCTGCCTGTGGTCGCCTTTCATGAAACTTCACCCAAGGTTCTTATGGACCGTACTCGGGGGAAAAAAGGGATGACGGAAAGAGCTTGGTGGCATGGTGGGACTTTCGGATTGCTTTGTACTTGTTCCCATGGAATACCAGATTCCAGTCGCTGATCTAGAAGTGAAAGGCTGAGCAGCCTTTCTGTTTAAGGAAGATAGTGGAGCACAGCTTGTTTAGGCAGGGTCTGCCAGAACTAGCAGTCTAACCGTAGCGATGCGAGACTCAGCCTAGGATGGAAAACTGGCCAGAGAAAACTAAATATTTGAGCAGCTAATCTGTGCTACATTATCAGTACCTGAGCTAGGTAATTAAAGCTTGCTTTTGCACAGCTGCAAAGTCTTTGGTGACGTCTTTAGGCTGCAGTGTAGGCATACCTCTGGTGTCTGAGAACATTTGCTGCAAGCCTCCCTTTGTAATTATTTAATGTGCTAAACGCATTGTATGGTGGGGTTCAGGGATATTTAATCAGACATAAATATCCCTGTGGATACGATGCAGAGCACTCCTTGATGCAGACCGCTGCTGTTCACGCTTTGGGATATTACGCTCCAAGATGCTGCACTGTGCTGGGACACCCAGAAGGAAGCAACCACGAATGCGCTGTACACGCAGTCTGTCCCTGTCTTTTGCCCTGCAGCCTGCCAAGTGCTTTGGGAGCCTCACAGCTGCAGACATCATGTGAGCAAATCTTTGGCTGTTTGCTCCTATCAGTCCTGTTGGTTAAACATTTGGGAAAGCCGGCTATACCACGCAGCTCACTGAAATGCATGAGGGATCCCAAAGTGTTTTACAAATGGTATTTAGCTCACCATTCATCCCGTCTAATTTACAGAGTTTGGCTGGAATACTTAAATTGAAGCTTTGGCTAGTTCCTATCACCCAGAGCAAGCCATCTAGCTCCTAGAGATCCCTCACCCACTACGGGGGTGCTGCTCCCCAGCCTGAAACACCACCTCCGCCCTGTGCAAAGCCGCTGGGGACCAGGAGGCACCTGGCTTTGTCCCACTGGGAATTCCCCTGCTTGCAGCGGGGTTGGTGGAGGGGGGAAGTGTTGTCTCATGGAGTGTCTGGGATATGGAGAAACCCCTCTGTTTGCTGGCCTTGACTGCTTCACGTCCCTGTCAGGTGTGATCTAACACACAATAGCGTGTGTTCCCCTCAAACAGCCATTCTTACAGCTGGAAACACCCCGGGATGTCAGTTTGTATTAGCCAAAGCTGGGAGAAGCAAGTTGCTCTTTTGCAGGAAGCCGGGGAAAGCTCCGACTGCAGAGGGAAGGCTTGGAGGTGCTGCTGGTGGAAGGCACAGAGATGAGCCTGGGCCGGGTAAACCCTCCGGCCCACGCAGGAAGGTTAGGAAAATGAGTCAGGAAGAGAGAAACTAGCTTCAGATTACATGTAGCTGTGGGACCAGTGTACAGAAAGGCTCTGTGATTCATAGGACAAGCTATGAACTGCTGGAAAAGGGTCCTGGACCGCCTCCTTCCTCCTGAGCCCACCTCGGAGCTTGTTCTGCAGCGCAGAGGAGCCGAGGTGGGGAAATGCCAGCGATGCTCGCTGCTCTAGCCAGGGTCTACATACTGTGGTATCAAAGGGAAGGACTACTTGTTTAGGGTCTTGAGGAAAGTCTACATGTTATGTGCTATACCCAGTGCGTGCCCCGTGAAGATTTAAACTGTTCCCTGCCGCAAGCCTGGAGCTTTGGGGCAAGGTGTGCTGGAGCTGCCGTGGGTCTCTCAAGAGTTGGACTCGTCCTTGGAGCTTAGCGCAGCTGGATGTGTCAGCCTTTCTGCCCGTGAGAGGGGAAGGGATGGAAAACTGCAGGAAGACACCATGCTGTAGCCCGCTTAAATGACAGGATTCATAAATTTAGTGGATAATGGACCAATACAGGCACCAGGCCCCCTTCTGGTCTTACTGCAGTGGCAGCGTACGCCAAGCACGTCTTGCTCAAGAAGAGAAGCAAGTCCTCTGTGCTCTTTTAGAAGGAGCTTGATGGATGCTTTGAAAGTGCCAGTCCTGGTGGAGACACATGGGATGCCCTGTGCTTTCTGGCCCAACTGGTCTAGCAAAATGCCCAGAGTTGGTCATTGTGTCCACAGATCTGCGGTGAGTGCATGTGTCTCAGGAGGGATGGAGGTGACTTTGCTCCCTTCCGTGCTGTGGTGGCAGTCCATTTTTACCTGCTGGTCCAGTGGTAAGGCTGGGCCATCTAAGCGCTGCCTTTATTTTTCAGATGCAGTACGTAATTAATCAGTTGGACTCACTGCCACATCACTGCGTCCAAGAGTGAGAAAACGAAGCTAGATGGTTCTGCACAAGAAAATTGACTTTCAACATTAAATTAAAGAAGAGATGTGATATGAAGAACATAAATCAAACTCTTGCTATTGGCAACAAAGAAGCAGTTTTCCCCAGGACAGATTACTGCAGAAGATTTTTTGCATCTTCTGGAAAAAGAAATGTTGGCTGCTGCCAGAGAGATGATACCAGAATAAACAGACTGTGTGTAGGTGTGACATTTCAGGTCCATGAGTGAATGGGCCACAGTGGCAACAAATTGCTATCACCCACTGCACTGCTAAGCGTGTTTCCTCAAGTGAGAACAAACACCCTTGCTGGTGTCACCAAACTTGGAGGTAATAAAGATCAGCTGGCCATGTGAAAAGCCGCCCTTGCTTTCTCCCTTGTCTATTTGCAGCAAACAGCCTGGGGTACTTGCACAGAACGCGGCGGGCCCCCCCGCCGGCTCCCCTCTGTGGCCACCCAGCTCCCCTGGCTCCCCAGGTCACCTTCCACCACGGGGCTGCCTTCACCGCCCCGGCAGGGAGGGTTAAGCTCAGCTGCGTGTAATCTTTAATGTGATACATGTACAGGCTCTTCTTGTTACACTCGGGCTCGGTTAGCAGGTACAAGTAGTGAAGGTGAATATTAAGAGCTGCTTAGAGGATTGATTTTTCATTAAGATGAATCTGTTGTAATTAAGCCTAACAGAGATGTACGTGCTAATGCTGTGTTATTTATTGCCTGAATGCAATCCTATTTTTTTTTAAAAAGCATGTGAAGTTTCTTTACCTTTCTTTGTTTTCTTTCAGTCTTGTACTATTTCTGCCTCTCCCTCTAGAATATACATTGGTGTGCCTTTTCTTCTTTCAGTGTCTGTTTTCTCTCAAGACCGATTTTTTTCTGTTGTGTTTAATTGTTTTTCTCCTGATTTATTGTTCCAAGCCCATGCTAGGCAGTCTGTTTATTTATAATTTGGATTATTTTAAAATGGATCCAGAGCTCTAGGTCAGTGTTTAAAAATTAACTAACAAAATACACAAATGAGGCCCAATGGTCAACATAAGATTACACATCCTCTAAAATTTGCATGCTACTCCAAATAAACCACTGGGGAATACCAGCCCCAGGCCCCAAAAGCATGGAAAATTCCCTAATCTGGACTGAAGTGGGCTGGTATAGACACTGTCTATTGGGACCCTTCGTTGATAGCACCGGGCTGCTCTTCAGATTGAGCCAGCAGGTGTTAGTGTGAGCCCTCGGGAGGAGCGATGGCAATGGGGGGGTACGGCAGGGAAATGCTGGGCTCTGCCCAACCTCTCAAGAACCGATCCTCTCACTTCTAGGTGTTTTGGGAGAATGCAGCTCTAAGGTTAATAAGTATAACGTGCTCTGCTCAACGCTGGTAAGGAGACCAAGGGTCCCAAACTTCTGCTGCACCTTCCCCCTTCCACCACAGAGGCTGCTGGTTCCCACGGAAAAGGAAAACGAGTGGGAGGCAGCGCCTGCTGTTCTGCACAGACACAAACCCACCCGTCACCTCCCCGCCACGGTTTTGGCACTACCCCACGCGATGTACCCTGACAGTTACATCCCTCTCTTCACACTCCATTGCAAAACTTCTCCAGTAAACAAACAAGAGGTAGCAGCCACTGCGCACATTTGGAGAGGCAGCTTTGGCTGGAGGAGTGGGATGGCGGGAGCAGCAGACCCGGGGAGGGAGCGCACTGTATACACAGCCCCGCTGGCAGCAGGGGCTGGGGGGGGGGTTGGTGGCCGTGCCGCGGCTCCGCTCAGCCGCTTGTGGTGTGGCAGGGCAATGGGACCGAGCCAGGGCATCACCCGAAGCCATGCGGTGGTCAGCTGGCAGCCACAGACACCACCCCCAGGCACCCCCCCCCCACCGGCAAACACCGTGGCGTCCCGCGGCTGGTGCCACCAATGCTGTGAGGTCGACTGTGCCGGCATAAAGAGTGCGGGCAGGCTGGGGGGTGGCTTGAGGCAGCGGGGAGGAGGCAGTACCCTTGTTCATGCTCAGAGGTGCCTCGCTGGCCAGGCCAAAGAGAAAAGCACACAGACCGCAGGCTTTGGCACGCTGGCTTGACAGCTGGGCACATTTAGATGGTTTGCGCGAACGCATGAAGCAGTGGCACGGGGCGGCCAGTGCAGCGTGTCCTGCTTGCCTCCTGCAGAGGTGGGGACACGTCCAGCAAAGGTAGGAAAACTTCTGGAGCTGCAGGAACTAAATCCACCTGCTCTGTCAGTCGCAGCCCAGGCTTGCTGCTGCCCTGAAGACATATGGGTGCAAAGTGGGAGCAAAACCTCCCCCTGGGGTTTGGCTGTATGGTGTCCCCGGCCAGAGGTACGGCCAGCGTGCGGAGATGCTGATGCCGGAGATGCTGATGCCGGACACGGGAACCAGCGCCACTCCCACTGGGAACAGAAGGGTGTTTTAGCAGTTGCCCCAATGAAAACAAGATCAGGCTTTTTAGTGCGGTGTTAACAGCTATGTTAAAATCCTCACACTTTCCAACAAAAGAAAGGCCCTCAGAGAAACCCAAACAAACACTCACACAAGCAACACTGGAAGTTGGCTTGAGTTACAAACACAGGAAATTAAATACAAAACCATGTTACAATAGCATTGAGGATCTGACTTTAAACAAGCCAGACAAGAGCATGCACTGTTCAGATTGCTGTATTTTCCCCTACCTCCACTCCCAGGGGGAGTGTCTATAAATACACACATGCATGTAAGTACTGTATGTTTGTATACACACGTACATGCATGCACAATTTCTACCACAATAAATAAATCAGTAGAATTAAAACAATACAGTAGCCTTTCTCTGAACAGAGCTTACCCAGCATACATGGACATGAAGGCCCTTTAGCCAAGACTGCAAATATTGTACATTATGGGGAAAAGGTTTGCTGTTGCTTGAAAAAGTTTTCTTCTTTCCTAAACTGAGCTCCTTGCAAAGATTCAGTCTACAGCACAATTTCACCACAAATGAAGGTGCAACTGAGAACAGTGCAAAGGTGAGAGCAAGGACAAGGCGGCAGGAGTTCCTTAAATAGGTTTTATTGCTGAAGAAAACATTGTATTTAATCTTCAGCTTCAATTGCATTACAGAAGGCACCTTTACTCCAACAGAAATCCACACCGAGGGTTATGCCAGTACAGCAGCATTGCCTGGAAAAAACCACTCTCCTGATGAGCAAAGCTTGACCGGGCGTTACAACCGGTCTCCTTGCGTGCCCTTTCATATCAAGGCCCGCGTGCTGCCATCAGGTGACATCACGTGCTGTCTGCAGAAGCCTCTTGCCACATCCAATCGCAGCCGCGTGCTGCTGGAGGTCAGTGGAAAGGGGAGAGTGGCCTCAGGTTAACATGTCTTGACTTGTCCCTTTCTCTAAGCAAAGTCCTTTCCCTTTGCTGCAAATCCCTATCTCGTGGCCTCAGTCCTAGGGTACGCGCTTGTTTTTCTCCTTTTATCTTCAAAACACTCTCAAATGTATTTCAAATTAGAACTCTATTATGTTTTCCTTTCCTTTATTACACTTTGCTACGGTTTGTCAATACTGGCTACCGGTGTTATTTGAGGCCACATTGAGAAAAAAAAAAGAAGGTCCTTCCCGAGCTCTGAACATTTATCTGAAGTTCTGCATAAGGTCACATGTCTCCTCCAGCAGAAGGTCTTGCAAAGTTAAACAAAGTCCCCTCGCTTGCTCTGTCTGAGTAAATACAGACCATATTGGAGTAAATAAACAGCCAGGCAGTGTCCCAGACAATGGGCCTTGGCGATGAATTAATAAACTCTGCCTCTCGCATTAGTAGAGTGTGACTGGAACTGGCAGGAGGCCCTGGCGGGACTCCAGAAACGATTATTACTAGACAGAGCCAAAGGAGACTTGGCACGGCGCGGAGCCCACAGCTGGAGATTAGGTAACAGAGTCGGAGCGCTCGCGGAGCTGCCAGGGCGTTGGTTACCCTGCCTGAGGAGAGGGTCAGGGCTCTGTTTTTGTAGCTCGTATTCACGTAGGGTGCCTATCTCCAAAACTCATGCTGCTCTGGTTTGTAATCCATAGATTTATTCCACAGGATCAAATTGCCATCCCGAACCGAGGCAGTCGACCAAAACGCCTGTCTGGGTGAAACTACAGAGGACAAGCGTGCACCATCCCTGTCCTCTCCACCACCCGGAGACTCCAGTGTCCTTGGGCGGAACAGGGCCTGGTGGCACTGCCAAGGGGACATGGAGCGGAGCAGTGCTATTTTGGGTGAGGGAGCAAGGTTGCTTCTGTACAGAAAAGCCTTATCTGGGCTTGTCTTCTGAGGTGGGGCTTGAATCCAGAGGCAGGAGGTCTGCTGAGGAAGGAAAGCCCTCCTAATGGCTTGCACCGGCGGGGCTGACACCTGTGGGGAGCCGCTGCTAAAGCCAGCCTCTTCCTGAGCTGGACAGACGTTGTCACTCAGGTGCATTAATGAAGGAGGTGTAAATTGGAAGGGACTGTGTACAGCTGGTAAAAGTCACCCCCCCAGTTCCAATGTCCAAAGAAATGGTGGCTGCGTTGCTCTGTGGACTACGATGCAGCAGCCCCTGAGCTCTCTCCCAAAGCAGAAGAACCATCACTTTGGAGCCTGGAAGCTCGGCAGCCATGCGGGATGAGCTCTGCAGCAACTTCAGGTAGCAGGTTTATCAGCTGGGCTACCTCCAGCGTGGATAGATACCCTGCTGACACAGCTGTCTGTCCTGTTTCCAAGAGCTGAGCTACTTTCTTCACCCGGTGTTGTACTGGTTTATTTAGACCTGCTTCTTGGATCTCTGACATGGGTCTGCTCATTGCCATGCACAGACATGCCTGTGTTCGCAACTCACATCCCCGCAATAAGCTATAAACATGTTAGCAACGTCAGGTGGGCTTGGCACTCGTGTGCGAGAGTATAGGTGGAGGGGGAAGTGATACGTACTCCTGCTGTGAAGCATTTTGCGAAGTACGAATGAAAAACTCAAGCTTTTTCAGTGTCTGCTGAAGAAGGGAGGCTGTATGCTAAACTGCTCTCTTCTCATTCAGACGTGGTGAGAAGACTGTGGTCTGAATTCCATCCATGAGGGCCCCCCACACCATTTCGATATCCCTAGCTGCAGGAACATCCCTCTTTGGAGCCCATGTCTTCTACATCTCGATGACTGCAACCCTGGAAATGAAAAAGAGGAAGAAATTAGTCTTCTTTAGCACCATTACCATGAATGGAACTACCTGGATCGCTTCAAAAACACACTTTACCAAATATACAGTGGTCAGTAAAGTTACCAAAATGAAGGGAATGAAGTCTTTCATTTCACATATATGCTATAGTAAATGGCATTTCTTATCCTTATTTACTGCTGAATCCCCAACCTGTCCTGGACTGAATGCCCCCAAAGAAAAACAATAATAGTTTCCAGCTCTGAATACTGCCTTTTGTCATTAGGTTTGAAAGCCCTTCACAAAGGAGAGGAATCTCATTTTCTGTGTTTTTCCACATGGAGAAAGGGGGTCACGCAGGCATAGCCCGAGCCCCGCTCTGCTCAGTGCCAGCCTGCTGCCACACCACCTCCCCAGGACACGGCTGTGCCCTCACCAGCCCACCCCACTCCGCAGAGGACGAAATGCCAAAATGCTGCTTGTGCGGACTTGTCCTATAGACATTTGTTATCTATGCATGGGACTGCAAAGGCTCCTGGTGCGAGTAGCTGATGGTTGGGTCAAATGGAGGAGTCTTCCAGTTAATGCTGATCAGGGCTAAGGTAAAAGTGACTCCACGGCTCTTTGCTCACTCCCCAAGCTCCTTCTTCCACACCAAGCAAGTGGGGTTTTTTTTTTCGTAACAACATTTGAAGCAAAGAATTGCTTTCCATTAGCCGAGGCGCAGATTTTATTCTTCTCTTTAAATCACCTTCAGGTTGATGAGCGTGGGCACTCCTTGCTGGTGCCTCTAAACATTGCCTGGAGAGAAAACCTCTGCGGAAAGTGAAATTCAGAAGAGCTAATAAAACATTTTCTGAAGGGTTTGAATCTCTCATTCCAAAGAAAACAAAGAGGTCGGCTGACCTTTCAACCTGACCCTTTTCTTTTTTTTTCTAAGGCATTAAGAAAAACATTCTGCAAACAATGAGTGCTCGTGGTAATTGTCCCTCCCCTGTGCCCCAGTTCTTGCCAAAAGCAACATTTCAATGGCTATGGGGGGTGGAGGTTGAAAGCAAATGAGTGAGCAAGCAAATGCTGGCTTTCACACATCAGTGGCTGGCTACGCCCTGACCACATCCAAGGAGGTTCAAGGTGAGGGAGTCAAGCTCTCAGGCTGTTCCTCACCCAGTTTTACAGTTGCAGGTATCTGAAATATTGCAGTCCAAGTATGGAAATCTGTGTCGGAAGCATTCAGAAAGCCCAGTCAAAGGGGAAGGAAAAGGGTCACGCAGCGGTAAAGTGAAGTATAATTTAGATCAACATCTCTTCGATCGACTGCTGAATTCCACCTTCATGTCACATGCCACATCCACTCATCCCTCAGCCTGTCGCAGTCCTTCTCCCAGTGTCAGGGAGAGGCCTGGTGTGAAGACAATTGCACATCAGAAAAAAAAATGCAGGTTTTCTATGAGAAAAACCTTCTCGTCCCATTTACCTCCATTGTTTTCCAGCACTAGGACCTGCAGTGGATCCTGCTGTGACATGTTTCCAGCTGCAAAAGGAATCAAAAGATTTAGGGTTGAGTTCCCTCCTGATTCTGGAACATGTTCCACTGCGCAATCTTTTGTAATATCTCTCTGCAATAAAAGCACTAATGCTCTCCAAGAGGCCTCCCCCTTTCACTTTCCTCATAAGAGGTGATGACAAGCTCCCAGCCCAATTGTCTACACACATCCTTAACTGCAGGGAGCCAGAGATTTAGCTACCTTTCCTGGTCCTGACACTAACCTGTACACTGGTCCTGGGCAAATTGCTTAAACTTTACCCCACCTGGACAAAAATTTCATAAGAATCCCTTCTTGCTAATCCTGGAGCAGGAGCATTAGCGCTGCTGGGAGATGGTTGTAGATGGAGGGGCTTTCAGCTGGTTTTGGACTCTGCTGCCAGAAAAGGAGACCTGCCTGTGCCAGGGCTCATCTTGCTAACTCTGCAGCAGCTGAAATCAGTTTTGTAAAAGCACACTGGTACTGTCAAGGTCCTGCCTTTGAACGTGTTTCTCCAGCTGTAAAATGTGGATAGAAAGACCGAGCCAGCTCTGTAAAGGTCTGCTGAGATTTAAGCTATGTTGGCATCCTCCTCCTCAGTGTCAGTAGAGCTGGCAGACACAAGAAGAGCGCGGGATGGTTTCTACTTTTCTTTGAATCATACTGTAAAACCCCGCAACCCTGAGAACAGACCTCATAATTCCCAACAAGCATACAAGTGGGTTTAGGTGCTCGTGTGGGAGGGAAAGAAGATGTTCAGGGGGGTTAAGTAAACAGGGCATCCAGAATCTTTTTGTTACCCTCCAGATTTACTTCTCCTCTTCAGCAGGAGTTTGCACAGCAAAGTACAATTTTGTGGCTCTTCTTCAAGACCATTAACTCAATATAAAAATATCAGCACTGTTTTTATTATCTGGAAAAAAAAAAAAAGAACTCAGAGCTGAGTTTTTGGGAGCAATGCTTGTTCATTAAACAATGACTCAGAGTAGGTTTTGTGGTGGAGGATTCAGCTTTTCCTTAGCGGTAGGATCAAGATGTCCTGTTTTCATGATAATCTACCTTTCATCTCTCTCACATTGCAAAATTCGTTTTTACCTTGATCCCACACAAACCTCTTAGTTTCTTGCTTTTGTTATTGTAAATTATTTACTGTAGAAATGCTGAATCATGACACTGAGGTTAGAGAAAATTGCCGTTGTATTTAAAGTAAGAATTGTTCCCACATCTTCTGAAGATTCCTGGACTATTATTTTTGTGTGTCCTTACGTTTTATGGTTTAAAAAAGTTCAAGTGGCACGTGGTTTGGCCCTCCTCAGAGAGGTCTGAACCTGGACCTTCTACCTCAGAGATACTTAATTCTCGCAAAAGATGCCTGCGAACACTACGTGGGAGGAACGGAGAGCTGTGTGGGCAGTCACGGTGCTGGCTTCCCTCAGACCACCCCAGAGCCTGTCTGCCTGTGCCGCTGCCGGCTGGCCTCCTTGGAGCCTGGGTGGCAGAGCACCCGTGGGTCCCAGGCTGCAGCTGCGTGGGCCCCGGGCTGTGGCATTGTCTGTGGCATGTGTGGCATGCACCTGAATAGAAGCTAGCTGCAATTCAGAGAAGGGCTCCAGAGTTTGTGTGAACACCTGAAGCTTAAGTTAACACCTTGAGCCTGCAAAAAATGGGCTAGAAATCTTCTGAAGAAAGATATTTGTAGTTCCCTGTTCTTTTTTGACCAGAAGCACTATGAAAGATAGCCAGAGCCCCAGCCCCAGGTGTGCACCACAGCCTGCTGAGCAGCCTGGAAGTACATCATGGCCTGGGGCCATGGCTTGGTTATTACCCAGCTGCAACCCCGGCCCACCAGTGCGAGGGCTACATCTCGCCCATGCTCCTCACCATGAGCTGTGCCCTCCCGGCTGAATCACATCTGCTGTAAGCGAAGACCCTGGTCACCCGTCATCTAGCGAGAGGCAGCTACCGAGGCTCCGTCCATATGGAGTCACAAATTAAACTGGTAACTTGTTTGTGTGTCAGATGGGTAAAGTGAACGCGAAAGCTGAGACAGGGCGACCTGCAAGGTGGTGTGTGCAGTACAGCCGTGAGTGGCTACTGGCAGATAAAAACCAGTCTGAGCCCGGTATCCCTTTTTTGCCATTTATTATAGGTTTTCATGAACGCAAAGATGACATGCAGCAGGGCAGGTATAAGCCAGTGTGTGTGTGAAAAAGCCATCGTTTACACTTTGCTGTGTTATATCTGCTTACAGGTGTCTGTTTTACCACCCTGCATGCTGCCTATGGGATTACTGCAACACCGGCACTACTTCAAGAGTAAACTGTACGGGATACAACCGGTGCGTTGGTGCCGGCCGTCATGCACAGCTCCTGCCCCCTCTTCCCTGAGACAGTCGGTAGCCCACCATGCCTGACAGCGGCGGCCGCTTGCCTGCTGCATCTCTGCTCCACTGAGCAGCGCCCAACATGCAGGAAAGGCAGATACAGACCACCTCGTTAGTCATTTAATGAGTAAACAAACCATTTCACCAGCGTTATCCAGGATCACTCAGCCTGAGCCGGGACGCCAGCCTGGCAGTAAAGGGGCTCTTGGTCTGGCCCCTCTCCACAGCAGCTGGCAAGGGACTCATCCCTCAAAGCGGAAGGGGGCTGCCACGCAAGAGAGCCTACCGTGTACAGAGCACGCAGGATGACCCGTGCCAATGACTTTTTCCAGAGGCCAGCCCAACCTGTATCGGTTAATCCATGTTTTCTGTGCGTTAGACCCCAAGTTCTTTTATATTACCACTGATAGTTGAATTTTTCATTTTAGTGGCTCTCATCTTCTGGAGATGTCAGCAGTGCACTGTGATTGTGGATTATTTAAGCTTCAGCACATCTTGTAAGCAGGTTTTATATCCCCATTTTACAGAAGGGCTGGATGAGGCCAGGCAGCCATCGGAGGGTATGTGCCAAGCTGTGTCACGGCCAGGGCTAAAGCCCTGTTCTCCTCCTTGTTTCTGCAATCAGATGTCTGTCTAATCCAGGCAACTGTGTCAAGGGATGGGGTTTCCCAGCAGGACGGCGTGACGGTTTGTGTGCGTGTGAGAGCCCCAGCAGAAGCCCAAATGAACACTGAAGTGCTTCTGACTTCTCCAGTAGCAAAGTAGGTGTTTCACCTGTAAGTTGCCCTGCATTTTACAGTCCTTCCCATCCTGCCATGACCTCACTCCTTCATGGATGAGCTCTCAGGTAGCCTTAGTCCACTTCCAGCCACAGCTACAGGGCAGCCACTAGTGTAACTCAGGCTGTAAGGAGAGATGTTGAGGTGCAGAGCTGTGAGGAGCTATAGGACACCAGTAACGCCGCCAGTCGTCTTTTCTTCCAGGCTTTATCAGGACGCCATGCACACATTCGGTGCTTGCTCCTGCTCCATACGTGAGTCTTTGCCACCCTGTCAAGGAGTTGCATGTGCAGGGAGTGCTCTCCCTGCCTGCTCGGAGGCAGTGCTGCAGGCAGACAGACCTCCCTCACCCTGCTGCCTGTACTCCGGAGCAGCGGCACGGGGAAAAGCATGCGCTGGAGGATTTTGAAGCAATGCAGGACTAGGGGGGAGAGCACAGGACCCACAAAGCAGGAACCTATGGGTCGCGTGTTAGCGCTAGAAACCTGCCAGAAACGGGACCGATGCAGGAGTGCAATTAGCAAACCGTATTCCCGGGCTGTTTCCAAGGAGCGTGCGTTCCCCCTTCCCAGCTGTGCTGGGGTGGAGGTGAATTTCCAGTGCAGCGGGAGCACTAACAAGTTAATGTTTAACATTATTATTACCTCATCTTCCAGAGGCTCCTTCTAAACATAACAATTGACGACAGGCTCCTGATAGTTTGGAGGAGACCGACCTCAGCCCTAAGACTATGATGAATATGATTTCCCTTCCCCCTCTGTTTTGATTTTCTGCTCTGTTACTCCAGAGCATTGGTTGGCCATGACCCCTGGCTGCTTTTTCTGTAATTACCAGCTCCTGCCAGATTTACTGTGGAAGTTAATGTCTGTTCCAGCCAAGTCAGCCCCACTGTTATATTGTACGAGACAGTAACCCCTTCAGTACAGGCAGAGCTTTAGGGAAACAAAACAAAGAGTCAGGGAAGGGGCTTCTCAAGGGTCTGGGGAAAGCCTCACGTGCTTGACGAGGGTGCTGCATTAACACTAGCGCTTTCATTACGCAGAGGCAGGCCACAAAATCTTCCTCGGGCTCTTTCAAAGCCTGCAGAGCACACAGGGTGCTCGGTGAGCAAAGAGCGAGAAAGCGACTTGGACAAGAGCTCTGACAAACTCTCAGGCTTTCCTCTCAGTCCACTGTGCTCCTCTGGGCCTTTTCTTCAGAGCCTGTGCATGCTCTGGTGGGACTTACTTTAATAAATTAACATTCTGGATGGTAACCCTTAAAATTGGAAGGATTTTTTTTCAGATGTTTTTGCAAGCAATTTGTTACATGCTCAAATAAAGCTTGCTAAAAGGGGCAAGATTTGGACTCAGATGGCTATCCAGTAGAGGCACATGTCTCAGCTTGCGTCCAGCCATCAGAAACACCTCGTCTTGCACCCACACATTCTGCCCAGCTGATAAGAGCAGCTCCTGGGCTGCACTCATTACACCAGTGCACAAATACAAGAGTATTTTAAAGGTCTGTAGAAGATGAAACATACTCGAAACATAGTCAGGGGCTAAATGCTGTTAAAATAAAGGGCAGATTCTGATGAAAATTATGTTCAGCTATGTCCGGAATAACTCCATCTGAGCCATTGGCATTGTGGGGTACAAGTCCTGTGGTTATGGGGAAATTGGATGAGCAGCCTTAGTGTGGTGTGGACCACATGAGCAGAAGTGGCCACAACAGCAGTGCACAATGTCAGAAACTTCTGCTCTAGACACAGCTGGGAGGTAATCATGAGGAATCACACAAGTACCAACCTGCTAATGTGACCTGTTACTATGGATAGGAAGACACTAAGAATAGACCAGGTAGGCTTCAGTAACACATTTGCAGCAAATTCTCCTCTAGGGCTCCCGTATTTCTGTACAAGATTTTGCAGACGGATGCACAGTAAGTGCACGGTGTAAGTAAATCTGATGCTTCCAGAAGTATCATCAGATGTGCTGTGCTGCATGTGCCCTGTACAGTTATTCTTTGCATTTTAAATTGATATTTAGATATACGGGGCAGTACACATGCAGTAGGTCTGCACATCGGTCTCAGTTCATGTGGCTTAGCACAGTGCATGTGCAAACAGCGCAGGTTGGGGTGCTGCCTGTCCCAGATACCCCGTGGTGGTTCCTGGGCACCTGTCTGAGACTCTGAGACATGCTGCAGCATAGCAGGGGGCTTTTGACCTGATGGGCCAACAAGATGTTTGGAAAACCATGAGAAATCTATAAAGCTTAAAAAAAAAAATATCCAAAAAGATCCAACTGGAGATATTTATGTGTGGAAAAAAGAGGACATATCTGAAAATGTAGATGTATGGGCAGCCCTAGTCTTCACCACAATTTGAATCTGTGGTTCATGGCAGATAGCCCACTCTTGAGGGAAAAACAGCGCGCTTTTCTTCACCATGGCTGTCAGAGCCAACATTAGGGTTTGTGGGGCTGCGAGCAGGACCAGGCGCTGGAGCCACTTGGAAAGAGAGGCTCTGTGTTTATTCCCACTGTGGAAGCCGGGACTGGAGACATGCCAGGACAGTGGGGCTGGAAGTAGCAGTTTGACATGTGGGGGCTCACACGCAACCCGGCTTTCGGGTAAAAGACCTTGGACCAGCCAGCGATTACTGCCACATCTCAGGCATGAAAGAACTGCTGGCTTTCTGCATCCAAATTTGACAAGAGCTTGCCCGTACCGACGTCCTGGCGCCTGGGTCGGTGTGGGTCCTGGGCTCTCCTGGGCTGCAGCTTCTCTGCACCCACAGGGCATGGGAAGGAAACATCTCTGCCCAGGTAACATTGACAGCGGATTGCAAAACACAAACCAGAGTAAACACAGGGTATATCCATCAGAAAGAAGGGGAGAAGAGCATCTGAAGCCATCTGCAGTACTCTGGGCACCAATTCTGGGCCAAAACCTGGAGGAAGTTCACCCACCAGCCCCTCTAAACCCCAGGCTGGGTGAGGACAATGAAGGGAACCCTGTGTGGGCCTCTCGGTGATGAGGCAGACCGCTCAAATCTTTTCTAGCGTGTGAGACAACCCAGTGGCCTGTCACGCGATGGGGGACGTGTCTGGCAGGCTGGCCCTGCGAGATGCAGGGGCTGTGGCAGGAGGCCACGGCAGCCTGGCCGCCTGCCAGCCCGCGAGGTTCTCCTCCTCCAGCAACCTGCCAATCTGCCGCCCCTGGACGTGCCGTCGGGGAGCGGGAGAGCAGCCCGGCCGCGCGCTGCGCTCAGGCGTGAGGTATTTATTATCCCAGCAGCGGGGAGGCGTGAGGCAGGAGTCGGATCCGCGAGGTGCACGGGGGATGGCTCTGCCCTCGGCGCAGGAGATGCCTGAGCTGGGGGCAGGAGGGTGCCACGGGAGCCATGGCACTGCGGATGGAGGTCTCCGGCTTTTCAAGGTGTACCAGGGTGCCACAGGTGCCTGTTTTTGAAAGTCGGCTAAAATAACAGCAGCCAGCATGGGGTGGGAGCATTGCCCTCCCCCTGCACTGCTTAGGAGGACATCTCAGCCCAGTTCCCGGGAGATCTCCCCTCGGCTCCTGCTCTCTTCCCCCAGGCTGGTGAGTTCTGCAGCACTGCTGCAATATCCCGCACGGAGCGTGCTGGACATGCTCAGGCATGCTCACCTGGCCTTTGGCTGTCACCACAGGCTTTTGGGAGCACACCAGGTGCCTCTGCGGGAGGCTGTGGCAGGCATGAAGAGGTGCTGAGTGTCCCAGGGTGAATCACAAACGGGGTCATGCTCTCCATTGCCCTCCCACGCATGCCAAAGCCCTGCATACATGCTATTGCATAGGCTGAGTTGTTTTAAGGCATGCATGTGAGCACCCCACAGGTGTCAGGGACTGCCATTGCCAGGTACAGGTTAGCCAGGTACCTGCCTCTGGCCATGGTTCCCACCCACACTTCATCCCTTCTCCCTTCGGTAGGGGGTACATTCCTGGACCTGTGGAAAGCCGCTAGGTATTCTCATGTTAGGAGTCATACAGGATAGATAAACATGTGTTACAGGCCATTTGCAACATCTTCACCTCATTGAAGAAGAGGTTAAAAGTTTCCAACAGTTGCGGCCTGGCATCATCTTGAGTACTCAAATAATTTCAAACCTTCAGATTCACAATACTGAAAAAGTTGGATTGGTGAAAAACGAGAATTAGACTTTCTTGATTTTTCTATTACTCACTGTCTGTTTTTGAAAAGGTATTTTCAACCTATATTGAAAGGCGAAACATATTGTCAGCATCTTTTTAAGTGTCTTCAGGTGCAGGTAGACATGATGGGAAGCCCTCCAACGAGGGTGGGAGTGGGAGGTAGTCCTGGCGGCCCCTTTTACGATGCAGACTGGGATTTGCTGCTGAATTTGTTGAGTTTGACTGCAGTTTTATTTTGATTTTGGGGTGGGTACTTGTGTTTGTAACTATTTTAGTAGTTACAGCCTGGGAGAAGAGATTTTTGTATCTGTAAATCCAATGGCAAGGATGTGCAATTTGTCAGTTTGAAAACTGAAGGATTACACCTATGTTGGTGTGTTGGTCAACAATTACCTATATGCAGACTGTTTATTATTGGCAATTACACCTACTGAAAAGCCCCTGTAGTGAACCCTCCTTATTGTAAACACACTCAGCTATCTGGTCATCAAGCTGTGGGTTTTTTCTTGCCGGGATGGAGGCTGACACCGAACGCAGCAACGCAAGAAAAGCTTGCTCAGAGGGAAGGGGGTTTGCAGCATATGAAGTGAGTTTTGATTCATTCCCGAGCTCAGATGTTGCTTTGGGAAATGTATTCTCTTCAGGTCTCTTGCTGTGACTCTATAAACAGAGGCAGTGACTTGCATTTGGAGGCACTAAAAATGATTTAAATGATTCAGCCCGGGATTTTTGCCAAGCAGCACCTCCTTCTGTTTGCTGCAGGGGCTTTTCTGCCCTCCCCCTTCCCGGTGGGTTGCTTGTTGGGTTGTTGTTTGTGTTTTTTTTTTTTTTTTTTTCTCCTTCCATGCAAAATTTTTTGAGACTATCCTTTGAGACAATCTCTTTCTCCTAAAAGAAGAAGAAGAAAAAAAAAAAAGTTTGCTTCTCCAGATGGACAGCTGCTCCCTGCTCCTTTTGATGTTGCTTTTATCTGCCAGGCCAGTGCTCTCTCACCCTCTCCCCTCCCCCGGAGGCAGTTTCCATGGGGGTCTCAGGGGAGCTTTGTCTCTCACATGTGTTTAAAGAGAAATGTGGAGCTGACACAAAGGCTCCACAGCTCGACCTTTCGCCCTCCGGAGTTATGAGGGCCATAAAGCTCGAGTCCCTGGTAACAGCGCCGATGACCAGGGCAGTTCTGGACACAGACAGAGCTTTTTTGGCAGAAAATTGTTTAACTAAAAATAGTTCTAGGGAGGAAAATAAAAGGTTGTGCAAACTAAGCAGTGTCTTTTATTGCCTTATTTGGTGTTACTGGTAGTAGCATGAATTTCTTCAGTATGGCCAGAAGCAGACGGCTTCATTGCATTTAATATCAGATTTGAAATTCACTGGGCACAGATAAAAAGTGACATCGCTGAGGTACAGGGGAGCAAGGCCGTCATCGCCGGTCAGCGGATGCGAAGGGTGAAGGCTGCTCTGCTGTGGCACCTGACATCCAGGCAGAGCTCAGCGGACGCCCCGGATGAGGCACAACCTTCAGGCATTGAGGCTTTCCCTATCAGGCTCCTTCGTGCTAGGGAGGGCTGCTCCTTCGTGCTAGGGAGGAGGAATCTCGGAGTCCAGCAAAGGCCTGAGGAGCCGCCAAGCCAGCCAACAAGCAACCTTTAGCCTCAAGTCTCACAGAAGCATCCAAGTGCCTTAGCTCCAGAGCGGAGGAAGAGATTGCTGTCCCCTTACAGCTCGCAGCTGTGAGGCTGTCCTTGAGCTAGGTGTCCAAGCTGGGTGTCTCCCACCGTGATTTGGTCATTAGTAGAGCAATCTTTCTTTTTTTTTTTTTTTTAATTCTTACGCAGCCTGGCTAGTAACAGATGTTGGATCCAGGTGCTCCACAGTTGAGGCACAAGGTTCACTAGCTTTTCGGCTTTCCTGCTGAAGCACTTGGCTTCTGCCTCGAATGGGCCAGACGTAGAATGAAAGGGGAGAAAAAAAAAAGAAAAAAACCCTGATTCTCTTGCCTCCTGCAGAGAGTATTTATTTGCAGGAGAGTTGCAAGAGTGTTGAGTCCCTGTGCATAAGTTGTAAAAAGTGGAAAAGCTTCCACAGACGAGTGGCTTGTCCAGGACATCGAATGACGAAGCTGCTCTCCTCAGAGGTGCCAGGTACCAGAACAGAAATTCAGAGGTGGATCCTTCATTTCCTTAAGGGAAGCTCTAATGTTTGGATGCTGGGTGTGATAAAGGGCAGGTGACTATGAAGCCTTGTCCCCCAGTTTTCTTTCCTCCAAATTAAGCTTGCCGCAATGTGGCCTGGCCGTTCATTCGGACAGCATAGGCAGTGAGTGTGTGTGTGGGGGGGGGGGGGCAGCTGCTGCTGCTGAGCAGGGGGGTTGACTGTGTGCATGAAGACTCTGAGCAGAAGTTTCAAAATATTTATAGCATCTAAATATTGTGAGAAAATGCCTCATTTTCTTTGGGAGCAGGTCGTTTGGGAGCAGGAGCCACCTGTTACTTATGTAGGTGTGGGTATATCAGCTCCATGGGGTTCTTATCAAGGTTGAGGGCTGTGGCAGTAATAAGACATTTCCCAGGAATCTTTCCTTAAACTTTTGTTCTTCTAAACCAGATGAAATCAGGGTCACTTGCTGCGCAACAGAGCGATAGGATTTTCCTACTCACAAAAAAATCAGAGGACTTTTATTTTAGGCTAAATAGAACAAAGCCAAGAAGGGGGGGAAGGGGGGGAAATTGTCTCTGAAAGAAAGAAAAACCTCAGTGATTTATGCTGAGACATTTTGTGTTTTTAACCTAAATACAGCTACTGTTAGAGCAGACAGGGAGAATTTTTACACCAAAAGGTACACGCAGAAAACACAGCCAGCATCTCTTTCCACTTACATGATCTCTCATCTCAGTAGTCTTTTTGCTTGAAACAAGCAGCTTTGTGCGTGAACACGAAGTAAAACTCCCTGTGCAACCACGCACCAACAACTGCATGCAGTAATTCTTCGTGTAGCTACGTTTATCTGCCTGTCTTGCATGATAAGGTGCGCATATGCACTCTCAATTCCTTACTATAAATCTCCTTTTCTTTTCAGAAAGTTGTAAACCTAAAGATAACAGCACACACTCTCTTAAAAGCAAGGCTGACACTAAAATCCTTGGCTTAAAAAATGTTGCCTAGAGGAGAAAAATCTCCACCAGCCCAAAAGCAGCGGATTTGGCCGTGTGCCAGTTGTCACTCTCCCACCACACTGTGGGGAACACGCTGGGGAAGGAACGGTGCAAAAGAGGAGTGCAAAGGGCAAGCAGTCCTTCGGCTCTGGCGATCCTTCAGTGGTATACGAGCCTTGAGGGGATCACATGATGGGAACGGAGTAAAACAACCGTCTAGCTCCTCTAAATCACATCACCTTGTAGAATCAGCGAACACAATCTCTTCCCTCCCATATATCACCCTCACACCAGACAGATCTCGAATGCAGAAGAGAATTGAGCACTTCTGCTCCAGAGCATGCGCCTGCGGTTAATAACAGATGATCCTAATCACCGCTCCTGGAGCCCAGGGCTAGCTGATAACTCTCTCTTCTGACTACTGACCCCCACAATCTTCTCATTCCTGAGAAGGAGCAGATATTGCGAATGCTGGGTTTTAGCAATTGGGACAAAAATAGGCCTCCTTTTGCTCGAGGAAATCAGATAGCAAACTAAGGGAACAGCAGAGTGAGTGGCTGAGCAGCCAAACTACAGGGCTGGGAAAGATCTGCATCGTGTATCTGGCTTTGCCACAGGCTTGCTCTCGGTGACCTTAGGAAAATTAGTTAAGGTCTCACAGCCTCATTTTCTTCCTCTGGAAAAATCAAGATAATAATAGACAGCAACTCCAGAATGGCATTGTGAGGATACACCATTAACTGGTATTCATAATATGCATTGAATTTTCCACAGGAAGACGGGATATAATATTAACAGCTGAGAAACACGCTTTGCTGAAACTACTTCTTTACTCAGAGGGTGGTTTCACTGCTTCTGCAGCAGCCCTCGAGGCTGCATTACCACTGAAGGGTAGCCTCACCGGCTCTCCATTTACACTTTAAAACCTCTACACAGGCAGCAGCAGAGTCACAGATGCAGCTGCAAGGAGAAACCACACACCACAGTTGTGCAGGTGCATGTGGGCCCCAGTGGGAAAGAATATTAACTATTTCCTGGTAATAGGGACACCGAGGTCCTTCACGCGGATAAAATAATCTCAGCACAGTTTCAGGACACAGCCTGTGTGGGAAGCTACACAACTGTGCTTAACAGATCCTAGCTTAAATGACTACAGACTAAATACTCTGTATTCTCCTTCAAATTCAGCTAGGTTTGTGCATTGTGTGGCCTGTATTTTCAATGTGGCAGGGAAAGCCTTCATCCTATGACTTCCATTAGTGTTTAAAGCTGTCTGTCTGGAAGGCATAGTTGATATTTACCCCAGTATTGCAAGATTGGATCCATTTTTTCAACAAGCTAATCATATTATTTGCATCTCTCCTTGACAAAAAGGTGCAGCAGGGTCATTCTTGGGGCCCATAAGGTACCTGGGAATTGGAAGAATAATTCATAATTGATACTTTTTTAGACAAGTTTTAGCTTTCTGGAAGAAAATTGTCTGTTTTGATTCTTCTAATATGTTCTTTAATTACAATTATTGTCTGAAATGGCAACTGCATGATTATTTGCAAAAGTAACAAGGCATGTTTCCCTTCTCTGAAAAGAATGAAGTGAGAGTCAGGCCTGCAGTATGAATGCATACATAAACTACATTTTAAAATCATTTTCTATGAAATTGCTTCCAGTTATCTGGTTTGCTAGAATATTAAGATGCAAATCTAGCCAAAGTAGATTTTTTTTATACACTTAATATCTGTGAACCTAGTAGGATTGGCTGAGCTGAAGCTGCTGCAGGAGATAATGATGTTCTGCTAAAACCCAGCAACGCTTCAGTAAGCCCTGACGATGGTAATGCATTGAAATAACAACATGTGGCATTGAAACCCACCCACACATCATCATGCATCACACCAAAAATGTCACGATGTGCTGATGGTTAAGTTTCTCTTCTAAAATCACAAAGTTGGCAGTTCTAGCGCAACGCTCACAACAAACTGCTTTTTCATTTCATATCTTTGGCTGGTTTCGATTGTACCCAGGATCTTTCTTACTTGAGATGGTGAAGGTGGATGCTCTTTAAGCGTTTAAAAATGGGATTCAGAAAAATACTTAGCCATCCAAGTTTCCGCTTTTACAGAGCCCCACCTGAACAGCAGGAGGCTGTAAAACTAGGCAGAAAATCTGGTACGAAAAAAGTCTGGCACCAGATTTCCATGCCTTCTTGCTTTCAAGCAGAGCAGAAAGTAGCCTCTGTCTTTCAATTCTACTTGATATATAACTTCTACAGGGTTTCCAAATGCCTTTGCACTTACAAACATTTGAAAGCTTAGATTTGGCACAAGTTTCAGCAAGGGTTTAGGGTGCTAGTAAGTTGGAATGATGGCAGAAGAGGAATTTTATCTACCTTCTATGTCATGGTAACAAAATAGTCGTGAAAACTATTTTTTGTTTGCCTTCTTGTCTGTTTGATAAATAAGATAACACATTTACAATCACTGATTTTCAAGAGCTTCCACTTTTCCTGCCACTGGTGGAAAGATTAAAAATTTTAGGAAAAATGGCTTGAACAGACCACGCTAAATCCAAAGAAGGCCTGACTCTATTTAGGTGGGGACTTGGATGGAGTTTTGGTGCCTATAGCCTAAATTTTAACTTTGATTACCTCAGCTACTGCTTAACTCTGCAAATATCTACTTTCAATAGGTGCTTCAACTTTTAACATCAAAAAATCCTATTTAAGCACTCAATATCTACACATGCTTACTAGCACTTTGGTGTTCGTAGGTCAGAGAAGTGCGATTTCTACCCCACATCGAAGGTCAATGGAGATCCAGACACAAAACATTTATTCTCTCTACCTTTCCCTCATTTTCCCTGTGGGGCTGGATGATGATGCCTGCTTCTGTTTTGGGTTTTTTTTTTCCTCTCAAAGCAACAGTGACGATGATGATGACGATCCTGTGTTTTCATACAAGAGCTTGGGAGTTGTGGCAGTCTTCCCAGGATATAGACCAGATGCCACAAAGTAAGTGACAGTCTTAAACATGGTTAAAAGTCCATTCGGATTTCTTCCATCCTAATCAAGGGGAGTGCTGTCCTGCTCTCATTTCATATTTCCAAGGTACCGGGGAGATGGACGTAATTCACTTCTGAAAGGCTTGAAATTCACATTTCATACCTCCCTAGAAGGTGTTCTAATGATCAGAGGAGAGACTGGGGTGGAACATTTCTCCTCTTGTAGGTCTTCCAGCAGGGAAGGGAAAGAAGATTGGATTCACTATGTCAGAGAGAAGAGGAGCGGTCATGGCTATGATGCCTGCTGGTTGGGGCACTCTCCTAGCCACAGCTTTGGCTTCCTCGCCCTGCCTCAGGATTGCTTCTGCATTTTGCACTAAGCAGATATTGCATAAAGTCCTAAACAGCCCTGAGATCAGTGTGTGGAGCCCAGGATGTCCCTTACCACCTGAGTGCAAACTAAACAGAGTTACAGACTTTCCTTCTGGTCCAACTCATTTCTAATTCTTTCCTAAAGCTGCCTTTCCAACAGGAGAGCTTGGGAGTACCCCCAAATCTCTTGACTAGTGGCCAGAGTACTCTAAGCAGCTGTGGCTTTATGGGGGGGCAGAAGGGTAGGAAAGGGCAATAGCAGGGCTTCACCGCATTTCACACTTTGGGCCAATTGCACCTGCTAAGATATCGCACACTCATGAATTACGTGATGTGACAGTGGCCATGCAACTGCGCTACATACTTCCCTCTGCACTTAGATAAGAGCTGTGTCTGTCCCTGCCTCCTAGGAGGTCCGAACCTCCTCAGGGTCCTGGCTTCTGCTCCATGGGGCTGAAAATTCAGTATCACAAAGCCTGGCCCTGCAGTGACAAAGTTCCTCTTTTGAAGACAGCAAGTATTGTGTGGGAGTGAAGCCTAATTATATTTTGGTACCATTCAGCCCTTGGTCTTTTAGGTGATACTGCCAGTTAATAACTGGCAGTGATGGGCATTTAGATACGGCAGTGATATTTTGTTATGGGCACACCCACCCACTTCCCACTGAGCTGAGAGTGCAGGTGTCACATCACAAAGGGTCCTCAGTAGTAAGAGCTTTGGATGGCTCTTGTGCATGGGTTTAAAAACAGGGAAAGGTCTTACAGACCCCATTACTGGTCAGCAGAGCCACCGATTCCTGCAGCGTGGCTGGCACACAAATATAAAAGTAAATGTAATGCAGTGCATGATCTTCTTAGGGAAAGGACTTTGGGAACTTCCCGTGCAGACGTGGGCTACATCTCCTCCTTGTACGTACCGCAGGGGAAATGGAAGATGAGAAACACCAAGGGTGGGAATTAAGACTGTGTTTTCATTTCCTCTTTCTTGTTTTTCACTTGGTCCTTCTCTAGTAAAAGAAAAAAAAAAAGACAATTAAAAACCCAGCTGCACCTGGTTTTTTACATAAATGTTCTCTTGCACTTCAACTCGTTCACCTCCTGGCAACACTGAACTCCAGAAAATACAGCGCACTCTCTCTTTAAGAAAGACTGCTCCCTGCCCAGCTGTTGACTTGCCTGAAGGTGAGACCTCTGCTTAAATTCATGGCTCCAGCTGTCAAAAGCAAAGAAAAGCAGCTTTTCCTTGGCGGCTCTCTGCTTTGGGTAGAATTTGACATCTTCCTCAGTCAGCAGAATTTAATCAGCATCAAGTGCCCACAGCCGCTCAGCTCCACCACCGCCGGGCTGGGGCTGGGGCTGGGGCTGGGGAGCCAGACCTGCGGAGGAGAAGAGGGGGAGAGTCTGCAACGCAGCAGGCACAAACACACAGACACAATCGCCTGTTTCTATAAGAAATCCAAAGCTTGTCACTGTCTAGGGAGAGCCTCAGTATACCCTTTAAGAATTGCTGTTATCACGCAGTAACCTTACCCGGCTTAGGCTCTGCTGTGTCCTCCTGAGTAGCTAAGAGCGGTAAATGGAGTGAGTTATTGACAGCTGACAATGATACTGATTTCCAAAAGAAAGCTGGTGAAATGGGCTCAGGGATATGGTTTCCCAGATTTGAGCAAACAAGTAAAGCCAAGGGAGCAACTCCTGAGATCGCCATGCCCTGTTTGCCTTCGTCGTAGGGAAGAGCATGGCTTTGGTTACTTTCACACAGATGTCAACAAACTAAATGATCCAGCTCAGGTAGTAAAACTGTTAAACTGAGCGCCTAACCTATAAAGCCCAGCATTTGGTGCATTCATGAACCTCAAACAGTCAGATCGGACCGGCACACGCAGACATAGGTACACGCAGGCTTGCGTATGGACCCGCCACAGCAGGAGAGTGTTTGCTTTTCCCCGGTACGGCCACCTCCTTCCTGCAACCGAGCCCCAAAATCCCGCAGAGAGACCCGCATGGGGAGAGATCGGGATAAGGTCGTGGCCAGGGAGGTGGTGGGGTGGCAGTTCCCATTCCAGGTTTCAGCACTGCTATGTGTGCTGGGGGGCTGTGCCATTGCTGGGGAGCCAGCCTGGCTGCCCCAAGACCCCCTCATTTCGGGGGGCTCGGTCGGTGCACGACGGCTGCTGTTACAGAAGGAGTGTGCATAGGGTGTTTTTTTCAAGGAAACTTTGTATTAGTGCTTATCCATTTAAAATAACCTATTCATAGTAAATATTATCTGCCTATGTGTTTTCAACACACAAACTCCAGACCTTCCTATACATGTAGTTCATTTCTAGCACCTGCAGCTGTTACCCATTTCCTGACAATATCATCGTGCCCATTGAGGAGAGGAAGGACATGTTGGGTTGTTGGGGTTTTTTTAATGTTTACCTCTTCCACCTGTTTGATATTAGCCTGCATAATAGCACAGAGTTTCAGCAAAGGAGGCGGCTGCCGGGAGCAAACAGGAAATGAAGCAATACCCAAGGTGAGGGAGGCAACGGGCAGTAGGGCTGTGAAGAAACAAGCGGGGGGGTGGGGGTGTGTGTGTATTAACTGGTGAATATCCCCTCGCCTCTAAGTGGAGGGGTGATTTAGTTCTCCCCAGATCCACGGTAGGTATCAGGGGGATGCTAAAGCACCGAGTGCCCCCAGCTAGAAAAGAAGAGGGGTGAGAAAGGAGGAGGTGCGTAATGGGGGAGATGCTGTGAGTGGAGGTGGGAGTGCAGGTAAGGGCTTGCTGCTCAGGGAGTGGGGGAGAGCTCGCAGGTGCATTGCAGCCCAGGAGCTTGACAGTGATCAATGTAGAGCTCGGGCTGTGAACTGTGTACTCTTGCAGCCTGTAGCCATGAATGTGGTGTGTTTTTTTTTTTTTTTTTCTCTCCCATTCCTTTGTATTTGGGGAATGAACTTCATAAAACCTGCATTCATCGTTTCTGCTCAGCCACATGACAAACTTCTACTGAACTGTGTCCTGGAGGGGTGATGCAGCCGCAATAACAAGATCCCTCCTGCTCCAGTCATTAAAAACACTGCATTTCTCATTTCACAGTGCTGGGGGAGGGCACCGAGAGCAGCCGGGGAAGCAAATCCCACTGAGGATACTGTTACAATATGAAAGAGAGCATTAACCCAGTGCATTTACCTACAGAACTCACCAACAAATGGCCTACCAAGAGACATGCTTTTAATCTTATCCCAGTATTGCTCATCTTTCTCAACATTTACCTTCCAAAAAGCTGTTACTGATAAGCAAAATTACAATCTTGCTTCCCTTCTTAAACCTCTCTGTTTAAAACTTTGCAGTGCTAAAAGGCCATGCTCATCTTGTATAGTATCTGGACTCTTCTTCTCAAATGATATCCCCCTTATATGAACAGCAAACTGAAGACTTCTGTTGGATGCAATTATCTGAATGCTGCACATTTGTTTTATACATATTATGTTCTGTAGTACTTGGGGATAATGTATCTAATTATGTTTTTGTGACTGATACTATTTGTGAAGGTGGTTTTCTGCTGTCAACCAAGTTCAACGAGTGGTCAAATATTGTTTGCCAAATTTCTAGTAAAATTTTGTTATCAATTAATGATGTAGATGTGCATGTTTAATTATTTTAATATTTCTTCCCTGCCTCCTGTAAGTAGAAGAGGTGAAATGCACATTCACGTGCAGATCCTTAGCTTTCACCATAACGCAGTTGCATGGCAGGAGGTGAACTCTGTTACAAGCTTTACATCTACGGCTGTAGGATTACCTGCTGTACAGCACTCTGCTTGTGGGAAATGGGCCAACTAATAAGGTTGGATTAAAGAATAGATGGAAATGACTGAAACATTTTCTTTTGGAGTCAGCAATATATTGCTAGAAGTTCTAAAATTTTTGTTAAATTTTGTGACAGCAACTCGCACTGACTATTTTATAAAGTACTAGGGAAAACGCTTTCAGCAAATGTCTGCAGAAAGCTTTTTTTTTCCTACCAACTCCATTTTATCTGTTTTCAAAAAAAAAAAAAGAAGAAAGGCCCTATAGAGTCTGACACAGCCAAGTTGCTGTGGCTTGCTAAAATACCAGTGTTAGCTGAACCCTGGTAATTGTACAAACACGTGCTTTTAGCTGGGGCAAACACAAGATAAATGACATTAACTTTTCTCTTGGGTATAAACTAACATGTTTCACCTCTCAGGAGGAGACGTGATTGCAGGTCAGGCAGTGCAGCTCGGCTGACGGGCAGTAAGTCGCTAACTGAGGTTATCCTGAAAATGCGTCTCAGCTTGGTGTGAAGCCCTGGTCCTTCCCAGCAAGAGCAACAAGGGTCCTTCCCTCGTGCCTGACCTGGTGAGCACAGAGAGAAAGCATATTATTAGTGTTATTTAATTTGCATTACTGTGATACTTAAGAGCTCCGGTTTGGATTAGGACTCTGTTGTGCTAGGCGCTGTATAAACACACACGAAAGCACGACACTGTCCTCAAGAGCTGCCTGCCTTATACAAACACACATGGGAGTCGGGTACGGTTTCACGCTGAGGTTGGGCTTTGTCTTCCTTAGTGCCTTGTGCTGTGCCAAGCATGTTGTCAGCTCTTGCAAATCCTCCGTATCTAAGAGCCCACACCTCAGCCTGCTCTTTGCTGAATTGGTAATTTGGCAAGTTCCTGTGTTTGTGTAGTGTACAGTAGGTTACCCAGAAGGACACTTGAAGCCGAGCTGGGACAGACCACGTGAGCCTATTTTAAGGGCAGCTACGAAAAGACCCCATGTATTGCAGTTCTGAGCAGAGAAAGCTTGAACTGGCCTGAGCGTGGAAAAGGAGTGGCTAGCACTAGGCAACTCGGGGGTCAGGAGGAGACAGAGCTGAGCTGGCATGGGGATTGCTACAAGGCTTGTTGGGTCTGCTACATGCTCCATCCACACAGGACGACTGAGCAGCCTGAAGGGCTGGCTGTCTCATGGGAAGCATCTCCCCATCAACTCTGAGACAGGCTGTTAATAAACAATAACAAAATTGTCTTTGTGTACCTCGGAGGCAGCGACTACAGCAGGACCAGTGAGAGAAGCAGTTAGTTTACTCTGTGAGAGATGTTTATTCATTTTCCCTGTAGGCTGTTAACAGGACTTCTGGCTTTAGCAGAAGAAATCCCACCTTGTTTCGTACAACTTGCTCAATAAAGATGAGTCATAGGCAATGTCTGTGTTTTGAAGCAGCCACCCTTCCTTCACCTTACGTAGGAATGGTGGGATGACTCCTGAAAAGGAACTGGGTAAAAACCTGCTTGGATAATACCCTGCGTTCAGTGGTCTGTAGTCATAGTTCATAGCAGTGTGCATCCAAATGGTGCTTGGGATTTCTCATTTTCTAAAAGCAAGTAAACAGCTCTCTATGCTGTAATCTTCTTCTAATTCCCCCTCTTCTTTCAATATTAAAGATCTGACTACATTACTCCTTCAAAATTTAGTTAGAAGAGCTACATCACTTTTTATAGATAGCCAGTAAGTTCAGTTGTGTTCAAGACCTTCTCTGCAGAGTGCCCTTCTGGACAGAAGTGCCCTTCTCTGCAGAGTGCCCTTCACCAGTATGGCTACAGCATCATTTACACGTATGTTGTATGGATACATGGTGTGCTGCTTGCAACTGCAGCGTCTTGTGGGTTAGACGAGTGATGTGGGCAGACTGAGTCGGGGAAAGCGCTGACATATCAAAAGATGTAAGAATGCTCAAAACCGGTATAAACCTAATAAACAAGTCCCATCAGGTGTTGTTCGAGGTGGTTTGGTTTTGTTCGGAAGTAAGAACGCAATGCAGTCAAGGTGTTGCGGTCTGACTGATAAACCAGTTCTGGTCAAGATGGGTCACAAAGCCTCCACCATTTAGCTAACCTCACAGCAGAAGTGAAGAGTCTTGCCTTTGTTTTCATGTATTGCACTCTGGCTTACTCGTGTGATCAGTCACTCCCTATTAAAAATACACATTTTTACTCGTGTAGACAAAATGCATAAACATTTGACCCTGGGAAATTTGATATACAGCTAAAGACAGCCCTTGAAAAACCTGGAGTATGTACGTGCATTATAAATTCCCCCCTATTTCACAGGACCAGCATAGCAGAAAAAAAGATAATCGCTTGTCTTTTGGTCTCCCTCTCCAACCCGCTCCCTCGTCTCCCTTGCGCTCCCCCTCCCTTTCGCTGCGGGATGTGCCAGCACTTGTCTTGGCAAAAGCCAGTCTTGGATCTTAAAACTGAAGGAAACTCCACTGTGTTCGTGACTAGCTCAGCCTTTACCAGGCCTCCTCTCCTCCCACCCCAGCCCACGCCACGAGACAAGTACGTGGTGGTGGTGTGCTCTGGGGAGAGGGACATCCGTGCCCAGCACCACCTGCCTGCACATAGTTCATGCTCTCGTAAAAATCAGGGCCCTGCAATGGGAAGTGTGTGTAATTGCGTGTGACCCACAGGCAGGTCATGGCAGACACCACCAGCCGTGGGACAGTAAGAGGGCACTGCCATTCACTCTAGTCTTGGTCTGTGTTTTCAGTGGGGAAGTCAAATGAACAAGTGCTTTGCTGGCAGTCGTAGGGACCTGGGTCCTTCTCTGTGCCCAGGGCAGGTAACATCAGCTCATGGCTGCGTGATTTCCACCCACCGCCCTCCACTATGCTGCACCCAGCTACTGGCTTGCTCTCTCTCCCTGTCCAGGCAATCTTTGGCATTTCTGGAAATATTGCTTGCAAAACTTACCACCATCACCACTTTTGATGGCAGTGATTTCACGACATGGAAAACCACTCATTAGGCCTTGCACAGCAGCTCATTTTCCAAAGAAGCTACCAACAAACAGTTGGGTGATAAAGCACTAATTCTCCTTCAGCCACACTCAGCCTGTCTGGATTTCAACCAGGGACTGAGATATGATAGGTCTCAGTTCTCATCCCCAGTACCTCACAGTGTCTTGTTCTGATCTTTAAAAATTAAATCACCCCCTGAGTAAATACCCATGCTATTCTTAATGCATACGCATCTATAAAGTCCATGCCAGGACTTCGGATGGAAAGGGTCTGACTGGGCCTTCCACATCATAAAACATTGTTAATAATTTGTGAAGCTCTATCCTAAGCTTGCTCTCTATTTTCCCCTTGTTAAATTTAATGGAATTTTTTTATATAAGCTTGTTCCCCTAGTCATTATTTTATACCATCTTGTTCTTGTGTTAAGGTCATGCTTTAGTTTAAATAATTACTTTTCTCTCCCTGTTGTTTTCTCCTCTGACATATTTAAAGGCTCCTGTCCCTGCTCATCCATTCTTGTTTTGTTGCTACATAAATCGCTTTCTTTTACAGTCCTCCAAGACAGACCCTCATCATCAGTTGTTCTGGCCTATCTTTTTTGTAAATATGGGTGACAAGCGCTGTATATGTTGTTCTGAATGACGTTTTGATACTGCCTTACACAATGCCAGTATTGCTTTTCTAATCAGCTAATGCATCTTGTGTAATACATCCTGTGACTGCATTTACCTCTTCCATGGCCGTGTCACACTGGTGGCTCAGTTACCCCATAATGGATGACTACATTTTGGTCTTTCTTCACCACTGTTTCTTCCAAATGCTGTGTCCCTGTCTTTACAGCAGGAATTCCTGCTGCCTAGGTGTAGGACCTTTTGCGCTGTGAATTTTTGGAGTCATTTTTTCCTGATATTCTACTCGTCCTCTCTGTTGATGAGACGTCTCACCTTCAGCAAATTTCATTAGTATATTATTATTATCATTATTATCATTATTATGCCTCCATCAGCTCTGCTTAAGACAAGTGAATAATAAAGGCTCCTTAACTTTTGTCTTATGCTGTTCCTGGTGGGAACATCATTCCTTAATCTACAACACAAAATTTCTGTTGCAAGTCCTTTTCATCAATGGCGAAGCTATGCCTGCACCTTTGCCCATCTATTTCTGCTGGACTTTTTTCTCCAGCCCAAGAAAGGCAAGAAGAAAGCAGAGAAGAAGCATGCCCTGATACGATCACCCTTGAGCAGAGCCGAGGGTGGCATCCCTAGACGTACTTGGCAAAGCAGCTGACATAGCTATGGAGGGGGACAGAAAAGGATTTCTGCTACTTGTACTTTCTTCCCAAATGTGCTTTGGGAGCCATTGTGGAGGCACGTTTTACTGGGGTTCAGCAATATCTAGCTGTGCCCTTTACTCCAAGCACAGAAGAGGCTAGAAAAAAAAAAACCCTAGTCTTGAGTTTGTGTGGCAGTTCATCGTCTTCAGTCTGGTCAGCTCCGTGGGGGAAGTCTCAGGGCTTTGAGTGCAGCGTTTCCAAACATTGAGAACAAACCCTAAGCATTTGTAAAAACCGCAGAGTGTACAGTTAATACACCCAGATGTGTTGTCAGCCCCACAGCACTGCATCGGCGTGGATGGAGTGTGTAAATCTTAGAAAGGTTAAAGCTGAGAGACCAGCGATACGCATAAAGACTCGTGTTCCTTCCAGGAGGAGGAGGGGGGTGAGGTGTTATCATTCTCCATTAATCACTTACATCTCCAACCTGCCTAAATCCTCTGAAAAGAACCAGCAAAGAAAACACCAGCTGCTGTAGCTCCTACTTTTTCCTCCGTACTCACCAGTCTCCCTCCCTCCTCCCTGCCTTCCCCAGACTGTGTTTATTTTTACTGCTCGTGAATCAGCCAGGAACTTGCTCCCTGCAACAGGATCAGCTGAGAACAAGCTGCAGATTGAATGTTCCCTGAAATCCTGCGTTTGTTTTGTAGCTTACCGCCAGCAGCAAAACAGTGGAGAAAAGGGGAGAAAGTGATACACGTCTTCTTTCTCACCCGGGGAGATGGGACTTTCATTCTGCAGAGAGTGGGACTTCCCCAACTTGCTCTTTGAATGCACGGCAGCTTTCACTAGAGATTTTGAGCAGGCTTAGCTTATGAAAATCACTTAAACTGTGAGTGCTTTGGGAAGGACACCATTGTTCCATACAGTAACCCATGTCACCAAAACACCATGCTGCACCATAAGCAGCACAGCGGCTCTCCCTTCCGCAAGGGCTGTTTATTCTCACATCTCTACGATGTAAGAACTGTCCTGTCTTGAATAACAAAAGGATTCACCTTCCAAGCTGGATTGCGATGGCTCGCACTGGGGGCGGGGGCAGGCGAGCCCTGTGTTAGTGAAGTCACTGCCCTGCTTAGCAAAAAACCATCCCTGGTGACGGCCAGGTACACGACAGGGGGTAGCGACGAATGGCAACTGGTGATGGAGAAGTGACTGATGGGGAGGAGACGAGAGAGCGGGGAATGAGAGGGAAAAAATTGAAGGAAAGAAGGAACTGAAACACCCCTGAAATAGTGTATGTGGGAAAACAGAAGAAGAAAAGGGTGACTGTGGCAAAATCACTCTTGGGAGAAGGAGTATCTTCCTCAGGCGGGGCAGGGTTGTCTCTGTGGTGCCTTTCTGAACCCACACTGTCTAACTGCAGCACCCATGAAGGCAAGACCTGTCCCAGGATGCATTCTCCTGCCAGGTTGCATTCCTGGTCTCTAGGAGGATCACACTATCGATCCCCAAGCAGTGAGAATTTGGGAAACCAGGTTTGGAGTCCTGTGCTCCACAGAGCAGGGAAATCCTTATTTACAGAGCCACCGAAATACTAGCTTTCTCCAGAACCTGGTGTTCAAACAGTCCAAAGGCCACCCCGACACCTGCCTTCTGACAAATCTTGTCATCCAATTTAAACCCAGCATTTCAATTTGTAGGCCTCTGAAAGGCATGAAGTGCTACCCTTGTCGCCAAGCCGACTGGAAAAGCACTCGACTCGTGGAGAGGGGTGCGTCCCCCCGCACAGCTCTGCCACGGCACGCACTGGGAGGCTGACTTGTCACTTCGGCACTGGCCTGGTGCAGAACTGCTAATCTCTTTCAGATTGAAGAGGCTGTTTGCTGCCAAGACTTCTCTGCCAAAAGATAACTTTATAATACTGATAATCAGGCGCCCTGTGATGATAAAATGCCTGTTGCTTGCCTCTGTATGAAAAGTTTCTTGCTGACAAGCTGCTTATTATGGCAAACCATTTGTGTTACGGAAAAAGCAGAGCCTTTCACTGAAAAGTAGCAAAGAAAATCTTATCTTAACCTAGAAGTGGAGAAAGTGCAATTAATTAATTTGTTTCTGAATCTGACTTCTAGACATAAGAGATTTTATAGCACAGCTATGTATTGTAATTGCAGGATAGAGCAAGCCTATACTGTAGCTTGTAGTTGAGTGCGTAATGAGGAGTGAAAGATTGATGTTCAGTGTGGTCAGATGACTAATACACTGGTAATAACTGAACTGGTCGAGCAAGAGTAACAGGCACCTGAGATAGCATTTGATGTCTTGCTGAATAATGATGTTGTTTCCTATGTTGGTTATCTTCCTCTAACCTGGTAATTAACTTGTCCTAACAGCACTGAGTGCAACGTAACATTCAAGACACGGCTGCTGCATGTGTAGCTGGTTCCATGCCACTGCTCATCCCTGTGCTCTTTATCCTCCCTCAGGAGCACTATGGGATTTTCCCAGATGGCACACAGTAGGCATGTATATATAAACACGTATGACAGACAAGAGCTGCCTTCTGAGAAACTTGCGTTAATGATACTCTTCAATCTTGTCTGGGAAAACAAAAAGAAAAGATGAAGCGAAGAGAATATCATACCTTGATTGCAAAATAATGTTAGGTAAACCTTTGGTGTAGATGAAGCCAGTTTCATCCTAGGATTTGTGGGAGGGGTTTTTTTTGGTCTTGAACACATTCTTTTTGTGATGTTCTTCATAAAGACTTAGAACACTCTTCCTCCAGTGGAGTTCAGTGGAGTTCTAGCTCTCCTGCTGTGTTCAGATGATGATAAAACACCATTGGGTCATGGTAAGGTTTAAGCATGACAGATGCCCTGCATTACTATGTTTCACTAACTGATCTCTATGCAAAACTTCACCGTGTGCTTGGCAGTTTAAGTCCTGGAAATTTTCCTGGTTTTTACTGGTACTATAACCCAATCACAACTTGTCTGGAAAAAAAAAAAAACAAAAACCAACAACCAAAACCAACAAACCCAATCCCAACAGGTCGGATTCTTAGGTGAATTTTCCCTTAAATAGGAAAAAAAAAAAACAAAACAAAACAACAAAAGAAATCCTTTGATGTGGAGGTTTCTGGCACACTGTTCTGTAAACCTAGTGCAATACTTGCATGCCGTATCTTCAAGCAATGCCACTCCTGAACTTTAAAAGCTGTAGGACTCAATTGTCACAGGTTTTTAAGGCTACAGGCAATAACAAAGGAATTGCATTTATAATACCCGCATTGCTTCTGAGAATTTCCTTGGCAGGGTTGCATTTAAGGCTCTGTGAGTTTGATTGGCAATGGCTGGGTTACCTGCTACTGCAAGCAGGGGTGACTCACCTGGGATTTCTATAGCCTGAGCACTAACAAAGAGCTTGCGACTTCCAATCTGCCTGGGGCTGCTGTCTGCTGCTCTGCGGGAGTTTGAAGACAACATGTATTCCGAAACAGGGGGAGGCAGAAATAAAGGGACAGGGATAGCAACAGTCTCAGGTTACAGCTTGGGTACCTTCGCTTCCTGCTTCCGAGTGACTCCAGTTGCAGTTACAATGCTTAGTTTAATCTGCTTTACAGAGCTACCCCTGCAACCCTTCACCTCAGAAGATGCATTTGAAAAACAAGACCAGTCAGCGAGGTAGGATTTGGATACGGACAGCGAGCCAAACTCCGGCATGGTGGCAAGGGATGCTGCCTGAGCGTGTAGGCAGTAGGAGGAGAGTAGGGGAGTAAGGGCACTCTGTGAGCTGATAGGAGAGGATTAAGGATTTGGCACCGAGCAAACCATTAGAGGAGAAGGACGTTGTTCAGAAAGGCGGAGTGAGGAATCTCTGCCAATGCCGTTCCCGCCCTAATGAACTGACCACGGCTGGAAATGGTTATCTTAGAACGGTGCTGAAAACCATCTACTAGGACGGACGAGATGTTTTAGGTGTTGTACGAAGGCATGAGTGACTCTTGCTGACACTGATGCTCCAGAAGCGCTTGCACATGGGTCTCGTTTTCTGTCTCACGGGAAGCAGCAGGAAAGACACGAACTAGTAATATTGAGCTGCTATTTCAGACTTGCTGCCAAGGGGTCCAGGCCGTTTATATGGCAGAGATGCCTTTGAGCCCTCGTTACCTCAGCCTCGAGTGCCTCTGCCTCCTCTCCTCCGCTGCCGTGCACTGGCCGGGGTGGGCACGTGAGGTGGGGGGCGGCCGGGGCAGAGCGGGGAGGCAGGCGGACAGCTCATGTAGAAAACAGTTTTGCTGCGCTTAGATCCTGCAGTTTTTTCTTTCCCCCTATTGTTAAGTGGCATTGAGCACCAGCAAAACAGGAAACCGCTTCCTCCAGCCGCTGACCCAGCCAACCCAGGGCAGCTGCTGGCTGCGCAGAATGGCCGCCCCACGCCACCCCGTTCCTAGAAAGTGTCTGGACATTTGGAGGAGGCTTAGGGAAGAGCAAGAAATACCAGTGAAGCTTGAATAAGCAGGTAGACTTGGCAGCTCTTACAAGAAGGTAGTCATACTGGAAATATGTAGCGGTAATGGTCAAAACTGTCTCTTTTTTTCCAAAATTAGGGCTTATGGAAGTGAGAGCAATAATGTCTGAGCCAATCCCTGTCACCTCACTCATCTGCTGACTAAGTTAATTGTCTCTTTGTTGTGCCGTGCGGCTCTTGTGTCAGACATCCTCACTCAGGCTGTGAAGAAACTATTGTTTTAGAGGCACTGCAGCTTGTGTTGTGATCCTTAAATCTCAGAAGTCCAGCCAGGTCTCGCTTTGCTGGGCAGCCTCAGCAGAGGCAGGAAATGGTGCTGGTGAGGTGGTAGGTGACCCTTTTCTTCCTGAGAAAGCAACAGCCCACCTTATCAAGAGAATATATGCTACTTGGGTTTCTGTCCTTCTGAGGAGACTGCAAATGGAGGATAGCAAAGACCTTGTGGCTTCTTTTCTAATTACACATCCCCTGGTGTTCTCTGATATCAGGGACAATGTCATCCTCCCTGGTGACATTCTGCTGACCTAGAATTCCCATTGACTTGTTTTGTTGTTGCTTTTTTGGTTTGGGTTTTTTTGGGGTTTTTTTTATAACATGGTGTGATATTCTTCATTCTGTCTCTTAAATACTTACATAGAAAAAAATAATCCTGTAACCTCACTGGGAATGTCTGGTGGAAATTTTTCACAACTGCATTTCTGTGTTCTGAAAGTAGGACACATCGACATGAAAGAAATGATGCTCAACCCAATCTCTGTCACCTCATTACTCTTGAGCTTCAACTTAATTACCTCCCTGATGCTTTGCACAGCTCTTAACCAGGTATTCTGTGTCTGCTAAGAAATCTGCCATACAAAATGAAGTGATGACTATATACCCTCTTCCTGCTGGAGAGAGGAGCTGTGAGGTTTTGTAAGGATCATTTCTAGAGCACCCAGAAGGTACATTGTATTGTACAAACAGGCCTGCTCCTGTACCGCTGGAGTTCACAGATGACTTACAAAGACTCACTGAAACCACGCTGAAAGCTCGTATCACAAAATTGGTTTGGCGATAATAGCAAAGTTTTAACCCCAGTGAATTTGTGGTTTATATTTTACATCTCCAAAGACAGACAGCTCCCAAATTCTGACCTCCCGTACACCACTATGGCTGTATTGATGCCAGTGGGATTGTGAGGAAGAAGAATTTGATGGTTTATTTTCAGAAAGTCTTTTGAGTCCCTTGTGTGAAAGTTCATACCCCAAACTGGAGGGGATATGCCTGAACGCCTTGCAGAACTTACTCCTAGCTCAAACACAGACCAAGATCCGCCATTTGAGTAGCCCTGTAACCCTCAAAAAACATGTGAGGTGTACACTGAAAATTAATTTCACATCCCCAAAAATTTAAAATACCTTAGTTTTAAGAGTAACAAATAATATGAGGTGCAACTACCAAGAAATTATAATTTTGGCCGTGGAGAAGATAAACTGGGAGTTCAACCACAATAGACATCTCTGGGTTGTAAGGATATGAGTGCATTCTGATACATTTTTGCTTGTTTCTGTATGAGTGTCTCATTTATCTGGACTCAAAACCGATGCTATTGCTAAGTCACTTCTGAAGACTCATTCTGCCATGCAGCACAGCGCTCTCAGCCACACAGCCTACGTATGTGTGTACAGCGCAGTGTTTCTTCCCAGCGGCAGCAGCAGGCAGCCGCAGACCGAGAACCGGAGAGGCTGCCGGAGGAGAGCGGCAGCGGGGACGGGACGGGACAGCTCAGCTGTGTCACCTCGCAGGTGCACTCACTCCTTCAGAACAGGCTGTTCTTACACTTCTCTCTGCTCTGCTGGCAACTGAAAGTTGTCAGGACAAATGTACCTTCAAAACACAGCGTGGATGCCCATATCACATCTTTTCTTTTTTTTTTTTTTTTTCTCTGACCTGTGTGTGTGCAGTGACACTGTTTACTGCAGTGTTTTGCATTGGTTTTCGAGGTGTCTGAGACTGTGTTTTGTTTGTCCTGTCCTTCAAAAGTAAACACATATGGTGACATGTTGCTTCTCCTCCCTAGGCCCTTCCTCAAACTCTGGGAGTTAGGTGAATTGCCCCTTTAATTTCAGTGTTCCCAGAAGTGTGTCGTGCGCTAAGCATTATTCATGGATTCATTCCGTACACATCATTGCAGGGATGCACCCTCTCTGCTGCATTGTCCCCAGGGTGAGCTGTGCTGCAGGGTTTCCCTAGAGAGCGCAGATGACACCATCAGCTCTACAGATGACCAATTCTGCATCTGGGCTGCCTTTCTTTTGGCCTTTTTTTTCCTCTCATTTTTTTTGTGAGATGGGGGCTTGTCACAAAACCATTTTGAGCATGTGTGAGACACTTAACAATACAGTAAATATACATCCCTTATCTTCCCTGACAGAGAAGCTTTCTAAAATCTGGACGGTACTTCAAAACCATGAAGCCTTTTTCCAACAAACAATCTTTTTGTGTCTCACTCCAGATGATAGGCTTTGGTTTGCACTACAATAGTAATGTGGTGCATTAGAGTTTTAAGAAACGTATCTATATCTATTTCCTGCCCTCACAAAATATAAATCACCATTAACATTGCTATTACACAACGAAAGTCAGTGCCTGTTGAACGCAAGGTTACACTAAACCTGTCTTTGAAACTAATTTTGTGTAAATAAAACATAATATTAAATAAAATAGGAGGAATTCACTAAGAGGAACAGAAATGTTTAGGAAGGAGCTCAGGGTACTTGAACTGGTTCCTAAGATGTGAGAGAACACCTGTTTCTTGAGGACAGCTTCTCTTTGGAAGTTGGCCTTCTCACCAGGGGCTCAGCAGCTTTCTGGTAGCATATCCTGGTCCCAGAAAGATCTTTCTAAAAAGCCTTGTTTAGTCCTCTGAATCGATAAGGTATTCAGAATATCTCTCTTTTGCATGGCTACCGGCTGATCAGGCAAAGAATACCGCTTTGTGCACATGTATCTGTCTTGTTCAACAGCTCTCTGATCATTGTTCCCTTGCATGTCCTTTCTTTCTTTTCACAAGGGACGCTTATAAAGAAAGTTAAGACCTGGTCTGGGGACTGACATTCACCTGTAGCCACGTAACCTGCTAATTGCTTTGTTGGAAATCTACCTACCGCTAGAAAAAACAGAGTAACTGTTCACTGCTGTAGTTAGAACTTTTCTTCTTTATATCCCTGGCGCAGAGCTTGGGGATGTTTTGGTAGCTATTCCAGGGTTAATAGTCTTTCTGCCCAACCAGCCGCTGTTAAATGTTGGCTCTCGAAGGCTTTTCCTTTGCCCATTAATCTCAGATCTGGTGAGGCCAGTACAGCAGTGAGGTGTGCATCTCTGTTTTTACAGTGCTAATGATAGACTTGTAAGGGGGGGGGGAGGCTGTTACTGGGGTTTTGCTCGAACACTGACTCTTTTTCCTGTGCATAGCTATACTTTGACGTGGTATGCTTGAACTTACAGATCAAAGAGAATTACCAAAATGATCCACTTGTGAATTGTGGGCCATTATCTGTTATTAACTCATCTTGAGCACTGTGGTGAGCAAACTGTAATTTACAGTATGTTATTACATTTCTGCTCACTGTGGTGTGCAGCAGCTGAATGTGCGTGTGTGATAGTCCATAACGAGAAGTAATCTTTTCTAGCTAATTCAATAGATCTTTGCCAACCTCTACTAAGGCTGAACAAGAATTTAACTTACTTCTAATAATTTTGTTTTTCTGCCTCCTGCCCCTCCCACCACATTTAGGAGAGGAGAAGGTTTCACCTTCTCCCTTTCTCTTCAGTACATGCTCGCTTCCAGGAAAACTTGGAAGCGCAGCAACAACCTCCTCCAGTTCTCTGCCAGATTTCCTTCAGGATTTAATGATTCAGGTGGCTTCATTTGCTAAATTTTTGCCAAAAAAAAGTAGTTCTCTACTGACACCATATAATAAAGTTGAGCAAACAGGAGGGCTGGTAGGAGACTTATTTTTATTGCCTGGCTCTAGTCACATGACAGATCAGGTTACAAAATACTAATACCCCTGCCAACTCTCAGGATCCACCAATTCCTCTTGCTACTGTTTTAATCCAACCTGTCTTTTCTTTTGTTTTCTTCTTTCTCCCTCCCTCCCCCCCTTTTTTTTTCTGAGGGCAGGGGGTGAATGGAAAGGCATTACAGTGGGGCAAGAGATAGAGTGAAAAGCAAGTATATCACGATTGGGAGTATCCCTTTAGCTCCTTCAGTGTTTGTTCAGCACTTTTTCGCCAGCTGAATAGCTTATTCCCTCTGAGTGCTGGCAGCCTTTGGCAAAAGTAAAGCAATGTCAGCATTCCCCTGTTCCATCTATTTTTTGGAAAAGAATCATTAAAAATATTCCATTTTCACCTTGTTTGCAAGTTGCATGAAGGCTTCTCCCCCAATTAAATTGTGACATTCTGGCTTGAAAAACAGCTTCAAGATGAGGAAGATAAGCTAACACACACACCCCTGCCACCAGAAAAAAAAATTAAAAAAAAAAAATCCTCCTTCTTGCTTATGGAAAGAAATTCAGCAATTCAGTGGAGCCAACTCTTTTATTAGCAGTGAGACAAATATATTTTCAGAAAAAATGCTGATAAAACAGTAGATTTGAAAAATGTAAACTTTATGCAACTCTCTGGAGTTCTTCACAGTGGTTTTCCCTTTGTCCCCTCTTCCAGCGTAGAGGAGTACCAGCAGCTTTGGTGCTACGGGTTCCTGCAAGGGATCTACCTCGGTAGTTATATGCCCACTACCTTTGTACAGTCTCTGATGCACAAGCTACATTGCTATTGATACCTCAGCTACATTAGGGTTGGCATGACTATGTCTACAGCGTGCTGAAGGCAGCCCTCAGCAACAGAAGTACCTCCTAATAGTGGGTTGAGATTTTTGTGCAGAAAAGGTATAGAAAATAACTAACTGTCTTTCTCTAGCTTTTGAAAGAAAAGCTGTGGTACAGACCAGTTCAAGGCAACACAAGGCTTCTCTGGTGAATTCAAGGGCCAGAACTGAGGCGAGAGTTGCAGTCCCGGTGTTTCAGCTACAGGACCACCCATCTTCTCTCTTGGCAAGCGGGAGTGGAAATGCACTTCTTCTGCCTTCCAGTGTCTGTGACCATGGTAGTTTCCAAGGGGGAGTATGTTGCAATTGTTTTAGTTTTTCCATTTCTGCTCTTCTTTCACAAGTTGCCTATAAAAATCTGCAACACTATTGCATCGTCCTCATTCAGGGTTCTCTTAAAAACACAACTCCCCCTCTGATTCCTGAGAAAACAACCTCCGGTAATTAGGAGTTTGTTATGGCTGCAACTGGGCAGGGTTAGAGAAAGTATGTAGGCAAGGACTCCTGGCATCCACCTGTCTTCACTTGTGGACACTGACTGTAGGGTTTTAGGGGCAGGGACCATCGCTTTGTACAACTGTACAGGGCTTTGGCCTGTCAGTTCTTAGGACCACAGCGCTGATGATGTCCCCTTAGAACGCCCATTTTCAGAAGACTTAAATAACATATATTCCTCAATTCAGTTTTTATGAGTTTTTAATGCTATGAGAAACAATGAAATTTATTTTTCTGCAGTCTTTCCTTCTCAACTGCAAATAATACAAGTGCAAAAACATCAGGAGGATAATACCATCCACAGTTAGGGACAGGTAGTGTTGGTTCTCTACACTTGCTTTGACTCCAACATAATGGAGTTAATTTAATAAACTGGTAGATCTGGATAAACCACGGTCGTGTTGTGATGACCTGCTTCTTGGGTATTTGTTCCCTTGTTCTGTAGACAGCTTCATTTCTGTGTGTGCAATCACAGCACCCTCTACTGCCTCTCGGTTAACCTGCAGAAGGACAGCAAATGATTGTAAACCCTAAAAAGGACTTTTGGGGTGACTGGACTACCCGATTATGAAGTGTTGTTTTATGCATGAAACACCACCCCCACCGTGAGAAGGTATTTCAGTTCTGTCCAGAATGCAGTCCTGAGCTCTGAAATGAACAGTATGAATTCCTCAAGGGCTCAAGCACCTATCAGCCTGAGAGCAGTTTTCCCTTTTTAGCAGTGAGGCATTATCTTCCACTTCCGTTAGGTCCATGGAAGGAAAAAAAAATATCAAATTTCCTAGTGAGAAACATGAAAAGGCACTAGATCAACTGCTGCTTCTGTGTGTTCCCAGATCAACCTGGGATGGGCAGAAAACTCCCTCTTTCCAGTATCTGCCCCTCCGGAGCTTCAACTCGCCCCACACAGACACCATTTTCCTCATTGCTGCTTCTTGTACCAGCTAGAGATCTTGTTCATTTAGCCTCAGTCACACCCCTCGCCCTGCGAGCCTTCTGCCAGCCATACTCAGCCGCCAAGACCCTTCACACCAGCCATTTCAGCGCTTTGCTGGAAATGACCGCCGGTTGCACTTCTGTTTTCTCGGGAAACTGATGTGGCGGCTTGCGAGATGTTTGCAGGGCCTGGGGACGCTCCCGCACACGCGACTCCCAACACCCACCCCAGCGAGCGGGAAGCATCGAGTTAAAGCCGGCTTATGGCCTCCCACCCCCGACACTTGTGCGGTGCCCAGGCAAGCGTCCCGCAGCCACCCGCGGGCGCACCGAGGCCTACTCGCAGGCCGTGGTTGGGGCCCCGAGTCCCGTGAGGCCGCAGGGATGTGGCCGCCCGGGTGAGGCAACCACGGGCCCGCCGCGGTGACGCAGGGTTTGAGGGGCCGAAGCCCCGGCGCCGCTCCTCCAGGCTGCGCGCACAGCCGTGGTTCGCCTGGAGAAAACCCCGCACCGCGGCCGTTACCGGACAGCCGGGGTGCGGGGGCGTCTGTATAACGGCTGCGGCTGCAGCGCCGGCCGGAGCGGAGCCCCACAGATCAGGCACCCCGTCTCGGATCAGGCACCGGCTGCTCCTCCCCCGGGGAGAACGGAGGGGCGGCGCAGGGCACGGCCCGGGCCCGCAGGCCTCCTCCTCTCCCGCCTTCGGCTACGGGGCGGGCAGCGGCCGCGCGGGGCTGACGTGGCGCTCCCCTCCGCGGGGCGGGGCCTCGCTGCCGCGCCCCGCCCCCTCAGCGCGAGGCGCTCTCCGCCCGCTCCGTTCTTCCAGCGGCGCGAGCGGCTTGTGGGTGTTGCCGCGTGCGCGGGCCCGCCTCGTGCCGTGGTGTGCGTGCGTCCGTGCGTGCGCGTGGGTGTGCGCACGTACGTGCGGCGCTTCCGGCCGGCGGAGCAGGATGGTGCTGCTGGAGAGCGAGCAGGTGGGGCTGCCCCGGCCGGCCCCGCGCGGGAGCCGTGGGCGCGGGAGGCCCCCGGGGAGCTCAGCCGGTCACCGGCCGCGTGGGGTGTGCCCCGTGCCGGCTGCGGTGGGAGCGAGGCCCCGCAGTGCCGCGGGGTGCGCCAGGCCCGCGCAGGGCCGTTCCCTCGCCTGCCCCGGCGGCGGGGGAGGGGAGCGAGCATCGTTGTACCCGCTGACTTGGGCGGGCAGAAACGGCCGCGGTGGGTCCGGGCGGGGCTTGGGCCTCGTTTTCCGGAGCAGAACCTCGGGCTGGGCCGTTCCTGGCTGGGGCCTCGTGTCCTCCAGCTTCAGCGTGGGGAAACCCGGGAATTGTTTCCTTGGGGCTTATCCCCGCGGGGCTGGGAGAGCCCGGCCGGTGGTAGCGGCGCCGCCGGAGCGAGGCCCGCTCCCCGGGCAGAGAGCGGCTGGGCTGCACAGGGAGCAGACGTAAGGGCCGATGCGGTGGTGGCCTCCAGCCGAGGATGGGGTTTCTTTCTCTTGCAGTTCCTGACAGAGCTTACCAGACTCTTTCAAAAGTGCAGAACTTCGGGGAGCGTTTTCATAACGCTGAAGAAATGTAAGTCTTAAGTTTGCTACCGGAGTAAAGAAGCGTTCATCTAAATCAAACTTGCAGTGTTGTTACCGTGTATTTTAAAAGATGCAGTCGTAATTCAGTGTGTCTGAAAACAAGAGTAGTCGTATGGACAAATCAGTCATCTCAGCTGCAGTACTAATAACCTTGAAGTAAGACTGTATTTCAAACTGCAGGAAATGTTGGGACTTTCTAATTATTAAACAATAACTGGAAATCCTTAGATTTCTATAAAAGGAGAATTACAGTGTTGCTTTTGTGTGTTTGTGTTTCTCTGTTTTTTGGCCAGCTGGTGCTACTTGAGAAGTCGTGTCCTAGCCTGCAGTTTGACATGCCTTTAAAACATACTGCTGCTGAAGCAGGCAGTTAATACAGCATGTCAGGGGAAGGCTTTACGTTTTCTTCCTGGGCAGCTGTAGTTATGGAACAGATCCTTCCGGGGTTACAGCGGAAAGGGTCTGTCAACAATTTGGCAGCCACATCAGTTCAGATAGCCTTAAATTCCAAGGTGTTTCACAGATCTCCTCACGGGCAGTTTTTAATATCTCATGTCAGGAGACATCTGGTGATTTTAGTGAATAAACATTCTCTGTCTTCCAATGCAGATGATGGCCGAACAAAACCAGTCCCACGCAAAGGCCACGTAGAAAGTTTTGAACCAGCAGACAATAAGTGTCTTCTAAGAGCAACTGATGGAAAGAAAAAAATTAGCACAGTGGTAAGTGACAACTTTGGGTTAGAAAGATTAGTGGCCCTACTTGTCTTTTATTTAATTTTTATTTAATATTTTAAGTAAAATTTGTCTTTACATGAATTTCATGAGAGCTACCGTCTTCATTCCAGAGAAATCATATGGTAGGTGAAGCTGGGATGCCGAAGCGTTACACTTACGTGAAGTCTTAATGCTTACGCTCGGCATTACAGATGGGACAGTACTTTACAGTTTTGCTCTGTATGCTGGATTTTGCTTCAGAGCGGTATTGCAGGACAGCAGAAAGGGACCCTGCCTGTTTCTGGCAACCTTGGCTGTTGTGTTTTGAGTCGGGTGAAATTGTTTGGAGGGAAGGGAAAATCTGCTTCTGGAGACGTGGGGAGAAGAACACAGGGCAGATACGAGGACAAATGGTGTGGCTCCAAGGAGAAGAGAGGTCCTGCATACCTAACAGTTTGTCAGGTGACAGAGAAAGAGGTTGTTTCCTATAGACCTCAATGCCATTACTAAACGTTCTTACAACCCCGGAACGAACTGAATGTTCTCAGACTGTGCAACAGTAGGAAGGGGATCCGTGTTTCCTGGCAAGAACGTGTGTGCATGGGTAGACTCTTCTAAGCCTTTGAGCTATTTGTATTACAGGAAACATTAACTAGAAGTTGAAAACCTGATGTGTGTTTACTTTGAATGAGAGATTAGGAAAGGCTTTAGCTGGCTTCAGCTCTCCTCTGTGATGTAACCCAAGGAAAAATGTTACTTTGAGAAATAGTTGAGAGAATCTGGGCTGCAATGTATTTTTGTGGCCCTACAAGTAAATAAAACATTTCTTCGTGTTCTTCCCATTTGAAAACGCGTGGATTTGGGATGAATGGCCTCCAGGGAATTTTGTTAATCAAGTAAAGAGCGTTCAGTTTTCGGTGAAGTCCTATGACGTGTCAGTACAGCCTGCCCACCACTGAATGTGATGAGTTGATCCAACTGCTGCTAGAAAGACTAAGTTGGCACTGATGGGTAAACACTTACTGATACTTGGTTTTGTAATAGAAGCCACTGTCTTCTTGGTTAACCTCCAGCATTGCTTTTGTAGGTGAGCTCAAAGGAAGTCAATAAATTCCAGATGGTAAGTTTTGTCTGCCTTTTATCTTCCTTTTCTCTAGGTATTGGGGAGTGGTCAGCAGGAAGCACTGGACAGCTGTGAATGAGTTGATTCAGTGCTGAACTGCCATACAGATTAACCTTAGGCTACCCATCTATCTGCATTTGTTTAAAAAAAAAAAATACTAGTGTAGGGTGGAAGAGCATGATTCTCTGAGAAAAATGCAGATACCTATCCATTAGCAATATGTAAAATGTTACCTCTAATGTGTTACTTAAGTACTTATTCTTTTAATTGTTTCAATTGTTTCAGGCATATTCAAATTTGCTGAGAGCCAACATGGATGGCTTGAAGAAAAAAGACAAGAAAAGCAAAACCAAGAAGAGTAAAGCAACACAGTGACGGAACAGCGTCCTACCATCACTGTAACAGACTTGACCCTTGCTCAAAGCAAAGTCCATTTCTTTTTGAATTACCACTTGTCTTTGGCTTTCCTTCCAGCAGGATACTGGGGTGCGATCGGTACTTTTGTTTAAACTGGGAGCAGAAGGTGCTTTCTATGGATTGTTGTATGGCAGGAGTATTTACAGGCTTATACTGAAATAGCTTTACACTCGGCTGCCAACTAGTTGTGTACTTCCACTGCTGTTTGTTTTGTATTATACAAGCGGGCAGTGTAAAACCTGTTTGGGAGGGTCACACAGGGTGAAGAAGAGAAATGCACCATACCAGGAGCAAAATAAGACTGGAGCAGGCGTCTCAGTGACAGATGCCCAGTTTTATAGGTAAACCTCAGTAGTACTAGGGAAAGTGGGTGCCAACACATTATTAAGAACAGCAGCTTTCCTGTTTCTGTCTTATTTTGAGGGACATGTCTACATGATGCAGTGCAGATACCCCTACGGCAGCCAGCACAGTGCTTGAGCTGTTGCAGAGTCAGGCAGCTGTGCCTGTGCTCTGTGCTGATCCAGCTGTGCTGAGCCTGGTTCAGGGTGGGGGGAGGGCAGGACTCTGCATCATGTTCCCTTCAGACATGGCTTAAAAATGCTCATGTCATCTAAAGTTTTTTTTAAAGCTTCATCCTTCAGTATATTCTTAAAGTAGCTCCTTCGTATGAGCAGATGTAAAAGGTGAATACTTAATTGTTACTATTAAACACAATGAGAAATGATTTGGTTGTAATGACTGATGTGACTTGTCTTAGTGAATCGCTAGGAACAGTATGGTTATCTGTGCCTTTAGGACTGACTCCTCTGATGCTGCTTTGTGTGTTGCTGTTAAACTTCCACAGTTCTCAGAAGTTCTTGGGTTTGTCTTTAAAGTTACCTCTTTACAGATTTTAACTTTGCCCTCTTTACTATAAGAAAAGGGCAGAAAAAGTATTTCTTAATGCAGCAAGCCTGCAGTACTAAAGGCAATCATTTGAGTTAGAGAAAGAAACAGGAGTAAGCTGTTTAAATAGAAGGTACCAGGTGGGGAAGAAGGGTAAACACTAGTCTGTTTCTAGAAATCCCTCACTCTTCTGCATATTCACTCCAGTATTATAAGTAGTTTGATGTGAAATGCAATGCAGAGTTAACTATGGCTGCTGTACCTCATTGTTTTGGGTTTGCGTGGCAAGGTTTTGGTAGCAGGGGGGGCTACAGGGGTGGCTTTTGTGAGAAGCTGGTAGACGCTTCCCTCATGTCTGACAGACCAATGCCAGCCGGCTCCAAAACAGACCTGCCGCTGGCCAAGGCTGAGCCCATCAGTGATGGTAGTGCCTGTGGGATAACATAGTTAAGAAGGGAAGGAAAAAAAACCTAGCGGCAGCTTTTGCAGCCAGAGGAGTGAGAAGATGTGAGAAACTGCAGACATCAAGGTCAGTGCAGAAGGAGGGGGAGGAGGTGCTTCAAAAGCTGGAGCAGCGATTCCCCTGCAGCCTGTGAAGACCAGGGCGAGACAGGCTGTCCCCCTGCAGCCATGAAGGATGATGTGGAGCAGAGATTTCACCTGCAGCCCATGGAGGACCCCACGCCGGAGCAGGTGGAGACACCTGAAGCAGGCTGTGACCCAATGGGAAGTCCACACTGGAGCAGGACCTGTGGCCCTGTGGAGAGAGGAGCCCAGGCTGGAGCAGTCTGCTCCTGAAGGTCTGCACCCCATGGAAGGGACCCACGCTGGAGCCATTGGTGAAGAACTGCAGCCCGTGGGAAGGACTCACATTGGAGAAGTTTGTGGAAGACTGTCTCCTGTGAGAGGGACCCCACACTGGAGCAGGGGAAGAGAGTGAGGAGTCCTCCCCGTGAGGAGGAAGGAGCAGCAGAGACAACATGTGATGAACTGACCACAACCCCCATTTCCTGTCCCCCTGTGCTGCTGGCAGGGGGAGGAGGGAGAGAATTTGGGAGGATTGTTGAGCCCAGGAAGTAAGGGAGGTGTTTTTAAGTTTTGGGTTTATTTCTCATTGCTCTACTCTGTTTTCTCAGTAATAAGTTAGATTAATTCTTTTTTTCTAAGTTGAGTCTGTTTTGCCCATGACGGTGAGTGATCTCTCCCTGTCCTTACCTCGACCCAGGAGCCTTTCATTATATTTTCTCTCCCCTGTCCTGCTGAGGAGGGGAGTGACAGAGCAACTTTGGTGGGCACCTGGCCTCCAGCCAGGGTCAACCCACCACACTCATCTTCAGATTTGCTCAACTTTACTTTTCCTGATGGGGTTGTGTTAGCAGTTTCGCTTCAAGAAGATCATTACAAGATTTCCATCATTATTGTGGCTTTAACTTCAAGCTTAATCTGTCTTAGGTCCTTCAGGTCTGAAACAAGTTTTTCCTGTATCAGGTTTTACTTCACCTCCCAGGAAGCTGCTGCTTGATTTGAATGCAACAGTACAGGCAGAGCAAGCACAGGCAGCCAAGCTTGCAACTCTCTCAGCTTAAAAATCTGTCTTTTATACAGAAATTAAAACAGTAGGCTTAAAAAAACCCTCAAAAAACCCGAACAAACCACAAAAAGCTTGTAATACATATTTCCAGAAGGCTCAGTAGCCAAACCTTTTATTACATAAAAACCCTTCTTCAAAAAAGTTTAAAACCAGTTAGAGTTGAAGATAACTCATTCTCTCTAATCCTTGAACTGAGTTTCTCATTTCAGTACTACTGTTGCACATTGACATAAAAGGCATTCTGAAACTGTATTTTTTTTTTTTAAAAAGTAGTTTTACACCAGACAGCTGATAATATCTTTTGTGGCATAAGGGGCAAGAATTACATGGTAATTTGTATCTGTGGCTGTAGTCAGACTTGCTCCTAAATTGCCTATAAAACATTTATTTCCACTTTTTGATGTAAATTTACAATTTTATATTACACATGAAATTCAATCTGGACACATAAAAAGGCAGTAGTTGCCTGTCTTGCATTATTACAGCTTTTTAAAATTCCTTTTGACAAAACACTGTTGTCTTAGTAAAAGCATCCCATAAAAGATGCTTTAAGCACTAAAACAAAACCTTGTATTCGTCTCGGTAACTGTACAGGATAAGCGCAGGAACCCTGCGGAGGGAAGGAAAAGAGAGAATTTTTAAACTTTGAAACTGCAGATCCAAAAAGCTACACTACCTGTGGCAAATCTTAGCAATAAGCCAATAGCAAAGATGGAGTAGAAAAGGAGTAAGTCTTAGTTCCTTTGGCTATGACTGAAATTTTCTCCTTCGTTCTCTTTCCATTTATCTAGCCTGTTTAGTTTTCATTCAGCGATCTGAAGGCATACAGCTAAGCACTGTTCTGTGTGTGAGCATCAAATGGGAAAGGAAGACTTCAGCAGGGACTGTGTTACGTTGCATAGGATATTATTCATATGTAGTAATTGGGTTCTGTTGCTCACAGTCTTGCAAGCCACAGGAAGAAGAAGAAAAAAGTTTCACTTGATATTTCATTCTTTTAGTAAACATCAGCAGCAATGAAGCAATTTTGGTGCATCTCTAAGAAAAAGGAATCCAAGTCAATTTTTAGTTTCATTTAAAGGTTAAGTAGTACCTTCAGGCTGAACATAGGTTTAAAAAAATGTATTATAAATGAAACCCGCAATAGGACATAAATACCCAGGTCATGCTTAACTGTACCACTATATGCAAGAGTTGAGAATTAGAAGCTTAAAACTGGATGTGCCCGGAGTGTTTCTGTCTTGCCAGAATCCAACAAGGAGACTATGAGTTGAACATAAATGTTTCTACACTTAGAAACAGGCTTTAATGTACATGTTGGGAGAGCAGGCATCATGTTCACTTAAAGCTGGGCAGTCTTGTCAGCTGTGCCAGATTCCCATTCCTTCAAAGCAGGAGGAATTAAATGTGTTCATGAGTTTTAAAAGGCAAGCTGTGTCCCTCCCATGAGAAAAGAGACTGACTATGTAGTAGAATAGCAGTATACCTGAATGTATATAATATAGAGTTGTTTGCTATTCAATTTTATGAACAAAGCAAGTGAGATAACAGTGGGAAACACATTTTTTAATTTCTTGAAAAGGCTTATAAAAATGAAGAATTTACGTGGCAAAGAATTTACATTTTACCACAACTGAGGATTAGACAACCAGTAAACTCTTCCCATAGCACTCAAGGGACTACACACATTTCCTGAATGTTTCTTTTTTCCTCAGGGAGAGGGAAAGGGAAGACAAATTAAGAGCAGCTTATTTAGTAAAGTTTGAATGCAGAAAATACTTGAGATGTTTTCTGTACAACGTAAGAACTTAATAAGTTTACCTCTTTTCCATTTTGATACTGTAAATTTCATCACAAATTGCTTGTAAGTATGAACATCTCTGTTTTGGCCATCGTGACATCAGTTGTCTCACAGTAGCATCAAAGGCGTGTCTATCTCTATCAAACTAAGAAAAATTGACAAGGAACTATGATCTAGTTTTACATTCTCTTGTGAAGGAAATACTCTCATTGTGTAATGTCAATGCTCCTTAATTAAACAGGGTGCAAACAAACTTCATATGAACAACATGTGCCACGATTTAAAATTTTTTTTTTTTTTTTAAGAAACCGATGACTGAATTCTTACTACATTTTCTTAACACAGATAGTTTAACGATAAAGAGGCATACACAATGAAATCCAGTTTTGCAATGCTGGACAGAATATGAGAACTGTGGCGTAACTGTGGTCAAAAGTGAATGATGCAAGCTGATCATGTGCACTTTTTTTTTTTCCCCCAAAGTAAAAGGTGATAAACTATCTCCATGATTTGGATAGAGTGTGTGAACTAAGTATTTTGAAAATATTTTCAAGTGTTTCACTGAGGTCTGATTACCAGAGCAGCACTGCTTCAGAGCAGCAGATGTAAAGTATGAAAGTACTAAATCCACTTCCAGGCAGGATGCCATTCTGGAGTTTTTTTGGAGGCTGGGGAAGCATCCCCCTCTCTGGTTAAAACTTCTGACTTTAAAGATATTGCTGGCATTGGAGGAAAGAAAAGAGCTTTGTCGAGCAGTTTCTGAGTTAAAGGTATCAACATAATACTTATACATCCCCTTTTTATCTTGGCTTCACTAAGAGATGTTTCAGCTACTGTACTCAAAACAACTGCCTCTGTATTTTGGGTCTTTCATTAACAGCTTCAAGAAACACCTTCATTGAAACTGCTATTAATACTTATTGATTTCTGAAAATAAGCAGTAAGACAATCTCAGTTAACTGTTCATGGGGGAAAAAAACCCCACAAACCACAACAGAGCTTCCTAATGGTGTCTTGTATAATGGACATTTGACAAAAGGATTTTTCTAGCCTCAGTTAAGCTCCTTAGGTAAAAAAATCCTTTCGAGTTTTAAAGCCTAATTCAAACTCCTTGAAGGACAAAAACTACAATGGTGAATTTTACATTCCACTTAATTAGGAACAGATTTATCATCTATTACTCAATTAAGAGTTTTAACACCAATACTTAATTGCTTACCTCTAATGATAAGAAGTGTATCACAGTTGCTTTTGGCAGATCTACCTGTAAAAATATCATCAAGAAATCAATACTTAACAGTTCTTCTGTTATCAGTGTGCCAACTAGACATTAGCTATACTGAAGGGAGTCAGACTTTTTGATTTCCAAAGAAGCATTCGTGCTGATAGAACTGGGAATTTACCAAGGTTTTAACCATTTTACACAAACTGTTCATGACATTCTATCATGGAAAGTTCCAAACAGGCACAGGCAAGCAGGCAGTATGTTTACTGAAAAGCATTTTCAAGTCTTTTGTGACGGTCGGCAAACTCTAAAAGCCGACAACAGCTATGTTGGTTTAAATGCAAGAGCTATACACAAACAACAGCTATGTTGGTTTAAATGCAAGAGCTATACACAAACAACAGCTATGTTGGTTTAAATGCAAGAGCAAATCTAGCAGGAACAAGTTATTAAATCTACCACAGTAGCTAGCATAAGTACAGCCTAAGAATTCACAACTAAATACTTGTTAAATTGTGTTCTGTGCAACTGTCCCATACACACAATTGGAGATACTTTTCAAGTATTAAAGAACATGCCATGGGCCTTGTTTAACTAGAAGTTTTGTTCATTTGGTATCTCTAAAGTGAGGCTACTGGCAGTAGTTTGTTCCAAACAGCAACTGCATCATCCCATTCAATTAAGAATTTGAAATTAATTCAAGCTTCTGCCAAATACTTACCGCTAAAATCTCAATCTCACTTGTTTTCTGTTGCAGGCTAGAAATGAATGTCTGAAGTCTTGTTTGCACCTGGCAACAAAAGATGGGCAAAAGTAAAATACACTGCTTCTGTGACACAGGTTTGGAACACTTATTTTCTGTTTCATAGATGGTGAGAACAGAAGAGGCTGCTTCTAACACAAGAGGTAGAACTACATCATCTTTAAACTAAAATTCACATTTAATATAACTTTCAGTAACAATTCCACAACAATCCTTGATGAGTAGACAGGAAGGAGACTGGGGCTGAGCCACTCTTGCAGCAGTGGTAAAGACTTGACAATACTGGTACTGTACTAAAGCAGACAGAACCGCATGTTACAATGTGAATTATCGCATGCGTAGTTAAAAATTTCCTTTCTGGGTGTTAGATAACTTTTCAGAGGAATGTGAGAGCCTGTGACTGGATACAGTGAATCACCTCTAGCTGAAGAGGGACGACTGATTGGAAAGGCAAACCAAAGTACGGGTCATGCCTTGTAGCACTTTCTTCCAGAGCAAGCCAGTGATCCTGCAAAGGTAGCACTTCACAAATGGTAGTTGCAGCCTTGCACTACATTGTCTTTTGTACCTTGGAAAGATGCTTTTATATATATCAAAAGCCTGAAAACAGCAAGTCTGTTTCGCTCAAAGCTCAGAGAATAGCATGAACTTCTTTATTTGGGTTCCAAGAACTACTCACAGGGGGGACTTTTTGTTGCACACCCAAATTTGGACTGAAGAGAGGGTAACATTACAATTCTGTTTTACCATGTACTCTAAATATCTTGAGGCCAATAATCTTAAGTGAGCAAACTGACATTTGTTTCTAGCATCATTTAATCTTTTCCACATTATTATAACATCCCATTTTAAGCAGGGGTTCTTGTTTTTAAATCTGCAATTTTTTCTTAGGCCTTTAGTTTGAGACAACATAATGAATTACACTGAGTATCTCATACAAACATATTAAAAATTAAAAGTATGCTGAACTGCACCTTTAGCACACTTCAGCATTTACTAAAAGAAAAAAAAAAAAAAAAGAAAAAGAAAATTCCAGAACCATGGTTCCTACTCAAGTAAGATTTCTAATATATGGACAATGATGGCTGAGCCACAACCATGTCACAGATAATCCCCAAGATCCAAAATGTTAAAAAAAGATGGTCTTTGCGTTCAACCTTTTGTGTTGTTCATAGTCTATTTTATGAATAAAGAACAAACAGGATGTATTACTGTAGGTTAGGTGATAGTGAAAATATGAATTCTACCATTCCTGAACTTCTAAGGATCACTTCTTAATACTTATTTGATGTCTGTACCTGGATTTCTTGACGATGCCTGGCGCTGGCAGATAATTTTTCAGGAGCTATTACACTAACGTTAGGCACTACAAGAGTTCCATGTGATTCAAATGCACCTAAAATGCAAATATGTAGTGTTAGATTATACTCTTTCTTTATCCAAGTAGCAGCAAGAAACAGAAAATTCACAAATATTAATAAGCTAAGATCTGTATAGTATAGGGTTTGAAAAGCAGCTAAAAAAGCCCAAAGTCAGTCAGGTAGGTAGGACAGTGAAACATGTGCATGTAAGTTCTCAAATGCTGACTTCTGACTTTGAAGGACTCGTTGGTAAGACTAAGAAATTTGGTATTTTACATCAGTGTCCCCTGAAACTAATAAAAGGTTCCAAATGGTTTGCAGAATTTTACAGAATAATGTAGCATACCTAATATTTAAAAAAAAAAAAAAAAAAAAAAAGCTATTACAAGAATGAGGCAACTATTTAATGGTCAGTCTCTTAGCAGAGTCAATAACAAAAGAAACAATAAACCCCAGGTCCCAGGTCCCCCAAATAACAAGAATTAAAATTTGAAATGGTTTATTTTGAAATCCAAATTGCCACTTCTGGTAATCACGCACACGCACACAAAAACCCCACCCAAGTTAAACATGGCCACCTCTCTCCCTCACTGTTATGCAAGGGGGGGAAAACTGTTTCTTAAAAAAACAAACCCCCCAAAAAACCAACCCACCAAAACACCACCAGCACCACACATTGTGTCAGTACTTAAGAAAATAATTATCAAAAATGCCAAACTTTATCCCTGCAACAAGTACTTAATTCTGTTTTTATATACATGCTTCTATTATCAGACTTATTGCAAATCTGTAGCCAGAAATGTAAAGGCATTTTCACTTGAAGAAAAAAAAAAATCTTAGGTCAATGTACATGGGGCTTAACACTGTAACAATCACAGGCCACATCATTTTTCATCAAGATGACACTTAATTTCTCCTCAGGTAGGAAATCTTTGTGGTTTTTGGCTTTTCCCCCCTCCTGAATCACTGCATCAATGAATGCTTATAGGGGGAATATTCTGTCTGTTGGTCTGAGCACTTATTTTGTTAGTCTGGAGAAAATTTCAGTTTTAGATCACCTGGGACAACATTTCTGATTAGGAGGAAGTGTCTCTAACCAGAGGCACTGCTAAAACACATTTTCTTGCTCTGACTTTGGTAATACTTTTAAAATTTGTGTTCCAGCAATATTTTCTTATAAAACAGTTTTTAAGCAGAAAGAAAAACAGTTTGGGTGTTCTATAACTAGAGACTAAATACCTGAAATATTAGTAAATGATCCCTTTTGATTTGGTACTGAAAGATTATCTGAGGTTTCTCTAAAAAGAGACAAAGACAGATAGGGAAACAAATTTACAATAATGAAGAAATACTGTAATAATACATGGTCTCAGATTATCATACAAACATAGTTATTTCATTCCAACAGATAAAAAAAATTTATGGAGACTTCCTAGCACATATGTACAGACTAAATTCTATTCTGAAACAGACAGGAAATTATAGAGAGTTACATTACAAAATCAGATCTAGAAGTAATCTTTAGGTTTCCTATGGATACAAAAAAATGTGTTCCCTATCATGCAAGTGTGACTTAGATCCTAATACTAGAATACACTGTAAGATTATTATCTCTAAGTTAATAAATTTAATCTACAACTTCTTACAGGTTTCTGTGAGATACTAAAGTATCAAAGTAACAGTTAAGATCACACATATTCAAAGAAGCTTTCAATAATTCATTTGGATCCCTTTACTTTCCACATTCTGGCTTCATTAACGAAAAAATCTGCCAGTGTTATTACAATCACAGTTACTGCATTTCTTGGTTTAGTGTTGCCAAATACGGGGTTTTCTGTATTGCATTCTCAGGATCTAGAAATAAGGTAACTTTCAGAAAGAATTATTTTCTCTCACAGCTTCTAATAGATGCTGTAGATCTGTCACAGAACACATGAAAATCAGGTTAGTTGTGAAGTTAAATGCCAAGAGTGGCTGAGGCCAGAAAAAGGAGAACGAAGAGGTGGGTGGCAGATGTCAGCCGCCTGCACAAACTGGTGTTTGAGTTCACCATTTCTCAGCTTAACGGCTTCATTCATTGTTAGGTCCATTCGGAAATACTATATACGTCAAACCTGTTAGTTTCCGAATTCTAGTTTGTGTGAATAAAGCCACGTCTGTTCCCACTGTCATTACATACATACATATATATTTACACACATGTAAATATATATAGATGTGTGTAATTTACAAAAAGGGATATGTGTGAATAATGGCCATACTGCTTATGCACATAGGTGTGACTGTAGCCTCTCCAGTGATTTCCATACTACCTTCTATCAGTGACAAGAAATAGTAATTTCAACAAAGATAGGATGATGGGATGTTGCTGTGTACCCTGAGTCTTTGCCAGGCACTACTTTCACTTGTAAGTATGCCAAAGTGTACAGGTGTGCTACCATTACACTTTTACCGTATCAACACTGCCTCAGAATGAAAGGGATTTGCTGCTTTAATTCTTTGATTACACAGTACACAAACTTAATGGACTTCTGGTCAGTAACAGGGACTTGCTGGCAGCCCTGCCATACAGTACTAGTGTTCTAGTAGCATTTGAGCTAGGTAACTGTGTGGCCTTTTCATTTATGAAGCGTTATGGATGTTTGAATGTAACAGCAGCTAGGGAAATCAGTCTCTCTCTTAACCTCAACAAAATTCTATAAGCAAGCCTTGTGCTTTCTTTTCCCCTCAAAAGGAAATCAGCAAAGCTCTTATTCTTTATCGAATAAAATCAAGGTTTACCTGAGTATGTTTTAAAATGATTTCATTAAAACAAACATACATTCACTTCTGATTTTGACTATTCACATCGACATGTTATGCTACTTACCTACTAAATCTTTCGTCACAGATTCTAGTTTTCAGTTTCTGGATCAGGTGATCTACTAAGTCAGATTCTAAAATCCTTTTCTCCGTCTGTCTGTCTTTCTCAAAGGACTTCACCTATGATGTAGTTCAGTGGTTCTTAAAATGGCATATGAATAAACCTCTTAAATTTAATCAAAACCAAACTGGATTATTCACCCATTAAAGGTACAACAGTCAAAGGGAGGCAGCTATCATCATTACCAATCAATCACTGCCAATTAAATCTTTGATTAGATTTTTTTTTTTTTTCCCAACTGACTGATTTCCTCTGCATTCCCAAAGCTTAAACTAGCTTGGCTATCTGTATTTAATATGTGGCAATAATTTTTTAACAGAATGGTTTATAGGTGCAAATACCATAATAATGAAAGCATATTTGGGTTTTGGCCTTTTTTTTTTTTTTTCAGTTACGGCCTTATTCCAAAGCTTGCCTTTCAGTTTGCAAGAGTTAGACTCAAATGTTCAAAACTTAGAATATCTGCTCCATCTCTCCTGGGAAGAGATTAACCAGTACCACCACCATTCACCTCATTAGCATGTTTCATTGGTTTTGCTCCAATAACGCCATATGTAAAAGAATGTTCTGTAGTAGTTTTGTTGAAGATATATCGCATTCTCATCATCAAAATCGACTTGTTCATACAGTTATTGCACAGTTACTTGCTATCTCTGTTACAATGACAAGCGGAGTGAATAACAAGTGAAAAATATTTTAGTAATGCTCACTGGCTAGGTAACATGGCCACGCCAGATGCTGTCAAATGATTACTTTTTTTCAGTCAAAGAATAAATCTTTATTCAAAGAATAATGATATTTTTTCCTAATGATCCAGAATCAAGAATATTTTAAAACTTCTATAAAGGTATCAGAACCACAGGCTGCAGACAGAGGCGAGGAGTATGGTTCAGACTCTGGCCATTAGAACTACATGGAGGTTTTTAGATTTACATTTTAGTTTTTGTTTTGTAACATGGAAAGCTGTCAATTGGAAAGATGACAGAGCCAACTAATTCATTTTGTAGATTCAAATAAATCAGAGACAACAAAAACCTTTTTCCACTTAAAGACACTGATGACTAACTCAAGCAATGTTTGCACTCATTTTCAGACATTCCCAGATAATGAAGTCAGTGAGTAACAATGTTATGGAGGAATAAAAAGCAGGCTTCTTCAGAAGATCTTTCTACTACTTTGCAGCTGAAACTGTATTTACCTGAATTCCATATACTTAAGTATTTTTTTATGATCATTATTATTTTTAATAAAAGAAATGCAGATTATAAATATGAAGTACGATTGAGCGTCCTTTGGTTCCACGCTTACCTTCACATGACTTCCTTCTTTATCTGACACAAGCGCCACATATGTAATCCCGGAGCATCTGCAATATTCCTGCAGTTCTTCCTGGGACTAAAATGGGAAGAGGGAAAGGGCAATGGGACAGAAATTTGAAGGATTATAAAATGATCACTTAAGTAATCAGAGTTTCTCATCCTTAATTAAAATAACTTGATATGCAGCAATTACACTGATCATATAAGCTTCTGAGTAGGGAAAGCGTTATTAACAAGTCGAGGAGGTGAAACTTCATTATGCATGTATTTACCCACCTAATGCTCCTTAAAAGTTGAAATCTAAGTCTACACTAGACAGAGAGAATACCTAGGCTCTGCAGTCCTGGTACCCACACAGAAGGGCTAGCTGGATCTAGAAGTCCAGGGTCTAGAGAAATGTAAAAATGTCCATCAGTTACCAGCCCGCTGTGTGCAGCTTTCAGTAATAGCTCAGTCCTGCGTAACTAGTACTCTGTCATCAAAGCTGACTCCAGGTGGGTTTCATGTAAACCTGAGGCTGACTGACATTCTCAGTGCTGAGCTTCCTGAAGGGCTTGCTATGCTGACTTAGCAGTGGGTTGCAGGGCAGCATTAAGCAGAAGCAAGAACTACCCAAATCTTCATTCCTTAACAATCACAAGGAAAAAACCCAGAGTGATCATAGGAAAAACCTAACGATACGGATTTCTTTCAATTTTGAAGGACTGAAACTGTCAGAAATGTTATGGAAAAAGATTACAAAAACCATCAGCCAATTAAGTGAGTGAGCTCAATACTATCTGGTGTGCAGCACATGACTCTGAATGGGCAACTCCATACTGTTTCTTTTGTTAGTCACAAACTGGCATACTTGAAGGTGAACCAGACTCAAAAACCTCAGATAACTGCCACCACTATTAAAAGGGACTTCAGCATTGTCACGTAACTCACTACTCCAGTGAGGTAGTAGTGGTTAAAGGTCCACTTGGTTTCAACTGGAGAAAAAAGGGCACAATTCAGCTTGCCACTCCTTCTCCTTCCTACCACGTATCTCTCCAGGGACTACATGGGGATCCTGTGGTGTATCTAGTAGCTCAGTTCACTCACTAATCCATGTTTCTAACAGTAAAATGATGGCAATATTCCCTCTGAACCTAATAGTCTTCAGCCATCTGAATATATTTAAGAGTTGATGCTACTGTTCTGTTCCAGACTTGCCCTTTATTAAAGATTAACTCATTAATTTAGGGATCCTACTTGCAGCCCTCATTGAAAGGAAAATTTGTTGCCTTCACTGGTACAAAATATGCTTCTGCTTTGAAGCATCCTCACTTAACTGGAGCTAAGTGGCCTCATTTTAAATTCATTATGCGACTGTCCCCCTTGATTTCAACAGGCCCCAGACTCCACACTCGGTGTATAATTGGGGAAGGTCATTTAATTCCTCTGTGCTCTGAGAAGCACATAAAGATCCTCCATCACACTTTTAAATACTCTGGGACGTAGAGAGGAAGAATGCTGCAAGGCCACTGAGACTTTCTTAACATTACTGTATCTGAATAGCGCCCTACACGCTCAGTTTATGAATCTAACTCAGTAAGAACTAGAAAAAATTGAAAAAGGATGGTCTCAGGCCACACTAATCTTAGAAAACAAGAATATAGTTAACACATGGAGATAGAAGTTCTACCTGGGACCAGTCGTACATTATTTCAGCTGGAATTCCTGCAGTCCAGAGTTTCTGAACAATATTGATTGCTCTACCCGTTGACATCTGACCAACACTTACAACCAGCAGGTCACACAAGCTGACAGAAACCTGAAGGGAAAGTAGAAACAAGAGGGACAATATTAGCCACCATTTCCCCTTCATAAGGCAGCTAAAAGTAACAAAGAAGGATAAATATGTTTTTCAAAATGCATCAAGTTGAAAAAAAGTGGTAGATCCAACTCTTTTCAGAGCCACAATCTACCTAAGCATGCCTGAAAGTTGCTGAAGCTTAATCTTTGACAAAAAGCATCTGCACATCCTCAGCTTGCAAAGTATCCCAGCCTATTTTGTTCTTTCTTTCCCACTCTGCTTAGCAATGTTAATTTATTCTTATAAAGAAAAGTTAATAAAATACACATTCCACAACCAAGTGAAATTGTGTGAGACTGTACAGAGCAGTCCATTTTCTTAAGTTTCCTTCCATCTCCATTGTCCATACTTTTATAAAGGGAGAAGTGGTAGGGGCAAAGTAACACTTACTAGCTAAGTATCTACAGTTGTACTCTTCCATCTGAAACAATCCATAGCCTGAGAAAAATGCCCCATTTAAATTAAAAATGAAAGGGTATAAGCCTGAAGATCCTTTCTCCCCCAAATTCTTATTTAATAATTCTATGTAGAGAAACACAGAAGAAAACAGGTCATCTTGATGTTTTCTGTCTGTTTCAGTATGGTGTTATTTTTGAAACACATGTGAACATCCTGGGTTTTGCACATCTGTGGCTACAATTAGGTTCCTGAACTGGCAGGTGTAAACCAACAAAAAACCCCCTCCACCTCCTGAAAAACAGACTTACAGAATCCTCTGCACTGGAAACAGCAGCAGTTATTTTATCTATAGCTATGCTGACTCCAACAGCTGAAGGAACTGGTCCCACCATCTGCGGTCCTCTGAATTGTGGAATCTCAAAACAAGAAAAAAAACAAAATGGAAGACTCAAATAGTTATCTTTGCAAAATTTCAGAAGGTTTTTTTCATTTTTTCATGTTTTTTAAAACAATTTAAATTCATTAAAGTAGATGAGCACATACCAGATGATCATATCTGCCCCCTGCAGCAAGAATTTCAGGCACAGTTCTTTGTCTTCTTTTGATGTATGCTATGAACTGGAAGATAATACCATTGTGCTGCTGTATTTTGTAAACTAGTCCCAAATTTATAGAAACCTGTAAAATAAAAATGAGTATGTGTACAAGACCTGTACCAATACTACCAGTTAATATAATTAACTTCCTATTAGCAGTATGGATTGAAAACACTGTTGTCACATAAGGAAGACATATGAAAACACTCCTTATCTCCAAAAATTTAAAACACAATTAAAAATAAGGAAATGATACTTTAACCTTAAAGCATCCCAAGAGACCTATAGCACAAAACCCAAGGCCTCAAGGAAGGTGGAGGAGGAGAGGCCTTTAGTAGTAATCGGCTTTCTGTATTTTTTAAACATTTATGGTTTGTTTCAAAATTTAAAATTTGTGTTCTAGGTAATGCCTTCAATCTTAGCTAAAAAAAAAAAAAAGGCAGCATCTATGTGTCATTAGCTAGAAATTAAGCTAGAGATTTCTGCCCAGAAGACGCCTTATTCTTCAAACGTGTCTTTTAAAAAAAAAAACAAAAAACCAATGCCAGTATTATTACTTGCCATCAAAAGACACTTTGATGTATTTTTTCTGTTCTAAAATATCATTACTTGGTTTCCTGGCAAATTACAAGGCCCAACAGCCTATAAATCCATTAATTTATTAGGAGAGTATTTTACAAACCTGAAGTTTTACTCCAAGTTGCTTTAACAGACCAATGATTTCCTCTAAATCCTTCATGCCATGCTTCAACAGCTGAGTGACACCTGGCTTTTGTTTTATCATTGTGTTTAAAAATGGAAATACATTACTTGCTTCTCCCTTCTGCTCAATGAATCTGTAGAGTCGAGAAAGCTAAAAAACAAAAATCAAATAAAACCCATAGGTAGCGCTACTGACAGTGCTCATAATATGTCACATCTAAAAATATGAAACATATTTTACTTGGTGTGAGTAAAATATCTGCCTTTTTTCCTTGTTTTGCCCAGCAGCCTGTTTCTATTTAGTGAGTTGACGAAAGGAACAGACAGGCACAACTCTCACCGAGGCGTCCAGAAGTTAACCTCAACTCTTTACACACATTCATCAACATTTGCAGACAACTTTAAAAAAAAGTTTATCTCTGTTTTACTAAATACCACTGTACAGTATTCCATTTACCCTGTCATTGTTTCCACAGTCTGAAAAATACATTTAAAAGAAGAAACTTGGAATGTTGCAATACTGACTTCCAGAGAGAACAGAGAATAAAATCAGATCACTTCCAAAGAAACTGATCTATTTTGAACAGGAGATGTAACAACGTGTTTTTATTACTCTGGCTGATTAAATTGCAAAGTAAATAAAATATTACTGACTTAAGGCAAGTTACAGGGAAATTAACACTGAATTAAAATTACTTACACTATTTGATGTGAGAGAAAGATTGCAGAATTTGGCTTCTACTTCTCTTTTAGTTAGCTTTTCAGTCTACAAGAGAAACAGGTTCAAACATACTCAACAACTGAGTTAGTTACCAAAAAAATTACTATTGCTGAGAAGAATTAAAACACAACTTTCCAATACCTTAAATTAAAGGTTGCATTTATGAACTGCAATAATAATGTAAAAGAACAAAATCAAAAAATGACACATTTTCCATCTATCTCGTAGCGAGGCCGTATTCGGCTTGGTTTCAAGAAGCAACAAAAAGTATAAAGATACCAACTTTATTGAAAAGCACTTCTGCATAAATAATGAAATGCTTATGTAAATTAATAAATAAAAAAAGGAGAATAAAATGAAAGGAAATAAAAAAGGCATTTTGTTGGGATTTAAACACTAACTTAATTATTCAAATGAATTTCATCTATTTTCTCTGCTTATAAGGTAGAAGAGATTGATATGATATTAAGATACATTTTAAAGATTTTATTGAATGGCCTACCAGTTCTTAATTATACAGGTGAATATTTTTCTCATAAACACACATTTAAAAATCATCTTAAAACATCGCAATACAGAAGTAACAAACAAGTAATTAATCTAAGTTTACAGTCCAAAAATAGCCAGGCTTTTTATACGTGAACAGGTTACTCCTTGTAATGCTGGCAATGCACTGTTATTCATTTTTAGAGAAAGCTCCACAGAATAAGATACTCTAGAGTGATGATTATAGAGATTAGGTTAATAACTAATATCTTACCACAGCATCATAGAGAATGATGTAAACTTGATTGAGTTTATCCTCTGGTATCCCACAGTGCAAAAGTATAGCTTTCAGTAAGGCAGTGTGGTTCAAGTAAATACTGTAATTTCTTTCCTAACAAAGGATAAAGAAAAAAAAAAGAAGACAAAGAAATAAATTTACTTGCACTCCATTTTGCTTAAAAAACCCCAAACATTTCCTAAACATTTAGTAATAGTTGAAAACTAACTTCAGACCTCTCCTTCGACCACCTTACCTTCCATCTAGAACTAAAGAATGACAAGGCTTGACCATTCTACAATAATCACTTGCATGGCAAGAAGACAGACGTTATTTCAATGGCACTGTAAGGATTCAATTAACGTTTCTTTGCACACGAAACTTACGCTTCATTTTAAGTTTAGATATTTTTGATTTAAATGACAGCATTCTATAAATGACTAACTGATAAAGTGTGAAAACAGGTCTGTACTTGTTGAAGTTAAAAGGAAATATTTACTTAGATTAAAATTTTAGGATGGAAAAGAGAACAAAAGGGATGATTAGAGAATCTACCTGTAGCACTGAAAACTCTTGAATGATTTCTGAAATGGCATAAATTGTTTCTGCTATAGGCAAAAAGCTATTTCCAGTAGATGTAATAATGTCAAATGCACATTCTAGAAGTTCTTTGGGATGACAGCGGTCTAACTTCCGAGGTCTGAAAACTCGCTCTATACAGTATCTAAAGGAAACATGGAAGAACGAATCAGCTTCCTCAGTGGTCACTGTCAAAGCATGGCATCTGTGCAAAACATCATCTCTACATCCCTTACCTTTTCAGGTTTGATATGTTATTTCTAGCTACAAATCTTGCAAAAGGAATCTGAAAAATAAAATACGTGAAAATTGTTGAAACAAAACATTCAGTCTGATTAAACTCTGAAACTGGGTATGAATTATTACTGTGCAGTAACACTTGTACTCTCACATGTATAACAACGCCTTAAATATTTGCCATAGCCAAGTAATATTAATGTAATCATCCTTGCTGCAAATTTTAAATAAAAACATCCTGCCCCAAAACTTCTTAGGAGAGCTTGGAGAAGGTCACAAGGACCTTTCTTAATTACCCTAATGCATACAAAATGCATCATAAATTCATTATGAGCCTATTAAAACGTACAAACAGGTACTTTGCTGTTTATATAAAGATATCAAGGAGTATTTTTGAATAAACGTTTGGTCAACACATTTTCTAAAACAGGTAATTCCAATGGAAAGATCAATTTTGTAGATCCTGCACAAATCCTTAATTGTGAATCATATTGTATAGCTTGATGTTATAAATGCAAAGGAAGGGTGAGTTAAACTGACCTTAAATTAATGAAACAGAATATAAAAAGTCAGGTTCTTTAACCATCAATAATAAACAAATAATATATAACTTAAAGCATTTAGGTATTAAATTAAATGCAAGGTAATTAACTAGGCCAACATTGCATATACTTGGGTAGTACTGATGGAGGAATACCAGACAGTAAAATTTCAACTGCGCCAACAGCAGTTCCTCTCAAGAGCAGAATGATCCTTGACAACATCTGTTTGAGGAAGTTGAAACTGGGCAGCCCATTACCCACATTCTCTATAAAGACTTACAAATAAAAAAGGGATGGGAATATTAGAATTTTCACTGCTCACTGGAAAAATCTTGTCTCTTATTATGTGCAAGAAAAAACCACAACCAGCAGTGACATCTATCACATTTATAATATGGCATTATTTTCACCTATGTTAAAAAAACAAAACCAAAACAAAACCAGGAAAAAAAACCCCTATATTTCTTTCCTATACAGTCAGGGCTCCAGCTGTCAGGACCAGGAGTACAGCACTAAGGCATGCAGGAATAGACACTGAAAGATACACTGCTGCAGCAGTCAGAAGTGTAAGCCTAAACCAATTTTGTGACTAGTGAATCAGAGGTATCTACAACCACCAAAGTGCTTTTCACACCCAGCCTCACCTGTAGAGATGATACTACTTACTCTGAGGTCATAAGGAAGCATTACCAGCATCCCACTGTGATCCATGAAATATGAAGCTTCATTATGCTCATATAATTTTTTATTTCTGGGCATTAGCAGTGGAGTATGCAGCTCGATGGCTCCTGCACAAAAGCAGTAAAATACTATTAGCTATTTCAGAAGTAGCATCTGCTTCTTACACGCTCATGAACAACCTTGCAGGGTATGATATCTCATTGAATGGTTTGGGTTGGAAGGGACCTCAAAGATCATCTAGTTCCAACCCCTCTGCTGTGGGCAGGGACACCCTCCACTAGACCGCGTTGCCCAAAGCCTCATCCAACCTGGCCTTGAACACTTCCAGGGAGGGGGCATCCACAACCTCTCTGGGCAACATGTTCCAGTGTCTTGCCACCTTCACAGTAAAGAATTTCTTCCTAACATCTAATCTAAATCGACCCTCTTTTAGTTTAAACCCATTACCCCTGGTCCTGTCACTGCACTCCCTCATAAACAGTCCCTCACCATCTTTCCTGTAGGCCCCTTCAGGCAGTGGCAGGCTGCTATAAGGTCTCCCTGGAGCCTTCTTTTCTCCAGGCTGAACAATCCCAACTCTCTCAGCCTGTCCTCATTGGAGAGGTGCTCCAGCCCTCTGATCAGCTTTGTGGCCCTCCTCTGGACTCGCTCCAACAGCTCCGTGTCTCTCCTGTACTGGGGCCCCCAGAGCTGGACGCAGTACTCCAGGTGGGGTCTCACAAGAGCAGAGTAGAGGGGCAGGATCACCTCCCTCGACCTGCTGGTCACACCTCTTTTGATGCAGCCCAGGACACGGCTGGCTTTCTGGGCTGCAAGCGCGCACTGCCGGCTCATGTTGAGCTTCTCATCAAACAACATCCAAGTCCTTCTGCTCAGGGCTGCTTTTTAAAAATTACATTATTTTAAGTGCCTTTAACAGACTTCCCTCTTCCACTGTTTAAAGAAAGCTTTGATATTCTGTCTTGCACACTTCTTGGGCTCAGCAGGCAGCTCACAGAGAAACAGAGAACTGCCAATTCCACAGTGGCAGCAGAATCCTCACCTTGCCCTCCCTCTTTAAACACCATCCTTCACAAAAGCGTGCATACAAAACAGATGAGAAACTCTACAGATACCAGTAACACTGTTTAGGTCTAGTGGCTCTTCCATAGAGAATGAATATCGTTCAGACATGTTTTATCCTGTGTCTCAAAAATGTACCATAAGTATTCATAGTTCACTTTACAATCTCATAAATACCATTTTTTGCTGGCTATATTTTGCAACCATCTATCTGTATGAATCCAGTTTTCATTGAAGCTTTACTATTAACAATAATATCACTAAACATTGAAAAATACTTTTCCATTTTAAATTCTCTACTGATTCTCAATCAGCTATTCTATTACAGAAGCTTTACTCATGTCTTCAATTAGATTTCAACATAAGCATTTAAATCAGGGAAAAAAGCAGCCCCAAATATTAGGAAATCCTTCTAAACATTACAGATAGCAGATACAATCTAATGGAAAAAATGCACATGCAAAAACACCCCAGTTTTTCTTTCAAAAGAATGGAAACATTTCAATCTCTAAAATGCTGACAAACGCTTTCCAAAGTCTATTAAACTTTAAATGGGGGGGAAGTAACTTCTCCTTACTTGACTTCATATTGCTCAGTTTCTCATTCTTTTGTATTGACAAACCCTGATCATGCTTAATCAGATTAAGCTATATTAGGAAATCTCCTAGTTTCTATTTTAAAATGTGCTATTTTTATATAAAATAGTATCATGACCGCCAATAAAACAATACAATTCATAACATTTCAAATGTGACAGTGTGTGCATAAATTTTCTTCCTCTTTTAAAAACTAATTTTCAGCAAATAGTATTACTAATAACTGGAGTCCTGGAAAGAAAAAACATCAAAGATTAAACACCACAACAGGAAGTTCCTGAACAGCAAATCATGGCTAAGAGCAGTATCACTGAAAGTACCACTACACACTTGCTCTGTTTCCACGCTCCTGAGGCCATTCCCATCCTGGCTATGTTCAGAGAGGTTACTGTGCTACATGAATGCTTGGTCTTTCGCTATAGAGCTATCCTTATATTCAGATCTAGGTTTTATGTAATGCTCCCTACCTCTGAAAGCTCATACGGACTTACCAGAACAACCAAATACCTTTGAAGATATAATTAAGATTTTCACTGTTCTTTCTATAGAGAAAACTTAAATCATTCAGATTTGAAGTTAACAGCTATTACTGGGATGCCAAAATAACAGCAGAAACCACTGTAAAACTTTGAATGATACGCAAATACTGAACATACTTTCTGACTCACATGATAGCAGTAAAACCATTCCGTTCTCTTAAATCCATTCAATCACGAAAAAGGAAATGAATGACTTTCGTAAACACACCCACCGTGTCTCTTAAATATCCGGCTGACACTCTCACATACATGCTGCTGTATCTTGGCTGCCCAAATAGAAAAACTACCCTGAAACCATCACAAATAAAAAGTACATATATAATTCATATGCCGTGAACACTCCATGTAATATAGGCAATAAGCATTCTGATATCTCATCCCACTATAATAAATTGTAATGCTTACATAATAAAAAAAATAACTACAGCTATACAAAGCATTATTGTACTGTGTTACCGTGTATTTCTTTAGATTTAGAAAGATTTAAGTTGAGCAACTGAGAAGGATTACTTCAATTGCCATGATTAGAAAGGGAAGAGAACTGTCAGGGGCAACACGTTCTGTTGGCCATCAGATGCAAGTACCATAAGTTTGACAGAGATTCAGAATAAAGACAGCAATCATCTGGACAGAAGCTTAAAGCTTTTTCTACTGCAGTCAGACACTGCTCGTTTCAACACTGAAGAATGAATGTAAGGTTCAAATGGGAAGTGGTTACTGAAGCCCACATAGTATAGATTTGTGGCTTTAAATGGGAACTAATGTGAAGGTTAATCTTAAGATATGTTTGAGAGAATTGCATTACATTTTGAGTTTACCCATAGAAACATTTTTTTTAAAAATCCAACACAGGAAAAAAAAAACCCCACACATCCCCTGAACACCTACAAACCTTCAGCATATCACTGTCATAGGTATAGTCTATAGCTGGAGATATACGCTGTGAAAATATCTGACTCATCATAGTTCGGTAGGCCTTTCCATCCACATTTGCTAAGGTATGGTGGAGTACTTCATGGAGTTCAGACTCTTCCATTTGTGGTGGTGGAAGATGTTCACTTTTTAACAGCTCCACAGCTGTTGGTCGTGCTGCAGGATCATGGTTCAGGAGCCAGGTAATAACTGATCTCTAAAAATTAAATCAAAATTGTATATATTAGCAGTATTTAAAGCAAACTTCTGAGTCACATCGCATTAATAAAAAAAGTGATGAGACTCCATAGGGGACAGAAAAGAAAACAGGATCTGAATCTCTGGGGTAGATATTATTTAATTATTAAGTTCTAAATAACTTTTATTGTGTTATTATGAGGATGAGGCTTTTGGGCAACATGGTCTAGTCGAGGGTGTCCCTGCCTGCAGCAGGAGGCTTGGAACTAGATAGTCTTTAAGGTCCCTTCCAACCCAAACCATTCTATGATTCTATGATTATCTGAATAAACTATAGTAAACTGCAAAAATTATTAGAAATGTATCTCTTGGGATGACAAAATATGTAGTATCCTTTGTTGTCTATGTATGCTAGCTCTGGCATCTCTTTATTAACAAAGTTAAGAAAAACCAGAATCATATGCATAACAACAAAGATTTGAGAGTTACGGATATTAAAGGAGGAGGAAATCTTCCTGGTCTATTTCAGTAAACTGTACGAGATGGAAACGGTTTTATGCTACTCGTAACAGGCAGATTGCTGTTCCACATGCATAATGGACAAAAACCTAACACTAATGATCAATGAAAGAGTCCACTAGCACAAGGGAAAGTTATCTAGATGGTTCAAAAAAGATTATATTGCTCCTTATCACTTCATTTCTCTGCCATGGAGGCACCCAGAGTAGCTCTTGGCACCTCTTTTCAAACTCAGAGCAGTCAATTTAGCTTGCACACCTCTTTCTGTTCTGTAACACAGATTTCTTTCAAAAGTTTAAAGTTACAGGTTAATAAATATAGCTACCATTTGTCCGACCTTAAAAAGTCAAAATTGTCCCTCAGAGCTTAAAAGGTATGCATTTCTTTATGACTCTGCTCAGAGATTTTTGTGGGTAAGTATATTTCCTTGTCAACTTACTATATTCTTTTGAGATTTTTTTCCCCCCTTACTTTGTTCTAATGTCATGAAGTAAGAACTTGGCAGAGATTACTAATTTTAAATTAAGTGGAAAAAAGAATAATTAATGTTTCTTGACAGGGAATACTTAATAGTTAACATATCTTCAAAATTACCTGCTTTGCATGCTTGACTTCATCAAAGTCTTTAGGAAATACAATAGTGGGCTATAAAAAAAAACAAAAACAAACAACAAAAAGCCAAAAACCACATTTAAATCATAACAGACAGTCCAGCTTGCTCAGGCTAGTCTTATTTTTAAGTTCTAAATATTTAAACAGAGAAACTAAGCATTTTTATTGTCCATGAGGGAAAAAAAGCACCAAATAACAAACAGGGGGAAAAAAAATAAAATTACGTGGCAAATTTATTTGGAAGAGCTACCAGGAAAAAGAATGTCACTGAAATGCCTTTTTTTTTTTTTTTGTAAAATGAAGATACAATCCATAATCACTAGCATTTATCAACTACAAATACCAACTCATTACTGAGAGAGACTCACCAGGTCTAAACCCAGGTGTACTAAAGCCACGATGTCTTTATCTGAAGTTTGCAACTCTAGTGTTTTGAACTATAAAAATTAATTTTGCAGATCGAACACTGACTGATGGTAATACCATTAGGAAACCCAGACTGCATTAATGGAATGTCAGTACCAGCTCCAATTTTATTCTTCACTTTTCATTATATATCTTATAAACTTTTTTGTTTTTTTAAGCACTCCCTGTGGAAATATTTTTGCTATGTTTTGCATCCTTTTACTTCTCTTAAACTACTTGATGCACAGAATTAGTATCTTTTATATCTATATACTTACCAGTCTTAGCTGACCAAGAACAAAGATCCTTTCTGATGCAGTACTCATGGGAGGGTAAGACATTTCAAAGAATATTATACCCAGACTGAACAGGTCCACTTTCTAAGGGAGGGGAAAAAAAAAAAAAAAAAAAAAAGGAAATTTAAATGTAATAGCTGTGAATTCTCTGCAGAAGATGATAGTAGAGAAAAAATAATGTTTTGGTTAAATTTCACAGTATATTACAGCCAGAGAAAGGGGTTGGGTTTTTTGTGGGTTGGTGGTTTGGTTTTGTTTTATTTTTTGTTAAATTACACAATCCATCAAGATTTGGTAAACTTCAATGCCTTCTATCATCACAGCACTGCCATGACATAAAGGGCTCCCTTCCATTTCAAAAACATTCTTGCTTTGAAATTCAGCTTGCCTCTACATATAAACAGTATCCTCTTTGATGAAACAATGCACCCCCCACCTCCCAAAATGACAGTCTAGGAATCCAGGAGAGCAATATATGCTTCTGATGATGTCATTTTACCTTAACTAAAGACTGTAATATTTCTATCCTATTTATTTATAAAGATCCTCCACGATTATGTGCTTTCAACTTGAAATTGCTTGCACTCAGTCATGGTCACAGCACAGGCAGAAAAATGGACTTGCCCACATCCTTCTATCCTTGGTATCCTCTCAGAGAAATATTTCTCATTTCCTTGCTTACAGCAGCAGTCCCACCACACCCTGTTCCACCTTGAATTCACCTTTATTGAGCAGGAATGACCTAAATTGTACCCAGTACCTTAGACTCTGTGATACCTTTTTATGAAGTCTACTTAATCATACCTGATTGTACGTAGACTTAGTGCTTCCTTGGACCTCTGGGCTGACATACAGCGCGGTGCCAACCATCCCTGTCAAATTACCTACGTGGCAAAAGATGAGAGTACTAGTTTCAAGAAAATGGGAGAGAAATGCAGCATCAAAGTTAAGAAAAAACTTCCTCATCTTTTGTCCTCATTTCTTCTAGGTTGGAATGCAGCCCTTATTGACAGAGGCCCAGTTGAGAACAGTTTGCAAAACAGACAGTTCTTACGTTCACATGTCAAGTATCTGCGTCTATCTACAGTAGCTAAACCTATCTATTGCTTTACAGAATTGTAGTAGGTCAGCACACAAATGATACAACAAAATTTCACTTTCTTTACGCTCATCTTCAGACACACAATGTACTAAAGTTTTCTCAAAACACAAAATTCAGCCTGTTACAGAAGGTGTCTAAAAACCTTCAATGAAACAAAAATCCCTGAAGTCTTGAAATTGTCCTGTACATGCAAGAGACCAGAAGTGCAGATGGAACGGATATACAGGACCTCTATATACCTCACCATGAGAAAAGCACTGATCTATGGCAGAAGACTAGCAGTGGAAGCAAATTCATTTTTAGATAATGGTCAAAACTGCCTGATTATATGTAATATATCTAACCAAGAGCTGTTGGTTGTTTCTCCTCCCCCACCCCAGTTTTATTTTCAAAGAATGAATGGAAGTCCTAACAGAGTATACAAGCCTGCAGAACATAAGCGTTCGCTTAAAATCATTTAGAACAAGCTACTATGTAAACTAACCTGATGGGTCAGACACAGCAGAACTATCTGAGTGATTTTCTTCTTGTTTAGAGACCATCTGAAATCAGGAAAACAGACATACTGTAAATGGCACTTGAAATGCTTCTGTTGGCTTTTCTTGCTGCTTTGGTTGCCAGTACATGGTTTAATTCTAGAATCTTAGAAATAAAGAAGTGTATGGCATTCACAATATAAAGTCCAATGAGCACTATATTTTTATGTTTTATTTTCATCTTCCATGTTATTACCACACCAAATTCAAGTTTTTTCATTCACTTTCAGCTGTACTTACTGCATTTGCCGGATGATCTGTAGCTAAACCAAAGTCACCAATTTTGACATGATCATCTGAATCTAAAAAAATGTTCACAGGTTTCAAGTCTCTGTGGATCATTCCCTGTTACAGCAGGAGAATAAAAGAAAAGGAAAAAAACCCCACAGAATATTAAACAATAAACACAATTAAAAATAAAACTCTCTTTGTAATAGACTGGAAAATCGTATTCCATACTTTTATTACAGTAGGAAATCTACCGCATTAAGTCACTGATGATTAATTTTGAAGTAAGACTATAGTCTGTAGCCCAGAAGCTAGAAACAAATTTTCAGTGCTACCAGATACCCAACGAAGCATTTTTAAAGGCAATCAAACGTTTGTGACAAAGGGAAAAATCTGAAGTGGTTCACTATAAAATTCAAGTTTATGATATAGTATTCTAAACCCCTAGAACAGACTAATAATGGAAAGGGCAAAGAATGAACCTTGCTAATAAATGCCTGAAAATGAATACAATATGAAGAAACTCATACAGAGAGAGGCATAACAGATATTATGGACAGCTCATAACTGTCATATTTACTAACCTTTTCATGGATGTAAGCTAACCCATCTAAAATTTCTCGGAAAAGCCTCCAAAGCCGACTGGTGTCTTCATATAATCCTTGGTCAATAGTATCCCTTAATGTGCTCTTTTCACAATACTCCATCTTCAGTTGTGCATATATGTAGGGGATACAGGGAAAAAAGAGCAGATTGGTCAAGAAGAGAGACCATCAGAAACTTGCATCTGTGTGCATATTAATGCCTGGTTTGTAACACACAGTTCAGGAGCAAACAGCATCACCAAAACATTCAGCTGTTTGGAATCTTCCTGAGAGCTGTCTTTTAGCTAGAAAATATGCATTCACTTAGGAGTCTTATTCCATTTTCTGGGACAATGGTACGAGCTTGTACAGCAGTATATTCTCTAACATAAACATTAAAACCAAGGTGAAACCAGCCAAGCCATAATGTACGTTTAAGCCAAATTTTAAAGAATCTCTGGCTTTATTTTACTTGGCATCTTAACTGCTTATATTATGAATATTTGCATGAATAACACATGCAAACAAGCTTATTAAAAATCTAATTCCATCTAATTGTATCTTCCTTCCAGACAAGATCTAGTATTAAGTGCATTATAAAAAAACTGCATATCACCACAGAACAGTTAGCTGTGATCGTCGAGTTCTCCCAAAACCAGCCTAACTCCTAACACAAAGGAGGTGTCAGTAGTAAAGCCTGACGTTGCAAACCTGCAGGAAGTTTATTTTGTGCCTACTGTTAGGGCCGTACAATGGCTTCGCAGATTACTGTTTTCTGTTAAAAGAAAGTGCATACACGATATAGTGCCTTTGAAGAGAATGTTTTCACATCTGTGAAATACAACTTCACCTCTGGAAATTAACACACTACATTTCAAGTTCACCTTGGGAATTAACACCATAACCAAACTCAAGAACCCCAGCAATAGTCTTAGGGGGTTGGGATGGATATTCTAAACAAGTGGCAAAACAAGGCTTCGGAAGCCACAGACTCAAAAAGGTTGTTAGTTGGATTGTTCTAAGGTTAGCTCAGGAGTTGTCAACTTTTACTTGTACACAAGCAGCAACAGTGGTCACATTACACACTATGCGCTACAAAAACTTTACTCTCTCCGGGCACAACTATAGAGCTTCGGAATGCGTAACGAGCTATGTGCTCTGCACAGCGCCTTCTGCCAACGAAACCTTTCAGAAAACCAGTCCATTGCAAAACCAACATTGAGCTTGGTCTCCTTTGCATTTTTTAAAGGTCATTACTTTTCTCATGAAAACCAGCAATTGATCTCAGCAGGTTGAAATAAACAGTATCCTTTTATCTGAAAACACAAGCACGTTTGTACCTGAATGTACAGGTAATGCACTGTCTGAATGACTGGTGTCCTGTCTTCACCATGGCTATTCTTTTCATTACCTTCTTCTTCCTTTATCACAAGAAAAGTAACAGAACAGTTAGCTGCAGGAAGCCATCCAGAGGTTGGTTTTTATGCATACTACTTTTTTTTAATGGCTGGAACAAACTGATGATAACTCAACTTCTATGGCTACATTTGAATAGCAGCGAAATAATATACTGACATTTTTGTAATGTCACTGCTTCTAAATAAACTAGAAAACCAGGTGTGCCCCAAATCTCATTTTCAAAGTGAGTATGAGCAACATTTTGTCATCATTAGACACTGGAAAAAAAACATTCCAGATCTGGATGAAACCTAACTCTCAAAGTGTGTAATTTTTAAAAAAAAAAAAAAAAGAAAAAATTTTTGAAACTAAAATATACAAAGCTTACTTAATAAATAACACAACTCCTGCCCCCAAACAACAATTTTGGTATAGTGTGTGTATATATACACATATATTGTGACAAAAAACGCATTGCCATATTATTAAACTATATATTAAAAATTTTTCATGCCAATGTACATTACAACAAAAAAGGGAAGGAGATGAAGCTTTAATAAGAGCATTTTACAGATCATCAGGACTGGCAATGACAGATTCTAGATGCCGTAGAAAATTGTGCATTAGCTTTCTAGTGATACAGTCTACTGACTGTTCACAGCAAGTGCTGTGATCAAAATCTTAAAATCAACTAAAACCTTACACATTATTCTGACTTCCCGTCTCTTATTGACTGCTAGCAATATGTATTGTCACCACTTTCAGAAAGTGGCCAGTATGAGCAAATATATTGGTTTCTATTATCTAAAAGCAGAACAGAATTTCAGCTTTCAGATGATGTAAGGCAATCCATACGGTTAACTGACAAATCATGTACATACTGAAGTGTTAAACTTGCAATAACCAGGCTCATAACTATGAAGTGCAACTCGCCTCAGTGAACACTGTGGGAAACAGAATCCAGATTAGCTGCATCAGACTGATTACTATGGAATGCAGCTCATGATGGCACATTTACTCTGATGGAACATAACTGTTTATGGTTCTTTACTTACACCAGAAGTGAAATAAAACTTTTTAACTGACCTGTTTGCTTGTCAAAGACTTTTTTATGATCTTTTCATCAGCTTTATCTTTATACTTACTGGAGAATGACCTTTACTGTTTTCATCCTCGTTATCAAAAATTATTTCGCTTTCAGAATCTGTGGTTGGCCTGTTTAAAAAAAAAGAGAAAGAAAAAACCCCAAAAGTTTTAGGTACCAAGAAATATTTACTAAGATATCTGGAAACTATCTGTGGTAAAAAAGAAAATCTAAGCTTCTGTTGAAGACCCTTCACAAGCCTTAAAACAGAAAAGCATAACAAAACCCAAAAATGTATCCTGCTTGCAAAGCAATGCTTCCTTTGACAGCCCAGTCTCTTACAGGGAAGGTATATATTTGCATCAGTAAAATTTAATTTCTACATTCAATAAGCAAAACTGAGATAGGTTTACTTACCTGAACAAAAAAACCACCATGAGTGAAAGAACCACTCCATACACAGAGGAAGGTATGGAATATGTTAATAAAAATCAAAACAAAAAAGAAATGACAAGGTATTTTTCAGGATTTGTAATATTCCTGTTATTTTTTATTAAAAACTTTACTTTCAAGTTGGAAAAGACAGTCCAACATAAAGTGAACAGTCATGCATTCTGACACAAATGATAATTATCAAAACTTCTAGAAGTCTAAACCAAAATTTTCCTCGTACGCTGACAGTTTTTAGCTACAAAACTTTCCTCTCCCTGGCTATCTGACTGCTGACAAATACACTGGTTTTGAAGCAAGGGACAGAACGAAAATGCAGTGAAGTACCTCTGACAAAGGAGGTGAGAATGAGAGAAGACACAAACTTGGAAAAAACAGCTCTGCTCATGTTTCCTATAGTGCCAATACTGAAGCCTACTTACAAAAACGGTTGCGAGAAAACTCCATCACCGTCATCGTCGTCATCACTGGACTCCTGATCAGCTCCACTGAATTTGTTGCTGGAGGACTTTTCACACGAAGTACTCCACTCAACAGAACTTGTCAAAACAGGAGGAGGAGCATTAGCTTCCACATCATCTGCTTCCTCAGTGGTAAGCATGAAGAGACCAGCTTTGGTGGGCACTCTTTTGTCTTCAGTTGTTTCAGATGATGACACAGTGGAAACAGGACTTTCATGTTTTTCTATCCAAGCATTGTAATACCTCACAATATTCTCATGGTTCAAGCGGGAAAGTAATGTTACTTCCCCCTTAATCCTCCGAAACTGCTTGCTGGCAGGGTTTATACGGATACGTTTCACAGCATAATAGCAACCATCAAGCTTATTTCTCACCTGCAAAATTCAAATAAATCTCAAGTCAAATGCTTATAAAGGCCTTACCGAGTAGAGCCAGAAGTAATTTCATGGAAGTTTTCCTTCCACCTGGGAAATGACTGCAATTCAAATGCAACCTTCCCCATACTGACAGGCTTCTCCCCAGACTCCCAGCAATCTCTCACAAAACTTATCAGCCTATTCAATTCCAGATAAAACCCACAACAAAGGCACAGCACACTAGAAGATAGTAAATAAAACCATGCAGACATTGAATATATTGCTTTGCTTCAAAGAAAACAAACACATCCTCAAAAAGGATTCCATAGAGGGAAATAATTTTTATACCATACCTTGATGACTGCTCCAAAAGCCCCTTTGCCAAGTAATTTTAGCTCTTCGAACTCATTGTAGTAGCGTGAAAATTGTCTCTGTGTTTCTGTGAAGAACGGAGCGCTGGATATCTGACTGCTAGGTACAACTGTCTCGATGCAATCTATACCTCCCGAATCTGTAACGAGGACATCAAAAAGTTACCGCCACTGGCAGTATGGGGGTATGGGAATAAGCACAAGGAACTGTCAAATAAGCATCAGGAAGAAGACAAAACCTAAATAACTTCAGGTGCAACTAAAACCTAAAATACAGAAGTGCTCTGCTGCAAAGAGTTAAGATCTGGTACAAGCATAAGCCTTAACACAGTTTTTAATTGCTAGCATTAACTATGCTGGACAAAGGAACTGATTCCAACAAGAACACAATGAGGGAAGAAGTCTCATTGGAACAGCATCTTCCAAGGACAAAGTCTGACAATTACACCATGCAGGAGGTGGATGAATTTACAGGTTTAATTAAAGCATCAGCTTCTTCTACTGATTAGACAGCAGCTGTCAAGTTTGCCCCAGCTAGTGAAGGATACAGAAGTTAAAAAAAAAAAATCATACTAGCTTTGAAGTTAATTAATGTAAAACACTTGTACAGTCTTGTGAAGCTCTAGCACAGCTCAATTCTGTTACTGCATGCATGTAGTCCACTTATTTAGCAGAATATGGAAAGAATCAAGTTTCTTACCATCTAGATTTTCTTCAGCTACAGGTATTTTCATTCGTGGAATGTTTATAAAACTATGTTGTAATAACTGCTGAGGAGTCCATCTTCCCTTATCTTCCAAGCAAACGCATCTGTTAGCAAACCAAGAGAACTGTTCAAAGATCTATTCCGTATCAGGCCTAAATGTTCCAAGAAGTCTCCTTGTATTTAAGAAATTATCACCTTTACATTCAGATGGGAATCAGAAGCAAGAGACAGACTAAATGACTCATCCACACTGACACACAAAGTTGGTGGCGACAGGGCAGAGAAGAAGAGAGCACCAGACCTGTTCTCCCAAATCACAGATAAGCAGCCTGAGCCATGAGGGAGCAATCACCTCTTCTCTAAAAATTATAACTAGCAACACAGGGGGATTTAGCTGTTCTTTCAAAAAACTGTTCAAGTCTTTAAAAAAAAAGTCAAAGACAAAAAGATACAGGAATGCAACAAACATACTTTTCCAGAAAGTCTTGGAAGTCAGCAGGTAAAGTGGTGGGAACAGCAACTGGATATTCCTTGGTTACTTGGCCCTGGCTGAGTGAAAGCAGAAGCAAGCCCAGACTCCACACATCTCCTTTTTTTCCAGGTTTGCTGGGAAGACCATCCTCGCTAAAATGAACTTTGGTTTGTTCAAAAACATCTGCTTTGCAGATATCAGCTAAGCGCTTGGAAATGCTGTAGTCTGTCACCTTGACGTTTCCTTCAGCATCTACCAGGATACTGGACGCACAAAGAACTTTGTGAACTACTGAATTACTGTGCAAGTAGTCGAGAGCTGACAAGATCTGGGTCACATAATGGCGTAACTGCTCAATTGGAACTGGAGTCTCTTTGTGTAAGTATGTAGAAAGGCTGCAACCACTTATATGCTCCACTAAAATGTCCACCACAATTGAATCGTCCCGTTCTTTAAGGTTCATACATTTATAATGTACTATGTTTGGGTGACTTAGCTTTGTCAGTGAGCTGAACTCTGTTTCTGCACCCTGAAGCTGTTAAGAGAAACACAACATAACATGCACTGTGTCATATCTCAAGAACACCACTACTAAAATATATAACATATACAAAATAAATATAAAATATATGACATTCTCCTCCTTTTCTGAAAGGGAAGCATTGAACACAAGGGGCAAGAACAACTTTGGTTACTGCCAGGTAAGCTTGATTCCCTCTTTCTTCAGAATTTTAATGTTTATTACATTTAAGCATACTTGCAAATACACTTTCTTGCATTCATATTACTGTAAATAAACTCCTGAATACCCCAATACGCCCATCTTCTGTGGTGCAGGTACTCTAAACACTAGCATTTTAAAGCTCATCACCACCGTCTCAAGTTTAATATAAACTAGCAGCTTCAAGAAAAGCACTGAATCCCAGTCAACTTTTACTAAGCCAAATGCAAAATATGAGCATTACCTGTTTCTTACACTTCTCAATCTTTTCTATTTCATGCGATGTAAGAAACTTTCCCATCTTTTTTTGCCAATGCAGAACCCACTCATATACTAAAACAAAGTCTCCACTGTGAATTTCCAAGGCGTTGTAGACTGATTTACCAAGCTGTTCATCCTTGCCTATACATAAAGGGAGGGAAGAGGAACACGGCTTCTTTTGTTTCTAAGGACTTGACAAGAGCTTCTGCAAATGCTAAATAAACACCAGTAAGCCTGCTTTCTACAATTTCAGAAACACACACCTACTTACAGCTAAACAAGATCCATACCTACGTGGCAGGTATTGAAAATATCAGGTCTGATGAGACCGAAGGCTATGTAGCAGTAGTCAAATGAAAGCAATAGCACATTGGCAAAAAACTGCTGCACATTTTAAAGAATGTCAGGTTTTAATAAACAAACACTTTTCCCTCTGAGTAACATAATTGTTCATCATTAAACTGCAAAATAATAAAATTATCTTTGCTCCAGAGTCTCTCGGGCTGTTCTTCCTGCCACTGAGGATGTGCTATGTTGACAATGAACAATGAGAACATTTGATGGTCCATTCATATGGGCACTTCATGGAGGCCTTTCAGCTCTGAAAGTCTCCTATCCTTGCCTGTATTTGTGTTTTCGCTAAAACCTCTGCTTTTACACCGCTGCTATCAGCAGCGATGGAAGGAGAGTAAGTATGCATTTCCAACCGTGTGCTTATCACTGGTTTCACATGTTACTGAAAGCTAAATGACTTCTTGCTTCATAGTAATGTGTATCTGACAAGCTACCTATGTAAATTTAAAAGCAAAGTATTATTTTAGTTATGTAGAGAATATAAAATATTGAGAAGGTGGTTGTTGCAGTTTTTTTATATGGTTATTTAGTTACATAATTGTGTCTGGAGAAGCAAATTTTTACTTAAAACATATAAAATATATAAAATATTTATCTTCAAGTAACTTTTCCTATTACTGTCTCCCACTCTTGACTGTGACATTTCACCCTCCACAACAATATTCTCCACCCTTGCTGCTTGTACCTGTTAACATTGTTTAAGTTCTCCCTCTCAAAAAAACCCCAGCCCAAACTCCAGTATTTAAAGCTGCAATTGTGATTTTGCTTACCTAGACATTTTCCTTTGTGGACAGTAAGTTGTCCAGCACCACTTGTGCTGAAGTTCAAAACTTCGTGATTTCCAGGGGACTCTTCACTATTACTAACAGAAAGCTGGCGTTCTCGTCTGCAATGTGAACAAAACATTTTTCTACAACTCAAAAATAGTATTAGTGCAATCCCTAGTCCCTAAAGATACTATTCTGCAAGAGGATTAGTTTTCAGTGACTTTTGCATCCAGTGATAGTATCCATTAATTTCAAAGATACTTTGGTGCAGAGATCTATGTCTGATTAGAAATCCAGCATTTTAGCAGCAACATCGTGCTTCACTGGGTCTCTATATTCAAAGTCAGCAGTTGAATCCAAACCTTAAAACTTCTGCATCTTAGGATGCCACTCCCAGTTTGGATGTGGGGGAAACATAAAAAAAAAGTAAACATACTACAGCTCTGAAAAATATGTAAGTTTGACTTGATTTGCATTCTCTTTCGAAACATTTCAAAAAGCAAATATATGCAATTTTGGAAGTTCATTCCAGCTTTAGCTGAATTATTTTTCCTAACTTAAAATGGGTTTCCCATTTGCTTCCTTTAGTACCCCAAACTCCTCCTTTGAGAAAAGGGGAGTTTTGCAAAAACTTTCAAAGCAAACAAGCAAGTATGATTAAGGTGTTTCTTCTCACATCCATGTATGAAAGAGCTGCACGTAAGATCAGAAAGAACTCAAGACCACTAACACAAAATCAACCTCCATTACTTCTTGGTACAATCTATTTCAAAATTAATAGAAATTCACCGCTGCAAGAGTATCCTCCAAATAAATGCAATCATGTATAGAGATCACAGGAGTATATGCAGGGTAATGCAGAAGCTCTTTCAAAATGTTGAATCTATTAAAAAAAAAAAAAAAAAAAAAAGCACTACCACAGAGAACTTCTTACAAGTGCTGCGTATAAAGAAAAATATACAAAGAAAGCATCTAGATTTCTGAATTCAAATATATTTTATAAATGGCATTATTTTAGATTTTAATAATCTTCTAAAAGGTTGCGTCCCAATAGCCAAAATTTCAGGCTTCATAAACAGATAAAAATACAGCACCACCCTTCTTGTGAAAAGACACCTCAGAAAACTACACATCTAGCTTGTCTACAAACAACATCATGAGAAGTTTCAATGTTTCAAAATCCTTTTTTAATTATTTTAACAATGTTGAAAATAATCACTCTGCCCTTTTTTTTTTTCTTTCCTCAAATAAGAACATATAATGTAAGATTTTTTGTGGAAAGTTAATTTAAGTCCATTGTATGTGTTCTGCATTAAATCATAGTAACAAACTTGAGACACTTGTCTTGTTCCGCAAGCACAGATGGTGTCTCATTTTGTTATACTGAGATTAGCAAGAAGATAGGAAGAGAGATTTATAGAGTATCAAACACTATACAGAAACAACTGCTAAATACGACTTGGGACAGGCAAAGGGAAGAGATGGCAGCAAGAGTCAAAGTTGGATAAATCAAAGAAGTTGTTCTGTTTCAGGTATCTAGTGTTGCTGATAAATAATGTGAAAACAATTTTGAAGTCTATAGACAAGAAGAAAAGAGGAATACACTACTTCCATTAGAACAACAGTCCAAATAGCAAGTCATTGGCACAATCTGAATCAAAACTAGGAAAATTAATACCAGGGTATCTCCACTGTCCTTGACAGTTACATCAGTTATGAACACAAGAAAGGGGAGCAAAATAAAAGAAAAACAAAAACCCCACCCTACCTATATCATCACCAATCCTAACCTAGATGAGTTACCTACCAGCAAAAGAATCCTCCAATAATTCTAACCTTCCCTCCAATAAACTGCTCTGCAAACGCAATCAGCATTATCCAGTCCTCCAACAGGGATCTTAACACCAGTGTATCTTTACAGCAAATGTTTTGAGATTAATATAAGCTTTAATTTATTGTGCTATTCCAAATCCTTCATTAGCTGACTGAAAATCATTTTTTTCTGCAATTGCCAACACATTGCATACTTCTAAGAAACTAAGTAAGCCCTGAATATACCTTCCAATGATTGCCAAACACTTTCTAAGTTAAACTAAGGGCCAAGTTGACTCTTTCAATTGGAAAGTTTCCAAGTTATCCCTAGCACATGAATTAGTTAAACCATGCCAAATGAAGAGGGGGAGGAAGAGAGAGGGAGACCAAAACGGACAGCAGAGCAACATGGCACATTACTCTGCCTTCAAATATCACTTTGAAATCTAATGTTTGCAAAAAACCCCCCAAAACCAAAGCAGACCCAAAAAACCCAACCCAACCTACCAAATCCACATGCAAACTGACATACATACTTTGAACGTCCAGCTGAATTTGGTCGGTGTTTATTATTCACTCTATGCTCCAAACAACTCCCATTTACACTGGAAGCAACTCTATATCCTGCAGCATCTCTCCTGTGAGAATTTTCTTGCCTTGTCAGAGCAGCTATTTCCAAACGTTCCTATAAATCAGGAAAAACACCAAATAAGTATAGAAATTGCTCCTATCCTCAAAATATGCAAGTACTTGACTATTATTCTATAAAGTCACCCAGATGACAGAAGAAATAGGTTTTCATAATAAATGTATGTACAAGACTGAGGAAGAAGTGCTGAAATTCAGAAAGTACCTTTCAGCACTGTCCGCAGGCAAGAAAGTAAAGATTCTTTACAATGAAACCGGAAACATTAACATACTTTTTCCTATGTCTGCTTGAAAATATCCATCTCAGTACACTTCAGACGCTAATATATTACATTATTGTCCCTTATAATTGATTTTATTCCAGAAATAAACCCCATATAATCAAGAACCTATTTTAACCTAGATCTATTAGAAGCACGGGACGAGAAAAGATGTCCAGGATAATCCAGTCGTGTAAACCTTTCAAGTTTTTATAAGCATATGCTACAGTACTGGGAAGAAGTTTCCCCAATGGTTTTTGCATGTCTGCTTAGAAAGAATACCTGTTTGGCAATCTCCTTCTTTTTTCTTTCCTCTCTTTTCTCTTCCTCCCTTCTCTGAATCTCATTAAGGATTTCACGTTGCTGAAATGAATGTCAGTGTTATTAGAGATGCAACAGTACGTGCAACACACGCTGCTAATCTTACACTGGTTTTAAAAAAAAAAAAGCTATGATGCTGATTTTTCAAAAGTGTTAAAAAGGAGTTGTGTATCTCACAAGAATAAAAAAAAAATAAAAGTCAAATAAGCTCTCCTGAGGAAGTTAACAGCATAAATCGTATGCTATAGGAGAACAGAGTTGTAGACAAAAGAAAGTTACTTCTGCTGACAGACCCAACAGTAAAGCTTCATATACAGAAAAGATATATATTTCTCAGGATTAAAAACACATAATTACTTCATGACAACTGCAGCAGCAGATAGTTCATATAGTACATACTGATCAACTCATACCAACAAGTCTGACAAATTAGTAATTCACAAAAACCCACTGCTATGCAGGATGATTTACAGAACTATGATTGTTTATGTTATTCAAATAATGCATGGTTATTCACACTTTAATTTCTCTTACCTCCTGCTCCTCTCTTCTCTTAACTTCTTGTGCCCTACGCAATTCCTCCTGAGCCAGTCTTTCTTGCTCTTTTTGATGATTTTTTAGCATTTCTTCATGAAAAGACTTGGAAGGTGGTTTATTATACTCACTGAGAAATGACTGTACATAGTCGGCAAGTTCAAATATCATCACCTGAAAGAAAATAAATATGAATGACACGCACAGTTCAATGAACAAGTAGATTGCATAGTAAAATGATACTTCAAAAAAAACCAAACTAGGAGCAGCATGACTGCTGATTTTGTTACTTATCAGGGAGAATTTACCATATTTTGGTATTTTTTGTCACACCTATTTATTAATAAACTGTAACATGAAAAAACTCTCACCACAGTAGCAAAGATGGCAAAAATTACTGAGACTACTGTCAACTTCAAACATCTTCTTTTCCTTTAAAAAAACCACGAAACTAACAAAAAAATAGTAATAAAGACCGATTCCTTTCCTCATGTTCTTTTATGCATGTTTTTGACACAAGCTGCAACAGAATAAATCTTTTGCAATTGTCTGTTACTGTATCTACTGCTATGAAATAGTTACTTATTTCACTGCTAACACAAAATCCAATCCTTCCTCTGCAAACTATCCCCCCCAGTTAGAACTATAAAGCCACTTAAGGCATTCCACATTCATATAACCACAACTACTGAAATAAGAAGTGCACTTAAAACTCAGCTGAATTCTGCTCCACGGTTTGCAAGGCTGGAATCAATTTTCAGTTACTGTTTACTTGAAGTGGGTATGTCCTGATGATCTATTGATCCGTCAGGGCTTAAGCTTTCATCAGTCTAGCAGTGTGCCTTTATTAATTCGAGCAATCCATAGTGCTAGTAGAACATCATATCTCCAAAATTAAAGAACAGTACATCAGAAAGATGCATCCCAGCAGTCAGCAGCAGCACTGAGCTGGATTTGCATGTATAGGTGGGAGAACAGCCAAACTAAATTGTACCATTTGCTTGTATCCAGCTGACATTTATAAGATTCTCAAACACTGAATCCCCTGCTTGAAAGTAAGAATGAAGCCAGGAGGCAATTCAGAATAGAAAGAATAGCACAATATGCATTTACTGACATGTGCAAACTAATATATCTTTCCCAGGTTAGTGTTCAGAAGGAAAGGCGACTATGCATGCACACACGTGTGTAAAAAACAAAACAAAACCAAACCCCAAACAAACCCAAAAACAAAGCAGTATCTGGCTAAAACAGTTCTTTTGAAAGTATCTGCATAAAAATTGGCAAAATAGAAGTATAGTATGTAAATGGAAAAAACGCTTGATGTAGCAAGACTGAACAACGGGCAATCCCTGCCAAACCTGCAAAGTTGACAGACTTAGGAAACTGAAAACAGAATATTAACCCATTTCAGCATATAACAACTTCCACAACTGCTTATTTCTCACTTTTAAAAAAGCAAATTGAGCGAATCAAATGTGTTCACCTGTAACATTTCCAAATACTGATAAGAAACATACTATAAACCATGCTTTTGCCAAGAATTCAGTGTTTGCTAGTAATTCTTTGCATCATTTCAGTCCTCAGCAACAATGGAAAGGAATTGTTAATATCAAACATACCTGGAGACTTACAAAATCCCTTAAAATAAACATAAATTCTAAGCTTTACATATTTCTCCATCTTTGTCTTTTTATCCTATTTGCGGGGGAAGTCAAGTATCACTATTCCTAAACACATCAGGAAAAAAGGCCTAACAGCATGGAGTGACTGTACTACAGCCACAGAAGTCAACTGTTGAGCTGGTGTTACAACTAAGGTCTCTTGCCCTTCAGTTTAACATTAGGTGAACAAGATCACGCTGAAAAACTCCCCGATAATTGCTGTTTGCTTAAACTAAACAAGTATAGCCACTTACAATATTCAAATTAACCTGAAAAGTACAGAAAGCTCTCAATTTTGGAGTTAGAATTGCCTTTCATACTGTGAAATAACCCCGAGAATAACATGAGCCTTTAAACAGGGATGAAGCTTGTATTATTTACACATGCACTGTACTTTAAGAGCGTGCAAATTCTGAACTTCCATTAAATAGAAACATTTGTAAGAAAGAAGGTAAGTCTCTCCTTCCTTAGGAGCAATACGACTTACACTTTCAATGTGGGTGTATTTCATTATATCATATCACACTCCTTTTTTTAGAACTGTTTAGGTCTATAATGTATTTCTAAGGGAGGTGAAAAGTTCTTACCTCTCCGCAGCGCTGTTTTGCCAGTTCAGCTAGTCTGGATTTTAATTCATTTATTTTCTCATTTGACAAGCCTTTTGAATTTTTTAGTTGTATTTCAGGGACACTGGGGAACAGCAACAAAACATAAAAAAAAGTCCTCATTAGAAAAACTGAGTGTAAAAAACAATTGTGTAAGACACAGAATACTGATATAAACAACTAAGGCAGCAGATTGCTTTAAAAATGAAGATTCACTCTCTCTCTTAGCAGGTTGTGAGCTGAAAAAGTTTAAAAGAAGAGCAACAAGATGCAGGTACACCTGTGTTCGCACCTCTTCAAGCTACAAACTGGGGCTGCAGTCTTGCACTGACAAATGCATCCCTATTATTCTCCACTGCACAAGACACCACATCCAATTCAGGTGCCAAATTTTATAGTTGCCTATTATAAAATACCACAGGCTTAACAAATACTGACATGCAGAAAGCCAGAATAAGAGTGGTGAATAAAACTATATGTTTTTTCAACTTACACTTTACTACGGGAAACAGAGAAAAATGTTCAGAGAAAAAAGATTATATTTTAATGTTCACTCACGTGTCGGGGTAAGTATGTGGACACTTGACCCATAGATCAACTTTGGCATATACTTCATTGTCTCCAGTCAACCCCTGAGGACGCAGAACTAAATTAATTTCAGGAGGTTGCCGTACCTAAAATGGAAAACAAACCTTTTGATTTAAAAGGGTTTATTGGTTTTGTTTTAATGAAAGCACACAACTCTCACAACCTGTATTACAGCAGAATTCAGGTTAGAGCATCCAAACCGTAAAAAAAAAAAAAAAAAAAATACTAATGTACTGACATTGCTCAATGAGAGTGAACTGGTTCACTGATTATCACAGTTTATCCAGTATATTTTTAGAACTTCTTCAGATAAGTGTGGTTAGTGTTATCAGAAAGACGATTCAGATTAAGCAAAAAAGGAGATTTTATAATAAACCCCTAGGAAAAAATTAAATAAATGTAACACAGGTTATTTATGGAATATCACAAAGCATTCGTTATAAGACAGCATTGTTTCTTTAGTGTTTGTTTTAGATCACTAACAAACACCAGTCAATATTTTATTTTCTGACATAGGAACAGACTATAACATCACATCTATATACACCTTGCATGACCAAACAAATGGAGAGTAAATTTTTTTCTATTTATATTTTTGGTTTTGGCATAAACCAGAATTTTAACAAGTATCACCCTCCCCCCCCCTTCTGTTCAAATCGCCTACTCAAAAGCAGAATAAAGTAAAACATGCTCATAGAAACACTCTAAACTTTTCCTTGTCAATTAGAAAAAATCTTTTTTTTTTGGGGGGGGGAAGAAACCACCCAGACCTTAAGAACATGACAAACTGTTAGGGAAATGAGATCACATGGAGTAACAAATACAGAAACAGGTAAAAGGATGGTCACTATCCCCTATATTTTCCCTTTACATTTCCAACAGTGAAAAGAACAGGTTAAGTCAAGAGGATGTCAGGTATGAATTTAATAGGGAGTGAGATCTGCAATACTTCTGAAAAATCAGCAAATTACTAGCAGTATTCACATCAGGCTCCATGAAAAAAAATAACAACACCCCCCCCAAACCAAACCCCAAAAACCCAAACAAAAACTCAAACCCACCACCACCAGCAAACAGTCACAGATTTCTGCAAGAATTCAGGTTTATGGCTGAAAACAGCAGTAGGGGCTATGAAAGTCTGTAGAATTGCAAGACCAAAGAATGTAAACAGAGATGACAGTAACAGTGAACTTGGGGAACCGAAAGGACAGGAACCTCCAGGTACAGGAAAAGAGTGCCACGGATGCAGCTAGAAAACAACTCGCAATTAGACATTGTGGACATGAAAGAGAAATAGAAAAGAATAGTACTAGATCTGAGCACCAATTAGTTGTAATTTAAAGCAAACAAACAAAACAACCAACCTATAAGAGTTAAAGTATTAAGTTCTCACAGAAACTGCCACTTCAAGTAAACCACAGCATATAAATATATAAAGATCAGCAACGTGTATGCCCATGAGATGAATTAACTAAGCAGGTATGTAATTAGTTAAGGGATAAATTAAGACACAATTTAAAAAAAAAAATACAACTTGACAATTAAACCGCAAGTTATACGCACAGCATTAATTACAGTGCGAAGGCATCGATCTGCAGGATTAATTGCAAAGGCAGTCTGCTACACGGCTGCTACCGCAGCGTGGGAGGACAAGAGGCATACGGCAAGATGCGCCAGGCGAGGAATAAAAGGACTTGACACCAGCGAGAAAGCACTAACCACGTTCCCACCGCCCAGACCTGCGAGTAACAAGGACCCGCTCTGCTTCCTGCTGCTCCCCGTTCACCTGGGAGGAAGGAGAACAGGCGGCTCTGCCTCGCCAGCGATTAACGGGCGCAGGAAGAGCTAAGAAGGGAGGAGGCCCCGACACCGCCCGGCACTCGGCGGGGTCAGGCGAGGAACAGCCCCCCGCCGGCGGACAGCGCGGCCGAGGGCAGAGCGTTCCGGCCAGGCCCCTACGGCCTCCCCGCGCCCCGGCCGGCTCCACGCAAGCAGCGAGCTGACGCCGGGAGCCCCGCTGGCTACCTTCCAGGCCTGGCTCTGCCGCAGATCCTGGAAGTCCTGCCCGTAAATGGATTCCAGCACCTGGAGCTCGTTCTCCTGCCGCAGCTGGTAGCTCTCCGGCGGCTCCGCGGCTACCTCCGCCGGCAGCTGCTGCGCGCCGCTCGCCCGGGCCATGTCAGCTCCCCGGGCGAGGGCGGGCGGCTGCCATCGCAGGCGGCGCTACGGCGCTGCCACCCTGAAAGTGGAGCCGGCCCGGGGAGGCCCCGCTCCGCAGCGCCCCAGCACCGCCTCCGCGGCGGCGGGAGGAGGAGTCGGGGCCGCCCGGCCCCGCTTCGGGCCCGGTGGTGAGACGGGTATCCGCGGCTGCGGGAGAGGTCGGGTCTGGTTAGCCCCGGGCCGTGAACCCGACGGCTCCTGGCGGCCTTTTTTGGGGCTCTGCCATCCCGTGAGGGCCCGCGGGGTATTGACCACCGCTGCCGTCCTGCCCCACTCAACCCTTGCGGGCACTCGTGGTCCCACCTGCCTCGTCCCAAATGCCCCGAGCTCACAGCTGTGTGGGCCCAGAGTAACTGTGTCTCAGAGTAGCTCGAGTTGGAAGGGACCCATAAGGGTCATCGAGTCCAACTCCCTGCTCCTTGCAAGACTACCTAAAACCAACCATGGGACCGAGAGCATTGCCCAGATGCTCTTGAACTCTGCTGGGCTTGGGGCTGCGACTGCTGCCCTTGGCAGCCTGCTCCAGGCACTGGCTATGCTCTCAGTGAAGAACCTTTTCCTTATGTCCGCTCTGAACTTCCCTGAGATACGCCTCCAGGCATATCTGCAAATACAGAGATATGCACCAAATACAAGTAGTTACGTGCAGATTCTTTTTATAGACCTTGAGAAATATTTGCAAAGGGGAAAACCCCACAAAATTCAGAATGGATTTCATGTAGACCTGGGCCAGAATATAAATCCATGTGGAAACTAAAAAAATATTACCACTGAGGGTTGCTTTGAGGACTACTAGGAGGTGGAGCGCGAGCAGTCTTGCTCTCTGGCTGGTTGAGCTCCCACCACAAAGTGAGGCCAGGCCCTGCGAGCACCCCCTTGGGCCCTGGGTCTCCTTGGCGGGACTTGCCAGAGTGGCGGCTGCGGGTTGCCAGGGGAGGGAGCTGTGGTAAGCAGAAAAGAAAATGTGCTTTTCTTAAGTCACTTCGTGTGGTAACTACTGAGCACAAGGACTGCCACGAGATGATGTAGCCTTTAAAGTTTGGGATCTTAAAAACCAACAAAACCAAGTAAATGCATACATACATACAAGCTTATCTATTAGGTGTGTAATCCCTAGGCAAAGAAAAATGCTACAGCAGCCTAAACCCACACATACTATACAAACACATACTATACTTAGGTGATTTCATTTGTTAGGAAAGGTAGGAAACAAATGTGGTCCACTGAAACGGAATGAACTGAATCTTGGAGTCTTCCTTCTGCCTTAGACCTAGTCATGTTCATACTAGGATCCCCATTAGTTGTATTTTCTTTCCCCTAAAGAGCAAATTCCATCATCTTCACTGAAAACAAAGTTTCAGAGCCATACGTGCATTATTTACAATATCTACTGTTGCAGTATAATAGACTCAATTTTTCTTTACTTTTGTAACTGCATGGAAGATCATCTGATGCTTTTCTTTATTTTACTTACAAGGCTTGTATGGGTGGAGTTTTGGTTATCTTGGCTTTACTCCCTGACTTTCAAGTAATGACTTTTTGTTACAAATAGCCCACTTAAGGAGGGATTTACCCTAATGAATAGTTTCTATAGCCTTGAATTTGTCTCTCTGAAATTGAAAACTTGTTACCTGCATACTTTTGTTTATCATTCCATTTCACTTAAATTCTTATGGTCCCAGCTGGGATTATAACTTATTAAATAACTCGTAGTTTCATAATGTCGTTAGTATCTAACCAAAACCAAATCTTAAACTGTGTCACTTCTGATGCTGTTTTCTGTTTCTTACCATGTCTGGGAATGCCAGGAATGTGCCTTTGGTGGCAGTGTTTTTCTGTCTCATCTTTTTTTTTTTTTGTTGGGAAATGCATGACCAAAACTGTGTAGTGTTTATCTAACAACCACAGAGATCTCCTTTTGCACAGTCAGATGTGGCCTAGGGCGCTGTAATTGTCCACTGGAGTTTTTTGCACCTTCTTAGAAGTAACCACTATATTTAAACCACTGGTGCAGTTGGGTATCCTCATCTATCAATTTGTGTTGTTAGTCTCTCCGTGTTAAAGACTAGAAATAAAAGTTTCTAGGCCACAGATTCATCTTTGCTCCCACACAAAGGCATAGTAAGAACGGCCAGTTTGAGGATACCACACAGTAAGTAATTAGGAAACTTCAGTAAAATTTTATTTAACAGAAATTATGGGTTTACCCTTTCCAAGCACTTTGTGCGGGGCAAGGAGCTCAACACGTGGGTTACACTGTGTAAGCATGGGTGGGTCAGGTAACATTATGCATTGGTAAAGCTGCCCAACTGTTCCCATTCTTTGTGACTTGGCAAAATTTTAACCAGTTGGGATGAAATGTTCTAGACCAGATGTTTACCTCAGGCTATTTTATTTTTTTTCTCTTAATTTCTTCAACAATGATTCATTGTTTCCAAGAAAGCCAGAGGAAAATAACATCATAATACAAATACTCTGAGAATTTATTTTAAAAAGTCTTGTACCCAGCAGAAAATTTGATGGGTGAGGGGGAAGAGACCTTTTTCAGTGCAGTGGCTTTGCTACCTAGCCTTATGAAAACCTGCATGAAGTAAACCAAATTTTTTTTTTTTTTTGGGGGGGGGAGGGAAGAGTATTTACATGCTCTGCAGAAATTTATTGGAGAAGTGAACATTGCTGAAGAGTCCACCTGCCCCGAACATGTGCCAGACTGCATCTGGACAGAAGCTTCCCTTCCAAAATTTAAGACAAAATTTTAAATACTCACATCCCACAACATTAAAATCTAGTTCTAGCCATTAAAAATTAATGAAGTGGGATGGGAGAGTGTGCTTTCACTTCCTCCTGTGCATGGTGAGGGGAGGTGAGTGTCCCCAGGTGAAGTGCCGGAGAGAGGGGAAGAGTCCTGGAGGGAGGAGGAGAAGCAATGGGCTGCGGGATGAGGAGAGGTGCCTGGTTGGTGCCTGGGAGGTGGAAAGGAGCACAGCAGTCTGGTCATGGAGACTGGCCGAAATGGCCACAGGGATATTGGGGGACCAAAAGGAGGAGGAAGCAGGTGCAGGAGCTCCAGGAAACAAAGATGAAGGGCAAGCATGGTGGAAGCTGCTTGTTATTGCCTGGGACTAGCTGGATGAGGTGAATGAATTGGGAGTAGCGGTCAGAGAGGGTAGGTGGGTAAGTGAGCCCCAGTGCCAGGCGGCGAGTGGGCAAGAGACATAAATTACTAGAAAAGAGCCTGAAGCAACAAGTTGGGAGACTTTCAGTCCCAGAGGAGCAAGAGAGGAGGTGGCTGCAGAGGGCCGGGCCCCAGCGCCGGGAGGCAGAAGCAGAGGTGGCACCAACAGCCCCCTGGGCCTGCAGTGGGGTGGGGTGGGGGCAGTCCCCACTTCCCCGTGGCCAGCAGATGTCTTTGGGCCCGCAGCAGGATGCTCGGCCCATTCCTCCTTAATCGGACGTCACAGGAGGCAGAACGCAGAGATGTGTTGGCTTGGGGTCCCTAGAAAAGCCTCGCTGCGCAGAGGTGATGATACTCATGACTAGCTGTGCTCCCAGGGGGCACTTCCAGACCTGCTGGCCAATGGCAGAAAAACCTTTTTTTGGCTTTTTAACTAGCTGTCCTCCTAAAATCTTGACGTTAAAGGCAAATGTGCACCCACTGTATAGACGTACACTTTTTGCACAATTAAAACCCAAACTTATTACCCCTATAGTGGATATAGAGGCGCTTCCCTGGCAAAGTGTTAAAAAAATAAGTCTATTTTACCAAATAATATGTATAGATAGAAGTTAGCACTGTCTTTTGAAATTGTGTCCTCAGAGTTACGGGTCTCTTTTAAAATACCAGCGTAGAAAATCTGGCTTCCAGATGGCGCTTGCCCAACGCACGCGGGCGGCGGGCGACCCTGCCCGGCTGTGGCTGCGTGACCGCCGCGATAATCGCTTCCCGCCCGGCCCTGCGCTCCCGAGCAAAATGGCGGCCCCGCCGACCTCAGTGAGCGCCGCGGCCACGTGATGGCGGCGCCCCCGCCCCGCGGGAGCTCGGCGGAGGCGGGAGCTCGGCGGCCTGCTCCGCCCCGCCGGGCCAGCACCTCCCGTGGGCGGTGGGGCTTGGCGGTTGTCCGCAGTGTGGAGTGGCGGGGCCGCGGATAGCGGCAGAGGGTTGCAGCTCGGCGCCCGGGCTGGGATGTTGGCGCACGTAGGAGCAGGGGTGTCACCGCCAGCCGCGCTCGGTGCGGGGCACGCTCAGAGGGGGCTACGCAGGATCATACGGAGGGTTTTTGTTTTATTGGAGGCTCGAGTGCCCCCCACCTTGGGATTCAAAACGAAATTAATTTTCCCCGAGAAATAGCTGGAGTGCAGTGGAAGCCATTGAGCGGTCATTTGCTTCTGTGGGTGCCATGTAAGGGTCTTCTTGGCGTCCAGTGTCACACAGAGCAAGGAGGGACGCGGGACGGAGCTGTGTTTCACCACAGGAGGAGCAGGCAGAAGGAGAGAAGAGAGAGCTAGGAGATGTGCCATGGGGAAAGAAGTGTCTTTCCTCTCTCAAGGTTGTGAGGAAAGCTATGGGCAAGGCTGAGAGTGGAGTGGTGGGACAGAGCTTGTGGTCCGCCAACTTTTCCAAGCCGGTTTTAATGTGTATATATAGTACGTCTGTGCATGCAGGCATGCATGCAGCTGGTGCGAGGTGACCATCTGGTGAGGTTAGGAAGATGAGCGGCGGTGTGGTCTGTGATTTCCTCATCCACGTTCATTGCAGTAAAACATGCTGAGGAAATGCTGTGGCACCATGAAGCAAGAAATATGGGACAGCTGATCACAAGGAGGAGCCTGCTTTATTTTCTGCTTTTCTTTACTGGCTATCATGATTTACAAGGTAGAAGCGTGAAAAGCCAACTCTGCTTTCCAGGACGCAGAAATGTTGTGAAGATGCCTCTGAGTGTCAGAGACGAGGCTTTATCCTCAGAAGCGCTTCTTTGCCTGTGGGCTCTGTTCAGGCATTAGAAGGCAGGGGCTCAATAACCTGTGGTGGTGAGGAAGGCAAGAACTTCGCCATGGGGTACGGCAAAAGCTGGATCTCAAGGAATGAAAGCGAGCACGTCCCGTACCAGGCTGTTACCAGAGCCCTGGAGATGAGGAACGCTTCGGCTGGGCAGATGGTGTGGCAGGGTGGGAACCACAGCGGGGCCAGTGCTGTGGAGAGCGAGGAGCACGGCGAAGAGCAGACCTACAGGCATTTCACTACCACGGTGCAAATTGTCATCTTCATAGGCTCTTTGCTGGGTAAGTGGGTGTTGCAGGAGTTTGTTGTGGTTTGTTTAATCTTATGGTCAGGCACTGCAGACCAAATGGTAACTAGCATCGTTTGCTGCCTTAGTGACTCTTCTTTTTGCATTTTAGGTCCTCAGGTGTATGATTTCAAGTTCTTTGTGGGTTTTTGATGTGTAAAAGCTGTTACTATATTGCTATTCACCACAGCTGAGAACTGGTACAGTATAGTAAACTTTTCTATCAGCATTTTAATGGGCAAAAACTAAGTGGGTTGATTACACTCTTATTTTCAACTGTAATGGGATCTGTTCTTTTTACCATAGAAAAGGATGTGGGGTGTTTTAAACAAGTTTTGCTGAATTTCTGTTGCATATTGCAGTAATTCTATATTTGAGTCCTGTGGATTTTAAATGAATCCTTTGGAAATACTTTATGCTGTAGATATGTATAACTGTGTGCAATCTTGCCTACTTGTTATCCTTAAAGTAGGAATCATACACTTTAGATATGTGGTAGTAAACTAATAATATATTGCCATATAACTTTACAAATGGGTGTACGTTTGCTTTCTAGGTGCTTGTAGTGTGTTGTTTTGTTAGGAATACATGTGCATTTCTTACCAAAGAAAAGCGAAATAAGCCTGATGGTGAGTCAAGTTAGCAGTGTTTGGGAGATCAGTAAGCTGAATTTCAATAAAATTTCACTATTATCTAAATGATTCAAAGCAGGTTACTGGAAATGCTGAGGCTTTTCACACACGGCTTGACTGAGAAAGTCTCTCTTAGGAGAATTCAGTAGGACTTTGTTGATGGTCATTGGCTCTTATTAGCAAGGATTTGTTTTTGTTTTTCCTGTTCTTGAGTAATGCTCAAATCCATTTCTGTGGTCGTAGTAATTAATTCTAATATTGATTTCTTCTTGGTAATATTTAATATCATTTACATAATTTATAAGAAAATGGTAAGCATAGTCTTGGAATAGCACTGAACTCTGAGCTCAGTCAGCGATACTGGTTATTACTGTAAATCACTGAGTCTTCTGGCCTCAATTATTCCTCTGTCCAGTGGGGGTAATCCTGATGGTTCTTTCATTTTTTCTTTTTTTTTTCTATTCCCCAAGCATAGGTAGTGTGGGGAAAGGACTCTCTTCTTCCATATGTTCGATAGCATCTGGCACAAAATGCTGGCCAGCAAATAGTGTCCTAAAAATAACAAGATTGGATGAGAAAAGTCAGAATTTTAGTTATTTATCTTTTGGGTTTTGAGTCTTAAGAGCATACATTTGGATCATATGTCCAGACTTACTTTAATGAGCATGGGTCCTCCAATTTTATTTGACGAAGAAAACAGACACTCATGAGGAGCTAGGAATTTTTAAAAAAACAACCAACTGAAAAAATACTATAGCTAGAAATTTTGCAAGACTGCTGTAAGTCGTGGTTTGGCACTCCTGCAGTATTCTTTCGAGAGGTGGACTATCTGAAACAATTTGGATCTGCTTTAAGGGGTTTATGTGCCAGATTGGATGGCTGGGAGGCTGATGAAGCTTCCAGATCAGTAACTTCTCCAGGCCTATTGAAGAGCAAAACAGGAGAGGAAATTGTGGTTTTGTTTTTTTTTTTAAATATGAAAATGCAGTAGTCCAATGACAAACGTTAGCAGTGGGCTTCATGAATTTACAGTGATGGAAACCAATTTTAACTATTTTTTTGAAACTGCCTTCTTTTTCAGTCTCCCTGCTGCCCTGAAACACTATTTTAAGAACACCTATGACACACGCTGAAAACTTGACAGTCTTTAAAAATGTCTTCCCCTATCATCCCTGTGAATGTACTGCTGTTCCCTCTTTACTGAATGGAAGCAAAGCCACAAAGAAGCTGAAGCCCCAATCTCCAGAAGGTCTCAGGGTTTTGGTGCCTGCATGCTCAACCCTCGTACGTGCTAGTTTTGCTTGTGCACGTGCTGCACACTTTCTCTGCATCATCAGGGAAGAACAACTTGATATTTACCTCACAATTATGTTTGCAGGAACACTGTTAATTAAGTTTTCATCTTTATTTGTTCTCTGCCATGGTCCTTAGAGCGTGGGTGGCATTCAGCTCTTTTCTCCATCAGGGGAGCCCCTCAGCTGAGCTACAGAATAGCAGTTCTTTGGTTCAGTGAGTCTCAGGTTCCTCTTTGCAGAGGGGAAACCCTTCAAGGGGACTTAGGACAATCCTTCCCCCTTAAAGCATGAGATGGAGGAGTACTCTCCTCAGAGGTGGGATGTGTGGGTTTGAATCCTTTCTGGTTTGGGTGGATGTGCAACTTGTACATCCCACAACGTCAGTGCGTGCCAAAGCCACTTTGCTATCGGATAAAATAGCACTACCCTTTAGAAAGGAAGAAATGATTTCTGCTTCCAGCTTGAAAGGGAACAAATGTATATGTCTCAGTCTTGATAGTGAACATTGGGGTCTGACACAAGCAGCAGTCTACAGCATGGAGAGGTCCAGGTCCTACAGGAGGGAAGAATCAGAGTTGGGTTGTGAATTTAATTTGGGTTCCTGCTGCGCAGAAAAATGTGATAGTTGTGAGAGAGATGTACACTATGTTTAAGTTCCATCTAAGACCCTTATTTAAGACCTGTGGGGAGACTTCTAACAGTAGGAGAAATTCTTGTGTTTTCCCTGTGTTGTGAAATGACAGTACTGTGATGAGTTTCAAGATATCTCCTAAGGATGAGAAAGAGTCAAACTGTTCTTCTTTATGGTTACTTTACAATACATTGAAAAAGTTTATTTTAGGTAGCAATAGCAATGATACTAGATTCTAGAATTTTTGTTTGTCTTTAAAAGGGATTATGTAGTTGTCACAAGCTTGCCAACGCTTGAACCTGGATGTGACCTTAACGCATATGTCAGAGGATCTAACTGGCAGAACCAACCAGAAGTATCAAGAAGAGGCTTGCTAATTGGCAGGTTTTTTTTCCTATTTTTTTTTTTTTTTGTCCTAATTTGTAGAAAGTTTCCATTGTTACAAATTTCTGATTTTGTAAGGAATCACATTATTCCATATTTGGAATGGACAAAACATCATTATTAGTCTAAAAGTCACTTATAATTTAGGGCAGTTAGAGATGAGAGTTCTTCAGGTAACTTGGTCATGAGTTACTGAGTTAATGAAGCTGTAGTGTGCTTAAATGTCACAGTTTTAAATAGCTGTTCATGTGACTTTGAGTCTGTTTGCACAAACTTCCTACTGTTGCTCTTCCACTGTTTATGTGGAAGTTCTTGCTTAGCAGACTACCTATGATCTTAATATTCAAGGACTGAGGAATAAAATGGGGTAACTCTGCACTCCTTTGGCTGTAGACTACCACGGGGTTTCAGCACAAGACAGGAGGCGTTGAAGGGAGAAATTTGGTCAGTTTAGTTACCCTGATCAGCAGCTTGGTTTACCTCTGTGAGGGAAAGATTTGCAGTATATTCAAGACTTGCAAACTGTGATGCTTAGCTGAGTGCATGAACTGGGGAGTTCATCTGGGGAGTTTGTAATGCTTTGCATATGTTGATGAACTTATTTACCAAATGCACAAGGTGAGGTACTGAGTATGTATGAGATTAGAAGGCCTTGTTAACACTGTGTTCCTGTGCAGCTCCGTGGATAGTAATGGCAGTTCTGATAGTAAGGGCATTTCCTAGCAGGTGAGCTATCAGCTCAGGGCAGGGCTGGAATAAAACAGTAAAATGCTTGCCATTGGTGTTTCTCATTCCACTGTTTGAACTTTATTTGGATCAGGGTGTGTGGAACATGTCACAGAAAAGCACACAAGCAGAAGAACTAGGAAAAGACCCATGCCTCTCGTTACCACTTTCCTTTTCTGACTCATACGTGTACTTGGTACTCCCTGAAATCAAGAGACTGGGTGCCTCGGGAACTCTGGAATGACAAGTGCATGTGTTTCTGGTGTGGGGTCAGGTGAGTTGCATTCAGTAGCCTGCTTAGGCCATAGCTGTGCAGGTACAGTTTGATTAAATCTGTTGCTGTAAGTAACTGTAGAGAAGTTACTATAGGAAAACAGAAGCTAAAATAATTATACTGCCTCTGTCAACTCTGTCATATGAATGACTGTTTTCTGGACCCCTCAATTTCCCTTAACTGGCTTAGCAAAAGGAAAGCTACTGTGTTGAATTTCTGTGTGTAATACTGCAACTTTCATTACCTTAAATATGAGGGAAGGTGAAAGGTACCAATGGGAAGAACTAGCTGCTTTTACTGGCCACTGGAATGATGCAGATGGGAGCAGTGTGACATGAGAAGCAACACATGCTGTCAGTACTGATTCCCTTTGGCTGACTTAATCCTGTGTAGTAAAAGGTGTCAAGAGACTCGAGCTTTGCATTCTTAACTTTTTTTTGAAAGATGTAGAAGTCATCAATGGAAGAATGACAATGGTAGCGATTTGCTTTGAGATTGACTGCTTCACTTCCACTAATCCCACACAGATCTGTCTGCTCTGCGATTCCCTGTGTATTCTGCCTGTCTCAGGTTAGATAATTTTTTTACTGCCTTGTAAGAACTGTAGGAACTGTTTTGTTTTGTCTAACCTGTGTTTCAGGCCAGTTCCCTCCACCTGCCACCAAATGGATGTGGCTGAGATGACGAAATCGGGATTACTTGTGGAAGTGAATGATAATTTGCATTAACTGGCTACCCACTGTCCTTAGTGGGTAAATTCAAATGGCTACTATTGAAGGGATGGTGTTGTTCATGTGAAGTTGATAAAAGGAAGGATAAAATAAAATTTAGGTTTAAAACTACTGCCCTGTCAAATTACCAAAGTTTTGAAGATGGAGCCCATATTCTCCATTTCGGCCTGTTACCCTGTTTGTCTGTCTCTGGGTTCTTGTTTCAGAGTCTTTCTTCTGAGTATGTCCACTTGACAGTGTTCTGCTACTATTGCCATAGTAGCAGTGCCATCAGTGATACAAATTAATAACAAAAGCACAGCTTTTTGTTCAGTTTATAAAATTGCTTCTCTTTCAGCAGGAGTAAAGTTCTGCTTGGGATTTTTTTCTGTAAATCAGAAAAAGAGTTTTGATGAGTTTTGCTGATTGTGTAGTGATTTATTTGGAAGAAGACTGACAAGTACCACTCAAATGGTAGAGAAGGAAAATTTGTAGTGTTCCCATGTCCGTGGGAAGTTGGTTACTCTTGCTGGAAAATAGTTAGGCTTTAGCTTCTGTATGATTTGTTGTGATGATAATAATTGCATGTCCTGGAGCAATGCAGAGCACTGACAGTTGTGCCCATGACTCTCTGATTGTGCTAGCTTGTCTGTACCTTTGCCATGTGTGGATAAGGCCTGTTCTCACAGGGCAAGTTGAGGAACCAGGAAGTTCAGGAGCCATTCAAGGGGAGAGCAGTTTTTGTTGCCTGCTACTGCGGTGAAGAGAAGACTGTGATTTGACTGACTGAGATCAACGAGCCAGGAGAGTGAGACTCTGCTGGCTTCTTCCATAGTGAGTAATAGACTGGGAGCTGCAGCTGGTTGTGCAGATCTGCATTGGCTTTACAGATAAGAGGACCCTAAGGTAAAGAAATTTCCGCCATTTGAGAAGCATGCACAACAGATCTGTAGTATTACCCTAGGAAAGTGTTTCTTGGGTTTTATTTTCCATTCTCCCCCTTCTAAGACCTGTGTAAACTGGGTGCATTCTAGATTTTCTCTTGTTCTGTGTCCTGGTTTCAGCTGAGAGGGTTCATTTTCTTCACAGTAGCTAGTATGGGGCTATGTTTTGGATTTGTGCTGGAAACAGTGTTGATAATACAGAGATGTTTTTGTTATGTGGACCTGTTGTTGAGCAGTGCTTACACAGAGCCAAGACCTTTTCTGCTTCTTGCACCGCCTTGCTAGTGGGATGGCTGGGGGTGCACAAGGAGTTGGGAGGGGACATAGACAATACAGGTGACCCAAACTAGCCAAAGGGGGTATTCCATACCATGTGACATCGTGCTCAGCATAAAAGGGGGGCTAGCCGGGGAGGGGCAGCAGCTCCAGGAGGCGTGGCTCGGGGACAGTCCGGTTTCAGGACAGGTCTGACCATGCAGTCTGAGTTGTACGGTCCTTGGGTGAGAAACTGCATTGTGTATCACCAGTTTTGTATACTCTGTTAAGTACTGTTTTGTTTTGTTTTGTCTTGCCCTCTCCCTTTGCTATCCTAGTAAGCTGTCCTTATATCAACCCACCAGGTCTTGCCTTTTCCTTCCCATTCTCCTCCCCATCCCACTGGGTGGGGGGGGGAGGGGAGTGAGTTAGTGGCTGCATGGTGCTCAGCTGCCGGCTGGGGCTAAACCACGACATTCCATCATTGTGAAGACCATAATAGTGAGTTGGAGCTCATGCAGTAATTTCACTCTTCCATTTTTTGGGGCATATCTCAGGCTGTTTTGGCTTTTAATTATTAACTACAGCATGGTAGGACTGCAACTAGCGCTGCAATATATTTCAGTAATGCCCAGCAGAGCAGCCAGGCTGCAAAAGGGGGATCACCAATGCTGTTGGTGTTACTCGTTGCACACTCACAGTCAGAAGAAATAGAGGCTTCAAATCGTTCAGTCTGAGGTCAACGGGGTAGAGCAAAGTTTATAGCTTGTTTTTCATTAGATTTAAGAATTTAAATTTGTAACCTGAAATTTATAGTATTTTTTAATTCAGATAATTTTTTCCTTCCACCCCATTCTCCAGCATGGAAAGAAAATAACAAAAAGCTCTAGTATATTCTTGGCTGCTATTCAAAAATGGATTAACAGTTTATGAAAATAGAGTATTTGAAAATGGTAACTGTGAAAAAAATACTAGCTATTTGATTCAGAAGAATACGGAGTTACTGCTTTTATTCTTGCGGCTGTTGCTAGTTTGAAGAAGCTTACAGGTGGACAATGACTTTTCAGTAGGTGACAACTTAGCTGGTGAATGATGAATCAAAGATGCTTTTATTAAGGCTTGCGATGACATAGGGTTCATTTTCAAACCAAGTAAATTTTTACTAGCTTCCTTTTTATCAAAGAAGATTCTTGAGATCAGATTTGCAGTGAGTATAGAAATAAAGCAATATTGCTCTACAAAGGATATTTTTCTCTTGCCATTAGAGGTAATCAATCTGCAGAGACTAATTATTACTTTAGCACAGCAACCAAACCTTTGACAGAAGGAAGAGGGAGTATTACTTCTGAGCTTTGGCAGGGAGAGGTTGCCGGAGGTGGCTGCAGCTGCTTTCAGTTGAGTACAAGCAGTGAGAGGGAATCCTAGAAATGAAGAAGAGAACCTCCAAAGAGCACCTGTAGCCAGCATGCACATGAGCTTAGCTTGAAAGGGAGATAAAATTGATGGGTGAAATGCAATGGATAATAGCACCTTCTATTATTCTCAGAAGTGAAAGGAAGACCTTTTTAAGGGAGATCAGGATATAGGCTTGTCACTCTTAACATGGATTTTTCCACGGTTCACTTTTTTACATACAAATTTACATACCATTATAACTGCAGTTAAATGGGGGACCTCGTATGAGTTGTGCTTTTACTGATTGTAGCATGGGTGTAGCTGAATGTTTGTGTTATGTTAGGCTTAGGTGAGATTATAGCCCAGTTTGTAGTTTCTATTCTTTTCGTATTTCCAATGTCTGAGAGTCTTTATGTGCTCCTGAGGTTATTTGAGTTTGTTCACAATTTTCATGTTAGCCATGTAGATAAAACTGCATTAATTTCTTCTTTAAAAATATCATTCATTTCAGACATTTAGGGAAAAAAACCCACACTAGACAATTGATGAAAATTATAATGAGAAGAAGATGTCCTTAGTGCCAGTGTCCACTCCCCAGACTGAATATGCACCTTACAGTTAGTAAAAAATGCACAGAAAGTATCCTAAATAATCCCAAATCCAGGAAACTTTCCCAGACCTTGTAGATCAGTGCCTTAACTGGAGTTTGTACAGAAAGAAATGTCACTGGAGAGGCTGAGGATGCTCTGATACAGTTTGAACTCTAATCTAGTGGTTATAGCACTTGTTTGGAAGCTGTGGGTTAGACTGGTTACCTCCTGATTTCTAACCACACTGTGATGATACCCAGGGGAGATGTCCTTTGAAAGAAAACCATGCGCTTTGAAACATACTGGCTTTCCACGTGGAAAGTGAACGAACCCCTGCTGCCTTCCCAGTGTCCTGCAGGACAAGAAGAGGCAGGGCTTAAGGCTTGCTGCTTTTCCCGAGGATTTCCTATAAGCTGTTTGGCTCCAGCCTCTCCCTGCCCTTAAAACTGGTTTTCATTTCCCTGTCTTGACATCTGTGCACAGAGATGTAAAATGGAATTGTTACAGCACCTAATTTATAAAAGGAACAGATCCCTTCTGGGATACAATCCTACATTAACTGGCAGTCTAGGTAACATGTTTGTAAAGGCAAATGTATACTAGCATAAGGAATAAATATTTGTATCTTGGAATAGCTACCAGTGAAGTTTGCCACAGGCATCTTCTATAAAGAAGGAAGAAGGGAATCTTACAGTAAAAAATACTGCAGGTACCTGATTAAAGGCTAAACTGAGAATTTTTAGAGAACGAAGGGCATGTCTGCAATAGCTCCAGCAAAAGCTTGTAGCCCTGCCCCCAAAAAGGGTAGAACCTTCTGAGAGGGGGGGAAAAAAAAGGCGCACCATAGGTTTGGGCATGGGAAGGATGATATTTTGTTTCTACTGGTGTCACTCTTAGAAAAATTAGAATTGTTTTAGATGAAATCTTCTAAACTAGGCACTTTGCATAGATTGACTTTGTTGGTGATTACCTGAAATGGTTAAAGTTTGGCAGAGCAAAAAGTGACTGCCTAAAAATCAAGTAATGATATGAGTGGTAATATTTGCATGTAATAATAATTGCATAGTAATAACATGTTAGAGTATCGTAACATTACGATAATAATTTTCCCCTGCATTTTTGTGTGAGTAGTTCCAAGCCTCAGGAATAATGGACCCTGCAGCAGTTAGCCCAGCTCAGGTTGCATCCTTGATAAAGTCTGTCTGGAATATGTACTATGCTTTTGCTTTTTATGTGTTTTCAGTGAACTACTAAGCAGTTCTCTTCAGAAGAAAAATTGAGTTTTGGGAGTGGGTGAAGAAGAGGGGTTGTGAGAGCCTCTGTGGTCTCCGTTGCTATGGAGACCTCTCTTCTTCCTCTGCTTCAGCAGAGGCGCCTTGTCTGGCTTTGGCTGAGGGGCTACTCAGATAACACTGCTGCGTTTTAAAAGACAAGCACTGGGAAAATAACGATTTACCCAGCCTGGAGATGTGTGAGGGGCAATGATTTATACTTGAAATGCAAGTGCCTGATATGCTGGGGATACTGTATGCTGGAGTGTTACTCAGACACCTGCTGTGGGTGGTTAGCTGATGTCTTTAAACATCGTGTGTGTTGAGGATGTTAAACTGATCCCTATTTAGGATGAAACTGATTGATGCGAGTCATTTTACTGTCTGTAGTCCCCATTTGAACACTTTAATGACAGCTATGAACCAGAGCTGTTTAACTAAGTGGCTGTCACGTTTTGCTTTTCGTTGTGAGTTACATTTGCTCAAATGCCAGCTGGTGCATGTGACTGTTTTGAACTTTGGTGAAAGTTTAGATACATCAGGGGTTTTTGTGTTGGATATTATGGGCAGTAAGTTAGTGTTTCAGGCATGAATGAACCCAAGCAGTTAGAAAGAATTTTAAATGGTCTTAGTTCTGTTACTGATCTCATTTAATGGCTTGCTATCAAGCAGGCGCCATGAGCACTTCAATGAAGTTTTTAATCTCTTCTGCTCATCTTTCATAGTTAATTTCTTATTTGTGTGGTGTTGGAAAAAGTAAGTTTGCCACTTACTGGGAATGTTTTTCAAGATCCAGGAAATTGTATACTTTTCTCCCACTCAGAAAAGATGCTGGTAAGTGTTTAGCTGCTGCTGAATCACATAGGCTGACAGAGGTCAGCTTACTGTAGGTCTGTGTCCAGCCGTTGCAGAGCTGAACACATATTCCCAAGAGGCACATACATATATATATGCACCAGCCACCACACAGACTGATATAGAAAGAAGATGCAGCACTCATGCAAACACAAAGAGCACCAATGGCCTCATCCTCTTCCCCTCTCTAGCTGCTCAGGGTCAAAGTCCATTAGTGTAAAATACATAAGCACATACATATGTGCACATCGATATGGATCCCTCTGTAGTAGCTGGTCTTAGACACCCAGTCGCTGGCCTGGAACTATGACCTTACCAGTAGCTGACCTCCAAATCCCAAGGTCTCTCCGGTAGCTGGCTTGGACCTCCTGGTCATCCACTAGCCAACTTTCAGAGCCCTCTTGTCCCACCTGGTATCTGGCCCAGACTTATGGCCACAGCAATACTTGCCTCCTTAGCATCTTATCCTACTTGCTGGCTAGTCTGGCTTGATGTTCAGGAGTGATTACACACCGATATACACACCAACACAAATGCATACTCTCTGGTCTCTCCAGTTGTTGCCACCCTGATGTGTGGGCCCTGATGTCCCATGGTCTGACTCTAGTTACTGCACTTGGACATCTGTATGCACACAGACCCATGGAGTAGAGAGCCTCTTACCCATGAGAAGAGTTGGAAATGGAGTTTAATGAGAAGACAAGATAGACTGTGCTGATCAGATGCAAGGCATGGCCAGACAAGTGTACTGACCAAATGCCAGTTTATAGATGGCTTTTATCCTCTTTTCCCTCTAGTCTCCCATACTTGTTCCTCCCTAAACCACTCTGAACTCTCCCTTTCCCCACCTTTTTCCCCCTGCCATAAACATCCCATAAGAAATTTTGTACAATCCCAAAATGGTCATTCCCTGCATCCCAGAATGACTCCCATACCCCTGGGCTAAACCCCCTCAGTTTGAAAGGAGACCTGGGGAGCCTCTCCCACAGACTTATAGATGGGGGTCATCTCTGGCCCACGGGGCTGAGGGTCCCCTGTGACAGCCTGGAGAGGGGTTGGGGCAGGGGCTCCTTTCTCTGAGTGGGTTATTGGAGTTCACCCATCTGCTATTGTGCCTTTCTGCTCCTTCATCTTCATGGAGACAAGCCTGTAATCACATTTCCTAACATAAGGTACAAACTGCACTTCTTTTTGATAATTTGAGTATGATGAGGCTCTGATATCATACAATAGATTTTATGTGTACCAGTGGGAATATCAATGTGAAGTGTTTTGCAGAGAAAAACAAAAGTGGATTTTATACACATGCTGTATATATTTGAGGAAAAACTCCCAAATGATCAAGATAATGTTTTGTTTTCATGCTGTACTTCTTTTGACCCCCTTCTCCCCACCCCGGCCCATCACAGAATTTGTAAATGACTCTGCATTCTTGGGTGTCCAGTACAGGTGGTCACTGGGGCAACAGCTGAACTAGAAGTCCAAACTCTTGGGACTTCTCTGTGTTATGTTTCCTAGACTTGCTGTCTCAATAAGTAACAAGGAAGGAGTTCTCAAAATGCTCTGAGAGTGGGCTAGGTACTGCTAGAAAGTTTGCAAATGGCAGAAATACCAGTGAAACAATTATTGTATTATACCTCTCTTGATTTCACTGCTGATTAATGCTATCCCTGTTGGAAGTACAGCCTTTTGCTTTCCAAACAGTACTGTTACATGTAAGCCTTTTTTATTTTTAGTATCTTTAAATTAGATTTAGCAGCTGGAAGCAGGGACAAGAACTGGTGCCTTGTAGTCAGCGAGCTTCCATAGAAACATTGCAATAAGGAGAATATCCTGGATTGGAAGGCTGGCTGGATAACAAATCACATAACCTCTCATGGTAAGGCATTAGATCAGCCCAACAAGGCAAATGGCAATTATGGTAGTAACAAAAGCAGTAGTGAAGTTGAAATGGCGATGCCAGGGAGGGCTGTAATTGTCTTATTCTTTGCTGATGGTCTTTTGCTGTCATTGTGGATTGCTGGGAGATTGCTGTGGTCTGCTGCCTTTTTAAATGCTTTATCAGTTATGATATTCAACACAGTAATTTACATTCTTCTCCATCATGAATAGTCTGGCTTACTTCCTGACAAATGCGGTCCTTCCTTCTGTTCTGCCAGTTCTCTTGGGGGAAAAAAAAGCTTGCAATTTTTTTGGGCATGGAGGCTATGTTTTTAGTCTGCTTTTTTCTACTGCCTTTGACTTATTCTCTTGTCTGTCAAAGCAATTCCATGCAAGAACTCAACAATTTCTTCCAGAAAACTGATAAAATACGAAGTGATCTTGCTTCTCGTGTAACCTCTTGTATCTGTCTCTATGTACCTTGTGTCACTTAGCTTGTGTTCAGACTCCAGCAGGCCCTACTTTTACTGTGCATCTGTATTTCTGATGGCATAGAATCATAGAATGGTTTGGGTTGGAAGGGACCTCAAAGATCTTCCAGTTCCAACCCCCCTGCCATGGGCAGGGACACCCTGCACTAGACCAGGTTGCCCAAAGCCTCGTCCAACCTGGCCTTGAACACTTCCAGGGAGGGGGCATCCACAACCTCTCTGGGCAACCTGTTCCAGTGCCTCACCACTCTCACAGTAAAGAATTTCTTTCTAACATCTAATCTAAATCGACCCTCCTTCAGCTTAAACCCATTACCCCTTGTCATGTCACTATACTCCCTGATAAACAGTCCCTCACCATCTTTCCTGTAGGCCCCTTCAGGTAGTGGAAGGCTGCAGTTAGATCTCCCCGGAGCTGCCTTTTCTCCAGGCTGAACAATCCCAACTTTCTCAGCCTGAATAGCATAACTGGATCATTTCTCTGATACTGTGGAACAAACAACAAAGTCTGTCATACAAGGGGCTAAAATGTATTTACCACTGCTGTTGCCTGAATTAATTGAAAAAAGTGAGAAATATTGAGGTAGAGTGTTTTTTTGTTGTTGTTTCAATTTATTATCTGTAGTTTTAAGGAGTATCTAGAACAGAGAGGGTAGTCTGACTTGCCTTTTCTATTTGTTGTATTAAGCTGTTTATTTCCTTTAGCGTTTTCAGAGACGCATTAGCTACAACCCCTCTGGGACTGTGTCAGTTTGAATCAAGAGCTCCTTTGTGCCTTTTAGCTTTCCCCAGCTTTTAGTTTAAATGCTCTCTGCAATTTTCATCCTAACTCCAGTTAAGGTGCAGGCAGTCTGTCCTTCTTTTGCAGGTCAGTCTTGAACTGAAAGGTACCCTGTTTCTTAATGTATCTAAAACGCCCTTCTCGGCATCACCACCTCATTCATGCGTTGAGACTACAGATCTCTGTCTGCCCTTACCATATAGAGCTCTTAATAAGTCTCTTAATGACAGTGGTTATGAAGGTCCTGGGCTTCAGTATCCTGGTTGGTCACCTGAACTGAGCCTACAGAACATCCCTCTGACACTTCACTGTGTTGCCAGTACTGATAGAGACCAACCATTGACCCTGTTCTTCCTTGTGAGCTATTGGGAGATCCCAGGAGGTCCGCTCCCTTTGCACCTGATAGGCAAGTTACCGTGCAGTCCTTCGTCTTCGATATCTCAAAGCCAGCTAGCTCTGTGCCTTGTAAAGCCACCTCCTGCCATGCTGCTTACTGCAGGTGCATCCAGTATGCCAGAGGTCCCTCTTGCCCAGATGGACACTGTCCTTCCCTGAGACTCGCGTCCCCAGCACAAGAGCTGTTGCAGTGGAGGTGAGACTATGCAGCAGTGTCCCTGTAGGCCTCATCTGGGACCTTTTTATTTCTCTTAGCTGTTCTAGTTTAGCCATTCCCACCTGAAGAGGATGAGGGCCAGGAACTCATCACACACAGGAAAAAACCTGCCGCTGAATAGGTAATCACACGTGCTGCACTTTGGCCAGTAGTACTGTTACTGGGCTTTGACTGGCACGTTGAGCTTAACATACTATTTTTTTATAAGTTTTATTAGTTTAGCTTGTCTTTTTCTTCAGTGATTAAGATTGCTGTCCTCCTACTGTATTGTACCCTTTTTAAGTTTCTTAGCAGTGAAGTAAGATGTAGCCTGTATGAGATAAAGTGAGGAGTGCATGCACGTGTGAGTGAGCGTGTGTGGAGAAGCAAGCTCATCTGTACCTTTGCCAGTGCAGGCTCCCAGTGCACCCTTCCATCTTTGCTGCCCCTGTTCACTATGCTCTTCTGGTTATTTAGCTTCTGCCTTTTGTCCTGTTGTCACCTCCGCCCTGGGTTATGCTCATCCCCCTTGTCAGGGTCAAGGGACCACCTTGCAGACCTTTTTGCGTCCCACCCCCTCACATCCTCCACAGCAGTCGCTTGGCAAACACTCAGAGCAGCCTCAGCAAACTCCCACTTACCCAAAGCACGTGGCCACCAAAGGAAGCAGGCCAGCCCCAAACTCACCAGTCTTGCCTTCCCACTGTTCCTGTCTTTCCAGGGCAAAACAGCTGTACCACCTGCCTGTTTGATTGCCCTTTGTTTGCTACATGTACTCCCACCACAGAGTTAAGCATTCATCCTATTTTGTTTGGAGTGCACAAATACTCTAAGACAGCTGGATGTAGCATCCATCTCTTTTTTACAGATACATCGTGACTCCATCTTGTGTAGGTTAAGTCTGGGAAACTACACATATGTGTACAGTAACACTGTGTGTATGACTACTAATCATCAGGAAATTATACTGGGATGTTGCCACATATACTGCTCTTCAACATGTCCATATTTTTTTAGAGCACTTTTAAAAAGATACAGTTCTTATTTTGCCTGCTTCACCTAAACATTGATGCATTAACAGAAAAAGGGAACATTGCAAGGAACATCATGTACAGGTCAGCAGAATTACTATAATACTGACAGAAAAAGCAGCAGAACTCAATAGTGTATTACAGAATGTTCTTTTACTTCACTTATAAAAAATTTTATCTATTATCCTTATTTTCATCCAGTACAGTTCTCTAGTGTTCATGCTAGATTTGGCTAAGTTCAGTATTCTATGTCTGCAATTTAATTTGAGAAAAGAAATAAATTGCCATCACACTAAAATTTTTCTGACTGTAACAAGCCTGTGTAATAGGGCAGCAAAGACATCCTTTTGTTTTATTCAGCTTTTAAAACACAGTTGGCAGAAGAAAACAATCTGGTTAAAGGAGATACTAAAAAACTCATGCAGCTGGCAAAGGCTGATACTGCATGATGTGGTAGCAGCCTCTGGAGACTTATTTTGATTATTTTTAAGCATTTAAGACAGTAAAACTGTACTTCAGGTTCTAAAGGAGCTGAAAAACACTGAACTACTCTTTGGACTCTGTTTCTCCAGTAATTTCTTAGAGCATAATGTAGACAGATCCAAATAAGTAGCTGTCTCGGAATACCTTATATTTGCTGGGGCTAGTCCAATGGTCAGAGGTGATTGCTTTGCAACTGAAAATGCAGGTTACATGATCAAAGACATTTCTATGTGATAGGGCCTAAAACAATTTATACATGGAAATTTCTGGGAAGGGCAAATAGAGCCCTAGGGCTCTCTAGTATCTATATATGCTGCTAGTAAGTGGTCTTTTCTTCATTTAATATCATGTAGAGAGCTTACAAAGATGGTACCTATTTGCATAATAGTCTGTTAATAGTGTTACAGTTGCACTTATCTTAGCATCATTGATGAAGTGCTTTTAACAGGCTCTGTCCATACATTCTGCTATTTTCAGAGGACAGATAACTTTGCAGTCGTGACAATCTGCTATCTGAAAGAGAATTTCCTTGATTTGTGCTTGGAGGAGTGGAGACCTGGTTCAGGTCTAGGTGAATTTAGGTGAGTTAGGCTGCTTGCAAGGCTTCTCTTTGGACTGGGAGAAAGGCAGGCTTTGAGTCTACTTCAGTCTTCAGTCAAGGCCATCTTCATGTATTGTATGGTCATATCTATCCAATAATACTAGTCTGTAAGAATGAGACCACTCCTTTTTTAAATTGTTGGAAACCAACTCTATAGGCTTTCTGTGCTGTATATCCAGCTCTATTATCTCTGAGACTGGTGTGGCAGCTTGGGGTGAGACAACTGTCTTGTGTTGCTGCAGGATAGGAAGAACATGTAAACCCAAGCAATAAGAATAGCCTGAACATGAACTGATTCTACACATTTCATACTTTAAGTAAATGGCTCTATGCAGTCTCTGTTGGAGCCTCAGGTGGCAAGAATGCTATTGCATTTCCATATATTCTCAGTTGCTAGCATAAATTAGAGCATGATCAATATAAGGTAGCAGCAGCTCTTCAAATAAAGTATTTTTTGTTTAATTGTTTGCTTTTAGGGAATGGAATTCCTCTAATATCTTTGTTTTATTTTAGACATGGACTTGATGCATTTGGCTTTACCCCCGACTTATCCAAGCATGCTAAAGAAGAACCTTCTTTTGCTATGCAATAAATGACATCTGTTTATCTAGTCATTTTCTGGGAGAGAGCAAATTATCCCTAAAGGCCAGCCTTCCTGTTTAAAAAAAAAAAAAAAAAAAAAAGAGTATCCATCTTTGTACACATTTTTGCTTTGCTGAGTAATAGTTGAGATTATTTACCTAATACATTATCTCTCATATTATCAGGTGACTCTTCTTATTCAGGCAATATATTAGCTAATTTATATGTTATCATTTATAAGCCGTGTTTACACACAAACTTGCATTCGTTTACAAAAACTTGCTTTAAATGATCGCTCTTATCCTGTGTCAACACCTGTATTCATGTTAAAATGAAATTAATGTTCAAAGGGTCTCTTGCACCAGGTAATGGAGTACCAGCCATAGTGTGCCGGAGTGACACTTGAATTACCACACCCTGGGGACAAGCATATTGGCATAGTGTGCTGAGGTTTTTTGGTGCCTAGCCTTATTAAGTGGCAGGTGCTTTAACCACTTAGTTTAATCTGATAGCACAGTCATTTCTCTTGAGCTTTGATACTTTTATAATTAAATTTGTTTAACATCTTTAATTTCACACACACAAGTGATTACTACCAACAGAAAAAATCTCCCCTTCTTTCCACTGCCTTCTCCAACCGCTTGTTTTGTAACCTTTAATTTAACACTGGGGAAGAACAAGACTTAGTGAATATCAAAGTATGTAACAGCTATTTAAACACCTGATAAGCATCTCCGAATCATATATGTTCACAAAGCTCAGCAATGAGTGATGTGCAGCTCTTACACCCGGTGAGGTGTGCTGGAACATACTTCATTAGGGCAACTGATGTCATCTACCTGGATGTGTGCAAGGCATTTGGCACTGTCCCGCACGACATACTTGTCTCTAAATTGGAGAGACATGGATTCGATGGATGGACCACGCGGTGGATAAGGAATTGGCTGGATGGTCCCACTCAAAGAGTTGTGGTCAACGGCTCAATGTCCAAGTGGAGAACAGTGACGAGTGGTGTTCCTCAGGGGTCGGTACTGGGACCGGCACTGTTCAACATCTTTGTCGGCGACGTGGACGGTGGGATCGAGTGCACCTTCAGCAAGTTTGCTGACAACACCAAGCTGTGTGGTGTGGTCGACATGCTGGAGGGAAAGGATGCCATCCAGAGGGACCTTGGCAAGTTGGAGAGTTGGGCCTGTGTGAATCGCATGAAGTTCAACAAGGCCAAGTGCAAGGTCCTGCATGTGGGTCAGCGCAATCCCAAGCACAGCTATAGGCTGGGCGAGGAATGGATTGAAAGCAGCCCTGAGGAGAAGGACTTGGGGGTGTTGGTTGATGAAAAGCTCAACATGAGCCGGCAGTGTGCGCTTGCAGCCCAGAAAGCCAACCGTGTCCTGGGCTGCATCAAAAGAGGTGTGACCAGCAGGTCGAGGGAGGTGATCCTGCCCCTCTACTCTGCTCTTGTGAGACCCCACCTGGAGTACTGCATCCAGCTCTGGGGGCCCCAGTACAGGAGAGACAGGGAGCTGTTGGAGCGAGTCCAGAGGAGGGCCACGAAGCTGATCAGAGGGCTGGAGCACCTCTCCTATGAGGACAGGCTGAGAGAGTTGGGATTGTTCAGCCTGGAGAAAAGGCAGCTCCAGGGAGATCTAATTGCGACTTACCAGTACCTGAAGGGGGCCTACAGGAAAGATGGTGAGGGACTGTTTATGAGCGAGTGTAGTGACAGGACAAGGGGTAATGGGTTTAAGCTGAAGGAGGATCGATTTAGATTAGATGTTAGAAAGAAATTCTTTACTGTGAGGGTGGTGAGGCACTGGAACAGGTTGCCCAGAGAGGTTGTGGATGCCCCCTCCCTGTGGGGAAGTGTTCAAGGCCAGGTTGGATGAGGCTTTGGGCAACGCGGTCTAGTGCAGGGTGTCCCTGCCCGTAGCAGGGGGGTTGGAACTAGAAGATCTTTGAGGTCCCTTCCAACCCAAACCATTCTATGATTCTATGCTTCAGGCAGTGCTGAGTGTCATAAGTGTGTGTGGGAAACGGCATTTGAGTGGGTCTTGATGGAAAGTACCATTCTTACTAGGGAAAAGCATAGTGAAAGTCATCATCAGCCTCATCATCTTCACCATCACCACCTGCTGCACTTGCAAAGACACCAAGGGGACAACATTTATCTTGAGACCCCATTGCTTCCCCTCCCTGTCACCATGGGGCAGAGTTTTTCCTATTTCCCTTTTCTCTCACTTTCTCTCCTTTGTTTTTTTTTTAATCTCTAAATTAATTTTTAAGTCAATGTATGCCATCAGCTGTGGACACCATGAATAAATTTTTGTGCCTTTAAGCCAGTGTCAACATCCTTTGGTCAATGAATGGAAAGTGCTCAGACACCACAAAGTTTCTGAACCTATTTCTGGTAACTTTGCTTTTTGCCATAACATAATTTACTTCATGTCCACAAAGCTGCTTATTTCTAGAGTGGTTTCCTTAGCTGTGTCTTGAACTAATTTACTGTTCTTTTCTTCTTCCCTGACTTAATAATTTTAGTTAAGTTTTCAACTCAAGATGAGCTTGTATTGTGCATTATGGATCAATATTTGGAATTGTGCTTCCCAGCATTTGGAAGCCTTCAACAAGTCTGTATAAGTCACTCTTCATTTTGCCTGAAGTTGTTTGAAGATCTTACAATCATGATTTCTAAAGTCCAAATAGCAAAGGAAACAGTAAAAGAAGCTAGAGTACATGAAGGAGCAGGAGAGTACATAACAGAAGGAGCAATGGTTGTCATGTGCGTATATGTCCATACAGCTGAAATTGTCAGAAACTATGATTGAGTTTTGTCTGTCTGTCCTGAGAGGCCATATAGATGGATGTTCACCATCTCCTGAATATCAGGCTTAGGGTGTTACCCAGCAGAATCATTATCTGCTCTTGCAAAATTGGGCCATAAGTGACTTCCAAAGGTAAGATGGTTACTTAGGGAGCCCTGTGATCTTATCTCAGTACTCCTATTTCTGGTCTCTCATTCTAGACAGTGGCCAAGCTGTACCTTTGGAAGCTCTAGAAATCAAATTTTTATATACTTTTGATTAAGTAAAAACAAACCACACACAAAAAGCCCCACTTTTATTTTGCTTCAGCTAAGTTATTTTAAAAATAAATTTTGATTTGCAAAATGATTCACTACATTGGAAGAGTCTTAATTAGAAAATCCCTGCTGGCTGTTGAGTGCTTTCAGTTATTCTGATTAATCGTATACTACCACTGGGTGGAATAATTCTGCCACGACTTGGGGAGTCTTTTGAACAATTTGCTGCTGCTCAGGGGTTCCCAAAAGATTGATTATAAACTGAAACCATCACAGGAGCATGCAATAATAAAAATAATTCCGTGCTTTTTTAACTCTGACAGTTGCAAAGCCTGTAAAGAACTGGAATAAAGACTGAAATCTGACTGTAGATACGGAGGTGAGTTATAGAAAATTACTTTAGTCTATGGAGAAGACAGCAGTCAGACTGAAGAGTTTCCTCACATCTCCTTTTTCCTGTAAGCTTTTGACTCTGTTTTGTTGCTGAGTACAGAAAGATTTTTTTGAGAATTGTTTTTTTGGCATGGTAACTACTGCAACAGCAGCATGTAATAGCAGTCACAGATACTCGTAGTGTGTTAGTAGTCTGCAGGGAGTATTTATTAAATTGTAGACCTGTACTGCAGCAATACTTACCCAAGAAACACATGCTAGAAAGTGCCATATGTTTCAGTGAAACAGTGGGGAACCTTGGTTTGATCTTAAGCATAAATGAGAGCATTTGATTTGTTGTATTTAACTTTCTTTCATGTTAGGAAAGTAGCCATAGAGATAGTTACCCCAGCCGGAATAGAGAGGGAGCTTCTCTGGTCAAAATAAAAAAAGAAGCTACGTACAGATTAAGAGTAGATCCTGTATGAGATATTTGCCATCTTTTTAATGTTCTCTCTCTTAAGGAGGAGGAAAGTGGCAGCACACAATGTTTAATCTCTTTAACTGGAAAATGAAGTGACATAGGTCTCAGATCCACCCAAGAGACCAGGCAAAAGACAGGAGACACCTGTAGTGTAGCTGATGCCAGGACCATGTGCCCAGGTCAGAGCTTGAACACGGTTGCTGGAGCTGTGTGCAGGGGCTGGGGGTCCCAGGTGAGGCCAGCTGGGGCCACTAAGGCCCTCACAGTCAGCCTGTGTGAAGTTCGGTTTTGCACATAGTTGTAAAAAGTACGTGTGCAAGATTAATGTTAATACATGACATTATGTCTGTGCGAAGCTATGTCTGTAACCCTATTTTGACATCTATTGAACACCTTTCTGGCAGATAGAGGGTGGCCTGATTTCTGCTTTTCTTGCCCAATCTTTGTCCCCACTTAAAAAGCTAAGAAAAGCGATAGGTGTGGTAGCTTACTGAAAACCTCTTGGGCAACCAGATCTGTAATATGTTTCCCTCTCCCTGCTCTGGTCACTCAGGCACATTAAAGAAAAAAATTATCCTCTGCTCTCTGCAGCATCTCACACCTTCTGGTGGCTGGTAAGAGAAAGTGATTGAAATCTCGGTGTGGCTGTTAGCTCAAGCTGCACAGCTGATCCCGGGGCCGGTACGGCTGGCGAGGTGATGTGGGCACTGAATCCCCCATGCAAGGGTGAGGAAACCAGCGCCTGCCACCTGGCTTGCTTTCTCACTATTTATCACAGCGAGGGCTGAGAGGGATTTCTGTGATCTGTTACCTAAGAATCAAAGTCTCACACCAGGTAACAAGTGACACGAAGAGCAGTGTTACAGAGAGCTGCAGAGAGAAGGGATGTTGCAGTGGAAAAGGCTCCTTCTGCGTAGAAGTATGTGTAGGAGAAAAGCAGATGAGGTTGTTACTCAGAGCCCTGATGTACTAGTGGTGTTTCAGCAGGAAAGAGGGAGATTCCTGTATTTTGTTCTGTCTGGGAAAGAAACATTTTGCTGATTTACTATTGGCTGTAATCATGAATCACTGTCTCAGGTAAATAAAGCTGCTGGCCTCCCTATTTTATGGGATGTTATACCAGGTCGTATGCTCTTGCATGTGTCCATCTAGTTCATGCTAAAGGCCTTGGTTACTTTTCATGAAGATTTTCATAGGAAGATGTATAGGGAAGTCAGTCACCAGAGCAAAATATTTTCAAAATAGAATAGAAAAGGTGCTCAAAAGTTATAAATGTGACTTTATAACTGGCTAACCTTTTATTTGTTTACTGCTGCTAACAAGGACAGCAGCCTATATTTTTTGTAACATCTGAGTTCAGGAACTGTTGGCAGGTCTGAATTTTCCTTTACGGGCCCAACTTGGACCTCAGGACTGTAACAAAGAAAGTATGGGAGTTTGCTTTGATTTTCCTTGCACAAACAAGTAGGTGTCAGGACACTCAGTGTCATGCCTAGAGCAACAGGACTGCGCTGTCCCATCTGTGTGGACTCAAGGTAGAATGGAAGTATGCTGAAATGTTTATCATCCTTTGCATCCAAAGGTATGAAGTCATGGATATGATTTGTGCTTAAGAAACAAGCATTCAGACTCCTCATGGCTGTTTCTTGCTAAACAGAATCGTTGTGGCATGTTGCAGTACTGAGAGGGCTCACTTTGTGTAAGGTTCTTTTGTTCCAGCAGATTAATGAAGTTTGGGGTGGCCTAAAGCTTAAAAAAAAAAAAAAAAAAGTTGGCCTGCCTTTCCAGTGTTGTTAAAATATTTTTCTGCATTTATTTAGGTTTTTCATGATAAAGGAAATTTTGTTCTTTAGAAAACATTGTTAAAGCTGTAAATTTTTAAATTTTCAACTTCTCCAGGGTAAAAAAGAGGTTGTCTTTAATCAAGTTCGTTTATTTTCAGTGTCTTATCCTCAATTCAGTTGAGTTAGCATGATTAGAACTAAGCCTCTCTTGGTCCAGTAAATATGGCAAGAATTTATTTTGAAAGGTGCAGAGTGAAGAGATTTCCCTAAAATATTTGATTGTTATATGTTCCCCTGCTTTTTTTAAATGTAGTTTTTGCTAAAGATCACAAAAGTATAAATCAATTTTGTCCACAAAAAGCGTAATAGAAGACTCCACATGATCCTGTGTCCTGGTTTTCGGCTGGGGTAGAGTTAATTTTCACAAGAAGCTGGGAGGAGACACAGCCAGGACAGCTGATCCAAACTGGCCAAAGGGATATTCCATACCATATGATGTCATGCTTAATATATAAGGGGAGGAGCTGGCCAGGGAAGGGGGATTGGTGCTTGGGGAGAGGCTGGACATCGGGTTCCAGGTGGTGAGCAAATCGCATTGTGTATCATCTGCTTTGTATATTCTTTTATTAGTAGTGTGGTTGTTATTGTCCTCTCCTTTGCTGTCTCAGTAAACTGTCCTTATCCCAACCCACCAGTTTTGCCTTTTTCTTCTGATTCTCTTCCCCATCCCACTGGGAGGAGGGAGTGAGCAGCTGTGTGGTGCTCAGCTGCCAGCTGGGGCTAAACCATGACATGCCGTGACTGGAACCAAACAAAAGAAAAAAAAAGAAGCAATTACACTGGAGTTTTACCTCCACCTGCTCTTATTGCAGGCTGTGTGATACTGTGTGGAGCAAGTGAAATGTTAATCCAAATAGATAAAATTAAGACTAAAGGCACATGAGTAAAGGTTTTTAGGTAAATATGCTGGAACGTGCCTATGAAAATAGCTAAGTACTGTTATTCCATCCAAATGAACAGGTGAGCTGTGTACACACTACAGTGTTAATGCAGTATTTGTCTCAATGACAGCATCATTAGAGTCACAAAACTTAGCTTTGAAGATTACTTTGTATTCACATTTGTCAAAAACTCTGCTTTATTTCGCATTTTGTTTACTTGCATTAGAGTAAATGTAACAAATATCCTACCAGGTTTGTGCTAAAGCAGATGAAAAAGAGCTCTTGTAAATAATAATACAGATCAAAGAGTACTGAACAACTCTCATGTCCAAGAGAAGTCTGTCTTCAGCCTGAAAGCTTCTCTTTCTTTTCTTCCCCGCCCCCCATTTGTGTAGTTGGTTTAATAAAAGACATTGCCTCCCATACCATCTTTGCCTCTCATTACTTTGCAGAGCTGTGGTTCTTGGGGGTGTTTGTTGTACTGAAGTGGTAACTTGAGATTAGATTTTTTCCTGCTTCATCCTCTGAAAAGATGCAAAGACGTCACCTGTAGAGCAATTGCACGAAATGTACATGACTACTCCAATACAGCTTTAGTAATAGGTACTGAAAATGTATTTTTTAAAAAAAAACAACCATGAACAATTCAAATAGGGTAAAAATGGAAAATTAATAAGTAAATTGAATTAATAATGTTCACAAACACTTGGCAGAAAGAGGATACATTAAGAGAAAAAAAATTACCCACTGGTCTCTATTGTAGCTGTGTTGGGTTTGCATGGCAAGGTTTTGGTAGCGGGGTGGGGGGCTACAGGGGTGGCTTCTGTGAGAAGCTGCTTAGAAGCTTCCCCTGTGTCTGACAGAGCCAATGCCAGACGGCTCCAAGACAGACTCGCCGCTGGCCAAGGCTGAGCCAATCAGCACCTCTGTGATAACATATTTAAGAAGGGAAAAAACTGTTAGAGAGAGCTTTTGCAGCCGGAGAGAGGAGTGAGAAGATGTAAGAAACTCTGCAGACACCAAGGTCAGTGCAGAAGGAGGGGCAGGAGGTGCTCCAGGCGCCAGAGCAGAGATCCCCCTGCAGCCTGTGGAGAAGACCATGGTGAAGCAGGCTGTCCCCCTGCAGCCCATGGAGGAAGGATGAGGGGGTGCAGAGATTCCACCTGTAGTCCATGGAGGACCCCACGCTGGAGCAGGTGGAGGCACCTGAAGGAGGCTGTGGCCCATGGGAAGCCCGCGCTGGAGCAAGCTCCTGGCAGGACCTGTGGCCCCATGTACAGAGGATCCCACGCCAGAGCAGGTTTGCTGACAGGACTTGTGACCCCGTGGGGGACCCCATGCTGGAGCAGTTTGCTTCTGAAGGTCTGCACCCTGTGGAACAGACCCACGCTGGAGCAGTTCGTGACGGACCGTCTCCTGTGAGAGGGACTCCATGCTGGAGCAGGGGAACGATGAGAGGAGTCCTCCCCCTGAGGATGAAGAAGCGGCAGAAACACCGTGTGATGAACTGACCGTAACCCCCACTCCCCGTCCCCCTGTGCCGCTGAGGGGGGCGGAGGTTGAAGCCGGGAGTGAAGTTGAGCCCAGGAAGATGGGAGGGGTGGGGGGAGGTGTTTTAAGATTTGATTTTATTTCTCATTCCTCTACTCTGTTTTGCCTAGTAATAAATTAGATGAATTTTCCTCTCTAAGTTCAGTCTGGTTTGCTCGTGATGGTAATTAGTGAGTGATCTCTTCCTGTCCTTATCTCGACCCACAAGCTTTTCGTTATATTTTTTCTCCCCTGTCTAGTGAACGAGGGGAGTGACAGAGCGGCTCTGGTGGGCACCTGGCCCTCAGCCAGGGTCAACCCACTACAGTAGCCAACAAACATAGCATGAAAACAGTCTTTTTAAATCTTCATGTTTTTAAAATGTGATAAAGAATTCTTAGAAACAAAAAATTACCCTAAGAGTATATATGTGGACAAAAAGGAAGAGGCATGCATTTCTTCTTCAACATTTGTGCTGTTTCCCAGCAACATGAAATTGGTAAAACAATTAATAAGTTAACAAAACAAAAGTTAGAATAGAGGAAAGGGAATAATTTTAGTGCCAGTTGCATTGAATTACAGGTTTTATGTATTTTCAGAACAGTGTGAATCCAGTAATTGTGTTATCAGTGTTCATCTAAATGTGATGTCTGAAGGAAATAGGAATTTAACCAGATAATGCCTTCTGGTTCCTCTGGTAGGCTGTGGAGAGGAACACTGGGGTCTGTTAACGCTGATCACACCGAGGTGACGTTAGGTGACGTGAGGATTGAACTGGTGACACAGGAAGGGTCTGCTGGCAGCTTGGGCTAGGACCTTTGTTGCAGAAAGAATTAAAAATGGTGATCAGATCAATACAGATCAAACTTTGTGTCTCTGGGAGGCTAAAGCTATACTTTTATACTCCCAGTAAAATCTGAGTTTGGCATGTGTATTATGCATACAGGGGGTAGGCTCTTCCTCTCTCCCTTTTTTCCCCACTTTGTGTTTCAAGAGAAAAAAACCTGCCTCCCTCTTTTATGGGTGGCATTACTCATTAACCTGATGAAAGAGCTGAAAGAGAAGAGGAAAATTGTCCATCTTCTCCTCTTCATTCAGTTGTCCATAGCAGGGAGAATTGGAGATGACCTTCAAGTCCTGCTTTCCTGTCATTGCTTATGTCACAATCTTAGCAGGGTAGAGAAGGCAGTAAGATAGCTTTATGGTCATGTTCATCTACATAACCATTGGGACAGCCAAATTTATTGACAGTGGCCTGCTTGAAGGATGAAAAGTGGCCTCAGGTCTGTTTTGCATTTTGTTTTGGTTTTAGCTTTTCTAAGTAGGTTTATTTATAATGTAAGTCTCCTTGCGTGTCCTACAGAGACTCCATCATCTCAGCAAAGGAAAGCTAGCTATGAAATACTTTACAACTAATTCATAAATCAGGCAGCCTGGGATCAGTGGAATGACAAAAAAAAGGATATATAAAAACGCTTCCCAATTAAGTCTGCTCATTTCCAAGGAATGGAAATAGTCCTTTGGGTCATTCCACAATTCTCTTAGTGTATGGCATTATACAATTTATTTTTAATTTCCATTTTCTTTGCAGAGTATCGTTATCAGGTCACATTAAAAACACAGCCTTGAGAGAGTAGAGCCTTCTGCTCACGTTTGAAAGGGAGCTCTCTGTACATGAGCAGGCACGTCTGTGGTATGTGGTTTCAAAACATCACAGAAGTGTCCTGGTTTCAGCTGAGAGGGTTGATTTTCTTCATAGTTGCTAGTGTGGGGATATGTTTTGGATTTGTGCTGGAGACGGCATTGATAATATAGAGATGTTTTTGTTCTATGGACCTATTGTTGAGCAGTGTTTACATGGGGCCAAGGCCTTTTCTGCTTCTCGCGCTGCCCTGCCAGCGGGATGGCTGGGGGGGTGCACAATGGGTTGGGAAGAGACAGGACAGGTGACCCAAACTGACCAAAGGGATATTCCATACCATATGATGTCATGCTCAGTTTATAAGGAGCTTGGGGGAAGGGGGTGGGAGGGGGCAGCGACATTTGGAGTGATGGCATTTGTCTTCCCAAGTCACCATTACGCGTGACAGAGCCCTGCTTTCCTGGGGATGGCTGAACACCTGCCTGCCCATGGGAAGTGGGGAATGAATTCCTTGCTTTGCTTTGCTTGTGCACGTGGCTTTTGCTTTACCTATTAAACTGTCTTTATCTCAACCCACGAGTTTTCTCACTTTAACTTTTCCAATTCTCTCCCCCATCCCGATGTGGGGGAGTGAGCAAGCGGCTGCATGGTGCTCAGCTGCTGGCTGGGGTAAAACCACAACAAGAAGATAAAGCTACATGACTGCCATTAATATTGTAATAAGCCATGTGGCAGAAGTTACTAACCTAGTATTTGGCCTGGCCAGACATATTGCAAATTAGATACAAAATAATTGATGGATTGTTTAGTTTAATCATTTAAACTCAGAAAAGGCTACTGACGTACTGACAATATTTGCTGCTTTGTACTACCAGAGTAAGACTTCTAAGTAGGCTATTAAACAGCAATTCAATAACAGTAATTATTAATGTGTATACAACTCAAACATTAATATTGCATTAATTTTTTTGCATTTATGTATACACTAGATGTTTTATGAAATATATATCTAACCATCATATTTGTCAATTACGTGTCTCTATTAGTGTATTTTACCAACACAACTTGAAATGGTAAATTTTTTCCATCTTTGAAATACCAGAAGTTTTTTATTTATTTGCTGTTGGAACACTGAGGCAAGAACAAAAAAATGAATAATCTCCACTAAAAATAATTTTACAGGAATCAGGGAAGTGTTACGTCATGTAAATTCTGCTTTAGGATACAGGTGGGACACCCTTGCTCTCCTCAGTTTCAAGTTGTTCTATGGTCTCTTGAGCTACTCACACAAGCAATGGTAGAATGAGTCAGGGTTCAACAACATGTCTTTGAGTTCCTATGTAATGATTTTTTTTGCCTCATTATAGTGCTAATTTTTGGAGTTAAATTTTTATTGAGTAGGCTCCAGAGACGACTGTAGACTCTTAGTAAAATGCTGTGGGCTTTTTGTTTTTTCTTTCTTTACTTTCAATCTACTGTTTTAATTCCAAGTTTGTTACTTTACTGATGGAGTCTTCCTCTACTATGTTTTTAGAAAAGAGACTTTCTCTGAAGGCACTTCTCATAAATGAAAGCTTTTAAAGCAGCGTCATAGTTTGTGGCACTCTTAGAGTGTTAGCACAAGGACCCAAATGGATCATGGATATGCAGCATCCACAGGTTTCTCCGTACACAAGAGTGGGTTGGCAGGACAGGGCAGAGGGTTGTCATGTAGCTCCCTGTGCTGAATGTTTTTCTTTTTCTATGCGAGCAGTGGAGTGTTGCAGTCTGTCAGTAATATTTTTTTTTAAATAAAATGGGATCACCTCGACAGAATCTGAAAGTCCATATGCTAGTTTTCTAAAATGAAGACATCTTAATGACGACAGTTTGGAACACAGGTGGCTATTTTTCCTGCTATATTTATATAATTTTCAAAATATGACAGAAAGGTTATTGCAATTACGCAATCTAAAATGATCATCACTGTGAAGCCCTCTGCTTATATGAAACTTGTCCTTAAAGCTTCCAGAGTGATTCTAATGTTCCCCAGTACACATCTGGTAGCAAACTGTTTAAAACAGTTACTGCTGATGAGTTGTCGCCCACTGGAAAATCAGAAAGAGTTGAGGTAACCTCTGACAGTAGATTGTGCTGTTATTTGAGTGCCACCTCATTAAGCATTACTTATGCTTGCATTGGCACTTTAACACCTGAACGGCTTATTGCAATGTCTCCTAGAAAAAGAGAATTTCTGTAACACCTTTTTCTTAATTTGTTTTTTAATAAAATGCCCTACCCAGATTGAATTGACATGAGAACAACAACTCCTATACATATTCATTAGTTTGTATTTGAGATTCTTTTATAGTTTATTCTTAGTGTAAGAAAACTGATGGTTTGCTTTTGGAAATTGAATGACATTCCGTAACATGAGTAGTTTTTCTGTTAGATGACACTGTGCACAGTGTACAATACTGTTGTTTGAGTTTTTATAAACAATCCTGTTTTTTTTTTTCTTCTGCAATTCATTTCTGATATATTTTTTTATTAGATTTGCTTGTTTCCAACACCAGTTTTATGTCTAGTAACTGATTTTAATAAAAAAACCCCAAATATGTTCCAAATCCAAACAATGCAATTGTGGATTTTTTTAATTGTGGAATGATTTTGTGTTTGTATTTGTGAATGTATTTATCAAGTTGTTGTGGTCATTGCTGATACAAATGAGTACAATCAGTGCAATAAAAGCTGTCTAAAAATTCAAATAATCTTTCTCATAAATGAATCAAAAAGACAGGTTTTGAAGCAATTAACATTTTGTCCATATCAAAAATAATAATATGTGGTTAAAAAAAAGCTAAATCTTCTGATATCTTCTTAAAGGTTTCTTCTGAAAGTTAGCAAAAACACTTCAGTAAGGAAGAATTTAGTTTTTCATGTGCAACAGCTCAAATTGACTAAGACCAGTAAAAGATGCAGAGCTGGTTTGGATTGCCTCTATCTGATGCCGTATTGTTATTGTGGTCTAAGGACATAAGCAAGGGAAGGTTTGTGAGGAGGAATAATATATTTTATCCTGCTGAGGGGTGTAGCTGGAAATGAGCAGCTACATGAGGTGAGAAGCAGACACAAGAACTGTAAATTGGGTATTGTGAAATTAAAAACCCCCTAGTAATGTAATAGTGTGGTGCCCTCGAGGCAAAGACCAGTTTTTCTTTTAGGATGCTTTAATTGTAACCTGGATTCTGCTCCCTGGTTATTTCCTGCTGGCTGTGCTGGGCTCTGGGAGTGAGTAGCTGTGAACAGTTGCTGAGACTGTGTCACCAAGACCTTGTGAGTAGAAGCTGAGCATCATTTAAACCTTTTTTCTTCATTCAAACTCCATCTGTGGGAATTACATTCAAATTGCAAGGCATTGACATGTTTTGGGATTGGCATTGGGTAATACCAATATAACTTAGAAGGAGGTTTCTGTTTAACAAAATAAAAAAGCAAAACTAAATTTAAACTCATATCTTAAATTCTACAAGAATTTAGTGTAACAAAAATTGATGTGAAACCTTATGAAAGGGAAATATTTTTCAACAACACTGATTTCAGCCCTTATTCTCTTGCACATCTTCACAAGCACCAACGCGTGTGTGTGTTCGCGTGGTCTGGATTACTTGTGTGGGATGGGGAGGATGACAATGAAATGGTTTTTGAACAGGTCTTTTAAAATTGTTAGGAGTCAACAGTTACTACGGGAGGATCTTCTGCCTCAGAATCCTGCTTGCTGTGATTCGTAGTTACCCTCTGTAATTCCTTGGCAAGGTTGCTGCCTCTTGTCTTTGTTCCATCGTTTTGGGAATCATAGTTGCAGACTGTCTTCCTGCCAGAAGACCAGGCCTCCTGGCCTTCATGCAAACAGCATGTTCCTCCCTGTCTACCAGTTTTATTGCTGTCGGTGGTGTCCTTCTTTTATCAATACATGACGTTCTTTTAACCCTTGCTTTATTGTTTCTTCTGATGCTTTCACACAGGTTTGCTTCCATTCATGTTTCATTCTGACTGATCTTAGTAATTCTGTTGCAAATGTTTACATGCCTCGGGAAAGGATCCACACATTTTTCGTGTATTTAGGCCACTACTTGAAGTACGCCAAACACCTGTAGTTAAATTAACAAGAGCTTTTTCTTTGGCTCTGCTATCTTGGAAGACCTTTTGGACTTGCAATTGCACTTTTGCAGGGACTAGTAAAATATGCAAACTTAATCTTGCTCTTCATGTTCATTCTGAAGAGTGCAAAATGTGTCTATGCTTCCTGTTAAGATAACAAAACTAGTTATATAGCTTTTACTTAAAATTGAAAATTTTCCATGCAGGCCATGGAATTAACAAAGCTGAAGGGTTTTCATCTGTAAACGGACAGCTTTTAGTTCCGTCACAGAAGAGCTGAAATCACTATAGATTTTTTTGCATACATTTTTGTTGCTACTTCGTCTGTGGAACCCAAGAGAAATTGTGGATTTTTTTTATTTTCTGTTTGTTTGTTTCCATGTGGTATAGAGAGATCTGAAACATTTTCACCTGCTGACAGTGGATGATTCAGTACAAGAGAGGAGTAATTACACAAACGTATCATGCAAGCATTCCCAGCCATTGTGACATGCTAATTTTTGTAGGAAAGCAAAAGAGAAGAAGTGGGTGAGAGATGTAGAAATATGAAAGGCAACTGCTGCAATATAAATAATACGTGCCTTGGTTTGTAGCGGTAGTGGGTTGAATGTTTTAATAGGCAGAGGTCAATGATACAGCAGCTAACATCTTGGTTATTTGTGGATTTACTGCCTGCGTCACAAGAAGAAATATTTTACAGATGACTGCAGAAAACAGATGCAAGAACCCTGGAAAGCTTTGCTAATGAGCATGTGTTTGTAGATGTGTATAGGAAAACACAGCAAGCTGTAAGTGATTTCATACGCTCGCTGATTTGCCCCAATCAAACAAGTCACTGCCTGTGTGCAGTCTTCTTTGGTGGAAGAGGTAGGGTATGCACGTATGTTTTTTCTCTCTCATTTCTGAGGGTGTCTGCTGTCTTTTATAGGGTTAGTTGTATGCTACATGTGTCTTAGGTTCATTTAATTTTTGCATGCATCTGGCTAATACATGGTAGACCATATCACGTTATATATGTGTAGCAAGACAATGAAACATTTTTTTAGTTTCAGAAAATAAGACTAGAAATCAATTTTAGGTTACATTGTTCCAGCTTTGTATCTTTTTTTAAATTTTAAAATCATATTGAAATCAGTTTGATTTTAATACATTAATAGACCTAAACATTCAATATATCAGCAAAAAGATTCTTTTCAGCTGCATCTATCAGCAAAACACAAGTTTAAAATTTTATAATGCATATGGATGATTGATGAGGGAGTTTATGTCATCAGCCCATGCTAGGTTGTAAGCCCAGTCTAGTGCAAGGAAACATATGGCAAAGTTTTGGCAGTGTTATGGCAGGTTTCAGTGTAGAATATCTTCTGCTCTGCACAGCAACTTATGAAGTCCAAATATGGATGGCTAATTGTATTGCTAACACTAGGGAAGAAAAGGAGGCTTACAGTAAAAGCGACCATGTTATCTTCCTTTTCCAGTAGGGCAGTCATCTGGATTCTTGGAAGGTTAAAAGAAAACTTAAAAATTCTTTCCACACATCAGGGGTTTATTTGGGGTGAATGTTATGCAGTTTTACAGCTCGTCTTACCCTCAGAACTATTTTATTGGTAGAGGGTGTCCAGACCTAGAATTTTAAAAACATTTCTTATTCTTACGGTCAAGAAAAATTTCAGTATTTCTTCAGTTTGTGTAACTGAATCTGGTTCCCTTTACTTCAGTCAATCCTGGGCATATCTGTCTGGATTTTGAGTCATCAATCCTGATTAGATGGTCTACTACCCATAGGCCTTGCTGAGGAGATGATACAAAATGCGGATTAAGCTGAATTTCTGGCTTTTTTAATAAAAGAGAAACAGTAAGCAATACTTTTAATTTTTCATAGTATTTTCTGTGAAGGCATTTGAAAGACGAATGATTGTGGCCCACTTCACTAAGCCTCAATGCTATTCTGGGTTTAACAGTGCTGTCTTGCAGAGAATGGACCTGGGAGCAGCAGTATCTTGTGCTGGGAGAAAGAAAAGGGAACTCAGTTATTAAAGAGTAAAAGAAAGCAGGCTGGAGAGTGAGCATTACAAAAGTCCTATAGTGGAATTGTTACAGATGGAGGACTGTAGAAAAATGAGAGAGGAAATTTGGGGATAGTCTTAATCAAGAATAGTTTTTATAAGTGAAATGATCGATCAACAAAATCTCAAATTTTACCTCAAGGCTCTATATGTTTTAAGGAAAAAAACGCCAAACCAAACCCTCACCTCTTGCATTCAGTCAGGCCAGAAATGTCACCGTGATCTTGACGGTGAAGCACCTTGCCTGCCCCGAGGTACCCATAGCAAGTTGGAATAAATCTGATTTGGCTCTGTAAATTCATATTTCTTCAGTGAAATGCCTCACTCTGCTAACTAGACAGAATATTTTTCCATGTGATTTTTTTTTAATAGTATTAGATTTAGGGTCATACTGATTTTTTTCAGTTTATAACTCATGGTGTTTCCGACATGTATGTCAGAGTCCCCAGCTCTACTTTCTTCTTCCTGGTGAATCTTGTTTGAATCCATTGACAAGGCTGGGAGGAGCAGAGAGAACCATTCATTACAGAATCAGCTGTGGAGGGAGGAAAAAAAGCTTATTTCTAAATATAATGTAAATTAATCCCACTGCACAGGATGTATTAAGCATATGTAATTTCTGTCTGAAGACATCTGCATATAAAGAATCAAGAGCAAATATGCCCATCTGGTGACCTGGTGAATGGCTGCATGGCAAAACTATATAAAGAATAAAATTTTGTTTCTGATAACGTGGTGCTTTGGAGAAAGGGAGGCACAGTCAAACTGATGCAGAAATGACATCAGATCTTTCTTAGTTGTATAAAGCAAAAAAAAAAAAAAAGAGTCACAAGACTGTGAGGTAGGCCAGAAAATAATTTCTGCTCTATGAAATAGCTGTTACTATGGTGTCTTTCAGCTACAAACTCTATAATTTCAGCTGCAGCGGAGGAAGAAAATTGGTGCTAATGGATAGGAATTATTTTTTTTAATCAAGAGTGCAAGATAGCCTCAATTACCAAGGAAAATATAAAAATCAGTCTTCCAACTACTAGTAATTACCACAGGCTTTTAAAATTGTGGTCCTCTGTTAAGTATCATTCATTTTAAATTGTGCACATTTCTGCTTTTTTTGTCAATAAATAAGCCAGGAAAGATCAGCTAACCAGTAATTTAGTAAATTTGTCCAGTTGGTTGTATACTATTTGACAGTATAGATCTCACATATCCACTATACTACAGTATATATCTCACATATCCACTATACTACAGTATGGCACAGCAACTAATTTCTTTTTTAAGTTTTATCTTAATATCTTGAGTGAACAACTGGAAAAGTATTGGATACAGAAATAACAATTTTACATAAACATCATATTGGACCATGTCCGTGTTGTGTTCTGGTCTGGTAGCATTTTGTACGGAGAGGAGGGTGAAGGCAGGAGGCAGTAAGACTCTGAACAGCACAGGAGGTCATCAGGTCCAAAGTGGAAGGTGCCTGCTATGGATGCTGGAGCAGGTTACAGCCCAGGCCAAATGCTGGAGTTGTTCTAGAAGATGTAAGTTTTTCCACAACGTCACAAATGCAAAACTGTCAGTCTCCTCCTGGATCTGACTTCGGTGTGTTGCACTGAGAGGACAGGGGTCCTGCAGGTTTCTCCTGGAACGACCTACTAGGGACCGGGTCTGGCCTTGTAAATGAAGCAAAGGTGAGCCGCATCCATGATATGAAGTCACATCTTAGTGACCACATCTCCTTAACAGCACCAACATGCCTCCATATGAATTGCAGGTGCATGTGGGCAAAGTCAGGCAAAAAAGGAGCGTCTGAAAATACCTCTTCTATGCCTCTTCTCTATCTATTTCCTTTATTTCCTTCCTCATCAAAAACATTGATGCCCATGTCATGGGACTCTCATGGAGGTCATGCAAAGTCCTTGGGTTTAAAAAGTTTTGGTTATATTTTTGCAATAAGTAAAACAAGCTGGTCCTTTAGGTGTTGTGATTCAAAAAGTTAATAACTTTGAAAAGATTTATATTCCTGTTACGGTTAGAGCAGTAAATCTGGACATTATTTTTTCAGGTTTTTAATTTCCTAGCTTAGGTTTCGAAGGTAATGCTATACATTTGTCATATTTTCCTGACATGGGAACAATCCAAGATCCTGAAGTAGCAGATGCAATATTATTTAAACTTTTTTCCTTCCAAGGAGCTTGAAGAGTTTCAGGTTCTTTGAGGACATCGGTTTTAAAAGAGGCAAGGAATTCAGGCAAGTCAAGTGTACTTCAGCAAAATAAGCGGGTTTGGTTATTTCCTTGATTGGCTGAAATGATCGTGTGGCTGTTGAAGGACTGTAGTTTATCGAAAAGGAGAAAATGATTGTTCCTGCCCAGAAATTCTGTACATTTAATGGGACAGTAAGTACAAAAAGTGAGTGGGAGTAAGTGGCAGTGGGTATGAAGAACTGGAGAATTATCAGTGCAGCACTTTCTTATCATCTCCCTTCAGATAGATATATCTGAAGGAAGCACCAGCGGGTATCTGCGTTGGGTTTGCATGGCAAGGTTTTGGTAGTGGCGGGGGCTGCAGGGGTGGCTTCTGTGAGAAGCTGCTAGAAGCTTCCCCTGTGTCTGATAGAGCCAATGCCAGCCGGCTCCAAGACAGACTCGCCGCTGGCCAAGGCCGAGCCAATCAGCGCCTCTGTGATAACATATTTAAGAAGGAAAAAAAACAGTTAGGGAGAGCTTCTGCAGCCGGAGGGAGGAGTGAGAAGATGTGAGAAACTCTGCAGACACCAAGGTCAGTGCAGAAGGAGGGGGAGGAGGTGCTCCAGGCGCCAGAGCAGAGATCCCCCTGCAGCCTGTGGAGAAGACCATGGTGAAGCAGGCTGTCCCCCTGCAGCCCATGGAGGAAGGATGAGGGGGTGTAGAGATTCCACCTGCAGCCTGTGGAGGACCCCACGCCGGAGCAGGTGGAGGCACCCGAAGGAGGCTGTGGCCCCGTGGGAAGCCCGTGCTGGAGCAAGCTCCTGGCAGGACCTGTGGACCCATGGAGAGAGGATCCCACGCCAGAGCAGGTTTGCTGGCAGGACTTGTGACCCCGTGGGGGACACCATGCTGGAGCAGTTTGCTCCTGAAGGTCTGCACCCCATGGGAGAGACCCACACTGGAGCAGTTCGTGAAGGACTGTAGCCCGTGGGAGAGACTCACGTTTCCAATTCGTGAAGGACTGTCTCCCGTGAGAGGGACTCCATGCTGGAGCAGGGGAACGATGAGAGGAGTCCTCCCCCTGAGGATGAAGAAGCGGCAGAAACAACGTGTGATGAACTGACCGTAACCCCCATTCCCCGTCCCCCTGTGCCGCTGAGGGGGAAGGAGGTTGAAACCGGGAGTGAAGTTGAGCCCGGGAAGATGGGAGGGGTGGGGGGAGGTGTTTTAAGATTTGATTTTATTTCTCATTCCTCTACTCTGTTTTGCCTAGTAATAAATTAGATGAATTTTCCTCTCTAAGTTCAGTCTGGTTTGCTCGTGATGGTAATTAGTGAGTGATCTCTCCCTGTCCTTATCTCGACCCACAAGCTTTTCATTGTACTTTTTTCTCCCCTGTCTAGTGAACGAGGGGAGTGACAGAGCGGCTCTGGTGGGCACCTGGCCCTCAGCCAGGGTCAACCCACCACAGTATCCAAGACCTTTCGCATGATGCAGCTAGTTTAGAATCTGCCTGCAGACAATAAATTTATAAAATACTAAAGACAACAGTAAAAAAAGTCACAAATGGAATTATATTAATGATCATTTCCCATAGTGATTTTGACATTACAAATACCATTATATCACACAAGTTATGCTTGCTGTAAGAATAATTTTAAATTTCTTCATATATGTTTTCTAACTTTACCACATCTTCACTTCACAACAAGTCAGAGCAGCTGCTGCCAGTGGATTGTGTAGGCAGGTGTTGGCCTTGGACTAGTCCTAGGCAATATTGCAACAAAAGTCAAGGACTTACCTGTTCCTGCAAGGAAGTCTTACATTCACTTTCAGGGACTAAGCTGCTATGAATTAGCACCTTCCCTAAAATCTTTTCTACTTTGTAACTAGACACTTTCTTGGGAACAGAAACCATGTGGACAAGTATCACACTCTAAATTAAAGGGCTTCCAAGATAATTTACATCTATGCTGAAACACTCTGCAGGTACCTACTCTGTGCTGGGCAAATTCGTGCTTGATGTAGTTCAGTTGAGCTGAGTTTGGTGATCAGATACTCCATGCTGATAAATCTCTTACGTAATTATACTTCTAAATCAATACTTATGGTGTGAGTAGGAACACGTGAATGAGAATTCTAAGAACAGGAGTGAGGAACTTTATCTTAAAATTAAAGAGATCATCTGTTTTATGAAGGAAAAAAGGTTCGGTATACAGCAAACCTTGTTCCAAGGTAGCTTTCTTGCAGCAGACACTTCATCTTAGATATAAAACATTTCATCGCACAAACTGAAAATGAAATAAATGTGCTGGAACAACAAATTATTTTATTGCCTATTCTTCTTAACTGAAGTGCAATTGTTACTTTATCACTGAATTTTGAACTTGGTAGCTAGAATGTTAAAAAAGGTTGGATTTGGTTTGTGGAAGTTTACTTTTTAGTTGGTTTTTTTTTTATCTATAAAGGCAATTCTGTCAGTCTGATGACTAACTGAAAGTCTGATGACTTTTTAAAAACTAAAATATACACGCATTAGAAAGAATTACAAGAATTTGGCCCTGCTTGAGCCAGGGTTTGACCCAAAAGATCTTCAGTGGTCCCTTCCAGCCTCAGCCATTCTCTGATTCTGTGATAAATTATGCATTGCTTCAAGCTGTGTAAGCCAACATGTATCCTGATACATCCCTGTTCATTCTGGAGATGAGTAAGTAAACAACATACATTTTAACATGAGAAGGGTATTTGATAGCTGCCTATCATGCATTGTCAAAAATATTTCCAGTGAACTGCTTTTTGAGTGAGGTCTGTCTTTTAACAGGGTAAGATTTGTGGAAAACACCTTCCTCAAAATACCTCAGAAAATAACAAAATAGAGTTTGTTTTGGGAATGTAATCATCTTAGTATATCAACAAGTTTATCCCGTTCATCATGTTGACAGAACCTGTGACATTTTCAGTTAATTGTTTTTAATGGAAGGTCATATTGGCTAAATCCCAGTTTCTAACCTTTTTCATTGCTTCCTGCTTTGTTTTTTTATAAAGAGGGGTGCCCGCTCCTTGCCCATAACGCTGCACTGAGCGTGGGTGGGGTATGCAGCAGGTCTCCGCTGGGAAGGACAGCCGGATCCCCAGAACCCCGCTCTGGATGGGAGGGAAATCAGCAAGCAGAGGAAGGCGAGCTGTGAGGAGGAGGATTTTGCTGGAGTGTGGACTTTGTTTTGATTCAATTACGTGCTGATTAATGTTAACAAAAACGTAAAATGAATGTCATGCCCAGCTAATGGGTTGAGTTCCGTGAGTTAATTGACAGAGAGCAATATTTCTTCTTTTTTTTTGGATGACTGCATGGCAAATGCATTTGTTTTAGATAACAGTCCCTGGTTTCCATGGGGATCGTCCTTCTGCTTGTTAAAGGTATCATTAAGAATCTTTCACATTATTTGAATTATTGCTAAGAGCTAGTATTTCAAAACTATCTCAGCTCTTGATGCCTGCATCAACAGTTTGTGTCTGGCAGTGAAATCCAAGGAGGGTACAACTTGGAAGAGGAGGAAATATATTTTTTGCTGCTTTGAATCAGACTAATGCACACTGATAATATTTCATGCTCAGAGAATGTTACTCCTTGCAGTGAACTTCAAACACTAAAGTCTTGAAGGATGTCTGGGCGGCATGTTGTGTTGGACCGTTAAATTTATTTTCGCAGTGTACTTCTGTGCAACTTCATGTTCCGTGTGGCTGTTTATCTGTGATACTTCTCAATTAAAGAACATGTAGGGGATGACGGGAAACAACCATCCTTTCAATCTGAATTGGTATGTAGCACATTGAGATTTTATTGAATGTTGATAGTTATGATAATATAAGAGGATAAAATGAACTCTGACCTTGTTTGGCAGGCTGTTTCTAATGTGAAAAGAGCTGCTTCTCATGCAGAGGTTACCTTTAATTTTTCCTATTCCTCTTTGTTTACTTGGAGAAATTCTCAAAGGCAGAGACAAGCTGGATACTTACCTCCTGCTCATTCAGTCTGTGTACTGACAAGGTTGTCAGCTAACGTCAGGTGTAGTAAGGGTTTCATGTAGACACAGCTCATTCTCTGAGAAGACCAAAGATACACTTTACCTTTTTAAATGAAAAACACTTGATCTTTTATTGGTGGAATTCTGTGCAACCAGTATGGGATACGCTTTGTCACATGTGGTCATTTAGAAGTGGCACTCATGTCCCAGGCAGTATTGACTTACAAGAAACAGCAAGATGCTGCATTTTCCAGCTGCTTGTTCACTCCAACTTTCCCTGGATGCCTCCCAGCTAACCAGTACAGTCCCGTTATGAAGACTGAATCCAAGGTTATGTAGCCCTAGACCAGTTATGCAGCAGAAACACTTCAGAAACTAACCCAAGAAAGTGACAGCTTTGCCCACTGGGTGGGTGTGCAACAGCCTAGTACAGCTGTAAGCCAAGGAGAATACTGGTGTTAGATCAGGTAGACTGGTGTCTTGGTTTCAACAGTGAATGAGCAATACATACAGAAGACAAAAGTGCCTCTAGACAGTGTGAAAAGACTCAGAGTGCAATCGCTATAATGCTTGTTGAATTACCTGGTTGCCTGGAACGTTGTTATCCTCTTCCATGGAAAGGAGTTGCTAGAGAAAGGGGAGGAGCAATGAAATGGGAAATGCATGCAGTTTTGTTCTGAAGCTTCTTAATATTTAAAGCTGTGCAATGTTTCTGGTGTAATTTTTTCTCTTGAGTGGGTGGCTTTGAGATGCATGAAAGGCAATACTTGATTTGAAGGCATCAGCAGAAAGATCTACCAGTCTATACTGAAGCTGATCTGGTTCATCAGAGCAGCTTATTAATGTACAAGTTACTTATAGTTGCAAGTGGCAAAAGAATATTTCCCTGAGGGATATTCACTTAATAATTTTCCAGTGTCCCAAGTGAGCACTTCTGCTTATCCTTTTTTCCCCTTTCAGGCTCTGACTTTATTTTGTCTGTGTAAAGAGTTCTTCCTCATCTTAGAACCAATTTTTTTTAATGCTTTATTCTTTCCACTTCCATTTAGTATCAGTCAGTAGCACAGCTACTGTCATTTCCTTGGGACTCTTTAATGTATAAATGACACCATGACATAAGTTGTAGAAGTAATTCAACAGTTGAAAATCTGAAGTCTTGAATGAAGCTCCAATGTAGGAGAGAAAAATAGCTCAGGAGTTCTCTAGCAGCTTCTGAAGTATTAATGAAAACTTCTCTGATTTCTTTTATTTTTCCATTCTTCATTTATATTAATTCTAATAGAGGTGAAACTTGTTTTGGAAGTCAGGTTATAAAATCAATGCAATTCAAACCAGATGAAAGATTTAAATTAAAAAACCCAACCCACACAACAACAAAACCCCCCGCTTCTCCCCTACTCCAGGGCATTTAAATAATATATTATTACTATGTGAGACATACTTCTTTAGTAACTGGAGAGTTAGAGATATTTTTGAAAGCAAGTGGTTTGATTGACTGAATATCTCCTAGCAACCTAGAGAGCTTTAAATACAACTGAATGAATACTGCCTGTGGAATATATTGTCAAGCCAAAAGCACTTGCCAAAACCAGATTATGATTCCCTTCTTTAAACCACACCAGATGATAGTAAATACGTAACTCACTATTTTGTCAGCTACCAAAAAGGAATTTGCATAAGACACATGACACAATATATAGAAAATTGAATTCCAAATGACATCCAAGTACTACAGACCTAAATAGTACGCCTGTGAGCTAGATTTTAAAGTTAATACTGCATGCTGCTATTGAAATGGTGCACTGTTTTATCAAAAAGCTAAACTTGACTTTCTCATATTTCTTGGTACTTGCCAGTAGGTATACCCATTGCCCATGTGAGCAAGAATATGATCTTGCTGGCATTTTATGTGGGCAACCATAAGAAAGCTCTACTCGGCAAATAAAAGCTTGGCTTTCTTTTATTGGTTAGAGGAAAAATCAAGCCAAAGAATGGTACTGCCAGCAGGGACACGTGTGGGGGACTGCAGCTGCTTTTTCATATCTCAAGCAGCAGCTTAAGATGCTGTTTTCTCTCATTGTATATATTTGTAGGTACCCTACAAAAACACTAACAAATCTGACTGCCTCATAAATTAATTACAGTTCACGTCAAAAGAGCTTCTGGTAAGTGTCAACAATATAAAGTAGGAAGGCGGTAGGAAGCTAAAGTCTACTTTGCATGCTGTCCAGGTACAGCAGAGTAAATGGAGTTGTCTTGTCAAGCAGTATTTTTATGCTGGTAGCTCTGCTTTGGTTGGTCTGGTAGTACTGCACAGTACGTCTCCAGGAGAAATAAAATAAAAGAGAATCACATTTTATTAACGTAATACTGGCCTTTACCATGTAGTTACTGCTCGTGCAAAACAATTAGCTCGCACACGAGCACTGAGCACAGCTGCATAATTTGGCTAATGCTAAGAATTTTACTAATTCACTAATACCTGTCATTCACTACAATTTTTTCCCGGTACACAGTGAACTGGATAACAAAGAATGATTGCAGTATTTCTTCAGTATGGAAATTCGAACGTAGTTTAATCAGTCTCATGCAATGAGCTATGACATTTTATTTTTGTCTTGGATTTGCTGTCTGGTAAGATGATTTAATGACTGTCTATTGCTTAGTGTCTTACAGAAAGAGAGGTATTTAATAAAGTACATTAGAATTAATTAGCCTAGGGGATAGTACCATCAAGAGATATGTGCTCCACTAGAGATTTTTCTCCATTAAAACCACTGTGAAGAATTACTAGGGAGAGTTGTATAAAGTATGTTTGCTTTCATTTCCTTGTCAGATCATTTTGTAAATGGTTGAATGCTTTCTGAATATAACTCTGATGCCTTGTAAGTTTACAAAGAATACTTGTGAAACCCCCAAGAAAACTTTACATGGTTTTGTGCTGTTTTTTTGGCAAACGTTTAGCTGAAACATTAGGCACCTTTCAATTTCATTTGGACAACTTGCTTAGAAAGATATGATCTGCACGTATATTTAAAAATGTGTTCCAACTTGCTCTGGTCGCCTTGCACATTCATCTGCTGCCTTCCAGTTTTAACACACTTTTAAAGTTTGCATTTCCACTTGCTGTCAGCGAGTCTTCAAATGCTCTGTCTGAAGATGGCACTAAAACATTCAAGCGTTTGGTGCTGGAGCCTGAGCCCAAACGGTGTCTGCGCAGGCATGGGTGGAAAGCCCGGACCAGGTTCCGTGATGCAGAATATGCATGCCCTGCTCAGCTGTGCTAGCAGAGATCCTCCTGCCTCCTTAGCTCTACACTAGTACGTCTCCATCTGCTTGAGCACCACAGAAAGCGTCTGCCACTGTGTTTGATCAGTGTAAGAGTTTGCTGCCTCTTGTGTGTCACCTGCCCTGGGAGGGTAAAGCCAGAGCCAAGAAAACAGGGAGTGGGGAAGCCTGAGTGGGCTGTCTGCTTCTCAGCGTCCTCTCCCTCCTCTGCCCCTACAGACACAGGGGAAAGGGCCTTCTCAGTCTGGGCAGGCTGAGAAACAGCTATTGCTGAGACAGTGTGCGGTGTAGTTCCGTGTATGTCGGGTCTGTGGAGCTGAGTGTGCTCCAGGCAGGTTGCAGCAAGTGGTTAAGTACACATCTGTGATTTTCACTGCCAGCCATCGTGGGCTGACCTGTCTTTGGATCCTTCTGTGTGCATAACATGCACTTTGGGCAAGTAAGCATTTCCGTGGTCATATCATGGGTGTCTGCATTTCCTTCACCTGTAGTATTGTCTTTAACTTGTATTAACTGGAAGTGGCAAAAGCTTTGAGAATTGTGGGTGTTTTATGACATTCAAGATAAGACTTTAATCTTAAATTCATCTTCATTTTTGCACAGTTCTATTAAGCCTTTTTTTCCTGGTAGCACTATTGTTTTTTTTAAATGAAAAAAAAAAGCAAGCATCTTGCTGAAGACAGGGTTTTAATGGAGAGATAAAATCTTATATTCTGAGTGTGAGTTTTCTGGCATCTTGGTATGCATTAGAAAGGGCCCAGAGCTGCATGCAGCAAGAACAGATTGCTTCATTTACTCTTGTGCTGTTACTGTGTGAGTTAGAATCATAGGGAAATTTGTGATGGAAAATTTGTTTCTATGATATGCTATTTCTTTCTGAAATCTGCGTAGAATAGGATACAATGATAAGAGATAAATGCTGTCTTAGCTAATGCTGGTTTCTTTCTGTACTTCTGCTTCACTGCCATCTATTCACCCTATTTGAAATTAATGTGTAGGGCTTGAATAGCCAAAACAGAAGGTTGCATTCTCTGTGTACTTCTGTGAAGTTATGTGCATCAAGTCTTTTCTGCTGTGATCCACTTACAGATTAAATATTTATATTTGTATTTACTTCCAGTGTATTTTTATCTTTAACAAAGAATTATGCACTAGTTATTAAAATATGAGCACTTTAGCAGATTACTATATTTGAATACTCAGGATGGCTCATTTAATGCAGGAGTCAACATAATCATCTAAAACCATGGTTTGGGTACCCTACTTGGGCATTTGCCTCTGAAATTCCCTAAGTCATTCATTACTAGGAGCTGGGAGGAGATAGCTGGGGAGTAATTGTTTTCGGTCATCTGATTTATAAAGCCACTGAGCATTACAGACTTGTTAGTTTGAGCATTGTGATGGTTCAAATCAGTTACTCCTGGCAAACACCAAACCAGTATTTTTATTTGCAGTACTAGGGAACATTCAAATCTGTTAAAATTATTATTACTGGTTTTGAAGAGTGAGTGGTTGTTTGGTTTTGTGGTTGGTTCGTTTGTTTTTCTTTCTTTCTTTCTTTGTTTATCCTTCCTGTCTTTACTTATAGGTAATATCATGGTGCTGTGGTCAACTTGCAGAACATCGATACTTAAATCTGTAACAAACCGATTCATTAAGAATTTGGCCTGCTCGGGGATCTGTGCCAGCCTAGTCTGTGTGCCTTTTGACATTGCTCTTAGTGCCAGTCCACACTGCTGCTGGTGGATCTATACAATGCTCTTCTGCAGAATTGCCAAGTTTCTGCACAAAGTCTTCTGCTCAGTCACCATCCTTAGTTTTCCAGCCATTGCTCTTGACAGGTAAGAGAGTATATTTGCCAGGATCCCTGATTTTTCTTTCTTTTCTCCCTTTGAAACCCTTTTCTCCCTTCCATATTGGTCTTGCTCTTGTTCCAGTGCTTTGCTCACAGTGTACAGCTTCTTTCTAGAATGTGTTGGGATAAATAATCCCCTTTGTAACATTGAAAACCTTTAGTTTTCAGTTTACTTTGATACCTCTGGACATTTATAAAGGACTTTAAGTCTATAGATTTGTCTTCAGAGAAGTGTTTATCCTTTCTTTCTTCCTGTTAATAATTCTTGTTCAGTGATGGAACTTGAAAGCAGACAACTTCAGACTATAGACAAGGTGCATTTTATACTGTGGAAATTGAAAGCTGTTGCCTGTTAGAAGAATTTACCAATGCCTGAGGTAGATTGTCCATCAATTTCAAATTTCAAATGTAGATTTATTTTTAAAAATCCGAAACAATATTATTACAACCCAAATTAATTCAGAGAGGTTTTGTACATAGAAGATCAGTCTAAAACAAAACTGGCCCTTTGGACTGTCTAAGTTTTTGGATTCCATTCATTTTGCTTATTATTAGCAGTCACTGGTTCCACATATCCCTGTATTGCCTTGACAGTGACTGTAAGTTAGATATTTCTAAGGAAGGGTAGATACTGGTTTAATACAGTTTATATTACTAAAACAGTGGATTTATACATGTTAGATAAGCTTATTAGTCTGTTATCGTGTCTTACCACAGAATACATTAGCTCTACAAAAACAAACTGTATACCTAATAAAGTGATATGTCTCTTACTTTAATGTTAATGTCTTGATAAATGCACACCGGTGTTGCCACTGGAACAGCATGATTTGTCCTTAACCAGTAAAACTTCCAGTAGATGGGTACGTGCAATTTGTGACCAACGGCTTTTTCCAAATATCCAGAGAGAAAATCTATCATAAAGGAGCTTTTCAAATTAACTATGAGTCTGGCCTTTCAATGTGACATACCTATGCCTCCATCATGTTTTCTAAAATTTTGTGCTGTGTGCAATATACTGTCCAGTTTACAAGTAAGTAAATGATGAAATCTTCAAAATAATGTTTGTGCACATCAGCCAAAGTGATGTAGTCCCAGTTATTGAAAGAATTGTTCACCACCAATAACGTGAGTCTGAAGTGTGAATATTCAATTTTTTCCTACAGACAGACCTGCAAAAGCAGACTCCTGGGGCGGGGGGGTGGGGGTGGGGGGAAGGTTTCCTCTCATAAGCAGGTAGTCGGTTGGCGACCCACTTAGGGATTTGGGGCATTATGCTCAGACAGCTCCTGAGAGGCTTCTCATAAGCACTATGCTCTTTGTAGACTTCACTCTTTGCATTGTATCAGTTGTTTGTTTGTTTGTTTTTTACAGGTACTACTCTGTTTTATACCCTCTGGAAAGAAAAATATCCGATGCAAAATCCCGAGACCTGGTTATCTATATCTGGGCCCATGCAATAGTGGCCAGCATTCCAGTATTTGCTGTGACCAATGTGTCTGATATTTATGCCATGTCCACCTGTTCTGAATCTTGGAGTTACTCCCTTGGCCACCTGATATACGTCGTCATCTATAACATCACCACTGTGATTGTACCAGTGGCTGTGGTATTTCTCTTTATGATTCTTATTCGCAGGGCACTGAGTGCCAGCCAGAAGAAAAAAGTCATCATAGCTGCCTTAAGGACCCCTCAGAATACAATTTCTATCCCTTATGCGTCCCAGCGAGAAGCTGAGCTTCATGCCATGCTGCTTTCCATGGTTATGATATTTATTTTCTGCAGTGTCCCCTATGTGACTTTGGTGATTTACCGCACCATACTCAATATTTCAGATATTTCAGTCTTCTTGCTCCTCACTGCCATTTGGTTGCCCAAGGTCTCTTTGCTGGCCAATCCTTTGTTATTTTTAACTGTTAACAAATCAGTACGGAAGTGCTTAGTGGGGACAATAATACAGCTGCACCGAAAGTATAGCAGGAGAAACATTGTCAGCTCGAGTGATGTGGCAGACCCTAATCTGGAGCACAGTGTCCGTTCGGGGAGCCAGCTTCTGGAGATGTTTCATATCGGGCAACAACAAATCTTCAAGCCAATGGACGATGAGGAGAATGAGACCAAATCCATTTGCTCTAGTGACTTTCAACAGAAAGAAATTCCTACCACCAGTTTAGAGGTAGGAGAGACTTCGGTTCACAAATTTATACCACAGACGACTGCAGACTCTGCAGCTCAGGTGGTACCAGCTGTGCCCACAGAAGCTAATATGGTAAATGACAAATACTCCATGCAGTTTGGTTTTGGACCCTTTGAGCTGCCTCCACAGTGGCTCTCGGAAAACCGAAACAGTAAGAAACGACTCCTGCCTCCTTTGGGGAATACCCCTGAAGAGCTAATCCAGACGAAACAGCCTAAGTGTAAAGCAGAAAGAAAAATCAGCAGAAACAATAAAGTCAGTATCTTTCCCAAGGTGGATTCTTAGTAAGAACAGGAGCTTAAAGTGACAGAGGAAGGTCACCTTCTATTCTATGTGTGATCCCATGGATCTTTGTTATGCTGAAATTTGTTACAGGCTGATTTTTTTGTGCCAAATATAAACAAACAAACGCACAAAAAGGAAACGTTTATACAAGTGTTCCTTATTAATATGTTTTCATGAAAATAATATATCAAAAGATGGTGAGTCTTACTTTTATCTGTGAAATCCCTACAATGATACCTGCCTGATTAACTTTCAAAAAGTACCTATGGCTTTGGGAACACATATGGCTGAAGTATGGAAATACCACAGTCAGTTTGCTGGGAAACCTCGTGTTGTATTCAAATGGACTGTGTATCAAAGTAACTTAATAGGAAAGGCTGTAAGGAGCAGGAGACATGCAAAATGGGTAAGTAAGTCCTAACCTCCTGTAAATAGACTCAGCAAGGTTCTGCACATTTCATTAATGAAGTAAGGTGGAGTATTAAGTACATCTATTTTCTGTTGAACACATTTCTTAAATCAGTATTAAAAATAAAACTTGCTGGACTTTTTGCATAAATTAGTTACCAAGTATCTACCAAACATCTAAACTTTTTAAAAACCTAAACCACTATTTTTTGGCTTAAAACCTCAGCAAACCAAGGATACCCTAATTGTCATGTGTGTAAAACCTAAGAAAGACCTTTGTTTTTTAGAAAACATATATTCTCATAGTTTTAAGTAACAACTGGATTGGACACCACACAGGACAAATTCTGTCTTCAGTAAACAAATACATATATGCCAAGGGCATAAATAGAACACTTTGCTCCTGTGATAAAGGGCATATACAAACATCCCAAGAGTGTAATGTGTGTATTGTGTAAGTAACCAAGGGGTCCATCTTAAAATAGGCTCATCTGCCTGTGCACTCTGGTGTTTCCTTATGGGAAAGCTAGCAGGTGAAAGAAATGGGTCAGAAATGCTAGTAGCCTTGTACTGAACTGTTGATGAGGAAGCTGATAACAGACCCCAAAAGGCAAGGTTTATTCATGCCGTTGCTCACTAATGTCAGAGGTAGGGAGGTTTTCCTTCTACCTTCACAGATACAGATACCAGCCATCCTACTCCACTCGTCTTGCACAGTAGACCACTCAGTGTATGAACATGAGACTTTTAAATCTGGTACCTAATTCCTGAGTGAATCAGCCATGCCGTCCCTGAAAGGCCATCATAGACCAGCACACCAGCCTTTCTATGAGAGTTCAGGCAATGTACTGCAGCCTGCCCCCCCCGCATCATCACAGGCATATTGTCTTGATTATACTGACTGTGACTTTTAGCTACATCGGTCTGTTAGATGACCTGAAATTATTGTAACCCTGGCATTTTGATCCTTGTTCTGTTGCAAGCAGTCTTTCCTTCTTCCTTGTCTGTATTCACCGTTGTCTCTGTGGGTAGTTTCTTAAAAGCACAAGCTTGTGACATCTGTGTACGCCTTGTGGTTCTCCTGTACTTTAGCCCTTTGGTGCATGCTGAACCTTTATCTGTAGTTACTGACTGTTTATGACACTAGTTTTCTTTAAAGCATACTTTTAAAAGGACAAGGTGAAGAATCTTGCCAAATTCACAGTATCTTACTAATCCAACTGGTTAATGGCAAAAGTGATAAAAAATTCTGCTGAAGCAGAATTTAGAGATGTACCTCTTCTTCTTTTGACATGTTTGAAGAAAGTCAGCAGCTTCCAATGGCTCCAAGGTGGTGGATTTCTACAAGGCATTAAAGCAAATATTTTAATACAAATGTATTTTAAAAAGTTTATAAATTACTGTGTAAATGATGTTTTTCTCCATTTCCTCTTTGGTTTCAGTGCTCTTCACTTCTTGCTAGTTCTAGAACTTCTCAGCTTGGGAGTGAGGAGCAGTCTTCGATGGCTCCAGATGGGTGGTGGGAACCCCAGCTGCCCTGCTTCTTAGGTACAGGGATGAGAAGGCAGGCACAGCTTGCTTGAAATCAGACAGAAGAAATATTCCAGGAAAAAGTGTTTCTTCTGTGGCAGAGGTAGAGAAGTACCATAGCAGACTTTTTTTTTCAAGGGTTGATAAAAAGTAATTCAGTGGAGTGTTTGTTTTTCCAAAGTTAGTGAAAGAACATTCAACTCTCACATTGAATGAAATGCCAGTGATAAATTCAAAAAGCCAAATTGCATAGAATTTAGTTTTATCATAGCTGGAAAGCAAGGGGTTTGTGGTGGTTTCCGACTGTCGAGATAAAAATATCTTTTTCTTTCAAAGACGACACATGTAAAAACTTGCTTGTATTTTTTTTTTTAGCAGATCATATCTGAAAACATTGAAACCTTTCACCAGCAAATTAACTAAGATGGTTTTCCGTACCTGAAGAATTATTTGGGAATGTTTTATTTTAGTCCCTCTTTCAACAGTTTATCCATGTGAATGTTTAAGGGAAGTAGAAAAAATACACAAAAAGCACATCTTTGCAGAGAAAAACTAATCTGTGTAAAATTAATAATACAGCCCCTGTGCTAGAATTGTCATCAGAAAACAGTAATTCAGGAGACTCTTTATGCAAGATGGAATATTTGACTTGTAGAATTTGATTTTTAACTTCACCTAAGACAGTGGTAACTTTGAGTTATTACTGCTGTCTGTTGGCTTGTTGTTCAAATGATTTCTACTGGGCAAAATGTTCTCCAGCATCCAATATATAAAAAAAAATAAAAACCAAGACTTGTTTTTTTCTTCATTATCGCATTAAAGAGAAGCAAAAGTGTTAGTTTGGGTTTTTTTGTTGTTGTTGTTTTGTTATGGTGGTTGTTTTTAACCACCACAGGTGTTGGGAAGGTAATTTTTTCTCTCCAGATTATTGATGAAAGAAAATGAAGTACAAAGCAAAGCTGTGGGAATTGAAGAAGTGAAAGCCTATGGTAATTTGGCCTGTGCAATTATGTTTAAAAGCTAAATATTACTACTGGAGAATAAACTTGGAGGAGGGAAAGTTAAAACTCATTATTCTAGCACTTAGGGGAGAAAAATAAAAAATGGAGCTCATATCAAACAAAGGAAGAAATCCTTTAAAAAGGATGAAAACACTATGGGGACAATGTCAATTTACTGTTCCTAGATATCTTCAAGAAGTATTGTTAAATTCAAACAAACATCATGTAAAAATTAAAAAAAACCAACCCCAAACCACACAGTCCTTCAGCACCAAATAATGCTTTATTGGTTGGCTACTTGGAAACAATGTATTTTGCACAATGGGATAAATTTCCAGAGAAAAGCTGTTGTTTCTAGAAACTTCCCAAGTATCCTACTCTATAATGGATCTAATTGTTATTAAGCTGCAGTAATTTGATGAATGCATTTGTTCTGGTTTTAAAAATACACCTATAGATAATTTTTTGCAGAAGAGGTTGGCTGGATTTCTGTAATGAGTTTTCTTCTATTCTGCTCCCTGTTTCCTGGGAAAATATTCCTGTATCCATTGCCTGTATCTTGAGGAATGGAGAGGAAAGTCAGGCGGTGGTTCCAGATCAGTAGGGCTGGGACTTAGCAGCTGGTTCCAGCTAAACAGGAACTGTCCCCTAAGCTGCTGTGAAGGTAACCAGCGCTGGAGGTGATTACCTGTCCCACAGAACTCAGGTAGTGCCTCTCATTCATTTCACCTGACCTCGCACTGCATAAATTGATAAAGAATGTAAACATAAATAAAGCAAAATCCCTACCTTCTAATCTTATCTAAGTTACTGTGTAATTGTGCTTTAAACTACGTAGGAGTCAGTATCAGATAATCAATGTTTTTTCTTTTTTTTTTTTTTTGCGCCATAAAGGACTCACCCCTCCCAAAAGATATTGTTGAAATCATTGCTGTCAAACTTAAAACATTCTTACCTCTTCTTATTTTAGTTGAAGTGACTTTGTGCAAAGTAGGGATATTAACAGGATTTCTAAACAAGTTACAATGATGTCTTTAATGATCAAACAGACCACAAGTTTAGTCACTGCAATCTTCAGTAATTTGTTATTCAAGGACAGTTTAGGAAAACACAATGCAACAGAACGCATCTTGTAGAAGATTGCAGAACTCCAGCTGCAGATGCTTGCACTCATGAACAAGTTGATTCTTCCCTGGAGGACACAGAGGGGGAACAGCAGGAACCAGCCCAAAGTGGTCTTTGTTCCACATCTGGTTTTAAGCTTCTAAACCAGCCAAAGATGGTGAAGAGTATGTGGAGGCTGATTTTTCTCATTGATTTCTTCAGGGACAACAAAACAAGAGTGGGATACAGAAGCATTCTTCCTCTCAGTGGAAGCACCTCTGCACGTGCATGGGAGTGCCCCCAATTTCTGTAAAACTAAACCCTCTGCTTTTTGCCTGGACAATATCCTAAACCACAGAAGAAGGCCCTTACACACTTGCAGGATCTCATTCTTCTGATCCCCTTGCACCTGCCCGGCAGCAAACTCCAACACACTGCACCCTGCAGCACTGAGACGTTTCAGCTCAACACAATCCCTTTTGAGCTCCTGCTTCCTAAACTCTGCAGTTTTCCAGCAGAAGAGGATGTGGCAGCATGGAAGACAGTCTTGTCAAGACAGGACCTTTCACAGTGCAAGTCAAAGAATGAAAACCTGGCTTTATTAAATACAATGGCAATTTTACCACTGAGTCTGGACTCAGCATTTTAGTTTAGCATTCCCTCCTTAGCTGATGGTTATGATGCTGTACCACTATTGCTGATGGAGCACACTGCAGAACTCTACTCATCCTTACCCAGGGTTTCTGGAAAAGTTGGAGTGTGGTCCAAAATTCCTGGCTTTTTGCCCTTGACTTGGCACATACCAGTCAAAAGATACATTGTCTATTTGTCCTTTGCGCGAAAAGGGTCTGTTTATTCCCTTAACATTTAGGGGAATTAATATAATGAAAATTAGCTGTGCTTGTCCTGATGCGAGTACTTGAACTGTTACTGTCTACCTTAAAAATATTGCCTGTGGTAAAGTAATGCTACTTCAGGTGAGTACACAAAAGAATGTTAAAAAATCAAAGACAAATAATTAATAAGCATTAAACAAAAGCTGATAATTTGCCCTCCAACCTGTATGAGAATGGAAGTGTTTTCGCTATCTGTCTGTGTATTAAAATGCTGTTCTGCAGAGGTGTATGAAGATAAGCTGTACCCGGAGCAAGTTGCCTATATTCCCCCCTGCCCCCCATTTGTGTTTCTTCTTGATTGTATTAGGGAGAAAAGGATAAATTAATTCTGTGCTATGGTGACTGTGTTCTGAGTATCAAGACAGCTTGTCTAAATGCGTCTTCATCGTGTCGTAACCTGTCTTTTAGGATGTAAAGCACATCTTGGAGTGCTTTTCTTGCTGTGCCCTTCTTAGACACAAGAGTTTTCTCCAACTCAACCCTTATTTTTTAAATCATCATACTTCAGAGAAGTATCAAGTTTATCACGGAACAAATCTGACCTATTCCTAGAAAGGCAAAAAAGGAAATCACACCCTTTGTTCTGCTTTTCTAGTTCAAACTTCATTGTAAATACACCTGCCACCTGTAACAATATTTGAGATTCTGTAATATGTAATGATGTTTAGAAAGTTCATTCCTTTTATTGGAGATGAAGACTCTTCTGGCTCGATCTGCAGGATTTGTGATGAACTCTGAACCTCTTCTTTTCCTCTCTGAGTTTTCTAGGACATGTAACACTCACAGATGCTAAGATCAACTGTGGTTTGAAATATCCCTGCTAAGCCATTGTTACTAACTGTCGGGTGTGACAGCCTCATTGAAAACCTTCACTGATGCTATGTGGACAAGCAGCAGCAGTAAGGGGCCTATTTCTGCACCGCTTTCAAAGGAGTTTTATGTCCATTTGTTACCACATGCAGAGCTGGACACTCCTTTCGTGGGCTCTTCTGAGGCTGTGGGCAGTCTGTAATATGGGAAGCTGATAGCAGTCTGTAATATGGGAAGCTGATAGCAAGTCAAACTCTGTCAGCTGTTGAGCATGTACACTCTACTGTAGAACTAAATAAATATTGGGGTATTTATACCTAGCTGCTTTCTATACCTCATTTTTCATAGCTAATATAATCCCAATACAGCAAAAGCCAGATTTTAGCGTAGCTAGTTCTGGACTACATTGTCCATTCTACTGCTTTCTTATTGTCATTGCTGGCCTTATGTACTCAACATGTAAACATTCAGTCCTCTGTTTTTGCTTCAAATCATCATCTGCACCATCTGGGAGGCACCACACACATACCAAACACTGCTCTGGTAGTGCATTAGCAATCACAGGATTTACGTTAGAATTTGAACACACCCGGAGCTCAGCATGCTGAGGAAGGAGGCAAAAACACACGTGGTTCACTAGTGTATTTTCTGTATTTGTCTTCAGCTCTTAACTGTAAACCACATTGCATCCTTACTACACTAAATACCAGGAAAAATTGTTCTTCTTTTACTGGCATTTCCAGGAATGTGACAGTAAAATGCCATACATTGTAAGCATCAAGAAGAACTACTGCAGACAGCAAATACATGCCCCCAACAAAGTAACATTTACTTTGGCAGAAAAATTTGTCAGTCAAAACCTTACTTTGAACAAGATGCAGTTTGTTTCTTCAAATTGTTTCTTGTAAATTTTTGCTGCCAATGAAAGCCTGATTTTAATATATATGGGTATCAAAGTTTTAGGGGCCAGTAACTGTCTCTAGTTTTTACAAGTTAATCAGAACACAGGAATTAATCCTCACATCCTATTTAGATGTAGAAAAGAAAAAGGGATGGGATTAGGAAGGTAACTACATTCGCCTTATTAAATTCCTTATTAACAGTGAATATTCAGGTAAAAAATGGTGACCACAGTATTAGTTTTAATGATTTTATTTAAAAGTCATTCAATTATCCTTGTGTACAAGTAAGCATGACACAATTTATGCAGAAGACTAGACAGACAACCAAGAACCCCAGTGATAATTCACAGCATAGGCGTATCATTGAAAAGGCTCAGTACTGTAACCTCCTGTTGGATTAAACACTTCAAAAATTGTTCTTTTACAGAAGCGGGAAAGACAGCGGCTAGGAAAATTACCCTACCATGAAAACGGTTGCAATTCACGCCTGCAGCACCCTCGCTAACAGGTTGTAACGCTGCCTCCAAAGGAACCCCCCTCACTGAGCCCCGCACACCCTCCCCGGCTCGGGGCTGCAGAAGGGGCGAGGCGAGGGCGGCTGCACCACCCGCCGGGGACACGAGCACCCGCCGTTTCCCACCGAGGATTTGGAAAACCCAGGCGTTAAGCTCTGTACCTGCACGCCACTTACTCCGCGGACGGCACACGCTAAACGCGACCCGTTTTTTTCAGACGCCGCTGCCGTTATTCGTGCTCAGCGTCGCGCCCCCCCGGGCCCAGGCAGCTGAGGGCATCGGCGCCAGGGAAGGCCGAGCCTGCCCGGGACACCCGCCGTGGGGACGCCTACCGCCACCGCCCTGCGTCCCCGTGGCAGTCCCCGCCGGGCTCGGAGACCGGTTCTCCCTTTCCCATGGCCCAAACTCTCACTCCCCGACACTGCCCAGCTCAACTCAGCCGGGCCCCGCCACACGGACACGGACACGGACACGGACGCTGCAGCAGCAGCGCCGCGATCCCGCCGCCCCGGGAATGGGCCTGGAACAGTCCAACTCTCTGCGGGGGGGAACGGTGGGGAAGGACACTATTCATACAGCGTTTCTCTCTATCAGGACGGAGAATACAGACTTCAGTTGAGTTACGTGGTGATTCAGACTTTGTAAGCAAGTGAGAGCTCGATTATATTTGCATCCCTGAAAAAGAGCTAAGAACAATTCCTTCACTGTCACCCCCTTCCCGACGATGGTGCCGCTCCAATTTCGGGCGGAATCCTGCAATTCTCGCGAGAGGTCTGTGAGTTGGTCGTCATGGGAACGGCGGTAGCTGGACTGCCTCAGCTCGTCCCCGTGCTGCCGCCCTCCTGCGGTAAGGACGGGGCGGCCGCGGCTCTGCCGGGCTCTGCCGGGCTCTGCCGGGCTCTGCCGGGCTCTGCCGGGCTCTGCCGGGCTCTGCCGGCCACAGGGCTCCTGGGCGGGGAGGGCTCCGCCCGCCCTCTCTCAGGTGGGGCGGTCGGAGCTGCAGCTCTGCTGGGCAGCAGTCCCGTCAGGGCAGCGACCGGGGCTCCATTTGCGAGCACGGGAAAGGGCTGTTTGCTGAAACCTCCCGTGAGATTGGTTTTTGTTTGTATGTTTGGGGTTTTGTTCCGGAATCCTTTGGGTCTCAGCCGTTTCTTATCTTTGGCTACTTCGTTTAAGTTATTTTGGGTCTTTTGCGCTTGCTTTTCCACCTGCCCCCGGGAAAATGAAAGCAGCTTTTAAAAGCTCCTCAGGTGCTGTGGGACGCCCGCCGTTGGCAGAGGCCTAGCGAAGGCCCAGGGGGCGGTGGGTCTCCAGGCCGGCCGGTGCGGGCGGTTCTGGGAGCGGGCGCGGGGCGGCGGCGCTTCGGAGCCCGTCTCGGAGCATCCTCCCCCGCTGCTGTGACTGCATCGCCCCCGGTGGCAAGTGTAAACGGTGTGCGGGGGCCTCTTCAGCGAATGAGCCCGAGATTCCTGAGTTGGAGTGAGTGAATGAATGAGCGTACGTGCCTGTTTCTCATCCCTGCCCGCTTCTTTGTCCTGTGTCATGATGTTACGGACCTGTACACGTGACTCAGTTTGTCCTGTTTCTTGTACTGAAATAAAAGTTGTATTCCATTGGGCCTTCTGAAAATTACCAGTGCACGTCACATAGTCACATATCTAATTCCTGTGAATTCACACAGTTTTTGCAGGGACCCATGCGTTTCTGTTATCTAAACTCAAAATGGAATTGGGACTGGGAATGTGACCATTTGGATTTGGGAACTCCCCCCATTTAGAACTACTGAATATGAAAAACTTTTGGCTGCTGTATTTGATATGTTCAAGATGTCTATAAAATACCCTCATTCTTTTGTTGATGCTAACTTTGCCAGTCCCATGTTTTGTTTTGTTTTAAAAGAGAGCCATGACATTTCCTGCGTTGTGAGATTACTTTTAAGATAAACCGTTTGAAGTTTCTTTAACAGTAACCGCATTTGAATACTTTGGTTGGCCTGTTGGTATACATATAAATTTGTACACAGCTTAAAAAGTGTATACTTGAGTGGCAAGCTAGTCTATACTGGAAAGATCTCTCAACATTGAATTGCTAGAAAGGATTTGAAACTTGTTTAATCTACATCTGAAATATTACTGGGCTTGTGTTATTTTATTATGAAACTGATATTTTGGAAGGTTGTTTTGGTTTTTTTTCCCAATTTTAGGTCACAATGGATATTACAAGGAGGAGCTTGGATAAAATTTCAAGGTCTACATCTATCTCAAGATCTTATCCTAACTGTAGGTATTTAAATACATCTATGGAGTTATTAACACCTGAGCCATGTTTGCCAAAGGTAATTCTTTTCACTTTCAGCACGTTAGAAACTCTATGCCTAATTCTTCGTAGTAGAGTGCCAAAGAGATAAGATTCTACTTTTTTAGCTTCATATAGAGTTCTGGGCTTTGCAGGTGTGCTAAGGGTTATGTGAAAGTTCATGAATGTGGGCTGCTCCTTATGCACGCATGGATTGATGTTTAATTTCATTTTTCTGAAGATGTGTTACTCTTTTATTTGCCACAGAAAGGACTATTCGGCACTACAACCTGGAGAACTTGGTTGTCTTCCTCTTTATATTTAATCAGATTATTAAATATATTTTAAGGAAAAACATTTGAAATTCTCAAAATAATGTGTAGATACACAGCTATAGGCTTTGATGCATGAGACAGTGTGTGCATAATTTCACTTCCATCTCATTTGTGCTTTTAAATTTAAGTTGGAATAAAAATTATTTTGCTTATTAAAAGAAAGCATTTGAGCAATCCTCGCAACTTGAATTTTTTGACTACAAGGCTTTCTCAGGATATGTGTGAATCAAGTTTTAAAAAAAATAAATCATAGTATTCCAATAAATATGTCAACTCCAGGGATTCAGCAAAAAGTCCATCGGAAGTAGGTGTTGATCCATCCTCTGAGGAAAATTACTATCGGGGATTAACTTAATTTTGGGAATGGGATGTGCAATATCATTGTGGGATGTAGGAATTAGGACTTGGGAATTAGAGATTTACATTGATTTACTTAGAGTAGTCCAATTGTATTGTACCTCTGTTCACCTGTTTGTAGAATGGGATCATACCTAGATGCTTCACAGCATTAAAATATATTTTTTATAGGTTCACAGTCGAGTATTAAGATTAACATCATATAACTCTGAATCCAGGTTCTGACCTAAATATAATAGGCTGCTACATGAAAATGCACTTTCTTGAGATTGATGGATTAAGCACAAGCCCTTCAAAAACTATAAAAAACTCTGCAGTATGAGCAAGAGATTGGGATACTACCTGGTGCAGAGCACCCACAGTGTCAGGAAATGGATGAGGCTGTTGTACACACAGACTTTTAATTGATTTGCTGTACCTCTACTGCAGCAGAAATGGCATAAACCTTTGGAATAATTTCCTAGCCTGGCAATCCCAAATCTGGCAGCCTGTGGAATGATGAGTTTGAGAATCAATGTGATATCCAAGAAACAGAACTCTGTATCACATCTGGAAATGGCTCTTTTATTTAAGAAGTACTTTGCAGTCTTGTATAGAATTGTTGTTAGCCTTTGTGATAGTATATGATTATTGCGATTATCTTTTTCTTCCCCCCAAAGATTTCTATTTTTATGGTAGTAATTAATTTGTATTTCATAGGTTGAGTCACCTGTCAGTTTGGCTGGTAGTTATCAAAGGGGCAGTCTAGAAGACTGCTATCCAGAAGAAAACAAAGGTGATGACAGAGAGAAGTCTGATGTCAAGGAAGTAAGAACCTATCAGCAAACTGCAGTGGAGAGTATGACCTTTCTTCAGAAATGTATACTGAATCCCAATGAGTTGTCAGGTGTGGGAATGACTAACGCTTTCTTGTGTTGTGGCTAGACCAAATATCATGTTTGTCTAGTTTGGGTAAAATTCTATTGGTGGAGGGAAAAGAGGATGCAAATAGGCAAAACTCTAGAAGAGAAGATGTCAATATTCATACCTTCACTTCTCTTCACTATTTTGAATCCATTATGACAGAAATGTGTTATTACTGCCATTATCACTACTGTGTATGTCTGGTGGCATCTAAGCTGTGACCTGCACCTTGGTGATAGCCTAAAAGATCAGGAGAAACCATCTGCATGTGTTTCATGGAACCATATTGGAAAGTGTTTTCAGTAAGGTGTTTTTACTAAAGTTTTCACAGAGATTGGGATAATTTGTTAGAAACTTTGTATCCTAATAATGGTCCTCCAGTCCAAAAATTGGAAGTTGTAATTGTAAGTTATAGTATTTAACATCTGAATAATGCTAATACTAATAACATACTTTAAATATAAACATGCAATATCTCATTTTAATGAAAGCACTTGTAGAAGTGCTTCAGAAGGCATTCTTTTGGCATTCTATAAATTGTAATAAATTAACTTTCTAGGGCTTCTGACTATTTAAAAGTAGAGAAGCAAAGGCCAGTATGTGAAGCAGAAAGTTTGTATACCTTCTTCAAGTTTAGATAAGATTTCATGACAGAATTGAGGCCGAAAGAAATCCCTGGATTCCTGCTCCTGTGTTTAACATGAGTCCTGGTGTACTAATATGTACCATTTTTTAAACAGTAATCCACTGCAGAGGCTCTGTGGTGATCCCTAACTGACAAAAAGTGTAGTTTGGTCTCTAAATTGTTAACATTTCAAACAGTATCTTTAAAATTTATTTCACATCTATTTTATTATGAAAGGCTTTTTCCTGTGTTTTTCAGGATGCATCTCTAATTCAGATTCTGGAGATGATAACACTGAAACACAGACTTTGAAATTCTGTGAACCTTCCCAAGAAAAACTAAGTAATGCAAAAGCAGGTATGACTTTTCAGGTGTATAAAGTGAAGAGTGCAATAAAACTTTTTTTTTTTTTTGCCCCTTATTAATGCTTCTAGGAGAGTTTGGGACCATAGTCTGTGTGTATATTATATAGTTATAAAGAAATATTACAAATTGAAATTGTATATGCATTGTGATATTCAAGAGGTGTTGAATTCTTTAGTTAAATAGTATTTTATTAAAGAATGTTCACTTTCTTTAATGATATGACAGTATTTGAGTTTTACATAGATTCAGTCAATCTAATAAGGCAGAATCCTGTGGTGATACTGTCTAGTGCAGCAGTGCTGGTCATCTAACGTAATACTCATTTCTTCAGAAGAGAAACTGGACAGAACTCAACTTCAAAGCTTTACTCAGTAGTTTTAGGTTCAAATCCATCTGCTGGATCCAGGCCAGCTGAAATAAGTGCTCTTTTTTTATCTTCTGTCCTTGGGGCTTCCCTGGAGTTCAGTTAGATTTTTATAGCTCTCCTCTTGTTGTATCATTCATCGCTTTTTATGGCATAAAGCAGAACTATGCATTGCAGTAAATGTTTGGGATCAATGCGTGTGTAAAGAATTTGACCTCAAAAGATTAGAAAATGAAAAAGTGTTGCAGGACTCCAAAACTTGGAAGTCCATTGGATAGGGACAGTGCTACAAGTGTTTCCTTTACAGTTCCTGTGGAAGCAAAGTTTGACCAGAAAAGAGGGCAAAGCATGAGGATGCTATAGGAAGGGGAAAAGCGAAAAGTGATCAGCAATTGTAATCTGCATGTTTAGGAAAAAAAAAAGGGAAATCTATTTTAATTAAATAATAATAGTTTCCATAGTGTTTTACCATTTCTATTTTTCAGAACAACATTTTTCTACAACCAGTATTAGAATCTGGTTTGACTGAGATATAAGTCAAGACTGAAACTTCTATAATGTTTAAAAGTAGAGATATTACATAGTCTATCTTAACCCCAGAATTATTCCTTTTAATGAGTGACATTTCAACATGTATTCTACTAGTCAAGCTGAAGAAATTATTTTTTATTTTTAAGCTTATTTTGTCTGTGATTTTTGCTGATACTGTGGAGATGTTGTCTCTCTTCAATTATAAATTTGAATCAAATCACTTGCCCAAAACGGGGTGGGGGGAGGGGGCTGTTCCTTCCCTACACCCCCATACCCAACTGCTGCAGCTCAGAGTTTGATTCAGCATTCTGTTACAAAGTCTTTGTAATTTTTCCCTGCTACAAACAGGTTTAGAAATGAACATGATATATATGCTTGAGAATAATTGTACTCTTGTCTATGGTTGTTAACAAATTACTTGGTTTTTTATAAGTTGAAATGCTGCAAGCTAACATTGTTAAATATATTCTACAGCAAACTCTTCCAACTTGGAATATTCTGAAGGACCAGATGTAGATCCTCAGATTCAAGCAGCTGTAAAGAAGATGAATAAACTTGACACAATACTGGCAAAAAAACATTTTAAGGAGAGATCAATTAAAAAACAAGGTGAAGAAATGAGGGCAAAGCTCTGGGATGAACTTCAGGTTAGAAGTGTTCTGCTTATTTTGTAAATAGTGTATCTTAGAATACTGTCTCACAGAATTTATCATGTTTCACAGATGCATTGTTTTATTAAATAACTCACAGTTGGCTGATTAAAGTGAAGAGATGGATCTTTCAATAGGTTTTAATATGTATTGGCTAGGCAGGCTTTGAAAGAAGGCTGTGGTCCTTAAAAATTGTGTCACCAATAGCCAAATATACAGCTGTCTAGATGTCTAGACTAGCTTAGTCTTATGCTTGAGCTCGCTACTTGCAGGTATGATAAGGTGTGACAAGAGGTAACATCTGTGAATCCAGACCTAAAAGCGTTTATTCTGCTCTAGTGTGACTGTTTTCAAGCCCATCTATTTCAGTACTGTCTGCTGAGGAAATTAGAGATGCCTCCTTAAGAAGGCATAAGAATGCTACAGCATTGGTCTCTAGCAGTTAAACTTTAAGCCTTGAAACATGAGAGCTGGTATTTCCTCTGAGTTTAGGTATTATATAATTTCCATCAATACAAATGTCAGTTGCTAAAAAGACACGATTGCAGTTTGTTTGACTGCATCTCATAATTTCAGTGGATTTGGATTCAGAGACATATACACATTACAGAACTTCTTTGTCTTGTGAAACGTGTCTCTGTGTAAGTGACAATATATAACAGAGGCTTCAAAGTTCTACCATGCCTTTACTATAACTTTAGGAGATGTTCAGGTAGCCTCAAGAAGGAAGTAAAGTGGTAAGTAAATGTTGCCACTGAACAAGGAATTTTTAATAGGGTCTGAAGTTCATTAGTCCTGATAAGCAGACAATTTATTTTGCTTTAAAGTATTTACTTTAAAGTAAATATATGCATACATCTGTATATATATGCTTTATTTCTTTTCAATAGTCTATCAGAACCACTGGAAGCCATGAGGAGACAGAAAACACAAAACTTTTCTTAGCTTTGATCTCATCACAGCAGGATACAGTTGGTAAGTAAGAAAGAGAAGTAAATACCCTGATATAATTCTTCTCCATTTTGATTAATAATCATATTTTTGTTGGATACTAGAAAAATAAAGCTTTCAAACCTTTACAATAAAATAATATTTGCATGAAAAAGTACATGGAGGGAATATTTGAAAAATTAACTGAAACAATTTTTACATTATCAGAAATGTAGAAGTTGTACTTTAATTTTGTTTATAGAAACTGCATTTATTTTATAGAACTGGCTATTCTAGAATGGTAGAAATCCAGGATAAGTTAAACTTACATCTTTTAATTTGATGGCAAAAACACAGATGGTTTCACAAAGGATGCATGACTGATAACACTGGTAAATTAATGATAACAGGTGTAGGGAAAACAAAGAGTGGAAACCTGCTGAAAAACTTGGAAGTCTTTACCATTTTGGAACATCTGGGCAATAAGCAAGGAATTCAAAATTGTTTTGGTAAACAAACAAAATGGTGAGGTCTTAGTAAGAGAGTTTGCCAGGCTGGGTAACTTGTGCAGGAGGGCAGGCAGTTAAAAAATATTAGGCCCAAAAATGTTACTTGGAAGCTCTAGTGATGTGGGCCCTGCCACACATGTATCTTGGAGAAAATTTCCACGTGAGAGTGCGAGAGAGAGTGAGAAGGAAGCAATGGCAATGCCATGGTAAGGATTTCATAATATGGTCCAGAGGGAGGGAAATCCTGAGACTTTTTAGGAATTCTTAACAGAAGAACCAAAAGAATGGGACAAAATCATAATACAAAATACTGAGTTATATGTTGGAAAACATTACAGGAAGATGGATGCATAGCCCAGGTCTTGGATCATGGTCCAAAAGGGAGTATGGGTCATTTACATTAAATTTGATACTGATTATGTTACATTTAAGTCACTTCTAAAAGAATTTCAGATTCTGAATGTAAGAGACAATTTGAGTGAAAGGGATCATCAAATAATATAGAGTGTGATTCTAAGGAAAAGGCATGAATGTGAAACATTAACTTAGTTTTTTTAATTGTTTTTTTTCCCTGAGAATTCTTGGGAAGAAAATTTAGGCTAGATGGCAATTTTATAAAATGAAACTATGTAAAAGACAAGCTAGCAGACTATTCTCAGGAAGAAAAGACCAGGAAGTCTGAAAAGATAAATTCTGAGTTTAATCATGATATGACAATGAAGACAAAAATATGCAAAGTGGAAATGAATGCACTGATAAGAATAAATGTTTGCATTTTAGTCTTTTAGTAAAAATCACTTCCATCTTAAGTAACATTTAAACTACCATATTCTATAGCTGCATTAAAAGTAAACAAATGACTAACGAATGGTTGAGTTCTTTAGCAGGAAAGGTAAACAAATAGCTAATGATACAGAGAAATGTGGAATGTGATACATAACAAAAATACTAATTATGATCCAAATTACAGTGAATGCCAATAATGTAAAACTATAGGTAGAATAGGGAAAGAAACATTAAAAAACTGTTTAGAAATGTTTTCTCTACTGAGTCAGAAGGACACAATTCTGTTGGTGTCCTAAAGCAAGTGGCTGAAGTACGGTCAAGAATGCACAGAAGATGTACATGCTCACAGGGACCTGGAAAAAGAAAATATTGGGTATTTTAAAATGCCCTTTTTCTTTCTGTGGCTAGACTCTTACTGGAGTAGACACTGGAACAAACTGTGGGTGTTCTGCTCACAGTGTCTTTATTGGCAGGGGGGACAAAGCCAGACTGAATTTGTGAAGAATATACCATGTCTAAACTGCTTCAGAGTGGTTTTAAAAAAATGTGCTGTTTGAATAGTCTGTCTTGGTGCTGGAGTTCTCAGAGATGTGTCAATCATATGCACATTTTGCATCCTGTCCTTCATCTGTATGCTTTGGTTGAAAGCGTTTCGTGGTTGAAAGGAAATAGAATTGTGGTGCATCCTTTCTATTTTCTTGTTGGGGAGAGAACAAGGATTTGAGATCTGAATGGTAATTGCTGAGCAAAAAGCTCAGCTTGAATGTTGGAAGGATGTGCATAATAATGGTAGCATGTGTGGTTAAAACATTTCAACAAAACTTATTATTACAAGGTAACCTGCTTTTATTTCTATGCTAAAATTTGGGTTATTAAGGCAAGAAGTGTTTGATACGGTGATATTTATGAAGTGTCCAGTAGATGTCAGTATATGGTAAAAAACCAGTAGGCAAGCAAGACTGTATGGTGGTTAATGAGCTGCATGCTTCAATTCCCCTTTTATTTCAAAGGTAACTTCTTGTTGTAGAGATCACGTCCATCGTATGGGTTCTGGTGTACCGTACTGGCCAAACTGTGCATAGTTTAGATTTATATTTTTCCTCCAGCTTGATCTTTATCTTGAATTTTCTGTGACATGCTAGTGCCTTACTTTTCAGGTCTGTCTTAGTTAAACAAGTGCCCTGATAGCTGCTGTAGTTGATACTGTAACTAGAATGCAATTCACATGTTTTGCTTTTCAGAGCTTGAATTTGATAAAAAGCTTTGTTATATAAATTATATAGGGGAGCTATTTAATTATAGTTTTTAATGTGGCTGTGAAATCACACACAAATTCTGGGTGCAGAATCATGAATAACTTATGTGTCCCAGCCTCACATGCACAAAAACCCCTCTGACACACACATGGCAGAAATGTAAATCAGGAGTTAATTAAATGGGCTTGAATTAATTCCCCTGTGCTGTGTGTAACAAAATCGTAATTTCAGTTGAGTCCATTAAACTTCATTATTACGGGATGTTGGTTGTTTTTTTCATTGTGGAAAACACATTTTTCATATGTGATACATATAGTTTTTTTGCAATATGAGTCCTTTTCTGTAAGTGCCAAGTGTATAACGTGCAAGTTAATGCTCTAACTTATACTTCCAGTATGTTAATACCATGACTGAATTTTTTTCTTTGAATAACTGAAACAACTCTTGCATGCTAGGATGTTTGAACACTTTTTTTCTAGACTATAGCCTTGACCTAAGCCACTTGGAAGTCTAATTCATGCACAGGAGACACCAGCTGTGAAAACCTGGACACTTTATTCTCATTCAAAGTTCTAGATGACTTGCCACATGGTGTCCGCAGTGGCTTTTGAACTTCAGGGCCTTGGGCTGTATCTTCTAGAGTGTAATTATTTGTCCTGTGTGGACAGTAGTTGTTAAAAACACAGCCCTATGAAACAGCATAATTATTCACAAGACACACATTACACTTTCTCTCCTTCTTTATTTCTTGAGAAATATGGTGGCTATATAATTTATTCAAGTAAATTTCTTTAATTTTCATGTGTGAGATCTTATGGTATGACACACATGAAACTAGGTATTCTTTAAATACATTTCAATTAAATTTTACTGAAAAAATTCCTTGCAGATCCCTCCCATGCTAAAGAAGATGTAATATGTACTTCATTATTTCACACACAAATTAATCCAGAAGATTATGATTGTGATAAACCCCAACATAATCAGGGTAAGCTTTATTAATTGTATAGTTTGTATTTCTAGATATGGCAAAACAACATGTACAATGGGTGAGTAATGAAGACTTGGCCTTTGTGGCTAGGGCAATGAAATCAGAAAAAGCAAGGTTGCCTAGTGGCATGGCAACGCTTCTTATGTTTTTACAAATGATAAAAGAGAATTTTGTTTGTGAATTATCTAAAACATTTTACTCAACATACTAAGCAAATCTTTTACTCTTGGGTTTATAAAACATTTTATTTCATTGCAAAATGACGAGGTGTGTAACTGATTCATTGTAAAATGTATCATTGGTTTTTCATGGAAATTCTTTAAAAACTTGTCTTTGTTGTTATTCTAAAGTACTGTAAATTTCCGTAATAGGCTTATATTCAAGAAACCATTTAAAATGATGAGTAGTGCTGTATGCGGTTTCAACTGTTCTGTAGTTTTTTTGTTTTCAGGAGAAATTGTATGGATCTTGTGATAAAGCTAAATTTTGAGACAACTCATATTTTGTTATGCTGTTTATTGTAAAGGCTACATTGCTTTTATGGATTAAGTACTTTCTGGCAAAAATCAAACATCTGTGCTGATTCTTTTCCACATCACTTGTTTATGTGCACTGTCTAGAGCTTTCAAATGCTGGTAGTAGTGTAGTGTGTCCAACACTTCAGAATAAATGGAATTGTGCTTTTCTGTCTCTGTTCTTTCCCTATTTGCAATTCAAATTTGTATGGTTGAGTAACTTCTCACATGTGTTGTGACATAAGAAGAATAGCTTCAGCTGCCATTGCTATTCAGCTGCAATTGTTTATTTCTTTGTCATTTACCATTCTATGTAAACAGAGGGAATCTATCTTTCTGGTGACTGGCTAAGATGACAAGGACATAATAAACGCGTGTTCCTCAAGGTTGAACCATTGATGGCAGCAGAATCTCTTCCCTTTTTAGAATGTGACTGCATGTTTTAATTTTTAAACCTGGACTTCAGCTCCCTTATTTGATCACTTGTCTTAGCCCACCAGTATGTGACGTTAACTTTGTGTTATTAAACGTTTCTTCACACTGTGTTGGAGCAGTGCTGTGCTTTTGATTTCTCTGTCTTCCTACTACAAGTCTTCATTCCTCCCTTAAAATGAAGCTTGACCCTCAGCTTCCACCTTTACAATTTCCAAGTTGTGCTGGAGTGTCCTTGAATAGTGATGGCAGGTTTCATTACCGGTATTCAGGACAGCAGTGGCTTCTCAGACTCCCAGTACAGGTATGGTTGGAAGTTGCTGTTGCTTGCACTGTTTTGAGATGTTCTACATTCTCCTAGTATGAGAACTCATGACATAGAGATCACTTACAACTTATGAGCAATAAATTACTTAAATGACTTTTACTATTTCTACTGGAAGCTTTTGATATGATTTCTGAATAGTTAAGACTTATTGTTTTGGTTGCTTTTGGATTTCTGTGTAACAGTTGTCATAAAGGCAGACCCTGAACAAGAGGAGGTTAACTTGTGAAGAATGTATGCATTAGTTTTATAATATTACTTTAGCAATTTCATCAAGATTTGTACCAAATTTTTGTACCAAATCTACCAAAACTCATATGCAAAATTTGCAGTCTCTCTTTTACTTACCCATGGCAATCTTCAGTGTATTCTTTCTCTCAGTGATCCATGTCTGTCCCTTCTTTACTTGAATGTTCTGAGATGTTCTGTATGACAGCTCCCTCTTAAAAATGCTTATTTTACAGTTGGAGAAACATGTAGCTTAAAAGTAATGTTTCATATATAGAATCATAGAATGGTTTGGGTTGGTAGGGACCTCAAAGATCATCTAGTTCCAACCCCCCTGCCGTGGGCAGGGACACCCTCCACTAGACCACGTTGCCCAAAGCCTCATCCAACCTGGCCTTAAACACTTCCTGGGATGGGGCATCCACAACTTGTCTGGGCAACCTGTTCCAGTGTCTTGCCACCTTCACAGTAAATAATTTCTTCGTAATATTTCATCTAAATCTACTCTCAGTTTAAAGCCATTACCCCTTGTCCTGTCACTGCATGCCCTTGTAATCAGTCCCTCTCCAGCTTTCCTGTAGGCCCCTTCAGGTACTGGAAGGCTGCTAGAAGGTCTGCCTGGAGCCTTCTCTCCTCCAGGCTGAACAGGTACAAGTCTCTCTGCCTGTCTTCATAGGAGAGGTGCTCCAGCCCTCTGATCAGCTTCATGGCCCTCCTCTGGACCTGCTCTGACAGATCCGTGTCCTTCTTATGTTGGGGGCCCCCAGAGCTGGATGCAGTACTCCAGGTGGGGTCTCACGACCGCGGAGTAGAGGGGCAGAATCCCCTCCCTCGACCTGCTGGTCACGCTTCTTTTGATGCAGCCCAGGATATGCATTACCAGCTCATGCTGAGCTTTTCATCAACCAACACCCCTGCGTCCTTCTCCTCAGGGCTGCTCTCAATCCATTCCCCACCCAGCCTATAGTTGTGCTTGGGATTGCGCTGACCCACTTGCAGGACCTTGCACTTGGCCTTGTTGAACTTCATTCAGTTTGCACGGGCCCACCTCTCAAGCCTGTCACTCAAGCCTGTCAAGGTCTCTCTGGATGTCATCCCTTCCCTCCAGCATGTCAACTGCACCCCACATATGTTGCATGTTATGTCGGTGTTTGGTGTGTTTTGCTCATTTCAGGATACAACTTGTCATATTTATATTGATTGGTAAATTCTTATATTATCCAGTTCCTTGATAGATTCAAGATGTTACCTGGTAATGTTAAAGATAGTTTGAAATGCTTTCAGTAAACAGTTGTGCATTTGAACTGTGACAGGGTTTTCTTGATCAGATCCAACACCTCAGTCCTTTAAGATTTACTTGCAACTTGAGAGTAAGTCTGATTGGTGAGAACGTTAAACAGTTTTTTGTCCATAGTGTGTAAAAGGATGCATGGAATTTATTTCATATCTTTGGGAATTTGCTTTCGATCTACTCACTCTGAAAAAGAGTTACTTTCATGTAAACTTTCATAGCCTATCTTCTAATATCTAACATGTTAAATTGTTTTTTTGTAGGCGAATAGCTCGCCCATTTTCAAATCTCTACTTTTCAGAGAAGCAAGAAGTACCATGCCTACTTCTGAAGTAGTTTTTGAGACTTAGAAGTTGGTTGTATTTACTTAGATTTGTTATTTAATGTGATAAATATTTGCTGTTTGTAAAGGAATTGCTGTTTTAAAATTGGTAAAAGTCTCTGAAAAACAGAATATGTGACCATTTTTGTATGATTGATTAAAACCCATTGTTGAAAAAACATATGTGTGATGTTGTCAGAATATCATGTGGCTGTTTAATAGCTTTACAGCTCTATGACAAGTTTTATTTTTAAACAAAATTTGTTTTATAAGCTGTGTTATAATAATATCAACTATATCATCTGTTCTTCAGCTGTTTTATTTTGAAAAATGTACTTGATATGTCTCCAAATAGTTCTGTGGTTTTAAAAAAAAATATTGTCTGGTTTTGTACTGATGATAAAACTGAAACAATGATAGGGTTCGAAGGAATGCCGTGGCTTTTAAAGCTGCCATGTTTAACATTTTTGAGGTCAGAAATCCGAAAATATTTTAGCCTTCGCAACATTGAATGATCTCATATAATAAAAGCTTAAAAATGAGAATAGAATTTGACAATAGTTATGTGTTAAATAGAGCAATATAGTTTATATAAATAATGAAAACAGCGTATAAAAAGTTTGTCTATCATCCGCTTTATATGTTTGTTAAAGATTTAAATGGGATTGCTGTTATTACAGCTCTGATTGAATCAGAAAAGGAATGATCATAACTTAGCAACTTTTCTTCCTCAAACTTCAGATTATCCAAGTGAATTAGAAACAAATGAATTTCTTAATCATGCAGAGAAAACACATAGCAAGAGTAAAAACAAACAGGATTTCATTAAAAAGAACATTGAGGTAAGCATTAAACCTTAAAATCATTAACGTTTTGTTAAATGTTAACTAAAAAATAGTATGGAAGTACTTCTGGAGACAGTTGGGTATTTTATCAGGAACATTAAAAGGTAATTAGGCATAAATAAAAAAAATCTGGCAGGGATAATACTGCCTCGATATATTTGCTAAAGAGTACCGGAAACTGAATTGTTCTGTTTGTGCCTGGACGTGACTTGTTTTGAGGGCAAATATTTCCTCAGACTTTTTAAAATGTGTTTACTGTTAAGTTAAAGGAAGATGTTCTTAATGCATAGATAAGGAATGGGTATGCAGGTTGTTCATGTATAGGTGCAAGGGACCCTTATTTACAGAAGTCTTCCTTCTGTCAGAAAATAGATGCTTTGATTTTCATGCTTTTTTTCCTTTGAAGACCTAGAGCTATAATAATTTTTCATCCAATGAAAAATATTCACCCCCTTCTATGTCAAAGACTGTTATAAGATTATCAATTTATTATATGTAGGCTGCTAGATTTTTCTGTCAGAATGATAATTTATATTATGGCAATAAGCAAGATTTGGATGTTAAATTCACAGAGTTTTAAAACTTTGTTTTGGTGCTGTTTGAGCTAATGGAGTTCTAAAGTTTGCTTTTTTTTTTTTTTCTTTTTGTAAATATTTCAGCTAGCAAAGGATTCAGGAAACCAGATTGTTATGCTTGAGCGAGAAAGGAAAAGGCTAATTGAACTATTGAAAGATATAGAAGATGGAATTGAATTGCAAGGTCTTGAGGTATGGCAACTTTAATTTGTACTGTCCTGTTGTATTTGGCTTATTTTTATGGTAAATCTAAATTTGATTTGGTTTTAGTCCTACCATGAAGTAGCCTACTGAGATATGAGAGAAAAGCTGGACAAATCCAATTGGCTTTGTCTCCAAGAATGAATTTTCATTGGCTTCTTTGTTCGTTTTACCAACACTCGGACATGCCTGACCTCAGAAAAACAGCAGAATTTGCAAGAAAAATTAGACATGGGTGGAAGGAGCCTTAGAAGTATGCTCAGAGAAGATGATGGGTTATTTTCTCTGCATAAAATGTGAAGTTGCGGCCTATCAATCTGAGTGGCTAGTGCTGTAGTCTCTGGTAGAAGGGCCAGCAACTACTTTAAAAAACTCCAAGAGTTTTTTGAGAACATGAACTTCAGAATGCAGCAGTTGGGATAATATACATTGATGAAGCTAATGTGTCCATTTAGAAAGATAACATGCCATCTTTGTGTGGCTTCCAACTCACTCTGTCTTCAAAGTATACACAGGAGCCAAAGTCTGCTGAAGTATTAGACGTTTATGCTATAAAATAATAATTTTAAAGAGTGTGCAGTCTGTATACTGCAGTGGATAGCAAGAGCTGAAGTAGATAGAAATACCTTTCCTCACGGAGAGTAAAAAAGAGTGTGTGATTGTCCTACCAGTCACTGCTTCTAGGAGAGTCTGTGCCACAAAATGATGCCCAGTAACATGAAGACATCAAATAGTCTTTTGATCTGCCAGTTACTAGGAAATGGCCTTTATTTCCTACTGTTTTGACGGGAATGTCATGGTGAAGGAGTTCTCGGGGGCTTTGTTGTTTTACTGAAGCAATCATAAGGCTGCTAGAATGGGAAGATAAAATTTGGTTTGAAAAATGAATCATACTAGAAACTTACAGTACTTTTCAACTATATAGGTATTAAACATGCTAAAGGTATGTTTTCATAGAATGAACATCCTCAAACTATGTTAACTTGATATAACGCTTCAAGAAACCTGCATTTTAATAAATAAGAAATATTGGGAAAATGCTTACTTTGTGTGAGGAAATTACATGACTTTCTAATTTGTTTTACATTAAAATGTACATTATATTGTCTATAGTAACGTTATGAACTTTTTCATAACATTAGTAAGTACACACTGAATCACAGTACCTAAGAAGAATGATGTGAACTTTGTGTAGAATGAACAAAATATGTGCAAGGTCCAATTTCTGTTTAATTTATACAGCTAAAGATAATCTGGAGTTAATTATTTTTCAGTAGGTTAAATAACAACTTAGATGTGAGAGAAAGAAACAAAAGAAACCACCATTTTTTTATTTTATTTATTCTTTCTTCCTGTATTTTACTTTGAGTTATTTTTCTACTAAGGTGGTGAAGACTTCCAAGAGGTGATGGTCTTTATTACTCTTTTCTAAAATGTGTCTAAATTTATAAGTTTATAGATTACTGTTTCAGGATATGGGGTAAGAAAGTGAGCTCAGAATTTTCTTTTTCAAAAGAAAATTTTTCAAGCTGGTTATGGAAAGAGAGAAACTAACCTACCCATGGTTTGTGACATTAAACAAATCTGTAATTTACCCAATTTCAGTGTGATTTCCAGGTTGAAACTCATTTGGTCTGTGGTCCAAAACTTTCCTCTTTACTCTAGGGAAACCAGTAAATATGTACTACGCTTTGGCATTTTCAGAGCTTTGTGGGGCAAATATAAGCGAAGGAGTCTGTATCAGTCAGGAAAACCTGATCGACAAATGACTGAAATTATATAAATGTGCAGTATTTTAACAGTAACGGTCCTTTCACAGTTAGTACGCTGAAGTAGAAGCACAGAACACATAACCTTTGTTGATCATTGATATGCAAGGGTTTAAAACTATCAGCCACACTCAGTGCTTGTGTTCATGAGATGAAACACTTTGACTTCTGTAAAATTGCACCAGTCTTCCTACTGACCTGACATTTGTTCCCTTGCTTTACATAGAAAGCTTATTTAATTTGTTTGGATGTGAACACCGAGCTTGCAGATTGACTTATCTATCTGTGTAATATATTCATCAGTTAATGACATTGCACAGAGATGTTTGACTTAGCTGATATAGTTTAGCATTAAAAAATTGCAGTGGAAGGTTCTTTGGTCTAATGTTGATCTACTGGTTAGAAGAGTTGATTTTTATTGTACTTTTAATTTGTTGCATATTAGAAGAGCAAAGTTAAAGCTCACTGGATCATTATTTAATTGATCTTTTGTCTATGCACTTAGAAGAAGATTCAAGGTATTCTATTAGATATGCTTGCAACAGGTTTGGCATTGTTATCCCATGCAAGGGCGACAAAATGTTCAGCTGAAACAGTGCTTCATCCAGCCTTTGAGTAGGAAAAACCTGTAGGGAGAGGATTGTGGGGTTTTTGTTTGCTTTTTTGTTTTCTCCTCTTGTTGGAAAGATTGGTGTTTGATTAACAATGCAGTCTCTTCTATTCTTTCCTGATCAAGGACATGTTTCAATTTGAGGACTTGTCCTTCATTTGATAAACGTCAGCATTTGAAGATCTGAAGATGTTTTAAACAGCCTTCTGTTAGTAAACATCCTAGCTTTCTGACCTAGAGAATAGTAGGGTTTTTTTAAGAATTTATTATTTTACTGATTGCAAAAGTCTTCACTCACAATACATAGTTATTGGGTTTTCTTTTTCTTTAACCTGTGTCCTTCACAAACTTTAGAGGCATTTATGCAGAATAGCTAATGCAAATTCTGAATAGCAACATGTACCTTTTTTTTGCACCAATCCTCAAGGCATCAAGGCAATCGAAAAGTATAGCATTTATCCAAATTTTGTATTTGGCACATGTCACTATCATCTGGGCATGTATCTGTAGAGATTTTAGTATTTATATCAGGTATTAAATAGATCACTACACAGGACGTGTGTTGCTGTATGTTCTTGATGCAATCGACAAGAATGGTAATTTGTGAGTTAGTCTAGTTTGTACTAGAGCATCTCTTTAAAGAAAACAGCTCCTAAATCTACCGCCAAACTAGAATAAAAGAAAGGATAATACTTAGTTACTTAAACCTGCCTAGTCTGGAGATGGATTCGTCCTCTCCCACATTTAAATTGTATTATGGGTGAGGTGTTTCCTGTGGCTGCTTTATAATGGCAATCACGAGGAAATTATCAGCTAATGAGTAATCTAGACTGCTTCAAGCTGGCCCAGGTAACTGTCCAGCTGATGGCCACTTTCATCTTACTTCATTCTGACTTTTAAAAAGTTGGTGCAACCACATTGGCTAAAATAATATTTTGGAGGTTATCAATCAAGGCAGAGCTGGCTACGCTGTATGAATTCCTCTGTATAATGTAGATTATCTAATTTCATTTGATTTGTACTATTAAATATGTCCAAACGGCACTTCTCACTTTTTTAAAAAAGTCTTTTATGAGTATTTAAAATATTTTGGAAGTACATATTCATGCTAACCTAATTGTCAAAGCTGCAGGGGTATAATTTGTTCCAGATGTTCCGCAGTAATAAGCACTGACTGTGCTGTTATAAAAGTATTGTTCTGAGTTAACGCAGAGGAAACATTGACAGGACAGAAGCTTATTTTCCAGGCAAAGCCATCTTGAAAATACAAAATAGTGTGTGAGTCAATTTAACCCTGGAGTAAAGCAACTACTGGAATAATTTGGATACTTAGAGCATGGGATATAGACACTGAGCTGTAGCTAATGAGCCCAGTTGCAGCTTAACTGACTCCTGTAGAGTCATTTCTGTGTGTTTGTACTATGCTCTTCAGTGTCTGATTAAGGGGTGGTTAACATGGCACAAGTGTATCCACAGTGGACACTTATGTTATGATGGTCACTGTCTCACCTGAACAGATGCTTCCACAAAGCTGGCAAGCTTCTAGAGACATTTCTGAGTGGCTTTTCTGGAGTCGGGTCATGTCCGGTCAGGCGTACTAGGTGTGTCATCATACTTGTATGAGAAAGCATTAGAAGAAGTGATTTAGTTTCACAAAAGAGATGAGTTTGTTGGGGTTTTTTTACTTTTTTTTTTTTAATAGTATGGAGGTAATTTGTGGCAGGTGTTTGGGATATGCTTTTTTCCTTTTTTTGTAACCAGTGTGCTTTAGGGTAGTGAGGATGAACCAGGGATGACCTCATAGCAGTGGTATTGTAATTGGAAGCTGATATTTCCTCCTTTTGTGTGGATGTGGCTGCTTGAATAGCCAGAGGACTAATCTGAAGCTGTAAAGGAGTGGTGGACATGAATCCCTTGCAAGACAGATGTTGAAATCTTAGGGCAAGGTGCTGGCCCTCTTCTGTTAGGAAAAAGAAAGGAAACCAGCTATACACCCATGTCCTCCCCTACATCCCTGCCCTGCCCTTCTAAGGTCCTATGTGGTGTTTCTTTGCGATCAGGTCAGAGATGTAATCTGCTAATGTCATTCCCAGGGAATGGTGGCTGTGCAGACTTGCTTCCCAGAGTGTGAGACAGGAATGCCAGGTTGCTGTGGGGAACCTGCGTCTGTTTGTGAATATGACCTCACTTGTTTGGGTTAAGTGGGCCAAACTCACTCGTAATATGCAACTGTCTGTACTAGGAGCACATATTCATGCATGGTTAGTCAGGCGTTACTGCTATTAAAAGCTAAAAGTCATGTAAATCACCATCAGGAAAAGAACTCTGTACATTCTGTCTCTCCCAGTGTTTCTGTGATAACATACCAGAGCTCTAGAAGGGCGGCAGCTACTCACCTCAGAGCAGTTCTTTTGATTGCCTATGGATGCCTTCTTTTCTTCTTTGGTAATACATTGCAAGTGTCACATTACATATACCCTCATTTTGAGATTTGGCTCCAGGTGAGCATCAACCTCTGTATTTTCATTTCAAGCCTGGTTTTGATCAGGCTTTCTCTCTTTTTGAATCCTTATTGGATGGAAGGTGCTTGTCCTTTTAGACCTAGCTGGTGATTGTATTTCCTTCTTTGACTTGCAGAGGAGTCTATCACTTCCACTTCCTTCAGAGGACAATAGAAAGTAGCGTATTATGTTCCACTTTATTTGAACTTCTAACATGCTGCTGTGCAGGTGTGATTGAGTGTGTACTAGAATAGATGTGTCCCTTCGTTTGCTGCCAGACGTTGAGATGGAAGTTAATTGGGGGAGTTTGACAAGACATGTTCAGTGTAGTTGAGAACACCTCATTTTTATGCCTGTTGGCTTGCATTTGTCTTTTATAAAAGCAAAAAATATCTTGCTGTCTCAAGTTTGCTATGTGGTCTCTGTACAGTTCCTTGGACTTAAGCTGTAATATGGTGTCTCCAGAATAAGTGTGCAAACAAGGAGTGCTGAGGTGTAAGGTGTAACAGATGTGATTTAGGATGATGTTGAGGACAGTTCTGGTGCAGTTTCTGAGAGCTGTGCTTTTCCACTTCAATATTAGCATTGAAAATGTGAGCTTATCACATGTTGTGTTTTCTGTCCTAGCACTGGTGGATCTACATCTGCCAGATGCTTTCCTCTTCATCTCTGTTCTCTGCACTGTCTTGCAAGGGAGCGCAGAACTCCTAAAATTGATTTTCATGTCAGTGGCATCAGAAAGTGATGCTGACTGTGCAACACTGGGCAGCAAGATCTATATGCAAGTTAGACCGTGACAAGCAATTATTCCTTCAAAAGGGTGCTGGGACTGCTGTATAGAACAAATACAGAAACCACAACAAGGAAAGAGTTTGCATCCATGGAAGGGAGCTGCAATATGCGTGACACGGCATGGCATGAGACTGTTTTAAAGGTTTGACTAACTGGGCTAAGAGGCTATATAGAGAGATGCATCATTAAGGAAAAGGGGTTAGCTATCCAAAGTGCTTCTCTGAAGCATAAAGAAAACTTGATCGAGGGAGTTGTATAACCTTCAGAAGAATGGATGGGGAACTTGGGAGCTGTCTGCTCTTTGGCCAGCTGGCATGGAGGCAAAGCATCTGTCTAAGCAATTTTATTTCAGGGCTTCTGAGTGGCTAGTCAGTGAGGACACAGGCTTTGGACTTTTATAGAAATAAGTGAAATAATAGCAGAAGTCCGTTTAGATTAACGCAACACCTTTTTTGCTATTACATTTTAACAATGCATGTAGGTGCACGTGCTTTCTAAGAATAAAATGAAATATATATATATTTTTAAAGTAAATTTAAGTTGCCGTTTGGTTATATTTAAAAATATATGGCTCTAATTGTTCTGTCGATACCGGCTTTTGAGTGTGCTTGGTACATGAATATTGGCAGATTTCAGCTATATACTGAGGTGGATGAAAACTTACATTTTATTCTTAAGTATGGTTTATTTGATGTGTAACTGCCTTTAAAATCTGTTGCTTTTGGGAACGAGGATTAAATATTTTCTGTATCTTTCAATAGGAGGATGTATCTGGCTGGCTAGCACCAGGAGAAGGGTACACACCTGAACTGATTCAATTTCATCACCTAAATGAGATAGATACTAAGCTTCAAGTACTACTGACTGATGGGGATTTTTCTGAGATTTCCAGCTGTTGCTCAAAACCTCCAAGCCAGATTTATCAGGTATATTACAGAACAGAGCTTATGTTGCAGATTTCTTGTTTGAAGCGTATGTTGAGATCTGATGTAAATGAAAATAGAGCATGTGTCTGTAGTTGTATATTTTGCATTTTTCTTTAGTTATCTTCTATTTGTTCTCAAAGTATGTGTGTTAAAGAATCAAGTGAAATCTCTGGCTATAGAAATCGTGCGGAAAAAGAGTATGTTGCTGTTGAGTGGTATGTAATTGTTGTATGTTGCTGTTGAGTGGTATATAATTCAAGGACTGTCTTGTTTTTAACATTTGTTGATTCCACGCTTTCAGTAAGAAATTTCATATGCAGGAACTGGTAACTCAGACATTTTTAACTGTGTGAGGGCCTCAGCAGTTTTGTCAGCATACTAACACATTACTCATGATAATTCACCTTTGGGAATTAGAATTAGGTTTCTTCTTCTCTCAGGATTCCAAAAGTGCCTCTTCATTTATATTCTGAAAGATAAAGCAATTACTGATAAGCAACATTAAAGACTGTAGAAAATCTATTGAAATCATATGCCCCTTGTTTTTAATGGCCTTTGTCTTTTTCCCTTGCCAGCAGTATTAAGAGCCTTTCGGTCTCAGCTTTGAGAGACGATTGTTTGAATCTTGTACGTAGAAGACTCCCAGTTTCTCCCATGTGCCAGTAATGTTGCTGCTGATACAATGGGGAAAATACAACAGAAAATACCATAATTCCTATTTTGCACTAATTTCACAAAACTTGCTTATTTCTGTAAAATTTACTGTTTATAGCCAGAACAGGTATATCAGAGGCTCTGTAAGAGCATTATGTTGGCAAAACTGTTTTCAGTTACCAGCATATGAGAAACATCTCTTTGAATGGCTAAAATAACTGTGGGATTTTTTTCTTTTTCTAAAGAACATTTTAATGTCATTTTTTTATATTGACTTCTTTCTCTACTTCAGGCTTTGTTCTACCTATAGTAGTATTTTGTGTTGCTGACAGTTCCAGAGGAGTAGCATTTTGAGGTTGATCGTTTGCCAACTGGGATTTAATGTGTGAAACAGCGACTCCCTCTAGTGGGTAGTCCCTTAAGCAAATGCGGTTGTTATCCAGCAATTTCAGGTTCAATGGACCTGAGCTTGCTAATGATTGCTGGATCTTGTGTTCACTGTTATAAGACATCAGCTTGAAATTAGTGCGAATGCCTGGATAATGAATGCTGTTTGGGAACGTTTGTCCAAGTGGCTGTTGTTGCTTCCTTTTCATTCAGGTAAAAGCTTGGTGGAAGTATTTGAATAGAAACTTGAGTTTATATGTATGCTTATTGAAGAGTAATGCATTATCTTTTTTAATAATATTAAACTTAAGAACCAGAAAGAGAGTTAATTCCATAAATTACCCTTCATTAGTGAAAAGCAGCCGCTTTTCAACTTTGTTTTGCAGAATATAAAAGGTTTTTAGACATTGTAGTTCCAGGAAACACAGGCTTCCATTTGTCATTTTTTGTTTTGTTCAGATAAACTTAAACATGTGAGTCATTTCAATGAAAGCTAACAAAGCATGGAATTATTTAAAGGTGGTTTTATAAATTTAGAGAAAGAGTTAAACAGAATAAATAGAAGTTGAAGTGAGTAGGAGGCTTTAGTTATTCAAAACCGGACTTAGAAGGACACTAATTGCGTAAATCCAAAACTAATTTAAAAAACCACAGAACAAAACAAACCCCAAAAGCAAACCATCCCACTCTGCAGCTAGCGAATTCCAGAAGTGTCTTGATTTCTAGGTGTCTTCCCAGTTGACTCCAAAATCCTCTAGGTGCCTTCATTCCTGCTTCTCTGCCTGTCCAGAGCTGCTGCATTCGGTAGAGGACAGCGTGTCTAATGGCTGCCTTAGTTGCATTGTGATCCAGACTTTAGGCAAGTCAGTGTTAAGTTCTTCATGAAGCCTGATGTGGTAGGTGCAATCTGATTGTATCTGACACAGTGGCATGACTGGCCTTGCTTATATTGACATAGAATTTCAACTGCTAAATTTTTTTTTTATTGTAAGTAGAGAGGAAAATTGTTGTCTCAACTTTCAGGAACTTGACTGCTTACTGTGGAAGCTTCGTACCAGGTCTAGCCTTTTGTCCGATTTTCTTGGTTATGGTTATTTTTGTTTTGGTAGGTAAATACTCACTTGGCAATTCATACATAAAGCAATAACAACAGGTCAAGTTCTGAATTGGGTTACGTGAGTTCATTCTCAACACCTTTTGTTCTTACATTCCTTTAACAGTTGCTTTTTCAAAAAAACAGGAAGTAACGTGCAGCAGTAGCTGAGAAATTAATGACTATTTTGAGTTTAGATAGCTTCCTGTCAAAAGGCATGAAAAATGATTGTTTTTTTGCAAGTAGTTTTTTTTAAGTTCATTGCTGCTCATTGTCTTTTTAATAAAAACAGCCTTATTTATCACAATCAATATCCCCTAATATTGTTATAAACTGGAAATTTTAATGAATTTAAAAATAGTTAAACTATTCTTGAAGCATCAGTTCCGATATCAGAAAATAAATGGGTCACAGAGCAATATCAGAATTCTTTGTACTGAATGTCTCTTGGAACCTGATCAAAAGCAACTGATACCTTCCGAGAAAGGATCTCAAGAAATTAATTGAATGATGCTTTTGCTAAAAGACAATCTTGTTTTTTGATATGATAGTATGAATGCTGCATGCAAGACAAAGGCAGTAAGAGTTCTGGTTGTCTGCCCTTGGGTTTAATTTCACATGTTTAATGACAAGATTTTCAATTGCTGCTTCGGTTGACCGCAGTAACTAAATGAGGAAGTAAATTAGCTATATCAGCACTGGAAGGCTGATAAACTTTTTCCTCTGAAAAAACAAATTAGAAGTGGGACACATTTAACTTACTAATAGAGTGAATTAAATATGCAGGAATTACCTTGTTTATTAACCCTCACACATATTCTCTAAACAGTGTAAAAAACCAAAATATTTGTATGTGAGACTGGGGTTCTGCAGTATTCAAAACCAATAATGATAATCTGGTATCATTGAAGTCTCAGATAAGTTTCTATTGATTTCTTTTGTACAGAGTTTGTTTAGATTGTATCACTACTTTTCCCATAATTGAGGTCAAACTTAATTGCTAGATAAAGACGTTGGTGCAGATTATATGGAATGCAAATTTGAATGCGCTGCAATATTTGTTTCTTAGGAGTTTGGTTTTTCAAAGTTTGTATTTTTTTAAATTAAGCTGCCAGGAGAGGGCTAAAAAAATTTCTGAACATACAGAATTTATTTTGAATGAGTCTAGCAGTTATGGGACATAAGTCTAATTTGGAACATGGATGTCCTTTCCTTTGGAGAAGAGGCTGATTTCAGTGACGTTAATCTTTCTTCTAAAACTCAGGGCTGAAATTCTTTCTGATTTCTATGAGATGTGGATTTCATCTGTTGTGGTTGAGTGGGGTATAATGCATTAGTGATGGGGAACATTGGGAAAAATTGTTAGTGTGTAAATCATCTGCTTGGATTTTCATTTAGAATTTTAGAAGTAATTAAAACAAAATTAGCTTAGATTGCATATCATAAAGCTGCACATTCTTTTCTTCCAAGAATTGCATTAGATATAGCTTTCAAAATGCAAACACTTAATCAACCATTGGCTCAATGGGAGAGCTGCTTCCTGCCACTGATAGATACTTTGGCAGGATATAGGAGTTCTGCTCTGACTCTGGAATCTTTAACAACTGGCTTTCATTATCCTACAGTACCATAGCTGAGCTGTTACAGAGGAGCATACAGATTCTTCTTTTTGTGCAATGAGTCCAGCTGGATTCAGAATGCTTTTCCATGACTAATGTTCTCTTTTACATGGAAATGTTTCTCATCAGAACTGTATTTCTCTCTGAAACATTTCTTTGTTCTGGTGCCAGCTTCATTAAATATTTAAAAATGCTTCTGTCTTAATATTTTTTGGGAAGAACACATTAAGTTGAATGTAATCCTGAAAGAGACAAGAAAATGGTAAGATAAAGAATATGAAGTGTAAGACTGTGTGTAATGAGTACAGTTACCAGCTTGAAAACCTGGAAAACTACCTGAAAATAAAAGGAGACGGAGATGGTGTTTAAAGAAACAATAATATCTGTCAGCTTGATTGTCTTACACAGCATTAAGGTAATTATTTTTATATTACCTTGATGAGTTCTTTCATACCTGATTGGGTTTCTTTTATCAGAAAAATATTCCATTTTTCAATTATAGCAGTAGGCTATAGTTAACACTTTAAAGCTGAATAAATACTCAACATGTTGGAGAAATGTTGAAACAAGTACTTTTTACTTCTGTTTTCTGGTAAATGTTCATAGTTCAAGTTTTATCCAGCACTTTCTGATAAGAATTGGTTAAGTATGATGGCGGCAATCAATATACAAGAAAAGTTTATGGAGAAGAAAGTTGTCATGTTTATCCCAGTTAAGAATTTATTTTGATAAAACAATATTGTCTTACTAGAGAAGCAACCAGGCTTAAAATCATACTGACTGTGATAAAAGGAAAAATAACTTACAATACATAGTTTTCCTAAAGTTTGAAGAGTTTGCTCATAGGTGCTTGCAGCAGCTGAGCTGTCTGTAAAATGAAATATGTATGCCTCAAACTGTTTGAAAGACTAGGACAGAGATCTGCATAAAGCTTTGCTTCAGAAATGTGCATGGAAAAGAAAGTAAAATTTGAAGGTAGTAATTTTTTTTATTTTATTACTCCTCTCACTGTTACCTTTTTAAATCTACCTGGTATTGGAGCAATAATATTTTCAGAGATGCTGTTTGCAGTTTGAGCTCTGTTCTTCACTGAAGGCTGAGTTCATGTAAAAGTATCAAGTAGTAGTCCATGCATACAACCCCCAAAATAAAATACTGAGAAGTATAATGTAGTATTTAGTGACTTCTCAGTATCGCTAGTTGCATATTCTTATAGATGTGTTCGTAACACTGCTTTTTAAAACAAATCATAACTGCAGCTCTGATCCATGCTGAGCACTAACTGCTCAGATGGCAATGTCCCTCTATATGCGTGGATCAAAAGATTGGATTTACAAATGTAATTGCAGAAATAGCTATAACTTTTTTTTTGACGAAGAAAAAGAAATATGCCATCATCTTCCTCCCTGCTTTTACATGTACAATTGCACTTATGTTAAAATCACCGGAAGAACAAAGCAATTCCTCTTGTTAGAGAGACCTTCAGTTGTTAGACTTTGAGCTGCTTTGCCAACTCTATATTTATATGGCACATATAAAGGTTATATCCTTGTTTCATATATTAATAAACACAAACAAGTCCTTTGGTTTTTTTATGTTCTGTATAGATATCAGTCATGTAGTTTTCTTGCCCTTGGGCATTGTATTTAATTAAGAAACTCTCTCTATATTTAGAAGCCTGGCTTTAGAGACTCAATATTAAGAATTTGGCATTAGGTGGCCGACATTAAGCCTCAGTCCAGTTTGGAGCGATTCTAGTCGTTAACAGATGGTGCTGTTTATATCTCTGTTATAGGAAAGTTTACTGGCATTATGGTACTGCCAGTAGTGCTGATTGTAAATATATATTCAAAGATTTGTACTGTATTAAAATAAGTTTATTTTCAGGCAACTAATAGTTTAGTTTAAATGTTGGAACTCATAGATTTGTCTGATGTTTAGAAAAAGCAGTTTACAGATGTTCACAATTTTTTATATGTTGTAGTTGAGAATTTTTCCATTGAATATTAAATTGCAAAGGTTTTTTTCCTTTCCAGTTAGACACCCTACTTGAAATTCTTTTCCTTGTGTGTGTTTGTTAAGATTGCTTGAGCTGCTTCTGAAAATAAGAATGACTAGACTATGTTTTTATTAAATGGCTGCTCATGTTCCTTTGGGTTGAACTGACTAACACAGGGTTGTTTTGGTTGTTTTTTATCCTGGTACCATTATTTGGATTCCTTGGGTTCTTCTGTAGGATCTTTGGTTTGCAAGAGAAAGCCCTGGGTTTTTTTCCAATTACAACATAATTTTGCTGTTTTACCAGTATTTGTTGTTCTTAATGATTAAAATACATGCAATATTGAACCTTGAATGTATTCACGTCTGATACAAACTTCAGAATCTGATCCAAAGCTACTGAAGGATGTGAGAATGTGTAACCCAAATCTTTAATAATGCTTGTGCATCTAACTCCAACTTACAGAGACTGGGTTATTTCTCATTTACCATGATATCTAGTAAACAAAACCTACAGTCATCTCAGTTCAGTTCTTCTTTTCCCTTCTGGCCTAATTTTGATCCCAGTATGGTTAACAGGAGCAAGCTTTGAACCCCTCATTCAGTCTTCCCAATTCTCAGTGCATTTTTATTGTTGTAGTAGAATTTAAGCATCAAAGTGTTAGCTCTGGAGACTAAGAAATTCTTCTTACAATATGAAGGGAAGAATTCTTTTATTAAAATAAGTCCAGCTTGATATTAATCTATTGTGTTTGAAAATGTGCATAATGAAAATTATGCATTTGCCAAATTTGAAATTGACTCATTATTCTGAACATTTCAACGTTTTCCTGATAGAAATTAAAAGAACACTCATCTGGCTTTCAAGCAATATAAAGTAATATGTTTAATTTCTGCCTATTCTTCCTTTTGTCAGGAGTCTCTGGTTTATGCAAACAGAAGCCTAGAAGCAGTTCCAGGTGAAAAGGTTCTGCGAGCCAATAAGGAACAACGTGATCAACAAAATCGTCTGAAAGAAATAGATCATCAGCTGAAATCCCTAGAGCAAAATCTTGTAAGTCTCCTATTTTTGTTGTATTTTTCTCCTTAGTTTGAAAACTTTGGAGTTTATCATTCCATGTGTCTTAAAATAAAATTCTGCAACATTGTGTAAATTCCTGAAGGAATCCCCACAGAAATATACAACCAAAAGTCTCAAATAATTTTTCTTAATCTGGGAAATATATTTTTCAGTTGTAATGCATGTTTTCCATTAACATAGTGCCTTTCAAAGTGAAAGAAATTATTCTCCTCTTCCTCCCCAGAAGGGGATAGCATAAACAATCATATATAAATACATACTAAAAGGATTTTTTTTATGGCTCATGTAATTCAGTCTTCTTTGAAGGACAGATCTGATGGGAATGTTGTATACACTAAGTTATTGTGTGATTTAGCTTTTCTGAATTAATTTAGTGTATTTTTGTAACTTAATTTTCATTCAATACATGAATTTCCTAGGTACAGGGACCTTTAAAATAGGAGCATGTTAAGTAAAATGGTAGTAAAAAATTTTTACTCTTTTAGAATACGTACATCACATTTCATCCTTACTACTACTTTGAGTAAAAGAAGGTAGGGAAAAGGCAATTTAAAATCCAAGAGGATCCTATTGTTAACCTAGTAGGCAAAAATTATGTTTATTTCTAATTCATAGAGCCAGGACTGACAACCCAAAACTTATGTGCCTCTCTGAATATTACTATTCTTTTCTCTTACAATAAGTATAATTTATTACATTACTCTCAAGTTACAATAAGGAGATTTAACTAAAAACTAGTGACAAGGGAACCTCAAGGACTTCAGGAGTCTTTTTCCTAATTTTTAAATATACATTGTAAATGTGCTGTTTGATCTGTGCTGAAAGAGCTACAAAGCAGCCTATACAGAAGAGAATTAGGGAGAAAATATATAAAACATTAAAAAGATTAAGTCAAAAGGAGAGTTCCAAACTAGTACAGTAGTGAAGGAGAGACTGAGGTGAGATGACAGCTGGCATGGGTAACCTGATGAAGCCAGATTTTTACTAGGAAACCCCATGTATTTTGATATATTAGCAAAAGACATCAGTATAGGTGATTGACTTAAGAGGTGTGCAAATGAAGAAAGTGGTGATTGGGAATAGTCAACATGGATTTACTGAGGGTACATGTCATGATTTAACTCCAGCTGGCAACTAAGCACCACGTGGCTGCTTGCTTACTCCTCCCCCAGTGGGATGGGGAAGAGAATTGTAAGAGTAAAAGTGAGAAAACTCGTGGGTTGAGATAAAGACAGTTTAATAGGTAAAGCAAAAGCCGCATGCACAAGCAGAGCAAAACATTTCCCATGGGCAGGCAGGTGTTCAGCCATCCCCAGGAAAGCAGGGCTCCACCACATGTAACGATTACTTGGGAAGACAAATGCCATCCAAACAATGCCCCTTCCTTCTTCTTCCCCCAGCTTTATATGCTGAGCATGACATCATATGGCATGGGATATTCCTTTGGTCAGTTGGGGTCAGCTGTCCTGGCTGTGCCCCCTCCCAACTTCTTGTGCACCCCCAGGCTCCTCGCTGGTGGGGTGATGTGAGGAGCAGAAAAGGCCTTGGCTCTGTGTAAGTGCTGCTCAGCAGTAACGCAAATATCTCTGTGTTATCAACACTGTTTTCAGTACAAATCCAACACACAGCCCCGTACCAGCTACTGTGAAGACAATTAACTCTATCCCAGCCCAAACCAGCACAGTAAGTCATCCTTGACCAACCTGATTGCCACCTTTGATGAAATGGCTAGATCTGCTCTGTAAGCTGGAACGCAGGGCTGCCACTCACTGGGAGTTAGACTGGAGTAGTGGGCTGACAGGAATGGTATGAAACTTGCCAAGGACAAATGCAGAGTTCTGCATTAGAGAGGAATAACTCCCTCTAACAGTGCAAGGTGGAGCCTGGCTGGCCAGGGAGCAGCCCTGTTGACAAGGCCCTGGCATCACTGTGCACAGCAGACCAAACATGAGCCAGCAGCATGCCATGTGGTGATGAAGGTTAACAGCATACTTGGCTGTATCAACATGAGTATTACCAATAGATTAAGGGAATTAATTACTCCCCTTTACCTGGTACTCATTATACTGTGTCTAGAGTATTGTGTCCAGTTTTGGGCTCCCCAGTCAAGAAAGGTGTTGACACAGCTGAGCAAGTTCAGCAGAGGGCCACCGAGATGATTTGGGGCTGAAGCACTTGACCTGTGAGGCTGAGGAGACTTGTTTGTTTAACCTGGAGAAGAGATGGCTCAGGTGGACCTAACAGTAGCTTTCCAGTAGCAAAGAGGATGTCACAGAGAAGACAGAGCTGTAGTATATTTACTTAGTTACATGGTGGGAGAACAAGAGACAATATTCATAAATTGAAATGGGGAGGTTCCAACTGGATTTAAAGAAAAAAAAACCAACAACAAACCTCTGAGGGTAGTTAAGAATGGGAAGGAGGTTGCATGGAGAGTCTGTGAAGTCTCCATCCTTGAAAATTTTGCAGACCTGGCTAGACAAAGCCGTAAGGCATTTGATCTGATCTCATAGTTGACACTGCTTTGACCAAGAGATTGGATGAGAGACCTCCTGATATCCACCTCCCCAGTTTGATGATTTTTTGATTCTACAAGGAAAAGGATCAAGAATTTTTATGCATTTCTCAGGTGGTAATCTTTCTTTATTATCACTACATTGAAGGTAAAATAGTAATTTCTCATGGCTGTGCATTGTAGAAATTTGTTTCTTGTGTGTAGCTGATTTTAGTGTTTTTCTTGTAATCACAACAACATTAATATATGAATTTGTTCTGTCAAACCAAAAATCCATGTAGTCTACCTTTGGCTTGTGGAGGTCTTTATTCAGCAGTAGGCTTACCTTGTGCAGTAATCAGAGTTAGGTGGGACAACTACTGTTCCAGTTATCTTATATCACCCTCAGAAAGGGATCTCCAGTGTGGACCAAATGCTTTGTGATTCAGATAGCAGCATAACCATAGTGGTATAATCTCAATTACTGATAGCACTGTTGCTACAGTTGCAAAAACTTCAGCCACCATCTACATATGCAAGGTTTATGCTGGCAGTGCTAGAACTGCACAGCCAATACAATTAGACTTCTAGCAGGTTTAAAGCTAGTTTGGATACAACTACATACAGTCCAGTCTTTGGCTTAGGGAAAAAAAACAACGCTGGCACATTTTTCCTGACGTCTGTTAACTTTACATACTTATGGAGCATGGAACAAAGACTTCAGTCAAGGAGACAGTGATTGCTTTAGAGGCTGTTCACTTGTGTGTGTGTGTGTAGTCACAGTAAGGCAGTAGTGTGCACAGTACCAAAACAATAGCAGAACTTCATTTTAACACGCTGCTCTATTATGTTAGACAATAAAAAGGTGGGAGGCAAATAGCTGGAGGAATTCTGTGGAACTTCAATATATTGAATAGGTTAATGGATAACCAGATAAAATTACTCTGCATATTGTCATCTTTTCCTAGTCATTGACCTTTATATCACTTTTTGTTACTAGTGACCTTGTTCATGAGGCAAACACAATCTGAGGAAATGCGTCTGGGAACGGTATGATAGTCTACAGCAGGCCTGGGAAATGCAGTGGGGCTGCTGACTCATTCAAATGTTTTGTATATAGATGGGTCAGTTCCAAGTCTTGGTTGGGTTATAGCAATATTGTTTGGTATCACATTACATGCAGACTCTTGCAACATACCACACATTTTTCCTTGGCTAGGTTGTGTGTATTTAGAACTCTGAATCGATAGACTGTAATGTTAGTTTACAGTGTTTATAAACATAGAATATGTCGTCTGTACCAACATGGTAACTCATGGGTGGACTAGCATTGCTGCATGCTATGCAGCACCTAGTAAGGCTTCTTCAGGGAGACATACTGTGTTGTCTTATCAGCTGCTACTCGGTAGCATGACTCTGAGATCACAGCATATGGATATGAAATATTTGTGCATTAGGTCCTCTGCGAGATACTTTGGTTGCCAGTGTAAATACAGAAGTATTCAACTCTGAATGAAAGTAGGTTTTTCCTTCTAACAGTAAAGTAAAATATATAGAAAATGTACACCTTTGTTGTGTGAACAAAGAACAGACTTCAGAAAATACTGCTTTTTTTTTGTGTGTGTGTTTCGTGTCTTTGATACCTTCTAATCTTATTTCTGGAAAATACAGTTATTAGTAGAGAAGATTGGACAAAACACTATGGTATCACCTTCTGATGCAACATACATAATTAAATAAAATTTTTCTTCTTTGGTGTGAGAATGCATAAGAGTTTTCTGATTTTTAGACAATGTGGATTGGGTGCCTTGTTTCTATACCAAAGTAATATTTTGGCCATCAATTCTGTAACAATGTTAACAGTATAACTGCTGTCTGCCAGGAAACTGGGTGATGAAAAGCTAAACTGAATGCTTGGGTTGAGGGGGGAGTACGTAGATGGCGTGGTTCCAGAATAATTTAATTATTTCTGGAAATACTGTTTGTTATTCAATAGGTGGCACTCTTCACTGTGTGTCAGAGGAAGAATGCCTAGGCATGGTTCTAGGGGATATTATTACTGGTGAAAATGTAATTTCTGTGGTATAAAATACAGGTTATGAGAGATTGCCTTTCACTTTTGGCAAGATTCCAGGTGTGCGGCTTTTAATGTTCAGTTATTTTTCTTGCTTAGCTAATTAAATTATCTATTTAAAATTCACATTGCATTTACATTTCTCCTTCATTCTTTCCTAAACCACTGTAATTCACTGCATAAAATTGGAAATAAATTACCTGCTCTGAGCAGAGGAGGTAATTTTTCAGCAGTTAGCAATGTTATTTCTAAAAGCATGGTCATACTGGGCTTTATAATTTTAAAATATAGTATTTTATGAATTTAATGTCTGAGAGATGATTTTTAAAAATTTTTAAAAAAATCTCTCAGGTAAAATCTTTTCTTGTTGTTGTTGCTTTTGTTTGTTTCCTGGGTAGAAATTATGGATAGTTTAACTAAGCAGAGTTTAGCTCTGTGTGTTAGGGAATAACTTACAGCAGGTATAAAGGTAACTTTATTAAATTTTTGTGTGTGTGTATGGTAGAATGCTGTATTTCTTCCACTACTGCGAAATGAATTATTCAAATGGATTCATATAATGGTAGTTTTACCTTCTGCTCAAGGGAGAGTAATACATTCCTCATATTTCTGGTGCAGGCTATTTAGTACGTGCTGATTTCTGAAATTTTAACGTTTATGGATTCCTCCACTACACCTTACCTCATGTGAGCTGTGAGACTTCATAGTTTCAGCTAACTCTGGAACTGAGCACACAAAACAAAGCTGGAAGATAAGACTTTAACATACTTTACAATCCATATAAACCCCAGAAAAATCTGCTAAGTGTTATGTGTGAAGTAATGAAACTAAGGGCTTTGGAATCTGAGGTCCTCCTTTATTTTGAAAAAATTGTCCCCAGTGAATTAATATACCAAAGAATGTATTGTATGCATTGTTGAAATGCATTGTGAAATTTCAATCCAACTGAAATGTATCTGTACCGTGGTTTCTGGGCCCTTGCTGAATTTCTTTTAGGTTTTAGTTTGACCTTAGTTCACTTGTTCTTCATTTGAAACCATGGCTGACTCTCTCCACATTCTTTCATCTTTCAGTTTCCTGGAAACCATTGAGCTTATCTTTGTTTTGTGAATTGCATTGTTAACTGCTGCTTCAAAAAAAAAATGTTCAGCTGCCAAATGCGTGTTGCTGAGCATTAATGAAAAGAATTTTATATAGGAAGCATAATAAATGTAGTCATTTTTCAGTTGTGGCTTCTAGTAGTTGGCCATTTGTGATAATCCAGTAGCATGTTTTGATGTGTTGAATTTCTTCATGGCAGTAGGTTTAAATGCACGTCCAATGAAGCTGTTAACTGAGATAGATAGTTTCACCTTTGCTGGCTATATGTGTGTTTATTTCAAATGCCTTGTGATGGAAGCTGATTCTTTCCTCTGAAAATCTAGCCACGGAAGCCTGTTTTGGGGTTTTGATTAAATGTATAAATTATTCAATATGCATTTGAAATACTTTTTATATGTGCACATGAATGTGTGTATACACACACATATGTATAAATAGTGTTACCTCTCAGCATGACTGAGATACTGATATCTACTTTAAAAAAAAGTCTACTTACTTGCAGTAAGTACTTTTGAAACACAAGCTAAATCCAGTTTGCCTAGTCTTAAATTTATCATCAGAGTTCATACATCTCTAGGAATTATTTTTTCACAAGTTTACGCACACACAGTATGTGATTGTTAATTATTGAGGTCTTTTTAAATATCAAATAATATGAAAATACACATATTCTGTTATCTGAATAGCTGAACTTTGCGGGAAGGTGAGAAATTGGTGCGGAGGGTGCAGAACAAAAATACAAAAATAATAAATATATAAATACTGTCAAGAGCTTTGATTACCTGCAGAAGCTTACTCCAAAAGACATGATTCTTATCTTCTTGATGCAGAATAATGTGTATCTGTGGGGAAGGAAACCGCAGGATAAAATTAATTATTGTTTAGTGCTGGAGAAAGTCTCACAAACTATTTCATGGTTTACCCTGCATCAGGATGATGAGGGGGTTTGTTGTTATACATAATTGTATTCCAGCTTTTTCCCTGAAACCGATTGAATTCAATGCACCTGATCCTGAGTCTGTATTAAGCACCTTCCAGAAAAGGGGCATAATTTGTTCTTGACTTCTACCATAATTACTTTCTTTCCCTTTAAAGGGAAGACATGGCAAGATAAAGTCCTACCATGTATTTGGAGAGTAATTTTTCAACTAATCCTGTAATATGGTTATCAATCAGTGTCTGCAGAAATTAATTGCTAATATTTTTGACCACAGGAACATTGCCATATTTTTTGCCTACTTTATTTTGTGCATTGGTAGTCCTTCTAGGTTCTTCCGATATCTGTGCATTAACATATAAATAGCAAAAATCTTTATTTCAGTTCACATACCATCATGTAGTGGCTGGTTTCTGACTAAGCATATGTTTGTCCATAAAAGGAGAACTTGTTTAATAAAACATTTTCCTGATGCATAATTCATTGCACCAAATAGAGGGGAAAAGGACATCTTATCTAAATAAGGTTGAGATGAACCACTTTCTGCATTAGGACCAGGTAGATACTTTCTGAAGGAATAAAGTTGCTTGCCAGGTTGTTGCCAGGCCTCAAACAGATCTTGTTTATTCAAGTTTTACAAGAATTTGTTCTCATTATGTGATTGTACAAAATTGTTTCAGAATGAAATGTGGTAGCATTTCCACTTGGGAGAAAATATTAGTGTGAAAACATTATTTTCTTCATTTAACACGTACTACACACATGAAGAGAACAATAAGATTAATAGCAGATTGATAGCAGCAGATATTTCAGTCATATGTGTAACATAAATTTCCTATTTATTCATTGTTTTTCACAGTATTGTGGACAAGAATGAAACAGCTGCTAAAAGTATTTTATTATAAATAATTTGAAAACGATAAATTGTATCAATATTTAATTCAATATTTTGAAACAAATGTTAATTTTCAATACTAAATTATATTAAATAATAAGTTAAAATAGTAACGATTCTTCTAGTTTATATGGAAAATTTTTAAGATAATATTTATGTAGATGCTGGAGCCAGTTAAATTGAACTACGTCCATGTGATGGTAAGTAAAATTGCCAACCTGCATCATAAGTATTAGTTATGCATTGAAACTGTGTATGAGAAATCAATGCTGGAATTTGATACCTGCAGAGAGACCTGTTTTAAACATAATGGGGTTCTACAGAAGAATGATCAAATTCTCTGTCAGTTCAATGTACTGATCCTCCTTCTCCTCAAATGCAGAGAGTTTCCAGTTAAGGCGATGACTCTGCCAATCGTTTACCCGAGAATGTGTAGGAGAAAACGGAGAAGCATCTCTCTCTTGTACTTCTCTCAGCTAAATTTGAAAGGAAGCCTTCTGTCTTTTTTTTTCTCTCCCCCCCACCTTTGTCCCCATTCTCTTTCCCAATATCTTGCATATGATCTCATTTTCTTCTGTAGAGTTGAGCTTTCTCACCTTTTTTCTCCTATATATTATGGTGTTTACCATCCTAAAATAACAAACAAACCATCCTTGACTACCCACCCATCTCTAAATTCATGTAGTGCTATTTATTGTCATTGCTCAATCTCCTTCGGTTTTGTATCTCTAGCATGATTTAAATTTAATTGTAACTGCACTACTTTCTTAATTGTCTTTATGAATGGCATTCAACACCATCAAACAGACTGTTATTGGAAATGTGTTTTATCTTAGACGATGACAGAATTCATGAAAACTGACTAGCTTCTATGCTCTTATATTATTCTTTCAGTATATCCTTCGTCACACCTTCTGTGCTCTCTGACTTCAACAAATATGATATAACAGTGTTCTTGTATTTGCTTATTACATTTTTTACTATGCCATCCATTTATCTGCCCCCTGACCTCTCCCACCATCGTGTCTAAACCAGCTTGCATGTATCCATTTGCAAGGCCCTTTTTCATTCCTTCTTAACTCCTCTTTCTCTCAACCTGTCATGTTTAGTTTGTGGTTGAGATAAATAGTTGGCTTCAAAGCAGGACGGTGCCCTTCAACATCTAGTTGTTATATTTTCAAACAATTGCATATTGCTCTGCTTCCCTCATGTCTAAAGGCTTTTCAAAACACTTTTCGGTGAATTGCTGAGGATTGTATTTCTGATTTAAGACAGTCAAGCATATTGATCACTGGAGTTTCAGTGTTTTCCTGGTACTTGACTACCTATGTGTATGTAGCATTTGTATGCATATACCTACAGGTTTGCGATTTTCTTTTCTCCTTTGTCTTCCTGTGTTTGTACGACATCTAGCATCACAGTTCAATGCAATCACTATGGTTTCTAGCTGTGGTGGTATTAAAATAATGATTAACAATTTCTCTGGTTAATACAGGTATCCACACATAAAATTTTCATCATTGAAGTGTGCGTGTCCTTTTGAGGCAAGCAGAAGGTGTTTACTTGTTGTTACACATCTCTGTTGGCACACTTAGGAGTTCCTCATTCCTTGCTGCCAGTTAGCACTGTTCTTTAATCTCTGTAGGTAAGAAGCCTTGTTTTTGTTGGCCGCCTTGCACCCTGTGCACTAAAGAGAAATAGAGAAAAGCCTGTATCTCTGCAGTGCTGTAGGGGAAGGCTGTGTTTCTACTTTGCCCTAAGATGTCACATTTAAAATGAGAGAAGAAAAACAACAGGGCTGCTGTGGAGGAAACCTTCTGCAACATGTACTTAGGTGTAGTTTATCCTTTATGGGCGAGTATTAACATCTTGATGTTTTGATAAGTAGCACATAAGTGCATCTTTCCATCTTAGGGTTGACAATTATGTGATTAAAAGTCTGTGATAAATGTCAACAGAGAAAATTTTTGGCTGTAAATTAATCTTATACGTGTGTGTGTGTGTGTATGTATGCATGTACAAACTATGCACTAGAGCTTTAATCTTTTCTTGAGACACTTTAACTTGTTAGGCCAGTATGGATGTGTAATCAAACAGCATCTCTAAAAGTGGAGGGTGTAAAGCACATAGCAGATGCACAGGGTGCTGATACTCTTGTAAACTGCATCAAACTATTTGACAGCCACATGTGGCTCCTAAGCCAAAAACATCTGAAATATCCTAGCAGGATGTGACTTTTATTATGAATATTTGTAATATTGGTGTTGACATCTCATGTATTTCAGTTTACACTATGTAATCCTTTATCTATATTCACCTATAAAAGGCAATATTATTAAAGAAAAAAGTTATTTTCACTATGATTCCTAAGAGTATACAAATTCCATTAAATCTATATATGATGGATATTACAATTAATATATTAACACAAACTGATGGCATACTGTGATAAATCTGATAATCAGAGGTTTACAGCAAAGCTTAGTTGAAAGCTAGAAGTATTTCTGATGGATTTTTGGCTTCTGGAAATAGTTTCCTGAGATGACAACAGCAGTATTGCTAGCATGAATGCAATAATTTTCTTTTCAGAAACACTGTAATCCTGTTTACAGAGTCAAACAAAGTTGATTTGAGAAAAGCTTTGAAAGTTTTGTCTCATTGATCTAAATAGTCTAATTACACAGCGTATTTTTTAGTTATGCTGCGTAGTGGAGGCCAGTATCAAAAAATGCTTAATAAGTTGGGATGTCCCTTTTCCAGAAAATCTTCACTTAAAATATTCCCTCTCATTAGAATCGGAAGAGCTGAGGGCATATAAACTTTTGATGGAAAAATTACGTAGATACCTAATGTTCTGCTACTGAGTATTCATACTGGTTGCCAGTTTGGCAGAGTTGGGCATCTCGTGGCCTATCTCATGCCTAAGTCTATTTTTTAATTCTGAGACTGAACCTTCCTTTGTCTATGGGCTCTGTCTGCTAGACATGCTCATAGCACGCCAATGCACCCAAGCAGCCATAAGTACAAAGTGTGTAACCAGTCATGATGAAGATTACGCCCATTTTCTTTCAGAAACACAACCTAGGAAGTTAGCATCTGTCTTCCTCTTCCTCTTCCTTCAACCTCAACAATTTAATCTCGGTAGCTTTGTCTCTATTTTCCTTCATGAAGAATTAAAATATTTTCATCATTTTCCTGCTTGATGAATTAAGATATTCATCCAGGAACACAAAATTCATGGCCAGACCAGCATAAATTGTAAGAACAATGTTTCTCTAGCCCAGTGATGGGCAGGATGCTTCTCTGGAAGAAAAGAAGGTAACATTCGGAACACTGTTTGTACAGACTTTGATTCTCTTATGCAAAATGCATAAACAGATTATTGTGTGGGGACTAGGAACTCCCTTTTTGCAGATGACAGTCTCATCGTTGATCTAGATTAATGGTTTCTAACAGCATGAATTTTGTTTTTCCTAGTGTTTTGTTTCAGGGCTGTGGTGAGAAGACTTTTTATTAAGACTTGCCTATATCCTTGTCATCGAGGTTCCCCTCGTATAAAGAGGAAGTAGGTTGAGACTTGGAAATCACTTTCTGGGCATGTACTTTTGTAGCTATGAAGGCCAAGTGTAATTGTCATTACACAAACTGTGTGTACCTAAGAGGCATGGCCACATACTTTGTGATAGATCCTAATCATTAGCACAGTCCTCTGATTCTGAAAGAAACAGGGTGGTAGGTTCTTTTCTTTGGCTCTTTTTTCTGTTGTCTGATTTGGTTTTGGGTTTGATTCTGCTCCTCCCCCCCCATTATCTCTTCATTTTGGCACTATTCCGCTTATAAATACTGAGAAATGTACGTTGGTACATAATACTGCAGGATAGTGATCATTCTTTAGAAGTTTTCACTTCTAGAGTACTTATTTATGGAGATATGCTTACTAAATAACGTGTTGCCTTTAGTTTCACCTATTCAGGTAGTATCTGAAAAAGAAGCCTATTATAACAAGTTGATATTGGAAGACAGAAGATACTGACTGGACTTTGTAAGAAATGTTTTCCTCTACTTCTTAATATGACCTATTTTTATGTTTACTCTGCCAATTATACTTAGGAGAGAATAGGTTGAGTTCCTTCCTTTAAAGTACCACACTTTTAAATTATTCCTTCAATAGTAATTGCACTATATCTTCAAAGGCTCTTTTTTTTTTTCTTTATAATTTAAAGAGTAAACCAAACAATGTAGTCAGTTCTTTTTCCCAAATGCAAAAAGCAGTCAAAATTAAACACACCTCCAAACTAAGGATCTCCCCTTGCATGCCCTCTGTGACTGCCCTTTTTTTTTTTTAGCACCTCTGCATTCTTTATGTGATTGTCTTAATTTTCTGACATGCAGGGGGCTCCCCATCACTTTCTGGTGGCATCTAGTCATTGTTCATATCTTGGTCGTATGGTCTTTTCTGCCTGGTCTATTGATAGTCTTTGGTTACAGGGTGTATATTTTTCTTCTGAGTGAATTTATGTTCTCTAAGGCTTTATTGTAAAGTAGTGTAATTATACTGTGGTATATAGATATATGTATATATTGAACACTAAACAATATTTGTTGCTAAGAAAAGTATTTAACTCTAAATGTTCTGAATAGTTTCACTTTCTGGGATGTTCATAGAAAAAAAAAGATTAAAACTAGATAACTGCTTATACAAACATGAACATGGGGTTGTAGCAGACCTTCTTTCTTCCTAGCTGCTTTTCTTTCTGTAAATCAAAGCTGTCCTTCAAAGAAATCTGAAGGAAGAGTGGTGTGTCTCAGCAGGGAGTCTTCATTCTACAGGAAACAAACATTTTGTGCCCTCTCTGCTCTTGGCTTAAGTGTAATAGAAGCTTCTTAAGAGACTGCTGGAAGCTCCTGGTTGGTGAGGAGCAGTCTACGAGACTTCACCCTTTTGGTTGAAGCCATGTGTGTGACTTTCTCAGTTTCATAGAATCTTCATATTGAAGAACCTCTTGCCAATGCAGGCTTTTGCAGTTAGTGCTCTGTCTGTTAAAAAATTCCAAAGATTCATATATTAGGATAAGAAGGTTTGCGTATAAATATAGCACATTTTAAAAGTTTTTGGGTTTATCATATATTTAACAGGTATACCCATGTAATTGGGAAAGTAATTAGAGTTGTTTATTACTAGAATTGTTACTTATATGCAATATCTTGTACTAATTTTTAGTTTAAGATAATTGATCGGGGAAAGAAAATTCAATGTAAATACTGACAAGTGCTTTTATTACTAGTATTTTTAGGGACAAAGCTAGAAAGCAGTAATGAGGAAAGTGACTTCAGAAGGATAGCAACAAGCAGCTAAGAATTTTTAGTGTATAAAGCAGCAAAAGAACAGTGATTTTTTTGGTATTGTATACAAAGAAAGGCATTGTGGCCTATTTTTGTAAGAGTAATTTTAAGTACAGTGTGATAGTGGATTCAGGATACTTTCTCAGAGGCATGTCTTTAACTTGAATTTATATAATATTACTAATAAACTTGAATTATGTGAATTCAAGAAATGGCAAATGTAAGTCCTGTATAGAATGCAGAGAGTATGGAGTGATTTGTGGAGAAAATAATTAGAAATAATAATTATGCATGTATTAAACTCTTTATGAATGATACCCACAGAGTGTAACCTGTAATAGATCCAGAGTATAGATATGAAGTGTGGAGAGAAATAAGTGGTGTATAATGAATTCATGGAAACAAAGGTCTTTCCAGTCGTAAGAAAACTGAATTCTCAGTGTCCAAAATTATTGTATGAATAACTTTGAACAGCTGGTTTATTCTCTGTCTCATTAGCAAGTGACTTTCAGTGACTGTCTAGTTTCTGAAGGTGAAACAGTGTTGCTTGTTTTTGAATGGAAACACCTATCAAATAATTTTTGATTGGAGGAGGAGGAGGGAGGATTCGTGCCATGTGAATTAATCTTTCTGTGTAAGTTCCGATACAGAAACGGCCTTTGAACTTTTCTTTGTATTCTTTATTTTTCAATTACGCATACTTACTTATCTGACAGCTTGTTTTTTAAGCCTTTATAATAGATTGTTTCTAGTTTGTTTATGAAGCTTTGATACTGAAGCTAGGAGTTTCAGGTGCGATATGTTAAAGCTAAAAAAATAAAGCATAGTATTGGAAACTGAATTCATAATATCAGCAGGAAAATCAGCTGCAAATTTAGATTCCTTACATTAATGATATGTTTTTATTCTGATCAACATTAACAAAAGATTAAATTAGATTGAATTTGTTCTATTGTTACATGCTACAGGAATTGCTATTTTTTAAATGCAAGTGTTGCTTAATAAGAGGATGTTCTTAATAGGAAAAGTAATATCTGTATCTTGCTTGTTTTAATACCAGGGGTTCACAACAGCATTTAGCTACAGAGAAAAGTGAGTGGGCAAATCTTTTAATTAACCTCCATGATTATGCATCGTGCCCTCTTTATTAAATAGATCTAACAGGGAGAAAAGCCAGTTGTTTCTAATAATTTTCTAGTGCTTTTGTGGTTTGTATACTTCAGTGTTCTGAAGGTCGGATAGAACTACCAGACCATAAAATCCAGCCAGCGAGAGATCTGGAGCTAAGAGAGCTCAAGGATTTATTAAGTGATGTGAAACTCTATTGTTTTGTGCATGTGTTACATAATTGCTGTCAATGCAAGGCTGTTAAAATTCCCTGCTAGTAATAACACGAATACCATTTTATAGCTGCAAGAGGAGATAAAAGAAGTTTCTTAGTCAGCACTTCAACAATATCACAGCACATGTCAGTTTTATTATTCTGGGGCCTTCAGTTTTGGCAGATGCTCTCCATTCTGGCTGTAGTGTGGTAATTACCATATAAATTAAGCAGTGAAATAAGCTGAGTGCAGCCTTATCCCTGCTGCCTGTAACCAGGTTGCAAGTACTGCAGTGTGAAACAGGCATAATTCAGGCTGATTATATTTAGAAGGCCACGTTTTGAAATGCTGGGCCTTTATCTCTATTCAAGTCAATTTTAAAAGTAAATTGAAGCTGTTTAGTTGCTGTGCAAACAGAAGGATCATTCTTTCTCCACAAGGTACTCTCCATAATAGCATTCCAGGAATTAGTTTAATCCATCCAGGTTTGATTCATAGCCACTAATTATATTTCACCATACGTTCTAATGCTTCAAATTATATGTGTCCTTACTTTAATGAGTTGTAACTAGTCCTTAAATTGGGAGCTTTGCATTTTTCTTTTATATCTAACAGGCTTTACTTTGGATTTTATGGGATTAAACTACTATGGAAAGTCTAGAAAAGTGAGCTGAAATGAGTGGATTTGTTTTGTTCTGCTTTGTGGTTTTTTTCCTAATTCAGTTAATTCTGCTCATTTGGGAAGCCTTGGAAATTTTTAAATCAAGAGCCCAAAGGCAAATTCTTCAGATGATAGCGATAAACCAGACATTTTCTTCCATGTGATAAGTAACTGCATGTGTCAAGAGCGGGCAAAGAAAATAAAAATGATGTGAGCGACTGATGCTTTTTAAAATCAGAAAAATTGTGTTGGAAAATAAAAGCCTCACAAGAAAAATAGAGTAGTATATATAATTTTTTTTTTTTGTGATATTGCATTACAGAGGTCAAAGCATTTTAGAGAACTGGATACCTTATGAACACAAAGAAACATGGCCAGGCTCTCGGTGAGCTGGTGACAAAGCTGATGATGTAACTGCAATCTTTTGATTTAAATTCTTCTTTTAAATTTAGTGTCATGGAAAGAACTAGAGCAGAAATTCGTGTCTTAAGTGTTAGGCTACAGTTAGTTATTTTTTGCTGTACTAAACTATTTACTCTATAGATAAAATGTGAATCTGCAAAACTGCTGCTTCAGAGGGAACTTCCGATCTTTTAATAAGATGGAAAGTAAACATGGGGATTTTGATTCTGGTGCTTACTTTTCACCACAGAGGGATAACTTACAAGATATTGTTTGAAGTTATTACATTTATAAAAAGTATCTTTATTCAAAACAGAATGAAATTAGAATTTCAATTGTCTCAATTTTCAAGGTACTTTTGAAATAAAATCTGTTTTCCTTGTTTTGGTGATTTTCTTCAGGTGGAGCATTTGGATTTCTTTTAACATTCTTGACATGGAACTGGCAGTGTAAACAGTGAAACAGAACTAAAATAATGGGATTTTTAATCTTTAAATATCAGAATTATATTTAACTACAGTAGAAGTAAACACCAATGCTAGAACCAATTCCAGCTCAGCTAATTTTATTATTCCTGCTTAAACTCCTCTTTGGTGTCAGGTATTTCTTTTTCTGCCAGTTGTATGTTTGGTTGGTTTCTCTCTCTCTCTCCCACTTCTTTCAATAGTTGACTTATTTTTCTAACTGACGATTTAGGTAGTTTCACGCAGCACTTCAATGGCCATTAGAAACAAAGATGATACAAACAAATAAGCTATTTGAGTAGCTTGATTTTGAATTGTTAAATATTAGGGGAATCTATGTGAGCATATTGAATACATTTTGATATAGTTAAGCAAGGAGAAGAGGCACCTCCAATCTACAAGACAGATGGTATATGACATTAAATGACTTTTTCTGTTTTGGAGAATCCTATCTTTTTCTCATTTTTTGAAGTCCTTTCTGAGGAGAAAAGAAAATTAGATAAACCATTTAAATAATTATTTTCTGTATCTGTATCTGCTCTACACATTGTTATTAATTCTTACTATATAATTACCTTCATTATGGCTCTTTTGTATTTGCATTTTCTTAGAGATTAAATCAATTAAGACATGCCACAATCCCACAGAATCTTTAGAGAATTCACAGAAGACTGTGAGTGGTCATAGAGATCTGCCTGGGCAGAGTAATTTTATAATTTAATGCTGAAGTTACTACTTGGTTTTGATACTCAGACTTTCCAGTAAATGCCTAGTTTAGCAGCCGTGCTTGGAATGTCTGGTTTGGTAAGACCTTCATGAAAGTATTTTCTGTGCTTGACAGAAATAATTTGAGAACACAGTAACAGTGGATAAAAACAATGAATTGATGCTGAGAATATGGGAAGGGAAGACCTTGGTTAACCATTAGAGATGTGTTGCAGTTAAAGTTTGATACACTGTTGAGCTTGCTTCACAAGCAAATACATACAACAAAACAACTCCAAGCTACTAATGATATTATACTACTTGACTTATTTTCTGGATTTTTGCCAGGTAGAAAATGATTAGGCTAAATCTTACTTGTACTTTCACAGTTGACCTCCCTGTAATCCCATGGAAGAGGAAAAAAACCAACCCAACCAAAATACATGGAAAATATTATTTCATGGGGAAAGATGTGTTTAAGTATTGGCAAACTTAATATTGTTTGTGGAAAAACTGTGTTCCACCACCATCCTTCACTCTTAACTGTTATTAATTCACAACTTTTCTTGTCATTCCTTTACCAAAAATGCTTGTAAATACATGTAAAGTATTTGTTACGCCTGACACTGTGGCACTGAATATTTGATGCGGGTATCCAAGACATTGGTAGAACCTATTACAGTAACTACAGAGACTGGATTATTTGGAAAGTACTCTTGACAGCTTTAGCTGTTGCTTTTCCTTCACTACTGTCTCTCAGGCTTTCTGTTTGTATTCTGTTTATTATTGTTTGTAGTGCTTCTCCTTGCTTTTCATAGTGTGTGAGTGGACTGACCATACTAGGCAGGGCAATGGTAGATCTCAGCCCCTACTTGTAGAGTTAGGATCGTACCACCTATGGTTCTGTGCTGTTCCTCTTATGTTTAGTCAGTTTTGAATATGGAGTAATATTATTTACTTTTATAGATTGCATTGGGCATGCAAATAACTGAAAACAAATTTCACTGTGAGGACCACAGATTTTAATGTACAATTTTAATCTTGATTTATAATTTTTCCTCATTTCGTTTCTAGAACACAGCATGCAGCAAACGCTTTCTAATTCAATTTGGTTTTAATCTTCTCCATTTTAAACCATTTCTGTGGTTTACCTAGTAATAAGTTATTTGAAACTATAAGCTGCCAGGTGATATGCAAATTTACTAACTATATAAACTTTAAGGTTAGGTAAATTAAGTAGTGTTGATATACACTTTTGGTACAGGGTACCAGAATCTCATGTAGAAATATGGTGAACTTATTTATGTTTTGGTGAAAGCTAGGGAGAACCGTCAAGTTATGTGTTAATTCATCTCCATGCATCTTTAGGCCTTACTAGGTAATTTTTAACTAAAAAAGAAAAAATGTTGCCTTAAAAAAGTCTACACTTCTCTTGCAGATGTGACCAAATGTGATGTAGACAAAAGGAAACAAACTATACGTAGTTGTCGTGGTTTAACCCCAGCTGGCAGCTGAGCACCACGCAGCCGCTCACTCACTCCCCCCCATCAGGATGAGGGAGAGAATTGGAAAAGTTAAAGTGAGAAAACTCATGGGTTGAGATAAAGACAGTTTAATAGGTAAAGCAAAAGCCACGTGCACAAGCAAAGCAAAGCAAGGAATTCATTCACCACTTCCCATGGGCAGGCAGGTGTTCAGCCATCGCCAGGAAAGCAGGGCTCTGTCACGCGTAACGGTTACTTGGGAAGACAAACGCCATCACTCCGAATGCCGTCGCCCCCCCCCCCCCCTTCCCCCAAGCTCCTTATAAACTGAGCATGACATCATACGGTATGGAATATCCCTTTGGTCAGTTGGGGTCACCTGTCCTGTCTGTGTCTCCTCCCAACTTCTTGTGCACCCCCAGCCATCCCGCTGGCAGGGCAGCACGAGAAGCAGAAAAGGCCTTGGCTCTGTGTAAGCACTGCTCAACAATAGGTCCATAGAACAAAAACATCTCTGTGTTATCAACGCTGTTTCCAGCACAAATCCAAAACATATCCCCATACTAGCTACTATGAAGAAAATTAACCCTCTCAACTGAAACCAGGACAATAGTAAAGACGGGAATGACTTTGAGCTCTTTAATACAATGAAACTGCAAATGTTTTTAATAAAAGTTTTAAAAGAGGGTAGAAGCAAGTAAAACAATATAGTATAAGAACAATATAATACGCAAGACTGAAAAATGCCCATTATTGTGGGTTTTATGATATAGCGAACTAAATTTTGAATGTAGTGATTTTAACAATTGGTCCAGTTGAACTAGCTAAACATTGTCTATAGGACAAACATTTCAAGTGCAGTCTAATTAATCATTAACACAACTTTGGAAAATGAGTGCCCCCTGCAATGAGTTTACTTCATCTACACAACAGTGTGTTGTCAGCCACAGCTGAAAATTGTGCATAGTTTCTGCTTTGAAGCAAAACATTCAATTCTTGGTTACTTGTTATTGTAAGAAAAAAGAGAATTTTTTTTTTAAAATCACACTTAAAATATTAATTTGGACTGAAATTGCAGGAAAGTTCTTTGAATCATACTTGTATAGCCATCTAGTGTAAAATGCTTTAAAGTAGTTAACATGCATATTTCAACTTGGCGAACTAGTATTACATTGGCACAAAAAAATGCAGTCTGCAAATAATTAAACAATAATTAAAACAAGAATAAACTAGATTTCTTTTAGTACTGAGATCATACTTTTGAAAGCTGATGTTCTCTCAGCCTTTTAAGTTTCTTTTTGTCAAGAAAGGGGAAGTCTGCCTGAAGTTCTCTGTACTGCCAGATCCTTCACAGAATGCTTATGTACAGAAAGCAAAGTGGTTTATGCATATTGCTCTTCTCTGAAGGTTTTAACTGTAGATGCAGAGAGTTAGGCAGGTGTCAGATAAGTTCAGAGAGGGAGATTCCTTGCATAAGATCATTTATAAGTCAGTATATTTATTTTTTCCATAGGTAATTTTTTCTCCTGAATAATCTGGTAATTCATATTCTATTAAAACACTACGTCTGTTTCAGATAAAGACACATATAAGTGCTTAAATCATTACAAGAACGATCACTACAGAAAATCTTGATGTTATGTAAACAAGTCCTGCATGTGCATTCATGTGCTGTCTGTGAATGCTGTTTGTGCTTGGGCATCAGATTGCCTAAAAGGCATAAAAAAACCCCAACTCATGCAGTTTCATAGTTTGTACTTGAAATGTTTAAGGGACCTGCTAAAGTCTAAGTCACTATAAGGTTCTAAGCTAAAGCTAGTCAAAATCTATGCTCATGACTGCCATTACTAACATTAAAAACACCATTAGACTGATTTTTTACCAATTTACCTTCTGAAGAATTAGAAAGTAGAGAGCTGTCCTTTCATTTTGAGCAGAATACTCAATTCTATATTTTGAGTACAGGATGAGTATTATTGCTTGGATAAAATAATAACTCTCTCATTCTCAGGCCCATCTAGTTTCAAGGAATGTCATTTATGTGGTAATTTCCTTCAGCATTTATTGCCTGTCTAAATCTTGAATGAATCAAATGGAATATATTACCTGTGGCATAGATTTTAAAATAAGATCATCTTGAATATCTCTCAGGGGGGAGGGAAGGATAGCCTGATACTCCGCTGCTTCTTATGCTTTCTTAAAACTTTATAAATTAGTCATTCAGAATTACTGCTTCTTTTGAAAACCAATAATTTTATTTAGATATAAACATACATGCTCAATAATCTTTACAGATAAACTAGCTAATTGTTTAATGAGCTATCATCTTTACGGGTTTTGGAACAGAGTTTATAACAAAGGTTCAAGCTGGAGAATCAAGAGTTTTATTCTTTGTTATGTTTTTGTAATTGTTGTGACAGAGAAAGAGTGGAATATCTATTTGAAAAAGAAGATTCCAAACCAAATTAATTTTCTTGAAAACATTTATCTTCCTCTTTGTAGATAGTTTGTGTTTGAACACAGTAGTCTTCACAATGAAATCTGGAATAGAAAACTAGCTATATAGAAACAGTGGCCTTGTATCTTGGACTTCTCTAGTAAGCTGCTAACATACAAGTTGTTCAAAACATCTATCTGAACATCACAAATATTTTAGTTCAACATAGAAAGTATCAGATACATAGTTTTGAAATAAATGGAAATAAATTTTTTAAAAGAATTTGTTCTTCTTCCATGTAGTATGGTTTTGAGTGGGGTTTTCATAGAATCATAGAATCATTTATGTTGGAAAAGACCTATAGGATCATCAAGTCCAACTTGATGGACTAACACTGCCAAGTCCACCACTAAACCATGTGCCTAAGTACCACATCTACACGTCTTTTAAATACCTCCAGGGATGGTGACTCAACCACTTCCCTGGGCAGCGTGTTCCAGTGCTTGACAACACTTTCGGTGAAGAAATTTTTCCTAATATCTGACCTGAACCTCCCCTGGCACAACTTGAGGTCATTTCCTCTTATCACTTATTGCTTGGGAGAAGAGACCAACATCCACCTGGCTACAGCCTCCTTTCAGGTAGTTGTAGAGAGTGATAAGGTCTCCCCTCAGCCCCCTTTTCTCCAGCCTAAACAACCCCAGTTCCCTCAGCCGCTCCTCATAAGACTTGTGCTCCAGACCCTTCACCAGTTTTGTTGCCTTTCTTTGATTCTGAATGACTTATCTTAATAGTAGTTATCAAAAAAATACTGTGATAAGTGAAAAGGTGTATGTAGTGTTTGAACGTTAGTAATACCTCAGTTGTGCAAAGCAGTAAGGAAAAAGAACTAGCCATTCAAAATATAATACTTAGGCTGAAACAGCAGTACAATACGGAGCACAATGGATGACATATATTTAGCTCAGTACAGTATCTATTTAGTATCTTTCCATTTTTTCAGAGTTAATAGGTTACTTAGGTATTATTGAAAAAAGGGAATATCAGTCACAAAACTATTAAAGCTATTATTATATACAAAATGTTAGAAATAGTTTTCTAATAATTCTCTTTTCATTCTAACAAATTTATCAGGACCGTTTGCATAAAAAGAAAGTAGTAGGAAATATCCTGGGCTTATTTTCTGTGGAAGAGAGAACCATGTATAAAAGTCACAAATGTGTTACTCTTATGTTATGGTTTATAAAAGCAGGATGATAGTTTGGCTCAGGGTGTCTGAAATGACAGTAGTTTATCTCTAGCTTTTGGCATCCTTAAGTTATGACTATGGTTTATTGACCTATGTGTGCACAACAGTCTTTAATAAAATGGAAATATTTCTATAAGTGGGGTTTTGTTAGTGTGGCAAGTAAACTAAAGAGTGAAGGTGATTAAGTGGTAAGAATTTGTATTGGATTCCAAAGTGTTTTACTTCAGAGAAATGTTATTGAGTTCTCTTTCATATCATATATGAAAGACATATAATGATATATAATAGTATTTCTAGACATAACTTTTTCTCACTTTTGTTTTCAATTGTTTTCCTTCTCTAGAACAAATATAATAGCTCTGTTTAAAATCTGTGGTCTGTATTTCTGTATTTGGATGCTTCTGTGGTGTAGAGTAAGTTTCATAGATATTTCCATGATGTACTTGTATTTACTATGAAACGGTAAAATGAGTGGTTTTGTCATAATTGTGTGCACATGCTTAAGATTGTTCAAGTGCACAAAGAAAGCTTTACTTATTTCATATTTTAAGGGTCTGTCATTCTGTTTTCACTACTTAAATTGATATTATAAAGCCTGACCCTGCAGGCCCATGCTTGTAATATGAATTCAAAGAAACATTCATTATTTAGTATTTAGGATTAGGCCTATAATTTGCATTACATGAAATTATGAAAGTGACAGAAAAATAACATAATCCATTGTTGTGGCCTATTCCTAGGAGAAATTTTTTTAAAGTAATTCAACAAAAGGTTTAGACCATTTCAGAGATTTCTTAACATAGCAAAAATGCATACTTCTAGGAGAAAAGTGCAGTTTTTTGGTTGCATATAGAAGTGGAATACTTTGATTTTTACATTTTCTTTATGAAAATAACTTAATTATGAGCTTGCTCCTGTTATACCAAAAACTGGACAGAAATATTATCATGGTCCTATGTGTGAAGTTTGTTGTGTGTGATTTTTTTTAAAATTATCATTAGATGAGCTTTGTACACATATGTGTATATTTACATGTGAATGCTGTCTTGTCTAGTCATGCAACAAAAATCAGGTCTAATTTTTCAAAACACTACCGTAATGCACATATGCTGTGTACACAGTAATTTTCTCATGCAAATTAATGTTTGCATATGTAGTTACTGCTTTTAACATGGTAACGTGGAGATTTGCTTTCACAATAAGAAAATGCCCATTCTGTATGCATAATAAATTAGATGTGTAACTCTAACCACGTGAAAAGAGTTTTTGCATGACCAGATGAGACATTGCAAGGTAGCTATAGCCCCCTGAGCTGGCTGGCTGTGAAAACAGCCAGTGAAAACTGTGAAAAAGACAGTGAAAACAGGATAGATATTCCTTTGTTTCTGTTTTGGTAGTTGTCTGTTATATTCAGTCATTTTGTAAATCTCACTTTAAGAATGTTTTATCTCTTTACTGGTCAAGAACTATCAGTCTTCTGATATGTGAATCATATCATTGCTTAAGCAATGGTTCATATGCATGAATTTTGTACAAAGGAATAATAAAATTTTTTTGCTATAGGTGTATTGTTTGACTGGATGTGCCTTCTACCTATGCTATTTAGATGTACTATTACTGATCTACTTTAAGACCAACTGTTTTCTACTTTTATGGGAAACAGATGGAATGTCTGGAATTCCACTTACAAAAAGGAATCTGTATCCTGCTGAGTAATAGCAAGGCAGTTGTCTTTTTTTTTTTTTCTTAACTGCAGATGTAAAATTCAATACCAAAGGCACGCAAAATATTGAAGGTGATTTACTGCTAAGATTTAATATTGTTTCTTAAATCGCATAGCTATTTCTGGCTGCAGGATTAATTTCAAGAGATGTAGCTTAGTCTTTTGTTGGAGAAATATATTTCTGAAAGGAAGAAATAAAAGTCATAAATTTAAATCTTTCAATTGCTTGTATTACCATTTTTGATTTTGTGTATTTGTTGCTGTTTATAAGCATTGGTTACATGCATGTCTACTTCCTATGACTTTAGCAAGTTTAGGTACATAGTACAAATAAAATTGGAACACATTGCTGAATGTTTTGCTTATATTGATGGCGGTGAAAACTGAAGATGCTTAGAAACTTGTTGAAAGATGTAGGTTATCATATTCTTAAGAAATTGAAATACCTTATTCTTAAGACTTAAATATCAAGCACTTACTTACGAAAACAGCAGTGGGCAAAAAATGTAGGTCCACTTGCAGCACTAACAGTAATATAAATAAACAGTGCATATAACCTCTTCTTATGAACTGGACATGTATCATTATTTTAAGGAGATGATAGTTTATATTTACCCAGCAAAATCCCTGACATCTTTTTCATTGATAGCATTTTGTTGGTATTATTACCTAGCTGTCATCCTTCTCTCAGAGGAAATAAAAGGTAGTATTTTTCTACTGATGACGATGTTGGAAATAATACATTAAAAGAACTTCAAGCCATTATTCAGTGTGAAGAAGACACGCTGTGGTGAAACAGCAATTACCCTGTAGTTAATACTTGCTCATGTTTTCAAAGTCATGTGGATTTTGAACAAAATTAATATGAAGTCTGTGACTGCATCCTCTGGATTTGAAAATTTTAGCAAATCATTGTCATTTTTATAATTAATTTAAGTCTTAATTTTTTTTCTTTAATTAAATACTTGGGTTGGCAGGTGAAGTGATATGACCAGTTTTTATGTTACTAATATTAAAAATATTTAATTGAACACCATTTTTATGTTATCAGATACCCGATTTTAAATATGAAGTCCTATAGAAAAACTTTTGAGCACTTGTTTGTTTTTTTTTAATATTAATGACAAATAGACAAAAAATAAGACAGACGAGTTGTTGACTACTGTTCAGAAGTATGCCATATAAATACACAGTCTATAAAGATAATTTTTAAATTTAGAAGGAAATCTTTAGAAGTAGTTTAGGTTTTGGATAAGCACGGGAATACTCATTCTCATTTTTTTGACAGCCCTCTGGCTGTAGAAATCACAAAGTTAATCTGTTAAGGACATCTAGCAGTTGGAAAAATCCCAGGTCTCTAGGAAATAGAGTTAGCAAATGCATTTTTTTTCATGTTGGGAGAACTTTCAAATTTACAATATTATTACTTGTAAATTCTGGGTACTAGTAAAGGATCATGATACACTGCCATGCATATTGTGTCAAATTTCTAATAACATTTGAGTACATAAACCCTCTGTCTTCTATTATTGTTTATATTTTTAGGAATCCTTTTAATAACATCTGGAATTTTTACAAACACCAGGACTAAAAGTGTGGGAGAACAATACTTGCACCAATTATATGTCTAAAAGTCAAACACTTCCTGACTCTGAAGTAGTAGCAATGAGATGTATGCACTGTTTCAAAGGAGGAAACATGATTTCTGGGGCTGGAGATTTTTTAGAGTAATTAAAACACACAGCTCATGCTGAAGTCATTGGAATTTGGTTGCCTAATTAATTTTTATAAATCTTATTGTATAGGGTTAAAATACTTGGTTTCTAGACCTGTTTCTTTGTGTAATTGATTCTATTAGGACTGAATTACTGAGTCATCTAGACCCCTATACTCTGGTCAGAACATGGGTACTTAACTGGTTACCAGTTTGCCTCCTTTTTGTAGTTTGATTTATCCTCCTTTGATTTCTGTCATAGATTTTGCGTTTGGCTGTTTGGACTATTTCAGGGAAATAAGTTTATTTCACTACTTTATTCCTATCTTTAAACCGTGAGTACATTACCATGTCAGTAAATCATGCTCAATAAATTCATCTGGTTAAGTCCGGAAGGAAGAGGAGTACTGCATAGGTGCCCTTAAAGAATGCAACTTTTGGAGAGAATGCTGTCATATTGGGGGAAAAAACCCCCAAACAACCCACCATGTTTTCTCTTGACTAGCTCTCTCTGGCTGAGGGCACATTCTTACTGAACATTTTAGAAGTGATTCTAGATATGAAATGTCTATGAGACGTTTGTGATTAGAAGTCATCCAAGAAGCACTGTGCCATAAAGGAAGCCATAATAAATATAGTTATACTACTGACTGTGATTATTAAATATAACATTGTCATGTTAAAAGCATTGTAATACTAGCCAGAGTGAAAGGGGATGCAAATACATCTCTATCCATTTGTCATATTATTCCTTATCCTAGGTAGAGCACACCAGTAACAAGAGGCTCAAAGCATTCATTTGGTGTAGATGACACTGTTATAGGCAACATTCAGCATTCATACCATTTTCTGAAAGTTTGGTTTTCGCTGCTTGTTTTTAGCATGACTTTCCTTTATTTTATTTAGTGCAGGGTTGCCTCTTGTGCTTTGCCTTTTTTCCCACAGATGATTTCAGGTGGTAAAGTAGCATGGCAATCAATAAGGTGAGCAGAACTGTGGCATCCAATTCATGGCTCTTGATAGAATTTTGAGGTAAATCAACCATTTTGATGAAGTGAAAAATATTTTTTTGTGTCGGCTTTTTTTTCTGCTCTCTTGTTTCTCAAATTTAAGTTGTGTTATATTTCTTAGTATTTCCCACATCAAGTTCCATTTGCCTATTCTGATGTCATATTCTTTTCCTCTTCCCCTCTTTCTCTGTTTTCCCCACAATAGTGATGGTCTCTTTTGAGTTGCTATCAAACCGTTATGATAGTTGCGATCCACGCATCCCTTCATTTCTTACAATATCTTTCCATCATTAGCACTGTGTCACGCTTTGTGTTGTCTCCTTTAGTTTATGTAGCTTCCCTCCTTGACCCCTGCGTGCTCCTTCTCGTCCATGTCTCCTGCAAGAAATTTCTGATTTCTAGTCACTGCAGAGAAGAAGGTAGAATCAGAATGGGAAATTCTTTCTCTACTCTCAGTACCTTCTTAGAAGCACTTTTTCCCTGCTAGGGAAACAGCTTGACAATCTGTACCCAGACCAAATGAGCAAGCCTGATTATCTTTCCCAAGCCATTAAAAAAAATGTTAGAATTCTGTTTCAAAGATTTGGATCTTCAAATCAGCATCCAGATTACTTGTAAGTCAGGAATAAAAGATCATAATCTATTTTATGTAAAGATTTTCTTTGTACAATGATTTTTATAAATATTGCTCTCAAAATTTCTTACTGCCATTCAACTGGGTGATTTTCTTGATTGTCATTGACATCGGAGATCTTTATATTTATTTGAAATTATAAATGACAACACATTTGTGGGTGTGGTAAAAAGGGGAAGAGAGTTAACTGAAGGCTTGAAATAAAAAATCTGTTTAAAAATAGAAGTTATGATAACTGAATCCTTCAACAAGGTATAAAAGCATTCATATCTATTACATCAGAGCCATTATCTATTACAACTGTATTTTATATAATTGGTTTGCTACTAGATTTCTGAGAATAGTAGAGTACTCTTTTTGCAATTCTTGAAGTTTAAAATCCTCACTTCAGGTCAATCAAGCATACCACTCTCCATGCTTCTTTAAAACATGGCACAAATCCCTGTTCGGTTAAAGTTCCACTGAGGCTGTATACATTTATTCCACTTGTAGTCTGTAAAGCTTTTAAATTCAAGAAGCTTTTAGTTGCCATTAATGAGACTGGATTCAAAACCAGGTGGCAGAGATGAATAAACAATGTCTGTGAACAATGCTTTGTTGAATTCCACATCACAATACCTACCCTGATGAGATTCTTTTCTTTATACTGAAATAAGAATTAAGTAGCGCACAGTGGATCAATGAATAATGCTTTAAGAAATATTATTAAAAAAAAAAAGTGAAGTTATTCCTTTGGTATCTTTGTTTCTTTGTTGTCTAAATTCAAACTGTTTTTAATCCTTCAACCCCTGTTGTTTCTTGCATTATTGCTCTCAATGCACCACACATTGTTATTTCTGCCCAAGTTCCCTTCAATGAGAAACGCTTGGTCCATTGTCACTTCTAACTTCATATTGTGGGGAAGTATTGTGAGTATGAACTACAGAGGGGGTTTTTTTTGATTTGGAGTACTGCTGTGATTATTAGTATAGCTGGTTTTTTTCTTGCTTCTCTTCAGCCTTTATCGGCATGAACCTGCAATTGGGTACTGAATTTGGTATTTGTCCTGAATGCTCGCCTCTCTAGAATATGTGACTCCAGGGTAGGAAAATTCCTCTACTGTGACATCAATTAGTGGTATTGTGTTGTATAGTAAGCATGAATGGCAGAAATCCAGCCAGTCAGAGGAAGCATGTAACTTCGGGTTCTTTTGTTGTAATAGTCAGAGTTGGTTTAAGCTGGATATAAAGCTTTGGTTAGTGCATAACATTCCATCACTTTAGAAAGTTAAATATCATTTAGCTACTAATTGGAGATGGGAGGGGATATGGACACTTTCTTGAGAGTCTAGATTTTACTTAGTCGTGGATAATGTATTTCCAGAGAATAGAATGAAACTGGGAAATATTATTTACATAGGTGACCTACTTTTGTGATTACAAAGTACAGTATAAAAAGTGTTCTTGGCAAGTTTGAAGATGATGCCAAGGGGTGAGGGGTGACACCAGTCAATACACTTGAGGGCAGGGCTGCCATCCAGAGACACTTCAGCAAGCTGGAGGAATGGGCCAACAGAAACTTTATGAAACTCAGCAAGGGTAAAAGCAAAGTCCTTCACCTGGGAAAGAAGAAATGCCAACAACAGTACAGGCTTGGACCTATGGTCTGGGAAGTAGCTCCACTGAAAAGAGCCTGGGGGTCCTGGTGGACAGGGTGGTCAAGCTGCAGGGGAGCCAGCAGTGTGCCTTGGAAGCAAAGAAGATCAACAGCATCCTGGACTGTATTCACAGGAGCAGAGCCAGGAGAGTGAGGGAAGTGATTAATGTCTCAGCTCAACACTTGTTAGATCACATCTAGATGTTCTATACAGTTCTGGATGCCCCAGTTCAGGAAAGATATCACTAAACTGAAATAGAGAGAAATCTGGGCACTGGAGCACTTGACCTGTGAGGAGAGGCTGAGGTAACTGGTCTTGTTTATCCTGGAGAAGAGGTGGCTACTGATAGCAACCTTGCAACACTTATGAGAATCCAGGCTGTTCATGGTGATAGGACAAGAGACTGTGGGCGTAATGTGAAGTAAGAGATTCAGACTGGGTGAAAGAAAGAGCTTTTTCATAATGAGATCAGTCAGGCAGTGGAACAGGTTGCCCAGAGAGGTTGTTCCATCTCCATCCTTGGAGGTTTTCAAGACCTGACTGGATAAACCCCTGAGTAACCTGGTCATAATTTTCATTTCAGCAAGAGCAAAGAAGAAAGATGGTTCTGGATATCCTGAGGTGTAATTGAGGGCTAACAGACCACTTCTGCTAGCTAGATGAAGTTCAAGTCAAATTGAGAGCTGCTCTAGTAGGACAAAGCTAAAATCAGAAGCAAGAGGTTAGGTCTCTGAGTATATATTAAATGCCAACTGAGGAACTGAACAACCACTTCTGTAATTGTCTTGGATTTACCTTTTGGAGAATTCAGTTCTCCATGTGTCCACATCATTTGATTATGAATAAATGAGTAGTCTTAAAATCCATTGAATAACTGAACATTTGATGTTCTTCAACTTATTTCTGAAATGACAGTTCATTTCTTTATCTACTTATGTGGAGGTTTAATTTGATATGGAGGTAATTTTAACATCAGGTTCGTTTACAATAATTGTTAAATTTTCTACATGTGATTACTTAATATTTTCTTGTTTAATAGGATTTATCTTAATTTTTTGTGTCATTTTTGCATTTATAAACACTGAGAGCATTATCTACTACCATTGATATTACTGTCCACTTTACAGATTTTTACTTCTCCAACTTTGGGCAAATTTCCTTATTTTTTGAGGGCAAGCTTGTATATTTGTATATGTATTGCTGCATTTCAACATGTTCACTGGAAGTTGGGAATTTCCTTCCTCCCAGAAATAATTCCTATTATTCTAAACTTCTACATCTTAAGTTAAGGAAGATATATTTACAAGGTGTGAGTCCACCATGGTACTTCATTTTGTGTTTTGAAGAAAAAGCTTCATGTTTGAATGCTTGCCCATTTATCTGTCAATAAGTAGTTGCTGAGGAATGCTGCAAGGCTCTGCAGGTGCTTTTTAAATAAAGGATTGTACAGGTATTCGAAACCTTATTTAAACTCAAATCAAACTTGCTAGTTGATTTAAACTCAGATCAAACTTACTGGTTGCCCTGGTAGTGACTGTCAGCCTAGGGCATTATGAAGGTGAAAACATTCCTAGCAAATGAGCACCAAGTTAGATAGGAACGGCTTTTTCTCACATTACTGCATTCATATGTTTATCAGTGTTTTTTATATATAAAGATTTAGCCCCCTTCTCCAATTTATAATACTTTTAAGCCCTACTGACCTCTATTTTGCTTAGATTTAATGCCTGGCACTTTTAAAACACTTCTACTGTCTTTTACCACATTTAACAAAAAAACAAACCAACCACTAAACATAACCCTCCACAGATGTTAGCAGGGTTATAACACAGTTGTTTTAATAGAGCACAGCAACAGCTTTGTTGCAGGAAATGAGAGCAAATATCCCTTCCAGTGAAAACTATGGGAAGAATTTAAATAGAAAGAATATTACCCAAACTAGAATTTGTGTTTTTAGGTGGTAAACTTAAAACCTGTGTGCTTAAAGTGCCAAGCGATCTCTGGCACGGTTGTTAAAAACCCCGATTGTAGATCTCATTCCAAATAAGTCTGGTCATATTATAGACCCTCCATATGTCTCTGTAGGACAAAGATCCATTATTCATGCACAAAGTCAGCTGAGTCATGAATTAGGAGTTAATCAATCAGATCTATCTTGTACATTTTCTGAGCTGAAGCTGATTCTGCTTATAGCATGCAATATTCACACAGATGGTTGGTTTCTTTTCTGATGTATTTATGTCAAATGATACTAAAACTTTGAGTTTGAATATTCCCTCTTGATAGTATCCTCAGGTTTGTGATATCCATCTTTAATTTTTTTTAGGAAAAAAAATCCAGGATAGTTTACTATCACTTCAACCATTTAGTCTTTCTGACCATTTTGGCATCTTTCTTATTACTAATAGGTGATGTGAGTGTTACAACAGAAAAAGCCAAGGTATGGCTGATTTTTTAATAAGTTTAAAATAAACTACCAAATTTCAAGCCATCTTGAACATGACAAAGTGGTACATTTGTTAAAATATTAATTCTGATTTATTCTTGTGTATTCCTACTAATTAGTGAGAGAATTACAAGGGGAATTAGGTTACAATATGTTCATGAGTACATCCACTGGCACAGTATATTCAATGAACAATGATTCCAGCTGGTTAGAAAAGTTTGTAGTATCAGCGTTAATGGGATAAACTAGCCACTGCAATTTCTGATCTCATCAGAAGGCGGATTGTATTCCACCTCTAACCACCTGTTGAGATTAAGAATAGGTATGCTGTCCAGGCAGGAAGTGGGGATGAAACCCCAGTATTTGAGAAGAAGGAGTTATACCTTGGCAAACACTGTGAGGATCTTGGATCTGCATTGCAGAGGCATCGAAAGGCGGTGGTGGTTGATGGTTCCATCCTGAGAGCAGTTAGGAGACTACCAGCCTAAAGTACTTGTCTGGCTGGTGAACTACTTCTTTCTGGGATTCTTCACTTGAGGTATTGCTGAAAGGCGGTTGAGAGTCATCAGATGAGCCCTGCTCTGTGCTTATCCACATAGGTTGCTGTTACCAAGAGTGCTTTTAATTTTTGACCACAGGATGATGTTTCACAACCTATACATAAAGTGGTGAGGGGCAGAACGAGCGGTGGAAGTCTGCAGGTAAACAGAAGTGGCAGCTTGGGGATTGGTGTAGAAACTAGAGTGGATATGTATCTTGAGAACTGTGGGGGTGGCGGGGTGGAGGAGCAATACATGGATAGCTAGGTGGATGTTAGAGAAGTGTACTGTTGCAAGAATTATGCTGAAAAAATCATATAATTGGACATCTATGATTAAGATATGTGACAAAACTGACATGATTTAGTGAGAACTCACGAGTGGAATATTACTATAATGGGGTATAGGCTTTTCAATGACAGGCCAAAGAAGCAGGAGGAAAAAGCATATGCATCAAAAATTTAGAGGAACCAGGAGTTATTGGATGATCTGGTAAAATCTGAAGGGAAAATCAGAGAAAGTCAAAATGAGCAGACCACCACAGAAGATAAATAAATGGATGCAGCATTTTGTTAGCAGTTAGCAAAACAATCTAGAATTTGGTGGTATGAAGAAATTTTTATTTACCCATGTATCCTTTGAGAAAGGTATAATAGAGTAAATTTAAGAAGCATTCACTGCTGACTTTTTCTTTTAGTAATGCCGTAGTGCCTTTATTTTTTTTTTTTTTTTTAAATAACGAAAAAGAAAGCAACTTGCTGGAAAGTTTCTATAGATGTAATTTTGAATAGTGAGAAACCAGCTAGGAATGGGTAAGTGAAAGGCAACTTGATTGATGTGACAGTGAAATGATGGTACTCGCAATGTTTAGGGAAGAAAACAAAATAGAAACAGTGAATGTCAAGAAGCGGACTCTGAGAACTAATAGAACTAAAGATCTCAGGGGAATAAGGATTGAAAGGAAAGCTTTTAAAAAAACAACAACCCTCCCACCCCCACTAACTTTCAAACTCATTTGAAAATGGGAAGGTCACAAGTGAAGGTAATCCAATTGCAAAGGAAGGATTGGGACTCACTTGTTGACTTCAAACACACTAAGAGAGCATATAAAAAGGCCTAATAACGTTGCATTAATAAGGGCGAATATGAAAGACAAGCGTTAGTTTAGAAAGATAATTTCAAAAAGACTAAGGCTTATATGAGCTAAGATGAGCATAATATGTCAAGGAAAGAGACATGTATGTTAGAAATTCTTTGTATTGAAAGGAGGACCAAACCCACCATTCCGTAAAGAACATTAAGTCATGCTAAGGACAAAGTTTGTAATACTTTTTTTTTTTTTTTTTAACGTCAGTCTGTGCTAAAAAAAATTGTCTACAAGTGCTAATCTTACTATTTCTAGTATCAGTGGACTAGTATCTCTATCCATAACAAAAAAAAAAACAAAACCCCAAAACAACCCAGGGTAGATTCTTCTGTAAATAGACTGGGTTTTTTCAAATTATCTGTTAGATGGACCTAATCAAATTTAAATTACTGCATGAAGAAATCTCAGAAATATTAATAGTCAAAATTAAAGATGGCCACAAGAGTGGCAAAAGTAGTGCTTGTTTTCTAAAAGTAAGGAAAAAGTAACAAGGATGCAACAGCAAACAGATTCATCAAGAAAAATGGTATCAAGACAAAGAACTTGTTCCTATGACAGGGTAGCAGACAGAGATAGAAACAATAGATTGAAGCTGAGTTCAAATCTATTTAAACAAACAGGCTAGAAATATTAATGATTCACTGTGAAAATGTCAGTGAAATGTGGCTCTGGAGGGATTTGTCCTTGGCTCAGTTTTATTCCAAATTTTCATTTATGATCTGGAAATTGAAATGAGCAGTATGCTTATTAATTTTTGGTCGCATGAAGTTGACAGATGTGTCAATATCTTAAAAAATGAGTGTTGTATAGAAATAGTCTAAAAAAATCTAGGATGAAGTTCAGCAAGGTGCTATGATTAGAAATAACAGCACAAATACAAAGAAGAACTGTTTAGGTGGAAAGTTTCTGAGGTTTGTAGCAGATCATGAACTTCATGAGTCATATCTTGCAAAGAATGTGAAATATCATACTGTGATGTATAAAAATTAAGATATAATTCTGCTGTATGCAGGTTTGTTAGGTCTCAGAATCCCACATTCTGTTATGCGAACCTTAGTAAAAGTGCTGTGGACCATTTGGTGATAGTGCAGAGGAGAGCATCAAACAATGTATAGATGCTTAGATCACAGACCTAGAAAATACCTAAATCAATATCGAAAGAATTGGGGGCAGTCAGCATGAATGAGAGAACTCTTGGGAGGATGGGGTAACAGTCTTCAAGTACGCACTTCTGCAAAGTGGAAGGGAAGAAATTGTTTCCATAGTGAAAAGACAAAAGAGCAATTGTGCTATCAGACTAGATATTAAGAAAAAAATAAGTAGCTAGGGTTTTTATGTAACCTTCATCCACTAGAGACCTGAAAAGAGGTTAGACAGAAGTTGTATTGGAAATGCCATGACAATAGTTAGATATTTCTGGAGGGCTTGGAATAAGAATCTCTTGCAGTGTCTTCTAGTTGATTTTTTTCATGTTTGTTTTCAAAATGTCTAAATTTCTATATAGGCAAAAGGAGATGTCACAGAATTTCTTACAAGTTAGAGCTAGATACACTCACAACATGGCAGACAGTCGTAATAGGGAAACTGCAGTCCTCAAAGGAATTAGTTATTCCAAGACCTGGAGTGAATATGCTGCATAAGAGTTTTTATGAGGAGGCTACAGTTTCCTCAGATTGTCAGTACCTCTGTACCTGTAAAATACTGAATACAAACTATTGTACATCTGAAGGCAATCCAGTAACAGTCATCTGTGAAGTGTGTGTAAAACATCCTCAGGTAGTAAAGAGAATTAAGATAAGCATTCTTTCACTAAAAGAACATAGATCGACATGTACTGTGTAATGTAATTTATTTTTCATGGTGTGTTAACAGTCTCTATAACATTGCCAAGTAAATCTTTTCTTTGATGTATTTTATCTTTTATTCCATTTCAAATTCTGTTGCATTTGAATGCATTAAATATGGATTTGATTCTTTGAGCAGTCATGAACCCTCAATAGAAGTTAAAAATGCTTTGCATCTCAGGGTATGCAGCATTAACTTAACCTGAGACCTGGAATTGGTTTTGTAATGTGAATACCTTATTGTTACATAATGAATCACTTACTTAGGAAAAAATGTAACCCTGGTACAGAACAGTATTTCCCAATTCATTAACTAGAATTATTGGTCCACTGAGGCACATCTAGTAAATTTCTCATTGTCTAAGAAAACTCATAGAATTAGTAATCAGTGAGACAAACTTCTCATTTTTGAACTAATATTTAAAAAAGGAGAAAGGAGGAAAAGCAATAGGGGCAATGACTTTGAAGAATTCGATTGAGTGGTAGTATTAGTTCATAGTTTCATGAATAAGAGCTTTCAGCCAAGGCTGAGAGGCTTAAAATAATCTTTAAACTATATGATTCACTTGGATTTCATGATGAGATATAGCAAGCATCAATTTAGTTTTATTGTGCAGATGTCATATGTCTAGACTTTTTTTACTAGAAATCTCTGGAGTTTTTCCTAGCTTGCAATCTGGGTCTTGTTCTTTGTGGTTGAAGAAAGAAAAACTGTTAACTGGAGGAGGTTGCAGCTCTTAACTCATTTGCCTGTACACTGTGGGAATAGACATGGTATTTAGCACAAACTCAGTAAGTGCCTGGTAAATCAGCTGCCCTTAACACCATCTGGAGGTAAAAAAAATTATATTTGAGGGTAGCGATCAGCAAGACTGGCAGAGAGGACTCATTGTCCCAAGAAGCCTGCAAGATAAAGCAGAAGTATGCAATTTCTGGATGGATTAATGCAACAGTAAGAATATGAGTATTCTATAACTATGCCATCCTTCACTCTTTAGAGTCCAGAAATATGACTGCAGCAGTGGTACTAGCACTGATAATGGAGTTATCATTAGAATGGATTCACCATGGACTGCAAATGCTGTCCGGGAAATCCTGAATAGATTCCATAATAGCTGGCCCAGGTTGAGTTCTCTGTTGCTATGGTTTTCCTGCTAAGAGCTGTTTTCAAGATAGTTTATGTATGACTTGACAAACAGCAGCCATCCCCTTGGGTCAGCAGCAATCCAGACACAACTTTAGGCTTGCATATGCATTTGATATATTTGACCCAGAGCAGTTTTGTACTAAAAAGTTCTTGGTAAATATTTAACTTGACAACAAATTGCAGTGTAGAACTCGGATTAATTTCATTCATTCCTTCATATACTTAAAATTTAAGATGTCTGGGGTTTTTTAATCTTTGTTTTGGTGGCCATCTTATGTAACCTAACTATTGGCTAGTGATTTTGGGTTTTTACAGTAGTCAAGCAAATAATAACTTTAGCAAGCTCAGAAAAGGATGTAAATATTTGTGAACAATGTGTTGTTAAACTGTTACGGTGATTTACAGAGACTGTTAAAGGAATAATAATTAACTTGGTGTTAGAAGATGAAATGTGAGATAGAGAGACTTCCTTGTGCTTATTGATGGTGGCACATATTGTTTTAGTTTTTTAAGAAAGAGTTTTAAAATCTTGTGTTGGTTAAGAGTATTAAATTCCTGGCATTGTGTGAATTTTTTTCAGACACTCCTTTGTAAGTATTTCAAGTTTATTATAGTTTAACTAGAATCAGAATGCAATTGGTGGAAGCTAGCTCACAAATCATGCTTCACAAGCATTTTTTCATATCTTTTCCTGCAGTAAAAAAAGATAGGTACAAATTGAAATACAAGATGTTCCTTTTAAACATAAGGGGGAAAAAATACTGTAAGAGTGAACTCTGGAACAGGTAGCTATGAGTTTGTGGAGTCTCCATCCTCAAAGAGAATCAGAACCTGATTGGCACAGCCTTGAGCAACCTACTGTAGTTGACTCCACCTTGAACAAAGTGGACTAGGCAGTCTCCAGAGGTCCCTTTCAACTGTGCTATGATTCTGTGATTCTATGTCTGATAAAATTTGTTCATATCTTTGAAGGAGCCTGACTAAATATTTGATGTCTACTTACATTAGCTTCTTTGAAACAAATGATCTTTGTATTTCTCTATTTTTTTAATATTTTTTTGTTATCTTATTGGACAGCTGGAAAGACATACTATATTGATTAACTGTTTCATGCTGAATAAAACCAGACAAGCCCGGTATTCTTAATGTTTGTCAAGAAAGGAGAAAATGCTTTAAAAGTATGAATATGAGTTGTTTGGTTACTATACATGTGAACAGCATACTTCACATCTAATTTCTACAAATTACAGTGTCTAATGATAGTAATCCTTGAGTTTTGGCAAGGTTGGGATAAGGTGCATGTCTGAAAATTTTAAGAGTGGAATTTTGTATAGATATGTTTCTCTTTTGGGGGGAAAATAGGTAAAAGTGCTAAAGGATATACAGGAACCCTAAAGGTCTTGTGTTTTGCAGGAAAAAATAATCCTCTCAATCAGGGAAATACAAGTAGGTATTTAATACTGCTTTACAAGAATTTCTCTTATATGTAGATGCCAAGGGAGGTGATGAGCAGGAGGATCAAACTACAGTGGACCACTCTAATGGTTCTGAAGGACTTTGCCCCCAAGCAATCCATTGAACAAGCCAAAATTAGAAAGGAAAATAAGTTTTTTAAAACCTTTTGCCCTTTACCTTCCATAGGCTCTGAGCTCCTTGATGCTATTAAAAGGCCCATCATATAACCTTACATCTGGATACTGTCTGTGCCTTTACTCAAACTCCTTGTAGTTATATGACAAGAGTACTAAAATATACAGGTGCAAATAGTGTATTAGTACGCCATGGCATTACCTCATGGCATTTTCTATCATCTAATTGTTCATATGTTCAAAATGTAACGTTCTCTTCAGATAGTGCTGTAAAAATGTGCAAGCTAATTGCATTCAGAAAGCTACCTTTGGCACTCATCTTTAGCAATGGTTTTAGTATGTTTTTTAATGCTGTAATTTTAATTACAGTTATGTACTTTTATTCTGTCAGACATACTGTGCAGATAGTTGGCAATTGTAGGATGTATAACAGTCAGGATTAAATAGCCATAAAGGATTCACTGAACTGCACTAACAAATCAGACGTGATTACAGTCTGTGTCAATGCATATGCAGAGATGTGTGCTGATGAATAGGCTGTAGTCCATTTGCTTATGTTATTTTTCTTTGTGTGAGGTAAGTGAAGAGAAAACGGTAGTGTAAGTATGTGCTCCTAAATTATATGAGATATTTCATGAAGGCAGTAATAATTGAGGAGGTTGAATTAAACGTCCTTCATTTTTATGATGTATGTCACCTCTTGTTTCTAGCTCTGTTTATCAATATGTTTTCCTCTTTCCATTATTTTTAGTTATCTTATTGTTATATGGTTCTCAATAAAATATCTTGCTTTAAAGTGCAAATTATGTGACATTTAATAGAATCATAGAATGGTTTGGGTTGGAAGAGACCTCAAAGATCATCTAGTTCCAACCTGTCCTTTTAGTTCTTATCTCGTATTTGTTAATACTAATTGTGCTGGATTAGGCTGGGATGGAGTTAATTTTCTTCACAGTAGCTGGTATAGGGCTGTTGTGGGTTTGTGCTGAAAATAGTGTTGATAACACAGAGATGTTTGCGTTATTGCTGAGCAGTGCTTACACAGAGCCAAGGCCTTTTCTGCTCCTCACATCACCCCACCAGCGAGGAGGCTGGGGTTACACAAGGAGTTGGGAGGGGGCACAGCCAGGACAGCTGACCCCAACTGACCAACGGGATAGCCCATACCGTATGACTTCATGCTCAGCATATAAAGCTGGGGGAAGAAGAAGGAAGGGGGGTGCATTTGGAGTGATGGCGTTTGTCTTCCCAAGTAACTGTTACGCGTGACAGAGCCCTGCTTTCCTGGGGATGGCTGAACACCTGCCTGCCCATGGGAAGCGGGGAATTAATTCCTTGTTTTGCTTTGCTTGTGCACGTGGCTTTTGCTTTACCTATTAAACCGTATTTATCTCAACCCACGAGTTTTCTCACTTTTGCTCTTCCAATTCTCTCCCCCATCCCAGCTTGGGGGAGTGAGCAAGCGGCTGCATGGTGCTTAGTTGCTGGCTGGGGTTAAACAATGAAACCATGACAATTAACAAATATCCACCACTCCCTTCCCCCCGCCCCCTTCTTTTTCTTCTTCCCTCAGAGTAACCTTTTACAGTTTTCAGCATGAACCTTTTTCCTGTGTCATGAGAAAAAGAAATCTTAAGTTCCTCATTATAGAAAGTATCGGAATTCCTGGATATTTTTAAAAGATGGATTTTTTCCATATGATTTGTTGCACAAACATATGGGTCTGTTTTGTGGTTTTGGGAGATGCAGTGATCCAGATTTTCTCTGCATGTACTACAGTAAAATGTTGGGATTTTTTTTTTAAATTATATAATTGACTACCTAATACTGCAGAATAGGAATTTGCATTATATGCATCCACTTCACTTACTAACTTATTCTTAGTGCTTTATTATTTTGTACTGTTTTCATTTGCAGACTCTTCCTATGCCCATCCTGATAGTTCTGCTTTTGTGAATAAACCAGTAAATGATCAGAATTAATTCATTATCATGTGTGGTGGGTGTATGCATACATACTTTCACACCCTCACCCCCACTCCACAAGTATAGATATAAATCAAATGAGGGAGAGAGACTTAAATCACTGATTCCTTTTCATTACTGAGACTCTTTTATTTTATTTATTTAAACAAGATATGAATTTCTACCAAGTAAGCTCCAGGAACACCATGAGAGAAAGGTGAGTATAGTGGCTCAGCTAAGTCTCTGACCTCCCACCTTAGGCAAGTCAGTTAAAGCTGTATTGAATGAGTGTATGTTAATTCCTGGGCTTTCTCTGCACTTCAAGGTGAGGATTATGTGGTTTAGAGTAATACTCAGAGCAGCCAGTTTACTGAGCTGGGAACAGCCTACGGCTTACTTATATGAGCAAAAAAAAAACCCCCCCAAAACTCAAACCTGTCTGGACTCTCACCCTTTCTGGAACGTAACTATTTTATGTGGGCTCCAGGCAGGTGCCTTTGTCTTTCTAAGATCTAAAACGTAGAGGAACTTTGTAAAACTAGGCACATTTAAAACATTTTTGTTTCAAACAAGGAAGAGCTCTTCTAATTACTCCATATATCTTGTGGTTCAAACATTTGCTTAGCAATAGTAGAACTAAATTTAGTTCTGTGTAAGCTCACAGTTTCAAACTACATCTATGATCTTCTAAGAGAAAACCATCCATCCTCAATAGGCTATAGAATAAATTCACTGTAGTAGTATTCACAGCTGTTGTTGAAACTGGGCTCGGTTTTGTGAGGAAAGTCAAGCTAATGAGAGCAAGCCTGAAAAGGTGCAAGAAGTTATGACCTCGTGCTTAGCACATCCAACTCTGAGTAGGGAGACTGAAGTGCCTTAATCCCTTTCCCATGAGTGACTTGAGGATAAAATACAAAAATACCTATATCATGTCCCTCCCCTTGTTATTCTTTCCCTAGTCCATTTTATGGCTTTTTAGTATGGGGACTTTCAGGCTATCGGTCCCACTAGGCAATATTAGGCTAGCTCATGTAAAACTACAAATGAATGACCCATGTAAGGAATATACTTCCAGTAATGCATAAGGTAAAATACAGACTGCATCAAATGTATCAGGTGCATTAAAATAATTCCTGTATCAAGTGGTGCTTAGTACCGTAAGGGAATACGTGCGTGAACAGATTCCACAAGGCAAGAACAAGTTGGTTGTGTCTCCTGCCAGGCAGACCAGTGAGATCCACAACAATTCATTCTTAATATTCCAGAAGGAATGGATTTCTGATGTCTCTGAAAAGGATAGAATATCATTGTGTGGCTCGTAATGATGATGCATCTTTCTTAATTAAAACTCATTCACTTTAGCAGTTAGGTACAGCTCTCAAATCATGCCAGCCAGGTTGGTATACACACATGTAATCGTATTGTAGAGGCTATACTACTACACAGTATCATCCTTCCAGATTGCAGCTGTATCCAATCTTGGTATTTATATAGATTTTTATGTCTCTAACAACAACAGATTAGATATTTATGTTTTATTATTGTCGTTAGCTTAAAATCAGATACTTAGAACTTCTAGTACGCTCTTATTGCATCTTATGCAGTATAATAGCGCTAGAATTTGCTGCTAAACTATGTGTTTTCAGAGGTGTATGTCTTTCTATGAACATCTGTTATATTTGTCTTAGCTTGATATAGCTTCTTGGTTAAAGAAGTTATGACTTTTAAATATTTATTATCTACCCTGAGCTTCTACTTTTTGTTTCAAAATATATGATCTGTTCTTTTCTCAGTGTGTTTTACCAGAAACTCTCTATCTGAATTAGCCTAATGAATAATTAGCTTTCTGCTAACTGCTTGGAAGATGCACACAAAACACTTGACTGTGTCGTTGCCTACTGATTCAGTAGCTGTGATTCCACATAACTGAGAGTAGAGTGGTGTCCTCTAAAACCAACAATGTCATCATTAATTCATCAGAAACACAGCTGTGAACTTTGGTTGTTTTTTTTTACCAAAGCAACCGGGCATAAACATTCCAATGTGCAGTAAAGTAAGTTCCAAGCAACTGGGGTGCACAGCGCTTTGTGTTTAAGCCATTGACCTTGTAATGTGATCACACAGACTTTTTGTAAATTAATCTTTCAGATCTTATGAGTGACATGTGAACTTTGACTTCATGGGCGAAAGACAGACTCCAGCTCCAGTAGAGTCACCTGTATCCCAAATGCATGATAAATTTACATAACTTTCTTTTGAAAAATGTGAGTCTTTTGGTGCTTTCATGTCTTTTACTATGGGAATTATTAGAATTTTTTTGCTCTTTGTGCAGTGGTGTACATCACTAAGTATAAATGGGATTGTCCCAAGCTTCATTTAAAAAATTTTTTTAGCTATTCCTATAGCAATTACACATTTCAAATTGCAAAACATTAACTTTTCTGTGAGCTACATACAGCTGTACCATTTTACATTTTGGTAACTTGTTTATTGTTTCTAGAATTGTATTAATTTCCCTAAAAGTAAAATTTCTTAGAATCAGTGCTGACACAGCTGTTTTAAATTATATTTTATATATGAGCGTGTTTGGCAGAAATTGGGTAAAAAATTCAAACACTAAAATATTCCTGTATCATCAAGACGTTATTTTTTTAAACTATGAGTCTTTTTACTATAAAACCCTTAAATTTCTACATGAGCATAATTATTTTTTGTCCCTGGTGCAGGAAAGCTGGTATGCTGTATGCTAATGCTTCGTATATGCTATTTGGGCTATCTTGTTTCCTGTACATCTGTCACTTGGCTTGTGGCGTTCTCTTTTATGATGAGGAGTGAGTACAGGAGCCTGCCCAGTGTGGTTGCGTGACCTGTCAAATGCCATCATTTCTTCTAGTTACGAACATGTAGCCATCTCTTACTTACCAGGCATGGGTTTACCAGGAACTCTGGGGGCCCCAGTACAGGAGAGACATGGAGCTGTTGGAGAGAGTCCAGAGGAGGGCCACGAAGCTGATCAGAGGGCTGGAGCACCTCTCCTATGAGGACAGGCTGAGAGAGTTGGGGTTGTTCAGCCTGGAGAAAAGAAGGCTCCAGGGAGATCTAATAGTGGCTTACCAGTTTCTGAAGGGGGTCTACAGGAAAGATGGTGAGGGACTGTTTATCAGGGAATGTAGTGACAGGACAAGGGGTAATGGCCTTAAGCTGAAGGAGGGTCGATTTAGATTAGATGTTAGAAAGAAATTCTTTACTGTGAGGGTGGTCAGGCACTGGAACAGGTTGCCCAGACAAGTTGTGGATGCCCCCTCCCTGGAAGTGTTCAAGGCCAGGTTGGATGAGGCTTTGGGCAGCGCGGTCTAGTGGAGGGTGTCCCTGCCCATGGCAGGGGGGGTGGAACTAGATGATCTTTGAGGTCCCTTCCAACCCAAACCATTCTATGATTCTATGATTCTATAATAATAGAGGAAATTTATCATGCCAGCCGGAATATGGTCATTGGTACTGTTGCACATTTATTGTATGTGTTAAGCCTGAGAAAAAACTATAAGGGTTTTAATAAATGATCAAAACTAAGGTTTACTTTAACAACTAGACCTACTGAAGAGGGACCTCTTAATATTATTAAGATAAATAATATTATCATTTTGCATTTCTATTTTTTTTAAAAACAGCTGTCAAACATCAAATAATAATAATTGGTTTTTAGAATAGCTTGTTTTATCTCGGTCTTAGCTTTTCTTATTGTTACGTGGTAAATGTAAATTTTCTGGTAATGTATATTTGAATATTTCAAGGTTTAACTCCTGTTCTTGTACTAACTGAATGGATCCACCCCCCCCTTCCTCAAAATCAAGAACGGGTGCGGGCAAGCTTGAAACTCCAAACAAAATGTTTTCCCTGGGGCAATATTGTTCGTCACATTCTTCCTAAAGGCTTTTGGTTTTTCGTTTTCAATGGAAATAGAAGAGCCAGATGCAGGTATCTCATTTCAAAATATCCTTCCATTCTTTAGAAAAGAAAAAGATTCTTCATTATTGTCTTCTTTTTTTAAAAATGTTTTTTTCAGCACTCCATAAAATATATGCCCACATTGACAAGCACAGCTGCAACCTGACATTCCCTATAGAAACTTTGCACTTGCCTTGTGGCAACAAGCCCCACCAAACACAAAAAGAAAATAAAATTCTTTATCAGTTCTTTCTCTGACCTCTTATAGGCAGAGACTGAGATATGGGAGAACTATCCCTACCCTTCCTCATTTATCTATATTCATGTACAGTGATTTTTCTCTAAAAGGCAATGAGAGTTTCATAGATTTTAGATGGGATGTTCCTCAGTGAGTGTAATTATTCATGCCATAAATTGAAAGGGTCAGAAACATTTACTGAGCACTAAATGGGATATTGATTTTTTTTTTTTTTTAAGAGACTTAATAGTACTGCCATTGTGAGGTAGGATTCTGTATTTGCAATTCATATAACTGCAAATATTGCCAACTCCTCTTTCTTTTCCCCACAAGTTGTATAATTTTTGGTACTGCGAAAACTCTTTTGCACTGTCATAACTGTACTAGAATCTTTTTTCCTATTAAAAAAGAGACAAACCCAAGCCTTTCTTTTTAAAACTGTAACAATTGAAAGATCTAAACACAAAAAAATTAGTTTCATATGTACTAGACTTGGTATTTTTGGAGATGTGTCCTGGCTCTTAGTGTTGGAGTGCTTACATTTACCAATGCATAGCATGGCAATACTGTCCATGCTCTTCTATTGAGCTTTCTGTGATGAAGTACAACAAGAAGGCAATGAAAGCTAAGCGAGTGTGATACATTATGGGTCTTGCTATTTAGGTGTCTTTACAATTCAGTACTTTGACATATTTCTCAGAACCAAGTTTCTGAAAAGTGGTGCCTTGTATACCTTTTTCTAATTCTCTGTGATTTACTGAATTTCCGTTGTAATGGTGAGCTCTACTTCTTCCAATTTATTCTCTTTTTGCTTAGTATCCTTTGAATTGTGTTGTCAGAAAGGTTTCAGTTTTAAAACAATAATTTGTAAGCAAAACTCTAAATGTTCTTTTCGTTAGATTTGAGCTGGGTTGAATTGCAGTCTGAAGTGCTGCCTGTGTGGGACCTTGGGGAACTACAGTTGACGTTAGTACTCGGTTGAGGCTCTTGATTTAGGTGGCATGAACGTGAAACAAAGAAAGGAATACTATCATCTGTATTCAATGCAGAGTCAAAAACTCTGTAAGAAAATCACATTTATAAAAGAAACTGAGTACGTTTTTCCTTAGCTTGGAAAATTGAGATTGTACGTTTACCTGTATTACTTCACTGCCGGTTTCTCTATCTTCTTGTTCCGCACGCAGCAGAACTTCCTTCATAACTTCTGCTATCGGGAGGGAATATTTCCATCTCCAAAATGTGTATCACAGGTCAGGTTTACCATATACATACATACATTATATGGAAGTCAGTATTCAGAGGTACGTGTGGCTATTGATGCACAGGGCCAATTAATACGAATCGCTTTAAAAGAAACCCCTAAAGAATATCAGGAAATATGGTCTGAACTCCTAGAATACATAAACTATTATTTTGGGGCTTTTTTAAGCTTCTGCCTATAGTTGCTTTTGGTAAGTCTTTGTGGCTTACTGCTCCTTGGGCCAGTCCTTATTTTTAGTGAGACTAAGCTACACCTAACTTCATAGGTCATCTAGATCGTGTGTTTGTGGCTTCCCTGTTTCCCTTCTTATTGGATGGAGGGATTTTGTTAGTTTTATATGTGTTTTAGCACTTGCAGTGAAGTTTCTTATGTTATGAAGAAACAAATCTCCGTGTCCTTAGTTTTATTACTAATTGTATTTTCTGTTCCCCCAATAGATTGTAGACCTATAAGTATTCTTAAAATCTTAACAACTACTTTGTTGCAGAGTTTTTAAATGCTGTAATAAGATACTATGGTACAATTATGCTACACTGTATCTATTTCTTGGAAATATAAAAGCCAACATGACCAAAAGAAGAAAAATAAATGAGTTTTTGTAACAGAAAACAGCTGCAACCACATCAAGGCATTTTTGTCTACTCTACTGGCTTTGCTGAAAATTAAAGCCACAACTTAATAATATTCAAGGGAGATAGTTCTATGGAATGAAATCTGTTAAATGCTTAATAACAAACAGTTAAAAACACAAAATGGGATGTTTAGGAAACTGTTTTTGAATGCTAAATAGCCTAGATTGCAGAAGTTCTGCTTCTTCAGTAGAGGCTAGAAAAGAAAAGTCTTATTCAGAATGATGGATTGTAAATAGCAGTTCAGGAATTTGTGTCTTATGTTTTTGCACATATGTTGAATGTTTTCAAATAAAACCAGCTTGCTTTCTGACCTAAGAATACTTGAAAGTATATGAAATCAAGGGCTCTAAAACCAGGGAGCTATCCATTTGTTGAGGAAGATTGTAGAAATGAGAGAAAAAAATATACAGTGACTCATATATAACACAATGCTTTGTTTTTTTCTATCTACAAATACAGTAGCTTAGATGAGCTAAATGTTGAACTAATCTGAAGTTAGAATAGCTGAATTCTTGGAAAACATCTGTTGACAACCTTGGAGTAGATGGATTTTAAATTCAAAGTGATTTAAATCAAAGACTTTTATCATAGTTTAGTATTTAAATCAAGAGAGGTTTACATCATCATTTATGCAGCTTTTAAAATTCAGAAACTTTTAAATTAGTTTTCTAAAGAACAGTTGACTGTTATTGTTTAGTGACTACTAGGATGTGTTGACTTTCAATTAAATATGCCCAGTACATTAAGTCTGTACCTCTTCGCCCTAGCCATGAAAATATACTCTATGCACATTTAATTACACAGTTTAATGTATGTTTACTTAGAACTGTAGTTCTTACCTTTTGTTCTATTAAAGACACTGAATAAAATTTCTTCCTTTGGAGGTTACTGCTTACTAGAAATTTGTGCCTTGCTGTTTATGAAGGAAGCTGCAGTATAATTCAGTAGCAAGACAAAAGTGTTTAAAAACTATTGAAACTTAACTAATTAAAATTTTTATTATACAATATATCCAAAAATCAAATATGCTATACAGTTACGGCCAGGATTTTGTGACTTGAATCTTAGGGCAAGAGGTGTGAGAACACTACAAACACTGGTTGCAGTTAAGGAGGAGACTAGAATAACATTATAACTTTTAGGATATCTCTTAGAAACAGATTTCATTACGATGCTGGAAATGTTTAAACCAACCAACCCACCCACTCAACCTCTGTTTAAAGCTACTTGCTTTCTTGTTAAAAGGAAGTGTTATCTGCAGTTAGTGGATTGATCCTATTGCTTCAAAAGTCTTCGTGATTTTAGAATACTAGATGTGTTCTTGCATTTGTTCTTATTCACCATCAGAAGAGCAAAACTAGTTGCTTGCTCTTCCAACTCGTTTGGTTTCTCAAATTCAGATGAAACAGGATTGAACTAAAGAAAACAGAGTAAATTCAAATGCATAAAATATCTCTTAGTACCTCTGAAAGAGATTCTAATTATCAAAATTTGATTTACCAATTCATTTAACTCAGCAGACTCAGGTGCTTAGGTAGTAACGATTCCCACCCACTAATAAAACAGTCTTTATAACTTGTTTTTGTTTGAATATAATTTTTTATTTACTGTATAATAGTTTATGTGTTAGGAAGGTCAGACTTTACCAGATTTAGCCATAGTTTCACACTCACCAGTATTTTAGGAAAGATTAATTAAGTGGGAAAAATAGATCTAATTTAATTTAAAATAATTTCTATTACCCTTTATTTGCTTTTGTATTTAGGTATTATATACAATATATTCAGAATTTCCTTTGATATTCCTTTGTCAACCATTTGCTTTGTTGTGTAAAACCTACTATTCATAAGTTGGGTATTAAAATATGGGAATTTTTGTAACAGTTTTACTGTTTTGTAACAGTAAATGAAAACTCACTTACCGTTCCTTTTTAACATGATGAATAAGTCTTATGTCATATTGGCTCCTAAAATGACAGAAGAAGCCAGCGTGCTAATGGAAATACAGATTTTAATGAGTTATATTTGATATTTTAACTGCTAAGGCTTGAATCCAATACTGTACAAGTACTATATTTGGTTCAGTTAATGCAAATGGACCTTCAAAGTCATAATCTTCCTCTAATGCACATATGCATATATAGGCAAATGAGAAAATAATTATGTAGAATAACCTTCAATTACTTTAAAAATATTAGGTTTTTATTAATAAATCCATGCCTGATAGGAATGTTAGAAACTTTAGACCTGTGGGACATTTTCAAATTTTGTTTCCTAAAATTACCTTAAAACTTTGCTGAGGACATACAAATTTGGGGTTTGGTGCCCAGGGGTCAAAACTTCATTGCTAATATGCAGGCACCTAGAAAATGTTATACAACCTGTAGATCAAAAGCTGTCATGAAATGAAGCTAAAATGGAAAGTAAGCTTCAGAAAATGAAGAGTAAAAAGTACAACTTGTAGCAATTCAGAAATAAAGCTTTTTGGATCTTTGAAAGTTATAAAATTATTTCCATATGCTTCCAAGAAGAAATTCACACTTACAGCCACCAAAACCTCTTCATTCTATATTAGTGCAGTACCATGCAAACTCTGCAGCTGTGAGTAATGTAGCTTAGCATCTGTGGTATCAAATGAGAAGAAAATGATTGTAAAACATATTTTAGCTTCCTTTTTCTTTCTACTTCTGTCACCTCTGGCAACCAGTTGCTTTCTCTTTCTAAAGGGTCCAGGGTGTGGCATAGATGATGAAGCACAATTTTTCATTATTTGCACATTCAAACCGCAAGCAATTCACTGTCTATATTTGAGAAAGATAAAATAAAAACAAGTATTATGCCTCTTTATAATGAATAAAATATGCACGTTTAAATTAATTTTGCCTGCAAGAACTTGTCATAATTATTTTTACTTGTATAACCTGTAGGCTATCTTAAGGTTTATTGCTTTTACCCTTCCTTTCCCCTTCCTCTGTCCCCCTGAAGGGGGAAGAGGAGGGAGCCAGCTAGGGAGCAGCTGTGTGGTGCTTAGCTGCCTACTGGGCTTAACCCACAACAGTCTCATAAGGACATATTCCCATAATTTAAATTAGTTTACAAGTTACGGACACGAGCCCTGACTTCTGTGGTGCAAAAGAACTTTGGGCTTTTAGCCTTTCTGGAAATTGTAAGAAGCTCTTCTCCAATGACATGATGCATCTGGTTTTGTATGCAGCATGTTCATAATATTCCACAGTAGCACTGACCAGTACTGTTCATAGACAAGTGCATGGTGCTTCAGTGTGATGCATAACGGTGAGACCTTGGAGTTGATGGTGCATGTTGAATAGTGTGGAGATACAAGGCAAGGACTGCCTTTTCAAAGCAGAACAGAGCTGTCTGAGAAACTATTAATAAGTAGGAAATAACTAAAACTTCCAAAAACCTCCTGTGCTGATATGTCAAAAATCTGAATGTTGTCTCAATAGATCAGTGTACGCTTAAAATGGAGTCTTTTTTATCAGGAAGGGAGCAGTTACTTTAGAACTGACTGTTGCAGTCCTACCCATCAGTAAAAATGTAAGTAAATTGGAGCATCAGACTAAACTATTCCAAGCAGATAAACTATCATGAGAACTCTTGATTGTAATACTTTAAAATCAAGCAACAGAATATATGTTTATACACATGCCAGCTATATGAGTTCTTAAATAGTCCTGGCTTTCTAGTGCTTCTTCATTTCCTGTGTGCCATTTTATGATTATTTACTATAATTAGAAAGAATCCTGAAGTATTAGCTTTCTCCCCATGCTAAAATCTGATAAGGCCTTTCAGTGTTAGTCTGTCTGTTGCTGTGTAGATGTGGAAAACAAGCCTAAAGCTTTGAACTTGCAAGCCGGTAGTCACAGCAGGTCTGTCCACAGCGATCTACACGTTTGCATTCCTACCACATGCAGTAAGGTTTCCTCTATAGACCCATGTCACTGAGGAATTCAGCAAGGAACAAGAAATCTTCAGTCAGGGAAGGGCCACAAGTGTGTGAAAAACTAGCCACACATAAACCGTAAAGGTCATTAGCAGCCTCCTAAACTCCTGGCTAGGAATTAGTTTTTTGGATCATTAACGGTAAAAAGCCTAGGAAATGAATAGGACTCAGTGTCCTATTAAAAATTAGACAGAACAATTAAAAGGTTTTCCTATTTCTAATGGGAACCAGACCTAATAGCTCATTTTCCCTTGTCTAGTGGGCTGTTTCTGCATTTTGAATTACATTCATTTTATGTCCTTGTATTTTTAAAGAAAAATCTTGAAGTATTTTTTCTGTATGGAGTTGTAAATGATTTACAGTGAGGGCAGTGAAACCTTGGGAGAAGTAAAATCTAGTGTCTCCCTAAGATTCTGTGTGTTACTGATTCTGCGTCTTGTGACTCTAAACTTCTGGTGGGTGCAAATGTATGTGTTGCAAACTCCTAACACACTTGCTGTATTCTGCGATCCCACGAGTTAAAACGCTCATCTGGTTGCAAATGCATAGCCTTGTTTGGTGTGAGGTGTCTCTTTAGGGTATTATGTGTTTCCCCAAACACAGTTTTCTGATTTCAACAGCAGCCTTTCTGCTTTCAGTTCAATATAAATTTCTTGCTGCTGAGTGGATGACTGATGGCTATTTAAGAGCTGTCTTCTCATCTACTGTATATTTTTCCTTAACCCTAAAATGACTTTGGCACAAGAAAATTGCAAACAGTGAGCCTTTATTATTTTAAAATGTAATTTTTTGAGAGATATGTTAAATACTTTCCTTTTCCTTATCTTTGCATCCTTGCAAGCCTACCTTATAAAACAATCCAAAGGTAGGAAGAGATAAAGAAAGAACAAAAATGAGTAATGTTTTACACTGTCTGCTTTGCCTGCAGGCCTGCCACTCTGGAGGAAACCAGCCCACAAGTTACCAAAGTTTTTCAGTCTGTGTCTGCTATACACATTTCCCTCCTCATTTGCCTTAGGCTCTAAATCTCCCCAGCTAGCGCTCTGGTACTAATCAAGGTAACCTATGAGCTAATTGTCAATACAAGCCATATGATTTCCCTGAAATGAAAAAAAAAAGGAAAAATTAAATCTGGACAGGGAAAAAAAGATTGCAGATAAATGGGGTGGGGATGGGGGGGGAATAAAAGGGCAAAAGTCAGGACAAGATGACCTTCCTCACTAACGTTCATTTCATACTCAGTCACTCATTTACACCAGATGCGGAATTCCTTTCTGCAGTGAGTGAATTGCCCTGTCATTAACATAAAATTAACTCCAAATGATCTTGGCCAAGAGCTTTGAAATATGTTAGTATAGAACCACACACTCAAAAACATATGGGAAACCATGTGGGTTTGCAGATGTGAGAATCTTCTGTGATACAAATATAGTTATGTTTACGTAGCATAATATTCTGCTCTGTGGATATACTCTGGATGCAGCTGTGTTTCCAGTAGTGGTCTAACTATGTTCCTGTGGTGCTCTGCCTGCGTGAATGCATCTTGTTTCTTACAGCAAGTCCATTCTAATAATGACTGCTTGTAAACAGACATTGTCCTGCAAGTTAAAATACTCCTTCAAAATTAGGTTGAGAGTGAAAATTTGAAAAATTCCATGTTTCATTTTTGATTTGTCATGTGTTTTGCTACTAATTGTTTTTCTCTGACTTATTTTTAAGCAGTGAGTACTTTCTGCACTAGGATTAAAAAAAAAAACAACCCTGAGAAAAGTTTGAAGAGGTCATAATTTTTTCTTTGTTATCTAAATAAGTGCTTAAGATTGTGGTTTGATTTTAGTTATATAATCAAACATACTTTGATTGATACTAAGATTAGCTGAATCTCAATATAATTACCTGATTTTATATTCATCTAAATAAAGCTCTCTACACATAATTGTAGTCTGTTGATGCTCTTTTTTGTTTTGTTGTTGTTTAAAAGACCTTCTGTCTCCATTTCTTTAATGCATTTGTCTTCTTTTGTGTCTTGTAAACTCAAAGTATCTTTGGGAAGGAAATTGGTCTATGCAGGAAAAGACTAGTGAAAAAAGGTTGAGTAAATTTATAAAATTGAGTTCAAGTACAACAGCTAGTGCCTGAACTGTCATCAGTCTCGAGTAGCAGTTATTAGCTATTATTAATGTTTGAACATGTAAATACTGAATGGTGACTGAAAGTAACCTAAAATGTCTTTCTTGTTCACTTTGTAGTGTCACCTTGTAATTTTTAATAGTCACAACAAGGTTGACAAAGAAATGCTGTTGCCTTCCTGACTGAGAACTGTCCCCATTCATGAACATGAACAATCAGTTTTCAGGCATAATCCATAACCATGTGCTACGTGGGCTGTGATCTCATCAGGTCATATACATCAAACAGGGTCATATAAATGCCAGTAGTTGGATAAGAGGTCTTCAGGAAAAAGAGAAAAAATCAGCTAGACATCTGATATTGATCTTTCCTATGAAATGACAGTAGCTCCATGCTCTAGCACAATGTAAATTCTGTATAATAGTCATTACATGGTGAATAACATCATTGTTTGCCATAAATCACTGCAGTCTTAGGGAGTTCATCAGATTGTCAACTGATCATTTGTCTCTTGGAGGTTGTGTAAAACCAGCATGGGCACATGTATTACACATATCTAAAATACATCTTGTACTGTTCATTATAATCTTTAAATTGTCAGGGAATGATGTGCTTCTCTATTACCAAGGAGCATGAAGGACTGTAAAGGCTAGAAGGAACTCCCCACTGCAGAGCTCTCTAAGCAAAATGTCCTTTGCTATTCTTCACCATTACCAGCTAATATCAGTCATTATCTTTTTAATATCAAATTTTAAGAAATGTCCAGTAAAGGAAACCTGCATGATAAAATCATGGGAGTGTGCCACTGAATAAGAAATTGAGTGAAAAGATACATCTGTAAGCTATCCAAGCAGTGACAGCTCATAGAAAGCAGTTAAACCATCATACAGAAGATGAGGCTTTCTGCTGTCACATGTCATGGGACATACTTGACATGGTAGGTCCTGTAGATGAGTAACTGATGTGCTTATTCTCACCTGGTTGAGAGAGGCTATGTTGTATTTCTACAGTGAGCGGCTGGCAATACTTCAGTCAATATGTGACAATTGTTGTGGGTCAGTGCTGTCCAAAACCATTTTTGACCCCAGTTGCATCTCCCCAACAGCTGAAAGTCTTTTAGCAATGTGCGGTTTTGCTTTCAGTAACTAAAATCTTGAAGCGCGTGTGTGTCTGTGTGTATACACGACAAACCAGGATACATGAAAAAGTATATATGTGCTTTGGTAATTACAGAACAGTGATATCTAGTGGAAGACTAAGCAAAATCAAAGGCCTCTCAGTGCCTTGTGGTCATCAGACTTCTGTCCTAACTTTTAGCATCTAATCTATCTAGAACCTAATGAAGATGTTACATACACGAGGTAATTATGTAAATGTATATTTAAATTCACTTTGAACTGAAAAATATTGATATCAGTTTAAGAGTTCTGCCAGTGCTTTTGTATCTCTCAAACTGCTTTAGGGTGCTGCTTTTCATTAATTATATTTTGACAGAAGAAATTCTTGCCTCATTTTTTTTTTTTTTCAGACTGAAGAACAAACGGGCCTCTCTGAAGAGCAGCTTAAGACCCTTCTGGAAGAATGTATGCAGCCTCGGAGAACAATAAGCAACGTTACCATGCCAAAGTCTCAGGAATCTCTTTCTTGCGGATTAAGTTCCCCTTGTTACACAAGTCAAGACTCCACTTTTCACTCCACATCTACTCTTTCCAAAATGTTAGTTGAAGACCATATTGTAGGGATGTTAACGGCTCAGGAAAAGGCTGGACTCGAAGACAAAAGCTTATGTGTTAATGCAGAAAGTGAAATGCCTGGCTACTATATCAGCAAAGCATTGGCTGATAGTCACTTATCAAAGGATTCATTGGCCCAAAAAGAGGAACCTGATGACTTAGAAGGTTTACAGAAGACGGGAGATAAGAGTATTACTGAAGGTTACTTTATGTCAAGAGCACTCAACACAAAAAGGTTGAAGAAACCTTCTTTCTTGGGTGAACCATTATATTGCATCAGCATGAACAATGAGCCATCCACAGAGGCTGACATTCTCGGCATACCACTGCAAACCAAAGTTGGTGAGACTCTTAACAACCCTTTAGAATAGGCTTTTGATTATGATGAAAAAAACCCAAGCAGGTTCTCACCAAAGGTATGCACCAATACACACTGATTATTACGGTGGGGCAAGGATAGACTTTTACAAAATGTAAGACTGTGCCATAAATAATACATACAAAATAACAGAATGTTTATTAAAATTCTTGCCCTGACGTAATTGACTATAAGACTAGGACTCTTATGAAATATAATATTGATGTTGATTAATTCTGTCAACTGGAAAACAGCGTTGACAACACATATTGATTATCTTTTTGGTAGTAGAAAGTCATGTTCACTGTTCGGTGGCGAGCAAATATTCTCCCAGTAGTTGGTATAACAATTCACACAAAAATCCAAGTGTTGAATTTTTTTAATAAGATACACTCGGTAATATAGAAACAAACATGACCTAGCTATATTAAAAATAATAAATTGCTTTCAGGGAGTTCAAATTTATGCATAGAAGATAAAAAAATTAATAAATACTGCATAATTCCTATAAATTACTTTTAGTTCAGTATAGAAATTGTAGACTTTAACCAGCAAAAAAATTAAATTCACCCTATCTGGTATTATAAAAAGATTTTGGAAATGTCTCTATTTTTTATGTCCTTTACTTAAATGCAATTATATAGTGATATTGTAATCTAAATCTACATTTAGATTTTTAGCCTAAGACCACTTCTCTTCCTGGAAAGCAAACTGTTCAAATAAACCAGATTTTAGGTGGGTCCATCTACATCTTTCATTTCTTTCATAAAAGTTGTGACAGTATGAAGTTGTTTGTGATTAAAGTGCTATAGTTTAATTGTATTAGAAAGCAATACATTTTGCTAGGTTTGCCAAGACAGATCTTTGTTGTACTGGTAATCTATTCTGAATTTAGAGAAACATATTTTCATGTTCATTGGTAATTTAGAAGAACATTCTGATACTTCTTTACTATGTTATAATTTCTTAATTATGATCACAACTGTTTCTTTGATAGTTTGTACTTAACCTTTCTACACTGAAGGGAATGTTAGTATGATTTCAAAGTGATTCCACCGATCAGAAAGCAAGAAGGCTTGTTATTGCTGGTTTTACACTGCCAGACAAACTTGGTATCCAGACTCACTTGCCATACTTGCCCATTATGAGATTTAGGCCATAGCTGCAATAGGAAGAAAACAGAAATACAATAGCTGTAGAAAAGGTTGGGGGTTTGGTTTGGGGTTTTGGGGGTTTTTTTTTGGTAGGTTAGTTTTCAACTAACTTCACATGTCAGCTTTGCTCTTCATGTAGATGCAAGCATCAGAAGAGTGGAGCAAGGGAAGAAGGAAGAGGTCTGCCCCAGAGGAGAGTGGGGTGGCAGTGGTGGCAATGGGGAACACCGCAGAGAACCATCTCTGCCAGGGGCAACCTGACCTTGTGCAGGATTAACATGACTACATAGTACACCACCACCTTCAGCAACCAACAGTGAGAAAAATTCAAGTTTGACTTGACTGCCTTCACAGGAATTAGTACAGTCAGAGTCAAGTATGACTCAGCCTCAACTACCTTCTCTCCTTATTACTGTTAAGATGGGATCTGTTAAATCAAGCAAAACACCATGCACTGTAGCCCCTATGTAGTGAAGTGAGCAGGTAACTGTTTATACATGTTGTAGTAGACATAGTCACTAAGAGGTAATTTTATTGAAAAAGGAGATTTCAGCTGTTAAGTAAATATCCATATGGGACATCTCATGGTAAAAGTCTTTAAAGTGAATGTGTTAACGTTATCACACAATAATTTAAATATCTTTGAGTCATAAACATGCATTGTGTTAGGGCAATGAAATAGAATGTTTCGATTATCTATTTTCAGTAGCGGCTGAGTAATGTTCAACTGTACAGACCTCAAATCTGTATGGTTAATAAACATCTTGAGTTTATTATAATTTTGCTTACCAAATACTTTTTGGGGGAAAAAAAAGTGTTCTGAATTTTTGGAGTCTCAAAATCTTTTCATTTTTACTAAAAACCTAAAAACAAACCCAAGGATATAATTACAAGTATCATTACGTCATCAGGCTTTGAGTCTTTGTGTCAGCGTCTGATTTTTAAAAACGGTGTGAACAAGTAATCTTTAAGCACAATTAAAGCAAGTGCAAAATAAAACCCACATCAGAGGTTTGTAATTGTTTGTACATTAGTGCCAAGTATTTTGCAGTTATCCATAAGTTTAATTATATTCAGATTTATTGTATTCTGTTAATATTACTCTAATGCTAAAATACACATCTAAAATTAGCATTTAAATAGAGAGCAGTCTATTCTTACTGTTTTTTTCAATGTACTGCTTATGAGAAAGTATACAGCATAAACCAGAAAACCTTGATACCTTTCCATGGAATTAATTTGTTTCCCACAAAGGTGACTCAGTTCTATCTTAAGCAATTATTCCATGAGCAAATAGCTGTGATTTTTATCAAATTTGCAAAGTTGCCTAATGTATTCTATAGGTAAGCTTGCTGTTAGTTCAGACATGATTAGATGTGCTAATGGATGGAGGAATGGAGATCCTAGTGGAGTCTAGTTTAAGGCAGATGGAGGTGTCAGGTGTATTTTTCTTTTTAAGAGATATATACATAGTTGAGCTTTGTTATGGTCTTAATTCTAAAGGTCATTTAGACATATGTGCATAATCTTCTGTAAACAGTTTGATTTTTCTGGCCTGCTACACATTGTTTAAACTCTGTATAGTGCTGTGGAAGCAAACAAAACTGTTTGTGTCAATCTGGTTTAGCAGAATTTTGGTTTTGCAGTCATTATGGTACTGAAGTCTGCGATATAGATTTACTGTAATACATTATTTAAGGAAATCACAATTATTAACACTATTCATATCTATCTCTATATATTTGTGTGTATATATATCTGAAGGAAACTCTCATGTGCTTTCAGAGATAAGTAATTCCTGCTTCTTGAAAGAATTCTTGAATTTGCATCAGGGTCATATGCATGTAAATATAGGTGATGTTTATGGAGCTAAACAAAAGCCACTTACCCACATACAGATATGAAAAAGTTGTTATTTCTGAGTTGTATGAGCCAATTGGTAATTATTTCCAGCTCTTTTTTTTTTTTGACTATATTAAGTTTTAAGTAGAAGTTCTATTACAAACCGCTGTTGCTTTTTCCTCTTGCAAATACTATTGTGCTTGCAGCATGTCAGCATATGATTCCTTTCTTTTTTACAGATGACATGAAGATTGAAAGTTGAGAGGAGATGGATTATATGCTTCTTTACACAACGTTTTTTCTAAAAGTGTGGTTTTCAGACACTCTGAAGGCAATGAATTATCATTGAAAACTGTTCCATGAGGTGATTTATTCTGAAGAGATGATTATTATCATTACCAGATAGTGTTGCAGTTTGATTTCACAATAAACTCTTGCATTTCATTAAATTTCCTGGGAGCATTCTATCTAATAAATGAATGTACACATTTGTGTGGCTGTGTATCTGATAGGTGTGTTATCAACATTATTCTCATCCTAAATCCAAAACACAGCACTATACCAGCTACTAGAGTTAATTTTCTTTCTATCTCAGCCAAAACCAGGACAGTATCCACCCCTTATTCCATACCATCGGACATCATGCACAGGTCCTATACTTCCCAATACATTTCAGTTAATCACCATCACTTTTCCTGTCATTTGATATGTACACACAGATATCATTCCCTTAGTCTATGGCCCATCCCTCTAAAATGTCTGTTGAGTTCATTTAATCCATGACTTTGGGCTCCATCCGTCATAACAGTCTCTCAGGGCAGGAGAGATGGCGCGTGCTGTGGGATTGTTGCATGGTGCATCTAGAACTCATGGCTGGTGTATCTGGTGTGGTCCATGCCCATGGTCTGTGGGTTGAAGATACCAGCCTCAAGGAAGTTGCTGGGTGCTCATTGCTGAAGCCAGTTCCAGTTTCATCACATCTACACCTTGTGCAGTTTCATGAAAGTTCATTCTTCATTAGTCCGGGTGATCCTTACTGTAATACTGTTGTTATGGCATGTAGCAATCACAGCAGTGATGACATAAAATATTATGTAGCAATTAACATAATACAATTTAATTTATTGGCTATTCTCACCCAAAATCAAATCCCCTTGAGGTACATGTCAGACTTCACCATCCTTCTGCATCACCCACCAAGCGCACCCAGGTCCTTGAGCAAAAATAATCGCGCAGATGGGCTTGCCTTTGCCCGAGGCAGGGCTAACCCACACTGTCTTCCCCAACATATTTTTCATCTGTATTACAGGGACTTTATCTCCCTCTACAGTACGTGGGAGTTCTGACTGGGCAGGGCCAGTTTGATTGGCTGCTCCCCTAGCGTAAACTAACCAGGTAGCCTTTGTTAAACGTGTATCCCAATGTTTGAGGGTCCCACCACCCATTGCTCTCAGTGTAGTCTTTAGCAGTCCATTGTATTTGATTTTCCCAGAGGCTGGTGCATGGTAGGGGATGTGACACACCCACTCAATGCCATGCTCTTTGGCCCAGGTGTTGATGAGGTTCTTTTAGAAATGAGTCCTGTTGTCTGACTCAATTCTTTCTAGGGTGCCATGTCGCCACAGGACTTGGTTTTCAAGACCCAGGACAGTGTTCTGGGCGGTGGCATGGTGCACGGGATATGTTTCCAGCCATCCGGTCGTTGCTTCCACCACTGTAAGCACATGTCACTTGCTTTGGCGGGTTTGTGGGAGTGTAAATACTCAGTCTGCCAGGCCTCCCCATATTTGTATTTCAGGCATTGTCCTCCATACCAGACAGGCTTTACCGCTTGGCTTGCTTGATTGCAGCGCATGTTTCACATTCATGGATAACGTCTGTGATAGTGTCCATGGCCAAGTCCATCCCTCGATCATGAGTCTATCTACATGTTGCATCTCTTCCTTTTGATGTCCTGAGGTGTCGTGGGCCCACCGAGCTATAAATAATTCACCCTGACTTTGCCTGTCCGGATCCACCTGAGCCACTTCAAAGCAGCCTGATCCACCTCCTGGTTGTTCTGATGTTCTTCAGTGGCCCAGCTCTTGGGTATGTGGGCATCTACGTGATGTACTTTTATAACTTTTCCAAATAATTTTATCTTTCCTCCTTTACACACAATTTCCTTTTTTCATGTCGTTAATTAAACCTGCCCTCCGTTATCCCAGTGCAGTTGGCGGGAGCTTACAGCCTGACTGCTGAGCCCTGACTCCAAGAAGGACCCAAATGCACCTTCAATCTTCTGCCCCAGGGCTGTCTGCTGGACTGCTGGTTTGACTGAAGGCAAAGACCAGCACAAGTCCTCTGCTGGATCCGAACTTCAGCACCAGTCTGCCTGGCTAGTGTCTGATTCTTCATCCTGCGAAGAGTGTAACCATATAGCAAAGTCTTTCTTACCCTCTGGTTGAGAAGCGTAACGAAACGATCCCTCAATCCCTCATGAGGGCTTGGTGCGGATAAAAGTGAAGGAGCTCTGAAGCTTGGCCAAGCAGTTACTGGATTGTGAAACCTTATAGTAATGGCTAGCTGGGGGGAGGGTAATACAGCTGCTTTGTGTTTGAGGTAATAATAAAAATTCATTACAAGTTTTTGCTTGTCTAGTCTTTACTGTTTCTCCTGAATTTTCTACTTATTTACTGAGCTGATGGTTAGTTTTTCATTTCATGCACTGTAGTGTCAGAATAAGAAGAAATTATTAAAAAACATGGTTCTTTTAAAGTTGGGGTGTTTTTTTATTTGTTTGTTTTTGGTTTTTTATTTGTTTGGTTTTGGGTTTTTTTGAGGAGGGAGTCAGGAGAGATATTCTGGAACAGAAAACTCAGTAGATTTTCCCACTGCCCTGCTCTCATTTGACACAAGCTAAAAGGACAAATTCTTTCTCGGATACTATACTAGCCATTTAACATTCAACATACAGTGTTAACTATACAATGGCTGCGTTATGGCATAAAGCTGACTTGAACTAATCTGAATGTTTAAATGAATGCACGTATTGGCCCAGATGTTAATCTCATTTACAGAGTTGCAGTCTGAGTGGATGTACACTCCTGAGGAAGTGGTAATCTTGTGGATACAAGAGAGATCGGTATCCAACCTACTTTCTTTTACTTAAAAATGTAAATGGGACACTATATTTGTGATAAGCAAGTGCTATTTATTCTTTTATTTTCTGATATTTTTACTTGTTTTGCAACAGCAATAACAAGTCCGTGGATACTGGGGGGTTCTGCGTGGTTCCATTGCTCTGCATAGGATTGCTGTAAACATGTTTCATGGAGCTTTGCAAATCTCACCTAGATGTATTTCTTATCTTCCTTAAAAATTTCAAGTCTGTGTCATATTTTTTTTACCATAAATATAATCAAAGCAATACTGACAAAGTTTTTTCAAGAGTATTTTCTGTGCCTGCATGATATTTGTGCAGGACTGTCCACTGGCTGTAATCTTTCACAGTCCAGTTATTTTCACCTGGAATTCATGTTTTATAGAGTCCTTCTCAAAAACAGTGTTAATGTGCTCGGATAGTTTTTTGAAGAAAACTAAGTTCTGTTTCAAGTTTTTGTGTAGAACATCTACAATGCATACTAAGAGAAATAATAATTCTTACTCTTCTGATGTATTTTGCTATCTTAAGTCTCTCACTATTATGAAAAAGCTTTTCTTGCACCCTCAGGGAAGAGCTTGTTGCTGACTAAGCCTTACAATATTCCTGAAGCCATGACTGCAACTTTTTATTAAGCAGGCACGTTTGAATGACTACTGACTTTTGAAGAGTATATTCTGACAGGAACTTGATCACTTCACTTCAGGTCTTGGGAAGCGCCAAGCACCCTGCACCAGTTGTAGTTACTGCAAACCGCAGGGACCCAGCGCTCATGAAACGCTGTTCCCAAGGTGCTTAGGGGCAGTACCCGAACTCAGAGACTGTGTCAAAAGCTACTGACCTCATATTTATCTGCAGTTATGTTAAATAACAGGTTCTTTGGGAAGGTTTTATTTCTTGCTTGATGTTACAGGTGAAATATCAATTTAAGCTCTCCTTTCTTTATTTTCAGTTTTGAGTAAAACCGTAAGAAATAAATAAAATTATTTGGTAAAATGTTCACTGGTGTGAGGTACAGAATAATGGAGATGATGATAGATAGTATATAAAATATAGTGACAAGGTCATTTGCTGAAACATCACCAATATCAGGGTAAAAAGAAAGTTGAGCCCAGGAGGATTCATGGGTTTTTCTTTGTTTTTCCAGCGTCTCTGGGTTGTGACCTGCAATAACCCCTCCGTCGAGCTCGCCGCTAGAATTCCAGCTGCACTGGAATGCGGCGGCTTCTCCTCGGGGAGTGATGCAGCAACGGTGATGGAGATATTTAGATGAATTTTCATTTGCAGCCTAAATCAGGATTTGGAAATAGATTTTCCAAAATACATACCTTCATTCAACGTAAGTTGTATTTGGTAAAAGATTTTGACAACTAGCTTCTTTACATTCTTTCCTAGCTCTGTTCATCCCAAAACACAGCAGAGCACCGGATACTGATTTTTAAAGTTTTCCTCTGACTTTTGGGTTTTGAGATCTGTTTTATACTGAGGAATAAGAAATTTCGTGTATGCGTGTAGGTTTGTGCTGTTTTGTACTCCTTCAGTTATTTCCCACTATGATTTCACAGCAAAAGATAGATAATTTTGTTCCAAAAATTTAATATTGGTGAAAGCCACACACCCACGAAGAGGAGATTTTGGTGTGCTGATGTCTATTTTCTGAGCCATTTTCTGACCAAACCATTCTGCCATTGTCACTGAGAATCCTCAGCAATATACGTACAGCGCTGGTGTTCGTGGTGGCCTGTGCTCAGCTGTTGATAGTGATTTACTCTAGTGGGTATGTTTCGATGCTGCATGGTTTGCCCTTTTAAATTACAAACTCCATAGTGTTTTCCTCTGAAAGAGGAAAATAAAGGTGATTCAATCATTTTCATGAACCATATGTGTATATATATAAGTATATATAAATTATATGTATTCATTTAATATGTATCATATATAATACATCCTATAATATATAAGTACATATATTTGAGTAGGAGGATTTAAAGTACTATAGTGTTGATTTCAGTATACTGAAACAATACAAGAAGTTCAGTCCAGATTTACAGTTATTATGTAGAATTAGAGTGGTTGAGGGTCTGTTCCATTTCAAAGAGAAGTGACAGACTAAATATCCTGATTTAAAAAAAAAAAAAAGTTTATTTACTATAGACAATGATAAAAGGACTGAAGTTATTCTTTTATGTCCAGAATTCAAGTTTAAATTAAAGTAAGTCTATCAAGGGATGAAAAAATTTCCAGCTTCATCATTTAAAAAAAAAAAAAAAAGAAGGAGGAAAACGCCCCACGAAAATTCTCAGCCAAATGCTTTTTTCCAAGCCAAACGATGGCCGGTATCTACTTTGTGGATCTGTAGCGCATGTTTTCCCTCTCACTTCCCAAGCAGAACTCCTGCAGAGTCAGTAGGCATGCTGAGCACAGAGGGAAAACAGGCTGTGCAAAAATGATCTGCTGCATAGATCAGAGAGGAAAGGGCTGCTTCAACATGTCATCAGAGTAGCAAGCACTAGTTTAGAAGTGCAAAAAAGTATGCCAGTAATTCATAGGTTAGGGTGCAATTTTACCTCCCAGTCATGGAGGGATAGGTGAGAGGCTGTTTGCAGCTCAATTTCTGTAATTTCAATAATAATAGAATTAATTTTTATATTTTATTAAACTCCCCTATTTTCGAGATACAATTTCAGCAAATAACATGAGAATGCACCTCTTTGTTTTGTTTCGCTTCTTCGAAAGGCTTGCTAACCACAGCTTTAGATGAGATCTCTCTCTTTTGCTTTTAGGTTCAAAATCTGCTACACTGTTTAGATTGCCAAGAGTGCTTCCCCCCGCCCTTACAGAAAAATAGCCCCACCTCTGGGAATTTCAGTTTGAAGGGGAGACACAGAAGACAAGGTGGTTTGGCAGATGCTTGGGAAGTTGTTAAATTAGGAAGGTTTTTGAAATCTAGGAAAAACAACAGCTGTGACTTTTTTCCTTTTTTAATTTTTTTTTAATTTTCAACAGATTTATTTATTGAGAAATAATTGCTCTTTTATTTGTAGCTAGATTTAAAGGTCAGGAAAACTGTTTCCTTTTTAAATGGAATAGAGGCGCTTGAATACTACTAATGCTATAACCTACAGTTATCCAATTATACGTTTCATTGAGGGATTGGCTGGAATCCAGGTGCAGTAGTTAGAATAAAAGGCTCCCTGTCATTTAAGTCTATGTGAAATAGTTCACTGTTTGCAATTGAATTTGCAGTACCTTATCTATTATGCTTTAAAAAAAAGCAAACTGGAATGTTCACAAGTGTGTATTAATTTCTAAGGAGTTCAAGTGCATGAATAATTTTGATTTACAGGCAGGTATTCTGTATTTAGAACCTCTTTTTTTTCCACTTAAAAAATTGTGATCTTCTTGTGAAAATACTGTTCTATGCCATTATTTTCCTATTGTTTGCTTTGTGTAGTTGGTATGCATACTTTTGGTGGGAAGGGTATTGCCAGAGGCGTTCTACCCTAATTTTACAATAACACGAAAATGGTCTCTCCATACACATTTTGTGAGTGGAATCATCAAGGGAGACTGACACAGCATCTAAGGGACACTCAGTTTAGCTCTCGTATGCATTGCCTAGGCTAGCAGTTCTTGAATTTGAAAGTAGTTGAAAAATTAAAGACAAATGATGGCTGGGCTTCCTGGGATTTGTCTAAATTTGCAAATCCAAGTCTGTCTGTGATACTTGCCTAATTGTATGGATTTCCTATGGAAGATTTTTACCTTTAAGACTTTTGCTTGCCAAACTCTTTGATGAGTTCTCTTCCTCTCGTCATAACTCTGCTTAAATATTCATACAACTTTGTGCGCCTGTTCTTTCTTTCTTGGAAAAGATGAGAAATAAGAGCTAGAAATCCCCTTGTGGTTATATTAAGATGCTCTTTTCTATAATCTCAGCAATCCTTTCCAAAATGAATTTATGTTGAAAAATCAACCAGTGACGATACTCTGGACTTCACTACAAAATCATGGCAATATCAGTAAAAGGTGCACTATTGTCATTAAGATGCAGATCTTGTTACTGTCATTTCAGTCTTTATCTTCATAGGTTACCAATGGCTACAGGTTAAACTGCTGTACCTCTTGAACATAGGTTTGATGCAGATGACCACTTGAAAACTTTAGCTACTGTACTTGCATGGGCTCTGAGAAGAGCATGCTATGGTGAGAAAACATCGCACTCTCTGCAGCAGCATGAAACCCAAAGATTATTTATGCAAAATGTTGGTCAGGTACTCAATAACACTAGAAGTGACATGCAGTAGTTGGTACACTTATGTGTCCCAACTCCAGGGAGCTGGGAATAGTGTATTTCCCACAGGCTTCACCTATGGAGTTTTTGCCCTGTGGAATGTGGCAATTTTCCATGCTCTTCCTATTGAGTTTTTCTTTGATGGTTGTTGCGTTGGGCAAGTACAGGCCTAACTTATATCATCTATAGCTCTTTCTTGTGTCCTGTCGTATTCACACTCCCCAAGTAACAAGTGGGTGGACTTAACCTATGGGTTAACACCAGGCATACGGCTTGCCTTTATTATGCTAAAAGACATGTATCAGCCCCAATTCAGATGCGTCACTGGTATAAGCTACATAAATGCATGCAATAAATCAGCATGGAAGTTTGGCTTGGGCTCCGACAAGGTCACTGGAATGGGCTACCAAGGCTATCTTCTCCCACATCAGCAGCAGGTCTCTTTCTTAAACTTACATCTGCATATATCCATACATAGATATATCTGTTCATACAGCTAATTTGCTTTCTAAGTCCAGAGTATCTCATACTTTCTGCAAGTACAGTAAAGAGATTTGTCCTGGTAGGAACTTTGTTTTTTATAGTTCTGGCTCTTGGTGCCCCTGGGAGGCAAGAAGAGAGTTTGAGATCAGGACTGCTCCAGGCTGGAGCACCTCTCCTATGAGGACAGGCTGAGAGAGTTGGGCTTGTTCAGCCCGGAGAAGAGAAGGCTCCGGGGAGATCTAATTGCGGCTTACCAGTACCTGAGAGGGGCCTACAGGAAAGCTGGTGAGGGACTGGTTATCATTGAGTGTAGTGACAGGACAAGGGGTAATGGGTTTAAACTAAAAGAGGGTAAATTTAGATTAGAGGTTAGAAAGAAATTCTTTACTGTGAGAGTGGTGAGGCACTGGAACAGGTTGCCCAGAGAAGTTGTGGATGCCCCACCCCTGGCAGTGTTCAAGGCCAGGTTGGATGGGGCTTTGGGCAACGTGGTCTAGTGGAGGGTGTCCCTGCCCGTAGCAGTGGGGTTTTGAACTAGATGATCTTTGAGGTCCCTTCCAACCCAAACCATTCTATGGCATTTGGTACTGCAGCCCAGCTGACATCAGATGGGTTACGCTGACAGTGCAGTCTCGCAAGAGACTGCTACTTCTCACTCCAGAGAAGTGACACAGACAATCCTGTAACTGACGAGGGCAGAAATGCAGCAGCCACTCATGTTTTGGAAGCAACAGTTTGGGAGTTCTTTGTCTTTTTTCCCCTTGTTCTCAGTGGGATAAGAAAATATACAGGACTGCCCTCAAAAGTTTAGTTACAGAAAAAAAGGAAAAAACTTCATAGAAAAGGACTCTTCATTCTCAGGAAAAGGAGATGTAAAGATTAATCTTGTGTACCTGCAGGACCCCATAAATACACTTCTCATGGATATCTAGCACTCCTAATATAGCACCTGGCTTTGCTAAAGGGCTCATGGAACAAACTGCTGCTGTAAGTAAAAACTGAGCAACTAGTCTTGACTGCTCTTATTTTTAGCAGGATGTTCCAGCAGTTGATATAGTGCCACATCATCAGCTTTTTGATTACACTAGCAGTCTCAGTCTAGAAGAGATATTAACAGATATTCATCTGGCCCTGCAGACAGACAGTCATCCTGCTGCTTCTTCATGTGAGAGGAAGAGATGGTGGGTAGGCTAGCCTGGGGCTGATTAAAATCCCTCAAAGAGTGTTTTGCCTTGTGGCTCCATCAAGGGCAGGATTGCTGTGTCTACACTTAACAGAAGGCTTCAGAATCAAACAAGAGCCTTCAGGTACAGAAGCTGTTATACCTGGGGTGAGAGCTCAGGTACATCCCCTCATGTCATAGTTTTTAGTGTCAAGATCATAGAGAGGTCTTGCTTTAACATGACTAACAGGCCTAGATGGTCACAGACCAGTGATCCACAGAAGTATAAACAAACCATGAATAAAACTAGAGCACAAAGGTGTAAATATAAATGTCCTTGTTGGTTTATTGTTCTTTGTATGTAAGAAGCTTTATTGTACAACTTACACAACTTTAAAATGGAAAATGGTTAAAAATGTTTACAAAAAAGCATGTTCTTAGAAAATTATGCTAGCAAAAACATTGGGAGGAGGGAAGCAAAAAATCTTCAGTTCAGTGTGCAAACATTTTATAAAAATAGAAATACTAACTCTACAGGTAGCATTTCATGATAAATTACTTAAATAGCGTATCTACACAATTATGTGATTAACTATTACAATGGCAACAAGAAAAATAATTTATAAAAATACAAGCAATGGTATACAAGATGACAGGAAAAAATATAACACAACATTAGAAATTGTATTTGACATTTGTCTTTTCCAATGCCATTTCCTTACTGGGAATACATTTTCTGCAAAGAAATTTTGACTATGTACAGCATTAACTTTTTAGTACTACAGTAGCTTTAAACTTTGTTAGACATTTGAACTCTGCTTAATCCAAAGGTTTTTCTCAGTCACACAACAATGAGGTAATATTTGTACGTAAAACTTTCACTGTGTTCATTTCTTTTCCTTTTTTGAAAGGACAAGGAAATAGTATAAGGATGCTGCCCCTTCTATCGGGGAAAAACAGTCTTCTGTTAATGTACATCAAGCCCTTTCCCTCTTCTGCAAGGAGCTCCTGGAATTTTGTCTAGTCTGTGACAAATTCCTTCTGTAGCTGCACACTGCTAATTACAATAACCATTCAAATGGGCACACTAATTACTGACTGCCATCATCGTGTCTCCCTCCCTCACCTCTCCACATGGGAGACAGGAACCGCTACCATCTAAAGGGACTCGAGCCGTAGCTCGGCAGATCAGTTGCCTACCAACTGCCTTGCACAAAGGAAGGAAAAGCCAACACTGAGCTCAGACTGAGAAAAACAAACATCCCATTCCCCACCCCGCCACTTTTCCCTGCGCCTCAAAGCCTTTATGGGAAAAATTGCTCTTTGTAACAAATACATCGCCACTATCTGCTCCAGACAAGAATTTTTTTTTCTTTCAACTAAACCCCCTCTAGTTTCAATAGAGAACAGAGTTAATAAATAATCTGTATTTACAATCTTACAGTCATGAAGACTTGTAACAATGATTAGGTGGATAGTCTTGACGCATTTCTTGTTGTTTTAATCAATAATCCCTCAGTCATTATAACATTAAGGATAGGTAAAAATAAATATTTTACAATTTCAGTACTTTATCTACAGGCCCCTTCCCCTCCAAAGAAGCAGGGGGTTTAAAGCCTCTATGGCATGTAGAAAAGGAATGTTTTCATTACTATTGTTTTTGTGCCTTTTTAACCATAAGAAGTGAAGCACATGCTGGTTTCCTGAAGGACAGCACAGTGCTAGCTGAGATGGCAGTGCTTTCTGGCACCATATCTGAAAAAACATTTAGAAGTAAGAAAGATCTGCATCTAATCAGGAAAAAACAGAGTCTAATTGTAAATCCCAGTTCTCCCAAAGCTGGTGTCATCCAGTGTGCCAGTTTTCATCCTTTTTTCCCCCCTCCCACCATGAAAATCAGTTTTAGAATATCTGTTTCACCATGTGTAGTAGAGCAGCTGATCTAACTCACCACAAGTAAAAGGCTGTGTTTTCATTTGAAAGATATGATGTAAAATGATAATCATTTCTCCAAATTAAACAGATGTAAACCAAGGTAGCGCAGCGCTCGTTAAAAAGATTCTTCTCCCCATAAAGAAAAAAGACTTAGAGTTCACCCTCCCACCCAAAAACCCTTCCCCCCCCCACAATGAAAGGTCTTCAGTTTAAGTAGTCCACAGCACATCCAAAGATGTTCTTTTTACAAAATGCTACTCCATGGGACCTCCAGTTAGAGAGGCAGTGACACCACACTGTGATAAACAGCAAACAAATGTCTTTCCTACTGAAAGAAGTGTGCTTGTTCAGTGAAGACAATTCTCATTTGCAAGACACATTTGTTTCCTTCCACTTCAGCAGAGGTCAGATACCAAGTATGTTCTCACTTTCATTCTCTCAAAAGCATTCTCTTGAGGCAGGTCATGTGTTTCGAGTCCACATTTATGCAGAAAGAAGAAAGGAAGGAATAATATAATGGTCCCAGGATTTGTAAGGCTAAACGTTTCAGAAGGTGCAATACCAGCATTTTTAAATAGTCTCTGGATCCAATAACCTTGCGATTATGGATCTGTAAAAAAGAAAAAAAATTAAGATATTTAAATACTTTGTGTATTACATGTGATTATGTCTTAGACTTTAATCCCTAGACACATTTGTAAAGAACGTATTGGTAAAGAAAACTGGAAGTGCTCAGGTACTTTGAGTTAGACTTCAGAATCTAATCTAGGTAAATTGTGACTTCATTATGTAATGGTTAAGAAGGCCAGGGCACCTGGAACTAGTCATATGCACTTATCTCCACTGAACTGCAAGACTGCCATGTATGGACAACCTTCTACTTTTGGCTTGCTTTTAAGCACATGAGTTTTTTTGCATGTCAGACACTAATTTCTTACTTGAAGTCAATATTTTGCATTTTCACCTTGACTTTCTCAGCCATATTGATTCATTCCAGTCAGCGTTTTAAAAGACATTCAAGATAATATTTCATATCTTGAAATTAACCTGGATTTCTGATTTTTTTATCCTGAAGTAACAGGATAGAAATATACTTAGATTTTATACATTTAAGCTCCTAACTGTGAAGAGTTCATTAAGAAGGTGTCCTGTTTCTGCCTGCAGATCTCACTTAAGATCAAGATGTGAAAGATCATCTTGATCCATTCTTTTTCTTGAGAGCAGTTTTCTTGAACCAATTAATTTATATAGGATCTCTTAAATACAAAATATCTTCCCTTACCTCTGCATTCATATTTAAGATCTGAAAAGAACACCATTTCTTGAGAGAAGACAAATAATCCTAGCCGACCACCAGCATAGGTTTTATCATAGATTGGTCCTGAGTCTGCCATGATTTTCTTCCCTTCATACATTACAACCCTACAAAGAGACAATAGGTCAGTTATATTTGACAAGCTTCTGTTAGGTTCATCTTTACAGATACCCACTTTCCTTGTGATAATTATTTAAGAGAAAAGGGTGATGCTCACCTGATGTAACCAGTCTTTGGCCTATGGCTAAGACGCCATCTGTATGCAGTGAAGTCTTTCCAGCCTATGTGACGAGGGTCATGCCACAAAGTTCTCACCTACAGAAGAATGGGGTTTTTTTATTAACCAAAGGCCTGAGATAACACAGCCATTATTTTGGCATGAAGGTGCCTTGATGATCATCATTATGGACTAGGAAAGGCTTAAAGTCAGTCATTAGGCTCTCTAATGGGGTCTTTTGAAATCAACTGCATTTAAGTTCACTTATTTATATATAAATAGGAAACTACACCACCACTCCAGAAACAATTGATTCACTGCTGCCGGAAAGACTGTCTGCAGCATACAATCCTGTTAATTTTATACACTATTTTGCATGATTGGGAATAATTAAAGTTATTGGTCTTTGCCAAGACAACTATGCCATTCTGATCAGCATGTGCAGACCCCCGTAAATGTTTAAGTTGTTGGAAGAACAGCCTGCCTTACAGTGCAGAAGAGTAAGTTATCAAAGTGCCACACTTACCTGGCCAGGAGTGTTTCCTGTGTGCCACAGAGCATTACGAAGGTGTTCTCCTGGGCCAGTGGTAGAATTCACAACTTTGATGGAGAGACCTGAGTAGCCTTGAGCTTTGGTTGGTGTGGAGTCCCAATAAGACTGGGTGATCTGCTTCCACATGACAACATAGAAACGACTGCTAGATTGGTAGCCAAATACAAAGCCAGCATAATCATCATCCCTTTCTGTATTGATGAAGAAGGTGCCACTGAAGTCCACAGCATTGAATTCATCAAAACCTATGGGGCATTAAAGGAAAAGGTTTTAGGTGCTGCTCTTCTACAGTTTGTAAACAATTTCTTACTAGTTTCTCTGATTCTCCTCTTCCTCCTTTCCCTCCCACCTCCAACCAAAACCAAGAAACAGCATTAACTCCTATTAGAGTTTAAATTTTCCACTTACCAACTGCAAGGCCAGGGTCACAGTTGACTGTCTGAACCAGTTCTTTACCCTGGTGACGAACAACCCAGTTTGGATCATTTTGGGATGTTCCTTTGGGATCCAGGGGAATCATCTGAAATCTTCGGAAATCAGTCTCGCTAATGTCCACATTTTCAGGGCAGATATCATCAATGTCTGGCACACTGTCTTGGTCAAAGTCATCTTTGCAAGCATCTCCACGTCCATCACCTGCAGGACAAAGTAATTTCACCATTAGATCAACTATTGTTTTTGCTTCTGAGTCCTACAACTTGGAGTTGAAACCTTAATTGCACATCTGACTGCCCAGGTACTGCTGGCAGACACACTGCAGAAGCCACAACAGCTACTAAGTGCCCGTTCACTCCAGTCTGATAGTGACTTAGGAATAAGTTGAAAGTGTGCTCATTACTTGAGGAGCACTTAACAGTACAGCCATTCTATCTTTTTGTTACTTGGAAGTTTTGCCCAACCCTAAACAGTGTGGGAAAAATAGCATCAAGCTATTGGAAGATATTCTTAAAATGGTTACATGATACTGGCCATCTTACCATCAGAATCAGCTTGATCTGGGTTGGCAACCAATCTGCAGTTATCTTTGTCATCAGGAATGCCATCGTTGTCATCATCATGGTCACAGGCATCACCTTTTCCATCCTTGTCATGGTCAGCTTGATTGGCATTGGGCACATAGGGGCAGTTATCAAGATTATTTTGATGGCCATCTTCATCTATGTCCTGGTTGTTGTCACACTGATCACCTATGCGGTCAGAATCAGTGTCTTCCTGGAGAAGAGAAAATAAGAGAAGATTTTAAAAAGCCACTTTAAAAAAGCCTGAAATAGGGATTTCTGCTTGCTTTAGCAAGAGCTAAGATGGATGTAGTCACGTATTAGGATTACTACATGCTTACTGAAAGCTGCACGTGTTAACTGCTTTTGGGATGCTTTAGTGTTGCCCTAGTTTTAATTTGAATCTACAGCATCAGAAAGCTGCGTGGTCATCAGCTTTTCTTCTCCTGTCACCCCTGAGGCTGCCTGAAGGCATACTCTAGTAGCCTTGTCAACACTGGTTGATGACCCTGGTGTTGGTGTAAACAGAGGGCATACTGCACAGTTCAAATAGCTCCTAATTCTGCCATTCAAAATCTAATACCTCTGCTCCTAGACATCGATTAGAAAAGTGTTTGAAAAACCATTAGAGTCTTATATTAAGATTTCAAAGTGTTAAGAGAAACATTGCCTGAAAGGCACTTTCCACCCTCAGGTGGGGAAGTACTAAGGTAAGCAACAAAGACTAAGAAATTTATTATCTGTTTAAGTCCTTCAAGTAATGCTGCTTTTAGGCTACATGACCACACCACGCTAGATTCCACTGATTTGCAACGGCTTTTCTAACCCTTCAAACATTCCAGTTATGTCCCTGAAGCTATTAAACTTACAGCCTTCTACATACTACAGGACAGCAGAGGCTTTATCTACTTCTGCCTTCAAACATTTTTTAACCAGTAAGTTGTGTGAAAGGCTGGATCCCCCTAGATTTTTTATGGAGGGGAATTTTAAGAGTGTCAGAATATGCCTTTTCCTTAGACAAAAGCAACCTGCACCACCTTCAACTTACTGGTAGAAGAGTTATTTTTAGAAATACAGCTGTTTAAAACCTAAAGATTGAAGGCCAACTTTGTGTTTAAGTGAACACAGCACTACAGACTATGATGAGGGTAGTTCCTACCTACCTATATTTCATATAATGCTCCCAGGAATTTTGTACCCTTACTATAAGGATCACTGCAACTGACAAACCTAATAAAAAGTTTAGGAGATGAGTACATGCAGTAGTCTCATATCTTCACTCCAGTTACTTTTCAGAAAATACCTAGCAGCTGTTTGAACTGTGAGGGCACATTATTAATTTTCCAAATGGTGCCTTTATCAAATAACAATGATTTGTGACAAGTCAAATTTAAGCTGTAACTTGTTGTTCAAATGTTTTCTGCAATACACAACATGATATATTTTTTGTAGTACCAGTCTTCTATTTATAATAGAAATCCCCTACCTGGTCAGGATTGTGTTCCAGTGGACAGTTATCACACTGATCTCCAACACCATCCAAGTCTGTATCCCTCTGGTCTACATTGTAGACATATTGGCAGTTGTCCCTTTCGTTAAGGACCCCTGCAAAATTAAGGAGAGTTCATGAATGAAAGTCAGACATCTATACATTGCAAAGGACTGTATAAAGCCACCTCACGCTTCATAAGTTTTTAAAAGCATTTTGAGCAGCATTTGAAAGCTTTGAAGCTTAACTCATCACTGCCTCTGCCACACACTTCTGTTCCTACTGCCTTTAGAAGTAGAGCTAGAATTTAACTGTACCAAAGTGTGTATATTTCAAAGTGAACTTCCATTAGCTGTAATGGTTACTTTAGTAGTCTGTATGTCCTGAAACCACCAGAGGAGAATTTTTGTGTGTTCAGGGATGAAATTCTGGTAGAAATCAGTGGTACATTGGATCAACCTGTGATTAGAAAACCATCTAAAGGAGTGATTAGTGGCCACCTACCATCTCCATCAATATCTACTGCACATGCGTCTCCTTCTCCATTGTTGTCAGTGTCAGTTTGATCAGGGTTGTGATTGTAGGGGCAGTTATCACAGCGGTCACCAACATCATCCCTGTCATAGTCATACTGCTGTGGGTTGTAGATGAACGGACAGTTGTCCTGCAAGAGCAAGAAAGATGTCAAGCTTTGAAGAGTCAAATTAAATGTTTAACCAGATTCTGCTTATACCACTATATGAAGGGAGAAAAGAGGCAGGGAAACAGTAAAAAAAACAGAATGCTTCTATCTTAAAACACCCCATTGCTTGCATGAGCGTAGGAATAGCTGAATAAAAGAAAGAGATTCCCTTCCAAAGCTCAACCAGAAGCAGAAAGTTTGTCTGCATAGTTACGCATACCTAAAGGTTTCTAGGATAGCTATCAGAGCCAGCAATTTCCTATGGTCCTCTCAGGTTAAGCTCAGAAGCTAGACCCCAGCCTTAGGAAGGGAAATGGGAGAGTGACATTCTCAAAGGCTGTTCTTTTGTGTTATCTTACCCGGTCATCAGGAATACCATCATCATCGTCATCGTTGTCACAGGCATCACCAATACCATCCTTATCGTAGTCTTCCTGCCCAGAGTTAGGCAGATTAGGGCAGTTATCCTAGAAAGGAGAAAGTACACAGATGTGTTTACTCCAGGCATGATTACAATAAGGATTTTAACAGGTAAGATGTAAAATTAGGCAAAAATCATAATGCCTCAATCAGGTAGGTGTTATCTTACTGCAATTCTCTCAGTTTTAGCTAGTCATTACTATGAGGATAAGTCTTGGAAAGCCATAGTTCAAGTAATTTTTAAAACAAAGATTTAGCTATTTTTGAGAATCTTACTCTTTCCTCCCCTGGAGATAGATATCTGTCAGAGCAAAGCTAGTATAGGTATAGCCTAAACCAGAGTCTTCTTAGAAGATTTATAACAAATGTTTATTATAATTGTGTCAGGCTTCATTTTTTCCCCCATATTGCAGGAATATCTAAAGAAACAGCAAGAGCCTCCTAAAAATATTTTGACAGTAGTGTCCCTTCACAAAGGGGTATTTTACCAGTTGCATTTACAGAGAGGGTAGTTTAATAGCTCTAATTAGATAGAGACTTGTTTTTTACCTCACACCTAACATTTTGTATGTTTATCAGATAGGCTGTTATAATGGTAGATGGGAAAACAGGATAAGCTTACTTTTTTACAGTGGTAAGTGGCATTGGCAACACAAACAAGGTTCTCATTTGGCCACCCATCCAAGTCAGTATCTTCTCCACAGATTATGCCATTGCCAGCATAGCCTGGTTTACATTCACAACGATACATAGGGTCACTGAAGTGGCCAAGGTAATTGCATTTGGCATTCTTGTTGCAGTCATGTGTTCCATCTGTGCATGGATTACGTGGCTTGCAGACCTAGAAGGCCACACAGAAATTAAATCCAGTGGAAAACATTTTTATCCCTCATTTTCCCCCCAGATATTCAAATAAAATATAGAGAATATATTCTTGTTTTGATCAGAGATCCTTCAATCAGACAAAAGAGAACAGGCTTATACGTTACTTTCTTCTACTCCCTAACTCCAGTAGCAGTCTTAGCACTAATTATTTTTCTTGCTCAAACCTTATTCATTTGAAAATGAAATCAAGCACTAAAATATCTGTAAGGCACATATTGTTGCATCATAAGTGAATACTGATTAAATTACTCTCCTAAAATTACATATAACATCTCCTCAGCCATGGAGGGTTCAGAACAGTGATTTTTAAAACTCATTTTGAACTCCAATAGAAATTGCTTAATATCCCTCTAGTTCTGAATCAGAGAGGATGGTGTTTTATTAAATGTACCAAGTCCTCCTTCCCTGAAATGCATAGGTGCTTTCTGTTTAGAAGCTTTGTGAGACTTCATAACCCAGAACAGTTCTCAGGTTGACAATACCTGCTTGTTAGCCATGGCATCTTCAACACTGCGACCAAATGGCTGTGTGCCAGTGAAACGTGGTGGACAAGGCAGACAGTTGTACCCAGGTTCAGTATTCTCACACCTGTGCACCCCGTTGAAGACAAAGCAGGCATCAGGAACCTCTTTGCACTGGAATACAAGAGTTTGAGATAAAGAACAACAGTTAGCATTGTAAGAGACTGGGATTTTATTCTCCCTTCCCACTTTCTTTCACTCCCTTTCAAGGAATAAACTCTCATCTTCTTACCTCATCAATATCTTGGCAGTGGACACCATCACCATGGTAGCCAGCAGGACAGGCACCACACTTCCAGGAACCATCTGGGGAGCTGGTACACGTAGTCCCCGCAAAGCAGGGATTGGACAGACACCCATCTGAGAAACAAATGAGAAAGCATTAAGCTGAGGGATGCTTACTGTGCTGCTACACTCCTGTATTTGGCTGATGTGCCAGTTTAAGATCTGAGTACTGGTGTTTTACAGACATATGTCAATTTTAATTAGTATTTTCAAGATTGCCCACAACCTTCAGATGTTTATGGTAAAATGGATACTTACCAATTGGACAGTCCTGTTTGTTGCAGACTTGAGTCCCTCTAGCTTCACCTACGCAAGTCTTCCCACCATACTGAGGCTCAGGATTATTGCAGAGACGGCTACGTTTTTGAAGTCCTCCTCCACATGTCACTGTGCAAGCATCCCATGGAGACCATGGTCCCCAGTTGCCATTAACTAAAGGGAGATAGAAGACATGTATAGCTTGAAAAATCAGTGGTACAACTACTGACTAAGCACTGTTACTTTTGTAGTGAGAGCACTTCAGACATTGTTCAGACATAAGTGACAGAATTAATGGACTCCATGGAAGAGCCACAGAAAACAGTTTAGTTTCATCTGAAACTAACTTCTGAGGTTTTACCTAGCCCACCTCTAATTTTAAAGAGAGGATTACTAGAAATAGATTATGCAGCAATTACTCAGGAAGTTCTGTTTAAGCTACTTAATAGTAGTTACCATCTGGGCACACTTACTTGGGCAAGGATCTTTCTGGCAGGGTTTGTTTTCTCTTGCCTCACCCTCACAAGGTTTGCCATTCAGCTGCGGTACTGGAGAGTTGCAGAGACGAATTCTTGTGATGATGCCCGTGCCACAAGTGACAGAACACGATGACCATGGTGACCAGTGACTCCAGCCACCATCCTGTTTAACTACAGGAGAGAGACGTCTGTTATTAATGGTTTCTGAAGAATAGACTTCAGCCACACAGCAGCTAGGACATAGCCAGTACCAGAACTGTACTAAGACTCCATATATATTGGACAGCCTCAGCACTGTCATAGATCAAGTTGTTTTGTTACTAGAGAAATTGCATACCTAAACTGGCCTCAAATTCTGCCCTGGAAGCAGTGCTGAGACATGGCTATTTACTGCATTAACTCCCTCCTCCCTTTTACCTGATTAATGTAAGTCCTTAAAGCTAGAAGCCAAAGCTCCATCCCAGTGACAGAGATAGAAGAGATACATGGTAGTCTTTGCTGTAAACATTAAGCCAATAAAAGTATCTGTGTTTTATTACCAGCATGATTAGTTTACTTACATCTCTTATCGCACTCCTGAAGGTGGCAAGTCCTAGTCTGTACAGACGACCCCTCACAACGGTTATTGAGACTGTCACAGGATCGCCCTCTCTGCTGAATCCCATTCCCACAGGTCACAGAGCATGAAGTCCATTCAGACCAAGGAGACCATCCATCATCTGCATAGTCACTAGCTGCAGAGGGATACAGCTCTGAATAAGACTCTAGGTATGTGTTTTGCCATAGTATTTTCTCCCACCCCCCTCTCCGCAAAAAAAAGAGACACAATTATCCTCAAAAGCCACATGCATCTTCCTCTCTTGTACAAGACAAAGGCCATGAATTCAAGTGTTTCAGTGCTCACATGCATCACCTAAGTCATTAACCTCAGAGAGGCATTCAGGCTAACCTTACTCCAGTAGCACCAGGTTATATGTAGCTGTGGTATGCTTTAGAGCAGCATGTGTCAGCTAAATGAAGCCAGCTGCTATAGAAGTGTGAAGGTATTAAGTACTTACGCCAACATCGGGGGCAGCACTCCCCATCAGGCACAGTGGCATTGGAACAAGGCATCAGAGGACAAGACACTTTCCGGCATATAGTGGCAGAGTTCTATAAAGAATTGTGAGAATTGCAATAAGCAAGTGGAATATAAACAACGTATAGAGTCTGGCTGAATGATAAAGAGATCTTTTCTGCAGCACTTAAAGACTCAGTAGCACATCTAAAGCAGAGACCCTTGTATTTAGAGCTAATACAACCCCAGGGTAGTCCCAGGTGTTTTTAGTCAAACTTCATCTCATTCCCATTCTCACCCTTTATTTTTCAGTCAAGAGCAGAAGTACTTTGGTTTTGCAGAAGTTAATCAAGAGTAGCTACCAGATACTGGCTAGAGTAGAAGACTATCACGTGATACCTAAAGTATAAGGTCAGACTTCAAGGGAATGAAACAAGAATGAGAAACCAACTTTCTTTTCAGTTAATATGGATTTAAGCTGATTATATGGTAAAGATAAAATGAGTTTAGTGGACTCTGCTCAAGAGCCATGAAATCTATAACATATACTTAGACATCTTTGATCTTTAAGCCAAGCAGGCAGGGTAAGAACACCCACCTCCAATCTCAGTGCTAAAGGGCAGCCTATAGTTTTGCTTCTTGAAGGTAGCAGCTCGGTCAGAAGAATTCTCATGATTACTATTTTAATGTTCCCAAGCAAATGACTACACTAAGGCAGTTACAGCTAAAATTGACTAAGAGGGTTGGTAGGAAAGAGGTAAATGCAGAAGTCACAGTATCATTTGCTGACTACAAGACAAAAGAGGTAGACCTATAGATGCAGAATGTGGTGAGATGGCTTGGACTGCACACGTGCAAGTACTCAGCCTTTAGTTTCTGAACAGAGGCAGGCTAGTTAACTCTTTGGTAGACTAGTACTCCAAGATATTTTTGTTAAAGTATACTTATAGTTAAAAGGGAACAAGCAATGAGTTTAAAGAAACTCTGAAACTGTATGTTTTTGTGTACTTTTATGACATTCCACAGAAGCAGAACACAAAGCATAAATATCTTGCCAGGTGACCCTGGGATTTAAACAGCTAAACTGAAATCTCAAAGGGATTGCTGTCTATATAATTTGTACCAGCTAGTAGGACACAGCTAGATAAATATTTGTTAGATAAATAAAAACCCCATAAGTTTGCTAAGAGCCTTTACAGAGTACTAGAATGTCTTTTTGTACTAAGGCAGCAGAAGGTTCAGCAAGGACAGAAGGTGGATCTTAAGTATTCCAGGGAGCAAAGCTGATAGCACCAATAGTACTATAAATTTGTTCTGACTTAGTTTACTCATGGACTTTGGTAAAGAATAAAGGCATTCCCCAAATGAAAGAACTGAAAGTGTGTTAACAGCTGTATCAGAGTGATGTTTTGTATAATTTTCTAAAATACTGCTGTTGTAACACTGTATGAAACCTGTACTTACACTGTTGTATGACAAGTTCTGTGTAGGATTCATGCTTTCTAACAAGGAATGTCATTTAGACATATCTGTTAATTTCAACTCATGAATTTATATAGAGGATTTATGAATGTGAGGAATCTTACCTGGCAGGTACATTCAGTGCAGCTGTCAATAGTCCACTCCTCTTTATTTTTGTGCAAGATGCCATTATGAATACATACTCCAGGAGTGATCTGGACCACTTTGGCAATCAGTTCATTTTCTTCAGTCTTAAGGGGGGAGCAGGGGAGAGAAGCAGAGAGAAGGTGCTTAGAAGTTAATACAGAACACACCCTTTTCCACCAAAGTCATAAAGTTATTACTGTTCATCCAGGCTGTTAAAGGGCAGGTTGTAATTCATTCACTAAATGCCAGTTAATGAGAGGTACCATGAATTTAACCAACACTCACCACTTTGCGAACTCTGTCTTGAAGTGTTGTAACCATGGACCGGAGCCCTTGCAGTTCCACAAACATATTTGTTAGTTCATCACAGGAAAAACCACAGACTGCTTGGATGTCCTTCGTTTTATGGCCAATGTAATTAGTGCGGATAGCTGGGCTAGAACCATTGATGGGGTTGTCCAAAGTAATGATTGCACTAGTGGCTAAGAGACAAAAAACCCAAATCACACATAAATGCATTTTTTTCCAGGTGCATTTATCATTCCAGGGTAACACCTGCTAAACAGCTGTCACCAGATTCATTAGGGTGCCTGCAGAAATATAATCTTATTTCTTATGCAACATGGATTTGCATGTCAGCATACTTCTGAGTTGTGTTTCAACTTGTCTTTCGAACGTAATGAGGAATTTTTAATAGGTCATTGGATTCGGAAGATTGCAAACTTACAGCTGGAGCAGCCTTTGTTCCTCAGGATAGTTTCCAGAGTTGTTCCAAACACAAACCGCACATTCTGCAGCAGTCCCTGTGGACAGAAGAAGAATTACAGCTACTTGCAGTGACTGCTAGGGAAAGAAGTACAACTTGCATGGAGAGGGCTTGTAGGCACTTAAGGTCACATAAGATCATTAAGAGTAATGTCATGACAGCCAGATGGAAAGTGAAACATGATAAAAAGCCCTGCTGCCTAACATTCTTATCCTTGATCACAAGGACCTGGTAACTCTCCAGGCAGGAAGGAAAAAACCCATGAATTTCTGAATCTTCTTATATAAGAACCTGAGCAATAAAACTGCAACTACCTGTTTGGAAGCTTCAGGGCCTTCTTAGTGCTGCAGAAAGTTCTATCCCTGCAAGTCTAATGCTTCAGCCTTCAAACTCCATTGTTAAAGTTTAGTAGCTTTAGAGGTGGTCCATATCAGATGTACACAAACTAGTCAGTGGTGGAACCCTTTCTCCCTGTAACCTATGTCTTTGTAGCTATCTAGACTGGTTGAGTAGCAAATGAACCTTCAAGGCAAATGACTGAAAATACTAGCCAAAGACACAAGTGAAAGTCTTACCTGGAAGTTGTCATTGACTCCCCCTTTGGCAATACGGAGCCTGGCACTGCTGGCCAGGTCCCTAGTGAAGATGTTCTGGATGGGGATGTCTAGTTCAGCATTCTCCATTTTCTCACACCCCACATAGAGCTGAGCCCGGTCCTCCTGCACAAACAGGGTGATATTCTTCCAATGTCCTGTAGCTAGCAAGGCGTCCTCTACTGACACTAACTGCTGCTTGCCATCACCAGAAAGGCTCAGGTCCAGGGTGCCTGCCTTGCCATTTGATACTAGACTGAAGACATGACCAGAGCCGTCTTTCTGTTCCACGGACAGCAGCGTGCCTCTGCTCTTCTTGGCTTGCCGGAGGGTTGCAAGGAGAATGAAGCCCTTCTCAGCATGGATGGCATCTAATAAGTCTTGGAACTTGGAGTCAGGGACAGCAGGGATGCGACTGGCATCTTCAATGCGGTAAGCAGGGCTGGAGGATTCTGGTCCCTTCACCAGGTGCACCCCGGGTGCCCGGCGCCCAGCTCCCTTCCGAATGAAGCCGATGAGTTCAAAGAGATCGAAGACACTGTTATCATCACTTCGGGACTCTGCAGAGAGATCAGAACAAGCATCATGAGCAAGGGACAAGAAGAGGCTGAGTAGCTGCATATCTCCCAGGATTGCTTAACATACGGGCTCATGGCGCATATCGTGCCCAGCACAGCACCTCACATTAGAGCACAGACAGCAGCTGCGACAGTATGGCGGTCCCACCGGGAGCTGCCGTGTGGCAGTACATGTGCATTCTTGTACAGGAGCCAGCCGGCACAGGAGTGCCAGGTACCTGCTGACTGACACACAAAGGTAGCAGCCGTTCTGGCACCTCATTAGACTCTAGCAGAGGAGAAATAGACACAGAAGTCCAGACTGCAATGTTCCTATGCTAGGATACAGCAAAGTGAGCTTGTTTAGGGTGACAGCAAGCACAGCAGCAGCTTCTCTACAGCACCACAGCAACAGCCTACCTACCCCATCCCTTCTTCAGCCAGTTGCTACATCATGTTCCTATTTTCCACTGCCCAGAGATAGACAACCTATACTCTCAGGTCCTGGAGACTCTGCGCTTCTACTACTGAAGGTTACACAAATTCCACACCAGAGAGTTTCCCATTCCCAACTAGCTGATGCTCAGGGTAAGAAATTTTTGCTCATTGAAAGCTTTGGAGCTTTTCACCACCAAACACGATTACAGCTGTCTACACAGACACCAAGAAGTGGTTTTCGGGTTTTGGGTTTTTTTTTTTTCCCCTTCCCCAACCACTCTGAGTACCAAACCTGCCGGCTCCAGAAGACACAGCCGGTCTTACCTGCAGCGCGCTTGCCTTCCGAGACACTGAGCATGAGGAGCAGGAAGAGAACAGTCGTTGGCCCCATGGCAAAGGTCTGTCTCTCAACCACCCTGGGGACAGTCACAGGGAAGAAGGTCACCGCGCTGCCGTCGCACCCAGGACCCACCGCCCACCGCACCGGGACACCAGCGGCTCCCGAGGCTCCCCGGAGGCAGGAAAGCTGCGCGGCGGGAGGCAGCGGGGACAGGGCAGGTGCCCCCCGCCGCCCTCGGAGGGCACAGCGAGCTCGGCGGGAGCCGCTTCAGCACTTACCTCCGGGGAAAGCGATCCGTGCGGCCAGAGCCGGCCTCCCGCACCTACGGGCACCGGCTACTAATATCCTCGGGCAGCCCTTGACTGTCCCGGCGAGAGAGGGCGAACGGCGGCGCCTGGTCGGGGCTCTCAGAGCGGCGGGTTCCGGACGAGGCGGCGGGAGCGGCGCTGCCGGGACACTGCGGGCGCCGGGCGCCGCGCGCGCCTTTAAAGGGTGGCTCGCATTCCTCGGCGCGCGGCGGGCCAATCAGCGGCGGCGGGGCAGGAAGCGGGAGGCGGGAGCCGGGTGGCTGCGGGGCCAGAGACAACTTTCCACAGGGGCCGGGGCTGGGGGGCGGGTCCGCTGCCGCCGCCGCCGCCGCCGCCGCCGCCGTCCCCCGCCGGCCGGGGCAGCGGGCGGCCGCTCCGCCGCTCCTCACGGGCGGCCACTTGGGGGCGCCCCGCGAGCTCCTACGGCGCTTGTCCTTCAGAGGACCGACCGCCGCTCCTCGGCACCGCGCCGGGCGCGGCGCCGCTGGATCCCTGTCGCCTTCCCCGCCAGCAGCGGGGGGAGCCGCGGCGAGGCCGTCGGGGTCCCTTGTCCCCCGAACCTGTCGTGAACCGCGTCTGGGACCCGTTCCCCGCCGCTCCCCGCCTGTCCCGCTGCCCGCCCGGCATCCCAGCCCTGCCCTCCGGCCCCTCGGCTCCTGGCCGCTCGCACTGAGGGGTATCGCTGTCCCGGCCTCGCCGTGTCGCAAGCCAGCCGCACCCGCTGCGGGCGGCCGGCCGGCACCCCGGGGCAGCGGCTGAGGGGACGCACCCCGCCGCAGGTGTCCGCCGGCGGCCCGCCGGGGACCTAGGGGAGAAACGCCGCTACCTCCGATTGTCTTGAGTCACTTAACGAAAGCAATCTACACTTAATTAACTTAATTCACTTAATGAAAAGCTTCTCTTCCTGACCACTGGTCGCAATACACAGCACACGGGACATTGGGTCCACAAAAGGGGATGTAACGTAAATCCTCGTTAGCTCTTTCTGTCCACCCTTGGAAAGGACACGGGCCTGTCGTGTGGGGGAAGAAAGGGGAACGATGGCGGGGGAGCCTGGCGCCTTCTCCTTCCTGCTCCACTTCTTGTCACTGTAGAAAGGTGCGTGGGGATGACTCTCGGTTAAGGACTTCACTTCAGGAATGAAGTGACTAATGCTGAGAATCTCCCGTAGTGACTTTATTTAATGAACAAAATGACTAACACTACTTCAGCCAAGAATTTCCCATGTAATCCAGACTTCAGGTAAGAGGAAAGCTTTTAAAGGTTAAAAAGGCAGGTTCTCTACGTCATGTCCTACTCTGCATGACCAAAAGTGACTTGAGTGTGTGAAACGGCTTTGAAGTAATCAAATTCCAAAAATGGTTAATTCCTCTGCATTCCCCGGCCTTTGTATGCTTGGCATGTGCTCCCGTGGAAAGCTGAATGTCAGTGAAGAAGGATCTCGTCAGGCAATTGCGTGTGTGGTGAGGGAAAATCGGAGTGAGCTTGGCAACCCTGAGCAGTGACTGAGCTGGACTCTAAACTGAACTGTGTAAAACTCATCAGACAGCCGGACTGGCTAATGTATGAGGAGGCATTACTGCTCTACAGATTATCCCAGGAAATGCCTTGGGAAATTCTTGACCCAAAGAATGAGATAGCTGCAGAATTGTGTATATTAGGGTAAAACCAAAATGATTGTCTGCCCGTTTAACTTAAGAGAGAGAATATACTATCTGAAGTAGGTCTTTTTATTGTATAATGATTCATAGAAGAAAAACCTCAAGTGTCTCAAGATAAAAACTGAGAGAGAAGAGGGCTGATGGTGATGATGAGAGCCCTGCCAGGAAAAAAAAGATATTAGCAAGAGAAAGAGCAAGAAGGAGACACTGCTCCTACCTGGACAGCTTTAATTGCCAGGTAGTTGTAATTCTTAGTGGTCAGCCCACTAAGCTCTTTATATACTAGTGAGTTTCTCTGATGGATTGTCTCATGGAAGCCAGAGGGGCTGCTGCTCATGGAGCCTGGGGTGTTATGATCAAGCTTTTCTTCATGTGGCAGTAAGTGAAGCAAAGGTTAGATCTGAAAGGCAGTGAGAGAACCTCAAAAGTGTTTTTAAATTAAGTGAGGTGATTGGGGCAGGCAATCAGGAACCATCCACTTCAAAATGAAAAATAGTGTCCAAAATTTATCTCTTATTTCATCCGAAGGTGTGTGGATGAATCTGTAATCTTTTATCAGAATACTCCTGCTTGATGAGTATTGTGAGATTTTGTAATTTGGACCCGTCTTTAAATTTTAAAGAATGCCTTCAAAAACATCAATTCAACTTCGAAGTATTTGATTACACCAGAAATACACCACAATGATTGAGGTCAAAATCTGATCCATAATTTTAGCCCATCCTTCACTTCCAGGTTCAAATTCTTACCACTGTGTGTAAACCTAGCTTTGCTGACTTCTGTGGAGCTAATACTGATTTACACTCTTATAGCTGATGCCTGAATTTAACACGTAGCTCTGATCTAGTAGGCAAGAGATTGAAACTTTTAGAGGAATTTACCTGTTGTCATCTGGATGTGTTCAAGAATGTGAGCTCTGTTAAAACTGGTAACCAGGTCTCAGGAGTGCGTGGATGTTTTATGTGATTAATCCATTTTTCACTCTTTTGCCATGAATCCTGGAAACACATCCTTTTCCTTACTTTCTATTGAGTTCAAGGTCCCTTTTTATTTTCATTGATTATTCATTACAGAATATGTTTACAAGTCCAAAGCTTCTTAGTAGTGCTTCATTTGAGACTGTAAAAAAAAGTAATTGGAAAAAAGTAATGGATATACAGTAGGTATCTGCGAGAACATGGGTAATGGTTTCTCTTCTGTGAGTGTAAATGTGGTCTCACTCCATTGCAGTCATTGACTCAGAATTAACTGATATGCTTATGATACCCTCAGAATTCGAATAATTATTTTCTATTGAAATACCATTCACTTAATTGGCGACATACACAGAATTAATTTGGACTCTTGCAGCTACTGTATACAGAATAATGTTGCTTACTATGTAAAGCCTTCAGTGAAAAATGTCATAGCTTTTTATAAACTCTTTATTGACTTGAACAAACAGGCTAATTTTCGGTGGGAGGGGTGGGACCGAAGTATTGATCAGAGTATGGTTTCTGAAGTGCCGATGTTGGAAACAAAAGCTGAGGAAATGTAGAGCTGGATCTTTAACTTGTCTGAGCTCTGTAATAACTCACATTTTATACTAGTTGAGATTATTTTACTCCCTTCTTGCAGTCAGTGTCACTCTCAGCAGAAGGCTGAAGAACAAAGTGAATGCGGTATCGTATCATATCATATCATATCATATCATATCATATCATAGAGTGTTTCATGTCCATAAGCATAATGATAAGGTACAAGAAAGAACAGTAGATCTGCTATGATAATGATATGCAAACTAAAAAAATCAGTCAGTGTTGTTTCAAGTATGGTTTGATTCTAGGGCAAACCACAAAGAAACGCAAAGTTGCTATAATAAAAGAAGTGAACTTTTCTCTAGATAAGACCTTCTGTCTAGAATAATGTTATCCTCTAGCACACAGAAAGAGTTGGGTTTTTTTTTTCAGTTAAAGTTTCATAAATAGAAAAAGAAATCTTCATAACCTATGCTGAAACTGTAATTTAGGGGTAATAGGGCAGACAATGTACATTGGAATGATGTTACTGAAATGCATGGTATTAAAACAATTCACACCAGTTTATCTGATATGTTTTAGTCAGACAGAAGGGAAGTTTTAAAAATATACAATATAGCTTTTTATAAAGTATATGAATATAAACATATATAAAATACCAACTTCATGGCACAGCATTGAAGATACAAAGAGTTAGGTTGTTTATTACTATTATAATTTTAGAATTTAGCAAAGATCTAAAAAAAATTTATGATGCATAAAATTCTTTTGACTTGTTTTTCATGGAATTCAGTTTGCCTACTATCTGAAAGGTAGACTTTTGGTCCAGGTTTGCTGGTTAGGTCATTTGTCTGTTAAATAGAGTCTTCAGAACATCTCATTTATTTTAGGATGATATGAATCCCTTCCTAGAAGTGCTCTGTGTTTCCTAAAGAAACAGCCAGCTAGTTTAGGTTTAGTGGCTAAAGTCAGATGAGAAGGATCTCGCCATTTATGACTTCCTGTGGTGTATCCTCTGTTGGCTTTTATTGTGCTATCAGTAAAGAGGAGACAGGTACCTGTTGGAGGAGTGCAGATGTGAATGCAGGGCACAACCCTTTACCTGTGGGGTGGAATCCAGGACATCATTTGTTGGCAAATCTCTGTCATGTCTGTGAAAGTCACTCTACATAAATTACAGTTACAAAAATATGTTGGTGCATGTGTGCTTGACCAGGATACCCTGCTTATCAGTGTTCTTTCTTTACAGGCATATTCCCTATGCAAACCACGGCTGTAAGCTGCCTGTATACACAAATCAGATGATTGGATATTTTTTGTCTTTGAATTTCTTGCATCAAATGCAGACCTGTTCCCATATCAAAAAATATGTGGGAAATTGCAATGTCTGATTAATGGATAGCTAGCTTATTAGGCTGAGCCTTAACCCCTTAATAAGCAGAGAGATTTGTAACTGAATTTCTTCGGAATTATAATGGATGTGCAGCACATCTGTTTACTATTAGTCAGATTTTGGGGTTGGAAAAGTTACTCCAGTTTGATGAGAAGAATATGCTTTAAAGAAGTTAACTGTAGCGGTAGAATTTTCTTAGAGGAGTTGCATACAGTTTTGTACTCCTGTAATACCAGAGACAAAGTGAAGCCATTCAATAATTTTAAAGCCTTTTTTGCCTAGAAGGAAAAAGAATTTATTTTTTAGAAATTGTTAGAATTTGCAGTATGAAGCAGAAAATACTCCCCCCACTCTGTCTGTGAAACTAAAAAAGTTTACTGTACTTCAAAGTTCCAGTGGGTTTCCTTTGTCTATGAAGGAATAAAGAGGAAAAAAACCTAGTATTCCCTATCAAAAGGCTTTTTCATGTACTTCCTTTGTCATCAGTGGATCAAAGGTAACCTTAGATATAGGCACCTAGTCTCTGCCTCAGTAAGTATTTCTAGTCAGTGAATCATTAGAGCATGTATTCAAATTCAAGCGCATGGTAGAGTTTCCTTGGTTTTAATTAGAATTCAGAGCATACTTGTGGACATGCATTTTGAAATGTTTTGCTCAGCAGAGCTGAGCATAAGTACATATGTTTGTACATTTATATACTGGGACCTTTGATCCAATGAAGTGAATGAAAGCTGCTCATTTGCATCCGTTAGCAGTCCGTGTCCCAGTATGTTTTTGTGTGTTGTGAACAAGCAGCTGCAGAGCTTATATTCCTCTCAACGTAATCACGGATGAAGTAAAAAAGAGACTTAAGTTTATGTTCACCTATCAAACAGAGCATCTCTCATCTCCAGCATTAACTTTGTATTACACAATCAGGCAAGACTTGATTATACACAAGACAGAACATATACATTTTACCACAGCATGAAACCACATTCAAACAAAATGCCATGTCATATACAAACCTTTGTTCTGTTATTTTCTTCTTTTAATTAGGCAGAAGCAATCAATTAATCACGGGTCAAATACAGCACTCTTAATAATGCCATTACTTAATATTGCATTATGTCTTTTAAGCATCAGGGAAAAAGGCATTGAAAGATGTGTGCAATACATAGCTGGGTGTTGCTGGCAGTCATGTGGTAAAGAAAGTGAATAACATATATATTAAAAAAGGACTGTGCTGTCATTACACAACTTCAAAGATATGCATTTAAAATAACTTAGGAAAGTGATGAATAAACAGTAATGTGCTCCTGAGAAGGCAGATTAACTTTGTGCTAGGAAGTGACGTGCCTGGGAGTTTCTTGAAGGCCAATTGCTTAAAATGTAGTGGCTAGAAGGGACTGAAATATAAACCCAAAAGCCTGTTTTGTAATATCCGAAGTCCTCTCCATGTTATCACAACATATGTAGCTGTCTGCTTTTTTCTACTTTCACAAAAACTGATAGAGCACCCTGTATTACAGTTTATCTGTGTTATGAACGTGGTCTAGATTAACAAGATAAGGCAAATGCTGAACATCACTGTTGAGCTGCAGAATAAAAAGTACTGGCATTTAGTCATTCCCTTATTCTGCACAAGTATCTGCAGCGGTTTGACACAGCAGCTGTTGCGCAATGCGCACATACAGAGTAACAGTAGACACTTTAGGAAGAACACAGACTGGAAGAGATTCTGTTTCGTGTTGAGGAAGGAGACTGAATAACAAAATTGCCTGGTATAGTTATTTGCAGGCTTTTATTACAAACAACGCCTTGGGGGCAGGGAAGTAAGATGTCTTGCCAAGAGATTATTTTGAGCAAATAAAATGATCTATGAAGTTTATGACTAAGAATCCTTGACACGCCCCAGTTGAAACTCCCATGCAGTCTGCTACTTAATGGAACTGCAAGCTGCATAATGTACATACATGAGATGAAAAATGCGTAGAAAATATGGGCATATTTCTTGCAATTTCAGATTGTATCTAGCCTTTTCTTTATCCCTGGGGTCATAACAGCAGTGTTGAATTCTGCAAAGCCTTTCTCATTCCTGTAATTTTTAGATACAACATTAGCCCCTAGACTTGCTGACATCAATAAGGACTACTGGCATGACTAAAATTTTTCAGGATCAAGTTCTTATACCGCTTTATTAGAAGTGCAGCCTGCTGTGACTCAGGCCTTCTAAATTCAAATCATATATAGCATGACACCTATAGCAATTACAGTCAGCTCCCAAATTGTGTCACATTCATTACTACTGGGAATGGGAGGAAATTTTGCGAAAGTTGTCTTTGCAGTTTGTTTGATACCATAGTGTTGCCTAGTTGCACAGCATGTGGAGTAGAGTAAGCTGTTCTGGAGAGAGTCATTCAGGAGATAAACAAGTGTGATGTGTAGCACATACCTCCCTCTCTCCCCGGAAAAATAAAACTAATCTTTCCCACTGTCCAGCCACCTCTACATTCACTGAAACAAAACTTCTTAGATTATCTGAAACAGGATAATGTGACAACTCCAAGTAACATTAGAGAAATCAAATAATTTGATCTGTAGTAAGGAAAACTTCTTATGCCCCTTTTCAGCCTAAAGGCTTAGTCTACAAAAAAGAACTAAAGCCCAAGCACTGTTCTACAACAGTTCTGCCTCGGGACACTTTCACTCAGTATTAGGCAAGTCTGAAAAGGAAATGCCTGTGGGACATGGGGGCCTTAATTTCCAGCCTAACATATTCTTTTGTAGCCTCCCTTTGTTAGCAAGCACCTCAGTCTAATGAACACGGCAGTGGAAATAGCTTCTAGGACCTGAGAACGTAGACATCCAAATTACTTTATCTTTGATTTGAATTGAATTAGTAGGGGTAGATTTTTTTTGCCTAATTTTGTAAGGAAAGGAGGCATATGTGATCACACTCTATGTCTGTTTGGCTGTATCTATCTCTCCCTCCCCGCCTGATAACTTTAAAATCTATTTTCAAATGCAGTCAAACACAAATTTGACAGCGGAGTAGAAATGTTAAGGGAGTTCTAACAAATCACATGAAAATTGGCAGCTGGGAAAGGAAAGACATCCCAAATTACACAGGTAAAGGTGTCAATCAGCCGCTTCTATGAACCGGTCAGCTGCCGGATGGCCAGTCAGCTGCTCCATCCATGCTTTTTATTTGCAAACACTCTTAACTAGCCCCAGTGTTTGCTTCTTTATTCCCAGCAATATGCAGATGAAGTAAGCAGGGAATTGAGGACATAGAGATGAGGTTGCCAATATGAGAAGGAACTGGGGCTGTCAAATGGCATCTCAGAGTGCAGAGAGCTAGGTGCGATGAGAAGATACGCAACGTGGCATACTAGTACAAAGGAACCCAAACTACTGCTTGTTTTTGTAAAATTTCTGTGTTGTAGATGGTATCCTAGAATGACAGGAGCAATGTGAGGGAAAAGAATAGAAAAATGGGATTGAGATCTCAGATGATTGTCTGTATAATCCAGTTTTCTACAATAAAGCAGGCTCAAGTATAGCAGAACATGCCAAAGGGATAATCGCCCAACCTGGTTTTGTAAACCTTTTGTTCAATAAAATTCTACAGCTTCTCAATGCAGTTTGCTTACACCTCTCTACTTGTAGAAGTGCTTTCATGATATGGTATTCTTTATTGTTCTGATTTCTTCTTGTCCTTCCTTCAGTGGGCGTAGATTGATTACTGTCCCCTTATAAGCAATCTTTCACACATGAAAGCCTGCTATCATGTCTTCCTTCAGTCTGCTAGACTAAACAAACCCAATTTCTTCTTCTTTTCTGAACCTCTTCTTCTCCATTTGGACTTTATCCAGCTTTTCTTTAGCTTTTTGAGAAGCATGGTAACCAAAGCTCTTATGCAATGGAATGTTCCAGCTGAAGCCTTAGTAAGACTTAGTGAAGAAAAATAATTAATGTCTTTTATATAGAATACTCCTGGTGGCATATGCTGGTATGTTTTACAACAGTGTCATATTATTAATCTGTATTCTGCCTGTGGTTTAATACAGACCTCAAGTCCTGTCAATGTTTTTTGTTGTCTTGCCAGTTATTTTCACACTATGTTTGATTTCTTGGTCCTAAGTACAGAACTTGGTCTTCACTGAGATGAATTTAATCTTAGCCATTTTGTATCTAAGACTGCTTATAGGGTAGAGCTCTTTAGACCTGAACATAGTTTTAGCCAACTTTGCCAAGGTAGGTGAAGACCAAGAATCTGATATACCTGCACAGAGCAAGCCAGGAAAGCTTATCTTCTGTTTGGAAATTTTTGTCAGTATTACAGCATTATTACAGAAGTATTCAAGAATATTCTTTAAATGTTTGTAGAGGGTTATATTATTCAGTTGCAGGGGTGGAAATTAGAGGCATGAAGGTTTTGACAGTCACAGTTTCAAAAACTGCTAGTGCAAGTTTTGTGTTCCTGCAAAACAGCCTTCGATATATCAGCCAAATGTAAGCAATTTGCTTCCTAAGAATAAGCCTGATTTCCTGCAATGGTGAAGGCATCCAGGCTTGAAGGCTGTTTGGAAAATTTTGACCAAAGGAACCTATGTGAAAATGTCAAGCCAGTGCAGAAACTGGCATGTAATTTGAGTGTCTGTATCTACGAGTACACATTATCTTATGTCTTGGCAAAGGGTCTGAAGTAAAATATACAGCCTTGTGGCTACGCTTATTAACTCAGGCATGGCACTAACCGGCAGTGTCTCTATGCACAGCTGGTGCATGCCTAGCTGGCTCAGTCTGTGAGTGGAGTTAACACAAGACTATCTCCATTGTCCTTTTAGGCAAACACTGAATCTTTGGTTTCAGTCTTCTCCTCGATGAAGCACTGTACTGCCTCACACTGGCAGCCTGACATTTTTCACAGGCGATAAATGTCAAGATTTGAGGATACCAACTGCAGTTTTCTTTTAGGAGCTTTTACCTACCTGAAGTTTCCCTGTGCAGAGTGGTGCTAAATGTAGTTATTAAAAGAGCGGATTCATCAATGCAGAGATACTCCTATAGATTGCTGTTGCATGCATATGTGCACATCCAGTATCCTTGCTCACATTCTCAGGCATGTACAGATTTAAAAGGCTTCACTCTTGATCCAAAGTGCCTATCCTTTTTGTGTATTTTTAATCCTATCTTTCTGCTTTTCTTTCTCATCACTGAATTTACTTATTGAGAAACAACTAGGCACTGTGCAAATTCCAGTATACGTATTTTCCTCTTCAGCCCTTTCTACAAACATACTCCATATGATAAGAGCCCTAACAAAACCAAATGCTGGCTTTGTGGCTGTAAACAACTTTTTTGTCATGCTAAAGAGAGAATATTTTTTAACATAGAGATACAAGAAAACCAGAACTGCTAGAACATATTTCAGAACAGGAACAATAATCACAAGTCAGGACTAAAGTACAGCCTCCAATTCATTTGCAGAAACATAAGCAGATAAAGTACGTATATATTGCATTTAATAAAGTATGTATCTTTAGGGAGAGATAAAGAGTATTTCTGCTTTTAGCTAAAAATAGACAAAAAAGATTAAAATCAGGAAGACATTTAGTTTCTGTGGTTAATAAATCTGCGTGTAGCTCTTCAGTTCATCATATGTTAGAAACCGCCCCTGTATTGCTAAATAAATCAGTCTGTGTTGCTTTGTGTTTGACAAGATGTTTATTTCTGAGCCAACGATACTCCATACAAAATAACCACTCTACGAACAAGTAGGAAGTCATGTTTAACCAGAGCTTTCAGGAGACAGAAACTAAAAAGGCAGTGGAATGTGTGATCGGCATGAAAAAGGAAGCATTTTCCTCTCTGCCTTTCTTTTTTCTCTGTTGGAAGATGCTATCTGAGGTCAGGTAGCCCATGCAGGCTGAAGGGAAAAAACCTTACAAATCCAAACCCATTGCCTAGGACACATTAAAGAAAGGCATGTTTGTGGAGAAATTCTATGAGCAGCTCAGGCCTCTGGATTTTGGAAGCAAGCAACTAAATATATGAACGTAAACTGGAACCAGGGAGTTCTGCATACCTTTTTGAACCCCAACATGCATGACCATAAGGTTGTGATAGAGGATTAGCTTTAACAGATTAGGATGTGATAGTAGTCAAAGGATGCTGTACCAGTTATGAGTATGATTTTGGGACCTGACCCTGAATGAGCTAGCTGCTATTGACTACATCACCATCCGCATGTTTTCCATGCGTAGTGGATTGTCAGTCAAAACACTCTTTTTCTTCTTTAACGACATCCTTGTTAAGGGGAACAGATTGCTAGCCACATCTTATTCTGATGGAAAGGAAACACGAGAAGTTTTCTTCATTCAAAAAAGGCATTCCGTGTCTTGAACTTCTTCATATATAAACAAGATATCGAGTATATTACTAGGTTAAAGGGGACCTTATAACTGAATACATACAACTGAAATGGAGAAAGTATGTATATAAAGGTTATGGGGTTTTTAATTGGCATACTACTTGTAACCACAAAAGGGAGATTTTGACAGTATATATAATGCATGCATTGACACATTTACAGAGGGAATACTAACTCCTGTGTGGTAATTCATCTGCTTTTAGAGCCTGTTGGTTTATTACTTTCTCCCTGTAAATGATGCTTTAAGAACTCTAGCTTGTAGTTGTTTCATCATGCAAGGATGTTAGCGACACCAAGAGTATTTTAATTTATTTCCTTTTCATAGTTCAAGCATTTTGATAATTGTGAAACTCCTCTTTAATTACCATTGTTATTTCTACAGTGGGAAGCTCACCCTGTTTTGGAATGTTGGTTTTGTACTTAATTCTTTGCCTTCCCAGCTTGTATAATTCTGCATAGGCAATTATTAAAATGTAAACTTGTCTAGAGGCAAAATGACCACAGAAGTTTCCACATAAAAATAAGTAACTGTAGAGTCAGGTAGGAAGTGAAAAACTTGAACTTGAGTGGGAAAAGGGGAGAGGGGAAGAGAGGAGAAGAGGTTTATGGGAACATTTGGTGGGAGTACAAAGGATGAACAGCCTAAACTTCTGGGCCTTGCCATTCACTTGCCTCACCTGCTGTGTGGCAAGCCAAATCAGTTTTCCGTACCTCAGATCACTCATCTTTTCAATGAGGACCATAGCACAAACAGTAGGATAGTCATGAAATATATATAGCATATCAAAGACATGATGCTGTTATGAATTCAAAGAGTTTGAAAAAATTGTGTCTGTCAGATAATACACTGCTTTTACAGATTCCACCAGACTTCTATTTACTCATTTCAGTCAAAAGCCATCAGGAAAAAGGGGGTAATGAGTTATACTAGTTCTTTACAAAACTGTTTTAAAAAACAATTTAAAAAACAATGCTGTTGGCATTGGAAGGTGTGAGGAGGCTTCAGCTGAACTGCATTAGCAAAGTTTAAGCCTTATGCAGGTGTCTGGAGTGAATTAACAAAGTATGGTCAAGAACTGAAGGCCCAGGGAAGTTTCTGGAGGGTTGAAGATGACTCTCAGAGAGAGCAGGACTAGGTAGAAGAGGGCCTCAGTCCAGAATTTAACTGGGTCTTTTGCAGACTTCTGATTCTGCATTCTCTGCTCAGCATCTTGTGGGGTCTGTTTAAACAGTATAACCTAGCTCTAACTGCCAGGCTACTAGCTGTGCCCTCCTGGGGTATATCTATAGGGGTACAGAGAGTTACCAATAAGGACAGGAATAGCAAGCTGTTACCAGCAGCCTGGACTCAGATCCTGAACGACAATCTGAATCATGCTTACTGGGGCTCTTTGTTATTGTCCCCTCCTTTCTGAGTGTTTGTATAGGATGTGATGTGAAGAAAATCATGGGGAATGATACTGGAGTATTAATCTGATACGTGTAGGTATGGTGAACCTTTTTAGATTGATGACCAAGTGGCAGAATTCACTTTTTTCTCATAATTTGTATTTTGCTTTGGGTTATGTTCTCTTTCCAAGTTTTCAGAAAGAAAAGTTCCTCAGAGCTTAGTTTTTGGCTAAGATCATGATGGAACTCATAACTGAAATTCTAGCAAAGAGTATGGCTAGATGTATGATGCAAAACTATGGTCATTGGTGTTGACTACCACAGAACAGTGAGTGATGTACAGTGTGGTCTGGAGTGAGGTACTGTCCACCCTAAACTCATAAAATGCTGTAGTATTCTCATGAGCATACTGATCATTAAGTAAAAAAGAGTAGCTGCAGCCATATGGTATGGGATTATATAAGTTTATTCTGTAAAGAAATGTACAAGGAAAATATGTGGGTTTTTTTCTGAGGGATAAGTATTTTTGCAGCTACTGTTAGAGCTATATTGTTGCTCTGTTTTGGTCCATTCATGCCCACAATCATTTGCTCTATTTAATTTATTGAAGCCATGAGCAATTATGTAAGTTTTCTCAGGATTTGCAACCAAACTGCATGTATTCCCAAAAGGTTTCAAGTCTAAAATGTTCAGATAAATCTCCAGTCATAAGAATGCTTAACCAAAATACCGTAAAGGTCATTTTACTAAGGAAAAAAACAAAGTAAACACCTTTTGTGTACTGGAGATTCCTCGCAGTGATGAGAGTTAGCACAAGCAATGGTGTTAAGAAAGGAAAATAAGCATGCACAATATAAAGTATTTAGCATGACTAGGCTTTTCATTTTGTTTATCATTTCAAAGATTAGCTAATCTCCATGCAGAGAGGAGAGAGATAAGAAAAAAGGCCATAGTTTTGTTATAAAATTATTTTGGAAAAAACAACTGCTTTGAAGTTTATTTCTTTCTGTACATGAGTACAAATAAATGCCTGGCTGTAGAGGTAGTCTAGTACAAGTATGGCATAGGCTTATAGTGTGTGCATGGTAGAAATGCACTTTAAAAACTGTCTATGGACACAGTATTAACTTAATGAATGCTGTCAGCTAGAGTGTTAAGTGCAGTCTGCTTACTGAAACATTTGGAATCTGCGCTGCTGAGAATGTGACCTAAAAAAGTTGCCTTTGGACTTTTACATAACCTCATCTTGACCTGGCTGCATTTCAGCTGAAGTTTTCAACAGTCAGTAACTTATACTCTTTCATGTGAGCAGCAGGAAGACTTCAGACTGAGGGACAGCAAGTAGAGAAATTAATTGTCTAAAAAAGGGAGGAGGAAAAGGATGGAATGAGGAAAACATGAGAACAGAATCACTGTGAAACTTGGTGACAATGACAATAAGATTATTCTTATTGTTTGGTTTTACCCTGGGCCCCATAAAACTTTAATCCAGTCATGTGGGGAAAGGAAAGTAGATTACTGTAGAAATTATTCATACAAAAGAACATACACTAGAACATGCTTTCCTAGCAAAAGAGCTTGGGATCAGCACTCAGGATGTGCAGAATGGGAGCAAATACTTGTTTTTGAAAAATCCTCAGAAAATAATCCTCTTGAGATGGGAGGAGTATCACTGACAGTATCACTGACAGTATGAGTATGTCATAGCATATGAAGAGTAGAGTGGTGTTGCAACGGCCAGAAAAACGAATAGTTACTGTGTTGCTAGAGAACAATACTGGTTATTTTTCCTCTGGTGGTGGTCTTTTCTTTTTTTTCCTGCTGTCAGGTTTAGAACTTGATACTATCTCTGATAATTTGTTTGAGGGGTAAACGTAGCTGCAAAGAACAAGACTCTTTGCAGTTGTATGAAATCCTTAACAGGTTTTTCTACAAAAAACCTCAACCAACCCAGCTTTTCATTTTGGCACAGATTAAATAATTAATTGGGTTTTGTTGCTGTTAGTAAATTGAGCAAGATTGCATTATGCTTTTTGAGGCAAGGTTATTGTTTCAAATAAAAGTTTGTTTTGAAGTTCCATTTGGGTCAGAAGTTGTTATCCGTTCAAAGGAGAGGGGAACACATAACATGAGGAAAGATAGTAAAATTCTTTAAAATGCTTGAAGTTTCTTAGACTCATAAAGGGCTTGTGTAATTGAAACCTCCTCTAATGTTTTCACCTGTACTTTTTGGTATAAGAAAACTTCAAATGTTGCTGGACCTTAATTTTTTATTGGTGCCATTTTGCTGAGGCAATGTGACTTACAACTTTAATCCAATGATTTGCAAAAGCATGTAGAAACTGAAGGTCAAAATATTTTTTGGAGATGGAAATTTTGGCTCTGAAATCCTTCTAGGAAGTTTTGGTGAATGTTCCCTGTGGTCTAGAATGCCACGTTTACTTATGTGTTATTTGTATGTCCAGGATATAAATGATCGGACTTGTATATTGTCCCCAAGGGAGGCCTTTGCCCATGTCTTTTACAATGTCATTGACCTTGCTTAGATTTAAATAAACTGACAAATACGCACTGACACTTGCAATTGTTTCAGATAATATGACTTATCACTTAACGTAGCAAAGAGAAATAGTCAATCTTTTAATTTTTTCTCCAGCCATGTACTTTTTGATAACCTTGTGATGGGATAGCCAATGGCCAAAACGCCATCCTTCAATTCAGTCATCATACTGCCACTGGAAAATCTCCTTGCAGTAAAAGAATTCTTCCTAACTGCTACTCATTCAGAATTTTTTGAATGTGTTAACACCAGCAAGTGCTCCTTGTAAGTATCTTCTGAACGTGAATTGAAAAGATGTCTTAATCTTTGTCCTAGACTGAACTTTAGAGAAGGGGCCCATGTGACACTCTGAACCAGCTGAGCATTTATGCTTTAAGTGTCTGAAGAATACGTGCAGCTTTTGTCATTGGCCAGCAAAGAAACTTGGCTTTTATCCCTGTTAAAGGAAGTGATATGTTCTGATGATAGACTCAAAAGATGTATGACCTCAGCTAGGTATTTGCTATTTACATAGAGAGGGAAGACTGCAGGATCTTACACTGGTCAAAATTAGTTTTAAAGAATTAGGATCGCAAAATGCCATGCACAAAGTAAAGATTTTCTTGGTCAGATGCCAAAGATGCCATGGCTGAAATTTCCAGAGAAAGATGAAATTCAGTTCTGTGGCATTTTGTTCTGTTTTCAATGTATACAGATTTTATGGTGAAATTTCTGGGGCCATAAAGTTTCTGTATTCCAGAATTATTCAGGATGTGTGCATTCTCTCACATGCACACATCTGCACACTTGCATACCCACACTCTCCAGAAGAATCAACACAGCATGTCACATCAGTCTGGCAGGATTATGTTCATTAGATGTTCATTTTTGTTCCTGACTTCTACCCACTCCTTTAATTTTCATTGTGAAGAAACAGCTCTAATAGCAGGGTAATTCCTGGATTAGTCAAGCTCTTTAGCATATTGTCTATGGCCTTGTTTACCTTGCGAGAATCATTGAGCCTGAGCTGAGTTGCATAGCAGTGTCACAGAGCACGATGGCCTGGCATGAGCAGTGGGCACTAAAACTCGACTGTCAGCCTGGCATAGGGAATGGCAGTGGTGAAATGCTGCTGGCAGGTTATACGAGCTGGCAAGAGAGGGAGAGCTGCTGCCAAAAAACCAGCAGAGACCAATTTCTGCAAAAGATCAGAATGGCCTGCCTGAGGAAACTACTGTGTCCAGCCATCCTGTGACAGATATTGGGAGTGATCTCAAAGTCTAGTCCAACTGGTTTTGAAGAGCAGAAAAAAATAGCTTTTCAAGTTGCACTGTCCAATTGTGGACCTGGATAACGGAACAAGTGGTCTTCAGCACAACAGAGATCAATGTAAAGCTCTTTTTACCTAGGTGAACCCCGTCCCGTTCCGCCAGTTCCCAGCTCCTGGGCCTGGAGGACATCATTGCTGAAAATTTATATGGTGGACAGTTTTCACTGTGGAGATGTTGGTATGGAGTGAGGTTTATGTTTTAAGTTCCAATAAAATAGCAACTGCAGAATTATGGATGTCTATTTGGCTCATCCCATTCCTGTTCTGGGCTGCAGTATATATTTATCCTTGGGCTGAATCATCACCTGTACTCATAGTGTGATTCTGGATCCTTTTCTTTTTTTTTCCCCTTGACCAAGAACTGTGCAAAAGACCTACAGTTGAGAGTCCGGATCTTGTGTCTTCCCTCCCTAATGTCCTTGAACACTTACTTTAAGGGTTGCAATTTGTGAGCTAATTTTAAGTTACATTTTAATGTTTAAATATGCAACCAGCCTCAAAATAGCCACTTGCAGTCATGAGTAAGAGCCTCATATCAGCCTATTGTTTTTTATTTTGGGAAGTGAAAATACCAATTCCTAGCATGGCAGATGGCAATTGTTAGTTATACACTAAGTTTTTTTTCACTCTTCTCCCTCCAAATGTCATAGAAACCAAACTCATTTCATTTTGTCCCAGTGTGGATTTTTTTTCTGAGAGGCTATTTGGATTTGACTGTGACCACAGTATTCTTGGCAGGCTTATAAACTCCCCAGTTGTGAGCGGCTGTTGGATGAAAGCGTTAGTTTAAAGAATAGTTTCAGGGTATTCATAGAAAATTCTGAAAGTTGTCTTACCCAGCAAATTTTCACACAGTGGGTTTTGCATCACTGCCACAGTTTCCCCCATGATTTCACCATATAATCCACTTGAGTATGAATCTTATTAACATATCTTTGTTTATAATTGTCTTCAAGGCAAAAATGTGGAAGGATTGCAATCCCAGAATGTTTGAAATCCAAAAAAACATGACCAAAGAAAAGTCTGGAAAACAGGGGGGAAATCAACAGCAAAGAAAATATGAAGGCTGCTAGCAAGATGAGAAAGGGGACGGGACTCTCCCAGAGCTGTTTCTGAGTCCTACCAGTCTCAGCCAGCTCCTCTGGGCTTCTCCAACATGTCTCCTTGCTGATATGCAAGTCTGGAGGGAGGGTGAGGAGTATTTGAAGCACGGAGAGGAATTTATCTGGATTCAAAGCCACTCACAGCCACTGGAAATCTCCCACTGGCTTTGATGAGCTTTTAGTCAGGACCCTGCCCTACTGCAGGCTCCTGAGTGAACCTTCACTTCCAAACAGAATAGATGGCTTTGTTTTAGGCCGGCACATTGTAGTGAATCACTCATCCATTTGTTGCAGCGTGCACAGCAGAACTGTTTGTTCTAGAAATGAGCCTAAATCCTACATGCCAGATCTGGATTCAGCCCTTCCTAAAGTTCTGGGGTGTTCCTGTCTGGTGATTGCACCAAATCCCTTCCCTTTTGCCACAGCCAGTATCTGTCCCCCTCTGTCTCTGGAGGAACGATGCTATTGACTAGCACTGCCATTGTGCATATCACAGGGAAAGCTAACAAACTCTTAAGTCAAATTTTAAAAAGTCTTCATTTTGCCCAAGAAAATGAAACCGAGAAACACACTTTACCCCCTCCTCCCCTGGCCAAAAAAAATCTAATTTTGAACTGCTGTCTGAAATGGATTTCAATCCTGTGCGAGTGACTTTGGCAGGCAGGACTTTGGGGCGTTTTCAGTTTGCAGGCTAGTTGTTTACTAAATCTTACAGTGTTTGCCTTTTCTTTGAGAACAAGCTAAAGCTGGGAGTGTGAGTGTGCTGGGAGATTTAGTGCATCTGGCAGCTGAAAAATAATGATTCTCAGCCAATGTGTTTATGAAAGAACAAGGCGAAGAAAGTTACAAAGTATATAGTAATAAACAGCGTGGTTCCAGTCTTGTCCTTTTCCAAGCAACTGCTACAGTATACTGCATCTGCGAACAAACCTTAGATTGGTATTAAACTTTTGCAAAAGGTTTGACAGAACTCTGTCTCTTCTTGCACTCTCCTGACCTTACGTGAAGCTGGCTTGATTCGTGTCTTGCTCATTTACGATTTCTCTCTGTGGGATCAGCATTTTTTATCATCAGCAACTAGCTCACATATTTTATTTCAGTGAACTCTGCTAATTTTGCTTCTCGACAAAGTAACAAACAAATTGCTCTCAGAATTTGTGAAGAGCTGGAAGAAATGAAATTTTTGTGCGATGGGATCAGGGCACCTTGTCCCTTTGAGTTGAGTCATTCTGGTGGAAATACAGCCTGGCCCATCTGCACCAACACCTCTCCTGTGCCAAATTTGTATGCAGGTACCAAAGTCAAAGCAACAGCTGGATTTCCAAACAAAACCAAAGAAAACTTTCTAGAGACAGCATCCTATAAACCTCCAGAGAGCCATCAGCATCTTCCAGTCACTGCAGTCAGACTCTGAAGAGAACCAGTTCCTTCTGGCTTCAGGCATTTCTCTCTTCTCTGTAGCTTCCCCTTCCTTGCTCATCAGTCAGTTAGACTTCCCTGGGTTTTCACAAACCAAACTCGCACATCCCTAGGAAGAGCGGCTGGGAGAAAGCATTTGCACATGATGGTCCATTGGTAATTTAGTCGCTGAGGTGGTATAGGGACAAGGAATGATGCTATTGACAATAGCATGTGATAGAATTTATTTTTTTCATTTGTTGTTCATTTATGCAATGTAGCCAGATGTAGCTAGGACAGGTACCTTGCAAATCATGAGTAAGTTAGCGTTTACACCAAACACTGGGTGAAGGTTTAAGTAATCTAGCACGCTGATCTGAAATGTTGCTTATTGCGTTTTTCTTTTGCAGCTTTTGTGGTACCTTTCAGGTTTGATTACTCAGGATACATTTTTCTGTTTCCAAATCTATGGTATATTTCTGCTTACTTTTAAATAAATGCTAAAACTGTTAATGATCAGTGTCGTGTTTTAACCCCAGCTGGTAACTCAGCACCATGCAGCCGCTCACTCACCCTTCTCCCCCAAGGGGATGGGGAGGAGAATGGAAAAACAAACTCATGGGTTGAGATAAAGATAGTTTAATAGGATAACAAAAGAAGAGAACAACAACAATAATAATAAAAATAAAACAAGTGATGCGTTAAAGCAGTTGTTCACCACATGCGGAAGGAAAAAAAAACCCAAACCTGATGCCCAGTTTGTTTCTGAGCTGCAATCCTGCCTCCTGGCTCACTTCCCACAGTTACGTACGGAGCGTGACGTTCTATGGTAGGGAATCTCCCTTTGGCCGCCCTGGGTCAGCTGTCCTGGCTGTGCTCTCCCAGCTTCTTGGGCACCTGGCAGGGCGTGGGAAGCTGAAAAGTCCTTGACTTAGTTTAGACACTACAACTACCTAGCAACAGCTATAAACATCAGTGTGTTATCGACATTATTCTCATACTAAATCCAAAACACAGCACTATACCAGCTGCTAGAAAGAAAATTAACTCTATCCCAGCTGAAACCAGGACAGTATCCACTCACCAGGACAGTATCCCATCAGCAACTTCCTCGAGACTGGCATCTTCAACCCGCAGACCATGAGTATGGACTGCACCAGATACATCAGCTACGAGTTCTGGATGCAACATGCAACAATCCAACATCACACCCCATCATAATGTGCTGGTTTTGGCTGGGATAGAATTAACTTTCTTCATAATAGCTGGTATAGGGCTGTTTTGGACTTGTGCTGAAAACAGTCTTGATAACACAGACATGTTTTTGTTGTTGCTGAGCAGTGCTTACACAGAGCCAAGGCTTTTTCTGCTCCTCACACCACCCCACCAGTGAGTAGGCTGGGAGTGCACAAGGAGTTGGGAGGGGACTCAGCCAGGACAGCTGACCCCAACTGACCAAAGGGATATCCCATACCATATGATGTCATGCTCAGCATATGAAGCTGGGGGAAGAAGAAGGAAGGGAGAGACATTCAGAGTGATGGCATTTGTTTTCTCAAGTAACCATTATGCGTGATGGCCCCCTGCTTTCCTGGAGACGGTGGAACACCTACCTGCTGACAGGAAACAGCGAATGAATTCCTTGTTTTGCTTTGCTTGTGCGTGTGGCTTTTGCTTTACCTATTAAACTGTCTTTATCTCAACCCACCAGTTTTCTCTTTCACTCTTCTGATTCTCTCCCCCATCCCACCGTTGGTGAGTGAGCAAGCGGCTGCATGGTGCTTAGTTGCTGGCTGGGGTTAAACCACGACAATCAGTCAGATGCCAGAGCAAAAGTTCAAGTCCTGAACTGTCCAATCCTTTCTCTGTGTCTGTTGTCACCTCAGGTGGACTGAAGAAGTCTATAGTTTGTTACTGCTGTTTCTCAGTGAGACTTTAAAAGCCTGAATGCATTCACATGTGTTGAGTGAGACTCAGAAGAAATACTGTCCCAACAGTATTTTAGACGGAAGCTATTTTAAAGCTAATTTCCTTTCAATATCAGGCTCTTTGGCTTGTTAAAGTTAAATATATATGCATTGGCATCTATGAAATGGGATTGTTGTATTCCTGCCGTCTCATGCAGAACTGAAATGACCATATGCTTCAGCTGTAGCATTATGCTGAAGTATTAGCTAGGTACTTTATTAGAGAGGATTATCGGGAAATGATGGACTCGTGAAATCTCTGCAGGTATAAAGAGTAAAAGAAATCTATGAAAGATTAATTAATATTATTCCATTCTGATATATATATATATAATTTAAGTAAAATTGGTTTATATCCTGGAAGCAAAAATATTTTTCTTTTTGTGTCATATAAAAGGCCTTCCAGAATGGATTAATGCAAGTCTTCAGTACATATTCATGAATCCTTGCTCCCCAAAGAGCTAATGAACTTATTTCTGGATTACATTCTCTCTGTATGACAGCAACATTTGAACTACATCACATTGAAAATGCAAGAGTCATAGAAATGACAGATGGAAATCTCTGAGTTCTTCCATTAGCATGGCACAAGATCATCCTTCAATATGACACCATAATGCTGAGATCATTAATTTTCTCCCCTTTAGGATACCACATTATATATAAAAAAAATCAGACAGTGAATTCCCTAAAGCTCAATAGCTGTCTCTGAAGTTTGGTATTCCCCTGGGTAGGAAATGAACACAACAAAACTAAGCTTTCCTAAAAGAGGAGGTTTTCAACAAGTCTGATGACTAAAAGAACCTTCCCTAAAGCCCCAAAGATCCTTCTGCCTGCCAAAAATCCTCCCACCTCAGATTCCCACAAACTTAAAAGTAGCAAATAATTTAAAAATTGTTTTCCATAAGCAACTTTTCTGATTTACTTAAACGTTGCAGAACCAAATACTTTTCTCATTGAAGTATCTTTTGGAGGGACATGTGAAAATGTTTTCTGTTCAAGATCCACGTTAAATGGATTGTTATGCCTGCTTCCCAGCACGATGCAAAGTCTTACCTGCTTCTGTTGTTACTTTTAAACTTCCTAATTCTACAAAGCTTGAAAATTCAAGACCATTTTTTATTATATGTCTGGGACTGAAAATGCATAGGCATCACTTCGCCTTTGAATACAGTATGGTTTAAAGCAAACGTTCTAAAAATAATTAAACTTTGCCCTCTGAAAATTGTTAATGACCTTCAATTCCAGATGAGTGATTCAGTTAGCAATGTTGGACGCTGCAGAAATGAGAGCAAAATGGAGTGGGAATCCAGTGGGTCCTGCCCTATCCATTGACACTGCCTTATAACAATGCCTCTTGTAGGGCTAGCACATGTTTTTCCCCTGGTGCTAAAACATTTTTTCTTCTGATTTTAAACAAAAGCATGATCTCAATTATTTGGCAAGTCCTTAAAGATGTTACTCTGCACTTAATAAGGAGACGGTAATAATTCTGGTGTTTTTTTTCCACAGTTTACCATGACTAACTTCTGATCATAATCCCTGCATGAAATGTTGAGGCTCAGTAGAATGCGTTATTTTTCAATAATACAGGGTCATGGAAAATGCTGTTACTGTGCATTGTTAGGCAGTGCACAGTAACCATCTTCCATACCAACTTGTCTGCCTCTCACAGCTTAATGAATTGATTCCTGAATGACTTAGAGATACATTTATAGAAGAGCCTGTGCCACCTTAGAAGAGATGTAAATTGATAGTGTCAACAAAGTTATCTTAATTGGTTTATATGCTCAAAATTGCTTTTAGAAAATTGAAAAAAAACAATCTGTAGATCTTCCTGACTACTCAGCTCAGACATAATTTCAGAAACATTTTCTGAAAGTGATCAAGAATCATTTTGAACAAGCAAAGAATCACTGAAATTGGCATGATAAATGCTGTTGGAAAACTACTATGTTTTGAGCTAAACAAGATTTTTTTTTTCCTCTGAAGGACAGAAAAACATAATGCAAGAAAACGAGGCTATTTGCCTGGTTAGCATTCCATCGTTTGTAGAGCGTGGCAGTAATCTGATATACAGCTGACCTAGTCCCATGCTACCGTATAGGGCTTGGTGGAACTGCAGTTCAAGGCTCTGCTCTTTGCTCCCAGGCTGGCTTTGTGTTCGGTCTCTTGGTGCTCTGCGTTACATCCTTAGCCAATTCAGCAGCAATATTACACACGCTCATGAGGAAATCTCTGTGCAGCCTTTCTTGCTAGGAAGGATAGGCTGCCTCGTAAAAGACCTTGCATGTGGGAGGAGTACACAAAGGAATAGGATGATTCAGAGTCCTTAGAGAAGCAAAATGTAGCAGTGGTCTGATTGTTGGAGCTCTTTCTGGGCAAACTGGGTTTGATTCCCGATACGGCAGTGCAAAACCATAAGCAGCTTGTTGATGATCTTCCCATCAGACCAGCATTTGACTTTCAGCCTTTACAGTGCTAAGAGGCTGTAGGACTGTCTTTGTTGGAGAGTGGAAAGTGAAAACTAACAAGGCAATTCCAAATTTTGGTTTAATCCAATTGCCATAGTAGCTGCTTGTTTTTATGTTAGAAGATTTGGCTTGGTAGTATCTTTTTTTTTTTTTTTTAAAAAAAATCATTATTAATAGAGCATGTAAATATTTCCATGTACTGCTTTGGCATTTGCCATTCAACCTCAGCCCTTCTGTCAGCTTGCATTTCCAAGACATGAATATCTGCACTATCATAAAAAATGAGATGAGATTACAGGTTTCCTTGAGGACAATCAACGTCAAGAGGCTCATGAAAAGTTCCTACAGGAATTTCAAGAAATCCCAGCCCTTTTCTGGCTCAGTAAATTTCTACGTGTTCTTGAGTCAACCAAGTCTTTTGTAAGGCCTCATATTTCTGGAAAAGCTATCAATGAACAACATCTGTTTGCACCAGTGCCCGTTTGCTGTAAAGAACTCCTGGCTGTTGTTTTATGGCTTCTCCATACATATCCCATGCCTAAAGCAGAAGGATGACTGGAGATATCCCAGTGTCTGTTATGCAGTATGTTTACACCAGAAAGCTATATGTTTTCAACAGAGGAGATACAGGAACTTTAGATCAACTTTTATGACTGGAATAGCCATTTTAGAGCTTTTAATTGTTTTTATAGATGTATAGAAAAATGACGTGCAGATATATTTTTCTATATTTGTCACCATTTGCTCCATTAAATCAGGCTGTAACATGAGGTGTGTCAATATTTTCATCATTATTTTCATCAGGCTGTATTCTGAAAATAAGATGTTTTATATAAATAAATACACCAAGATACTCTTTCCCTTTTCATGGATCCTGCAATTTCCACTGAGAATCCAGTTGAGTCAGTTGAGAGTAAAACATGTACCATCAATACTACAGTTTGGCATATGGATTTAATTTTGAGGCTTAAAGTGGAGGGTGAAAGGTGAATGAGGTGACTTTTTTTCTGAGTTGGTAACTTATTTAAGGCAGGAGACACTCTTTGTGTTCTCTGAAGCAGTAATTTTGTGACCAACCAGTGCTTTGTGAGTCTGCAATTTTTAAAGGATTAAGGTAATTTAAAATTTGATATTAGATAATGCTGGAGCCTCTTAGTTTTATCTTCATTTTCTGTGAATGTTCCTCATAGTGATGGTAGATGTTTTAGAGCGCCCAATCATATCCAGTGGTCTGGATCTACATTAATTAAATACTCCAACCCACAGACTAAAAACTATGAAAAAGCTATACAAAGAATTTAAAAATTAAGAGATTGACAACCTATACAATGGTAGAACCAACATTGGTTTTAGCATGTGAGTAAATATTTGCTGCAGAAAAATTCCCCTGCATTTGTTCTCATTGGTTTTTGTCTGTTTTGAGCCAAAGACTTAAGAGTCTGGTAGTTTTGATGTTTACTGTATCTCAGACCTTATTATTAAGAATTTTTTGATGCCATGGGAAAGTACCTGCCTGTCAGAGGTGGAATTTTACCTCCTGGTGAGAAAGTCTCCAGGGGACGTTCTGGGCTCCCTCAGGTATCCTGACCCAGTTTTTTTCCTTGTCCTAAAGCAAGCAGTTGATGCCAGAAGACAAAGCATCAGGAGAAACACAAAACTTTTAATTCAGGTGTCTTCTAGAATATTGGCTTTTGTCCAAGACAGTCTTTGGGGATCTTCAGTATGGAACCTCTGAATAAGCACAAGCAAATTTTAATAAAGGAAAACATTTAATAGCTGTTATGGTATGAATAATGTTTTTTTTTTTCCCTTGGGGTAGATCTGTTATCATTAAATAGGAGAAATGAGACTAGTCATTGATCTCTGTAAAGATGGCTGCACATTTGAACGGACTGTTCATTCGAAGGGACTCAGCGTGCTGGGAGGTGATATAATTCTGAACTGCTTGGAGTTGTTGCAAATGTATTAAATAGGAGGCTGAACAGGCCAATACAAATCCTTTTTCTCCCCAAGGTTCAAAGTCTAAGAGGAGCAAGATACAACTGTAGCCAATCACTGTGTGGCTGGAGAAGGAGCCCTCAGAGTCTGTAATATCAGCATCATCACACCATCAGCAGCCAGAACTCCAGTTTGAGAACCAGGTGTAGCACAAGGTCAAGAAGACAAAGTTTAGGGCAAAAGTAGTGCATAGGGTGGTGTAAATGAATTGCTCTGTCAGCTCAATGGATAGCTAAGGAGTTCTACAGGGAGGTCTGCCTGTTCTTCCCTTCTACCCCCAGAGATTTACTTGCAATGAGTACAATCAGCTTTACAGTACAGTACACATTATGGACTTGGAGAGACGTGAAGATAGTGAATTTGAACTCAGAGGCATTGTTGTGTTTTTCTGGCAAGTCTTTTCTTAATCAGTATAAATGATTTCCATCTACAGCAGAATTGAATCCAGACCAGAACAGAGGATCTCAGTCTGCTCATTCTGTGGGAGGGCTCAGATTGGGATGTGGCTCCAGCCTTTTTGGCTTAAACCCATTTCTTGTCTGTGTTGTGGTTTTATGAGTTGATATAGCAAATATGTGACATTTGCTCTCCTTTTTCTTCTCTTGGAGTTTTTAGAGAGATGAGAGTTCCCACTGTAGTATAAGGCAGAAAACAACAGAAGAAGAAGTCATCTGAATAATAAAGGGCATTCTGTGTAGGAAACTCCATGCCTGGAGAACAACAATTATTTGCAGCCTTCTAAAGGTTAAGGATGTGCTGGATGCTAATGCACAGACGTTTGTGGTTGTTCATGAAACAGTCCCTTTTGGGGAAGAGCAGAGGCACAAACATAATTTTCCCCAGTGGATGTTACCAAGCTGAGAAGTCCCTTTCTATATCTCAGGAGTTTCTAAAGGGACAGCATTACTAGCACAAAGAAGCAGTCTTAATAAAGAATCTCAGTACAGTAATATGAAAGAGCGGATTGAGTTCAGACAAGTTGTTTCTGGTAGTTATTTGGAAACATGAAAACGTCATCTAAAAAAGAAGTTTAAAGATCCTTCATTGGACACACGATTCTGGTCTTTTTAGTCAGATGGAGATCTGACTTTGACACTACGAGTTTAGTGCTTAGAGAACACTGATACCATGCCTCCATCTGGGACAGCAGGCTCTCTTTAAAAATACATTTGCTAAGCAATGTATCCATCTGCTCATGACCGCAGAAAGGAAATAGTTCGGATTCTGGAGAAAAGCTTCAAATAAAAAAAGAAAAAAAAAAAAGCAGGTAGTCTACTGGTGTGCTAGGAAGTTGTCAGCATTGCATTCTGAGTGGGATTCATCACATCTAGTTTCAGGCAACTGAAAGTAATGCATCTAATCTAATCTAGTTGCCTGGGCATCTCTTCTATGCAGTAGAGAGATGGACGCTTCCAGCGAGTGACTCATCTCTTTGAAAGAATATTTCCTAAGACAGCTGGAAGGATTGACTTTCTGGGTGGTCCTGTCTCTTTCCAGTGGTTATCCAGGTAACATGGAAAGCTACTATTGGCTAGACACCTAAGTTTTTGGTGACCTGAATCCCTCCCTGTACTACTTCCCATTGTGGTGTGGAAGGGCAGTGCCTCAGTTGATACAGATGCTGTGGAAGGTATGAAGTTGAACCAAGCTAGTTAGGTGGTCTAAGTGTTTCTGCATCAAAGTCTGCAACACTGTAGATTTCACTTAAAAAGTCAGAACAGGTAAACAAACAGTGCCATACTAAAATACGAAACACACTCCTGTCTGAGCCACAGGAACGTTATCTGACCACTTAAAATTCCTCAGAGCCATGTAGCTGTTACAAGTGTAATGGTTAAAAGCAGTCCCATGTCATTTAAGACCAACTAACAGTTTTAGATATCTTGGTTTCTAAAACTACCTACAATACTTTTGTGTTATGGTTTTGATGGGTTTTTTGTTTGTTGAGCTTTTAATATTGTTGCCCATGTCCCCTTGGTGTACACACTATTGTCATATCCACAACGTTGTCTTAATAAACAGGGCATTTGTGCAGAGCTCAGGCCTTCGAGCTGGGCCTTGGTGCAGCTTTGGAGTGTAAGGAACAAGAAAAGATGGATACTGAAGAGGCTGATTTTCTCGACTTTTTTTGTATTTCATAGTAATAAGCAACAGGTGAGCATTCATCCTTCCCTTTCTCCCCAGAGTATTTGAAATATAAACAGAATCAATTTTTTTTTTTCCCAGCATGCTTTTCTCTGTTGTTTTATTTCCTTCATGAGATGTCAGAAGCAATTAAAAAGAAGAGAAGTTGGAACAGTTCCCTTTTGGCCAGGGCCAGCTTCACTCATGCTACAGCGACCTGGCTCTAACTGATACTTTCTTTGCTGCCAAATATTCAAGATAGCCATCTAAGTTCAGCAAAGAAGTACTACAGTGTGTATATAGGCCTCTTACATGTTTCTGGTGCATCTGCTCTGTTATACCTGCCTAAAAATGACAGCAGCATTGAACGGTTGCAGTGGAAAGGCTTGTCAACACAGCAGCACTTAGAACCTGTCTTACAAAGATGTTATGCACAGCACAAAGAAATAATGCTCAGCTATGTATTTCAACCTTCAAACCTCCGCCAGTCCTCATACACTTGGATATACCTCCTGGATCCACAGTCATGTTCTGAGAATGGGGTTCAGCCATGTTGCGTATTTTACGTTAAGTTTAAGCTAAGGAAACCATTTTCCCCTCATTTTGATTGTATGTGTTCGTAGAACAGGGTTTGAAAAGCAGTGGGTAAATATGAATTGATAATTTTGCACTTAGATTTCTGTGTGTACAGAATCCCGCCCACACATCCGGCTGCCTTTGGCATATATGAATTAAATACTATCATCTGCTACGTTTAGGCAAGTAAAGTTTCCTGCTGGCAAAGGTGAGAATTTGAGATAGAAAGTAAAATTTCTCAGGTAAAACTAAGGGTGATTTTGGTGAATGCTTTAAAGTCCCTTTGCATGCACTGCAGGAGGTATCACACAAACATACAGAGTTTGCTACATCCAAATGGCATTATAGCATTAAAACTGAGAGATAGATATACCCCAATTTAAAAGGAATAGATGATTCTAAATGAAATTAGATAGCTCACCGGTATCAAGGGGAAGCTTCCAAATACGAAATACCCAGCTGGGGAAGGTAGGAAATTACAGAGATGCGCTGTTATGTTACCATTTTTTTTTCCCTAGAAAATACTTTGCATTTCCTACTGTAAAGGTGATTATATAGCTTGGCCTTTACCAAGGACATTGCTTTTAGACACCAGTTTTGTCTGTATGGAGACAATACTGATGTGACAGACCCGTCAGACTGAATCTAACCACATTTTCCTCTGCTGACCTCAGCAGAACAGCACGGATTCATACCAATGGCAGCATGGCCCATTCTTGAGAATATTCTTTAGTTTAACTTGTTTTTATCCAGAAGCCTAAATGCTAGATCAGTTTCCTGGCAGCCATCTAAAGAGCTCTTACATCTTCAGGTACCACATGGCTTTCACTGTTTATCACTCAGGGCCTTCACTATCGACTAGACAAAAGAAAAACAACCTTGTACTAGTTTTGTGCACTTCCCCCTCATTTCTTGATTTTTTTTTCCTGCAAAGACCAGGATTTGGTAAATTCTAGCATATGGCATGTTGTGTAGCTGGATCTGAACTGCCACCTCTGTGGTACATCTCCATGATGCATACCTCAGCTGTTATATCTTAGCTATGTGGTAGCTAGGCAGAATTTCAAGGCAGAAGGAGTTACATGCAGATGTCTGAGGAAAGATGGTAATGCAGCGCTTGCTGTCACTGGCGAGTTGTCAGTCTTAGGTACATATTTCAGAGGTAGGCACTTCCCTTTAGAGAATTTCCAGTAGGGAAGAGACAAGAAGCCTACAATTATTTCTGTGTTTGATTTATTATTTAAGCAAGTGTTTCTGATGCGGATGTAATTTCTGTTTGTGAATTATTTCATCTGTCTTTAAGTCAGAATGCCAGCACGTTGCCACTGGGAGCAGTGAGGTCTCTTGTTTCATTTTAACTTGTACAGCATGCTAGCTTTGGTAGCCTCCACTGAAAGTCTTTTGGCTTTCCACAGTAATATTTTGCCATAACTACCAGGCACACCTATGTCTCCTATAGGAGCTGGAATTTAGGAATAGCAGTACTTTTCCCCTTCTCTAGTGGCAGATGGTACAGGCAGCTGGTTTTCCCTAAACTGAATATTTACATTTGGTGCTGAAACCAAGCACCTCTTCATGCCCACTTGCCCCCTAAAATAAGGCTTATAATAAAGACTTACATGATGGATAAGTGAGGGCATTCTGAAAATGGTTTATTTTCATGCCTGGAAGAACATGACGCATCTACAGGTTAGCTACTAATCTACTGATTTTTATGCATAATTCCCTCTTGCCCATATGTCAACACTGTTAGAGTTATGAAGTTGAATACCTGTTAGTGAACACCAGAGCTTAGGCTGGCTCTTTAGTCTTAATTTGTGCTTTTTTTTTTTTTTCATATGCATTTTCAAAGTTTTTCATAATTGCTAATTATCCTCTAATTTTACTGCTAACAAAATAATAAATAAAAAGTACTTGAATAACATTGAAGGGAAGAAAATATCCAATGCTATTTCTGAAGCAAATGTGAATAGATAGTGTCCTAGCTCAGGGTATACTTTTCCAGTAGCTGATAAAGAAAGGAATTTTCCTGCTTTCCATAATTAGTTCTGAATTTGGTCAGAACTCTTTTTTATTTACTTATTAAAATTCTCATTAAATATAATTTTATAAAACTATAAATTCTGATTTTGATTAAACTCATTCTTTTTTTCAATTTAGTTTGTTCTTTCACAACAGAAAATATTTCCTTAATTTCTCATATAATTTTAAGGAAAATTATGTTTTCCAGACAAGATGTTTTGAGGGGTCCAAAGAGATCAAAAAATGACCAGCATATCCATTAAAGTGTTTGGATTTCAGAATGGTGCTACACAATTACTATGTTATTACCACTTTACAAAAAGACAGCATTTGTTGAAAATTGCTCCTATGTAGCATTTTAAAGCCACTAAATTTGAGGATTTATTATAAAATAATTATAATATTAAGGCTATACCTACATTTGTTACTTAATCTGCAGGAGGGGCTTAACACGGTAACGCAAGTATATGAAAAAAGGAAGAGTAGCATGTGAATTAACTTAAAAAAAGAGGTCAAGAGTGTCTTGTCCACCCTTTCACTTGTGAAATAGTGTTCACAAGTTCACTTGTGAAGTGTAATAGCCAAAGGATAGGAACACAGTAAAATAATATTTATTTGTCAAAAGTACTTTTGGCATCTGTTCTTTATTGATGAGAATAATATTTATTGCCATCTGGATTTCCTAATTCATTTTTCTGATATTGCTTATCTGGGGTTGCCATAGGACATAAACAGCTGGATTAAATTCCATCATGTTGTGTCACTGTGACTCACTTATTTTTTCTTATCTATGAAAATTTCTTGTTGTAAATAACATCTCACTCTTTTCTTTTCTGAAGTACTTTGCTCTCTTGCAGAGAGTCTGTCTTTCTGTCCTTCTGTCTTTCTCTCTCTTGCCTTTTTCTGTTCCTTCTTTTGGTTATTTTCCTCTCTATCTCTCTCAGATTCCCTCTCCCTTTTCCTCTTTTTCTCTCCTGTTTCCTAGCTCAACAAATGCTAAGTAGCTTTATAGATATGTTCTAGCCTTATTTATGGGATTTAAATATATGTTTAATATAATAATAATAATAATAATAATGCATTTTATAATGTGAGAGGCTAGTTAAACTTTATTTAAGCTTCCCAGCTGAGATTTCAGTCCACTTAATTCAGAAACTTTGACTTGATGACATTGGGAGGGGGCTTTACGGCTGATTTCCTGGGACTGTATAGCTATGGGAACATACAGGGGATGGAACATTTTATGGTTATTAGGATGCCTAATGTAGTGGCTGTCTTCAAGCTTTTGTAGACTCTCTGAAGTCCAATAGTCCTGTATAAGACTTAGTACCTACATGCAAAAGAAACGATTGCAGAAATACGGTTTATTAGTCAAATATGAAAAGTCATAATGAGTGCTATCTTGAATATATTTCTTCTCTATTAGGCCAACATCAATGATCGCTGTTTTGAAAAACTGTTTTATTCTAGTACTAACTCATACACACAGCACTTCCTTTGAAACTGTGGTAGTTTTTTTTTTTTTGCAAACTGGGTATTTTAGGAGTATCAATTCAAATGTAACTGGAAGTCTTTCAAAAATGTAGATTCAAATCTGCCTCAGATTTTGGGTCAGACCACAGTGTGGCCATTTTGTGCACATTTATTTGAAAAATGCTATTTTTTCATTGCCAATGGCAAAAGCTAAAAGGAGATTCCTTGTTTGTTTCATGAGAGAGGACTTCTGACAATGAAAATGGTTATTGTTCCACTGCAGAATCTCAGTGTTGTGCAGATATTTTGCTTTCAAAGGTTTTGCTCAAATTTTGTCTATTTTTAATCTTTCAAAGCAGCATGCAATGTATTGCTGCAAACAGATACTATTCTAACCACTCAGGACTAATTTCTTAATATAAGATTGAGTAAAGAAACATTCCTTTAGATCAGCTGCTACAAAATGGGAGAACACTCTGAATTTGGGGCAGAAATCCTTGACTGCAGTTTGACTCCCATCCACACCTGAAGAGGTGCAGCTCTTCTGTGGTGCTTTAAAATCCATCTGAGTCTCATTTAACCTTCCCTGTACCTGTCCCACAGGTATGTCTTTGGAAATGACCCGAATAGGGTAGCTCTGCAAGGTGCTTCTCTATGGGCTGTGATGGGAGCTGGGTGTCACCACAGCATCATAAGGGCATCGAGTTAAATATGTGAACACGAAGGGGAAGCAGAACGCAGAGCCAGCTCTGGTGCTGTTCATGGAGGTCAAAGCTGAGGCACAGAGAATGTGGACATATTCTGGGCAAAGCCAACTTGATTCTCTCTAAGTGTCTAGGGAAGAGAGGGAGGAACTGACCAGGGAGACAAACAGATCTAGGGAAATACACCTTGTTGGTATGCCAACAAGAACAAACTGGCATTATCGAGGTCATTGTAAAGGGATCAACAACCTTATGTTGGGTGAGAGAATAGTCACTCCATCCTAGGTGCGAGCCAGGAAGGATTTCTCTTGGGAACAAATAAATGTAGGCATGCATGCAGGAGCTGGTATTAGTGTAGTCTACTGCATGTATGGAAAACTCTTATTGAAGATGCAAACTAAATTCTGTCATCAAGTGTGGAAGAGGAAAAGAAAACAAGAGGACTGTTGAAAATACATGCACACCAGTGTGCTGCTGTTTAAGCTAGCACTAGCATTACAGTGTTTTCAGAAGCAGCCAAAAAATAATCACTGGCCTAGGAAATATTTTCTGCCTGGGTTGTGACAATATTTAGTTCATAGGACTTGCAAAGTCTATTGAAAATATGGGTCCAGCATCTGAATACCATGGATGGAAAAGGGGAAGGAGTGTTGCAAAGGCACATCAATGGTGATTTTATGCAGCTTCATCCTAATTCAGCATCCTGTTTATACTGGCCTGAATTTTACTCCACTAATGTAATGATGCTAGACAACAACTCGTGAAGTAGGAACTTGAATCACTCTGTCAGGTATAAACGTAAAGTGTAAACGGAAGTGTAAACTTCCCCTTTGTCGTGCTTTCACTGGTTGCTTACTAGCCTGTTCAGTCATTAATCCCCTCATAATTTGTGAGATGATGAAGTAGCTCCTTGTAGAATGAGGCTTTCATATTGATCATTTCGTTCTGCTTGCCTCTCTGACAGGTGATGTCACATGAGGAGAATCTGGAACTGGAAAATCTAAATAAAATTCGTAATAGTGCTTCATTAGAAAAACATAACTGGATTTAGGTTAGGTTGTTAAATGGTATAAACTGACCTACAATCTGCAGTATACAGTCTTCTCCTGTGTACACAATCTATAGTATACAAGACCTTTTGTGTTTGCTGCCCCACTCAGATGTTGATGATACTCATCCCATTCACCATAGACATGCATGCTTTTGAGAACCTGAGAACCATGCTGATTTGATGGGGTTTTTTTTAGGTTTTTGTTTTGGTTTGGTTTGGTTTTCCTGTGTGTTGAGGTTTGGGATTTTATGGAGTGGTTTTGTGCTAATCGAAAGAACAGATATTTCTTCTAACTAAAATCTATTAACTTTTGAGACTAGAAGAAAACACTTACTGACAGTCAATCAGACATGGGGCTGCCCAGGTTCTTAAAAAAAAAATAAAAAAATTCTCTTTCCCCAAAAGATACACGCATATAAACAGTGAAAGGAGCAGTAACTGGCCAAACCAGGTGCATGTACAGATTTTATCTTTATGGTATATTCTAAGACAGACTGAAATATGTGTTTATCACTGTGGTTACAAAGATGAGGGGAAAGTTGTTTATTGGTTGCTTTATTACTTTTGACTATTTCTGAGAGTCAGCTAAGTAAACAGATTAATATGCTCCCATAACAAGTTTACGGCGTAAGCCCACGGCAAGGATTCACAGTCGCTTCTTAGGACAGACGTACATTGTAAGCATTGTAAACCAAGCAATGGTTACTCGACATTTTATTCCATGAAATATGTTCTTTATATTTCTCTGACATCCCTCTCTGCCAACTCATTTTACTTTTTAACCCTTTCACTGATTGTTCTTACTTGTATTGAATTTTTTTTGAGATCTAAGGGGGTTTATGTGTTTGTATAGATATCCTAACATTTTTGCTGCTGCTTAGTGAACTCCTCTATGACAAATGAAAAACATTTGAAAGAAAGAAAGGAAGGACTTTTTTTTCCTGGGGAATCGTTACAGTAGCGGTCACAGCCAGAGGCCAGTCTCCCCGCAGCCACTCCTGAATCCTGGGACAAGGCTGCTGAGAGGATCCCACAGCGGAGGCAGAGCTGGGGTGCTGAGGGGAGCACCCTGCTGTCACCACAGCATGCCATGCTTGACATTAGAACAAACATAGCAAGGGGTAGGAATTTTCTCAGGAGCAGCAGAGATCTGCAGTTAACATGAGGATTTTTATGTCCTGAGCAGTACCTATCTGCATAAGGGATAGCAACAGGCACCTCAGCATATACTCAGTTTGGCATCCGACCGAAATAAACATAATGTCTCATTTCTTTGTTTTCAAAAAGAGAGAAATATATTCTGGAGGGTTCTAAGCCCTACATGCTGCTACATTTAAGCTCTGCATTCAGTTTTAAATGCTACTTGTCTTTACAGTCTGAATACAACCCTTAAAATATGCTTGAAGACATCCTTCTTTGAGCATTAGGTGCACTGGTCCCTACCTATGCAATGACTGGAAGAGCAGGCAGCACAAACAGAGGGAAATGCCACTGAGCAAACTTGTATAGTATTTCTTTTAAGCCTTACTTAATGAGAAAACTTGTCTCACAAATTAAGCTCTGAGGAAAAGCAAGAATTAAGCCTTTCTTCTAGCTTTATGACATATCTTAGTAAAACAGGCACAAAAGCAAGAGTTCAGTTGTCTTTAGAATTTCTTTTATTACTTGTAAAGGTATAATTTCCCATCCTGTATCATGTCACAAAACAAAGCCATCTTCAAATGAGGAGTTATTAAACACTGAATCTTCCTATTATTGAAATCTGAGCAGAATGAATTACAAGGGACTTTCTGTAATGACAGGCTAAGGACATGCTCTCAACTCATTGTGTGGGAACTTGGCAGAGATTTTCCAGGAGCACTTTAGAACAAATTCTGTTCTGCCATGAGATCATGTAGGGTCAGGAAAGGAAATGTACAGGAGTCAATTGTGTGCAAAAATAGCAGTAGCGGCTGTTGTAAATAAGATTTCTTCGCTAGTGTTGGTTTATTATAACTACACTCCAGGCGCCAGATCTATTCCTGCTGGAACTTAATTTGAGTATTCTGGCAGGTCATTTTAGTGTCAAGTCACATAGAAATTTTAATATATATCCTAAAGTGCTTGAAGACTTTAGGAAGAAAGGTACTGTATCTTCTAAATACCAGCTAGTTGTACTTTTTGGAGTTTATTTCATAAGTTCTTGTTAGAGCTTTAGTGATTAAAACTTCACCTTGATACCAGGTTCTACTTCCATGGTAACACCAAGGCAACAACAGCAGCAGTACTTTCTGATGGATGAGCAGGATCAGATGAAACAACATACAACATAAGAACTGACACCCCTCCCAGTCCTGAAAAAAAAAAAAATACAAGAAAAGGCAAGAAAACCTGCTGCTTTTTTCCTAGACTTTCAAAGGCAAGATCGACTCTTGTTTGTTTTATTTTCAAAAGGAACCATTAGATGTGCTGAGCTAGCATGAAAACATTGCTTCTAACATTATTTCTAGCTTGGCTTTGCAAGGTTCCTGTCTCCAGAAAGGGTGTTATTATCACATTGGATTTGTTAGGCTCTGCTTGGAAGTCCCAGCCACGAACCAAACACAAAGATCTTACAATGTAGTTCAGACATCAGCAAATAGAAGAAGACAAAAATGACCCTAGCTTTGGGTAGCAAACATTACTTTTGGCGTTCAAAGCTCCACTATGATTTTCTGTCTGTTTGTTGCAGTTCAGACATTCCCCTTCTACCAGCGTATTGCAGTATGTGCTTATGACCATGCTGTTGCTCCCACTTACCCTGCATCTGCTTGTTTTGGCAGTTTTGACGGCAGAGAACGCCGGGCCTCTTTCATGTGGTTTGTGTCACATGTGCTGCTGTGTGAGACACGCGCGGCTCTTCGGGAGCGTTCGCCACTTGCTGCTTCACATGCTCTCTTGTACGCTTCCTCTGCAGATGGCTTTCCTGGCTCCCATGGACCATATGTTTTTTCAATTTCTTTTAATGTGTGTACACCCACCCCATACAGTTCCAATGAAGTATGTGTTGTTTATTTCCTCTGCTGTCCAGCTCTGAAGGTTCAGATCTAGGGAGGCAATCACTGACACTAAATGCAAGAATGACCCTTAACACAACCTGCTCGTTTCATGGGATGCTTATTCTTCTCCTCTTGGAAGTGTGGAAGTCTCCACTTGCTCTGTTTTTAACCCTGTAGTGACTAATTTTAGCTATCTTACCACCAGGAATCTATTGTCCCTCCTAAGGCAGGCATCTAAGGTGAACAGATTGGCTCCCTGAGATGACTTTCATTTTTCTTCCCATTGCCACAGAGGAAGCCTAGATGACAAAGTGAGGCCAATTGGCCCACTCTGAGATAGCAATATCTAGGTGAGATATATCTCTCTCCACGGCCCCAGCCTTCATGCTGGTATGCATGAATGCCACATGCTTGCAAACTGCTGGCTGGGATTTTTTTCATCAGCTAATCCTTTTATCAGCACTTTCCATACTGCCTTACCCCTCAGGACAGAATGGAGAGCTGAGTGTGAGCAGAGGGTTATGTGAGTATAAAAGATAAGGACTAGGAGCTCTTTACAAGCTGGTCAGTTCTGGACTCACATGAGGTATTTCTTCACTACATGAAAGGGTGACAGACTGGCCTAGGTGAGACGGGCAGGGTATTGGTGAGAAATTAGGGCAAAACCCCCAAACCCTGATAAACAGAAAAACTCTGGAACAGTAGGAGGACAAAACTCTGATGCAGAATATCTCAAATGCAGGTGGAAGATTTAGTAAATCCCTATAATCAGCACTAGAAGTGGAAGCTGAGAAAGGTCAGGTTTTCATAATGTTAGTGGTTCCCTTCCTGAAAAAGCTGAATGTGTGCCATGTGCTTTATTTATACCAAGAACTATTCCCCATCAAGACTGATGTTTTTATTAACAAATCTGCTGGCTTTGTTCAAGAGCAAAACTATCAGAACCTGGATACCAATGGTAAATTTAAAGCATTTCTGCCTATTCATGAGATTTCTCCATGAATTGTTTTCAGAATTTGTACCATTTCTGGATTTAAAGGTGTGCATTAGGTAAACTAACCAGGCACATCTGTGCGAAAGAAGGCTTCCTCACATCAGAAGCAAAAATTGGCTTTTGGTAGATCTGTTAAAATAATCCAGATTTTTATATCCTGAAATAGTATTGAATAGATCAAATAAAACAGTATCAGCAGCAAGATTTTTATTTTGGCTGTTGTCCAGCAGTAAGAAAAATCATATAGATACAGACTACTTCTCATTTTCCTTAGGATTAGCAAGCCGGTCCTGCGTATGAACTATGTGTGATAGTCCCTGTGATGCCAAAGGGAGCTCTGCACATGCACCAACTGCACAATCAATTCCTACGTGTAGGACGCAAGGGCTATAGCGAAGGAGATTTTAAACCAGCAGTTACTACCTGGAGAAAAACTGGCAGTGCCCCAACTCTGCGAATCCCTCACTGTTGCAACATAAGGCAAAGAGCACGAGGCAATAAATGTGGATCTGTGAGTTGTGAGAGAAACAACGGGCTTGCAAAGGTGGTTCCTATCATTGCTCTAGTAAGAGAGCAACAGTAGTGACAGAGGTATGATATGTAAGGGGAGATTTACACTGTTTCATTTCCAGTGTGGTCTGTATTCATCTCTTAGGAGTTTTCTGTATGAAGTTGTTGAAAAAAAAATAATTCTGCATAGTGTGAATTATATGTAAGGATCCAGTACTATGCTCATGCAGCATCCTGTTGTAGTTACTGGTAGTCAAGCCTGTAAAAAAGGCAAGACTGGGCATGTAAACTCCCTTTAAAAAATGGTCTTTGTTTCCCTGAAAATTGATTAAAAACCAAATAAAAACTAGTGTTCTTTGCCACTGGCACCAGCTCTACAGGGCATCAAAGCAACTGACTGCTCGTAATCTCTAGACATTTCCTGACTGCAAAGGTCATCTTGGAGTGAGCTGGGGAAACTAAAAAAGAATTATCTGAAGGCCAAATAAGGTGAGAGTTGCTGTGGCTAAAGTTCAGGTTTACTTCCACAGAATAAAAAAGTGAAGTGGAAGGTTTGCTGACTTATTTAGTTTTATTTTAGAAAGCTTTGGAGCAGTTTGTGTAAAACAGAATGAAAGGTGGGAAAAGGAAGCAGAATGTACAGTGATATAATAGAAATAGCAGTGAATAATTGTCACTGGCACTCTTTACTTTTCTGTTGTTTATCTCATTCTAAACCAGACAGCGATATCTGTGATGTTGCTGTTCTTTTCTAGCTTAGGAAATCTTTGAGGTTGGGACCATCTCTTTTTCTCCTCTCTGAAAAATTGCTTAGCACGGTCTTGCCACTATAGAAAGACTAGAAGAGCTCTGTACAAGCAGTGAAATGAAGGAAGTACAGTTTCATGTAGGTTTATGTTCTAGTTTACATTTATAACCTAATGCTCAACAGCAACACAATCTTAGATTCTCCTGTATTCCTTACAGCATCCCACAGACTAGTGACAGCACCAGCGCTGAATATTTTGGTCCCAAACTCTCTGCTGACTGGCTCATTATCTGCTGCCAACCAGAATACAAAATAGCTGGATTCTGCTCACTGGTTTCTCCCAGGGTACTAATTTGAGTCTCTTTCTTCTACCCACTTTAATGAATTTTGTAGAAATTCATCTGTCTTTAAGATGTCCACTCCATGTTCAAACTTGGCTGAAGATGGCCAAAAGGATCAAAATTTCCTGGAGCGAGTGCAGACAGACAGTGAAATATCTTGTTCACTTAGTTGTCCCTTCTCTAGAAAACCAGACCAAAGATAATGTCACGTTATTGTCCACTCTGGAGATTATTGGTTAGCTATGGTTATTGACAGAAAACAATGAGCATTCATCAATCTGTTATAAACAGATTGATGTTTAAGCAAGATTAAACCAATAAGTTGCTTTAAATCTCAAAATTATAAATTTTATTCTTGATGAATAGCATTGAACCTTATGCTTGCTTCCACAGGTGCCCAACAATTCCCTTGCTCATAGCTTGTTAATCACGTCTTGGTCCATGTTTGTTGGAAGCAATGTCTTCTAGTGAACAAGTTGCTGGCTGGAGGGGACCCAAGAGCTCTAGGTTTCCATCTCCGTCTCCTGCGACCACTGTTGTTCTGTTTTCCTTCTATTGACTTCTAAAACCACTGTGCTTCTGTCATATATAAGGGCCCTCCATTCTCATCTTGAGCCTACTTGTATCACACTTAGATTGCAAGTTTGCAGGTGATCTTGACCATGGGTTACAGGGAATTTCAGTAGATACTGCTAACTAAGCTTGAATGTTCTGGCAATCATTCTTGGGACAAATGAATCCAGTCTTCCTGTGCTAAGACTCCTGTTCTCTGCAGTGATATAATTGGCTATACATGAAAAAAAAAGGACAAAGTTTCAATTTTTAAAAACTAATATCCCAGGATGATACTAAAATGAATAAACACAAATATAACCAAAACATTCCAAAGTTTGTACACTTTCACTGGAATATAGTGTTGTCGTTCTGTTTTAATAGATGATAAAACCCAAAAAGTTCCTTGCATTGAAACATATATGATAATGCAAATGAGAATGATAAAATTTCTGTATTTTATTGACTATTTATTTTTTAACATGGATCAGCTATGAAGGAGAACAGGACTCCAGTATTGCTGTATGTTTGTTTTGACTACTGTGATAACTACAATTTAAACCGTCACCTTAGCAGAAAACCTGTTTTGAATCTTCAGGGAAGCAAAGTTCAGCAGTTTGTTTTCACACAGGAAATTACTGTTTTAAGGGATAACATTAGGTATCAAGAACTCTAATTGCTGGATAATTCCTTATTTCATTATGACTTACTTTGTAGGTTTTGGGATTCTGTCTGGAAATAATCCTCAAATTTGATGGGGATTTGGAGCCAGAACTGATAAAAAGGGACACCAAAGATAGTTCAGATAAGGTATGCTGGTGAAAAGAGCAGCAGCACACAGTAATCACAAGCTTCCATTGGCATAATCATGAATATTAAAAAAACCCATCTGTATTGTAGGTTGAACACATTAATATCTTAGGACTGAACATATAGCACCAGATATTTGAAACTCTTGTTCTGCTTATTTATATTTATTGATTGATGCTGCACTTTTGTAACAGTGGTTCAAGAAAAAAAAATCATAGAGTTGCATGAAACTCCAACAAAGGATATAACACACTACTATGCTACAGGCTTCACAAAACTGCTAAAATGTGGCACCACTTGAGTCCCTGCTTTATTAAATGTTTTACAAACACTGCGAAATTAAATAGTCCATGTCTTAAGAGCCTTCCGATCTAAGCAGTTACACTGGCGTGGATGACGTCCTTCCTGGAGTGGAACGTGGCTTGATTGCACAAGGGTATAACATAGCCCTTTCCTACATGTGTGCTCGTGCTCCACTGACACCTGTGTTGGCAGAAAAGAAAGTGTCAAGGACACAAGAGACAAATCTTGCCAGGCGTTCTTAGTTTGTCTCCTACTGCTTCCAAGCCTATTTCCATTACCTGAGATAAAACAGTGGTAAATGATGTATTTGCACAAATGTAATAGGTGACTGGATATTGCTAAGAACTTAAACTCTACTAGTCAAAAGCAGCCAGGACCACAGAGGAGCGTAGAAGGGATCTTGCTCTGTTGACTGACTTTATCCTAAGAACAGCGAGCCAAACTGTCTTACATAGGTTCTTCATGTAGCGATTTTAGTCCTGTTTCCTGCTTGCCAGCTTGCTCTGAACAGGCTGACTTTTCTGAATTTGTGAACTGTTTGCAGCTAGACTTCATCCAGTACTAAAGAAAGGCTTCAGCTGAGTATTCACCTACTTATGTGACACGCATAGCTGGTGGGTTGTTTAGGAGCTGTTTACAACAGCTATTCATTCATTATTTACCACACAAGTTGCAGGTTTGGCTGGCAAAGCTGTAAGGTCTGGAAATGGAGCTTTAGCATTTACAGCATATGCCTTGCCCTTACCCTGTTGACCAAAGACGTGAAGAGAAATATGAAGGAGGAGTGTCAGAGCTTTCATTTGAGTTTATTCATGTCAGATCATGCGAGTCACAGCTGCCAGACTGTTCTGAAAACATTAAGGGAGAGAGAGACTGAAAATGAGTGGTGTTGCATCATTGCATGTCTAGGAATGGCAAGCTTTTGAATTCCAGGAAACCATTTTATGTTACATCAAAATAGCAGTGTCTACAGAGTTGAACAAAAGGGTTGGGTTTGGATTTTTTTTTTTTTTTTTAAATCTTTATAAAAAGTGCGAAATATCTGGGCTAAGGGCTAAGGTGAAAGAAGGTGCTGAGAATATGTTTCAGGAGGAAATACAAATGGAAAGAAATCTCTGATCTCATTTCTGTTGATAGAAAGCAGGATTAAATCCTTTATCTGAATTGTATAAATGTGAAGAAGAAACCATGGTAGTAAGCACAAAGAATGAATGAGTAGGTCTACTGAGATCGTTAAGATCTAGTGTTTCTTCAAAGTTAGACAATTTGTAGCAAGAACAGCATTTTTCTTTCTGTGTAGTTCAATGAATTAGCAAGAGAAGGATCAAAGATGCCTCTGTCATTCAGGATTCTCATCTGGTGTCACTTTTCACTGGCAAGCAGCTGGTAGAAGAGGGAAGGTTATGAAAAAGCAGTGAACACGGGAATGGGGAAAGAAATAAGTAGAAAGGCTAAAAAAAGGAGAGGAGGTGATTAAGAGAGAGATGGAAAAGGGGAATAAGATGAATCAAATGGAAAAAGACTAACAGATGGACCCTCAGCAACACTGGTCTGCCAAAGCACCCATGTATTCTAAGGCTGTTTTCATCAGCGTGCTGAGCTTGCATCTTTTCTTGTGTGGTCCCAACAGCCTTTTGAATTGTTTCTTGGGAACTCAGAGGATTTCTATAGAGCTCAGTAGAACCACGGGGATGGACACTAGCTGAAGACCCCTCCCATGAATTCTCAAACATCTGATCACTATGATTTAATTCTGAGAGTGTGCTTCAGAGTCCTCTGGTTCCCTACAGGAACATTACTAAAATATTACGTGCATGGGCAGAAGTCAAGACAGAAACAAGTCATATCTGTAGGAGGTATTTATTTCTATACAACCTTGCTTAAGCTTGTAGTATGCTTTTGCAAAATTGCACATAACCTGGTGAGAAAAGCACATTTCACTGTGGTGCACATAATAGCAGCAGGCCAACAAATGGTATAAACTATTCAGGTGGCAAAGCCCTTCCCTAGTTAGTGTTAAAGATGGACAGCGACGCAAGAGCAACACTGCTGTACCAAATGTCAGTATCTATGATATATTAACTCATTTTGGGGAAACAAGTGAGGATATCTAACAGGTACAGATGTGATCACATACAAAAATCCCTCTTAGGTCTAACAGTCCTCACTCTGCCCCAGGGCCCCTTTTGTTCTTCGGACTGGTGAAAATGACTTTATCCCTTGGTTTAATACAATGAATGCAGAACAGATGGCAATCATCAGCCCAGTCATGGGCCTTGATTACTACTCATCTCTCCTTTTTATCTTTGTCTATTTTACATTCATGAGTAGCTTGCACAAATTTTGCCCACGTATTCTTTTTGTTACATAAAATGATAAGTAAGGACAAATCACAGCAAGGAGAAAATTTTGTCTGATTTAAGGCTAATTTTCCATACCAAAGCCAGAAATGGCAGAATTTAATAAATACTGGTGATTTCACATGGGCTCTTGTCTCTGACTAAATTTTTTCTGGCTGGCTGTTGCACAGGTGTGGCAAGGGAGGGGCTAAGTGGTGAGCCCTGTGGGGCTTCAGCTGGCTACTGTGATTGCGGGGAGGTTGGGCTGTGCTGGGGGGGACCAGTTCCTGCCTTCTTCAGCAGCCAGGACAGCCAGTGCTCAGAGGAGCCTTGCTGTGGGTGAGCTGAAGTGGGACCTTGTTTCTGGGGGAAAGAAGCAGCTCAGCCACACCTGGGAGTCTCCGAGAACATTGTCCTGGTTTAACCCCAGCCGGCAACTAAGCACCACGCAGCCACTCACTTGCTTCCTGCTCCCCGCATTGGGATGAGGGGGAGAAGCAGAAGAGCAAAAGTGAGAGAACTTGTGAAATAAAGACAGTTTAATAGGTAAAGCAACAGCCATGTGTGCAAGCAAAACAAAACAAGGAATTCATTCGCTATTTCCCATGGGCAGGCAGGTGTTCAGCCATCCCCAGGAAAGCAGGGCTCCGTCATGTGTAATAGTTACTTGGGAATACAAATACCATCACTCCAAAAATCCCCCCCCCTTCACTTCTTCTTCCCCCAGCTTTATATGCTGAGCATGATGCCATATGGTATGGGATATGCCTTTGGTCAATTGGGGTCAGCTATCCGAGCTGTGTCCCCACCCAACTCCTTGTGCACCCCCAGCCTGCACCCTGGTGGGGTGGTGTGAGGAGCAGAAAAAGCCTTGGCTCTGTGTAAGCACTGCTCAGCAACAGCAAAAACATCTCTATTATCAACACTGTTTTCAGTACAAATCCAAAACCAGAGCCCCATACTAGCTACTACAAAGAAAATTAACTCTATCCCAGCCAAAACCAGCACAAACATCTGTGCCTTCTGAGGTCCTGTCCTGGTTTCGGCTGGGATAGAGTTAATTTTCACTACTCCATAGCATGTGACGCCAGGCTGTGACTATAAAAGGGGGCCAGTCGGGCAGGGGCAGTCTGGCGTGGCTCTGGGACGCGAGGAGTGTGGGCTGAGCGTCCGGTCGGTTGTCGGGTCGGTAAGTTGCCTGGTGTTATGCCCTCTCTTGTGTGTTTTGTTATCAGTACTGTTGTCGTTGTTGTTTCCCTCTCCCTTGCTATCCCAGTAGCCTGTCCTTACCCCAGCCCATGGGGTTTTGCCTTTGTCTTTCCCGTTCCCATGGCTTTAAGCTGAAGGAGGGTCGATTTAGATTAGATGTTAGACAGAAATTCTTTACTGTGAGGGTGGTGAGGCACTGGAACAGGTTGCCCAGAGAAGTTGTGGATGCCCCATCCCTGGAAGTGTTCAAGACCAGGTTGGATGGGGCTTTGGGCAACACGGTCTAGTGGAGGGTGTCCCTGCCCATGGCAGGGGTGTTGGAACTAGATGATCTTTAAGGTTCCTTCCAACCCAAACCATTCTATGATTCTGCCCCTCCCCCCCAATCCCGCCCGGGGTGTGTGTGTGTTGTGGGGGCAGTGAGCGAGCAAGCGTCCGTGTGGTGCTCGGCTGGGTCTAAACCATGGTGAGCGTAAAAAAGCTGTGATGACTCTTTCGCTGAGCCTTTCATAGGTGGACTGGAGTAGCTTTTGCTCATCTCTTGTGTTCTCTGGTTGTGAAAAGGTGGGACTTGTTAATGTGATCCTCACGGTAGGAGGGAGGTGGACTTGTGTGTAGAAGCAGAAGAATCCAAGCAGTTGTAGTCAGCGCAGGTACTTGAACAGAGCCTAGCTTTTGAGGAAACTCGTGGGATTCTTACATCAGGTGTTGTGCTGGAGCTGGGTTGTAGTAACTGTGGGCTACGTGTCTCACAACTATAGTAATAGTGGAGTGGCTCTCTAACCTCTTACTACTTGCAAGTGCAACTAGTTCAGGCTTTGCCACACTCTGCTGGGGGCCCAGCACAGCTGAAAACAACCGGTCCCTGCTTTTTCAGGTAGGTATATGGGGCAGGAGGTCTCAGTCCTGGATTGAACTTGGACTCTGGGAGTGTGGGGAACAGCAAATGACTTTATAAGAAAAAGTTAAATGTTGTCCGAGAGTGGACCTGTGCATGTTTGGCTGTGAATGCACAGGTGTATGGCAGGGTGTTAGGAGTTGGTATTTGGAATACAAGGCATGTTTGTGGCTCTTTGTAGGACCAATATGAACATTACTGTTAATTGCTGATGGCTTTTTGTTTTGGAGTCTTTATATGAGTCTTTTATTAGCTTAACTTCATTAGAGCTAAGCATGTAGATTGTGACCAAGTCAAGTTGAATTTCCAAGATACTCGTGTATGATTTGCTGTCTTAGCCTTTCCACCTCAGTCATGTAGTGGAGAGCAGAATGGCTGCTGTACAGCAGAGGAACATTGCTGCCTTTGGAGAGAGGTCATGGTTCTCACTTTTATTCTAAATGTTTACATCTATGTCTTGGTAGATAATAGCACTTCTTACTCCATCTTCTTCCCCCTGGCAGGCTGCTGTTTAGTCCTCCTGACGCTGTCTTTTCTGCGGACTGAATAAGGCCAGTTCCCTCAGCCTCTCCTCACTAGGCAAGTGCTCCAGCCCCAACCATCTTGGTGGCTCTCTGCTGAACTCACTGCAGTTTATTGATGTCTTTCATATACTGGGGGTGGGGGTTGGGGCAGAACTGGATGCAGGATCTAGACATGGTCTAACAAGTGCTCTGAGGGGGTGATCACTTTCCTTGCTCTTCTGGCTCTATTCCTGTAAATACAGCCCAGGATGCTGCTGGCCTTCATGTTGCTGGATCATGTGCTGCTTCACCCCTTCCCTGTCCACCCAGTCCTTCAGCAGTGTTGGTTCCCAGTCAGTCAATCTCCACCTCAATTCGTGCAAGGGTCTTTTCCTTCCCAGCTGGAGGTCTTTCCAGTTGTCCTTGTTGAATTTTATGAAGTTTCTGTCAGTCCTTTCCTCCAGCCTGCTGAAATCTCTCTGGATAGCAGCCCTGCCATGAAGTGTTGACTGATTTCTGCCAGCTTGTCTACTCTTCCCAAATGTTAGATTCTGGCAGCTTTTGTATCTCTGCACAAAGGCTGCAGCAACTTTGATTACATGTTCTTGACTACAGTCTGCCATCTCGTGTGGTCCCTTCAGCATCCAGCCTGAAAGAACTCATGGAGGAACTGGCATAATAACTGGTGATATTACTTCTAAAATATCCTTTCCATTAATGCTTTTTACCCTCACGTTTTCTGGAAGTTGCATGGCCTCTCTAGATAATGTTTTGGAGTAGATGCTCTGTGATCTTCGCCTCCCCCTTCTAGTTCTTTCTTTTCTGCTTAAAAACATGAAGAAAAAGGTACCCCCTCATGTACTTTTAATGAAGGTTTTATGTTACTGGACTTGTGGTTACATGCCTCACTGTAGATAGAGAGAAAGGAGCAAGCCAAAGCAACAGGGACTTGTAAGGACAAAACCTAAGTGTTTCCTGGGTTGTAAGAACAAATCTGCTGAAACTCCCTAGTGAGTTCCAACTGTGGAGGAGAAACTGCAAAAATCCAGTAGTTGCAATGGCAGGAAGCCTAAAACTTCAAGTTAGAATTCTCCCTAGAGAAAATTGCTTTTATTTTTTTGTTAGCACCTCTTTAAGTCAAAATACAGGATTAGGTAGGGCTATCCAATAGAACCTGCTAGTCTTCAGTGACTGTTATCTACATATATATATATATAAACACTTTTTGAAATAAAATGGTTTTAAACCAAATGAAAGTCCACTCCATCTTTCTTTAAAAAGTGAACTCTGAAAACTTTTCATAATGTGATTGATATTTTCATTATTTAAAGTGTTTTAATTGTCAGTACTGGCAACTGGGAGAACTTTAATTTTGGATTATGTTATGAAAAAACACAAGGAAAAAAAAAAAGTTGTGACTGTTGATGTTTTATTATTGGCTTACCTGTGGCCTGCCTAAAAATCACCAAACCTACATATATCAAGTCAGCCAGAGAGGTACATCCTAGATTTGAAGACAAGATCCTGGCTTTGGTTCCCCACTACTTGAATCTGAAGGTACTAGTGAGAGTTCAGGCAGTGTGGACACATTGCTCTTGGAATGCTTTACTCATTAGGACTGGATGAGACTCTAACCTTTATCTTGAATATACAGCAGAAGCAAGTGATGAGTCATAATGTTGTTCAGACAGGCTTAAAGTTGAGCAAAAAAAAAATTGCAATCCAGAATTAATTTTAGATATTTACCTGCTTTGTTACTCCACAGCTTATTTGTTACCTCTTGTTTTTGAGTTTGTAGTCAGTTTTTTCATGTTATGGCATTCAGATCTAAGATTTGTTTAGTTTTGAGAGTGAAATTTTATATGATTTAATAACAGAAGCTTCAGTAAACAGAATTTATACCTCTAATTGCTTCTCCTTGAACTCCTACTCTTCTAATAGATTTTTAAAACAAACAAATTAATACTATCCTTATAAGTAAAAAAGCCAGAACTCTCTGAAATGGTGGTGGCAGTAGTATTAGGTTAAATTTGCATCAGCTGTTTTGTGTCTATGTGAAGTTATTGGGTAAGCTGAACTAGCCTTCACCCTGAGATTCTCTTACCTCTGAAATGCATCCAGTAACAGAGGCATTGGGGACAGAAAGAATTGTGACAATAAGTAATAACTATTATTACTTGATAATAATTATTACTTAACAAAGTTACATTTGCAGTAAAACATATACTGTTTTGATACTTTGAGTTTCTTTACTTTTCCTTCATTGCAGCTGACAAATGACTGAGGATCAAATAGGTTGGTTTGCTGCAAGGGTTAGTGCCTCCCTCACTTTCAGAAAAAAAAGCCAAAGCTGTATTTTCTTCCTTTCACCTGTTTGTAATCAGAGACTGTCCTCTTCTAATCTCCTCCTGAACTTGCTGCAATAGACTTGCAGAGGTAATTACTAGGTGTGATGTTTTCACAGTTCATTCTCAGCACTTGAGAGGCTGTAGTAGTTCACTCTTAGAATGACAAAGACATTATGAAATTTTACCTGTCCTTCTGTTTTGTCTTGCTAATGTGGAATAAAGTAACCAGTAGAAGTCATAGGAGGAAAAAAAAAATCAGGTTATAGAACACTGATTTAACAAAATATATAAGCCAAAAAGCTCAATTGTGAAAGATTGTTTCCTTGACATATTAGTTAGAGAACTGCCAGTACCCGGCACTATGATTTAAATAAAACCTGTAGTCTGGACATGGTAGTCTGGAAAGGAAAACAGATAATTAGGAGACAGAAGGAGAATTGGTAAGAATCCTGTCTGGAAAAGAAACAAACAGGAAAGGAAGGGATATACTTGGATATTGATTGGAGAGGCTTATGGTGTGAACAACCAGTGATGAAATTTTTTTTTTTTTTTGTGTTGTCTAATTCACTAGTGGAATTTGTCATACCTTGTTTCTCATATGTGAATATCTCTTCCGTAGGTTCAGATTTCCAGTATGATTTTAATTAGTATAGTAAAATTCCAGTGAGGTTGCACAGTTTTGAAGTCCGTAACTTCTGAGTACTGTTCACTCCTGCTGTGTTGAATAGCTTTGATATCATACTGTAATAAAGTGTTATGGGGTTTACTTATTTACTTTCTTTGTCTTTTGAAGTAGATAACAGTTGCATAGTAGAAGAATATTCAGCATGGGTTGTTTGTTTCTGCATTGCATTAAAACAGCAACCCACTGGAACATATTATTAGAATGTCCGTCTTAAATATTTACCATAGCAGAATATGATGAAATATTGCATTTATTATGATAATGAGCAAAAAAGTAAAAATTATATGCTGTATTATAGACTTTCTTTTGTTACAAATTAAAAGCTTTTGATTTTATTTTTGAGGGTTTTTGTCATTTGTTCCCTTCTGGAATCATTCGATCATTGTGATAGATTTATCCTGAGCTTCCTTGCTTCATTATTTTAAGCATAGCATAGTCAAGAAGAAGCCTTCAGAGACGTGTGTGCTCTGGAACAGCATATTTAAAAATCTTGTTAAGACATTAGCTCTTAAAAAAAATTAAAATTTCTGACCCAAATCCATGGCAATATTTGCCCTGCAGTACACACTGAAGTGTTAGCCTTTGTAGGTGTGAAATTTGGTGAGGACTCAAGCACTGGAATGAATTAGTGTAGTATGCATAGGGACATTCCTTTCATCAGAGAGTGGGCAGCAGCCTGGAAAACTTGATGATTTAAAGGGAAAGCACGTACGGTAGCACGTCATAGGAAGTTACAGCCCATGTTTCTACATATAAGGCCACAGTTCCGGTGGAAGAAGAGTATCTGCAGAAAAACATCACCAAAAAATAACCCATCATTGAATCTTTGAGCATTCCCAGATTACATTTGTACATTTTTCCAACAAACAATTGGCCTACATGTTTCCCTGAAATATGGAGATTCTTTGGTTGTGCAGTCATGCCTTGGCTTATAGGAGGCTTCCTGTGGAATCTGTAAATCATCAGTACTGAGATAACAAAAAGAAAATCTTTTTAGGTTAAGTTCTCCATGTAAAAATGTGTTCTCCTGAAAAGGATATCTCCCTAGGGCATTAATGCATTTCTATACAATATTACAGCTGTTGTACTGGATCGGAAATGGTTAGTGACTGAGGAGCTGGCAAGAATAAAAGGGGAACAGTAATGGTTTGATGACTGCTTGTCATTTATAAGTAGCAGCTGCATTTCCTTTTCCTTCAGTTATGTGTTGTTTTCCAAATGAACTAGTTAAATCCCATCTTACTTCAGTCTGATCATCTTAAAGGTTTTTTTCCTAGAGCTGAGCTAATAAACTGATGACCTCTGCCTCACTCTCCGTCTGTTCTCAGCTGGAAGTAATTGCTGTTCTTCATGTCAGGCTTGGAAGAAGGGGATGACCAAAGAGTTGTTGTTGAACTCTGGTCTTATCCCAGAGGCAAAACCTGTCTGCTTAGAGATGATAAATGCAAGGAGATGCCATGGGGAAAACTGTTGTGGCTTGCTATGCTGCCTCTAGAGAGGACTTCAGTCAGCAGTGTTGCTATTCTAGAACCTTTAATTAACAGTCAATTAAGTAAGAGATTACACACTTAGAAGAAAATATTAGTTGTGGAGTCTTTCGAATCTAAGTGTTTTAGCTGAAGCCAAGTGAATGGACTAGCAGTGGAAATAGGCTGCGGTAAATTCTTGGCCACCACATTTGTCACCCCAGATGTCACAGGAGTAAGTGTGTTGACAGATGAGCTGCAGAAAATCTTGCTTGGTGGTTTGAAAAATTAAAGCCCTAGCACTCCCATTGCCTACTGGAGGTTGCTGTTTCTGTAATAGGGTCAGTGGGAGAGAATGATCTAGTTCTGCAGCTCAAAGGAAACAGCTATGCTTTGTACTGGGAAGGCTGAAGCGCGTGCTCATGTTCTGTCCCACTGCTAGCTGTGGGAAGAGTACTGCCATGAGGCTGGAGCTCCGTTTGTCAGAGCTCACCTGTTCCTGTATTGAGACTAAGAAACCCTTACTGTGATTACTTGGATGTTTGTCGTTCTGTGTTAAGGTCTGATTCAGCAAAGTGCTCCTGATTAAAATGATACTCCAACTAGTGCCCAATCCTGTTTGAATGAGTTTGTATTGTATATTTAATCAAAGTCAGGCTTAATTGCTTTTCTGACACAGAGCCTAAAATTTACTATTGTATGTTAGTAATACCAGTGACTAAATAAAGTAAAATTCTTCTCTAGGCAGCACAGCTGTATTATTTAATGGTTTCGTGGATGTTTTAGAATGCAACTTTGATGGGAAATTACCCTCTTGAAATAGAAATCTTACCAAATATCCTAAAATATAATTCAGTTGGTAAATTGAATATGACTTCAAAGAACTCATGTACAACTGTACAGCAGCTCAAGATGTAGCATGACCTTAAGTAGTAAAACTTTTGACTGACCATTTTAAGTTTTAAAATATCTATCAATCAACCTTGATTTGAACAAAACATGCTGCTGTGATACAGTTATGAGATGGTGAAGAGCTACTTTTCTGCTGAATATTAGAATCTTCAGACTGCATTTATCTCTTGTTGTCTACCCAATTCCTACAATTTTTGTATTTCAGAAGAGTAGCATGGTGAACAGAATCTAGTAGTTTGTTCACCAGGTATCTGTTGTTTGCATAATGTTGCTAATATGGAGCTGCTTAATGAAAAGGTTCATAGCAGTTTATTAAAATATGAATTAATAGCAGTAAAATGCTGTGATAAATCAGGTTGTTCTGCTTGTAGCTTTCTTTAGTAAGATGTTCTTTTTAAGTGATAAGTATGATAACATGACTTAGTGAATTCCTGGGTGTGGATTATTACAGCTGTGATTTTAAAGAAACAAACCCCAAAACCTTACAAAATCCTGTACCCGAGGCTAAAATAATGTTGTGTAGACAGCATGAACTCAGGAAACCTTTGTTTAATAAATAAATAAAAATACAAGGCAGTGAATTGTCACAAACATTTTTCCCTTGGTTCTGCTTATTAAGACTGACTAATGTTAGTCATAATGAACAGGAAGAACTTTCCCCATACATGGTTTAAGCTGGTGAATGTGTTGACTCATCTATGTTGAATGCATCATGCCGTGACTTATCCACGTTATATATAGATGTATATTTGGGATTCCTGATGCATGAATAATCATTGATGAATTTGCAACCAAAGGCTGTAGCTGTGGACAGGAAACGTCCCAATTATTGTCCGTAGGACATGGATTTCACCTGTGAATGACCACATCATAAAAATGCGGGTATGAATAATGAAGTTATTTAGGGAAACTTTGCTTCTCTTTATTCATCAAAAGAGTCCGTTTCACACTTGTATTTGGTTTGTGTGGCAAAGTTTTTGTAGTGGGGAGAGGGGAGCCACAAGGGTGGATTCTGTGAGAAGCTGGTAGAAGCTTCCCCTGTGTCTGACAGAGCCAATGTCAGCTGGCTCCAAGATGGACCTGCCACTGGTCAAGGCCAAGCCCATCAGTGATGGTGGTAGCACCTCTGGGATAACATAGTGAAGAAGGGGTGGTGGTGGTGGTGAAACCTGCTGCAGAGCAGCAGCCAGAAGAGAGAAGTGAGAATATGTGAGAGGAACAACTCTGCAGCCACCAAGGTCAGTGAAGAAGGAGGGGGAGGAGGTGCTCCAGGCACCGGAGCAGAGATTCCCCTGCAGCCCATGGTGAAGACCATGGTGAGGCAGGATGTCCCCCTGCAGCTCATGGAAAATGATGAGGGGAGCAGATATCCACCTGTGGCCGTGGGGGACCCACGCTGGAGAAGTTAATGGAAGAATGTCTCCCATGCTGGAGCAGGGGCAGAGTGTGAGTAGTCCTCCCCTAGAAGAGGAAGGAGCGGCAGTGACAATGTGTGATCACAACCCACATTCCTTGCCCCCTTGTGCTTCTGGGCGGGGGGGTGGCAGGGAGAGAAATCAGAAGTGAAGTTGAGCCTGGGAAGAAGGGAGGGGTTGGGGGGAGGTGTTTTAAGATTTGGTTTTATTTCTCACTACCCTACTCTAATTTATTACCTATCAAATCAGTTTTTCCCCAAGTCGAGTCTGTTTTGCTTGTGACAGTAATTGGTGAATGATGTTTCCTTGTCCTTATCTTGACCCATAAGCCTTTTGTTAATTTTTTTCTCCTCTGTCCAGCTGAGGAGGGGAGGGTAGAGTGGCTTTAGTGGGCACCTGGTGTCTAGACAAGGTTACACCCACCATGACTCTAATGTTCTCAAAGTCATTCCTTTTCTTTCACTGCCTCCTTGCTCCAGGATGGCTTAGTGCTAAATCATATAATGAGTAAAGGCTGCAGATTACCTTTTTATTCTAGTAAGATTAATTGCTAAGAGTGTACACAAGACTACAGGATCACCATGCATAAGAAAAGCATTTGTGAGACTTTTGGGTTTTGCACTTCAGAAAGACCTTGTGTGGTAATATCGGTATTCAAAATGGCTGACTTTGGTCTGCAGGCAGCTATGTTTATGTCTTCTACTGTATACTGTAACAGATGCCGTGTTCAGCTCCCTTCTCTGAAGTACCTCACATGCTGACTTACAGCACACAGCTTGGTTATTGGTAACTTCTCCCTCCACTAACTATACCAATCTTGTTTGGTTTGACATCATGACAGATGGTTGTGATGACATCTGAGGTGACTCTTGCCTTTGAAAGGCTCTTCTTGCCTTTGCACTGGAACATGTTTGGTTTTAGTCTGTTGATGACTTTTCTGTCAGTAAGATTTACTGGAAACACTTCTGAAGGTATAGACAAATGCCAAAATTCTTACAGGAATCTTAGTACACTGGAAATTCTTTTTTTATCACATGGGAAATTAGCCTTTCTAACCAGGTGGGGGATGGCTAAAACCACTCAATTTTAGGTCTGTGACCTGTAGTTAAACTGAGGCTGTGATACATAGGTCAAGGTCTTTCCAGTATCCAACTCCTCCTTTTTTCTTGCCCAACCAAAGAATAAAATAGCTGTTTCCCAGAAGTGAAATGTTCTTTCATCCAGTTGTGTGAATGACATTATAATTCCATTGCCTTTTCAAAAAAAATAAATAAAAAAAATTCTGGGAGTAAGTCATTAAAGAAGGTCATCAGAAGAACAGTGCCTTGGCCCACTTGCTGGGGAACTTGCAGTCTTTCCCTGTCTGTGGTTCGGTGCGGTTGGAGGAATCTGGCATGCAGATGGTGTGGCGCAGAGCTTTGTCAGACAGATAGCGAGGAGGCCAAAGAGAGTCTAGAAAGAATGACAAAGCGGGATGAGCAGACCAAACATCTTAAACATGTTTTACGCATGCTCTCACCATATGAGATTGTGTCAGATATTCTCTCATGGGCCTTTAAAAATAATTTAGTAAAATGAATTATTTGGACAGACTTTAAGGGAAAGGTTTTACTCTGTAAAAGGATTCTGGAACTTTGATCTTAACTCTCCTTCTTCGCTCCTTTCTTTTTCTGTGAATTTAGTTCTTGTGTGTTAAGAGCTTTGACTAAAGGTGATGAGAATACTAGTCTTGCGAAAGAGGCCAGTCTTTTGAAAAGAGTAATGAAAGTCTTATTTGCTTTGGTGGCAACAGGCCCAAGCTCCGCTTAGACGGTGTTTCTCATTTTGCAATGTGAGGCAGAAGTCTTCGTTTTGCCAGGGTTGTTCCTAAAACCACACCGATATCCAGGATGTATGTTGTCTATTGTCTAAGGGGCCTTGAAAAATTGACAAAAACATTGGGCAGATAGGAAACCACTGTGGTCTGGTTTAGTATAAGCCCATGAATTTGAGATTGGTGCTTGTAAAGCATACAACTGGAAGAAGGAGGATTCAGATATCTGAGGAAAGCAGAAAGGTAGCTCTTATGTTGTACTGCATTTTGTGTTTAGAAGAAATGACAATATATATCTTTAAATTCAATGGTAAACATGAGTAACTTGCTGTAACTTGCAGGAGAGTTTCTGATTTAGTGCTTGTTTGCATTCTTGACAGTTGTGTAAAAATAAAGACAGGCTATTGAGTGCAAAATCTTATTTTACTGGAGGTACAGGTATTCACCCTCTCACACTAATGTTCTTTTCCTGTGTGATCTTAAGAATTATAAGAAAAAGAAAACTGAGGCCTATTGCTATTTCCCTTTAGCCTTCCATCAGTCTGATGACCTAAATACAGGTTTAAGAGATCTGATAGTCACATCATACAGATTCTGTGAAGAGCTAATACCACTGTAAATCTGTGGAAGAAGCTCCTCTCTTCTCGTAGATTATATTTGGATTTTTTTGTTTGGTTTTGGTTGTGGTGTTTGTTAAATTTCATTTTATATACTTGGAGTACCATCACAAAGCACAGCTGAAGTATTCAAGGCAATCATTGTCACAATTGGTGTGATCTTTTCTATTGTTTTCTAAAGTTCTAGTTTCTCAGGTAACAAACAACAAGCCTACTGCATCACATTTTCAAGTCTTTCTGTTCTCATGTTGTCCATGAAATCTCCCTGATTGCATTGGAGATCTGAGTCTTGTCAAAACTCTGTTACAGTGATGTTTGGCAGATTATTTAAATGGTGTTTTAGTTATGAAATTGCATTCATTCCTTGAAAGGAGTTAAACATCTCAAAAGAGGTGTCTTTCAAATTTGATCATCCTACTATCCAATAAAAACAAGCACTTTGCCAAAATTTTTAATGCGAATGAATATAAACTTTGAGTGCTATTTGTGCAGAAGGTACAGGGACTCTTTCTTGTAGGTAGAGAGGATACTATTGCTGTCTAATGAAGATGATTGCAGTCTGAAAACATTGCCCAACTTAAATAGTTTAAGACTCACGATGGCCAGATAGCCAGAGGATATAAGTTGTCGTTATTTCATTGCTTTCAGTGATTCTATGCCAGCTTACACCATGGGACAATCTCCTCCATCTATCTCTATCTATGCTGTATACTAAAACAGTAAAGATATTATTTATAAATCCTCATATGAAAGAAGAGATGAAAGGAAACAGCTTAAAGTAGATGCAATATAAATTGCATCTAATCAGATGTCGGAGCATTCATCAAACAAATGATCCATGGCTTCTGTTTGCTCAGTACTTGTAGTATGCAGTGAGTTTTGAAGTGGCCGAGTGCTACAAAGAATGTTCCTCAAATAATCAAAGAGGAACTCTAGCGTTTTTAAGTAAGAGCAGCAGCCAGCTCCACTGGATATGAAGCCAAGCATTTCAGTATTCTTTTGGCTTTCCTTGGTGTTACAGGTCTGAGATCACTTTACAACAGTCCCTATCAGGTAGATTGCTATTTTTGTTCCTATTCTACAAATTGTGCATGCTGCAGATAACTGACTCACTCCAGGCCATATATTAAAAGCCTAACTGTGCTCATTTCCAGTCTGAATGGTCCCATTATGACAGTGTTCGCGGGATCAAATGTTCTTCAACTTCTGTAAGGTGGATCTGATTTTGGCAAACCCTACAGCAACTTCAGAACTGGATACCATTGGCCTAATTTTCTAGACATGTAAATCCGAACAGCCTGACTGAGGCCTTAGCTGGTGTTTCTCCTTCATTTAGGATGATAACTTTGCTTTTATATTCAAGGTTACATTATGCCCCTGACAGTAATTGGAAATGATTACAGTAATGGAATTGATAGGCACTCTTTTGTCTGTTTCTTGCAAAATTAACAGCCATGCTGTATGCATACCATCTAGCTGCTTAACCTGTTTTGTAGCATCTGGCCACTTGCTGTGTTTTGAGGAATTTCAGGGAAAGGAAGCCCTGACAAGTGATCTGAAATAAAAAAACTCTAAGAATTTTTCTTTCTACTTTCCTTATAGAAGCTGGCCAATTAGCCTTTCTATCAAATTAGTATCTTTAAACTTGTGGTTTCTTGTATACATCCCACTCTGCAAAAGGAATTTAACCTGTCTACGTCCTGCTTATTTTTAGACATGGATCTCAACCAGTAACTACTTCCCCCGCTCCCCTTTTTTTTGGCAGTGAGATTGGAATCAGGACCTGAATTGCAAGTAAATTTTATGTCTTTTTCATATTAATCCCCCTACAGAGGGTCAAACCAAAGCTGCTCTGTGTGTGGGTGGATGGGAGGAAACACACTGAGGAAGTCACAGTCCAGTGTGGGAGTCAGGCGAGTGGACTAGATGAGCATTTGCCCTTTTTTCTCTTGTCTTGAGGGAATTTTGAATCTCCCATCTAAAGCTGAAGCTTTGGCTATTCTCTCTTTTTGCTACCATTTATTTATTCAGAAGAGATCTGGAAAGGGAGGTGAAGAGAAGCTAATGGGAAAAAATAGTCTTCTGTTCTGCTTGCCTAATTTGTTTCACGTTTCCTACATTAGTATCAAAACCAGCTGCTGTCATAGGTCAAAGGGGAAATTTCACTCAATTATACATTTCTGCAGCCTGAGTTCCATCCATGTGCTCAACAGCATTTTGATAGGCAAAGTGTGGGGTGATGAGAAGCCTGGGGGCATAGCTTGGGAGTAACAGCAAATGCTGGGAAAAAAACCCCAAACAAACCAACCTCAAAACAGAATTGAGACTATTTTGTCTTTTTTTTTTTTTTCATGGGCAGAAGTTTCAGTCTTTTGGAGGACTAATAGAGAGAACATTTGAATCTAGACTGAGTAGCAATATAAGATGTAGCTACTATATAGATTTAAAAAGATGTCAGAAAAGATGGTCCTTATAATAATTTTGGGAGGGATTAGATATTATAAAACTGTAACAGTAACATAGAATATTTGAATAATTTAAGAAAGCTTATTATTTTTAGACATTTGTATAAACATAATTGCCTTTAGAATTTGTTGCTACAGTATGGGTAGCTGTGTTGTGTATAGATGTTCAATGTTTAATCATACACAGTAAATTGAAAACGTGTAATAATGTAGCCTTGTGTTGTAAGGATGTGTAGGAAAATTCAGGTTGGAAAGGATCTTGGTAAGTCTCCAGGCCAATCTCTTGCTTAAAGCAGGATCAACTATGAAGTCAATAACCAAGTACCTCAGGGCTTTATACATTCTTGTCTTGAAACCATCCAAGGCTGGAGATGATACAACCTCTCTGGGCAACCTGCTCCACTGCCCAATGGTCCTAACAGTGAAGATATTCCTTCTATCCAGTCTGGGCCCCTCTTGTTTCAAATGATGCTTCTTGTCTCTTGTCCTCCCTCCATGCACCACTATGAAGTGACAGGCTCTGTCTTCCTGACACCTGGATCCCCCCTCCAGGTACCAGCAGGCTGCTGTTAGTCCCCCCAAAGCCGTCTCTTGTGTGGACTGAACAAGGCTGGTTCCCTCAGCCTCTTCTCACTGGGAAGGTGCTCCAGCCCCCAACCATCTTGGCTCTCTGCTGAACTCACTGCAGTTTATCAATGTTTTTCCTGCATTGGGAAGCCCAAAAGGTATTACAATAAAGAGAATAGAAAATGAGACTATGCTTTACCAGTTCCTTGTTTATGTTGAATTGTTCCTTCCTTATTATTATCTACTGATGCAGGGCATCAATTGTTCCTTTTATTTTTTCAGGCTTTCTTGATTTAATGGATATTTAGGTCCTTGCTTCTTCATTGCTTGATTTTGGCCAACAAATTGACTGATGATGAAACTCTTAAAATTTGAGATGCTGTGCTCTCTTTTCCCCTCTACAGTGGGTGTACTAAGGAGAGGGCTGGGCATGAGATCTATTATAATCCAATACTTGGTTTACGGACACCAATGTTCTGTAAGAACATACGTGACAATAGACAGCTCTACTCATTTTGGCATTCTCTTGTTGCCAGAAATAGTTTTAGGACACTCCAGAAAATTTTCACTTCTTTCTCTCAGTCTGCAGGATCCACGCAAGTGATCTGTCCTTTGCTTGTAATTTTTTTAATAGTAAGGGCATCTTACTGATGTTGTGCATGCCTTCCATTCTTAACTGACTGACAGTGATGGGAAAACCTTTGTGGGAATTGAATAATCTCTCACCTTTATCAGCTGGTGAACAAGCTTGTCCTGAGCCTCGTCACGTGGATCCTGCATGTGATGGTGTATAATAAAGCCTAACTGTGGAACTTTGACTAGCTTTCAATCAACCCTGGCTCATCGAGTGCACTTGCACTCTTGGGAAGATTTCTCTAAAGCCTGGAATCAGCTGTCTTGGGAAACTAAATGCTTGACTCTGAAGATATCACCACCGCACATTTCCCCACATCCACTTTTTTTTCCCACATTTTATCATGTCACATCTACATCCAGGTCCAGCTCATTTCTGTTTTGCTGTATTTGCTCAGCATTATCTCATTTTGCCAAACTCAACACTTCTACACTAGAAAGAACTGTGATACTCAAAATGAGAGAAATACAGTGAAAATCTGGGTTACGGAGGAAAAACTCACCATATGCCAGTTGTGATGTCATAGAATCATAGAATGGTTTGAGTTGGAAGGGACCTCAAAGATCATCTAGTTCCAACCCCCTTGCCATGGGCAGGGACACCCTCCACTAGACCACGTTGCCCAAAGCCTCATCCAACCTAGCCTTGAACACTGCCAGGGATGGGGCATCCACAACCTCTCTGGGCAACCTGTTCCAGTGCCTCAACCATCTCATAGTAAAGAATTTCTGTCTAACATCTAATCTAAATCGACCCTCCTTCAGCTTAAACCCATTACCCCTTGTCCTGTCACTACACTCCCTCATAAACAGTCCCTCACCATCTTTCCTGTAGGCCCCTTCAGGTACTGGGTAAGTTGGAATTAGATCTCCCCAGAGCCTTCTCTTCTCCAGGCTGAACAACCCCAACTCTCTCAGCCTGTCCTCATAGGAGAGGTGCTCCAGCCCTCTGGTCAGCTTTGTGGCCCTCCTCTGGACTCTCTCCAACAGCTCCATGTCTCTCCTGTACTGGGGCCCCCAGAGCTGGACGCAGTACTCCAGGTGGGGTCTCACAAGAGCAGAGTAGAGGGGCAGGATCACCTCCCTTGACCTGCTGGTCACACTTCTTTTGATGCGGCCCAGGACATGGTTGGCTTTCTGGGCTGCAAGCGCACACTGCCAGCTCATGTTGAGCTTTTCATCAATCAATACCCCCAATGTCCCAGTTGTTTGGGATCCGGTTGTCTCCGTGAATGCCCTGTTCTCATAATGGCTGTGTGTTCATAGCCGTAGTTCATAAGTTCGCAGTGCCACTTCCCTCTGCTTACAGTTTTCAGGATTTCAGCAGTGCTAGATGATGTCATGTGGAGCTTGCCAGAATGCTGGAGAACACAGAGGTTTAACTCGTGTCAGAAAGTGAGGAGTTTCATTGCTACTCCTGCATTAGGCTGCCCTGTGTAATGCTGGGTGAATCCTTGTCCCTGTAAATTGTCCTTGACATTGCAAAAACTTGTTTAGTGAGTGAGCTTGCTTAAGTGCTATTAGAAGGCTTAAATTTACTGTAACAGTAAACTTTTTGCCTTTGCTGAACAAAGTTGAAGTATCTAGAAACTGAAGAAGATTTAAGACCAAAAGAGGTATAGTATAGTCTCATAAAAGTATACATACAAAATCTTGCAGGCTCAGGTTTCATAAGAAACTTGGCCTGGAATAAGTTGGTTTTTCAGACTAAATGTAAGCTAATAACTGAGTATTTTGCTGCTGCTGTGACCTTGCTTGACTTGATCTAATATGCTATATTTTAGTTGGGGTTTTTTGTGATGTAAAAAGGTTATGCATATTTGAGTAACGCTGTCATTCAGAAACCTCATGCCTTTGTAAACCATTCCCTATTTTTGGCTAAGGGTTGTGTGGAGGGTGGGTGACACACCAGAACTTGATGATCTACCCGGTACATTCTGTACTTTGAACAAAAACTGCAAAAAGCCTTTCTCTGAGATCAGTTTGAACTATTTCAAGCAGCTATCAACATAGATTAAATAATAGTATGGATACTCCCTTCTGACCCATGTACATGTGTTACACTTTGAACTAATGTATTTTAAGTAAGCATTGCGCAATGCAGGTGATACAGAAAGGCTTTTGACTTGGGATCCCCAAATGTTCAACATACCTTTGTCCATGAATGCCACCTTTAAGATTCTGGAAGTGTTCCTTACAGTGTGCTCCGTTTATTTTTTTGGTGTGGGGGAGATGTTGACTTCAAACTGAGTGGCTGAAATGACCTTCTGAATTCAACTTGAAATGATTAAGCTGAGATTATCTGTTCAGTCTTCGAGCACCACAGCCTACAATACTGAGTACTAACATTTCAGTTGGCGTTCTTGACAAACTTCATGGGCAAGAATGTAGACTGTAGACTGCTTTCCCTTAGAGAAGATCTTCTCAGGCTTGCAGTGGCACTGAAAAGGACCAAGTCAAGTAGGAGGTTAGCAATGGCTTGTCATACTAATAGTGTGGTAGCTTACGGAGGCTTGTTTTCCTACTGCCTGAAAAACAATCGTGGAAAAATGGGTTTTCTACGTACTAATTTTTAATTGCGTGTTAACATGTTTCTTTAGGAGGTTTAATAGTATTTGTGACTTAACTGTGCTTCGACATTACAGCATGAATGTTGCTCTTTAGAGACAAATGCAAGAGAAGCAGTTCCTGGCTGCTCTCCAGCATAAAACCAAAGCTATTTCTGAGAAATTTTTGTTGCTATCAGCTAGACTGTCTGGAGTGCTTTCACCCTCAGCTACTGAGGGTAAAATACAGGAAATTTGGTCCAGATATGGCAGAGGAAAGGAGTGCATGCCCAAGAAGTGAAGCAAAGTGAAGTTTTTCTGTGGGTCTTATCCCTATGAGCTGAAAAATGCCTCACAATTCGCTCATTGAACTAATGGACCTTTGACTCTATAGCAGCAGTAGGTTCCCATGACTTGTGTCTTGCCTCTGAGTCTTCAGTTCTCCTTTCTGAGAACCGATTTTTGATCATCTCAGCAAAAAGACGAAAACAGCACTAACAAAGAACTGAAAAAGGAAGATACTAATAGTAAAAAGGAGACAAAAATATAATTTACACAGAGGTCTTGTGATTCCTTGCAAAATATGTACACATTATGAATTTATAAATTTAATTAAGATTTTCCTTTTCCATTTCTGATCTCAGCAATACTACAGATGACTTTTAATCTGCATTTATCAAAATCCCTAAATCACAGCTTCAGAATACTTAGTATCACACTGTAAAAGTAAAAAAACCTAAAACTTGTTCAGAGTTGTAAACAAAAGGCTTAAAAGAGCTGATTAAAGACATCTGGCTCCTTGAGCTAAAGAGGGCTAACCCTAAGCATGCAGTAGTCACAGTAAGTAACTTATGACCACCTACCTGTACCAATTGTGAAATGGGGTAAAGAAAAAGCTGTTCCACCAAGATAGTATAAATTAGTACAAAGTACAAAGATAGTATGAACAAATTGGTTTGGGAACATTAAGGAGCAGCTCACATTTTCCTTTCCAACTTAGTCTCTTGAACTAAGGAGAACTAAATGTTTTTTTGCTTTATTCCAGTTTCCTCCTTTCCAGGAATGCCCTGTACTACAGAATCCAAAAGGAAGGGTATCAACTTTTGGTTTTTTTTAGAGTTTGGACAAGTCTGTATGGAAACTATTTTAAATATTTGAAAAATAAGATGGCCATTAATAATCTAGAATTCATTACATAAATGATAAATCTCTGAATACTGCAGTTTCACTTAAACCTTCTGAAGAAATGTCTCTTTTTTTAAAAAAATACTTCTAGGCCTTTCCTTTAAGAGCTGATTTGTCATAAAAGTGCAAATAAATATGACAAATGGCTGAAACACTGAGAAAGGCTTTGCTTGAATCACTGATGAAGGGAAAAAAATCCAAAACCTTTTGCAGAGATCTCTATAGAAGCTGGACCTGTTGAATTTTATAAGAATTTTCTAGGCCTAGGAAATTCTAATAACTACCTGCTTGCAAACAATGGAAACTTTTTGAAATACTTTATTCATGGGGATTTTTGTATAATCCAAGGTGATTGTTGAGCTGAGCAAGGAGAGCATGAATAATGCAGGGTTAAACAAGTCTTTAAATCTATGTACAATGGCTTCAGAATACATTAATGCATTTCTAATAACCACTTTATAAACTTCTGAAAACATCTATTAATTTCAATCCTTCTTACAAATGATGATCAGTACATTTCTCACTGTCCACCTTTTCCATCATGTAATGTTTTAAATTATTCAGATTCCATCTTTAGACTATTCTCCATTCCTTTACTACTGCCCTGTGATTGTAGTACTCTAGAAATGGGAACTATTTTTTGTCATTTTGGCTTTTGGCTTTGACAAATGACCTCTTCCTCATTGTTTTTGAATACAGTTAATGGCTCATGTGGCTGTCTTTATTTAACATTATCTTCAACTTATTACAATGTATGATCATTAAAACCATTGTTTTTAATTTTACAGCATCCTCAGTTACAGCTGCATTTCTCTATAACTATTCATTAATTATTTTTGTAGAGCTTGCTTATTGAACCCAAGACAGTGGTACACAGTGTTTCTAAATAAAAGTAGGTCTTACATAGTGTAAAATAAAACTTTTGAGCAAAATAATGGATTTAAGAATGAAAGATTTTCATGTTTCAACACAAATCATCTATGTGGGACTAAATGTCCCCCCACATTTGTCAAGATGAAGACTCTACAAGCACTGCTTTGTGCTTTGAACCTTTGCTTCTTGCATGACCTCTGTGGGAATGCTCATCTACGACTTGTATTGCTGACTTTAAGAAATGTTGTCAGGAAGCAGCTGCGTGGCAGAAAATACCTTCCTTACATGTTCAGATTTTCTAGGCTATAATCTTGCAAGCATAATTCTGCAAGTCTACTGCTGTGGTATAACTGACTCAGACTTTTCATCTTGGTTTGTAGAAATGGATAGGCAAAATTGCTCAATAGGTATTTCATAGAATGGTTTGGGTTGGAAGGGACCTCAAAGATCATCTAGTTCCTACCCCCCTGCCATGGGCAGAGACATCCTACACTAGACCAGGTTGGCCAAAGCCTCACCCAACCTGGCCTTAAACACCCAATGTCACCCAAAGACTGGCCTTAAACACCCAAAAGCCAATGTCACTTCGGTCTTCAAAAAGGGCGCAATAAGGAGGACCCAGGAAGTTACAGGCCAGTGAGCCTCACCTCCATCCCTGGAAAGACAGAGTAACTTATTCTGGGGGTTATCAATAAACACATGGAGGAGAAGGTTATTGGGAGTGGTCAACATGGATTCACCAAGGGCAAATCATGCCTGACCAATCTGATAGCCTTCTATGATGGCACGACTGGCTGGGTGGATGAAGGGAGAACAGTGGATGTTGTATACCTTGACATAAGCAAGGTTTTTGACACTGTCTCTCATAACATCCTCGTTAGCAAGCTTAGGAAGTGTGGGTTGGATGAGTGATCAGTGAGGTGGGTTGAGAACTGGCTGAATGGCAGAGCCCAGAGGGTTGTGATAAGTGGCACAGAGTCTAGTTGGAAGCCTGTATCTCGTGGTGTGCCCCAAGGGTTGGTCCTTGGTCCAGTCTTATTCAACATATTCACAAATGACCTGGATCAGGGGATGGCGTGTACCCTCAACAAATTCACTCATGATACAAAACTGGGAGGAGTGGCTGACACACTAGAAGGCTGTGCTGCCATTCAGTGAGACTCGGACAGACTAGAGAACTGGGTAAAGAGGAACCATATGAAATTCAGTAAGGGCAAGTCTAGGGTCCTGCACTCAGGGAAGAACAACCCCAGACACCAGTACAGGTTAGGGGTTGACCTGCTGGGAAGCAGTGTTGTGGAGAAGGACGTGGGAGTCCTGGTGGACAACAAGCTCTCTGTGAGCCAGCAGTGTGCCCTTGTGGTCAAGAAGGCCAATGGTATCCTGGGGTGCATTAGGAAGAGCATGGCCAGGAGGTCAAGGGAAGCTATCCTCCCCCTCTACTCTGCCCTGGTGAGGCCATATCTGGAGTATTGTGTCCAGTTCTGGGCTCCCCAGTTCAAGAAAGACAGGGAACTACTGGAGAGAGTCCATCGGAGGACTATGAGGATGATTAAAGGACTTGAGCATCTCTCGTATGAGGAAAGGTTGAGAGAGCTGGGTTTAGCCTGGAGAAGATTGAGAGGGGATCTTATCAGCACTTCTAAATATCTAAGGGGTAGATGCCTAGAGGAAGAGGCCAGACTCTTTTGAGTGGTGCCCAGTGACAGGACAAGGGGCAATGGGCACAAACTGGAACACAGGAAGTTCCAGCTGAACTTGAGGGAAAAACCTTCTTCACTGTGAAGGTGACCGAGCACTGGAACAGGCTGCCCAGAGAGGTTGTGGAGTCTCCTTCTCCGGAGATATTCAAAACCTGCCTGGATGTGATCCTGTGCAACATGCTCTAGGTGATCCTCTTCTAGCAGGGAGGTTGGACTAGATGACTTCTAGAGGTCCCTTCCAACCCCTACCAATCTGTGAAACCTCCAGGGATGGGGCGTCCACAACCTCTCTGGGCAACCTGTTCCAGTGCCTCACCAAACTCATAGTAAAGAATTTCTGTCTAACATCTAATCTAAATCAACCCTCCTTCAGCTTAAACCCATTGCCCTTTGTCCTGTCACTACACTCCCTCATAAACAGTCCCTCACCATCTTTCCTGTAGGCCCCTTCAGATACTGGTAAGCCACAATTAGATCTCCCCGGAGCCTTCTTTTCTCCAGGCTGAACAATCCCAGCTGTCTCAGCCTGTCCTCATAGGAGAGGTGCTCCAGCCCTCTGATCAGCTTTGTGGCCCTCCTCTGGACTCCCTCCAACAGCTCCATGTCTTTCTTATGTTGGGGCCCCCAGAGCTGGACGCAGTACTCCAGGTGGGGTCTCACAAGAGCGGAGTAGAGGGGCAGGATCACCTCCCTCGACCTGCTGGTCACACCTCTTTTGATGCAGCCCAGGACACGGTTGGCTTTCTGGGCTGCAAGCGCACACTGCCGGCTCATGTTGAGCTTTTCATCAACCGACACCCCCAAGTCCTTCTCCTCAGGGCTGCTTGCAATCCATTCCCCACCCAGCCTATAGGTGTGCTTGGGATTGCGCCGACCCACATGGAAGACCTTGCACTTGGCCTTGTTGAACTTCATGCGGTTTGCACCTCTCAGGCCTGTCAAGGTCTCTCTGGATGGCATCCCGTCCCTCCAGCGTGTCGACCGCACCACACAGCTTGGCGTCATCGGCAAACTTGCTGAGGGTGCACTCGATCCCATAGTTGCTTATGTGTCTTGGGAAGAACTTGATCTCATAGGAGCTATGTCCAAATTTGGTCTCTAAAGATTGATTGCAGATATAAATTAAAATTCACCTTCAGTAAATATTGCAGAACATAGCACTCAGTTGCTTTTGAGTAGGAAATATTTATTGAAAGTATTTTGTAAGAATAGAGCGAATATTTACAATGATAAATACTTTGGTTTTTTTTAAAGGAAACTGTGCAAAGTTTTGGAAAAATGTTAATGGTTAAGGTATGCATGACAAAAAAGAGGAATAGAATTGGCTCCCACCCAGTTAGTGTCAGTGATGTTCTCAGAAATAATATGGAATCTCTAAAACACCAAATCTCACAGGAGTGCTTATCCAATTAGTGCACAAAGTCTGGTTCATTATGGGGGATGAGATTATGAGAGGCGATAAGAAACATTGTTTAACACTTCATTTGCATTTTTGTGTTATTGCAGTTCAATTTTCATACTACAGCAGGAGCTCTTAGTTCATTTACATGGCAGCCAGTACTAAAGAAGCCAAGGGAAAATCTTACCAGCTTTTTTGTTGTCCTCTCTCTCTTCCTCCAAAATGCTAGGGTCTGATGAAAAATTGAGTACCATGCTTAATTTTTGTACTGTCTGTGGACAAGGTTTGATTAAAATTGTGAATTGAACGTGTACAGCCCTGCAGAGGCCCTGAGATCAATAGCAGTCAGGGACTGCAGCTTTGGAGATGGAGTTGCTGAGGACATGGCATTTTCCACATGTATCATTTGCTTGTTGTAAGTACTGGTATACACCTCACTGCTCCGAGTGGTCTGCAGTTCTCAGTGTTGGAGCTGTCACAAAAGCATTGCTTCAAATATGAAGAGATCACGTAGTGTATTAAGTGTTCTTGGATGTGGCTGTATTCTCAACCTTTCAGTGACTTGCAAATACATTATACCCAAATCAGGCGTGGCGCCTGCATAGTCCTTCAAAAAAGACGCTTTAGAAGATCCTGATAATGTTTTTTAGAGGGATTTTATTGAAATGCCTCACATTAATTGAAATGTTTTCATAACTTCTTTGGAAAATTATTATAAATAAAATCAAATTTAAAGTAGTCTTTCTCTACTGCTTAAAAAGCCCCTGTTCCCCTGTGTTTCTGAAAATGGTACGATAGCATCAGGTATTATTATTTTCTCAGAGCAATATTTTTTATAAGCAAGGGTACTTTCCCAAAATTCATAGACATGGAGAACTAAAAGTAAAGAGCCCTTGTTTTATTATCATTAAATACAATAGACTGTAACCTGTCTTTTTCTTATTACATAGAGAAATTTAATCTAAACCATGCAAATAAAAAAGGTGCACAGAATATTTCATGAACCAGCTAGTGAAGTTAACATAGGAAAATTCCAGATAGGTAAACAGCAGTTAGCATCTAATAATACTATTGCTAAAATTGTACTGAGATCCCCTGCTCTTTTTTGTAAGTTTATGCCTGATTGAATAATAGAGTATACTATGGGAAGCATAGCGTGGGCACACTAAACCACTGTCATCAGACATAAAGAACCACAAGACAAAATGGTGTCAATTGACATTTTATGTATAGGATAGCCCCAAGCCCTGGTTCTAACACGCGTGCCTGCAAAAATGGTAGTCTTTCCTTGGTTCTGAGGGCTGTGGAGTGTGATTTATACAGTTGCAAGATAAGCAGCCATGTACATGAGAGCTCCATCATGCCCTAATGCATCCAGTGCATGACTGGGCCTGTATTTCTGGCTGCGCTTCAGGGTAAAAGGATCACTGAGGAATCAAGACAAAGCAGCATTTCCTTGTTATCTTTTCCAGGTGGCAAACTGAATAGGCTGTGCTTATCACACAGGTTTGCTGGATGCTCAGAAGACACCTCAGAAACTGAAAGTCACAAAAATTCTTTCTCTCAAGTTGAAAAATATTTTTGTTACGTCTTAGTATAGTGGAGATCTGCTTTTATATTCTTGACTAGCTGCTATCGATAATAATTTTTTTTAATAGATTTTTCTAATTCCTGTATTGAGCAGGGAGGCTAACAGTAATAAAATAGTAAGTATCCAAGGACCTCAACATGTGTTTTTATATACAATTCAGAGAGACCCAAAGGTTGTCCTCCAGTGAGCCTGAGCAGTCTTATGCTTTGGGAGTTTGATTTGTTCATTAGAATGTAGCAAGAATCAACATAACAGTATTCATGTTACTGGTAAATATAATTTAGCTTTTGGAAGGAGTAATTTAAAACATTTTAGAGAAGTAGAAACTGAAAATCCCAGTGCAGAGGGTTCTATTTTTTGTGGTCAAGAATTTATGCCAGTGGCGTTTGAATTAGGTATCACTGTTTTCTTATTCAAGACTTTTGGAGGGTCATTTTTCCTTGAAAACATGGGCCAAAAAATTCCAGACACACCACCTAAGGTGAGTAGTGGGAAGCAAAAAAATTTAGTTGGGAGCTATTGAACCAGTAGATGGCTTGGAGTATTTGAATTCGGGTACTGGGCTTGCCAGCTGTAAAAATGATTGAACAGAGCTATAATACTCTTTATGGTTTATTTTCCTCTTTCTGTGAAAGCATTGAAAGCAAAATATACATCCAAATGATCACTCAGATCCTGCAAAAGCAGTTAGACTTTTTTCCTGGAAATAGGCATCTCCTGATGTGGCTGTTACAGGTGACTTCTCTCCCCACACCCCAAAAGGTTGTCTCAAAGACCCCTTTATAGAGGAGACCACAAGTAATACTGTGAAACATTCCTGCTCTCCAGCCCTCCTGCTTTACAGTCTCTGTAAACAAACATTAGCTTAGATCAGAGAGTGTGGACACAAGATAACCCCTTCTGCAAACAGCGTATGACTTCTAAAGCTAACACAGCAAATATGTTGTCTCTCTCCCTGGCCCCTTCGCTCAGGAGAAGGGAGTCTCCTCATAACTCAGCAGTCAAAAGATTCTTTGATGTGTTTGAGTCTCTGTGCTGAGATGCCTGCTCAGTGACACGGGAACGTTTAGAGACTCCAGCTTCATGAGCTTGAAGTGTCGGGTCAGGCTGAGACATGAATTGCAAAGTTTGCCAAGACTGTGTCTCATCTCAGAGTACCTGTGGAACACCCAAAATAGTGCATCTGATGTACTGATGTGTGTATAACACTGGAAGGGTGAGTGTCTTTGTACAAAGGGGTACTTCGTGGACTCCTGTGCCTGTGACTCAGAGCAGATACTTTCCAAATGTCTGAAGCCTATTCTTTTAGAAGAGAAAAATGCAAAGCATTTTCCTTTTATAAGTCCAAAGGAACATTTCACAATAAAAAATACTTTTTTTTTAAACCAACTCACACTGGTACTTTTAATGTGACTCTGAGCTCCTGATTAAGAGCCTAATCCAACTCTTACTGAAGTAAGGGGAGTCTTTGACTGTCTTGAGCAGAAATAGATGTAGGTCAGAAAATGCAAAATTCTTGAAGAGGGTTTATTCTTAAAAGGACCCTTGTGCCTTATTTATGTGTATCCTTCTTGCATTCAGCTTCATGGTAGTTCTTCTTGCTTGCCTTTAGTACACGTATCCGTTGGGTATTTGTTTTTTTCTCTTTACTGCTTTCATTCTTAACTAGGATTTTAAATTATGAGGGGATTATGAAAAACCTAGTCCCAAAGTAGGAATCTAAAGTTTGGTACTTTTATCCGTGTATAAGTTACTTACATAAGACAGGAATGTCCTGATTTTCCTTGTAGTGCTAGCACTGCAGAAAACAACTGAAATTATGGGGAGAAATGGAGATTTAACCCAATTAAAAAAATGATCTATTTGCTTAAGTAGACAGCTAGGCAACAGTTACTCTTGGGTGGGGTTTTTTAAAACCACTATGAAGAAAGGATAATGTGGAGTAACAGAAGAAGATCTTTAAGTTGTTGTTAGTGCTCTTCCTCTGAGTTAGTCCAGTCAGTAGAACCAAGGCTCCATTGCTATTTTCTGCTTCCTTATGCTCTGAGTTCATCAGAGCTTGGGAACTCCAGAGTTTGGAGCCTCTATCATCTATATGTTGATAATTTTAGAGGGGAAAATGAATGAGCTATTTTGTCTTTTAATTGAGTGCAAGTGGTTTGATGTCTGTGAAATCGTTACGTCAAAGATTATTTTTCCCTCACACAACTACGTAGTCTTTCTATGAAATAGTGCTCTGATATTCCATCCCAAGTATTCTAAGTTAATTTTCATTAAACAATGAGGTTGTTGATTATATTCTATCCTAAATCTTTTCATAAGAAGGGTCCGTGAATATGCAGAGTTGAAAATAGGGCACGACGTACATATGTGGCTGGATGTGAGCCTTCATGGACTTAGAATTCCGAAACCTGTGTTAATACAATTCTTGCAGTATGTTGCTTTGGAGTGTATTTCCATGATCATATAATCTTCATTAGCTTGTCCCTGGCCAGGTCTGTTGGAACACCTGATGAGGGAGCTACAAGTTTTTCAAAGCTGCCACTCAAAGAGCAGCACAGAAAGTGTCAAGGTTGTGCTCAGAGCCTTCATGCTGCAAAAGCAGGCAGTCCTGTGAAAGTGAAACCGTACTTAGTAGGTGGTATTAAGTGTGTCTATTTCTTGGAGCCAACAATCTTCTTAACCTTCAAATCATATCAAATCTGAGATTAAATCAATGCAATCTCCCTGCAGAAATACTTTCAAACACACCAGGTTGCAGCATCCTAGTAGTTCTGCTGACTACTGAAACTAGCTATGCGGCTTTGATTTTTTTATTTAGAAAATTGCATGGAGCTTTTTTTCACTTGGCAACTCCTCATGGTGAGCTGAGCTCATTTGCTTCAGCTCTATGCAGTAGGTAGGAGAATGCCCTGCTTAAACATCTTGGGAATTGATACATAAATCTGTTTTATCTTTGCTTCCTTTATCTCACTTCCAGCAAAAAGACAAATGTAAGAAGCTATACACAAGGCTAATTTCAGGGTAGATCCCTAACAGCTACTGTTATTTCAGCAGAAGCTTTTAGTTAAAGACAATATGGTCTAGACAAAAAAAAGTCAGTTTGCTTTTTCTTTAAACAAAAATAAACTCTAAAAATTTAAAAAGCATTATGGGCTCTGACTGAAACTAACAAAAGCTAAATAATTCTGAGATAAGGATGATTGAATCGGAGCAACTTTACTCAATTTCTGCTGGTCAGAAGTACACAAATGTATGGCTAGGCAGCCAGAATTAACTTTGACTTCAAAGGTAGAGCTTTGCTTTTCACTTAAGGTCTCATTTTTATTTTCCTTTTGATACCCTTGCTATCTTCAGCTCCAGAGCTTTTGATATTTTGGGGTAAAGGTGTTATGACTAATGGGAAGTAGTTCACATACAATCAGCTGCAGCAAGAAGAGTTAGCTTCAGTCATTCTAAAGGCTAATGAGGTCTCTATTTCTACATATCCATTATTGAGTATTTCAAATGTCTTCAGTAGCTATTTTGTACACCATTTATAAATACTATAGAACTATATGATTCTTAAATTTGACAAGATGCCACCAAATACTTACAAAATTCTGTTATTTTTTGTTCAGTTCTGTTGAATTTTTCCATGGGGAACATGCACTGTAGGAAGGAAAAAAAAGAGGGGGACAGTATCTTAATTACGGGAAAAAAAAAAAAAGTAGAAGTGCATAATTGAACCCTAGGACACTAGACAACATTTTCAGTGTCACAAAAATATTCATGTTAAAGAGCATAATACCTCTTTATATCTGAAAAACTTTTAGTGTGTACTCTAGTGGCGACTTTGTTAGCTTCTGACCAAAACTAGTGTGTACTATGCAGTGAATTCAGCTCCAGTATTAGCTTAACCTAGTTTTTGCCAGTTTTCTTTAGCTGGGTATGTTCTCCGAACAGTTTATGAGGCTGATCCACAAAAAGTTACATCAATTGTTACAGGCTGTGATGTGGGAATGCTCTTAAGACCGAAATGTTCTTAAGACAGAATTACTACATCCAGCTCTCACATAATGAAATTACAACCTCGGCATCGATGTAAGCTTTTTTTTATCCAGGGGTGCTCTCACTGCAGAGTTGACTGTGGTTATGACCCAAAGATTTCCTCTAGTATTAGCTTTGTCCTTATGCAACTGCTCATGAGTATAATGCTGCATCTAACAGGAATAGGCTGGTTATTTGGGAACAAAGGGTATTAGCTGGTCAGGCCGTAAGATCGCATTAGAACAGTTTGTCAGCAGTAATACCATCATGCAGCGTACCCCAAGTGAAATTGTTGCAGTATGACTTCTCTTACCTATCTTACATCAGCAGTTAAATTGAGTCATATTTGCAGGGACAAAATACAAGTTTCTTTCCTGATTGGCTTTTATCTAGGTTCCCCCTTTACCCATCTCCCATTTACAGGGTAACAACCCTCTTCTCCAAACACAGGGGTGCTTTAACTTGGACTAGCTAGCCTGGTTTGGGGTGTAAATTAGAGATTAAATACTAATTTCATGTAGGATAATAATTTTCAGTGAAGAAACTGGTCAAGATATTTACGTGTTCATAGTGATCTGACTGAGTCCCTGCCGCTGTTTTCCCTGAATAATCATAAAACAGCTAAGTTTGGAATGGACCTTTGGAGATCATTTAGTCCAACCCCTCCTGCTCAAATCAAGGTCAACTAGGCCAGGTTGCTTAGGGTTGTGTCCATTTAGTTCTTACTATCTTCAAGGATGGAGATTTCAGTTTGTGGCCATTGCTTCAAGTCCTTGCACCATGGCTGTCATCTTTACTCCCACCATCAGGTATTTGTACACATTGACACGATTCTCTCCTAAGTCCGCTCTTTTCTGGGCTGAACAGTCCCAGCACTCTCAACCACTCCGTCTATGAAAGGTGCTCCAATTCCCTGATGATCTTTGTGGCCCTTTGTTGGACTTCCTCCATGTCCCTCTTATATAGGACTCAGCACTCCTGATGTGGTCTCACCAGTACTGATTAGAAGGTGTGATGGGTTGACCCTGGCTGGAGGTCAGGTGCCCACCAAAGCTGCTCTATCACTCCCCTCCTCAACTGGACAAGGGGGAGAAAATATAACAAAAGGCTCGTGGGTCGAGATAAGGACAGGGAGAGATCACTCACCAATTACTGTCATGGGCAAAACAGACTCAACTGGGAAAAAAATTCATCTAATTTATTGCCAAGCAAAACACAGTAATGAGAAATAAAACAAAATCTTAAAACACCTCCCTTCTCCTGGGCTCAACTTTACTCCCGGTTTTCTCTACCTCTTACCCTTCAGTGGCACACGAGGACGGGGAATGGGGGTTGTGGTCAGTTCATCACACGTTGTCTCTGCCACTCCTTCCTCCTCAGGGGGAGGACTCCTCACACTCTTCCCCTACTCCAGCATGGGGTACTTCCACGGGAGATAGTTCTCCATGAACTTCTCCAATGTGAGTCCTTCCCCTGGGCTACAGTTCTTCATGAACTGCTCCAGTGTGGGTACCTTCCATGGGGTGCAGACCTTCAGGACTAGACTGCTCCAGCGTGGGTCCCCCACGGGGTCACAAGTCCTGCCAACAAACCTGCTCCAGCATGGGCTCCTCTCTCCATGGGGCCACAGGTCCTGCCAGTAGCTTGCTCCAGTGTGGGCTTCCCATGGGGTCAACAGCCTCCTTCAGGTGTCTCCACCTGCTCCAGTGTGGGGTCCTCCATGGGTTGCAGGTGGAATCTCTACACCCTCTCATCCTTCCTCCATGGGCTGCAGGGGGACAGCCTGCCTCACCATGGTCTTCTCAATGAGCTGCAGCGAAATCTCTGCCCCAGTACCTGGAGCAACTTCTCCCCCTCCTTCTGCACTGGCCTTGGTGTCTGCAGAGTTTCTTACATCTCACTTCTCTCACCGGCTGCAAAAGCTGCTGCTAGTTTTGGTTTTTTTTCCCCCCTTCTTAACTATGTTATCCCAGCGGTGCTACCACCGTTACTAATGGGCTTGGGCTTGGGCTTGGCCAGCAGTGGGTCCATCTTAGAGCTGGCTGGCATTGGCTCTGTTGGACATAGGGGAAGCTTCTAGCAGCTTTTAACAGAAGTCACCCCTGTAGCCTCCTAAACCTTGCCACACAAACCCAAAACAGAGGGGAAGGATCACCTCCTTCAGCTTGCTGGAAATGCTGTTCCTAATGCAGCTCAGGAGGCTATTGGGCCACCTTTGCTGCAAGGCCACATTGCTGGCTTATGTCCAAAAAGTGTTGAACATTAGAAAAAGTTGAAACCCTTACCAAACATATTTAGTGGAAATTTTAAAGCCACTTGTTTTGCTGAAGAACAAAGGGATGTCCCCAGAAGTTTTACCAGTATTTAGGTAGATTTCAAGGGCATTAATGTGTGATTTTTTTTTTCAACACGACTACTCATGCCTTGGTTTGGCTACTGTAGTGATTATCTAACAGTCCAGAACTGGAGTCATCAGGATATATCTTCTACAGTGATGTATATAAAAGGAGAAGAAGAGCACTCCCGGTATTCCATGTTGCACCTGCTTGGAAAAAAAAAAAAAAAAAAAAAAAACAAAGAAAGGCTTTTTATCTCCATCTGTCACTATCCCTTGCTTCTCCTTTCTTCTTCTTAGACATGAGGCTATGGAAGCAAGCGTGGTCCTGTGCTTGCAATGTTCACAACCATTTGGTAGCAGGTCATGTAGAGCCAGATTTTAATATTATTTATATGCTAGCCTGCTTTTTTTAAATATCTAGCTAGTGTTAAACAGCTGTCCTTTTCTTCTCCATATGCTTCCATTTTTAATCTGTAAAATGCAGGCAAGTATATGTCCCTACTACAGAGGAGCTAATCAGAAACTATGAAAAGCAACTTTTAACAAAATAGAGAAGCTTTTCTATTTCTGCTTTTTTGACTCCATCTTGTTCTGAAATGAAAACTTTGTCAAAATACTGCTTCATTCTAGTGCCAGGATTTAATCTTATTACTTAAACTCTCTGTTGGATTTTAAAGACTTTCTAATTAAATTTGTTCAAAGTTTTCCCTCAGGACAAACTGAGTAGGATCTTCAGGGTCTAATCCATTATTTTGCATTGCTATTCTTTAAGTCTCTTGAGGGTGCTTTGCTCTTAAATACATGTTTGTTTTCATACACTAATACCACAGAAGAGTTTATCTTTAATAATATTTTTATTAGACTGTTTTATCATTTTCAATATTTGAAACATCTCATTAATTTAAAGACCGGTAACTCACCCCTTTTAACCAGTCACTCTATGTGAAAAAGACAAGATTTTATTAGGAAGGACTTAGGCCCATCCTGCCCCTGCTAATTTTAGTTGGGAGGATAACTCCTCAACTCCGAAAAGTCAGGCTTTTTGGGCCTTCTCTAAAGTCAATTGAAGTCCATACTTTATTTAGCCCTGAAACTGGAGGTCTTTGTGCTGATCTTGCAACAATTAAAGAGAAGTCAACCTACCCCATGGATTGCAGTGTATATTAAATATTTATCTTTCTAAATTTTTTTTTTATTTGAATTTGAGTGATCAGTTTGCTTTTCAGAGTGACCTTTGTAAGAAATGTGAGCAAAAATTTCTCATTGTTTTAATTTTTGTGTCTTAAGCACATTCCTCCCAGGTCATTCTCCTCCTTCTCTTCTCATTGCACTACCTCCTATGCAATGTGTCTCATGACATTTTTATAGTATTTTACATCCACTTTTCCTCTTTGTGGACCAATGAATGTCCTCACACTGTGCTGTCTCTACACTGTGCTGTGCTGAACTAACCTTTTTTGAAGGGCATTCTCCCATCAATGCACATCACGGCCCTTTTTACTATGTTTGCTTAGATCAACGGTAGATTTTGAAAGAAAGTTACATCTTTGTGCTGTTATTGAAATGATTTTTATTTTTTATTCTTCACATTTTGGAAGAATTAAGTGTTAGCCTGGCCAGAATGTTTGATAATTCTTATTATGTTCACACTATTTTTTGCCAATTTTCACTAGACTAAGCAGACTGAAGGTTTAACATTGCTGAGTTTTGTATGCGTCTTTCAGGGCAAAGTATTTAATTAGAAGTACTTTGTTTTAATAAATTTTTTATTTTGCTTTATTTAATGTTAATATTCTTTGCCTAGGGAATTTATTGTTGCCAAATTCCTGATGTTGAACTATCATTCTCTCCAGGACTCGAAACCTGAGTATATTTTTGTCAATCTGGAACAAAAAGACTCTAATTGAGTCCCTGATTTTTTTTTTTTTTTAATATTTTTAGCCATGTTAGTATATGAGTACCAATCCTACAATGTATTTGCTGCTCTCTCACTAATTGTTTTACCTAAGATTGTGCCATACCTGCTTGGCAAAACCTGTTAATTTCTCATGGTCCTTAATCTTTCTCTTTTTCTCATGATGATGTGTCATAGAGCTCTTTCAGCAGCTAGGTCTTTTAAAAATGCTTTAAAACATATTCATTTATCCTAGTTCTTCTTTCTTTGTGACATAGTCTGCAATTTCACATTTACAGATGTAATAAAACTGGCAGACATGAATTTCCTAATTATGATATGTCTTTTCTACACTGAATTCCCAGATGTACACCTGAATTACAGATTTTTAAAAAGTGCGATGGACTATACAGCTATTTTATTCTCTAGCTAGCTAAACACATTTACTGTGTATCTTTCTCTATATGTGCCTAAATTAGATGACAGTAGTGTTTTCAACAAGACTGACTTAGGCTAGAACTAGGTTTAGAACCACAGGGTATTAAGCAAGTAACTGTGAACTGCTTAAATAATTCAGTAGACAAAACCTCTTGAGTAGTTGCCACATCCTCTGTTAATTCAGATTGTGGAAAAGGCTTGTCATTTAAACCATTGTTAATAAGGTTTGTTTTCTAATGGGCTGCAACTCCTGGATGAAAAATAGCCCCAGTGAAACCAAAGAGAATTTGCTTTCATTTGAAGTCGTTGTCGTCATTTTCTAATGGAACTGAACTCTAATAGAAAACTCAGTTTTCTTCTTCTCAGGTTGGAAAACCGAGGCCTTATTGTCATTTACTTCCATGCCTTTTTTATACCACTCTAGTGGTATAAAGGAATCTGAGTAAGGATAGAAAGAAAGGCTTCTAGAGGTTGTAAAGAATATTAATACCATACAAAGCAAAATAAAAAATGACAAAGTGTAGTTTTTGCAAAATAAGGAGTATAAAAATAAAGAAAACATTGTGCGTTGCTGAAAGCAATAACTCTTTTCAGGGAAATGAAAATTTGAGTCAGAATGGGAATGCATGCCTTCCCTAATCCTAATTAGGGAGAACATAAGTCAAACCAAGGACTGTTGGACTAAATTGTCAAATTTCATCTTTGACAAGGCACTAGAGCATTCACTCTTTTAAAAAACCCCAAACCCCCCTTCTTAGACTATATGTATTCTGGAGATGGATGTCCAAGACTAAGGACTCCTAGAATCAAAACAAAAACCTGATTGATAAATGATTTAACTAAAATAAAAACCCACAAAAAAGCTTTTCCACAATAAAAGTAATGATTTCTTTGACATCCAATTACTTGACTTCTTTTCCATAATCTAAACCTCCTGTTTCTGGTATCACAAAATGGCATCATAGATCTCTAGATCTGCAAGACTAAATATTGGTCAGTGTCAACATCAGGCCAGGGTTCTTTTCTGAGAGAAATTTTGTATTTTGGGGAAAGTAGAAAGCATTTTTGTGGCATGCTGATGTTTGGAAAACAATGGTTGTTTAGAATTGCTCAGAGGACTGGAATGTCAGAGGCAGTCTGAGAGAAAATGGATTTGTTGGCAGAAGGCAAAGTGGTCAAAGCCATGTGCTAAGTGCAGTTTGTGACATGGCTTTTTGATTTGCCCTATACCTAGTACTAGCACACCTGTGGATCTGGTTAATGGGCAACAATATGTAGCTGTGTCCATAGGCTGTATAATTTCAAAATGTACATTTAAAATGTGCATTGCCATAGCCAGCGGCCACATATTTAATTCCTGTAACATTATCAGTGTATCTAGAAAAGACTCAGAAAACTTTTTGGCTAAGAGCAATTTTGAATTGTCAGTAAACTTGATTTGGAAAATGCTTTTTCAACATGTTTTTCCAACTTCTTACGCACGATGAAAAGCTGTGGTTTTTGAAATGAATAATATATAAGATGGCTCTAGTTTAAACAACACTGAAGGCTCCAGCCTGCAGGGTTCTTGGTGGGGATTCAGTGAATGATCTTATTGGAAATAGATTAGTTCCATAAACGTAAATTTGGAAATAGGAAGAATAGTACTAAGTGCAACCAGATTGCGAAAGTAAAAATCCAACCACAGGGCAGCACTGGACAAGTGTCATTTATTTTTCACTTACAAGTCCAAGCAAATCCTCAACTGTTTTAGAAAAATTCTTGGGCTTTCAAATCAGAATGTTGCTCATAAGGGGAGAAGATTGGGGCACTTTGGTCTCTGGTAAAATACTCAGATGGCTTCTTCAACTAGATAACTGGAATGATGTTTTGCATAAAGAGTAATATTGCTTAAGAAGGCTTTTGCTTTTTGGTATCAGACATGAGAAAAGCAATCACATGCAAAATTTGAAAGTAGCTGAGATTTAACCTGGTTTCAATATAATTAAAAGCTCCAAGCTGAGTTCTAGTAAGGATTTGTGCCCTTTTTTTTAAACAAAATCATGTCTGCTTATGCTTATACATGGAAAATGTGTAAAACTTGGAAGAAAAAAAGAAAAGAGCATTTTATTTCTCATACTTTTAAATTTGATTGAATCTCAGACTCAAAATAGTATTTAGGATATGCGATGATATTTTGGGAGAAACAAAAAAAGGTTTTACATTGACTCTGAAAATGAAAAAAACCTTTTTTTCAGATTGCCCTGCTATGTTAACAGCATCTGCCACATCAGAGTAGATGTATGAATGTTGCAGAACATGAATCTACCCATCTGGGGCTGCGGGGATGCTCAGGTCTTGTTTGCTAACTTGCAAAAAAATTAGCTTTGTCAAATTTTTTTGCTAGTCTCTTTTTTATACAGCTGCTGCACTCAAAGTAACATGATACTGCTGTGGAGAACCAGATTGTATCATCATCTTGCCTCTCTGATTATCTAGTTTTTCTCACTAGGTGATAGAGAGAAACAGGCCAGTGTGTGGCATACAGTAAGAAAGAAGCACATGTTTTAAGATGAACACTGTTGTGAAGCAAAGTGGTGCTCAGGCTCTTATACACCCAGGGGCTGCCCAGCTCTCGTGTCTGTTCAGAACTGAGGAAATACAAGTGCGGCTTTTCGAACATCCCTTTCCTGCTCTGCAGAAACCACGGCTGAGATTGTAGGCCATCCGTGCAGACTTGCTAACACTTTGGTCTGACTTCTCATTTAGTTTACACAGCTTTTATAGCTGTCTTCCTCCAGGAAGTCACCAGTAGTATTTTGCATCTCGTTCTAATTGAGTCACACATTAGTGGGCCAATGCCACTCACTGTTCAAAATTGAGTGGGGCAGGAACTGGAGCGAGATTTATTTTTTACACACACACAGAAAAGGTGATGCAAATGTTTCTTGATATTTGAAGATATTGATATTATTGATATTACCTTGATATTGATATTTCTAGGCACATTTCCTTCATTGTTGCTAAGATCAGCTTGGATGAAGCCCTCTTTATCTTTTGAAGGCTTTGGAATCGTAGTGAAGTCAGTATTTCACTTCTGGGGTAGAAACTTTAAAAAGGTCATTTAAATTGCTTCTCCTTAAAGTACATTTGAGAATCTGGTTGTAGAAGTGAAAGATTTTGGTTTATATCACCACAAATAAATGTATCTTTGCTCCGATGAGTGATGAACACCTGTCACTACCCAGGACTGCAAATGTACAAACTGAGCAAATACATGTAGGGTGCTGCAATCCTATATAGCTGCCTTTGGAAGCACATTGTTGTTTTTTAGGTGAAACCTGCTGTCAGAGACTTAACTGTTTTATGGTTCTTTGGAAAATGATTTATGACATGTAGAATGTGAAAGAGCTATTGGAAGTGTAATTCATCTAGATTTGATCTGAAATGGAAAGAATGTACAATTAGAACAGACAGAAGAGACAGACCTTTTTTATAAAGTTTGCTCCTATGTTTTTATATATTCTACAGAGATCTTAAATACAGCTTAGAATGAGAGAATTTTAAAGATTTTTTTTTAAGTTTAGTAAAAGAACGCAATAAAAATGAAAGAAATTGCTGAGAAATTAAGACCAAATATATTATGAAGGCATAAATCAAGCTTCTAATGTGTAATGGCAGTGGGAATCAGCTTGCTGCATACTGTGATTAAAATGAAATAAAATATGAAACAAGTAAAAATTTGACTAAAATTTAAACTTAGCAGAAATATAATTAGACAACATAAGTAATTGAAAGACACTTTTGTAGTATTACAAATATTAAGTAGAATCTAAGGAATTAAAGAAAAGTATATTAAATAAGTAAGTGGCAAGAAACTGATGAGATTTTATTTATCTCGCACTTCAGCCATTAGTAAGTAATAGAGGGCCAAAAGTCTTTCACTGATGGGATCAGGTGTCAGGGATTGCTTATTTTTATAGCTATCTCTAAAAATAAATCCATCTATAAATAGAATTTACTCTGGTTCTCCAGGAGGGAGATGCCCTTAAAAGCCAAGGAAATATTTGATACTCTATAGCTGGTATTCATAGACAATGAAAATCATAGAATCATAAATGAAAGTCATCTCAGCAAGAAAAAAATTTAGAGGATATTTAGAGTAATACTACTACTATCATCAGTGCATTCTAATAGTAGCAACTGCTAAATGGAAAAAGGCTGCATTTCTATAGAGAGAAGTAGTGTAGAAAAATTAGAGATGAACCATGTGTACTATAAAAGCTATGACAATGCCACTGAAACAACACATACTCCAAGATTGTGTACAGTGACATTGGCAAAGGTGCTGAAGATTTACAAAGTCACTTTAATGGTACTAAAAGAAGTTGATGCATCATCCATCATTATCTGCCAAAAGTTTGTATTACTGGAACTTTGCAGGTACCTCACTGCCTATATCTGGAAAGTCTATACATTTATTGTAGGTAATCTGAAATGCCAGTCAAGCTTGTTTGAATTAATTTCTTTATAATGTTTGGCAAAAAGAAAGATAAAAAGCCTTCTAAGGAAAAAAAGACACTCATTTTCATAGGAAAATTTACAGGAAAATGGAAGTTTTTCTTTTCTGAAAAAATATTTTGGTTTAGGTAATACCCCTTTCCACACACACAGACAGAAAGAATATTTCTAACCATCCCTGCAGATTTTATTGAAATGAAAATAATTGTTTGTTTTGCATTAAAAAAAAATCTGCAGAAATCAGGTTCCTTTTTCTTACATCTGCCCTGTCAGATTACTTCATGGACTCTTACTTCAGTATTTTGAAAGGCGTATGGTGATCCCTTTACATTTTTTTAAATGCTTGTTCTATTTTTGTGCACTTTTGAGGGAAGGGTTGGCTGAAGAGTTGCACTTCTTCAAGGTGACGTTGGAATTTCTAGAAATGCAAACATCATCTCACCACAGAAGCCATCAGCAATTCCAGCATTTTTCCACTCTCCCTTTCACCCTTATTTTCTGAGGCTGAGGGAGAAGAGAGAAAGGAGGCAGAAGGGAGAAAGCCCCCTAAACTCTCTCTTCTCACAAAAGCACAAAAATAAAACATGGCAATCTGGAAAAAGGGAGACACAAAATGTAGGTAGGGAATTGTTATTTCTGCTAATACCATCGTTATCGTCAATGACTGAGGTGGTATTAGTGTTACTTTTTTTTTTCTATTTATTGTCAGTAAGTAGATATGTTGGCTATAACATTAAGTATGACTTTATCATGTTTTTGCTCTGAACCTTTCAGCATGCAAATACAGTCACCTAACATTTGAAAAACAGCTACGTTTTGTAATAAATCAAAGGCCCTGCTTTACCTTTCAATTGCAATAGTGCAAATCTTTTAGTCATTGAAGCCTGAAGGAATCCTCTGAGTGAAGCAAAGGCTATGAGTCCTGCGATTTCTGAAAAAAGCACATAGACACAGCTATTTCAGGTATCCCAGATTTAAACTCTGAAAAGCCTCCAATAGGTCCTACGCAAATTTCTGACTTGCAGAAACCAGGAAATATAGCTGTTTCCTGCAAACTGGCTTCTTCGTAGTCATTAGGTTACCACTAACTGCTCCTCTGCAATTTTTACACTTTCAAAACTCTTTTCCCATGTACTTGTTACCTAAAACTTCTGTACGTGGGAAGGAGAAACAGCTACAGCAGTCCTGAGGTGACCATAGGTTGCTGTAGGCAACTTCTTGCTCTCTTCAGTTGGTTATTGTTACTTGCTTTTTAAAATTTTTGTTGTTCTGTCTCCTGTAGCTTTCACTGTCCTCGGAGATGTGGTGCATCTTCACACCAGCTAGCCAGAGCAGCTATTCCTGCTCTGGGTTTCCATACTAAGCCTGAATTATTTTGACTAGAAGAAAATGGTTTTAAGGTCTTTAAATATTTTAAAGAGTTGGAAAGACATCTCAGAATTGAGATTATGTGATCACCAATTGGTCATTATTCCTCTAGAAAGGCAACATTTACATCAGATGGGACAATTCTCGTCAAGGTATAAGGGTTCATCTCCCTGTTTTTTCTGTTGGGCCAGAATTGCCTGTGAAACTGCATCTCCCATGATGGATTGCAATTATTGTTTCCCATGATGAGTTGGTGTTCATACAGGGGAAAGAGACTCTTATGCTGCTTGTATCATGGAAGCAGAACAAACAGGGCCATAAAGGAGAAAGGGAGGCTGAGGTCTGAAATGGCTACTTCTACAAAGCATTTTTAAAAGGATGTTTCTTTTCGTTTAGAACCCAAATTGACTGTCACTGAAAACAATCTGCTTTGCTTGGTGTTTTGCACTACTTTGGTATTGGGAAGAATCCAACTTCATAACGCTCCCAAAAAAACAAACTAGAAAGGAACTGGTGGTTATGTGGTAGCCTTCAGGGTGCTGCTCCCTGGAGCTCAGCTGGGAGCCACAGGACATCCCTGTGGGGGCAGCAGGGCCTGGCAGCCAGGGCAGGCCCACTGACCTCCGTGGCCGGCCCACTGACCTCCATGGCCCCAGTCAGGGGTGGGACAGCGGGGGCAGCCCCAGCCCTGGGCATCGGGCACTTCCCTGGGGCCGGGCCGAGGCTGGGCAGGACGTCAGCCTGAGGGAGGCTGAGGCTTACCTCAGTGAGCTGCATGCTGCCAGGCTGGGGCACAGCTGGGGTGGCAGCTCTGGGGCAACCCAGCCCTTAACCAGGCTGGGTTACAGTAACTGTTTTACAAAGATTAAGAGCTCAATTAATTCTATTTCTTTTTAATACGGCTGTTTAGAAATGAGAGATCAGAACGTGGAATTACCTCTCCCCCTCCCTCCCTGGGTGACTTGCAGGAGCGTGCTTCAACTCATTCGTCTGTAAACAGTTGTAAAAGTCCTCGTAGGGCTATCCCTATAAAACAAATGTTTATACCACACTTTTGTTACAACAATTATGGAATATGTATTTAACTCCAATGTATTCCAAAGCTTTGTGTTTGAATTTCAGAGCTGAAGTGTTTAAACAAATGCACTATGAATAAAAAATGCAGCTCAATTTAAAAACAATGTTATATCAACATTGTAGGATGCGATGCAGATATATCTAGAACACTACATATAGTGTTCTGGCTGAAAGTCTTCCATAGGACATTCTTAATCAGGAGTGATGTTTATACCAGGTGCAAGAATGTCTTTAATAGATGTTATTTTTTCATCTACTGAAAATGCTGAAATACTCATTTTGTCTTTCCAAGGTTGACGACCTTAGAATATTTTGAAGTTTAATGTACAAAAAACTGTACTGGATTTACCGATACCTCTAAACACAGTCATTTGTTCTTCCCTTGTTATCACATCAGACTACGATCCTTGCTTCACATTTATGGTGCACATAAAACTCTATTCCATTTATCATTCTTGACGCACATCTGGTTGCACTTCCTGAATTGTTTTCAGCTCAAAATAACTCCTGGCTTATAGATATTTGTATTATTCAGTAATAGTTAATATTTTTTTCTTTGGGAAATAAATCCTTGTCTTCAAGATTACTTTTTCGTAACTCTCTGCAGATCATTATGATGTGCTAAAACCACAGATTTTTTGAATGTCCAACATAAGCGCCTGTGGTTAAATGTTACTTATTTTCTAGCAAATAGAGGTCACTTGGTTCCTACAAGTACTATAAACATGTTGTTAGTATCTGCTTAGAAGCATAACCTTTTCAGCATTGTGTATTTGCTTGACACTTTCAAGCATTTGGTCTTTTTGTTTATGGTTTATTATTTTTTTCTTTCTGGAAAATGTAAAGGTAATATACATTGCTATTCACAAGGCCTCGAAAGATTAACATTTCAGCTTTGTGTTGTTCATTTTGGACTCTCACAGTTACTCGTCTAAGTCTAAACATGTACACATATGTAGGATATCTGATGTTAAAGGAGCAGTATGACAGTTGCAAAATTTAGGGAATGCCAGAATTAAGCTTCAGTCTCCTTGTGCGTGGGCATATCCACATTATTTTTAATCATATGGTAACAGGATGTTTTCTCCAGAGCCTTCTGTCTCATACACAGTAAAACCTAAGTGGTCTTCATTTAACAAGATTATTTTAAATTTTGCTCTTACTTTGCGGTTGAATGGATGGCCCTTTGTTATTTTAGTGTACACTATTGAAATCCTGTTCTGTATACTGAGTGGTTGTTTTCATGGTGGGTTTCTTCTGATGTCCACAACTGTAGTCCTGGAATGCCTCATTGTTTTTCACAGTATCTTGCTTAGAGAGGAGGAGGGCATTATTAGATAAAGGAAATTGAAATGTAAAAGCATTAAGATCAGAAGTTTCCACTCATTTTGGGCACAGTGTTTGAGAATGTGACATGTGCTTTCATTTCTCCTACAGGTGGACATAGTCCTCATCTGACAGGGGTGGGTGAAAGTAAGCTCTTTGTAAAACAGAGTGGAAATACAAATATGTTATGTGCCATCATCTTGATACCTACACTGCTTACAGGCTTTTTGCTGATAAGTTTGTTCAGAAATCAGAGAAACAGTGGTATTCAGAGGGCAGGGTTCGAGTCTGCATCTTGTACAGGACCATCCTTGGGAAGACGTTTGCTTTTCTGTTTGCTTTTTGCTAGATTTAACTCTGCTGCTCATCTCCTTCTGCCTGTCTTTGTTACAGTACTGTCTCTCCCCTACTCTGACTCCTTGCCCAGTCCCAGTCTCTGCTTTCCAGTTTCTTCATTTCAATCTGATTCTCATCATTGTCCCGTTGTAGATCCCTCCTGCAAACCCAAGTGTCTGTTCTGGTCCCAGCCCTTGCCTGGTCACTACGATCTTTGTTCTGGTCATGTATCACCTCCCCCTGAACCACCCAGCTCAGTTTAATCTCATTTCCAAATTCTTGCCTGGGGTTTCTCATTCAATTTTAATGTTTAATGTGTTTGCCAGTTTGCATTCAGATGGCATTCAGCGACTATCCACCTTTGCAATGTCAGATCCCACAAGGGGTGAAGATGTCCAGAGCACTGTTCCTGTGAGTGTGTCTGCTGAGGTCTTCTCAGAGACTAGGTGGTCTTCTCTGTAGCAGCCTGCACTGGCTGGAGCCTGCGAGGGGTGCTGAGAAGTGCTCTTCTAGGGCTTCTGCCTGCTCTTTCCCCTCCTCTCCCCTCCCCGCCTGCACTGCCCCTCTGCTCACCGGTCCCTAGAGCTGGCCGCAGAATAACAACATTGCTGCCATCACACGCGGGTGCCCCTGCAGATATCAACCTTTCTGCAAGCTGTCCTCAAGTGGTGTTGCAGTTGATTTTAAATAAAATGGAAATGCCTCGTTTGCACTGCTATTTTTCAAAAATAGGAGGTTCTGAATCTGTTGTTATAAAGAGAAGAAAACTTCAAAGCCCTAAAAGAAAGCAGAAGTCAGATAATCACTCCAGGGAAGGGGAGAACAACTCCCTGATCAGGAAAGCAGACTAAATCAATAAACTGTTATTTTTATTTCCCACAGCGTGCAGATGAAAGATACCAAAGCTTCAGGAGTTACCAGTGTGCAAGCACTTTAGGAGGTGTCTCAAAAGAGAAGGAAGTTTCAGGCATCCTGCTTTTATCAATCATGCATCGTGACACCCTTCTCCAAGATGTTACTCAGTGTTTCTTTTACTGCCAGACATCTCAGTCACATGTGCACGCCTGGATTTCTGAGTGATACAGGTCAAGGGCAAAGTGCCATGCAACAGTTTTAAATTTAGTGGTGCCTATAACACACTTCTGTTGATGAGGCATCCAGCATAATCTGTGCTTTGTCACTTTAGAGAGTAATTTAAAAAAGATTAAAAACTCTTAAAATTTGGAAGAGACAGTAATACATGAATGTTTGGCAACAATTTCCTAGATCAATCAGTTTGCCAACCAGGCTAATTAATTTTGTTTCCAAGGGCTTTTTGTTTTGTTTTGTATTTTTGTTAAGTGCTGCTGAAATCTCCCAGACTGACAACATTTTAGAAACTGAAGTTCTTTATTATCAAACATACATAGCACCATTCAAGACCCAACAATATAGATCAATTTTTCTCTGTTGGACTCTACTACTGTTTAAGAAACTGCCCTCAGTTTGACAGGCTTGAGTGTGGGGCATGAAATAAACAAACTATTGCTAAGGTTACCAAACACTGTATGTGAGTAAACAGATGCTTCCAACAGCCGTAACTCACATACACTTTAAAAGAAGCAGTATTGCTCAAATCATGTGAGTATTTGATAATCTTACATTCCTGTTTCAAGTTAAGTGCTGTGGTGGACAGCTTTTTGAATTGCCTATTTTTTGCGTATTAATGCTTTATTAATAAAATAGTCTGGAAAACTGTTCTGTTTGAGATTAAACTATTACCCAATACTTACACAGAGAAACAACATAAATCACAAAATACATTATTTTCTCAAAGGAGGCCTTGGCATATACAGGCATCCAGCTTCTTTTGGAATGAATCACACATAGAAGCTGAACTGCTCACTTCTATAGTGACTCATTTTAGTATACTTCTTCATTAGACCTCAGCTTACAAAACACATTCACCAGCACAAATTTGTCCCATCTCCACCGTTTATTTCAATCACCGTTGGTTCTTATCATGTCATGTTTTGTGTGATGGAGGGACCCAGGTGCCTGAAAATAGATATAAAACAGTGTGTAGCATGAATGGAATGAAACCTTGGCTCCTTTTAAAGTCATGTGCCAAAGTTCAAAACATTTGTTATTGCTTGAAAACTTCAAGGAAATGTTCACCTGGTTTGGTAGAAGGAGCATCAGTTGCCCTGTTGAGATGAATGCAAGTTGTTTTGACACTATTTCAGTTCAAAGGCCATTTGGTATCTGAAGCAATCTACAGTCATGTGGTCAGATATAACATGATTCTTTTCCACTTCATTATCAGGAAAAGAGGGGGAAGATAACATCATTAGGTGACTGACTAAAGCTCTAGCTGGTATTATTTTCTGATACTGAAATTCATGAAGTTTGTAGATTGTATCTATTCAGATACTTCTGCAATCCAAAAAAGTTAAATACTAAGTTAAATTACCCAGTCACCTTTTATAAACCCTTTCCAACCAGTCAGGTGCCTGAGGTGCTGCCATTGATTTCTATTCTGTGTAAGCAGCTGAGTGGGGGAATCTGGATATGAATATGAATTTACCATCTCTTTTATTCTCTGATCTTATTATTTTTGTGTGTTTATTTGAGCAGATAAGGAACAGTAAAGATATCTGGAAAGGCCATCAATTTTGCAGTATTTCACCTCTAAGGTCGTTCCTTTGTGTTAGATAGCTACCAGAAACCAGTAGAATTACCAATAGTTTCATGTATTTTAAGGAATCCATGGAAAAGATGATGTTTTTTAAACTGAATAATAGTCAATATTGTTTTGTATTTCTCTTGTAACTTTTACTGAAATGACCACAAGCATACCATCTCTTTATAGAGAGCCTTACATGATGTTGCAAACTGCAGTCTTGTGGGATACATAACTTAGATGTGAGAGTCATTTAATATTATAGTGTGCTTATTAATCTTGTGTAGAAGTGTATCTTGTATAAAATTATCATATTTACTCCTTTTTGTCCTCATTGTTACTACAAGTTACTTATCCTTTCAGTGTTTCCCTGTGGAAAAGAACTATTTAATCTAAATCCTTCTTTCCTGCTCTGTGAAATGAGTGACCATAGGAGAAGCTATAGGAACAGCTTCTTAAAGAGAAGGGAGGAGATAGAGACTCTGGGACGACTCATTTCCGTGCCAAAGGATCACAGCACAATTTTATCTTCTACTTCAAATAAGATCCGCTAAACAGCAGTGTTGGATCATGCTTGCTCCATGATTGGATTGTATCCCTTTTGTTGTGCAATATGCAAATCTTCAGATAGTGGCAATACCCGCCATAAATAATGTCTAGTTTACAGGGCCTTAAATTTTGGGGAACCAGGATAATTAAATGTTCAAAAGAATTTCCAGCAAGACTTATTCATAATTTTGGGTAGTCTGACAAAAATCTGTTTAGTCTAAGGTTATTCATTCTGCTTCTGGGCTACAAGGAGGACATAGTAACTTGCAAGAGGTGGAGGGAGGAACACAGACATAAGGATTAACCTCTACAATTGAAAGATATAGTCAGAGTGGTTTTGTAGGATTACAGCTGGATGCACTTGCCAGCTCACCAACTCTGACACAGTAACACTTGGCATAGCTCAGAACTATCTTAAATCAAAATGCAGTTGTGAGTTTGGGAGGAGGTATCGAAGATTAAATAACCCAGAGAATGAAGTCCATTCTCTCTCTCCAAGATCGTATTTTGCCGTAGTGTGAAGTAGGGATATTTCCAGTCATCTCTCTATTACAGACTGCTGGCCAAATACAGCTTCCCATAAAGGTACTGCTTGTACGTGCTGACATCAGCAAAGATAATAAAGATAAGTACTGAAGGGAAAGTGCTGTCAAAGCATATATGCCCATGTCCCCACAGTCTCCATTCTCCCTGGCATGCTGACACATATTCCAAAGTTTCATTCTACCTGCTGTGTCATTTACTGAATCATTGTACTCTCTTGGTCTGTGAAGAAGTTACCTAGTAAAGAGGATGTTTGTTTTTCTGATTAAGGAGAAATATATGTGATTTCTTTGACTTTTGTTCATTAATTTGTCACTCCTTGCTCAGGCTGGCCAGGCTTGGCATAGCTGAAGATGACCTGATTTTGATCTCTGCCTGTGCCATTAACTGTGAGAGAAGGAAGTGCTGCAGGAAATGCGTAGTTGAGTGGCGGGACATAATTACTAAAGCCACTCAAGGCAGTAATGCACAATGTCTCATTTTAAAGATAACACAGTTGCAGCCTTTAGCTTGTTTAGTGATTTTTTTTCCTGCAAGTTTCCAGACTCCGAGTGGGATGATTTATCACACGCAGTAGAAGTTGCACAGACTCCGCAGAAGGAGGAGCGACAGTTTTTGATTATTTCTCATTTTAATTCCATGTCCAGTCTAGCCATAATCCTTAAGGTCTTAATTTGAGAGGGTTGCTACTAAGAGACTTTTAATCAGGTATCTGAAGATTCCACATTTTAAAAATTATATATGATGTACTGATGGAGGTTGTCTGAATGTAACTGAGCGCTACGTTCTTGTTCCTGATCCAGAATCAGCCTGCTGTGAAAAGCAATTGACAGTAATTAATTGATTAGAAGAATGTTAAAAAAGAACCTTTTCTAAAATGTGCACTTACTGAAGACTATTTAATTTACATTAACTTTCCCTTCCAAACATTCAGACAAGTTACCTGCCACAGTAGTTTTCTCAAATGGTATGGTTCTGCATTAAAAACTGACTGTAAAAATGGTATAATTCGACCCATCTTTTTCCACTGCCCTGTTGTTTTGAGTGTGTCCAGTTTAGAGTCTTTCTCCCTAAAAACAGGGCAATTCATTCAGGACTGTGAAAATCACTGTAACTTTGCAATTTATGCATCGTGTTCTGTAGGAAAGCCAAATTTTGACACCCAAAGTGCAAACATTTAAAAAAAATCTCCTATGCTACTCTGCTGCCTCTTCTAGCTGTGGTTTGTGAGAAACCGTTAACGTACATTTTAATTCCAAGAAAAAAAAACCCTTGGAATTCCAAGAAAAAACTTAGAAAACTGAATCGCACTCTCCCCCCCGCTTTAAAAAAAAAAAAAAAAAAAAAGCCTCTGTCCTGGAGAAGGGTTGTAGCTTAAGGAAGCATTTCCTTGTTAGTTTAAATGGTTAGTTCCAAATGGTGTGCTGCTTTTGTGGAGCTTCTTTTTAGTTGCTTAACTTTGCAACACCTTGAAACAGGAACTGAATTACCTTCTTCAAAGCTATCAAGTCCCTGAGGTGGTGGAAAGGTAAGTGTTGTGACGATGATGCTAAACCCCCTTTGTGGATCTGTTCCATAGTAAATAATTCTGTTGATGATGCAGAACATTGTGCAGAGAATCTTAGTCTTTCTCCAACTCTTTTCAACCTTCTGGCATATGTTCTAATTCTCTAAGTAGATAAATGTTTATTCTTGCCTCTTGAGGCAGCTTCCCTGCAATTCTTCATTCTAGAAAGCTGTATGTCTTGCTTTTATGCTTAGCACCTAGGTGTAATCTGAAATGCCCAACAGATTCTTTAGCTGGGTCATCCTTTTCCATTATAACCCATGTTTCAGCTTTTTTTTCTGAGCTCAGGAGAATTTTTATTTCAAATACTTTAGTGAGAAAAAAAAAAGTGTGGTTGAAAAATATGATGCTGCATCCTCTTGCCAGAATTTGAGTCAAATCAGTGGTTAAGAAAGCAATTCCTTCCAAGCTCTTCGTGCAGGCTGGTAGCTCATCAATGAAACCTTTCATTTTTCACAAATTTTTAAAATGTAAGATATAAAGGGCGACGGGGGGTTGTAAACTTTGTAGCAGCAGTATATGTCCTTCATGTAATTTAAAATTCAGTCTTAACAGAGACCAGAGTCTTTATTCAGCAGAGCGCTGTTTTTCAGTCTGATAAGGATACATCAAGTGCTTTCATTGAAACAGAGTGGTTTAAGTCCACACTAAAAATAAAGCATGCCTGTACACATTTTACTGAATCAAGAGTGGTGTGCTGTGAGATAACCCCAGTACAGTTTTATCACTGCTATGCAAGTGTTCAGTAGTAGGTAGAAGAGCTCAAAACTGTTATTCCTTTCATTCCCAGCCAGATGCAAATTTAGCCTCTCACCCAGAGATGATTTTGGCTGTGCTTTTTTTATAGATTGAATTAGTCACAAATCCCTCCTCTCTAGCTTTCTGCTGAGAAAGGGTTCTTCCTTTTATACTTAAAATCAGTGTAAATGGTTCCAGCCACTTCTTGTTATACAGGTGCCAGAGGTTACTACAAAATAATTTGTCCCAGATTGTCATTGTTTTTCAAACCAAGTTAATATTTTTAATTCTGCAGAATGTTAATTGTCTACTATACTCTTCTAACATGCGTGCTGTGTTCCTATGAATTTCTGTGAAAAAAGAACTTAGCTTTACAATGGTATAGCAAAACAGATTGCTTTGTATAATTGTCATGAAATTGAAGTGGTTAAGCCTGTCAGAAGAATATCTAATATGTAACTCAGCAGCTGAGATTATGCTAGAGAGAAAAAATTTTCAGGTCTCATCAAATTCAATCAGATAAGCTGTGGCTGAGTAAATAGAATGGTTACAAGTAAAATTTCCTTTGATAAGTAATTTATCTATCTATCTATTTATTTATTAATTTTTTAAATATCCATGTATACTTTGGTTGTCTCCTGGGAAATTGCTCAAATAATTGCAGGTAGAATAATGTTAATTTCCAGAAAGTCCTGAAGTCATCTTCTTCATGCATATATATATATATATTTATAAAAAAATCATAAATTCAGTTTATTATTCATCTGAAAAGGTTACTTCAGACTTAAAGTGAGCATAGAGATTTAGTGTCCTTGTTGAATTTATTCTTCCAGATTATAGAGAACGGTTGTTAAATTATTTTTAATTTAAGATTGGGAAGAAAAAAACAGTCTTATTTTTGTTAGTTAAATGATTAAAAAATGAGTAAATAGTATCTATATAATGCCTTTACACATGCTTTTCCTGTAAGCCCATGTTACATATCTCAACTTTGATTTCATCTTAAGCCCCCTGGGCTGAATGGAAGATCAAAAGTAACATTAGCAACATAGAATTTATCATAGAGCATAGATGTAGGTGTGGTAGATAAGATGCCAAAAGGATAACCCCCCCCTTCAAATCTAGATGGAGTTGGCTCCAACTCACTATGGTGTAGTGTAAGCCGCTCTTACTGCTCTTGAATCCATGTATATCATTGTGCATACAACTAGAAAAAACTGGGATAGAAAAAACTGGGAGGTGGTGAAAGGCCATTTCTGTAATTCAGAAAATTACAGATGAGCTATCTTTTCAAAACAGTAGTTTCTCTTAATGAAGTAACCGGCAATAGTTAGGTATTTGTCCCTTGTTTCTTACAGTACTTCTCAGGGTAAAAAAAGAATAATAATATTTACAGTGTTTATACAATATTTACAAAACAGAATTGTTTCAAAATCATAGTCAGAGAGGCCAAAGGCAGAATTTATCCTTAATCTTTTTATCCTAATGTTTTTAATTTTTTTTTCCTTTTTTTTCCCCCTCACATCACAGCTCATTCATTAGTTACCCTAAACTCACGTTACTGTGGTGGCAAGTAGTATTTCCACACAAAAGCAGGTAAGACCTTTCTTCCACATTTCCATTGTTTTGGTTCATTTAGCGGGTAATCTTTCTGTCACATTAAAAAAAAAAATTAACCCTAAAACTTTAAAAAATCAGACATTAGTTTTTCACATGCATCAAAAATAAGGGGAGGAATTCAAATGCCTGATCCTAGTCTAAGGACTGAATGGTAAGCAACCTTTGGCAGGGGTATGAAGGGCAGAACTCAGATTTTTGGATAGATAGCAGAACTAGTTTTGACAATAGTATCTGGAGCTCATCAACTTGTGGGAGGCAGTGCTACTAGGAAACTGGCTTAGAGTACTCCTGTTCTTTGAAGATGTCACAAACTCACAGTATGACAACACACCATCAATAACTGCTTGGAGAGGCGTCTTTGTGAAGTTCTCAGGAGCATACCAAGCCTTCCTTTAGGAAGAAAAATGCACGTCCAATACACTACCCTTGAAAGGACATGAGCCCTCTAAGGCCTAGAAGGTTGAAGCAGCCGTAGGGGTTGCTCTTCCAGTGTTGGCACAAAGGATTATTTATAGAGACCTCCCATCCCTCCCTTTCCATGCTGCAGCTCTTTATCTGATGAGGGATATTCTTAGGAGCATATCCTTAGAGTGGAGTATTTGAGTTCGTGCTTTTCTATGCTTACTTCATCTGAGACTTGTCCTGAAGATCACACAGTGAAGAGGAGAACGTTATGGTCTCTTTACAAGAGAGGACACCTCTCTAACTCCTTTCCCCCAAGGGATAAATATACATTTTGCTGAAGTTTTTGGTAACAATTTAGACATTTTGAGTGCAAATAATATAATACATTTTTTTTGCAGATGTGGTTGCATCAAAACAGATCTATTTCTGCAGCTGGTCCTAGGATCTTACAAGGTTCATGTTTCTTCTTTCCAAATTTTGAGGAATCCTTACATAGTTGAGGTACTGGAGATGACCTCAAAGCCACTAATTAATATTCCAGAATGTTAATGGCATAGCATGAGGAGGAAAGTGGGTTACTGAGGAATGGCAGTAATCGTTCAGTAACTGAAGTTGTACCACAACTCTGTTAGAAATTTGAATTTTGACACTATATCACCATCTCCGCCCCTGCACCCAGGATATCCTGCTGAAGGAGAAATCTTGGCATTCCTGAAATTTGGCACGCTCCATCTCATCCTAGAGAAGATTGTTAAAAAACAGGAAAATAGGTTTAAACCTAGGAGGAAGAAGGGATATGAAGTCTCATTGGCTTCAGGATTGGCAGGATTTGAGTAGTGTATTATGAAAATTTACTTGCCTTTGGTTTGCTTGTCCTCACCCCCCAGTGGCAGCTGACTGCAAGTGTGGGAAATATAGCAAATTAATTCAAACTTGAGGTAGAGTATACTGTCCTGTGCAGTAATTCAGCTAAAAGGTGAATGCTCTGTGGGGATTGAGCATGCCTACTGAATCCTCAGCAGAGGATCTGTTGTATTTTATAACAATCCTCTCTTCAGCATCAGAAAATTATTATTTTTCAGAGGTTAGTCTGCCCTTATTTGAATGAAGTTTTGCAGACATCAGAATCTCTCTGAAGGTAATAATTTAATCATCCTGAAGCAAGCATCCAAACTTTCAGCCAAAGTAGTTAGTATGTGTCTAATTCTTTAAGAATTAAAGAAGTGTGAAATGCTGGGGAATGTTAATTTCAGGAAGTAATTAAAACTTTGACAATACAAAAAGGTCATAAAGGAGTTTGTCTTAGTAATTTAATTCCTTAAATGATCACCACAATATAATTTAATTTTTATGTGGGCAGTTAATAGTACCTTTTTCTTATCTTTTGTGTGTGTTGCGTGTGTGTGTGTGTGTGTGTGTGTGTGTGTATTTCACTAGGTCCTGGAGATTCTCAACTGAGATTGTAAACTCTTTGTACTTGACATAACTGTGATACAAAATAATCACGGGGGCCAAAACCTGAGGTGATGTGGGTGATCTATTGTTTTCTTCAGTCTACAGATTGGAAAGATGGATGATCCATAAAAATGACATCCTTATCTTAGACTTCCCTGGGAAATTTGGGCAGTAACCAGATTAAAATAAACATTTAAGCGTTTAAAAATGTCATTGCAGTTCTATTTTTTTTTCAAAATTCTTGCCGTGTTCTTGGCTTATAATATCATTGACATGACTTGGTTATGTTTTGTTAAGTTGGCCTTGCTGAGCAGAAATGCAATTTAGAATTTTTGGAGAAGATTAAGAGGCTACAAGAGGTTGTTTTTGAATGTATAAAGATCATTATTTTTCCTTATAAACAGTGCTAGATTTGAACTAATCTCCCTCTAAATCCAGCTGCTGGGTCATGGAAAAGCATTGGCTTCCTGGCAGAAGAACCGGGAAAAATGCAGAAAAGGGGGCGAGAGTGAGTGTGTTTGGTGATTAGACCAGAGATTTCCCTGAGAGGTCACACAGTGCAAGGAGTACAAGTCAGACAGGATATTGGAAGGCCATGAGAAAGTGATGTAGCTGTAACTTGTCCTGATACGGTGAGATATAAGGGACAAGGTATGTATCTGCCACGGACCTGTATAGCTACACTAATTGATGGGGAAAGGCAAACCACATAGCATCATCTTTCTTTTACTTTTGACCTTCATTCTTTTGGGCCCATTTTTGGAAAGCTTAGTTATTGTGTGGCATTAGCAATACATTTCCTGGGAGTTCTGGGACTTTCTGGGTGTTGCAACCTTAAATGTTTCTTAGGGAAGTGTTTTATTTATGAAGCTTCTTTAAATAGTCAAATCAGTGTTCTCTTTTTGAGCCAAATCTACTCTCTTGTCAACATGAAACTATTTTTGCAATATTATGTAATTTTCTCTTCTTTGCTTTAAATACTCTTAATGATGATAGTAACTTGCCTATTGTTCAATCACAGAATGGTAGGGGTTGGAAGGGACTTCTGGAGATCATCTAGTCCAACCTCCTTGCTAGAGCAGGATCACCTAGAGCATGTTGCACAGGATCACATCCAGGCGGGTTTTGAATATCTCCAGAGAAGGAGACTCCACAACCTCTCTGGGCAGCCTGTTCCAGTGCTCGGTCACCCTCCAAATAAAGAAGATTTTCCATATATTGAGACAGAACTTCCTGTGTTCCAGTTTGTGCCCGTTGCCCCTTGTCCCTGGGGCACTGAGAAGAGTCTGGCCCCTTCCTTTAGACATCCACCCTTTAGATATTTGTAAGTGTTGATAAGATCCCCTCTCCGTCTTTTCTTCTCCAGACTAAACAGCCCCATCTCTCTCAGCTTTCCTCACATGAGAGATGCTGAAGTCCCTTAATCATCTTTGTAGCACTCCGCTGGACTCTCTCCAGTAGTTCCCTGTCTTTCTTGAATTGGGGAGCCCAGAACTGGAAACAATACTCCAGATGTGGCCTCACCAGGGCAGAGTAGAGGGGGAGGATAGCCTCCCTCGACCTGCTGGCCATGCTCTTCTTAATACACCCCAGGATACCATTAGCCTTCTTGGCCATGAGGGCACACTGCTGGCTCATGGAGAGCTTGTTGTCCACCAGGACTCCCAGGTCCTTCTCCGCGGCACTGCTTCCCAGCAGGTCAACTCCTAACCTGTACTGGTGCCTGGGGTTATTCCTCCCCAAGTGCAGGACTCTATGCTTGTCTTTGTTGAACTTCATATGGTTCCTCTATGCCCAACTCTCCAGCCTATGAGAGATGCTTATGAGGATGCTATGAGATATGGTCTCAGAAGCATTGCTGAAGTTGAGGCAGACTACATCCACTGCTCTCCCTTCATCCACCCAGCCAGTAATGCCATCATAGAAGGCTATCAGTCTTTAATAGTCAGACCAGTTGTCCCCAGGCATTCAGCCCCCTGAGCTGAAAGACAGGGATGGTGAGCAGAATAAACCCACCATAATCCAGGAGGAAGCAGTTAACAACCTACTGTATCACCTGGACACTCACAAGTGTATGAGGCCAGATGGGATCCACCCAAGAGTTCTGAGGGAGCTGGCACAGGAGCTTGCCAAGCCACTCTCCATTTATCAGCAGTCCTGGTTAACAGGGGAGGTCCCAGATGACTGGAGGCTTGCCAATGTGATGCCCATCTACGAGAAAGGCTGGAAGGAGGATCCGGGGAACTACAGGTTTGGGGAAGAGTGGCTGGAAAGCTGCCCAGCAGAGAAGGACCTGGGGGTGCTGGTCGACAGCCAGCTGAACATGAGCCAGCAGTGTGCCCAGGTGGCCAAGAGGGCCAACAGCATCCTGGCTTGTATCAGGAATACTGTGGCCAGCAGGAGTAGGGATGTGATCATGCCCCTGTACTTGGCACTGGTGGTGTTGCACCTCAAATACTGTGTTCAGTTTTGGACCCCTCACTACAAGAAAGACATTGAGGTGCTGCAGCGTGTCCAAAGAAGGGCAACAAAGCTGGTGAAGGGTCTGGAGAACAAGTCTCATGAGCGGCTGAGGGAACTGGGTTTGTTTAGCCTGGAGAAAAGGAGGCTGAGAGGAGACCTTATCGCTCTCTATAATTCCCTGAAAGGAGGTTGTAGCCAGGTGGGTGTTGGTCTCTTCTCCCAAGTAACTACCAATAGGAAATGGCCTCAAGTTGTGCCAGGGGAGGTTTAGATTGGATATTAGGAGAAATTTCTTCACCAAAAGAGTGGTCATGCATTGGAACAGGCTGCCCAGAGAGGTGGTAGAGTCACCATCCCTGGAGGTGTTCAAAAAAAGTGTAGATGTGGCACTCCACGAGTTGGTTTAGTAGACATGGTGGTGTTGGGTTGATGATTGGACTTGGTGATCTTAGAGGTCTTTTCCAACCTTAATGATTCTATGATTCTGTGATCAGATTGGTCATGCATTTCTGGCATTATTACGGTTCTCAGAGACATACAGAGCTATGGATTTTTAAGGAGAAGATATATTTCTAAAATCACCCCCTAGATGAAACAGAATTTCTATATAAAAGAAAAATTTCTTTGGAGCACTGTTATTCTCTCTGCTTTCTCTTAGCAAATTAAAGCTAGGGCAATTTTGACTGCCTGGCCATTTCATTCATTAAAATGACAACTCAAAATCTAATACTGAACATGTAGTCACCCACAAAGTTTGATGGGATTGTTCCTTAGAAGTCTTCAAAGATATACAAAAGCATGTGTATAACTGCAGATGCACATAATGAGTTTTGTTGTTGAAAGGGAGCTGGCACAGTGTTTGCATTAAACTTCTGAAAGACTGCTTGAAAATATTCTCAGTGAGAGAGAGTGTTTTGTTTTCTTCCTTGTCTCAGACCTACATAAATAACTGTATGCATTTCAGCACAAGAAGCAGGGGCAAAGGAGAGAATCTCAAGCAAGACTTAGAGGATTGTTCATAGTGATATTTTTTCATTGCAGATTGTTTGCATTAGAGTGCCAAGAATTTTTAATATGCATTAAGACAAGCTGTGTGCCTGCTTACTGTCTGCGCGGTCAGATCAGACTTGCATGGTTTTGGTATTACAGATTTCAGCTGGTTTGTTTATTATAATACAACTGGGCTTCTAAAGTCTGCAGTTGAAGTTACTGAAAGAAGTGGAATAGTGTGTCGGTTTTCACAACTTCATGCGGTATTTCACAGGAGCTTTTAAGCTGTACTGCTCACGGATTTTATTGAGGTATAGATGCAAGAACAGTTAGATGTCTGTTTATTTGCATAAAAGGAGTTAGTCACTTTCCGCAGCCAAAACCTCAGGGGTCGGTGCTGTTTGGCCTCAATGACTTTAAACTTTCCTATCAATGTAAAAAAGCTATTTGTCTGAATTCATTTTTTTATTTTGATATGCTGAAGTTTTGGGTTTTTTTAAAAAGATACTGACTGAAGTATAAAACAAAGCAGGCCATGATTGTCAGCACTGAACTAGTAAACATAACCAACTCCTGTTTTATAGAAAAACTAAAGGGCCCAATAAAGGTTAAAATTGGCTGAGAAAGTCATAATGAGGGAATCTCACCAGGAAGCCCAGTTAGTTTTATAGGCCAAGAAAAGCTAAAGTCACTCAATATTAGGGTCTTTTCTGAAGAGAAAGTGGGGTATAGATGCATGGATCCATGCAATAGACAAGTTCAGATACTATGGCCCTGCCTGCTTTACAGATGTTTCTGGCAGCACACCACCTGTATCCTCCTGTTGCTAATGGTGTGGAAAACCTGAGTGGAACATGTCTTATATGTCATATACATCTCTGTTACGGGGGGTATGTTGAGTCTAATATTTCTCAACTCACAAATATGGACAGGAATGAGTGCATCAGTGCTTCTGTGTTAATGATGGTTAATTTGGTGGTCACCTTTTGTGAGATGGTGCTTCATGGACATAGGTTGGGACTGGACCTACAATTGTGGAGGAATTGGGGTTTTTTGCTCAGGTGGGCACCATGGGCAAAACAGAGTTGGGGAATTTGTACTTAATTTGTTGCCCATTAACAGAAACTTCTGATCAACGTTTTGTGTATTAAGAAAAGAATATACAGTTAAGCAAACACCTTTCCTCCCCCTTCCCCAGGCTCAACTTCAGCCAAACACCTATCATCCCCATTTCCTAGTCTCAACTTCTCTCATTTTCATTGAAGGTTACACTTGGTCCCTACAAATTCCTCCAGCGAGATGAGGAGTGGTGCAGGAGGCTGGATTTGCGTGTGCAGATTTTGGTCTGCAGCTCTGAGCTTCTTACTGGTTTTCTGCTGCTGCTCTTTTAATTAGTACCCCTGCCCTTGTGTAGGTTGCCTGTGCACTGCAGCCCCTCAGGGGTGTCTATGGCCAGCGGTGGGTTGCCCATGTGCTGCAGCCCATCAGGAGCATCCCTTGTCTTGGCACAGCATGCAGCAGATGGGGACCTGCCACCCAACACACAGCACACACACACACTGGTGTGTGCTGTTGAAGGTGTAAATTTTATTTTGATACTTAAAATGTTCATTGAGTGTAGGTAGGGAATGTCTACAAGAGAAGTGACCCAAGTTCTGCTCCCCATCCTGGCTAAATTTTTTTTAATTTTAGTTTTACTTTACAGATTAGAAGAGCTTTAGCAGAGGAGGCTGCAACTTGGTCTCAGTGATTCCCGAAAGGATATCTGAAAGGTATCTTTCTGTCCTTGATCCAGACATGAGTCTGAGACTCAATTCAGACATGAATTCAGAGTCGAGACACTGAATTCAGACATGGCTGATTTGATCCCAAGTCTTCCACATCCCATGTGAGTGCTTTCTCATCCAGCTAGTTAACAAAGTGCTGTCAGTCACCACCATGACTGTGTATCTGCAAGGAGCCTAATCCTGTCATTCAACGTGCCTTTAGTTCCACTGTTGGATTTAGGTGCCAGATGGTCTAATCACTGGTTTTCAGGAGATCTCAGGTGGGAGTAACGTCCCTTGCCCAGGCCAGAATATTTCAGGAATGCCAATGACTCAAGACTACAGTCATGTAGGTGCATTTTGAGCCAAGAAGGGTGGCTAGTGTTTTCAGGCATATTGAACATGAGGTAGATGTCTGTCTGGGATGTTCTGAGATGCACTGTTGATCCTAAAAGCTTAAAATCCTGTTTTAAGCACCAAAGGGCGTGAGTTTATACATGGGATTCACTTAATAATTTCATATTAAAATAAAAGAAGAACCTACAAAAGACTATGGAATGCCAGGGTCCTTTTGAGAAGGCCTGATGATAGACAAACTTTTCATGGTTCCAGATATTCCTTGATTAGAAGACCCTCATTATACTCCTTTTTCCTGGTAAGATACTATACCAAACATAATAGATTAAAATAAGTTGGTGAAGGTTTAATTTATTTCATCACCTGTAGAAATATCTGGCAAAGATTTTTGGGTCTAGCTTATGAACGCAACTAAAAAGAACAATAAAATATCACTATGATTGCCCAGAACATTGCAACAGTTGCAGTTCAGTGCACTGGGACCACACACACACAGCTTCTATCTGTTAAGTTGACAGGGACAGTGTAAATTTGTGATTATTTTGCAGTGAAGTGTGCATCAATATTTTAAGTGGTTTGTCAGAACATTTGTTTGTCTGATTTTGGCTTACTAATACAAGACTCCTTTTTTTTTTTTTTTCCCCCTAATAGACTATTCCAGTTCTGACTAAGCTGCATTTAAAAACAAATTATCTGTTATTTTCAAATCACTCATATCTCACATAAAGAGTACTATGCTGTAGTTACTTGCTGTTATTCTTACAGTAGATATACACGCAGGGTCACTGTATCCCTTGCTTAGTTGTGTGAGCTTTCTTTGGTGACTGAATTTGCAGTGCTGACCACTGCTACTGATAGAGGTAGGCATTAAACCACTTAATTCCACTGAAATTTATGGGACTACTTGTGTCCTTAAGGTTAAGCATTTGATTCAGTATTTTGCTGGACTGGGGTCAGAAAGCTCAGTGCTTTGCCGCCTGGCTTATTAGGCATTGATAATGCAGTTTTAAAATCTGAATTTAAAGCTTAGCTGGACAAGGCAAGGTTTCTGTCAGGTAATGCAATCCGCTTGTGATCCTCTCTTCGGTTTCCAGTGTAATGTTAGCTTGGGTGTGACAGAAGTGCATCAGGGCCGCCTGCATAGTAAATGAAGGGCTGCCCAAGTCATAGGGTAATGCATTGACAATGCATTTAGCTAACAGGTTTAACTTTGGTTTTTAGAATAAGAAGTCCTAACTGTATCTCATGTATAAACACAAACATGTCTGATGCCCAGCATGACTCATGTATAGTTACTAATACAGCCCTGGAGATAAGGTATTTGACAAGAACATGCTTTTATGCATGCTGAAACTAAGACGGTTATATAATACCAGGAGTAGCAAACAACTTTTTCAGAGTCATGGAAACCATTCAAGAGTGGGAACTGAATGCCAATTTCATTATCACCTATAAGGAGCCAAACAATGAGGCATTGTGGGCTTACAGACTGTGCTCAGAACAGGAGGTTTAAGTGCATCAGCCAGTAGGTAGACTCAATCAGGCCAAATCCCGTCAGATGGAATACATCTGTTAACAAAGCCATTAAGTGTATTTTAAATGCTAGTTAAAACTTTTGCAAGGAATGTTCATGGGATGAACAAAGGAGGATGCAATGAGTCATAGTAATAGTGGGTCCACATTAGTCTTTTATCCACTGTTCTCAGGACATTTTACCATGTAAGCAACTGGTTTTATATGCCTTTTACAGACCTGAAAATGAAGAAGTTAGGAGCTGTGCTCAAAGGCAACAATAACATTTTAAGCTAAGGAAGGACGATGCTTGAGAGGTAGAGAAGTGCTGAAAATGCTTTCTGATTGCAGAGTTTTTATGAAGGAAAAGAATTCTGATAAACATAGTTTTGAATAACTACTGATGTTGCAATGTACCAAGTTATCAATTTTATGTTACAGCATAAAAGTACTGGTAAAAATTTATTTCTACAATTCTCTTTGGCATTTCTAAGAAAGTTCTATTTTTTCCTGAACAATTCATTGAGAAACTGTGAGGAAAAAAATCAATAAACAGGGTCAGTGGACAAAGATCTTCCCTTTCCCTAGTTACATCCAACACTTTAACAGTAAGAAGAGGCTGGATTTAAGAGACAAAGAGCCAAGATGGATCTGACTATAGAGAAGCCCTGCCCTGGGTGAAGAACCTGCGGGAAAAGGTCTACAATGTCCTTTAAAGAAATCACAAGAGAAGTGGTGTCCTGGTTAATGATAAAGGGTTACAGCTGTGATAATTCTAATTATAGTCTAATTATAGCATTCTAATAATAGTATTTTTCTACTTCAGAATACAAAACTGGAAAGTGTCGTATGTCCTGGTACCCTCTAAATATGCAGAATTTTTGTCAAAGATGATGTGGGAGAAAATGTGTTAAATCAACACTTCCTCCCTTTTACTTTGTACACCTTCAGGTAAAATAAATTCCTTTCACCTTAACAAGGATACAGATAGCTGTTGTTCAGACTGAAACAGTGCTTTGGTGAAGGAGTCAGAATTTTAATGTTTGGAGTCTCTCATGTTGGTGGAATAGTTCCTTCAGGCACTTCCTGAAGTGGACAGAGGCAGAGCACCACTGAATAATACCTACAGTGCTCTTCAGGAAGTTCTGCCCAGAAGAAGCTCCATCTCTTCCTGGCAGTGGTGACAAGAAACATTTTCATCTTGAATTTATTTCCCAGCAGCAGTTAGCTATTACCTTCCAAACAGAGCAGATTGCATTCAATAAAAATCATGTTCAAAAATGTTGACAAGGAAGAAGGATCCAACCTGCTGAACTTTTACAGATGTGTTGATATTCACATGCACACATTGCAAGGCTAGCAGTTACATGTAATAAACACCAGATTGTCCTTTAGTGATGTTATCCCAATGTAATTTTTTCTACTCAGTAAAAGGAATAGTAGGGCATTATTCCTTTATCCCACCATTGACTCTAATTTTAATCTAATTGTGGTGAATCATATCACTCTTTGCAAGTAGAATATTATAGTCCCCTCTTTACAGGCCAGATAACCGAGAAGATTTTGTGATTTGTAGCAGGTGTTACATGGCTGTATGTGATAAAATCATGTGCAGAATTTGATACCTTGACTTTTAGTTCTGTGCGCTGATGCAGCTATTCTTCATCAGCACATCCACAAAGCAGAAGAGTGGGAGAAGTTGTGGGTGGGATTGTTCATTCATTTTTATGATTTTCCAGTGAAGATTCCTCAGCTGTGGTTCACATTTGAGCAACAGATACTAGCGTTAGGACCGCTTCTCATGTCCTTACTTTTCCTCATGTCATAGACTTGTGATTCTCAAACTGGACTTCCAACTTAGATGTTCCAGTCTGTGACCTAGGGAAGCCGAAAAATTTAGCTGCTTTAACATGAACACATTCTTATTCTGTCACTACTGAGTTAAACAAAGCTAACAAATGTTTCTAAAATTGAGCTTTTCTTCCTGAGAAAGATTCAAATGTAGTCATGTAAAAGGAGCTGAACTCACATGTTTATTTCTAAGATACTAGTTATGTATTTCATGGCAAACTAGCAATCTGTAAGGTGAATTAATCTCTTCAGAACTAATATCCTTATGTAGGATTCTCCTCTGAAAACGTAGTTTATGTGCCTGACCTTTGAAGCCACCTTATTATAGAGCTCTGGCTGAAACACTGGTTGTGTAATCAAGCTAGGATTTGGTTTGTTTGTTTTTCTTCTGTTAGTCATGAATGAGTTAGGAGTGAACTAGTATGGTTTGCGATGACAGATTTAATATGTTGTTGTCCTCCAGCTTTTTCACAGAGTTCTGTCTGTGTGTGTGTTTACACGTACATATGCTTGCGAGAATTAATAAACCTACAGAGTCTAGATTTTTCACAGTGAGAAGTCGGTAGTGTCTCTGTTGGAGACTGCTTGTGTTTATCCTCGGTTGTCAGTGTTTTTATTTAGCCACGAAACAGAATTAACTGAAAATGCTTCATTTCAATTAAGAGTTTTGGCATAGGTTCTTAGACCAATTTTCAGGACATCCAGATGCAAAGAAATTTTGGTATATGGCCCAGAGTTTATTCCCTGCACTTGTTTCCAGAAGGCCAATATAAATCAGAGTTTGCCCTACAAGACAGAAGGTAAAAAAGAAACAACTTTTTAAGCATTAGGAAGTCAGTATAGAGCTGACTACCTCCCTCAGTTATGAACATTCTCCTGTCATGTGTGTCATCCTTTGAGCCCAGGTTTTACTGATGTGATAACATTAAGTTTGCATAAATGGTGTCGTATGTGTTTCAAGGTCTCTTGTTAAAACCCAGCCCTATATAGGAATGCCTTTTTATTCCTCATGCCAAATTTTCCTCGGGAGGGAAGTTCTAAGAAGTACATTGTTGCTTTACACTTTTAGACTTGAATGCCTCCTTTTATAGCAGGTAGTAGATCTATCTCCTTTTGTTTACTGTAGTAGCTGTTATGTTATCACAGATCTGTTTCAGAGTACACGTGAGGTAGGTTGGCAACAGTTTCTGTCAGCTGCTCCCGTGATTTATTTTCAACATTTTGTACGTCTCTGTCTAACTGAAGTTATGTCCTAGTTCAAGCCAAAATTCATTATCCTGAGACACACATGGTAATGTTATGATTATCTCTTAGTATTACTGGAAATAGGCATAAAATAATGTGTAATGTGTTATTTTGAGTTCTTTCTATCATAAATTCTGTAAATAATGTGGCAATTGAGGTAAAGCAAGATTATTTGCAAAGTGTGCGTCACTAAAAATTGCTCTTTTTTGTACTTTCCATATTCCAGAAACTTATAATTCATGCTTGCTCATTTTCATCTCTCTCATTTAGTGATGACAAACCTAAAGAGAAAATAAGAACACAGCAGAACTTACCTGTGATCTCAAACAGTGAACTTTTCTCTTAGCATGGACTTACTTATCTTGTATCATTTTTTTTCTTCCCATTTCTAGGTGCAAATGAAATAGATGAAAAATGTGATGAGATGGAGTCTTTTCTACTCTTGATTTTTGAATGCAAGACCAAAGGCAGGATGGTGACAGGTTGTTGAACACTGTGGATCACTTTGATTGCAGTCTTATTTTTAGTGGACCTTTTTTGAATCATCAAAACCAAAAAGTGTTCTCAGTTGAAGATAGAACAACTGAGTAACATCACAACTTTGTTTGTCCCTTCACCAGTAGTGTTTTTCTCCAGGTAGAAATATGTAGAAGGCAGCATGTAGTAGGCTTGATGGGCAGTATGCAGATTGGGTTTGCATTATGGATGTTCATCCTCATAAATTTTTTCTAAATAATGTCTAAATGTATAGTTATGAGAATACTTTTTAGTTCTGTGGTGCAGGACCTATTCCATTTTCTAGCCTTATGTCAAGGCCAGATCCATGTGTCCACCAGTCCTTTCCCCTGTGCCTACACTTGATTCCTGTGGAATGAAATCCTGCACATTGCTGGAAGGGAACTGGGGCCATATTTGAGCAGATCCCTGGTCTGCATAATGAGAGAACAGTATTCCAAGGATCTGGAAGGAACTGGGTCTCAAATTGTGGTGTGGATTTTTCGTGAATCTTCTGTGGGCAAAAGTAAACTTGGGAATGGAGTGCTTTAAGGGGAAAGGTGAACAGGAGTGAAGTGGAAGCAGAGAAGAAAAGGGCAGATGGGATTCTGTAGGAAAAAGGAAAGGTGAGCATGCTGAGCAGTGGGAGTGGGATAGTGAGGTAAGGAGCGGTGGACTGTGTGATTGTCTCTTTTCTACGGATACTATTCAACAGGTGGACAGTAAAAGTGGACAAGATGGAATGTGCACCATTGAGTGGCCTGATAACACCAGCAGACCTGAGGGGATCTTCATTTCCTGGTGCTTCTTCTGTTGAAAGGAGCTCTGGAGGCTTCCTCTCAAAGTACAGGACCTTGTCTCCTCTCTGCTAAGCTCAGACCAATGACTTTGAAGGCTTCCCTCAGGGTTTCAAGGTTTTTATTTTCTACTGATAGTTATGAAAGAAACTGGACTAAGTTTTAATTCTTTTCATTGTCGTTACTGCATTTGTTTAGTGAATTCCAAGCTTGGAGCTGGTTCTGGTTTTCATAAGAAATTGCCACCTGAAAACCAATGACCTTTCTGTCTTTATAAGGATATGACCTAGCAACTAGGAATGCGGTTCTGATCTGGAGATTTTCTTTCAGTTTAAATTAAATATTTTGTCCTAGAATGTACTCTGCCTAATTTCTGATCCTTTTAACAGATGTTAGATGCAGTGCCGTATCAATATGTGCTGCATATGGGAGAATCTCAGCTTTCATTCAGTGATATTCTAGTCCTGGTGGACTTACGAGAGGGCAAAAATACTAAAGGGTGAACAAAAGCTATCAAATTAATAATTTTTTCCCCAAAATTTTAGTCTGATAGCCATGCAGTTGGAGTTAGCAATAATATATACTACTTCTATATTTTCTGCGGCTGATACTTTCTGACATTGCATGTTATGACACCAAGTATTGAGATAAGATTTCTTGTGATAACAATTGTATCTAATAGGATCTAACTCTTGACTAAATACCTTCATATCATAAAACTAATACACAACTTAGTGGTTACTCAATTAAGGAAAATCATGTTACATCATCCTATTTATCTCATTGACTTAGAACAATGATCAGTGGAAACTCAGTATAATAGACTTATCTGTTATGAAATTCTTTTCTATGATTGTACCCATCCAAGAAAAGACTACTTAGAGGTCATCTTCTGGATAGGGAAGGTTATGACTCAAAAACTCCCCAAAATATAAGAATGATCAAACATTTTTTGATGAATATTGGACATATATCTTAATTATCCTCAATGATACTTTATTAATCATTTCCTGACTTCACATAAAGTTTTCCCAGCTTGCACAAAGTTCTGAATTCTTTGGCAGATAACAAAACCTTTTGTAGTAATGAGCAATAGCACTTTTTACTACGCAAATATTTAAGAAGTTCTGACACTTAAGAGAGGTTCCAGGAAATATTAATCTAGTTGGATGTTTAAAACCAAACATACAAAAATGTGGCAGCTGTAGCTGCTGAAGTGTTTCCCAAAAAATGAGACAGTGAGGTTAGCACAGCTAAAGGGAGACTAAATTAATATATTAGACCTGATGTAAAGTTCAGCCTATAAGAGATGATGGGGGAGGTGCAGGGAGTGGGAAAGCTACTGCACCTTTGTCATCAACAAAGAATTTCTTCTGTAGTGTTTGCTATCCTGGTTCAAGAGATGAGAAAGTATGCAGATGGAGTGTGAGAGATCTTTAAGAAAGCTATATTCAGTTAAGTCTTCTCAGCTTTTCCAAAAGTACTTGTCTCAAAAAAAAACCATAAGCTAAATGCAATTCTGAGGCTCTTACGTAGGAGCAGCAATCAGTTAGGTGAAACTCATTTACCATCATAAATTAGGTGTACTCACATCTGCTCATTTCAAAGCCAGTAAGTGGTGTTGGTGGGGTAAGCTCTTTCAAATGTGTTCAAATCAAATATGACAGCAAGTATTAATGAATGGCATTTCAATCCAAAAGCGAAGGTAAATGTGTCAGAATTTCCCGAGGGAATTTCAAAGTTCTGAAATCTATTCTCTTACTAATAATGCATTATTAAAACATTGGGTTGTACTGGCCTCCAAAAAATGAATTCTTTGATGTTCTTTTTCCCTCCCAGGAATGTTTGAATGGCCTATTAGTGCTGGTAGGCTGAAAGTGGGGAATCAAATGACTGCTGGGAGCACAGATGTTCTGGAAACATGTGGGCTTACCTTTAGAATAAAATCTGCAAAAATATTTAGCCACTGATGTTCCATCAGTTTCATGTTGGTGCCTGAATATCTTTGAGGATCTAGCCCTTAATTACTATAGTGGAGGTAAACAGAAACATCTAAGATAAGACAACCTGAGTTTTAAGGAGCCTGAACATCTGCAGTTATTATCAACTTCGATAGGAACTGCACGTTCGGTGACAGGAAATTGGAGACTAATTACTACATGGAAGAAAAATCATAGTCCACTGTAATAAATTTGTCCATATAAATAATTTCTGCAGTTTCACTGTTTGATAGTGATCCTCTGCACGTCACCCAATCCTGTCCCTTTTCTTGCAAAGTGGAGGTTAAGGAAGAAAGTTATTAATAAGATTTTCTTGTCTAGCTATTGATCCCAAGTTGTAATGCAGAAGATATTTGGAATGCAGGAGAATAATAAACTTTAACTGAAAGCTGCTTCCACATTTATTTCATTTCTGGTGCTCCTTGTTTATTCTCATATTTTTCAGGTGAAGTGTGCGCTTTATGATTTGATTAATAAGATTGGAGTTTCCTGCTGAAATTAATTTAATGGGACAGATTTATCCACTTTCCAGTGCTTTCCTGGTTGTTTTCACAAATTTTGTAAACTTGAGATCCACTTCAGTGATGATTCTAAATCAGTACCTACATTTGTCTTTCAAGAAAACCCACCCCTTCTCTATTTCCTTAATTTTTGAACAATCTGTCCATGATGCTATTTGATATGTGGATCAATTTCTCTTATGCAAAACAACATATAAACAGTTGCTCCTTTTACACATCTGATGCAATAATAACAGTGGTATCAGCCTCAGTGAGCTGGAATTTCCTGCATAGTGGACATACCACACCAGAAGCGTCAGTTAGTTAAGCCACCAGATAAACCAGAGACTTTCTCAAAACTGCTACTTCCATTACAGAACATACACCACTTACTTACACTTTCTCTACACAGTCTGTCCTAGGCAGACTTTAGCATGCTCTTTCAAAGCCAAATTGCCTGAAAGGCTATCACTTCAACCTCATGAATGTCTCTGTTTCGAAAGATAGATCCATGGGCACTAGCAGTAGCATGAGGTTATGAATACACATAATTCTATTTTGGAAATGTGTCTGTGAGATGACATTCTTTTCAGAGCAGGACTACTGGCTTACTGTGAATAAGTCATCTCCTTTGCTTTCTTAAGATTACTAATGAGGATTTTTCTGCAGTATTATGTCCTTAATGTAAAGTAAAGCCAGAAAAAAGGCTCCAGACTTGTTCTTTCTGTAAAATATAATCCACATATATTTATCTTGTCTTATTTTCTAAACACATTTCTGATTTTGCCTAGTATAAAAATCACCCCAGCTTCCCTAGGGAAAAGCACTGTCCAACACATCTGTGCAGAAACAGTCTCTACTATACTGCAACAGCAAAAAGATATACACTCTTCACATTGACCATTCATGTAACTAGACTTGGTATAGGCCAGTAGCAAAATGTTTCTGTTTGGTATATGGAAAATGTGTTAGTAGTGTAATTCCCTTTGTTATGATGCAACTACTTTCTGAAAAAGCTAGGAAAAAAATAATAGGATAAAAAAATGTCCATTCTTACCCAAGCAAACAATGGTGAGGTATTAATTTAGCAGAAATTAACTCATCAGTTCTCATTCTCTTGGCTGAGAAATTGAATGATCAGATATGCTTAATGACCTGTTTTGGATAGAATGTGCTGAAGGACAAAGGGAAAAACTTTAAGATAACAATTCCAGAAGTAATCTGATTCTATAACTGTATGAATCTTCCATAAGTAATCTGGAATTGTTATGGAAGATTCATACAGTTATAGAATCACAGAAATGTTGGTTAGAAAGGACCACTGGAGGTCTGTAGTCCAGCATCCCTCTGGAGCAGGACTACTCCCAAAGCAATCAGATCAGCCATGGTTTTATCTACTCAAGTCTTGAAAACCTGTAAGACAGGGGATTTCATCACACTTCTGGTTAACTGTTCCAGTGATGCATTACCTTCCTGGCGAAAACTTTGTTTCAACTATCCAGTCTGAACCTCCTAAATGACAGTTTGTGCCTATTTTCCTGAGATTTACCAGCTACAACTAGCAAAAAGTTTGTGTCCATCAACTTTGTAACTCCCTTCAAGTAGCTGTAGGTTGCATTTAGATTCCTTTCAGCCTCTTCTTTGCATTTGTCACTGCATTTGTCACCAATTCTTTGCTGCTTTGAGGACAGAACAACTGGATTATCACCCAGCTTGTTCCCTCTGGCATTTTTCTTGTGAAATTGCCATGAGTATCATCAGGAAAATGCTGGTGCTGTCGCAGTAGACGGCTGTATGGGTGGAATCATCTATAAAGAGGAGAGCCTGTGAGTAGGAGATGTCTGCTAGTTATTTGTAGAAAGCTTCATGCTCTCCCTCTTGATCAAGTAATCTATAACAGGCCCTGGGATCCTGTGTTCCTTCTTCCTCTTGACCTTGACTGAGTCTCACAACAGACACATCTTCACTTTCTTACTGGAGCTATCTCTTTACATGCCCACATCAATGCACATACTCCATCTAATTAGCCCAGAAAGGGTTAATCAAGGGCATAGTTACCTCTCCAGTTGGAATTAGCTTGCCAGTCAGAAAAGAGATATGAAGAAACCTGTAGCCTAGGGCAAAATGGAGGCAGTGAGTGGGATGTTGTGTTATTTTCACAGCTTTGCTCAGCCTATGTCTCAGAAGTGCTGCTAAAGGCAATGTCAGGTATGCAGGGCAAGAGTGGTTAGATACGACTTGGATATGACTTCTGATTTTCTCTGATGGCTAGTGAATGCCATTCCCTACAGACAGCAAGGTGATAAAATAGTCAGCCTTGCTGTGGAACTTAAGCAGAGGCTGAGCTCCTAGTCATACCTTTCTGTAAAAATTAGTGCTTTGGTAGCTGTAAAGTCCCTTTAATTTTTAAATTCCCTTTTCATCCATACTGTTCATAAACAGTGGGAAGGATAGGAAGGGAAGGAAAACTCATAATGAAATTGCATTGAAGTGTAAGTCAGGGGGTATCAGAGGGGAGATTGAGCTTCATCTTGTTCATTATGTTTAACACAGTGAATTTCTGAGGAACACCAAGTTTCACAGTTTGGTAAGAAAAATGTGATATATGAACTGCTCATAGAAATATATTGCACTTCATGTTGATACTGTTTCTAAAACTTCAGGATGATGCAAGGTACTTTATTCTTCCCTATTGAATAATGTCATAGAACTTAATGATGCACGTCATGGGCTCCGTAGTACTGCAGGTGATGTAATACCAATAGTGGGATCACTCCTTTGGAGATGGACTAATGATAATGTGAGTGGAAGTGATTATACAGTAAAATAGTTTATTATTCCAAAGTAAGGAAGTTATAAAGAAAACATATGTCTGAAAAAACTACTTGAGAAATCAGCCTTCGGGAAACAGGAGAAGCTGATACGTAAAGATCTTTAGGAAGGCAAACTGACAGAGAAGGGAGTGAAGAAGGGCTGTCATCTAAGGAAAGCAGATGTCATAACAGTATAATAATAAACTATTTCCACAGAAAGTAAAGATAAGGAACAGCAAAGGATGTAACAAAGTTCTAGAAATTCATTATAAGAGGAAGAAAAAGGAATGCCCATTTACAAAAGGCAGGAGCGCAAACTGCAGTTGATACTGAAAAAGTGTGAATGATTTCTCTGTTTCCCTTTCCAGGCATTGTGTGTAGTTTAAAAGTTTATGATACAGGTATTTTTAAAAGGAGACAGAACAATAATACTGAATACAGAAGTAACAGGTTGAAGGATGCCTAGATAAAATAAATGTGGTGAAATTGCATAGCCCTAATGAAAATTAGTGCAGCATATTTAAGTCAATAATAAAACTAGTGAATAATTATCTTTGAAAATCTGGATGACTTAAAAAGGGAAATGCCAGGCATTTATAAGCCAAGAGAGATGCCGAAAAAAAATTATTACTTAGTAACATCAAGGACAATAATAAATTGATAAACAACATGAATTTGTAAAAAAACCCATTATAGTAAATGTACTGTTTTCTGTTTTTAAAAAGGGAAATTGCCTAATGGAGCTGCAGATATGATGTATCTTGAGCTCAGTACAAGTTCGGTATTGTCACGTCAATTCTCAGAATTAAGCTGGAGAAATCAGGTCTGTATAATGTTTTCCCCACAAGTCTTATTGCACAACTGCCTCAGTGAGAACTTATTAAGGATCCACTGTCAAACTGAGAGTATTTCAGGGAGTCAGTCTCCATTTTTAAACAATATTTTACTGCAATTATTCAAGTTTTGGAATAGAAACTAAACACAAGCTAGGCTTTTTTGATAGTGACGAGGGAATGAAAGCCACTGATGATTGGTATATTTGCGCTGTTTTACGAAGAATATGTTGCTAGAGAATGCATCCTCTGGGATACCTCCAAATTCCAAAGAGTACTTTCTCTATTGCTAAAACAGTCCTAGATGTCAAACCTTTTACAAGGTACTGAAGGACCTGAGGTAAGGCAAGGACTTGTGATGGTGCCTGACTTGCTCATCCCTGAAGAAAACAGAGCAGTTTGATTCTGAGCCAGGTAAATATCAGCACTCTTCTGAATGATCTGCATTAAGGCCTTATGCACCAGGGCTTTAAAGATATCAGCAGACCTGTTTGCAGCTAAAAAGCTGTGCAGAATAATAGACTGGATTTGTCATCCTGCAATTCACTGTCTCGTGCCCACATCATGCTCTCAAAGGTTCATGCTACTTGGATTTATGAAATTCAAAACAGGATGAAAAGAGCTTGAATCTACACATCACCGGTGAATTTCTCCTAAAGAATTTTTCTGCTAATTAATTAAAGACTAGGCAAATCTAAAGTAATACAGCATGTGATAGCAAAGCAATACAGAGATTGTTGATTAACAGATAGAAGGAATTCCAGCTTTACAACAATGTCCTCTGCCTTCCACTAGTTCACTTCCAAAGTTCCCCAGAGCATGTAATGGCTTTTGTATTATACTCAGCTAGAAATTCCATACCTCTGACAGTGCCAAATTCACTATAAATTGAATTAAACATGTCCTTTATCGTAATTTATTGCTCCCAGTCTGTGAATTGCTGCAACAGTTTCAAACATCTGGACTTGTCATATCATATTATGTCAAAACAATAACCATAAGCTGAGAAACTGGTCTATTTAATAGAATGGTATCCGTGCGGGGCCACAAAATCACAACCACAAACGTGCATACTTCCCTCCTTAGTGCCTTATGCTAGAGCAATTTACACTGTGCCATTTTGTGCCTTCATCTTAGATCTTGAGTGGAGATTGATTTAACAGAAAGGAGTGCTTTGTTTGTGGCTGAATGTTTTTGAAACATAAGGCTGGACAATTCTTGAGCAGGGCAGGAAAAGTTAGAAGTCCTCTACTTAGGTTTCATTCACTGCTGTGTGGTATAGAAGCCTTTTAGTAGCCATTCAGAGATGAACGTCGATCTCTAGTGCAATTCATGTTTCATGGTCTTATATCTGTTTCTTGACAAATGGTGTGTGAAAAACATCCCTTTACTGAATTATCTCTATGGTGGGGTTTTTTCGCTTTTATGAACTATGATAAATAACTAAATTACTCGCCAACATTCTTGTTACAAATTGTTGTTGTTATGATAACAACCTACTGAAGATTCTTTTGGGCATATGGAAACCTTGTATAACCCCAAACTTGGAACATGCTGGGTGAGTCTAATGCCAGATTGTCCACAGCCCACCTATAGCTGCTGCCGGCCTCCTTCCCTGCTGATGGCAGGTCTGGGGAGAGCTGCAAGTAAGTTCATCCCTACAGAATAACTTCACTGCTGGGCAAAGGACGTACGGGAGTCTGGGGAGGCACTTAGCACCAGGTGGGAGTGCATTTTGAAAGGTAAGGTGGGAGCCGTGTAAGCCTTAGCTGGGGTTTTCAGAAATGGCGATCGTATGTGCCGACACAGATGTATGCAGGTAGTTTCTTTCTCTGCCTGTGCTTGTGGCTGAACAGCCATGCATCATGTCGGGCTGTTGTAGGCCAAGACCGCTTGCCTGTGCTGATGGGATGTATTGGGTCAAGAGTAGTGTAACGCTAATGGATCTACCTGGCTTCTGGGGTGAATCTGACTTGTGTTTGTCCAGGCTGACGTGCAGGGTCCTAAACATGCTTGTTTACAGCCAGGCATGTACAGGTTATGTCATACAAATTTTATTGACTGTAAGTCTTCAAATGACCGACTTACACATCTTGGAAAATCTCATTCCTTTTAGGCTATGAAGAATTTGATTTTGTATTTTCAGTCTGGAAGGCCAGAGTACAGTAAAGAGCACACAGCATCACACAAATGTGATATAGCCTCTGATCAGTTCTTCAGTTTAAAGGCATTGTGATTTGCTTTTACTTTAGAATAAAGTAACTAGAAATGTTTCTGTAACTAACCAGAATGTTGCATACAAGTTTGCTTTTTAGAAGTTAGAAATGAAGAAAAAGTATATATGTACAAAAAATGTATAGGTACTCTTCTTTTTCAAATACTTATTAATGAAAGCCTCTTCTCGGGACTAAACTTCTCTCAAGTTTACATTTCCTCTACCATAGAATATACAGTACAATTTGTTTGTTTAAAATCTTCTTTTCATGTTATGTGCCATTTTTACTACTATATTCCATCAATGCATCTTTTAAAAAGTCAATTGTAAAATGCTGCTTAAATGCACGATTGAAATTAACTTCAGTTTGAAGCTCAAATTTGAAAGCATCAGTGTGCTGTAGGTTTCTGTAGTATCTATGAAAACATTATTTTGCCCTGCTCTACCTGAAATAGAGCAAAATAAGACCTACCTAGCTTTCAGGTCTCTTTGAGGGAGACAGAACATTGTGGTGTTTCTCCTTACGTGATTACTGAAGCATGTATATTAGCAATGTATGGAATCCGTCTTTTTAGATAGCATATTTTACTCAAACATATCTTTTTCCTTTTGATAGTGCTTGTGATTTCCTCAAATTTCAGCATTCCTCAAAGGAAGCAGATGAATTCATTTAAATAATTTTATTTTCTAAAATTAGTGATGAAAAACCTTTTGGGGAATGAGAATTGATGGTACAGTTAAGTTATTCTTAGTTGTTTTCCATGTTCAGATCAGATAAAATCTCAACCAAAACCATTTGAAATTATGAGAAATCTTCACCTCAGTTCTTTCCTGAAACTTACCCAGCCCTGATTTAAGCTCACAGGCAAGCTCCCTATGGCAGATGTCCTCTTCTGTTTTTACGGGTTGTGGAACTGGGTTGCACATTTCATGAGACTCCCTTAAAAACTACATAAAAAATTCTGCACCCTGGCAGAGGGAATGAGTGTGCTCTGTGTTTCTATACCTGCAAACCGTATTCACTTCAAACTACAGCCTACTAGTGCTGATACAGAAAAAAGTTTCTTCACATCTAGCTAATGATGAACCTTACAGAACTTTTTCCATTAAAGGCCATTTCCTTACCTGAGCTTCAAGTGCAAAAACAGAGACATGAAATAATACGGGTTGTCAGCCAAACTCTCAAACAAAAAGCCACACTTAGGGATTTTATTTCATGTGTACAATTCAGCGCAGTCTGACAGTGGCATGAAATAAGATTAAGACTGTTTTGAGCTCTGTGGCCAGGTTTTGTTGAAAGACTGAATCCCTTCAGCCTGAATTGTGTGCTGAGAACAAAGCGTAATCTGCCATTGTGTTTCTCAGCGTTGCAAGGTCGAGTGATTCAGTCTTCCCCTGCTCCTGTGATGAATGACAAGATCAAGACATTTCCTGAAATGTGGACCAGGGCTGGACACCAGGGCCAAATGAAAGAAGTACAAGGGTGCCTTTAAGATAAGATCACTCATGTTGGAAACGCCTATTCTGTTGTAAGAGAGCACTGCACTTTTTGCTGGAAGAGTCCACCCATCTTGTGTTTACTGCAGTGGACACTTGTCTTGAATTACAAGAGGGAGTGCAGTATTTTATTTTTTTTTAATTAGGACATATAAGTCTCTCAAGTGAGACCCCCAAACTCTATTTTGTAGTAGAATTTAAACTGATGTGTCAATGACTCTCTGGTGTGTCTAGATGAAGAGTACTCAGATGTACTAGAAACCACAGCTTGTTCCTGCTCGCAGCAATGGTTCTTAGATTAGAAAGGATTCTACTGTGGTTTTGCCTTTTTATTTTATTTTGTACGTCAACACCTCTTGTCTGTTGAATACTACAAAGCAAGCTCACCAGTGAGGCCAGATTATTAAATTTCTGAGAACAGCAATGAGATAATTTGTATATTCTTTGTGTCTCTACAAGGAAGCACAGAAGTGTAACAAGCAACAAATTTATTTTACCAAATAAGTCTCTCTGCTCTGCAACAAAAGTCTCCGTTCTTCTGTGGCCAAAAAAAGTTTAATTCTGAAGATTTTCCTTTAATAAATTAATCCAGCTCTGGGCTGGATTTACTCAAATACTACACTAATGCAGGATGAAGAGCTGATGATAGACTACTGGCAAACACCATGGTCATAAACAAAATTTTTTCTTATGCATGTGTAGCTGCAAGTCTGCCTACCATCATTTCTATGAGTTCTGGGGAGGCAGGGAGGCTTTGGCAGGTGTTTGTTCATGCCTTGACAGTGGTCAAACTTCTAACAGAAAGACTTCTGATTATAATTTTAGAGGGTAGCTGCTAGACACTGTAGTGTGGTCCAACTGACTCCTAAATTTTTGCTGTTTTGTCAGGAAATAGTTTTACACAGCATGCTTAGAAACCTGCTGTACTGTGTCACATGCAGAGGGTATCTTCTAAACTTGTGTCAAGAGCTTGGTGTTATCTTAGTAGCAAAAATGAGATTTACTTATTTGTTTCATTACTTTTGAAACAGATACTACTTTGACAGCTGCTGCTGCTGTAACACAGTAAAATAGCTTAAAAATAATAGAGCAATAACATCAATACACATCAGAGAGCTCTGATGCAGATGCTTTGGGATGAAATACACAACCTCCCAAATAGCTGCAAAGGAAAACAAAACCTTATGTCCTGATTTATGTTGCATTCTGAAGGTCAATAAAGCTGAGATCTGGCAAAGTGCACAAGAGAGCAAATTCCATGAGACGTCTGCTGCTGATAAGTGGCGTTGCCAGTGCTGCAGAACTCAACAACAGAATTTGACATTAAAAAGCATCCTTACTGGTGTTTAACTGTTTAATTAGCCACTGATAGGCAACACGAAAACACAAGAATGTATTTAGCTTTATGTTTGTGAAAAATATCTGGTCAGATGGTCAATCTAGCAGGAAATATTTACAGCTTTCAAAGTTATGTCACGCCCAGATCCTGTGGGACTGTGGAAGACTGATCTCTCTGGGAGCTCCAGCTGCAAAAACCCCCTCAGACCTCAGCCTGGATATGTCTCATGGAGTCACCTGAGGATAGACCATTAGATCCAATTTGTGTCACTCAAGTTTAACACCTGTATGTGTGCAGCAATGTTAGGAATGAAGAGAAGGGATGGTTCAGCTCTTATTCCTAGTCCCTGTCTTCACATGGTAAAATGCACTCTTTGATGGCCACAGTTCTTGGTGGCCTCAGCAGAAAGACAAAAGATAGATTTCAGTTCTGAAGTTTTAATTACTTTTTCAAATTCCTTTTGGAAGCGAGGCCTGAGTAACCCAATGGAAGCATGTTGGAAAGAGAAGCTGGAGGAAGTTAATGTTGTTCCCACATGTGGTACTTGGTCTGTGACTGGATAACAAATCTAATTCTTGTACATTGTCGGTGTCAGGTTCGCTATAGCTGTGATGTGTTTGGGTAGGCTTCATGTGCCACACTGGGAGGAACTAATATGTGGGGAGGTTGGAGGTTTCTGATTTCTCCCACCAATAATAAATCTTATGTCATTGTCATATGGTGGCAAGGGGCGGGGAGGAAGCAACTAAAATATCAATTTTTTGCAGTTCTCTGATCCACAGCAGCATCTCTGCTTGCACCCTTACATTTTACTAGAAAATTGATTAAAAATTCCAGACAATAATTTAATGCTTCATTTCCTAGTTTGCAGTATTTTTAACTGTAAAAAGGATAATGAGAAGTGAAGATCTGCAAACATGGGAACAGGCTCTTTCCATCACTGAAACTGAACTGTGGGTATTCTCTTGGCAAGCTGCTTTGTCTTGGGTTTTAGTTAAATTTGGAATAATCTGTACTTTTGGGGTCTAATTTTATAAATGCCTTCTATAAATGCCTTCTATGATGGGGTTATAGCGTTGATGGACAAGGGAAGGGTGACTGACATCATCTACCTGGACTTGTGCAAGGCATTTGGCACTGTCCCGCACGACATCCTTGTCTCTAAATTGGAGACCCGTGGATGCGATGGATGGACCACGCGGAGGATAAGGAATTGGCTGGATGGTCGCACTCAAAGAGTTGTGGTCAACGGCTCAATGTCCAAGTGGAGAACAGTGACGAGTGGTGTTCCTCAGGGGTCGGTACTGGGACCGGCACTGTTCAACATCTTTGTCGGCAACATGGACAGTGGGATCTAGTGCACCCTCAGCAAGTTTGCCAACGACACCAAGCTGTGTGGTGTGGTCGACACGCTGGAGGGAAGGGATGCCATCCAGAGGGACCTTGACAGGCTTGAGAGGTGGGCCCATGCGAACCGCATGAAGTTCAACAAGGCCAAGTGCAAGGTCCTGCACATGGGTCGGTGCAATCCCAAGCACAACTATAGGCTGGGCGAGGAATGGATTGAAAGCAGCCCTGAGGAGAAGGACTTGGGGGTATTGATTGATGAGAAGCTCAACATGAGCTGGCAGTGTGCGCTTGCAGCTCACAAAGCCACCCCTGTCCTGGGCTGCATCAAAAGAGGTGTGACCAGCAGGTCGAGGGAGGTGATCCTGCCCCTCTACTCCGCTCTTGTGAGACCCCACCTGGAGTACTGCGTCCAGCTCTGGGGGCCCCAGTACAGGAGAGACATGGAGCTGTTGGAGAGAGTCCAGAGGAGGGCCATGAAGCTGACCAGAGGGCTGGAGCACCTCTCCTATGAGGACAGGCTGAGAGAGTTGGGATTGTTCAGCCTGGAGAAAAGAAGGCTCCGGGGAGATCTAATTGCGGCTTACCAGTACCTGAGAGGGGCCTACAGGAAAGATGGTGAGGGACTGTTTATGAGGGAGTGTAGTGACAGGACCAGGGGTAATGGGTTTAAACTAAAAGAGGGTAGATTTAGATGTTAGAAAGAAATTCTTTACTGTGAGGGTGGTGAGGCACTGGAACAGGTTGCCCAGAGAAGTTGTGGATGTCCCCCCCCTTGACGTGTTCAAGACCAGGATGGGGCTTTGGGCAATGTGGTCTAGTGGAGGGTGTCCCTGCCTGCAGCAGGGGGGTTGGAACTAGATGATCTTTGAGGTCCCTTCCAACCCTAACCATTCTATGATTCTATGATTCTAAATACTTAAGCACAGAAGTAAATGTCCATGTGTAGCATCAGAAATGTTAAATATATCTAAAGAAAGGGATTTTTAAGTGGTAAATATTTGTTAACAATACTTTGAATAAATGAGGTTCTAATTAAAACTTCAAAGCAAATGTGGCAATTGGTGGTACATATTTAAAAAGAACTATCTCTGTTAAAAGTCGGAGAGTGTAAATTACTCCAAGAATCAGTAATTGGAAAATAGAAAGTGAGGCTAAGATTGCTTGTCAATATTTCTCTAATTTCAGTGATGACGGGACAGCTGACAGTTTATTTTAACCTCATCTAAGAGCTTGCCTGTCTGTCTACCTGACAAAACAGCAAGGTAAATAAATAATAGCAGTGTACAGAGAATATTCCCAGCTCACTTGTTTTTCCTTACTATAATTGTAATTGCTCTTTTAAAGTAATGGTTGCAATTGATTTTTTTTCCTCAGATTTGAAGGACTTAAAATATTGCAATGCAAAAGAATGCAATTAATAAAAGGTAATCCTTTGAAAGAAAAAATCCAGAGTGCATGTGAGGAAGCATGTAACACAAACATTCTGTGGGAGCAAGCCTTTTAATTACAGACGTCGTTATAGATAACACTTTAACACAGAGTTTGCAATCAGCTAAAACATCCCTCACCACAACAAATCCAGAATGCACGTGCACAGGCAGATGTAACCTGACCCTGTGCGAGGAACTAGGGGCCAGCAGGTGGGCTTATGCTCTCTGAGTCCTTAACATTACACTTTTCATACGTCTGTATTGTTGCCTATTCGCTTCTGATCAGCTAAGCTTCAGAAGAGCAGAGTTCACGATATTTACTGGTAAACTGGGCTGTAGTAGCCTTTGGTATGCCCAAGAATTTTTGCCTTAATGATGCAAGCGAGAACTTGGGTGCAGGAGACCCCTCTAACAAGTTCAGGCTGCATCCGGACATGATAACACACTTGCCTGTTGGGCAAGTTGGTATCTGAGAATGGGCTCAGGTTCCCACTCCATTAGTAATTTAGACCAGGAGTTTTCAGCCTGTGGCTCATGAACTATTTTTGATTTACAGCCTATAGAAGTCAATTAAAAAAAAGAAGCCTACTGCTGCCAGGGTTATATTTGTTCCACAGAGGTCTCGTTGGCCCTGGAAAATTTGCAGGGGTATAAAAATTAAAGAAAAGAAGAACAGAAAAAAAAGCGCCTGAGTTGCAAGCCCTACTTTTCAATGGAGACTGCAATTTAAATGGTGCAGTCAGTCACAGGAAGACATTTGAACTAAATGCAGGGAGTTGTGAGAATGACGGTTTCAGTAACTGGGAGGAAAAATTCTTTAGGTGATTCATGTTAAATTCAATGGGAGCAAGTTCAGGCCCAAAAGTAGTGAAGATTAAAGAAACTATGTGTATTCTCATACGTGTTCTGTGGAATAATATATAGTTATCTATTAATCAGAGAAATATGAAGATTTTTGGAAAGGATAATTTTAATTTAACAAAAGCCTTAAATATCCCCAAACTAATCAACTGGAAGGAAAGACCTAGTTGTTTTTCTTGTGAATGACCAATGATAAATATGCAATGCAGCCTGGTTTTGCATGGACCACAGCAGTTTTTCTTTCAGATGAAAACAGATTGTTGCTGTATTATGGTGCATATTTTTGGTAGTAATATTGGGAGATTTATGAGGAATCATTATGAATATAATTAAAACAATCCTAGTATCCCTGATGTGCACTTTTGCCAGTTGTGACGTGTGTTTCATTCTCTGATGCATCTGCCTCTGAATACGAGAGGTTAAATTAGACCCCACAGGATTAATTACAGGTGTATTTGCCAAAGTAGAAAATAGAGCTTTATAAACTGTTTTGAAGTGCATTATGTCATTTAAACCTTTATATGCTGCATAATAAATGGTGCATATTCCAGGTGAGGCAATCAGCACGTTTTTCCAGAGATAATGAGTGGTAAGGGGAAAATTAGGGCAGAGACCTTTTAACAGTCTTTATAAAGGATGTATTTTAATGATAAACCTCCTCAAAATCTGAAGAGCTTTTGCATTATTCATAAAGTCTTTTTAATTTTTAGAGTTAGCCTCTTTTTTTTCAGGAGTGGCAAATATGCTTACCGATAAAATCAAATCAATCACAATTCTCTACAGTCTGTATTCAAAAACTCCAAAAGAATCTTGTGAAGACTTTCTTTTGTATGCCACTGAATCACTAATTTCATATGAGTCTTTTGTACAAGCTTTAAAGTCTTAATCACTTTGCAGTTGTGATTCATAACATTTGAATAACATTTCTCTATATTGAAGGAAAAAAGACTAAAATCTGTGGCCCAAATCCTACTATTGAAAAGGCAATGGTGTATTGTTATATTTGTAGATTTGAAGGATTTCTCTTTTTTCACTTGTAGGATTAAATCCTGTTATATAATTTCTAATTAGTGAAGAGTTCAACAAGTTGTCAGTATAAAATTCAATCTAAAAAAGGTTCTAGAAAAGAAAAAAGAATAGAGAAGTTGCTGATTAATTACAGGAGGAAATGAAATGATTTGTCTAGTTCAAAATGCCATAACCGTGCAATTTCCATGGACACAGATTACTATGAAATGTAAATCAGTAAAGAATACATAAATAAAATGCAATTTTAGATAAAGTACTGCAGGAGATTAGTACTGATCAGATTATGCCCGATCAGTTAAAATCTTTAATAGTAGAAAACTTACACGGATAAAACGTGGCAACATAAACCACAGACTATGGTCATGTCAATGCTTGCTTAGCATGTCACTTGAGAGGAATTATTTTTCTTGTTTACCCTTACCTGGTTTTATCTTATTTGTCCAGTTACCATCTTAAGTGGTCACCAAAGAAAGAGTATGGTAAGAGATGCTTTTTCCATCACATCTCGTATTATAAACTTATGCTGTCTACTCTCCGAAAGCCATGATTTCACCATCTGTGAAGACAAAACTTTTATAAAGGGATGTGCAGACCATGTTTTCTTCTATTTTACCTCCTTAAAGTTATCTTGAGTCTCATCTTGGGGAAAACAAAAAGTTTCAAGAAAAATTTTATACAAAAGAGACAGAATACTGTAGAAGTACAAACAAATATTAAAACTAGTCACCCCTTTTCACAACCATAGTTTAAAATCTTAAGGGTTTTTTTGTAGATTAATCATTATTGAGCAAAAGAAAATGTATGGAATTGAACAAACTTTAGGCTATTTAGGTCTAATTCCTGACTCCCCTGCAAGCATCTAAGAGATGCTGGCTCAAATTCAGGTGAAATGCTCTTGGGAATGCCTTTCGGCAGCAGAGTAATGCACGGCTAAAGGAGAGGCATGTCTGATGAGTAAACGTGCAGCTCTGCCATTGTCTTCCACATTGATTTTGTCAGATTCAATTTATTACTTTTTTGTCATCACGTCTATATGAAATTGAACATTGCTTGTCTCTTTTAGTTAATTTCCTTTTTTTTTTTTAAATTCTTTAATTAATTTTTGTGTAGACTGCAAGGTCAGACATTAATATAATGACTAGAAACAGTATAGGTCTGTGCATATGTCAGATCTATCAGTTCCTATAAAATATATTGTATTACACTATTGTTACCCTTATGATAACAGTATCTATAAAAATTAGGAATGGAAGGCTATGGTTTTAAATGATTTGTTACTTGCAAAGTCTGAAAAATGAGCATTTTTTTATATAGTTTAATGAATCACGTTATTAAACATTACATATTTTCCACCATGTCACAGCACAGTGCACAGTCCTACTGGGCTATTAAACAGTTTTATTAGCAGACTGCAGGACATGTTCTAAGAGCTTTATCATGCTAACAAATATTTAGAAAATAATGACTATTACATGAGTAGATTCCCATAGGTTACATTAGCATAATGCTGTTACTACACTTAGGAATTTCCAAATGCTTCCTTTTTTCCTTGTTCTCCTTGGTTGTGTGCACTGGCTTTTCTTCTCTGAGGGGGAAAAATACAGTTCGTAAATTCTTTCTATCATTTCCATATTTGTATTAGTGTTGTACCTAGTGTAAATGGAGAGAAAGCCTGCACTGAAGAGGTCGCTTTTTTTATACTTCCGAACCAAGTTTTTATTCAACTTCTTGTTGTGCTAAACACTGAAACAGACATAGAACATCACTTATTTTTCTCTTCAAGCTGATGATACATAGAAACATTTTTTGTTCCTGCACACCTAGAACACAACAGCATTTTTCTGACCTATTCTTGCTATATGGAACTGAAATCAGATAGGTCAATAATTTGTCATTTTTCATTTTGTGTAATCCCCCAGTTTCATGGCTAGGGGTGCTGTAGCCATGAAGCTTTTCTCACATTATGATAATTGTCTCTTGAATTCGGGAGGGCATGAAATTGCACCTAACAAAACTTGCACAGCCGCAGCATCTCACAGGATGCCCAGTGTTATAAATAGATAAACCTACGCATGTAGTGGTATAAGTACAAATGGTGCCATGGTATAAATACCAGCAGGATTAGTCAGTAGCAACGTACAGAGTCCCACAGGATTTTATGTCATACACGACATTTAGAAGTGTGTGTCAGGAAGCAGTGAACAAGGATACCTCCCAGCAGCTGGTGGATACCACCCATCTTTTGGCTGTTTTAATAACAATTATGATTATCATTGATGATTGATAGTTCTCTAAATTCTGTATTAGTTAGGGTAGTGCATGTTATTCTCATTCACACAAAAATACAATATTCAGCACTGTTCTCAGCTTGCTTTATAAACTTAATTGTTGACAAAGGTGTTGTTTTAGAGTTGATCAAGTTTTCTACAGAGAAGGATACGAAGTTTTTTCTTTGGGTAGATTCAGGAATTTTTGTTCTCACAAAATGCATTCGATCCCCGTTTTCAAAACCCAAACCAAGTTCTTTAAGTCTGGGAGATACTTCCTTGACATTTGTCAGCGGAAGGAACTAATAAACCCTTGAGATCAATTCTGACCTACTTTTTCATGATTCTTTGGTTGGTCTGTTACTCTTTCGGTTGAATCAGAAGCTCAGCTTTTGAAGCTCCTTTGGATCCACTCCACTTACAGAATACTAGTCAGGATACCAGATTGAGGCCAGGTTGGAAAATCCTGTTGAGACAAGAGGTTGATGTTTTAGTGGTCTCGCCTTGTGTATGCTTCACATACTTTCCATATAATCCCATATTTTGGTAAATTCTCAGATGAAATATTTACTATATGACTCAGAAAAAAATGTTTGAGAATAGTTTCATCCTGTAACAGTAGCTCACATTGGGACAAGTCTCTTAAATACCTTGCATTCTGGGGCCTTGAATTTCTTTCTGGTTATTACTTTCCTCCTGTAATTATTAATACATAATTTATCCATCAGAAATTTCAGGGAACTGGATTCTTTGTGTTTCTTTGAAAAGAGTAAGAAAAGTTATTGAAATTCTATTAGTTCATTTTTATTTTTGCCTTTTTACTCTGGGGCGGTGGCTTGCAAATGTCTGAACACTGGTTACCCCTTGAGCTCAGAGTGTCTATCACGAATCAGTTTTGTTTTTAACTAGAAATGCCTCTTCTGACAGAAACAGGTAGCAGTTAATTGATGGTCTCAGTTACAGGTGAAGTGATTGAATACTGGCTTATGATAACTACCTCAGGTGAGAATAGAATCTGCTCTGCCTAAGAGTCACTTTCTTCTTGTGTGTGGTTCCGTACTGCAATATCCATGCTCTTAATATTAACTTAAATCCTCTCCACGTGGAATTTCATTAGGTCTACCTTGCGTACCCATCAGAAGAATCTCCACAGTACCCTAACCTGATAGTTATGACCAGTCAGCCCCTGAAGCTGTACATCCCCTGCTGTTCTATGATACGTTGTAAGCACAGACCATGATGTTCTACAGAAATGGCGCTGCATTCCTGAAAGTGCATGAAAATGCACCATGATTACATAAGAGGTAACACATCACTCCTGATTATTATTGTTTATTTTGATTAATTCCTCTTTCTCAACTGATAAAACTTACAATGATATGTATTTCTGAATGTACAGCATATTCTACAAGGCGACTTATTTAAAGGATGACTTGTTTCACTAGCTGTATTAATTGATTCATAAATTTCATATTAAGATATTATGAATGCCAGTAAACATCCTCATTCAACATCAAACACCTGTCACACCATTCATGTAAAATACTAAGCTGAATTTCCAAACTTAACATATAAGAGAACGTCAGCATACAAACATATTGAGATATTTAATGTTCCCATGTCACTTTACTGAAGTCTGATGATGAAACATCAGAAAGTTGTTCCATGAGTAGCAGAACTAGTATTTTATTTGTGACATCTGAATTCCTTGATGTAAATGGAAAGTTCTTCAATAATACATTAATAAGATCTGTTTTCTCTATCTACTGGCCTACCTCTGCGAAGCTTGTAGAAATGCAATACCTTTACAATGTCTTTATCTCCTGTCAGTTTTGGTTGAAATCAGCTTAGAGAAGTTATTAAGACAGTGTGATGAAGTAAGCCTTGTTTCTTCAGGAAATTAGGCTAAAGTACTACTTTTTCTGGACCATTGTAATAATAGTGTGTAAGCAGTATTGTATAAACTGTGTTTGCTTCTCCTTTAGCTAATATCAGTATTGGTATATTGTAGTATTAAAAATACAAAGTTAAGACACATGAAATCAGATTATTGAAGTGTTTTTCCACACTGGAAGTGATTTTTTTGCTGAAGTGCATTAGAAATCATGTTACCTCTTGTCTTTGTTTTCCAGTTGCCAGTTTGCCACTAACTTACCTGAGCAGCAACATCTCTAGTGTTTTGCTCTGTGAACGCAGATGTAGAAATCATGACAGTCTGACTTCCAGAATTTCAAGAAAAAGTTAATAGGTGGCTGAACTTCTTCCTTGCAGCTTGTCTATTAGGAGTTTTGAGGGTTTCATTGAATAAGCAGCAGCGAGGCAGACTGCATTACAATGATGTCGAACATGCGTTCTTTCATTTAGAGAAGAAAGGCTGAGGAAGGACTAAGACTTAAGAAAGGCTCACATGTCCTGACATTTCCACTAAATGCATCAGTTTTTACGGAAAACTACTGGCATCTTACACTATACACTAATATGGGAAAGAAGAAAAATATAGAAGTAAGATTAGGAAACAACTTTTTCTAGGTAGTAAAATATGAATTAGAGTTAGTACAGGATAAACGCTAAAATATGAATTTTTCACAGATGTCTAATTTAAAGTAAGTCTGAATTTGACATAAAATTATGTAGAAATTCTCTTCAAAGGAGTATCCATAAATCCATAATTCCAAAAGATTGGAACTTGAGAGAATGGGATTCTTAGAACTGTCTACAAGATTGATTCATTATGATTTTAGAAAATTTCATAATAATGTCCTTTCCTCAGTGTATTTTCAGTAAAAATTAGATGTCACAGAGGTAGACAACGTACTTGAAGACTTTTTAAGTTTAAGTTTAATACTGAAGAAAAAGTAATTTTGGACATTATTTTATATAAACCAGTTACCCATTCACCTCGACTTTAGACAAAACCATGCCTAATGGCTAGAGTCCCAGCTGATGTAGTGTGCTGTTTTCCTTCAGCTGAGACCTCAGCTCTGAAACTGTGGAGTTCAAGACAATTTCTGTTACCACCCCAATTTTATTAAATGCCTGGAGGTTTTAATGCTTTATTTGCAGACATTTAATATGGGTTGAATCTGAATGTTATTTTTTTAACGGAGAGTCATTGTTTTAAACGAGTCATACATTGAAACTATCTACCAGGAGTCCAAGTATTAATTAAAAAGAATATGCCAAAGTCAGTGGCAGAAAAATACCATAATGATGAACAATTATTGAAGGATAAGATCCTTTTCTGGCAGAAAATACATTCCTTGGATTTTCTTGTCAATGCCTAAGAGCTGCCACAGTTAGCTGTTGGCAATTTAATCTCAAATTGCAGGAGGCTTGCCAGACAGAATTTTTAAAACTTCAGGATTCAGAGACTTTGTATTGGATGTGTATCTAAATTAAACCTATTGGAACCTTTTACCGAATCTTAACTGTAGAAAATTCAGGAAAAGGCAAGATCATTTATTTACCCTACAATTTAGGGTGGTAAAACTATTATTTTGAAATTAAAATCCTTTAATGAATATTTGTCACCATTTCCCCTACACACAGACCCCAAAATAGCTTTAGCATTCCTTGGCACCAAGCATCTCCCTTATTTTAGTAGATGATCATATTTTAATGTCAAAACAACTTGAGGAAGAAAGAACAGTACGTCCTATGAAGTGTGTCAAACGCAGTTCCAGTCAACAATTCAAATTGTGACAACCTTATATTATGCTTCTTAAAACAGGTGCTTCTTTGAGCAAGTTATTTCCCATAAGACTATGGAGGGGGACTTCTCAATTGTTTTCTACGTAGTTGTGAGCACCATCATTGAATTAATCTGCCATATCTGCCTGAAGGCTTCCTACCAATGCGTAGATCCTAATTCTGGAGTTGTATAAATAAGCCATCAAGTATTTGAATTACTATAGATATGCCTGGTTTCTGAAGGATCAAGTTCTTTTCCCAACAACTGTTTCTATCAACAGTGGTAAAGGCCATTGCAGGCTATTATGTAGAAATAGATGGAGGGTGCAGTTCAAGACCAAACATTTCCTTTGAATACTTTATTTTGTAGTTGAATATTGTTCAATAGGCATCTGAGTGTATACTATTCAGATCGTTTTACAATTTAGAGAGCACCCATGCAAAAGATTGTAAATAATGGGATCAGTGATTCAGATAATGATGTAACTTGTCACTTTACCTCATGGACTCCAGCATTTCCACCTTTCCTTCTGAGGCTTTTGAAAACAGTGTTTTGATCTGAAAAAAATTCCTGTTCTGAAGAGGACACAAAGTTACATTGTTTTGTCCTGTGAGATTAACTCAGTTTACAAACAGTGACCTCAGACTGCTAAGCTCTAGGACATTGTGGGAATTAGGTAGTTCTGATGAACTAATCATTAAAGGTAGCTTTTACACCTTTCCTATATCATAACTGTTGATAAGGACTCCGTCAAAAAATTTTAGATGACAACATTGTTGATGATGGATTACCATTTAGAAAACATACCTGTTGCTATCTTGACTTTGGAAGCTTAATAAAAGTGAAAGGTTCCTTCATATGACAGAGTGAAGGATGGATCTACTGCAGACAGGTAGTCCGACTTTAAGAAGAAGAGGCTTACTTTTCTGTAAGGACCTCAGGGTCTTACCGGGCAGCAAAGTGCGCTTGAGGAAACTGTGAGCACTTCCAATGGCCAACAGCATCCAGGGCTGTATTCACAGGAGGGGAAATAGGAGAGCAAGGGAAGTGATCAACCCCTCTACTCAGTGCGCTTGTTAGACCATATCTAGATCCTGAATCCATTTCTGGACACCCCCCCCCCCCAATACAGGAAAGATGGATAAACTACAGCAAGTTCAGCAGAGAGCCACCAAGAGCTGAGGGAGCTAGGCTTATTCAGCCTGGAGAAGGTACAGCTTTTGGGGGACCTAACAGCAGCCTGCCAGTACCTCCAAGGAAGTCATTAAGAAAATGGAGCCAGGCTGTTTGTTTAGTGGTGCATGAGGGCAGGACAAGAAAGCAAGGACATTAAGTTGAAGCAAGAGAGGTTCAGACTGAATATAAGGAGAAATCATGAGAGCAGTCAAGCAGTGGAACAGCTTGCCCAGGGAGCTTGAGCTATCTCCAGCCTTGGAGGTTTTCGAGACGTTGAGTCAACAAAGCCCTGAGTAACACGGTTGTATTGGGTTTGCATGCCAAGGTTTTGGTAGTGGGGTGGCTACAGGGATGGCTTCTGTTAGAAGCTGCTAGAAGTTTCCCCTGTGTCCCATAGAGCCAATGCCAGCTGGCTTCAAGACAGACCTGGCGGTGGTAAGGCTGAGCCCATCAGAGGTGGTAGTGCCTCTGGGATAACATAGTTAAGAAGTGGAAAAAAACCTGCCCCAGAGCAGCAGCTGGAAGAGAGGAGTGAGAATATGTGAGAGGAACAACTCTGCAGATACCAAGGTCAGTGAAGAAGAATGGGGAGGAGGTGCTCCAGGTGCCGGAGCAGAGATTCCCCTGCAGCTCGTGGAGAAGGCCATGGTGAGGCAGGCTGTCCCCTTGCGGCTCATGGAGGTTGATGGAGCAGATATCCACCTGCAGCCCATGGAGCACCCCAAGCTGGAGCAGGTGGAGACACCTGAAGGAGGCTGTGACCCCACGGGAAGCCTGTGCTGGAGCAGGTTTGCTGGCAGGACTTGTGACCCCGTGGGGGACCCATGCTGGAGCAGTCTGTTCCTGAAGGTCTGCACCCCGTGGGAGGGACCCACGCTGGAGCAGTTTGTGAAGAACTGCAGCCCATGGGAAGGACTCACATTGGAGAAGTTGGTGGAGGACTGTCTCCTGTGGGAGGGACTCCATGCTGGAGCAGGGAAAGAGTGTGAAGAATCCTCCCCCTGAGGATGAAGAAGCAGCAGAGACAACGTATGATGAACTGACTGTAACCCCCATTCCCCGTCCCCCTGTGCCACTGAGGGAATGAAGTTGAGCCTGGGAAGATGGGAGGGTTGGGAGAAGGTGTTTTAAGATTTGGTTTTATTTCTCATTATCCTACTCTGATTTGAGTAAATTAAATTATTTTTTCCGGGTTGAGTCTGTTTTGCCTGTGATGTAATTGTCGAGTGATCTCTCTCTGCCCTTATCTTGACCCACGAGCCTTTCCTTATATTTTCTCTCCCCTGTCTAGTTAAGGAGGGGAGTGATAGAGCGGCTTTGGTGGGCACCTGGCCTCCAGCCATGGTGAAACCCACCACGCTTGTTTGACCTATAGCTGACCCTGCTTAGTGCAGGAGGTTGGACCAGAAACTTCCTGAGATCCCTTCCAATCTGAATTATCCTTTGATCCTATGATCTGTGAACCCTGATGTAGCATGAAGTGAGAAATTACATCAATGCTCTAATTAACCATTCTGTCTCCAGAAAATTTGTATTACCTGTTTTTATTCTTAGGACCAATTTTGAGAAAGGGAGAGGAAAGATATTTAGTTTACAAAATACCCTAATTATAACTTTATTTTTCATGAAAAACCATTTCAAGGTCAGACTTGGAACTTTCACCCTTCCTCCACCTAATGCTGATCTTCCTCCTTACAGTGAGTTAAGTCCTCTGAGGAAGACTGCGAGACACAGAATTAGTCACAATAATGATTAACCATTGCTTTACCATGGAAATGTCCAGCTTGCTGGTGCCTCAGTAGGAACTGCTGTGTCTTCATGAGAAACCAAATGCACATGGAGAAGTATCCTTGTCCGTCAAAGTACAGAGCAAGACAAGAGAGAGCATATCCCATTTATAATCCATCTCACATATGCTGCCTTCTTTGGGAAGGAAACTGACAGACACTGTGTGAGATTTTGTGGGTTTTTTCTTTTTCTTTTTTTTTTTTTAATAGGCGTTTTTGGAATTTTATGGCTCGGCCAACCAGTAATATGATAAAGAGATTTCATTCTAGAGGTGACAAAACAAATCCAGAAGAATTTACTGGTTAAGCTAATTTTTCTAAGTGAAAAATATTTCAAGCAAACCGAATACTTTGCACATTTAATTTGTTCTTTTGTTGTTGTTGTAGTTGTTCTTGTCTGAGTTCTCTCATGTTGCGATTTCTACTTTATCCGCATGTTTTAACATTTTCTTCATGGGCAAAACAAGAAAGTATAAGAGTATATGTGCAAAATGTACTTTTCTGCCAACAGTTTCAAAGTTTGTCTCAAAAGCAACATTTTTTGCAGAACCTCCTGTGTTTCTTTTGTAAAAAGCCTTCAAATATTCAATGAGATGCTTAAAAGGCGATATGATTATTAAAGCAGTTATGCAGTCTCTTGCCAGCTAGCTATTTCATGGCCTATGTTGCTATCCTCTAGAGTGGAAGTTTTATACTCTTCTCTAAAGGAATGTGTGCTTGTGCAAGAACATAGCCTTCTCTTGTCTGATTGCAGAAGATGACGAAATGCAGTTAACACTGGTGATTGAATTGTCACCGTGTCAATGATTTCTTAGGACATACTGCCTGTTGGAAAGTGTGATGCAAATTCATAATTCCTTTATCCTGTTTTGTGCCTGGTTCCTCTGCAGATAAGCAACACTGGAAGAAAAGTTCAGGTGAGCAAATTGTTGTCACCTTTTCTTTCTGAAAAGTTTACGTGGCTGTTTACGGGAAAGTCCTCGGCAAGAAACCATTGCAGACTCATTTTTTTTTCTTCTGGAGTTATGTTATTATGTATTTTGCTATATTTTCTTAGTAAAATGATGCTGTTGACTTTTTGAGATTGCGTAGAACTTTTTCTTTGGCTTTGCAGGTGTGGTGGCATTGTGTGCGGCCAGGACCATAGCAAACTAGGACACAATTTAATCTGGAAACAAAATAGATTATACAGGATTATCAAATCCTGTGTTGCAAAATCTAATTAATTGCATAGGTGAAGAGAGATAACTAAGTAGAAATTCAGGTGGCATCTTTTCATCTTTCCCTTTCCCTATCCCTAAAAGCAGTCACTATTACACGATCATTTAAAGGGTTGATAAACTTTTTTTTCTTCTCTTTTTTTTGTGTTTCAAATAACTTGAAAATAGCTTTCAGTTTTCTTGAATTGATTCCCTAAGCAAAATCATATTCCAGGTAATTTATTTGAATAATCATTTAAGTCCGTTGTGAAACAGTTGATCGCAAATATTCTCCAGAAAGATGAGGAGATATGATCTATTTGTATTAGCTACATTAATCACATACTTCTGTTTTCTGATAATATGAGAATAGATTGTTGAAATTGGTTTCCAGAGCAATGTTTCTGATTACAAAATTGAAAACAACATCCTAACAATATTCTGAAAAAAATTTCTAAAATCTGCTGTGCTTATCCTGTTATCAATCCTGTTTGCTACAGTACCAGCATCTTGTGGAACAAAAGTTGATTTTTTTCTTTTTCCCCAGTGCATACCTAGCAGATGCTGAATGAGGCATTTTCTGAGTAGATTTAGGGTGGGAACAGTAAAGGAAGGATTCAGGCATAGGAATGTACCACTGTGTGTATGGATGTTGCGATGTTGTAGTTCATTAGGATGTAATTCTGGCAACAGCCTGCTGCTATACAGTTCCATAATCATCACTGGAAGTCTTACAACCGAGAAAGGCAGTTATTCTAGGATTGCCCAATGTGCATGTAGTGAAAAGGTGTGGTATGCAAATAAAGAGGAAGCAGAGGATGGATTAACCATAAACCAAGCCTTTATATTTTTTTTGATGGGATGTTTTTATCTCTGTAGATGGCACTCGAGAAAAACATAGGTTCAGCACTTACGGTCTTCCCAAAGGGAGCAAGGAGAGCAGCGTGCTCTAACCACATCCCATAATGTCAGCCTGTCCAAGGCTTTGTCCACTGAGGAGGGCAATGTGACTGCAACATGAAGAGGGGTGAATGAGCTAGCTTTCTTTGTGTCAGCTTGGATAAAAGTAACAATGAAGACATGATGGCACAGGCTCTAGTCACCCAAGTAAGTGCTCAGGCAAATGTGTATTATAGTGCTGAAGTCCATGCCTTATTGTCATCAGTTCTACTGTTATTCTACCCAGGTAGAAAAAAACTAGTTAAAAATCAGCATAACTGTGCATAATGGTAAACATAACCACATCCAAATGTAGCAACTTCAGTAGAACCTAATGAAATACAATGTAATTGGTTATTTTCTTGTTATTCTTCATTCCATAATAATAGTAGAATTTAATATTTGGATGAATGACAGCACCAGCAATTCTGACTCTCTATTAGGCTAAGTTCTTGTACCAAGGACATTGTGGACAGTGAAGTTTAAGGATACCTAAGTAGACATATTCTCAAACTAAATTTCCTGTGCCTATTCATACAGAACATTTCAAAATGCCTTCAGAATACTAGACCTTACTATGAATAACGGAGTCAAATGTTTTCCTATTGAGTCCATTTGTTAGCTTTTAATTCATTTGTATATCTGTGACAAAATAAAATAGTAGGGAAAAGATAACTCCAGAAAAATATGATGTTTATTTTCTCAGGATTTAGGTTGGTCACTTCATCTGCTAGAGAAAAGGAAATACTTTAGCGTCATGTAGTAAGGATATGTTAATGTTCTGATCTCATCTAAGGCCATTTGAGACACAAATTGTCTAAAAATATGTAGGACTTTTTGAAGGATTGTATTATGAATGTTAGATTCTTCATAAGATGCAGAGCATAGAAATCCAGTCTGTAATAATTTTGTGAACTGAAAATCCCCAATTGTACTATTTCTATACAGATGACAAGAATCAGCATCTTTCTTGTCCTTTTGATTTGATGATGAAACTGTCTGAAAATTTTCAAGTGACACAAAACCAGGTAAATGAGTCTTGAAATCTGTTGGGCCATGGCAGACTGTGATATCTTTATCAAAGAATGTACAGACTTCACACTCATCTTGTGATTCATTCTAGCAGCATTGTACCATAACTCGTCTAAACCACCTCAAAATTTCCAGTCAGGTAATGTGACAAACTACTCAGAAACAATAACAAAGTAAAAAAATGTGATTAACATTTAGCACCTGAAATAATTTTTACTTTGAGAGAAAAAACCAAAGCTATATCTGGGTTAGAAGATGACTTCTCTAAAATCGACAGATGCATTTTCTCATAAATTAAACATGACCACATTTTGACACACTCATATGTTTTCTACTGTAGTGATGGACAGAAACCTGGTGCTTAAAAAATTCCAGTATCAAAGTCTCTTTATCTTTAAGGAGAGCTTTTCTTTATGTGAAAAAATAACACAGGACATTAGGCCTTGCTTACGCTCTTAAGTGGAGCTGAAATGACAACCTTCTACTTGTCCCTCTGACAGGGGACAGATTCATACAGCCATAACAGCTTGCCATGCATAATGGTCTCATAAAACCTTCAAAATGAAAGCTTTTTTTTAATCTGAAAAGCTTTATTTTTCTAGCTGAAACAGAGATTATTGACATTCCATGTTAAAATCTCTATTTGACAGATGTTGTACGCTACAATCAGTACTTTGAATTGAGGCAAAGAATGTCAAAATCTTGGCCAGTTAATGAAATTTGAATTAGCTGCTTTGAACGGGCATTTGAATGTGGTATGTTCTAAGGTTTCCTGTGCCTCTCTTGGCATTTGCTCACAGCTAGTCAGATCTCCTTTTTTTTTTCCCCTGAAATTCTTTTTCAATTCATCCATGGTTATAATGTGTTGAAATGGACTCCTTTTTCAGTTGGGAATGCAAAAGCAGAAGGAATGCATTGTATCTTTGCTGAAGAAATGAGTAAGAATTTCAGAACTTGGCCCACAGACTGGTTTGCAGCCTGTGGACTTATGGGAGGAAAATGCTTAAATGCCATGGGAGGCTTCTTATCATTATTTGAAGTCTTTTTAGCTAGATGTACATATGTCCTAACATCTGTAGCATAAAATAAGTCAGTCCGTTGTATTGGAACGTTTTGTATGGATTGCACATATTTGTAGGCAGTTAGTTTAGTACACATGCGTTAGTGGCAGTTAGTGTAGAGATTTTATCTTATAAAATCATCATTTTATAAGATAATTTCCATCACTGCAGTTTATGAACAATTATATATATGTTACAACTATAATCAGAGTAAAGATGTACTATTTAGTTTTCAATAACCAACACATTTACTATACATCATATCAAAACCAGAGGAAAACCATATTCTGCTTATGAAGCTCCAATGATTCAAATGGAAAACATGTCTTTAAAATTCTCTTTTCTGGGATGTAATTAAAGGTGCTGGAGGATTGTCTGGAGCTGACAGCTCTGCAAAGGAAACCCTTCACTTGCAGAGGCAGAACTATCAGGTCTCAAAGGCAATGCTGTTGCTAATGAAACCAAAAGTATGCAAGAATAATTCTGTCTATGAGAGAGAGGCCCAAGAAATGGGAACAACTGTAGAGAAAATGGCTGCCAGCTACAGATGATAAAATACACTTCAGCCAACCTGTGCCAGAAAGAAAAGAAGAAACTTGCTTTTAGACACAGGATGGGCAAATCAGAAGGAAACACATCATTCCAGCATAGCCTTCAGTTATGTCTCACAAATTTCAGTCAGCTCTAATTGTTATTAGTCTCTTTTCCATTATGTTTAGATTGATCTTTAGCCAGTTTTCTCCAACTCACGCTCTCATGTCAGGCAGGTCTGAAGATCAAAGGCTTTTTCTTTATCAGCTAAAGAGAGATGATTCTCACTACGCTCATGAAGTCTCAGTCATTTCTCGGTCTTCCCAATACTTTTGCAATACACCCTGCAATGAAATTAGCTAATCAAATGAACATACATTTAGCAGATGTAGTCATTTATAAGGTCTGTGGAGTTAGACGTAGCCAGTCAGTTCTGTCCAGCAGCGTCTGTGGTGATGCAATACACTCACTGAAGAGGGATCAAATGTGCTCGAGCAAGCTCTCAGTGAATCAAAAGAATCTTTTCCTGATTAGGCGAGAAGGAAATCTGACTGAACAAACACATCTGGATTTTAGGTTCATGGCTGTACCTCCTCAACATCCTCATGCAAAGAAAAAGAAAAAAGAGGTGATAATTGGCAAGGCTGGCAATTTTGTGGGATGGCTTCTGAAGGGATGGGCTAATCAGCTATTCATTTGGGGTTATCTGTCCACTGATCTCCTGCTGACAGGCAGTAAAAATCATGGCTGCCAAATACTTTTAAAGCACAGATCGCTCTCTGAATGCCAAGCCTGCAAGGCCTGTTATTTTGATGCAGCTTGCCTGGATGTAGAAGGCCTGATTTGGAAATTGTTCTCTTTGATAGATGTTGTTTTCCCCTTCGGCTTCCTAGGAAAGTGAAGCAAGTAATAAACATACTAAAGTCACAGCACTTAGAGGTAAGCTTTCAAACCAGTCCAAGCAAAATATTATTTATATAAAATAATTCTGAACCGAAACCAGAATCGTCTCCTTTGACAGATACATAATTGTAACCCATAGCATTCTCTTCTGACCAAACATCATGTGAATTTTGTATTTTCTCATTTACTTCCCATACATTTTGGTAAAGATAACCTTCTTGGTTTTTAACAGTGAATATTTTAAATCCAGTCAGTAAGACATATTTAATGGTCAGTTCTGATTTACTGCATCTGTCACTTCTGGAGCATTTGGGAAACAGAGATAGACCACAGATGTGGCAATGTTTTGTAGAATCTTGGAGTGTCTTTGAGCATATCTATCACAGCATTGTTTGAAGTTTGAGACTCCTAAATCCTCTCTCTACTTCATGTGCAATATTTAGGAACTTGATTGTTAGGTATTTTTCTGTTTGGAGTGCCAGAGTTAGAACTTAATGTAAACTCTGAAGATTACAAAGGTTGACTCATTTTATTTGCCTCATTTGAGCAGATTTAGTGTGGTGGGGTTTGGAGTTTTTTTGGGTAATGCTGCTCATTTATACTTACTATCACCTAATTTTTAAAACTCTCCTGCGCAAGCCAGTTGAAGCAATGTGACCTAAAAGCACAGTCTCTTCTGAAATTGTGGGTCAATCAAAACAAGTGGCTGCCTGTGACACTAGTTTTTCAGGCTATGGATTGCAGGCACACACTTAAATTACAAGAAAAATCTACTTGTTCTTCTTTGGTTTACTTCAAAACCAGAGATGAGGAAAACACACCTGCTTTGGACAGACTGCCTAGAAAATCTTCCTCTTTGTGACTCCAGTTCAGCTAAAACTCAGGACCATGCTTACATTAAACACAAAGGCAGAGCCTTTGACCTCAGAGGTAAATAAATCCAGCATGTAAAATTAAGCTAATTTTTAAATAGGCATGTGGCTTACGGGACTAGAGCACAAACAAAAATGAGGCGCATTGTTTCTCTTCTAAAACCAGCTACAGTAAGAAAACTAAGGCAGTATGTGTAATTTCCTCTCTAAAAATGCAATTTATTTCTTGTTGGAGCAATAGGCGACACTTGCTGTGTTATTGGAGAGAACATTGTATTGATCATGATGAGCAACCTATCCTTCTTTTCTTGCTTGATCCAGACAGGTGACTGCTAATTGAGGATCATAGGATAGTTCCTATGGGAAGGGATCTCAGGAGGTCTCTAGTGCAACCTCCTGTACTGACAGGGTCAGCTATGGGTCAGATCAGGCTACTCAGGTCTTTATCCAATTGGGTGTTGAAAACCTCCAAAGCTGGGGATGACACAATCTCTTTGGCAAAGGTGTTCCTCTGCTTGACTGCTCTCATGATGTCTCCTTATATTCAGTCTGAACCGCCTCTTCTTTCAAGTCAATGTCCGTGCTCTTGTTCCCCGCCTTGTGCAACACTGAGTAGCCTGGCTCCAGTTTCTTAATAATCTCCTTGTAGGTACTGGCAAGGCTGCTGTTGGGTGTTCCCAAAACTGTATGTTCTCCAGGCTGAACAAGTTCAATTCCCTCAGCTCTCCTCACAGGGTAAGTGCTCCAGCTCTCAACCATCTTGATGTCTCTCTGCTGAACTTGCTGCATTTTATCAATTTCTTTCCTGTACTATGGGAGTCTGGAACTGGTCATGGGATCTACATGTGGTCTAACAAGTGTTGAGTAGAAGGGCTAATCACTTTCCTCACTCTCCTGGCTCTGCTCCTGTGAATATAACCCTGGTACTTTTGACCTTCTTTGGTGCCAAAGCACACTGCTGGCTCATGTGCACCTTGCCCCTGCCTGTCCACCAGGACCCCCAGGTCCTTTTCACTAGAGCTGCTTCCAAGCCATTTGGTTCCCAGACTGCATGGGTGGTTGGGGTCTTCCTTCCCATGTGCAGGACCCTGCATTTATCCTTGTTGAATTTCACAAATTTTGTGTCAGTCCATTCCACCAACCTGCTGAGGTTTCTCTGAATGGCAGCCCTGCCCTCAGGGTTCTTTTGTCCCCGGTTTGATGCCAGTTGCAAGCTTGATGAAAGTGCACTGCTTCACCTGCAGCTTGTTGATAAAGATGCTAAACAGCATAGGTCTCAGGCTAGACATCTTGCAGTACCCCACTTCTAACTGGCCCAGTAACCACTACCCATTTAGCCCAATTACCCATTTTTTAACCTATCTATCTAGTTATCCATTTATCCAGTCTGATACATCCTAGTTAGGATGCAAGACCCTCGCTTCTATAGGGTCTCTGTGAAGACCTTGTCGATCTCTTTTTGAAGTTCCCTAATGTTGCACAATCTGCACAGCTGTTCACACAGTTCCCTGACTTGGCGACACAGCTCCTCAGCCAGGGCATGCCTCCTGCAAGCAAGGACATCTTATCAGCCCCAGCCTCCGCCCCAGGCACTGCCAGCAGCCTGGAGAGCTGTGTTGTCCCTCTGGAGCTCTGTCTGAGTCTGCTCATTGCTGTGCCAGGGTAGTCCTTCCAGTCATAGTCCTCTCCCTAGAATATGATGAATGGCTGTTTGACCCTCCCTAACAATGAGTCAGCTGAAGACAAAAGCTCAAAGCTTTTGGCCAAGGCTGTTTGTTAGAAACTGATAAAGTTTGCAAGGAGGGAAAGGCTTTAGTAGCTACCCTTTCCCAGCAGCAGCATTAGAATTAATTCAGAGAGTCATACTATGTTGTTAATTATACAACCTCACTAATACCGGAATAATTTTCTTCCTCTGAATCATCTCCAAAAACCATCAAAAATATATGCCAATTGATGTTAGAGGAAGTGATGTTCACAATTCTGTAGGGGAAAATCCTCACACTTGAACCAATTCTGAGTCAATGTCCACGATAGCCCTTCAGGAACTGACTCAATTTACTAATTTCAGAGAAGAAAAAAGGTGGGTAGTTTTATGCTGGATAAGTTGAATTTTTTCAGTGAAGAATCTCAATAAGCAACAGAGCAAAGGATCCATGAGGATCCTCCATGAGAAATGAGGATGGAAAAGTGAAAGAGCAGTGATAAATGAAGGAAGGGAATGAGACTTCCTAATTTGGCCATGGACAGCTTTTCTAACCTCCTTCAAGCTTGTGTAATTTCATTCTGAGTGATATGAACTGGTAGTGTATCAATGGCTCTGCAGCAACTGCCCACTCCTGCCCCAACATAAGGACATGTTCCTTCATTTCTGTCATGGGCTAGGTTGTATGAGATTATATCGACAGGCAATTTTCAATTGTCTATTAACCAGTGTCCTACCTCTGTGACCTACCAGCAAAGTTATAGTCGAGTTTAACTAGTTATCTGCCCAGACCTTCAGACACTTAATTGTTGAACATGACTGTCAAAGTGTTGGGTATGACCTTCACTGGACCAAATGGAGAAAGTAATGCTATATTTACCTTTAATTAAAACTGACAAGTGTAGATTTGGGTTTAACCCTAAAACATATTAGAGGAAATCCAACTTGTAAGATCTTAATATTTTCTAATTTCTGATAACATATATGATGCTAAAACCATGTAGAAATCAGGTATCTGTCTCATGATCTTACTCTTCTTCAAGGAATCTGTAAAACTTGATGTTAATTTCTGTCACATCTCTAAACATACTAGATATTTGGTATACTTTTGATTGCTGCTATGGCTTTTCTTATTAGCAAATTTGAGTCATATTTTCAATGACAGGTAATAAGCAATAAGGAAGTATTGAAGATAATGTTGTTCTGGCTACTGGTAACAACGGTGAGAGAGCAAGGATAAAACCATGCTATGCTTTTTTTTCAGTGATGACAAGCATTTCCGCTTCCTGTTTCCTGTGAGAAATGTGATATGCTCATTATATAAGTAACAAGCCAATGAATAGGTGATCGATATAAAAAGAGACTTAATACATTATTTAAAATCAATGCATGACAGTAATTGGAAATGATAACTTCTAAATGGTGACCAGTAAACATTGAGTTTCTTGCAGGACTTTCAGCACTGGGGATATTCTTGATAAATACTTCAGTAATTAGGGTAATAATTTCTTCTGGTGATTGATCCCACAGCTAGTGCAGATGTCAAAAATCCTTCTGCGCCATTTGAGTGGCAAGAAGCATTCCTTTGTCTCTAGGTTGTGCATGGTACACAGAGGAAATATGAAAATACCTCTGAGGATTCTGGTTGGGAAACTGTCTGCCAAACGGGTGAACAGAATCTATACCAAAGACATTTCTTCCTAGAACATTCCTTTTGCACTATCCATGCCCCTCTCACTCAGCTTGAAGGCTTGGACAGGAGAATAGTTGTGGATTCAAAAAAAAAGATGTTAGCAGGCGGAGAAAAGGAATACTTTATCCATTTTATCCATTGGGTTGTGTCAACTGCTCTAAACCATTAATGAGTGTCCAGTCTGAACCACTGAAAAAGCATCTCAGAAGACTAAACTCCAGAGCCAGCCTCTAAAGCAGAAGGTTTGACAACCAAGCCATTGCTCCCTGTTGCCAATCTTGGCCTTTCCTTGCAAGCCAACCACCCTCCCCCACCCCCTCCCCTGCCATTCTGGGCCTTATTCATATGGAAGGGTGATGGCAGGAACTGACAGAACTCGTGGTGACAGACATGCAAGATATGAAGTGCTTATCAAAACAACATTTGACACATTGCCATGTTATATGAAACCTTTTGTGGTGAGAACTAGGATCTAGTTGGAACACTACACATTTCTTTCTTTGCGAGGGGTCTGACTGGCCCGGGGAATATATCCGTGGTACTGGAATGGAGGCAGGTGGCAGCTTGATTTTGTGAACCCTGTAAGTCATGAAGCATCTATGAGCAATCAGTACCAGCTAGAAGGTAGTCACATTAATAAATGACACTGAAAAACCTAAAGCTGGGGTGACTCTGAAATGGCTGGACTGTCAGAGTGTTCCTTAAATTACATCTGTAAGTAAAACAGAACTTACAGATAGGTACAGGCTCAAGAACTCAACTTATATTAATGACATTGCAAGGCTTGTATTTTTTTTTCAAAGTTATGTAATTCTGTTGAATATAAATTGCTGAAAAAATATCTACTCCTCCCTCAGTCCCTGTTTTTGATCACATCAATTCTAATAGATAGTGACTATGTTCTGGAGATACAAAAGCATTCAGGAGAAATTTCTGTGGGATATTTTGGGCTATTTTCTTCAATCACCAGTTCCATGTTTTTCAGTGTTTAGAAAGATAAATAAGACATTTGGAGAGAAAATAAAAGAAAATGGAAACATTATATTTCTATGCAGATTCATGTTGACCTAGATTTTAAATACTATATGCAGACACGTAAGGATATAATAGAATTAAAAAAATATTAAAAAAATAGAGTTTATAAGGAGTGGAATAGCTTTTGTAGAAGGAAATGCTAAGTAGGCAAGGACTGTCAGTATTAAAAAAGAAAACAGACAGAGGTATGAAACAAGTCAATGATTGAGAGAGAGACAATATAGAATGGCTGTTCACAGTTCACTGAGCCTGAAAACACAGGGGGACCCAATGAAATGTGTAGACAGCTTGTTTGAAACAAAGTACTGTGTCACACAGTATGTAATTAGATTGTGGAATACATTTCCTCAGGGTATTATACAGACAAAACCAGGAAGTAGCTTCATGGAGAAAAGGAGTATAGATGGTAGTTGAACAATATGACTTGCAAGCAACCTTGTCTCAGGAAATGCCTTTATCAGTGATTTCTGTAAACTGCAAGGGTGGACAGGAGGAAGAATCACTCTAAACTTGTGCTATTTACTGTCAGGTAATGTGACTACAGGCTCTTCTCTATGAACACAGAAGAGCAGAGAGGCACAACACCAGGCATGGGAACCCCAATAACCTACTCAGAGAAAGGAACCCCTGCCCCAACCCCTCTCCAGGCTGTCGCAGGGGACCCTCAGCCCCGTGGGCCAGAGATGACCCCCATCCATGAGTCTGTGTGAGAGGCTCCCCAGGTCTCCTTTCAAACTGAGGGGGTTTAGCCCAGGGGTATGGGAGTCATTCTGGGAGGCAGGGAATGACCATTTTGGGATTGTACAAAATTTCTTATGGGATGTTTATGGCAGGGGGAAAAAGGTGGGGAAAGGGAGAGTTCAGGGCGGTTTGGAAGGGAACGAGTGTGGAACACTAAAGGGAAAAGAGGATAAAAGCCATCTATAAACTGGCATTTGGTCAGTATGCTAGTCTGACCATGTCCTGCACCTGGTCAGTGCAGTCTGTCCCATCTCATTAAATTCCATTTCTGACTCTTTTTGTGGTGAGAGGCTCTGTTCTCTGTTCCACTTATGTGTATGGAGGTCTAAGTGCAGCTGCTGGAGTGGGCACCACAGGTCCCTGGGGCCCATGCATCTGGGGTGCCGGCAGCTGGAATAAGGGCTTATACCAGCATGTGATCACTAGTGAATATAAAGCCAAACTAGTTGGTAAGTAGGTGAAGTGGTTTGGGAGCCAGATTTGTGTTTGTTTCTGAGAGTGTGACCACTGGAGGAGATGGACTGAAGGAATTGGGGGATCCAGGCCAAGTGCTGAAGAGACCATGGGGTCTGGAGGTCAAGAGGGAGACCCCTTTGTATGTGTGCCTGTGTATGTGTGTGCAGGATTCATGTGTGTGTCCAAGTGAGGGGTCGGACCAGCAGCTGGAGTGGGGCTGCAGCCTCGGCAGCCCATGTGTCCAGGTACCAGCAGTGGGAGGTACCAAGGATCCAAGGGCCAGATGCTGGGCAGTCCAGGTGTCTAAGCCCAGCTGCTGGAGGGATCTGCGTTGTAAATTTGCATATATTTCCCACTAATGGGCCTTCATCCTGATCAGCCAGAGAGGGACACTGGATGAGGCCATTGTGCTACTTGTGTTTGCACGAATTGTCTGTGTTTCTGTCTGTACTGATCTATGCAGCCGGCTGTGCGTATAGGTGTGTATAAGTGTGTTGTATGTGTGTTTGTGTATGTGTCTATTGGGAATACATGCTCAGCTTCATTATTAGTTGGACCTGGGGCATGGAGCTGTCGCAGTCTCACCTCTCTTGGACTATCAGGTTTGACCACTACCTAATATTTACTACCACTAGTTGCTACCAGAACACGCTGAGTAAGATGCTTTTGTTCTGGACTCAGTACAGCAACTCTGTACAGACAATTAAGGATGCATTATAAAATTTCAACAGTTGTGCCTAGCAAAAAAATAATTAAAAATAATGTAATAAATTCCTTCTAAATTCCCTTTACTTCATATTTTCCTTATCTGATTCTCTACTCTATCCTCCTTACATGAAGTCATCTGTTGTCTTTGAATCAACTAGCCTTACCTTTACACATTCTTGTATAACATTTTAGGTTTTTTTATTCTTTGAATTCACCTGAGGGAAAAAAAAATCATCATGAATTTAATAGTTCTTCTATTGAACAATGAAAGAAAAAAATCAAGACAGAATCCAACAAACAAAATGAAAACTAGTACAAATCGTGGCTGAACACTTACTTGATCCCTAGCCAAGGTGATGTGAAGTGTGAATTAGTATTTTGTAATTTTTCTTTACTTTTTGCAACAAACCACAATGAAAGAAGATGGAAAGCTGACACGTAGCTATTTACATTTCAGTTTGCTGTTCTTAATGCCAAGTGACGTTATAGTAGCTGGTACCTATGAACATGAGAAAACACTGATATACATGTTCTAAGGAGTTACTATATTATCCCCCTAGTTTTTAGTTTTTAAAAGGAACCTCTTCCACTTCCTTTATCTATGTATGTAAAAATAACGTTGATCACAGCCACCACAGATATATGGTAGAATTCAGTGGAGACTTTAGGGAAAAAGTTCGGGCTAAGAAAGAAAAAATGCGTCATAACCAGTTAAAATTGTGCTGAGACTTTAGATTAACAGATTGTAACTACCAGAAAGCAAATTTCAAGCACCTTTATAAGGGAGTTAGTAACAGCAGGGTAGTCTGTCCATTAGAAGAGTCCATGGATGGGATCTTAGGACAAGGGTTGAGCTCTAGCAGAAGTTTTACACCCCCCAGAAGCATAGCTTTCTATAGCGACAGATTGAATCCTGACTCAAAAGAATGGTGTCTCTTTGTTACTTCAAGAAGCACGTGAGGTCCCTGGGCAGCTACTTACTCGCATGCACCGAGCTAGAGATCAGAGAGGATCACAGTCTGAAGTTATATGACTTCAGGTTAGAAATGAGTATGAAATTTCTTAGAAGCAGCCGAATGTCTTTTGTTTTGTTTGACAGAGCTATACATAATCAAAGGCATTGCAATAGCTTAGGGCTGCATATTTAAGTTATTTCCCTTGTGAATAAGTTGCACACAATTAAACTGCCTAAGTATTTACATATTTTCTGAGACTTCCTCATAGCAAAAGAGAAACGGTTGTCTTCATAATTGTCAAAACATGCTACTCTTTAATCTGGCATAATATTTACCTCTTTGGTACTGTGTGTCAGGAATTCAGGCTGAGGTTGTAGATGGTATCGAATTTTACTAAGTGATAATGACATCGGAGAAATGTTGCCAGGAGAAACATCTGAACTATGCAAGTTAAAAATTGCCATTCAAATACTGATTTAAAGTGCTTCTGATTCTAATATTCCTTTGAAATGTCATTGAAATTCTTATGTCTATTTGTACTAGGTTATGCCTTTTGTAATGAGGTGTGGTGTTTTCTAGTCTCTGAAGTTCAACTGAAGCTCACTACATGTAAATCAGCCCCAGAGACCATTCACCTCACATTGTTTTACCAGAAAATCCCTTTTTTTTTTTCTCCCCCCCCCCCCCCCGCAAACATACATAACAAATGCCTGGTGTTATTAACCAAATTCTCTAAACCTGAGACGTTCAAAAGAAAGGACTACAGATGAAGAGATGAAGAAAGACATTCCTAGCCAGCTAAAATATAGATGCTGATCTGACTAGTGAGTGGACCATTTTAGAGTATCTGTTCCACTGGATTGGTACAAAGCTTTCCAATGTCATTTTGACTAGCTGTGAAATCAAAGTATTCTGCATAAAGTGTTAACGCAGCACTGAACTGTTCTGCCCATGCAATATTATGAGTGACTTTTTGTGACTTCTCATTTCTATAAGTGTCCTGGACAACCATGTTATCCTAAGCCACTAAGAATCCAAAATTACATCCCTGCCTAATCTTGGGTGCCCAAGTCCAAACTGAGCCCATGGAGTCTGGACCCATTTCTAGAAATATGTATATATAAAAGAGGAATATTCAATGAATAATAAGTGTATGAAGTTGGAGATAAGGGCGTGAAGGAAAGGTCAAAGAGCAGAGACTTTGAGAGGGATGTGGGACAGGACAGAGATGGAGAGAACAAGTGAGAGGGGAATAAGACACCACAATCTAATGGGCGTTCTGCCCTGGGAGCACGCAGCCAAGTCTGCCCTTTTCAGTGTTTGCGTCTGTGAGTATTTATTGGAAGGAGATGTTTGGGGGGGCATGTGACATCTTTTGTTAGATGAACATCTTCCGTTGAAGAAAACTTGTAGGGGGATAGCCTCAGGATAGAATTGCAGATGTGGATTTCAACCAGCTGAAGGCACTGCTCAGTAGGTTTGGGCAAATCCTTCTTACCTTTCCTGTTTCTTACTGACAATGAGCCACTCCTTGCTCAGTGTGCTGGCTGGCTGGAACACCAGTCTCGTGCAGGGCTTTTGCTCCTGCGCTGGGCAGAGAGTGCAGGCACGGCACCCAACATGCCAGCACCGCTCCAGGTCCAGGCGCTGAAGCCGTACATACCTACAGTGGTCACCGGAGGTAGCCCTGACTAACTACCGTACCAAGAGCAAACAGGCAACCCGCAAGAACAGGTCAGCTGTGACCAGAATGTACCTGCAGGAACATGCAGGACACTCGCTGCAGACGTTATTCAGGCTGTCCTGCATAGGGATGGGGGGTATAGGATCCTGGGCTCTCTAGGTTCACAATTGTCTTTTCGAGAGGGATGTATATGACCAGAAAGTTGTTGCCATGGCTAACTTTAAAGTGCAAAATTCAATTACTGAAACCATCCTTTAATCCCTATGACTGTAACATGCCTATAGCAGATATTTGGAGTGGCTGTTGGGCTTGCATATTAAAAACCCAGTTGATTGTACTTTTGTTTTTACAGTGCCATTCAGATTATTTTGCAGTATGTTTAGTGAATTTATAGCGTGATCAAAATTAATTAAGAAGCAAATAATGTTATCACTGTATGATACAATAGACTAATTAACCTTTAAGAATGTTTTTTCCCATTTTTAGATGATAGTCACACTATGACTGACACATATTTTTGTTACATGGCTTTTTGGAGCAGTTCCTGTAAGAAAATACCTACTCTCATATTGAACTAACTTTGAAATTATGGATTAGCACTGCAGTCGAAATATATAATGTATTTCCTAAAAAAAACCCCAAAACCAAAACCTGCTAGGAAAAGAAGTTATTAGCTTACTATAAAAAAGAAAAAAAAGTAATGAAAGCTCAGTCTGCTCTGCAGGAATAGAGCATATTGGGGAGAATGATCAGAAATACCCAATTATAAATCTATTTTTAAAACTTTGAATGCTTTGAATGGAACAAAACCCACTGATCTTAACAAAATCCCTCTGTCTTTATTAACTAAACCCAAATGAAATTATTTACATATAATAATTATATAATCACATTTAAAAAAAAGAAAAATGAATGGCATTTTTCAAAAACTTGTAAACTGTTATTTTTATCTACAGTCTCTTCACAGTCAGCTGCTCTAAGGGACTTTAAAATAAAAATGCTGAGTTTACTTTAGAGCAATGTGAATAGTGCCTCTACAACAGAAGAGAAAATGCATTTTTTAGTCTGCTCACGGCTCCAGATGGCATCCTGATTTAGAAAAGAGATAGATAATAGTTACCTTCAGGGTATGAGATGAACAGAACGGGGGATTGATTTGACAAGTTTATTGTACTCTGTTTCTTTTGTCTAATGTAGGATTCTTTAATTTATTGCTTTTCTTCCCAGAAAATCTACAGTAATATTAGAGAAGTGCTGATAGTGTAAATACACTACAGTGAGCCACCTGTAGGTAATATCGATGTGACCTGTTTCTCACAGGTATCGAATTCTCTAATTACCCTAAAAAATTTCAGCTCAGATGTCTTCTATTTGCAACTATCATTCTTTCGTTTGTTCATTCATTCACTCATTCTCTCTTTTTTTATTCTTTCCCAGTAAATATATGAGTCTGGACAGAATTTTAGAAAGAAAAGTAATGATTTGCAAAACGTTAGTAACACTTTGTAATGAATATATTGCAGTGCATGAATCAGTTGCTGGTATCGCTTATATTACTGCATGTAAGGGAAAAGTTAAAATTTGGTGAGAGGAAGAAACCCACAAAATACCAGTGTATAAATGTAATTAAAATGGAGGAATAATAAAATCACAGTTGTTTACAGCTTTTCTACCTTCTGCTGAGTTATTCTAGTACGTCAGAAAGAAGACTATAGTCAGTGCACAAAAATACTACAAGTGAGCATAAATCACAAGGCAAGTGAAAAAGTCTACTAAATTGAATCTGGCAAACACCATTCAGAACTGAAAATCATTACTATATCATATTTGCAAGTTTTCATTTCTGAAATGAGTTAAAAGCTTCATTGTGCTTCCTGTCAGGCAAGTTACTGAAAATCATTGTCAAAATTGATCTTGAATACCATCTTCTGGGGAAAACCCAAAGGAAAAGACAATGGGTATGAAACACTTTTGGAATTAGGATTATCTATATTTAACATATAGTATTCAAAATAAAATTTGGCAAATGTCTAGCTTTATCAGGAACTCTTAATTGCTCTTATAGCTTTTCCAATACTAAATTGAAGACCTTTCTTCCATTCCAGGACTGCAGATAAAGGTATTTGGACAAATTTACTTAGAATCTTTATTTGAATAGTAACATTTTCAGATCATCTGCTCTTAAAATTCCTATGAAGGAATTGCATATGAAATGCCAAGTTAGAACACTGGCCGAAATAAGAAAAAGCCCCAACACTACAGCTAGAGTCTGGGTGATAGCTTTGGACTTAAAATCACCATTAGTGTGTGAATCTGCATTACAGTGGGTGGTAACAAAGAATGCAAGGGATTATCTTCAGGTATTGGTATCATTCTTACAAATTCTTTCTGGCATTTTAAGAACCTGCTGATGCTGTCACAATCTGCTGTAGCCCAAGTTGCAGAGAACAAATTCGTCTGGCAATCCAGTTGTGCCTTGGCATTGTTTGGCTCATCACCACGAACACATCTCCTGTTCTGCAGGCCTGGCAGATGCTTTGTTCTTATATTAGCTTAGGGACAGTTGGGTTGAATAAATGGAGGGTCACTGGAGAATTTCGGCACTTATTCCCTACTTGAACTTCAGTGGTCTCTCAGATTTGGAAAGAGTGAAAATAAAAAATATGGAAAATATGAAAAAAACCCTTCGTATACACTTGGCAATAGATATACACTTATAATATTAAGTAATCAGTCACATCAAAAAGTTGATAGTACAGGCTCTGCGTGTCCTCTTCCATGCCTTGGTAGAAATTTCTTGCCTAATCTTTTTGGGAGTTTTGTTTTCCTCTTGACCACTTCCTTCAGATGATTTGAATTCATACAGTTCAGAGGATTTCATTCACCATGGTCAGTGATTCAGCATCTTTCAGATACCTTATGCTTTTTAGTTATTTTTTAAATTTACATATTTTTTTACAATGGTTGAAACAGACATATAATGAAATTTTACAAAGCCATTTTCCTTAGAGAATTTTGAAACAGAGGTTAAACATTCTTTTGCTTTTTTTTTTTAAGTGTCAGTATTTTGCAGAGAAGATATGCAATCAGAACCATGCAGCTGAGCCCTCACAAGCACTGTTGTGGAAATTAGTCCTCTTCCTGCTGTAAAATGTAGTCTTGGCTGTGATAATTACTAATTATTTCAGAAAACCCACTCTTTAATCAAAGGAGTCATTTAGTACATTACATTGTAAAGAGATATTGATATGCTTTGAGACCAAAATTCATTGAATTTGTAGTTTTTCCTTTTATGGTATAAATGAATGGTCATATATTTTTCCTTTTTCAATAAAAGCTAAAGAGCTTAAGCCAACAAGAAAATATTTCCACACTGAATTGGTTTGTGGATATCTTTCCAGGAGCATTTGATTTAGCACTGCTAAACTCATTACCTTTTTTTTCTGTTGTGGATCAAAACCAGGATTTCCAAAAATATTACTACCATTCTCGGATTGCCTGCTGACCGTATGAAAGAATCGGTTTGAGGTAAACTCCTCCTAGGTATCACAGCCAGTTTGGAGACTGGCCGAGCCACATGCCCTTTGGTATCTTCTTAAATGGAGAAGCCAAATTTGCAATTTGCTCAAAAAATATGTCTGGGACTTAAATATTTTCAGAGCTACTTAGAATGTCAACTTTTGGCATGTTTATTCTCCAGCTGTGAAGCACAGCATAACACGTCAAGTGATGAAAATGGTGAATGAATTAGACAAGTCTCTTTGGTCACTAAACAGACTTTCAGACAACTTCTGACAAGCTAAGATTATAACACTTGGCGTTTTTTTTAATTGCACTGCTGCAAACAAACTCCTTTTCAAAACCATTCTTTTTTTTTATTATTTTTTTTATTTCTTTAGGCTTTGTACATGACTGTGTCTTTCTTTGCTGTTTTACTGATTTAAGGTTTGAATCATTTGGTTTAATTCTAAGCTGTAATTTACCAGCAGTAGCCTCGCTGTCCTCAATTTTCGTAATTTCCATCACACACTGGTAAAACTTAAGGCATCCAAAAATATATTGACTCACAGTCTAGGTATTTGGTAAATGATCTGCATCTTTCCTTTCAGTTTTTCATTGCCTAGGTATGTGTGACCATTCTTCACATAGCTGTCATTATGCAACAATAAAACCTTCTTTAAAACATACAAATGAAAAGCCAAATGAGAATGATCAGACGAACAAAGTGGTTAGGAGGAAAAGTGTCTATGTGAAATTTTCCTCTATAAAATTTGCATTTGTTTTAATGACCCCACTTTATTATGTTTATGAACACGTTGTCCCTTCTCTTGAAGCAGAAGTATGTAGTGTAGTGGCAGTGTGTGCCCCCTTAACCCCTATTCTTAGCAAAATGAACTTTGCAGGTCTTTCACACTGTTTTGTTTGTTCAGCTTGCTCATCTATGTACACTTCAGTATTCATGCCAAAATTAAAGACTGAGTGTCTTTGAAGGAGAAGAGTTGTTTGGATACACAGACTGTATCTTAGTAAATCACCGAGTTATAAGGTAAAGTAAAATAGTTGTGCTGCTGCACATGGTATTAAGCATGGGTATTGTCTAATTTACTGCTGTGTCATAGAATTGTAGTTCCGTAAGAAAATACAATAAAACAGCGGAAGGAGTTTGATTATTCTGATAGAAGTAGTGGAGACATAAAACCTACTAATGAAGTAGTTACAATGCAAATTCTGAATATTTTACCCAGGTGTTCCGTTTGGACTAATAATCACATGCTTGCAGGCATTTTAATGAGTTGCTTATGTTGGTCTTACTTAAACAGATGGGACAGTCCTTATTCATTAGACTTTTAAATTGATAATACCTCCTTGATGTTCTCCTAATACTGCTAATTAATGCTGATCAAACTGAACACTAAAATTTAGCTAAAACCCAATTTACAATTGTTTACTTTAACCAATTCCAATAGATGTGTCCACAGGTGACATTTATCCTAGGTAGCTTGAGTTACTTTTGATGGGAGTTTTTTCCACGTTGGTTCTTTTAGTCAATGGAGACACAAAGGCATCTTCAGAAGTGATTTATCCTATTCCAAAACCAGTTTTGAAGAAAAAAAGTGTGATGAGTCATGTGCTGAAGATGCCTATCTTCCTCTGCTGACTGTTGAGAAGCCCTAGACCTGGAGTAGACTGGTAAAGATAGAATAAAGGGTACCTGATTCATTGAGCGATCTAATCCCACTCACTAGTGGAAAGAGAGATGCACATCTAGACAGCACTTACCATACTTATTTCAGATATTATCTTAGAAGATCCTTTTAATTTTCTCTATTTACTTTGGAGGCAATCTAGCTGACTATTGTAAAATAGATGCCTAACTTCTAGATGGTTAAATTAGTTGAGATGAATCACACCTTCAGTTGTATTCTGAAATCATTAAATGAGGCATAGTTAAGAATGGAAGTAGAATTTGGCTCTCCCTGCTCATTAGCATAGGCCTGTGCTTTTAATCTGCAAGATTATTAGGAGACTGTTTTTCTTCGTAAACCTGCAAGGAACTACGGTTATTACAGAGGCAACCAGATCAAGATGTATGTTATTCTCTTCCCACAGGTATGTTATATCTCTCCTCACATGAGGAGCAGGGTTTTGATTTTCAGTGATTTAAATATAGTGGTAGGTTAATCCACAGAACTTCAGGTTCTAACCACAAAGATTTCCTTGTGTAAATCTGAACTGATGTGCATCAGTATACGATAGTATGGGCTCACACAGCCAAGAACAGCTCGTGTCCTGGTGACCAGTCCTGGAATGTGATGAGACAAATGGCAGAATGGCAATTATCTGAGGTAGAATTACGCTGTCTCTCTGCACAAACAGTCTTCTGGAATGACACTTCTATTAGCTGTAAAGATAGATTCAGGCTGTCTACAGGCTTAGGTTGCCACTTCCCAATATGGTCATTCCTGACTTGCCTGAGATGGAAAAAGTAGTATGAACTCATGGGCTGGAGAGAGAGCCCCACATCTGTAATATGCAAATCATCCTTGAATTAATAAATGTTTCATATTGCCAAAAGTGGTTTTCAAAGAAGAGTTCAGCTGGCAAAATTTCCCAATAGCTAGCAGATTATAAGCTTGTTAATTCTGAATAATTTATACTTGGCCTTTTTTCTGGATATCAGATAACATTCTCGGTATAGTCATACAGCGTAACGTGGTCAAAATCAGTAAGATCAGTCTCCACTTGTGACGTCCATTTCTCTTTTGTGTTGTAATGCTGCACATGGGTAGTCCCACTGAATGCCGTTATTTAATGTCCTATGGCAAGTCTTGGTGAAGTGATCATAAATGGCAAAAGCTCAGAAATGAACATTTAATTCATTGGGCAATAGAGGATTGCTGGAAAAAGCTCAGGTAATCTCAAGTATCAATACGGTACCAGTTACAGCTACAGTGACTGATATTTCTCAAATACTACTATGGAAATTGGTAAGTCCTCTACAGCTTTTACAGCTCTTGATTTCTGTTTAAGCTAACAATAATCTGCTCTTAATGGAAACTATGGACCACTGCTTACTGCCTTTCATTCAGTGTGCATGACAGATGGAGGGCCAAGAAAACCTTTCAGTTGCTAAGCAGACTTTAAAGTCTTTCAAGTGTGAGGTCGTGCATCAGTGAAGCATTCAGCGCTTACAGTGGGCTACACTTCCAAATAAATTGATATGATAATAAAAAAAGGTTGTTAGGCAGTTTGGTTCTTCTAGTTTGAGACTAGAAACCTTGTAAAAATGTAGGTGACTTTCTAATGGAAAGCTAGCTGATGAATGAATGTTTCCTCATGTAGATGAAATGTTTAATATTTATAAAACATGATGGAGATATAAAGGAATAATTAAATGTTAAATATTATCAGAATTACTTTGTTCACTCATTAAGAAAGTGCAGTGAATTTGGAAAGAGTTGGTGCAAGTATGTCTTTATTTGTGCAAATATGGAAGGGAAAGTGTTACTGGCTAATTTATGTATTTATAAAGGACAGATTAAAAAACCCAAGCACTCCTAATGGCAAATAAAAATTAAAAGTCCAGTCTTTCTAAGAGTAGTTATTTTTATTTATAATTTTAGGATATATCAATTATAGAAAGTGAAAACCTTAGTGACATGTGTGACTTTTATGACTGTATTCTTCATTTAAACTGTGCTCCCGATAAATATCTTAATGTAAAACATAGCACTAGCATATTTTAAATTTTGAAATATGGTTACAGTGAAGCTTTGTTTCCCTGGAAAGTTTTGAACAAATGTCTCATCTGCTAGATCACTGAAGAACCAGATGGAATGGCTTGTAGGCCTTCTGACTTTGCCTGTTTGATTTTTGTTACTTGACTACACTGTCTTTATCTAGAAAAAGAGAAAGAAATATTTTTTCAAGACTTTTTCTTGATTTGTTTTGTTTTCAGAAAGAATTTGTGAGACTTGTTCGTTTCTTTATAACAGTGATATGCAAAGGTGTTTTCTCTGCAGTACTTTAATACTAGATTTAGCTTCTACATAGAAATTCTTAAGTTTCTAGACAATTTTTTTTTTTTTTATTCATTCACCACAGTTTTAGACATGTACCTTACCCTCAAAAAATCTCCAAAAGAAAAATCTTTGTTGCAGCAAACAATAGGGTACCTTGTAAGGGATGAGAAGGGCCAGACAGCAGAGACCATTTGTGATGTCTGCTTTTATCTGTTAGCTAGAATTGTCTGAACCTCTTCAAGTTTCCTGAAAAGGGAGAAGTCTTCAGAATAGAGGCTGATCCAGGACTGACAACAGATCTTTACTGAGTACACTGTGATTCAAGGAAACCACGTGTGTCTACGATTCGTGCCAGAATTACCCTGTCCTTCTGTGTAATCCCTAAGTCCTCCTTTTCCTGAGGAAGCTACATTGCTTTCAGGGTCAGAGAATCCCTCAAAATAGCAGGAAAAGAGATGTCCTTTCATCTAGACATTGTTTACAAACCTTATGCATTAATTTAGAAATCTATTTCTCAATAAAAAATACTTTATGATTTCTTCAAGTTCTTTGTTGATTTTTTAAAAAATGCTAAAATAATTTTATACACAATATTTAATCTATATTATTTGCCGATAAATATTAAATATTATATATAGATATATAAATTATATTATACATTATATATGAATATAGTAATATTCAGTTTGACGTGCGTAATAAAATCTTGGAATGGGATTTGCAGTGTTGCAAGATTAATTACAATATAGAGCTATTTTGGATAAGAACACGATATAGTTTTACAGTATGCTGATATTAATTGGTGTTTTTGAATGAATTCTCAAAGAAAAATGTTTTCTAAAAAAAAGACAAAAAAATGTCAAAAGTGGTGACAAAGTCTGACTAATGTTATGGGTTTCATTTGTGTTTAGTTACGGTCATCCAAAATTTTGCCTTTCCCAGCTAAAATAAACAGCTTCTCTATACTGCTATTTTATGCTTGACTTACATGATGTATTTTTATTTAAGAAACTCATCTTCCTGCCTTCTTGGAAAAATAATATTCTTGCAGCTTACTATGCTACATATTAACAACCCAAGCATAGTCTGTGTATGCAATGGCTCTTTACCACTGATTTCAAAACTGAATCAAAGTTCTTTAGTAATTTGATAATCAGAGAGTACATGCAATATTCCAGGAGTTTATGGAATTGTAAAATTTTTTCTTTTCATACATGTACTTCAAAATCACAATGTCTCTATGTTACTGGTTGCTTTCCGTTTAAAAAAAGAAAATTGAAACTGGATTGTAAAATTATTTGCAGTAATTCAACCCAAGCAAAAAACCCAATAAATTACTAACAAATATTTTAAAAAAAATTCTGTGGTTGGACAGAAATAGGCAACTATCAAGTCTTTGCTTGGTAGTGTGCATTAGGAAAGGAGGACCAGAATCATGGATGGACACAGGGAACAACAGGAGATTTCAGCATCTTTTTGATGAAAATTTTATATTGGTCTTCTCCTCAGATTATATATCCTATCTGCAATGACAACAACAAAAAATAATTAAAGATACAGAAAAATAAACAGTGCAATACTTGTATAAGAACAGCTGTTTGTGTATCTTGCAACAGCAGGAAACTATTACTGTGGGTATTTCATGCCTTCTCCTACCTCTTATCTTTCTGATGCATCTCACCAGGCTACATATTCCAATGAAATTAGTACTAAAGTGGCAATCTCCAAAGTATGCATTTTAGTTTCATATGAGTGCAGACTCTGAAATACTTTTGCGTGTTTACTTTGTGATTTCTTTATTTAACTTACACAAGTTGGTTAAGCACACATTTTTGTAGTCTTCCAAAGCATAGCAAAAAAAAAAAAAAAAAAAAGCAGAATAAATACACATAGAGTAAAAAGATATCAGAAGAATAAATAAAATCACCAACCCACCTTTCCTTATGGAGCCCTTGAATCAGCTCTTTCCAGTTTCTAAAGGTCCTGACCCTCGTATTTCAAAGACTTTCTTAACAGCCTGCCTATTCAAAAGCCAATAAATCATGATATCAGTTAGTACGACTAACAGCGCTCCATTTGCCACAACGTAGTAAGAGTCTGCTCCATTGGTCACTGAAGTCAATGGTACCTTCTTCCACTCTTCAGAGACTGACCTGGCATTTGCCTGCACAATACCTAGTCACCGACCAAAGCTAGTAATTTAGAAAAAACACAATTCAAGTGTGATGATGGTTCCTCACTAATTAGTTATCAATAGATGTGCAAGTTCTAGTGCTGCTAAATCTAATGTACTGTGGAAAGGCTTTTCTTAAGAACTGAAAACAATTAATTTGGTGTGATGCCTTAGAGCCTTTTTGTGGAAGATGTTATCTTGCTCAGTAGAAAATTAGATCAAAATTGAACTAATAAATGAATGTTTTTCATAGCTTTGTGTGGCTACAGAACACCATTTGTAAACATCAGAATAAATGTATCTCCTCATAGCTTTTCATACATGCTACTAACCCGTATGAAGATCAAAGCCATAAGAGTTTTTATGGGTTTCCACATATTTTATTGCCCTTGTGGTAATGAGAGAAGAGTTTGCAGCTCTTTGCCTTTCTGTATAGATTTTTGTACTTGCATGAACAACAGAAAATATTTTCAGAAGTGTTTCATAGCATGTGTATGTGCATTTGGATTTAGTGGAACCAAATCCCGTGTAACTTAATCCTCAGTGCTTGTTCTTACCATCTCTACTCATAGGATACACTCTCCATCCTCTGATCATCCCATTTGTTCTCTTGTTTCCTTTTGTAGTCAAAATGTCTTTTTCTTAAAGGAGGATGACAGAACTGTGTGCACAATTGCAGCTCAGGCACGTTTCTTTCTGCTCTGGAAATATTTTCCCAGGTAAACACTAGGATTGATTTGTCTTTTCCACTTTGCATCACACTAACAGTCTTACTCATTCTCCTGTTGAATAGTGCACTATGTCTTTAGGTCTTTAGCAATTAGTGATTTCTTAGCTTATAGAATAAATTACTTTTATTTTTTGCTGTTGAGTTTATCCCATTTCTATTATTCTGGTCCCAGATGTCAACCATTCTTCCTGTACCCAACCACCTCTGCATTTATGATGGCTCATAACCTTGTGTCAGACTTTGTCTGCCAACATCACAGATGAAACACTGCACTTAAATAGTACTTAAGGATCTCCTTTAGGAACCTCCCTTGCACTGTCCTCTCTCCCCACCTTTTGAATACTACCATTTTTAGTTCTTCGTCTAGTTTAGAAAATTCATTGTTAAATGTGTAATTGCAGCAAATACTTTACTGAAAACTGAAGTATTAAATCTCAACCTACAGATATACAGTCTACTCCATTTGTCTAGAAAATTAAATACACAATTTTCCATCTGAACTACTAAGAAAGTGTACTTGTATCCAATGCTATACTGAAATCTAAAGAGATGTGGTCTACTTTATTTGCCTAGAAAATAATTTCAAATAAAGGTTCTGTATTAAGTCTGGCATATTCTACCTTTAGTGAGTACATATTTAAGTTTATTCTATCTTCTGTTTTCATCACATGTATTTAGACAATCTTTCTTTCAGAATTTAGAGCTTTGGTTATGGTTGAGACTACATACAATTTTTGTCAACAAAACACAGACACTATATGATCTAGTCCTATAAATATGTTTACCTATCACAACAGTTTTAGAATCACTTGGTTTTATTCTGTGGCTTTAAATAACTCCTGTCTATGGATAGTCTCTTTCCTCAAATTCTGAAACTGTTGGAAACTTTTTCAATGATTAATTTAAAACTATGAAAAAGCCTTGCAATGAAGCATTGTGCACTGAAGGAAGAGAGAAGCAAGTACACTTTTTCATCTGTAATTTCTATGAATCAGAGCAGCTTACAAAGTAAGGAAAGTATTTAAACTGATTAAATAGGTTCTGGAAGGAAAATTTTTAGAGTTTAAATTCAAGTTCTTAAATTTTCATTGCCTTTTGTATTTGAACTTTAATTTATATATTCAACTGGATGGATGGATGGACCCAAAGAGTTGTGGTGAATGGAGTTAATTCCAGCTAGCGGCCAGTCACAAGCAGTGTTCCCCAGGGCTCAGTATTGGGCCCAGTTCTGTATAATATCTTTATCAATGATCTGGACAAGGGGATCAAGTGCACCCTCAGTCAGTTTGCAGACGACACCAAGTTGTGCGGGAGTGTTGATTTGCTCAAGGATAGGAAGGCTCTGCAGAGGGATCTGGACAGGCTGGATCGATGGGCTGAGGCCAGCTGTATGGGGTTCAGCAAGGCCAAGTGCTGGGTCCTGCACTTGGGTCACAACAACCCCATGCAATGCTACACACTTGGGGAAGAGTGGCTGGAAAGTTGCCTGGCAGAGAAGGACCTGGGGGGTATTGGTCAACAGATGGCTGAATATGAGCCAGCAGTGTGCCCAGGTGGCCAAGGCGGCCAACAGCATCCTGGCTTGTATCAGGAATAGTGTGGCCATCAGGAGTAGGGAAGTGATCATGCCCCTGTACTCAGCTCTGGTGAGGCTACATCTCAAGTACTGTGTTCAGTTTTGGGCCCCTCACTACAAGGAAGACATTGAGGTGCTGGAACGCATCCAAAGAAGGACCATGAAGCTGGTAAAGGGTCTGGAGAACAAATCGTATGAAGACCAGCTGAGGGAACTGGGGTTGTTCAGCCTGGAGAAAAGGAGGCTGAGGGGAGACCTTATCGCTCTCTACAACTTCCTGAAAGGAGGTTGTAGCCAGATGGGTGTCGGTCTCTTCTCCCAAGTCACAAGAAATGCAACCAGAGGAAACAGCCTCAAGTTGTGCCAGGGGAGATTTAGATTGGATATTAGGAAAAAATGCTTCACCAAAAGGGTTGTGAAGCACTGGAACAGGCTGCCCAGGGAAGTGGTTGAGTCACCATCCCTGGAGGTACCTAAAAGAGGTGTAGATGTGGTGCTTAGAGACATGGTTAGTGATGGACTTGGCAGTGTTAGGTTAACGGTTGGACTTGATCTTAAAAGTCTTTTCCAACTTAAACTATTCTATGATTCTAACCAAAGCTTAAGCTTTTCATTCTGCATCCGAGCAGAAGAAAAATTTTCTTATACTCATAAATCAACTGATGATTGAATGACTAAGATGTGCATTTCTAATGTAATCACCAGCAACATTTTAAAGTAAACTATATCTACAACTTCTTGTGATTAATGATAAGGTATTCCTGATAAAAGGTGTTATGACACATAACAGTAAAACACTTTGAAACAGTCATAAGACAAATGAAATGATTCCTCAGGTCTGAATGGATAACTCATAGAGTATTCATTCTCTGGAAATACCCTGTATGTGCAAACAAGTCCACACCACCAAACTTAAAAAAAATAATTTGCAATTTGATTCTCTGTATCTTATGATCTGCTGTCTCTGATAGTGAAACTGTGGAGCTAAATTTTCTTTTACAAAGACCCTCAAACCTTTGAAAGGAGAGACTGGGTCACCAGACATCTTTACACAAAGGCCACTCAACTGACAAAGACCTGAATGCAGCACTAAAGCAGCACTTATACCCATCTGGAAGTGAAGACCTCCCATTTGTGGCAGCCTGGCATAGTGGGATCTTATGGACCATTTTCTAATGCTTCAGAAATAACAATAATAAAGGCCAGATTTCCCACAGAGTACCAGAAGTTCCCTTTCAGACACCTAAGGTAGTGGCCAGATTTCCCAACTGCTCAGCATCCAGCAGTTTCTAGGGAGAGTGGCAAGAGCTACCTGTTGAAAATCTGGCACCATCTGCTCCAGAGTTGCACTTTTTCCATTTTATCCAGGCTGGAATATCATACACACAGAGTAATGATTACAACAGTATGGATATCAGGCATAAGTCAGGTGATGGGCAGGGTATTTCATAGCTGCTTTTAAGTAATCAGCATTCAAAACCTGACACACTCCTGGATCATTACTGTCTAAGACTTTGCTAAAGAAAGTCCAAGGACTCTGGGTAGTGACGAAGTCATTTCCTACATGGAAAATTCTATGGGCAAACCCATCAGTTCAGCGTGCTCTTGGCATCCTGTGTGCTGTCACAGGCTTTTTGTGTAAGGTGTGAAAGCGAGGGAGACCCAAGTGATTAGCAATGTCCCCAAGGTACCATTTTCTACAGTACAAGTATTAGCCCCCCCCAAACTAAGCCATACTCCAATGTAGTCAATTAGCACTTAAATGTCTCCAAGAGCTTCAGCTAAAACAAGCATTTGGGTCTCTTTCCCACTTCACACAATCCTTCAAAATGTAGCATAGTCACTCCATCTCCCCAAAGTAATAACTGTATTTCATTAGTAAGCAATATCCAAACTCTAGAGAGCAATATAATGCTACGCTGAATATAGGTCACTATTAATCATTAGTGGCCTATGGATCTAAAAATGGTTCAAGCATCACATACCATCAGGTTGAGTTTACATGGAAAACAATGAGACTAGATATTCATTCCAATTTGTTAAATGTGTGTTGGGTTGTAGAAATGTACAGAATATAACTTTTTATTTTTGATCTCCACAGGGGAACATAAACTAGTGATGACTTTTTTTCCCAGTGCTCAAGTCGTTAGATCCTAAATTTCCAGCTGCTCATACTGACACCTTTTCAGGGACTCTGTGTGAATAATTTAATCATTTCTTTCAGCAGAAAAACTGACTCCATAAGAGTGCAGTGGCCCAGAGGACCAGGAACAGCTGTTAAAATGCAATCACTGTTGAGCTCATATAAATTGTTGTAAAAGTTCTTTCACTGTTTCTGTATTTAAGCTTGCTTAAGTATATCCAGTGAATGCATCCAACCTCTCCTCTAGATGCTTGGTCCTACTAGGGTTATGAAAGAAGGACTCTCTGTAGCAGTCTTTGTGTTGGTCTTTTATCCTTGGTAATGTTCCAACTGCTCTGAAAATAGCAATTATTAATTCACTGTGAAAAAAGCACCACTTCTGTCCTGATATTCTGATTCATTTTCTTCCAATTTCTAACCTGCTGTTTCTGGCAAAAGCCTTTTTGATAAAGTGAAGGCTGAATACTTTTGAGGCAGACTTTGACAAAATTAGGTGCCATATGTGAAAAGTTTCAGTTGGTGTTTATTTAAGCTAGGGGGTAGACCACAATGACTCCATTTGCTAGCTCAGGTTTAGATCCACAAAAGAATATTTAGCTGCTTGACTCCTCTCTAGGGACTATTTGCCCCTGGGTGTTCAGCACCTTGTACGTCTGTGGACTTGAACCTTTTCTCCTAACTTGATAGGATGAGGTGAATCTCCACAGAGCAGGCCAGTGCCCACGAGAGCACCTCACTCATCTGAAATCACAAAAGAGGGCTGGCCTGTGCTTAAGAGGTTCCTGACAAATGCAGGCTATTACCCAAAGCTGAAAGTTTGTTCTCCTCATCAGGCTCTCCAAGCCTGTAGAAACTGCAGTCACAGTCTGACCATATGGTTTTGTTGCAAAGCTGTAAGTTACCCTGTGAATTTATAGGTAGTCAGCTACTTAAGGAAAAAGGTCTTCTGTGTGAAGACTTACTCTAGGTTCAATTTGAAGTAGCTTGTGCTTCCCTTGCTGTGGAGGTGAGCTACCTGGAATTGCATGGTATTTACGTGAGGCTAAGAAACACAGCTGGATGGGTGCTGGAAAGCTGCTGATGCACAGTGACCGGTTCATATAATCAGAAGTGCAATTGTCATCTATTCATTTGGAGTTTGATCAAAATCAACCTAAAATGACTTTCACAGAAACTAATGGGCTGCCTTCAAGTAGTATTGAGATGATAATAAAGAAGATCCATTTCCTAGGCACCAGCTTGGGAAATCCTAATTCCAGCACTCTGTAACCCCCACAGTGATCTCAGGCAGTGCTTTTCTCAGACCCTCAAATATATTTACACATCTCTGATTTCAGATGAGAATCTAAATGGCTTTGAACAACCTGACCAGAATGCCTCTGTGCCCTGTGCCAACTCTGTGGAATGAGTTATTAGTAAAATCTTACACTACAGCAGTGCCATGGGACTAATAAGATCCTATGTTAATAAGGGCACTATGAATAGCTAAGACAGATAACAAAGACAGATAATTACTGAAATGAGGAGTATCTAAAGGGAAAGTTTCCTTGGCATTTGAACCTCTTTCAAGGTTCAAGTGATTGTGTTATTTGAATTCTACCTCAATCCCACTCAATATAGTGGGTTATGTGTCTCTACCTGTGTGTAATATCCTTTGGTATATCATGGGGTTTTTTGTTTGCTTGCAGGTAAAGGCAAACTTTTGTATTTGTATCCTGAGGTTTACTGATATCCCCAGTGAGGCATAGGCAATTCCTGTATACAAGTTAGTTCAAAAACAATTGCATATCAGTCCTTCTGACACCTGTGGGGATTGAGTTACCAGATCAAAGCTCAGAACTGATTTTGTTCTTTGTGGTTGCTTCACTCAGTCAGAAATAATTTGTAAAAGACCTTTAGGGCACCTTCAGCTGAGCGTAACTGCATTGATTGGAGAGATATGCATACTTCTGTGAGCATACTTGTGCAGATTTCGAAGTGTAAGGTATTCAGACCAGTGTTTTCCTGGAGGAATACCAGTGAACTACGTGGGTGTGCACATTCCTGTATACCTGGAGAGACATCTATGGGCTGTGAGTATAGTTAAAACAGAAAAACTATCAATATTCTAAGTGGAAAATGAAAGAGAAATGTGTTGGAAATCTAGCATCAAGCCTATTAGAGCTGTATTTAGCCAGTAACAAGGAGGGAGGGGATAGGACAAGACAGGACAGGACAGGGTGTTTCCTTTCTTCTCTATTGATCCTGATCATTGCTGGCATAAACAGTGAACATTCTCAGAAGAGAAAGAAAAGAGTTGGTAACACTGTGTGTGACGGCCTGCCTTTTTCAATAGCAGTTGGAAATCCATGGTCAGGTGAAGAGATTTCAGGAGTACCTCATTTGATAAAGTGTTGCAGTACACCTAGAAGAGCTGGCGAGGAAAAACCAGACTGTCAGACACCACTCTTCATCCAGCAATGCGCACTGTTGCCATTGACAAAAGGGAGCTATTATATCAATTTTGTTAAAGGAGGGAAGTCTTCTGCAAATCTCATCAGTCTCCGAGTTTTGGGGGGTGAGAGAGAGAGGAGAGAAATACATTTTAAGGGATGGAGAATCAATTTGTTATTGTGTAGCTATTTTTCACTTATGAAAGGTATGCTTTATAATGATAGCTATGTACCCAGAGCTTGGGGTGTGTGATTAACAGACTCTAAAAACTGAAGGAATTAATTATACCTGCCCCTTTTCCAATAGAAATAGTGTCCAACAAGATAAAGTGATGGTTGTGATATAAAAGCATTGCAAAAAACTTTGAGAGTTGGAGCACAGGAAAACTGAAAGAGGAGTCTGAGTAGTAGAAAACTTTATATTTTTCGCAGGACTTCCTCAAATATGAGAATGCTCAAATTACTAGGCCAGCACATTTGATGTACATGATGTTCATTTTAGAAAATTCTGATTTCATTAGCAAATGGAAGTTTAACTAAAACAAAGCATTCAGATCAGTAGGCAATGATGGCTAGAAATAACATCCTAAATATTTTAATCCTGACATTCCAGAGATGTTTACCTTCGTGAAGATAAGCAGAACATATACAAAACCCAAATGAACAACAATCTGCGTTCCGTCATTAAAATGAACTTTGCAGATGACTTGCTCTTGGACTCTAAAACCAATTCTTTTTTTAGAGCACAGTCTGTAGAACCAGAAAATAAAGACAAAACCAGCCTGTTTGCAACTTCTCAGAGACCAAATACCACACAGAAAGTAAAGTTTTGTGGTTTTGTATTTATTTTTAAGTAAGTGCTTAGTTTTGTTATTAGAACACCACTCTTTTGTTCTCCTTCTCAAGTATTCTATATCAGCTCTGTGGTTTAGTGTGATACTTAAAATGTCTGAAACTTCATTACAGTTGCAGAGAATTCATGCCAAAAGCCTTTTTGCTTTGGAGTGTATACCATGTCTGCTATATGTGTCTCTCATACCACTGCTGCATGACAAAGGAAAGCAAGACACTTTTGAAGCATCTGCATATCATTCTCAGATGCTATTCTCATCCATCTTATCCACCGCTGTAAGTTTTGCACATCTGGGCTGTCACACACCAGAGCTAGCTAACCTGATTTCCCCTAGCATTAAGGCCCTTTTATCAAGTTTGTTGGGAATAGAGCCTAACATGGCTATAAAATATTATCAATAACTGTTTCAAGGTCCCTAGACCTTGGGAAAGTAAAGTCCAGAGGACCTAAGTCTGGTCAATGTTAATCTGAATGTTTTAACATGTCGGGAAAATTCAAAGTCAACAAGAGCAATGTGTGAATGAATAAAAATGAGGATCATCAGAGTCCCATAGCTCCAGCCATCTTCTAGTTGAGGTATAAGAATGAATCCCTCACTCGTGATCATTAGGCAAGCATCTACACTGTGATGGACAGCAGCTCTCAGGGTGGCCAAAATCGTTGTTCATGTACAGTACTGCCTTGCTAGAGTATCATCGGGGCTGACTCAGTTGTAACCCTGAAGATTTTCCCCAGGGAAATGGAAGGTCCACCAAGCGCACATGCTCCCGAGAGCTCCCCATGCAGTACAGGTGAAGCTCAGCACTCCCTGCAGCCTCCAGCTATGCCTTCTGGCTGGGGCAAGAGAAGGCAGCAGGGAACAAACACTCTGAGACCTTCTTAAAATGACTCCTGTGTCACCCGTTTCAAGCAGCCAGCATCTGTAGGGAACATGAATTCAGGTTGAGTTCAAGCAACCAACATCTTGCGAGTCTTGTTGATGCTTTCAGGTACAAACTGTTTTGCTCTTTGATTTAACATTTAAAGAATTAGCATCAAAACCTGCATTTTACCAAGCAGAAGAAGTTAATTTAGACCAAATCCAGAACACTGCTTCCTCATCTGGCCAAAAGCAAGGAGAGACATCAACAGAGCTTCAGCAGTCTTCTGTGTTGCACTTCTGCACAAAGCAGCAGAAAAAAGTGAGACTTGGCATGAAAATATGGCAAAATTTAATAATATAGTGTCTTTTAAGAGTGTTCTAAAGAGTATGATAATGATTGTCTTTATTTTTTTGTCTTTTTTTAAATTCTTTGTTTTTTAACTGACCACTCTAGGACTGAGAGTATAAATTCTGGCTTTAGTTTGTCAGTGGCAAAAGACTACAACATATAAAAATTGTGGAATTCAAACCAGCCTGTCCTCAGGGACAGGTCTGTCTGCTCCCTTGCTTGGGCACACAGTGTGCATACCAGCAGGCTGTGTTCCTCAGTGGCTTTGGAGTAATCCTTTCACTAAAATAACATAATAATGCTTTAGGTATTAATGGGTCACTTTAGCCAACTTCAGTAAATGAAAGAATGGAACTTGTTACGTTCCAAAATAAAACTGAAATTCTTTGAAGTGCTGGCAATACTGAAAATAAGTGAAGTTCATAGCAAGTATATATCCAAAACCCATACAAATATATATCCAAAACCCAGACTCTGAGACACGCTCAATTGCATTTTCGGGTAACGATGTTATCACACTGTTTTTTGCTTGAAGGATCTGTGTACTGCCTGGTTGTCTCTTCTGTGATCCATTCACAGGCCTGTATCCAACATCAGGACATCCATGAAAGTGCCCAAAGAGACTCAGTCACATTTCCAGCTCTTGTGTTTGTGCCTTTGACCTTCCTTATTACTTGCTGTAGCCTTTCTCCATTTGTATTTGTGTGTGCATGTGCACAAAATTCTTAAGCAGTCTGGGGGATAACTAGCAAGTGCTGTGATGTGGAGGTTTCATTGGTAAGGGCCAGTTGTCATGACTGTGCCAAATGAGCACGTGGCAGCTGGTGACAGCCTCGCATTAGCTAACCCTAAGTGTTCATCTTTTGTTGTGATTTGCACCTGCTGAGATGATTTCCAGTGGAAACATAGACCATGCATAGAGAATTTCAGCCTCCCAAAATAGACTCACTTTTTTTACTTCTTTGCAGACTCTCAGGAATAGTCCACAACTGCAAACTGATAACCATGGGGCTACATATAGCAAAACTGTAAAAAAAAAAAAAATCCTTGAAGGAATATTGTATCCATCATAAACGGATATGAGAGTGACAAGGTTTGTAGAGAAGGGTAATATATTTTACAAAAATCCATTCATACTGTCAAGAAAACAGAAACACTAAGAGTGCACAGGCCTCACTTCTGGTCCACAACAGAAGGAACAGATTTGAAATCAAGTGCAAGATGGGAATAATTGCTCTGAGTTTAATTTAATTATGGCAGTAATCAACTAGAAAAGTCTGGGTATTATTTGTGGGCAGAATGAGATAGTAATTATAAGGAATTACCAAAGTTGCTAGCTCTTGAGGGATGGACACAAAGAAAAGTTAATGCCTGTGGAAATCTGAGAGTTTATATTGTATATCAGTCTTCATGTTTTCAGAGTTTCCTTGAAAAATTTTCTGCAAATTTGATCTAGGACTTTTTCCTCTGGATAGTAGGATAGAAAATCACATGTGTTTCGTTCACTGAGTTAAATGCAAAGTGCTTTAAGGATATAGTTAAGTTCTACCTAGAATCTTGTGTGACAATATAAGTAGCTTAGAGCCAAGTTAATAATTTTGATACATTCACTTTTCTTTAATTTGTTTATTTATTTTGCATTATGACATAAAATTTACACATTCTCACCCTGTATTTGAATCAGATTTCTGATGCCTTCAGGTCTGAGTTATCAATTAAGATCCATTCTTAAACAAAGCATTATTAAACCAGATCATAGTAAAGTGAGCTTTAGAACAAGATTAACTTGCTATGATTTATGCACCTTCTGCTGCAAGTTACATTTTTTTTTTTTCAGATTACCATGCAAAAGTTTTCTCTTACTCTTTTTTTTCTGTGTAAACTAAAACTTCACTTCTGCTTTTCAAGATTCTCACCATGGGACCATTTTGTACTGTAATTTGGCAGAAGTGCTTTCTGAGTAGGAGGTTTGGACTCGTTTTCAGGATAACTGAGGTATTCTTTTTCTTTACTTTTGTTAAATTTTGGTATTTTGCTAACCCTTTTGATGAAAACATAGGGACCTGCAAGAATAACTTTTCTCATGGAAATGGAAAAATTTCTGTTCTCTGCCATACATGGGAGTGGGGTGAAAATTATTCTCTTTGAAAAAGAAAAAGTGAACAAATGAATTTATAGAACTGTCCAGAATTCATATCCCTGAACAGGAGCTAGTTGTCCTTTTGTACAGTTCTTCTCAGATACTTCTTATTTTTCTAAGCTGTGTTCAGTCATTTCTAGAAGATAATAAAACCCCCTAGTCATTAAGAAATTTACTATATGATACCCATGAGTTAAAAACTAAATTGTGGATAGAGTACAGCAGTTCTGATATAATTTAATGATTATTTCTTATGCATATACTAACAAATTTCTCAAAAACAAGGAAGTAAATTCATAAAAGTACGTTCATGTAGATAGGTATATCTACTCATTGAATGTTCTTCTCCTTGTTAAATCAGAGGTTAGGTTCTTGGCTTCCATTGCTTGCCAATGATCTGCTAATGTGTCCTTAGAGAGCTCTTGTCTTTCAGTTGGCTCACCGGAAAAATGCCTGTTGAGGAAGCAAAAGTGAGGAAAAGCGTTTTCTAAATTGTATTGAAATCCTCCTATGAAAAGTTAAGTATATGAAAGATAAGTCTGTGGAAAAATAACTGCATTTAAAAAACCCCCCGAAACCAAAGATTTACTTGTGTAGGATATGTAATTTTATTTTCAGTGTTTATATATCGCTGTATGTACCTCTAAGCTGCTGTGGCCAGTGCCTTAAATCAGTGGGGTTGCCACCTAACTGGCAAGAGAGAGGTGGCAACCTCAATAAAATTTCCTCTCTTTCACATCCCAACTCTCAGAATTTTTCATTTGGAGAACTTCCAAGAGCTGCAGCTCACCATTTGAGAAGGGATCCGTTTCACTTGGACAACAGAATGAAGTGATTACACGTGGTGATGGGGTCAATAATCAGTAAGCTTTGCTGATAGACAAATTCTCTGTCCAAGTATTTGCACTCTGATTAAGGTTGTAGTCCTGAGGTCACATGCAAACTCACTCCTCAAAAGCCCAGCAAACTATAGAACTGGTCTAACACCTTGTGAAGGGAGATTTTAACAACTTGATTTGTCTCAGATACAAGGAGCGGAGACTATTCTCCTTCACTGCCCAAGACTCGTTAGATGAGATTCCAAATTCAGCTGACAAAAACAGACTAACTTTTGAGGTATGGCTCTTGTTTTGAAAATAAGAGCATTAATTTAACTATCATGTTAAATATCATCATCCTTACTTCTGGACTAACAATAAAATATATGAATAGTACCGAGAAGACCTATACCCTGGGCCAGTAGAGCATCAAGACCTTGATCCACAGTTAAAATACCTACCTTAAGCAGCCTTAACTTAAAATAAACCTATTTTCTAATACAATTTCTAGGTTTCCAGTTTACTAAGTTTATTACCAAATTAACTTTGTAATAAAGTGATAGAAAGCTTCTTTAAAATAAATAAATAAATAAAAAATTAGTTGTTCTTTTATTCCTTTTATTCTCACATAAGGAGTCCCTAAAAATGACAAAGTTGATTTTGCTTTGCAAAAAGTACTTTGAGGAGATAAACATTATTATTCCAGAAACTTCTTTTCACTATGGTCCCAATGTAAGCCCACAAGGAGTCTATGGATATTATCCACCCACCAAAACAGATATTCAGTTAGGCCTTTAGGGTCTGGATACATATATTAAGAGCTCACTATCGAACTATCGCTTAGTTCTTTGTGATAGGACAGGACTTTGGAACTGGCATTATACTTGCAAAATGAAGCGTATTGAATGGCACACGTGCTGACTGCTAAAACTTACAAAGCATTCCTGTAAAACGGTGCTTCCCATGTATGAGTTTCTAGGAAGGTACTATATGAAATATATACCTGTTAGGCTTTTCAGAACATGTGTCTTTAATCTGTGTATAATATTTAGAGCGATACAAACAGCAGCAACAGGAAACTTGATTCTCGATATACTTCTTCTGACTGTAGGGAACTATATCTAATTTTCAACCTGAAATCAGCAGCAGTAAAACTGCCCCGGAGACGTCTTAATTTCAATGGAGTTTTAAAAAAAGTAATTAAAGTGAGGACATCGGGGTTATTCCAGCATTCCTCTAGAAAGTGTAATGAGATCATTAACTTCCAGACAGAGATCTGAGGCAGTGGCAGAACATTTTATTGACTATATAATGAGAAACAGAAGATTTGAGTTTTCTTTCATTTGCACTGTAGAAATTAGAAATATGCTATCTGGTGTAAAAGAAATAATGGCGGTATAACTTCAAAGAGACTAAAAATAATAATTTCTAATAGACAAGCACATGTTCTGGAAAACAAAAAACTTCTGGTGTTTAATTTAGGCTGAAATACAGGGCAAAACTGTAATTCTGTAAATACTATAATTGTTCAATCTACCTCCAAATACTGTATGTGAGAGAATACATTGAAAATGTTGATAATAATACCGTCATTTTAGACATCATCATTTTCAACACTAAATGCCAAATATGTAAACCTTTTTCTATAATGGAGTGGAGCATTTTGAAACTGTCAGGATGACTGAGTTCTAAAAATGCCTTTGTGCATTTATGCCTGGATTCATCCTTTACTGCCTAAAGAATGTGTTATTGACTATTTTCTAAGTATGATCAGACCTTATTTCAAAGTCTTTGAAATTTGCCTCAGAAGCTGCGTCTTGTGTAGGATACAGCATTGTCATCTGGGAGCACAGTGACTGTCACCTGCTACCTGGGTATCAGTTAGGTTCTTCCTCTTTCATGGCACAAAGAAAGCTTTTTACACTCCTCCCTCCTTTTTTGTTTACTTGTGAGGAGATGTATTACCTGATTTATCATAAGAGAGCCACACTGAAAAATCCTAGTGGTATTAACAGTTGCCAGTCATACGACAGCTTAGTGGAAGATGTCAGCAAATTTTTGTTAACAGCACCACTTCTGTAAAAAAAAAAAGAAATTGACTGATTTACAAGAGCCTACACGCATCCTGTTTCTCACACACCACAATACTTTCAAATATCAGAGTTCTTTATTGAAATTGTGATCAACCATATTAAGATATGATTTCACGTAATTATAAATGGAAATAATATTTATAAAATACCTACCTGACTAAAGGTTATGCTGCTGTATGAAATCCATGTTTTCCCAGGAGGTAAGTGAACTCCTTTGGTTTAATAAACCATTTGTTGGTGTCGTGGTTTAACCCAGAAGGCAGCTAAAACAACCACACAGCAGTTTGCTCACTCCCCGACAGACACTGTGGGATGGGGGAGAGACTCAAAAAGAAAAAAAAAGGTAAAACTTGTGGGTTGAGGTAAAGACAGTTTAATAGGACAGAAAAGGAAGACAATAATAATAGTAATAATAATAATAATGATAAAAGAATATACCAAACAATTGATGCATGGCACTATTGCTTACCAACCGCAGCTGATACTCAGCTAGTTTTCAAGCTGAGCTGCCTCCTGGCCCACCTCCCAGTTATATATGGAGCATGATGTCATATGGTATGGAATATCCCTTTGGCCAGTTGAGGTCAGCTGTCCTGGCTCTGTCCCCTTCTCGTTGGCAGGGCAGTAGGAGAAGCTGATAAGTTCTTGACTGCTTGGCACCAATGAAACATCAGTGTGTTTTCAACATTATTCTCATCCTAAATCCAAACTACAGCACTATACCTGCTGCTAGTAGGAAAATTAACTCCATCCCTGCCAAAACCAGGACAGTTGGCAGATTTATAAAGCGATACTGGTTCTGCAGGTCCTAGTAGTTTTCCACAGAGGAAATAATTTCACTGTTTCAGATTAAAAGTGCTACAGTTCGTAACCAAGATGTTATTTGGTAATGCCAGTCTTATAAAATCTGCTGCATTCTGCTTAAAACTCATCTATCTACCGTACATGTTTTATGTACACCAGAGTGTGACAGCTCTCTCCTGCTCTGTCTTAAGCAGCTGGCCAGCTTGATCTGTGGTCAGGGATCAAGGATGTGTCTGAAGTACAAGGTTCTGCATCTGGGTTGGGACACCCCCCGGTATCAGTAGAGGAATGGATTGAAAGCAGCCCCGGGGAGAAGGACTTGGGGGTGTTGATTGATGAGAAGCTCAACATGAGCCGGCAGTGTGCACTTGCAGCCCACAAAGCCAACCGTGTCCTGGGCTGCATCAAAAGAGGTGTGACCAGCAGGTCGAGGGAGGTGATCCTGCCCCTCTACTCCACTCTTGTGAGACCCCACCTGGAGTACTGCGTCCAGCTCTGGCCGCCCCAGACATGGAGCTGTTGGAGAGAGTCCAGAGGAGGGCCACAAAGCTGATCAGAGGGCTGGAGCATCTCTCCTATGAGGACAGGCTGAGAGAGTTGGGGGTTGTTCAGCCTGAAGAAGAAAAGCCTCCAGGGAGACCTTTCTAGCAGCCTTCAAGTACTTAAAGGGGGCTTATATGAAAGATGGGGACAAACTCTTTAGCAGGGCCTGTTGCAATAGGACAAGAGGTAATGGTTTTAAACTAAAAGAGGGTAGCTTTAGACTAAACATAAGGAATAATTTTTTTACAACATGTAAAAAACACGTCCCTGCTCGTTGCAGGTGGGTTGGACTAGATGACCTGTGAATGTCCCTTCCAATTCAAACTATTCTATGATTCTATGAAATGTGTTTGCTTGATCAATAACAAACTGAGCTGGAACACTGTCTGAATCAGCATTTGATTTTAAACAACTGTTAAAATATTGTTTCAGTGAGCTTAGTATTCTGAAGAAGTATTGGTTGAACTGAAAACTGGTGTTCATACTTAAACATGAAGCAGATTGTGTTCCTGCAATACTGTGCCCTTACAGAGTTCAGCACTGCAGGAACCCCCCCCCCCCCCGCAACATTAGACCACTATGCCTCTCTTCGAGACTGTTGAGTCATTGGCAGCCTGATTTTGTTGAGGAAAGGAAAATTGAAGCCTCTTGATATGGTTTCTAATTTTTCTACTGAAATACAGAGTCAAGTAAAGGGCAAGATTGAAAATTTTCCAGTAAGATAGAATGGCCTAATTAACTATTGCTCCAAAACTAGGACAATGCCAAACAACTGTAGCTCTGAAATACATACTATTTTCAAGCATTGTCTCAGGATTCATGGCAGAAAATTCCTCTGTGACAAGTATGACCAGCCATCACATGTACAAGCACGGTCACTAGGCAGTGAGAAACATCTCCCTGCTCAGTGGAAGCATCAGGACCAGAGGAAGTGAGTCATGACTCACTTTCCAAGGAACGGTATGAAACAAACGGGCAGCAAGTGGGGATGCCAGATGCGGCTTTTAGTTTCAAGGGCCCAGAAAAGTCATCTGGTTCCCACAGTGGTATATTGCTTGCGGTTTTCTTTCCTGATGCGATGACTCTCATCTTTGTCTTCTGATGCTTGCAGAGTATTTCATAGGGCCTAGCAAAGAAACAAATATTTCAAAGAAGCTGGAAAAGTGAAGACATGCTGTAGGTTTGATGTTTCTGGTAGTTATGTTTACTTGTTAAGGACAGCAAAGTTAGCCAAAGATACGCCTAATCATACAGTCACAAAAGAAAATCCTGTCCTCTGGCAAAACTGTGGCATACCAAAGAGTAAACAACCCTCCTGATAGCCTGCTTGCTGCATGGTGTTTTAGCCTGTTAGACCTGTATGAAACGTTGAACTTCAGTACCATAGGCAGTCCTACTTTTCAATATTTTGTTACCTTCCAAATAAGGAAGAAGGAATGAATTTGAGCTTTTTGTGTGTTAAACAAATTGTTCCAAAATATTTAGTTTCAGTCCTGCTGAAATTATTATTTTTTTACCTTGTCATTTTAACTTGTACATTTGTAATTTTTTGAAGCGAAGAAATTGTAAACATGAGATGTCTGATCCTGTAGAAATGAATGTTTTTCTTTGGTCAAAATAATGTATTTTCATAGAATCATAGAATCACAGAATGATTTGAGTTGAAAGGGCGCTCAAAGATCATCTAGTTCCAACCCCCCTGCCATGGGCAGGGACACCCTCCAGGTTGCCCAAAGCCCCATCCAACCTGGCCTTAAACACTTCCAGGGATGGGGCCTCCAGAACCTCTCTGGGTAACCTGTTCCAGTGCCTCACCAACCTCATAGTAAAGAATTTCTTCCTAACATCTAATCTAAATCGACCCTCCTTTAGCTTAAACCCATTACCCCGTGCCCTATCATGACACTCCCTGATAAACAGTCCCTCACCATCTTTCCTGTAGGCCGTCTCTAGGTACCAAAAGGCTGCAATTATGTCTTGCTGGAGCCGCCTTTTCTCCAGGCTGAACAATCCCAACTCTCTCAGCCTGTCCTCATAGGAGAGGTGCTCCAGCCCTCTGATCAGCTTCATGGCCCTCCTCTGGACTCACTCCAACAGCTCCATGTCCTTCCTGTACTGGGGCCCCCAGAGCTGGACGCAGTACTCCAGGTGGGGTCTCACAAGAGCGAGTAGAGGGGCAGGATCACCTTCCTCGACCTGCTGGTCACACCTCTTTTGATGCAGCCCAGGACAGGGGTGGCTTTGTGGGCTGCAAGCGCACACTGCCAGCTCATGTTGAGCTTCTCATCAACCAACACCCCCAAGCCCTTCTCCTCAGGGCTGCTTTCAATCCATTCTCTGCCCAGCCTGTAGTTGTGCTTGGGATGGCACCGACCCACGTGCAGGACCTTGCACTTGGCCTTGTTGAACTTCATGCGGTTCACACAGGCCCACCTCTCCAGCCTGTCAAGGTCCCTCTGGATGGCATCCCTTCCTTCCAGCGTGCTGACTGCACCACACAGCTTGGTGTCGTCGGCAAACTTGCTGCGGGTGCACTCGATCCCACTGTCCATGTCACCGACAAAGATGTTAAACAGTGCCGGTCACAGTACCAACCCCTGAGAATCACTTTCTTGAATCTAGTTATTACAGTAATTTCCTGTAAAATGTGAACAAAATTGATCCAGTTCACAGTATAGTTGGATAGGCTGGCAGTATCACTGTTCAGTGTTACCACTGGCTTGACACCCAGCAAGCAGAGGACTTCCCTGCCTCTGCAGTACACAAGAGAACAAAATTCTGTGTTGGGCTGGCCACTGTCATACTCTGGAGGGAGGCAAGTAGGAGAGCCATGAAGACTCCTTCAGTTGAGCTGTTTGACAAGAGAAGACTTGATAATGGGCAAAGTGGAGCCTGGCATGGAGGATGTGGGGTCTGGGCAGAGATGTGGCCCCCACTGGCACGAGAAAGGGATGAAGTTTCTTGGTTGTGCTGATAGGGCTGATCCTAGAGACTCACTTGAGACTCATGGCTGTCTTAATTTCTAATCAAATACTCAGTGCTTTTGACATAAGCAGTATGTGAATTATCTTAGTAAAGGACTCTATTATTTGAAGTGTGAAAACCCTTCAGGAGCATCGCCAGTGGCACCCAGGGTTTGGTGGCGGTATCTCTTTCTGCTGAGACCACAACAAACCTAGCCCACTGACACCCCTCGGGGGGGGGGGGGGGGGGGGGGGGGGGCTGGGGTTCCACAGCACTTGCAGAGACAGCCACATCTTTATGCAGCTGCCAGCCGCTTCTTTAAGAAATTGCCATTGAATTGTGGTCAGGCATTTTTTTCATGGATGACTTCTGTTAACTTTATCTGACATTAGGTGAATATTTTAGAAATTAAGCCTTCTGTGAAAAAAAACCAACCAGAAAACCAAACACAAAAACATCCAGACAAACCCATGTACTTCTGAGCCCTCACATTTGTAAAGAAAAGCATTGAGGAATGTGAAGTGGCACTGATACAGCAGTGCTTTCCTGAGTTGGTCATCTGATGCAGTTCTTGGTACATGTGCCAATGGATATTCTTTCATCTATTTAGCTTTGACCTAATATTACCATAACTTTCTTAACATTCTTAGCCGTTTTAAACAGCATTCCCAAATATGGTTATCTGACAAATCCACACTTTCCACAGAAATATTAAAAACTCTGAATCCAGATGATTTCTCTAACTTTCTGTTTTGCCTCATCAGTCCAGATAATTTGTCTACGGTAGCCAGCAGTTCTAAGAATCAGAGTTCAGTCTGTAAACAAAGTTTTAATTAAGACTTCCAAGTGCTTCCAGCAACCATGTATCTCAGGAAATATTTGGGATTCAAACAGCTGGGATGTTTGATTTGGATTTTTTTTTCAAATGAATGAATCCATTCATTTGGGATTCATTTTCAAGTCTTCATATTTCCTTTGATTACAATGGCCCAGTAACAAGCTGTAATGATGGTTTTAGTTACAGACGTACAAAACTGACATCTTAGTGCCATAGTAGCATTGATAACAGTAAAGCACACCAAAAATTAGGATTTTTTTTTTTAAAAAAGGTACTCTTTTCTGCACGTGCTGGACATCCTGACTTAGTCCTATAGCAGAGGGCATAGGATTCTGAGTTTTGACTGGACTGCCAGTTGTTTTCATGTCTGCTATTAGCTGTTACAAAAGCAACTTCTATCCATCCTGATAGATATTAAGCAATAACAGAGGATTTTTTTTGTCCCTATTAATTATTCTTTTTTTCAGCCTCATTAAAAATATTAGAATATAGGGATACTGAAGGCAGAGTAAAAAGTGTTGAAGGCATGTCTATAAAAAATTCTGTGAAGGAGCTGGTTTGAAATGTCAGTATTTAGCTCCATTTGGTACATAGAATTTTGAAGTATTCTGAAGCCCAACAGGCAAAGAGGGGGTAAGGCATTTCTTGCCCATCCACTTTCTCTCTGGCATCTCCTGTCCTTCTTGTTTGTACCCTTTTGCCTCCAGGTTGATTGTCATGTGCAGCAGCACAAAGGCAGATTAAAGATAATTTTGGTGCTTTGTACACTTTTTCATGCCTTGGGAAGTTAATCATGGACTTCTCTACCTTTCACATCAGGGTGCAACTAGGGCTGGCTGCTCCCTGAGGGCTGGAGAGCCGGCAGCTGAGTGCAATGCCACGGCCAGCTGGGCAGGGACCAGTGGCTGGTGTCCCACCACTAGCCAGGGAGCAGGGCAGACCCAGAGGTGGCATCCAGCTTCAGCGCAGAGCCTAGGTCATCAGGCAAGTGTGTGGGGACAGGGCAGGTCCCACGTCTGGAAGCCAGGAAGTCAAGCGGCACAACAGAGTCAGGATCAGGGCCAGTGATCACCGGTGGATCCATGGTGATGAGGTGGGTCTGAGGTCAAGCTGTGTGTCAGTCTGTGGGTCAGAGTCCAGATGAGCGGGGCCCATGGCAGGTCAGGGCAGGACTGTGGGGACCTGGAGCCCAGCACTGCTGGGGCGTCACTGGAGCAAGGACTGACAGCCCCAGGGGATGAAATGGGATCCTGGGCTGTGGGCAGGGTGGTCAGGGCATGTAAGGCGTATTGGTGTCCTCCAGACCCTGACATCACATCCCTTAGCAGAATATGTTAGAAAGAGGAATGAAAAAATCTAAAGAATCAGAAAGCTCTTAACCTGTTTTTGGACTGTTAGTGACCAAGCAGTCCTTGCTCACCCAAGCTTGGAAAAGAAGCACGGTTCAGGGAAATAACTGGGGATTTCTCAAAACCCTTTCCTTTCCCAGGACCTTTCAGGCACACTGATGTCTTTGCCATCTGAGTTTGCCATCAGGTTTTCTCATTGCCCATTGTTTAATAACAGATCAAGTGAGGAGAGACTAGAAAGTCTGGGACTCTTCAGTTTGGAGAGGGGATAGCTCGGAGGGTCAGCTGAAAAAGTTTCACAGAATTATGAAAATAGTGAAGATGTGACAGTGCTATGTATGAACCAGAGGACTTTCAAAGGAACCAGTAGGAGACTGTTTTAAAATAGGTAAAAGGATGAAAATACTTCTTTACACCATAGGTAGTAAACTGCTGGCCACTGCTGCCACACACACTGTGGATACAGAGAACATTTGCTAGTTCAGCAGGGATTAGATGAATCCGTGGATGACCAGTCCATATACTGAATATTAATTCAATTAATTTGAAAGCTTCAGGTCCATTCTCTGGATTTAAACTCATTAGGGAAGTCAGAGAGAGTACACACACATATCATTGGCAGATTATGTGACCAACTGTCCACACTGAAACACTGGATTGTGACCAACTGTCACAGCTCTTAAATCTTCTCTAGCTGCATGCTATGACTGCTAAAGTGACACTTGCAATGACCTGCTGGAGCTCCATTCTGGATGGGTTTCAAATCTAACTGTATTCAGATATCCATAATTATGTGAGTCAAATATTCAAGACAGAGAGCAGATAACAGGGATGGAGGGAAAAAAAGTAAAAAAAGAGATCAAAAGAGGACTTGAAAACTACAGCAAAAGAGGAGGCAAAAGGAACGGAGATCATGAAAAACAGGGCAAGGCAAAATAAGAAGGACGATGAAGCAGGGAATATTCCCCCCACCTCTACCTGAAGTCATGGGAGATGATTGTTTCTTCCTCATAACCATCACTTTCCTATGTGTTCTAGCTCTGCATAGTGAGAGATTTAGTCTTTTCTGTCTTTTAACCATGAATCTGTGGAATGTAGGATTAGAGAGTGGCCATCATGTATGGGCTAAGCAGTCCTGAGGTAGGGACAGGACCTATATCCAATCTTTGTTCTTCTCTTTATAACTTGTGGCAAGTTAGAAAAGTACACCTTCTTACAATTATTTTACAATAAATTCAGTTGAAGTAGAATGAAACCTGATGAGACAGCTATTATCTTAAATAAAGGAGGGCTGGTTTTATGGGTTTCAGATAAGAATAATAACTCCGCCTAATCATTTTATAGAGAGTACAGACAGTGCAGCACCCTTTATTTGGGAGGGAAAAAATCCCCAACAAAACCCCAAAGAAATGGAAAAAAACCTGAAAACCTTTAAAAGAAATGTCCTCTTTAATATGGGTATAGCTTTTATCTTATTTAAAACCATTTGACTATCTTGCCTGTCTATTGATTAGACAGAGGAAAATTTGATGGGTTTGTTTTCTTAACTTACTCAGATGAATAAGTGAATGACTGAACAAGTAATGTGGCTGCTTGCTCCCTCGATCTGTGTTCAGTAATACCAAAATGGGCTTACTTTTGGCTGAGGGAAAATATTTGCACAACAAATGAGTGGGCAGCCACTGTGTCCAATACCAGGAGTCAGCCATCTGGATTTAGCATCAGGTGCCCGAAGAAAGAACAGAAAAGCTCTTTGTCCTACATAAATCTCCAGAGAAAGTTTTCATCCAGGACCTCAGTCGGATGCTGCTTTGGATACCGCTGAAAGCTTACCTTCAATTGTTTATTAGTGTTGTCTGCTTCTGGATTTGCAATGATCCTGCCATTCTGTTCCTATGGTTGGGGTGTTTGTTTTCTCTTCATTTGTCAAATCAATATTGCCAGAGGAAATACTAACCTTCAGTGACCTACGGATATCTTTATATCTTCCCTGTCAAGCTGTACAGAAACTCAGGGAACAAAGAACCCTCTTTTCAGTCCCATTCCTTTGCCAGAATATTTCTATGTTTTCTGGGAGGGACCAGCAAGATATTCAATGAGAAACTGCCAGATAAGACAAGCCGTCACTTAACACAGATCTTATTGATTCAATCAGGAGGGAGGATTTCTTTTGTCAGGTAGAACTGCTACTTTCAGACCAAAAGTCTCAGTTTAAATATCATCAGGAGCTACTGTCCAGGAAGGGTATGCTGGGAGATTAAACGCCGGATGGGGGTAGTCCACTAAATCATTAAGTCTGCTGGGGTGTCTGGTCATCATTCGACAGACACTGCTGGGCCACATGGTATAATAAAGTTCAAGCATTCTAACAGAGATTCCTTACTGGGACCACAACACAAAAGTTGTTTGTTTGTTTTTTTTTTTCTAATAATGTATTGCCAGAAATATCTGAGCTGTTATTTTTATCTTTTTTTTTTTAAAGCCTCTAAAATTATGCTAAAACCATATGACTTGCAGAGATGTGCCTTGAAGTCTAATTGCTGTCTTTTTCCAAATACAGTTTAGTGAAATTACTGGTATAAGGAACACATACAGCACCAGTTGCACAAGAAGGTGTGAATATGTATTTTTTAAAAATTATTAATTTCTTTCTCTCTTCCTTTTCAGTGACACAATGGAACATAAGGCAGATAAATAGTGATTAGGAGCCAAATTTTGTGCTCAAGCTGAGAACAGACATCCATACGTCATTTGCTCATCTGTGTGCAAACCTAGTTTCAGACCTTAGGATGAAGCTATACCTCAAGATGTTATATGCAAGGCTCCAACTGGAGCTTTTGTATAGATATATGTGCTTACATATTTATTATTGTTGTTTTGCCTTCCAAACTGAGAATTTCCCTGGAATGTTAATCAATGACACTCTTACAGCTGCAGCCCCAAGATGACCTTGAAATTTAATGGATTTTACATTGCTCTCATGTATAACCAGCCATAGAATGCAAGAGATACACACGACTGTGCTTTCTAAGCCCTGCAGTAAAAATATCAGACCTTAAGAATAATCATAACCATTAAGTTAATCATTTTAATCCTCATGTACAGCTTGAAATTTGGCTGCTTTTCTTGAGCAGGTATATAGCTACACAAGCAGAAGAATAATTTTTCAAGGACGGGGTTACATTTTTTGCTTTGTGTATGTGTGATAATTATTTCATGTTACCTAATACATCTAACATCTCTTTGGCACAGTGCCAATGCATATGCCTCCCTTAAAAAGGCCATCAATCTGAAGATCTGTTAGAAATCTCTTTCCTGAACTATTTAAATTGCTGAACAGTTCATTTGCTTCCTTTGGATGGGTAGCTGCATTTTCAGTGTTTATTCAATGCTGGCACAATCGAGTTTTCTATAACTAATTACTCAATAGTACAGTAAAAAGTATGTGGTTTATGTAATGACAATATTCTTAGAATATCTTTAGAAAGGTGTCATATGCTGCCATTGAAGTAAAAGAAAATGGTTTTCATGCCAGCTTTGTTCTGTAAATCTATTTTATCTCAGTTTACTGAGATTTCTTTACCATCCTGTTTCCATCTATGAATTGCAGAGCAACCCACTTTTTGTAGGTGAACAACAGAATTACATTAATTTAATAATCCAATTCTATACATATAAAATATTGTTTGATCTCTGATTGCAATGTTCTGTTTCCAAGAGTGCCCAGTAGCAGGTAATCAGTGAAAGACACAAAATAGAAAGGTTCTGTAATATATTGCTTCACATGATGAATCCTCAGAAAGATTAAATGTGCCAGATGTTAAATAAATATCCATTGAACTATTTTTCTTGGGAGAACACTTAAAAGATTACACTGCAGAAATGTTTTACATTTCCTGTAATATAATTTGCAATGTGTAAGGTAGTGCTAGAAACAAAATTTGAGATGAACACCCAGAAGCAAATCTTCATTGCAGTATGTTCTCAGGTCAAGCAAGGATGAAAGGATAAGGAAAACATGCTACTAGAAATACTGTTCAATACTGGGCAGGTCCCATCTTGTAGCCTTCTTCCCTCAACCTAACTTAGAAGCAGTTGAGGCAAGTGAGATAGCAGAGGATTGTCTGTGTTTGTTCCTTGAAATTACTGCAGTATGGTTTGCTACTCTGAGGCAAAGATGTACCGTCCTTCTCCTTTTCTTAGAGCTCGGACATTTTGTGGAAGGATGGGTTCTCTCGAGTTGTGAAAACATGACAACACAGCATATGACCTGTTAATTTTGGAAATGGCTGACTATGATAAGTAATTTCTTGTTCTGCATGCATTGTTTTGTTCTGTATTCGTGATAGTGAAGTAGACAGTGTCCGCCACTGCAGGTGCAGTGATGCTCTGGATTTACTGATGCCTGACTACATAGAATTTCTCAAGTATGCATTTCCATGAACTCTGTCACTATGTGCCTCATTTGGAGGTTGACCGTATGGTTGCTTGACAATATCTACTACTGAAAACCATAGGCACAGAAACACGCACTTAGTGGGTCAGAATGCATGGAATTTCTTCACTGTGACATAGCTATTTTTGAAAAATTGCAGCATGAATTGTAGCATTTATTTTCTCTTTGTTTCTGGCTCCCATTTACTTGTATGCTCACGATGATTAAAATACTTGTTCTGGGAAGATGCTAACACACCCTTCTCCTCTCAAATCCCCCAAATCCAAAACATACATAAAGAAGCTGAAAAAATGCTTCAAAACCACAGAAAAAGGAATTTCAGGCTGCTGAAAATGCAATAGTTTAAAAATATTACCAAAAAAAGTCACAATGATTCCAAATACTTATGAGGAAATATTTGGCCATGAGAACTCAGAGGATGTCTCTTTTTTGCGCCTCATGTCCCCTCTCAGTAGGGCACAGACAACATGGAGAAGGAAGATGTATGTTACAGAAGTTGAAGAGACAGCTAACCTGGGAAGGGAACAAATAAAGGAGTTTAAGGGACACATTGCAAGCAGAGGCTGGTAACGTTTTAGCAGGAAACCGATGCCTGGGTAGTAGCTGGCCAAGAAGTCTGGACATATGAATTACTGGATCAAATGTAGGAATGGACTGACGTGGATCCTGGAACCTGGAACTGACTGGGCAAAGACACTGGGGTAAGGCAAAGAAAGTGGGAGAAAAAGAGGACAAAACAAATGAAGGTCAGTACTGAGTCACAAAGGAAGAAATGTCATTGATGGGGTCGACCAGCCAGGCATGTATTGGTTATAAATGTCTATTTGTTTCATAAGCTAATGGTAGACTGTTTTTCTCTCCTGAGAAATTATTATATAAATTTGAGTTGTGCTGTGCTGACAAAAGCCTCAAAAATATAGCTTCTGTTTTTTGAGTAAGCATCCTAGTCACCATAGCATTTTAGAGAATATGAGCACTACCCTGCAGCTTAGGTGTTTGCTGAGTGGAACAAGTCAAGCAGTGGAATAGGATTCTGGGCTATGGATCCCAGTCTTGGGGAGCCACCTCATCCAGAAAGGAAAGGAATGCAGACTGACCCCTCTATTCAGTGCTTCCTAATGATTTATTTCCATTCTGCATGTTTGGTGTTGTAACACCTGCTCCCAGCTGCCTCAGGCTCCCAATTCTACAGGGACCGGAGGGAAAATGGGGACCTAACTTACATTTTCTCTCCTGAAGCCACATGCCTAATAGTCTTTTCAGTGTCAGCAGTAACATCTAAATCTCATCTGAGCTTTAGTGCTTGGCTATAAACATTACTCAGCAATCCTTTGGCAGAGGCAAGGATGGAAAACTGTTCTCTTGGGGAACACGTAACTCCCTTAGTCACAGGACCTTCTTTTGCTGATCTCAACACTTCTGGCTTATTCCCCTGTCCATCTTCTTGTTGATGAAAAATGATGCAGAGAGCTCTACATATGAGATGCCTTCACCTGTGACACTTTGAATCACCTCCCCTCCTGCAAAAAGAAAGCAGGATTCTTCTACAGGCAAAAGATATGGGAGGAAAAGTAATGTAAGTAAAATCTGAAAGTCAATACATGGGATCAAATTAAAATTGCACAGCCAGATTTTTAATTTTTATTGGTTTTTAAATATATAATTTCATAACATGAGTTATGTTATTTTATGTGTTATGTATCATGTTTGTGAATATCTACATTGTGTTTTATATTGGACTAACTTTCTATCACGTCCCTTTCTCCCCATTCACTTGTAAACTCTATGACAAACAAGCATTTAGTATAAGTGCTTTTGGGGAATTTCTTCCAAAATAAATTCCATTTGACTTTAAGTAATTCATTCTATATCAAAATGACCGGAGAAAAATCACTCATACAGAATATAGCCCTGTCATTTCTTCTCAGGTCTTCAAAAATCTGTCAGTGTAGCATCTTCCTTTGCTTATTTCATTTGAAAAACACTGAAAATGCTGTTCAATGAAGAGAGGAGGTGATGGGATTTTTAGGCATTTTTTTCTGGTTTTACTTGGAAATTTTGTATGTCATTGGGATTTTAGCACAAGCAATTAAAAAGCAACTCTAGCTTGGCCAGACTACATGCTGCTTGTATCGCAATTTTATGATGTCAGTGTGTGTTTCTCCTACATCGAAGCGATTTATCTTGTAAAGAAACATGCACACTAAAGAGGAATAATCCAGCAAGCAGTTGTCAGATTTGCATACCATTTGCGACCTTTCCTACATCGTGCACTTCCTAGGAAGCTCACCACATTTGCCACAGTTTCCTTGGAATGACACCACACATACTTTAAATTGATACAATATTATTTGAGGAGGTCAGCTGTAGCTGTCACAGGGAATCGAAAATAGGTTCTTCAAACAGAAAGCTTGCTCCTTTCAGAGTTTTTGCTAGGCAGCTGTGGCTTTGACCACAGTTTGAATTTACATCTCGCCTTCAAAGTTCAGGAAAGTTTCAAAACAGTTTTGCCATATGCTCCTCTCCAGTTATACCTCGCGGTTGCCATTCAAAAGACAATCAGTGTCTGTTGGTATTTTAATGGTGTTCATCAGAGGAGGGAGGGACTGGGGAGCCTGCTGAATCTCACCAGTTCCTCTGCCACGAAGGCTAAGCCGAATGCAGCAGAGCCACCGTGACAGGAGTGGCAGAGCACAGGTCTGGAGCTTGTTCCCAGCTCAGCTGCCCGTCCACTGGCTGGTTCTTGGCAACTGGTTTCCACAGCCCCGGCCTTCTGGATTTGCACCTGCAAAAAGGCAGTAAAAATCCTGACTTCTATTATGCATAATGTTATTTCTAATATTGTTGTTTGTTATTATACCCATGCTTGGCTATTGGTGTCTATTCCCACATGTGGAAGCTTTTGTGTGTTCTTAAAGGAAGAGCACCAGCTGTTGTGACTGAGGTCTTTGGGATGTCCTACATACTTATGGTAACAACACCATGCATTAGACAATGAGATTTTGCATGTGTTTGGTGTCCTTGCATGGGTGGGTATCTGTTGATTATATGTCCTAACTCATAGGGCAGTCTTGCGTAAGAGCTACAGGAGAAGACACTATCTCAAAATACCATTTTCTTTGTCAAGGAAGATTATGGGGAAAAGACAATAGAAAACAGTGTTGTGGGGTTTTTTTTGGTTTTTTTTGTGTTTTTTTTTTTTTAAATTGCGTTCCATGCACTTCTGTTTGGCAAAAAGGCTGATATTTGGATAGAAGCTATAAAAGGCTGACGCAAACCTTACTACAGTGCTAATATTGAATCTAAATATTTGTGTCCATTTATAAGTAAAATTGCATCTGTGTTATTAGAATGAGCATAAGAAACCTCAAAACCAAGCAACAACCTTGATTGTGTAAAAATTACTAGTCACCCAAAATTTCCTTCAGCATTTTACTGCAGACTACTACATCTTTGATCCTACAAACCAATCCTCCTCTGGTGAGGCTCATCTGGTGTTAATAGTGAAAAATAGCAAAATGCAAAGTGTAAAAAGATATGGATTGCACCTACCGATGCACAGTTCAGATCTATATGCAAACTAGTAACTGTTCACAGAAAAATGGCTCATTGTGAACAGTGAAGTTTTAATTCTGTGATCTTTATTTTTCTATGGCATCCCTTTGATGTTGTTTATGTTCCTTTAAAAAATAATTTTATTACCCAGAATAGTTTTCTTTATAATGTATTATCTTTTCCATTAAAAAAAAAAAGTTAAAACAAATATTCTGCTCGTGGTCTAGTTTGTAGTGCAACTTGGAAAATACAGGAAGGGTATTGTACTGTTTTCACACATATCCCTTTCTCATTTTCCTACAGCATATTGGAAATCTGTGTCACAGTCTGTCTCTTTGGCTGACCTTCAGGAAAACTCCATTAATATGTTCTGGTAAGGAAAGATGAAATATATCTGTGAGATGAATGAAGCAGTAGTGAGGCAAAAACCTGAATACTTAGAGACAAAGGGAGTGAAAGAGGCTCATTCTATCTGAGACCATAAGACATCCTCTAATAGTCTTGATGCTCAAATTATACGAACACGTAATAGAGAGTTGCAAATATTCTGATTACTTTCATTATTTCAGTGCAAGTGCTCTACATACCAGACAGTGAGTATCTAGGTTCCACAGTGTAAACTATATTAACATCTTCTCAAATGCATCTTCTATTTACAAAAGTTCTGAATGCACAGTGTGTTCTTAAAACTTCAATTAAAAAGCTTGCCCATAAATCAAGAACAAAACCAACACAAAAAGTACAGCTCAACTTCTGTGCAGCTATGATGTTGCCAGCAATAAATGTGGAAAAAGCCATTAAAATGGTTATGGAGCCAAATAAAGGCTCAGGGTTATTGGACTGTTTGCACTGGCTGTACATACAGTTTCAACAAAATCAACACCTACATCAAACGTACAACAATTAGCCTTCAAAGAGTGTTTGATTACAAAATAGGTGAAAAACCTGTAAATTTCAGTGCACTGCTATTAGTGTGCATTTTCAATTTCTTTGCTTGGAAAGGTAAAGTTTATATAGTTTCTGACTGAATTATGACTGAATTATTTTAACTCTTAAAAATCAGGTTTTAATTCTGAATCCACATTTACACATTTAGAGGCTATTTTCTGTAAACACTTGTTCAAATAGACTTATGCTGCTTGTTTTTCCTGCCAATGAAAACTTAGTTATAATATTGTGCAAAAATGATCATGCTTAGGATGCACACAAAATGAGCACAGTCTGGAATGAAATCCCTAATGAACATTCATATTATATTGTACTAGCGTGACCTGTAGTACGCTCCTAGTGATTAGTGTACTAGAGGCAGGAAACAGCTGATGTGAAGATTGTGCCTAATTTTTATTGAAGAAACACACTATCAACAGAAGGGCAGTAGATTACAGCCACAAAAGCCCAGGGCTCTCTTGCAACATCTTGCTTGTCCACGGAGAGGTGAGTGTTCCACTTCTTGCCCACAGTTTTCACATCCCAACCACTACTCATGCTCCTGCTGGAGCACCTGGCTTTAATTAGCAGCCTTCATCACATCCTTTTTGTGTGCATTATTGTACAGGAATTTTAGTTCTCATGGGTAGTTGCTGCTGCATTTCACTCCCTCCCAAAAAATTATATTACAGTTGTGGATAATGGCAGGGAAGGCGATATAAGGAAACAAGACAATATAAGAGGGGTTCAGTTGCCTAAATGACGGTGTCCAGTGTCATTTAGGATGCCTTCCACCACCCAAGGTAACTGCGCAGGGTTGACATAGAACTTAGGGGGACTCTGGCATCTCTCTGTGTGTTGGTTTTGCGTGGCAAGGTTTTGGTAGCGGGGGGGGCTACAGGGGTGGCTTCTGTGAGAAGCTGCTAGAAGCTGCCCCTGTGTCTGATAGAGCCAATGCCAGCCGGCTCCAAGACGGACCCGCCGCTGGCCAAGGCCAAGCCAATCAGCGCCTCTGTGATAACATATTTAAGAAAGAGAAAAACAGTTAGAGAGCGCTTTTGCAGCCAGAGAGAGGAGTGAGAAGATGTAAGAACATCTGCGGACACCAAGGTCAGTGAAGAAGGAGGGGGAGGAGGTGCTCCAGGCGCCGGAGCAAGATTCCCCTGCAGCCCGTGGTGAAGACCATGGTGAAGCAGGCTGTCGCCCTGCAGCCCATGGAGGGAGGATGAGGGGGTGTAGCGATTCCACCTGCAGCCCGTGGAGGACCCCACGCCGGAGCAGGTGGAGACACCTGAAGGAGGCTGTGGCCCCGTGGGAAGCCCGCGCTGGAGCAAGCTCCTGGCAGGACCTGTGGATCCGTGGAGAGAGGAGCCCACGCCAGAGCAGGTTGGCTGACAGGACTTGTGACCCCGTGGGGGACCCACGCTGGAGCAGTTTGCTCCTGAAGGTCTGCACCCCGTGGAGGAGACTCACGTTGGAGAAGGCCGTGAAGGACTGTCTCCCGTGAGAGGGACCCCACGCTGGAGCGGGGGAACAATGAGTCCTCCCCCTGAGGATGAAGAAGCGGCAGAAACACCGCGTGAGGAACTGCCCGTAACCCCCACTCCCCGTCCCCCTGTGCCGCTGGCGGGGGCAGAGGTTGAAGCCGGGAGTGAAGTTGAGCCCGGGAAGATGGGAGGGGTGGGGGGAGGTGTTTTTAAGATTTGGTTTTATTTCTCATTCCTCTACTCTGTTTTGCTTAGTAATAAATAAGATGAATTCCCTCTCTAAGTTCAGTCTGTTTTGCTCGTGATGATAATTAGAGAATGATCTTTCCCTGTCCTTATCTCGACCTGTAAGTTTTCTTTCATTGTACCTTTTCTCCCCTGTCTAATGAATCAGGGGAGTGATAGACCAGCTCTGGTGGGCACCTGGCCCTCAGCCAGGGTCAACCCACCACACTCTGGAGCAGCAGAGGAAAGTGCACAATGCCTAAAATGACACTGTTTGGGTAAGCAAATCTCACACTGTCAGTCCTATCGATGTGCAGTCCTTGGTGCTGGCACCTTAGAACTTGTCAAGTTTTGCATAGGCTTCACACTAGTCAAGAACTGAGGAACTGAAGGACAGTAGTAGCACAGCTTTGCCGGTTAGTACAGAGCAATCCTCAAAGCAGAATGGAAGAAAACAGAAAGGGCGCTTGCTTCAAAAGCTAGACTATAATATAAATAATCATGGGGTGGCTGATGGAAAGAGCTGACCCCTTGTTTTCAATACTGAATGAGAGAAGGTAGATGGGACATGGAACTTAATGACTGGTGAAATGCAAAGAGAAGTATGATGTGACCAAAGGAGGAGATTAGGGAACTTCTCTGTGTAGGAGCATCAGAAGATGCTTAATGAGGAAGAGACTGCAATTACAAAGGACAAAGAAAAGGATGCTTTTGTCCTCCAGACAAAAAATTAGGAGCACCCGAATGATGAAAATGTCAAAGGCTTTGAGATGCTGGGCAAGACCAAGTGTAATATTTAGACACTGATTGGATGTAGGGTCTTGACTGAGATCTGAGTCAAAGATGCTGCCCAGGACTCTGCAGACTGGCAGCATTCCACTCTGGGAATGAGAGGTTGTGGAACCATGCCAAACGCTGCTTAGCAGATCCCTAAACAGTTCACTCAGTGACAAATTCCTGAAGATGAAATGCATTGACATTGCTAGCCCTTTCATTTTGCAAGAATTTTATTGGATTGTTATAGGTTTGTGACTACTTTAGCAGGGTTTTATGTGGCAGCCATGCCTAAAGTGTAATCCTAAGTCCCTACTCAATTCTGCAAGATCTTTTGTAGCTTCAGTAGCACACTGAGCTCAGGTTTCTAGCAGACATAACAGGGAGGTAAAAAAAAAACAACCCCAAACCAAGAAAAAGGTTATTTGAGACAAGCCCCAGTTGATTTACCTCAAAAGGTTTTCTCTTCTCCAGGAGATAGCACATCTAAGATAGAATGGCATGGGTGCTGAGTCACACTGATGGTTTTCCAGTTCAGTACAGGCTCTTATTGATGCTGTAACACTGCTGCTGCATAGAATGATCTTTTGGATACCTCAAGAATTCAGACACTTGACAGCTGCATTTTGCAGATCCTATTAGTAACACAGGACTCTTCGGATTCAAAAAGCTTTACACATTAGCTTTTTGGCTTCAGACAGAAGCTCACTATTGCATTCTTTTGCACTGAATAGAGGCTTTTACAGTGTAAATGTGCCCTTATCTAATTCATAGGGTTACTGCTAGCCAGCCAACACAACTGCACTTAACTGTGCAGTTCTTAAGAGGTTTTTTTGTTTCATCTTGAACAGGTTGGGTTTTTTTCTTGACTTTTGTCTCCCATCAGGGTAAGATGAAGGAAGGTTGGAGGCATGGGATATGTACAAACTCAATTTATTTAGGTCTGTCTTTGATATGAAGCCTTATATCACTGAAGGTATTGCATTAGATCTTCCCATAACATCTTTGTTGCTGGTTCTGGCCTGACTTTTTTGTTAATGATTGATTAACCCTTTCCATTACTTTATAACTTTCATTCAGAAAGATTGTGATGCACTATTTTATTTCTGCAAAAACTCTCAATTTAAGCACCCAGTTGAATGAAACCCTTTCAGGAATGCTGCGGTTATTCCAAAGCACCAAATTCCCTATTCCCTTTGCTCCACTGCTCCTTCCTCTGCACCCAGCCACATAGGACACTTCTCACTTCTAACAGCTCTGCCTTTCACTGGATCCCCCGTGAAAAGCTAATTCAGCTTCTGAAGTAACACAAAACTCAGTCAGCAAAAGAATTAATATTTTTCAGCTGGTTTTATGAGCTGAACTGGCTCACCAATAAGTCTGAGCTGGCACAAAGAATAGGGCAGGACACTGCACCTACAAACAGGTCCCAACCTGATGGAGCCAAAGCAGGGAGATGAAGAAGTTGAACCACCCCTCTGGGAGGTGTTTTGATTGCACGGGTGTTTTAGATGAGCTCAGCTGTCTTACTGCAGACAGAGGTTAATTAATGGCAATTTTCTGAGCTGGACTTGTCTTGGACCAAAGTTCAAACAGAGACGTGTGCCCTTTGATACCAGCAGCCATATGTGCAGCTCCTGCTGCCCTTGAAAGTAGGACAGGTTCACTAACGCTGCTTCTTGTTAAAGTCTCCAGGACAGTTTAACACCTTGGCTCAAATGAGAAGTTATCAACAACATCCCCTCCTACTGCAGCCTACTCAAAAAAAAAAAAAAAAAAAAAAAAAAATCTTCCTTGTTGTTACTATCAATAAGATGTGCTGAGAAAGCAGCTTGACGTGATATAGCTGTGAGTAGTACATTATATTGCTTGTATTTTTGGGACTGTGCCTGAACTGAAAGATCCATGAGAATGTTGCCTGTGCAGGGTAGTGAATCACTCAAATAGTGAGCTCTGCCCCTCCTGTTAAAGCATTTCTACTGCGTAAAGGGCAGTGTAAACAGAGAGAAAGAAAGCACTAAGAGGAGAGCATTTCTGTAGGCTGGTGGTTAGGCTACTCATCTAAGGGAGAGCCCTGGGCTCTGGTTCCTGCTTACTGGTCTGCTGATGCAAATGGATATTGGTATCATCTGGAGGTGAAGCCTCAGGCATTGAGGCTAGGACATTGAAGTCCCCATCCTTGTTAGTGGCTGGGCTGGATTGAGGATTATTCTTTCCTGGCTGCCTACAAGCACAAGTTCATTAGTGTTGTTGGAGAGCCTTCGCTTTCCCCAGCCCAGCCCAGCCTACTGTCTGGTGATGAGCACGCTATCCAGGCAGCGTGGGCTTGGATGCCCTTGGGCAAAAGATTCCAGTGTTTGCCACCTGGGTTGTTGCAAGTCAGTGAACGGTATTTGGGACAAAGGGGATTCAGTGCAAAGTGTCTCTGACAAGGATTGTGCAGCAGTCTGCTTCTTCCTGGCACCCCTGTCTTCTCATCTGTCCATGATTCCCTAGCTGTCCGCTTTTGCTGGTCGGAGACTTTTGTGACAATCATCGTGAGAGTATATTGCCTAAAACACATTCAAAAGAGACGCTGTTATGATTGGCCTGATCTCTGTGTATGCCGTGCATATGATGGTCAACAGCGAGATAAGGATAGGGGGACATCTTGGGGTGGGGGAGATCTGCGTGCCACAACCTCCCATGGGTAGGGAGGAATGGAATGTGATAGGCCAAGACAGGAAAGAGCCCCCGGCACTTCTAGGAGTGCTGGTAAATCAGCACAGGGTCTTATTTGGGGACACAAGCAGTGGGTTTGAGACAGCATGGACTGAGTACTGCTGGGCCAGATCTGGGCAGGGAGTAGAACAAATCTGCACAGACAAGTCAGCAACACTCAGCTGAATCAAATGCCCTTCATCCTTGTAAAACATGAAGTTATTTCCTTCTCTGGGTGATAAATTTAACAGCATCCCTTCTTCATCACCTTTTTACAGTTAGTGTAGCTACACACTACGACCTATATAGCTCAGGGGTTACACACCTTCTCATGGGAGACCTAGAGATAAAAATACACCACTCTGAGTTGAGACAATTTATCTCCAGAGGACAAAATTCAGGACTCAGAGGCATGATAAAGCCACTGTGGCATAAGAAGTTTGTGCACGCTAAATTCGGGTCCATAGCTGTTTGTATCTGTCTCTGTGAATGCTCTCAGCCAACCCCTCACATGTCAGATCCAACATGAGAAAGGCTTAAACTGTGGTGTGTCATGCTACAGCCAAGGTTGGCTAAAGTTCTGAACGGGCATAATTGTTCTGCCTTACCTCACAGATGGCAACTTGATAATCTGCAGTCTAGGCCCCGACCCAGGAACTCTTGCAGCACTCTGCAAGACCTACCTTTTTGATAAATCTCTAGGCTTTGAAAGGCTGTGTGTTCATAAGACCTTGTGACCAGCTTGTCTTAGAAATTGAGCATTTTTCTTCTGAACATAAACATGAATGTAGTGTAATTCAATGAACTTCATTGAAGTACTTCTGGATTTACTTTGGTATAGTTGACAGCAGAATTTGGCTCTATATGTGTTGGCATGCGCTCTATGGGGCATTGTGAGTAAAAACAACAAAGTTATCCTTCTTAAACCATGTTTCAGCTTGCCGGTGGATCTGAGCTTTAAACACTACACTCTAGTCTAATGCCAGAATTTTTACCTACTTTCAGATCTCCCCATTGTAAACTGTCTGCCAAGGCTTGAAGACTGTAGGTGTAAAATACAGTTAAGGAGTTTTACACCCTGAGACTTGCCAAGCGAAGTAGAGTCCATGTCTCTCCTGTATTAATGACTTACATTGTAGCATGTCTGGAAAAGTAAGGCTTTAATTAGCAAAAAATAGAAAATAAAACATAGCCAATTTTGGTACATTAGTGCTACTTCTTAGAGTATGAGTTTGAAAAGGTTTTCATTTACTCTTACCAAAGGAAAAAAAAAAAAGTGAATATTGTATCATGTTGAAAGTTTTGATTCCTTCTGGTTAGCCAGAGAACAGGTATATGCACAAGCAAGATTTCACATGATGTAACTGCACATAAGTATCTTACCTAGATTTAGCCTTTGTGAGCAAGAGGTTTGTCCTGCTTATTGGCTGAAGGCTAACCAAATACTGGCCTGTATCAGTAGGAGCATAGCCATAGGAATTGATTATACTCCTTTAATCAACAGTCCTTAGCTTACATCTGGAACAGTACATCCAGTTATGGGCCTCCAATACAAGAAAGACATTGATAACCTGCAGCAAGTTCAGAAGAGAGTCACCAAGATGGCTGGAAGCTGGAGCATTTACCCAGTGAGGAGCGGTTGAGGGAACTGGGTGGGTTCAGCCTGCACACGAGACAGCATTTAATAGCAACATTCCAATACCTACAAGGAGGTTACTGTGAAGACAGAGCAAGGCTGAGCTGCACAGTGGGAGAATGACAAACAATGATAATAAATTGAAACAGGGATATTCTAACCAGATATAAGGAAAAAAATGTCTCCATGGGGATAACTTTTCGTTGGAACTGGTAAACTAGACAGGCTGTGGAACTGGACAACCTGATTTGAAGCCAGTGTTGACCCTGCTTTGAGCAGGAGGCTGCCCTAGAGACCTCTCTGAGGTCCCTCCCAACCTGAATGAGTCTGTGATGTTGTGATCTTACAGAGACATTTGCATCAGTGAAAGTGAATGTAGCAAGCTACCAAAACGAAATGGAAGGTTATTTTGTCTGAATGCGAATTCTGAAACATTGTGCAATATGAAGCAATAACAAATGAGTAGGCGTCATCTTGACTTAGATTTCTCTACTCTGTACCTATTGAGGTTGTCATGAAGTAATTAATTTCAAGTCAAATTAAATGAAAGTAGACTTAGACTATTAAGTTACTTCTGATTTACTAAGCAAAGTAAATATCTGTGTGAGGTTAAACAAAGTGATACTCTTAACTGAAGGAAAATCATAAAAAAACCCCAAATGTACAAGAATGAAGAGAGCAAAAAAGATGAAAAATGAAGGCCCAAGTTGCCCTTATCATTTTCCATCATGTTACAATATATTCTGGACTTTTAAATTAGTGGTTTACTCCTCTATTCTTTGGGTCACATTCAAACTTCACAAGTTGTGTCTACCCTGTAGCTGCAGTATGAATTTCAGGATGCTTGGTAGACCTGTAACATGGTGTCTGGGACAGCAGCCTGCATTTAGCCCCAGCTCAGATTGTCCAAGATCCAGGTAATGCCAGAGTTTAGAATGGACTCCAAGTATTCTGCAGGGCAAACCCATCCTTAGCTCTTCTGCTTCAGCTTATCATGGCAAAGGCTGATGGGATAGCTGGAGCCTTGACTTGGCAGGGCTGCAATTAAGTGGTACTGTAAAGTTTTCCTACATTCTCTCTGGAACATAAGCATGGCCTACCTTGAGCAAGGCAAGTATCATACACAGACATTTATTTCAGTCTCTGGTCCACCCCTTGGGACAGTTTACAAAGCAATGCAGATGCAGTAGTTTAAACAACAGTCAATGTTCATTATTCTTGTGACAAAGTCTTCCGTCTCATGGTATTATTATGTAATGGGTCAGTTGTATATGAAGATGCACATTTGATTCACAGTTACATTCACATTTAATTGCCAGACCCACTCTGATATACTTTTAACGTTTGCTTATGATGTATTCAAATGCCATTGTTCTTATTGGTCTGACTATAAAGCACCACGGAGAAATCTGACCAAGAATTAAAAACTGACCCCAATATCTCCAGTTGTGTACAAGTGTTGTACATAGATACCACTGCTAATTTGGAGAGGGAAGAATAGCTATGACTCACTGTTGATCTTGTTAAGAACAGCAGTGGGTAAATGATTGGGTTAGCATAGATTTCTAAGAGGGAACCTTCATTTTACTTGGCTTAGGCTGCAATTATTTTAAAAACAGCTAGATAAAAAGACCCATTAATCTACTTTCATTCTGTGTTTTCAAACATGCTGCAACATAAAATGCCTGATAAAATTATTAAGATTATTTATTTCACAGTCTCAGTGCCTTTACATGTCTGAATGGCAAGCAGCCAGCAATCTACTCAGAGTAGTGTTTAGCATGTGCAACTTGCTAGAGTATTCTTGTTTGTATCTTATGCATTCTCACAAAAGGTAAATTCACTCGTGTTTCTTGGCAATTCAATGAGTAAGAAGCATAAAATACTTTAAAAAAAAAAAATAATCCAAGACTGTTTTCTTTTTGATTTTGTAAAATCTTGATAGGTAATTGGAGATATTCAAAGCCCACCTGGACGCAATCCTATGCAACATGCTCTAGGTGATCCTGCTCTCCAGAGGGGTTGGACTTGATGATCTCCAGAGGTCCCTTCCAACCCCTACCAATCTGTGAATCTCTGAATGTTTTTCTTTAAGTACTTCCCACTATCATTTTTACCATCTAAAGATGTAGAAAAGAAGTGGGGGAAATTGACTTTAAAACATAGGTATTTTGATGAAAGGTAGCAGTCCTGGATCAAAACACAAACAAACTGTTTATGTTCCCCAAAATATGATCTGCTATAGCCAACAATTAACTGACTCACATAATGTAAAGCTGATTAGCCTAGATTTTACTTCTTTCACTTAGGAGGTCTTTATAATTCTCATTTTGCCACTCTAGCTCAAACTGAGCTGTAACTTACTCCTCAAGGCATGCCTTTGATTCTAGTTCCTCTATCTAGACTCTACTCAGGATGACTAAAACTTCCAGAATTTGGTTGTGTGTGTTATATTTAATAGCTTAAAGATAATTGCAGGCTCAATTTTGGTTGCCAAAACTTTGTAGCAAGTAAATTCTGTAACCAAAAAAAGAAGATAAACCACAGATAGAATCACAGCAATTTCTTAATTAACAGAAACCATCCTCAAGTTGTGTTTTTAAACTGAAAGGTGTTGTCTTTCTTCCCATTTTCACCACTGTATCTGCTTTAAATCTCCATGCTCTGGTTACCATAGGGTATATAGCCACAAACACACAGATCAGTCTCAGCATTGGTGCTAGTAATTAAATCACAGTACAGGGTGTGATTCTGCAACCCTTGTGTTGTGAATCCATGTACCCAGGCTATAAAACAGTAGGACTGATTTAATTATTTGGGTTTAGGATACCAGGGGCTATGGTACATTATAGTTTCTCAGAGACCTTCAGTATTACAAAACTTACAGGTCTGATTCTAAAGAGGCCTGATATTATAAAACTTAGAGGTCTTCCTTGCTCTGTAAGAACTATATCACATCCTCCAAATGGGAGTCACAGGAGCGAGCAACTTAAGTGGGAGCAGCTTATTATAGTCAATAGGAGATGCTGAAGAGAAGAATATATTTTAACTCATTGAATCATATAGTAATTTACATTGGAATTTCCCTCCGAAGGTCAACTAGTCCAACCTGCTTCTCAAAGCAACTCAAAACTTGTTAGGACAGATTATCCAGTGCCATATACAGTTGAACTTTGAATGTGTCCAAGGAAGAAGATTCCACAACCACCCTGAGCAACCTGTTTCAGTGGTTTATCACCTTCACTGTGAAGACTTTTTTTCCGTGTAACTACACAGAATCTCCTGTGCTGCAATTTGTGTTCGTTACATCTCATTTTTCCACCGTATATACCTCTAAGAAAAATTTGGCTCCATCTTCTCTATAACCCCTTCCATTCCCCTGCAAGTTGAAGATAAAAATTAGATTCCCCTTTGATCTCTTCTTCAGGCTAAACAAAAGTTGTCTCTGCTTCTCTCTTTACTTCCCAGATCCCCTGATAATCTGGTGGTATTCCACTGGACAAGGGAGATCACAACTGGACATAGCACTCCAAACACAATATCACAAGTGCCAAGTAGAGGGGAATAATCACTTTTCCTGAATGGTACACATTCTTGCTAATATAGTCCAGAATACTGTTGGTCTGCTGCTGGCTCCTGTTCAGCTTGCCATCCATGATGCCTGGTGATCTGATCAAGTTTCCATCCACTTTGTAGTTTACTCATCCAATCTATATCTCTTTAAAGGGGAACTATGGAAGACTGACTGTCTGTAAAGTCTTGCTAGAATCATCCACCTTACATATACCTGAAATAGATCTCAGTCAAGGGTTCCCCATTCAGCTGTGTATTCATTCACTCCTAACATGCCTGCCCAGTTTCTTGCACAATATCATGAACTGCTCTTGTGCTTTCAGGAGGTTGTCTTTAAAAGCCAGCCAGCTTTTCCAGGCCCCTTTGCTTTTCAGAAAACCCTGAACAACCTGAAATCAGATATCTTGGAACCTAGGGCCATTATTCTGCTACTTGCTGTCCTCATTTTGCTCAGGTTCTTAAGCTCTACCATGTCATTGTCACTGCAGACAATGCAGCCATAAACCTTCATATCAGCTCTTCCTTATTTGTGAACAATGGGTCTCCCTAGCTGGTTAGTCCAACCTCACCACCACACAATTTTCCTTGATGCACTCCAAATATTTCCCAGATTGCTTGTGCCTCCAAACGTTGCCTTTCCAACAAATATCATGGTGGATAGATTTCCCTGTGGGAACCAGGGCCTGCCGTCATAAGATTTCTCCCAGTTGTTTATAAAAGACTTTATACAATTCTTCCCATGCACTGGCAGGTCTGTAGCAGACACCCACTGCAATGCTCCCTTTTTTGGCCTTCTTCCTTTTAATGATATATAAGCAGCTAAATGTCATGGAAACACTCGTGTCGGAATGGGAATTGCAGCCTAAAAGTGTCTCCTGGATTAAGATGCTTGCAGGCATGACTCAACAGAGTGCTAACCCAACAACTGGGCTTGACTCATCTCCCACCACCTGTGGATATCCATGTCCCCCCATATGAATGTGCCCTTGATCACGTGCTCTCAACTTACAGCAGGCTCTAAAGATGTGTGCAGAACTAGGTTCAGCTTCTTCATCTCCCAGCCAGCTCTTCATCAGCTATGGTGGTTTAAAAATCATGATGGTACGGATTTATGTAATTTTACATATAAGTGATTTACCTCATATACATGAGGTCTGAGAATCATCAACAGGTGTTAAGCTTTGTCATAATGTCTTAAGTTCCAGGCATACAATAAAGCTGAACAACCTCCAGTCCATGACTAGCAAAAACCTGGACATGCGTAGCCCATGGGTGCCTGTGGGGCTAGGCAGAGTTTTTGACAATTTCACTCTTAGGTTCAGTGTCTCAGTTCTATCGACACTCCACTTTAGGCACTCTGTGGATTTTAACCCTGCTTTTAGTCCATTGGAATAGTAAATGATGACACTGAATTTTTTCAGGGACAACATATTTATTATAGTAACATGGTTCTACTTAAGCATCTGTGCATATTGTCTCCTGAATCTTTAGTTCAGTTGGGCTAAATTAATCTTAACTCAAGGGTACTTTTCTACCTTGAAAAATCCAGTTTAAGATCTCTTTTCTGTGACAAATATAAGATGTTTGAGGTGACCTGTCATCCTACTGCTTTCAATAATTGTGCCTTAAACTCAAACATGGACCAGCAAGAATGGAAACCTCATTTAATTTAGTTATCTCTGCATTAACTCTGCAGTGCTGATAGAAACTAAGTATTCAGATACTATTTTTGTCTAAGCAGCTCAGATGCTGAATGCAGACAGAGAACTGTTCTGCTGATTAAGACGCTGCTTTTTATATACAGTCATGTCTCATAGACAAGATATGCATAAAGCAGTGGTTTTGTATTGATGGTTGACACCGAATTAGCAGAAAATTCAGCATGTCTCAGATCATGTGTGGCGATGGGGTTATCATGCACCTATTTCTGTCAATGTTGTGGTGTTGCATTTTAGACTTGACTCACCCATTAAACCCTCTTTCAGGAATGAAGTTGTTAGATTACTTTGTAATTTTCATTATAACTGGAGATGCAACATATGATTGTGTGAAATCATAAGTTATTTTTTTATCATAACAGTATATTTTTGATATTTTTGGTTTGATATGTTGTGTGTAGAAGACATAACAGTAATTTCTGACAAATTCTTGTATTTGCGGACACTATGGGTGTAGCTATTATAGTCCAAGGATTTAAGCAAGACAAGCCTTGTAGGTATTGATAATACCTCTTATTAGAGAAATTGATATAGCTAGAAAGATTAGGCACACAAGCCACCCTTCTGGTCGAAACAGAAGTAGCAGATGTCAAAGCTAAATGCAAGCTGAGCACAGGGTTTAGCCAAATATGTATCAAAGAGACAGCTGTGGAGAGAGACAGGTAGTTTTATCCTGGTTTAACCATGACCTTATTCTCTAGGATAAGGTTCCAGAGAAAGGAAAATTGAGAATTTTCTTATTAAAAGTTGATGAATTTTAATTGTGTATTATAATGGGCATCAGTCAAACATCCCTGAGGAGAAAGCCACATAATGAACTATGGAGAAACACAGTGAATATAGAGCAAGTCAAAGGTATTCCAGCAATAACCAGAAATCAGAAATTCTCTTTCAAAGCACAGAAGATACCAGAGACTTAGAGCACAACATTCTTGTACTTTCTTGATAAACTAAACCCACCTAGAGAACACACTATTTACACTACCTGGCTTCTCTGATGTGTATAGCAACCCTGGGGTCAGCCGTGCAGTGCATTTTTTGTCTAGAAATGAGACTGTGTGAGGTGATCTTTTTTACAATGGATACCAAATTGCCATTGCATGGTTGAAATTGTCTTCTGTTGACTGGGAGCATTTTGAAGACAACTCTTAACAGCTTAATAATCTTACTGTTTTACTTAACTAAAAAAGAAAGGTTAAGACACATGGATTGTTGATGAAGAAATCAGCATCTCTGCCATTACTTGGTGACAGCCATTTGGCAGCCTTTTGAAAGAGAAAAAGAGGTAAAGAGATGGAGAATAGTACACATCATTAATTTGTCAAGTCAACATATTAATGTGATTTGAGTCAAGTTAGTGGTTGCTCAGCCAAGCATTCATGGCTTCACCGAACCTTGGGAGTAGTAGGAGAAATTGGGGAAGCCTGTAAGAAAGTTTAGTTTGGCAAAGAAGTGAAGAGCCAAATAAAGGAGAACTCCAGAGGGAGACCTTCTCCATCAGCTTCTGTGAACAGGAGAGTAAGTAGGGGAGTTAGGTTATGGCAAGTCAGGAAGTTGGCGAGGGGCAATAGTTAGCCCCAGTAGGAGAGCTCTGAGGCAGGAAACAGGAAAGACTGTGAGTCTGTTGACCTCCTGCTTTCAGAGTTCTTCTTTCATGAGCTCATAGGCCAACATTCTCATAGGTCTGCTAATGGCGAAAAACAGAACTGTTTGTTTCTCAGGTTAGGGGCTCTAGTTTCTTTCATGTTGGTTCAACATTTTTATTGACCTTAATGAAAGTTTCATTCATATGAGATGAAGAGAGCTGGCTCTCTCTCGAGTTTCCCATGTAATCACAAAGATATAACTCTGTGTTTATGTTAAGGACAGAGGGACAGAGTGCTACATGTTGTGTTTTACTACTTGTGCAGTCCGTTACTTTTCCAGTAATCTGAAGGGATTAAATATAAACAAGAAAAGGAATGACTACAAAAAGGCAGCGAGTATACTGCAGCACTGATATCAGTCAGTTCAGTAAAGACCATCAGTACATCTCTAGATGCATTTCAGAACTACAAAATGTAAAATTTCTACTCTTCATGAGTAATAGAGATTAGCTGGTGATGGAATACAGGTGGGTTCTGCTAGCATGCCCTTGAGTATTTCTATTAATCCTATTCCTTTTAGGATATCAGAAAGAGTGTGCTAGGCACTGAGATCCCACATCCTGCCCTCAAACTTGTCACCTACAATAATAGTGAAAAAACAAGTCTTCTACTGACAAGTGTCATAGTTTCAACATTGTTTAATGTTAATTGATCAATTTATTTGATCAGAATAGGGTTATTTACTGTAATTCCTCCTTCCTGTTAGCCTTCAGGTATACTGAGGTCATTAAAGAGCTAATTTATACAAGAGATTCCTAAAACATGATCTGCTTGCATAGACATAGGTAGAGCTTTCACACGCAATTGAATGCATTAGTATATTTTGCAGGTGAAATTTAAAACACTCTGTTTAATGTCAACTGTAAAAGATATACACACTAAACATCTATTCCTATTTCTTTTCAGCTATGGCAAAACTAAAACCAAAAAACGTGTGTCCAAAATGCACTATATGGTCCTACACAGCTTGTGTCAGTCACAGTGAAATAGAAATTTAATGTCATGGTTTCAACTCTGAACTGAAATTTTTTTCTTTTTTTTTCTTTCTTTTTGCTTTTCTTTCAAGCTAACAGTCAAAGCTTATATAATGGTGGTGCAGATTTCATTAATGGGTAATTTAGCATGCATTACTATTTATCTATATGGAAAATACAGGCCACAAGCGTTTTTTTCTTTCCCTCACTTGAAAGTACTTTTCTCTTATAGGTCACTAACAACTTGAACTACCAGGAGTGTCTTCCAAGGAATGGGAAAACCAACAAAGTAACAGGTCTGTTTTCTTTTCCAAACATTTTTTTTGCTTCCTGTTCAACCTGAAGTTGACAGAAGTGAAGCCTTTACTTCCAATGGAAAATGTTGTCAGTGCAAAACCTTAGACAGCATAGGCTTTGTGTTTCTGATTTTGTACAGAATGCAGAGCGGATGGACAGCTAACCACCTAGTCTGAAATCTTTCTCTCTGCTGCTCTGGTGCAGCAGTAAACATCTTTTGTCTCACTGTGGCTGACAAAGCACATATATCTTGAAGCTGGGGGGGGTGTCGTCGCTGTAAATATGCCTGTAGGCAATTAGGTAAGGGAAGATCCTGTTCTTTTTCAGAAAAGCAAAGAAACAAGCTTCAAAAGGCATGCCTAGGCCTGTCCCTTCTAATTAAACCTTGGCTCTCAGGATTCCTACAGCAGAGGAAATGTTTGCCTTTATGGAGGCCAGTCTTTATGGAGCCAGCTATCTATTTTTATTGTGGCTGGTAACAAAGTCATTATGAAGTGTTTTTCCATAAAAGGCAAATTGTCCATCCATACAGAAGGTGTTTCATTAAGGTGAGGAACTGGAGATTGCAAATTGTAGAGGATGTTATTACATTTTTTCACCTACAAAACAGCAAACACCTTGCCAACTGTACTACTGTCTTCTTATTAGCTTTTATGACTTGTATTACACTACTTCCTAGTCTCGTTGTGCCAGCTGATGCAGAAGCAAAGAACAAAATCCAGCCCCTTTGGTAGCTGAGCCCCCTTAATATTTCTTGGAGGGGTGGTCTCAAACCTGTGAGAAACATTTTCATAAGAAGAAAGATTCCTATATTTCTTTGACAACAATCTGAACTGCAAAGAAAAATTATTTTAGCCTGAGCTAGGAGTGGTTTTGCCTCAGACAACCTCAACATCCAACAGTCTGAGTTAACAAGAAAACTGCTTCTGAGTTCTGCAGCATACTAGAACAACGAATGCAGATTAGTCTCCAAAATATATATAATAAGGCTATTCCCCTATGTGAACCCTCATCACTTCTGGCACAAATTCTGCTCCCACTGAAGTTTAGTAGGATTTTCCCATTGACTTCCGAGAGGCCAATATTTCACTATCAATTCTCAGAGCTATTCCTACCCTGCCGTCTCCCTGGAGAGAATGGAGGACACCTATGCAATTATTGCTGTTTAGAATAGATGCATTTCATAAAATATACAGGAGATTTTAATTCTATTCTAGTCAGAAATTTTGGTAGCAGGTTTTGTAGGTTTGGGTTTTTTTTAATGTTGACTATAGCACAGTAGCCATGTACTTCAAAAATTCAGTCAAATGTTCTAGTGATAGATATTTCACAAAAAGCAACAAAATGAGATTCAAGCAAAATCTCGTCTGTGTGCACGCCCGCACACATGCATCCACACACGCACATACAGAGGAGTCACAAATTCAGGCTAATTGACCCTGTTTAGGAATAGATATCCTATTTATGTTGGTGGCACACATGCTGTCTGATTAATTGCAGTGCTTGTATTCCAGGTTTTAAAATAAGTATGAAAACAGTCCTTCAGGGAAGATGTCAACTTCTTTTAATTTCCCTTTAATCTGCACTGCCCCAAGAAACTCCGCTTGTTCACATCTTTTCTCTGTTTAGTGTACACAAAATGTATTATGACAACAACTGGATTAAGAAATACAAGTCAGTTAGGCTAAGCCTAACTTAATCATAACTTTTAGGTCTTTTTGAAATCTCAGAAAAGGAGCATGTATATCAGCTCATAATCTGAAACTTTTAAGTGGTATAGAGCATTGTGTAGTGTTCAGCCAGATCCTGAAGCCCTTCTCCCCATGATTCCCACTGAACACAGTCTTCGAAAGTATTGAATGCCTTCAACTGCCCTGGAAAAAGTGATTCAGATTGTAGCTTAAGAAAAGATTGCGTCAAGCAAACATCAGCAACTCAATGTTTATGAGAATTTTGCTGTTCAGGAACAAAACCTGGGGATATGGATTTCTGGTGTTTCATTGTTAGAAAAATAAAGAAAAAGAGGTGAGCATGGCTAGAGATGTTGTGGCAGTTTACTAATCAGTAAGTAGACAGAGGAAGTACAATTTCTGGGATACTGACTCTTCTGAGAGTTTGTGGTTTTATCCAGCTGAGTGTCTGGCCTAAACTTGGCTACATGTTAAAAAAAGCAGATCTAATTGTTTGGCCTACAGTATCTAAGAAATTGTTCAGCAGAAACACGAAAGCCTGCACAAGCTGAACTGGAAAGCAAGAGGACATTGTGTAATAAATAGGAGTCAAGAAGGTGACTGGGGAATAACATTTTCCATTACACCAATCTAAAGCAGAAAACTCAACCGTGAGTTTCTTTTTCCTCCCTGTATGTTCTCCTTCTCAGTTTCTCAGAAAGGCACTCACTATATTCATATATAGATTCATTTTTCATTTCTTATGCAAATATTAGCAAACTGAGCCATGAGGCTAGGCTCATCATGTTCAGCACTTTCAAAAGAACCTACAACTGCCAAGAGTTCATGGTGGTTCAGGGACTTTGCTTTTATAGACTTCTGCAGAGATTAAAAGTTAGCTCCAATACAAACAGTCCTTTCATTAGGCTCTCACTGATTGTGACAATGAAATCAATTTTTCAGAAAGCACCACTAATGAGTAAACTTCCCTTGCTCCCAAGAGGGCTATCTATGTTAAATAAGATAGATGTCAATTTTAGATACTCAGAAAGTGAAATCACTGAGGAATAATCTTTTCAGTGGACAAGGCAGAAGACAGTTTGCTTTCTTCTGCTGATGACTCAGAGGATGTGTTGCTGCATAGCAACCTGTGCCCAAAGAAGAGAAATGTTTCTGTTTGGTGCTAGTCTTTGGAAACTGTCCCTTTTTTCTGTTTTTATTTCTATGCCCCCATGGTAATTACTTCAGCCAGCCTCTGATATTGGGTGCATAGCCCTGGATGTAGGTTAGCTTTTGAGATCTACAAAAGAAGATTATAACTAGCAACTCTCACAAGCCACAGAAGTGGACTGCAATACAGAGCCACTTCACTAAAAGTGCCTACAAGAATGCCAGTCAATGGGAAGTTTGTGTGCAAGATGCGCATCTAACGGCAGCAGAACTGAGATCACAAAGCTATTGACAATAAACTGAAAACTTCAAAAAAAATATTCTACTCCTGAAATAACTAGGCTTCAATGTCACAGATGCAACTACCGTTTTTTTTGGAAATGCAGTTCTCCTTACTCCAAGCCAAGACCTACTCTTTCAATATGATGGCATTCTTCTCCTGGCATGGAGGAGCCTTTATAGCTCACTCACCTTGGTCCTGATCACTTTCATAACTGGAATTTCCTTATGTTGCACTGTCCTCATTGGTTTTCATAAATTCTAAAGCATCTTGTCAAAATCAGTTTATATTACTTTTATAATGTAACTTTTGCAAATTCATGCATCATTAAATTAATGGTGAGAGAACAAATTTTTTTTTTTTTTTTTTTTTTTTTTTTTTTTTTTTTTTATAAAGAAGCTGTTTTACAAGGGCACTAAAAAGGAGATTTCATCACAAGACAATATACTACTGCTCTGAGATTCCCTGGCCTAGGCAGAGTACACTAGACCAAGAATCAAAGTCTATATGAACACCAAGCTGCCATGCTTTGAGGGCAGAAGCTGGCAGTGCACTGTGTGGGGTGCTTGGAGATAATCTGGATATCTCAAACATGACACTGCTTTATGTAATGCAGACATATCCTAATTCCCATTTTCATTAATCTGGGCACTTAGGTTCTTCAGTCTTGTTGAAAGTTGAGTAAAGCTTTTGTGATGGTAAATCTTAGTGAAGCAAATGATCTACAGGATTACAAAACTGTCATTGTGAAGGTTCATCTTCTTGGAAAAAGCAGGAAATGTTGAGTTCTGTAATTCTTTTGAGGGCCTGGTTAAATCAAAACCAGTTGATTTACAGAATAGAGTAGAATAGGAGCTTCACCCAGCTGTCTCCCACGCTGTTACGATGTTCTTTCAGTACACGCACTGCTCTCTGCTGGAAGGTTGCTGTGCACATGTGCGATGTGAGAGCCACCCGTACCTCTCAATCAACATGCAGTACCATTCACTCTTTCTTAAGTATTTATGCCAACAAACGGGGTCTTATGAGAGGGTGATAAGTGAGATCATGCATTGTTAATCCTTCTTCGTGTATGTCAGCTTCTTGTCTTTTGTCTAAATAGACTCCATTTCTCATCTGCGGAAACAGTAGATGGCATACAGGCAAGCCGCAAAATGTTCCCTGGGCAACATTCATGAGACCACTCTTCTTTTTTTCCATGAACAAGTGAGTTTAACTTCAGAGCATATTGTTTTTTTCCTGTTCTTCTTTGACCTTGTATGGGTAGCTCAGCATTTTCCTTCAGCTTAAAAAGTTTATGGCATGTTGTTTCTGTGGAGTAAATGACCAAACTCCTAATATTTTTAACAAATGCAAGCTGATTCCCAGTGGCGCTGCCAGTTAAAGACCTGTGTTTCTTTTCTAAATGGTACAACATCACCTCAAGCCTTGGCAGCGGCAGTCTGGGCTAGGTGCTGCCAGTGTGGGCGGCCACTCTGCTGGTGGGCATTCCTCAAGCATTGCTCCGTCTCTTGAGGCCATGAGAACAGTTCCCAGCTGGGAGGCATGAGCAGAGAACAGGTTAAAGATGCTCTACAAGAGGACAGGAGATGTGAGAATGGAAACTGAAGTGGTTTAGTTGTTCACAGCTTTGGAAGCAGTACAGAACCATGCCCAGAGTGTGGCTTCTGCTGCCTATTTCATTTGACAACTAAGTTTTGAAACACTTGAACTCCTTCTCTGCAGCTTCTGATAAACTTTAGCCACTTGATAATTTTAACTATTTTTAAGCGTAGAAAATAATGCATAAAATAACTTTTTATTTGTTACTGGCTAGCTTCAGGAACCACTAGTGGACGCACTGAATAAATTCAGCCAATCTGACATTAGATGCGGTCGGTAAGTGAAAGCTTTCTTTTTCTTAGGGCCACCTGTGACCTGTGCAAACCAAACTGAGTTTCTCAGTTCGGCTACTGTTGGGTAGGGGATTGTGACATCAGCACACCTGATGCCATGGCACAGAAGACAAGAAGTTTCTGAACGGGGTGAGAAAACTCATCAGTATAGCTTGTTCTTCCTGATCAAACTAGAAGTTCACAAGTGCAATAATCAATATGCGATTACTGCCTTTGGTCATAAATGGTGGATCTCCTTTTCCAGGAATTAAAAATCATTCAGGTTAGCTTCACTACATTGACTTTATATTGCACAATTTAAAGATGTTTGAAAGTTGGAGTATTAGCCAATCAGTTTGCTGACAAAGTGCTGAAAATATGTACAAGGACTACTGTTCATACTAAATTAAGCACTCATTTAGCAAGTTAGTCAAGTAAATTCCATTTCAACAACATTGTAATGAAAAAGGTTACATTAGGCCTGAATAAACTCTGCTTTTTGAAGAGCTGAAAGAGTGATCTTATAAAAATGTATTCTTGAATTTGCCATGCAAAATGATACATGAGTGTAAAGGCTCTTTTTAGTGGGTGCATGTATATATCCAAATATGTATACATAAAAATTGTAATTTCAGAACTAATGCCGATAATCTTAAAATGTTATTTATACAAATATATCCTGAAATAGTATGAAACTTCACACTTGCATCTTCATATAAATACAAATAATGCTCAGTGCTATCTCTAGTTCAGCTGTCTCTGGCAGTAATTTTAAAACCTTTATTGCTTCTGGAATTGCATCAAAAGTAATTTCTTCTTGTTATGGAAATGTTTGTCACAGTGCAAAGGATGTGGACAGTCTTGTGAATATATGTATTTGCATGTGCCCAGTCCCTCAGCTGCTCATCCCTCTAAGACATCCTTGTCCTTCCTTGGTGAAACTCATGCTTCCAATGATGTATTTAATTGAGTTCAGCAGTCACTTGGCGTATTCATGAACATAGTAAATCCAGAAAATTTGTCCCAGAAAGCTATTTCTGGGAGACGAAAAAAAAAAAAAAAGTTAGTGATTTCCAGAAAAGTCATAAAATTTTTAGTACCTTTTGTATGTGTTGTAGATTGGACTGGTGGCACCACCTACTAAAATTGCCCAGAAGTTCCATTACAAAATCATTTTTCTGTTGCTTATAACTTTGCCAAACGTTAACTATTTGGCCTGAAATTTTGCATACTGGGTATCTGCCTCAGGCCGAATCTTTCTGGAAAAATTCAGTCAAAATGACTATGTCCAAGAAAAAAATTAGGGAAAAATACATCATTCTGTCCATATCAAAATATTACGGTTACTTCTTTTGTGTGAAATTTTAATGATTTGAAACAGAAACGTAAAATTTGGCAGGGGTGACTGAGGTGTCCAGCCTGTGCTCTTTGTTGTTGACGTGGAACTGCATCTTGAATAAATTAAGAATCTTTCAAGAGAAAACAAAAATTAAGAAAAAATAATAAAATCCCAGTTTGCAAATGCGGAGTAGAGGATTACTAGACTTCTGAAGTCACAGTTCTGAAAGACTCCTATGTGTACTGATCAAGATGTCAGCTTGTATTGAGCTGGGCTTTTTTTGTGGTAAATCAAGTTAGGGACTGGTACCAAAAGTGCATGCAGCGAGACCTCAGTGCTCTCCGTCCCCAGTCTCCTTGCTCAGGCGGTGTAAAAGACAAAGCTTTCTGTTTCCACTACAAAGATGGCCAGAGGTCATTGCAGGAGGAGTGTGTTAGGACAAGAAGCTTGGTGGACAAGACTGAGACTCGAAGCATCTGTCTGTAAGGAGGGAAATGGAGATCATAGAAACTGGATATAGGAAAATAGGGCTGTGGGGCAACTGGACTGGTGCTGAGCCCTGGGGAAGTCTAATTTTTTGGACTGAAGGTTGAATGCCAAAGGACCATGAAGGGAACTTGAAGGCAGGAGTCTTGTGGAAATAGTACTGTGCAGTCGTGTAACTAAGTAGTGTCCTAATGCACATACTCAGCAGTGCTGCATTATGAATACAATTTTGACATTTACTAATGTGTGAATGCTTATTGCTGGAGCTGTTTTTATATTTTTAATGGTGTATTTTAATGTGCAATGTATGCTGTGGTTCCCAATGTTAGGCACTCATGATCTTCTAGAGTTGGAAAACTGAACTTTATAACTCACTGGAAAACTAGTAGGCTTTCCTTCTGATTTATATAATGTTCACATCATAACCTATTTGAGTGGCAATATATCAGACTTCATCTTCTCATTCATGACAGAAAGTGCCATCCTGGGCTTGAAACTCCAGATTAATCTTGTTTCCAAACACAAAAATCTAATGAAATTGCTTTGGGCAACGTGGTCTAGTGGAGGGTGTCCCTGCCCGCAGCAGGGGGGGTGGAACTAGATGATCTTTAAGGTCCCTTCCAGCCCAAACCATTCTATGATTTTATGATTCTATGAAATGTTTTAATTCCTTTTTCCTTAAAGTGAAAGCATTTATCTAGGCTAGACTCGTGTCTTGCTCTGGTGAAAGAAGCAGGTCATTAATATGGAAGGACTCATGTTGGATGCATGGGGTTATAAGTGCTGAGATACGTGATTTATAAACCAGACCTGTGTGCAGCAGGTTAGAACTGGACTGAGAAACTAAGTGTGATTCAGCTGCTGAAACTGGTTCCTTCACAAACGGTGCTGTACTGAGTAGGAAAGAATCTAAATCAACTTTTACTTCAACAACTGAAGACACTTATGGAATAGTTTAGGTTAGAATGGACCTTGGAGGTCATCTGGTCCAAACCCCTGCTCAAAGCCTGTGTTAGTAGAAACTCAAGAAACCAAATTAGACCCTTATGCAGAAAATAAAACAAAACTTTTTTAGACATTTTAACTAAATACCATTTTTCTTATAAGAAATTACTCCCTTTGCAAGAAAAACACATTTTTGAGGTCAGTAGATCTGTTTATATCTTATGTCATATGAGAACAAACAATGAGGGAGGAATTAGTAAAATTCTTAATACAAGAAACACAAAGTGTGAGATTCTTGAAAACAGCTGTTCTGCTATTAACATTCCTCAGACACTGAGCAATTTTCAAAGTGGCTTTAAACCTTGCCAAGTTAATTGCCATTGTAGCTCTGTTGGTTAGGGCAAAGACTATTGGAAATGGGGTCTTATTATTGTTCACATGGGTCAAATAAGGGCAAGTCTTAGCTGATCTCTGAACTGTGAGGTTAAATATTTGACCTGATCAAGTTGTCAGGAAGGCAAAGAGGGCAATAGAGACAGAACGAGCTGCTGGGTTAAGGAGCAGTAGTTCAACCATACTGTCTTCCACACAGTTGCTCAAATATAAACAATATAAAGAAGAGGAGAACTTGGTTCTAAGGTGTCATACAATAACATCTGAGGAAAAGTTGTTTAATGGACACAGGCTCATATGCTCTATATATGAAGATGCCTTTGCACAACTTAAAAATCTTTCACTAATATTTGCTTCTGCTTTGTTTGCAGCAGTATGTAAAGCATCAAGGAGTGTAATATAAATATCATAGCATATGAGCTTTCAAAAACATTTAACTCTTAATGATGCTTAATAAACAAATTTCTGATATGACTGGCCAGCTGGTCCAGTTAGCAAAAGTATTGGGATAGCTTAAAACCATGCTACCTTTATGCTAACCATACTTTAAAAAAAACATACGGATACAGTATGCTTGAAAGTAGAAATAAACATGCAAGTTTATGCTTGTCATTTCCCCATCTACATTCATGTTGGTCCGATACAAATAAAACTGTGTGGCCCATGTTTTTAACCATGGTTGATTTTTGGACAGTAATGGACCTGAATATATCCTGTTCTGCTGCAAAGATGCTGCAGTTTCTAAAGCAGGAATCTGGGGCTGTGTTATCAGCGGGTACTTTGAACAGTGGATGTTGGACTTCTATGATGGGATTAATCTCATCTAACGTTAGCTGTCCGAGATGTATCCATTGAGCCTAGGATAATCCTTTTAGCACTCTCTACTGGGGCAAAAGACATACACAGCTCCAAAGAGCAAGTCCTTCAAAGAATCTCTGAGGGTTTCTGGTGGTCCCCATTGAGTTCAAATGAGTAGCTGAGAGCATGGCTCTTATTTTTAGACATTTAAAGCCATGTGAAATGAAACTAACTCCAAATCTATAATATTTTTTTTTTTCCCTTTGGATACACAGAGACTTACAGAACAGTGCCCCAAACTTGGAAATCTGTTCTGCTTTTACAAAAAGTCTGTATCCAAGACCTGGTCTATAAAAGCCATTGGTCTTGGTCAAAGTATTGTCTGTAGAAAAGAGTTGAAGAACGCATGTGAGCGGAAGGATGAATAAAAGTTTGAGAAAAGGCAGAAATTCTGTACAGATGAAATCTTTCAGGGTGGAAAAATGTAATGACCTCCCTGTTGGCCATGAAATGTCACTTTTTCCACAGTACTAAGTTAAATTCCTATTGAAACTGATAATACATTGTTGATTGCATGCTCCATATCCAGACTTCAGGATTTAGTTTGAAATTTTTGCTTGTACTCTAAAACTATCATAAAAAAACTTTCATTTTACAGATTTCTAACAGTGAAAGAAATAGACTCCCTATGTTAACTGATGTTCATAATAAGTAGCTCCATTGCACAGGAGACAACAATAAAACAAAACTGAGGAGCTAAATATTTTGTTAGTCTGTTGACCCTCAATGCTACATTACAGAATACCACTTTGCAATTGTGTTGAGCAATTTTATTCTCAAACTGTCTACCTAGTACAGACACCTGAAAAGTACAATTAGATTACAGGGTGAGAATGACATATGTTCAGATTCTTTGTTCTTTTGGATTTTTTAAAGGCACATTTGACATTTTAATTTATTTTGGTTTTGTACTGGTCCATACCATAGCAGTGGTTTTCATGAATTGCCTCTCTACCTGGGACAGGTCTTAGTTAACCATTGCTATAAAAAAGCATAAATGTTTGATTATAATCAAATCAGCCTAATTAGAGCTGCAAACATACCTTTAATTATGAGAGATAAGCAGTGATTTTTGTTTAATAGGATGTAGTCTGTATCATAAACTGAGAGCCCCTCAGGTAAAAAGGTGTAAGCACTTTGTTCAACAAACTCTTGTCTAATAATGTGCTCTTCTGCCTTGTTACAAACATCACATTACTGACAGTCTGAGACCAACAGGCATTTTGTTCCACTCGTGACTGCCAGAGCGCTTTTCAAAAACAGCTCCAGCTTATCGATGCCTGAGGGCAAGGACCCTCAAACCAACCATTTGTTATCAAGGAAATTTCTACTGATCATGTAGCCATAGGACTATATTATTAATCCCTCATCGTCTTTCTTGTTTTCTTTTTCTGTTTACGAATCTGAACTCATGTGCAAAACTGTCATTTTTGGAGCTCGTATCAGTCTAAATCATTTCAACCAATAATCAAACATACAAAGTAAAATAATATTGTTCCATCAACAGGAAAATAGTTACTATTACTAAGGAAAATATTATTCACCCTGATTAACTTCAAGATGAGTCTTAGATGGCTTCGGTTTGACCCACTTTCTCTTTTATTGGATTTATTGCTCAGACATCAACATTTTGTGAACTTCCGATTGTTTTGAACTGTCATTAAAAAACACAGAGTAAGCCAGCATTGTTTTTTATTTGTTTATTTTCTTATCTGTAAATAAAAGCCAAGGGCACATTTTTAAATTAGAAGTATTCATTCAAGCATTATGAAGTAAAGGAAAGCGGATATTTGCTGCCAGTTATTAATGTAAAGCAGAAGACTGGAAGTGTTTCATATTTTTCCTTATGATTGATCAAGATATACAAATAGACTTAATTTCTAGAGTAAGATTTTTTTTTTTTCCCCAAATGAGCGCTTTTAATCAGAGCTAGTTGGGAATAATTTTCTTGTCCTGCAGCATTTTCAAGTGTTCAGAAATGTGCCTGGTTCCATACCCAGGTAAAAATGAAAGAGGGAATAAAAAAGAAAAAAAAAAAAAAAGTAGAAAAGAAGGAAGTTTCACCATATGGTTCCATAAACCAACACTATCCAAGCCACTGAAGCACTCCCTAACAGGACAAAACCCACTAAATTTCAAGTTCCTGATCCAAGAGACTAAACTGGGACTGCACAGCCATAGGTCCTGCCTCTCCGCAGCCCAGCCTGGGGAGCAGACCGGAGTGCACCGCAGCTCCTGCTGAGGTCTTGCCAAGGGCACGCGCCCGAGGTGCTGCTAAGGGCTGGAAGGCATCCCGAGCTCTGCCCCTCCGCCTGGCTCTGCCTCGATGTGACCAGATAAAGCAGTTCATTTTGTATGACTGATTAAACAGCGTTGGAGGCAAGGGCTTGACCCTTAGGTGCCCAACCAGCAAAATCATCTGTTTGGGCTTGCAGAGAGAATGACATTTTCCAGGGCAGGAATTAACAACTCTTGCAAATCTCAACCAAGCTGCTGCCAAGAGCATTGGATGAAAGTACATTTTGTATATTCCTTTGTTGGACTTGGTTCACCCGGCTGCTTGACATCTGCACATCTATTAATCATCTTAGCTTGCTTGGAAAACAACGGAGCATGTGGTGCTGAGTGGAGATGAAGTGCACTGCTTTCCATGGGAAGCAGGTTCCTCGGGTGGGATGTCTTTGTGCCTACCATGTGACATGCCAGCCTAAAGTTAAGACTCCTAGTACCACTGCAGACTGACAGCCTGAATCACCATTTTCATCCTGAAAAGGAAATGCATTTTCACACTACCTCCCCTTACATTTGTGTGAGCAGCCAGCCTGATTTTGAAGGACAAGCTGCATTCTCAGGGTTGTGTGAATTGCTTATTCCTGCACCCCAGGGCAATCCAAATATTACTATCCAATTTCTGTACTGATCCATTAGTCCAGAAGAAAATAGTCACAATGCTTTGTTTACATAAATGAACTACTTACTTGCTACACATGGTTCTTTATATATGAAGGCCTGGTCATGAAAATATCGTACTGGATGCTATACAAGCATGAAACAAAAGAAGAAAACATACCTCTCGGAGAGTTTTGAATGTAACTGTGAGTCATAAACCAACAAACCTGTAGAAAGGGGAGTGGAATGTAAACTATAGATCAATAGCACAAGCGAGGGGCTAAGCACATAAGTAGCCAAGCATTGTCAAACTTTCCTCTGAGTATGGCAGCCCAGAAGAGCCCTGGAAACAGCCTGGAGGAGAATAATGTGAGTGCCTTTCAAGTGCAAGCAATAACCTTGAGAAAAATCATGCATATGCTTCTTTGGAAACATAGCAGCATTCAATCATGACCAGAGATAGCAACCGGGACCAGAAAAATATAGTGAATGAGGCATCCTGCAGTTTAATGTGTTGTAGAAGGGAGGGAAGATGCAGAGGGAGCCAAAGAGATGGGTGATACAGGTAACATAGATGGGTGAGAGGATAATCTTTGGAGTAGGGAAACTACTGCATTTTCAAATTCCAAGAGAAAGATGACAAATTCACCAGGTGGAAAGACTCTGGGTGAACGTTTCAGGTGTGCAGATGTAGAAGAAAGATTACGTTAGTAGTAGCACACGGAAAGAAACTAATACACAGTCTGGATGTGAGAGCTCAGAGTGAGCTTGAAAGGATGAGATTTTGCCTTGCATGTGAACCTGCAATAATTTGGAGAGTAATTTCTGCCCAGAAATTTGACAGGTTTTGTTTACTGTTACTACCAGGGCAGCTGTTACCAGTTGGAGGATGATATTTGTGGTACATTTCAAAGCAGAAACATGCTGTGTTGAGAAATAATGTAGAAGAACATTAGGGCCCATGTGTAAGTGCATGGCAGAATGTTTTCAAGCCTTGACAAGACAATTTTCTTTGCAAATAGACAGTAGTAAGCAAAAGACGTGGATGATATTTTTGGTCACATATTCATTCATGGCTAAAGTCTTGGAAATTTCCGTATTTTTAAAGCCTGATCACAACAGGTCTACCTGTATCACCTTCTGTAGGTGAATTTGGACATAAATTTACTAACAAAATTTTCTGGAATCATATTATCTCTGCTGTCAGAACAGATGTACAGTAGTACCTAAATTTCCCTATCTGGAAATCCAGTTGGCTTTCTCAGCCTGCAGGCCAACTTGCAGGCAGATTCGATGTTTAAGGAATCTGGGCTCAAGTGTAAGTTCAAACCAGAGAGGACATCACGGATGCAGCCAGAGCTAGCAGCTGATCTCAGAACTCTGTTAACTTGCCCCATGCTGAGTGTTTTCTTTGCTTAGTCTACTTTATGGTGTGGTCTACTGCTGCTTTACCACATTTGCAAAATCAGTGTGACTTAGTGAAATAAAGTTGAAATAACACAGCAAGGAGCAGGATGGTCTTATCTTTGGATGTTACCCGTTACTACATTTTTGTTTGTCTGTTTGCTCATGATAAAAAAATATGTGAATGCACAATGCACTCCAAGGCTGGGGAACTCCCTGGAACACCTGTGAGATGCACGGGACTCCAAAGCAATAGGGTGCTGTGTGGCAGAGACACTACTGTGGTGGTATTCTCAGTCTTTTAAAGTACCAGGGATATTAACTGGTCTGCGAATGGTTAGTACCATACCCTTAGTGAAGGTGGGCCTTAATTATGTTTCTCAGCTTCTATGCTATAACTACTACATGGCATTGACTCTTAGTACTGCTTTGAATTTTGAACAGCAGCCTGGTTTCTCTGGGAGTAGTTGCCTGTCTGCATAATGACAGCAAGAAAATGATATCCTTTGCTGTCGATCCAGTTCACACAAAAATCTCCTTCTCATACACCTCCTGAAGAAAAGGTTACTTTTTCTGGGGGAGGAAAAAGACAGTGGTGTAGTTATAGGCCATGTTCAAGAATGCTTTGACATATGTAGCATTAACTACATAACTGACTCTTAGTTCAGTTTTAAATCATAAACTAAATTCAAACTTTTTAATCATATATATGTTCCCTTTTATTTTAATACCACCACTTTGAAGTGAATTCTCTGTAACACTCTTTGGAAAGAGACCCCACAGCTTAACATTTACATTTTAGCTGAATGAGCTGAAGCTCTTAAGCATGGCAGTCATCTGCAGTGATATATTACTTATACCGGCATTTTACATTTTTCATTAAATATTAACCCAAATCTATCCACGTTCAATAAAGAGGCAGACTAAAGAATGCTAATGTTAGGGACACTATTTTGACTGCTATTAAAATCCATAATTTCCCATTGCAAATTCTAGAGGGACCAACTGGCGTAACCCTCCACTTTTCCTGCTGCTCTAAAGAGGGAAAAACTGGTGACAAATGTGGTCAGAGAGGGCAGCTCGGGCAGCAGCAACCATGATGTGACTGAGTCCAGGATCCCGATGAAGGCTGGGAAGGGGAGCAGCAGATTAGGAGAGCAGAATTTGGCTTATTCAGGGAATTGCTAGGCAGAACAGTGCCATGAGGGGAAAAAGTGCCTGAGAGAACTGGCTGATTTTTAAAGAAAACTCTTTGAGAGCTCAGGAACAAACTATCCTGTTGCACAGGAAGATGGAGAATTCCAGCAGAAGACCTGCTTGGCTAAGCAAGGGCTTCTTAGCTCCTCAGTGAAAGGGATCTAAACACAGCCTACAATTACTTGAAGGGGAGTTTGGAAAAATGTCAGTCAAACTCTTCTCAATAGTGGTAGTCAGCGTAAAAAAAAAGAAAGTTGGCACAAACCGCAGCCTCAGAGGCTCAGACTGACTAGAAGGAGAAACTTTTTAGCCAAGTGAGTAGCTCAGTACTTGAGCAGGTACCCAGAGAAGAGGCGGCAATCACCATCCCTGAAGATTTTCAAGAGCTGACTAAACAAAGCCTGAGCCAACCTGAGCTAGGTCTGCTGTGATAAGAGGGTTGGAATAGTTGGCATTTCTATGGTTTTAGAAATATCCTTGAATAAATGAAGAAGCCATTTCTCCACCTATCTTGGTTGAATGTTGAACCTAGCTGAGCTGGGGATTGAGCTAGGAAGAGGGAATGGGGACATCCTTCTGCCTCCTTGGCTCCGAACGAGCCTCAGCACGGCGGGTGAGACTGAGAGCGCAGCTCCCTATCGACTCGCTGCACAAGCAGAGGCTGTGCTGAGCATGCACAGAAGCAGACCGTCAGGCACCATGAGGAACTTCATTGGTAGATTTTATTTTTTTTTGGTGGAATAGTCACATAGTGTTTTGGGGCTCTGTTTTGTCAAAATTCTGGTAGATGCCTAAGAGTTTTGCTGTACCTAGGCCAAAGCTCCTGCAAGGGACAGTGGAATGACTGCAGTTCTGTGACTCACTCGTTAGAGCTAGAAGTCTGATGCCTCTGAAAAAAACCCCCACAACAACAGTAAAACAAACAACAGCAACAACAATGTACGTACTTGTTAGTAAAATTTATAAAGGTTAAGTCTTTCAGAAAAACTTAAAATTAAAAACATTAAAGGAACATTAAAAATGTTCTGTATGTTGCCTTTTAAAAACTCCATTGTAATTAGAGCTTCTCTCACCTGACAGCTGAAGCTTTTTCTCCATTTCAGAGTCTGATTTTGGACTGTACATTCCTTCATTATTTGCAGTACTGGCTAATTAAGTGCTATCTGCAAACTTGGAAGTCTTTGCTTTCCACATCGCTGTCTACGTTATATTTGTGTAAATATTTCAAATCTGGACCTCTAACACTGACTCCTGTCATCTACTACTGACATTTTAGTTGGAATACTTTCCATTTATGACTACAGTAGATTTCCTACTAATGCAGCCAAATTTATGTTTAAGCATGCCAGTTTTCTTTCTCTCCTATGACTGGAGCAGAGGAGCTTAGTAGCAAGAATCAGCTAGATTTCATGGATTTTTAAAAATTAATCAAAATGGGTTTATGAAGAAATCAACATGCTCCTTTACCTCTGCTAGAGATACTGATTGCTTCCAAAAGATTTTAAACTGAATTTGTCTCACCTGAAATGCATTGTCTTTTATAATTTTTCTCATCTAGTTCACTATTCTACAAACTTTTTGTGATACTTCTCAAGGTTTAAGATCACATTTCCTTTTACACCTGGCCATGCCTAACTGCATATGCCTCTAACTGTATATGCATACAAACACAAGCACTTATTCAGGTTTTAATAATATTATTTGGAGGAAATCGACCTTTTTTTTTTCCTTGGAAGTTCCCTATCCTTTAAGTGTATATCTTGAAAGTTTCAAATTATGAAAATAATCCTACTTCCTCTAAAAGTCACTCGAGTGCAGGTGTGCTTGTGTATATGCCAGCTGGTCCATCAGCCTTCCTTTCAAACTGCTTCAAGAATCTGCATATCCCTAAGGATCTATGGTCTCCCAGAAAAGGTGCAGTTTTACAGATGGAGCTTCTTCATGGCCTTGTTCTTGTTAAATATCCATGTCTTTTTATGCTCCTTCTTCAATGTTTGCCTCTAGATATACTTTTCTTGGCTACACTTTAACAGTGTGTTTCTATACTTACATTACTGATGATTTGTATTAAGTACCAAAGTTAATTTTCTTACTGAAGCAAGTATACCTGGTTTTCACCATATAGGGATCTAAACTAATTATTTAGAAGTACAGAGCAGTTTGTAATCTGCCTCAAACAAAAATGGAAATCTCTACTGTTATGAAGAAAGAGAATTATTTTTTATGAAGGATTGCCAAATACAGACTTTACAGGCTATCCTGAAGAGTGCATGAAACTTGCCACCAAAAAAATTCCTGAGCTATAGGTATGTATGTATGCTTTACATATTGATAGAAATACACTGGCACATAAAAGACAAAGGATAACAGGATATTTTTTCACAACATTTTGAAAGAAGTGTTAGAGACAAAGGTCATTTAGAGTATTTAACAAGTGCAGTCCTCATTAAACATGAAACATTCTGGCAAGGCAAAGTGACAAATTAAAGAATTATTTTCCGTAAAATATCTTTTAACAAACCAAACCCATGTTCCTGGAACTGCCTTAGTATATGTTAAGAATATACTATGCAGGGAAAATAGATTTAATTTTCTTTTTTCCATAATGTAATTATTTACACAAAATTCAAAAACCAGTGTCTTGTAGGATTCTTGCTAACTCACTTCAGCCAAATTTCTATTCTTATGAAAAAAATAGTTTTTTGTTCACGATGCTTTGATTGTCAAGTATGGCCATTCCATCAGCTAGCTGCCAGGCTATCTCAAAAGTTAGTTAAAAGGCGATTCTTCAAATAAAGAACTTATAAGCCCTGGAAGATAGGGGATCTTCACTGCACGTCTCACAGTATGTGAATTAATTAGAAGTTGTCTGTAATATGCTTGCTGCATGAATATCTTTTTGTATTTGTACTTTAGCAGAGCAATACAGCACAGTAGTACTTCACACTTCAGAAGTTTCCGTTGACTACATGGGCTATAGTTGCAGATGATGACACAGGGGCTCTGCTTACATGCAATTGATGCTCTCAAGTATTTTTTAAATTAATAAATTGCATATGCTAAACTAAAACATCAAAAAAAGAGTCAGATTTTAGACATATCAGTAAGCTTATCTGACCCACCACAGCAGTACGACTGCTGGAGGGCTCCCAGTGAGGAGGATTAAAAGAGGAGGCTGGGCACATGGAAACAGCGTGATGGCCTCTTCAATAACAGCATGTAACTGCAAACTGACTCTGAAGCCTCAGCTTGAATGTCTAATCATGACTTACGCCTAGATTAGGCTTTTGACTGTAATCCAAGTCTGTTCGCAGGGGACTATCAGGGAAGCATGGGTCATGTGTGTTTCAGCCACTGCCAGTTGATATGAGGACTGTGTCTTCTGCTACCTAAGTATTAGCTGCAGAAATATCCTACAAAAAGGTGTGTGGGACAGCACACCTTACCCTATTGCTCTCCAGTCTGCTTACCTGGTTTATACAGCCGTACGCAGTGGCTTTTGTAGGCAGAATTCACATGGCTGCTATCTATTGGTAAGCAACATCACTTGTTGCAATTACATGGGAACCCGCTGTCACGTGGAGTTGTGGGACAGCTGTCCTCTAAGGCGATGCCCTAAGGCTATAGAGAGGTTACGTCTCTATAAAACTCTCATATGATTAATTTAATAATGTATTGCATGCCATGCTTCCTGAACGTTCCATTGTGCACTCTTTTCCTATCAAAAAGCTATTCAAAGTAAACAGTGACCTCATCAATACTGTCTGAAACAGTAAATGGAAATCTTCCAAAACCATAACAGATATAAAAGGCAAGATGAGGAGTGAGAATTAATTTAGATGGGAATGTTATAATACTTGATACTTGACTTGGCTTTGCTCAACCTCATCTTTTTGCTAAGTACAGTATGCTTTTTTTCATGTGAAAATCTAGATAAAAAAAGAATAAGAAAATCACCAGTACAGTTTTTGTTGCAACATTCGCGGATTGATGAAGAAGATAAAAGTAATTTTACTCACAGAAGATAAAATACAAAGCAGAAAAACGTTGGCCTACAGGAAAGAGAAGCAAGGGTACTGTCAAGATTGAGACTTCCAAAGCTGCATAGGTGTTTAAACAAACACAATTTTTATAAAGGTATTCATTAACCTATTCATCCATGACCTTTAAAATGCCAGCCTTTCAAAAAGCATGCAAGGATTGCTAGCACAGGAACAGAGCTGCTATTCAGGCTTGATCACAGCCAACAAGCCAAATAAAATAAAAGATCCTATCAGAACTTCTTTGTATGTCAGACAGCATTAAGTTGCAGGTGCTTGATTTCCATACAACTCACAGAAACTCTTGTCTTTGCCTTGTTGATATATCTGGATTCTCTTCATCCCTGGAACTCTTAGGAAATTGTCCAATCTAAAATTTTTTTAAATTTTTTTATTTCTAGATAAAGAGAGAACCATTGACTTGATTTAAAGGAAAAACACCAGAGGATTACACTCTGATTCAGGATCTGCACATTCAGTAAGCATTTAAAAAGCAACACTTGCTTAAATAGTAAGTCTTTTAGCGACTTGGATTCTTACTGAATGTATTTTTATTTTTTTTTTTACCAGTAGATTAGCATTTCATAAATTCCAAGGCTAGGTGCATTTTCTCTTGCAGTATTAATGCATTCACATTAATGATCACATTAATGTGATTTCTATCACCTTAGTAGAAATTTCTTCTAAAAGTTGTTCGTCACTGGTCCAATTTCCTGTCAGGGAATTCTTGATATTATGTGCTCACCCATCTGGAAAAAAATCTCAATAAAAACATCATATAAAATATACTAATGATGTGGTGCATTCACAGTGAAGCCCTTATTTCCAGCATTTCGGTTAACACCCTGTTTCCTTATCTAATTTTGAAATCCAGAAGCTATAAGCAATTGAGTTAGAGAAAATCATATATAAACTTTATAAAGGCATGGTCTAATATACAACCAAAAGTGTATTTATGATATTTGCATGTCTTGCTATATTCATATTTCAATCATATGTTTTATATCTAGAAGCCACAGGCATTCTAAGTAGGTGTGATTTATCCCTCAGAGTGTGAAGGATGTCTAATAAGTATGAAACAGGTGTATCATATTTCTGGAAAACATGTGACACCTTAAGAAAATTGTGGTCATTTATAGCATTGGAAGAGTAGTATCTTGTTTGGTTTTGTTTTAAACAGTCATTAAAAATTGAAGAAATCTCATTAGAGCATGTGCACTTTAGTGTCAACTCATGGTCTGCTTGCTGATATTTTTATCATATCTACAAGGCATAATCTTTTGTGGACACTAACCCTGCTAGACTTCCCTCAAAGAAGATGCTAGTTCTGGTTCCAGTGACCTTTTGATTTTAGAAAAAGATAAGAAACGGGAATTCAGATGGGGAGAGAAGGGTGTACAAGAAAGCAAGGTTGGACAGCATGATTAATAATTGGACCTGCACAGTTGGCAGCTATCCTGGCAAAGAAGCCTATCAGTGCTTTCTGTGTAAATGTGTGTGCGTGTCTGTCTGTTGGCATTCTTTGCCGGAATCAATAGTATATATTCTTTTAAACATTAATTTTCTTGATAGCCTCAAAAATACTAATATGCTAAGTAGCAAAATCCTGATTCAATGGAAGTGCAGTTATTTTAAAGCTGTGTAAGTTCACATAACTGTCCTCAAATTATTTTTTTTGGATGATGATGAGAATTTCATTACTTTATATGGGCCTGAGCGCATGAAGCCAAAAAGCTTTTTTTGTTTGTTTGTTTGGAACAAATCCAAAATGGTTTAAATATGTGGTACTTTATGTCCCTATTCCATGTTTTTCTGTATTTTTCTCCCCCCACCCCCCAAGTATATCACAGGATAAGTGCTCTTTTCCTACATAAAGGAGGTCTGGAGGGGAGAGATATGCCAAGCTGGAATTCAACTTGACACTTTTCAGAAAATAAACATTTCTTACTTTTCCATTTTAGAGTCTGTATTGGTTCATCCCCTGGGGTGTCTTTTTCCTCCCACTCTAAATTGCTAAGAAATTGTATAGAAAGTTTCTCTCTCTTCAATCCTCTCATCATTGCTTTTTTCCAACAGAATGACTCACTGTTGCTCTGGATTCCCTGTGTATGCTATCACAGTTCTGTGAACAAACTTGTTCTCATGTTAGCCTGACATCATCTTTATTACATTTTTATTGTCACTGACATTAAACAGGATGGGCCAAAGGAGACTACTGGTGTCTAGTCATTTCAGCAGCACATAGACATTATATTTAGCACACTTTCTACCATATTTCTCCCTTGACAACATTTCTCATCTGGGAAAACAATATAGTAAGTCAAGCACTTCATACGTATAAGCTTTTTCAGCTAGCTCCTATTAGGATTTATGTCCATCACATTTCAGCTCAGATGATCTCAGAGCACAGAGGCAATACATTTGCACTTCTGTTAATTTCTGTGGAAGAAAACATCTCATCTAAGTAGTGCGATTCACAATTAAACATCTCTTGTCTAATAAGGAGGACGGCTTTTACTGACTTCTGTCATCCCTGAGCTCCATCTATAAACTCATAAAGAATCTAAAGAATGACTGGCTGCGTATGTATTTACAAAGCAGTAAAATGACCAGTTTGGATGAAAGGCAGAGAGCGGGATTTACTATGCTTCCATCAAAGCCTAAAGTCATACCATCACCACCTCTACCACCTCTAGAGACACCTCAGTGCTTTGTGAGGTGCTTTGACACAACATAGAAGAGGAGCTAAATTGTTATTGGCCATATTCTCTTTATCCATCTCAGGTATGTAATGAGGGTTTGCTTAGGAGATGAGTGTCTGAACTCCATGGAAAGTGCTCAGAGCCTTCTGCAAAGTCTTATGCCATTTTTTCTCTTAACATCTTGAACACAGCTCCATGGATTGATAGACTTAGTCACAGTCCTACAGGGGAGCGGCTGCACGGTCTTTGGTAAGAGGACATAGCTGCTGTGTGAAAAGCAGTGGATAGGACAGATCGCTGATCTTCACTGGGCAAGAATGGGAGGGATTACACAATACGTGCCCACAAAAGAGAAAATAAAGCTGCTGTTATGTGAAGGAAAGATATCTAAAGTGGTAAAACTTTGTCTTCGGTACAACTTCAGTAGTGCAGCCCTATCAAATCTAGGTCCTTGCTTGAAAGCCACAGGCTGCTCCAGCTATCTGTTGACATTACTGCGGCAAACAGCTCTGACTATTCCACTCTCAGTTTGTTTTTCAAGGTGGGATGCTGTTCACTCCTCGCACCCCCCTCCCCGACTGCTGCATTTAGAAAGAGACAAGTATGGCCTAGATGGACAAGTATGTACGTACATGTGAGGAACACTGAGCTCTGATCATGGCCAAGCAAGTTCTGGTAAGCATAGGCAGGCAATTGCAAGCTAACGGAGCACCATTTTTCTTAGACTACCTCAGTCTCTTGCAACTCCAACCAATGTCCCACACTGACAATTCTGAAGCACAAGCAGAAATATGTTTCCATCGTGACCTTATATGTATTGGCCAACTCAGCAAGGGATGGTTCTGTGATCCTGTTGTTATAGACAACAAATTAGTGCAATGTGCATTTTGGGAGAACACGTACTGTACCATTCTGCACTGATATGGATTGTGCCTTTAATGTAGAGTGTCTTCTAGCGCTCCCTGTTTTGTGACTGGCTGTTTTGTTCCTAATATACATCTTATATACACCTTATAATAAAATACATATAAAATATAATAAAAAATTAAATAAAATATAATTAAAAAATACCCAAACAAAAAAATAAAGACTGTATTCCTGGAAAAAGACAAAAAATTTCAAGAGGAGACACTTTTCACTGCCACATTTATTTAAGCAAAAATTAATTTTCTATTTTTAAAAGTTTCATCTCAGTATTTTTCACTTTTTAACAGAAAACAAAAAAAGAAAAGGATTCCATTAGGCAGTCCATGAGGAATTCTGCTGGGTATCCCAAAGATCTGTGTTCTTCATACTCTATTATTCTTTCTCTGTGCAATGTATCAACAGCAATGAAACAAAAGGTTAGAAAAAAACATGGAAGGAACTGCATGGCCCTAAAGGCCAAGTCTGACTTGCATGTTTTCAGTGTGCATCCTGCTGGGCATGCCAATTTTCTAGTTTGTGAGGAGAAAAATGTATTTGAATGTTCATAATCATCACTCTTAAATAACAATAAAGATAAACTGGCACTAAGAGTTTGCAAAGTTATGAGGATTAGTTTCACAAAAGTTGTATTTACTTATTTTTGGTGCACAGAAACAGTTCTCCTTCACTACCACAAGAGAGAAATTTCTGTCATATGTTACAGAAACTACTCCGCGTGGCCAGGATTCAGCTGCTGCCTGCCTGCTCTGGTCAAGGCCATTCTCATTACTGCTCCTGCTGCATGCTGATACCGTTTCTGATGCGGTTTCTTCTCAGAATCCTGTGCCAGTATGGAAGAGGTTATAAGCAATTTTAAGCTTCATTTACATTATGGGAAGGAATTCTAAAGCAAGAGGAAATTTGTTTGGTACTTTATATGGTTTGAAGTTGGGATGGAGAGGACGAGGAGCACCCCTACCCCCCACTTTTTTAGTACCCAAATGACAGCACTGTTGCTGTTACCCAGGAGCATGCTACACACAGCACAGTAATCTCCTTTACAGTAAAACACAAGCCTTTAATTACAAATGGAACAGACGGGAAAAGTTCTGACAAAACATTTTCTGGTAGGAATTTGCCGTTTCAGACAGATTGAAATGTTTTGCTGAGACACTGGCATTTTCCCCGGGTGCCCTCAGAAGCCAGGCAGCCGGGGAGCTGCTCTGGGGCTGGGGCTCCAGCAGCCGAAGGGTGCAGCTCTGGAGCGGGTCCGTCAGGAGCCTTCCAGGGCGATCCTCCTTCCTACACTGGCTCAAGAGATCTCAGTGCTCACAGGACCAATGCTTTGAGGAAGCCTAGGGGATGACCTGCTCCCACACTGAAGCTTTATTGCCTTTCACAGATAATTATGAAATATTTGGCTTTTGTTCCAAACTGGAACAAACCCAGATTTCGAAATATCAAAATCCTATGTGAAAGTCAATTAGTTCTCTCTGCAAAGCTGAAACTATGACCACATACTTCCCACGTGTAGCACCTGCGTGAAGATGTCAGTGCTGGAAAACTGGCAGTGCTGATGAGCTTGTATTCAACATTTTGGGAGACCAACGTCTTGAATATAGTGTGTTTCTTTTCCTATTAGAGGTACAGCTCCTGTAGAGCTCCCCGATGTTAGAAAGAATAAACAAGGATGACATTAGATATTAGATGACATTTAATATTATAACTTGGAATTTTATTGCATTTAAGGTTTTAAGATGTTGCAAACTTTAATAGTCTCAATGCCCTCAGAAAATAATGATCATGTGTGGAATACACAAAGAAAGTACTTTTTGAGATTTTCAATATATAAACTTCTAACAAGAGACTCATCTCTCCTTATAAGCAATGACTCATTGTAAGTATCCTGTGTCAAAAGGATTATTAATTTTCACCAATATGTGGGGTTTTTTTTTACAATTTCAGGATAAACTGTCATTTATCACCCTCCATGGGCAGTGTAAAATGAATTACTAGTGAATAATTTAAGTGACAAAAATTCAGTTATTGTTTCTCAATGTTCAGGTCAATTTATGACATATATTCTCAATCCACTGTTCCCATGAGACTGGGATACATCATTTATACACTCTTTTGCTTTATCCTACAGATGAGTGTGTTACAACACAGAAAGCTCCTAACAATCTTCTTCCAAGCTGAGCGTTGAATGTAGGAGGGGGATGCAAGCAGAAATGCTGCAATTCTCTCCAATGAAATAATATGAACTTTACACTTCTGTAGCCCTTATATGTGCAAATAAGTCTGAGTCAAAAAAGTCTGCAAATAAACAGTGTTGCAGTTTTAAGAAAGAAGCCACATCTCATACCTTTTCAGTTACCATCAATCTGAAGTTGAGAGAGAACAGCTGCGGATATAGCACTGATAGCCTTGGTTGGTGGCCACTGTGTGGTGATGGAGGTGTCTGTATTTAGGCTGGTTATGACCAATCTGTTTTCAACAGATTGCACATCAGCTGATGCATCTGCAAATGCCCTATATTGATACAGGATTTCTTGTAGCATATAAAGGAATGTAACTTTAAAAAAAAAAAAAAATCTTAAAATCACTCTATCAATTGTTGGAGAAATGCCCTACAATTTAATTTATTAGAATTTAATTTTGTGGAACAATTAATTGAAATCTATAGGAGGAAGATCACTCTGCACTAAGTACTTGTACCTAATAGTTTCAGAATTAGTCAGCTGAACTTCAGTGTCTAAATGAGGGTCTTTGTTCCTGAATATATCTGGTCTGTGTTTGAAGAGCACCACACCTTACAGCAGTTCCTGTTTCGTTAACAGGACTTTTGTTTTGTTACTTGGTGTTGCATCTTTGTACATCTGCGAAGCCTCAGGCTAATGCCCAGTGCTGCCTGTATCTTTGCATATGAAAGGACTTGTGAGAGATTCTTACCTACAAAGCCCATGGGAATATGATAAAGCAAGCAAATACTTTTTCTTGCTATTTCTACAAAGCTGCTGTACAGTTACACTGAGATATATCAGTTTTCATAGCATTATCTGTATGGAGAGATGTTTTATTACATGCAACTAAAACACATGTATCTAAACCATAATACATTGTAACAGCAGCTCATGAGCTTTTGTCCTTTCCCTTTTCGGGATACTCAGAAACTCTCTGGTTCCCAGAATCATTCCTTCCATGGTGACATTAATAATTTCTGTTCAGGACCACCCAATTACTGCCTCATTTCTATTTTAAATTAATTTTATATGATACAGTTAAAAATAGGAAGACTGGTGGAAGACTCCAGGTAAAAATATTCTCCATTATTCTGTGTTGCTTCTCTTCAAAAGGCTTTTGTGGTATTGATTTATCTTTTTTTTTTTTTTTTTTTTTTTTTTTTTTTTTTGCCTGAAGATAACTTAATGTTCTCTTACTAGATTTCAAAATAGCAGAGCAGGATATTAGTACAGAAGTTGTTTTTATATATCTGAGAAGTACACTTATACTGATGTTACAGTCATCAACCTCATTACTCAATCAGTGAACCCTTGTATTGAGCCTAGAGAGCAGAAGTAGGAGTTCACGCAGCACAGTAACACTTCTGAAATATATGGAAAGCTCTAATTGCATCCAATAAGGAAGCTGGAATACTATATTATACTGTGTAGGAATGTGAAGCTGTAGTTTGTTATAGAAAGATCAGAATCCTGAATGCAAGTTAACCTATTAAATTTTGATATGCTATTAGAACCCCACCCTCATAAAGCTACCCATCGGAAAAAGTGAACCTTAGAGGAAGTATACTGAACACACACGACATTTGTTTTTGTAGGGTGAATAAACAGCAACATTGTCACAAGGTTATTTTCATGTTTCCTTCTTATATGACTAAGTTTAATGATTTTTTAATTATTATTATTGAATGGGGCTTTCATATTTCTCAAGCTGTTCAAGAACCTCCCACTCTCACAGCCCTCAGAGATTTGTAGCCAGCCTTACTCAGAGGACATTCCAAGCTTGTCACTGCACAGCTGCTCTTGGCAGACAGCCCTCCATGCAACAGCTTTGCCAAAGCATTGCTTGGACACCCCCCTCTCCCCCCCAACGCTGCTGAAACAATAGTTAATAGTACGACATTTGCACAACTGATACTTTTTTTTTTTTTTTTTTTTTTTGCCTTAGAATGAATTTGTTTACTTCACTTATAAAATGTGCTGTATCTTTTGAGGTCACTGGATTTACTTCTGCAGCCAGGAGTGGAAACTGCCATTGGTGTCTTGTGTTCCACCTATAGGCTGCTAGGTAGCATAAGCTTACAAGTCTTGGGAGAGTCTTCACTTTCTAAATCTTTGAAGTGCTTGCTTCAAAGCATCAATGATTTAAAGAATTAAAATAATATATCTTACCTGGAAGAGGTTTCTTTCCTTTTCCTTACCTACTGAATTTCAATCTGATAATTTATCGTGCCTGGTCCTGAAGTATTTGATTCCAGACAGTGAAAGGTGGAAAGGTGTGTATTTCTTTTGTCCTCTTCAAGACTTTATAGAATCACAGGATGGTATGGGGTTTGGGTTGGAAGGGACTTTTGAAGATCGTCTAGTCCAATTACCCTGCAATGGGCAGGGACACCCTTCACTAAATCAGGTTACTCAAAGCCCCATCCAACCTGACCTTCAATACTTAAACTTACAAACTCCCCCTTCCCTGTGAATGCCAGGAAGTTTGATGCAGATTCTAATAAATCATTTAAAAAAACAGACTGGAAATTATCTTTGAAAAAGTTATGTTAGACTTTGGAGGTCTTGAGCTTTTCCCACATCTATTTTTTATAATTTTTGTCGTCCTCTAAGAACCAAAGCACTAGGAATTCTCCCTCTAGAAAGGAAAAATGCACTGTAAAAATAGTGGCAATTAAACATTAAAAAAATCCTTACGGAATTTTCAACATATTTTAAATATGAAATATATGATAGATTCTGCCTTTTAAAATATAAGGCAAACTAACTTCCTATTTAAGCATCTTTATTTTGCTTTAAAGTGAATGTGGTGCTAGTGAAACATGCTAGAAATCCTTGGTGTGTCTAACAAGAAGAGCCCAAGGCATTAGCAGTGAAAATTTACCTCCTACCAGTATGGTGTCAAGGAATCATATTTGGCCCTAACTGAGCAACATCCCTCAATGTGCATTTTAAGTATGAGGATACACCTAAGATGCTCAGACGGAATCCATTTCTGCCCCTTTGTATCTTTTTCAGCTGTATGTTTCTCCACTATGGGTTTCAACCATGTTCTGTATTGTGGAACAGGAATATGGTTTTTTTAAGGTCGAACTCAAGTTAACTTTTTTAGGAAGAGAGCAATTTTTATTGTGTAAGGATTTTTTATCAATAATAATTTAAACAGTTGTTCTTAAGGATGTCTTAAAAAATATTGGTTAGTGTGCAGATTGCTTTGATTAGGTTAATGTTTTTCTTGGCAATTACTGGGATGTATGTGAGTCTGAAGCTGGAAACTAAAGTTCAAACTCTTCACCACTGCTAAGAGATTGCATTAGAACTTTTTCTCAATTACTGTGGTACCATCTTCATTATTTGATCTTTGTACCTTTTTGTCGTGTGTACAATTATTTTAATTTCATGAAGTATGGAATGTTATCAGATTCTGAGTCTGATTAATTCTTCAAACATAAATACACTATTTAATAGAGTTTTTATTTTTAGGCACAACCCTCAGAAGATTTACTTTCCAGTAATACTCTGCCTGTGTCATTTGGATCTTACCTAATCAGCTTTTGAACTTTCCTGTTGTAGTAGTAACATCAGAAACCTGGTGTAAAGAAAGTGATTAATTTTATTTCCTTAGCTCAAATTGCAACTACTACAAGTTTATTCCTTATCTCCAAACTGCCAGCTCTAGTGCCAATCTAAGTGGAAAACCATGATATGAAAAAAAAAAAAAGAAGACAAACAATTACAAGGCACAAATTTCTCCAAAACAAAGTTTAGTTCACTTAGAACAGGATGACTCAAACTTCCCTGCTAGAAAGTTAGTGACTTTTTCACTGGGGAATCAGAAAAGTCTCAGAATGTGCTTTTATACCACCTCCTGTGATGTAGGATTTTTCTTTCCTTATGCAACTGGTCCCGTTTGTCACTCACAACCTGTGATTAAACTTGCAAACATCACCTATTTATTGACTCAGCTAGAAAGAAATCCACAGGCCTGCTGTTTAAGTGACATTTTACAGCTGTGCTGATGTCTTTGTTGTTCTGACTTCAAGTCCAAAATGCAACAGATGTTTACTAGGATTCTTCTTGTGATTATTTTTTTTTTTTAATTATCAGTTATGTCTATGAAGACATTGAATGAAATAGCACTCTAAGTCTCAGCAGACTGGAGAGTTATCTGAAGTCTTGTAAACTATTTTTCATTCTTTGTGGAACTGAACACAGGCCTAGTAAGGTTATTTTCTCTGTGTTCCAAATGAAGGAAGCCTTAAGACTCCTTTAGGTTCTTTCAAGAATGTGCCGTTTGTTTCTCTTGTATATGTTAAAAATCTGTAAAATTCCACGCATCATTGACACTTTAGTTCTTACAAGTTTTGTTAGAGAAAAAATGGAAGACTTTTTGCTGTGCTTTGGCTAGACTGAGTTCATAGGGACTGTTGAAGGAAACCTTCAGATTAGCAGAACCTGTTAGTCACTTTGCTATCAGTAAAACGTAGTCGCAGTTACAAAACAAGTGTTCAGCTACCAACAGGCAGAATTAATAGTTCAGCTGCTGACAGACAAGAAGTGGTAAGAGGAATTAGTGATTTAATACTGTCAGTGATTTTGGGTTTTATGGCAACAACAAACAATGTATTAATAAAATCCACAGGGGGCTTGTGACTAACAGAAAGTAACCAGCCCTCAACTTTCCCATACAAGGCTCACTAGTTAAAAATAAATATATGTGAGTGGAACTGCTCTGACCTGCACTGAAATGTCTAATCGAGTGAGCTGGGATAAAGTTCAAGCAAATAAAAGGAGATGAAAAATTCATTTGTATTAATCAATCACAGGGTGACTAAATCTCCAGGAAAAAAAGTCCAATGTCTAGGCAATCTTAGGATGTACCAGGAGAGGCATTTTCAAGAGAATGTATTAATGTTTTTGCACAAAGCACTGGGAGGCCAAATCCAAAATCCAAAATGTGTACAGTTCTGTTCCCCCACATTTGAGGAAACATAGGGGACTGGAACAAAATTACAATTTATTGAATCTAGTGAAACAAAAGTAGAGAAGATGTACAGTTGTTTTCTTGAAGTATATCCAGAATAAGCATCAAAGTGAAAGAAAGAGACATACAATACGAAGAATAAAGCTTTAGTTTGGACTGGAAGTTAAAAAGTTTCTGATTCTCAAAGGAGTGAATTTCGGAAACATCCAATCGGAACACATTGAGAATAAATATGATGCAGTTGTCTACACCTCAGTTATATAGATTTGCTGAGCTTTTCAACTTTGTATTGTAATAAAAATAGAAAGAAAGGAAAAGGTTATAGATGCAAATTTAAAGGAATGTGCCTCAGAATTTTTCTAAACAGGCATGCTTTTTTTCTTAGGAACAAGGAGTTACATGGAAAAGCTTTATGTAAATATGCAGAGTTAAACACAGTAGCTGTTCCTTTTTTGAAAATCTGAAAAAATGACAAAATTAAGATAACCATTATGAGTAGGCAAAGTTTATTAAGCTACATTTATACAGCACCTTTTCTCTCAAAGGATCTTTAAAGTCTCTTTAGATCTCACCAAACTAATAGCCCGTGTGAAGACCTAACTAGCCAAACTGAACTACACTCATGTTTAGGAAAGGTTCTTGTGAAGATGCTGCTTTCTGTCCCCACATAAACAACAACCACTCTGAATCTGTGCAGTCTGTAAACTTTAAAGATCAGTTTATCTACTCTTGTCTTCTTTATTAGACTTGCTATAATCCTGCAATCCCCTTTTTTGAGATGGAATATGCAGAATTAATCACTATTTAAGGTGAAGCTGTACCATTACTTTAGACCATAGAGCTGTATATTTTTCCACATTCATTCATGTCTCATTCCTTACAAAGTCTGACATCTTACTTGCTTTTTTGACAGCAGGTGAACGGAGGTTTTCACTGTTAAAGCATGCAGTTAAAGCTTTGAATGCGACTGCACAGACTTGCAGACTAGTGGTTTTCATTGCAATTTTACTATTTGCCTTTCCTATTCACTCCTTGGTTGTAAATGATACAAAACCAGTTCCTGTTTGTCTTGGTATTCAGATAACCTACAAAAACTGAGAGGATTCCAGAATGGACCAAGATTGCCTATCTCTGTAAGATGCTCAGTACAATGGTTCTTAATCTCTCATGCTTCCTGTGTGCTCTAAATTCTAATTTATATCTAACTTACAGGCATTTGAGGCTTTTGAGAAAAACTTTTAAAAATAGCAGCTAATTGTTGCCTCATAATGAAATATGATGTGTGCTATTTATTTATTTATCCATGCGTTCACCAATGTTGCAGTGGTCCCTGGGAACACTGGTCAGATGCTGGCCAGTGTATGGAAGTAGGAAATGAGGATCCAAACACCTCAGAAGATAAGGGGTGGGAAAACAGATGCTGTTGAAGAGAGAGATTGCTGGAGAACTAAAAGGAATCAATCAGCCAGCATCAGGACAATGGCTGTTGGCACTACATACCAGTACCTAAACAAGCAAGATCTGATCCATGGCAGAGGATGTGAGGGGAGAAGCAATCCTAGGCCAGACAAGGTAGCTGCAAAAACAATGCCATAAACAAAGAAGGAAAAAAAAATGGATCTCATCTGTCTGAGGGCCAGGCACTAAAAAGAATAAGCTATGGAGAAAATCTGGATAATTAAAATTTTATTAGTCATGGAGCAAGCGGCTAAAATACAGCCAGAGAAGGGATGACAAGAGAAATGGACAAGTGAGGAAAGGCAGTAAGAGAGATATAGAAGTAGGAACAGGAATGGTGGAGAAGGGAAGATTTGGAAGGAAAAGGGTGAGGACAAATAATGCAAGAAGAAGATAATAAAAGAAGGGTATGGAAATGGGATCTGAATTTTTGCTGCTGGGAGAAGGCATTAAGATAAAAAGCAAGAAACCATCAAGCTTAAATGACGCAAAGCATAGGGAGGAGACAGTAATGAAAAGGAGCAAATGGGATCAGTATGGAGAAGGCAGAGGAGGTCTGTGAAAGACAGTCCAAGTGTCACCTATGGGAAGTGTCAAAGGAATATGAGCACACTGTGAATGTTTTAAAAGCTGAGTAGCACGGTGAAGGTGCTCCTGTGCAGGCCTGCTATGTTTTGTCAAGCATAATTTTCTTGTCTGTGACTGAATCATATTTTTCCAAGTTGAAGAGAAAAGAACCTGGGATGTTTTCTTGAGAATCTAGCTGATGACAACACATTTACTGAACTTCTCACAAAAATCATCACATAAATATTTAACTCTTATTGTGATTTCAGCAAGTTTATTTCCAAGAGTTTGATTTATAGATAAAATTCCATGTACCGAGTCTCCAAGCAAAACAACAAAGACTGAGAATATAAGAGAGACAAAGTTACTGGGGTTTGTTGTAAGGTATTATTTTCAGCTACTAATTTTTATTTTTAGGATAGAAATCACAGAAATTAACTGAAACTGGAGAATATAACTTCAGTTGTAATAATTTGCATTTCAATGTTAACTCCCTCTGCCCCCTTGACAAATTCCTTGCTGCAGTTTTTAGATACAAAGTCCTGCAAAGCAATGCAAAATCTGAATACTACTGAATTAAGAAATTAATGTATGACTATTCAGGCTAACATAAATGTAGAGTACCAATTATAGTCTGATTTAAGTGATTGCATAATGCTGAGACTTTGTTTATATCAGTGGAGTAAATTCCTGATTTACAAGGGAGACCTGAATAAATCGAAACATTTCTAACTTTTTCCACAGTCATATTTTTAGAGAATGAACTGTTTGCCATAAAGAGGCATGAAAGAAAATGAACAGGTTCCACCTTCCATCATTTCAGAGCAGAGCTGCTGTCTGCTTGACAGCTGAGCTGAGAGTTTACTTGCCACTGAACTTGATGAAAATAAGTGGAAAATCTATTGACTCTTTTGCTCTCTGCTTCTTTTGGATCAAAATCTCATTACTTTAAAGTAGTGTTGCTGAAACATTTTGAAATCATATGCCTGAAATAAGTGTCCTTATTACTTGAAATCAGTTCTAATTCTAGCAGTAGCTGAAAGAAATGTAATTTCAGGAGCGTGAACTGGTGCAGCTGAGATTATAAACTGGCACTGTACATATCCTCTCTAGTGCATGAAAGCCAGTGGAAGTTTTCTCTGGCTAAGGACATAGTACCCAACATGTCAGGGCCTCATCCAGGCTTTGCTCTTGTTTGTACGTTTTGCACATTCTTTTTATGAGTTGCCGCAGAGCACGTATGAGGACCCTATTCTTTCTTGAGGACTGAAGAAACCTTTCAAACACTGTTAGCAGGTTATACGTTTTCCTACTTCTTTGTGGCATCTAATTTTAATATCACAAAAAATTATGTGGTAATTCATATGAAGTAAAGGCTCATGAGCTGCAGGTTTGTCAGCTCTGCCATAAAGGAAGCAGTCAGCTAATATGGGAGGCGAGAAGCTTTTACTCTTTTGCTATGTCCTAAAAGAAAAACAAGGTCAGGGAAATGACACTGGACTGTACAATATTTGGGAAGTGAGCTCTGCACAACGTAAATCGAATATACTAATGTACAAGCTTGGTAAAGGAATCCTAACTGTGTATATAAAATGTTTCCCTGATGAATAGTCAACGGCCTGGTCTGTGTTTAAATTCCTCCCTCTACACTCATGCATCTAGGAAACCCGATTGGAAAAGATTCATTTCTGCCGTTACCAGATTTACTGGAACAAACAGGAACGTGTTTACTGTGAAGAAACTCTGAAAGAGGCACTGAAGTTGTCGTGTCAGGTGGGGAAGACATCTTCAGTTTGTGTCAAAGCCTCCATAGAAAGGCTGGCCGAAAAGGTCAGGATGCACTGAAGCAGCATGACATTGTGTTTTCCCAGAACATACCACCTGCTTAACTTGATAAATTACACCAAGTTTGAATATCAGATGTGTGCAAATGGCAACGCTTTAACATTTAAGCCTAGGTCTTCACCCACAAACATCTGACACATTTGGCCTGAATATGTCCATAAGAGTTATTCCTGCCTTCCTGAACCCTGAGGACCACTGCTCTCTAACAGAGAAAATGAGAGCACAGCATGGCCTTGACTGTGGCCTGAGTGCAGTGCCCTGGCATGCCTGTCCTGTTTTACCAACCTATTTTTAAAAATGAGCAGCATGTCTTCTGAAGAAACTGTTTTCAGCTTCTGTTGCTGGGATGTACTTAAGAGTGTCTTTTCTCCTTACTAACCAAACAAAGGGGGTGAAGTTTTTAAGAAAGGTATCTAAACATATCCATTAATTGATGAACATGCTCACTTTGTTGCTTGCAAAGACAACTTCTGACCATTAAATAAACGCTAGAGTAAACAGAGTTTAACTAGGAATTGTTTTTGTGGGAAGCTGTAGTTGTGGCTGTGGTATAAAACGCATTCTTTGAATACATAGAAAACATTAATCATTGGCATCTAAAGAGGAAAAAAATGTTAGTGATGTTTATTGAAGGCACCATTAAATGCCATGGCTTATTATAAAACATGAAAGAAAACAAGCTTCAACAAACCACAGTAAAAGGGAGAGAATTTTTTTCTTGCATTACAAACTTTTGGAAGAGCTGTTTCTGCTTTTTGGGAGCAAATATTTCCTGCTCTGTGTTTAACCTTCCAGTAGGACAAAGGTACTGCAAAAAATAAGTTAAATAGGAAGCACTGAAACAGTACATCATTCCCTGACAAAACATAGGAGAAGAAACAGAGGTAAACTTGGAGGCAGAGGACATGCCACCTCAATGTAACCTGCAGTATAGTCACTAAGAATAGCAGATCTTTTTTTGCTGTGCATACTTTCACGTAACATAAAATAATACAAAAGAAGATAGACTAAATGAAAAGCATCCAGCTTTTTTGGATTTCCATACAATGTCAAATTCGAGAAACATTGCTTCTGAGCTGAGGTCAGCAAAGGAGTACAGCAGGTATTTCAGTCCTTCAGTATGAAGCAAATATTAGTAATGAATGAGATCAGCAGATATTCCAGATTTACTCAGAATAGCAGGCCTAATTTTTTAAAAATATGCATCTGTTTATTAATCCTCAACAACAGCATTTTAATACTCCTTATTTCAGTATCATAGTTATCCTCCATTAAGTAATAAAGTCAGTGTATGTTATATAAATGTAATTTTAATATTGAAACCAGATGGATGTATATAGATTTTTTATTACATGCTGTTTACTATACATTTATAGCGAGATCACCTGCATTTCCAAGAAATAAAAGACAAATGTATGGAAAATTCAAGACAAAACTTTCTTGGCTTCCCTTTATCCTTGCAATTCTATTCATATTTTGTAGCTTTTGAGCAGGTAGAAGGAAAAAGTTTGACTAAATTTCAACTCTGGGCAACTCTGGCAATTTCTGGAGTAAGATCTCATACAAGAGCCAACGTTTTATAGTTTTTTACTATCTTCTTCTAGTTTTGTACCCAACCAACAGTTAAAGGCAATAGCCATTTTACAGATCTGTGTTCCAGACCTTTGTGTTTTTGTCTTTTACTACATGAAGAGAAGCAGCCAAATCTATAAAAGGCCTATAACAAACTACTGCTCCATGCCACTGTCTAAGATCATCTGGATTTCTCCCATCGTTAGTGTATCTCAAACATTCCTAAACAATGAAAAAGGTTACTCTCCTACCCAAAGTCAGCATAGATTATTTTAATTCTGTCAGCTGGTATAAAAATAATCTATACTGCAGAATGGATAGCTATTTTTATGCATCTGAGGTATTCTTTATTTTGTTGAAGCAGTCACAACTTATGCTTCATCTGGTACATGGGGAGGCTGATGTTATGTGGTTTGTCTACTGTTTTGCCTTTTAACAACCAGTAAGAGCTTCTATGTTTTTACTGTTAGCTTGGGTACAACTCCTGGGCACAGGCTAAGTTGTTTTTTTACCTACATACTATATCGTAGCTCAGAAGCAACGTGACAGCAGTAGCAATTTCTCAGTTGTTCTACTCTGCATTAGTATTGAAAAACTTCAGTAATGTTCTTGTGTTCTCTACATCCCTTGATTATGTGGAAAATAATTTACCCTTTAATACTCTTTACAGAACTGGTCTGACATAGAAGTGGTCTTCAGGCCTGATTTAAAAGATGCCTTGCTGATGCTGCCAAAAAGTACTGTACAATGGGCCTGCTCTGAGCAGTGCAATGGACTAGATGAACTCCAGAGATCCTTTCCAGCCTACATAATTCTGTGTTTCTATGTTCATCTTACAGTTACATTTATGGGTACGTAGGGTATGTGTTGTCCTGCTTTCATGAAACCCATACTCTGGAACTGCTTTCAAATCTAGAACATTTTCCAGTTTTACTGTTCCTATAATGACACTTGTTTTCTATCTCAATTATACTAAGAATATTAAGCAATCCTAAAGCTGCACCTCTGGAGCTGCTGGACTCTGCTATCTTCTCTTTGCTTTATTGTCAATGCAACTGAGCTGGCATGTCGGGAGACTGCAAGCTGGATGGACACGTAGCCAAAGCAGCCCAACAAAAACTCTGGGATGTTGTGCAATTATGTAGTTAGCATATGAGTGGATGCAAGAGCATTGTCCCTTTTGGCCTGTTCATCAATGTCTTTGTGTATATAACTAAGCAGATAACACTCCTTACCAATATACAAAATCGATATCCAACCTATATTGATCAGTGGGTAGGAGCAGCTGGTTGAGAAAAAGAGTATGAGAAGAATAAGGTATTTGATATATATGCACGTCAGTGCAGACACACACAAAAAGGAACAGACAACTCTTTCTCTTTCCAAATTATAAGGACATGATTCTATTTGCAGCAGCAAACTATGGTAAATATAAAACCTTGTAACTTCCTATCACAAGAAAATGCAAAATGAAGCAGCAATTTCACTTTATTCGATAAAAACAATACGTCTGGTGAGATCTTTGCAATATTCCTTCCATATTTATCACGAGATAACAGAGGTAGTGATGACAGAATTTATTGCTCAGTTACTTTGGTTTCCTGCAGAGTTAGCGTGTTCCCTTAGAGTTACCATACAGTTCCTGCAAAATAGCATGTGGTATTTTATCTTTTCAAATCATTACCTTGCATTCTTTTTTTCCTACTTTAAAAGTGAAGCCTATTAAATGAAAATTCATGAAAAGTGTTTAATCAGGATTTGTACTGTTATTTGGTAAAGGATGATGACAGAAGTTGCACTCCACTTCAAAGACATATCAGTCTTTTTAATAACATGCCAGCAGTAATCTTTCTGTGAGTTTCCAAACCAGAAAATGAAAAACACGTGAGGTTATTCAGCTATAAAGTATTGTGTGCTAACTCTTCACCATTCTATTGAGAAATGATAAACTACAGGAATTTCTACCAATGAAAAGAAAGACGACAAAGATGATGTAACCTGGCTTCTACTATCATAATTAAGTAAATAAAAATACCAGTTCCCTAATGGCTCTTTTTGGTCTGTCAGACTAAACAAAAGTTGACAATAAAGGAGCATTTGATTATTTTAGTGGTCCAGTTGGTGAAATTTCATTCATTCATAGCCTACTGTCCTACTGTCTCAGAGGAAACACAGTGTAATCAGAAATTTTTGGTAAGAAATAATTCTGGTGAAGATGAAGTGTGAACTACATACTTTCATCCTAGAAGTGAGAAAAAAAAATTTCTTCAAACCACTAGCCATACAGAAAATGGAACTGTAATCTTTACAGTCAATACATACATACATATGCATGTGTTAATGTGTTGTAATGTGATGCTACTGACCAAAAGCCAAATGGATTTTTTCATTTATATTTGGGCACATAAACACCTTTTGGCTAATCTGGCAAATATCTGGCTTCCAATCAAAATTATAAGGAATTGGCAGTGTATCAGATCAGTTAGAATAAAGCTATTATTCAGGTATCTGGATATGCATTGAAGTTTTAACTCTAGGTCAGATCTTGGGTTGCAGTTTGTATAAGCGAAAAATACTAGATACTGTTTCTATGGTAAAGTAAAAGCCTCTAAGATGTGATCTATCTCCTTTCATCTGTACCCTGCACACACAGAAATATGCACACACCAAAAAATGCATGCATACACTCACAAACACACCTATATGTATAAATGTAGGAAATAAACTTATGTAAAGATGCATAGGATTTCCATGAGAACAGGCATACTGCCAGTTTCTTTCTTAAGTAATACCTTTTTTAGGATTTGAAGAAAACAGCTATTCCAGTTAAACCATTCCAGCTCAATCATAGCAAGATTTACTATATATGAATCTTCACTAGATATTAACGGAATCTGTTTTGTGGGTTTTGTTTGTTTGTTTTGTGATTCAAAAAACAAGGAAGGAAACACCTGAATTTCATACAGCCTAGAAGCTGCAGAGTAAAGAAGAAAAATCATCATAGTCTGCAACAGGCAATTGCAGTAGGTACCCACATCAGGGAGTACAGCTATGCTCTGCTATCCTCTACACATATTCCAGTTGTTAAATGCATAATTAAATATGCATTCATGCAGAGATGATGGTGAAGTGATATGCTAGAAGTACATGCCACATACTGAGGTGAGAAAGGAGCACAGTATATGTGCCTCACTACCCACTTCGAATATGGTCTCAATTCATAAAATCTCTCTGTAGATAATGCCAACTCAGAAAAGGACAGAAAAACTGGATTTGGCCAGTAGTTTGTCCAGTTCTGAGTCCTGGGCTCTACATATACACTACAGTTTGCATCATAGCTGCTGCAAATGCTTGAACTTGCAAGGTGGCAAATTTGGGGGCTTGTTTAGATTTACACAAATAATTAATACCATTGAAGTTAACAGGACTAGTGCCCTTTGCCTTTAGGTGGGAGTGCTCAACACTCACAGTAACAAGCCCTGAGCAAGCCAGGGGAATGTGCTTTTGTAAGACACTGAAAATTTATTTGGTTTTCTTTGAGCACTTTCCTAATTGCAGTTGTTTGTGGGCAGCCTCAAAGTTTTACATCTCTTGGTGCCTTAATCTATCCATTCACTAATATAAACATTTCTTCAAATAAAACAAAGTTAAAGATTTTTGTTTCTTTTTCACTATCTGTGAAATAATATCCGCATTCTGAAAGGATCGTGACTTAGTTTCAGAAGCAAATTTGTAGTCCTTCCTCACTATTTACTGTCCAGCACCATGCGTGTACATGAATCACTCATTATCTTGATTGCTTTTAACAGCAAGCCAGTAAAAAAATTGGTCTTTAAACTTATCACTCCTTATCATTCTGATCTGCTATTCCCCAAGATGACTCTAAGAAAAAATAATTCATCATTGTGACTACTGTTGGATTCAAATATGTTAAAATTATTTCAGAAATAGATATCTGCTACAGTGGCACTAAAACACAGCAATAGTTTGTATACAAGAAGCAAACAATAAAAATAGATATACACAAGCTGATCTCTAGTTCAAAGAATTTAGCATAACTGAAAACAAATTATCATCTACCCACATAAACTAAGCAGCACATCTCTGTTTTGAAGAGACCCAAACTTCTTTGTGAACGAAACACAGGCAATTGCTGCTGTGTAGCTTCCCGCTGAACAAATGCTGAGGGCATTCCTGACATTCCGGGAGGAAGGCTCCCAGCCCAGCAAGCTGTGGCGGCTCCGTCCGTCTCAGTTTTGTACTGAGGGCTGAGCTGCATCCGCGTAGAGCCCGGCCGGGCGGGAAGCTGCGCACCCTGGGATTTCCAGCCATGTATGGACAGCACCCGTACGTGCTGTCTGCCCTGAGCACGAACTGGGACTGGGACGCACTGACATCTCACGGTATAGATTCCCAATGATGTAATCGCATGTATCCAGTGCCTAAATTTGGTAGCTACATCACCACGCAGAGGAGATGTTTTTTTCCTTCCTTCGTCATTTTGTTTTGGTTTGTTGGTGGGGGTTTGGTTTTTTGTTTGTTTGTTAGGTTGGTTGGTTTTTAATTCAAGTACAAATTATTGAAATAAGGTGGAATTTATTCAAAAAAAGCATTTTATTTTTTCTAAGCTTCTGACAGAAATATCATTGATCTGCAATACAGCTTATTTTTCTCAGGAAGCTGTGACTAAAATAATAATTCATGTTATTTAGCAACATGAATCTTCTTCCTAATGCTTTATCTTTACAAATCCAACTTAAGAAATAGCATCAGAAAAATACACCATCATCTCTTGTGTCTGTAGAAAACCACTGCTTTCACTATATTTCTTACAAGTCATTTCCAGCTTAGAAAACTGAACATTTCCATTCAGAGAGCCACTGGTAAATTTTCTTCAGGAGGCAGAAATATCAAATGTGTACGGAAAGCTCTTCATCAACAAAGCATTTTTAGCAGCCAGTGACAAGTGTGCTGTCACCCTTTTCTTCAATTGCAGTGGCCACTCATTTCTTTCATTCCTTCCCAGCAGTTCTGGCTACTCTGAAAGTGCAGCCATGTTACTCCAAATACAGAAGTGAGTCAAATAACAAAATCCACCACACTGCCCCCGCTGCCCCCACTCTCCTCCCTTTGCCATCTCAGTGCTGGTGTTGTTTCCGCTGTTGTTTTGTTTGTGTATGAGACTTATCTTATTATTTATGGTCTTTTCCTACCCTGTATTACCAGTGTTTGTGCTAGAGGTCACTGCCATTTCCTCTGTCCACTTCCAGGGATTTAGCTGTTTCTTAAAGCATCTTCAATAACAACTAGTATTTGCATTCAGTCCAGAGTGTGTGTGTGTATATATATAAAAATATATATATAAATTGCCACTCCTTGTCTACATTGTCATGAGATCTCTGGGACCTTGAACTGTGCTGCCTATGTGGAACAGACAGCATCAATATTAAGGACCCGAAGTATGGACTAACACTGAGGGGTACTGGAATGGTTTGCTGCCTTGGGTGATCCCAGTGAAAATGTCAAGCAAGGAAAGAAAAGTATTCCAGCATGGACTGAGCTTTCTCAAATTGGAAGACATGCTACAGATACTAATTTCTCTCACAGGCATGTTCTGGCACCATTTGCCTCAAGCCATTGCATAAATACAGAAGCACCTGACTGCCTTTATGTGCTAACTAAGGGAGAATCAGGGGGGTCATACAGCATATAAAACTTTTGTAAAACACTTATAAAAATGTATCATTAACATGATCCATTTCCTTCTCTGTGATCCTTATGCATGGCTCATAGAGTTTATGAGTTCTGATGAGGCAGAAACTTAGTGATAAATCATATTTAAAAGATGCTATGAGAATTAGTTGCAAGTTTCACAACAAAGTGCTCACAAATAAGTCAAATGTCTTTGAAGAAATTGGCTTTGGAACACTGAGGGTTTTTTTACAGCACTAAGTATTTAGGAACTGTAATTTAAATTACAAATACGATACAGCTAAAATACACAGTGGTGTAAGAACAGATTAATTTGTCTTATTATTCTTATTCAATAAATCCTGATTTATTTGCTTTCCCTGCCTTGCTCCCAGCCCTAAATTCTGAGGCAGAGATTGCCTTCTTACTATATGTTTGTTCAGTGCTTAACATAACAGGCCCACAAGTTAAGATCAAGAGTCCCTAGGAACCCCAGCAGTACAAACAGTTAATATTTTAACTAAATAGGGAGAAGAGAGGCAAATGACATAATACTTTCTTTTGTTATATTTTCTTCTCTTTGAGCAAGGAGCATTTATGTACATAATGTCCATCACAAATGGGCATACAAAACATATAAAAAACATATAAAAAAAGAACGTCCCTTTCATGAAGTGCTCACTTGTCTAAACTGGGACAATGAGTATCCCTAAGAAAGAGAGAGTAAAAACAGTATAAAAACAAACCCCTTGGATTAACGTGGTAATCATAGCACATACCTTGCTTATTTTTGGTCTGTGTGTATTTCTACTAAATGGAGATGAACAAGTCCAGCCAGGAATTAAATGAAACCCAGCAGAACATCCAACAATTGCTTTTGAAATACATAGTGTTCTAAAAGTTTGAGGCTTCCTTATCGGAAAGTATTAGGAATTATTCCAAATCTAAGAATGTCAGCTAATATCCTGGTTTCTGTATTTTTCATTAAAATATCTCAGGTGACATTAAAACTAAAAATGTTAGTTCGCTCTGAAGCCAGAAAATTTAGCTTGTTATTTAAGCATTTCAAAGTACTGTCAATTAAATAAAATTTCATCAAAATGTCCTGTTTCATCAAATCCAAGCTTTTTTAGGAGATCATCAGTTTCAACATCAATCAGTTTTCTGTGATAATTTTGACATGAGGAAAAAGGCCATTAGCACCTCCTCTCATTTCATCATGTCTGCTCTAACTGCTATGCTGTTTGTAATGTTACCATGTTCTGCATCTTTCTACATTGCTGTTTAGCTAACATATATTTCCTGTATATATATTTTCTGCTTCAGCCAGAAGAGTTTCTTTGAATCTCTAACACATTTTGATTTGTCTATACTCTCCTGGTACATTTGCTTGATGTGCATTCCTGTGGATATTCCACAGCTACAGTGTCAAAGAGAAGGCACAACCTTACATTAGTGTTTGTATTTCAACAAACTTTCATCAGCAAGGCTTCTTAGATCAATGTATTCAAGATCACTTCTGACCTGAAAGAGATCACCATAAAATCATACATAGGGCATAAAGAACTGCAAAAGTGAAAAGCAACTCTCTCAAGTGAGCATTTAGCAGGCATCACTTAGAGGCAAAGGATCCACATCATCCTCCTGGTTTGGAATACCAAATCACATTGAGCAAGTGCCTCTTCAAGAGAGAACAGAGGATAGGCTTGTTTATTGTTGGACTGGGGAAAAGCCGTCAGCACATTCTCCAAGAATTTAAAAAAAAAAAAAAAATTAAAATCTGCCATCTTTCACACAAACCCTGTGGGAAATAGGCAACAGGAATACGAGGGTTCCTCCCATAAACACAATAAAAAATAAAACAGATGACAAAGCACTGCTAGAACAGAGGACCATCCCCGTGGGCAGTGGACTGTAGCTTCCAACCTGGATTTCAGCTGCCAGCTTCTAAGCAGGCTGTTGAGACTAGGTCAGTTGAGACTGCCCAGTTAACCTAGTCAGGATGAAAGCAGAAATTTAATTTGAAGATAGAGCCTCAGAAAAGAAGGGGAATTAAAATATAGCGGTTCTTAGAAAAACCACCCACTGAAAAATGCCTAATCCAGCTGAGCACATACAGGATTTAACGAACATCCTAAATGCAATGGCAGAATAAAGCAAATGCAGATTTGCCAGACTAGAAGGCCTCTAAAGGGAGAAATAGGAGTTAAAGTCTTTCTCCTATTTGCATGACAAAGAAGAGAGGTCACAAGTTACATCAATGTTTGTGGGAACATGTGAGTAGTTGTGACTAGAGCAGAGAAAAAAAGTCATTCACTTCTCAAACAGATCAAGGACAGTGCCTTCCTAATGAAAAGTAGTGCGGGGCAAGGCACAGACAAGAGCAATTCTAAGAAGTACGGCTGATGGGATTCTAATCCTGAGTGAAAAATGCTGGGGTGTGACTGACGATCAAACCCGGCCCATTCCACAACCTTCATGCTGTGAGACAACTGACAAAACCCCCACATCGCCTGAAGAAAGTCCAAGAAAGAACTAGTATTGTTTGTTCAGATAGCTCAGAAGCCCACCCTCAGAAAGAAAAAGAAATTCTTGTATACTTGTAAACTGCAAACCATGCCTCTCCTCTTCAACAAGCTCACCCCAGAACTATCCAGTTGCAAATGCTGAGCAGTAGTGAAAAAATAGTGTTTTGGCTAGAGATGAGAAAGTTACAATAAAAAAAATCTTCCTTGTTTATATTTGTTAATATTGTCATGAATAAAAGGCAGCATCACCAGTTGCTTTTACTTACAGTGCCATACTGAGATTTGTGAGTAATAAGAAAACTGCATACACAAAATATTTCTTAATCCTGTAAGTTCCTTAAATTTTACCCCACCTGCTTATTCACTTCAAAATTCCTATCCAGAATATATCTGTTATTTTGTTCAGACAGAAAAAAGTGGTCTCTCATGAATTAAGTGACAAACTATACAACACAAAAGGTGACTACTGAGCCACCAGGGCAAACAACAGCAGATCAGAAATTCTCCCAGATAATTATCCAGGCAAATAGTTAAAAATATCAAAACCAGTGAAGAAATCAAGATCAGCTTGTAAGTGATTTGCTAAACAGCAGGGGGGAGTAATTCATAATAAACACTGATGTATTTTTTTTTAACATCAGCATCACTTCTCTGCTGAGCTCTAGCACATGTTCAGGACCCTGTGAGTGGAGGCAGAAAAAGGAAGAGAAGCTTGGTAAGCTTTTAATGCAATTTCTTTTGCTTACAGCATATACCATATGAGGAAGAAAGCAAAAGACCTGCTGCTTGCCAGAATCCCTTTACAGAGAGGCCGGAAAGAGACAGTATGGTTGGAATTCCCTCATGCTGAGCTTGCCCATACAGTCAGAGGAGGAGCCTGGGCAAGTTCATTGAAACCACAATGGCTGGTGATGCCAGGTATGCAAAAACGACAGTCCCAAAAGCTGTAATTTTTTCACTGAAATATTTTGTGGAAAGAATTCCTATTTGGTTCTTATGGCAATGGACGTGCAGCTATATAAAGCTGGAATCTATGAATAGTTTTCTTCTGCTCTTGTTTTCTTTTGGTCTAACAAGTGGATATGTAGCAGAGAGAATCAATGACTGGCAGGCAAGCAGTTAACACTGTAAACAAACATGGTAATTCTTCATGTTTATTTGTGGCCATAATCAAGAAAGGGTCAATAAACTGGGGATGCAACAGCAGTTATTGCGCTTTTCCTGCATGTCTTTTTCTGTAGCAGCTCTGCCTAAGCATTAAGGAAGACAAACAATGGGCTTATAGGTCAAGGCTCTCCAGCAATCTGAAAACTTAAAATAGTTCTGGAAGATGACACAAGAGAGATTTTAAATGAATAAGAAACTGATGTGAAGTGTTTTACCACCATATTCATCTGATTTAATTCTTTTATCCTATACCCTCCATAAGGGCAATTTGCCCCCAGTTCAGTATGATGTTACTGGTGCAGAACATGGGCACGTTACCTTTGGCAGTGGATGGCTTTCTCCCCAACCCCCATTGCATTCTATGGAAAAACTGACAATAGGTAACACGCTGATGGGAAGATCTTGCAGGGGGTACTGAGGGGTGAATAATGAAAAATTCCTGCAGGAGGCACCTTCCAATAATGAAATCCACAGAGCGGAAATCCTCTTTAGTGATGAGAAGAAACTTCAAAGATACCTCCCCTTAAAGAGTGTGAATCATTTTACAGAATCCTATTCATAGATCCAGATAATGCTTGCTATTAAGATGACCCAAAAAAATTTGTATACACCTGATGTTGCCTGTTCTTCTTAAGGTGCTACTTTTAATTTTTATCTCTACCCATCTGCAGGAATTCATCACTGCACTTTTTTTCAGACTCATCTGTGGCTGTATACAAATTTGTCAGGAAATGTGGCTGCATGTCATTAGGCATCAATCCAGGCTGCGCTGTCTGGAGTGCCTGAGCCGAGCACACTAATAAGCTCATGGTAATTATTTTATACTAAACCCAGACTTTTTTACAGAGCAAGATGAAAATAATCCTGTCAGATGTGAGCTGTCTTCCTAGTAGGATTCTGGGGGAAAAAAAAAGCACAATTCTTTTTCAAGATTTGCAATACGGACAGGAGAACTATCGTGCTGCTTGGAGGGAAAAATCTGCAGTAGCAAACCTTTGATATCTGTGGCTGAAAATAGACTTGTATCTTTTAAGTAGATTTATTCCCAAAGTTAATGCAACTTTAATAAAAACCCAAACCCCTTAGATCATATGAAACTCTTCATATTCTGTTTCAAAAAGGTAAAAATGGGAAACTAGCACAAAAAAACCCATAAAAATTATTTTGAAGGAGCTTGACTGGAATTTTAAATCAGTCTGTGCTGCAATTTGACAGATCATAGGCTAACTTATGGTTTGTGTAAAGTAAGTTTGACTCCAAACCCATGCCAAATGCAGAGTTACCACTAAATTTTTAAAGAAGTTGGAACACGAAATGTTTAGACCTGGACAAATCTTTCCTTCTCTCACTGATCTTTAAAAGTTGTTTTTTAATGATATGCATGTAGATAGGTGCATAGTATAGTTTGTCAAAAAATATAATCCCCTTGCTGATTTTAAATATTTAAAATTATTGATTTTAAATAATCATGACCAGCTATGTTTTATAAGTATATAAGGAAGGTCTGTCTTGTTCCAGGAACATCACTGATTCTCATGGGCATCACATTTTAGTAGGGAAAACATGCACCACAGTTGTATTCCTCAAATGATCATCTTCTGCAGTTTATTTTATCTGTCTGTTGAACCAGGTATTGCAAAGTGCCAAACAGTGGACAACATCTGTGTGAACAGATGAGTTTTCTCCTCCCATAACGTACTCTGCACTGGCATTTACATTCTGTGGACGGAATGTTGTGAGCCAGGGATAATGCATCAAAAAGGAAGATCAATAATCGAGACTAAAGAGCTCTTAAATGTAATAATCAAATGCATCTGAAGGCCCAACTGTTGGCAGCTGAAAGCTGCTATGTTCAACTTGGAAAAAGTATGGAAACTTTTAACAGCAAACACAACTGGTCAGAGCTCTGCTAACCATCCACTGGAGTCTTCTATGCAAGATGTCCGGCCCTTGTGAAAGAGTGAGAAAAATGTCCAGCTCTAATTCAACTGCGGGTTTTGGGATTTGTAGCAGAAATGACTGCATGAAACTGTATGGCCTGAGTTATGCGGGAGGTCAGACATGCTGTTCAGAACAGACTCTTCTGGAAAGGAAATTTATAAAAATAGTAACAGAAATATGTAACCCAGTGAGTGTATCAAGCATTTATTTAGGACTTGGGTTCAATACCTCAAATGTAATGTACTTTTCGCCCTCAGATTCCTAAAGCCATTTATATCAGGACAGCTTCTCATGACTACTTATATTTATAGTTTGTCTGCCTGGTTGTCACTGGTCACATTTTTAGGCTTTGCATTGCATTTTAAATCCCCTGAGTCATTTCATCTTCATGTTTACCACTCTTTTCCTTCTTTTATGAGATTTTTCCATGAACCTGAAATTAAAAACATCCTTTCCTCCTCTCCGCTGAAAAGTCACAACCACAAGTCATCTATCACAGCTCCAATTTGCACCTTAAAATTTTCTCTGATCCCTCACAGAAGAGGTATTTCCAAGCCAGAAGTTCAAGCTCCATTTCTGCTTATTTCCCAGGAGAACTGAAAAGAACTTGCCTTTCTTTCAAATATTTCATTTTCATTTTTTTCTTCAAATTCTGTGTAGAAAATTAATTCAATGAAAAACTGGTCTTTTCACTCCCTGGTGCCTCAAGCACTTGCTGTTCCCCTTCATTTTTCTGATCTGTTTTTAAGTTGAAGGGGACAGAGCTGAGAGGGAACAGGCTATGCTGTGGTTGCATCCATCACCTCTCTCCCTCATGCATAGTTCACCGGTTTCAAGCTTCAAAAACTCATCTCTTAGTTCCCTTTGCTCCCTGAAAATAAAGAAATAACTCATGCACAGAGTGGAATAAAAGATTATCAAAGTATGTCCAGAAACACTGCGTAGCAATCTTTTCTTTTAAAAAGCACTTTTAAGTCCACGTTCAGCTCTCTGTTGTACTATAGCCTCAACGTGCTGATTACAGGCATACAGCTAATATTGTCCTGCTTTTTGTTCTGAATTGTGAACAATCTCAGACCTGACTGAGATTTGTCATCTGAAGCATCAGTCTTCCCAGATGTAATAAGCCCTCTTCCTACAGCTTTCTGCAGACAGGAGTAGTCTAGTGTTGCCAAGCTATTACATACACGCATGATACCTGGACAGCCATAGGGTGTCAGTAAGACACATGTGCCTTCAGCTTCCTGGCATTTTGGCAGTGCTGTGCCCCTCACTCCCAGGATGGTGAGTACATGGGTAATGTTTGCAGTTGACTCTGTTGGTGTCTACAACTTCACATTTAGCTTTTGGTTTAAGAGGCGACATGATACAGAGGGAAAAATACTGTGATGTGTGGGAGCTGGCAGTAGGGATTTTCCCAAATGTGTGGGAGGATCCCATTTCTCACAGATGGTGCTGCCAAGAAACAGCCTACTTTCAGAAAATATGGATTGTTAGCAATAATCTTCTGCCTAAAGTATTTCCCTAGTCCAAATGCTAACCCTACTGTAAAACAAGAAAGCCTTATTCAAAGATTCTTATTATTTCAAGCGGGAGAAGGAAGCAAAGAGACCCAACCGGTGGTGGTGAAAGGATTAATCTAACACCAATGGAGGTAACTACAAAACAACCTTGCAAAAGACCTTGAAGAAGTGGAAAGGAGAAGAGAAAGTAGGTTTCTTCCCAAGCAGAAGATCCGTTGCCTATCACCCTCAACTGCAATGGTGGGAAATTTTAAAGCTAGCTGTGTCCAAGACCAAAGACTGACCCTTTAGAAAGCAAGCAATGTAATATAGCACGTTTACTTTCACAAACCCATGCATGGCTGTGTCATGTCTACTCTGCTTTATTTGTTGTTCATTCATATTCTCTCTCTTTTTACTTGATAGGCAGAAAAAGTATTTCCTTACCTTAAGAAAAGATCAGGCAGGATGGTGAGTCATACACTTTTATTCCTCTGGCTGCTATTCAGTACATTAATAAGTAAGGAATGTAAATATCTGTATATGGCTGGGGGAGAAGTCCTCTGCTGCAACTACTGAACAGAGCTGCTGACAGTGAAACCTGTGCAGGGCATTGTACAGGCCCTGGCATTAGGAATAGGAGGGAGACAGCCACTCAGCAGAGCCTGCTACTACTGGGTCAAAAGGACAACGGAGATTTTCTCCTGACTGAACAACTGTCAGTGATCACTCCTAGTGAAGGAAAGTCAGAAATCAGAGCAGCATGACCTGTTCAGCTTAACTACAAAAGCTAATTCAGAAGCCCCTGATGCTGCCAAAATTATGAAGACAAAGAATTCAGCTTAAAGACACTTTCTTTCTCTTTCTTTGTAACTGAATAACTCAAAGGTGGTGTAGAACATAAACCTGCTAGAGAAATATGAAAGCCTGCAGGTTGTTTGTCATTACCGTATCTGATATAATCACTGGTAGCAGAGATGGACTCGAGTTAGAAGCTATGAATCCCCAGTGAAACCTCCTGAAAATTTAGTGTGTGTTTGGGAGCGAAGGTTTGGGTTGGACTTATCCCTCACGGGTAGACAGAATGTACTAATTCTGAGTCCAATTTCATGTTTTTCTTTGTTTTGGTTGTTATGACAGTCATGGCTACCACTGCAAAATTAAGCCATTAAAAAAAAGGCAAGCAGCCGAATCCAAATGATTCCCATTTGAGCTAAACTCCTTGGGCTCAGCAATAGACAGAGAGGTACCTATTTAGGACATGTGTTTTTTACTTATTTCTGCCCTTGACTAGTTTTGGATGGTACAGCTAGTTGACAGATGAAATTTCCTTCCTAGGGAAAAAGGCTGATATTTTCAAAACTATTTTCATCCCAAATTGGCATTTTCAGAGACCAATATGTTTAGAAAAAAATCAGTTCAGAAATGTCAAAATATTTTTTTAAAATCAAACACAAATATTCAACATTTCCCAAAATGTTTTAAACTTGCTCCCACATGAGCTGGTGTGTGCTCTTAGGCTGGATTCATGTTGCTTTCCTAGGGAGTGGCAAGTCCATTATGCTTACATTTACACCTATAGACGACAGTCAATATCTCATCAGATTTTGAGCTGATGGAAAGCCACTCAGAAACTAGAATCAGTATGGAAAGACATATATTTGTGCAGTGTAACATATTGTTAAATATGGAAAGGCCAAGATGAATAACCTGGTCCAGTACTGATAGGTCTTCACAATGTGAAGACACTATTGGATCCAAAAAGCAATCTAGTTGTATTATCATGGCACAGAACCCACAAATGCTTCACTCCACTCCTCAGTCAAACAGTGTAAAAATTCCCTGTGTCTTTCATCTGTTACTGCAAAGCTTCTATGGTACGCAAGACAAAATCATGATCAAAATGTTAGCAGCTGGTCAACCTTATGATAGACCTACTAATACAAGTTGTTCCAGCACTTGCAGAACTAAAGAGTGTGAATGGAATGGTCTCTCAGGATCTGCAGAAATGAGGGATGGTATTGTTTGGAGGTGAAAAAAAAAGCAAAAATATTCAGAACCTGCCTCCAGAAGAATTACTGGTATTTTCTACAGGTTTCACACTTGTTCTTTAGCCTGAGCTGTGCTTTGAAGTATATTAACTCTTATATCTTGAGTAAAACATGAAAAATGTTCCTTTCTTGCTGATTTCGCCACCTTTTAAAAATATTGTGAAAGTACCGTATTCTCATAAGACCATTTTAATGAGAGAGAAGTGTAGCTATGTTATCCTACAGACTTCATTAAATTCTGCTTAGAACTCATTCACTTTGTTGACTCAAATTATGGAAGCAATTCTTGTTGTAGGATTGTTTATATGTCCCAGAGCATTCATAACTCACTGAGTTCAACCATCTACAAGTGTTTAATTACAGACTGTCTGTTTCATGTAAAAAACTGTTTGCCAGCAGTCTTTTGGCAGAGTAAGGAATGAACTTTGCAGAGGAAAACTGAGTTGCTCATGAGCGGCTGCAGCAGAAATGGGGAAAAGAACTTCCCCAGAGCTCCTTGAAGATTCAAGTTGCTGGCATGATTTGGTCTCTTATATAAATCTTGCTGGAATTATGCTAAATTTTACATTGACATTTTTTCCCCCACTTCTACAGCTGTAAAAGAATAGCATGTGAAAACTAAACTCACAAGACACCATTACACAAGATGTGACCTCAGTCTTTGTCCAGAAAGGGAGAGAGCATCTAGTCTTTGAAAATAATATTTCTGTGTTTTTTGAAAATATAAACACGGATCATCAATATGCTACTAAAGTGAGGCTAGGCTGCATCTCACATTTCACAGGCTCAAAACATTAAAATGTCCTATAATATTTAATCTGACTGATTATTTAAACTGACCTTTTTAAATATTTGAAGTGACCTGAGGATGGATGTTTCTTTACCTCCATATTTCTAAACTGATTTTTTTTTCATTGTAGATTTCTATGAAAAACACTGTCTTGCTGTGAAATGTTGAATTTATCTGATGGAGTGTTTTACAGCTAAATCTGAAGATTTGGGTTGGAAAAGAGTGCATTTTTATTTTTTTAATTTTTTAATTTGGAAATGCCATTATCTTGACTCTTGAGAGGTTTCATGTGAATACCTTATCTCCTCTCTCTCTGCCTTTGGTTTGAGATTTGCAGCTGCAGCTGCTGTGCAAAGAAAAGTTTCCATTGACTGTCCATTTCTGAAGGAAAATTTCTGCCATTCTTAACTGCTGAAGTCCGAGATCCCGTATTGGGCCAGCACACCATATCACCACCTCAGCCTCCCCTACCTCAGATGCTGCTGCTTCACCTCAGTGGAGGAACCCGTGTAATCCTTGGTTGGCAGACATTAGATACACCAAATTATGTGAGGACTTATTTGGAGAGCGATGTTGTCTCACCTCAGTCCAGAAGAATACAAAATTGAAACGGGCAGGACTCAAAGCAAAAAAACCCAAGTTACTTCAGTGTTTAGTATCTGAGGACTAGATGAACAAGTTTGTCATACAGGAAGTGGAAATTTTATTGGAGAGGTGAGGAGAAGGGTTTCCCAAGGCTACAAAGGCAAGCGCAGTGAGTCTGAATGTAGGACCAGGTGCTGTTGCCACCACCTCTCCACTTCAGCGTATGCCAACACAGAATCAGTGCAGCCTTCCCACTTGTACTTCAGGCTCCAGGGTCCTGCTCCTCACTGACATCGTGAGGGGCCATGCCGTGCCTGGGAGCGGTGCCGGCAGGGCAGCCAAATGCCCAGGAGGCCCAGAGGAGGCGGGAGCTCTGGAGGAAGGCCCGGCTTTGCTGCTGTGGGTGTGCCCCCGGGGAAGGGGCAGTCCTGGGGCTCCTGGACTCCCCGGCCGCCCTCCTCTGACAGCCGGCTGCTGAGGGAGCACCCGGGCTGAGGGAGCCAGCCTCCCATCTGCAGCCCCTGGCAGAAATGCTGGAAAGCTCTCCTTAAAAAACAGTGAGTTATGCAGTGTCACACCTGAGTCCTCAGCCGAGAGGGTGGAAATGGCCTTTTCAGGCTTTCAGCAGCCAACCAGCCAGCAGGTTACGAGAGAGGACGAGGGTGAGTTATTCCCCTCAGATGGCTCCCGTTGCGGGCTCAGTCCGCTCCCCTCCGGGACCTGGCTGTGCTCCGAGGTACCTTGAGGTACTTGAGTCCTTGCAGTATGAGCTCATTTGTTGTCATTTCCACTTCTGGGAAAAAAAAGGGTCATAAGAAGAGATCAGTAAATGTGCAGTATTCATAAAGTACGGCCTCTAACAGAACAGACACGTTGCAGTGTTATCATATCCAGGAAAACAGCAGCAGACAGCATAACTTTAAATACCACCCAGAAACTCTTGTTTGGAAAGGACAACTCATTGCATCAAAGCCTAAATATATTTGCCAAACCGTACTTTAACTTACTGCCAAGACACCAAATTTATCCCCTTAATAGCAATGATCCACTAGGCAACATGGTGACTGCTACAGCAAACTGGACATGGGTTTATTTCGCAGAGGTCAAGATTATGGAAAGAGCTCTACACATATTAATACTTGGTGAGAAAGGTAGGATTTTTTTCATTATGAAATTGGCCTGAGGCTAGTTTGTTAATAAATAATCCTCATAGGAAGAATTCAATAGAATCAATATAACTTCTAGCTGTCAAGTCTAAGGGAAAATACGAAAATTTCAAATGTTTAGATGTATTCATCATGTTTCAGACCAAAAATCAGGGAATCAGCCTCTTCTAGGTGTAATACAAAATGCTGATACTGATCAGCATGACCTAAAGCAGATCTCACTGATTTTTTTCCTTTGACTTCCTTTACTCTGACATCAGGTCTTAAATACCATGTTTAAATTCTGAAAACCCGAAAGGATGTTTCTTAACATAAAGGTGAAATCAGGTGATTTGTTTTTTGAAGGCTATTATTGACTTTAATGTGGGAGCGAAATATTCTGTGTAGTGATCTTGTGAAATTTATGTCCCCTTTATTTATACATACTCACTTACAGGACATAGGAATCAGATTTATGAGGAGCAGGAAGGAGAAGATGGTAGTTGTTACTCCTATTCATAGCCAGAAATGACAGTGTTTGCAGATTTAGTGTTGCTAACCAACCAAAGAATAAATTTTTACTTTCTAATATTTCTATATCTGTGCTCAAAAAGAGATAGCTATGTTCTAAATCTTTTTCAGCACATAAATACATAGACTTTAAGGAGACTTATCTCAACCACACTACAATTTTCTGAGCCTGGCAAGTCTTACAAATCCCTAATCAGAGTTGCATGTATTTGATAATGCAGAAAAGTCCAAATTTAAGGACTAACAGTTGAAACGTATGTATATGGGGCTAATTGGTTTCAGTAGTTATATGGCATAGAAATAATAAGGTGCTGGGCTGGTTGCAAGGACACCTGCCACCTGTTTCTAGCTGAGCCATGACTTGCCATGTTAGTGATGGTAGGCCTTCACCACTCTTTGTCCCTTCTTTCCTTGTCTTGTTTTGGCTGTCCCATCAGACTGTAAGCATTTGAGAACAGGCACCTCACTGCGTTTGTGGTGTGGTGTGGTTGTGACTGGCTCTTCCATTCTTACAATGCTCATACTAGCAATTATAACAGCTTATACTTGTCTTCAGTGAAGTAATCTGGCAGAAAACTTAAGAACTTTGCCCAGACTCTTCTCTGGAAGGGAGATAACAATGAATCTATTTTAACAACACACCGGTTGAACCCCAATTTGGATGTCTTAAGATGTAATGTCTGATTGATGCATTTATACACCATTGGATGCAAATTGTTACAAAATGAATCTTGTCTTATCAGTATTCTTTTGCTGATGAGGTAAGTTTGTGGTATAAGAGCTACAATGTGGTTTTGTGTGGCCATGTCTTTGATTTGGAGCAATGCCACCTGCATCATTATACTTATGTGACTGGCCTTTAAACACAAACATGGATGAGTTCCACCAGCACGGAATGATAGCCACTCTTAGTGCAGCATGTAAAATTACTTGATAATATATGGCATAGTATTGAACAACTTCCTGGAAACCTTAGCAATGCAGAAGTTTGAAAGAAATGGAATGGCCTGCAGTTCATAAACAACATGGGCTGAATAAGCTGCTTCTAACTGCATCAGAAATTTTTGCTCATAGAATTATCCTTTACTTCTAGAACTAAAAGTGCTAAAAAGTGGCATGACTAAAAAGGCAATGCAGCAATAAAAATTCCAGTTTGACTCTAGGGATAGCTTCAGAGACATTGTGGTCAGAATTTTCTCCATTATTTGCAAGTTACCAAAGAAGAATGTTCTTTATTCTGGATTAGCTTTGGGAAATCTATTAAGATTTTTAATTGCATTCAAAAATATTCTTATGTTTTGAAACCTAGTGTGCAGGAAGTTTAACCAGTCCTTCCTTCATTAAAGTCTCTAAGTGTGGCTGAGACTTGTGTATTAGCAAGGTGCTTTGCTTGTCTCTGCCCAATAAAAATACAAGGAATACTGCCAGTTTGGGGAATGAATAGAACAGAAGGGAAGAGGGGGCACAAGTTATGAGCTGCTTTGGTTTTCATACTCAGGAAGTACTTACCGACTTCCATTGCCTCATCCCATGTCTCCCATTTAAAGGCCTTTATAAATTACAGGAATAAGTGGCCCTTAGCAAATAACTTCACAACAGAGAGCAACAAAATGGGACTGAAGCAGAATAGGAAACTCCCTTCTGCTACTGCAGATAGTTCTAAGCTGTTAGCATTTTTTCCTCTCGGATCAGGATGAAAGATAAAAATCTCAATAATTTCCACAAATGGAAAATCTGAAAAATGTGTGAGCTGAGTGCAGATGAAACATTTAATTTCAATAATTTTGTAATATCTTGCTACAATGCTGATCTGTCTTTAATCATTTTATGTCTAAATTTGCTAAGATTTCAAAGATTTTACTTTTGTAAAGAGTTCCAGCTTAAAGGAAACAAAAGCTTTCTAATTCAAGAAGTTGAAACAGGACTATTTTTAATTTTTCTCATAAAAAATAACAATTAATGAGAAATGGCAAATGGAGTCTTTTCTTAGCCATTAGTCTGAGTCATAACTCAGATCAGTAACAAATGCTACGTGTTTCAGTGCGATGTCTTTTCAATGACTAACTTTTTTTCCTATCTGGTTGACTGCAGTGGCATTTGGATCAGGCCTAGTAAGATGGTTCTTTTAACTGTGCCAATACCAGAAGAAGGCTTTGCTCATATACTGATAAGTCAACAGAACATCAAGGAGAAACAGTTATTTTTTTAGCCGAGAACAAGATATTTGAGAGTGGAGCTGATCACAAATGCAGTGTATCCTTTGGCAATAAAATTTTTCCTTTACAGTCAATTCCATGATTAAGCCAAAGCCACTTCTTTGTTCCTCCACCTGTCTCTGTGAGTCAGCAATGGTTTCCTCTTGCTTTGTCTCCAAGTGGGATGCCAATGCCTTGCCTGGACTGCAGAGGCACAGGTGTTGTGCCCGCATTTGTGAATTGTTTAGCTTTTGCTATCTTGGCAGCCTATCTGAGCTCTGGCAAACTTTTTACTAAATGGGATAAAGAATGGAAGGGACAATCCACTTTTCATGCTGCTCATGGGTTTTTTACTCTAAAAATCAGAAACTTGAAAAATCTCATCAGAACCATCTGTAATTTGTTTAGAACTGTGACTAACAAAAATGCTTTCATGCATTAACAGAAATACTGAAATGTTTTAGAGTTTATTTCCATGGGATTCTAAAAGTCAAAGATGCAATATACATGTCTGGGCCATTCAGTTTGTGCTGTACATGCAACTCCAATGACTTCACCAGCATATCCAATCGGTAGTTTTGTACCTGTGAGTTATGCTGCTGTAACAGACACTTCTCTCATTTACTATATACATTTTAACTTATCTCATAGCTACATTTTGCACCCAGTTCTCTCTACTAAGGTACGTATTTGATGGCTTTTGCCAAATGTTCTTCTAGAGCCAATATGAGCATGAACAACACAAAGTAAGAGGTTCCACCTGCACAAGTGTCATGCCAGCCCAGGCAGTGTGCTTCCCATCTAATCACAGTGGGAAAGAATCTGTGTGACTCAGAGGCACAGAAAGGAAAATAAGTGCCAGACCCCTGGACCCAGTGCTCAGCTTGCCAGGGAAGAGGGCTATCAGGGCCAGAGAACTCTCCACTGCTTTATTCAACGGCTGGCAGATCTGTCATTTCTATCCCTATGGCATCCATCTCCCCCCTAAAAACAGAACTCTGTATCTCGTTATCATTGGTTCAGTGCTAGCAACTGATTCAGACGCTTTGGGGTATGGTGTTGCAAATATAGCCAGTAAGCATGTCAGTAAACAAGTCAAACCCAAAACACAGAAGCATATGCATGTGTCCAGAGCGTGCGTGCACAAACTTTAAACTGACTCCTCTCATGCCATACTGATGAGCAACATATTCTGGCCATTCCTTTCCCATGCAGGCTTAGCATGGCTGATTTGTGTACTCAGCACTGAAACCTACACTTTTCCCAGGACCCATCAGCTCAGATTGCCCATAACCTATTTCTCCTTTGATGGCTCTCATCCTGCTTTCAATTGGTGTGGCAGCGCGTGAATACATATGACCGAAAGCTTGATATAAAATCCATTTGTCTAAATGCCGGCTATTTATGTTTGATGGCCTGAACAATTATTAATCCTGATTGGAAATATAAGTCATTGTGTCTACAGTGTCCTGTCACAGCATCCCTGCTAGCTCCCCTGAGGCCAAATTCTCTGACAATGCACACAGTGTCCGGTGTTTTCTGCACGCAGTACCATGTCCTAGCTGAAATCCCAGGCAGGAAACCTCTTTTTCTGTATGCTCACCAGTGTGGATGATCCCCAGGAATTTTCCTGGTCTGCCAGTGTATATCCCATAGGACAGGAGATAGACCCTGCACCACTGTGTCCAATAATTTCCATGGTCTCACACACTGTTCAAAAATACTGTGGCACATGCACGCTTCATCCTCAGTGGGCACAACATGCCAGGATACGAGCTCCCACAGCAGCCCTGTGTCTGGGGAAAGCCCTGAAGGGACTGGAGCCTCCATTAACCAACAGAGAGTGTAGAAATCTCCAGGGCAGCAGCAGACCTGTTCTTTGTGCTAAAAAAGCAATATATCCCTCCTCGCTTTCCTGTAATCTGTGAATTCACTCCCTTATTTGAAGACTCTGCTCCACCACTGCCAATGAAATACCAAGTTCAAGGTTGTCAGATGATCTACATCTGCCTGGCAAACAGTCACATATGAAAGAAACCTGGTACTGCAGGCACCAATCGCCCTATGTCTTGCTGACCCGCACCTCGTACACACGTTCACCCAATGCTATTTTGTCAGTATTCTACACAGCCACCACTGAAATACAGAGGCTTGCCTGGGCAATGGTACCAGTTAACTGCTGTGGTGGGGCTAGTCCTTACTAGGTACAAAGAATTCCCAGCGCTGCATGGCCCCACAGCTCCTCTCTCTCCCTGCGGCACTAAGCCGCAATGCTGGAATGTAGTAGGGAAGCCCCATGGCAAATAATCCCACAGAAACCCACAGATATGTCTCTCTTCCAGGCCAGAAATTGTCTAACAAAGCCAGGGGAAGCAGTTCAGACACACATAGTTCAGCTGTTGTGGAATAGCATGGTTTGGTTTCTGTCCCCAAATATCCCAGGGTTGTTGAGCATTTCTTTGGTCTGATGTGATGGGAGGCTTCTCGGCAGCCATGGACCTGCAAATGTTGGTCTTCGGGGGCTGGCAGTAAGGGTTTGGTCTTTGCATGCAAATGGTGTGACTGGGGGAAGCAAAGGTACTTACTCCACCTGTCACAACATATTTTTTTTTTTCTGATTCTTAGGAGATATATGTGTCTGTTCTTGATTTGTGTTTTGTCTCCCAGCACAGTGTCCTGCGGAGGATCTCGGCTCCAACATGCTCCCACATGCATGCACACTGCAGGGCTCTCTCATCCCAGCTTTCCAGCAGGCTGAACCATGCCACACCACATCGCTGATCTCCAGGATTTCTGGACCAAGGCCCTAGCTCCCTCCAGGGAGAGAGCATGGTGAGTGGCAAGGCATGAATGATGCTGTCAAGTCAGGCAGGGCTGTTACTAGAAATCTCTTGCTGAGTGAATGAGAAGCGGAAGGATAGAAGAGAAATGTAGAGCAGATACTGTCTGAAGGCACAGCAGACAGAATGTAGCATAGACACCCCTGGAAAACTGCAGAGATGATTTATGGATCTGCAAGGTAGATTGAAACAGGATGTTTCTCCCTTCTCTATTGCCCTCTCTATTAGTGGGACTGCAGTAATGAGTAACAGAAATATTGATTGTGAACGTTCAGTCTTGTAGAAGAATTTTCAGCTCGAGTACGTAATTTTAACTTCATTTTGACTTCAGTGCCGTATTTAATTTTCCATCAGATGACAACATTGCCCCACATACAAAATTATCAAGGCTGTGTTTTGGGGTTTTTGTTCCATTTTTTGTTTGGTTTTTTTGGGTTTTTTAAAATTTTTTTTTATTTTTTATTTTTTTTAATACTGAATGAATTAGAAGCCCACTGTAAGACTATAAATAATATTTTAGTGCTAGCAGCTAAAATTCCTGGATCTTAATCCAAAAGGGACTATAGTAACCATTTAGTCAGACCTCCTGCCTGAAAATGGGCACAGACTGAATGGAGGAGCATTCAGTACCTCTGGGTATATATTTCTATATTTCCTATTGCAGTGACACAGAATTTAGAACACAGGAGGTTAGTTACAAAGCAAAAGCCAAATATGCTGTCAGTTGATACTGTTGCATTTCATATACACCCTGTTGCAATGCCACATTTGCTTTGCTTACTGTGAATCATGCAAGGATATAATCTGCTATAAAGAACACAGTTCTGAAGAATCCAGAAAGCACTTCAGTCAAAGAGTAAGTTAAGTTTCATTAAAGTCTGAATGGAAAAGTGTGCAGATTTTTTGTTGTTTTTTCCATATGCATCATACACTCATTTGCTAATTTTACTTACATTTTTTCCCAACAAAATGACAACCATTAATTCCTAAAAGGTAATAATGAATCAACCAGAAACACTACAAATTTTTTTTTTATTCTTCCAGTTATTTTTTCAGATGAGTGTGAAAAAAGTGGTAAAATATTCTACCCAGAAGCCTACACTGTATAAATGATTATTATTAGCTAAAACTGCACACACAATAAACTCAGACAATTTTAATTTGAATCTATGGTAAGGCAGAAGGTTAGTTTTATTTTGGGGGTTTTGTGTTTTGTTTTTGTGGGGGGTTTTGTGTTTTTTTGAGTGGGTTGGTGTTTGGGTTTTTTTCATTTATGAAATAGAATATTCTGCTTAGTGAACTGATTCAGTGATGGAATTGCTCCCAAAAGTCATTTGTCAGTGAAAGGAGTAATGAGAACATAATAGCTAATCACTCAAAAGTTCAGCTGGATTAAAAGCAATTTGAATTCTTTTTTTGGAACCAAAAATAAAGCTATTTGCAGATGGTCTTCATTAGAAATACTGGTGGCAGCAATTATTTCACAGCTCTAATAAACTGTCTAGCCAATATCCCCTAGGCCTTCATATTTTCAGTATCAGAGATGAACATTCACTTTGTAGTCATCTGCTTGCATTAAAGAAATATACTTACCATACACACATATGGATATGATATACATATATACATATACAAATACACAGAGACACAATATTTCTTTAATACAAGCAGATAACTATATATATTAAAAGATTTTCATATATTTATATTACAAGAAAAAGAGTGAGATACACTTGATGCTGAGAAACAACTGATTCAGACTAATTTTTCTTTTTTTTTTTTTTTTTTGAATCTGCAACTCAGAAGGTTAACAGCTTATTTCATACTACACTGATAATATAAATTATACATTACTATTGAAAAAAACCAATTTCCTGCTATGGACAAAATAGATGTACCCTGGAGAGTATATCAGCCTCCATGTCACCCCAATGCCTTCACTTAGCTACAGTACCACACACAGGCAGGTACGGAGATATATAGTTATCCAACCTGCATATATTATCTGATTGGCATGTTCACTTGCTCCTTGACTGCCATAAATGAGTGGCTGTGCAGGTGCCATTAGCACATGCATCTTTTTCTGAATGCACCATTGTAGGAGTAGCTGAAAAGCTGTTTGTACTACACAGTCAGAAAGTTGGCAGCAGTGCTGGGTGAAAAATGGCAAGTATGTTTCAAGAAAAATTCAAAAAACTTCATGTTTACTCTACATTTCTTAACATCTCAATAAGAAATTCAAAAAACCTGAAGGTATTGAAACCAAATATTTTTCAGGTTTTGATTTAACAATTATTGCATTTTCTTCTTCTTGCCTTTCTTCCTTACTCCTCCCCTTTTCTTTTCCAATATGCATTGTTTTGCCCTTTGTTTTTAATGATCTAGTAGAAGAGAATGAAAAGAACAGAAGGAATGACAGGGAGGAGGAAACAATACCTGGGAAGCTGTAACACCTTTAGCAGATTAGTTTAACAGGGAGGCCTTTGCATTATCTGTACTAAGGTAATAAATGTGCCAGTAGGTGAAGCTCAACAATGTACAAGATATCTTACATCTGCCCCAATTTGGTAGAAAACTATTTGGCTTGCTCAGGACATGTCCATTCAGCTGATTGTAGATCTTGCCCCCATCCTTTTTCTGTATTAAAAAAGATATAGTGTTTGTCAGGCAACACTGTAAAAAGTTACTGCCTCCTTTTTCTTCATGGCTTGGGGTGTTGATGATTTATTACCCGAATCAGCAGATACATATGTTTCATGCATATATATAACACTTTTGAAAAGTTGGCAAGGTACATCTTTTGAGTTAGCAAGGAAAAGGAACAAAAATTTAATGGTTACAAATTTGGGTTTAAGCTATTCCTCCATTTCAAGCTTCATTTGTTTGCTTTCCATTCCAGCAGCTGCTGGAAGCACTCTTCAATAGGAAACAAATAAATTCATACCACCTGTCCCACTCTGAATTGGAGGCCAAATCTTTCTTTTAGCTGTCTCAACATTTAAGAATTAAAAGAGCATCTCAACCTCAATTTCCATGCCATGAAAAAACAGAAGAGGAATAATAAGAGCTTTGTTAGGCAATTTGCAGGCATGTGACTTGCAATTACAGTAATATCTTCATCATTCCTCAAAAAAAATTGTTTGCAATCTGAAGTGCAGTGTCTTCCTCTCCAAATTTTGTAAATGGCAATGTTTTGGCTGGAATTTAATGCTGACATATATCTATTTTATTACAGGTTAAATTTTTAGGTCTTTTGATATTTAGTCTCTCCCTCTGATACGTCTCATGGCAAGGCAGTTGTAAAGAAACATATGGATTTGTGGGTATAGAAACAGTTATCTGAGAAAACCATGAGGGTTCTCCCAGAACCACATGGCACGTTTATCCCTATAGACTTGAAAGTTATTCTGCTCTAAACTCTGCAGGTCTCCCACACAACGTTCATAAATAAAAGCAGATTTTGAATCCCTGCCTTTAATCCTAAATCCCAAGGTAAGGATTGACTGGAATATATTGGAACAGTTCTTTAGGTTTGGACTAAATGCTAGTCTTAGGTCATCGCCATGCCTTTCAAGCACTCAAAAACACTACTGTAATATGTTATTTTGGTAGTAGGCCATGAAAAGCTTGCCCAAATTTCGAGTGTGTGAGCTGTCAGCAAAGAGCTGTATAGTTGTAAGCAGGAGGCAGTTCAATGCAATTCAAGTGAAACTTGTCCTCCCATTTCACTTCAAATCAGCTGATTAGAAAAAAATGGGTTATTGTGCCAAGACAAAAACAAATAAGCCAAACTACTCTTTTTTTTTTTTTTCCAGGGAGAGTTTTGTATTGTTTATTAAATAGACAATCCAGAGCAGTAATCAAAACATTTACTGGGATGTTAATGGAGATATGGTAAAGCAGAGTATGACCGCCAAGGGACAGGGTGCACTTCTTACGCTCTCCCGCCATGAAATCAGTAACTCAGATCATTTGTCTAAGTCATCTACTATTACTTTGGAGTGAATCAGTGCATGGAGGTGCATGAGGACATCCCAAGCATATTTGTTCATTTCATAGGGAAAAAACAAAACAAAAATAACAACTGCTTTATTTTAAAGCCAGGAGATTTAGTTTAGCTAAAGAAAGGTTTGACTCCAGTTCAATTTGGGCAGAAGTTCAGCCAGAAGTTATCATATGATTGGGTTTTTGGGGATTCTTTTTTTTTTTTTCTGGAAGTCTGTGTGAAATGATCTAGTAGTGATCTCAGTCCAAATTCCAATCCATAAGTGCCTCTGTTCCTCACAAAACTCCTTAATTTGCACAACTGTTAAGAGTCTCAGAATAGGAAGCAAGAGCTAGAACCCATAGACAGCTCAGGGTCTGCTCTGCACATCTGAAATAAGGAAGGGCAGTGGTGGGGGGGTGAAATTACACCATTACCTTTACTGTTTTGTTTCTCCTCCATTAAGAAGAAAAAAAACATTGCTGAGAAAAAAAGAACTATCAACTACACCAACGACTCCATTCATACTTTTGTCCTTTTTCTGACTCTTTTTCTTAATTTTAGTGTAAGCTGAAGATGACAGTAGGAGCTCAGCACGAACTTCTTGGCATTGTCACACTGTCATTGAGCCTGGTTAAGAGTCAGCAGGATCTACACAGTGAAGATGAAACAACTTGCTTCGACTTATTTTTGAGCCATTTGAAGAGAACATGCCCCAAAGGGTTGTTCGAAGTTAACTTTTCAGTCACTTGCCTTCTAGGAAGTGTAAAATAAAAATATCACCAAATACAGAGATTAAGTAGAAAATATCATGAAAAACACTGGTATATTTCAAATATATAAAGCTATTCAGTTTTAAGGAATGTTTTTATGTCTTACACACTCTAGTCTTCACTGCAACCAATGAAACATACTTAGTCTGTATTGAAAGTAAACATCCCATGGAATAGCATGTCTTCAAAGTACAAAAAAAGTTGTACTAATTTCTCACCCGCAATGCAGCCTTGAACTACATCATTTGCCCAGTCTTTGTAGAGTTTTTTACACAGTGCTTCTCAGAGCACTGTAATTAAGAATGACATTTTCTCAGTCCTATTGCTGCTGGCCTCCTCCAAAAATAAACTATATTCCTACGAGTATATCAGGACAATTCAGCACTTAAGAACACTTGCAAACCAAACTCCAGTAGGCTAGAGAGCAAAGTACATAAAGTCATTAGATATTTTCTTTGCCAATACCAGCCATAACATACCAATAGTGATTATATACCATTTCCCCATCTGTTTGTTGAATTGTTTCATCTCTCTTCCTCCACCTCCTTCTAAACCTCCCCTCCACCTTTCCAAATGAAATTATGCTCTTAAAACTCAGGGTTTCAGCTGAATATGAAATTTCAAATGCAGAAAATGCCCTCAACTTCAGATAAATGGCTAAAATACCATTAAAGCAGATGTTGAAATCAACAGCAATATTCTGTCTTTATATAGTTATATATGATCAAACTTTGGAGTAGCTGAGGATGTCTTCTCTCCTGAATAAGCTTTACCAAATCACACACAACCAGATATTGACGTGAAAAAGGACTTAAAATTATTTTTTCTCTGCAGTTTCATTTTACTCTTTCTCATCCCTGTACCATACTGACAACAACAGATTGTACCGCAAAGATTTTTATCTTATGTCTGTTCTATTGAAACGTGTCATATGCCATGCAGACTATTTGCCTGCGGACTATTTGTAATTCACATTACAAGCAGGAGTAGAATCAGGCCCATGTAATCCTGCAAGGACTACAAAAATATATGGTTTCCTTGGCATTCATCAGAACTGTTGGATAATGGCTCCCCTCAGAGGTAGTATAGGAAGCATGCACCAGTCCAGTACGTCTCCTTGCTACAAGATGTCAGGAGGAAAGAGATTGTGCATTATGCCTGATAGTTGAAAATGCACTGCAGATTCCATCCTACAATGTATTAGCGATTGCCAGTTTAGTTCTTTCCTTTATAGGAAATGACTGTAGCTAATGAATACAATCTGTTATAATTAATGATGGAAAAATATATAGGAATTTAGAAATGAAAAATTGGTATCAAGGATTAAGTTTTATTTTACAAAATATAACCAGTTTTGAGATTGGATTAGAAGCATGCAAAAGAGAAATTTACCTGACTACGTTCTAATACTTCAGCTTCACAAAACTAAAATGAAGGCAAAATAAGGAATAAAAGATTTCTATTGATGTAAAAGTCAACTACTTGCAAGTTAGAAATTTTAACATTTGTCCAACCAGATGTTTAGAGTGGCTCTATGCCAGGGTCAGCTATGTTTGGGCGAATTCTCTCTCTCAGTAGTGTCCCATTCAGTCCTTTAAAGCTTACAGGCAAATTCTCTTGCCTCAAAGCTGTTAATTTCGGATAATGCATCAGCATGTACTCTGTCCTATGCCTGTTTGAGGGATTCTGTTAAGGAGCATGGAGATGACTTCTTCCAGTATGATCTCCTGCCACTTTTATGAGATGCATAAAAATGGTCTTGAACTTAGTTTTTAAAAAATATCCTAAAAGTTTTCTAAAAATTACTCACAGTTTGATCATCAGATCATTGTTGAATGTATTTGTTTGACTTGTTCTTAAGCAAGACAATATAGAAAAAGGATAATTTAATAAATGGGGCATAATTTTCAGGTCTACTTGTACTTCAAATTTTTCCAATACAAGAAATAGAGAATATCAGATTGAACTAGCATGTGGCAGATTTGAAATAGCCAAGAGTATGTCGTTCTTCACAAATGAAGGGGAAAAAAAATCAAGTATATAAAATGAGAGTTTCTGAGATGACTACCACCACCACAGGAAAAGTCTGGAAGTTACAACAGGTGTAAAAGCTAAGAAAACATCGGCTCACTGCTCAGTAGCAGTTGAAGTAGGAAATAAAATTATAGGAATTATTAGCTGGGGAACAAAGGTTAGAAAAAGCACAGAGCTTTGCCACAGTGAACACCCACGCTGCATCTTGAATCCTTTGTGCAGCTGAGTCCCCAGTCTCGAGGACGGATACAGTGCAGCTGGGAGAGGTACAGAGAGTGGCAGCAGCAACGACAGCAGATGCACCATACATGGAGCAGCCAAGTAGCTGGGGCTCTCCTGCTTGGAAAGGACTCAGCTGGGTGGAAGTATGACAAAGATTTATAAAATCATGAGAAGCAAATAAAAGTTGGATTGGGACTGATTGCTCATCACCTCTTTAAATGTAAGAAGTATAGTCCCTGAATAGAACCTGATGGGTGGCGGGTTCAAAACAAGTAGCAGCAGACATGTCTTCACTGAACACATTGCAAAGGTGTGACCTGCATGCAGGTTGTGTGAAGCTTAAGTGAGATAAAGACGAGAGAAGAATTTCATGGAATAAATGGCTGTTAGATGTCTGTGTCTAGCTCAGGAAATCCCTTAGTGACAAATTGGTGGAGTCAGAGAGAGAGTGTTTTATTTTAAAAGTTTATTATTCTGTAGAGAAAGCAAGGGTCCAATTACATTTTTGATATCTAAAGGAATTTCAGATTTAAACATAATCCTTAATGGACAAACCACACACAGATAAATTTTATATTCTCTTAGGAATTATGTAATGGTAAGCATCACCTGGAAAACAGCAAACAAAGATGAAGAATAATTTCCCTTCCATCAATCTTTGCATTGGCAGTTCTAAAACACTTTTGCTCACATACCCTATTTCTCACACTGTTATAAGTGGGCCAGTAGCATTTTGAGTTTGTTTCTAAAATGGATAAATAAGATAAGGAATGACTAATATGCCCTATTTTTCAAAAGTTTTGTCCATTCCTGTCTTTCATTGACAGGGAAACCTGTCACTACAGTTGTCAGGTTACAAGGGATGACAAGGAGAGAGTAAGAGTCTTACTCAGTACATACAGCTGACAATAAACCAAAAAAAAGGCGTCCCAGAAAAAAAAATAAATCTGTTTTCTCCCAAACTTAGGAAACCAATTTTTTTTTTCCCAAGCAAATCTAAGTGATAAGACATGTATGAATTGCTTTGTGCATCTTCCTTCGTTCAAACAATGCACTAATTAATTTCTTGGCCATAGAAGCTGGAAAAAACTAACACTAATTAGTGCACTACAAAATTTAAGAGCCTAATATACTGCAGCAGGACAACATTTCAGATTCCTTCATTTATTCATGTCCCCTTACTGAATGGAACTTTGAATAGAAAGATGGAAAAAGTCCAGAGGTTGTTCTCTTTAATAATTTATATAATGGTAATTAAGATTAAACATAAGATCTGAGATACCAGAAGCAGGATTCCTCAAGCACTTTCCACAAAGAAAACAAAGTTGGTGTTTTTGTAACCGAGTGAATTTCTTTAATAAAAAAAGCAAACCCCCAAATCTCGGTATAATCTTTGGACAGCCATTTAACTAAGAATATTACTGCTAGAATATATGTAACAGAACTGCTAAACTGTTTGGATGCTCTAAATGTCAGGATATTGACAACATGATTATCTGATTTCATCAAGATATCATTGTGGAGTCTGAGTTCAAGAAGCATGCTTAGTAATTCCTGAAAATCAGGATCCTCTATTGTATTTCAAACAATGGTCTATTAACCCACAGCTCTGAAAATCACCTGTCCTTTTCAAAAGCCTTAATCTATGCTTTGAGTAAGTTAAAAAGTTGCCACTACAATCCAGATAATGCACCTCAATGGCAGAGTGATAGAATCTCACTCTCCAGGAGTGAAATATCACTCACATGAGTGAATGAATTAGTGCCATATGATCTTCTGGCATTTAGAGATCTATCCAGTATAAAGAGAATTAAGATCATTATCCAGTGAATATTCTTGCAACATCACCTGTTCATCACTTTCTGTCAGCTCTCAGTTCATACCTAGCTTAGCCTCTATTTTTGTATAGTCCAGAACACAGAACCTGTAGTAGAAGTCTACTTGAGCAATTTTGCTTTACAGTTTAACTCTAAAATCTGTGCTTACATTTAACATTATGTTTCTATGTCCCACTGCTAAAAAAATAGCATAAGCCAAGGAGCAAGGGGAGAACCTGGAATGCAAGTGAAGGCCATGCTCTTTTAAAGGGTTCACTAATTAGAGTGCTAGTTTCTCCAAAGACATCTCACTTGCTGTGAACGTGGTGGCGCAGTGCAGTGCTTGGCTATGCAGCGTATGTGCCTTTGTGCAAGCAGTGCCGAAGCAAGCCTCAGAGACATTCTGCCTCAGTGAGGGAGACTCTCTCTTAGCGCTACCAGCGTGTTACAGCTAACACTGTTCTTTCGAACGACATATGGAAGCAGTATGGAGCTGTCTTTGACCGGATTTTTCCTGCCTGCTCAGGATATGCTGTGAGGTGCCCTCTCTTTCCAGAAGACTAGGGATGGAGAAGTTCAGTAGTGCTTCGTATCGCCACTAAATGTTCTCACATGGCTGTTGCTGAAAATGGCCATTACTGGATTCAGAAATAATGGCTTCATGTACCACATTATAAAAATAGAAATTAGTCAGTTTTCCAATTCAGCTGGCAGTTTTTGTTTTTAATATTTTTATTACTGCAGACATCATCGTCCAGCCATCTGCTAAAGATGAGACAGACAATAACTGAGCAGAACTGGAATGGATTTTGCTGCATCTGCAGCTGGGCATTTCATTACTGTACTCTGATGGGGAATTGACGGGGGGAGGTATTTTGTTCTTTTTATAGAGACAACCAAAATGTGATGCACAGCAACACTTCACTGTGAAAAAGGTTGCTGTTGTTTACAGGAAAACCAAATGACCCATACTGACCTTTGCTCACCGCTGTCCTATCACTGTTATGAGAGGAGAAGGAGCAAGTCTGTCTCAGTTCCTCCTTCTGTCATTCCCGACGCTCTTCTGATCACTGAATTATTAAGATTTTTGCAAATCTGTGACAGGAGGCAGGCTCACCCACTCCAGATGCCATAACTGTCCTGTATCTTGCTCTAGTTCCCCATGCTGCTTCCTTCCCCTCACCTCCCCTTGTTCAGTTCTGCAGACGAGTTGTCCTCCAGAGGATAACTTTCAGAAACTGACGGTTGCCAGGCTCTTCCTTGCTTAAATCCAAAATACTCCAGCATTGACAATTAGGATGAGTAGCTTTGGCCAGCTGTACGCCATTTTGATTTTAAAAAGGGCAGAACACTCACTTACACCGAGATAAGCATGCTTTTCTATGAAATAAGAAAAACACATATCTTCCCTTTTTTTTTGTTTTAGTTTGGCAAAAATCAAATAAAACAGTTCTTATTAGGGTTAATATTAAGTCCAAGGTTGGGAGGGTTGGGGGAGAGAGGAGGTGGGAAAGGGTTACCCTGAAGATATGTAAGGACACACAGCAGTCTTCTGCACACAGAAGTTGAAACTGGAACCTTGAAGTCCCACGGTAGCTTTTACATTAGAAGTTCATGGGTTTTGGTGGTCTTTAGCCAAAACTGCTCCTACGGAGTTATCCTGTCCATCTATGTCCTCGCAGCACAAATACAGTTCTTTGTATTGGTTCTTTCTATGGGATCTTTAAACAACTTGTAAAACTCGCTGGACTAGAAGATGCTTGTAAACACAAAATTTGCCAATTGTGTAGAATTACAAAAAAATACAAGAATCGTCTCTATCAACTTCAACAAATCTCAGCATGAAAACACTGCAGAATTAAAGAATGGAGAAAAAACAGCTAGAAGTAGCACATAAATGAGCCTTGATCCACTGCCCATTGATGTCAGTGGAAAGACTTGCACTGACTTCACCGGATCAGGCCTGTTGTGAAGGTCTGAAAAATGCTAACAGTATCTTTATGCAGAGTATTTTCAAAACCAAATGGGATGCATATTTTTTTAATCAATTGCTTATATCGTACAGCATTGCTGCACAGAATGTCCCTGTCCATAGGAAACTGTCAGAACAACATGATAATGTAAGAACCGTAGCAAGGAAAAGCGGAAGATGGAAAATCTCTTTAATTAGCCTTCAATTAGTTGGGAACTTATCTATGCCAAGAAGAAATATAATTGAGGACAATATGCGGTAACATAATACAGCTGTTCGTTTTAGAAGACACAAATAAAATCATTTCATTGTTGCCTTTTTATATATTTACTTCCCCTGCCCCTCATACCACATTTCTTTTTAAGAAATCCCTTAGCACAGTTAAATTGGAAGGCTACATAGGAATTCTTACGCCTTTTTTATTATTTTACCAGATGAGGGTTCAGGCATGTTGTCAGGTCATTTGACCTCCTTAAATGTATTGGCAGAGCTCTGACATTCATGGCCAAGAAATTGTCCTTGCTTCCTTTTCTCAAAGTTGTTTAAGTAATAAGTTGTATTAATTACAGAAAGTACATCCTTAATTAACTGAGGAAAGTCTTGTTCTTTTCCCCAGGCATCTCTCACATTTTAGCTGATGAATCCAATGATTAGAGAGATGGAAGCTAATTTGTGAGTCTGTTATTTTGTCGTATTTAGACTTGGTAAAAAGAATGGGAGTGATGAAGGAAAAGGTGGTCAACACACAGAGAAAAGATCACATATGCATTTGCAATTTGAGTCCAAAAATACCCATGTTAGTAGAAGCCATAAATGCAAGCTTCAAAAGAAGGCCCAGATTTTATGGTACAAAGTGATATGAAGGATCTTGATTTACAAAGGATTCTGCACACTGTAGTGAGTGAAAAAACCCCAAAATTGACGGGGATGACTGTTCCAACTGAAGTGCATACAAACATACCTGAGAGTGCACATTGCCTATAATATCTATTCACACCAAAGGAAGGTTGTACCAAATTAGCAATTTTAAACCCAAACAGAGGTGCTCTCTCTTTATAGAAGTATGCTTTCATGAAGAATAGCATGTTATTAAATGTCAATGAGTTTCAATCAATTAATCAGATAATTATTCAAGCTTATATGCCTTTTCCAAGAACATCCAACATGTATCTGAAGCCAGTGCTAAATAAAGCATTTACTACCACTGAAGTAATCGACCATTTCTTTTGGCGGTAAGCCAAAGATTTCTGAGCTTAAATTTTTGCTCACAATTATGACATTTTTGTCCTTGAAACTTTTGGATACTTTTTCAGAAGTGCTTGTGCTATTTAGATGGTTTTCAGTATCTAAACCTCTGAGTTTATGGGAGAAAGCTTAGAGGATTGGAAGTGGAGGAGCGATCAACTTGCACATTCTGCAGCTCCACCAGAACAGCCTAACTCAACAAAGCACCAGTCGGACAAAGCACTTTATGCGCTTAATTTCTGTTTCATCCATGATGTTGCTGATTTCAGCAAGGCATTCACATGCCTTAAGTCAAGTGTTAGTTTCAGTGCTTTGCTGAAACAGAGCTGACAAGTTGCTTTACGCATTCAAAGAGCCAGAGCAATTTGGGTTCTCACCCTCTCTGCAGAGGTCCTCTGCACTTTGCAGCCCGTGTTAGCTGTTCTTTCAAGGACTTATATACTTTTTTATGTACTTTCTTATATACTACTCCAGCCTCCAATGCACCATATACAGACAGAGTATATACCAACACTCCTCAGAGTGCCCTAACACTGTAAGAGAATAGCAATTTTCCAAATCCAATATATATTTCACACTCAACTCATGAAAATTAATTAACTAAATGATTGGATGACATTAAAATTCATGAATTCTTTAGTTCAGTACTAATGTTTCTTAATTTTCTAATTACATTCATAGGCTACAAGAAAAATAATACAGATACTAATACAAAATGCAGAAGTGCGCATTCTGACATACTAATTTGCCATATTAATGAACATATGCTAATTTAGCACTGTTCTGGATCTGTATTAGGATGATTTTAGAGGGTTTGAATTTGGCTGGCTTTCTGCAAACGCATAACCAGAATAATCACAGGAAAGTATGGAACTGAGTGGTCTCTTTTTTCCTTGAGAACAGGTTGCCACCACAATGAAGCAAGTGTTGTATGAGTAGGAAATGTAACCTCTCTGTTTTGGTGCACAGGAATGTATAATCAAAAGATCCTCAGCAGTGAAGGTGGACAGAAGCAGCAAGCTTCACACATAGAATCATTTAGGTTGGAAAAGAGCATTAAGATCACCAAGTCCAACCGTAAATCTAATGCTGCCAAGTCCACCACTAAACCATGTCCCTAAGTACCACATCTACACGTCTTTTAAATACCCCAGGGATGGTGACTCAACCACTGCCCTGGGCAGCCTGTTCCAGTGCTTGACAACCCTTTCGGTGAAGAAATTTTTCCTAATATCCAATCTAAACCTCCCCCGGCACAACTTGAGGCCATTTCCTCTTGTCCTATCACTTACTGCTTGGGAGAAGAGACCAACGTCCACCTGGCTACAGCCTCCTTTCAGGTAGTTGTAGAGTGATAAGGTCTCCCCTCAGCCCCCTTTTCATGAGATGAAATATGAGAAAACACTAATGGACTAGTAACTCTTGTAGTGCAAACAGGTCCAAGACAACAGGAAAGGGAGCCAACTATTAAAAGTGGGCTTTAATAGTGCCTTTATTTTTTCCTCTGAGGTTTTTCACTAGCTTTTCCTCTTTCTAGACAGTAACTGAATTGCTTGATAAAAGGTATTATGGATCACTTAACATTTCTTCATATTAAAATCTTCAGAAATATGGAGGAATCCTTAGACATTATCAACTGTTTTTTGCAGACAGTGACAATTCAGATTTCTCCCACTGAGAGCATGAGGAGCAAAGATCAATGCAAAGTCAAAGTTGAACTTTAGAATAGGTGTGCAACTTTATTAATACAGCAGGTATGTTAACCAGATTGGGGGGGGGGGGGGAACTCATGCGGAAAGGAGAGTATTTGTGCGACTCAGACAGGAACACTGCCCTGTTCCAGTGGTTCATATGTTTCAGTACAATCTCAAAAATGACCAGCTAACTTTACAGAAATGACTTTATATCCTCATAGCCAGACCAGATCTCATGTCTAAGGGAAGATTTCCCTTTTACACCTGTCCTGGTTTCAGCTGAGAGGGTTAATTTTCTTCATAGTAGCTAGTATGGGGCTTTATTTTGGATTTGTGCTGGAAACAGCATTGATAATATAGAGATGTTTTTGTTATATGGACCTGTTGTTGAACAGTACTTAGAGCCAAGGCCTTTTCTGCTTCTTGCACCACCCCAGCAGTGGGATGGCTGGGGGTGCACGAGGAGTTGGGAGGGGACATAGACAGGACAGGTGACCCAAACTAGCCAATGGGGGTATTCCATACTGTGTGACATCATGCTCAGTATAAAGGGGGACTAAGTCGGGGAGGGGCAAAAGCAGCTCCAGGACATGCGGCTCGGGGACGGGGAATGAGGGTTACGGTCAGCTGATCACACATTGTTTCTGCCGCTCCTTCCTCCTCAGGGGGAGGACTCCTCACACTCTTCCCCTGCTCTAGCGTGGAGTCCCTCTCATGGGAGACAGTCCTTCATGAACTTCTCCAACGTGAGTTCTTCCCATGGGCTGCAGTTCTTCACGAACTGCTCCAACATGGGTCTCTCCCATGAGGTGCAGACCTTCAGGACCAGACTGCTCCAGTGTGGGTCCCCCACAGGGTCACAAGTCCTGCCAGCAAACCTGCTCTGGCATGGGCTCCTCTCTCCATGGGTCCACAGGTCCTGCCAGGAACATGCTCCAGCATGGGCTTCCCATGGGGTCACAGCTTCCTTCAGGTGCCTCCACCTGCTCCGGCGTGGGGTCCTCCATGGACTACAGGTGGAATCTCTGCACCCCCTCAACCTTCCTCCATGGGCTGCAGGGGGACAGCCTGCCTCACCATGGTCTTCACCACGGGCTGCAGGGGGATCTCTGCTCCAGCAACTGGAGCACCTCCTCCCCCTCCTTCTGCACTGACCTTGGTGTCTGCAGAGTTTCTTACATCTTCTCACTCCTCTCTCCAGCTGCAAAATCTCCCCCTAAGTTGGGAAGTTTTTTCCTTCTTAAATATGTTATCACAGAGGCGCTGACTGGCTTGGCCTTGGCCAGCGGTGGGTCCATCTTGGAGCCATCTGGCATTGGCTCTGTCAGACTCAGGAGAAGATTCTAGCAACTTCTCACAGAAGCCACCCCTGTAGCCCCCCTGCCACCAAAACCTTGCCACGCAAATCCAATACGACACCCCTCAATACTTCACCTCTTCAGCTACCCTCAGTGGATCATCACAAGCTTGTTTAACGTGCAGCTGTGGATCTTATTTAAGTAACATCAGGTTCACTGGAAGTTGAATCTAGACCACAGAAATGTTTGAGACCATTAAAAGGGAATGTATTCACATTGTTGAGCAAGTACCCAAGTACAGATCTTGCATACTCAGGTCCTGAGAAACAAACTGTCCATAACTCCTGTAAGACCTTCAGGATTACCATTCTGTTCTCCATAGATACACCTACTATTTTTGTTGCTAGTATTTTAATTCACTTCCAGTTGCAGAAATTTTCTCAGTAATTTTAAAAGTTTTTGGTACAGATACATATGTAATATTGCATGTATATGGGAGACTGCAAAAAGCAGCTCTAGAATTTTTTAAAATGTAGTTGAAGCATATTTATGACACTAATCCTTTCACATGTGAGGTGTCCCATTATACATGAGTGACTGGGACTAAAACTCTCAGTAGATGTCCTTCTGTCACATTCAAATTCATGCTATATAAATGATGTGCAAGCAAATGTTTAAGTGAGGACAGGTGTTATGATGGTGGTATCTGAAGTAGATACCTTTTACCTTTCCTAAAACGTTGTTTCATACTTACAAATTTATTTACTAAATACGTCCTCCAGAAATTACTTCCTAGGCTAAATCCTATCTAGGATTTCTTTCAGTTGGTTGACCGTTTTCTTTCTAATTATTCAAAGATGGCCTTGTCAAATGTCCTGTCTGCCCAAACAGTGTCGTTGGAAAATATGCTAAGAAATCAACCCTTTTTTCCAAAATACTATGCTAAAGCTTTGGATGTTTTTTTTTTTAGATTACATATAGTGCCTGTCATGCTCTGCCAGAGCATGAACCACACTGGTCACCTTCTTTTGGGGACCATTGCTATTTTACCCTGGAACAACAGTCTCAGACATTGAGGGATAAGAGTACGTAGTGCGACTACATAGATCAAGCCATCCGTGTCTCCTGTGAGCCTGACACACATGAATTCACAAGGAAGTTGCCCTTTGGAATTCATGAGAAAATAGAAAACAATTCTAAAAACTAAGTGGGAAACCACAAGTTAAGTAGGGAGATTAAATTAGACACAAGCTTGCAATATACATACCATAAGGAATGGAAGAGGAACAAACTGTTTCATTATTAAATATATCAGCAATCAAAAGCATTTGCACAACAGGTGCTTTTTTATCCTTTTCTCTGACTGGAGCAGCAACACCAGGACAAAAGGATTACATTAGAGGGACACCCCTCTCTCATCTTGACCTTATTCTAGCCTGTTAGTAGTGAAAATTGTAAGATTTATACTCATTAAAATATATATTCAATTCCATGTTGAGTAATACCATTTATAGCAGAAGGTGGCTGTTAAACTGACAAACATCTAGAAATATAAAGGGTGTGCATAAACACCATCAGGGACAGGAAGCCTGGATAGCTAAAGAAAACTCGAGCATTACCTGCCAGAAACGATGAGAGTGGTATTCCACAAGGAGAAAATGTGCTACAAGCCACTTCTTGTGGCACCTGACCACTTCATCTGACTTATCACTGAGGTTAAGAATCGCTGTGCTTCCCTACAAAAAGCTAAGGAACCACCCAGGCAATGAAAGACAGAGCCAGGAGGTTCACAACAACTACTCCCATGAGAAAATTACAGGCATTAATCCAGAAGCTCTCTAGGCTGGAGCCACATGCCTTGTCAAATGAAGATAAGGCCTGGGAAAAGGAATTAGATTAAAAATACAAGCATCCTGAGGACTTGTTCCTGTATTTCTTCTCTGGAGAGCTAACATTTCCAGATCAAACCACCATTCCTCAGTTTAGTGAAGACCAGGATGGGACTGCATACACTAGTCACCCTAGGAAGGCTAAATACAAAGAAAACAAATTGTGAAAAGTGACAGGGTAAATCAGAGGGTGCTACATCATGTAAAAGTCATAAACATTCAAGTGTGATCCATTTGCACTGGAAGTCTCCGGAAGACAAGCCGAAGACAGGGTTCCTAGCACAGCTCCCAGTATAGCATGTATGCTCCCTCTGATATGACTTAAGGTGTTTGAATAGCATTTATGGAAAACAGTCTTTTACTGAACTGAAATCTTCAGTTATAACAAAAGTTATAAAAATTCTCAGAGAGCTGCAGCAAGTGAATAGATTACAGACACAAAAACACCAAATCAAAGAAAAGGTATCATTACCTCTACTTAGCTCATTAAAATTTATACCTTATGAAATAATAATAAAAAATAATTTACAAATCCTCTTTCGTTCTATATTTATATTAGATTTTTTCCTCCATGTGTCTGAAAGTCAAATATTGCAAGCAGCTTTATGTCTGAGTTTCAGAAGGAAGTTGAAATAATGGAAAATACCTAGAGGTAGAAAAGTACAATGTGTTTTCTAATGGTTACAGGAAAAAAAAATCTGTGAACTAGGATTCTTGGGTTTGATTCCTGATTTTATCAGAGACTGGCTTAAGACACATCCAGCTTAGATGTTTCAACAGCTAAAAGATGCTTGGCCACAGCAAGATGATTCAGAGTGGCAATTAGGAACCTGTCTCTTTAGTCATTCAGCAAAGTGATTTTTTTGCGATGTGTGTATTGCCAGGCTCCCAAAATAGTCAATGAAGACTGATAGGCTGCTTTTAAGAATGAGTCAGAGCAAAAGCATTAGACAGTTATTCCTGTAATTGCACTCTGGAGGAGCCCCTCTCTCACTGTCCATTAGAGGAAAAGTGCATAAGAAGCATCGCTGAGTTACCTGGCCTCAGCTCAGTCCTAGGGGAACCGATCCCTCCACATCTCACGCGGAAGCTCGGCCAGCCAAGGACATTGTCGCATCAGCCACAGGACTGAGCTCCCACTTGAGCCCCAGCTGCCCTGATCGCTCAGGTGGCCTCTCTGCTGGCCGAGGCTGACATGAGCATGGAAAGAGCCAGCTCTCTCTGCACACAGGGCCACTAAGGAAAGAAATGTGACATCATTCTGGATCTCAGCTACATCTCCGTGATTGATAGGAGTAGGCCTGACCAGAAAAGTCTGACCCAAACAGTCCCATTCAAGCCTGGCTGCCCAGAACTGTGCAGGCAGGAATCATGGGGACATAAAGATTAAGCCTGAGGAAACAAAACCCTCTAGCTCAGTTAGTATGGCACTCACTGGTAACAGGAAAGAACGGAGTTTCCACTGAAGCAAGTTTCTGACATGAATATGGTTTTAGAAAACTGTTCCCAAGAACAGAAGAAAGAATTTCAAGACTAGATCATGACTTGCTGTAACTAAACTGTCCTAGGAGTTACCTGGAGATGTCCTGGGATGGGTCTCTCTTTGGTACTGATATTCATATTTCCAGGTAGTCACTGGTTTTTAAAAAAAATCACTGAATACACAGCAGGATCTAATGCAAAAGAACACTTATATATCAGAATTAATAGACATCATCATTATTATTTTCTGTCGAGATGAATCTACCATTTCAGCAGATCCCATGCTTTTAAACTGTGAGTTCAATAGTCTAGATTCCTTCTGATTCAGAATCACTTTTCTAGGCAATGATACCTCTTCCTGTCCTCTGAGCTTGCCTTCTGACGTTGTAAATATCCCAGAATAAGGATTTCAACCTCTGATCTCTTGTCTAACATGTGCGCTCCAATTTCTCAACTACTGCCATAGGAGGAGTCTTCAAAAGCAGAATCACTACAGCTGCATCCACATGCCTGAGCTGCGCCATGCCATGCACATGCCGGCTTAAGGGCCTCTACTGCTGCCCTGTCATGCTTTCTATGCAAACACTCTCTATATCTGAATATAAAGAAGTAAGTTTTGTGTTGCTGCATTGTTCATTTTCAAAGGCTACACTGACTTGCATACAACATATTTGCAGTGCTCTGAATGTGTTAGAGGGGTTTAATTCATGTATTTCTAGAAGAACCTATTTCACAGTCTTATGGATCTCAGCATTTAAGAATCTTTGGGTTTCCATTTATGAAATCAGTAATCTTTTCTTGTTTTCAAATTTTTATACACCACAGTGATTTTTTCATTAATTATCACCTTTTGCTGCTAACAGTTTAAGACTGAGTTACAAAACCAAAACCACTTTCTGAGTAGCGAGTCGTTACAGACTGTGAAAAACTGTTGATACAAATACAGCAGTACTGATGTTAATATGCGCATACTGTATCTTCTGTGCAGTTTGATTACAGTTTAAAGGTATGTACAAAACCCCCTAAACCTCATTTTTTATCATTAAGTTAGCTAGAATCCAATCTAATGTGAATGGCTGATTTCCAATAAATTTAAAAAAAGAAAAGAACTAGTTAAAAATAAAGAGGATTAAGTTACTCTTGAACTGCTTGAACTCTTGAATCTACAAACGAATTATGGAAAATCTGACAGATAAACCTAGGTAAAATGATGTAATTTTGTTTCTGCTTCTGAAGGAAGAAGAGGAAAGGGTGAAACTATTGTGGTTTTGAAATCACAACAGAATGAACTCATTCTCATTCTCTGACCTATTAATTTCTCAATACTTACTTTTATAGCTCATGTTTCAAAGTTGTGTAATGATAATTTATAGGTCAGCTCAACAGAACCAGGCAGACAATACTTAACATGATCCTTACTGTTTCGGTCCACAGATCTAACAGCCTATACTGTCTCTACTCTCCCCCTGACTATTTTAACTTTTCTCACAGAGATGTGCGATGAAAAGAAGCATATGAACAAAAATACAGAAGAAAGGGGAGAAAGGGCAGAAGTTTATATAATTAATTCACAAACATTTCTAAAAGCCCCGAGAGGTGGCAGCCAAGCAAGGATGCTGCATTCCAAATGCAATTTGGAGAATGCCTACTGAACTGGTGCCCATAACATGGATAGATGTTTATTTTCTCTGAGTTTATGTCTAAGACTTGAGGTTCAGCATTTCAGCAGTTCATCGTTAAGCTTCCAAAGCGATGCAAGTGTGGCTTGCCATGAGCACAGAAGTGATAATTCATCTGTCACCAGTAGTCATGTCCAAGCCTGTCCAGACAGAAACACCCACACCAGAGGCAAAATGTGGTTCCTATGTATAGAAAATTCTATTTTCAGCTACTGAGTTACCTAAAAATAAACTCCTACTCAAATGCAAGTGTTTCCTTCAGTCCATTTTATTAGTACTATTAAAATACAAAGTACAATTTTGATTTGCAAGAACTATTCCTACTCTATCAGTGTCAGGTGGCTGAGCTCCAGTATCCTGTGAATACACTTTACATTCTTCTAAAGAACTGGGCATTTTCAAAAGGACAGTACTTTATATTTTGAAAAATATCCTTCAGTGATTTTTTGCCAGCTGAAGCATCCAAAGTGTCTGCCCTCAAAAAAGATTCAGTGCTTTTGGCAGCATTTGCAAGCTAGTCTGTTTTTTCCAATCCAGAAACATTTTCTTTGCCAGACAGTCATCTGAAATAATGTTCTTACACAGAAAATACATGTTCAGTATGTTTTGCATTTATACACTGTGAAGAGGCCAGTATGCAAGAGGTTTTGAGGTCCTGCAGGTTGGCACTGGATTACAAGGACAGTTACTCTCCTTTCAGATTGAAAGTGAAGACACTGGAAGATGGCAAAGGCGATAACAAAGCACTGGATTTCTAGGACCATGACTAGGACAGCATCACTCCAGGGACTGCAGGATCACGTGCAGTGAAGCTCAAGAGCAGGTTACCCTGTAGGGAAGGCTGTGACAAAAAGTCAGCCCCTCACTGCGAGGAGGGGAAGAGGCCAGCAGCAGGGTCGTGGCCATGGGCAGTGGTACCCTGGCTATGTAACTGGCATACCTGCCCAAGGTATTTCCAAGATGAAAATCCTGAAGGATTGTCGACAGGACAGCAATTCTGATGATGTGATAGAAACCTCCAAATTCTAAATTTTTCCTCCTTATTTTATGGGACTTTCAGAGTGTGTTTTATTTGAACAAGGAATTAACCTTACAATTCAGATAATCGATTACATTGTTCATCTTATGAACAGAGGTTCCCAAACAAGATAGGATTTGGAATGTACCATGATTTCAGATTTTGAGGGATCCGTGTGGACCTCTAACAAACTGTAGTCTGCATTGCTTTATAAAAAGGAACAAATCCAAAGAATTTAAGTATATGAAAAGATTTTCACATGCTAAAACAGTGCACAGCACTCTAAAGGCATGGTCAGACATAGCTGGATATCAGACTGTGTCTGACAAACCTAGCTGCTCCCCCAGCTGCCTGTTCCGTTTTGCCGACAGAGGTTATCACCCTCTCAGCAGAGCGGGGCTGGTAAGCATTCCTTATCTGCTGCTCTGTGAGTGTAGATAGCTCTGCTTAGGCTGCTCGTCTTTGACAGGGTTAGTTCAGATTCTGCATTTTGCACCAAAGTGGTTAGAGTGTGTATTCACTACATGCTGCCAGATACCTCTTCTGCCCTTCATTCCAGAGGAGGTTCAAATGCAGGGCCCAACAACTTGCAGACCAGTCTGTCTGTGGTCTAAAACATCATCACATTCAAATTTAATAAGAATGTTGCAGCATTATGACAACTCTAATATTCTTCAGAACTAATATTTTTTTCTGGGGCAGCCTTTCCTTTTAAGTTTCATAATGACCTTGTTTTTTTTTCTTTCCTACCCTTTTTTGAGTGAAAGAAATACAGTTTTCTGGGGACATACAAACAAACGCTACTGAAATTAAATACATGTACTTCCCACTGACAGTCTTCTTGATTTGAGGTGGGTTTTTTTGGTTTTGGATTTTTGGTGCTGAGGTTTTTTTGCATTAAAATGTGATCTCAAAATTTAAAGAACTCAGTACTCGTGCTCCAAATTCTCACAGGGAGTCTGGCCTTTTTATAAAAACCAGCCTATCTGTTCTTAAGGTATAGTATAAAATGTGACAAACTATCAGTGTGTGTGCTTCAAGAAAATTACCTGCCCAGAGTTATTATGAAAAATATTTTTTTTAAAATGTGTATCTTTACAAAGCACGTAAGCCTTTTGCTTTTCTTCTGTGAAAATATCTATGTGCAGTGCCATGGTGTATATTATGTATAAGAGCAGATGAGATAGTCAAATGGTCCCAAACACATATGCAGTAAAAGGTTTTCCCAGAAGACAGTTCACAGAAAGGAAGTGTTTTTCATACATATTCACAAAGAAGGTTTAACATCTTCTAAGCACAGTCAGCCTGCCATTCCCGCCGCCAAGGAGCAGATACAGGGCTCGCGTGAATACAGTTCCAACACACAGAGTTAGAAATAGCAGCCTTTGAAGTGACTATGAAGCGGCAGCAAACCATCTTTGGGCCTCTAAAACACATTTTTTATGAAAAAAAAAGATGAAAAAAGACAATCGATGAAAAAAGACCAGCCTGCGCTCAGCATGCATACGAAGGCCAAGGATGGCATCGGGGCCTTCATCTGCCACACACCCTCAGAGCAGTCTTCACAGCAGTCGGGAGCCCACAGCCCCAGCAGCAGACATGATACAAAGACTACGTACGGGTGGCCTGCTCAGAGGTTAGGTCATGCTCTGCCATGACTTGGGCCTGCATAACCAGCTATGCAGGCTAGCTGTCTGGCCACACAGCAGATATGATCTCAAAGGCAGCCACAAAAGGCAGTCTGCAAACAGGACCCTTGTCCAGAATATCTGCTACAAGCTGAGGAAGTCTTCTGGCAGGAGGCTTGGTACCAGGCATAGATCACCTGGAAAAGCAGGAGGTGAAGGGCCTGTATGAGCACAACCCTTGCTGCCCATGCACCGGTTGTACGTGCACAAAGCCACACTGAAGACCTGTGGAGCCCTTCCTGGGGAAAAGCTTTTTATGCTCTTGCTGCCTAGCATCCATTTGTGCTTTTATTCCAGTTTCCCATTTTACATGTCATCCATTGAAAAAACTGACTATCATCTTTTCAGTTCCTCAGGTTTCACCTACTTACCACACTTGTAGCAAGTTTTCTCCACTGACTTCCTTTTGTAACACATTTGTCCATCTCAGAGGTCCTTTGCACTGCTTTTTCTATCACTTTTGTTTTGTTCTTGTTCTCGGGTTGCCCTGACTACGCTCTAAAATAGCCCTTTTCTATTCTTTCTCTTCTACCGATCACTAGATCTGAAAGAGTACTTCTGGGAGCTCCAGACATTTTCTATCATCTCCTTAGTCCTCCTTCCCTTTCTGACATCCTGCCAAAGGCAGCAGAGCGGTCACTGGACTTAAAGGGTCAGTCACACTGTACAAAGGTTGTGTTAAATAAATTTTCCTCAAAAATAGCCTGCCCAGCTCTATTTGTGACAGTGGCCTGATATTTTTAGGCTCTTGATTTAATAAGAAAAACAAAGCCCAGCTAAATTCTCCATCTGATTGTTAAACCAGCAATCTGAAAGAGCATTTCCTCCTCTAGTGACAGCTGAATTGAGCTCCAACTTTTGTTTAATTTCTCCTTTGGCTTCAATACTTGGATAATGTTTTGTTTGTGTTTTAAAGCTTGCTTACCAGGCAGTTTCTCCAACCACTCATCACTATAGTCTTTCTTTGAGCGGTATATGCTTGAGATGTCAGATTTACTGACTAATCAGAATATTTGACATTGGCAAAAAAAGATATCCAGTGGATCTTTTTAACCAAAGGAAAAACCACAGGAAATAACCTAAGGTGATATTAATTACCAAAGAAGTAATGGTAAAAAAAATGTTTAGCTGTTGGGTCATCACATCTCTAGCTATGTGCTTCTGCATAGAAGTCTTCCCTTTGGATTCCTTTACAGTAAAATAATAATGCTTCTTCAACATGCTACACAGCTGACAGTCTTTAAAAAACATCATTTTATCATAGAATTAATTCTTACTGTGATGGACCTTAGTTGCTCAGTTCTCTAATACACGGTCACATAGAAGCCCCTGCTGATCAGGTTTAATCACATTTCAGTTGTGACTAGCCCTTGGGAGACCACAGCTAAGATTTTCTTCTGGCCATGTAACCAAGTTTTGTATGACTTTATTCATAAGTGTTCTTCAAAATTAGACAATCTGTCTTTCTCCACATACTGGAACATTTTAGCAGTAATTCTAAACTGCCTCAAATACATGTTGTAAAATGTTCTGCATCTGTGTGGTTTCTATATTCCAAATACGCGTGTGTGTTTCCATATTACAAACGTGCATGGCAGAACCTAATAAATCTAATGGTTACTGCAGTGTTGCACATTAATATTGTGACCGTAAGTCTAGGCAACAGGCAGTATTTTACTTTTGAACGTCACATTATATGCAACCATCATGACTGCAGGAAGAGAAGTAGTGTAGCAGATCGATAAATTAAATACTGGATACTGTGATATCTAGGTGCAAGGCTACGGAGAATCTAGACAGAGGGCTACAGACTGGCAAAAGAGAGTTGCAAAATCTGGGGAAAGACTCCGTGCTATTTCTTCCATCATACCCCCACGTTAACAGGCTACAGCACTGAAAGCACTTATACACTGAAGTGCACTAAAAGACTGAAGTATGCCGTGGTACTAAGGGAACAGGGTACCTGGATGGGTCATGGCAGACAATGCCATGCTAGCAGTGCATGTGGAAAAAATTGTCACGATGTATTATTACAGCATGCCAGACTCAGTGAGAGCTTTAACAACTCAAACATTTGGCAACAAGGGCAGCCAAACAGTTATATTCACCAGCGATACTCAAGTTATACACACTAATCGAAGGACAGTAGAGGGGAGGGAGGAAGGGAGAAAGGGAGGAGGGGAAGAAGGAGGGGAGACCCTTTGGAAATAGTTTTGAATTTACAGACAAGCGCTATACAAACAAAGAAAAAAGATCAAAATAAGAAGAGAAGCTTAAAAATCTAAGGCCTAACTTCAGCCTATCATAACACATTGTTTCCTGAGAGTTCAGGCTCAGATACCTAATTCACACATATGAAACATGCCTCTGACCAAGTCCTTACATAACACAGTGCAGTCATTCAACAGAACGGATTAACGCTTCAAGGGAAACTTCCTCTAGGAAGAAAAAAACACCTCAGTGGGTAGAATGGGAATGGTGTGAAAATGCAAAGAAATTTTTCTGGTCAGTTCAACAAACCAAATAAAAACATTTTAATTCTTCAATATTGAAATATGTCATTTTAATTTAAAAACAAAAAACATGACAAGATGTGGTTATTTTTCCATACCCATTTTGAAATATTTCATCGCAAGCAGAAAGAAAAATTCTATTTCAGTAACTTGATCTGATAGAGATTGAAATCAAGCAATGAAATGCTGAGATTTCCTACTGGGTGGACATCCCAATTTGTATCAAGTCTAGAAAACAAGTGCTTCTTTTTCAAGGAAATATCTCATTCAAGTAAGCAAGAGTTCTTGAGACTATCATCTCTGACAAAGAGATACTTAATGGCAACATGGTTTATGAAAGAAGGAAAAATTCTAAGTGCGCTTACATAAATCAATGAAGTCCAAAAGCCAGAAACTTTGTTGTGCAATTATTCTTCTGCACTGTTCATAAATAAAAGGGTTTTGGCCAGAATTTTGGAAGACTTGTTATCTCAGTGCTTTGAAACAGAAATAAGTTACCCCAGAGCGGATAAAGCATGTAACATTCTCCACGCTATTTCCCCATGTGACAATGAAGCATAAACATGTGGTTATTTATTTGTCTTCTACTAAAGGGTAAAATCTTTCACATTTACAGTGGAATAAGACTATGCAAACAGGCAGAATAGCTGACCCACAGTAATGATTCCCAGCAATAAATTTTTCATATGTCAAACCTCTCAATAAGCAATAACTACACAAATAACATTGTTTTTTTCAGGTGCCACTACCTCAAAGATCAGAGCTAATATGCTTTCAATGACTGCTGAACAATTCCAAGCACAGGCAGCCCTAATAAACAAGAACATAATTTTGTTATGGTTTTGTATTGAGAAGAGCATGATGAGGGAAAATATTTGGAGACAAGTGAGAGTGCATCAAGATATGAAAGAGCTTCTAGGAGGTTTTATTTAACTTGTTTATTAAGACTGGAATTCAGCTCAGCACAAAACTTTCTGTGACTTGCTGGAAAAAGTTTTCAGTCAAATGCAGAACAGCTGTGCTCTCCTACAGTTGCACTAAACAACAATATTGTCATAGTGTTCTACCAAAAAGAGTCTATTCAGTTGAATGCAGTTTTGGGGATAGGAGGAACCTGCAGAATGTATCTTAAAATGATGTCATTTTGGCATATGGTCAGTGAGTCAAGAAGGGACTTGTATCTCATTTCTCTCATGGGTTCAGAAGACCCTATTGTAGTGAAGGTGATGCTGCCCAGCTGTAGTAACTGAGAAATAAGCCAGGCTGAATTTTCTTAAGCCATGAAGATGTGCTTGCACTTGCATGGTGCAAAGCACTGACAAATAGAACATAGTCCAGAGAAACGCTAGCAGAAGCTTTGGGCTGAGTCCCAAGTACATGTGACATTAGGCTTAGTAGAACATACCCCAGGATTGTTTGAACAATAAGAAATGGAGCTACCTAATGTATTCCTTCCCAGCAAATAGCAGAAGTGCTGTCCTTACTGGGAAAACAAGGATCTCCCATGCAGTGAAGTGGTTGGACTAGCAAGTGATGGATTTTTTCATTAGAGCATCTCTTGTGAAGTCAAGCTCTGAATCAGTTCAAAATTGCTTTGAATTAAGCATTTTTCTTCCAGCAATCTGTTGAAACAGGTGCCATGATCAGCACCATTGCTTCTGCTTTTCTCCCTGGTGGTATCAGCATCCAACCAAACTATGCAAGCAAAGTTTATATGAAACTGTGTTCCTCCTTATGATGTTCATCAGTAGGTACCAAAGTGGGTTCTATAGACCAGGGATAAGGTGATTTATGTTTTATTTTATAGTCTGCATACAAGAAATTAACAGATAGGTACAATGATTAGAAAAAAATTCCAGTACTATAAACTGGGATTATCAGTCTAGTTCATGTCTTTAAATAGGTTTATTAATGCCCAAAATATAATCTGTTATGTAATCAGCAAATCATAAATTATTAACCTCCCAAAAAGGCACATACCTGATCCCAGTCTGAGATATTACAAATCTGCTCAGCTGTTCTTTAATGTGATGTTACCCTCACCTCTGTCACCCAGATAACTAGCTCAGAGTTTAGCCTGTTCATCTGCAATTTAGAAATGTACACTTGGTCCTCTCTTTGCATGAACTGAATCACCTCCTTGAGCCTATTTCTCCTCCCTCTGTGTGCATGTTTTAACCAGGATAAGCAGGTGAGATCTCTGGTTGTAGCCGTTGCGCCTTATTATGGAGTTCTCTGAAGCAGAGCAAGAAAAACGAATGACTCCATAGTGCCTTACTGTCTTGCAAGTCCTGGATTCTTTCTTGAGCTCTAATGGGACAGGGAGGTTCTGACAATGTGATGTTATGATCATAAATGCATTCTGTTCCTAGATTTAGTACAGTTTTTATGCTGGCTGTTTGAGGGGGAGCTGCAGTGTTCGGTTTTACCTTTGTCTACTTAAAAATTTCAAATATCTAAAATAAGGCTGTATGGATTGCTGAAGTACATATATCTGCATGAATCTAGAAAAATTACTAAGCTTCACCCCACCCCCTCAAAAAAAAAAGAGTTACAAGGAAAAAAGGATAGGGAAAGAATAAAGAAATGCCAGGGGAAAAAAAAAAAAAAAAAAAAAGAGACACTGGGAGCAGTACTGTGAATCCTATCAAAGAAGTACTTAGAGAGTATGATTAGCTGTATTTTGAGTAAAATTGTGATTGGAGGTCCTTCAGGTTATAAACACATAGAAGAAAAATGCAAAAGCTATCCAGTTACTTGAAACAGAGCTAGAAAATTTAGATTAGAAATAAAGTTCACTTCTTAAAGCAATGGGGATAAATACCTAGAGGATTACTCAATATTGTAGCAGATTTAGTATCACTGCAAATGTTTGTTTGTTTGTCTGTTTCTAAAATACATGGTGCAGCTCAAATAAGGATTAGTCACAGTAGTACTTCTGCTTAGTTTTTCACTGGAAACTTATATTCACAACATTCACCCTAGTTACAAGCTGTTCATCCGTCAGATGTGGCAAGGGCATGAATAACTCATCTTCAGTAAATTCATAAAGCAGTCGTTTCAGAAATTAATCACAGTCCTTAATTTAATCACATCTTTGTGCATTTGATAGTATGACTATGTTAAGGTCCCAATATGGTAGCTATTATTCAGAAAATTCCAAGGAAAATATTTTGAAACTCAAGGATTGCTGTAGAAATGTCAGCTGTCAATATAGCAGTGTTAGCAATTTGTACTCTACTAGGCTGGATGGTGTCTTTCAGGAACAAGTCAACATGGAAGAGATGTGACGATAGTTTCCTACCACATCTCCAGTGTCACTGTGCACAGACATGTCCACTTTGTGTGACAAGCTATGTTTTCCTAAAGATATCTTTGGGGTTAAGTCCTTTAGGCACCACCCCAAAGGATGGAATCAATCCCAACTCCTCTTTTCAAGCTGCCTTCTGAACTAGGCAAAACTGCCATGGAACTGGTCTGAAGTCAGAAACTGCAGTTTGAGTTAATATTTTGAAAGAGAGGTGTTTGAGACAGAAAACCTATATTTTTTTTCTTGCTAAATCCAGGCAATATTCTTTTTTTAGGAATAGCTATTCAATTTGTTCCCAAGGATAACCCTCCATTTTGTTTTGGTATTTTTTCCGTATGTTAATTCTTCCTCCCTCCTCCTGATGTTTTGCTTAACCATATTCTTATGCATACACATTATGACCATAAGTGCATTATAACACGGTCACTCTAAAAATCCATATAACTTTTCAATAATAGTACTGAAAGCAAGAAAACAGGGGAAATAAGGACACACCATGAAAAGCAAGATTCCCATAAAGCTCTGTCTTTCCCAGCTAGGTGTGATATTGTTTATGAAGCAGCAGGAAGATACTCATTTTCTGGCTTCCAACACTCTGTCTGCCCTGGGAAATTTAATCTAACTAACAGTAGGCAAAAATATTATACTTTGACCAGACTTCACATACCGTGAAGAGAGAAAGGGTTGGGACATATCTATTTTTAACCAAAAAGTTTCTAAAATTGAATCACTTTTGTATTCCCGCTCAGTAAAGAAAATAAAAAAGTATTACTTTTTGTGGTAAGCCACACAAAAATAAAAATCTGTTGGACTTTGATTGGAAAGAAAAAAAACAACACAGAAATAATACACCCAGTAGCAGATTCAAAACATAATAAATCTTTTTTCTCTCCTATTTTTCCTTTTTATTTTTGAACAGCAAGGAGTGTCAGATTCTAACCTTTTGCCTGAAGAAGCTCAAAACTACTTGTTGCCTTTCTCCCAAGTATGGACATGTAAAGAGAAAGGATTAGCTAACAAAATAAGGGCACTTTGGCTTTACACTGCTTTACCTCCACCAGTTAAGAAACATGATAAAGATGCCATTAGACCTGCAAGTTCTCTCTCTAGTTTATCAGCAGGTTTATATACGCAAGCATGACACAGAATATAAGCTACAATTCAGCTCATTTGGTGTATGGCTGTCACTACAGAAGGAACTTCCAGGATTGTGCTGCTCATTCAGGATTAGATTTAGATGAGTCACTTTATTTTATTAATGTGTCCTAATTCAATGGGTTTGATGTGATATCTATCACGATGGCAGTTAAGTGCCTGTGTGGGGTGCCTGCACATGGCATCACCTCTTGTCCCTCCTGAGAAACAGAAAGCATGTATCTTATTTCTATTCTTACTTGAATGCCTTCACAATATTTTCCTTGCATGATCAATCATTTAGAGACAGTATAGCCTAATAGACTGAACAAAGAACTGAAAAACAAGAACTCATTCTCAATTTATCACTGAAGGAATACTCAGTCCTTGGCAACACTAACAATTTGTGAACGTTTCCCAGCTGGGTCAGACAGAGACAGCTGTATCCAACAGTATTAATATTAGCATTACTTAATAGGCCACATTTTCTTTTTCTCAGCTACATGGATTATTCAGATAAGACTACAGTGCAATCTATTAGCTCATATGATCCATATATGTTATAGGTTAAAGCTTAATAGATTTGTGTGACGCTATGCAGAAGCAAAGTGCTAACTGAACTTCAAGTATTTTCACTGTCTTAAATGGGACTGTCTTTATCTGAAGCATGTGCAGAATTATGCTTGAAGGTCAGAAACACGACAGATAATTTGGAAGCTTTTTCCACGATGGAGCTTCCTTGGCAACATATTCTATAATTGTCACATACCACAAAAAGTCCAAAGATCCTGCAGCTTCTGTGCTAGATCCTACATCAAATTATTCTTACTGTCATCAAGAGATTTGTTTTCAAAACTAGGTGTTACACCATATTGTGGCATTTGTGTCAGCAAAGCAAAAGGCATAGCATTTGTTCTTCTCATGTGGTATGTTACCCTACTTGTTCTATAAATATGTATGTACAAAAACAAAGCCTTAACCATAACCTTTAAGACTCAAGTGCCTGTATAACATTCAACTGCGGAAAGCAACAAAAAAAAGCAGTGCCTTCAACAGGAAAAAAGTGCAGCTCTCTTTTTGTGACAAGCTACAGCAATTCTGCAGAAAAAGTGGCAGAAAGTTTATGTCTAACCTTCCAAAGTTTCTACATTTACATGAACTGCCAGCAGCAGATGACTTTCAAGAGCAGGATGTAGAATGAAGAGTTGTCTGTTTTGCATCATTCAAAATCTGATTGCACAAATATTTTTTTTTTTAAATGTTAAAATTAATTTCTTAATTTAGGAATGTTACTTTTCCTACATATTCTGCTTATTCTTGTGGCAAAAATATCCTGCAATATTTTGATTTCAGATATATCTGAAACAGTGCTAGTATGGCATAGCTTTTCAAAATTACTTCAGAAAAAAATTGTTTCTGCTTAATGCTAACTGGTCTACAAATGCCTCCCTAAGACAAAAGAAACATTGCCATAATATACATTTAGAAAAAGATTAGTTAATTCTTCTTTAAATTATTAGAGATCAGATTTAACACACAAAACCTTCATTTCCTGGCAATACCAACCATTTTTTGGTAACTTCCAACCAAATCTGGGGAATGCCTGGGGATTTCCTAGTATCTGCAAAACCAAGAACATGTTTTGTTCATGATCCTAAGATAGAGCAGTAATTATATATCACCAGAAGGGAAAGAGGAAAAAAAACTCTTTACCATACCCAGCTGGATGTAAAAATGTAATGTAACACCTGGATAAAAAAAGTAGATTTACTTGTTCAGATACTTGAACCATTTTTTAGCTGATTACAGGTAAAAAACAGAATGTAGGAAAAGCATCACTTCATTATGAACACAGGCCTTCTGTTTTCTTTATCACTTGTACTGAAATGCCACTCAAATACTATAACCTTATTGGTATGTGCTGGCGCTCACATACAGACAAATATGGCCTCTGCCCAGAACCAGAGACTGCTCAAACTTCCACCCTACCTTCTGCTTTGGATGTAACAGACATGATTAATAAAACTTTACAATATGTTGCATGCTTTACCATCCATTATTATTTAACCAAAATCAATCAAGCCACAGGGTTCCATTTTTAAAATGAGATTTATTATCTACAAATAGACGTCCTTGTAATGGAAAACCTCAGAAGTTCCAAAAAGTTACAATTTTAAAGAACACAAACCTCTATTTTTTTCCTTTTTTCTAGTCCAAACCAGACTTTCTCCATCCTTTAATTCCATTCCCAAGCAATCCTCCTACTTCAGAGACACAAGCCCTAAAATGTAACTCTTAGTTGTTTGTATGAGAGGGTTTCACATTCCTCTGTAGGGCCAGACAAATAGTTACAGTCAGACCCAGCAACGAGTGGAACCGTTCCATGCCATAGAAATCCAGAGTGAGTCCAACCAATGTGCCTTTTACATGGGATGTGAGTCAATCTGCATCAGAATAGTTGGCAAAGTCTCAGTAACTGTTGAAAAATACCATTTACTGAAATGCTACTGGAGGCTGAGAGAGATGAAGTTCAGTCTGGCTCAGCTCAACAGACCAAGATGCATTACGGTTGGAGTCATACCTGCAGCTCCTGCCAGATCATTCACTGCATTATACAAAGCCCTCTACTGTGGCTGACTGCATGGGAAGTGGTAATGTCAGCTGGTTTTCTGCCTGACTCTGGAGACCATTTTATAATCTAGTACATTAAACAGTGGATGTAGACTTATACATGTCAGGTTTCCTTAGAGGTACAGAGGTCTAAAGCTGACCTCCCATGCACTGTACCTTGCAGTGCATGAATCCCAGCCATACCTGGCTCAGCCCATTAAGTCGGATCGAGACTGGGTCTAGAAAAACAGAATTTTGAAAGGATGAACTGCTAGGTTTCTCTTGATTCATTCAAGACGAAAGGTTGTATGTAATTCTGTTTGGAAGAAATGTATTTTTGGGTAAGGCTATCTTCCATTTCCATTTTGCTTCCCTGGTTCATGCAGTACTGTTATGGAACATAAGACAAATTTTCCCTTTCATTATGTTTGTGCACATTTTATCAGCAAGCAGCCTCAGGTTGCCTTGGTTTTGTAACTCAGCAGTAAATTTGGCCAATTTCTTTTAATTCATACAGGCCATTGACGATTACTTTAAACTTGACTGAGTTACTTTGTCAGTTTAGTACAGAAATACCACAAAAATATTATCTTCTAGCTGGAAGCAAATACAGCACAAGAAGTTTTGAAAATTATTTCAATAGGCCACTCAAACTAGTCTGACCAAGGAGCACAGCTGAGCAAACTATACAATTCAGGAAAAGGGTTTACTGACACTTGAGTAAAAGAGATGATACCAGCCTTATCTCGTGAACTTTGAAACTGTCTATGTCATATCAATCCCTTTTACATTTCTGAACTGCAAACAGTGAAGACTTGCTCTTACCTTCCTTTGTAAATGGAAGTTTTACAATGTCTGAGTGGAGAAAAAGGAGGGTGAAGTGATTCTGGGTCTCATCCTGATCTTTCTTAGTGCAAATCAGAAGTAACTCCACCAAATATAAACTGGCTTAACACATAAGAGGATTTCAGCATCAAGCTTAATAGGTTATTTATGAAAAATTATAATCATGATGAATAACTGCTAGTAAATTGCTATAAAACCTCTCCTAAGTAACCTTCCCTGTGTATCTGTAAACGTTTTCATAATTATGTTCTGATTTTATTAGAAAGCCAACAAATAGGCAACCTAGCAAGGGAGTAACAGCCACTGTATGGACTTCTACTAGCCCAACCACAACAGCTTAAAAGAAAAACACAACTGTAGGCCTGGATGACACATTGTGATGACACTCTGTCCACTCTCTGGCAGGAGCAACACAAATCAAACACATTTGAGATGTTAGCCACTGAATCCTGAAATAAAGTATGTAAATAAATCTGGACTTGCTGAGAGAAATGTTATGGCTGATATGGGACTGTACAAAGTCCTTGTTTCACAAAGTTTTTCCTGTTAATCATCTTGCACTTCTATTGAATTGGGTTTTGACAATGTTTAATAACACAACAGGTGAAAGTAAGCCTAAGAAGGTTCCAGCTAAAGATGATTGACCTATTCCAACACAAGCTTAAACTATCCTGAATTTTTCCAACAAGCCTGTTTCTAAGTAGTAACACTCTTCTGTTCAATGCACTCAGAGACAAACTTCCAATGATAATGGAAAGTGAGGTCAAGAGAGCTTTCCCTACTACATGAATAAAGCCCACGAAGCATGGTGTGGTAAGGCATAAAATCAGAAGATTAGTTGCCTCTAGAGAAAAGGCAGCATATAAGAAAGTGGACATCTGGCAATATCAGTAACAAACAGCAAGTGATGATTCTGTTCAAGTGCAAATATAAGTCACATTGTACCTGGGTCAGTTACAGACCTACACAAATATCCATAGTAGGAAGTTCATGACAGAAAGAGACATTACTCAGTCTCCTATGTTTGGAACCTACTATACTGAGTCAGAGGGTCATTAAAACCTGCAGAATTTGAACAACATCCAGGTACAGGACTCTGTCAGGGACCTGTGAACATATACTTGGAGAGCAGTTCCAGTTTTCAAGCCCTTCTGAGAAGATTTACTGGACACATGTAGTTTCCCAGAAATATCCTTGGTTTTCAATGGGAAATGACATCCATGACTTCAGGCTGTCTCACAGCCCTAAAAAGTCATCTATTTCTCATTCAACTAGAGGATTTCTGGGTAATCCCAAACTGAAACATGGAATCCTTATTTGTGAGGGCCAAGGTTCCATCCTGCCCATGGATTTGGCAACAAAGCAGAAATGCACTTTCCGTTAGAGCTCCAGACACACGGTACTTCACCCTGGGATTTTAACTCTTCAAGACATGCAATGACATAGACAGAAATAGGCAGAGGAAGACTCTTCACAGGAATCTAAAACGAGATAGAGAGAAAAGACTAACTAAAATAGACATGAACATCCATGTCCCTTTCTCTCCATCAGTTTTCACACCATTCCAGAGATATATTTAGGCTCTAATCAGAGCTAAGATGCCTAGGATTCCTCTGCTCCTTACTTGTGCTTTTAATTATGACTCTTCTATTAACAGTTAACTTGTTTTCATTTAGTTTCCTTGAATCTATAGTGAATCTGTTTTCTTCCTCTGCCATTATAATTAATCTCTTCCTGTGCCCAAGCTACCTCATATTCCAAGAGATGCGTGGACCCACATATCCTCCTAGGGCTTTAAAGACAAGGATCAACATGTTGCTCTTCTACTGCTTGAGATTTGCCACCTGCAAAGAAACTATGGGTCTGTTCCTCACATCTTTAGTCATTGTATTGCCCCAATATACCTCTATCAAAGCAGTTGTCCACCAAGATTTTACTCATGACCTTTTCCTCCATCCAGCAGAGATGTGCAGCAGCCAAAGTTATCAACTGACTAACTTCACTTTTACTGAAGACACTATCAGTATAACAGTGTGATGGTAAGACAACCATAACTTGAAGTGAAATTCATAAATAGTGTTCCCCAAAATCATCATATTCTTGAACCAGACAATGTCAACTAAGAATGATATGTGGAATTACTTATATTGGCATACTAGCCATCTGCTTCTTCCTAGAAGGCTTTCTGTGGGCCTAAGTGAGGAGGTCGTGATAAGGAATATTTGCTTCCCTTTAGTGTGGGCTATTGTGAAGAGGAGAGAGACATGTGTATTTCATGGTTACTTTATTTCACTTTTTTTTTACTGAGATGAAGGGACAAGGTACAGATAATCTAGCTTAAAACAGTCAAAGATGGATTTCAGAAGGAAAAAACATAGCATATTTTCTGGTATTTTGAGAGTCTTTGATTTAAGAGCAAGAAGGAGAAATTTTTTAAAAAATCACGTACCTTTAATTAGCAAGTCCTTGGCAAGAAATCTGAAAATATACTCAGTAATCAGTTGAAGAAAATAGTTTCAATACAATAAGAATGATAATAGCAGGGGCCCCCAGGAAAGGACAGTGGGGAGAAAGGGTAGTAATTCATTTCCCATGAAGGGAAGGAACTGTAGCTGCTCCGCTCTTGTGAGACACCACCTGGAGTACTGCGTCCAGCTCTGGGGGCCCCAGTACAGGACAGACATGGAGCTGTTGGAGAGAGTCCAGAGGAGGGCCACGAAGCTGATCAGAGGGCTGGAGCACCTCTCCTGTGAGGACAGGCTGAGAGAGTTGGGATTGTTCAGCTGGAGAAAAGGTGGCTCCAGGGAGGCTTACCAGTATCTGAAGGTGTCTACAGGAAAGATGGTGAAGGACTGTTTATGAGGGAGTGTAGTGACAGGACAAGGGGTAATGGGTTTAAACTAAAAAAGGGTCAATTTAGATTAGATGTTAGAAAGAAATTCTTTACTGTGAGGGTGGTGAGGCACTGGAACAGGTTGCCCAGAGAGGCTGTGGATGCCCCATCCCTGGAATTGTTTAAGACCAGGTTGGATGGGGCTTTGGGCAATGTGATCTAGTGGAGGGTGTCCCTGCCCATGGCAGGGGGCTTGAAACTAGATGAGCTTTGAGGTCTCTTCCAACTCAAACCATTCTATGATTCTATGATTCTATGTGGGTTTGCCAACCAATGCTTAAGGAATCAAGAAAGGTCACTCCGTGGTGCAGCATAATTTAAAGTTTTAAGGACAGGACTGTGTACAGTGTTCACTACTGCAGCATCCTTTCTCTGAGTATGATTTATCTGAACAAACAGAATAAAATGGTTTTCTGTGTTGGATATTGAAACTGAACAAGATCCAGAGTAACTATAACACTGCTGAGAAAGGGTTTTTAGGTTAAGACCTGCAAGAAATATATGTCAGACATTGCAGTGCAGGCTTCTAATTATTCCTGATCTTGATAGACTTGCTCCCAATGAAGTCAGAGTGCTCACTCTGCTCTTCTGATGGGAGAACGATACAAGCTTTCAGGTGACCTCTTCTGTAAGGGAGAGATTTTTAAGAGAAAGGTTGGAATCCTGCAAAATTCACATATGTGAATATCTGCATGTTCCTTGTTAATGAAAATATGGAGCAGCTAACTTGTTGCTTTTAGTTTTATTTTTAATGAATCCATAATGACTACAGATATTACAGAACATATACTTGAAAGGAAGTCACTTCCAGCCTGGGAATAAATACTGATATCCACTTGCAAACTTTTTAATTTGTTTAATTTTATTTCTCCAAGCAAATGCTTTAAAAATTTTAGGTTAAACATATAAATAGAAATCAGCAATGTAAAACTCATGAATAAAATCATGATAGTACACCAGTCTGCATGAGCAATACAACAGAACAAATATTTGATCCTGAATGTATTTCTGTTCAAAGGATCCAGGAAGGCTTTATAAAGAGCCAGGTTAAAGAGACTGTACAAATTATTAGCATATTTTCTAAGTAGAATATGAGCTGTCAAGGAATTGCTCATATTATTTCCAGTTATGCATTCCTAAGACACAAATACAAATTCTTCCGCATATCACTCAATTCATTATGAATGCTTCCAGTTGAAGGCAGAGTTAGTTTTCGCCTTTTATGGACAGTTAAAAGCTGCACCTGCTTTATTCTGGTTTATGTAACAAAAGCACATTATCTTTTTTTTCCTGTAATGTTTAACAGCCCATTTTTAAAGGCACAGCTTGAATGACAGCTAAAAAGCCAAGCCTGTCTTCCATTTCTGGATTTGCTTTTTTGGTATTTGTTGTGTGAACTAGCCTACTACTGTCAAGAAACAGTAGTAAGTTTATGTCTGTTAATAAAAAAAAGGAAAATAGTCTAAAGCAGTGATTCTCAACTAAATCCAGTTCTTCTGAAAAAGTGCTGCTGTTTTCACCAGTCTATAGTCCCATTTCTTTGCTCATTTATGTCAGCTATGCCATTCAAGCAACTTTTCTGAAGATCTTTCTTGAATCCCTGGTACAGTATTCATTCTGTGTAGCATACTCCTAACCAAGGCTATCAAAATCTAATTTGTCACATTCATGAGGACAGAGAGAAGTCCAAGACCACCAAAGACTAGGCTTTGGGGGATATTAAATTTTTTGTAAGCAAATCACTGCACCAAAGCAGTATGCTTCTACCACAGTAATCAACAGCATTCCTTGTGAGAAAAAGAAGTGTTACAATATTTCCTAGAGGAAGGCTTTTACTCTTGGATGATAATAGCAATAATAATACATTTTGATTTGGGGTGGTACTGGGAATGACACTGAATTCATAAGTCATCAGGTTTAGTCTTCAATCCACAAAGCAGCGTGGGAGGCAGCAAAGTCTGAAGGATACTCTCAGTAACCCAGGGAGTTCTGAATGTTGTTCTTTGTCCTCCACTGCAATTCAGACATCTGGCATACCTCAGGCAAAACTGCTCTGCTGCACAAACTAATCCCTTCCATTGCCTCTTCAGTTGCTCAGTGTTTGTGGAAGGCCATAATGCCCTCTCACACTGCTTTCATTAGCCTTTAACTTCAGCAGTCTCTCACCTTTCCCTTTCGCTGTTTAAAGCTCTCAGTCATTTAGACATAATGGGGCAGATTCTGGACACCGTTAACCAAGTAAGAGTGCTTTTGAAAACACAGTGAATTTAGTCAACGGGGAAACTGCACAATTTGCGTGCTTTGCTTTGCAGGCAGGATTTCCCAAAGAAATCTGAGGGTTGAGTCTACAAAAGTGCTGGTCTACCACCTATGCCTAGAAACACCAGTATGTAGACGTTTTTCTGGTTAAATCAGTTCAACAGAATATCTCTTTGCATTTGTGGTCCTGGACCAGACTTCAACACACAACATACCTGATCCTATAGAAAAACAGCTGTTGGGGCTATATTCAGGTTTTGAAGGAGCTCGAGGCAGGTTGTGATAGAACTTGGTGAGTCTGTGTCAGTTTTAAACAGATACGTGTCCTTCTGCCAAAAGAGTTATGCAACATGACTGTGACCAACTTGTCCCTGCATACTTCCCCTCCGCAAGTGTGGGCAGAATTCATTGGGATTAATTGGCCAAACAGCAATAATTTTCTCCCTTCTTCACAGAAGATATGGATGATCAGTGTACCAAAATCCAAGTTATCCTAATTCCCAGAAAAGGGAGCTGTACAAGAGGCATTTCAGGGGAGAAGGATCCATGTGCTGGAGAGGAAAGGGAAGTATGGAGTCATGCTACGGAGACATAAGAGAGGAAAATGAGGGAGGCTGGAAGCATTAATTTCCATCCTGTTGGTTCTGTGACTGCAGTGAATCACCAGAGCATAAATAATTCTCAGGCCTCAACCCCCTGGTTTTTTGTTTGGGATTTTTTTTTCAGCAGAGAAAAAAAAAATGTAATCTAATTTTCTTTAATTCCGAACATCATAAGTATGCTATAAGGTTATACTAGCAAACTATTTGAGACCCTTTCCATAAAAGGGAGTGAGGTGAGTCTGAGTATGGTCAGCCAGTGTTTATGGGGCTATATTGTTTTAAACAATTTTTGGAAAATGTGTTATAGCCAGCATTTCAAATATGTTTCATGCTCAGTGTAAAAGAGGCTTTCCTGTATTAATTCAAAGCACTCTGAAGCCCAGACACAACACAACACTCAGCAGCTCATAAATTTGTCAATGGATGAATTTAGCTCAAGAAAAATAAGCTGCATGAATTATAGGTGTGGTAGGGAGCAACACCTATATTCTTAAAGTTGCTTTGACCCTTTCCAGTTGGTTGTAACTTGTTATAACTTTGCCAAATTTTAACTTTCAGTTCAGAATTTTTTCTATTTTTAGCTAGAAACCTTCCATGCAGTTATCTGCTAGTTGAGCTATTTGGGGAATTTTCAGTCAAAACAGCTCAGCGATTTCTGAGGGCGAGGGAAAAAAAAAAGAAAAAGCTTTTTATGTCCAGGGTGATAAATTCCTTTGCTCTTTAAGATGATGAAGGGCTCTTATGCTTCGATGCAGGACATCCCATTCCTAACTGTGCAAAATCCACCATACCTTGTCCAGATGACAAACATTTTGGGAGGCACAATTTGTACATGAAACTGTAGTAGATATTTGCTAATTGGCAAATATTTCCTAAAATGTCTGCATACACTGAACACATAGTAGCCCTGAGCTGAGCAAGTGTTAGCCTTTTAGGTGGGGTTCGCAGCTCCTATGAGGAGTATCAATGTTGCTGGGGTGCAGTGGGGTCTGGTGGCTCCCTGCGGCCGGGAGCTGAGAGACAGTGCCTTGGACTCCCCATGGCGGGTCCCAGGGCAGGGCCTGGCAGCCAGGGCCCACCCCCTCCACTTGAAATGGAAAAGACATATGGAAACTGTGAAGGGTGAAGGTGGGAAGGATAAGCACAAGTTAGAGAGTGGAGTTAGAGTGAGGAAAATGGGGGGAACGGGACAGTAAGCTGGAGACAGAGATGAGTCTGCAATACGACCTGGTGGACAGTCTCGGACATGAGAGGAAGAAGGGTTTGGCTCAGCTAGTTCACATTTCTTTGCAAAACATGAAAGGGAATCCAAAGTTGCTGAACCTAAATACATTTAGTCTCCCAATAGACAGCTGTAGAACTCATGCCTGAAGTGCTACTGAATAAATACAATGATAGTCTACTACATTGATCAGGTATTCCTTATTAATTTGAGTAGTGGAGGTCTATGTAGTGAATCTAAAATCTATATCCTGACAGTAATCAATGGAGCTCTCAGCATGATACCACATAAAAAGGTTTCTGGGTGTTTCAATTTCCACTTTCAAAAGTAAATGTAAAAAACCTCAGAACAAATAATGAAATATCTTGTAAGATGGTTAACATTGCAAAATAAGGCAAACAAAAGTTAGGGGTAAGCGAGCATAGTATCATGAGAATATTTGTGTTCTGATACCATTTGTGGCAAAATTGACTTGAAAATACCTGGTGTTAGCGTAGCAGGCTAGGAGACAATCCGTTTGGGTTCTCTCGGATTCCTTCCAAACCATCTGCTCATCTCTAGTAGAACAAGCCCACCTTGGGATTCAAATAAGTCTTCATATATTTTCCAGATTATATACATCAATTTAAAAATGCCATTCTGTCAAAGTTGTACTGAGAAGTTTAGTATTAATACCTGAGGTGTGGCAACCATGGAAATAGCTGGAAATATGACTCTGAAACTGAATGGCCAAAGGAAGGAAATAAAACCACAACAAAATTCTGAGATATATGATACAGAGGCAGTAACCGCAATTAACTTAATGAAAAAAGCAACTGAATATTGGACTCAAATATGTAATGGGTTCCTCAGAAATTTCTACATAATAAAAAGGCAGCTGAATCTATGCCTGTTTTGAGCACTCAAAATGCAGTCAGCATTAATGTTTTAAATTGGTCTATTTTTCTATTATTACTATGTCTATGTGGAGCTGTAATCAACAAAGATTCAAAAGTATTTTGAAGTGAAACAATTCACTTTCACCTGAAATACTGCCACCTTCGGTACAAAAACCCTCCCAAATAGGCTTTCCACAACAGAGAAATTCTTTAATTTAATGAAGAGAAGGAAGTGAAGAATAATTTTCTCCAATTGAAAACTAAGTAATTTAGATAGGCTAAATGCAATGACCAGAGCTGAAATTTATAAGGCAAACAAGGATTAAACACTCTGCTGTTACCAACCATTCCTTGGATTCCTTTAACACCACAAGGTACAGATTGTCAGTTTTGCATCTCCTCTGGTGCACTGGGCCATGTCTACAAGGGGACTTGTTGCTTCCATATGAGACTAGAAAGACCCAAAAGCCTATCCACTTTTTTCAGCTATAAAAGACATTGGCTTGGCTCTCACTGTATTTGCCAGCATTTCTTCCTTTGGCATCCATGTTCTTCTGGATGTTTCCCCGCCATAATTGTAAATGACTCACTCTGGTAGTATGTCTCACACTTTCAGACTTAGTATCAGTTTCCTGCTATCTATCTACTCTATTTGAAATACAAGGATTCCTCATCTGGAGTCAGCCCTTCAGTTCTCATGAATAGAGTTAGACTAATATGCCAGAGAAGTAAGATTACTTTAGACTTCACTCATAGCAACAAAAATGGAAAAATGTTTCCTGATTGTGGGCAATGCATCTGGACCAAGAGCCTCTCTTATATTTCATTTGGAGTTAAGTTTAAGAAAAGTCAAACATTCTTAGGTCAGAATATTCCAGTTCCTAAGAAAATGATTACAAAAACATGATGAGAGACAATTCCATATTTTATAACTGAAAATTATAAACATGCTAAAATTTGCATCATTAGACAGTGGACCAGTTATATGGGTTGTGTAGCAATGGAAAACTGGTAAGAAGGAGGAGTTGCTCATCAACTAGTATGGTCAGATTTGTTCATCCATTAAGCTATATTACAAAGTGTGATACTCTCTTTGTTGCATTGCCTGATTGCTAAATGATGATTTTATTAGCAGCTATCACTCCCTTGTGAGGATTTTTGATCTACACTGTTCAAAGTAGCTCACCAGTTGCAGTTGTTCATAGATGAAAATGTATATTTTCTGTGTAGCTCAGTTATACCCAAACTGCTCATGTAGTTCTCAGTTTTTGATGCCAGCTCAAGGTTTTATGCTGCACTATAGAATTAAGGAGTAGAACAAGTCACGAGGACAAATGTGGGAATTCAGGTATAATTTACAAAAACACTGTCACGTCAGTTTTTTCCTGACATTTTCTGTATCTTAACCTCCAATAGAAGCTCCCATTGTCTCTGCTGGTACTGGCTCTTGATTGTTCCTCATACCATTCATCTGAATCATGGAGTCAATTATTCAGAAACTCTTGATCAGAGTGCTACCATTTCTCCTTCTGCTTCCATAACTAAACAACTAAAATTTTCAGTTAGGGAAAATGAAAGGAACAAAGGAATTGTTTCATGGATGATAGAAGAAAGAAGATCCTAATGCTCAGAGCTCCTAATAATTATTACACAGTTTTGTGACACTAAACTGAACCAAATCAGTATGCAGAATGAAATTTTCATGTAAGAAAAGGAATATTGTCCTTGAAAGCTCAACATATCAACGTGTATGTGTGGTGAAGAGCTATGTCAGATTCCTATACTTTAAATGTCCCATTGAGTACAAATGAAGTGAAACACTTGTACGAAGCATCTGAGAGGCCTGCATTTTAGTATCTGTTAATAAAATTCTCCCACAGTGCCTTTTTCATAAACAGAAAATCAAAACTGCACATATGCTTGCACACATGTATGCATTCATGCCTGTGAATTGGTCACAAAAATAGGATATACCCTCATATATACACAAATGTGTGAATTATGTATAAATTGCAGGCATTCATTATATTTTTGGTTGGATGCTTTTATGCATGTGATAGCAAAAACATTCCTTAAGGCTGTACTGCTATGCTAGTAGGCACTCTGTCAAGACCAAACAAAGAGCCAGTTTAGTAATTCTGCTCTGTAAGCTGGAGTGTACAGAAGCTTCCCCATTTTCCTCCACAGGTGAATTTTGTGGATCTACCCTCCCTCTGCGTTCTGTGGCTCCTTAGTAGTTACAGTATTGAGGACTCAAACTCTTAAATGATTGCCATTTTACCCTAGGAGATCATGGAAACCTGGCAGGGAGATGCTTGGCTAGCCGCACCACAGAAAAAACATAATGCTGTGTTTTAGAAACTCGGTGTTATAACACAGCAACTATATCATAGGGCTTTTTTCACATCTTTCCAAATCGTATGCTGTTTATAACATTGGCATGATAAATATGTCTGAAAAGGTAAGGTTTGAAAAGTGCTTCCCTAGTGCCAGTTAACTGTTAGAAGGATGCACAGATCATTGTGGGAAGGGATTTAAACTCTTAGTGTCCTCTCAGTCCACTTTCATCCAGCAAATGGATGTCCCTCTAACTGGTTATAGTTCAGAAACTGTTTGAGCTACATTTGGCCAACACCACATTCAAGAATATCTGTGACCAGGATTTGTTCAAGGAGCAAGGTCATGTCTTCAGACGTATGTTCCTCTAGAGACTGCCCTCAGAATAACAATTTGTTCGCATCCTATGTTTTGCAGATTAATTAAAATGACACTTTAAGTCCTAAAGGAGATTTCAGAGATGATTCTACAACGCTGACTACCGTACTTACGGACAACTTATTTTTCCGCGTCATCTATCTGTACGCACTTGTCATCTCTGATCTTCCTGCTTGAGTATAAGATCTTCTTTTCATTTTGTAGTAAGACAGAGCAGGAACTGGACCTGTCTGGGGAAGCTTCTGGCTACCACACATAAATAATTGTGATTCTCAGTATATTGTCCACTCAGTGAACAAATACCTAATACATTGCCTATTTTTCATCCAACATTTAACTGACCAAAGTTCAAGTAAAGTACTTGAAATTGCAAAGAATTACTTCATCTCTCAGTCTACCTGATCATCTAGAAATAACATGTTAGGATTTGTCTTTCATCTGTCCCTTTTTGTGCCAGGTTTAGACTAGCCTTTGTTACTTTTCTCCAAAGCCTCTTTGTTGTACACGTTGTTGGGTATTTTCCTTGTTTAGGCAAAAGTGTACAGAGAAGAGGCTGTTCAGTAGTTGCTGCTTTTTTTTTTTTCAATGCAGCCACTTCCTTTTCCACAGGCACAATGTAGCCCTGTTTGCAGTAGAGCATTTTTGGTGGACCAAATGATTGCTCTAACAGACTTAGCTTTTGGCAGTAAGTGCATACTATTCCTAATGCCTGCTCTCCTTTCAAATACAAGTCATACATATAAATATGTATGTATTTTAAATATAATTTCTATATGCAGACTAAGCTCTTGGGAGATTTATTTTAAATATCTAAATAAAACATATATTTAAATGTAAATAGCTTGCTTTAAAATCTAAATTTTAGAGAGCTCCACAAAGCTGTCGAAGTACTTTAATGTCCATTTCAAAATCCAGTCCCTAAGCCATAATATTCTCCAAATTCAGATTCTTCCTTTAATTTCTTTTGCAAGGACCATGAGGTATCAACACAAATAACAGCTGAATCTGAAGGCCTACTTCAGTAAAGTATTTGTTAGTATTCAGCAGAATACTTAAAGACATGACTAGCTTTAAGTGAGGTTTAGAGTTAGCCAGGTGCATACACATCTGATTAAAGAAAAATGCTTTTCTTTCTGAGCAACATCTCAGAATGGTCGATCCAGCTGGTATTAAATAAACTTATGGACATTCATTCCCATTGGAATTGTAAATTGTTTGTGACAGATGATCTTTCTCCTATACAAATCTATGAAGTACTTAAAATGTTGTTAGTGCTCTAAAAATAGAAATTGTCATAATCAACCATAGTGCCAATTTTCATAAATATGCTATCAGAATATGCTCACTAGAAACCACAACTGAGCATGTATGTGCTTTAAGTTTTGATAAATAGGCTCTGAAAACTTCCCCAACAGCACTTACCTTCACATATTGCACATGCAGATTTTTTTTTTTCTCCAGGGCTTAGAAACTTTAGCACATCTTTTATCTTTCCCATATTTAGGTTCCCTTTAGACCTGATTCTGACTGAAATGGAAAGAATACAATTAACATTAACAAGGCTTTTCTTGAAATATTCCTGCTGAGATCTGAAAGGGAGATGACAAACCACATGCAACAAAAATTATTCTCATGCTGTTGAAAGTCCAGTTTTACTGCCTGGTGAACTTCCATGCTGTTTAATGCACATTTTCTTTGTCTCCTGTAATCCCATAACAGGAACTTCCCATCCCAAAACCAAAGGAGACTTGTGCATTACCGGCGCTAGCCACATACATCAACAGATAATTTTTAATATTTAAATAGAAAAAGGTTACATACAACTCTCAGTCTTTGATTATAGTCTTCCATATCAGGAGCAATGTTTGGTTTCGTTTTGTTTTGTTTTTTTCTTTTTTAAATCTAGCTAATTTCTAGTTCAGCAACTGCTACTGCAAGACTGGCTGGAGTACTGCAGAGCCTAGTCTGTATGCAGTAAAAGAGGCAGAGCTGATAACCACAGTTTCCTAGATTAACTGATCACAAGAAAACAAAGCTTTATTTGCATGCATGAGAAAGACTGAGTCTGGTTTTGTGAATTCATATACAGCCATGTGGAACCGTGTGGTCATATTTTTTAAAGGCTGGTATTTGTTCTCTCATTATTAGGTAAGTTGTTGGACAGTAAAAAGAATCCCAACAGCAAAGGGGAAATTAAAGAAATCTGTGGAGAAAAGACAGCCCTGCCCAGGAAAAGTTGCTGAAAGCATTTGTTTTCATTCTTATTCCAATAATGTTCTGTTTAGCTTTTCAAGCGTGCTCTCCATAGCCGTGTATATTCCTGCCTTCTGTTCAAAGATAAAGTTACTTTTTGCATTTTGATTTCACTCATGTTTATCTTTAATAGATGCTACTCTTATGTGAGCAAATTTTGAGTGGCAGAAATAGAATGGATCAGAAAGGAAGCAGTCTCTTAACTTGCGATTTTCTGAAATTTTAGTCTCTCTGTTAGTCAGGAATTGTCAACATGAACTGCATGTTAACACTTCCATTTTGAGATGGTGCTTATTATTTCCAAGTGTAAATTAAAAATGAGTACCACAACAGAATTCTTATTACAAAATTTTTCTTCTGTTTTCCCTAGACACCATGTACTCCTTTCATAAGTTAAATTCATTATACTAAAATGGTTTTCTTGTTCACAGAAAAATGTTCCAACTTTACAGAAAAGTGTAGTCATGAAATTAGTGTATTTTAATTTTATATATCTTGATGAAAAGGAAGAAGAGATGGAAAAACAAAGTAAGTCTTTTCTAAGTTTAAATGCACCTATCCTCTGCTGCAGATATTATCACCAGTACTTAATGACAGACAGTTCAGAGCTTCAGTATTAAAACAGAAAAGTTCAAAGGAAGTGTAGAGAATAGTTAATAATTTTCAAAATATTTTGTTTCTAAAACAACCAACCTTTCAGAAAAATCTGGGGGAAAAAAAAGAATTTAAACTATAACATAAGTTTTGTTTGCAAATTGAGGGAGAAAATATCTTCTTCATTTTTAAAAGAAAAACAAAGCATTTCCACAGATTTTATCTGGGCTTTTCTACAGTTTTAGCTAAGCAATAATGAAAAAAACCCCTCTGTAATTGTGGCTACTTAATGCCTGTAGAGTTAAAAGGAAAGCATATTATGTACCAAATCTATCACGAGAAACGAGACAAACATGTTTTTCTCATAAATTTCTTCTGTCCCATTGCTTTCCTTATTTTTCTGTTGACTCTTCTTCAATTAATAGCTTAAATCAGACTGTAACCCTTTGGAAGAAATCATATTTTTAGCTCACTGCTGAAGTTTCCAAAATTATTTGTAATCTTGCAACAATAATAAAGCATTGGATAATTTTGATTTTCTAAAATTTTGTCTGGAAAGTTGATGGCAAGAATAATTTCTGATATTTCTGAAATTCTCAGTTTTAAACAGTGACAGTTACTTTGTTCAAGTTTAGTTCTTTATGCCACTGATATCACCAGGAAAAAAAGCAGATGAACAAAAATGCTGTAGAGAGCAAAAGTAACCAAAGTGCCAGGGCTTTTTATGAACTCTGCTTGATTTTTGCATTATGTTTCAGTTCTCCGATTTTTTTCTTACCACTGTATCTGTAATTATTGGTGAGATGGAACCATATCACTGTTTATATACAGATATTGGGTGCATCTGAACAAATTTAATGTTTTCAAGGCTTTTTGTGCATGTTCTAGGTTTGGACCATATGTATTTTTATCCCATTGGCTTGAATTTTACCAAAATCAAAGGATAAAAGTGGAATTCAGCCAGTACTGTCAAATCAGGTTTTACCTGAGTTTTGCAAATTTTCACCTAAATTCATAAAACTCCAACTTCACCCCCAACCCACTTTTGACTTAATTCAGTTCTTAAAAGCTTGCAAAATATATGCATATTAGAGAAGAACCTGATCCATTTTTTCAAATTAAGACATAACCTTGGCTTTGGGCTTTCCTGTGTAAGATGCACCCTGCTCTACTGCTGGGCTTCCTAATTTCAGATTCCAGTTCTAAACTGGAATCAGACTGAGCTCAAATTTACACGTCTTTGCAATTGAGGATATTAACCTCCAGTTTTACAATCTGGCTCAAAATTATAAATGATATTAAAGAAGAGGGAGAGAGACACGTTAAGCAATATGCTCCATCTTCTGCCAAAATGTTATTGTTTCTACACTGTATTTTCCAGAGCTTTATGGAAGTTCTTTTTAAATGACTCAGACAATAAGCTTCCTGTTTTCCCCATGGGAAGCTATTCCATAGTCTAATAGATTGCTGCAATTAAGTAATGTTTTCCTTATAAGCAGTCCAAATTTGTTTTGCTTTACTTCATCAAGTAGCACGGGTTACTTGCCCTGTGAATATACATAAGAATATATCATGTACGAGGGTCATTATTAAACGTTACCATTCCCCCTGCCTGCTTACCAAGTTTTTTGTCATGCCAATAATATCACATACTACAAGTAATGAACAGAGCAATAGCTGATATTCCCTACATGTAAGGCTATCCTGTGTGTACCCACATTATTCTCATACAAAGATTTAGCTTTAAGGTTTTTTTCCTAATGAAAGACAAAGGATTTAGTTCTGCACCTCACTAACTTTGAAAAAAAAACAAAATAAAATGAATAGGAGGCAATATATTATGTGTTGGAGTGAGGAATTAGATCTGACCTACTACTTTTACTGCTTCCCATGGGACTGTGTAGAGTACAACTGCTTATCACGCTTAATTCTCTGTGGCCTTTAGTAGCCTTTGAATTAAACACACGGGCTATTCCTGGAACAGGGCTTTTCATCAGACTACTGTTTATGTGGATGGAGTCCAGATGTGCTCCAGAAGATGACATTCAAATAGTTTAAGAAATTACTGTCCTCAATTCTTCACTGTTACTCTCCTGTGCAACTTGATGCCCTTTCAGTAATTGCCTTTTTAATCAATTTCAGTGCATCTCGATTTAAAGCACTGCTATCTGACAACACAGATGATTACTTTCAGGTCAACAAGATGGTTTTACAAATAAGTAGATAAGACTTTGGCTGGAGGAAGATTTTATGCACACAAACAGTGGACTCCAAACAAATAATCTCTCAACATTTAGGATGTCTTATCAGAGTTGCATAGAGTCATAGAATCACAAAATAGTGCGGGTTGGAAAGGACATTTAAGGGTCGTCTAGTCCCCTCCCCCTGCAATGAGCAGGGACATCATCAACTAGATCAGCTTGCTCAGAGCCTCATCCAGCCTGACCTTGAATGGTTCCAGGGATGGGGCATCTACCACCTCTCTGGGCAACCTGTTCCAGTGTTTCACCACCCTCGTCGTAAAAAAATTTTTTCCTTATATCTAGTCTAAATCTACCCTCTTTTAGGTTTAAACCATTACCCCTTGACCTATCGCAACAGGCCCTGCTAAAAAGTTTGTCCCCATCTTTCATATAAGCCCCATTTAAGTACTGGAAGGCTGCAATAAGGTCTCCCTGGAGCCTTCTGTTCGTCAGGCTGAACAATCCCAACTCTTTCAGCATGTCCTCATAGGAGAGGTGCTCCAGCCCTCTGACTATTTTTGTGACTCTCCTCTGGACCCGCCCCAACAGGTCCATGTCCTTGCTGCGCTGAGGACCCCAGAGCTGGACGCAGTACTCCAGGTAGGGTCTCATGAGAGCAGAGTAGAGGGGCAGGATCACCTCCCTTGACCTGCTGGCCACGCTTCTTTTGATGCAGCCCAGGACACGGTTGGCTTTCTGGGCTGTGAACATACATTATTGGCTCATGTGCAGCTTATGGCATCTTATGTCCATCCTAGGATTAAACACAGAATGACTTCAGGATTAGTGTTCTTGACTGTTCAAGTTTGTTACCTATATTAGTACTTACAGTCCCCCCTCTAAATTAACAGAGAGTATTTTTCAGAGTAATTGTGCAGCATATTTTTTGGTTTTGTCTAACCATGTTCTGTGTTATTTCTGTTAGACATGTTTTTCTTCCACAGGACAAAGGTGCAGTTGTATGAACATGTGTAAAGCCTAGGAAGCATAGTGAAGCCTAATATAGTGAAACTTAGTCTTTACTGAGAGCTAATCTGGCCTCAAGCAAGTTAGTAAGTACCTTATTAGTGCAGTGAGACAATAAATACAAATCTCTTAAAAATCAGGTATTTTTCTCCCATACTCCAATCTATTTTGCCCAGCATACCTGCAAACAAAAAGCAGTGGGTGAGGCTTTATGGTCAAATGCAGAATGAGAAAGTGATTCTTCCTTTATCTCTTTGGAAGTCTCCAAAAGAGGCTTCATTTTGCATCGGGCATACTCAGTTCTTACTTACGGTTTTGGAGTCAAACCCAGGCAACCAACAGAGCAATAGAAAACAGTGGCAAGGAAGGAGCTGCTGATACATTGCAGCATATATTGCTCATGAGAAGTTCTGATTGATTAACTCTTGATCCTAGGAATTTGCTGAAACTACTGCTAACGCATCACTCCCAAACCCTGTGTGGAGAAGAATTTTACCACAGGCAGGATCTCTGTCTGGTGGAGTATTTTCATCCAGCTCTAAGGAGGCAGAATGGCACCTGCCAGAGGCAACTTGGAGGACATGAGATTTTTCTTGAGGAAAGGGGCTTCAGCATTCTAGAAATGGCAAGAACTGGGCATTTTTTTTTCGCTAGAAAGGGGCAATACATTTCACAACTGTTGTCTTGCACTTTAAATACAATGGAAGGAATAAATAGGTACAAAGCATTGCCTACGAAGTTGTTTATGACCCATTCTAGCATTCTCTGATTTAGGTAAATTTTGTTGGTTCAGTGTGAGTGGGCCCCTTAGTGATAAGCAGCAAAATTATATCAGACCAGCAAACAACCATGCTAAGTGTGATGCATTACAGTTCAGTATGCAGAAAATCATTTCACATATGTGAAAGTTCACCTGAGGCAGAGCTAAGCATAGAGGGTAGGGCCCTTGTTTACTTTTTTAGAAAGAACATGCTAAAAGCCACATGCTTGACTTTGCTGGCTGTACCCAAAAGCTTTGCTGCTCCTATAGCCAGCAACAGCATGTGGGAACAGTGATGCTAAACTTCCTGTGCTATGTCACAGTTGCACAAGGCACAGACAAACAGAGTTGCGTCACCTTGTAGCTCTTGGTCGACAGAGGACATAAAAATGCCTTTTACTGACAATTTCAGCTTAATGAAGTCTGCAACTGCAAAGTTTTTGAGAAGCCTGTGTTCAAAGCTTCCTTTTGACCCTGGCATCAAACACAGCATGTGCTCATGCAAAGGCAGGAGTACCACAAGTACATGATCCATGAGAAATCCATGAAGTTATCCTGACTGCATGTACATCTATAAAGACAGAAAGTAGCTCATTAAAACATTGTGCCAGAATTGTTCATACATATAGCTGCATAACCTGGCAAGTATTGTCTCACATAGAAATCCTAGGTAGGGGAGTGAATGACTGAAGGAAGGAGAAAAAAAGACAGAAGGGTAAATATTTTTCATGGCATAACAACAAAATATTCCATTGCAGGTCTGAGCCATCGATTGGCCTGAACTTTACACAAATATTGCTGCCAGCTGAATACTGGCCAAGTGGCAAGTGGCAACCTCTCTGCAGTCTGATGTATATCCAAATGAAAAGGTTTTGGGTGCCAGATACCAGGAAGCCAGTGCTTTTAACACCACCACCCCATAATTTATAACATCTTGGTTTGTGCTACTGCAGTTAAGGGACTGTTAATGTTTGTCTTCTGAATTCTAATTCTCAAGTGTTTATAATTTGGCCATTAACATGCTCTCAGTATCGAAACCTCGGCACACACAATGGCTAGCCAAGAACAGTTTTTAGGTAATTTTTTTAGGAAGAATGTTAGTTGGTTTCCAAAATATGAGAAAGGAAAGAAAGAAGGCAGGAAGGAATGACTAGTTAAAATAGTTAAAGATTGTAATTTTCTTGTGTGCTCAATGAGTAGAAATGGCTTGTATTTTAAAACATGAATTATTGCTATGAGATTGTATTATTTTTCCTGTTTTAAAACTGTTTTTAAGATGAAGCCTTTTGCAGGAACCTAACCTTTCAAGTGATTTTTGAACGGTTTAAAAATATCTCAGCCCCTCAAAACGCCCATAGGTTCATGTGGATGCAAAAGGTACATTAATGAAACCCACGGCTATAATTTAAAGAATGCAATTAGTAAGAAGAAGAAAGGAAAACACATACTTCAGAATGTTTTCTATCAACTCACAGCCCACACTCTTAAAGCACTTTAAGCTCTGAAGTACATAATTCCTCTGAGTCCTTTTGTGGCTGGATTGAACAAAGGAGTTTTAGCGTAGACAGTACCTGTTCAGCTACAATGAGATCACATTCTTCTTCATTTTAATCAAGCTACAGAACAAAGAACAGTATCTATGGATACCCAGGAGTACCATGGTGGCCCCTACAACCCACTTTAGGTCTTTGTGCTTCACTGTACTCCTGGGGATGCTGATGGGGAGTGAAAAATGGAAATCCTAAGCTAACATCAATCCAAAAGTCATTATGCTACAGTGACTCTTGACTTTTCATTTCAGCAAAAGTAAAAACTTCAGGAATTATTTCAGATTCTTGCAATTGGCTTCAAGCTAAAAAGTGTTGATTAGCCATGCATTTTAGCAAGATTTTTGGTTAGGATGAATCTCAGTATTTCTCAGAATGACATTCATACTCCACACATCTGAAGCTGTTATTGTCATTGGAAACAAGGACACACTGTTCAGTTCCTTTTTACTTCTACCATATTAACCTACAACAGCGCCTGCCATAAGGTGCATAGACGTCCCTAATAAAACTCTATTTACATAAACATACACAAGTACTGTGTTGTAAACACCAAGTATTTAAAGATGCCCTATATAAGGTAACAGTTTATTAGTCTCTAATTGAAGGTTTACACCACTGAACATAGAACAAATGTACACTGTGGTACGCATTTTCTGGCATTGCCAGTTAAGCACCTCTCAAGCTATATGTCTGGTTATGCTAAAAAAAAGTTTAAAATACAGGTATATGGGAACAAATTTACAGATAAGCCTGACAACAAAATCAGGTTTGATGCTACCAAGTTTTGGGGAATTTCAAGCCAAGAGCTGGGTTTGGCTTTGCCTTCAGGGTTATTAGATAGACCACGGAGACTGGGTAATGATTAGAAAACTAGAAGCAATTAACTCTGTTTACCTTCTGCTGAATCATGCTGTCTAGGGCTTGGTAAAAGGAAAAGGTGCAATATACAGAAAATATCGCCATTTCATATGCACTATATATAAATATTTTTATTAATCTAATAGGCTGAAGGAATTAAATCTCCTTTCAGCATTACATTCAGTTTATTGCCAGTGGTGGAATTGTTGAAAATTAAACCCTGCTCCTTTACTGCACACGTGCCTGCTAATCTGGTCTGAGATGCACAGACTGACATATGTGAGATCAGGAAGAGTGCAAGAACAAAACAGTGGCCATGGATGGAGAGATCAGACATTTCTGTCAGATAACATCTTTTCTTTAACATTTACAAGCAGCATGAGCTGACAGACAGAATATAAGAAGTTCAGCATTTTCCTTTTTCTAGTAGGTTTGCACATGCTGCTTTTATTTTTGTTGTTTGTTTGTTGGGCTTTGTTTGACCACATTATGAAAGTCGCTTTTTGTTAGCCTTCATGTATGTCCCGCAATCTGGACCTAAGCGGTCAGCCAGCCATGATGTTGTAGGAAATTTATTTGCCCGACTTGGCAACATAATCGAACTGGTTGCATTCCCTGAGGCTTTTACTGCAATGATCTTGGTGAAATACTGATCAGGATTCAATCACCAATAATTTATGACCACTCTTACCCGTACCGATACTAGAAGCTGACTAATTGCTTGTTGCCAGATCTTTGTACAAAAACAGGACTAAGAAACAAGGTATAGTTTGACAGCTAATTTGTGCTGTATTGTGTTATTTTAGCTATAGAAATGAGATTATTATCTTCAAATAAGTTAATTCTAGAAGTAAATGGGCTTTTGGAGAAAAGAAGTTTCAAGAAAAACGTTATATCTGACTAGATCCTTACCAGGATTTTAAAATAAATAGTTGTAATACGTGCTACCCTACAGAGGGTCTCTGTTGAGATTGCCACTTGAAGAATAGAGTATGCCAAATGATGGCAAGTTTAATGCCTTACAATAAAGACAGTGAAAGAGAAAGAGACATCTTTAAATTTTAACTTCATGGAGGCAGGTTAAATATAGCTTTTCTTCTGTTTTTTTGCACCTTTTTTATGAAAATTGACAAGAGCATTGTGTATTTTGGATATTATAAAGTCATACATTTTAATCGATGTGAGTTCACTGTGATTTAAGGTAGCTGGTAAAACAAGATATTCCAAGCATGGTGACTGTGAAACCTTTACAAGTGCTCCACATCCAGATCACACAAAATTTTCAGTTAGAAATAATATCCTTTGACAAATAGCTAGAAAAGATGGACAAACTTGTCTCTAGCCTGAAGAAGATTTTAGCCACTTGAAAGTCTGTTTTCTTTACCCAGCTATAACAGTTGGTCTAATAAAGGATTCTACTTTTATCTGCAAACCTGGCTGGACTGGCATTCTTCAACCATGAAGGCAAACAGCACATAGCAACGTGACCATTACCTCCCCAGGGAGGCCCCAGAGGACCCAAAAGAAAGCACTGCGTGCCCCATAGAAGACAGATTTGGCACTTAGCGGTCAGAAATCTCTTCCAGTGGCTGATGATAAAGGCAGGAAGGTAAAGAGAGCATGAGTGAATCCAGAAATTTTCTTTGAACAGCAAAAGGTGGGACATAACTCCAGCTACGTTTGTCAGGTTATACCCCGTAGTATTGCAGAGTCCACGGGCAGTGGACTGTAGATTTAGCTTCACACCTACTGAACCATACTGATTTAAGATGTGTAAAGAAATATTCAGAATGTCAGGCAGAACATGTGAATAGAAAAAGACTCAAAATGTGGGTTTTGATTTAAACAAGAAGGTAATGTATTCTTCATGAGACAAACCACGAGTTTTGACACAATGTCTTTCTCAGACTGCCTTTCAAGGCAGCAGTCAATCTGGTTACATTAAATTACTCATAAGTGAATGCCCAGATGTATGTTTATCATCTTCATATAAAACCAGACTTCCTTGAAAATAAAAAGATAGTTTTGCGGTTAGCTATTTTTTTCTGACCAAACTTTGGTAGTAATGTTTTAAATAAGTTTTAAAGGAAAAACAGCTAATAAATTTACTCAAAGTTTTGATTGCGGCACTTTTTTACTTTTGGAAGGTATGTTTGCATTCTCTTCAAGCTATCATTTTATAAAGGCTTTGTAAAGCATAATTGAAATTTCCTTTACAGAAGATGATTAGATGGCAAAGCAACTGTGTCAGATGCCCATAAAATGTGAAGAATACAGAACACAACCTGCCAGATGATTACCATGCTCCAACACAATTCTAGTGGGGACTCTGCTGGAGAGCAGATATCTGAAATGTCTAGCCAAAAAGGATGCACATTATTCTGCTTTAGAGGGACTGCAGTGGAAACTTAGAATCTTAGTCTCTGTTTACAGCAAGAACCATACAGAAACTCCTGGCATACACGTGAGTTTCTTTTCATAGTATGGATGTCATAGTATGCACTGGGCTGCTCAGAGAGAGGGATCTCATCCTGTTGCAGACAGCCATTACCAGGGCCCTGAAGTACTTTGAGATCTGCAGCCCACTTTTCTGGGCTAAGTACTGAGGTTTGCCCTTTCACATTCAAGAAATTATTTGTAATATTTTTAAATAATAGAGAGAATAAAGATTCTTTTACAGATCACTCAGTATTTCTTTAATCATTATCTTGTTATCCAACACTGCACTGAGGCCATAACTAGGTTTGTACTTAACAGGCCTGTCCAACTTTTTTTTTTTTTTTTTAATGCAACATGCTTTTATATTCTACTCACATGTCCAAACTGTTTTACCAGGAAGCATGTATTTTTGCAGTCATATTTCTTGTAAGAAATTTATCTATCCCCCTGAAATCAAGCAATGGACCAATTCAGGTCAGGATTGTTGGAGTTTTTTTTCAGTTAAATTTGTAAATCATGCCCATGGAAACAAATAAATCTTATACAAATTGGGATGAGAAATAAATGGAAAATTTTTTATTCTTTTATATTTTTGTTGTGTTGACTGACTTCTTGACAGGATTCACAACTGCTACACTAGAAGAGTAAATCATGTATGTTCCACAGGTTATTCAGAAAGTAGACACATTTTTATTTAGTTTTGTTCATTGCTTTGAGGAAGAGGCCATCCTCTTTTTAAAGTTTCTTGTACTTAGTTTGAATTTTCCAGAAGCAAACACTGAAAAGTCTTGTCAAATGACATAGAGGTGTTTTGAAGTGGATTTTAAAGACAGAGAGAGTTTTATGAAAAGTCTGGTATGTGTTTTTATACATCACATCATTGTTATGATGTCTTTCAGCAACACTATTGAAGAGGCTAATTTCGTGCTCTTTCCAAAGTATTCAAAGGCTCACTGAAATATATTTGGTCTGATGGAAGTGTGATGCGTGCAAGGAATCTGAACTGGAATATGGGCTGTTAACAATCACCAGAGGAAAGTTTAGCCATATCCAGTTTTCCTCAGGGATGATGATTCCTACGTATATACTGAGAAAACATTGTGTGCGAACTACTGAAACATAGATTCAGATCATACAATGTTGTTTTTACAAAGATGATTTTTAAAGTTAAACCAAGACTTTAAACCCAAAGATTTCTCTTTTGTGTTGAATTTCCTAAAAGGAGTCCAAATCCTGAATAGCAGTATACATGGGTGGGACACCTATGCTTAAAGCTATGTGAAATTAATGACACCCATGTGGCTAATCTTCAGTAAAAGCAATTAACACTGTAAAATAATTCAGCAGACCCGTGGAGAGGCAGGGTGCCACTCTGTTGGACATATACATTGTATTCCTTGGCACTAGAGTTAAGGGAGTGGTTATTTCATTCCTATGTATTTTATCCTGCTGGGAGATAAATAGAAAACTTCAGCATGCAAGAATAATAAATCTATTGGTGAGAATAAATCTGATATTTTACAGCAGTTATAGTTCTGTTATTGGTTTGAACAAAAGCTGTCTGGAGGTCTTACATCCAGTGGAGATCTGCCAACCAATATGAATCAGGAAACCTAACCCATATGGCTTCGAGGCTATTTTCATTTATGCTTATATAATATTCCGCAACCATCTAGAGTGAGAGACTCTGGTGTGTATCTCCAGGATATGACAAAAAGAAATCACTAGGAGATAATCATAGTTGAGTACTAGTCCTTCCTCTATACAGTTTGTTCATCTGTTCTTATACGCCTACCAAAAGTGACTGAACTTTAGAAACAGCCAACATTTCAGAATGTAAGCTAGTAAAATTGTCAGACTTCTTCCAAAGTTATTCCAGCCATGAAGCGTTCCTGGAGTGACACGTATTTTTAAAATCCTTTAGTGAGATCTTAAAAATGTCTGATGGAACGATTCGGCACAGGAGAGCATTCCGAACCAAAGCGCAGTGCTGGAGTGCGTACGTACTCGGGACGGCTTCAGGTCCCCACCTCGTTATGTCTTGGCAGAAGTGTGCGGGCCCTTCAGAACACGTGTGGCGGTAATAACGGGAGCATCTAGTGGGACTAGTGTCACTTTATGTATTTAATTGTGTCACTGCCTCAACAGGAGCAAAGTTAGCACAGTATCCGACTGAGTACAGAGGATCTGTGCAGTCATTTACCCAAACAGCTGGGTTTTGTGTAAGGGAAGGAAATTTCTATATAAAAAAAAAGGAAAGATTCAGAACTATAATACTGCATCCTGTGGTGACCAAGTCCTTTAGGCCCAGAGAGGAACCTGGTATCCATACATATTTTTTTCATTCTGTGAAAGCTCAGCACATTTAGCCCCAAAATTGTTTTGTGTCATTTATATATGATGTGAAAATTGCTTGTCATGTAATTACATGCCTTTGTTCTTTTTTTACATTTTTATTTGATATTTAGGCTCAATTCAGAGCAAAATAGCAAATGAAAATAATTTCTTGTAATTGGTATGACTTGGACTGAGAATTTGATGCAGCACAACTGTTAAGCTTGTACAGATAGGAAGTAAATCTTGCAATCGTCTGAAACCATTGCGGAATCATGGGAGATAAGAAGAAAGACTGAGGAACTGTTGAATTGGTTGAGATTGAGTGAAGCTTTGCTCACCCCTTGGACTAAACATTGTTCCCTGTTTTTCCTTCTGTACCTACCTCTGAAGAGGCTGATTTCCTGGAATTTCTGGGACACCAGAAGATGAAAACATCAGAAACCTGTCCTCATTACAACATGAGCTGTTTTTCATTTCCTTACAAGAGTGTAACCTGGAAAGAGCAGCTCATTGCCTAAAGCAATATTTTGAGTCAAAGAAATTCATGCAGAGAGAAGAGCTGTTTCTCATGATAAATGCAGCCACTAAGAACACAAATCTTTGCTGACAGTACATGAGAATCACAGTTAAATGCAATGGGACAGAGTCATTTCCCTGATGGTGAAGTAGATGTTGACACACTCTGCAGATATTGAGTATTTCCTTACTGGACCTACTTGATGCATTTTTACTGATGGAGTACTTAATATCACAGTGCATATGACTCCTGGCAGAATCTCTTGGGGTTACAGGGTGTGTGACTTCTCCACTAGTGTTTTTCCTAATTTATCTTCTCATTTTGTATTGCTTGGATATATCCATTTCTAATTATGCAAAGCAGAAGTTAAGCTGAATAGCTAAAGGTAAAAAGTTTCTTCATCTCTGGTTTTTTTTGTTAGTGATCTGCTAAATGTACAGATTAGAGTTTTGGGATGATGACTTCTATTCCAATCAACTCTTAAGCGTGGTTCCTGTTTTGTTTTGTTTCTTCCAATCTGTGTGTCCAAGTACTGTGGAAATCACACACAAGGAACATGCTCATTGGTTACCACAAAATTACCACAAACATATATCCTGTTCTAATTGCAGGGGAAACAGTTGTGATCTCAGATGTTTCATGTGGCAACTGTTGGCAAATGGGAACATTTAATGGTAACCATAGTATATTTATTTCAAGTCACTTCCCTAAGTATAATGTGTTCTGTACAGACACATTTTGAAGTGAAATCCCAGCTACAAGCTCTTTTAGTATATAATTTAAATGTATTTTCAGTATAGGCTATTTTTGCCTTGTAAGCAGAGAAAATGTTGGTCTTCCTGTGTCACAATCTTATTTTTTGTTTGTGTTATGTAAATTATTAGGGAGGTTTTGGCTAATGTTACAAAGCCTCACAGACAAGCAAAAGATATTTTCCATGTTTAAACAGCATATAGGAATCAAACTCAGAGAAATCCAGATCCTCCCTGAATTAATGCTTTTGGTTTATAAAACATCTGGTATAAAATTTAGCTTGTGTAATTAATTGTTAAGGTTTTTTGGGGTTCTGTAACAGATTATTATTTTGAATATGCTCAGTTATTCACTTGTGAAATGAAAAGTTCAAATGACCTAATGAGTTCAAATGACCTGTCCTGTGTTTTCTGGTCTTTGAAACGTTTGGGCAATTGCTCTCCAACTTTACCTCCCTTGCAACACAGAAGTAATACAAAGTTTATGAATTAAATGAATGTCTACTACCAAACATTTTGATGTTTTCCCCTACTAGATACTGAATCTAAGATCTTTAAAAGCAAGGAATAGACTACAGCCCTTAATACAAGGGGGGGGGGGGGGGGGGGGGGGGGGGAAAGGTATGAGTACTTCTGCTCATTAAATTTCAAATCACCTCCCTAAAGCTTTGTTTATCTTAATGCAGAGTGATGGTGCCCTCTTTGTGTTCCCATCCTGCTGTCTATAATTACGGCATTTGTCAGAGATAGTAGTGAACCTGTTTGACTCTTCCATCAGAGAGGAGGGAACATCCATCTGCACTGTCAATTTGGTGTTCTGAAGGGACAAAGGAAGACAAAACCACTTTCATTCTTCGACACTCAATGAAAATTATCTTGTTGTCAAGACAATATTATTGAAATATTCTGAATTTAAATGAATTGCAGGGATAGCATTAGCAGGAATATCAGCAAGACCAGTAAGATCTTGGCAGTGGACAGCTGGATAAATTAAAATTCATATGTACACGACTCTATAATCGGCATATTTCATTGGAAAGCAAAACACTGCTTGTAATTCCTCTCATGTATGACAATTTATTTACTATTTTGATAAAAGCATAATGCTAAATACTACCAAAAATTGTTACAGATACACATTGAAATATCTGACAGGCAGAACAGATAAGTGTCAATTATCTAAATGCAGAATACCTATAAAATACATTTTGATGAATATTTATCTAAGTCATTCTATGGCAGTGCTGGAAATAGACTAAACTCACAACATAGACGATTGTTTTTCATTCACTCTTACAAAAAGTGTCTGAGCCAATGCTAAGATGTTCAGAACACTTAGAATAAAGTCTGAACCAAGTACATTTTTATGGCAGAACTTCCTCTGAGTTCAGTGGGATGAAAACTTCCCCCAATGTCTAAACAGAATCTACAGGTACCATCCTGATACACGCTCCAAAATAAAACTCACAAGGTAAAAACTGCAGCCCCAGCCATGGGCAGAATGAGGCAGGAAAATATCGTGTTTATTCCAAATAAACCTGGAGGGGCAGTTTATGAACACAGATTTACTTTTCCTAGATTAGCTTTCAGGCAGCGTATTGCGGTTAAGACTCATTTATTTTCAAAAACTAACCACCAGATCTTTATTTGTTCCCACTGATAATAGTATTCACTGATACCTCTATCTAAAATGCAGTCCTGCTTGTAGATCCTTGTCCTCATATGCTCTGCTGGGATATTTGCTTATATTTATTTAGAGGAAAGAGCGCTTGATGCTGAATCACCCAGAGCATTTCCCTTAGCACCTTAGTATTCAATGGAGGTCTTTCATCTATTTCTTAATGTATCTCCAGTGATTATAAGACTGTATCTCTTAACTTCTCACCATTTCATGAAGACCACAAGGAGTGGAGTGAAACGTTGCTGGTGCAGACACTGCTGATCTTTGGAGGTGCAAAGCAGCTGCTGTGGAAAGCTGAGCTTTACTTTCCATAAACTTCTCCGGGGAAAGGGGAGATACGTGAAGCATTCAGGACATCCTGGGACCGAGACCTAACTTCTCTTTAACCTTTCACTTCTCTCATAACGACTTTCAGGAGATGATGAAAACAAGCTGAGAGACAGAGTCTAATAATCACATAAAGTTACATGGAATTTCCTCTTGGACAACCACAAGGTTATACTAGCCAGTGACCTAGCTGTATTTATGGAATACAGGAAACCTTTACCTCCTTTCCTTTAGGCTTTAAAAATAAACAGTCTTACAGAAAAATACACAACTGCCACACTGTGTCTCACACCATTTTAAGGCATTTTACCTAGCAGTGTCTGCAGCCCAACCGTTAGAGATGAGGAAGGGAGCCTTCTCTTTCCTTCACTGCACCTCCTCAGGCACTGTCACCTACAGAGCACGGAAGGGCTCTGTATGAATAAAGTGCTGTCTGAGTGCTGAATTGTGAGACTGGGCAGTATACAGTGGTTGATTGATCACCTCACAGATTTGTATTAAAGAAGATATTTACAAACCACACACAACTTTTCTATGACAAGCTCATGCTTTTCTTGAAACAGAAATGAAAAATATCTGAGCTAATCCTGATGCAGGTCAGAAATTACCAGGCAAGACACATGAAACGGCCAATTCCTGTGAGAAAAATGATCCTATACATCTTTCTTTTCCGGGAGTGAAATGTTCCAAAGTAACTGCTTACTACAATTGTTTAAGTCCTTTTCAAATTATCCAGGAGATAGGAGGTTAAGAGAGCATATCGGGATTATTTTCCTAACACCTGTGGATGGGAACTAAAACGTGCCTAACTTCATGTGTATGCAATCAAAATAGTCTGAATGTTAAATATCAAACACAATGGATTACTAGAAAGCAAACTAAAGTATTATTCCAAAATCATGTTTGACTACTTTCTTCATGAAAATTGCAAACTGATCACACACAATATAAAAATGACAAATATTAAAGCACATCTACATGCTATTTAAATAATGACATTAAATAATTCGAAAAACCCCACTATAATTCCAGATTTCAAATAGGCATGACCTAAGGATGGAACTATAGTTACCTTTCTACCATCATTTCTTCCTTGGCATCTTCTGAGACTGCCAGTTACCATTAAATTTAACAGATGCTTCCAAAAATAATGCTAATAATAGGGATGTCTGTGTCCATTAGGAAATAGGTGACAACCACCCTGCTGTTTAATGGGCTGCTAAACAACTAAAATGGCAATAATGCTAAATATTTTGCCCCCAAATAGACTTCTGCCTAGAGTGTTCAGGAAGCAAGGCATTTACAGTCCCTAGAAAACTTCCAATGCATGTTATGGTGCAGAGCCTCACAATGCCTGGGGTGCAACATCTCCTCAAACTAGCAGTATAACTGCAGCAATGAACTTTTTTTTTTCTTTCTTTCTTTCTTGATGTTTAAAGAAAACAATGTTCTCATAGTTCAGGGACACAAATGAAAACCACAACCTAAATTCAAGCTGCATTTTTAGCACCACCCTCACCAGTATGTGGTTCTTTCAAAACCTTTAACTCACAGAAGGCCACATGATCCTGGGTAGGATTTAGCTTCCAAGAGGTAGTAGTTGGTTTTAATAATGGCAGTGATTTTAGAAAGCAAGAATTTATGACATTCATTGAAAACTATGCTGACTTTTCCAAAACCAAACACCATCGCTTGGTATTCGTAAGCCAAAATAGTAAACCTGAAACATCATGACAGACCTGAGGATGATGGATAGTGTGCCTTCAACCACTATGGCAATGGGGAAGCCACATCTACATTACCTACTCCTTCCCATAACAAGGCAGGAAGGTGGCAGCAGCAGGATTACTTTACTGGTTTTCCTAGGAGGATTCTCTCTTTGCCATTACACTGTCTTTTAAACAGCTGGCTGCCACCAGCTGATCCACAGACCAAGCTGTGAATCATGGAGTTTAGATCCAGATCTGAAATAGAACCTGCCCAGAGTCTGAATAGGGATAGATTCACTGTTTTGCTCTGGCCCTTCCTATATAGCTATATGCTTATATAGGCATAACATTTCTTTTTACTATTTTAACTGAGGGAGCACACAGAAAGATACATTCCATATCCTAAACAGTTTACAGCAAACTTTTACATAAGATGCAACAAGCCCATATAACAAGAATCATAAAGGAGTGGAGTGTAAGAATATACTCAGAGCATAAAACATCTCTTTGCTACTCAGAACAGTCCTTGACTTCCTTTGAGTTCCTAGACAATCATTTTTCAGTAGCATTCTGACCAGTTATGCTGCTGTCTCTCTGTTCTTCATCCTCTTTTCCTAGAATTTTGTGCAAAACCAAAGTTCATAATACTATTCATACTTTGCCTATAGATTAACCAAACATTATCACTTGATAGAATCCGTAAGAAAAAATGAATTATCATTTTATGATTCGGCACTCTAAAGACATTCCAAAATACTGTTTAGGGTTAGTATGTTAAAGATAACAACAGATTATGTTGAAAGAGTCAAAGTCCCAGAGTAGCATTGCTATATGCACGCATACAGTGTCAAATGTAGCAGGGACAGAGTCCGGTATCTTGGAAAACAGCTATTATGATAAGGAAGAGCAGAGAAGGGGAATGAAAGAATGAGTCTAAAGGCCAGGTGTGCTATGGTGAACAAGTATGTTCTGACTATTCTACCCAGCTCACATACTCTGTATTTTGTCATGTCTTGATATTTCTGCACTTACAGTCTCCAAATCCCAGAGATGAATGTTGGCCTGTAAAAGAAGTTTTTTGTTTTCTGTCTGTAAAAACGAATGAAATGCACTGAAACCATATGGCTAAGCTATTCAGTATGTTTTTGAAATGTGTTCTGGTTTTTCTTCCCTCAGTCATGGTAAGAGAGGTGTCCTTTCAGCCTAATCTCTCTCCTCCAACCAGATGTGCAAACATGCCTCTCAGAAAGCAAAACCGCTGGAATGGAAGGGAATGGGAGAAGGTTAAAAACACACATCAGTTTTCAGTATCTCATCATTTTCCCTTCAATGACATGTATTTGTGGATGTATTTGTCTATACAGCCTGTGTATTTATTAAACTCCCGTGCTCCTACTTTCTGAAATTCCCTTTTCACCAAAGTCCCTAGAACAAATCACTTCCTTAGTGGTTTATCATTTGGCCAAACTTTTTTGCAGTTCTTGCAGTATTGTAAGAACTTATGGCCATTCTTGAGCACATGCACAATACGTTAGCTAATTTTTTTTTCCCAATTTTTGCAAGGGAAGAGACAACTTAGTATTTTACTTTTGAGTTGCAGAAACAATGTTCAGTAACACATTGTACTTTTCTATGATGTTTTTAATTTAAATATCTCACAATCATTTAATTTTTATTTTCTTCAGCAAAATGAAAGTGATATGGAAGACTAAAACTGTCACTGCTCACTGTTAATATTTAAAATGTTAGTCCAGTAAATCTAGCATGAAGAGAGTCATACTTACTGCTGATATGTAGGTGCATCTGCATTAAAGTTACGCTCATTGATGCCTACAATCTGTAGTATTTGCAATGCTTTTATCCATCATAACTATTTTACTGGTGGAATCTACTGAGAACCTGAGACTCTCTGAAGTGCTAGAATCAACTTATTGGTCATCAGGGCATTTTTAAATTGAACTATCTTATTCTTCAGGAGGTCAAGAAGGTCTCTTTCTTTTCACCTGTGTAACTCTGGCAAAGTCATTTCCATTGGTTGAAATAGTTTCCAAGAATGCAGCTGAGGTAGGTAGAGGGCCCTGGTTAACAGCACACCAATGTAAACTTGGCAAGGTTTTAAAATGGAGAACAGAGCTTGGCCCAACAACGCACTAACTACTTGAAGTCAATGTAGCCAAATATTAGATTTACACTTTCAAAATGGCTCTTTGGCCAGGATTTTCTACTGCTTCCTCACAACTAAAGCTAAAGCCCTGATAGAATTAAATCTGGCTAGGGACATCAAGGACAACAAGAAAAGTTTCTATAGGTATGTCAGTGATAAAAGGAAAATGAGGGAAAATGTAGGCCTCCTCTGTAATGTAATGGGAGACAAGCTTACCCGGGATATGGAGAAGGCTGAGGTACTCCACGAATTTTTTGCCTCAGTCTTCACCAGCAAGGGCTCTAGCCACACTGCCCGGGTCACAGAAAGCAAAGACAGGGACTGGGAGAATGAAGAACCACCCACTGTAGGAGAAGATCAAGTTCAAGACTATCTAAGAAACCTGAAGGTGCACAAGTCCATGGGACCTGATGAGATGCATTCATGAGTCCTGAGGGAACTGGCAGATGAAGTGGGTAAGCCACTCTTCATCATATTTGAGAAGTTGTGGCAGTCCGGTGAAGTTCCCACTGACTGGAAAAGGGGAAACATAACCCCCATTTTTAAAAAGGGGGAAAAGGAATACCTGGGGAACTATAGACTGGTCAATCTCACCTCTGTGCCTGGCAAGATCATGGAACAAATTTAGTGGTCACCTATGATGGGGTTACAGCTTTGGTGGATAAGGGAAGAGTGACAGATGCAAGTCCAGTGACTTTTTTTATTTCTGATAAATATAAGATTAATAATTTTGATTCATCTAAGCATTAAGAAGTGTGTTTAACCCTGCAGAATATTCCATTATCTGTGACTCGCATATAGAGAATGTCGGTAATAAGAAAACATGTTTCTCCTCCATTTTGTAATAACCCAAGCCTGTTTGTAGTCTATCTAGAAACTGACTATGGACTCATATAAAAAGTGCTTTGCTCATCTTTTTTTTCCAACATTGCTTTGAAGTTGTTTAAATTAATATAGAAATGAAATAAATACTGTATGAAGGATGACTTTGGTATCAAAGCAAAATATAACCTTGAGAAAACACAGTAAGGACTAGAAGTCTTATTCCAAAATTTTAAAATCAATGGGAATGTTGCCACCGGAATGGATGGATCTCCTACCCTCCTGGATGGAACAGTTTCAGTGATGGCAAAGTATGGGTGTTTTATAAATTTAAAGTAACTAATTTTGAATGTAATTATATTTTACAAATAATCTAAATATTTTCCATGTATTATAGAAGTCCCTTTATCAGGGTTCCCTGCAGCTAAACCAATGTGATTGAAGCAGAGGCAAATGCTGAAGCAGATTTAGCAAGGATATACCACAGAAACTTAAAGGTTGTTCACTGAACCCTCTAATCCTTTTCCCTTCTTCTATCTGAGCAACATCAGCAATGGGAAAGTTCATAATAATAGATCATTTCTGGCTGCAGATCCCACCTCCCCAAATATAGAAGTCAAACACTACCTATGGACTGTACAAGATCTTCAGATTTGGCCTGTCTTTGACTGCTAGTCTTTGGCCTCTCCTGAGGCAAGAAACAAGGATGCCAGTTCGTTCCACCAGTGATTGTCCTTTCTGCATTATAGTCATCTGAAGTGGCATAGGAACTTGACTGAGCTCATGTATCATTAGAATTTTTTATCTTTTTCATGCCATGCTAACTTTGGACTGTGATGTAGAGGGTAGAGGCTTCACATTCCCCTAAGAAACAAAAAACACTGACCCTTTGCAATCTAAAACCCTCAGAATTTGTAGTGGTATCTCTACTCAAGGAAAAAGTCAAGTGAAAATTCAAGTCCTTCTGAGGACCATTCAGCATCTTTGTCACTGAATAAAACTGTCACTGAATTAGATTCAAAATCAAATTTGACTTGAAAAAGATAAATTTTTTGATGGAGGCATGAAATTATTCCATGGAATTGGCTAGCCAATAGGCATATGCTTTTTAAATCTTTTGCAACTTAATTGAGTCTGCCAAGAATGCAGAACTTATTGAACTTCACTGCAGGTCAGACATGGGTACCAAATTAGCAAAATCAGAAAGATGTCTTTCTAGTAATAATGAGGACCTGACCTAAAAATAGCTTTTTGAGTGTTAAACATGCATATGAAAACATAATTTCATTTACTGTTCAACAGCTTTTCCATTGGTGAGTGAAGACAGAAAATTTGGCTCAAAGTAACTGAAAATATGAAAAAGAATAATATGAAGCAAAGGAAAGATTGAACTTAAAGTACTCAATTTCTCTTTGTCTTCTATGAGCTGTGCTGTGAATTCTGGCAATCTGCTTTTAGTTACTGCTTTTTTAGGTGATGCAGAGTGCCATCTTTTAATACATTGTCCAAGCCATATGATTTGAAACAGTAATGAATAATATTGCTTGCTGGATTTTTTTATTTCCATGAATGAGTGAAGTTGCCTGTATATCCATAGCCGGTATGTATAGTCTTAGATAGTATCATACCTTGTTTAAATACTCCACCCGCTCAGAATATAATTATAGATAGTATAAGTGACAACGCTGGATTCTCTTTACAGAGTGCCAACTGGAGGTCTCAGCTCTAGCCTGAAATAGCGTATTTTTAGTGACGAGAAATAAATTTAATCTCTAGAACTCATACCAATAAGCCATCCAGGAAGGTGTAAGTTTTCATTCTGGTTTCTGAAATGAAGAGTTCCTTTCAATTGTAAAAGGAACGAGTGAAAAATTAAATAGGATATATTTAAATGCCCACTTAAGGACAAACTTGTATATCTGCTAGATTCTCATTACAATGGTGTTTTAAGAATGCAAAAGAGGTCAAACCCAAGGATCTCACCTTGCAGGCTTTTTTTTGAATCAGTGCTTTGTGGGAACTGGCTAGGCATCATGAACTTGCACCTTGAAAAACTAGGAAATCCACATACAGAACTCACGACCCCAGGACCTGTAGATCTTGTGAGATCAAATGGGTTCAAGTTTATTGCAATGCTCATAAAGGACTGTTCAACGGACATGTCATCTCTGTGCTGTGCACTCCCCCTGGTTTCAGTGAGACAATCTCATGAGAGAAAACAGATTTCACAGAATTCTCTTGTTAGTGATTTATGCAATTCATATAATTTATAACTTTTATGTAATTTCTGTAATTTCTAACACTTCTAATGTCATAAATGCTTTGGTTTTATTAGCTGTAGCAGGAGTTTCACTGAAGCAGTACAGACATGCATATATTAAATTTTATAAAATAAGGTTTATATAAAAGGAAACAGTAGTTACCTAGGCAGTTCAGACTATGTCTGCACAGTCCAGCAACCTCACTTGTCTGATATGAAAGTCCAAAATATAAATGAGAAAACACAAAATGTGTTACCACTAACATGTGATATATAAAAAAACCCAAAAGTAAGCAGACATGTACCAGTGATGCAAGAGGTGGGATCACTTATTGCCTGGGAACAGGCAAATCTTTTCAGCAAGACTGCATTTCCAAGCGTGTAAATTGGATTCCATTTTTACTGGATATTTTGAAGTATCTAGAGGCATTGTTACGGCCTTTCTTCTTGTCAGTCTAATACTAAAATCCACATTCGTTCTTTGCTATAGAGCAATAAGTGAGAGAGCATCCTCCTTGATCCATTCTTTATACTCTGGCAGGGACTTCAGGACAGTGTACAGGTAAAATCCCTCATTATTTGAAAAAAAGTAATTTAGTAGAACTGAAATTTTAAATTTATATTTAAAATTATTCTGCATCTTTCATCTGCCTTTTTGATACTTTCTGTATTTACTTTATTAAGATTTGTAAGATAAGATGATGCTTTTTTTTTTTTTTTTTTTTCCAGAGAAGCTGGCATGACTGGAAAAGCATACAAAGTAAGCATTTTTGCTGTATTAGCTGGTCTAACAAAAGCTATGACTTCTCCCTACAGATCTGGATTCATTTGTATCAATAGACACTCATAATTACAGCAACAGTTTGATTAATTCATCATGGAACATACATTATAAGGTTTACCTGATGATTAGGCCATCCTTTTTGAAAAGGATCAATGTTGTTGCACGGAAGAAATTTTCTGGGAAGAACTAAGTATAAACTGGTAGGAATATTCTACAATAAAAGCATAACACCTGTTCTGCTGATCTAAACATTAATATTCATGCAAATCAGCTGTACATGAATCAGCAGACCAGAAAAACAAATTCAAGGGGAAACTTCCTTGTCTCAGACTGCACGTCACTGAAGATACAGAACTGAGAGATGCCAGCCTCAGATATCTCAGGCATTTATCTTTAACCATTGGAATGCAAAACCTTTTCCAAAATGTAACCACAAGACTCAATACTCATAAAATGGCATAAGGAAAACACTAACTCCAGCGTTTCCTGTTGGATGTAAGTGCAATTTCAGACCTTATATGCTATATAGACCACTCAAAATAATCAGCAGGTCAGGCAGAAGCAGCATTAACTGGTCCAAGAGTGACATGATTTGCCTGTGACCATAGCATCACAGACACCTCACAGCCTCAGCCAAAGGCACAGGCAATCCACCTGCTCAGACTCCTCAACATATTTAATAGGAGGAACCCACAGCTCAAGAATTAACAAAACCAAGTAAAATATTTGTACAAAATGTTCTTACACATAAAATGGGCAGATCTGGGTCACTGTTGAAATCAGTGACTCATCTGGATTTCTAATTTGCTGTGAAATATTCTTGGATAATAGCACATACTCAGAAAAGAGATGATAGATTGGAGCATGTGTACTTTTCTGTAAATATGAATCAGGAAACCAGGACACAGTTGAGGAATTTGTTGGCTAGTAACTTCACATTGAAAGAGAAGGAAAGACAGAGGTCATGTTTTTTTCATTGGTAAAAAAAAAATTAAAAAAAATTAGTTTAGTATTAGGAAAAAGTAATTCTGTGATGATTGTCGTACAGTGGTTGCATTATGCTCACACATTCCCCAGAATATCAGACTCCATTCGCATTCTGTGTCTTTCACAGAGAGGGACGGAGGACTTTGTGAAGACTTGGCTTCCTTTCTTGGGTTCTTCAGTTTTCCTTGCATGGATGGATGCTGACCGAGAGAGTCTGAACAGCGTAGCGCTGCAAACGGTTTCCGCTCGTTATCTGGTAATGCCACAATGTACGAAATAAAGGCTTCAGCTCACTCACCAGCATTTGTCTCGCTACTCGGCAGAATTCATATACCCAAGCTGGATGCCTGCGTGAAGCCGTGGGAGAAGCGGGTGCCCACGGACGGCGTGCGGGAAGCCAGGGCGGTAGGACGGGCTCGCTGCGAGGTGCCCAGTCTGACTCTGCACGGCGGCTGAAGTCCCCGACCCATCGAACTGGCGTACGTGCCAGCGCTGCCAGGACTTACGGGGCTCTGCAGCAGAGGTAGCCGCTGGAAAAGCTTTACTGGGCGGAATTTAAGTGTTGGGGGAATTTGTGCTCCTACAGTTTTAAGCAGCAGCTGTATGGTAGTTTTGTGACCAGTCGAGGTTCCTTACTGCTAAGTTTACGCTCATACATGTCCTTGTGGGTCCAGCTCCTGCTGGTTAAATTTTGGGCATTTTAGCCTTGAAATAATTTATTAATGTCAGTGTTGCCAAGACAATCCTTCTGGAACCGCTGAATTACACATTTTAAGTAAATTCAATTAAAGACTCTCTATTCCTAATGAGAAATAGCTGAGTTCTTGAATAATTGACTGAAGCAGATACCAAAAATAATAATTCTCCCAGTCAGTAGGATCAGGCATATATTCTATTTCCCACAATCTCCTTTGGCTTCCAAGAAAAGACAAACTTCACTTGGTAAGAAATCCCTTAATTAGGTTAGTGATAGAGAAAGCAACCCCAGTGCGTTTCTGTAAGCAGCAATGTGTGAATTTTCTATTCAACACAGCAACAGTGGTCTATTTATTCAGCTTATGTGCATAATTAGTAGTAAAATTACACATTTTTTTCTTTAACATACAGTAGTTATTCTTTATGGGTCTGGATTCTGAACAAAAATATTTCCTTTAGACTTTATTTGAGTAATGCTTTCTTCAGGTGAGCTCTGGCAAATGCCATAAAAAATTATAAATCTGGAGACCTGGGAAGTATAGAAAGGGGAAGGAAATTACCTCAGTTTGGCATGAGGTACAATGTTACTTTCTTTAAATAAAATGTATCCTCTGTCCTTAGGAACCCCTTACAGGCTAATTTAACATTTCATTGTACTCTGTCACTTAGCCTTGCTGTTGCCAGACACACGCAAGGCAGCTGATATTACAGTATCTGGCATTACAAAGGGCCTATGTTTACAGACCCTATTTTTCACGTCTTTCAGAATACACGCTAGACTGGCACCTTTCTGATTTATTCATAAATACTCTTTTACTTGCAAAAGCAAAATAGCAGATAACGGAATGCGCATCAGTAACAAGACTGTAAGTAGATATAGAGGGTATCATACACTTGTCACCACAATGACAATTTAGCTGGCTGTATTGCCACCTTAGCTGCTTTTTGCTCTTCAGCTATTCTTATCTAAGCAAGCAGAAAACACAATTTTTGAAAAAAAGCTGCTTGTGAACCGAAGCCCTGGGAGGAAAAGTATGCTTGATAAAGGCATTATTCTTAAAAATGCTTTTTAATATTTAATGGTAGCCATATAGGTAAAAAGTGTAAAAGTTATTAATGTCAGTTACTATTACTCTACATAAAATGGAACGTACGATTTGATCTGGGATTACAAACATCGTGTTAGAGACCCACTAGTCTGATCTTTAAGATTTCTTAGAGCAATTAAGCATCAAGGAAGCACATGTAAAATCAGTTAAAAACCAGTTAACTGATAGACCTCAAATTGTACTCTTCCTCCAATGTAGATATTTCTAAGAAGGTTTTGAATGGGGACACATTGTTGTCAAATATGGTTGAATATCTTTCATAAATTATCTGATCAAAAGACAAAATGATATCCAGTGAAGCTCAAGAAAGAAAGATACAAAGACTAAAGAAGTGATAGGTGCAGAAGATAACAAGCCACTTACAAGGGGTAATCCGCACGGTTTTCTCAACCTACTTTATGGGAACTGCGTGTTTACAAACACAGCCAAATGGAAACGTGTGGCAATAGTAGTGAAGGAACGTACTCTCACAGGACCGGGACTGTCACCTGGAATGTATGCTGAAATGGTCATGGTAGATGGACCATGGACTTCCACTTCTGCTTTTTACACTTTAAAATGTATGACATAAGAAGAAAAGCACTTTCAGAAGACTAAGTATGATATAAGACCTCCATACCATATCTTTTAGTAAAAGACTTGAGAAGTTACATCTCTAAATTATGCAAGGGAAAATTAAAGTCAATTCTGGTATTTATGCCAACAGGAAGTGGAGAATTAGAGAGTCCTTTAAATAAACTGTCTAATAACAGAAAGATAAAAAATGCGTTCAAATGAACAACAAAGCACAATTTCAATTTCTGTGTGCTTAGTTTTGATAGACTCTTACATTTGTATCCTCTCAGGAGGCCAAAAACCACCCTTCATTGGAGTAAAGCAGGGTGATGTTGTCCCAGACCATCTCAGAGAAAACTAGGGGGACTGCTTATCTATCCATTTTTCATTAAACCATCACAGGCTACAATGCACAGACAGCACTGGGAATGCAGTCCAGTACTTAGATATGTGTCCTCAGAAGCTTGAGATAGGGTCCTTCTCTAGCCATGCAGAGTTTGAATTCATTTCTGTAGCCTACTTTTATGTAAGGACAGTAGCTTCACCTACTTAAGGGACTAGAAAGGGTTTGAAATGCTGAGTGTAAACACTTTATTTACTAGGCTTTTATTAAAAAGTTTCTTTCTTAAATCTCTGACTACTTCTTACCTGTGAAATCTCAAATAGAGTCCATCATGCATTTCCAAAGGACAGTAGAGGTTACGAGTCAAGAAGAAGAATTTGGGCTGCAAACACCAGGTTCAAGTGGTGCCTAACACAGGACCAAATCTATTAAAAAAAAAAAAAATTTTTTTTCCTTGTTTCGCATTGATTGGGTTAAATAGTCATCAAACACACGCACACTGTAACCAGTGTGCCCAATCCTGTCCTCTCTGATTCAGGCACTTCCACAGCTTGACATAGTGTCTCTGTATAGCCATCAATAGCTTTTCATTCCATCACTTTGACCAAGATTTGCCCACACTGCCCAACTGTAGGATCACTGGAGAATTCCTGCATCACGCTCTTTGGTCATTCCTGATGCAGGAATTCTGAATTAACCTTCCCCAAAGACCCTGATCCAGCCAGCTTTCTCCTGAAGCAGAGTCTGAAAGAGAAGGCAGGCAAGTTAGGGAGGCAAGAATTCCATGTTGCCCAGCAGTCTGTCTTTAGAGACATTGCAGGACACAACTTTTAATGTCGTTCCTCTGCCTAGATCGAAAACGGGCATGTTTAGACTTTCAGGCAGGACCCTCACCTACAGAATATTCTAGAGATACAGCTGTTAGCAGCCCTCGAGTCAAAGCTGTCATATTTTTGCATAAATAATGAAATATATAGAAATAGAAGAATGACTCTGGAGCTTGTTAACTAGGACTCTCTCCTTGGCTTTTCCAAGCCAAGCAGATAATTGAGCTGGCTGCCCATGCTTAGGCACCTCAGAGCTCATGCACTGTGAAAGGCCCTGGACACCTAACCAAAAACTAAGTAATTTGAAAAGCATCTTTTTTAAGGACCTCTCCTTTATTGGCAATATGCCAACACATCAATTTGATATTAAGTAGATTGGATCTATTACTCTATAAGAAAATCCAGAAGTTACCTTCTAATTAGGGTTGAAACAAATTAACAATTCCCATTCTTCTAATTACAATCACACTCCCTAGTAATACTTCTCATGCTTAACTTTCCTAAGAAGAAAAAGTCACCTTTCTCTGAACTCCTCACTTGTCTATGTGGGTAATTAATCAGTCAAAAACACTCAAGTATAAAGTTGATCTGACAAACTCCGTTGAGAACATGTGCACTGTAATTTCACTGAATCCCTAGTGCCGGACAGAGTGCTGGCTAAGCCCAAAGGTTTATCAAAACACCGTGATAAATCCCAGATGTGATCTCAGCTTTTCATGCTTTCTATTTTGTTAATGTCTCCAAAACCACTCATGGGATTTTTGTTGGGTGTTTTCTTTCTTCCTCCCCCTTCCACAAATTCAAAGTAAATTGGTCTGGCTTCTGGTACCTGGCACAGTGGCACGCTTCCTCTCAACAACTGTAAGCCTGTCTGAAAAAAAGAACAACATCTTTGAGATGGGGTGTTTATATGGGCAACATTCAGCCACTGCAGTGAATGTGGCCCCACCTTCAAAGAGACTCCAGAGCACTGCTCACCTGATGAAAGCTTTAACTGTTTTTGGTTGACTTGATTTACATGGAAGCAGCCAGCTCATTAGCTGAGCTGAACCCAAAGAAGTAAATGTAATGCACACGCAGATGTTTTCCTAGCTACTTGATGTCAATGTTGCTGCAGCTTTCCTCAGGGTGAGAGTACAAAGGTAGCAGTGATAAGGCTTTGCAGAATCCCCCAGCAGCCAAAGGAGAGCAAGCTGTTGAAAAGATTTACATCAGGGCTACTTAGGGTCAAAGAAGTTAAATTGATGCAACCAAATCTTAGTGGTTAATATGTAGGATTGCACTATGCACTGCATATAGGACAGCACTATACCCATATTTCACAGAAGTAATAATTCAATATGACTGAGGAGTAAATGGAGGGCTTGGCATTTGCATACTGCTCCCTAAGAAATCTACACGTTTTCTAAAGTCCTTTAAATTTCTAAGCTACAAGTAAAGTTATACCTAATTATTTATATAACTAAGGCATCTCCTCTTGGAGTAGTCTTTCAAATGTTAAACTCAGATAAGCTAGATTTCTCTGGACACTAGAAAAAAAATTCTTCCTTCTCAGTTGCTTTTCAGACACTGTTCTTTCCTTCAGTAAGAAGGTTTAAAATAATAGACTAAAGAATATTCAAAAAGGTATTCACAGTATGCAAAACAAATAATTCAGCAACAAAATGAAAATGGATAAACTTTAGTGAATGTAATATTAGACTCTGTTTCTAATTAATATGGAAAATGTTTCATACTCATCACTTCCTAAATGTGAAAGCTACTTTCTGCTTTCACTCACAATCATAATTAAAATTGCACCTCAACATCGTTTCTCATCTAGGAAGCTTAATAGGAGCTGCCTATTATGGTTGTTTTTCTTGGCTTGATATCAAATCCTCGCCACAGTCATAACAGCTAAAGATTAATCAACCTGCTTTTCCTCAGTTCATTAATTTAACTACTTTGCTCATATAATGTGTCTAGGTAGAATCTGAGGGTCTTTCATTCATATTGCAAAAGATCGTATGATTTGATCTTTAGTTAAGCATTCGTCGAGTATGACATCTTCAGTAGTTTATGACAGAATGCCTCACTCATCACTTTACTTTTACTTCTTATATTCTTTTTGAGATTTTTCCACTTTTCTAATACTTGTCTCATACATTCGGACACTAGAAATACCCACCTTCTTTCCTCTCCTTTTTGTCATCTATTTATACACCTTTGTGTCTTCCGGTCTCCGAGATTAGTATTATGTTTATCTTAGATTTGTAAACTGATTTTCCCCACCATTGTCCTTTTATTGATTTAGAAGACAATATAGTGAACAAGAAACAAAGTGAAAAAGGCAATGTGAATGGTGTTTGTATATACATACACTTAAGTGTATGTAGTTATAATTATGCACTAAATTCAATGGTTTCTGCTTCTGCCTGGAGATCCTTATGGGCTTGTTTTCTTATGAAGTTGGACAGCAAATGAGAATTTCATTTGAAAAATTCATCACTTGCAGAAGAATTTCTATCTATGAAGATCCACCATTAATAAAACAAAAATCAGAATGGGTAGATGGTTAAAGAAGGAGATGGCAAGCTTGAGAAAATAAAGAACAGAGCATGATTTGTGGTAAGCACCGTATACCCAAAGGCCTTGTTTTCCTACTTTAGAGACAAGCAATTTTTAAAAAGTCAATGTCAGTTATTCATTTCCAGTGGAGGGGAATATGGTGCCCAGGTAAAAAACACTTTAGGCCCTAAATTTCAATTCCCAAGTTGGCTATTCTGCTGTAGTCTTGTAACTACTTTTCGGATTTGTACATTCACTGCATTTAGTCAGTGGTCTGATGGTCATAATAGGCTACTGTGCAGTCCTGTGTGAGAAACCTTATGTTTTTCCCTGACAAATGCTCTTCCAGTCCTGGATGCTCAACATAAGAATTTTATATTATCAGATTTCAAGAAAGGAGATGTCATTTTCCAGTATTTATACACAGTAACTGTGCTATGTCTGTTATCATATTGCAGGCTCTCTCATTTCTGGAAGACAGTTTATTCAGGGTCTAACCTATGTAGACACATTCCTTGATTTTAGAAAAATAAGTCTATATATATAGTAAGGTGATTAATCTTGCCGCTAGTTATTTATGCCAGGCACTAGTAAGAAATACCCATGTCTTCATCTTCACACTCCAGCTTGAGTTTGTAAGCACATGATTTGCCAACCTGTTTCAGTGTGTCATGGAATCTTCACAAGTCATTTCTGTACTTGAGATCCTTAAGGTAAAGCCAAAAATACATTCTTTACTCAGCTTATAGTGATTATTATGCCAGTAGTAAGTGCAATAGCAGAGAGCCCCGAGCACACTTCATAGCATCTAAGCTGAGCAAAGGGCAGGGAGGGAACTGTAGAAACAATAGTAGGGCTGCCATAGTGCAGATTCCTCTGAAAATTTAAAGTTCCTTTTCCTACCTAGATTTTACTAGCTATGATAGCATTACTGGTAAAGTTCCTTTTACTAGCTATTAAAAAATGGCTCTGTTTGAAAAGAAAATGTGCGCTGAATTTTCTGTTTCTATAATTGTATAGAAATAGCTGTCAGTGCTATAGGCCTGAGATCAGATGGATTGAGCTACTGTATATGCACAGCAGACAGTCTGCAGGTGTGTAGAGTATCCCTATATCACATGTACATTTGCTGCAGTCTCTCTGAACCATCTCCCATGGCCTTGCAGAAGCCATCAGTTAATGATGTCTTACATTCTTTGCCAAGGCCAATACTTGGTCTTTGAGGATGGGTACTGGCCAAACCAGCCTTCTATTTCTCAGCATCTGACATAAGAGATCTGCAAACAGGGAATCTCTGGCATTTCTCTAGCACAGATCAGGTATTTCTTCACAAGGAGATACAAGGCTTTTCTCTGATGTCATTCAGTCTGGGGCGAACCCAGGGAATAACAATTGGTACAATTCTAACTGTGAAGAATGTTAAATCTATTATTCTAAATTGTAATGTATTTGCAAAGTTAGTTAAGCCTCTTCCATGTTGCTCCCCCAAATCTCATGTCTATCTAAATATTCATGCAAGTTGAAAAAAAAAAAAAATCCAGATATCTCATTCATTTTGTTTGTTTTCCTGTAGTGAATATCAATGTTTACTTTCTCATTTTCCCACGCGTCATGATAGACTTGCACAATAGCATTCTAAGTTAAGAACTTTGCACAAAGTCAGTTTTTACAAATATTATTTTGTTGGCTAGTCGAACAGCTGGGAGTGAAGCATTTTATTAAAGACTTTCTAAATACATACTGCTTTATTCATTCCTTTTTTTTCAAGTTAGGGAAGGGAGACAGTTGGAAACATTTTGCTGCTAGAAATAAAGGAATAATTTAAGACTCCGTTACCAGTTAAGAATAATGCACTTTCCTCCTCAAAGAGTCTGACCTGGGTACATAGGAGGAGGCATATTGAAGAAGGTGTGTATTAATTAGGCTGATCCTGAAAATCTGGATGATCCTGATTCTCCTTTCCTTCTTACCCATTTTACCGTGAAGTAACAGTGCCACTGGCCGCTTCTGATTTACACCACTCTGCCTTGGAGGAATACGAGGGCTGAGAAACTGGGGCACTGAAGGAAAGGTGAGGTGGCTTTCAAAGTTAAAAAGAAGAAGGAAAGGAAAATCTGAGTGTCTAATGTAAGGGGAAAATGTATTTAAACATGATCAGCAAGGAAGAAGCAGGAGGAGTGCCAGACTATCCTTCTGCCCACCCCTTAGCCAACTACCTAGACTTCTTCAGCTCTCACCCATGCTGCCTGTCTGCCCAATTGCCTTTTGAATACGCGGCAGTTATGGTTGTCTTGCTCTTGGATAACTTTCAGCCACAGAAGAGCTCAAGCATGTGTGGGAATTCTGTGACTACAGAGTTTGTCAGAGAACCTACCTTTTTTGCCACAAAGTCCGGCTCCAAAAAGTAAGTTCTTACATATGCGCCACACGCATGTTCATAGTCTTTCTCTCTTCTTCTCTGACTAATCCTTCTTTCCCATATAGCTGTGGAAGAAAAATATTTAAAATACAAACCAAATGTATACTGATAAGATAGTATGTTCAAATATTTAAAATGCTGTCTGAAAAATTTATTTTAAAAAAAATCATGATGGAAAAATATTTTTCATGGGAAAGAAAATCAGTATTTCATCCAGAAAAATCACTGGCAAATGGCGATAAAGTTCAAAAGAACAACTGTGCTAAAATTGAACCCCCAAACCTCTGTTGTAATTCTGCTTCCCTACATAGTCTCATTTATCTTGTCCATTCACAGGACTGGGACTACCATTCATTATGCTCCAAAACAAGGAAAATCCTTGCATTAGTCAGAAACCTCCATACCTACCTAACTGATGGATGTATTTCTCATGTCTGTCTAACAACTCTGAGGTTGGCATGCTGGTCAGATTATAAATTTTTGTATTTAAACAAACAAAGAAATTTTTTTCTAATTTGAATGATCACAAGAATTTCCTGCCTGCTAAATGCCACAGAAAATTCATATACAACTTAAAGTAGAGTATGTAGTCACTCTTACCCTTGCCTCTTACTTCATTTTCTCCTTCTACGTTCACTCCTCATGCCCTTTCTCATTAATTTCTTATCACCTTACTCATTACTCTAAAACTTTTCACATCTTTAACCTTTCACCCTCATCTTTTATTCCTCCTTGAATTTGGACTGGGACTTTGTTTAAAACATATAAGCAGTTTATAATTTCCTCTTCTTTTCTTTTTTTTTTTTGTTTGTTTAAATTTTCAACATCGTATTGCAGCTTTAGAAGCACTGCTCTCAAAGAAGTTATTCATAAAGCATTCTGTGTTTAGATTTGCAGTCACAGTGCTGGCTGCCTCTCTGTCTCAAAAATGGTGTGAAGAAGTGGGTCTTAATAAAACTGCTGAAGATTGTAAAGTCTTTGATGGAAGAGCTGTCTCTTACCATGTGTTTGTATGGCACCTAACAGAACCGGACTCAAAGTCAAGTTAGAACCTTCTTGCTGTTTACATAGTAATATCAATAATAGCATAAAACATAATTATTTTAGGAGGTATCCTTTTCTTTTTCTTAGCTTATGAGCTGTGTAATGAGATTATTTGTGTATTATTTCATTTACCTGCTTCCTGTATAGAAGTTCAGGTTCATGTCCTAGAGCATCCAACAGGAAAGCCAAAATACTGAATTTATGGTCACTGATATCACTGTTTTCAAAAATTAATTTTATTTCTTTGCATGCTAAAAGTAGATATAAGGTGCTATAGTAATAATATAGGACAGATATGGATTCCAGCTGCAAAATTCAGAACCCAGTTCCTACTGTATTTAAACCTGTAAAGGTTGGTCAGACTTAGGGTTTAGTTCAACCACTATATATGCATTATATGTGTCGGCACTGCACCCATGTATAATAACTCTCAATATTTAAATCTACAGGTTTCCAAAAGCAGTGTCAGTGGGATAACGAAATGGTAAAGGCGTGAAGGGCCATTCTGCACGGCTGGGCCTAGGCAGACCTGAGTTCGTTCAGCCTGCACTGAGCCCAGGACTGGAAGTCAGAGCATCACAGTGACAAGCCACCTGCTCCTGCAGGACAAGAGCCACCGCAAGCCAGGACTTCGAGCCAGGCTGGCCCTGGACTGCATCCATTTTAGTAACCCTACCTGAGAGCTAGGACATCTCAGCACGGGCCCAGCAGCAGACTAACTCAGGCAGGCAGTGTCTGGACCACTGCAACCGTGTGGTTTTAGCATTCTGGATTTCTAGTAGCTTGAGCCCATCCAAGCCGCGTCTGTCCGAAGGCAGCCGTGCCCTGCTCTGTGGCCACACAGTGACTCGGTGGTAGAGCTGGGTTAGAATCTAACAGTCCTGGCTCAGTCGGGTCCATAGGTTATTTCTAAAACTTCACTTAACATCCAGGTTCCCATAGTCAATAAAATAAACTAAACTGTGCTCCCTATCTTCTTAATTCCCAGCAATGTCTGCCAACATTATCACTGCAACATGAAAGACATTCTTAAGCAAACAAAATTACTTGAACTCTAAACCATGCTTTCAGATAGCAGGAGCTACTGTTGTAATCCATAGGCTGGGCATTCCGTTTTCACAGCTGGCAGCAGACACCTAATGAAAGTCATCATCTCTTACTCCCATACTGTAACAGCAGGCCCAGGGTAAAAATAAGGTCAGACTACATTGATCAGAATTTCAGAAATAAAATCCAAATTTACATGCATAGGAAAACAAAATTTTTAATCTTGTATTGCATTTCCTGGTATCACATTCTTGTTCTAGAGATCCTCTCTGAACTAATGGCAGCTGTCCATGATATCATCCACAGCAAGCCACCCCTCTGCAGCCCTCCATCACCATTTCACTACACTGGTAAAACATTACAAAGCAAACAAACAAACATTTTTGAAATCTGTTTCTTCTCTTTTCCTGTATTTTTCTCAAATTTCCTGATTTATCATCGTCATCTGTCTTGACTTATCAGTTCTTTCCAGGCTGAATAAGCAGAACTGTGATTTTAGCTTTAAAAACATCACTCTTTTATAAGTGCTTTTTAGGTTAAGAAAATATTGCTCTAATTTGTGCACCAAATGGAACTAAAATGCATTAACTAAGCTATGATTGTATTCTGCTTCCTCCATGTGTTAGCATCCTGTTGCACTTCCATTCCAATTATCTGTAGCAGACTTTCAGAAAAATCTTCCAGAGATCCTCAGACAGAGGAATTTGTTAGGTAATGTGATTACAGGCTCGTCTCCATGAACACAAAGGAGCAGAGAGACACAACAGTAGATGGGGCAACTCAAATAACCTACTTGGAGAAAGAAGTTGTCACAGGGGAGCCTCAGTCCCATGGGCCAGAGGTGACCCTCATCTGTGAGTCTGTGGGAGAGGCTCCCCAGGTCTCCTTTCCAACTGAGGGGGTTTAGCCCAGGGGTATTGGAGTCATTCTGGGATGCAGGGGAACATTGTGGTATTGTACAAGACTTATGAGATGTTTAGGGTAAGTACCAAAGACAAGGAAAGGAAGAGTTCAAGGAGGAACAAGTGTGGGAAACTAGAGGAAAATAGGGATAAAAGCCATCTATAAACTGGCATTTGGCCAGTACACTTATCCAGCTATGCACAGTCTATCTCATCTTCTCATTAAAATTCATTTCCACCTTTTTTTCATGGGTGACAGGCTCTGTACTCCATGGGTCTGTGTGTATTCAGATGCCTACATGCAGTAACTGGAGGCAGACTATGGGACATCAGGGCCCACACATGACGGGTGGCAATGACTGGAGAGCCCAGAGAGCATGCATTTGTATGGTGTGTATGTTGGATGTTGTGTATGGTGTATATGTTGTCACTCCATTGTTTTGTATGTAATCGCTCCTGAACATCCAGCCAGACTAGCCAGCAAGTAGGGTAAGACGCTTAGGAGACAGGTATTGCTGTGGCTGTAAGTCTGGGCCAGATACCAGAGGAACAAGAGGGCTCTGAAAGTTGGCTAGTGGAGGACCAGGAGGTCCAAGCCAGCTACTGGAGACACCTTGGGATTTGGAGGTCAGCTACTGGCAAAGACATAGTTCCAGGCCAGCTTCTGGAGAGACCTGTCTGCATGTGTGTGTCTGTGTGTGAGGCATCTGGGAAACCAGGGGAACCTGGGCCAGCTACTGCGTAGACTGAGTGTCTAAGACTAGCTACTACAGAGGGATCCATATTGGCTTGTATATACATATACTTATATATTTTATACTAACAGGCTTTCATCCTGAGCAGCCAGAGGAAGAGGAGGAGGCCACTGGTGCTGTTTGTGTTTGTGTGAGTGCTGTGTTTTCTGTCTCTGTTGATCTTTGTGACCAGCTGCATGTATCTGTATATTTGTATGAGTGTTTGTGTTTCTATTGTGAATACATGTTCAGTCTCACTACTGGATGGATCTGGGAACACGGAGCTGTGGCAGCCTCACCTCTGTTGGGCTACCAGATTTGGGAGCTCCTAAAAGAATTAACATGATACCTCTAGGAAACCTCAGAAGTTGCATAAGAATTATAAGACAATAATTCTCAATATTGGCAGCTTCTACCGAAATGTTTAGGAGGCTGTGAAAATGCAAGTGAGGCTACCAAAAGTGTGCTTTTGTAATTGTTATAACATTCAGTTGGCAGCTAGAGTCCTTCCTGGCAGGTAAAACAAAAATTGTCTCATTATAGCAACTTCAATATGGAATTACTAGTTTGTTAATATGTTTGTGATTGATAGTTGCTGAAATGCTCAGACAAATCAAAACTGAAATGCTTCTGTCCATGCCCAGAAGCAAAATTTTAGTTACCTGGGAATTTAGGAAATTACATGAATAGCTGAAGAAATATATAAGCGGTAACTAAGTGAAGACTTGGAAATCACTGTTTTGAATTTGATTCTTGAATTCTTCTCAAATCCCAATTCCAGTGCCTAAGCTTTGGTATTCACTAAAATGTACTGTGATTAAGAACACCATTAAGAATGACAGATTAAACATAATAAAGTATAGCAAGGAAAAAAACCCAAACAAAACCCAAGAAGACTTGACCATTCTTAAAGCAGAAATCGGTCAAAAGAAGTTGTCTGTCAGCTACAGAGTTAGGTCACTGGAATCTGAATCCTTTTTTTGAAACTGTGTGGCCTATGCCTAACATCTTTTGTGTTTTGGTCTGGCATTTCAATGATTTTTACAGTGATACACAATATATTATTGCTAGTTAGCAGGACTTACTCAAATGGAGAAACACATCCCATTTCCTTCTTTTCTTAGCCTATAGTTTCCTACAGTGTCACTTGTTTTTGCTCAGAATAAACCAAAATATGCCTGGAATTGTAATTTGGAAAAAATTTGTAGACTTGTGGTAGTAGTGGCATTGACTACATGCCATAAAGCTCTTTAATGAGCTTCACCATCTCCATATCAAGTTCTGCAATGAATGCAATTTGATCCCAAAAGAGCCCTTTTCAAAACCCATGTAGCCTTTAAAGGACCACATATAATGTATTAACTTTATTTTGATGAAAAACAAATCTGCTAGATACTTAACAGACTTCATCCTGATGTAAAAGCTGGTATATGGTGGTGTTCTTGGCAAAATTGCCCCAGCCTCCTTAGAAGCTGTGATTTTGGATTACCACCCCTTTTCAGTAATAATGAACATAGGGTAATCAAAAATGTTTTATGCAGGAAAATATAGTATATGCAGAAGATATGTTATTCTTCTCATGCAAAACAAGGAGGCCCAAGTCCCTGTTGCTATAAATCAAAGCAGCACCACCTAAATTTATGGAACTATCCCAAGTTATAGCAATTCAGGTCTTGTGACTGCAATCTGCAGTCATAGAGCTAGAGGCGATTGTGACTGATAACAGCACATGCTGTACCTGCCATATGAACTTATCCTTTTTGAACAAGACTTTTGCTCAGTTTTGCTTCCATGATGACCTATGCTTTTAGGAAAGGATGAGCGGTTGAATGTTGAAACTAAGTAACATAAATTGAAGGCCCTTAGATTTCAAAGATGGTGTATCTGAGAGTCATGGCTGAAGAGTGACAGGAAAAAATCCCTGCCACAAACGCAGAAGGCACTTCTGGATTTCCACGCTAACATTTCAAAGTTCAGAGGCACTCAAGTCTTTTTTCAGGGAGAGGTCCTTTGCAAAATGTGGCCATGGATCTAGTTTTAGTTCATGATCTCCACCCACTTCCCTTCCCCACAGAGCTCGTGATAGGTTCAGGCTCAGGGCCATCTTTAGTAGAAACCATCATCCTGAAAAACTGCGTCCTTACAGAAAATATTGCACATACTGCATTAAGAAAGATTCAGATAGAAGTTAGTAATGACAACAAAAATCCCATTTTTCAGTTGCCTTGTTTGGGGCACGGGAAAGAGCTTTGTGTGCTCTAAGTTTCACTGATCCTTTATGTAACACATTTGTTTCTTTCTGGGTCATTTCTTAATCAAAGACTGGATTGTTATTGCATGGGATAAGGAGTGCTATTGAAGAAAGGTAACTTGCCATCCCCTTTTTTTCAGTTAGGTGTACTGTCTGTATGTATGATCACATGCCATTAGACCATTACAATTATTTGATGGTCTGTTGTGTGCAGGAAGAGGCTCAGTCAGTGTCCCCTTGAAAATCGTTCCATGAAGAGGTTTTGTGCCCTGATGCTGCTCTGGTGGCAGATGATACAGCAGCGTGTGTCACTTCAAAGAAAGTGTGGTGATCCAGGATCCTCCTTCTGCACAGGTGTAAGTGTACTCCTGCAGAAAAGTTCTTGAAGCTGACTGATTTTGGATCCTGACTCCATTGCATGCCAGGAGGTGCTAGCACACAGCATCAGTGCTGACATTGTCAGTGGCCTTCTGTTCCTTCTTATGAGTCCGCTCAACATCTCCTACAGTGATGGAAACTTTTCTAGCCTTGAGTCAGTCAACGGAGTGGGTCTTAGAGAAAAAGTAGGGTCAAATCCTGGGATCTTTACAACACAGTACCTGAGGCAGCAGGAATGCCCATCAGATGAAGGGAAGTAATTGTTGAAATCACCACATCTCTTGAAGTGAGCCAGAAAAGATCTGACTGTTCCACCAAAATATTTACAGACACCTGCTTGGGGAAATGAAAAATGCCCCCTCCGGAAGCTAAGAACATGAAAAAAAGAGCAGAAAAAGGGTGGCAGAAGAGACTCCATGTTCAGATAAATTTGTTGACACCAGACAATCTGGTGTCCATACAAATAAATGTGTGTTGCTTGGTCTGTCAGAACTCAGGGTCAGTTATAAATCTGACATCGCAACTCGCCTTTAGTATAAATCTAAATGCATGACTGTTACTATACTTCAAAAACATTTTTCTGGTGCATTCAGAGAAAGAAAAAAAGATTGGTTCATAATCAGACTCTGGGGGAATTAAATCAAATGCCCATATCCTAATGAAATACATTTGAAGCCAATTGTATATGGAAACTGATATTAATTTCCTCCATCCCTTTCTAAGAAGAGAGAAATGATAGCCACTCTCTAAAACTTCTCATACATCAAAAACCCTGAAGAAGAACAGGTTCTACAAACTTGGTATTTTGCTAATTTTGCACATGCATCAGTGTAGTTGTATGCACTCAGTATGTGCCTACATAAATATATAATTTCAATGGTGTCTAGTGAACCCAGCTGATGAAGAAATTTTGAGAAATAGCTCTGATCTCAGAGACAAGAGACAAAAACCAGACAGCAAATCCATTATATTTCCCACGGGAAACTGTGCACTTATACGATAATGTTCCACCCCACTCTCGGTGAGGTTGCTTCTGCTCTGTTGAAGGGTGAATTCCATAAACAGTCTATACAGGTTTTCTGTCCATCACACTCAGCGACATTTACTACTACTGTTTGGAATATAATTTCCTGTAAACAAATTTGCAGTTGCCATACCATAGATCAAAATCAGCATTCACATGCAATCTACTCAAAATATTGTGTGGCTGAGAAACTGGTAATATTCTTCTGAAAGTAAATAACATCTGGTCTGAATAGCTAGGCCAGCAGCTGCAGTAAAAGAAATGTATTTTTTTCACGTTAACAAAGGAAGCAAGACTCTCCATAACGTACATCCATTTTCTCTTGTCTCTAGCTCTAGGTTTAACTCCTCTTAATATAGAAAAGTTTTCTTGGCATTACTGCTGTCATGGAAAAGGAAAAAAATAAATTTCTTTTGTACAACTCCACAGACTGAGCACGATCCTAAATCCCAGGGCTGGATTGTTACATCCATAGTGATTTAATCTAAACTTTTTGCCTTTGTAATTCATGAGAGGCATCTTCATACCATCAGATACAGTTCAGATGTTTTGGAAGAAGTTCTTTACCCTCTCTGCTGTCAGCTTCCCCCTCTCAGCCCAGTCTTAAGTATGATGGATAGTTGTTCCAGCTGCATTACAAAAGGAAGATCTCACACAGTCGAGCTGTCTTTCTTCTGATCCCAAGACCAAAAAAGGGATAGTATCTGAACCTGGAACCTAACTGAATGAAATGAAAATATGCAAATAATGGGACTGCAGTTAGGCTACCACAACCTGACGTAGCAACAATGAACCTGAATTCCAAAAAGTATCAAGCGTTAAACCAAAAGGACGAAACAGGGACGCACTTTAGCTCTGAAAGACAAAATTTATGGGTTCCAATCATAAAACTATTACCAATCCTCATGAAGAATGACAGGCAACGAGACTGTCTCTGAACACAAGCACCTTCTGAGCCTTCTTCAAGAATGATGTAAGCAAAATGACACTTCAGAGATTGTTTGAAATGGCTGCAGATTCCTCCCTTGTTTTACAACTGAAGTTTTGTTGGGTTCTTTTAAACTCTACCTGTTAGACAGAACATTGCTTTCAGTGCCAAACTTTAGGTAGGAACTGTACAGCCACAGCAAGAACAGCACAAAGGGAAAGAGGTTCTTCCTAGTCCTAAAGCCTGGAGCGGATACGGCTGCCACTCAGAGATGGGCTGACACCCCAGCGGCGGGGGGCAAGGAGGGGGGCGGCCATAAATAGGAGGCAATGACAGTTACAAAGAGCCCCGGGGAGGGCGTCCGTAATTAGTGGACTGTAAGAATTGCACGTGAAACTAATTACAACGGTAAGGCTGCTCTGTGACAGGTAAATCCCGTTCTCTGGCCTCGCGCCAGGAACACATAACGTGCCCTGGGTAATTCCCTCTCTTTTAGATCAGCAGCAGTTCCCATATCCCTCTCAGCTTTGGGGCAATTTTTGATCCTTCTTCTATGTTAATTTTGTCCCGCAAGCTTCTAGGGATTTTGTCTTCTCATCTGGAAGGTATGATTACTCCTGCCTCTAGAATCTCATCACTTTTCTTGCAGCAAAGGCAGGTCTGGCTGAGGGACTCTTTTGAAGTTTTTTAGTGTATTTTTCCTTTGTACTTCTTCTACCCCTACCCCTGTCAAGTAGTTTGCTGCCTTGCTTTCCCTAAATAGAAATCCTAATGGAGATTCTGCCATGAATTTTACACACACGCCATTTTCTTCTTTCCCTGGCATCCGTCATTCTTGGACCCTGTTGCACCCAGCTCCCATCCTGGGCTTTTCCTCTCCTACTCTCTTCACACTGTCCCTGCCGTTTTCCATCAGACACATTCTTTTTCCCCTTACTTTTCTAGATGACTCAAACTCTTTCTCTGCTCATGCGACCAAAACCTTTTGCACATTTTTGTTGATTTACAGGGGCCACCTCAGGTCACTACCTCTTATGCCCATAAAAACATTTCTCTTTCTTGCACCCCCGTTTTGAGTGTAGGTCTCCACACATCTCCTGAGGGCCACCTGAGTGTCTGGAGAGGTCCAAACTGCCAGAAGAGATCCCAGAAAAAACTCTGTCTCCTGGGTTCAAGTCTCTGGCAAATACCTCGCTGTATTTCTGAAGTTTAGCTTTTACATGGAATTTATAATAACAGGAAAGAGAAATATACAGTCTTTCAGTACTTGGAATGGCAATATGTCATGTGGCTAGGAAAGGTATGTCTGGGAGTATCATATAGCTGTTACTCAACCTAGAGACAGAGGAGCTTTGTGTGGTGTGCTGAGGCTTCTTGAGCAAGTCAGACCGAAATACAGACACACGGCCGAGGCTGTTCTGGCTTAGACTGACACAGACAAGTTTCACACCCAAGAATAAGTAGCTATTTTTTCTTATGACAAGAAAATTCTGTGAAGGTAAAAAATTAAGTCCCAAGGTTAGATCAATCTGACTCCGTGTTCAGTGCAGGGCAAGCTCTCACCCCCTGCAATCCGCATGCAGGCAGGGACCAGGATAGTTTTGTATCAAAGGAAACTAAAGAGAAGATTTAAGGATCATGCTCAGGCAAGCAGAGGTCAGTTGCAATCTCTCTGGAGACCTCACGAGGGAGAAGCGTGCTTCTGTATCCTGAAAATCTGCCATTCTGAATTACTCAAGATAATTCCAAGTTTTATTAGGTTTCTAGTCATGAATAATTGGATAAAAAAGATATAACCACTCATATTTCCAGCAGTAACACGGGAATAAAAATATTGAGAATAAGCAAAAATGTTTGTTTCCTAAAGCTTTCTAATACTTCAGCTTTCAATGTGCTAAAAGCTAAAAGAGGCAAGTGGAGTTTTTTCTTTGATTACAAATAGCAATGGGACACGGTAAGTTAACAGAGGTCCATTTGGAGTAGGATACTCTAAGATTTGTCCAGGCATAAAGAAATAAAGAGAATCAAGAGGGTCAAGGGAGGAGGGAGTGTTTGTGAATACCTGCATGTTTAGTAAAATGCACTCAATAATGTCATTGAAAGGGAACAGATAGAAAGATCTCAATTATAAAGATAAACATAGGACTTCCTATAAGTTGCCTCAGTAGAAGTTAGGCATTTTCAAAGCCAACTTAGCAATTATGTGCTTACTTGGTGAAATTTATGGTCAGAAAACAGTGCTCTAAAGGAAGGAAATTGTCCAGTTTCTTCCTTCCATGCAGTATAGAAAAGTCCCACAAGTCATCAGTGGCATAGGTCCCTTTGACGTATATTTAGGGAAAAAACATCATTTGCAATTGGATATACAAGCAGCATATAAAACATATTTCTGGCAGCAGAAAACGTAGTATCTTACAGAAATTGCATGCAAGTCAAAGAGTCTGAGAAAGAGATCTTCACAATTAAGAGAATGGATCCCATACGATAACCAGTAACAGTCACTTTATGTCGCACACAGTGAAACTAAAGCAAAAAAATGTACCACGTGCATCGAAATTGCATATTAGACAAAAAAGTCACCTCAAATTCAAGCCAATTTATAGTAGAAACTTCATTTTATTATTGGCGCCACTACTGACTACATTATACTGTAAGACTCTACAGCGATTTCCACACTGTGTGGTAATGTAGAATAACTAATTACAAATGGCAAAACAACTGCAGATATTGCAGTTGAGAGGGTTCAAAAATTGGTTTTTGGTAATAGCATTTGGAAAATCACTGAACTCAAGCTTTACCCAAGCACAGAGAAACATTTACTAATCCATCTGTTAAACAATCAGGACAGTATATGCTATACCATTTACTGAGTGCAACAGTAAATGAGCAAAGCAACCTTCTACCCTCCCTCCCTTAAGAAAGTCATGGTTTCTATATATTGTCAATGTCTGTATAGCGCTCAGTTCATAAAATGTATTTTTTTTTTTCTTTTTCTCAGTGCACTAAGTTACCTTGCCACTCACTCCATCCTTTCAGAGATATCTGTCCAAACTCAGGATGTATCATGATTCCTGTTACCATATCCAATTATTCCTCCCTTCATCAAGAGGAAATTAACAGCTCCACTAAGTTCATCTTCTGAGATTATCTAGATATCACTGGAGGAGTTGCAAATAGGATCTATGCTGCACACAATTACAGGAAAAGGTAAAGAATAAACAAAAATATGTAAATAAAAGAAAAATCCACTAAGACCTGGTTGATCTGACATATTAGCAGGAGCAGATTTCCTATTTCTTCTTGTCCAGAAATCCTCTATTTAACCAGGTCTTGCACTATTCTACATTCTCACAAAATTCATCTTCTGCAGAACCACCAAATTGGTTCAAATATAATAGTGACCTTCTGAACATAGACATATAAAAAGAAATTGAACTGCAATCATCCACTAATTTGATAGTGGCCAACCAGCAATATTACATATAACAATTTTTTAACATAAGATAAAGGCTCTGGGCAAGGGTAATACTGGCAATTCAGTATCCTAATATCTTGTACATAAGCATTTGGTATTCTTTAGCTGGACATGGTGTACAAATTGTTTTGTCTAAGGTATCCTCCACTTCTGTTATTATTGTATTCATATTTCCCTCTATTAGCATGTTGCTAATAAATTATCCTGTGCTATTTTTTCTAGAAGAAACTCAAGATAATGCTTAAATCACACAAACACACATTCCAAGAGGAATGTAATTCAAGTGCGTCTAAATATTTTTAGCAAAAATAGCTTTGTTAAGGAGTAAAAATGTCAAACATTAAAAAGTCTATAAACATCTTTAGCTTAATTCCTGTGAGAAAATTGTTCTCATAACTATTGCCGTTTCGTGCAAACTCAAAGTTCTGTCGAGAGAGTTTTCCGTTTATGTAAAATCATAACTATCTCTGTATTGACTTCCTCTTAGCTCTCACAATCGCTCTAATTCAGACTATGGTGATGTAACATTTTTAAATGCTGGTACACAGCGTGGATCCGAATCCCAATGTCACTGGCTGTTCCTGTGTCCCGTGTTTAGAACAGCAGCTTCCAATTAAAGTTTTTTAGAAAAACTCAAAAATTCTCACTGGGAGATGAAACTGAATCCTTCTGAGCCAAAGATATATATCTGCTGGCTCCACAACACATGAAACTTTGCTTAATTTTTACCACTTCTTTTAAATTCTGTGTGCATATGTACCCACAGACACATTTTAAAGCAACACTTATTCTTACTCTCTAGGAACCCCTGATAAAAACAAACAAACAAACAAACAAGAACCACATGGACTACAAAAACCTTTTTAATCTACTGCTCTGACACAGCTTAAATACTGTGCAAACTTTTAGAAATACTTATTTAGGGAACCTGAAGCACAGATGGCAGAGCTGTCTGCAGGGCATGTATTTTGTTTTCATAGCAATTTTCAAGCTTTCAACATTTTTATTTTTTGTTGAAAATATTGCCAGAAAGGAATTGGGTGTCAAGAGCCAAACTTTCCCATTCAAAAGGCATCCTGGTGACTGGGTGTTGAAACTATGGGCCTGGGACTCAGAATACAATTTGTCATCCCAGAGTATTTTGAAACAGGTGGAAGACAACCTGAATAGGATCTGTCATCATTCCAGCCCCATTCCCTAACTACCGCTCTACTGAAAGTGAGATGTCATGTGTAACTGAAAACCTTTCCCAAAGAAAGGTTTATTTACACTAAAGGAAACTTAGCCAAAGGCATCCCGAACAATGGCAAAAGGAAGCACTTAGGAAGATAAAGGCATTAACGAGCCATTTTGTGTCAGATCAAAAGTCTGCCTACTCATGTCTCTTCCAAAGGTCTGTAGCAGAAAGTAAAGGAAGTGAATAAGAAAAACAGAGAATGTACAGAATCATATGCCTACTCCTTTATACATCTCCCACTCTTCAGTTAAAAATAAATAAATAAATAAAGATCAAACATTTTTAAGTTCTTTTTGCAGAAAGGTCTACTGGTAATTTTTTTGGTCTACTGCAGACTTCTGCAGCAGTTCAAGGATTAAATTTATTTCTGCCTCCAGGGAAAATTATCAGCAAGTTTGAAAGAAAGGGATGACAGCATGGTTCTGATTTCTTAACCCTCTTAATTGGTATCCAAGCATGAATACTGAGTTCTTTTCAGCAGGACATGGTACAGATTTTCCAAGGTCTGGATCAGAATTCCCACCGGCAAATACCAAATTCACGAGACTAATTTTTGTCACAATTACATCAGCGCAACTCTGTTGTAACTACGACGAGAGCACAGCAAGATGTTATCATTGCCGTTTATCCCTAGCTAGTCTCATTTATGCACGAGAGTGACTATAGCTAATTTTTAAATCCTGTGGCCCTCAGCTCTGCTGTGAACTGCTCAGCTCCAGCCAGTGTCTGGCTTCATTACTACTGCATTTCCTCGCTCCTGCTCCCCACAGCTCCAGCTCTCCAGAGTGAAATGTTGCTATCCAGTCATAATTCCAAAACAGTGTTTTCCCAGCTCACCCACCCTTAATTCTTTGGTCAAGACTTTCATTAGATCTTCCCTAGCCTATGAAAATGACAGAAAATAAATAAATAGCTCTTTGACATTACTCTGCTTTTCTCTTTTTGAGACTAACATATTGCAATTTTAACTGATTATGCTGAGTCTTACTTATGCCTGTAGTTAAATTTGGCCCATGACCTGAAAAGACCACAAGAAGTATTCAACTTCAAGGCTGCTGTTTTTCATCAGCTCCTTTTTCTTGACTAGCTAAACCTTCACAGGACCTGAGCTATAACCACATTTTTCAAAGACAGCTCCCTGCAACTCGTCATTCAGAGGTTCGCTGTGTCGGTGTCAATGTCTTCGAACTGCAGCATTCCTCATTTAAACTTCACCTGTGATAATATGCGGCAGCTGGAGGAAATGCACTAATTTCTTAAGGCATGTTAGATATCTGGAAGTTAGTCACCAGCTTAAAAACTTAGAAACTAACTTCAAAGACAGCAAAAGAATTATTACCAGATTTCTCTGGAGGAGCACAAAAATAATGTGTGATTCTTGCAGGGAGCTTGATCCTAAGTACCATCATTCAGTGGAGTGAATAGCACTGGCTGTAGACCAGCCACCTACAGAGCAGCCAAAATTACTGAAATTGTGTACCAAAACCAAGCTCCTTCATATGTAACAGGTTATTTGATAATCAGTTGAAGTATAATGGCATCTGTTATGCAGAAGGTCTTAAATACTAGCTTACGTCATTGGAAATGTATTTATTTATTTGCAAATATATTTAACTCTGACAAATGAATATGCAGATGAAGTATATAAAGGCTGCAATTAACATTTGTATTTACAAGCTTGGTTGCTTTGCACTGTTGATCCCTTCATTCATTCAATTTAATTGCTTGCTGGCACCGATTTTAGGGGATCATTTCTGTAGGCTCCAGAGACTATATTTGTCCTCAAGTCCATTAACATTCAACTAGAGATTTTACGAAAACCACCCACTAGACCAGCAGGCACTTGTTACTTACGAAGGAGCCTATCAAAGTCAAAACAAAAAAATTTTTGTCATATTTGGTTTCATGATCTGAAAAGACAGGAGAATCCCTGGCTTGGAATTCTGTTGGATTCCTCCAGATGGATGGCAAAACCAATAAAATTAAAATCTAAATGTCTCTATAGCTTGTGGAGTATCTTCTCAGAACCCCATCACATTCATTAGATCCCTGTCAGCTAAGAGTGAAACAAGGTCTGAGAGACTCCTCCATGATGGTTCTGCAAAATCTCAGTAGCTTCACATGTTTCCATTCACCAAGGAACAGTTAGTTCTGACTCCCCTCTTCCAAATAAAACCTTCATGATTTGACTTACTATTGTTTTCTTTTCTAGTGGTCAAAAACCTGTCATTCTTTGTCTGCCTTTCCCAGCCAATTTCAGTTTGGATATTTTAAAAGAAAATGTCAATGTAATTTATTGGCCAAAACCCAATAATCTTAGTAAAATACAATTTTCCAGTTTTCACAAATATATTCCAAGAAAATGAGCAATAAACAGAGTGGTAAACATAGCTGAGGCAATGAGTGATATGCCTGAGGAACGCTTAACCCTTGCAGCAGAGAAAGAATGATTATGAGTGATGAGAAATGTTACTGGAGATAATTACGTATACAGTTTTTATCAGTTATTCTATACGAGAAATAACTTTTTAGTATTTTCACTCCTATTTTACTCTTCACTTATCCTCATGTCTCCAAGTACCCTTTAAATAATATTGCTTGCAAAGCCAGCCAGAAAAGTGGCTCTTGGCTCCAAAGAACTCTGAAGAATTTATAAGCTGTTTTTCCTCCTATCCTTGGAGCTACTGCCAGTAGAAGTCAAATCCAGACATTTGCAACTCAACACCAGGAATGACAAGCTAATCTCATCAGTGTTGTCAAGGCCTAAGCCAATGACCTCAGGCATAGGACATCTGACAGATGCTGAGCCACAATAGCTAATTCTATTTCATTTTATATGAAAGCCCCTTTAGATTATTATTTTCTTATGTATTGCTGCACTGAGCTCAAAAGACACAGTGAATATTTTCAGTCCAAACCAAAATTTCAGTCCCTACAAAACCCCTGGCAAGCATGATAGTTTAAACAAACACGTGGTAGGCAAGTCTGTAGAGATGCACAGATTTGCTTCAGATAATCAGCATCCGAAAGCTGAGATGCTGATGTAATCTGCAAATGCACTCCCTAACTCTCCCAATTATAGACACCATTACAAAATATCATACCTTTTTAGAAATTTGTTCTACTGAGGCTAAGAACTACATAGGAGCAATGTCTCATGTAATATATGAGTGCCTCTGCTTCTGCACAGAAACAGGAAATATCACAGGAAAATTAAATATGAAAGTCAAAGAACAAACCTCCAAATACTTGCAAACTTTGTTGAAGGTTCAAGTCACTTCAATACAATTGCCCAGTCTTGATTAAAAGGGTTCATATATTTCTACCTAAAACACAGAAGGCAAATAGGTCCTCAGTAGCATTATGAAGATGAATGGCACAGGTTTTTTTAGACATACTGCTTCCTAGATCATGTAAAGTAGAAGGAAAAGCTCAGATCAATCACTGTGGAAGCAAAATACTACTTTCTTCTTGCCATGGTACTGTCTGGAAGAGATTTATACTATAAAATGAGTTTCAGATTTATGAGCTGAAATCCTGGACCTGCTCAAATTAAACGCATGACTCCTACTGACATTAATAAAGCCAATATTTTATCTATGGAGAGCTCAGAAAGAGCTGGAGGACCTGATAGGAGGAACCGGCCAGGCTCTCAGTCCACCCAGCAGGTGTGGATCCTTGCTGCTTATAGGAAAGTGGCAGTGGCCTTCTTACCTCTAAAGAAAGTTAATTTGTAGTTTGTTTGGAAAATGGTAGGTATATCAAGAATCATGATCCTGATTTAAAAAAAAAACATGGCTTGGCTGATCATAGAGCAGTGGAGATTCCTTCCACAGTGGCCACAATACACAAAAGGGAAAATGTGATTGGTAATCATGTCTAGTAGGGGGATCATCAAGAATAGCTAGAACTCAAGACTGCAGACTCATTTTACACTCCAGAGTATCTTTTGGAATAGCCTGAATTAAGGACTAACAAAACCACACACTAGAAATTATTATATCTTGAAAATTACTTTACATGGTACAGATCATTCTTGCTCAAATACTGTTTAGGCATTAAAGACAACACGTTTCATAAAAGGCAAGAAAAAGTACAGGCAGAAGGTGACAAAAGTAGCAAAGACGTACATATATGTAAAAGATCATGCACATAAATGAGTGGCACCTTCCCCAGACCTCTCAATAAGCCATATCTTGAATATTTTAGAAATAGGTTACTTACAAGACTTTAATGTAGGATACTGGCATTATATATGACTACCTTTACAGAAGGACTCAAAAGACATTGTTACTCATTACATATTGAAGTCATTAAGACACAGTAGAAGGAGCAGAGAATTTGTGGTAGCCAATGAACATAAGAGGTTCAGAACTGTAATTTGTTTTTATTTAAACCCATTTGTTTATCAGAAAGCATACATTAAAAATTGCTTTTAAACTTTTAATCACAGTTTTCACTTTCAGCTTTAAAGACTTAACATTAATTTTCAATTACACTAACTTTGCGTTTACACCTATGTGACTGCAATTATTGCAAAATTAAGCCTCACATCTCCTGAAATACTCGCACAAAAGAGAATAAAATGTGCCCTTAAGTAATCTCTGGCTACCACTGCAGAGACCAAGGATGCAAATTCCTGGATACATTTATAACTGGGGACGATGTGGCATGCAGAAGGGGTAAAAACAGAATCTGTGTGCCATGGGGAATCCTGACATGTCTTGTCTTAGCTCTGGATGGCTGTGACCAAGATTACAGTTACTACCAAATACACTGAGAATGTCTGAAGAAATGGTCAATTCTCTTGTCTAAGGTAAAGTGAATCTTCTCTGCTGCCTCTCTAGATCCCTTGAATGTTTCAGCAGACAAATCTAGTGTTGAGTAATTTCAGTGAAAATCCTATTATTTGACTTTGAAAGAAGGGTATTTTCTTATCTTAGAACCACAGAATTATAGAATGGTTTGGGTTGGAACTGTCCTTTAAAGGCCCAATCACCCTGTCATCATCTTGACCATGGATACGCTCTTTCCATTACCCATTTTTACTTATTCTTAAAATATATTAATGTATCTACTCTTGAAAGTAAACAACTGTAAATTTGATTGTAAATTCTTGGGGCGTGGGGGGGTGGGGGGGTGGAGCTAAACTTAACCTACTGGATACACTGGACAAACTAAAGGTTCCAGAAAATAATGTCACTTGGCCAGAAAATTTACAGAATAATTTGGAAAAATAAAGCACAGTTTCATTTACTTTCATATCTTGATATCTGGTTTGTATAACATAATGTTCATGATACTTCTGTAGCTCTCAAAGGAGACTAAATATGTGACTTTGCTTAAACTACTTAATAAGCAGTCTAAGAAATAGTTATCTAAATATAATAAATAATTGCAATTCTAGATTTCATGGTGATAGAAAGTATGGCATAGATCATTGCATATTCCAGATATGCAGCCTTTGTTGAAGACTCATGCAGGATTGTTTCAGTCTTCAAGTCTAAATGTGACATTCATAGGAGAACACACAGAAATTTTAAGCATGTAATCTCGGTATCTGAATTACAGATCCCTGGGAAGGCTGATCTGGAATGGAATCACTACACCTATGAAGAATGGGAAACTTCTGAAGTTTCCATTGAACACAGCAATTTACAAAATGGTCAGTATAAATTTGAACTCATATACAAATACCCAAGTAAAACTTCCAGCAAAAACTAAACAAAGTACCAATCGTCATAGCTGCAAAATTAAAAATACTTTTGCACAACTTAGGCAAATCTTTTTATTTTGCAGCCAAATAATAAATCCTAACAGCTGATCTCCCTGAACCATCATCTTGACAGAGGCTTGTTTTAATCACTCAAGAACAATTCCTTTAAAACACAAGCTTGCCATATTATATAGTCATACACAGAGCATAGAAGTATTTCTATCACACTTTTGCATACATAAATGCATTGCAAATTAGCATTTTTAAATCAAGACTTCATTTTCTAAACATGAAATATTTCATTTTCAGTTTTTTATGTAAGTTGAATATTGGCTTCAAAGGATATGAATTTTCATTTTCCTAGTGGATATTGCTATTATTACAAAGCCAGTGGTATGCTTTGTTAAAAACATTACCTGAAATACTGCCCAATGTTAACCATTTACAGGGCACAATAGCGAGAACTCTTATTATTCAAGAATAATGCTACATATTCTTGAGCATCATCTACTCTCACTTATTAAATACTTGCAGACTTCAAAGCAATTCTAATTGTAGCTTAATTCCTTTTTTAGAAAAGTAAATTGTCAGGTATATACATCAAAGAATTAATTATTTGTATTCTTATTACAGCCAAGATACACAAGAATTACATTGTGCACCTAAGTCCTTGAATTTAAGTCAGGGTGGGAATTAGTGTAAAGAAAAGGCAATCTTGGAGACAGCTGGGATGAATATTAAAGCTCCAAAATATGGAGACATGTTTATTCTGTAATTAGTCACAGTGTTGATTTCTCTGTGTTTTGTTAGTTGCTTGAGAAACATCAGAAATACCTCTACAACGCCATACCCAGTGAAAAAGAGTAGGGTAAGGAGGAATTTTTTCCTTGTTTCATTAGTTGCTTGACATATGTCACAAACAAGTCAACAATGCCAATTTCAGTGAGAAACATTTGGAGTCTGGTAAGAAGGGATTCTTGCTGCGTGACCTCCAAGGGAATTGTCCTAGATGGGTTGGCTTATGGTCATGCTTAAAGCATGCTTAAAGCATGACTTTGGGCTGATAAAGCAACTGCCAGATGCTGAAATTATCTACCTATTCATAGGTCATATTTTGTGGAAGGACCTGCAGAGTAAATTCTCTCCCACTAGTCTGGCAATTACTGCAGTCACTTTCACCGAAGATGCTATTCCTCTCAGTAAAAACATCAAGTGCAGGACAAAATTCAGGGACTGGCTTGCAACAAAACCCCAGAAACAATCTTAAGGCAATGTGAAAACTGAATTTGGTAGCAGGTCCCTGCACCAGAGTTTGGTACAAAATTATTGGCTTCAAAATTTCTAATGCAGATTAATATATTGAGCATTATATAGGTTTACAGCACATAAAATGGAGATATATCTTCTCCATGTGTTTTCCAAAAGCTACTGCGTTTATTAAAAAAAATAAAATAATAAAGTGATTAACAACAACTCAACATGTAGATCAGTGAAACAACTGCATTGCACATAGCCCCAAAAGCATCCTTGTGACCCTTCCTGGAGTAACACTAGGCAGTAAAAGTAAGCAACTACAGACAAAAATCAACTTCTTATTAAACTTTTAAAAATCACAATTGGTTTGATTCAAAAAGGACAGATATGCACATCCACTATTCGGATATTAGTAGAATATAGTTTCAAATATACTAAACTGCCATTGATGTTGGTTCCCAATGCAGGATTTCAGCACACAGTGTGAGGGCCGCACGCTGCTCTAAATAAGTAAAACAAATACTCCAACATGTCTAGCACTGAAAACTCCGCTAAGCAATGTAACTGAATATAAATATTGAGGAAGGAGAACAAAACCACAATTCAGCCCTCTAAAACAGGTGTTGCTTACACAATGCCCTCACAGTACATATCAAATGGAAAAACTGAATCCAAATCCTTTCCTGAAGAAAGATTTAGAACAAAGCGATTGAAAAGCTGCTTCTTCACCAAAACATACGTGATGCATTTCGTGTTCCCACAAGTAGTGAATTTTATCAAACATAATTTCCTCTGAACACTTTAAAAGCACCTACAGTGTTTCAAATATGCATGATTATTCATCTATATTTAGCTGAGATTTGCTAAATTTTAGCATGTGTTTGTTTATAAAAGTTTCAATAAGATATGAGTAGCTTCGATGTATTACACAAGACATCTAACAGCATGAGCAATAGACTTACAAATGTATCTGTTGATCCTATTCCAGTCTCACTGACCTGACTGGAAAGTTCTGAAGTACCTTGAAATCCTCTGGTATTCCCAATTCATCTACCTTAACATGGGAACTTGCTAGAGTGCATTTGCATATCCAGTGGAGAAATCACTGGGGATAGAAGATTATTTCTTCCCACCTGAGAACATCAGTGACTGTGCTACCTTCAAAGTGAAGGAATTTACTTTGGGTTTTCCAGCTGCAGCAACCAATTGTCATCTAAATAACTGTTTCCTCTTGCCTCCGCTCCTCATTCCTAACTATATGAGAATTGTTGTGGAGAAAAAAACATAAAGGTTGCATCTGCACTTGTCAATCCCTTTGTAGAAACTAGAACTTAAGAAGGCAGTTTAATGCAATACGGCTATTTCAGTGCAAAACAAGAAACACTAGGAAAAAAGCAATGCTTTTTAAAAGGAGGAGGGGGAGAGAAAGGTTAAACAGTGATGGATCAACTTCCTCTGAGCTGAGAGCCAGGCTACATGCTCAGGAAAACAAGAGTAATAAATTCAGCAGAAGCAGTGGGATGTGGAGCAGAACTGAAGAAAAGTGTTTTTAAAAAGCCTTGCTGCATTCACCACCACCTGTCCTGCCTGACAGCTCTTGTATGATCCAGGGATCAGTGTGCGTTAGTCCCTTTCTGGGCTAGGTTGCTGAGATGTTATGTTTAGCCAGTGGAAAACTGAATTTCTGAAGTTATTCTACAAGCAAGCCAAAAGAGTTATCGTTGCACTTATTTTTAGTGTTTTTTGTTTTCCATACAACAGGGACAAAAATGTCAGTTGTGGATAAACAACTCTTTACCAGGCATCTGCATTGGTGAAAGATCCATGATCCAGGCAGGAAGAATCTTTCAACTTCAATGCCAGCTCATGTGTTGTCCTACCTACATCTTCTTCCCTCACACTACCACACTGCGTGTGGTGTGACAGAAAGACTGTATCTTATCTCCTGCCACAATGGTAAGGAGTCACCAAAAAAATCACATTTGTTTAATACTAAGCAAGAACTTTAGTATCAGACGTGGAAAAATAATTTTATTCCTAAATTTAGCCCATATCTTTCGCTGTTTTCCTGCAGCACTTCCAGCTTCTCCAGTTGTAGCCAGAAGCCACCGCCGGTTCTGAATGAGTAGATAAGCAGCTGTCACACATCCTTCTGCCATTCACAAGAAACAGCTGCATCCAGAACTGAAGCACAATCTGAGTGTCAAATTTTATCTTCCTCTTTGGGTACATATTCATTGTAGTAAAAATGCCACACACCACTATCGACTGAGTTTATTACGGCAACACGCCCTGACCCACCAAGAGGAGCCTTTCATTGGGCTAAGCCAGAAGCTGGCCCATCCAAATTTCCATTTGCTACACGTGAGTCAGAATTTTATCAACCTTTCTTTTACTGTGATCCCTTGATGTTACTTTATTAACAGGAATCAACAAGTAATGGAAAACTATTATGATCATTAAAGTATGCAGAGGAAAAGTAGCCAACTTACACATGTGCCAGAAACCAGAATACACATTTTTTCCAGTTCACAAACACTTGAGAAAGGAATTTTGGTCCTGGCATTCTTGGGAAAAATCAAATGCCTGAAGGACATTTAGTTCCAGCAATGGTGAGGTTTTTTCTTGGTTTGGGGGGGGTGCTGGCAAAGTTATTGAAAGATGTCATTTTAAAAGTAAATAAAATCAACACATTTTATTAATGTTTTAAAAAAGACACACATTTCAGGTAGCTTATTTTCAGCCAAATACTAAAGCCATTTTTCAAAACTTGCTCAGAAAAGTTTATTGAAGTCAACAAGAGTTTTGCTGAGTGAGGACTGTGGATTTGTTTCTAGGAGTCATCGAAACAGTGTGTTTATTACTGAAGAAATAGCAAAAAAAGCAGTCACTGTGAATCATCCAAAATAACTATTTCCTTTAAAGGTTGACACTCAGATAGTTCTATCAGATCTTTGTGGACCTGGAGGAACTCGTCTTCAGCAGACATTTGGATAACCTACAAGAAGCATATGGGCACACTAGAGTTAGACCATAGGTCTTGCCTCAAGTTAGATAATCTTTCTTTACCTCTTCTTTTTATAAGTGTGAGGGCATATTAATAACAGTGGGAAGTTTCTGCCAGGATGAAGGCAGAGTGAATTTCTGGAAGGAAACATGTTTTCACCAAAAGAAAAGGGAAAAAATAAACAAGGTGGAAAAAGAACTCAACACTTTTCACTGAAAGAAAGAAAAACCAATAAAGGGAAAGAAGAGGTATAAGTAAGAATAGCTCCTTTGCAGACTTGCCACTTCCTATTGCTCTTTCTTTTTGTTTGACAGAGATGAAATCATTAATTTATTTTTTACTTCTGCATTTAAAAGCTATATTACTTTGCTTTTCCCTTATTCACATGTTTGCTTTTAAATTCGGCTTGCTTTCACATTTCCATTGCCTTTCCTCCTATGGAAAAAGCAGGTATGGCTATGTATTTCCTATAGAAGTGATATTAACGCCCTTCTTTCACTTTACAGCCTTCTCAAGAGACTGGGAATAAGGGTGAGTTTTAGAAGCAAACCATATTCTAGCAAACAGTCTACTTTGTCTGATATGTGGTGTTTGACATCAGGCAGTTTCAAGATGCATTTGAGGAAAGCACTGAAACTCCCATTCCTTGACAACCTCCCCAGAGGAAAATACATTTTCTAATATTTGTTTATTTGCCAAAGTTGCTCCTTCCTCCAATTCAATCCTTACACTGCAATGTGTTAACTTCTCCTCTTTAGTTGCCGAGTACTTGATTTATGATTGGGGCTTCTAAGCTTCATCACAATACAATGCTGGTAGTCTGGCAATAATTCGCCCTGTTTGAGTCTCCCACGTCCCTTCTTTAGGTTAAGCAACAAAACTCCAGCCCACATGTGTTCTTCTGTAAATGGACAATATTCAAAGACATTCCTTTGCAAATGCTATTAAAAGAAAATAAATATAAAGAATGCAAAAATATAATAACTTATAGGAGCCAAAATGGCTTCCAAAATAATACTAATAAAAAAATTAAATATGTCTGTTTCCATAGACTTGGCACTTTGAGCTATCATATTTTTTAAAAAAATATTATTAAGAGCACCACACATGCTTCTTTCAGAATCTGGCATGTGATCTCTAAGAGAAATCACATTTTAAATCCTAAATTCAGCAGATGTCTCTGCACTGTTTTCTCATGAAGAAAGATTGATCAAGTTTCACATGCAGAGTATATCAACCTATTTTCAATCACTGACATCAAATGATAGATCTGACACTTTTCCAGGAGATTTAATCTGGGGAAGTATTTCTAGAGCTGAGTCAAATGAAGAATCAAGAATGCTGAAGTCAAAGCCCCTCTGCTTGAGGACCCATCTGTTATTTAAATGATATATTAGCAGGGTGCATGCTCATCGAAGCAACCTCTAGATACAAGATGTCTCAAAATATGGAATATTAGACTTCAGACACTCTTGGCACCACGACAGTAGTCATCTTAGGTTACATAGTCCTTCGCTGGTAAATTAGTGTAATTATTTCAGTGTGTTTTTAAGAGGTGCGCCGTGCGTTCCCTCGGAAGCCTCACTCTCAGCAATAGGTTGTTTTTGGAATTTTTCCTACCTGAGCTGCAATATCAGTCAGAGGAAAACACAGAACAAAGTTCTTGCAGTTATCTAACTGCCAGACACTTCACTAAAATCAAAGTACCAACGTAGCTACTTAAGATTCGTGGCAACTGTGCTTATTATGTGGATTTGGCCTTATTGCACTACTCTGTGTGCGTGTATCGAGACACTAAACAGCTATCTTCATGTACTATCTCATGCACACTTACAAAGCTCAGCCTGATGGTCTCTTGAAAAGAAAAAATTGTGTCCTGGAAAGAATGACTATTTTCTAGTAGAATCAGATTTTGGTGATGGATACTATGGCTGGTTCAGAAAAGGATGTATGTCATGGGACAGACCTTGGCTAAAGCAGCTTCCTAAGAAGAAACTTTCAGAGCAGTCGCATCCTGTCTAGAATTCATGACACCTCTTTATCCACATTAAGAAAAACAGTGTCATTTCAAAGTGGTGAACGTGATTTGTGTCCATACAACAACTTTCTTTTCGATAACTATTTTATCATGATCAGTGAGAAGCATTTGCATGCCACATGTAGGCATATTCTTGACCAAATGGAAACCTTCTGTGGAAATTCAACTTTGCCGGGAAATGTTTCTTAGATGCAGGATGTAATTCAGACGTAGTCCTCATGCTAGAAGCTCCAGTTGTCCTGTGGCTGAAACATTCATCTGACACTGAAGTGTTCTGCCCTTGCATCAAATCAGGCAAACGAGGACTCCACTTGTATTTCCCACTTCCTAGTATTGTCTGTTGAGTTACTGACTAATAGAGGTGACTACATATCTCTCCTTAGAGCAGTTATACTCCTTCACTGAATTTTCTTCTCTAAAAATACATAAAAATATGTCTGAATAAAAGAAAAACTGCAAAATACTTGTCCTATAAAGAGTAGAAAGATTTGGAAAAACGCAGGAGCTTCCATTACGCAGAAGAATGTTTCCCAGGCAGCTCTTTTCAGAGCACAATACTCGCCTTCAATAAGATGTAGCTCAAGGCAGAGTAAGTAAAAAAACATTAGTCTGTTCTACCAGCTTCTCCACAGTGCCACCATCAGTTCTTCAATATAAAATGAATACAAGCGGACTCAGAAGGGAAGCCAGATCTGCTGTAAAACAGAGGATGCTGAGTCAAGCAGCATCCATCCCACAACTACAGCTTGTGTTCACTGGGTGAGCATGGGAATTGAGCACAAATACTCATTTCTTTCCAAAAGTGCAAAGAGATATCAAACTGTCCAAAGAACAAAAAAAGGAGTCCCCTTCTGGTCTCCACACTCCAGACTTGCTCTGAAGAGCTGAGAAGAGGGAGAACATTCTCTCCCGGTCCTTCTCTTTCTAACATCTTTGTTACACGTGTAAGTTTTGTCATCTGGAAAAATTGCCACTGCACAAATGCTGCTGGGCAGGAAAATTTAAGGCTAATGTTTGACAGCTTTATTCCTGCTGTGAATTGTCATAATTTCAAATAATAGTTTCAAATTATTCACAAAATTATTTCTTATATGATAATCATGAAAATGTGGATTGATTTTGAGCCAATTCTGGGAAATCATAACCAATTGTTATTAAATGCAAACTATGTTCCGTGGACACCACTGGATGTGTACATCACGGGATTCTTTGAAGGAATGCAAGAGTGATAAGAAGTGTAGTAAAAATTCGTAATTTCAAATTAGTGAAGATTTGCTTTAAATTTACTTCAGTTGCAAATATTACTGGTGATGTTTCAATTAGCAGAAATTTCAATGCAAAGGGAAGACAAAACATTGATTTGAAATGTAAGTTAGAGAACTATGATAGCACTCAGTTACCTCTAGAATCGGAACTCCAAACTCAGATGAGGATTTCTAACATTCCAGCACCTGAGATTTTTGAATCAAGGATTTTGGGAATGGTATGTTTTACAGATTTGGTTCAGTCGTTACATAACAATCTGCATGAGCTTTTTTTTAAACCCTTTCACAAAAAAAACCCACCAAAAAATCCCTAAAAAAACCACCCTAAAATTTTTGGATCCAGGTATTTTGATTCAATCTGCATTTTAAATGGAAGTAGTACTTGTTAGCAGAAAATCTTGTGCTCACTCCCTTTGGCATCACAATGTAACATCTGCTGGTAGCACTATACTGATAGAAATCTTCCCTGACACCACACGGTCCCACTGAAATGATAAGCAGCGACCTGGACACCACTTCCCTAAGGAATGTGAGCCAATTTCCTATCATGAAATCCCATGACGGCTTTTCAATGTATTTTCAAAATAAATAAATAAATCCCGATGGATTATTGCTTCAGTTCTGCATCTTTAATGTGCTGTGTTGCCTTTCTGACCTGCAATCTGAGCAACAATTCTGGAATCCGTTAAGAGAGTAACTACACAACCCTATGATGTCAAATGCACAGAGTATTACTGTGATTTAAGGGCAAATGCTGTCTGCCGCTTAGCTGGTTCTCTGGAGAGGTGATGGCCAACAGGAAGAATGTTCGGCATCATTACTGTCTATTTTGATTTGAGGACATAAAGGCTGTACAATGAGAGACCCTCTCCTAACCACTGTTGGGATATATTTATTTACAGCTGGAATGATAATTACACGGATGGTTCTTTTAAGCTGAAGTATGGTTTCTCCTTTTTGCTTTAAAGTAAGGGTGACCATACTAAATCTGTTATTACAAGTGGTGTTTTCTTTTTCCTGATACTATTTAAGACTGCCAGCCTGCCAGCTCAGCAAAGATATCAACAAGCACTTGTTTTGTTGACCAGATGAAAACAAGTGCGTTTCAGTTTAAAAACTTCAACATTTGAAAAAAAATGTACTTTTCAAGCAAAAAAAAATACACTCTTCAAGCAAAAAGAAAAGTAAAAAAAAAAAAAGGTAGCAGTATCTGGTAATTTCTATAAACAAACAGTTCTCCCATGTGATGATGACTGCCTGCAACAAAATTCCAAGGTGTTATTACAACCATATATTAAACTGGGATGTATAAATCTGTCCCTGTTGTTGGTATGCAAAGAGAGAGCTCCACAACTTCTGCCGTGCCTTTTGCATCTTTGGCTCTCCAAACACAGGCAAATTCTGTCATATTTCATCTCCACTTATGGACTTGATTTGAATTCTGATTTCTTCTGAGAAATCAAACAAGAAGAGCAGAAAAAGAATTCAGCAGGGAGCTGGTGTTGCCCAAAGGAGACGGAAGATGTCTTAATCCCACGCTGATCCAGAGACACAGGCAGGACAGAGCATCTCCCTCTCTCAGGGAAGGAACCCTGCTTGAATGAGTTCTCATCTCACGTACCTTCCTCAGCTATGGAGGATGCCAGAGCTGTCTCAGAGGAAAGATCCACCGTGGCAGTATCCTGTCCGACCTGTGGCCGCATACTGCAGGGATGGGGCACGTGACTCTCTAGGCAAAACTGAAGTGTGTTCCACAGGTGACTGCGTCACACTCATTTTTAATTACTATCGCAGAGTTTCAGACATCAGTACACGCAAATGCTTGCTGGATGCAAGCATTCGATTTTTAAACATATGCTCAGATCCCAGATATTTGTTAGCTTGTGAAGTAGCTTTAAAAAGTATTCTATAATTTACTACAGACTGTCAGTGCTATAGTCCTATAGGTAGTCTAAAAATCTATTGGTCTGAGTAGAAAAAGATATTTCAGCAGTTTGGTTTTGTTGTGGGGTTTCTTTTTCATCACTAGACTTTTATAAAAATATGAAAAGAAACATTACAGCTTTCTATTAAATATTATAGAATAATTTTGCCATAAATAATAACAACAATAGTGAAAAACCACACCTACACAGAAAAAACCCCCCACATCTATATAAGAAGAGTTAGAACATCTGATCTTTGGTAGAAGCCTGGCTGAAATGAAGAAGCCTATCTTCACTGTCTGGCTTTCCAACAATTATAGCATTACATATTTTCATACATTAAAAGCAGATCCATTAATATAAACCAGAAATTACTTCCATGTGTTTCCATATAAAATATTCTCTCTTCTCATGTTTAATAAATTTCCTGTTTGAAGTGATGTAAACTGATATCCTCATCCAGCAAAGCACTTAAGTACATGTTTAAACTCATGCACATTAGTAGTCTTCTCGATCAGGGTCTAAATGAGGCTGCCATCATTTCTCTCTGCTGGAGTCTTTCCCCTACAGTAAGGTGATGTAAAACTATGTTGAAAAGACATAAAGTAAGTGTATTGCCACCACTTAATGTAGGCATTATTAGGAACCAGTAGTGGAGCAGCTTGAACAGATCTCCGTCGTGCCACAGGAATGGTTCCCTCTCAGGTCCTGGATAGCCAGAGATAAAACATGAAAATGGAGGTCATCCAGAAAAAGTCAGCAGTGCTAAATACATCAAAAGAAGCACACAGGTGACTCAAGATGGGCTCTCATATCACCCTTCCACTCCCAGTTTCCCCAGAGACTGCAAAGACTGAGGTTTCACACAGGGGAAGCTGGTTATGCCTTTTACAGTAATTAATCTCATCCATGTCTTGGCTTTCTTGCTGAGACATTCTTCTGATAACATTTTGACTGAAATTAATCATTAAGTTCATATTCATAACTGTAATATTACTCATCTGAAAGCCACCTGCAGTACAATCAATAGAATTTGTGTCTCTCCTTTTTATTCCTTTTTCCTGCCTGCTCACCTCTTTTATCTTCTCATCTTCCCTTGACTTCCTTCACCAAATACATTATTTTACAAATAATCTCTTCTATTTCAATATTCTTCTGTCTTTTCTTCCCTTATTTCTTTCTTTTCTTTCCCTTCCTCCTCCCTTCCCCCTTTCCTTCCTCACTTCCCCTTCTTTTCTTCTTTTTCCACTTTCCCCTTCCCCTTTTTTCTTTTCCTTTTCCTCTTTTCTACTTTTATTCTATCATCCACTTCTCCTTTTCGTCTTTTCACTCTCTTCTATACCATGATTTTTTTTTCTCTCTACTATTAAAAAATAAAACACCAGAGCATACATACATGTATACATGAAAAATTAAAAAATGTCATTAACTGAGAATTTCTGGAGGGTTCATCCTTCTAAATTTTTTTTTTTATTATTTTTTTTTAGAAAATGACAGTTGTCACTGTTCACAATGATTTAAGAAAGCTGAGAAGTAAAACTAGAAAGATTGTGTTGGAAAAATATATAGACACGAAGACTCAAGTTAGCATACACACACTAAATAAAATCCTGGTCTACATAACAGCAAGTGCAATATAAAAGTTTGTACACTCTTCCTGGAGAATAAAGAAAAAGAAAGTTGACATTCAGCAGTGCTGAATCTCTATGCTTCTTTAAATTTGGGCCTTGAAGATATTTGTGTTTTGTAAGAATAAGCTTGTAAAATTTTCTTTGTGTCTTGCACGTATCACAGTAGGCATCACAGGGAAACTTCGAAGTCAGTTGCTTGAGTACACAAGGCAAAGCCAAAAGCTTGACTACTGAAAAAATACTTCAGAACTTATGGTTTTGATACAGAAAAATGACAAGAAATAAAATAACCCCCCTTGTAACACATTTTTGTGTATGTGTATAAAATAATCCTCACACAGAATTGACTTAAAATAATCTCAGGACACCTGATGCTGGTTCAAGTGAATTCCACAACACAGTGGGTCACTAGATTTTGCAAATCCCTGATCATATTTGTTTTAGTTTGAGAGACAATTTGTGTACAAGCAATCCTGTGGGTTCTCGGTCCATCTTAAAGAGAACACATCATATGGTCGTATTTTTAAGTAAACAAGGCATTTCGGTTTCTTTGTATGACTGAAAATTCTGAAACTTGAGGAGAAACTAAACCAGCATTTAGTTATGGTGTGACAGAGTCACTGTTATTTAGATGCTTAAATAGCATCCTGTGGCGGTGCTGGTCAGCGGCAGCCTGCTGAAACCCTGCGTTGAACCAAGGTGCCCTCCGAAAACAGAAGCATTATAAGGAGGCACCACCTGTAAAGAAAAAAATGTTACTCGAAGACATAAAATTCAGTTTCATTTTCCAAGTAAAAAGAACTACGTCTGTACAAGAGCACTGCTCATTTGTAACCTCCTATACACCGTATGGCTGCTCAGGAGTGAATATAGTCACATTTAACTCAGTGCCATAAGAAATGCAGGAGCAAGTTGACTTAGCTACGCAGTTAAAAGAAAAATAATGTAATATTCAATGTGAAGTTGAGGCATTGCATGAGATGGCTTCAGGACTCTTTAAAGTATATTATACTTGTTGCTATTGTTCAATATAACCCATCTGTCACTTCACTTAAGCATTTTCTCCACAAACCAGATATTTAAAATTAACAAAAACAAAATCCCATCCAATAGCTAGATAATATCCTAAGAGCACAAAACTCTTCACCTTAGGGACATGGATGAGCTAATAACTTAACTGCTCTCTCCCGTCTGCCGGTCAGATTGAAACTGCAGGACAGGTTACATACAGCTACATCTCTCCTTTAGGACTCCAATTTTGTGTCATACAGGCATATTCAGTGACTTCATACAATACTCACCAGAAGCAAAAGACCAAAATATCCAGAAGTGGGGGGGGGGGGGGGGCGGGAATAGACATCCTTTAATTAATAAACAACAGGAACGCAGCCATGTAAAAGCTATTGCTATCAAACACCATTTCAGTCTAGGATAATTCCTTATATTCCTTTGGGGAAAATAAAGAATAACTTACCGTTAAAATGGCATACTTAGAAATTATCATGGGAACACCCCCCACTCTACAAGAAACATCACACAAAACCTTCTGAACTTTGTGACTAAATAGTCAAAACCATCTAAGTGATTTTATCCATAAACATGGATATTTTTGCTTATGCTTTAGCAACGTGCAAGTTTACTGCAGATCAGTCCTCTTACAGCAGCCTACACAAAAGGACTCAGAGGGAGACATCGAGCCACCTCTCTCCTCCCTTTGTCTGAGGCCAAACATGCGCCTGGCCAATTTTTCAGTACAAATTTTAACATCCCAAAGGCTGCCCTAATTTGTACCAGTTGGCGAGGTTCCAAAGGAGCCGTCTTTGTGGCCATAGCTGACAGGGGCTCAGGAAGGCATCAGTCATGACTCTGTGCTGACACTGGCACCGAGACAGAATACAGCTTTTTCTGGCTCTTTGCTAGAAGGCATCCCACCCACTCACAATTTTAGGAAAATATCAGACATCAGAGTGGCGCAAAGTGTTCTTGATGGCATTGCTTCTGGAATTTGCTATTTTAACTTGTTTATAAACCTATACAAGTGATTACGCTTTGCATTTACTGTGTATTACATTAACATGCAGATAGTTCAAATGTACATTGTTAGAAAGGGAAAGGCTGGATCCTGAGGCAGGAGACCTGTAGGAAGAAAGAGTTTAAAGAATTTTTCTATTTTTCTTTCACAATGTGCAATATTGAAATTTCAGCTTGCTATTTATTTTACATTTATTTATTCCTCTTCATATTTCTTTTTTTTATGAAAGCAATGTCTATGTATCATTAAACTGACGTTCCTTTTTTCTATAGACACATAAATATAAGATACAATTATAGGGCTTCTTCTACTGAAAACAGTCGTATTTTAACACCTTTTTTCCTCCTGCCCACTAGATAGTGATTTTCTTTCTTAGCCACAGATTACTCTCTCTCAAATCCATCATTCCCAACCACTCATTTGGTGGAGCACAGCAAGCTTTTTCAATCACTCCTTCTTGCTGACCATGCGTATGCAGAATTCATTCTTGTCCTCACAAGAGAACTGGTTTGGTACAGTTTCATTGTAAATTCGAAGTAATACAGTTACAATCTTACACAAAGATACCACAAAACTTTTTTTAAGTTTGTTTGCATCACATGGAAAGAGTTCTAAGCTAAAGTAAGCAAGCACTTCTCCTCTAATAAAAGTGTTCATGTAGGAGATTATACCCATGTAACAGTTGAAATGATTTGTCTCCTGTCGAGACAAAGTCCTAGACAATGACGTGCTCCACGCAGACACAGAAGCAGCATCCAGATGATAGGTCTCCATGTTGTCTTAACTGGTTCAGATAACATGGTTTTCTTTTATAATAGCATGTGTCTATTTTTTTTTCAATTTTTAAAAAGAAAAATATCCTTTCAGCTGAAATCTTACTATAAGTCATTAAGTTGCTAAGATCCCTTCAAAAGCTTGTTATAAAGGCCTGGTAAGTCCCAGTCTCGTAGAATTTCTGTAGTAAATAATTTCTCATATTATATTTTCCATATGAATGACACAGTCTTTGTATTTTCAGCCATCTAAGGAACAATAACATCACATGCTGTGGTAGTCAGATGAGGCAACGGTCCAAAGAGCCACTCCTGCATAGGCTGCGCGGATAGGTACTTGGAGAGGAGATTCACATGGTAGAAAATTAAATAAAGTTTTCCTAGGGGAAAATTCAAGTTAGAAAAATAAGGTTTTTCCCACCCAACAGGGAAAAGAACCCACTTACCAGAAAAAGCTGCAAATGAACTTTATTATCTGAAAGAATGAGTTTTCTTAGTAATTCAGTGACAGAATTACTATTCAGTGACAGATTCCTATAATGAGTTCTCCATGGACAGATTATTTTCATGTACATTGAGGCAGTTTTGATTAAAAAACCCCTTATATTAACAAATTAGATCAGCAAACGTGCACTATTTTTGCCTGGTTCGTCTAATCCTTGCGCTCTGAACATTCCATTTTCCACTTTCTATTTCAACCCATGAAACGTGAGAGGGAGCGGTGTTAGATCATAGTTTCAAAAATGCTCATCTTGTCTTTTCTGTGAAGCAGAGGAACATGTCAGATTATAAACTACTAGAAAAGGAATTTTAAGTGCAGTAATAGGTGGGTAGCTGTTGATGACATGAATGTTAAGCAAGAAAGTACTCATCATTTTTAAGAGTGTAAGTGAGAGCACAGGCAAACAGGTTTAGATAACATTAAACAATTGGTCAATTAAAAATTTTTTGTTCATCAAGAAATCACAAAAGCCTTTCTTTAAAGCTGCCTTCGCTCTATACTTGCCCATTCCATGGTCAAATAGAGATAGCAATTTAATTTTCAGTATGCTTGCAGATCTTCAGAAAGCCTTATTGCTTTTACATCATACTGCTTCATATAACAGAATATGTATTACCTGAAAAGTCCATTTAGCCTCTTATTTGTCATGCCTTTGTCCTTGATCTATGGAGAACTCAAATCCTTCAGTTCCTACTACTGTTCCTGAAAATAATTCTGCTTTCAACTGGATTTGAGTATACATTGCACTTTCTATGGTCATTTTTTCCTACACAGGGACACTACAGCATCTGTTGATTTATAGAAGCAGTTTATAAAAATAAGTGAGAGGGAGAAACAAAAATGGGTAGAGGTAAGGAAATCATTTACCAGGTGACCAGAGAACAGCACTACTTTATCTAATGCAGATGAGAGCAAACACTGAGAAGGCTAATCTTGTGTTCAGCAGTCCTAAACTTCTCTCCTGACAGAAGATTGCTAGATGAGGTCCTGGATAAAGAGGGTTTTTTTCTGGAACTATTATATGAGGGATTATTCAATTGACATCTTAGTTAAAAGACTAACTGGCTCTCTATGTCTGTTTATCTTGCATTCAGCAGACTCCAGTCTAGCTGATTTATACAGATTCAGGTTTCCCCTTCCAGCCAAATTGTCCACATAGTCTTACAATGATTTTTTTTTTTTTTCAATTCTGATATCCAGAAGTCTTAAAGGCTAGCTTATATAGTACCAGTTTATGAGCTCTCATTCATGATGAGGGCACTGAAAATCTTTTCATATTCAGTTAAAAAAATAATTTTGAAAGTAACTGTGATCAGATCAAATATGTGATTTGCATCACCATACTTTTAAGACCCCCATAGACGTTCCTCAAAAATAAAAACTTTTAATACCTCTTTATATTTTGGGACATTGAAAGTGTAAAAAATACAAGAAATAATACAATTTCCATAGAAACAAGCTAACAATTAATAACATGCTGATTACTATGGGAACAAGATGAAGCCAATGGAAATTGTGTAGGTTACTGTAATTCTAAGCTAACTATCACTCAGTAGAGGGGATAGTCTTAGGGTTCAAATCCCTTCATTCCAATTAGACAATGTTCTGCATTGTATGCTTCCAAATTATTTACCACCTGCTACCAACCACTTCTGTAACACTTTTCATTAAAGGAAACATCAAAACAAACCAGCAGATGGAAACAGCACTGGAATGCATTGCTCTGAGCCCCAAACCATTAAACGCTTAAGGCATTGTTTACAAAGGAGTTTACAACCTCAATTTTTGTTTAAGAAGAGGGAAGAGTAACAGTCCATGTCTCACAAAATTCTACTGAAAGAAAACTTCAAGAGTATGTAGGGGTTTGGCCCACAGAACTTACAGGAGGACAAAGGAGGGTGCTTTACACTAAGTCTCTACGTGCAGCCGGGAATAAGAAGAATCAACGTCCACAGTCTCAGCTATACCTATGCCTGAAATTGCATTATGAAGCCGCACCTACCTACAAAAAACAACTCACCAAAATGTACATAGAGTCCCCTAGCAGATGAGACTTCACACACACAGAACTGCTGATGGAATCGTTCTGGTGTTTACAGCTACACATAGCAAGATGGATTTCATCTCTACCACAGAGAAGGCTCCTTTGTCCCATCTGCATGTAGGGTAAGTCTGTCCTGACTATAATATGCTGGGAGTAGAATAGTATTTCTAAAAACTGCCATGATTGCTGAGAACTTCCACTGATACCTGGAATTTCATTCATGTTTAGGATAAATATAAAATGGTTTTGACAGCATTAGCAAATGGATACCTTGCCCCACAACCAGTGTGACCAACCCTTGTAGCTAAAGAAATATCATATTTCCACCTTTTCCCCAAAGAAGGAAAAAGTGTGTGCTCCTGGAAATGCGTATGTTTTTCAACATTGCACCTTCTGCTTCTCAAAACAATAAAGAAAAAAAGTCTCCTCTGTTTGCATAAGCAGAATATCTCTTTCAGCAGCTGCCCTTTCCTTGCATAGGGTGCCTCCAAGCAAAAATGATAACTAAATAAATAAACTGTGCCTCTTTCCCTTCATCTGCCTCTTGCTCCTAAACTGTCTCTCGCCCTTTTTTTTTTTTATATAATTGATCAGCGTTATTTGGATGAATGTATTTGCACAGCTTTGGCAAGCAAATGTGTATTTTTTCCTTCTCATGCTGGAAGGAACAGTTTATTTCAAAGAGTTAAACAGCTGCAGGGACTCTTGAGATGTTCTACATCCTCTAGCTGTGGTATGCACTCTGCTAAGCTTTGAACGATACACTATGCAGCAGCCCCTTTGAGGATATGGCTATGTAAACCATCTTACAGACTCTTTTCCTACCTATACTAAAGGCCTAGTGTCTCCAGGAAAAAAACCTAACGATTCCTGTAATTGGAAAAAATTACTGCTAGAAAGAATCAACAACAGGAAAGGATCAAAATGAATAGGTAATCCAAACACGTGCCTGAAATTCCATCATTAATAATGTAATTGGCACAAACGTTCTCAACAATGCTCCACTGTTAGTCACACATACCATTGTTTACATTGATGTGATGCTTAGATTAATACAGATATAACTGTACCTTAAGTCTGGGACTTTTGTGGCATGACATAAGTCAACCTCCTGTCACACATCCGTTTGTTTTGCCGTCTTCTAAAACAGAAGAAGAAGTCAGCAACAAAGATGCAGATCCCATATGTGCTGAAGTCCCAGAGCCACATGGCTTTCTTTTGGAAACTGGGATCATTAAGTGAAAAAAGCTATGAAATAAGCCCTTTAAACACAATAGCCAAATTCTTTTCTTGGTCACTAAGTGCAGCTCAGGAATTTTGCCTCTTTTTTTCAGATGCCAAATGAAGTCACAGTAGGAGTATATGGTTGGTCTTATGAAAAAAACAAATGCATCTGTACTGGTGCAAGTCTTAAATTCACTGAAAAAAGCCACTTTAAAAAAAAATATTATTTAGTGGAATCATTCCTTTTTCTCAGAGAAAATAAATTAATAATGTCGCCATGTGTGATGACTCCGTGTAACTTAATCTTGTGATGTCCCCCATTCAGTATATACATGCAGCCACTTAGAAACAGCAAAACATTTAGCTAAGTGTGGGCAGCAAAGATCTAATTTGGACAAGGTATATTAAGCCCCACATTTTCATAATTCTTTTACATGGCATTTTACCTCTGAAAATGATGAGTTTTCAGGCCAGTCACTCTCTGCTTCTTCATTTAAAGACAGACATCATTTCATGACCACACTTCACTAGCTACAACGTACTAGGAACATTTTACCCACTTCTAAAAGGCTCCACAGGAAGTTATCATCAGCTTTGTCTTGAGAGACAAAGGATATTTTAAAATCTGACAGTCCAGGCTCCTTTCTTAACAGTCAGTTGGATCTCTGTTATTATAAATTCTGATACTCTTTTTTTGTTGTTCACATAAGTATTATATCACTGTAACAGGGGGGAGACACCGCAAAAGTCAGTCAGGGAAGGAAAACCAATCAAGCGTGAAGGTAAACAGCATCAGAAGAAAAGATTCCTAAAAAGTTTTTCCCTGACAGGGAAGACAGGCACATGTTGTACGAAGGGTATTGGGGATCAATGAATTGAGGGGTCTACCTGCATCGACTGAAGAAAGGATTTCTGGATATAAGACATTTGTTATTATTGGAAGATGAACAGAAGGGACAGAATACAGAACCTCTGTAAAATGAATAGACCCAAAGGAGACTGAAACACAGCATTCCAAATAATTTAGGAAAAACAACATTGAGGGCAAACATTTCCTTTATATAACTTGGCAGACTAGTGCTAAAAAACAAAACGTGGATCTCTAGCACTCGGCAAGAGCAGATGGCCAAAAAAGGTCTTGTGTGAATAATATGCAAAGCAACTGTGAGTTTTAATTCAATTTATCACAAAAATTCTGAAAAGAAAGATTTTCTGCTTTCCCAAATTTTAAACTTTTTTCCCACCTGCTTTACTTTTTTTTTTATTATTGCAGTCAAGTCCTTTTAAGTTTAATAAATATTGCATATCAAGCACTAACAATTCTTTTTCTATTACAAACTGTTATTCAAGCAAAATACACTTGATAGCACAATGCTGAGCACGTTCCCAAACGCCTCTCATTAATTTTGTTAGAAATGTATCATCAGTAGTGGGACAGTCCTGGAACAGCATGGCTTGGAGAAAGTAGCCTATCCATCCATTATCAATAAATGTACATTCCTTGTCACACAGGCATATTTCAGCCAAATGATCTTACTATTTATCAGTCCAGTTAGGTTATCATGTTGTTTTTTCCTAATCAAGAAATTTGCTCAGAGTGCACTAGCTCACCACCAGCTCTGGAGTTACAACTGACTGAAACAATGAATCACATAAACAGGAACTGACCTAACTCACCTAATAAACACAATCATGCCTGGAAATTGTTGGGCAGAATACTAGGTGGAGCCGACCAAATCCAGGACACAGATGCTGTTAACAGTTTGACACCACTGCCTATCTTAGTCCAAGCCTGGACCTCAGCAATGTTTCATTTCCTAGCTTGTGAGGCATCAGTAATGACCTAGATACAGTCACCTTCAAACAACTTCTTGGACATAGACAGTCATGGCAAGATCATATTTTTTTTTTTTTGCAGAAAGACTACATCATTCTATTCTTTTCCTTGAAGTTCACAGTATAACTTACTTAAAAAAACCCCGACACAGTAAATGAAAAAGGTTACTATTAAGATTTAATACAGCACTTTTTTAAGGAAATATTTTAGTGTACACAACAGAGCAACTCAGATTTTATAATATGCAATCTCTTCTTTTTTGTTTGGGCCTCCCCTAGTGAAAAAGAAGTTTGTAGAAGATTAAAAAGGGAATTAAGATATTACCAGAGAAGAAAAATGACATGTTCAACAGCCTTCTCCATTAATTGCTGAGCAAATCTCCACCTCCTTTTCCACCGCATTTATTTCTCAAAAAAACACATTTCAATTAGTTTTTAGTTTAGGCAAAGGAGGTTTACAAGGTTTCTGATTTTTTATAATAAACAGATGTGAAAGAGGGATGGGTCAAAGACACTATTTCTGCCTCTGTTCATTCTGAATGGTCACTTATTTAAAAAAAAAATATTTTCAGCTGCAAGAATTATTCAATTATGAAAGCAAAAAGCCCACGAATTTCAACAGAGCAAGAAACTGGCAGATTGTATGATCTGAGACATGAAAGTTTCTGGAGAAGCATCAATTTTCATTATAAGACCTAGAAATGTGTCAAGTCCTACTAGGCATAAGTGCTTCACCATCCAATGAAAAAGCACTTGTTTAACTTCTTTGTCTTCCCTTTGCCATTTCAAAGGCCCAGATTATTGCATTGGAGCCCTTACGATTTATCAGCTACAGGTAGCAAATCCTGACAAAAGCTAACCCTACAGAAAGTCTGATAGGAAATGTTGGCTTTTTCAACTCAAAGAAAAGAAACTCAGAGACTGAAAAGAACTGTAAGTCTGCCAAGTCACCAAAATAAGACCATTTTTAGGACCTATTGATCAGGAGACTATATTGTTTCCTTTTCTTTTTATGTTCTTATTTCTGCAGCTTTGCATTGGTTGTGGAGAAAACCTTGGAAATGGTTGTTAAAGAGCAAATGGAAGAACCATCAGTAAACCACATCTTGAATCAAGGGTAGCCAACATGGTCTCAGGAAGGGAAGGGCATGCCTCGCTTACTTGCTGGAATTGTTGAAGCTTGTGGCTGCCAATACAAACATGGAGAATGCTGCGGATACTGTGAACTTGGATTTTCGGAAAACACTTGCCAGAATTCCTAACTGAGATTACTGTCTAATGTGCAAAGCCATAGCCTAATTCAAAAAGGGCAAAGGGGCCCTCACAGAAGCAAAAGGCTGCCCCTTGGGCAGGAGACAAGGCAAGCCCCTGTAAGTTGCAGGGAGGTTTCTGGTGTTAAGAGTTGCCCTTACTAATAAGCTTATAAATGCTCCGTGAGATGGAATTGATATGTACTTACACTTGGAGAGAATGAGTTATGATACAGCCAGAGGCACAAGCAGAACATTGTATTATTAAACATGAAGGGTAATTAATAATCAAATTGTAGTTTTGCTAGTTTTGTGAAAATAAAAGTAAATTTCAAGATTAAAGAATCTCAAGGCAAGGGGCATAGCTGTAACCTCACTCACCAAACCCCTACAAAGCTTATTAGAAACACAGGCTTGAAACACAGCAGCACAGTTTTAAGCCTGAGCCTCTGAGAAAAAAACAAAAGTTAGAGTAACCGTGAAATTGCAAATAACTAAATTGTCAATGTAGCTACAGAACTGAACAGAAAAATCCAAACTTGGTTTGATCTGAAATGAAAGTTGAAAAAAAAATTTTAAGGTGAAAAAAATTTTGGGCACTAAGAAAAACAAACTGATTCAATCCTTCCACAATGTTGTATTTCCAAATACTAGTGAAAAGAGCAAAAAAGGTATGAAATAAGAAACAGGCAAAAATTCTCTTTTACCTACTGTGCAATTGAAGCACTCACTGAGAATTAAGAAAACACATATCCTCTGCCATTTTCCTAGTCCCCAGGAGTCTGACTTTAACAAATGCACTATAAGGGTTTTTTTACACCGTTGGATGTATTTGTTCTTCTCTTGAAACTGTTTTCCCTGAAAAAAGTATTTACATACTCATTTAGTTGGAGGGTGAAAAAAGTACTGACTAAACAGTGGGGAAACAGCCCAGTCCCTGATTTAATTATTATTATTTTACACAAAGTAAATTTAGAGAATTTAACGCTGCCACCTCCAAATGGGACTAGATGTCTTCCTTCCAACCAGAAAAATGTGAGGGTTTTGCGCAAACCTCCTCAACAGAGAGGACACTGCGTGGTCTGGTGAACATCAACCTTGGAAGCCCCCAGCTGTCCACTTCAATTCCAGGCAAAGTTGGTGAATCACTTCACAAACTTCATCTGTCTGGTTATCATAAAAATCTATTCTCATTCTCCTAGAGCAGAGAATATGAAGCACATTGTGTTACAAAGACTGGTCTATAGGTATGCATTTTAAAAATTAATCATAGAAGTCAGAACTTGGGCTTAATTTCTGCAAAATCACCTAAAACTTTCACTTTATCAATCTATAAAATGAAAAAAAGGCTAGTCATGATAATTACCAGGGACACTTGTAATGACAAATGAAAAAAATCTTTCATTCTGTAATACTTTTGGAGATGATTAATTAGATTGTCTTGTACTCATTTTTGTAGGTTAAAACATGTCTGTGATGCATTAATGAAACTATGAACACTTTTGCTTCATTTCACTGCTTTCTTAAAAAAACCCAACCAACCTTGTAAGGCCTGATCCTCTATAAAGAAGTAGAGGTAACACCGGGGAAGACACAGCCCTCATTAGGAGGATTATGCCGCCGTCCAGTGTTAGTTCTTTACAAGGTGGGAACACCTCCACTCCAGCTGTCACTACTACTAAGAGAAGTAAGTATCCACATTTCACCGAATCTGCAGCCTGGTAATAAAAGACTGCAAAATATCAGACACAGGAAGGAGCCCTGTGGCAGCTGATTCAGTGTTTTGAGAACTCCATTCAGTAGCAACTCAGTTCTTCCTATTTACACAACGGGACTAAAATAAACAGGAATTTATGTCAGTGATTCATTTGCACCTTGAAGATTTCCTTGAGACCCTCATCTCCCCTGGTCACACCCAGCCCTTCTGTTTCAATGACCCTATGAAGAAATAAGGCAATTGCCAACAAGAGTTTGTGGGTTACTTCTCAATGCATTTTGCACAAATTCAGTACCACCTTTATCATGCCGAAACCAGAAAACTAGGATTGGGGTAAATCAGCAGCAGGTATTTAGGAACCAAAAGCAAACATCATGTGTTGCATGTTTATACTGCTACTTTTTTTTCCACATGCAATCAGCTACGTGGGAATGAAACCTCATGTTAAAATAACTTTTTGCAACCCCAGTTTTGTTTTTAGGTTGGGACTTCTGCCTCAAATTACAGCGAAGGGATTAACCGAATGAATGAAGGACAAGTTGATTTTCTGCACACTATAGAAAATACCAGGAACAACAGAATGTTAATTTGCAGAAGAACAGAGAAACATGCAGTTACACATACATCACAAAGTGATATAGTGTATACTATTTGTTCACTGAAGATTTGTCATAAGTCATGAAAGAATGTAATTGCAGCATTGTAATTACAGTACTGTACTGTAGAAAGGCACTGTGATAATATAGAGATTACTTAAGTACTAAAACCATGGCAAGCTATATAATTCTAGAGCATCAGGTCATCAAATGCAAAAATGGCAAAAGATGATTTTAAGAAAGGTTTTAAAAACCTCAGTGGGATAGCTGTGAATCCAGATTTTATTTAACGCAAACCACTAAAGCCTGGGGAGAGAAGGAGTTCCTCAGGGTGGCCCTGGTTTTGGCACGGTGCTTGCCGTTTGAATAAGACACAAGGCATATGTGTTTTCCTATAACAAAAACTAAGTTGGCAAATATTTTTTTCCAAAAACAGGAGAGAAAAAGATACCACGTTCAGGGTCTATATCTCAATGGCTGGGATAATGGCATCAGAGAGGTACTCATTGTTTGAATCAATCTCTACAGCATGCTGCAAATAGTAAGATACAGGCAAATCACAAGATAGGAGCAAATCACCAGGTGACCCCTCTTACTCAAGAGACTTTAGCTTAGCGTATTGCACGGTTCTTCTCATTGCTGCACAGACATATACAGAGATAGCCTAGCCTATATGTTAAGGATCATATATACATTACAGACATGGGTATTACAATTTAAAACACAAGGCTGTAGTTTCATGAAACAGCTTGTGGGAGTGCTACACTATCTCATGTAAGATTTAAGCTAATGTTCAAAATTAGCAAGCACTGTGGCTCTTTTACATTGCTTTTTTAGCCCTGTTAAATTGTCACATGGAACGATGCCAGGTACCCTCAAAGAAAAGAGATTTTGTCTAATTCTTTGCAATTAACCAAGCACAATTAACAACCTTTCTGACCTTCACTCAATTGTAGCCAGTGTCTTATATTTAGTGCAGTATCTTTACAGCCCTGCATTTCTTGCCACCCGCGGGAGCTCAGCACAATTGCGTGCAGGCCAATGCTGGCACGGCCCCAGCGGCGTCTCAGCAGAAGCCGTCAGCGTGCTCCATGCAATCACTACGTACTCGACCCCTCCTTCCTGCCAGAAGCACCAATATTACAGCCACATCCATCTTCAGAGGGATGGGCAGAATGCATCCATGAAAAGTAATTTGGGCTAGACCTGTTTGTTTCACGTGAATTGTTAGAACTTGGTGCTTAACTCAACCAGTTCAGCTTCTCTCCTTACAGTATCAGGATGCCTACCTCTACCTGTTGGTATAAACTCTCTTTGAAGGCAAATCTTTATCTTCTTATGTTGTTTTAGACACGGCAACAAGGACCTGAAGGGTGGGTTTGAATGTTAACACAAAGAAAACAAAACTTTGAAACCCTGTAAAATTGTGTTTCCGATGCACCCTGCATTTCACGAGTGTTGGCGGTAACGATGACCAGATCCCTCCACTGCTCCATCCCTGGACGCTGACAGCCGAGGCTGGACAAGCTACTGCCTCCTGGATGGAGCTCTGCAGGGCTCCTGGGATCCTCTGAGCCTTGTGTCAGGGACAGCAAAGCAGCTCCTTGGCAGACAAGGTGCAAGTGCTCCCACCTCCCTTCTCACACTGGGAACCCTTCATTTTCTTTGACAGTGTCACTCGCAGCTTTGTTTTGTGGGATGATTTTCTTTTCAGTCCCCTTTTCATGTGAATCACAACATAGACGACAAAGGATGTCAGATTGCCAGGTAGTTTTGTGTGCCCATGTGTGAGCAAATAAAGCAGGGCTAATAAAAAAATCTACTTGCTAAAATCTTGGGATTTTTGTTCTTTCTTTTAGATGTATTTATCCTTAAAAATGCTCCTTTGTGCCATCTAATGTGGATGTAGACGGAGGAGGAAAGCAAACATGTTTAAATTTAATGGGGGTAAAACAGCTCTAAGTGTGTGTCTGCTTAAAAAGTTAATGCCACTATTAGTAAGATTGCTAATTATGTTAATGTGCCTTGGATTTAAATGAGGAATAAGGCACTGGAACCAGTAATATTTCCAAAAGTATATACTTATTTTTAGAGATCCTCCATGCAACTCCACTTCAAGAACCACTGGATTACAAAACCTAACTCTTCACTATATTCTGGCATTTAAATATACTAAAAGCAAGTCTCCTGAGAAGATGTAGTGCAACAGTTGCTCGCAGATTTTGTTGCTGAAAGTTTTTAAAAACCTTGTAATGAATTAATAATACCACTGCAGAGAATTTCGTATGTATCTTGTAGTTTGACAGGATAGGAAAAGGACAAAAATTGGAAGAAAAAAATAAAATCTACACAGTTCTCTCTAAAATGTGAAACTTCAGTTGGAAGCACAGATCAAAGGACTAATTAATAAGTTTGTAAGATACAAAACAGCTAGAAGTCATCACAAGTACAAATGTTTAGGCATGCTTCTCAAAGGCCTGATGCAGTGAGCCAGCAACAGAAGTGCTCTGAGAGGCCTATAGTCCCAAAATGACTCTTTCACCTCAGCACATCCCCCAATCTGGCTATGTTCCATCCCTGTTTTCCATTTTTTGCAGCAAATGTACCCAGGTCTTACTGTGCATAAAGCAGGGAGCATACTACGTCATAGAATCATACAATCAAAGAAAGGTTTGAGCTGAAAGGGACCTCAAAGATCATCTAGTTCCAACCCCCCCTGCCATGGGCAGGGACACCCTCCAGGTTGCCCAAAGCCCCATCCAACCTGGCCTTAAACACTTCCCCACAGGGATGGGGCATCCACAGCCTCTCTGGACAACCTGTTCCAGTGCCTCACCACCCTCATAGTGAAGAATTTCTTTCTAACATCTAATCTAAATCGACCCTCCTTCAGCTTAAACCCATCACCCCTTGTCCTGTCACTACATGCTCTTGTAATCAGTCCCTCTCCAGCTTTCCTGTAGGCCCCTTCAGGTACTGGAAGGCTGCTATAAGGTCTCCCTGGAGCCTTCTCTTCTCCAGGCTGAACAATCCCAGCTGTCTCAGCCTGTCCTCATAGGAGAGGTGCTCCAGCCCTCTGATCAGCTTTGTGGCCCTCCTCTGGACTCGCTCCAACAGCTCCACGTCTCTCCTGTACTGGGGCCCCCAGAGCTGGACGCAGTACTCCAGGTGGGGTCTCACAAGAGCGGAGTAGAGGGGTAGGATCACCTCCCTCGACCTGCTGGTCACACTTCTTTTGATGCAGCCCAGGACAGGGTTGGCTTTCTGGGCTGCAAGCGCACACTGCTGGCTCATGTTGAGCTTCTCATCAATCAACACCCCCAAGTCCTTCTCCTCGGGGCTGCTTTCAATCCATTCCTCGCCCAGCCTATAGTCATGCTTGGGATTGCACCGACCCACGTGCAGGACCTTGCATTTGGCCTTGTTGAACTTCATGCGGTTCACACGGGCCCACCTCTCCAACCTGTCCCGGTCCCTCTGGATGGCATCCCTTCCCTCCAGCGTGTCGACCACACCACACAGCTTGGTGTTGTCGGCAAACTTGCTGCGGGTGCACTAGATCCCACTGTCCATGTTGCCGACAAAGATGTTGAACAGTGCCGGTCCCAGTACCGACCCCTGAGGAACACCACTCGTCACTGTTCTCCACTTGGACATTGAGCCGTTGACCACAACTCTTTGAGTGTGACCATCCTGCCAATTCCTTATCCAGCATGTGGTCCATCCATCGAATCCACATCTCTCCAATTTAGAGACAAGGATGTCATGCGGGACACTGTCAAATGCCTTGCACAAGTCCAGGTAGATGACGCCAGCTGCCCTTCCCTTATCCACGGATGCTGTAACCCCATCATAGAAGGCCACCAAGTTTGTCAGGCATGATTTTCCCCTAGTGAAGCCTTATTGGCTGTCAACAATCACCTCCTTGTTTTCCATGTGCCTGAGCATCGTCTCCAGGAGGGTCTGCTCCATAATCTTGCCAGGCATGGAGGTGAGACTGACCATCATAGAATTACGGAATGGTTTGGATTGGAAGGGACCTTAAAGATCATCTAGTTCCAACCCCTCTGCTGCGGGCAGGGACACCCTCCACTAGACCACGTTGCCCAAAGCCCCATCCAACCTGGCCTTGAACACTTCCAGGGAGGGGGCATCCACAACCTCTCTGGGCAACTTGTTCCAGTGCCTCACCACCCTCATAGTGAAGAATTTCTTTCTAACATCTAATCTAAATCGACCCTTTTTTAGTTTAAACCCATTACCCCTTGTCCTGTCACTACACTCCCTGATAAAGAGTCCCTCTCCAGCTTTCCTGTAGGCCCCTTCAGGTACTGGAAGGAAATACCTTCCAAATATAGTCATCATTTCTTAGCAAAGAGAAAAATTCAACTTCTGAGATAACCAAAACACCCTGAATTACTTTCTCTGCCCACCCTTCACTTCTGGGTAAGAAGGAGAAGTAGGTTTGACAAAAAATCTCTGCTGAGCATTAATCCCCTGTTGACAGAACTGTCAGATTCCGTCAAGTACGCTTGATGCTGGTAACAATTTAGGGTCTGTAAAATACCAGTGTTGATAGTTACAATTTTTAGCTGTCAGATTATACTCCTCTACTAGCAACCTGTTTTCTACTAAAAACACTAACTGGTTCTCTGAATTATGAAGGGAAAAAAGTGAAACAGGAAGATACCATGGACAAAGCTGTAATTACAGAAGGTTCTGGTGACAACAGCAAGCTCTGGAGCCTTGCTCTTCTGGTTAATTATGACATCATCATCCCTTCAATACACAATGTTTATAGGACTTTACTTCAGGGCCTATCATTTATTCTATATATTAACATCTAGAACTATAACCATGTTATAACCTAGTCATTGGGGAAGGCCACAAACCCTGCTGTGGTACGTCTCAATGCCAGTGCTGCTGCTTTACTGCATCTGAGACAGAAACACAGAAAACACACGGCTTTTAAAACTGATTGTTAAGTCAGGAAAGCGCTGCTAATTGGAGGTGCAGTTGAACTGACAGCTCTCTACTTCTGGCGCTGTGCATTTTAAAAAGCGTCTGCAAAGGATGTTAATTAATTAACCTGTACCACCTCCACAACAGACAAGTCAGTCCTACTGGAGATATGCCTCAGTTAAAATATTAAAACGTATGCACTGAAGTTTAGATGTTAGGTTTCGGTTCCAAGCTATTTTTCCCATGTGGAAAACCAGAAACAGATGTGGAGTATCTGTTTCTGATTTCTACTGCAGTGTATAGATCAGGAGGAACTCCACTGAGTAAAGCCAGATTACATCCAAGCGAATTGCCTTGTAAATATTGCGGAGGATGTGGAATTAGAGCCCTGAAACTTGTTTCAGACCACAAGATCTGCCTCTCTAATGTCTCAATAAGAAACCTCTCATATCTCTATTTCCAAGACAGAAGATGGTATTCCCAGTCAGAACTTACTCTGCCCAGAAGCAAAAAAAATTTTTAAAGCTTAAAAACCAAGATTTTTTGCTCCAAAGCCTCCCATGACTGTGTATCAATTATTTGGCATATTGCTAAAGAAAATGTCATTTAAAAGGAAGAGTATAGTATTGGAAAGTAAAGTTCTTGCATTTGACGGAGGATTTGCTATTGCCCTTGATGTTCTTTCACTTCAGATCCAAGATACTGGAAATGCCATATTGTGACTTGCTCCGCATTAAACTAGCAACACTTCTAAATAAAATAATATTAAAAACTCTGCAGCACTAGAAAATATGTAGGAAAAACTCTGCACACCGACAGAAGTGTTGTTCGCATGTAGGCTTAAAAGAACACCGTTTTTAATGGTCTGGGTATGCACCTAAAATAAATACACGTATCCACACAGAACCATCGCTGTGCCTGGTTCTTCCTGTGCAGAGACAGAGCATTATTTTTTTTTTTTTTTTCCCCTCCTACCTTTTGAAATTTACACTCGAAAGATTTAACAACTATTATCTCAGGAGTTAAGACCTGGAAAGGTTTTACCAGCCGGGTTGCCCGAGCGGCGGCGGCAGATCCAGGCCACAGTTTGCAGAGGCACGGCGGTGGCAGAGGCAGATACGAGGGCTATGCCCTGCACCTGGCAGGGCGGGAAACGCCGCTAGCGAGGAGGGGCGCAGCGGCTGCGGCGGGCGGGACACCGAAGCCGATTGCCCCGCGGGTGCTGCCCATGCGCTGCTCGGACGGCAAAGGGAAGGGAAAGGCGCTTCGCGTTTGCCTTACGCAACTCATCTTTATTTCAGCCACCCTGGGAACTACCTTTGATGGATTTTCACGGGCAGAATCGCTGAGGACAGACTCGGGCCGCGACGGAACCGGCGCCCATCGCCCGAAGGGTCCCTCGGAGCCGGCAGCTCCCGGAGCACAGCGGGGCGCGAGGCAGGGGCGGAGGGGGCGGGAGGGGAGCGGCGGCGCGCGCGGCCTCCCCCGACGCCCGTGCCCTGCGCGTGCCCGCGCCCAGCCGCGGTGCGCGGGCGCCCCCTGCTGTTCCGCCCTGGCGGTGCCCCCTCGCGCCGCCCGCCGGAGCGGCCGTGCCGAGGGGAAGGTGCAACGGCACGGCCGAAAGGAGAGCCCGCAGCCCCGGGGGGCCGCCGGGGAGGCGGGAGTTGGTAAACCAAGGCTGGCGGGAGGTACCAGCGCGTTAAAAGACGCGCGTGCACAATTTCCCCTTCAAATAAAGCGTAAAACTGTTGGAAATGAGAGGTGAGCGTGCCCCCCGCCTTGGTCGGCGCACCGGTGTGCGCAGCACTCGTTCTAATGCTTAGCCGGTCCCGCCAGAGCTGTGCCTCAGGCCCCGCAGCGGTACTGGCTTTGGGAGTGCGGGGAGAAAATCGGCCGGTGAAACGTCCTCCCGCTTCAGCAGCGGGGGCTGTCGAAACGGTCAGGCTGACGTCACACCAGCTCAGAGACAAAGATGAGTTTTGGTCTCTGGTCTCTTAACCTGCAGGTAAGTACATCAGCCGCACACACACACAAAGAAATGCAAGTAATAAAAATATTCAAGCAATGATGTGGTCTACATCTTCTGCTTCTTCCGCACCAGCAAATCTGCGTTACTGGGATACAAGGTTTGACGTTTCGTATTTATCAGATCGAACCCAGTCTGGGCTAGTAATCATGAAAACTCTTGTGCTTCAGGGACTGTCAGAGAGACACTGCTTTTCACTGTCATTAATTCAGCAAAACATCCAGGGCAACTGACCTATTCCACTTCGGGTGGTTTTTTGTAGTTGTTGTCTTAATCTTAATAAAGGGACCAGAGAAGCAGAATGATTATGGGAAATAAATTATCTGTTGGCTTCAGTAAGGCAGAGATAGCGGGCAGGGAGCATCCTACACCAAATGAGTGCGGAATGAGAATAAACAGACAGTATCAGCCCCCAGCGCTTAATCCGGTCTTATGAACAAGTCTTCAAGCGAATTGTCGAAAGGATTTATGACGTTAACCAAAATAGACTAACAGGTCACTTTAGGAAGGCTATATCTGGATGGTGAAAATACTGGAACCTTTGAAAAAGAGACCCAAATTCTTTCATTCGCATCAATTGTCTTAAATAAACAGTGTACTGAGATGAGGCTTCATATTAAATAGCATCATTTTAATGGTTTTCAACAGAAGGAAATGGAAAACATTGGTGGAATTAACCTGACAGATGAGGTAGCAGAGCTGCAATTTTAAAAGTAATATCCTTCCACAGGATCCAAGAAAAATGAAATAGTCTTGTGTTTTTCTGTAGGCTCCTTATTTTATTTTCTGTTGCTTTGACTGGCAAGCCCAAATATTTTAGCATTAATTTTATTACTGAGGAAAAAAACATGATTATTTCATGAAGATTACGTTGGAGATGCATCTCATACCTCTAATAGCACATTATTAACTTGAGAAAACATGTTTATCCAGCTGTTCTTCTTACTAAAACCGCAGTAGATCAACATGACAATTATAGCTATGCTTTTTCCCAGTGTTTTTTGAAATGAACATTCACAGAAATTAGCATATCTGCAAAATATTTTACCTTTGCTAAATCTACAATTTCTGATAAAGATTCCGGTGAAAAAATGTAAAGTGGACGTCAATCAGAAAGACATTCTACTTCTCCTATATCTTTGTGACTATCTTTTATCATTTTCCCCTTGATGGTGACTGTGACCTGAAGTGTGATTGGACCCCATGAACTAAACACTGAGGAGAAAAGGAAATTATGGAAATGTGTATTTCTGGTTTACTTGGGTTTTTGAAAATATCTTCTTCATGAATTTACTGTGTGAATTCACACACTTGGTATTTACACTCCAAGACTTACATTTCAGTCTCCCACAAGGACCAAATTGCAAATTCAGTCAAAACCTTTCAATGACCCATTTTAAGATATTAATTGTATCTGCTAAACAGTGGCACAGACTTGCCCGAAGTTACCTAAACACCAGAGTGTGGTGGTGTTATGGATGGCGGGGGGGTGGGGGAAAGAGTTTGTTTTTCTTTCCTACATAATTATAGCATAGAAAGGAACTTAATTATTTCTCCATAGCTGATGCAGTCCTTTCTCCCGGCTAAAACCAGCAATACAAATGTTTGCTATGGTAGGAAACATGTTATGGGGTTTTATTCTAGACAACAGCTGTCCACTTCTAACTGGACTGAAGTAAGTTTATTATAATCTGTATAAACAGCCTTTCTGTGGTATTCAATATTCATGTTAAGGCTGACCAGTACAGATTTTGATCTGGTAACTAGAACAGTTAGATGTAACCAGTAGAACTGTCCCAAGAATAACTGATAAGGATTTATGGTGAAAAATAAAAGGGATAGACATTTTCTGACTGGGAAACACAACTGAGAGAAGGTAAGAGGAGCATGAAATACCTGAACTACAGGTCCTGCATGACAAAAGGCAACATTACAGAACATTTTTCTTGGCCTTCACTAAACAGATGCTTTTTCCAAAAGATGTTCCTTAATTAAAAGAGAAACAAAATAAACCACCAGTATTCCCTTGATAAAAAACCAAAACATTTTTCATAACTAATACACTGCAAACTATTTGTTTTCAGGTTTGATTTATCTGCTTCACGCATGTAGACAATAGGATCCTCTTAATGGTTGTTGTAAAGCTCCTTAGCACAGGAGAGTATGGCATCAAATAGCAACTTCAGTAACCTTAGAGGCTTTTTGGTCCAAGATTCCAATTGAGGCTGAAGTTGTTTAGTGAAGACTGAAATTTTGTGTGCTCCGCACAAAAAGAACACATGTTTTGTATCCTACACATAGGGATTCCTGCAAGAACAGATACGGTTATTTCAGAATGCAAAAGGTGCAAATGCTTCGAGTCAAAGCATTAGAGAACAGAATGAAATACTTGTGGTCACACTGAGCTGATCCTTTCAACAGGTAACGAAGAAATAATCACAGTTTACAGGAAGGTCTCTCTGCACCTGCAGTTCAGTTGCTGCAGTCCATTGTCTCCATTACCTTTGGAAGTAGACTATTTAAAAAATGTCGAGCCACACTTAAGAAGAACTCTAAACGTTTCCTGTGCCGTCTCCTTGCCTCAGTCTCAACCAAGGCTGGTATCTAATAACTCGGAACTAGTGATTTCCTGGCAGAATATTATATTTCTGCTTACAGTCATTCTTTCTGGGAATTGAGGTAGTGATGTGGAGAGTGCTGAATCCCTAACTGTGCAGGCTGGATTAGATTTACTCTAATCCAATGTTTAAAAACAATATTTACCTTGCTTTAGTGGAATTTTAGCCATTTCCTTTATTACTTTGATAATACTTCAGAGATAGTTCTAAACCTGGACAGGAAGAAATTAAAAAATGATCCAGGGAAAATTACAGAAGTCTGCATAAACATGGCTTTTTCCAGCATTCTGCTATATGCATGTATACATTTATATATAATTTATATATGCATATAATGTAAAATCTATTATGAAGAAATAGTTTACAGCAAATATTTAAATAAAAAATGTTGGAGCCAGGGATTGCATGCTAGATGGCATATTCTGTTCTCATTATCAAATGAGTATCGGTGCTTTTCTAAGGTACTGTTGAAGTGAAGGCAACTGTAGGGTTAATCTTCTAGGTTTCCAACACTCCAAATCTCCTTCACAAGAAACACAAAATGCATTGAAATTTTTATATTCTTATAAAAGATCTGTGTAGATGTAGCAAGCAACGACTGATTTTAACAAGTCCTGAAATTATTTGACTGATAGCTACCTGGATGCAACTTGGAGATTTATAAATACCACTGTAAGGATCAAAGTTCGTTGTCACCATGTCTGACTAACACAGACAATTACTAAAATGAAGGAGAAAACTATTTGTGCCAGAACTTGGGACCCCTTAGTAATTCAGAGTTCTATGTTTAGAACAGAACAAGAAGTTACAACAAACAATATTTTGAGGCTTTATTTCCATTCACTTTATTCCATTCAGGATTTCAAATAGAAATCCTAAGCTGCCACAGGTTTTGTTTTTGTGTGCACAGTTCTTCCACAAACAGGGCAGAAATTACTTTCAGACAGGAGTTATTACTTAAATAACACATGATTCCACCCAGTTACAAATATACTGGCTGAGCAAGAAAATTAAATTAAGAGGGGGAAAGAATTGGGACATTTCACCAGTTTAAAGGATTATGAAATGCAGAAAAAGTTTTAGAGGATCTGCAAACCCAAACCACCACAAAGGTCTCTTATCCATAGCTATTTATGCTGCTATGTTTAATGACAAGTTTTGCAAGCAAACCATTTCGTAAGAGTGTCACCCTGAAGAAATGAAAATAATAACAGTAAAACATAGTGGTTATATAAAATCATATATCTTTGAAGAGACATATAAAAATTAAGTGATGAAGTTTTTTTCTCAAAAAAAAATCTTTCTAATTGATACCAAGTGGAAATGAGAGGCCACTCAAAGGACTTGAGGTGAATCAAGTTCCCACCTTTTTCAGAGGTAACAAAGAGTTCACAGTCATTTTTTGAAATCCAGAGGATCACAGAATTAGTCTTACGTCTCTGTCCAACCTGGGATTCATTTGTTCTTGGCTCCTTGTCTTCAGGACAATCACTTCTCTTCTGCAGAAACAGGGAAAATTAGATCCACCTTCACCCCTGTAATGCTTGCTGGCCTGAGTCCCCACCTTGGCCCTTTGATCTCACGCGTAATGCCTCTTTGAGGCAGTTCCCAGCCTGTCTGTGTATTTCCATGGGCAATATTCCTTCATAGCACCTGCTTTTAGCAACTTCTTGAGAAAAGCTGAGGACATAATTAGGTCCTCCATGGACCCTGATATGCAGGAGATCTACAAACCCCCTTACCAGGACAGAAGAGTAATCCTGAAATTAAAATATTCACAATCTCTGGGATTTGGTAAAATGTGGACTTTCCCTAAATTTTCCATTTGACCACAGTCTTCACAAGAGATTAAATAGCAATGTGTCCATTAAAAGCATATGTATACCTTCTATATAAAGAAGTGAAGACCTTCGGAAGACCTCTGAAGTGAACGTAGGAAGACTTAACTCATCAAAATTATTTCCAGTTAGTTAGGAAGTTTATTTCTTATACAGACCTTAGCATTACCAATACTAGAGAGCTCCAGAAGATACAGAAATTGAGGAATACCATCAAAGAACTAAAGCCATATTTCTCAGCTCTTGCTGATTTGTAATAAATCTTAACAGTAATAAAGCTCAGGGGAAATTATATTTCATTTCCTTTTGTTCACTATCTTTTTTGTAAGATCTCATGGAAAGTTATGAGAGACTCATTCTGCCTTTTGGAGACCCAGTCTATCATAAATCCTTAAACAGACACATTGGTCTATTAACAGACTCTGCTGCTTTCATTTTTCTTGTGCTTCTGCATTTCCTGATACCATCTGGGACCACAGGTGGAGTGTTGAAATAAAGCAAGAAAGAGTTTTCTACTGATGAGATGGCCAGACAGATATGGTTAGAGAGGTGCCAGCTGCCCATTTCCCAGCTCCGAGGTTCCATTGTTATATTACCCAGCACTGGGGGTTCCATCCAGTTTGTTTAATTCTTTTTAACACTTACATTTCATGCTGATTATTTTTCCCCACCTCAATATATTGCAACCTGGGGATTATTGTTAAGAGTCAAAAATCCTTAGAGTACTCTGAGTAATATTCTATGAAGAAAGAAAAAAAAAAAAAGAATTTGAGAAACAAGTTCTAAATTGTTTCACAATACCTCACCAACCTTCCTTTTTCTTTAACTTTTTGGACACTAAACACTGTCTTTATTGTAAACTAACTCCTTTTAACTAAGCAGCTAATAGTAATTGTAGCCACGTAGTGATCTTCTGTGGTAATTGCCCATAAGAGAATGGAAAACAACAGGGTGAAGGAGTAGTTCACCTAGCCTTCTTTGACCAAAAGATCTACCCAAATATTAAAACTAGCCCCAGTTACGAGTCATTTCCTGAAAGACAAAGGAACTTATCACACTTCGGGCAATTATTGAGATATCCTTAGGGAGATGTGAGGCATTTCCTTCATTCTTCAGACTCTAATTTGTGCACACAACAGTGGATGAATAGGAGGAGTATATGTATAGGCACTATATGCACAAAAAATCTTGATTTCACCTTATCTCAGAAAAACCTGCCCACTTTCACCACTCAGTAGATGAAGAGTCTGTTCCTTGACTTTACCCTCCTTTCTCACAGTTCCCAGTGCTTCTGCCTTTTCCTAATTCATAAGGAAAATGAATTGCCTGTGAGATTGCAATGTCATTAATTCCTGGAAATACTCCTTTTGGTTATGACTGCTGGTGAAGAATTTACCCCAGGAAAGGCTTTTAACATCTGATAACTTTTTTGTTTAAACTGAACTGGCAGTCGAAGCTGCAAAAGTCCAGCCTTATAGCTGGTGATAATTAAGATCCTTGCCCAAAATTAAGAATGTTGCAGACAAATATTATGGATTCAAGGCCAACAACCCACAGTCGCAGTGCAAAGGCTGACTTCATCACGGCCACAGGGAGGTCTGTTCATGAGACGGGGAGGGGGCGATGCCTTGCCATGCATGTTTTGGAGCTATAGGTACCATTCCATGTTCTGGCAGTTTTGTTTAATTGTGAAAGAGCTGCTTCTGTCTTGTCACATTTCATTTAGGCCAGGAGATGTATTCAGAACAATTCACGGACTGACACAGGAGGTTCATCGGCCCATTTCAGAGTGATTCCCTTCTGGGCTTTCTGGGAAGCCTACAAAAATGGAAATGAGCTCTGCAAAGCTGTCAAAAAGTCCTATCTATGGAAGCTTACTTGGTCACCTATGTTGTTATGATGATGGAGATGAAAAGTTTCTTATATTTTATAAGAAATATAAGAAACTCAAAATCAAATCTCTAAGCACAACTGCTTCATAACAGTATCACCAGCTACAGAAAATCTTACCATATGCTTTTTCATGTCAAAGGCATCTTGCTCCACAGGTTAATTCATCTTCTGAAAATGAACAAGGCAAATAAAAGCCGGTCCTAAACTGAAGTCTGTTACAGCAATTTCAGACAGGACCAAATTAATTAACAGTTGTGAATCCACAGAATATAGCAATCAAGATCTGCATGAGGGGACCAGAGTTAAAGTGTCACTTATGACAGGGAAGGCACAGGAGCATCCCAGAATAAAATTTCTAAAGTAATATATGCCAAGATGTTTACTCTCAAAGTTCATGAAAAGAAAACTGACAGGCTAGGAAAGACTTCAGTCTTGATCACAGATCGCCATAAAGCCATATTTTAATATCTAAAATAGAAGAGTATATTTTTTTCTGTCTCACAGGTTTTTCTCTCCTAGTTCCAGTACAGATATGTCTTCCAAATTATCTGGAAGATGGAAGAACAGCTGACAAAGTAAGTTTTCTTCTGTGCATATATAACATATTTAAGAAAAACTCATTTAGCCTCCATTTTCTTTCTTCACGCAAAGCGAAGGTAGATAACCAGGCTTCAGGTGTAATTTGGATCACAGAAAAATTCCAGCTGTGTTAGTTTGAAGGTCATCCTTTGAAAACTATGCGTAGTATGTGTCTCGTATGCTTCTATACACAATTATTACTTTCCTTGGATTTGTTAGCATGTCCTAACTATCAACCGCAACTCCTGTTTTGCTTGGCAAGACTCCCAACAGTCAACAGATGTTTTCTCCCTCCTATCTCTTCTGCGAGCAAATTGCTTTCAAATGATATCCATCTCTCCTTGAACATAGTGTGACTCCTTTTGTCCTGGGGTTCTCTTCTGAGCCCTAGTGTTTAGAAACTTGGTAAACAAAAAGGACCCCTTTTCGGAGACAGTGCACACTCTAACTTTGTGTTTACAAAATTATATTATGGACCACCAAGGCTAATAGACAGTATCACCAACCAGGCTTACCTCTAAAATGTTGGAAGACAAGTGTCTTAGACATGAAAATCTGTAATTCAAAATGGGTTTGCATGGCATGCCTTTCTGCCCCATAAAACAAACTCAGTTTACCTGCTTGAAAGCTTTACATTTGGTAAGTGATTTGGTGCTTGCCACCTATTGTCTGATGATCGTCAACACAACTGCTAGGATTCAAAGAACTTGCATAGATCATCTGATGCTGCTTCCTTTTATGCTTTCATAACTGGAGGCAACATAGGAGATGGAAGGAAAATCAAGACTTCTCAACTTTGTGCTGAGTTGAAATATTACAGTTAAACTAAGTCATCTAGCTTTCTCATGCTAAAGGTCTAAAAATAAACCAGACATTTTTCAGATGTAACATTCTAGACCAGACACAAAAGTCCCCAGAAGTATAATCGAGTGTTTTTCAGTTAGCACTTATTACAGTTAAGGATCCTAGACATCTTTTAAGACTCAGCTGAGCTCTCTTTATTCATGTGGAAATCTCAATTAGTTAAAAACATTATTTTTCAATCTCTATTTTTGAAATTTGTGTTCGATAAAGTACAGTAGGTATGCTTTCAGAAAAGGATGTATTTGTTAGCACTTGAAAAGCATGTATTTCAAAGTATATTTGAAAGATAAAAGTTCTACTGAATACTTCTCTCTCTCCAAGCAATTTGCAATTCTGAAAATGTGATCTGCAAAATGAGCACATACATGAGGAAGGAATTTGTGAAGAAGGGTTCTGTGTATCTTACTCTCTTAGTTTTCAGCAGAGAGAGTTATGACTGTTCAAACCAGAATACTCCATTCTCTTACATAGTCAGTTACTCTTCCAGGCATTCTGGTGTTGGCAAGACTTCTTAAAACTCTTCTCAGAATAGGCTTTACCAGTGTGTTATCCAAAATGCTAGACTCACAGATGCTAATAAATGCAAAGTGAAGTTGCAGTAAATTAAATACCGTTAGGTGCAGATGCACAGCGCAGAACGTAGTGTAGGAAGAACGCAGCTTGCTGGTCTGAGCTGAATGTTGAGCATTTGCGTTAGAGATGCCTTCTGTGTCAACTGCATGGTTGTCCATGGCCTCTCCCCAGGCAACATGCATCTGGCCTGGAGGTCCCGGTGTTCAATATAAAGCTTTGTAGACCTTAGACCTTGGTGAGAAATCCTCCTTCAAGGATTTTTCAATTATTTTTCATTGCCTAAGATTCTCTGCAAAGGTTCTAATACAATCATTTCAACTGAGCTGGTGGGCTCTTTCTGTCTCAGAAGTATTGCTGTTCAGTGAATATTCTGGCAAAAATGGTATCATGAGAGAAGAAAAGAGATAATCACCCATGAACATGAACGACACCATCCAGCACAAAAACCAAACCCATCTCTAACTGGTACACTCTCTGGCACTGAAATTTAGTAATGATATTAGGCTTTGGAACTAGATGGTCTTTAAGGCCCCTTCCAGCCCAAACTGTTCTATGATTCTATAATTCTATGGTAACATTGGCAAATCCTAGCCACAGCCTTGTGAGTGATTGACATATTGTGGAACTAGAAAAAGGTGCAGAAAAATTAAAAAATTACTTATCCAGACCACAGAGACAGACAGTGTTTCAAGCTTAAAATAAGAAGCAGCAGAAATTCCTGGATCTCAACTGCATAATCAACCACAGATTCTCTTTGCACACATACAACCAGAATACACAGGCCAATGTAAACTTTACAAAATGTGTGTTGTTATTACTAATGTATCCAGTGCATTGGGCATCCATATGTTTCAGTTTTTCACTGGGTGATTTTTGGTGTTGGTAAAAGTTCAGTCCACCATCCATATAGATGAAATCCTGTATCTGCAGGAGCAAGTGTAGGAATATATGTCATCTGTCAGAGAATCATCTGCTCTTTGATCATTTTTGGCCTGCAGGAATGTAGTCATTTCTGAAAACAGGTAAAATTCGGACACATAAGTATGTTCAAGAAGAATCTGATATGAAAGAAAGCTTGCTACAGGAAATACTGTGTAATCAGCAAGGGGAGAGCTGAGAAGCTATGAAAGAAATAATGCAGATTTTGTCTGCTTGATAACTGACTGTATCAGGTCAATGCAGGCTTGCTGTAGGCTCAGGCAAAGCAGAAGGTTTTCTAAGGCAGCATACTCTGGGGTGTTAGCAATAATGTTGGCTGGTTGCTTCCTTCGCCCACACCTGAGGTCTGGAAAACCAGTCTGGCTGCTTCCGAACTAGTGTGGGTTTGGCATAAGCTCATTCTGTGGTGTGGAGAGGTCCCTCCAAAGAGCAGATGTCAGACCATCCTTCCCATGGCAGTGGGAGCAGCAATCCCTACTCTCCAAGGGATATACCTGGCTTCCTGGTTGTCTGTCCCCACCTTTCACTGTAGTAGGACCCTCCCCTGAGACAGCAAAATTCATGTTTTTCTATGTTGCTGAGAAGCATCGGGCCAACTCTGGTTCAGTATCGCATCTTTTAATGACCAGTAAGTGGTAAGTTATAAAATCATTACTCTTACAAAAGGCCTATGTTTTTAATCCTAAAGATGGACTGGCACCAATGCAAGGAAAACCACCAGGTGCCAAGGCTCAGTAGCTCATAAGCTGATCTGCTTCACTGCCTGCCTCCTCCTTTCACTAAGTTGGCTGCAATCTTAGACTCTGGCTTTACTGCTATTCAGGGATCTCTGACACATCTTTGAGACCTACGTCAAAATTAAAATAGACAATTTATGAGCATGGACCACCTACACAGAGTTAAACCATTTGAAATTCTGTACTGCTCCTATGATGCAGTGTTAAAATCCTTACTGTCAGTGCCTTTAGCTTCTTCCAGCTTACAAATCCTAAATTTTACTTCGCATGTAAAGCCTGGAATCAGGGAAGCCATTTTTCACTATAAGCAATATTTCTTCCATTTGATATAAACTAGGAATCACCACTAATGATGGAGCAAGCTTTCCCCCATCATTACTTTTTTCTCATAACAGAGCTGTTGGATTTGAAACAAAAATGTAGTTCTCTAACCACAAAAATCCAACAAGGAGCACAAAGCAACAGAATCCTTAAAAGGCTCCTGTTTTTGGTTTTGATTTTAAATATAGTATTAGTAAAGCACTTTTAAAATTATATATCGCAGAAATCTACAAGCAGAGCACCTAATGTAAACTGAATGGAACCTGAAATCACAAGTCTTCATATGCCGGCTTCATATGCAGCTACTTTAAAAGTATCATTTTGAACACCAGAACAGGGATGAGGAAAAAAGTTGTGATAGGTCCCTATTCCATCCCGTCTCCTCTCTGCAGAGAGTACTGGCATAACTCTTCGAAGCTTTGGTGTACTCTGAAGAATTTATTACCTTCATATCCATTAAATGAGCTGTAAATTTTACTACAGTTTTGAGCTAATGCCTTTAATAAAGTCATGGGTTTCAATAAAATTAAATTACTATCCTTCTAGAGTATATATTCTACATTTTATTGAAATTGAGGCAAAATTAAAATATAAAAAGCCCTGAACAGTAGATTTTAAATATGAGTTTAGAGCTTATGAGGTGCTTCCTCAACTGTTTGTTTTGGACATGAAGAGACACATTTTCCTCAATCATGAAGTCACATTTAAATTGTCCTTGTGCTTGATTATCTATTGGCATATGTTTCATTATATTATACTGTAGAAGAAAATGACACAACATTTTCTACAAATGTATGTTCGTTGAATGCTGTTTTGGCAAAACAGATTAAAATTCCAGGAGTTTTGATAGCTCTTTTTCACTCCATGACATTCAGAGATTGTTTTCCGATAATCTGGCACATTTCAAAAAAGTGCATAGTCATACAAGTCGATATTTCTGGGTTCACTGAGCTACACAAAAGAAAAATTTGTCCTATTTTTGCTAATAAAATGCTAGCGGAGAAAAGGAGGGGTCGTATGAAGACAAAAAAATCACTGATTCAAACTGTACCCCACAGTCTGAGTTTACTTTCTGTATTTGTGGTGTTTTCCTGACTACTAAAGTATGAAATAGTGAAAGACCTGTGGGACAATCATGACTACATCACAACAGCCCCATCCAATCAGAAAATTCATCTCAGCCATATAAGCGATCCATGAAGATGTCTAGGTGCAGAATTTCCTATGTATAACAATCACAAACGGTCCTGACAGGAAGGCTTGATAGTTGTGACAAAAATTTTAAATATATCATTGGTGTTGTGCCAGATACATGCCACATTTTTCTCAGACAGAGGTCGTCTTAGTTGCAAGATTTCATTGCTCAGATAACTGCTTTATTTCTTCCAATTTCTGCCTCTCATAGGCTATCTAAAATGCAGAGCAAGGGCACTCTGCCATGTATCTCAGGATATCACTTCCCCATCTGTCCAAATCAGGTACCTGTCCAGACTGAAATGAAGCTTTTCTCTGTTGCACATCTACATTTAATTCTGAAGGAAACCCAGGGCTGTGAATGATGGGATGTGCACCTGCATCTGGCCCCAACACAGAATCAAAATGCTGGTCAGGCACGTGTCCATCACCAGCTTAATGTGTGGCAGAAAGTCCTGGATCTCTTTCACAGTGCCTCTGTTGATGCTGTCTTTTACGGATGCCTCTTACAGACATCAACCAGATCCTGTCAGATACTGTGCTGGAGACCATTTGTTATGTTCCTCTAAAATCTCATCAGCAATAGCAATTCAATTACCACTCACGGTGCCATTAACGGTTCTGTTTCTTATCAAAACTAAGCATTAAGTTTTCTCTCTAATAGGTAGTCTTGGCCATTGAATCAAGTTCACCATGAGTAAATCAGTTCTGAATCATCTTCCACCGTGTTCTCACTGCAGACAAATGCTCTTCCATGTCTGATTAAGGTGCCTAAATTGGCCTTTGTTGACCTGACTAGAATTTTTGCCGTGTTTAATATCTGCTATCAGAAATGAATTTGTCTATCCTTTTTCTGGATCTAGAATAGTTCTGCTTCCAAAGTATTAATAAATTCCATAATTTAATAATTTAATTATTAATTCTCTGAAAAAACTTTTTTTTTTGCTTGTTCACAAATGTACTGACAATTTCATTGTGTGCCCCATAGTTCTCAAATTGTGAGATATAGAGTAAAAAAATAATTCTGCAGTTAAGAATATAGTACAACCAAACAGCAGCACTCCTGGACTGTCCTAGCTTTTTTTGAATCAAACATATTATGTTTTTGTCAATGACATTTGGAACTCACTTTCCTGTCCAGTCTGTTCTTGAATCTTGTATTGCTCACATATGGGCTTTGAAATCTCACAAAAGGCATCAGTTAGTTTCTGATGCCATGCCTGACCTTTTTCATAATAATTTCTCATTTAATGTCACCATAACCAATTTTGCTGGAGGAACAGTTAAGCAAAGTTAGAAGACATTTAAGCAAACAGTCCAATGTACACTTTAACTAGCCACTCTACCCCAGGTAAGGCAACAGCAGTGGAGAATTACACCTATACAGCTCAGCAACACCAAGAACATTGATGACAGAGTCAGACTTATGCACAACTTGATGTGTTTTCTGCTGTGCCCGGTCCACATCCATGAGCACTTCCAGACAGAACTTCAGTGTCTCCAGAAACTGCAGATTTGAAAATACCCAATGATACTTTACAATCAAATCATGTGGGTAAAGTTCAGGACCAAACAGCTCAGCACATGAGGCTTAGTCAGTCCAAAATTAAATTGGCCTCTATCGCATACACAATAAAAGCATGATAATAAACTTACCATAAAGACATTTTTTAAGCATCTTTGGACCCTTCCACACAAATATACAGCTATACGGCTGTTCAGGTTATTATCTACTCTCTTTACCTTTCTACATTTTACAATTCTAGAACACATTCGAATTTTTTGCAAGCATCTCACTAAATCATAAACAAACTTGAAGAAACTGTAAGGCTTAATTTTATTATTAGGGCTATCCAATAGGAAGCATCCAAATATGGTTCCTTCAATATTTAGACTGGTGCCTAATGGAATAAAAAGTGCAAGAAATTTTCCAGATGGACCAAAACACCCTACTACTTGCTTAGAGTTTGACAACACAAACACTTCAGGTTGAACAGCTGCCAGGATGTGTGGGTTTGTGTGTGCGGTGTACGCGTATGTGTGTGTATTTCCCTCTTTTTCTTGCTCTCTCTTTTCCTACTTTCAAAGATTCTGCTCTCTGGCTTTGCTTTTTTTCAACAATTTTTGCCAATCCAAAATATGTAGACACTAAGTTAAATCACTCATTTTGTTTATGTGGCAACAAGTTCAGACTTCTTGCCGAAAAAATGTTCTTGGCTTGGACAAAGCAGGCTTTGAGATGCTTCCATCTGTTTTAAATACACCACAAATCGTAGTATGGAAACCATTGCCCTCAAGTGGTAGCCAATTTGCTGAATAAACCTATATCAAAAAAAAAAAAAAAAGAATGATTCAACTGCAGACTGTTTTCATATTTTTATATCATTTAATTTCAAAGGAATTCAATCCTTGTATGGAAGAACTTTAAATACTTCTGAATTTGTCTTACTGTGTACAGGATCAAGTAAGTAAATTCACAAAACCCCATTCTTTCAAATTCATGAATTGCTATTATCAGTGTGGGAAAAAGGTTTAAGCCCTTTATATTCTTATATAGTACCTTTCATAATGGCATCTGAGCACTGTCGTAAAGGTAATCTTTTAATCTCTTGGCAGTTTTACTTCTTTTTAGGTTCTAATTCTGCTTGAAAGGAGACATTTGAGAGAATTTGTGAGTCAACAGTATACAGAGCCTTGGAAAAAGCAAGATATTCTCTGCTTTGTCTTTGGTCTGTTGTGGGAATCTGGGCACATCTTTTTATTCTTCCCCTTCTCTCACTTTCTTTTTACCTTCCACTGCTAGTTTTGGAAAGGGAGAAGGGTTTCTTTAACAACATGGATGGACAGCACCTGTCTGAGATCTGTCTCTTGGTGGAGGGAGAGCTCATGAGAAGTGATGCATAGCAAGGAGGACGTTATCCATGTCCTTTCCATTCTTCCTGCTTAAATATTCATCTTGGGGACCTGCAGTGGCAGAAACAGCAGCTCAGTACTGCCTACCAGGTCCACACCATCAAGCACAGCTGCAGTGAAGACTTCTTGACGGGGCAAGGAGGAAAGAAGAAGAAACAACAGTCCTGATGATAGACTTTTTTCCTTGCAGTCTCACGCAGACCTTCTCTGGCACACAGCTGAGTCCGAATCCGCTGGGGTCTGATACTACCTCTCTACTCCCTTCATCTTCTCCTTACAAGAATAGAATGATTTGTTGCAGCCCCACTGATGTGCTCCCTTTTTCCTTAATACGATCCAGCCTCTTTAATTTACCACTTGTACTCCCCAAACACACTCCTCACTCCTCCCACCCACTCAAGACTTCCATAGTATATCACCATGCTGGAAAATCAACAGCAACTGTCAAATTTTTGCTAGGGAAGCTAGCAAGATATACTACACATTGCCAAAGAGCAGAGCACCTTCAACTTTTATGTCTATGTGAATATATATATATTGCTTCTCTCATTTTATTAGGCCTAAACAAAACAAGGCAAACAAATGCTCTTCACAGTCTGGACCTCAGAATTGTTTTTAAACACAGCTCCTTTGGACTCCAAAAAATTAGAATCATAGAGTCATAGAATATCTCAAATTGGAAGGGACCCATAAGGATCATCAAGTCCAACTCCCTGCTCCTCACAGGGAGTTTCATCTTTCAAGATAATGAGTAAAATGTGTTATGTATATAGTTGTGTATGGTTTTACATGAAAACTAATTACAGGATTTACTCAAAAGATCATAGCAGATACTGGAGTAAAACGTGGAGCAACCTGTTCCAATCTATCTTGCAGCCCACAGCACAAGTGTCCACATTATGCTTGTGAAATCAAGGATAGCATGAGAATGTACTCTAATTTATCCTACATTATGCAAAATCGAATCTTTCTGATATACGTTTCTGTCTTGTGTTCCCTTCCAGGCATGGTCTGTTTTCAGACATACAGCAAACCGAAAATATACAAAGTCCAGAAGCCAAGAGTGCTGCCTGAACAAAAAGGATGAGAAGTAATAGGCAGCTCTGCTCTGCGTCTAAGTAAAGCTCAGCAGAGTGCAAGGCAGGACGATGCTCCTGCACATGTGGAATGAGTGGCAATCTGTGAGTGCTGCGAGGAGCACAGAATAGGTGGGGGTGGCATACCCTAAAGATATAAAGGAGAAAAAAATCTCATTTCCTCTCCATGTGGGTGCCAAGATACCCCTGAAAGAACAGATCCATGAAAGGTTAGAGTAAGAATTCAACCCCATTCGCAAGCCCCTATCACATCTTTAACCCTTTGGCCAAAATATTTATTAGTATTGCAATGTTTGTTGATCCTTTCTGCTATAAATATTATTTCAAATTAACTGATGAGATCTTTCATTGTTTATCTGCCAGTGCTACTACTGTTTACTCACTGGGTTGGGACTTGACCCTCTTTTGTTTTCCAACAAATTATATTTTTTATCTGTTCCTAGTAAATATTTACTGTAATTTCTTCTGAGGACAATACCTCACATAATAGCACCAAAAACATGGAGAAAGGCATTAGTAATTAAACCAGGCTTACCCTCTCACATCTCTAAATTTGCATAGCTTGGGTTAGGGACAACTGGAAAGTATTCCCATACAACAGTGAATTGATTCATTCACTCACACGTTTTTGACCCTGAACACTACATATATAAACTTTATAGCATTTTAAGCATAGCTCAAACCCTTTTGCTTAAGGTACAAAATAACCTTACATCAGTAACTTCTCAGCATAGTAAGATCTCTCATGCCATAAAAAGAGACCTTCAAATGACTTCTATGCTGCAATTTTCACTTCATCACCTCTGACTACTCCTCAGCAGATATCACTGCTTAAATCTCCAGTTAGGTATATCAAAGAAGCCATCTTTCTGCTATATTCCTAACTTTTTATTAGCTTAATGAAATCCTTGGAATCTGTAGCTTTACTGAGTCATTGCTCCAGTTTGGCAGAGTCAGATGGATCTAGTACTCTGATCTGGGAGCAGGCTGAGGCTCCGGTGCTCACAATTATGTCCTTATAAGGAATGTTGGTTCACTTCAAATCATTGCTTTTTCTATAAAGCTTTCATATTGCAGTGAATTATTTATGCTCAGCGAACTAAGATCTCTCAATGCTGATAGTATTACAATGTTGTTAGGTAAGAAATACCAGCTGAGATCCTGACTTCTACATACCTCCACAGACAGAGTGAGAAACGAAGCAGCTCTCTGCCCTTGCTATTAGCACAGCTGGAATACTAATGACACTCTGAGCTAAGCATGATGTACAAGGAAACTCTAGCCCCTGGGCTTTCAGCAGGTTGTCACCTCGTGCTCACTCATGCAACGCTCCTCTGCAGACTTGTTTGACACCACGTATCCTTCACCCAAACCTGCCAAACATCTGAAAGCAACAGATTTTCTCTTCTGAAGTTCTGAACTATAATTTAAGTGAAAGAGGGGAAAAACTTGAAAGAAAAAGCCCAGGTTAAAAAAGGGGCTGTCGTCCCACCACTAGCACTGGCTGGAGTAGAGCATGTTCTTGCACCAGGTGACACTTGGCACCAGCACGGCTGTGCCTTCCCTCCCCTCCTTGTCCAACCAAAGCTGCTTCCACCGCAGTCTCCTAGCAATCCTTCCAGCCACTTGCTCCTAGATCCCAAATTTAATAAATGTGCTTATTTTTCTCCCGTGCTGTGCTGCTCCTCAGGTGCTGCAGTGTTTATCTCAGTATGTCATTACCAAGCGCAGAGGCTTAGAAGCCAGACATCGTTTTTTGCTCTGCGTACAGTATATGCACACTAAGTTCTCTCTGATCAGGGTCTGGAACTACTGCAACACAAATGAATAAGTGACATCAGCATATTGGAAAGTGCTGGCATCATCCAGCCATATCTAGCTACTAACGCAACATGCCAAACAGGTACCTAAAGGGACTTCCTGAGCTTTCCCAGCAGTATCTACTATCTAGACACAAGGGTAAGCAGCACACCATAAATATTTAATATAAATCCTATCCTTTGTTCTGATCTGCCTACATCGTCAGGTTGAAATACCAGCCAGTTCAGCAGGAGAAGTGCATATGTCTGTGATTCAGTTTTCATGCAGACAGAGTATCAACATAAATTTTAGTGAGAGGAGGAAGGTTTCATTCTTACTGGTAACTTTATAATTAGAAAAAAATCAGAATGCAAAATTTTATAATGATTTTTAACAAGCAATTAACCAGAACTAACTGGGAAAAGGCCTTAACCTCAGATTTTAAGTCATGAAAAGTGCAATCAGTCCTTTTTAAGCAGTTCTAAGTAAAGCATTCTGGCTGCCCTTTTGCTTCACTAATGCACCATTCCCGTGAATTCTGTTTGCTTTGTGTGCTGTGTTCTCTTTTCCTACAGCAACCCCTACTGTTAAAAATAAAACTGGAATTTTCTATTACAAGTCCACAAGGTTATTTTTAAGTAACCACTAACGAACAGCTCAAACTTTCAAAGTGATCCTAATCCTGTTATACAATGTGTTTTGTTTCCCCAACAACTTTTTAGGGAGCGATCTCATATATAAACTGGTCTCTGGGTGCAAAAGACATGAATTAGAGACTTATAAGACAACTCCCTGAACCTAACTAGGGGAACCTGACTGAAATATCTGAACTGACATTCCACCCTGTGCTAGCTCAGTGATAAATCTCAGATGTGGACTAAAATTTTTTAAATCCAGTGCCCAATCTCACTTCTGACTTAAAATAAAAATACTGAAATAAAAAGCAGATATTCAAAACGAGCCTAATTTAAGGCCAAAGAAAGCCATCTTATAAAATTGGATCTAGTTTTACTTTAAGATTTCAGTTTCAGGGGAGTATGATCCCAGGTTTTGGATTCAGTTCTATCCTTAATTTTATCTAAGTTTGGGGTAGAAGCTTAGATTTGTAATTGTGTTCATGCTTTGAAGAAGAGTGATATGGCACAGAAAATGGAGGCCTACAGAAATTCCAAGTACAGTGTCACGTTTGGTAGGCTAAAAAGTTAAGTGAATATTTAAAATGGAATAACAAAAAAACATGCACTTTGTGGCTTATTAGGAGATCGTTTTGACAGAAGGCTGCCTCATAGTTTCTGTTCCCAGATTTATAGAAACTGACAGCAGAGCTACCACTATTTTTTTTTTGAAAAAAATTATTCTATGTTTTTCTGTGACTAAGGTCACTGTGTGTCATCATGTTCCCTAGAGCATGCCGCGAGCAAAGTTCAGCCCCAAGTAACCCGTTAGCAGACTGGTTTTCTGATGTCATGTTCTATGTCTGTCTTTTATACCTACAAGGATTTAGAACAATTTTATAGATAGAAACACTCTGTGGCTATGTTATACTTTGGCTGAATTTTAATTACGCATATATTCAAAAGATAAGCTGTTTAAATGAAACACGTTCTTTGACTTGAGCTAGCTGCAAGAAGATACGAATTTTTATTTTCAAAAGTTCTCACAATGGACTTTTGCTAACCTTGATGGATGAAAAAACTCTTTTAAAATCTCACAAATTCTTGGGAAAAGAGAAACATTTTCCATTGCCCTCCTCAGTCTTCCCTGATCCAGTCCTTTGCGTAGGAACCTACGTTTCTTTATGCATTGCCCTAACATTTCATACATGCATGAAGGTGAGAATTTTCTATGGAGAGACACAGAAAATTTGAATAACAGGATCAGTGAATAGATGGTAGCCCAGTAACACCACTAACTGCTTGGGTCAGCCAACAGCGCTCAGTACTTTCTGTAGACTTCCCCTGAAGTCTGCACTGCTTAGTATCCAAGTAATCTCTGCTTACCCCTTCAGTCATGAGAGAGAAGGATATGTATTACATACACTGGAACAGGTTGCCCAGAGAAGTTGTGGATGCCCCATCCCTGGAAGTGTTCAAGGCCAGGTTGGATGAGGCTTTGGGCAACCTGGTCTAGTGGAGGGTGTCCCTGCCCATGGTAAGGGGGATTGAAATAGATAATTTTTAAAGGTCCCTTCCAACCCAAACCATTCTATGCTTCTATGATTTGTTGACTTATAATGTCAGTCCTCAGTAATTCATTCTAATAATAAAGTACTCACTACTGGAAACCTGGTTTTTGTCATCTTCACACAGTAAAATACTTATGGCTCAAACTGAAAATAAAACTTCCAGGATCACTACAGTGAAAGGCAAGAAATAGACATCACAAGAATTCAGCACAAAACTGTACAGAGGCTGCTCTTCACTATCAGTTGAAGTAATTTCCTTGTTCAAATTGCCATCCCAAACCAGGCTCAAAAAAATACAGAAGTGACATAAGAGCCATACCCTAATCATTTAAATTGCTTGCCCTTGTAATGTAGAGCTCAAAAAAATATATCTTTATGAAAGAAATTGCCACAGTCCTGGTTAATAATTTGTATGTCCTTTGAAGCCCATCAAACTGTCCTTTCTAAGCAGGACAATTGTTGTATATTAAGAGAACCCTTCATTTCTATGGGGTAGTGTAAATATGCATAGTCTTCTTCTACAGTGAATGCGGTCATAAGATTTTATCAACTGAAAATGTGCAATATTTACCGTTGTTTTACTGCAGCATGTTAATGGATAATCACGTCCCGAGGCTGAGTCTGGCACAGATTGCAGTCTGCTACGAGCTTCTATCTTGTTGAGTTACTTCTGTAGCTTAACTGGTAAAGGTGGAGCTAGAGCTTTGATTGAAAGAAAGCCTGCTGAAGCCCATGTGAGAATTTCCACTGATTTCAATGTTCTTTAGTTCAAGCCTTTTCAGCTGAGCATCTCCAGTGGAGTTCAACTGAAGAAAGCAGTGTTTGTATGCAGATGTGATTTGCTATGTAAACATATGATGGAATATGCTTTCTATGGATTCTTTGGCTGGCAACAAAGAATCTGGTAAATGTTCACCCCCTTCAGACTGCAGTTTCAGCGACTGGAAGTTTTGTTTTTTCTGAGAACTGTGTGAACAGAAGCTAAATTTCATAATATCCTAGCCAGGACCAGGACACTCTTTAAACACTGCTGTCTGGTTTCTGTTAACATTTCCATTACCACAGCTTCTCAGATGGATTCACAACAATGCTGAATTCTCAAGGAGGCAGTAGGGAAAGAGATTGTTTCCCGGTGGGTGTTTTTTACTATGCAGCTCGAGTGTCATGGTGGAGATTGATTTTTAGAGACTCACCTAGGGAGAGCCGAATCACTTAGGGACCCAAGTCTGGCCAATAATAAGCACGCAATAAACCTGAAAGCAGAATGAAAGCTGAATGCCTGTCTACTGTTGGCAAGAAATGATCTAGAGAGGGTGGTGCATGGCTTATCAGAAAGGAATGTTATGAGAACTGGTAGTGGATTTGTGTACCTGAATTTGCAGAGATGTACACAGATAAATCTTTGTATCTGGTATGATTGTACCTTGGTAGACATAAGTAAACTGTCTAGTGTGACGAAGGATCTTAATTTTTTAATTTTAGACATATAAAATATTTTTAAATGCTTCTAATTAGAAACACACACACACACACATTATTTTCAAGCAGTAACTTTGGCAAAGCTCTTACAACTAGTATATTCTGTAAAATAAGTTCTCTTGCATTTTGGCCAAGATCATCTGATAAAGCTTATTTGCGTTCAGGGAAGACATAACACAAAGGACTGGGGTAGCATTAAGCTTTATCTCAAGGACAACTTGGAACTGACCTATCTTTTCTCTCTTACAGGTAGCCATAGTAGAGGGACATTTCTAACAATAACAACTCCACTGATTTTGTGGATGCATTGCCTTTGGAGAAAAATTACCCTGTTCACAAATCAGGCTGCAAGATGCAACCTGGAAAAGGTTAACAAATACCTCTTCTGTACACACCTGGACAAAGCCAACAAAGTAGATAAAACTGCCTACAGGGAATGAGTCTGTCCCTGCCTGATGGACGCAGAGAAAAGCTTCTGATAATTCTGACCATTGCTTTCAGCTTGAATTATATTCTAACTATGAAAGAATAGCTATAGGTAGAAGATCCATAATTTCACAATACCTGTTCTCCTTCACTGGCACTGACAAATTCTTCAGTTGAGACAAAATTCTCCTTTCAGGGACAATAGCAGATTGCAGTTCCAATGTCTTGCCTCCCCAGTATGCACAGAATCGATCTCAACATCTGACAGAAACACTAAGAACGATCTCTGAAGGAATCAAAAAGCAGAATATTGCAAATGCACATGAACCACAGATCATAAATAATGTTGTCCCAAAGGAAAGAAGAATCTTCAAGAACTTCCATGGACATATCTGCTCCACAGATGTAGTATTGCCAAATGATTTGCATTGCAGTAAGATGTGAAGTGCATATGCATTCACGTGCCGTATAAAAGCCATGTGTTATGTGACAGTGTTGTAAGCATAATCTTGTGGTGCTCTCAAAACTGTCTGCTCTGCCTTACTTTACTTCTGTAAATATTGTTAAACTTTTTAGCAGTTAAGCATTTTAGCGAGACAGGAATTTCAGCAGAAAAGGAGAGGATCTATAGTTTGTAATGTACTTTGAGATCTACCATAAGGAGAGATGGTAAATATATTTGTATTACTTATACAGATATAGAATAAAATATAAAGATAAAAATACAGATTTGCACGTGTGCACACACACACACACATGCATACATGAATACAAAAAATACACTATATATAAAGCTAACAAAAAGACCATAATAAATTATCTAGATTAATAATGATTTAATAATTTGCATGTGAGACTGATACGATTTAAAAAATAAAGCAGCACTATAAATGGTATACAGTGATTTGCTTTCAGCAGCAACTGTGATATGTTAGACTCTTTCCAGAAATTCACAAATGACCAGTCCCTGTCCTTAGGTGACCACGTGGCAAACTGACAAGTACACAAAGGTTAGGAAAAGGATGTAAATATTTTTTCATATAGTCTGTCAGAGAGAAATATTTTCACATATTTGAAACATTTCCTATAAAGTCAAACATTTAATATTCGTCAAAAATTCATAAATTAATCCTTATGTTTTCACTGCCAGGGACATTTGAAGGAAGCTTTGAGAGCAGTTTCAAACTCTAGGAAGTGAAAAATTCTGCTGCCCAAAAGAGGCATAAAAATGCCAGTTTCACAAAATAATCTCTGTTAAAGTGATCAGACTGCAGACTGAAAAATCTAGTTCAGAAGTCAAAAATGTAATACCAAACCGGGGCAGTACAGACTAGATATAACAACATTTTCAGCACCAAAGAGGACAAATTGGCTCGTGGCTGTCTTGAAGGAAATTCTTGACGGCTCTGTATATCTCTGAGCAAAAGGACGAATGCTGGAAAGTGACAAGAGCTTCAGCTGCCTTCCAAAGGTGTGTTCAGAAGGCCTTACGCCCCGCAAAATCCACACGCGGAGTGCTGCCAGGGCTATTCTTAGTTTTCCCTTCTTTTGTGTTTCGCTACTTTAGTGGTTCAAATCTCTCTGCTTTTTGTTTCTTCCAAACCTATGGTTAAGTTCTCTTCCAGTCCAGGATATTCCTAAAGTCCGGTTTTAAAATATTATGGTTTTTAAATGTCAGTATTTAAGAAATATAATAAAGTTATAAATTTCCTGCTGTTTCTTCTAGAATAAGCATAATTTCTCATATATTTCCTTTAAAACATTCTTTGCCAAAATAGTGACCTTGAGAGCATGAGTCTCATCTATTCATGGAAATGTTTTCTTAATAGAAAACAAGGGTTCTGTTTCATCCTGTATTGCAACCTTCCAGCCTAAGACCATCTAGGACAAAACAGAAGGAACAGAAAGCCTTGTTTACCTAAGACAGCAACTGCCTGTAGGTGAAAAATGAAGGTGACATCTCCACTTCATTACAATGGCATGGCTTGTTACAAATTTGACACAGCAAAATATAAAAAAATAAATGCGCAATTACTTTTGTTTGTAACGACAAGCAAAAAATATCAAAAACACAGTGACCTCAGCTGGCATTACTTGTAGACTGGCTGGCAGCCTCTGTAGAGAGAACAAGGAATACTAAAATACATTCAAAGGTGCTATTTCGAAGTCACTTTACAGACATGCTGGCCAGGCAATGTGGGAAACGGGCCTTCCACTTGTCTGTGACACCCCTATCAGATTGTCATGGTTTAACCCCTGCCAGTAACTGAGCACCACGCAGCCACTCACTCACCCCTCCCCACACAAGGGGATGGGGAGGAGAATGGAAAAAAACCCTCCTGGGTTGAGATAAAGACAGTTTGATAGGATAACGAAGGAAGAGAACAATAATAATAAATAAGTAACTAGAAAGAGATGCACAAATACAATTGCTCACCACCTGTGGAAAAAAACAACCCGATGCTCATTCTGTTTCTGAGCAGCAATCCCACCTCCCAGCTCACTTCCCCAGTTACATACGGAGCATGACGTTCTATGGTAGGGAATCTCCCTTTGACCGCCCTGGGTCAGCTGTCCTGGCTGTGCTCTCCCAGCTTCTTGGGCACCCGGCAGGGCGTGGGAAGCTGAAAAGTCCTTGACTTAGTGTAGACACTACAACAACTTTGAGAGCAAATGAATGAACATTGTGACCAGTGACTATTTACCTAATACAATGAATGCTTATAACAAATTTGTTCTAACATGCTCTGGTCAGATTTGTTGTTATCTCAACCCCTTGGGCCACATGTTGGGCACCAAAAAGGACTGTCGTGGTTTAACCCCAGCCAGCAGCTACGCACCATGCAGTCGCTTGCTCACTTCCCCCTCCCCCCCCGCCCCCCCGGAATCGGAAGAGCAGAAGTGAGAAAACTCGTGGGTTGAGATAAAGACAGTTTAATAGGTAAAGCAAAAGCCACGCATGCAAGCAAAGCAAAACCAGGAATTTGTTCCCCACTTCCCATGGGCAGGCAGGTGTTCAGCCATCTCCAGGAAAGCAGGGCTCCATCATGCATAACCACTACTTGGAAAGACAAACGCCATCTCTCCAAACGTGTCCCCCTTCCTTCTTCCCCCAGCATTATATGCTGAACATGACATCACATGGTATGGGATATCCCTTTGGTTAGTTGGGGTCAGCTGTCCCAGCTGTGTCCCCTCCCAACTCCTTGTGCACCCCCAGCCTACTTGTTGGTGAGGTGGTGTGAGAAGCAGAAAAAGCCTTGACTCTGTAAGCACTGCTCAGCAATAATGCAAACATCTCTGTGTTATCATCAACACTGTTTTCAGTACAAATCCAAAACACAGCCCCATACCAGCTACTATTAAAAAAAAAAAAAAATTAACTCTATCCCAGCCAAAACCAGCACACAGCATTGGTAGAGTTTCTTCTAAAGTGTTTATTGTTGTAGATGTATTTGCACAATTTTTCTCTGACAATCAAAACATATGGACTCATTTCTAAAGCTCAAAAATGAAGCCTTGCACCATTTAGGATTGCCCTGCAGTGCTAAGCTAGAAGTTTCTGCTCTGTCAGGCAAGGGTAACAGCAGAAAATAAATATATACCATCTTCTGCAGGGATTACAGGAAAGGATATACTGCTGTAAAGCTAAGGCATATTACCTCATCTAATTCTATACCATGTTTTCAATCCAGTTTCTGCCATTGCTACTCCCAGTAGAACTGCACTATAGACGTCAAAGGCTCTGAATTCAGTCAGTCTTGAGGGTATCATGGAAGCGATGGTCTTGCAATTCATCTTTGAGTTGTTTACGTGGAAATCAAACAGCCATGGAATTTCTTGAAAATAGCTGAGGATCATTCCTAGCTCCTGTCCAGCACTCACTCTCTTAAAAACAACTTCTGTGGCCATACATCAACTATCATGGAGTGAGATTCAGAGCTGTAATAAAGCTATTTACTGTTTCATGCTGGACACAGTTTTCTTTTTCTTATTCATGTGCCCCAGCCCATAACTGCTAAAATATATACTATCTCTTATTGCTGTGGCCTGGAATTTATTAACAGTATGCAATAATAATTTACAAGGAACTCCTCTCAGTTTTATTCTGCTCTCAGGAATAGGCTGGGAACCTCTATACACAGCTATCTGAACCTGAATCAGATAAAAATATTATTCATGCTCTGAAGTGTCATAGAAGCCTCCTAGACAGAGTGGTACATAATTAGGGTCTGCCCATTTTCACATGTGGGGAAGCAGGCAAGGTTCATAATGGAAAATTTCAGCCCAGCTCTGCCTTTAGGTGAACATGGACCATGCAGATGCAAACACAAAGTTTAACTAGCTGCTTGGGAGGTCATTGGACCTTCAGCATGCTCACTTCAGGAAAATGCTGAACTTTCTCATTGTTTTTGCTGAATCTGTTTATTTTTGTGTTCCAGTTTGTTCCTTTTTCAAACATCCCTTCTTAGTCTAACTATACTTTTTCCAAAATTGTATATTGTTGATTTGTATTTTGGACCTCAAGAGTTTTAGTTCACTTATAAGATACACTGTTCCATGTAAGCATACTTTGACACTGGATACAATCCAGGATGAAATATATAAAACCTGGGCAGTCACATCAAAGGATACTCAGTAAATTCAGTCCTTTAACCTTATGGCTTTCAGGATTTTTAATTATACTTTATGTGTTAGGATCTTTGTGCATTCAGTCTGTAAAGGGATGCTGTATTTGGTGCAAGAGCTAATCCCTGTCCTTTAACAGCACTCACACTCTGCTATCAAAGCTCTCAGCAGCAGCTGCTAAATTCAAGAGCTTGCTGTGTATATTCATTCAGGTTGTTTTAAGGTCTCTGTGATGAAAGGCACTGCAGAAATGCAAAACCCTATCACTATTTATTTAATACCAAGCCAGAAAGGCTGGCAGGACTTATACAAGGTTTAAATTTGGCAATGATAACCTTTTGTCCTGTTTTGTTTTGAACTAATGTGACTGCAGAACTTAAAAATTATCTTTAACTTGCCAATCTATGTGCAAAAAGACCCAAATAGGTTAAATAATAATTTCTTGTTTAGTTGTTCTCTAGCCCTTTAAAACAGAAAAATACCAGAAAATCTAAAATGTAAATTAAGACTTTTTGTGTGCTGTAGGAGAAAGTAGAGACATGCATCTGGAACAAGATCTAATGATATTAAATTACAGTCATATTATATAGTAATATAGTTATAATTATCTAATAATGGCCTATCAGAAAAAAATACATGTTCCATGATTTTAATTGAAAGCTTATTTAGAATAAAGGTGAATGAAGCCTCTATCACAGCCAGATTTGCATTTTACTGGCACTTAAATACAAGGCTTCCATGGCCATAAAAAAGAGATAATTTTGGAACACAGCTTGTAAGCAGCTGGGTAACAGCAAGAGGACCATGTAGAGAGAGATGGATTATTTGTAAGAGCAGAAAGGTAACTCTGGAAGCTGAGCTTTGCATATGTGATAAGTGTGATCTTGTCCCATATTCCCATTAATGTTTTTAAAATGACTCATTTTGAAAAACTCTAAAGCTTAGCTGAGAGATACAAAGTGATACCTACTGATTGTTCACCAGTGAAATGCAACTACCATGGAACAAAACAGGCCATTCTAGACCCCTGGTGATAAGCAATTTTAATGAAAGTGAGCGGTCAGGGTGACATTTTTAGATACAGAGTTCCCAAATTAAAATTAAAGCTTTTTCTAGGATAATGGACAGATGCGTATCAAGTAGACACTGCCCATTGGAAAATAATTGACTTAATATTTGCCAGGCGACTGGACACAATAGCTAAATGAAGTTATTTCACTCTGACGGATAAACAGTTCAGAGAATAAAGAAGCAGAAGCCAGACAGACCTTTTTTCTGGGAAAACTACCAGAAGACGACAAAGCTGTTATGAGTTACTCTGTTTACTTTCAGTAGTACAATTGACAAGACTCACGGCTACAAAGCAAAAAAGGATGGATCTGCTTCATGAATTAGAAGATTCCTTTGAAACATTTTCTATTTTTCTAAAGAAAAGGTTGTCAAAACATAATGGTTTTAATTACTTTCAGAGATATTTTTTGTTTCCCTTAAGCGTCTACAGCTGTCCCTTGCTCAATCATTTAAAAAAAACGGATGAACTCTCCTAAAAAAACATTCTGCTCAGAAGCAATTTTTATATATCACATACTCTCCACATTTTTATTCCTTGACAGTTTCTGTCCTTTGAACTTTGGAATGAAAATAGGGCGACTGCTTCATAAAACAGGTTTTTGTTTCTGCCACTTATTTTCCCATTTGCACAATAATTCCTTGGATTTAGGAACATGATTAGGCTTAAGATATCCCTAAAAAATACTTAGTAAAGCAATGACATCATAAAAACATACAACACTGTCAACTGCAAGTGTTCCATTCCCCAAAACAGGAAGCATGGGATAGATTGAACCAGAGGAAGAGCTGTGTTCTCACTTTGTACAGAGAGGTATCAATATAACATATCAGCACAGAAGACAGAATGTAAAACTTTGCAACTTCTAACAGCTTCAAACAGGAGCTTGAAGAATCAGTGTCAAGGAAAGGGTCCAGGACACAATTTTCATGCAGCATTTTGTATCTCATACTCTTTGAAAAACTCTTTGTGTACATCCTTCAAGAATCATGTCAGAGAGCATAGGAGAGGCAATACAGCTAAAAGCACTCCTGAAGCCGTAGAATCGTAGAATCATAGAATCATAGAATATTTAAGGTTGGAAAAGACCTCTAAGATCATCAAGTCCAACTGTCAACCCAACACCACTATGTCTACTAAACCATGTCCCAAAGTGCCCCATCTACACGTTTTTTGAACACTTCCAGGGATGGTGACTCCACCACCTCTTTGGGCAGCCTGTTCCAATGCCTGACCACTCTTTCGGTGAAGAAATATCTCCTAATATCCAATTTCAATCTCCCCTGACACAACTTGAGACCCTTTCCTTTTGTCCTTTTGCTAGTTACTTGGGAGAAGAGACTGACACCCACCTCACTACAACCTCCTTTGAGGTAGCTCCAGTCCCTTTACCAGCTTTGTTGCCCTTCTTCAGACATGCTCCAGCACCTCAATGTGTTTCTTGTAGTGAGGGGCCCAAAAATGAACACAGTATTTGAGGTGCGGCCTCACCAAAGCCAAGTACAGGGGCACGATCACATCCCTACTCCTCCTGGCCACACTATTCCTGATACAAGCCAGGATGCTGTTGGCCTTCTGGGCCACCTGGACACACTGCTGGCTGACGTTCAGCTGGCTGTCGACCAGCACCCCCAGGTCTTTTTCTGCTGGGCAGCTTTCCAGCCACTCTTCCCCAAGCCTGTAGCGTTGCATGGGGTTGTTGTGACCCAGTTGCGGGATCCAGCACTTGGCCTTGTTAAACCTCATACAGGTGGCCTCGGCCCATCGATCCAGCCTGTCCAGATCCCTCAGTAGAGCCTTCCCACCCTTGAGCAGATCGACACTCCCGCCCAATATGGTGTCATCTGCAAACTTACTGAGGGCGCACTCCATGCTATTCCTCAGGGGCTGTAAGACGTGTAGCAGAGCCATCTGTATTTCAATATATGTGTAGAGCCATCAGTACTTCAACAGCCTGTAGTGGGAACTGAAGTATTAATATTTGCACCATCCTAGTTGAAGTCTTTAGCTGAAGTACTTCCTGGCTTTTGACTGTAAGTAGAAAATGGGTATCAGGAACATATGTTTATATTATCAGTTCTACTTCCAAATATGTGTTTACAGAAAAGCTAGAGGAGTGAAAAAGAGAGGAGGCTATGTAGTTTTCATATACCACTTTTAGCTGGCAGAACCCTCAGTTTCTATTATTCACATTAACAGAATGCAATGCAACCTCAACATGAATCAAGCCCACGTCATGCAAGGCCTTGAAAAGTAAATAAATAAATACATAAAGAAATAAAAACGGACAACTCTTTAAAAAAGGATATAACAAAGAATTTAGTGGTGTTTAAGAGGTATCAGAGTACAATAACATAGATGCATGGACTATCCATGTGTACAGTTTTCTACAGCGATACCTAGAGATTTCAGCTGCTTAATTAAGCCTTAAAAGGTATATGAATGCCAGGTCTGTGGTGGTCAGTATGGCATTCCATGACAAGCCTCTTCTTTACTTTTGCAGACGTTACACCAGGCCAGAGCTCTCCTCTGTATCTCTACTCATATTGCCTACTTTTAGACAGAACTCTGTGTGGTCAGTAAATGGGAGTAGGATTGTAGGGAGAATGAACAGAGCCTTTGCTCGTGCCTCTCCTCAGTGCACAGACTACCAGAGTTATGCCAGAAATCACAGTTTGTAAGAGAGAGGGCCAGTACAGTTCTGGAGGAAGCCAAAAGAAAAGTCATGGTCCTGTTGCTGGTTGGTCCTAGAGAAAATGTGTTTGTGAAGTTGAAAATAATATAGTAATAGCTGGCCAACTGTCTACCTTCCTACATCAAAATTATAATGCATTAGTCACCTCTTTTAAAATTAATTTTATTTAGTTACACAGCATTTATAACTTCCAGGGTAGATATTCTAGAGGTACAGTTTCAAATAATTTTGTGTCAGTCATATGCTTCTTAGAAATTGTCCTGTATAAGTACCAACAATTTGGCAATTATATTATCCAGAATTTTTGCCAAGAAAAAATATTGTGTCTAACTGTCAAAAAGCTTGTTTTCTCTCTAATAATCCCAAGAGACTGCTTGCTGATCTCTAGACATTCAGGTCCATTACTCTGCAGGCTAGCATAAAAATGGGGTTTAAATCTATTGATTCTAATTGATAGACACAACAACAGCATTTTACAATACAGACATTGTTTTTGTCACACTTTCATAATATAAGTTGTGCCTCAAATTCAGCTATGGAACCTGGGGCCACATTCTGCAGGAGCCTTATTCATCCTTGGAGCATATTTAGAGTCACAGAGGTGGATTACTGAGAAAAAAAGTATCTGCCACTGAAATGGGAGTTCAGTAGCAGAAAAGAACCAGAACACTGCACATAAGTTTGTAATTAGGGGCCTGATTCTGCAATAGTCTGAGTATTTCCTGAATGGTTGTGCTGAGTACCTTTAACTCATCAAGTGATGTCATGGGTTTAGTTTATTCAATAACACACCACTGTGGTAAGAGGAATGAACAGGAGGTTACTTAATAGGAGATGTGGTTCAAATGCTATTCAAAGGCAAAAAATCAAGTGTCAGACAACTGGAAATTTTTGGTTGGGACTGCACACATCCTGTGCCAACCAAGGCATTAGAGCTCCTCACCTGAAGCAGAAGGAAGGCCACTTCATTAATTAAATGGCTGGACAGATGCCCAGCAGCTATGCATGTAGAGTGAAAGCCATAGACACACTTTCACACTCAAAGTACCCTCACAGCATTAAACGTTGTTGTCCAAGCCACAGAGCCACTTTTCTTGATACTGATTTTGAGGATAATGTGCAGCTATGTTGGTTGGGCTTGAAAACTGTCCAGATTGGCTCAGAGTTTGTTTTGCTTCAACCATCTAACATGAAAAAAATTCTTCCCTCATAAATCCCTATCTTCAAGCATGCTGCCTTATCAAGCATTACATGAGGATGAATAAGATTGTGATATGTCCTAGAAAGCCCAGATCAACAAGTTCGTATGAACATTGGAACAAGTTGGTATGATCATCTAGTTGTACATGAAGGAGGAAAAAAACCTAAGAAATTGTAGGGTACAAATTACATCTGATGAGGCATACGTTCAGCTTTCCAGGAGTTAAACTTTTTTCCTTATTGATTTAAACAGGACTAGTAGGAAAAAAATAGTTTATACTTTCAAACTAGCCCTGTGAATTCTATTAAGGATTTTCCAGACTTTCACACCATCTCCTTCTGTCAGGACAGGATTTTTGGATTCAATGCATCTTTGTTAAAAAGTACTGAAATAGAAGTTAGCAAATGCTGCTTTGTTTGGGGAAGGTCCATTTCAAGTTTTAACAAGGAAGGACACAATTTAGTTCTGAAGTCTAATAGTTCTGGAATAACAGGCTTATTTTACAGCATTTAATCATTATAGGAAATAAATTCATAGTATTAGAAGTCAATCATATTCCCACAATGGCAAATATAGAGTAGTAAACAAATAATGTTTTTCTATTCCCCAATCTGCTATTACTTTTAAAACCTTGAAATCCAGAAACTGGGTTTGCAAGCTTGCAACTCTGATGATACTTCTTAAAATCTGATATCAAAGAGTGCTTTTATACTTATAACCATTATTGCCCAAAGCATCATCTCAACCTAATATTTCACTTTCCTTTGCTGAAGTGGAATAGCCAGCAATGGCATACAGTTCGCCAAACCCTGAGGTCTTTTGAGCCCAAGTGAACTTCAAAAGTATATACAAGCTGTGAAAACTACAGGATTACTTCATAACAATTTCCATCTACAAAAGGCAATTTTGGGACATGCAAGTGAAATCACATTGAAAAATGGTGTCAAACCTTCAAAAGGATCTCAAATTTTTATAGCTAGTCAGAGTGAACAAGATTTATTGACCTTTTCCTCAGAAATCTTTTCCTATTTCTTCCTCTCTCAACTGAGTGAGGGCTATCAAAATCTACTACATATTCTTAAATATTTTATTACCTACATTCTTAGTGTCAGTCCTCTTGCTAGGTTTCTTTAATGTCAAGGTTTACCTCAAACTACAGTTCATAAGAGTTGATATTGAAATAATAATAATATATTTACATTGCTAAAAGAAATCAAATGTTTTTATATAAAGAAAATGACAAAATGTAGTACAACTCTCTGTTATTTTTCATCCGTCAATTCAATTTTGAATGAATAGTGGGGTTGACCTTATGCCTCTTTTATGAGGTTGTCTACTTGGTACATTTTCTAAGTGACTACAGATAGTATCCACAGACAGGGTAACAACTACCTGCCTAGCTGTATTTTCAGCTCTCCTTGTTACAAGCCTGAGAATACTGGAAATTACTTTTGTGAGGCTGCAATGAAGAGGTCAGTGTGAAAAATTCTCATAATCCCATATGAAACTCTCTTTGGTAATTTAATTCCAAAGATTTTATTACTCTATGTTGTTAGCAGATTATAGGAAATTGTGGATTAACTACTGTTGATTTCCTTAAGAATGATATAGCCACCTATAATCTATTATTAGGAAGAAAAGATTATATTTATCTTCTGGCTCAGAAGGATGATGTTCATTCAATTTCTTATGGAATAAGCCCCAAGGCTAACCAGTCCTGATAGGATTAAAAATACAACTTTTTTTTTTTTTAATTAAACCAGACTCTTGATTCTGTGGCTGAGTTAGAATTCCAAAATGTTATCCATTCCTTTTGCTGAAGTGTAAATTGACATTACTCTCAGTTTCATATTATCTATGAAGGCTTTTATAACCATACAAATTGAATATAAAAAAAGAACACTTCAACACTTCACTCAGGAATGACATTTGTACTTTATTCTTGCTCCATATTAAGAACTTTCATAGGAAATCATATATTTCTGCACTTGCCTACAAAAAAATAACGAAGTACGAATCATGGAAGAGTACTGATCTTGGAAACAATTATGTTTTCTCAACCATACATTGAATGATCTGATGACGGTTAGATTCGGAACACAAGTGACTGTAATATAAAGGGTGTACCACAAATCCAAAAGGCAAACAAATGATACTGAGGGATGTAATGCCATTCTAATTGTTGCTGTGTTCAACATATATCACATGCTGCGATAGAGTTCCTACTATTTAAAGACTCTATGCAAATCCTGAGCTTTCTTAAATAAGATAGAAACAGAATTCTACAAATTCCTTATTTGGAACCAAATGTTCTTGCTCTGTATATTACTTTATTTTGTATGACTCAATTATTTTTAACATTTTCTTAAAATAGCAGCAAGAAAGGTACTAAAATCCAGTGGCACAGATGCTACGTTATTCTTATAGCAAAACATTTGTTTATGTGATCAATGAATGCTGATTTCATCCTATTTTCACATTTTTACTGCAAATATTTGGAGCATGGAAACATCAAAAGTTATAAAAACTCCAGTAAAGAAGAGGAAAATGGGTAAAAGATGGAGCTTTTTCTCTAACTGTAATTTGTTTGGATATGTTACAAACCCTTAATGCTACTGTATCACGAGATCCTCTGGTAGTTTGTTGCGACACAAGAGATCAGAGAGTAACACTTAACAATAGCATTTCCAAACATTTTCATGCAACAGCATGGTGATTTCTTATCACGATTTGTTACATCATGGTACTGGAGTTACTGCACTCCTTCCTGGTCTTCCCAGACAGGCAGGAGGTACACCTTACTACTACAATATTTTTACAAAGTTTTAGGAGCTTCACTGAAGTTTTGAAGTGCCAGATATCTCTGGGTTTTATCTATGTTGATCAAATTTGATCTATGAGTTCCAAAGTTGTACAAAGATGAGTGTTATGATCAAGTGATCTTACTGCCTTTCAAGTAGGACACATCATCAGTAAATGACATCATAATTTTTATAAAATAAAACAAAAAAATGCCGATATTATGATTCCACATAACTTATAAGTATAGTTTATAAATATAGTTGAAGAATGGGATACAAATAATGCAATATTCCACTATCCTAAGAATAGATCTGCAATTTTCAGGACAAATCAAGCGAGAGATTTGACCAAACCAGAAATTCAGAAGTATATACAAGAAGCTTACAACTATCCTAACACTTAAGAAATGTTATAACAGCCGGCCCTGGAAGTTTGCGCATTCCTCCTAACACAAATTGCAGAATTTAAAAAAAAATTAGCTATTATTTTTAATTTTTTTAGTTCAGAAAGATATTTATCGGTCTGAAATAGACTTTCCTTACACATGCCAGGATGAACACCAGCGATTCCCGTATCGATTAATGGTCACTGACAAGACATAAGGACTTTAGTTCAAGTTACTCAGAGTATACAAAATAAAAGTGGCCATGTGCAACTTTGTTAACATTATCTACATGTATGTGACCAAGTGAAAACATTTATGAATACACACCAAGCCTTATTAGCAGCGACATGTAAAGCTGGGATACTGGCTCCCAATACGTTTTTCTAACCGGTGCATTGACTTCAAGCAATGGAACTTGTGGGTTCAGAGTCTATTCTTTGTCTACTTTGTACCCTTGAAATGTAAATGAATGTTTCCATAAGGGAATGCTCCAGAAGACCTTGGTTTCCTTGTGGTCAATTACACAGAAAAGCTATGTGCAAAAGGAGAGTACTGAATTGCCTTGTTATTTCACAAATATCTATTTCAAGTGAAGCTGCCAAGCCCTGAACACTTAGAACATTAAATGTACATTATAGCCATGACTATTGATTGGACTAATGTTTACTTAAAAGAATGCCATGGCAATTCACTGTTATGGACCTAAATCAAATAGTTTAACCAATAGTTCAAGTAGGAGTTATATCTGATTGTTTGGATTTGATTCATATTCTTGCAGCCATTATGGTATCCACTGTAAGCTAACAGTTATCGCAGGTTTGCTCCACATTCGAACCATACCACTTAGAAGTAATCCAAGCTTGCTGAAACGTTTTCAAATTGCAATAAACAGAAGAGAAACTTTGCTTTCTCTCGCAAACCTTCTCTACTTAAGGTTACACCACCTTTGCAAGCTTAAAATTGAAAGCATAAACAAATTGTAAAGACAATTTGAAGCCATCCTGTAACACAATTTCTTAAGATATGTAGACACTTTAGTACGATACATATACGTATCAATATATGAAATGCCACATGGTGTCAGACAAATGTACATAGAGCAATGGCTTCTCTCTAACGATGGCTAGAAAGGGATGAAACCCTACATTTTCTAGTAAAATGCATTAAATATTATCATAAAATAAATACCAAGTATTTAGTATGGCCAAAAAGGAACTTTCTTCTAGATCTCAGCATTAAATAGCTTTATAACCACTAGTACTTTTTTCCTTGTATTTTCCCTTATTTTCTGTTAAATTCCATATTCTTGTTAGTTTTGTAGTCATCCTATTAATCTCTCAGTGTCCATGACAAACCCTGGCAATGAGTTTCAGACGTTATGTCTGCATTTATTTTTTCCTCTTCTAATCAGCTAATTTGTAGTTTAACCAAATGTGGGTTTGTTCTACTATTAAAAGATTACAATTGGGAGAGCTGAATGGGTTTATTCCATATTCCTCATTTCAGATTTTTACAACACTCCTTATTCCTCTGTTTTTAAACATTAATCTTTCACAAGTCTCTCTATGTAAAAGTCTCTGCATGTCATGGGTTATTTGCTGCCTTTTGGCCTTTTCTTCTTCTGCATAAGTAAAAACTTATGCTCTGAAAATGGTCACTTTTCACTACCTGCCCTCACAGAACTCTCCTTGTACCCTGTGAGAAGCTTACACTGCACTTGGAGCTACCTCACATTTGTATGCACTTGTGTATTATTAGCAAGCTGAATGAGACAACTGATTTGTATAGAGGTGTGATGAGGAAGGACAAAGGGAGCCATACACTGAGCTACAGTGAGGTCTACAAAATTATGGCTGTATTAGACAAGGTACAAGCTGATTTGATTTGCTCAAAGTTCCAAGATCCTTCACTTTGCCTAAAGTTAAATTCTATTTACTCTTAATCCATCACAGCTATGCTGGTTGACATAAACAGATCATGACCGCACTTTTAGGGAAACCAAGTTACAAAGTCAACAATTAGAAGAAAAGAATTGCCATAAGAAGCAGTCAGGGAGGAAGGAAAACATACTGTGTTCAGCTCATGCCTGTGATTAAGACTAGTTTATTCCTACATGGCTGGTACTTAGGTACATGCAAATGAATCTGCAGATGATAAACAGGAAATTATTAGCTTTATCTCAGTCACAGGCACTACATTCGAGAGAGAAACAAAAATTTGGTGAAGGTGTTCAGGCAGTTTTTTCAATAAATTTCAATTAAATCACTGTAGTGGAAAACTAGATTTTTCTCTAAATTGCTAGAGTAATAGGCTTATACAGAGCAAAATATGTCATTCTTAGGGCATCCAAACTAATACTTACTCAAACGTTCCTGATATTTTCCCCTGTCTTAGATTTGTACACAGAAAAGGGCAAAAAGTTTTCGCAAGTTTAACTATCATCAGGAGGACCAGAATTTGGCAAGTATCACAGTGGGAAGAAAACACAACAGTAATTCACCTCACATATCTTTCTTTTGAAACTGAGCCCTTTCCTGTGATAAATAACATTTCTTCAAGTAACCAGATGTCCGGGAACACTAACTGTGATATTGGTCAGGATAGCTCAGAGGAGGAAGACCATCTGATGTAATAAGAAGGAAACAGTTGACAAGAGAAAAGTCAAAGCTAGAAAGCTCTTTTTTTGGGCTATGATCTACAAGGCAATAATTGATGATGTTTTAATAGGTATGTTCTTTCCAAGAAAGCAGGAAAAAACCCAAGAAACAATCAGCAGAAAATATTTTGCAGGAGTTGAAGAGTTAGAAGTGATAACTTTGTTAAAAAGTCTTCTGGAAAAACAAGCAGAATTTGTGTAAATAATTCACCAGGAGTTAAAGTGAATAGAACAGATGTGGGGAGAAGTCTATATTCTTAATGATATTCAGCATTCATTGGCTGTTTCTTGAAACGGACTTCTATTAACGCTTGCTGCTTTTATGCAAGGGATAATGCACTCTCCTACCTGCCCTAAGTGGACATAGTAAACGGTTTGTGACTGTTTTTCAAAATGTTAGTGCAAGTAACATCCAGCATTGGTTTCTTTCTAGTTTTGCAAATCAATTAAATATATACAGCCTGTACTTGGCTCCATAAATAAGCAGGGAAGTTCTATAGCTAGAGATTCAATGCAATTGATTTATCAACTGCAAGTATGTCTAAAACTGCCACATAGTAAGTCAGACATTACTTCTGGAAATGAAACTTAGGTGTCTGATATTTAAAGGATAAAAAACACCAGCTTGAATTCCTACATGAACTGTTTCCCCTTACACTAATGGAGGTAAATAGTTACTGAAAAGTTCATTATCCAGACATATACTGACTTAATTTCAGGAAAAGCTAACTTTTCAATGTGAATAGTTTGACACCACCACCCCCTTACTCCTCACACACAAATCTAAAGGCAAACACAGACTATTCAGAGACTGAACTTTAGCTGACTCTTTCTTTTTTTTTCAGTCATCGTCCTCCAACCGCTTTGATGTTACTAGAGCTTACATTGAGGTATGATTAGAAGGGATGCTGGAATTGTGCCCACCTCTCCTCCCAGGATTTTTAAAAGAGATGTGAGTAGAACTTTCAGACTTTGGCTAAAGATGAAAGACTCTAAAAATACAAAGTGTGGAAACGTGAAGGTTCACCACACTCTCTGTATCAAGTAGACCTCTCACAATTTTCTTCAGTGCAATACCTCACATGAGAATCTCCTCAAAGGAAACAGAATAGTTAAAAAATACACATTTAGTATCTAGATCTATTTTGCAAAGTATCCTGATAATGAATGTTTTTACCCACTTCCTCAACTGGGTTTAAAAAAAAAAAATAAAGGCAAGAACATGTTATTCTAAGGGGAAAATACCTTGAAAAGATATTTTGGGAAAACATTCTAATAGAAAAACAGACCCTTCCTGGTAAAGATTAGTAGAATGCATATATTCATAAAGGAAAGGGACTGCTTGCATTTTTCTCAATCTCTACTGGTCCACACGGCCAAGGAAGTCTGTTTTGGGATGGCTTTTAACAGTCTCCAGCTGAACATCCTTTGTGTTACACCGAACTCAGTACACATTTACTTATACGAGCAGACTGACTTCCTCTTCCTACTCCATCAAAGACTACCCGCATTATCACTACGACACAAACAAACAAAAATCAATTCCACTTACTTTTTTGAAGTTATTCAAAACTCCACACTTTGCCAGCTCCTCTCTTTCATACCACTGTGAACAGGGAAACTTAACTGAAACTAGGGATAGGATTATGTTTGGCACATATCCTTTGAAATAAGCACAGAGAAAGCAAAATCCCTTTATGGAAGGAATCAGATAGATAGCCAAAAGAAGTAAAGCCTCCAATTAAAACACAACTACATTTCAACAGATGGTAACTATACTGTGAAGGCTTAATCATCTAGCAAAGCAAAGCAGACAGCCTTGAAAGCAGGAAGAGCAAGGCAGCCCAGGAACAAGCGCCTTTAGTAAGGTGCCAAGAAAAAAGAAGGGAAGTTTTTTTGTGGCTCAGGATGGTTGAAAAGGTTATAGAGCTTTGGGCAACTCTTACTCATTATGTCTTTCTCTTGTCTATTACTGTATGAGTGAGGGAAATAAAAGTTCTTACTGTAGTTCAACCTTCTTTTAATTGTATTGACTGCATCATTAGTTTCTCCTCCTAACTAGAATAGCATCATGCCACTTTTCAGCCATTACTGGGATGCCGTTCACATCAAAAGGAGGCAGAAACCAAAAGTTGCAATGCCACCTTATGTTATCCTGAATCTTACTGGTGCATGCCCAACAGTCAGGTGAGGAAAACATTTATTGCAGCCTTTGCTTGCATGTATGGTCATCCCTGTTTATAAAAACTGTAAAATTTTGTGCTGCATAAAGATTATATAAAAATAGTAATTTGTACATTAGAATCTTAGCTTTGCTTTTGCTATCAAATATCCTCTCACAAAACAGTCAATAAGGACAGCACTTGAAATACAGTACCTGCAGTGTGATGGTATGCACTATTCCTGTGGACTAAATAACCTACACTGGATGCCAGCTCTTCCAGTACCAGGCAGGAGCTGGAACAGAACCCTCTAAGCTTCAGGTCTCACAACCCCACCAAAAGTCTTGGCAGAAAGCTGCTGCTCCCTTAAACCATACCGACACCTCATCTCTCACATTCTGCAGAGTCAACAGAAAAAAGAAAAAAAAAAAGAAAAAAAAACCAACCCAACTGAATCGCCTTTCTTTAGGAAATGCTCTGTGACCAAACATTGCAACCTGCAATAAAATTGCTGAACTAAACATTAGCTAACAATTAAGTGCAGCAGTTAGGAATTTTTTTTATATAATGAAAGTGCTAAAAGTGAACTTTCCTCAGTCTATCAGAAAATTATGTTTTAACCAATTACTACATGATAAAACTAATTCTAACTAAGACCTGTTGAGCGAGCAGTGTTAATCCTCCATTTTGACCATCTGCCAATGTAAAACTTTGCTCAGATTAACATTTATTAATACTGTGGGCCCTGTGGTGGGAACAAAATCAAAAACCAGTATCGAAGTGTGATCATCTATTTTTTCTTTGACTTTATTTTTTCTAGATCACTGACAATGGTAGGACAACAATAGAAAATAGCTCTTCACGTTTTATAAATGCTACGGATAAGTACAGAGCTGAACATGTTGCTGTGTATGGTGCAGCGCCATCATGCAGCAATTATTTCCAAGATACACAGTTTTTCCTGTTTGATGCCTCATACACAAATCCATAAGGATCTTCTTAGATAAGAATTTCAAAGCAGTCCAGAGAGAGTAGGGTTTGAGCAAAGGAATTAGAGTCAGCTTTCTGAATTTTATATGCAGCTCAACCGGTTATTTTCTGCATGACTTTGGTCAAGATCACAGGTATGCATCAGGTTACTCACCAGAGCTTCAAAGGATCATGAAAACTAGAGAAGCAAAGACTAATTAAAGAACAAACATGCTCTTCTTATTACCAAGCCAGTGGTGTCCTAACTGTGGCTCACAAGTAACACTTTGCACACAAGAACCTCCACCACTTCTCATACCACAAGCAATAAGAGAGGTAAAGCCAAGGACCCTAGAGAGGTTTTAAGCAGGAGACTGGACAAGATGACCTCCAGAAGTCTTCTCCAACTCACATGATACTACAAAAAATGTCACATTCCAACAGAGTAGTACTTGTTTAGTATTGCTGCTCATAGTCCAGAAGTAATCATAACAATAATTAAAAAATCTGATACAACTACTTAGAGCTTCACATTTAGTAAGATTTGGCTTATTAACAGTTTTCTTCCTTATTAAAATGCATAATGTTTTCTAAATTTATGACTTTTCCAAGTGGTGAGGAAAAAAAATACTAATAAATATCTAATACATATGTAGTGCTTCTCAAACTCACAAATATTTTCTCTGAGTTGTACAAAACTCACAGACATTGTAAAGCAAAATACTTGAAAAGATCTAAGTTTGTGCATGTCATTATTACAGTGGGAAATGTCAAAACAAAAGCATTTTGAATTAAGAACTAAAAGAGCTTCCTCACACATCTTGACAAGGTCATTTGATGATGAAGTTGGGTGCTTTCAGCTGTAAATTAAATAATCTAACATTTATTCCAGATAGGAAGCTATGGAAAATCAGGCAGTTACATAAACTGTCTTCTGTTCTTAAATGAATGAGAAGGAAACAAATATCCCAACATTAAGAACACCTCATGAAAAACAAGTATACCAAAAACCAGCTGCTCCTGAAATGACTGATCACTTGTCTGGACTTTTTGGTGGGCAGATACTGGAATACATGTTAGTGTAATAGGCCCTGACTAAATCAGCTGAAGTGAAAACTAGGCTGAAAGTAAGAAATATGTATTTAAAATTATTTACTATTTTCCAGGCACTGTCCTCAGTTCCTTACATATTATGCTAGAATTCCTTGGGCCATTTATTACTTCCCCCAAGGCTTGATTCTGCATATACAAAGGCAACGGGTATCGTGCTCTTGACTTCAAGTGGAGAATGACTAAGTTCTGAACTTGATTTACCTAAAGTACGAAAACAACCTCAGGTTTATCACAAATCAAAGGCTTGGCTAACATTATATTGTTATTCTCACAACTCTTGACCTTACTCACTAAGTAACTATAGCTACAGTCACAAGCCCAAAATTTGTTCTTAATGACGGCAGTGAAAATCCAGCCTTCCCTGAAGCCAGGAAACAGTAGTAGATCCTCACTCATGAAATTTCCAAGAGACTCTAGCAAGAAAAATCCATAGATCACCTAAAGGAGACTGTCCCCTCCATCACACTGCATCTGAGCAGAGACTGAATCATCACAATAGCCCTGGCTCCTGGCAGGAAGCACTGACTTTGCAGCAGGATTTTTTTTCTTGGACAACGCTTCTCTAAATTCTCAGAATGAGGTTTTCTGAGAAAGACAATGTCAATTGGAATCATGATATATTTTTGGAGACTTTTTAGAAGGGAGTAAGAAAAATATACCTTCACACTCCATATGTCTTTGGCCTATTACGGCTTTGCCTCTTCTGCCAAAATGGTATCTGCACCACAGAAAATCTTACAACCTAAGGCACTGAATCCAGTCAAGCAGAAGCAAAGATTGCTCTCGCCTTAAATCTCTGGAGGAACTGTGCCTCATAATTTTATTCTAAATTTTCATAGAAAAAATGGTGTGATCCTTCAAAGTGGTAATGTGTTGTGTGATCAGTGCTGGGTATCCAAATAGGAATAAATTGCAATAAGTACATTTGTGATACTCTCAGTCTTGTCTCTTTCTGTATTCTCTTTCAAGCTACAATAGAAAGCATGCTTTGAATCAGGAATTCAGCAATCACCCATCTCTTAGCTGGGTGGCCCTGACTTTTTTTTCACAGCTTCTTCAGGAAAGGTAGCAAGTGCCCAGGCAGAAATCTCTAGCCTACTGATCAGGAAATTCTGTTGGATGTGGGTGTGAATACCTTTTAGAAAAGTTGAGAATTAAATTCAGAATATGTTCCAGCTACCACTCTCTAGTCACAAAGAAAGAATAAGCCTAACCTGCGCTTTGAGGAAAAAAAAAAAGACATCAGTGACTACGTCCAGGAGGTAATTTAGTGCTGCAGATCCTGTGCAAGTGGCTATATCCCTGCAGACTGGAGGAAATAGTCTGAGGAATGGGATTGAGATTGCCTCTCACCTCTGTTTGGCTATTGGCCCAGACTCCTTAGCAGTTGACCTTTACAAATCTTTCACTTCAAACCCACTGTTGAGGGAGTGTAATAATAAAAACGGGGTTCTGAAGTCTAATCCAGTGGCAAAGTGTGTAAAACCCTAAGTGTTATGGTGTCAAACTTTACTGAACCTGGCCTTTAATTCCTTTTTTTTTTTTTTCTCGTTACCAAATAAAAATACCAAAGGCAAATTATCGAGATATTGCCAGCATAGAAATAAAGCTGTATTAATTATTACCTAAATCAGCTAATGCAGACTCAGATATACTTTCCCTCTTAAGGTCAGTCTTGATTTCTTTAAATAAATGAAAAACACCAGATGAACAAAATATTTGAAACAAAAAATAATTGGATAATATTTTTTTAAAGCTTAGTAAATTTTGGATTAAAAACATGTAAAATAAGATAAAAGTCCAGCAATTGAAAAGATTTGACAGTGAAAATTCTGTGGCTGCTCCACCCTGTCCTACATAAATGTTAAAATGAAGAGTAGCAGGAAGGCATGTGTGCTCTTAGAACAATTTCTTCTTGTTTACGATTGCAGTAGGCTAAAATGACTCATCGTTCTGTACAAAATGAGAACTGTGTGCTCACAGAAGATGTTTTGCTACTATCTGAAAAGTTTCAGAAAATTAGAATGTCAAAATGATATATGCAATTTCTTTGAATATAAATTTGCAAATCATGGTGCCTACAAGAATGTGAAGAGACATACAGTTTGTTAGAATTCTCTTTCATCCTGATAAGCTAGGAGACAACATCTGGTTTACTTCATAACTGTTCAAAGGGCAGGTGTTATAAAACTAAATTAAGACCATTGCAATACTTGTCCCTCAGGAATTTCTAAAATAGAACATTTTCCAGAGTTATAAAAACTATATGTAGCATTTCGGAAAATGTTAAGAACTCTTTTCACCACAAGTTTCTCCTTATACACATAATAAATATAGAGAGTTTTTATGAAAGGTTCCTATATTAAAACATAAAGTGTAAAGGTATAATTTTCATAAGTTTCCTATACTAACCATGTGTGTGACAGTTTTAGTGATAATTTCAAAGGCAGTAGAATAAGACAAGCACTTTGTGCTTGAAAATTACTCAAAAAATTAATTGTAAAGGGTAATTCTGCTCAAATTACATTTTGGCAGCTATTATAATGTCTATATAAAGAATATATATTTTCTCATTTTAATAAAACAGTTTTGTTTTTCTCTTCCCTTTAAAAACAATCATGTATTTCAGTAAGTTATCAAAACAGTTGGAGAATAATGCATACAAAACATAAACACAAATTCCAATATGTATTATGAAAGATGTACATACACCATGAAGGATTTAATCTATTCTTCAGCCTCAGTGCCAAAACACAAGCTGACTTCACTTGGAAAAAACAAGGTTAAAGGGTCTTAGACAAAGAATGAACCATTCTACTTGTCTGAAAATGCAGTGAAGTAGATAAAGAGGCTAAAATCTTTGCTTCAGGAATGGAAAGAAGAAATGTTCCTTCCTGTAAGTATTCTCCATAAAACAAGCTATTAGAAAGGAAAGAAGTCTAGCCCTCTCAGCTACATGCCAGGAAAGAATATTTGTGTTTTGTGGTAGAGGAGAATACCAGCATAGAAGAAGAGGGCTCTTGACTTTCTTTGAAGGTCATGAAAGGGGCAGAGCAACACGGATTTTTAAACAATATCCTTTCATATCAAAATCAAGTATCAAAACACGGCATAAAATATACAGACAAAAGTGTTCACAGCAACTTTATCAGTGCTTTCTTTATAGACCCAAAATTTCCACGTAAATGAAGACCTAACTAAATGACCATATCAGGCCCATCATGAAAGCCATTTAGTATGAATGAAAAATCTAAGCTAGATCCATGTGCAAGCCCTCTGATGATGTTGAAGGTGCTCTTGTTTTGCTGTGTTTCACACAAGAGGAAAACACACAGGGAAGGAAAGCAGTCCTTACCATTGTAAAAATCAAAATTCAATGTACCCAGGAGCTGTGAAATAGTACCTTTATTCCTCACTGTGTATGGACCAACACAGAGGTACAAATTAGGGAAATTAAAATTATAGTGGAAAGTCTGAATGGACAGTTATCACAGCCTCCTATTTTCACTAAGATTTATTTAATGAGTAGAAATACAAATATCCCCATAAATCTTGTGTGGAATATCAATTTTAAGAAATTGAATGGGGTCAGAAGTGTTGGCTCTTTCCTTGTGTTTGCTGTCTTTTCTCTATGGGTTTGGCAGAGAAGTTCATTAAGTTCATCATAGAAATTTTTGCTACTTCACAACACACCTCATTATGAAAGGGATTTACAAACCCCATGCTGATTATAACCATGGGGGCTTTCTTACAGAAAAAGCAGTAGCTGGACAGGTAAGATTCCTAGAATTTCAGGCAGAGCGTAAATGAGAGCAGAATGGGAAAAGACTTGTTAACTTCTCAGAAGAAAGTCCCCTTTTGTCACTTTGACCTGTCAATGCTTGAAAAATCACTTACATCAAAGAATATTTCAGGAGGTTTGCCACCATTTTAGCCTTAAAAGAGGTGTTCAAAATTTCTGAGGAAAGTCACTAGAGTTTATTTGAACTACAAAACATCACTGAAACTAGCCAGCTACTTGATAGACAAAACAAAACTATAATCAACTTGCATTGTTATTAAAACAAAACTATTTTGGCCACATGGAATCCAAATGAAATCCCATGTGAATTAATGTGTTAAAATCTCCAGGTTTAACAACAGTGTTTATGACTTCATTCCCAAAGCAAATGCCATCAAAAAAGACTTTACCATTGCTTTGACTTCTGTTTTGCATAGAAAAATTCCTTAAGAATTTTGCATACTTAAAGATGAGAAAAGCTACAGAATTTAAACAACTTTTAAAATTGTGTTTAAATTCTGTTGATACAACTTCATTGTATCATAGATAGGCATTCTACTTTGCAGAAACATCACATCAAGTTATAAGGGGAGGGGTCAAAATGCTATCGCTTGGCCAAACATCCCAATAACCCACCTTGGAAGAGCTGTTAATTTAAAAGACAAGTTAGAACCAGTCAGCACAAAAGAAACAATAGAAAATGCAAGGCAGATGGAAGGGGGAAAAGGAAGAACTAGAAATCTTTAAATTTAAATACTTGTCTCACAAAGTTGATTGGATGCATATAATACATAAAATCCTCCTCAAATTGATTTGCTACTAACTAAGCATTCAAATAAATCGATTGGTGGTATTTTAATCTCAACATGTATTGATAAAAGGAAAACAGTAATTAAAGCTTTATTCCAAAGAGTCAAGCGTGGAAGACATTAAGTTATGCTGAGAGGCTGTACAGGCTGAAACCACAGTATCTTTGTAAACTCAAACCATTTTACAACATCAAAAATATAAAAAAACACACAACAAAACTTCATATCTCTATTCTGTAAACCATACTGTTCCCTGAGAATGTGTGTATATGTATTGGGAAATGGGGAAGAAAAGGCATGGACTTAAGTGCACAAGACGACTGTATAAATATTACTTCTCTGACCACTATATGAAAAGCTCCATGCTGATTCTTAAATTTTTCAAGAGCATATGAAGTTAGGTCCACTTCAAACAGTTTTGTGTTAAGCTGTGTAAGAAACTATTAGGAAGAAAAGATGAGTTTACTTGCACCACATTATAAATCAATATAGTATACTTTATATTTTTTAAGTCCCAATTGACTTCCCACAATACAGTGTTACAGAGATGTCATTCAAAGAGGTACCTGTCACAGGTAACCTATAAAACACAAATTATAAGGAAATGCCGAACTGACCACAAGCCTTTCAGGAGTCCTGGGAATTTTCCAAGCAATGAATCAAAAAGAAAAGGAAAAAGCAGCAGACATAAGGGACTGTTGCCTTGTGGTGTTTTATACTGTTTGAACAATCTTTCATCTCTAATAATCATTAGGAATGCTTATCGTCCTATAGCTCAAAACAGCGATCTTCCCCAGGATGTTCTGCTTGCTTAAAGCTAGCAGGCTAAACTAACGGGGGACAGAGGTAGTGGAAATGCAATGATCACTTTCCTGTTTCTATTGCTATTGGACATGCCACTGAACATAAGAAATTCAATTTTCCTTTTAGTTGTGGATTTATGCCAGCGTTCTAAGAAAACGGCATTTATAGTCAACCAGATACATCATTATGGAGAAACTATAAATAGCAATATAGAAGATTTGTAAAAGTCACGAATGCAGAAATGCTAGTGTAAGTAAAGAAACTGGATAAGATTGGGTTAGTAGAGATGGGATTATATATAAGTATATATAAGACTTGATCAGTAAAGATAAAAATTGGATTAGCAAATGTGATTGCATAGATAAAAGAATTGTTAAAAATAACGACTTATTATATGCAGCAATTGTTTGGATTTATTTTTATTATCTGGCAGATATACTTCATTCTGATAAGCATGTAGGACACATGTCAAGCCAAGAGTTTTTGCTCTACCATATCTGTCCATAGTAGCATTGGTGTGGGTCATTTTGCTCTGCTCTGCTGCCACTTTTCACAATACTTGAAAAACTCTTGCTATCCTTAAGACTTCTACATCTGTGGGAAACCTTCTTGAAATTTATCAATGAATTCAAATGTTACTTGGAGAAATACAGGAAAAGGGACTTAAAGACGAAAAAGATACATTTCCTAGTCCCACAAACAGAACATAGACAGGCAGCATTTTCTATAAAATAAATTCTGCTAATTCAGAAGAATTAGAGCTGTAAATTATTTTTAAAAATCTACATTTCTGGCTTTTAATTTATGTAGGTCTGATTGTGCCACTATTAAGATTAATTAATACTTCTGATTTTTAGAAACATGTTTACATTTATTTCATTTTGCCAACTTTGGGACACTTAAGCTCAAATTTTCCATGTCATTTCTCTTTATATTTCAACCATCGCATTTCCTCAATTCTCAGAAAAAGCTAATCAGAAATGCATGACTTTCAGTTTTAAATGCTGGTCACCTTTATTCTCCCATGCTTTATAAAAAGGAAAGAAGCAAAACACTGATCTTTCTGTCAGGAAGATAACGTCAGTGTTCTGGGAATATTCATTTAAATTTGGCCACTCTGTTAAAAATAAAACAGTTTGAGAAAATCAAACAAAATTGTCTGTGTACACAAAAATAATGCTCCCCAGAACTTAGAATTAAACAGAAGTGCCCAAATTTGTCTAGTCATCTGCTGCCAATAAATATCTGTGAAACCCACTAGCAAAATATCTCATTCTTCTCCAGTGTTAATTCACAGAGAAAACTGCAACTTTCTATTGATTATTCTGTTAACTCAATACATTTGCACAGCAGTTTGCAGGGTTTTCATTCTTTGAATCTGTGATTCAGTGTGATGCTGCACTAGGGAGTTTCTGGGGCCTTTGAGTTCTCATTTTTTAAGCTAAGAAATTATCCACACAAAATTACATTAAGAAAATATTATTTGAGTGTAGAATCAATCACTCAAAAGTTAGGAACTGCTTAAATTATCATTATTTCTGAGTGCATTATGATATAGCCTTTAATTATATAGTCTTTTTCCCACAGCTCCTCCTTGTGCAATATTACACTTATTAAGAATTCCTGTGCAATGCTGACAAATTATTTAAACAGAATGTTTCACAGACTGCCAGTAGACCATGCTTCCAGTTGACAAACTTATCACCTTCAGCCTAGTGTGCAAAAATACCAATCAGTCACAAATGTACCTAAAATATATTGGAAGTCATGACTAAACATATGAAATGTTTAATGCCAAGTTCAGTGAAGAAATTCATTCACACCATGAATGTCCCAAGCTAGATACTCAAAATTTATGTTTATTTTTACCTGATTTTTCTGAAACGGTATTCAAACTTCTTAATACAGTGTAAGTTCACCAGACTGCTGTGCAATTCATAATACCAAATAGACAGTCTTAGCTCCCCTTTGCTGGCAAAATTGGCAGCCAGGGTCTAGCAGCCCTGAAGAGTGATTAGCTTAAACCACTAATTCTTATCTTGTACTGAGATCACAGTAGAAAGTGTGAACACAGTCCTTTAAATCTTTGTTTCCCCTTTGTTAAATCAGGTTAATAACATCTCCTTCTTTTGCAGAGTTGTAGTCAAAATGAGAAATATCTGTACACTTCTGAGATATGATTGATGGACGCAATAAAAAGGTGAATGGGGAAATGAATAACTTTCTCTGAAAAGCAGAATTTGAATAATGTGCTGGACTGTTTTATTCTCACTAAATACGAATTACTGGTTTTTGTCAAGGACTGTAACGAAATGGGCACTATTTTACACTATGCTTCACAAGAAGTTGTCTTCTGTGAAAATTCTCTTAAAAACTGACCACATTTGCTCTTTACTAAAATGTAAATTGATTACTATACTAATTAAACCCTTACTCATCCCTCATTTACTTACTTTACGTACTTACTCATTTAACAGAAGATGGGATTTATCTTCTCTTTCTTTCTGATATTGCTAAAGCGGAACTTTTGAAGAACAAATTTGTTTTGGAAACTGAGGTCATGGAATGGTGCTTCTGTGAGCATCTGCAAACTTATTTTAACTTAAACATAATGGCTATGAACCAGTGGCACCTATTAATGGCTCATACCCTTTACATATTACTGCTATATTACCAAGGTTGACCTGGGAATTCTCAAAACCGCAGAAAAAAAGGGAGTCTCAGCCCCAAATCTTCTTTCATTTAAATCAAATTATAGATCCTCAAGCACTTTATTTGAAGCAGTTGGAACAAAAGTCTGCTCATCTGATAAAGAAATGATAAGAGAAGAAAAAATGATAAATTACCAAGTAAGATTTTAAGAGGTCTTTACATTGACGTACAATATCTAAGTTTATGAAACGAGGAATGAGACATGTCTGTACATAGACTTCTGCACCAGCTGATGACCAGACTTCAAAAACATAATATGAAAGACGCCAATCATGAAATCCTAACCTCCTACGGAACAATAACAGTGAAATCTGTTAATCTATCATTTATTTCACTGTGAAGTGTGTTTTATTCAAGCTCCTGGTGGGATTTAAGATCTCCATGGATAAAATTACTATTTCACTTGCTGTAGAGTTTATCCCACAAGTATCTGGAAAGGTGGAAGCATGGGGAAGCATCTGGTATGACTCTAGGTTTCTTTCCCTAAAGAAACTGCAACATTTTCACTATAAGCAGCAGGAGCCAGTTTTGCATCCTGACAAAGACCTGGAGAGAGAACTCCTTCCCTGTTTAAAAGTTGTTGTCTTGCATATAAGTTAATTTATGCTTTATTATAATTAATAAAACTATTTACAAGCTCAATAAGAATATTTACAAGCTTTGACTCAGAGTTCTGCCTCCTCTGTTAGACACTACCATGTCCTCCCTTCCTTCTGGAACTGTGGCATGATTCCATGCAGGAAGGAATGTAAGGCTTGCAGCGTGGGAGTTCAGTTGCGGGGCGATTCTATGCTTTGCTCTCTAATTTTTTTATTTGCATTTTAAATGTCAATGTATGCTTAATAGAAAAAGCAGAAACATTGATGCAAACAGGGACCGACACCTTGCAAGTGCCAGAATACTCCCTAAATAATCATATTTCCTTCTGGGCTTTCTCATTCTATAACAAAGCCTGGAATTTCTCTTTTTTCTTTACAGTCAGACAGTTTCAGAGGAGCAAGAAAGTGCCCTCCAACCAGCATAGCCAATAATTTGATGACTAAAGACATTTTCTGGGAAAGCAGTAAAGTGGGTTTCAACTCCATTCAGTTAAGAAGTGCATCAAATCTACATCTACCACTTTCTGGGTGAAAAAATGCTCTGATCCAGCAGCTACTATAGGCACTTCTTGCAGTAGGGTTTTGAAATAAAATAGTGCAGGATGCTCTATTATTTTAATATCTAGATGCAGGCAGGGCAAACCCTGGGGGAACGTGGAGGCAGCTAACAGAGCTTTAGTCCCTACTCAGCTTACCTATGGGGACATACAGCTCTATCACAGCAGGGATCAACCTACTACCACTATCACCATTACGGTCACAGTACTCACTCACAGCAGCGGACACAAACTGCAGATAAATATATGAAAAACTTGCCTGCCACGTATATGAAGTATTCTTGCTTCACTAAGGTGCGGGATTTTAGGCACATTCATCTACTTACTGTTTCTGAGTTGGCTCCCTATTCAGAGTGAAAAATGTTCACATAATCTTTTAAAGGTTCTGATGTTCCCATACATCAGAGAGGGAGTCGAGGTATATAACACACAGTTCTGGATCTGGAACGCCAGTGACTGGCCACATAAAAGGCATAGTGGCACCTGCTTTTTGTGGCTTCCAAGTCTTTTATTGTCCTTGGCAATTTGCTGTGATGTAATTTCTTAAATCTATCCATTTCCCTTTAACTTACAGTTTTATGCTTTATGCTTCATGCTTTGTAAAGCCTTCTCTACACCAAATAAAGGCAGTGTAAGCATTTATCTTAATTTACTATTAATGAATACTAATTCAGTGAAACCTCTCATTTACATTCACCTTGATCTTTTGAAATACTGCCTTTATGCCCTGATTTTTGGAGGACTTCCAGGCTTTCTTATACTGGTTTTCTAATTTCAATGTGGACAAAGAATTGGATATAATAGCTGTTATGCTTTTAGCTACCTATTTTTAACAAATCCTCTGTTTTGTTTTGTTTTGTTTTGTTTTGTTTCTAACCTAAAATTCTTCAGGGGAAAAAAAAAAACCCAACAAAAATTCACAAACACAAAACTACCAAAACAATTTTTAGCTTGCATAGTAGCTGACCCAAGTCTCCAGGCAGTTCTTATTTATGAAAATCAGTATTTTATTCTTGATAAAGCAAACCCAAAAGATCTCACTGCTTTATAAACAGTAAATATTTGAATTATAAGATTAGGTGGGAAGACACAGCTTTCTCAGTAGAAGAGATGACCCATGCATTCTGACACTTTCTGCAATACCAGTGAAAATAGTAGCTACTCTGGCTTTCTGAAGTCCAGGAAGTGTCTGAGATGCTTATTTTCATCCTACAACAGTCTCAGTAACTAAGACATTGCAACTGATGCAGTCACAAAATGGGAGAATGAGCCTGTGAAGGACTTTGCCTGACTGGATGACTTTTTATATATCATTTTCTTTTTGTATGTCTTACGTCTTTCTGTATGTGTCTCTGTCTTTCTATATATCATACACCACTATGCTTTAGGTCCTCACCACAGTAACTCACCAGCACACTAAAAGTAATATTTGATTTTTCTCCCTAAAGACAGATTATTTCAGACCTTTGAATTTACAAGTTAGGTAACAAGAAGAACCATGCAAAGATAGAAGAGTACAGGTTGAAAGGTGGCTCTCAAGATAATCTGGTCTAAGCTTCTCCTGAAAGCAGGGATTTAGATTAGGTTATCGAGGGCTCTGCCAAGCCAAGTCTTGAGTAATTCCTGTGAAGAACATTCCACCATTTTTCTGAGCAACTGATTCCAGGGTTTAGTTGTTCCCTCTCTTTCCTGTATCCAGAGGGAACTTCCCCTGAAGCAGCTTGTGCCTGTTGCCCCTTGCCCTGTCACTGTGCATGCCTGAGAACTCTTCTGCACCACAGCTACCCTTTCAGGTACCGGCAGACTGCAACTGGATCCCCCCCAAGCCTTCTCCTCTCCAGGCTGAAAAAACTCCATTCCTCTGACCTCTCTTCTAGGGAAATCCTTCACTTGCTGCCTTCCACTAATTTACTCGGGAAGCTCATCTACATTTTGAACAACATTGCTCTGAATGTATTTGGAAGTAAAGAAGAATCCCTTCAAAGCCTTTGAAAATAAAATCAGCTTCTCCTAACAGTCTGAATTGTTTTTAAGGATTTGCAGTCCATGAAGACACCATGTGGAATGATGCAGAATAACAGGCTTAGAAAGAAAGTACGATCAACACTAGAGTTATAACTGGCTTCTTTTTGACATGTCTGAGATCATTTGGGCCCAGAATTAAACTTTCTATACTTTGAAGGAAGAGCGAAACAGACAAACGGTACAGGCACAGGAGAACAGACAGTCATAAGATGAAATTGTTAGGATATGGTACTGCAGTACTGCAGTTAAAATGACATTTCCTCACCTTGTTCTTTCTTTGCAAGCCTAGACACACATTTGTAGCCTAACAGCTGCATACTATTTTTGCTCATTATTGCATGGGGATTGTCTCAACCACAGCATTTTAGGTTGTATTTCACATTTTAATTCCACTGCAGCTTAAAACTAGCTTATGTAGTCTATTTGAATCTGATTTTGAGAATAGCTGTTTTACTTAAATTATGACAAATTGTCTCCTGTGGACCCCAGGGCATAAAGTAGATAACCCTGAAGAGAAACAAGCCCCATATCTTTAACAAAGATTGGCAGAAACTACCTGCTTTGAATCCTTACGTTTTTAAATAAACCAGCAAATAACTGAACTAGTTCTAGAAGTCTCCACAAAGCTTCTCTTCAATATATAGCCACGGAATTTATGTTTAAAAATCTCTCTAAGCATGACAGCATTGCAAAATATAATTAAAAATAAAAATGGAGGTATCATCTGAGATCCAGTAATGTGACAGTGTAAGAACGCCCTTGCCATTAAATACACCATAAGACACGCTATTAAAATGTGAATGAGGAGGAGGCAACTCACCATATTAAGTGCAGGGAGGTGCAAAGAATCCCATAGCAACAGACCAAAATAGATGGATTCTATGAGATGCAGACAACGTCTGGAAGTTTCCACAGAGCCCCTTCGTGGCTTTCCCTCCCCTTTTTGTGGGGACAGCCTGGATCACAGATACATAGGAGCAGGCACACAGACAAAAAAAAAAAAAAGATAATAAAAGATACAGGAATAAAAATAATTTTATTTATAGATCTTCCAAATCTATATCTCATGGAAGTTAACCATGTAAACAACAGAATATGTAGCCAACAATGCGAAAATACTAAATCAGATTGCTTAAAGACTTATTTCCTTACTTAAAAGGTCAGCCTGCAAGTTATCTATACATTTTTTTAAAGCCAGATTGGAAAAACTGTAGCCAAAAAAGGATATACTGCAAATTATGGATACAGAGAGTAAACTGGCACAGAAAGGATAAAAATGGAGCCAGATTTAAAAGGACAAAAATCAAACCTAATATCTCCTTACCATTTAGAAAAGTGGCAAACTGTTCATCATGCCATAGCTAACACCTGCAGAAACCAAGTAAAAGTTCAAAAACTAGTCAAATCAAAACTCCCTGAAGAATTACCATTTTTTTGTCTTGACAACAAGGCTTCGACAAAGATAAGAAGAAGATGGTAACTAACAAGAAAGAGCTATGAAGACAGGGCTAGGATCTGTACAACATTAAGCTGTAGAACAGACACAGAAGGTTTTGCATATTAAGGTACTGTGGCTTACATTTAGTGAAAAGAGGAAAATATCCCAGAACTTGTTGCTTACTTAACAAGTTTCTCCTGATTAACAGCAAGAAACAGGTCTGAAATGAAGAAACCAGGACGATGCTTTGTTGCTCTAATAATCGTAGACTTCTGATGTTCATTGTGAATAATGCCTATTATACATATTACTAAAAAGGCCGCAGGGATTCAATACTGCTCATTGTGAACAAGTATGGCTGGTCCTAAAATGGATTTAATTCACTTATAGCATCTCTTCACAGCTGTAATAATTTCATGCAAGCAATAGCAAGCTCAGAGACATTGCGGCCACCATTTCTCTTAAACAGTCAAGCAATGTAGTAGTGTAGGTTATTTTCAGTAAATCTAGAGTATTTTTATCAGCAGTGACCCATGCTAAAGGAAAGAGGAAAATAATGGGTCTGGCAGCAGTATTAAGATGGTGCCATTTTTTTCATGTTCCTACCAATTACAGTCTTAACCCTTAAATTATCAGTATTCGTAACATTTTAACTTTAGTCTAACTGAAATCCTGAGCTCATTTATATTACATCACATCATATTATGCTGTTTGTCTAAGCAACATCCTGCAAAGGTGAACTCAACTATTTAGTTAATCTGTGCTGATATAGACATTTGCTTGGTTCACATGCACAAAAGTTGTGTGTGTCCCAAAAGGTCTCCACTTTTCCAACTGTATTAGCTTAGTTTAAAAACCTGTATTATCTCTACCTACCCATTTTGCCACAGCATCTGCATTTTAATTGCTGCTTCATAGTTTCTTTAATCTTCTTATTTTATTTAGGAATACAAGAAATGTATGCTAGGTACTGTGTCTTTCTCAATGCTTTTTATTAATTTGTAAGCTTTTTTGCGAGACAGCTCTGCTCTCATTGACTTCACTGGGAGAAAATCTGAGCTCATACGTCTCCTCCACAAATTGTATGGTGCAGGTCTTTTTAATGTCTCTCCCCTGGAAACGCCTTTCTCCCACATCCTATCTCTTATCATGTTTGTTGCCCCTTCTGGTACCCACAATTATGTCCTTTTGGGGATGGGGATGGGAAAATGAATTTAGGAGTCTGTCTGGTTATTCTAAATTAAAAAAAAAAAAAAAAAAAAAAAAGGAACAGCTGGTTTACATACCTTTCATTTTCAATAGCTTAGGTTCAGTTACTCAAGCACAGAAGAAATATTCTCCCAAGAAATTATATTGAGAAAATAGTTCCAGGCATTCTGTTGTTTCCAGCTGGGCTTAGTGTGCCTTATAAGGAGAACTCATATTTTCTTAGGCAGAACCTCTCTCAAAGACATGTTGGAAAAGGTAAGGCCATAAATCTCTGTCAGGTCCAGATGTGCAAGACTCTGGAGCCTAAAAGCCATCCCAGCTTATTTTTATAAATGCTTCCATGGTTTGTTTAGGCAGTTTAAAGTCATGCGTGCACATTAGAAGAAAATCACTCAATGTACATCTGGTAAATATGTGATGTATAAACTGTACATAAAAGGCACAGAGTTGAGGACCAGAAGCTGTGGCTCAAACATTTGTTAGAGAATTTTGCTCACAGGTCATAAAAACAGTAACAAGCACAGTGTCCTGCTATTTGAGCTTATAGGATTCAAGCTATCTATGTACATGTCTGTATAACCATGTGTACGTACCCTCCGTGACAGCTTCTGAACAGATGCACACAGAATACAGATTCAGATTCAACTTTTCTGTTTATCATTACTCCCAGAGAAATAGATCTTTCTCACTACACAAGCTATTCAGAACTGTTTAGAATTTTTCCCTAACATAGACGCTTAATGTTGAAAATAGGATTAATTTTTTTTCAGTTAGAATCATGAAATTTAATAGAGCATCTTCAACTACATACAAAATATATACCTGTATATACACACATACATACTTCCTTTATTCCTTCAGGCTGATTTGTTTCTATTACTCACATTCCAGGTATTTGTTCTCCTGTACTTTCACATGCTTAATCTGATACCCCTCTTCTTGATACCTCTCTGATATCTTTCCAGTCTCTTTCTGTCTCTATATTCTTTTCTCCTCTGCACCTTTTAGACCATACTATTGCCCAGTCTTTTAGGACATTAACATTTGCTTTTGCTATTGTCAACAAGTAATTTTCTTTCAGTACCGTATATAATTAAAATTTGTAATCTTTTGCTAAAACTCCAGCCATACCTTTATTTCCTTTTCCCCCTTAATAGCATTATATTAAATTGTTCTTCATCATTGCTTTAAATCTCACTCCCATTCATGAAACCACTGATTAATTTTAGTCAGATCCTGGCCTACTTATTACTCTTTCAAAAAATAAAATAACATAACATAACATAACATAACAGTTGGACTATTTCTTTACAAATACACCTTACATGAAAAATTGTAAGTATCATAAATCCGTGTCCTCACCCTAGTGTTCAGAATTTCCTAAGGGAAATTAATACAATGTATTTATGAAGTGTTCGGAAAACTATTCAGGCAACCCAACATAGTATCATAAAGTGCCCTCATTCTTAGATGCTTGAATTAAACTGGTTATACACCTTACACAGTATGTAAAAAAATACTTCTTGAAGAGGCACAAAGAACTTGGGAATAGTTACCTGAAATCAAAGTCTAAGCTTTGGACTTCTATTATTTGGGCTTGCATCAAGGTCAACTATAAGTTCTGACTAAAAGAAGCAATTGTACTAACAATAGAAAACAGAAGCTACAATTTTTACAATGTTCATAGTAATACTGTGACACTGAGCCCTGCTATAAATGGGAGCTATGTGGCATGAAATTTTCCATGAGTGTCCTAGGAAGGAAAACACAGCAGTAAACACTATTAGTCAAGTGAGACCTACACGTCATAAGCAATAGGCAAGAGTCCAGGAAGGCCACAAGGTTAAAATGCTTTGTTTGAGTAATTATAGGATTTGAAGGATTAGGCTGAACCAAAAGATTTAAGGACATGGAAGGATTAAAGGGAGAAATAAATAAATAAAATTGAACAGAATGAAGGTATAGAAGGCAGCACAAAAAATATATTACATTAAGTAAAGTTTTTGAAACAATAATTGTTAAATAAAATAGTTGCAATTGAAGGCAACATGATTTTGCTGTATTTTTTTGCTGTTCAGTGACTGAATCTGCAGAGACAAATATTAAAAAAAAAAAAAAATCTGTATGTTTCTGAGGTTAAAGACCTAGCAAAACAAGCACATATTTGAGGTGAAATGTCTTAGCAAACTTCTTTGTATCCCAGAAGGTAAAGTTATTATTTACTTTGTAGCTGCTATGAAAGTGAAATCCTGGTATACAAACCAGAGGTGAAATCACACCCACCACAGCCTGTTACCAAAATCTGAAGGTTCTTGCCATACACATGGAAAATGAATTCCAATCTTTACCTTTATGACACCTTGAGTGACAACATTTTACAAAGCTCGCAAAGCTTGTTTATTTTAAAAGCCTACTGCCCTTGTAAGCTGTTAATAGTGCGAATTAACTCACTACATTTGTTCCAAAGAAAATCTGCAGGTTCTGTTTCTTGAATATAGTGGATGAGAAAAAATTATTCAAGGGTTATGATGCCTGGGTGATCCATAGCTCATGCGGTAAGATATGCCAGAAGATATTAGATAATATTAAGCTATCAGAAGATAGTATTAAGATATAAGATAATATTAAGCTATTAGATAATATTAAGCTATAAGATAATATTAAGCTATTAGAAGATAGCATTAAGCTATTAATAGTGACAATTAACTCACTATATTTTTTCTAAAGAAAAAAATCTACAGGCTCTGTTTCTTGAATATTGGCCATGAGAAAAATTATTCAAGGTTTATTGTGACCTGGGTTATCCATAGCTCATGAGGTAAGAAGCTGACAGAAGATAAAACAACCACAAGATGATCATAGGTATACGACACTAAAAATAAATTATTAAAGGTGTTGGGTTTTTTTAATGAAACAGTCACTCACAATTGCAAGAGAATATCAATTTCAGCAAAGCTATACAAAGAAAATAAAGTTTGGAAAATAGATACCAGATTTTATTTGGAGTTACTTCAGCATATCTTAACGACACCTTTCTTTTTTTTTTTTTAAATTTTATTTTATAATCTTTAAAAATAAACAGCATCTGAGCATCTCAGTAAGGATGCCTGAGAGAAGTTCAAGAGACTAAGAGAAAGGACGGAACGATACGGGGGAGCAGGCAGAAGAAAGAATCAGTTACTGAGAAAGAATAAAATGAAGGAAGAGCAAAGCATTAAGTACGTAGATGCATAAAGAAATCAGACACAGGATTCAAAACACAAAGCTAAGACAAGAGAGAACAAATGAACAAAATACATATTTTCTAAAGGTCTGTCTCTTGCTATTCCATCTTTTTAAAGACACCACCTCAAGTAAAACCAGTATTACTGCGTTTGACTGAACTGTACCGCTCGGCCTAACGAAAGCCCAGGGAAACTTGTATCACAGTCCGGTTTCCGATTAGCCGAGCCGCGGGGCGCTGGGCCCGGGCTGCGGGGCGGCCCCGGGCGGCCCCGGCCCCTCCGCCGCGCTCCTCGCCCCGGGCCGGGCGGGACAGGGCGGCGACGGCCGGTGTGTTGGCACCATCTCCTGGTCAGCGGCAGGAAAGCAGGAAAAACTAACGTTTAATTCATTTTTAACTGGGCACGACATGTAACGATGCAATTTTTCATCCTATTATAATAATGGGTCTGGAACGATGATGATTGTCATTCAGAAGTCTGACTTCAAACAAAAAGTGTTAGCAATCCAGAAAAATCAGATCCTAAATTCTTCATACAATTTCTTAAATCTCTCTATTAGGGCCTAGGTGTTTAGTTTCTCTCAAAATTATCACCCTAAAAGCATAGTTCTGCTTCAGAAAAATTAAATAAAGCCCTAAAGTCCTTAGTATTGGTTTATGATTTCCATATTAAAATAAAAGATTAAGGTGACAAATAATAATTTTCAATATAAACTTTTTTTTAATATTACAGTAGGGGTTTTTTTTCTTTCTCTCTTAAGTGGCTATTTAACTTGGGTTTTTTGTTCACATAGCAAATTGCTTCAGAAGTTTATGGAATTTCAGACAGAAAAATCTGTGTCCAATTCACAGATTCTGTAATTACATCCAACTATTTCTAAAATAGGAAATGGATGCAGTATTCGGAAGTGCTATGTTACAAAGAATTCCAACATGGCATACTGATTCGTAACTTATTATTCATTAAGTCAGCCCAAGCTAACCTGTTTCAGATTGCAATAAGGCAAAAACTCTATACATTCGGACTCAAAACATGTCCTATTTCAGTATTGCTAGAGAGTTGAGCAGACAGGAACCAAATGAAATTCAACAAGGGCAAGTCTAGGGTCCTGCATCTAGGGAGGAACAACCCCAGGCACCAGTACAGGTTAGGGGTTGACCTGCTGGGAAGCAGTGCTGTGGAGAAGGACCAGGGAGTGCTGGTGGACAACAAGCCCTCCGTGAGCCAGCAGTGTGCCCTCATGGCCAAGAAGGCCAATGGTATCCTGGGGTGTATTAAGAAGAGCATGGCCTCCCCCTCTACTCTGCCCCAGTGAGGCCACATCTGGAGTGCTGTGTCCAGTTCTGGGCTCCCCAGTTCAGGAAAGACAGGGAACTACTGGAGAGAGTCCAGCAGAGGGCTATGAGGATGATTAGGGGACTGGAGCATCTCTCGTATGAGGAAAGGTTGAGAGAGCTGGGTCGGTTTAGCCTGGAGAAGACTAGGAGGGGATCTTAACAACACATAAATATCTAAAGGGTGGATACCTAGAGGAAGGGGCCAGACTCTTTTGAGTGGTGCCCAGTGACAGGACAAGGGGCAACGGGCACAAACTGGAACACAGGAAGTTCCAGCTGAACTTTAGGAAAAACTTCTTCACTGTGAGGGTCACCGAGCACTGGAACAGGCTGCCCAGAGAGGTTGTGGAGTCTCCTTCTCTGGAGATATTCAAAACCCACCTGCATATGATCCTGTGCAACATGCTCTAGGTGAACCTGCTTTAGTGGGGGAAGGTGCACTAGATGATCTGAGGTCCCTTCCAACCCCTATCGATCTGTGATTCTGTGATTGCCATCATAGGCCAACCAGAAATATTACTGATGGATATTTGCATATTGAAGACCAGTAGGATTCTGGAGGTTGTTGGTAATCTGCTTTTCCGCATCACAGAAAACTCAAGTCACTTTTCTCACCAGCTGCTGTCATTTTCAGTGAAGAATTACCAGTTGTTTGCTTTTTAAAAAACTAGCTTTCAATAAAATTAATATTCCCAGTAAAACATCATCTCCTGACAGCCCACACTGACAAATTTTTCTATGCTTCTCCAGTGTGCTGCAGGCTGACCATTACATTTCTAGTGGGATTTTTAGTCCTCATGTTCATTTGGAGCTGTTTGTGGTGCGATCATTCTCACAGTAGGTTTGTTGGTGTTTGTTGTTTTTTCTTTTTTAATTGTAAACCTGTTGACCAATAGCAGGGATGACTACTGATATAGCTCATATAGGTCACTGACCAGACACCAGATGGTGGTAATATTCTGTTCCTACTAATCTGGCCCAGAGTTGGCAATTCAGAGGTGAAAAGCTTTATCCCATTACCAACTGCCTGAGCCATCCTGTCTCCAACTTGCCGGCTAAAGATTAAACAGTTAATAGTCTTGAAACCACCCCCTCAAATATACCATCTACTACATATCCCAAACGTCTACTGGGTAGATCTAAAAGGAGATCCATAAATGTCAGAATACTTTATTGAATTGAAATTCTACCTAAGGATAAATAAAAAGGAAGCCAGGCTGGTAAAATAATGGCATCAATTGGGATAGTACTACCTATGCAACAGCTGGAAGGAAAAGTTTACTGCAGATAAAATATCATGAAAAACAGACAATACAAGTAGGCCACTTGTGAGAAATGCAATCTGGAAAAAAGGGGGAAGGCATCAACAAGGAAATGGAAACACAGATAAAAGGTAGAAAATATTAAGATGCAACTCCCTTTTCAGAAAAAAATCACAGTATCCATATAACACTACACAGTCTTAACAACTTAATCAGTTCTGAACAGTAGAACTAGATATTTTCAGTGAACTTATTCATCCTATCCTTACAATTTTTTTGCCTCTGCACAAGTACTTTGCTTTACTGCATTTTCAAGCTTTTAATTTTTATACATTAGACTTCTGTGTTGCATCCAAAATCAGTACCAAAATTTCTATTTTCCACCATAAATTGCCAGAGGAACTGCTCTTAGATTTGTGAAGATGACATCAAACATACAGTTTGGAGTTCAGGATAACTGCAAAGGAAACAATTCAAAGAATTCCTAAGTTTGTCTCTATCCAGACTCAATCACTGAAATTCTTTAAAAATGCAAATGTGCTTAACACCAATATAAATTTTGAAAATATGAGAACACAAGAGGAAGGAGCTAGTAGGTTATTTTTTACATGTAGGTATGTTTACATGTTTGTATGTTAGATCTGCATATATTTGGATCTATATTCTTCCACCCCTGCAGAAAACCATGATTCAGATTACATATCATGATCTTATAAAATCGTATTTCACCATAATTACCTTATCTAGTTAGACTCCTTTACCCTTCTGGAAGATTTGACTATTCAAACCTGCCAAGCAGTGCACAAAGAACTCATTTACAAGGGAACCATGAAAGTAACTGTACAAAATCTGCCCTTGGTGCATCTTAGCTCCTTGGTGCTATCTTAGATGCCTTAGTCTTCATTCCTCACTTATGTTTCCCACAGCTTCACTTATGGCAGGTACAGAAAATCGTGCAGTATATACATGTAAGTGCTTGGTCGGTTTTATTTATGATAACCTGCTTAATTCATTTACAACTATGATGTTTCTAAGGACTGAAAATAACCCATCTTTTGTCCATAAAGCTATCCTATCACATCATGCTGTGTCATAGTAATAGTTGTAAAAAGCAGTGTTGTAAGGTAGATTATATAAACTGGAGTCTCTCATGGGTAATTCTTTTCCTTGAAAATACATAATTAGGCATTGCAAAAAATGTTAAAATATTAAAAATATTAAAATATTAATATAGTAATATTAAAATTATATAATTATATATTAATATATAATATAAAATTATATATTAATATAATATAATATTAAAAATTCCTCATTTTTCTATATTAGAACTGCAGCTAAAATTGTTTGAGGTTTGAATTTATTGCAAATAATTATTTACAAAGCATGAAATTTTTTCTTCAGCTTCAGTAAGATTGATGTAGCTCTTCTGCCAAAATCTCCCATTTGTACCAGCGTAACAAATTCGGTTCAAAAGGATTAAAATAACCAATGTTAGAGAAGTACCATTTTCTTAATGCAAACTTCAAACATGTTAACAGTATTCTACAAGTGTGATTAGCACTGTGCAGAAGCAGCAACATCAGATCTTTCCTCTACTGGAAAAATTTACACAAATTAAAAAAAAACATGAAAAGGAATGTGGAACTGGAAAAGAAAATTTCAAAAAAGAATATGAATTTTCAGTACCTTGCAGTTAATCCAAGAAATTCTGATTTTTTTTCTTTAATTTAGAGAAGATAGAAGAAAAAAATAAGTTAAAAGAAACTAGGCTAAGGAAGGTATTATATAAGAATCAAAAGTATATAAGAATCAAAAGAAGATAAATAAAAGAAGTGGGAATTCTTAATGGAAATGACTGCAGCTGAGCCCTAGGATGGTTAACCTGCTCATATTAGCAGCTAGATGGTCCATGGTCATTGTAAGCAGTGAGGGTACAGCTTGTGTGCTTCTGAAAACAGAACTGGGCCCTTGACAGAAATTACATTACTATTACAAAATTTGACCCCTGTGTGGACTTGCAGAACAGCTTCTTTTCAGAAGAGGTATTTAATAACCAGGCCCAGTAACAAAAATACTATTCTGTTTGGCAGCCTTAACTGAACAAACCAGTTGCTCTGCCCTTTAAAAGCTAAACATATAATCGCATCACGTAAGAAGCACTTCTGCCATTTCTGCCACTGTCTAGCATCAGCATCCAACTTAGCCACATTTAGCTGGCAATCTTCTAAAATCCATTTAGTGTCTAACTCTGTGCTCCTGACAAACTTCACAAGAAAGGTCTGTTTTGGAAAGACTAAGCATTTTTAAGTGTGCATCATCTGAGAATTGTCACATTCTCGTATCATCTGTTTCCTCTGGTATTTTTTTTTTTGTCAGCACACACAGCTCAAAGAAAATAATATTTAAAAACCTTTATTGACCATATGTGCCTGGATATCCATGGCTGAAGTGCTCAGATGAGTAAGAGAACCATGTATATATTAAACTCTATGCATACAGGACAGCTTGAACTGAAACCGCAACATCTGCAAAAATGAAGGTAAAAGTGACATTAGGATGTCTAAGCAAACAGAATGGTCATCCTGCAATAGGCTAAGACCGTTAGGCTAGTAAAATGAAGTTGTTGAGAGGATAAAATTATTCTCTTATGGCAAACAGACATGATAGAAGGTGAGAGTTGTTTATAGGGTAATATTGGCACTAGAAGAATAAACAGGACATGAATAAATTTAGACTGGAAATTAGAATGGATTCCTAAGCACAGGGGCATTTTGGGTCAAAAGGAGAATGATGATGGTGAAAGACTCTAACAACTTTTAAGATCAATATGGTTATGAAACATTGCCTGATTGAAGGACTTGATTATATATTTGCAGCTCATTTTTATTGCTATCAAATGCCTTCTTTGTATAGCAGTTTTGTGTCATAATCTGGTACTTACGGATCACCTTGTTTTAAAGTCTGATGATACCGTAACGTGAAAAAAAGGTCACAAAAAGTGGTAATGTAGCCTCTGATTAAATCCAGTTAGTCTTGGAGTTGTTCAGACACTGAGGGAAGGCTTTAATAACCAAAGTACAATTTAAATTGTCATGCCCAGTTAACTTACTGAAGAAATGATGTAATTTGTCAAAGCCTGCCCTCTTGTCCCCCAAAACTGAGGCTAAGGTACACTAGGTAAAAAAATTTCAGCCAAGCCAAAACTTATATGCCTATAATAGGGACAGATGAAGTCTCTATTTTACAGGGATGCTGTGAGGTTGCATGAGAAAACAACACACTTCAGGTCAGAATTTATGATGGGAAGGAGGAGCAAAACAAGGAGAGATGTGGAATAAATGTCACCTTTCCATTTAGCACTAAACCAAGCCATTTTTCTCACCAGCTTTAGGTATGTTCTGAGATGTTCAGACCAAAGAGAGAATCTTAATGATGCCCAAGCCTAAGGAATACTAAAGTTATTCATATTCAGCTATAATCTGGAGCTAGTATGGATTTCTCAGCCAGTTTGAGCATCGCACACTCATATCCACTCTTGGTCATTAGTAGCTTGCAGATATGGGGAGCGAGGGTTGTGAGGTTCCTGATACAACATAAATATTCAAGGATAATTAGACACCAGCAAGCTTTCTTTACACTGAGCAGCACCAAGCTGTAACGCAACACGGTGGTAGTGACAGCTGCAGTTCTGAATGACGCTCGTTGAGCCGGCTTAAGACGTGGCCTGCCTTTGCCTCTGCGCCTTCTCTGCGGGTGCTCTGGTAGTGCGAGGCCCTGAGAGCTGGGAGTCTGGGCGCAACTGGGGAAGCAAGGAGGCCGCCTGAAGCCAGCTTGGACCTGAGGAGGCTCCACTCCGGGCGGGAAGTTGGTGGTGGACGAGTTGCTTTTTCCAACAAGAAGCTGGACCCGACCGGCACAGGTGAGGCACGGTCAGGCCAAATGGCTGGCGGCCCCAGGCGGCTGCCGGCCCCGGGGCGCACTCGGCCGGGCAGACGGCCGGAGCGTGCCACCGGGCGGGAGGGACGGGGGAAGCCTGAGGGCAGCCTGGGCGCCAAGGCGGCGGCAGACCTTCCCTGATGAGCGACCTCGCTAAAGACGAAGGCAGCGGCCCTAAGAGGCTTATCAAGCAGCCCCGCCGCAGGAGGCAGGAGGCGGGCAGGGCGGGCGGGGCGTGAGCTGAGCTGAGCCGAGCTGAAGCAGCAGCAGCAGCCGCCGCCGCCGCCGCCGCCGCAGCGGGTTGGCCCTTGGCCCCTCGGAGGTGCCCGCGGCGCGGCCGCCAGAAGGCGCCCTGTGCCCGCACCACGCGGCGCGGCCGGTGGGGCGTGGCGTGGCCCAGCATGCAGCGCGGCGCCGTTTGAATGGCGCAAGCTCGGGGCGCCTAGCCCCGGCGGTGGGTCTCTGTGGCTCCTCCTCCGCCCTCGCCGTGGCCCGGCCCGGTACCATGAGCAGCGGGTGAGTGAGGGGGAGGGTGAGGGCTCCCTGGGCCGCGGCCGAGCAGCTGGTGATCCGGGCTGGCGGTGGGCGAGGTCCCTAGTGGCCGCGGGGGCCCTCTTGGTCCGGCGCGCGTCCTCGGCCGCTGAGAAACCGGGGACGGGACGGATCTTCGGCGAGGCCTTCCACCTTGCCGTCGGCTCTGGGGAGCTGGGCGGGCGGCGCCGTCCGGGCCGCGCTCTGCCTTGCCGGGGCCAGGTGCGGCTCCGGGGCGCCCCGCCCGGCGTATGTGCCGGGGCCGGGTGCTGGGGGGGCGGGGGCCGCGGGCGGGCTGCCGCCGCCGGCGGTGAGGGAGCGAGGCTGCCTCCTTCCCGCTCCCCGGCGGCCCCCGCCAAGCCTCTCTCGCCCGGCACCCCTGCCTGCACCGCCCGGTACCGCGGGGACACCCCCAGGCCCGCCGGCCGGCCTGCGGCACGGCTGTCTTCAGTACTGGCGGTCTCCAGCGAGCGAGCTCTGGCAGTTTTGTCTTGTTCTAAAATGGTGATACCGGCCACAACTCAAAGCAAGTGTGTGCAATGGTGTGTAAGTGCAAGGAGAGTAGGAAAGGGTTTAGTGCTACCGAAAGGGAGGATAATAGGCAGGGTGTGAGGCCTGCTGATGGATTTTATTCCTTGGGTGTGACAGATTCCGGGGGGGGGGAATCTTCAGATGCTTGAAGATGAGATCCTGTATTAATTACTTTGTTAAAAGGCCTTAAGATTTCTTTTTTTTTTCCTCCACTGTTGTGCCGGAGTAGTTTGGCATGTTGTTGAATTTAGATCTAAAATAAAGAAGTTCTGGATAGTGAGATCTGTTAGAGAGATTGGAAGGTGGGTTTAGAAACTTTTTGTTGCTGTTTTTGTAACATGCTGTGCTTTGAAGCAAGGTTAAGTCAGTTTGCTTAAAACCAGCTTTCTTCCATCTCTTCTTGGAACATAAATTTTGCTTATTCCCCTGTCATGTTTTTTTGTTCCTTCTGTTCTCTGGCTGTAATGAGGGAAGGAAAAAAATAAGGGTAGCTACCCATGTTTATTACAATTAAAGCATAACAGAAGGCAGGTTAGTGTGTCTTTGGCCTTGCTGATTGGAAAGAACAAATAGCTCTAGTCAAAAGCTGTCACTTTAATTATTTAGTATCAGTGCATATAATTTTGATTAAAATGTCTGTAACATTATTTCACTGAATGCAAGTTACCATTGGTTTGTGTTCCTAAACTTTGTAACTCAGAACTTCATTATAATATCTTACATATAAAGTATGTTAATATTATTTCTAAGGTATTGAAAAAATCATATATGTGAGTATACATATGAATTATTGTAGTAGTATGTATATGCTCACTCTCACCCAGTTTTGAAACCTCTTTTCAATATATTTCCATTGGAATAATTTAAATAAGTGGGGGTTTTGTAACAGTTTTGTATGTTGGTCCCAGGGTAAGGAGCTTGAGTATGAATGAAGAAGGCTTTTTAAATACTATAAACGGACTGCATTCAGTAATAGAAGTGTAACATAAGGGTACCATAAAAAGTCATGTGATCCCAAGCTATGTGAAATGTAGTCACAGACTGTGTTCAGCCAGGTGGGGATGAGGTGGGTACCCATGCCTCCGCTAAGTTTGGAGCTTGAGGGATTTTCCAATATGTCTTTCTCTGGGTTTGAATTTAAAATTCTTCTTGCAGGTTTTTGAAGCTCTTTGGGTTGAGCAATGAATAGAAAAAAATTTACTGTATTTAATTTTATGAGTAGTTTCCTAAAGCTTGTTTAAAATATTAATGTGAGAGCTTCAGTTTATTGGAATTTTATTTCCTATGTAACAACTCCCAGATAATTTTAATAATAGAACTTTTCCAACCTTATTATTCCTGGAGCGTTCATAAGTTAAAATCAATGGGTAAAAGCATCTTTTCATTAGTGAAGGAAGACTTTAGAAAGGACTAAAATGCTCACAAGTAATATTACTTTATGATAGTTTAACGTATCTGTAAATGGACCTCCAGATGCAAAAAACTGGGTACTTATTTGACTTTTTTTTCAGAATGTGAATACAGTTCAGCCGTTAAACTCATAGGCTAGCTCCACAGTGAGACCTAACTCACACCTGGATTCATCCACTTTTTTTGTAAGAGAATTTTCAATCCACTTTTTTTTCAATCCACTTTTTTTTTGTAAGAGAATTCAGTATTTAACACCTGGTGAACTGTCAGGGCATAAATTACTAAAAAGGGAGTTTTAAAAAAAAATGTTTCATATTCAAAAGATGTGGAAGCTGTCTAAAACTGAGACAGATGGATTCTGTAACATTTGTCAGAGTTAAAATGAAAGGAAATTATGCCAAGCATACAGGATCGCTTTTACATCATAAGATAGTGCTAACTTATTTTTGTAGACAAGTTATCCTTTGGAAGTCAATTTGGAATAACCATTCTTGGAAGTTTCTCATGAGCATTTTAAATCTGTTAATAGTTAGTGAAATTAGTTGACCATTGCTGGTTCCCTGATGTATACCTATTTTGAATGCTTTCAGAGCATGAACTCCCCTCTTTGGGGAATAACAATTAATTAACTCTTTCACTGAGTCTAATATTGTCATCCTTGAACTTGCACTTGATTTAATATGTAGTTGGGGAGAATCACAATAACACCAGTGATGGATATATACGTGGAATGCTGCAGGAAAAAGTAGCTGTTAAGAATTTGTGCAAAGAGTAGGACAGGAAGAATGTTTTAAACAGTATTTACTGGTGACTTAAGAATCTAGTTATTTTACATTTGCTTTGCTATCATGCAAAGTAATCAAGTCTGTTCTGTAAGAAATTAATATTATGTTAATACATGTGTAGGTTACATAACATGCAAAGAAAAGTTTGTCCCTTTCTGGGGGCCATGCCCAGAACATAGGATGATGGGAGGGAGTGGCAGTGTTTGTTAATACTTGCCTTCGATAGAAACGTGCTTGAAAGCCTTTTAGCACTTTCATTGCTTGATTCTGGTATGACCTGGAGTTGTATTGCATCCGGGAGAGATCAGAGCTAGAAAATAGCAGTAGAGCCATCAAGAAAACTCTGTACAGGTAATGTCAATTGACTCTGGGGACAAATGAGCTGACTTGTCAGGATGTCTGGCTGCTGTTGCTCTAGTCCTTTTGTTTTCTGAAAATTGAGGTGAGTAAAAGGGGGAGGAAGGAGGGTTGGCATCTGCTACGAGAAGTCACCCATGGGACACGGGAAATTGGTAGAATGTGAGCCTTAATCTTAATGAAATTGTGCATCTTTATTCAGCTTTGCAGTCTACTTTGTTACAGTCGTAAAACAGTTTAGGCTTGTATGATGAAGGGCTACGGTAGAGCTGAAGAGACTTGCATTCTATCCTTAGGTTATCTTTAACATTTTGTAAAGTAAAGAAGTTGCGTTGGCCTTAATGAAATGGTATAACAGATTGTTCTGAACAAATACAACTAGCTGTACTTATCACAAGGGAATATGCAAAAATTCAAGAAGTTAAGGTGTAAGTTGTGTGATCTCATATAAATTGGTATCTAATGCCAGTTTAAAAATACTCTGTGTATATATCCCAAAATAACAGTGGGTGGTAGTGTATTATTAGCGATCTCTAGATGCTATCTGATAGCAGATAGGGAATGAAAGTTGTAGAGAGCCCTGTAAAGTGCCTTTCATCCTCTAGCATTTGTCTCTTTAATTGTTGGCCAGCTAGCATCTTATCATGTATTACTAAGCCTTTGGAAGCAGGCTTCTTGAGATGCGGACTAAGTTTATTGTTACTGTATTAGGTTTGGATGTACCAGATTCTTCTGCTTGTGTTCTGCTATGTGTCTGTACTACCTGGATTGTGTTTCTGAATTTAATTGCTTTCAGTGTATTCTTTTTTTATGAATTTGTACAGTCTACCCTGGAACCTATGTCAGCATTTGGGTCAACAACATCCTGTGGCAAGTTCAGCTTAATTATAATTTGTACAAAGAGCAACCCCCTTTCGTTAGTTTTGAGTCTGCCTTCAGCTAGTGTCTTTTGCCCCTTCATTCCTAGATTTCTTCTTTTTGAAGGGAAGAGAACTAAACCTGCACTCAGTATTTGAAGTACAGGCACAAATTAGTTCTAGTCACTGTCACAACAATGTTCCGTTTGTTTTTCTAACTATTTCTTGATCCATATGGAGCATTGAGCAATCCAAATGATCTAAACTGTCATATATCCAGATCTTCTTGTGGGTGGCAATTAGTAGCTTCAAGCCTGTGATTCTGTATGGGAAACCAAGATTTCCTCATGCCTGCAGACACACAGGCTTTGCTCTGCATTAATCTATAATCATTGCTTCTGCTTATTGTAGATCACTGTCCTTCTCTAGTTCTTCAATTAGCCCTCATCTTCAGTCTCTGGTATAACTTCGTATTGTCAACAGTCTTTGTCATTTAACTACTCATCTCCTTTATGAGGTAACTTAGGAATATATCAAACAGCATAAACCAGTGCTGATTTTCTGTGGGATTCCCATGGTGGCCTTCTTCAGTGTGGGAACTGCTTAGACAGTTTATCACTGTTTCTTTGCTATTTCTGCCTGCATGCAAAAACTTTCACTCTTATCACTTGGTTGCTTAGTTTCCATAGGAGATTTAAGTGAGGGGCTTCTGGAAACTTTTTGGAATCTCATGTAGACCCTGCTATTTAGCTGTCCTTTATTTGTGTTATACTACTTCATACTCTCAAAGAACACAATTCATTTTGCAGGGCAGGACTTGCATTCAAACAGTTGGGTTGAATCTTTCCCAATATGTTATTTGTGTCCACTAATTCTATTCTTGATTGCATTGTTTACCAATTTGCACAACAGATATGTCAGTCTGGATTTTCCTTGAGGCTATCTTTAAATACTGACTGTATTTTTGACTGTATTTTCCACGTGTGATTTTTTTTTTTGCTTTGTCAGCTTTAAGGGAGAGGTTCTGCACCTTGGTTAACACCACAGTTATTACTGCTTATATGTTCACTGCTGCTTCTGCATCATCAGAGACCCTCACAAAACAGGTTAAACTATGGAAACCTCTCTAAACCGTAGGACAGTGAACAGATGTAAGGATTTTACTTCACTTCATCAGATGTTTCTCTGTATCTGATCACCTGTTGGCCTTTTGGGTTTCCGTTCACAGTCTTTAAAGAAATAATTGATAGTTTGTTGTCTCTTTCTGGTTCAGCTGGGAGGTTAGAGGGCATTATACTCTTATATCAAATTTGTCAAAGTGTGTAATTCTCTTCATTTTTCTCTTGGACATGTTCAGCTTTTTGTAGGGAACTTCTTTCCCTCCAGGATAATCTCTCTCCAGTTCAGGTATTTTGAGATGTTATCTTAGGCTCTTTAGAGCCCAGTATTAAAAAACTGATATGCTAATTGAGTTTCCTTGGTAAGACATTTCTTTCTAGTCTTCTGATGTTTTACACTTCCGTTAAGTAAAAAGCATTCTAGTTTAGCAGTGCAGTCTGATGTATTGGAGATCAGGTTCTCACTTCCTGCTTAGCATGAAAGAGGAGGGTAGTTAGAGATCATTTATTAAACAAGCAAGTAAGGAGAGGTCACTTCTGCATGGGAGTAGTCTCAAAAGTGATTCTTCAGGAACAGAGATTATGGATTTTTTTTTTTTAGCATCAGACAGGATGATTCTGTGGGGTTTAGCTCTGGTGGTTGCAGGTTGCCTTCCCTATTCTTTTGGAGTTTGTTTTCCCCTCAGCAACATTCTCAAATGGGAGATGCAAAAGATTCAAGGCTTTTCCAAGTCCTCCTAGCTTTCTGCCTTCATCATTAGCCTGAGTATAAGGCTGGATTTGTTTGGATTTTAGGTTTGTTGGCTTAGGCTTTTCTTCAAGTTCAGTTGTTTGCCTTTGTGTTGTGCTCCAAGTTCAAAACTTTAATGTACAGCCTGCTTTGAGTGCAAATAGTGGTTTCATCCACTCTGATAAGCAGAGGAAAACTTGTTTGTTGTTCTTGCGATTTCTTCTAAACTTCGGGGAAAAAATACTTTTTTTATTATTTATTTATAAGCCTGGTGGCTGGAAGCCTTGGAAGCTTGGAGAGCTTACAGGGTGACAACTATTCTGTCACCATCCCATAGTATGCAGGGAAAGAGTCAAGTTAATGAACCAGTCTTAAGGCAGCCTTGTATCTGGACAAGTATGGGCCACCAACTGTTAAAGGTCTTGCCCTAAATGATGCTGCTGTTTGCAATGCTTGCTGAAGTCTTTGGTCTGAGGGCTCCATGTTCCCATCTTGCAGGGTAAGGGTTTCTGTCAGTAAATCTTCCTTTTTTTCGAGAGAGATCTCAAATAAGATTCTTCAGTACTGATCCTGTTCTAAAGAAAACTGAAGCATTTGAAGACTTTTTTTTGCTTTCACTGTATCTTACAATATGGAATTTGATATGCATTATGTGAAGAATACACCTTCTACCTTGTTTTGAGCCTGCCACCTGTTTGGCCTTTAGCTACTGCATTGAAAGATCTTCTGTGGCTAATAAGCTGTTTTCCATCTGGCTCTTTCAGTGCTCAGGGTCTTAGTGTTTTAAATACTGAAGTTCTTAATGTGGGATAAATCTCCTACATAGAGAAAAAGGGGCAGGACTTGGTATTAAAGGTGGAGGGGAGAGATTGGGGCACTCATGTTGGGATCAGAGTTTTGCCATTTAAGGGAAAAAACAAAATTGGAGCAAATAGTTGATTTTTTAAAGTAAGGTAGGATGTCTTGCGAAAACATTTAAGAATAGTGCTCCATGATGATGTAGTTTGTGAATCCAGTCTCAAGCAATGGATTTTCTGAATCACACAAAATGCAAAACCATGTGTACAAGTGTCTCAATCTTGGTTTTGATTCTTGTGGAAATATTTGCATACTTCAGGGCAAAGTACTTAAGCCATTCTCTTACTGGTTAACTGTGGAATAAAGAATTTTTTTAATATAAAAACCAGCCAAAGTTATATGCTGAGACAAATGGATGGAGGGTGTATTTGCCAATAAATTAAGGGGAGATCTTTCATTTCTTTACCTTTGCTATTTTGATGAAGTTTGCCTTCTTCCTGAAAAACAGGCATTATTTTTATTTAGCTACCTTTCCTCACTTGGTGGGACCAATTATTTCTCTATATGTGGAAGATGAAATTCATGGTGTGAGATGTGGAAGAAAGTCTCAGAAATTACCTTATTCTTGTCTATATGGCAACCCTCAGTGCAAGTGTACTCTAGGTGGTCTGAAAACATAATCTCTGCCTCTGTTTCTTTGAGGGGGTTTGGTTGTGTTCCTTTTTTTTAATTTAGAAAACTAAATGGCAATTTTGAAGTGCTCATCAGCACGTTACTAATTATAAGGCCTCCAGCTAACGTTTGCTAAAGGATGAGGTCTTGGATTATTTATATGATGGAACATCTTGCAAATAGTTGAACTGTTTTAACTGACTTTGTTTTAGAAACTATAACTAAATATCTTTCCCTTGAAAACAGGGATTTGAGAGATTATGGCATCTGAAGCCCACAATGTTAGAAAACAGAAAGTATTGCATATTGAAGGTTGTCCCATTGATCTCCCCAGGAAAAGAATCTCTTCTTCCACTAAAAAGATCATGAAGGAGGTAAGTTGTTTGTGTTTTTATGTCCTCTGATAAAACTGAAGGACTTTAGCTTGAACAGCAATTATATTATTAAAACTATGCATTATAATAGGCACGGGCAATGACTACAGATAGGTGCATCTTGCTGTCCACGTGAGCAGTAGGTACTGATACAGTTTTACTCACGCCTACTTCTCTGCAGTCTAGCCAAGACCTGTTTCAGTAGAGGAATTCTATCATCAAAAAGTTCTGTCTTGCCAAGAGAGCTACATAGCACAAGTGAGAAGTGGGGTAGGTGAAATACCTGCATTGAAATGGGTCTGTCATCTTTTTATCATACAGCTTGATCTACCACATTGTCTAGTAGTAACGTGTACTTTCACTGGATTCTTACTAGTCAGAAACATTTTCTCATAACCTGTTACCTGTGTTACTGGCTGAAGAGTAAGGCAGTGGAGTACAGAGGAAGTGCTAGAGAGGTAAACTTACTGTAAGATCACTTCAAACGGCTGTGAAGATGCCAATATCCTTTATGTCTGTTTATTGATATTATGTATTAAAACCCACATGATTTTATGACTCAATGTAACAAAAAACCCATAGCATTGTTTTGCTGATGTGCACAATGTAAATGTTAACAGTAGTATAAATTTTCAAGTTGAAATGTCTGCCGTATATGAGTATAGTACATATTCATATGAAAATACATATTTCTAACTTGAGCATCTTAGTGCTTTTTACTTTTTTCATTAGTAAATTATTTAAAAAGCTTTAAAACTTCGAAGACTACTGTATAAAAAAAGTCTTTAGAAATTCATCTTCAAATTGTGTTGCTTAATTTTCAAAAGTTTTACTAATCTGTGTGGCACAAACTTGAATGAATTTTGTGATTCCTCTGGGATATCACTGTTCTATATAGCCTAATTGGTGTCAGGGTGCCAGTCTTTTTCATATGAGTGAATTCAGGATAATCAAACTGGTGTTGTCTACAGTACTCTTGACTATTTTTTGTGTGGTGTTGTGTCATCCTTCCCAATACTAGCATTTGCTGTATTATGGGCCTTTAAATGTATGTGTAAGACAAGTAATTCATTTTTGCCATCAGATTCCACCAGGTTTTTTCTATTAGTCACAGGTTTTAGTTTGCTAGTAACTAAAGAATCTGTCTCTGATGTCACAATCCTGTCTCTTGCCAAAGATACCCTGAGCCTATGGCTGACCATAGTGCTCCGAGGACAGCTGTGGCAGAGCTCGTCCATCTATAGGTCACTGTGAAATACTTGAAGATTATAGGAAGGTTAATGTAACTGTGCTTTACTTGCAGAATAGGAAGAGTGGGTGGAAGGGAGGGAATGTGTTGTAAACTTAGGCCATGGTAAATGTGACTTCTTTTTGACAAACTGTGGGAGTGTTTGAGCCTTTTTAGTAATAAAGGGGTTTTTTTTATTCTCTATTCCCTTTCTCCCAGGGTAAGAAATCTCCAAAACAGCTGGCTTCATACACAAACAGGTAGGAGGGTTGTGCTGTGTAGAGTCTGAGTTTCAAGTGAGAGGGAGGCAGGGAGGAAGAAGCACTTTAAATTTAATTACACCACTTAAGCAGACACAAATGGAAGATAAGTCTTAATTTTACTGACAATACTTGGTTCTTGTGTCCATGTTATTCCATAATAATGAATGTCTGCGTTAATGAAAGCAAGAGAAAAATATTGGTGGTAGCTCTTACTTCTGATAACCCAAATGTCAGAAAGGGCTATCTTGGGGATAAAATGTTTTGAGTAACGTGCCAGGTTGACTGCTGAATTCATAATGATATAGTTTAACTTAATAACACAAAGTATTACTTTAGGTTTAGAGCAACCTTCACTAAAATACTGCTTTATTATTGCAGAATAACAGTTGGAAAAACGGTGAACAGTCCCCTCTCTCTTTTCAAAGTAGTATATTGTAAAAGAAAAGTTCATTGTTATACTCCAAAGCCTTGTTACAGAAAGAAACAGTTCCCTAAATCTAGGGGCTGTGACATGGCAAATAAAGAAAATGAACTGGCTTGTGCAGGGAATCTGCCAGCAAAACTGCATGACAGTCGTACACACTTGCTGAATTCTAGTGACTCTGGCTCATCTCAAACAGAAGGCCCCTCATCCAAATATAGTGGATTTTTTTCAGAGGTAAGTAGAGTTTAAAGAAACTTTAGTTTAAAAAAAAAAAAGTATTTCTGGTACTTTCTTTATGTGGTTAGCTGTTTAGAAAGTTTTCAAAGAGATTAATTTTCTTAACATATAGATTGACTTGGTTCTTGTGATTTACACTTTATCTGTCAGTTTACAGTGATACAGTTGCCAACATCAGTAGCCCTGCCAATTTTCCCCATCTTTGTATTAGCACAGAAGCTCAGATCTGCCAGGCTCATCTGGGTTAAAATTGTACAGGTGCCAAAGGAAAACATTGTTTTGACCTGGTTAGGTTTTGTGATCTGGCATGATGTGTGGCCACACGTGTGCTTACTGAAGTGTGAAAGTTTTAGTGTGTGGATGGGAATAAGCTGGTGAGGTAGGATAGGACCGTTTTCAGTAACAGTATCAGTGTGTATGAAACTAACTTAAGCGTTTGTGTAAGACTATTTCTTGTTAAGATTGCTGGATGAAACCCAGGAAATGCTTGCAGGGTTTCTGAAACTGGCAAAGAAGTCAGATATTTAAATGAAATGGATTTTGTGACAGCAAAGGCCATTTAAGTCCCTTAATGTTCAGATTTCCATTTCTGTCACCATAGATGTTTGTTACCCATTGAGGCTTGCGGGTGTTTAAAGTGAGGCATGGCAGGGAAGATAAGATTGAAGACTGTCACCATGCTGTCTATTCATGGCACTGTAAGTGTGGGCTGCCGTGAAGAGAGAGCCCTGAGAGTCCAGTGGGCTGGAGGTATGAGTCTGTGGCACTCTCGCACTCCGTTGAATTTCATGGTTTCAAGGAAGGAGCAGCAGAATAGCTAGAATAATGAGCTTGTGGAAAGAAGGGTAAAGAAATGAAGACTGGGGAAGATTCATCCTCTGAGAAACTAAACACTACATCACTGGCTACAGATGACTGTAACTGGTTTGAGAGATGTGGGTGGCTCTGCAGTGTTCATTCCAATCCAAGATTTTAATAAAATACCTGAACTTCATTCTGAGAACAAGTTTTTTCAGCAATCAACCTTTTCTGTCAAAGTTCAGAATAATACATGTAATTACTAGTCTAAATTGTTTAAGTTCTCAAAATTAATAATCATCTAAGTAAAAAGTTCTCAAAGTTGATAAGTATAGCTTGATGTTCATGAATGCTCTAATTATTAGATACCTCTCTTAAGGTGTCTACAAACCTTATTCTTGTAACTTTTGGGTAGTCAATCTATTTGTACTCCCTTCTAAGGGAAATTTGTGGTTTTAAGGATGTTGTTAGCTAAATTTCTAAAATGAAAGGATATCTTCATATACTAAATTACTATATTAGAGCTGCTTATTGTGTTGTTGCTGGCTATTTAACTTGTAGTAAACTTCTTTTACATTTTCAAAAATATACAGGTTTCTCAGGACCATGAAACTATGGCTCAAGTACTTTTCAGCAGGAATCTGAGGCTGAATGTAGCTTTAACTTTTTGGAGAAGGAGAAGTATAAGTGAACTGGTAGCCTACTTAGTGAGGTAAACCAAGTGTCTCTCTTATATTCTTAAAGTGGTAGCAATTCTAAACATACTGCAGTATTTTTTAGGGGTTCCTTAAATAATGTAACTTTTATTCTTTAAATCCTAGTGGAAGCATATACTTCAACCTATACTCTACTAGTAACATTTCTGATTTTATTCTTAATGTTTCTAGGATACAGGATCTTGGAGTAGTAGTAGACTGCCTTCCTGTGCTTACAAACAGGTACAGACAAAAAGAAGTGGGGGATAAGAATCTGCTATAACCACGCTGAAGTTCAAGCACTTCTGAAACATCTTGTTTTTTAAGTTTACAGGAAGAAAAACCATATGTTTCAGTTGGCTGCTGTGTAGATCTTTTGCCTTTAGTGAAATCACTTCTTAAAAGCAAATATGAAGAGTAAGTATCAGTTTTGGATGTTTCCAAAACACTACTACTTCCTGGCTATGTGGTGCCCTAGAAATTAATGGTGTTTAGTCCTCTGACTTGTGTTCCCTCTGCTCCTTCTCCCAACCTTGCCTTTCTTGGGGAAGACCTACCTGAAGGGGAGCTTTCCTGTGAACCTTTCTCCTTTAACAAACCAGTGGTGCAAAACCTCTTTTTCTACAAGGTTAAGGACCAAGAGGTGCTGGCTTTGCCCTTATGCAGATATTTTTTTTTATCCTAAACAGTGAACCAGAATAGCACCAAGGTTTTAGTATGCTTTATAAGATGAAATCAAGGCAAAGTTTTGAGGCAAAATACACAAATTTCTGCTTTTTCAATGAGAGCTTCAGTTTACCACTTTGAAATTGAAAACACAGGCGTGTATTTTAACTTGCCAATTTGTCTAGATTTTTTTTTCATCCAGAATAGAAAACTTTTTGCTTTCTAAGTTGCTTACCAATTTGTCTTGATGCTTTAGCTGACCTGTAGATATTGGAAGTGGGGGGGAAAAAGCATAATGTGTAAAATATGTTGTTACAGATATGTGATAGTTGGTTTAAACTGGCTTCAGGCTGTCATTAAAAGATGGTGGTCAGAACTATCTGCACATACAGAAAAGGCAGAGGATGGGTGAGTACAGTATTGGGAAATATTTAAATGTGTTTCTGTAGCTTATTCCATCTCAATCTGTTTTAACTTTGATCAGTAGGAGCACACCTTATGTAAAAGAGAAAAAAATATGATGTGAAAGTAAAAGCTTAAAAGTACTTAAAAGAAGTTCTTCCATTAAGACAGGTGGTGTTTGGAAATGTACTTTAAGGATTGTCATGTTTTGGGGTTTTTTTACTGGAGTTTTAATACATGTAGAATATTGTCATATCATGGATTATACAAATGCTGTAAAAGTTGGATCAAAATTTTTCTGATATTGTGCAAATATCTATCATATAGACTAAGTCTACATGCAGTATTAATATTTCAGTCAAAAAGTCTACTGAAATGTAGTATATATGTTATAAAGTGTTGTTCATTCTTTTTCAGAAATATTAATATTTTAAAACAACAATTAAGTGGATTGTGGGAACAGGAGAATCATCTTACTCTGGTTCCAGGATATACTGGTAATATAGCTAAGGTAATCCAGTTCCAGTTGTGTTTAGTAATGAACATAGCTGTATCACTTGGCAGTATTCCTCTCATTTGATGTTAAGTACACTAAACTACTGATGGATAGAAACACCTTTACTTTCTTTTCCCCTAATACTCCAGTATATTGCACAATTTTTAAAGAAGTCTGGAGTGTATTCTCTATGCTAACAGTAGTGTGGTTTGAATTTTTTATCCTTTTTTCTTTACAGAGAAAGCATCTCCTTAGTAATAAAATAGCTAATAGTAATGAGCCTTAAAACTGATGTAAAAAAGGGCCCAGATTAGTAGGTAGACTGAAAGGAGAGATGTTTTCTCTGAAATCTGCTGTACTGATTCTTGTAAGTGTAATGCAGCATGGAGAATCTTAGCCCAGCAATGTTGTTAGTATTTGCACATCAGGTGACTGGGGCAAGTGACAACATACTAAATTCTAAAGCTGACCTAATACTTAGAAAATGAGTTTGTGGAGAGCAGAAGAGTGTCTCCATCTGAAGTGAATGCCTGTTTGCCTTTCTTGGTACGTTGTGGTGTCAGTAATATAATGAGGGTGCCTGATAAATGCATGATTTGCTGCTCATGATACTCTCTAAACATGGCTTCCTGAGGTTGTCACCAAGAGTCACACTGAGTAAGAAACCTCTCCGCATGGTGGAATCTGATGAAAGTAGACAGTGAGAAAAGGCTTAAAGCAGACGCTTTATGTGCAGGATTTGAGTGAACTTGAAAAGAACTTGGAGATTGCATGCTTTACTTATATCTGAAGCAGCTTTGTGGAATCTAATTCTGTGGGTACAGAATTTGTCACTTTGTATCAAACAAATTTTTTCTTGTTCTTCTGGGGCTGCTGTGCACCTCTGACTTCAACTTTGATGTCTCTACAAGATAATTACAAACTTTTGCAGAGTTTCAGTCAGCAGGGGTGCAGGACAACTGAGTTCTAACTCCCAACTGGTAGAGCAATGGGAGCGTGTAATGTAGACTGCCTAGTCCTTCTGGTAGATCAACATAGCAGTTACAGCCAGTGTCAGTTTGTTTCTCTAGGATTCAGGTTCCCTTTCTGTTGGTTTGCCTACTTAATGTATATCAGGATACATTTTCACCAAGGCCACCTGAACAAGTCAGGAGCAAAAGTAGTAGTACAAGAATGTTGGAGGCATGCAGTGAAGGGATATCACTCTTGATAAACGTGTCTCAGATACATGATCTCATGATGATGATTTGCTTTCCTGTGTGTGCAGGGAGCGGAGGAAAAACAGACTAAATTGATGGCTTTGGAAATTAATCCTGCTGTTTTTGCAGGCTTTTTAGTGCATAAAGAAATGCCATTGAAAGCATTAATTGAAAGTAATCTTGAAATTGATGATAACTTGTTCTGAAATTTGGACTAACTGTAATTATGCTTGTATTATGGTCCTGATTGGTTACCCTGCCTCAGACACACAGTCGATGTTACAACTGTAAGTAATGTGACAAACACTTCCTCCTTTTTTTTTTTTTCCTTCTAGGATGTAAATGCTTATTTATTACAGCTACACTGACATGATTGGGAAACTATGCGTGTTTATGTGGTGAAACAATCCCCTAAAGTATCCCTGAAATATGTACTGTTTCTGAAAGCCTTTTGAGAAATACTGGCAGAAGAGAACTGAACTGTCAAGCTGTTTAATGAAACCACTAACAATCCTAACAATCTACTTCACATTGAAGTGGAAAAATGTCTAGTAGGAGCAACTTTTACTTCAGTGAGGTGAAAGTGCACTATGAAAACTGTATGCCTTTGCTGCATTTGGGATTCACTCAGTTACTAGGTATTCATTTAAATGCTACTGTATTTTACTACCAACATCGCATAAAAGAAGATGAATTATATTGTCATGAAGACAAGACAGCAGAACCGGTTATAAGGAACCAACAAAAGCAATCAGCATTAAGAGCTTTCTAATGTTTCTTTCACAAAAGAACTCCAAAATGCACAACTATCTTCCAATTAAACTAAAAAAAAAACTTTGCAATATTCAATTTCTTCTATGTTTTAATCAAATTATTAAAGACAGTTTTTGTTTGCACTATTGAGAAACTATACAGCAAAGATGCCTTAATTACTAGTGTTTCAAAAAGCCAATGTGTTAAGATGCAAATAGCTATTATATTCAGATTGTGATGAAAAACTACGAAAATCAGGGTTTCACATTGTGTAGTTAACGAAACATTGCACATATACAAAAATTCATGTATGAAAAATATAAGTACCCGAAGTTAAGCTTGGATAAACAGTTATTGCAAATGTCAGCAGAATGGTGAATTTATGTCTAACAAATGTTTTTATATTGTATGTGGATTTCTAACACAGTAATCTCGTTCTGTATCATTTAAACTATATGCAAATAAGTAAATATATTAAATGTATCTACTGTTTTTTCTTTTCAAGTTCATAAAACCAATTTCTAGAATAACCTCTTCCACAGTGCTTTTTATCATAGATATTTATGTCTATTGTTTGAAATGTTTACAGCCAGATGAGGCCATGTCATTCAACTCGCACCCTTTTTATACTACCTCCTTGAAGAAGCCAACAAAGAGCTTTTGCAACATCAATCAAGTTCTAGCCTGACTAATGATGGCAAATTCATACCAACAATAGCATTGAAAATACAACTATAAACTCTTTTACTGTCATATTGCTATCCTGTACTTGCTTAATTTAAAAGCTATAGCTTAGCAGCTCTGAGGGAGTTTTGATTTTAGGTTTGCTATTGCCTTTTTTTATTTTGTGATTAGGAAGCATGCTTTTCCAATTAAAATTTATGAAGTGCCAGCTGTTCATTTAAAACATAAATATACATGCACAGCATGTATCACCAAATAGTCTACTTCCTTAAAAAAAACCTAAGTACTTACAAGGGTTGGTTTTATACCTAGCATTAAGCATATGCACTTTTATTGTTGTGCAGGAGAAAAGTCTTTTGGTAGCCCCAAGTGGGTTTTGCTTTACAGATGAAATAAATGAATTTTAAACTCTTGTAGTGGTCAACAGCTTTAGGCCTCCTGTTGCTTCATTTTGTATTTAATTTACATATCATTATTGCTGACTTCTGAAGGCTATCTAGAAATCTGTCATCAGAACTTGGTGCTTTTGGTTATTTGAATACTCTTTAAACCACCAAAGGTTTTGTGCTTCCCAGGACAGTCAGCTACAGGGAAGAGTTTCTGGGACATCCCAAACCTGAGAACTCTGTGGGACAATCTCGAGATAGGCACATAGCCAAATTCTTTTTGCTAGAATTGTTATGTACCATTGGAGGTATTTCACACTCAAAAAAGTTCAAGATGGAACTTACTACTTTTCAAATGTTCTTACTGTCAGTTAAAAATTTTAAGGAATGTTCTTTTATAACTTTATTGTTCTGTTGAGCACTTAAATATAAAAGTGACATAGAGACTGGCTTTGTAATTTGGGTAGCAGTTGCTGAAATCCTTAGATTTATTCCTGAAGGAGAGTACTGTAAAGGCGATGGAAACTCAGATCTTTTCTCATATTTTTTTTAATAGACAAAATGAAGTAACTTATGGCCATTTATTTCTGATAATGCAAGAAGTAATAATTGTAACTGATTAAAGTGAAATACTCTAGTATTCAAAAATCCAGCTTGACTGTAGATGTAAATACATGGGCTTATAATGAATTCTGCATGTGGCCATGGATCTACCAAATCGTAACTGTGGATGGTGCTTTTGTTCTAGTGGCAAGGTAAGATTGACGTGAGGATTGTTACTGAGAAATCTAATAAAATAATGCGTTACTTTTAACTGCCAACAGTTGTATTTTGACAGCATCAATAATACAGTATTAAACATTAAGTCATTAGTACCTGTGCCTTATTTTAAATGACTTTTTTTACGATTTTCAGGCAGCTACTAGACTGTAAGAACAGGATTCTGGTCCCTCCATTATATAATTATTTTTCTGTCATGATCTTAACTCATTTAAACTAGTCATGCTGACATTCAGGCTTAGCTTGTTGTATGCTCTTTAGTGCTCAAATGGCTAAAAATCTGTTTTCTGTGATAGAATGTATATGTATATTACCTGCTCAAAGGTGACATGAGTAAAATGTCTTAATAACTGTGTAACTCCATGAAATCCATGTAGTTATCTCAGTGAATTTTAATTAAGCTTATGAACAGTCATGTGCAGAAATACTAATCTTCATGTGATTCTTTCTGAAAATGCTGTTTCTAGGATTTGTCAAAAGATCCAGGCAGAATTAATCCTTTATCCTGTGTGCTCTTGCGATGCAGAAACATGTATGTACTTGAGGATGAAGGATACCTCTGCCAAGCTGTTCTTCATGTTATACCACTTGATATGAAATTAATGTCTTTGAAAAACAGTATGTCTTCTGCCTCAGTGTTTGCTGAGAGTATCTGAGGGTGTTTTGCTGAAAGGGTTTTTATTTGAAGCATGAACTAGGACTTGCCAACCCCCTAAACTGAAATTAAAGAAGCCTTCTGGCAAACCGCCTTGTTCTGCAGAGCTGAACTCCCTGCCCCAATATTCTCTTTATGTAAGAATCAAAGTTTAGGTATTGCTGATAGCTTGCTTGAACAGTGGAGATGGAAAAAGCTACCCCATTCATCAGCTGGGTGCAAAGAAGCTAGCGTGTGGTAATGGTTACGTATAGTTCTGTTTTGAAGGAGTCCCACCTCTTTCCTGGTAAAGAGTACTCTGTAGTGGAACATCCTTGTATTGCATAGGTACTGCAGTTCCAGGCTAATTGATAGTGCTTACAAATTGTTACTGATATTTAAAAAATTAGCATCAGCCCTCCAAGAGCTTATCTGCAGCGAGGTATAATTAAAATTATCTTTCCCTTTCTGTAGGCTGCCTTATTGTCATCAGAGGCTGTGGTTTTAACACTTGAGGTGCAGGAGGGATGGGAGAATAAAGGACAAAAAAAATACTCGTGTCCTATGCTGAGTGACATCAGCCCACTGCATTATACCATGTGTCTGTTAAGGCAGGTTCTATTTTCATGTTCTGGTATCTGAAGTAGGCAGGTTTGGAGTTACAGGTCCTTATGCATTTTGCATTGAAGAGATAAAAGTTTTGAAGACAAGTGCTACAGTGCTGATTTGTGGTGTGTTGGTTTGTTGGTGGGGGTTTTCTTTCTTGAAAGGGTGGACATTTTTGTGTGTAGAAAGTTGAAATTATCTCGTGCAAAGCTTACATTGTGAAACTAGCAAGTAGTTGCATTTGCCAGTTCATCTTGCCAAAACTTTCAGTTTTACAGAAGACTGAGTGTGGAGATTTGCAGCTACGTTTTGTGCCCAGTTTTCTGGTACAAAGGGAAACGAAGTGGTTCATAGTCAACTATTGCAGAATACAAAACCATGCAAATCATGCTACTGGTGTGAAGTTATTCCAACTTTTGTACAATGCAAATTCTTTAGTTTATGAAAGCAGTTTGTTCTTGTGTGAGGAACTTTATATTGGATTGATGCTGCATTAGAGGAGGAAAAAAAATGAAGCAGTTTATTAATAGCCTTGGTAAAAGCCAGACAGCGTAGTATAATTTTGTCTTCAGTCTACCTTCCTATATGCAGTAATCATTGTAGGCTACAGATAAAGCTTCACTGAAATAATAGATTGAGCATGCTTGTGATGTTGGTGCTTATATTAGACTTTGATAAACAATTTATTTATATTCCATGTGGCTTGTTTGCAGTTTTAGAATGAGACTAAATGCAAGTATTTACTTTCTTCCCCTCCTGCCACCACATTCATTCTTCAGCACTTAATGATGTTATTTCTTCCTCTTCTAGTTTAAATATACTGTGAGTATCTGTTGTTAGAAGTGGAGAGGGGAGGATGAAAATTCTATATAAAACACAGGGCTAGCTATTTAACACTATTAATTTTGAAGCAATTGTGAAAATTAATTGAAGTGGGCACTCATGGCTGCAAGTTTCAGTTTGAACTTGGTTGAAAAATAAAGTGTTTTCACTCTAACCATAGCTGCAGTATTTTTTTTTTTCATTGAGTACTAAACTGGACTCTGATACTAAGCTGCCATATAGGAGACAGGTGGTGTAGCCCTGTCCCTTGATGAGATGGAATAGACATAATCACACAGACTTCAACTGTTGCAGACCTAGAATATTTTTGCTTCCATACTGACTAGAGTTGTGTAGTATTTATGTAGATTGTAGCTGCTGATCATATTGCTGTAAAGTGAGATCTGCTACTTTCAGGTTGGATGTGGTATTGTTTTTGGTATAGTTGTTTCCCATTCATACAGATCACTGCTTCAATTCAGTCAGGTGTTACTTGGAACACTACAGTGTAGATGAACAACTAACTATTGAGGTCTCAAACATCTGCACTTTGCTCTAAGAAAATACAAGGATGCTCTGTTCATGTCTTCCACCTTTTTTTTTTTTTTGTCCTTATTTCTTAATTTCAGTGCTTAAAGCCATTTGAATTCCCTTTGGGAAGTGATAGCTGCTAAAACACACATGATAAAAATGCTTTTACAAATATGCTTCTGACTTGCTTTAATATGCATCTGTGAATAATAGTGTTCTGTGAATTTGGGCAGGAGGCTCTTTTCTAGATGCATAGAGTTGAAAGAAACAGAACTACTGGATTTTGCTGAGATTGCAAGTATTTCTTGATTATTATTTTTTTAGGTAAGCACTATGTGTATTGTGAAACAACTAAACAAAATCTACATATCAAGTTGTTACATTCCAAGACTGCCTGCTCTTGTGGGTGTAAGTGTTGGAATGCATACATACCCTAGCATCATACTTTAAAGTGACCTGCAGACAGTTTCATATAGCTCTTATAATTTAGGTTGACGGTTCTTTTTCAAGTTGTATTTAATCTACTGAGCTTCACTTTCAAAAAGTCTGATTTATGTTTGGATCGTGCAGTTGCCACTTTCACTCTTGTTTCAGATATTCCATGTGTTGAAAGACAGTAAGTATTCCAGCTTCAGAAAAACAGCCGGTCTTTTTGTGTTTTGTGACAGTGGGCTTTCATTAAACCTCTCTTCTGCATGAGACAAACTTGTTTTCTGCAAGAGCTAAATCATTTTTAGAGACACCATTTCAGAGGAGGATTGCCACATCCAAGAAGCCTGTGGCACATTTGATTCTAAATGAAGAAGTTGCACAAATACAGTCAGCTGTTAGGAGAATGCATATTTCATTAGTGTCAAGCTGTCTTATCACATGTGAATCAGCTGTGCTATTATCTACTTAGTCTAGATAAAAGTAGAGTGATGGATTATTGGGGAGTTGAAGTCTTAACAGCTCTTGGCTGTAAGAAACTAAAAAAGCTATTTCCGTGCTGATGACACTGCTACAATGAATGCAGAAAGGAACTATTTGTTGTGTGCTGGGTTTGGAGAGCAGTAATCTCTTCTTTCTGTGTCTGCTAATATACCTTGTCTTGAATCTAAAAAGTGTAGATATTTATGTGTGTTTGGTTAAAGTAACATTAAGTTTCTGACTGAAAAGGAAAAAAAACCTTGCTGCATTGGTTCATTTCTGGATGACTGTGCCACCCCATGTTCCAGCTGCAGAAAAAAGTAAATAAAATCCTAAAAATACGATTGACCATCATTGTACAAGTAGTGGTAAAACTTTATTTTCAACATTGTAAGGTTCTGGCTATTATTACTGAAGTAGTAAAGCAAAGCAAAACTAAAGAAAAACTGGCATGTTCTCCACCTTGTGTTCTGTTAAGTCTAAAAGCTTGACCTTTTTTAATCAGCCAAAAGGAGTGATGATCTGTGCCAAGAGTCAACATTAGCATAAGAATAAGCTGTGTGGCTGGTTGTGAATTGAACCTGCCCACCAGATTAACTGTCTTCTGCAATAAATTTTCTCAGGATGAACCTTCTGGTACTTTTCAAGTAAAAATCTGAATATGCCTTTTTTTTTTTTAAGATGCTACAGTTAGGGTGCTTTCTGCTGGAGAGAGAGGAGATCTCAAAATCTTGTGAATTCCCTCTCCTATTTGGATGATGGAGTCATGCTAGGAGTCCCTCTGAAAATATTTACTGCTCTGAGTGGTGGCATCGGCAATCATTAAAGGGGTTGAGGGCTTGAATACAGGCAAACTGTCATCAGGACTGTGGGTGATGTCTGCCTCTGGTTGTCTGTTGGTGTAGGGAGTTGTATAGAATTAAAATACTGGAGGAGGAGTATTTGTTTTAGATACAGTACAAAAATTCCCACTGCCTGCAACGGCTGCCTGTGATAATTGGAGGTTCAGGTTTGATGCAGGAAGCCTTTCCATCCAGTCCTGTGTGCCTAATTCTACAACAGCGAGGCACTTTGCAAACGAAGGTTGGAGACTGTGCTTGCAGAGCAGTCATGTTTCTTCCCAGTTGCTGCTTTTCCACCCCTCTGACGTGTTGGAGCACATCTGCTTGGCTGAGTTCCCAGCTTCACATCAACCTTCTCAGCCAAGTGAGAATAAACCGCCTTCGTATTTGGCACACCTGGTTTCCCAAGTGGTATCTTGTAGCTCATGTCTTCCGGCTTCTCTCTACAAACAATTACTAGCTTAGTGTCACTGAAATGTGAAAACTTACAGGCTTATACCTCTGATGAATAACACGTGGCAAGTGTGGATGCCACCACTTTGTTTATCCCTTACATTAACACTAGAGAAGCAGAATGATGCACATTAATGTCGTGGCTACTTCAGTTGCCAGGTTTAAGATGAAGCTGGTGTGTGTGTATATAAATGGTTTTTAAATATAAATATTCTACCAAGTAATAATAAAAATGAAAAGTGCCCACAGTTCTAAACATTTAGAAATGGCAGGCTGGTGACTAGTTGGGGAGAAATTGTGCTGCTTTAGAGGTGGGTAGTTTGTTGGGTTTGGGGTTTTTTTAGTCTTCACTGATCTGGCCTCCCCTTCTGAGTACAGTTCTTTAAATTTGTTGGTGTCTCCTTGAATTCTCATTTTTGCAAGCTTATGCCTTTTAGGGTGCTTTTCTGACCCCACAGAAAACGATCAGGGAGTTGGGCAGAGTGAGGACATGTTTACCAGCCTTGTTCACACAATGCTGTGCAAGCACGTGTGCACTCACTGCTGTGCAGAAGGAGCACGTTTACGCTGCCTTGTGCACTTGGGTGCCATTTATGCTTCTGTTGGTGGCATGTCTCTTAACACCTGCAAAGGCGTTCTTTCCATCTTGTAACTTTTGAGCCAAAAAACAGTACTAGTTGCTTCCCAGCTTGAGACTTGCTAAAATACTAAATCTAAAAAAAAAAAAAAGCCCCCCCCACCCCAACCCACAAAACCCACACCAAAAAAACCCAAACCCCCCACCTAAGCCAAAAAACTAGAATTTGCTTGTCTCCAGCATAAAGTAGTGCTGTGGTGAAATGACAACAAATGTTGCCACCTGTTTTTTTTCCACTAAAAAGGGTACATAAGAACGCCTCTCTGAATGAAGAGTCTCTGTTACAGATTTTTAGGATTAGTGCATTGTCTTTTAGCAGTTTACTTTCTAGATTGTCTGAATATTTGGTACATGACCTCAGCTACCTTACTCTGAGGGGCTGTAAATAGGAGAACGCCCTTGGAGCTGTCCTCACAACTGGCAGCTTGCTAACATCAGCCTCTACCTTGGGGACCAGCGGGGCGTTTTTCAGCATTTCTGTATGCAGTCTCTGGTGTGCATACTTCTGATACGTGCTTCCTCATTAACAGTTCTCTGAGCTCTGGAAAAAAAAATTTAGCCTCTGGTGCCTCTCTTTGGTTTGGATGAAACAGTTCTCATACCAAGAATTTTGCTTAAGTGAAAGGAACTGCAAGACCTCTTTTCCTCCATAAACTCACCAAATCTAAACCCTGATCGTAATAGGCTTCTGTATCAAGAAATCTGTTTATCCACAGTTCTTGGTGTCCTTGTTAACACTTTTTTCTGGCAAAATGGATTGCTCTGCAGTTCTCTTGTTGTATCTGATTGTCATTAATCTTATGCTGTTTCTCATACCTTGCAGAGCAGGTACTCTCTGTTAGCTCGGAGGTATATCTCCACGATACTGCTGCCCACGTGTTTCCTGGTGTTAAGCGTAACTGTCAGATTTTTCAGGCACTTTATTTGAAGTTGGTTTTTGGCTAGGAAATGTATTCAGAACTTGAACTGATTTTAATGGTCTGAAATAGTATCTTCCCAGGTGTTTAGGAGCATTGTGCTTTTTGATGAAAGTATCACTTGTGGTGCCTTTGCAGCAGTGTAATTTTGCCATCTCAACAATGAGAGACTTGGGTGAGAGGAAGAACTAATTTTGAGTCGGATGGCTCCAGCAAGCCCTACCTTTTGCTCCCCCATAGAGCAGTGAGATATTACCAGTAACTACTGCTTTAGGGAGTATTTGAACCCAGCCTCAACCACAGCTACTGTTTCATAAATATTGCTTTTTCTCCTCATGGCACCACCAGCAGTCAGTCATGCAGAGTTGTGGCGCGTGCAGAGTGACTGCAGCACCCTGCTCCCTGGTCTGCTGCTCTGTGGGAGCTTCAGACACAGCATCACCTCTGCTGAGAAAGTAGAAGAGCCTTTTGCTGAACTCTCTGTAATGTTCCTTCCTAGCAGAACTTCCCTTAGATGTTCCAAACTAATATCTAAAGTTGTGTCCATGATTCAGTTATAAAAGTACCTGGTTTTCTTTCCTGCTTGTGCCTCTTCTAGGTCAAGGTGCCACTCTGTATGCCAGGAGAATCTTCTCATTTTAAATGCACAAGCTCAGACTTATTAATCTCCCCACGTTTTGTCTGGGGACACAGACTGTCCGGCCAGATAATGAGCTGTGTAAAAGCCTGCCGTGGGACTTGCTGGTGGTCCACCTGAGCTCGAGCTCTCCGTGGCCTTGCTGAAGAATGCTTCTAGTCCTGATACCCACGCTGCAGCCATTAAAAGGTCCAGTTGCTTTTTCATTGAGCATCATGCTGTTTTATGGAGAAAGGGCTATCATGTATGATTATCAGTTTTGGACATGAACAGGTTGGTGGGTTTTATTTAGTTTGTGTGGTTTGTTCTGTTGGGTTTTTTTCTTCTTTCCTAAACTGGTAGTACCTGGGCCTTCACTTTGTTGATTGTATCTTTTTGTTACAAGTTCACATGCTTTGTTTCTCCTCTGTCCCCCAATTCTTGCATGAATACAAAGTAGCCCTGGCAGTTACTTGATTATGTATGCCCTTTCCAATACTTCTTATTCTGACATGTCAATATCTAATAGTGCATCTTTACACTTGCAGAAAGTAATTCTAAACTAGATGCTAGAGTCTCTGTCACCTGGATTGAACACCACTTTTAAGATGCTTTGCTGAATTCTTTAGGCTTGCAGGAAACAGTAAAAGCTTATAAATTAAATCCTGCAGTAATTTTTCTGTGGATCACTGTTTTACTTGCCTAAAATAAGAGTTCTAAAAGCAAAATACAAAATGAAATTCAGGACTCCTGCTACTTGTGGCAAAGCTACTGCTTCCAGTGGGCCCTGGATTTCACCAGGCATTATATGGAGCTTCCCAGAGGAGCCTGCTGTCAAATACATTTACAAATAATGAAAGGAGGTAGCTTCAAATGCTTATTCTCCCCCTCTAGCTGACTTATGCCACTATTTTTTCCAAAAACTTAGCGAACTGTTATATTAGACATACAAAAATGACCAATTCTTACGTAAATAAAAAAAAGGAAAAAAACCATAGGCTTCCAAAGCAATGAATTTATGTAGCAAGTACAAGACTTCTTGTTACAAATGGAAAGATTTTTATATGATAAAGCTTGTATTATGAATCCAAAAATTATTTAATTTAACCCCACAGTGCTGATCTGAGAAATGACAAATCTTGTTTCAGGCTGAACTATTAAAGTAAAAAAAATAAAGTATGAATACAACACCGAAAGAATCACTGTACTCCCATAGGACTCATTTACCTCTAGTCTAAGGTTGACATAGATATACTTGAGTCAAACAGGAAATACTACTACTTATTGCAAAGCTGCTAATCATGTTGCTATAATTAAGCTGTTTAACACATTGAATAGCAATGTAACAACGCACAGAAAATTAGCTTGTTTGCCATTGATTAATGATGGATAATGTGTGCAATTCACCACAGTGGTTCATTTCAGCAGTTCTCTGTGATGTACTAATTCAGGCTCATCACAGCAAGTCTTTACTAGCACAGTCTGATTCAGCATAAAAGCCCACACAAATAGGAATGCACATTAAACATAAAAATAGGATTCATATCTAGCTTTCTTACAGTGTAATCGAGGTGTTATGCACCTCCAAATTATTTCATTCAGATAAACAAGGCAAAAATTTAAGGGTAGAAGAAGAAAACTTGCTAATTTTAATAATAGCTTGAAAAGTTACAGAAGAATCATAGGCTAATACAGTGAAACAAGACGAGGAAAAAACTATCAGCAGTTACTCTTCTAAGTGTTTGAATTTCAAAGCAGCAGCAGCTGGTAAACTCCCTCAGGTATCAGCTGTACACGTGTAAGGTTATATATACAATCAAATGCCAGTCTTGTACAAGAAAGGTACATATGGAGGAACTTAAAGCCAGGGAGAATTACAGTTCTTAGCTTCTCAAGAACAGCCAGAATGTGTGTGTTTAAAAAAAAAAAAAGTTTCTACAGCTACTGCTGATGATGACAAGCAGTAGGAGTAGCTAAAGCTTCAGAGAAAACCAAAGCGCTGCAGAAACATTTCATTTCTGAGATCAAAAAAACCAGCCAACTGCATTCAGAGCCACAGTAACTTTCTATAAATAAGAGAATGAATTGAAGACCCAGCTTTGTTTCTTTTGCTTTGTCAAATAATACAAGTGCACAGGTTATACTACTTTCATATTTAGTTTGAATCCAGATTTGCTAACAGTATACAGTGTAATAGTTTTTGTAACAACATATTTAATACACCAAAGAGAATGTTTATCATCTAGAAAATGCTGCTCCAATTACACTTGCATTGTTATACTTTTAAGTTCCACTATAATCTGTGTAAAATAAAGACACCACCACCCCAAAAAAAAGTGGGCTTAGAAATGGTGCAAGTCAATCTTTAGTGGCCTTTGGTCAATCACCCCCTTGAAAACCAGCCCAAAGTTTCATGATAGGGCAGAAGGAGGCTCTGTGCCACTTTTGGCCTTTCTTCAGCTTCTAGCACAGAAGCAACTGTAGCATAATTTAAGCAGCTGCTGAAGGCTGTCTGAATTACAGCAGCCCTTTGCATGTTGGACACAGGCTTTCCCAGGCTCTCTGCAGGGCAGACAACTTGCAAACCTGCTCTGACGGTGAACATGTCACTCTCTTCCTGAACAGGACTCTCTGGTAGAACATCCTAGCGAAGTGCTTGCAGCTGCTTTGTGTTGCTCGGACCTCCCATCTGACGTGAACCAAGCTTGAAATACAAAGAAAGGAATGCCATTTTGTGGTGGTCTATTACCAATACTGCAGTAAGCAAAAAAATTCTGTCATGTGTCATTCTGTAAAGGATGCAATAATGCTGTATTTTGTGGAGGCCACCTTGTGGCATTATGGAAATAGAATCCAGATATAAAAAACAACACAGCATTTAGAGTGCATACCAAGAAATAAGGATTTTAAGCTGCTTGGAAACCAAATGTTACAGTAATGTGTCATTCTAGCCTTACGTGTATGATTACAGGTGGTGTCTGTACAGGCAACAACAGAGGAATCTGAGGACTTGCGTATCACCATTCTATGTGGCATTGCTTCTTACATAGTCAGCTTAATGGATGTTGTAGTTCTTAAACACGGTACTTATATAGTTTATGCTCAATTGCTGCTTACTAGAGATGTAGGAGAAATTTTACCGTGAACAGGAGCAGATGAAGGCTGCAGTCAAAGTACTGTAAAACCAACTTCCACATTACCATTGTGTTACACCCATTTTTTGTTCTGCTTGCAAGAGGGGGGGGTCTGGAAATCTTTACAGCAGGAAAATTATTCTCCTTTCCCTGCACTGAAACTAGTCATTAAATTTCCTCCACCAAAGAATGAAATTTGAGTTCAGTAAAGATCAGTCAATTGCAGCCAGACAAAAGTGGCTATCATCTGGTAATCTCATTGCCAGCATTTGCTAACTCCTATGAAGAGTGTACTGAAGTAGTATCCTCTTTATGGTTTTGGACCTACATTAGCAGAAAGGTGGAAACAGTTCATTCCTGGGGGGGGGGGGGGGGGGGGGGGGGGGGGGGGGGGGGGGAAGTCCTGAAGTTGGAGGTGGAAAATGGAGGTAACATAAGCCTGAAAGAGAAGTATCAAGTATGATTGCTGTTGGAAGGTAGGACAACACTGAGTACCAGAACATTGGATCTTCCAGTGCTTGCCTGCCCAGTAGCATCCTTAAGGAAAAGGCAAAGAAGGTTTCTTCACACAGCTGTACAGTGTAGGAATTGATAATGCAGAGTGTCAGGGTATAAGAAACCTGTTCCATGACTCTGCTTTTGTTGGATATGCTTTTCAGCATGCAGCAAAACGTTGGGGAAGGCATCTGAATCTCAACAATTCCCAGTGAAGTTTGTCCTGTGAACTTGAGGTGAAAGGGGGTAGATGAAGGTTAGCTCTCTGAGACAGAGAAGTCTTCAATTGTCCATGCTGACTCCACGCTGTGGGGATGGATGTGTTGGAGATGCAGAGGTTATTCTGACACCTACTGAATTTACAGGGGATTAGGAGATTTTCTGCCTCAAGATGGAACGGTCTGTCAGAGATGGAGTGTAGGATAATACCCAGAGCACTGATGGGCAAACTTTTTGAAGCAGACGGGTATTCTGGAGCAAGTCAGGAGGGTGGCCTGCATACCTTTCTGCCCCAAGTTAGAAGTAGGACCCTCTCGGGGCATCTTATATTCAGGACAGCACAAAGACTGTCACTGAATCCAGGCTGCAATCCTGGCTTGTTCTGTCCGTGTTCTTAGGTTAAACTAAGTAAACGTTTCCAGTGTAGCACTGTAAATTGCCAGTAGATGGCATAATGATTCCATGCTACATAAATTTATTTAAAAAAAAAAAAAACAAACCACAAAACAGCACTGAAGGAAATATGCTGCACATTTTTGTAAATTCTATGTTTAATCATCATAAAGCTCCTTGTGGAGGAGAGCTCAGTAAATGAGTTAACTGCCTGTGGCCTTTCACAGTACCTTTATGCTGAATTCTTCCATCTACCTTCAGTTTCTGTATTCTCATAGATTTGCTTGCTTAGTTGGGCATTTTAATTTCTTATCACCTCTAATTAGTTTCTTTAAAAAAAAAAAAAGTATGTCAGTATGGGTATTCTGATGCCCATCTAATTCTTATTATATCTAATTCTTATTTATTCTAAATATCAGGCAGGTCTGCATCTTGGCATCCAGTGAACACTTGTGAATCAGCATTGCTTGTCTGGTGCACTGGGAGTCACCTGTATACCTATCATGGTGGACTGACTCAAAAACTACAGTAAGATTAGAGGCAGATGGCTGAAGCTGCTCCCTGCTTGTCTGTTGAAAGTCAACAGCTCTGCCTGTCGCTGCCCGAATCGCACACAGAACAGCCTGTGGGATGCCGTTGCTTGTGGTCCAGTCTATGTCCCATGTATTAAAGTAAACCAATATCAATGACAGGATAATGTACATTTTCGAAAGCAAAATATTTAAATGTTAGCCAAAGTGCTATCAGCTTTATAGAAAGTTTTCAGAACAATTGCACTGAGATGTTCAAAAGTGAATTAAAGTCTATGAAAATGTTGTACTAATGGTGAACTATAAGCAAAAAATGTATATAGCAAGTTTTGCTAGCGTTCAGACTGTGAAAAGGATTCAGCACAAAAATAAGTTCTGCTACATTTTTGTAAGCTCCTTTTACCCTCAGGGAAGAAAAAAAACCCTTTTGTGCTACTTACGAGTATCCACCAGTATCCCTGACTACATGATTCTCTGTAAACCGCTATGATGCTCATGGATATTTGTGGTGCCTTTGGAGAGCTCAGAGGGATTTAATGGGTCTCCTTTGCTTTTTCGGTTTGTACATGAAACCAAAAGCGACAAGAATCTGGTGATAGGGATTTGGGTGTCATGAGTGTGATGGCATTACATTAGTCTAGACCTCCTCTTTGTTCAACCCATTAGGGACTGTCAGCTCTCATCCATCTGGCTGACAGTTCTGCAGCATTAGCGACAGCTGATTGAAGTAACTCAGACAAAACTGAGAATTTGCTTGTGAGCAGGGTAGAACTGTGCAGAAATTTGCCAGTTTCTACGTAGCTATTACTTGGGGAGTGAATCCATCAATGAAAAGACAGCTATAAAACATGGAGGTCATCCTGGATTGCACTTTCAGGAGGTTGATAGAATTGTTTGGTTGTTTCAATTGAACTGAAACTGTTGCTTGGCAGTTTCATCTGTCTTTTCTGAACAGGGATTCACTTGACATCAAGCTGCAGACACAGCTTTGCTGATAGTGAACTTCCTTCCAGAAAAAAACCAGCAGGTAGCATCTCCTCAATGATATACTACGGAAATAAGTAGTTGGTTATATTCAGTTATATTTTGATAAATTTAAACCTGGACATTTTTATTTCTTTGTTTCCATTTGTACTACTTGTTTGGGGTTTTATTCTTTTCACCTAGAAGGCAAACACCCACAGCATGATATCAAAACTCACAAACAGCATTCTGCAATTCACTCAAATGAGATGCTGTTACAGCTAGTCTTAATTGAAAAGGCAATAATCAACCAAATTAATTATTTTCTCAGTTGTGTACACTTAAAAATATGGTAACTGATTTATCTGTTTGTATGAAATACAGCTATTAATATGTAAAGAAGTTACACAGTGAGAGCAGAAGGGACTGTTTACCTAACATTGAAGTGGTTGCATGCCACTACAGGTATTAGAAACTTTGCATGTACAAAAATAAAGATATGTTTCTGCAATGAAAGCTGCACCCATAGTCAGGGTTTCTACATGAGGGTGGGATTCTAGCCAAGAGACTGTTCGATTAACTTGTCAGTTCGTTAGCAGGATGATACAGAAAGAAGCTTTTTGGATTAGAGTATGAGTGAACAAACGAGGTTTTCTTTTCTTTGGGATCATGAGGCTTAAATCAAGTAACTGTTACCTAGGTTATAAAAAATAAATCTTTGGCTGAGGAAATCCTTAAAACTGGAGGGCGTGACCATTCTATGTGATCTGACAGCATCTTAATACAGTTCCTTGAGGATATTTTAAAAATAGGAGCATTTTTTACACTAACTGCATATGAAAACTAGTAACATGTCACTATGAAGATGTCTTTCTGTGGTGGTGGTGTGGTTTTACCCCAGCCGGCAGCTGAGCACCACGCAGCCACTCGCTCACTCCCCCCCATCAGGATGGGGGAGAGAATTGGAAAAGTGAGAAAACTCGTGGGTTGAGATAAAGACAGTTTAATAGGTAAAGCAAAAGCCGCGCGCACAAGCAAAGCAAAGCAAGGAATTCATTCCCCGCCTCCCATGGGCAGGCAGGTGTTCAGCCATCCCCAGGAAAGCAGGGCTCCATCATGCCTAACGGTGACTTGGGAAGACAAACACCATCACTCTGCACGCCACTGCCCCCCGCCCCTTCCCCAAGCTCCTTAAAAACTGAGCATGATGTTATATGGTACGGAATACCCCCTTTGGCTAGTTTGGGTTAGCTGTCCTGTCTATGTCCCCTCCCAACTCCTTGTGCACCCCCAGCCATCCCACTGGCGGGGTGGTGCAAGAAGTAGAAAAGGCCTTGGCTCTGTGTAAGTACTGTTCAACAAAAACATCTCTATATTATCAACACTGCTTCCAGCACAAATCCAAAACATATCCCCACACTAGCTACTATGAAGAAAATTAACCCTCTCAGCTGAAACCAGGACAGGTGTTATACTGGAAGCAGCGTTCTATCTCTGGCTTTAACATAAACCCTACTACTTAGTGATTCTGTTGCTACGTACTTGCTTCATTAACAAAAACTGAAAAAAAAATGTGATGCTCAAAATTGTCCAGTTCAGAGAAGCTACTTTCTAACACTCTTCAGTTCTAGCGTTCTTAGGTTTCCACCCCTAAACCTGCTGGAGTTTCTTTCTTTTGAGTTTGTGACAGAAGAACCTAATCAATTATATGTCTTCCTGGTTGTGTCCAAAGTACAGACATCTCAAAAATACTACCAGAGAAATAATTCACATTATCCCACTCACATGGAGTAACGTAGGCTTTCAAAATCATGCCTCCTATATGTTTTTATTGAGTATTAGCTGATGACCAGGTTCATAATCTCTAACATAATAATGCTTAATAATTAAATGTTTTCAAGGTGTTCAGTAATTAACTCTGACATGAGAGGTAAAAATGAAGCAAACGTAACTACAACGTGACAATGAGCACATATGACATAACAGGACATGCTGCGTAAAGGGAAAAAAGGGGCAGGGAAGGTGCTAACCGTCCTCATTTCTCCTAGAACTCTGTGCCTGCCCACCAAGTAACAGCTGTCAACAAGTTCTAGTTATTCATCAGAAACAAAGTGCAACACTATAAATTAGTGGTTAAAAGAAGAGATTTTAGACCTTAATTAACAACCTCTTTTTTCTTTTGTAAGCTTTTTTTGTAACTCTTTCCTAGAAAAAGCTTATTCTTTGCACAGTAACTGTTAGAACGTAACTGAAAACTGTCTTAATTCTAAATGGATCTGTTACCAAGGAAGATACATCTACTTCTAATACATTTATGTTCTTCAGGTTCCTATTTGTGTCTTTCCACATTTTAAGTAGCAAATTATCTTACCCTTTGTTTTTACTCACGAACTCAAAACCGACAGAGCCCTCCCAACACCCACTCCATTTCTCATCATGGAATAAGCAAACTGTTGAAAAATTGTGTTTGGGGACAGATTATCCAGGTTGCAAGTTACTTGTGCTGCAGAGTCGGAGCGAGCTCTGCACAACATTTTTAGCAACCGTGCTGCTTTTAGGGCCCAAGAGCACCAGCTCCGCGGTCTGAGAGCTGTCCGCGAACTGCCGGCCCCGGAGCACCTGCACTGCCCCCAGGGAGGGGCAGGTGCCCCCGCGGCCGTGCTGCTGCTCTGCCCGCGGCGAGGGGCTTCCTCGCGGCCTGCGCTCCTTCAGGCGGGCAGCAGGGCGGCCAGGCCGGCTCGGGCCCTGCACTCCCGCCGTGCGCAGGCCGAGGCGAAGCGCCCGGCACAGCTCCCAGGGAACCTCTTGCCGGCCGGCCGCAGCTCGCCTCCTCCACCCGGGCAGCCCCGCAGGAAAAACCTCCGAGGGAAACCGCCCCAGCGCTTCCGCCTCGCTACACGCCATGGCCGCATCACTCCCTCACTCCTATTCGCCAGAGCTCTTTACGTGACCGGACGGCGCGCCGCTCTCTCATGTGCGCATGCGCACGACGTCCGAGCCCGCTCCTCCTGCCTGGCGCGCACGCGCAGCAAGGCTGTGACCCCGCTCTCCGCGCGGGCTGCGCTCTGGGTCGCGACGGCTCGCGCTCAGCGCATGCGCGAAGGCGACGGCCCCGTTCCCGCGGAGGAGGCGGCGGCGCGATGGCGGCGCGGAGCCGGGCTGGCTGCCTGCTGCTGCTGCTCTGGCTTTTTGCGTCGCCGCTGCCCGATGGCGCCCGTGGCTCGGAGGCGTTTGGGCAGGCGGAGTCGCCGGGCGGCGCGGGCCCTGGGGAGCGGTTTAAGATCGAGGGCCGGGCCGTGGTGCCCGGGGTGAAGCCGCAGGACTGGATCGCGGGGGCCCGGGTGCTTGTGGACGGGGAGGAGCACGTCGGCTTCCTGAAGTGAGCGGCGGGCGGGGCGGGGGGCTTGATCCTAGCGTGGAAGTAAGCGTCCTCGCCGGGCTTGGGCCGGTGTCGCCCTGTACCGCGGGTGCCGCTCGGAGATCTCCGGCACCTCCGCGCCTCTGACACGCTGCGCGTCGCTTCGACGGTCGCGGCCGTAAGATGGCGGCCAGCTGTGGCAGAGCGGAGCAGCCCCCCTCCGAGTTAGCGGCCTTGTCCCAGTTAGCGACGCACAGCTGTGGAGGTGAACATCTCGCGTCCCGCTCTGCCTTTACTGGGACGCTGGCACCTTCCCTCGGCAGTAGAAACGGCCCGGCCCGTAGTGGGAACCTGCAGTGCTGTAGGTATTGTTGATCTCAGCCTCCTGCAGACGTAACCAAATTGATGACTAAGGTTGGTGGCTTTTTAGCCACCCTGAGTTTCAATTAAAAAAAAAAACCCACAAACACGTTTGTATTACATTCTGGAGTACAGTGTTTCTTCTCAGCTTTTGTGGGAGCTATTTCTGTCACTTCTTTTTTTTAGACTCTCTCCTTAGCTAAGAATTTACTTATTCTGGAGAAATGTATGTTTGTGTCAGAAAGTTACAGTTGTAGTTATCTCTTACAGTACCTGTGGAAAAACACTCACTGTACCAGTGAAAGCCTTTTCAAGGGATATGGCTTTATTCCTTCACACAAAATCATGCAAATGCATTTGAAAGCTGTAAAGAATCACATTAGCTTATTTGGTCACAGGTGGTAGTGCGTATATTCAGATCAACAAGGGATCTAGAAAGATTAAGACATAGAAAATGTCCTCATAATTAAGAATCAAACTAATCTTATAGTCTTGAGAGTGGAAGCTAATTTTAAAAACCCTTTTATTATTTTTAAAGCAGTATAATACATTACTTTTTAAATTATATATTAAAATTATAAAGTTTGTATAGAATTAAGATACACCATCTCATAAATACCAGTAATTTTTAATTATTCCTTCTGCAGTAAAAGTTGAACTGAACTTTGACTCTGGGAACTCTCAGTAGGTTAACACAAGAGATTTTACTCTGCAAAACTTGCAGAATCTTGTCAGTGTAGCACCTGATAAGCCAGTACAACCAAGTTGTGGGAGCCTGACATCATATTTAGGAGCTGATTTTAATAAATACCATGGAGTTGGTAAGTTTCAAAATGCTTGCTTGGAACTCGAGTTTTCTGAAATATGAGGAAATAGTGTTAGCTAAGAGCTTATCATGTTTATGACAGTGTAACCTAGATATCGAGCTCTATTGCTTACATTAATTTGGCATGTGTTTTTATAGATTTATCAAATTATATTGATATAACTTAAAGCCAAGCAATATTATATAAGCAATTCAGTTTGATAAACGAATTTGTAGATGTGCTACCATAAGCATGGTACATTTTAGCAAAAATGCTTTAATGTTGGTTGGGATTTTTTTTTGTCACTTGTAATGAGCACAGTACTGGATGGCAGTATACTTTTAGTAAGAACTGTGTTGGAAGAAAGAACAGTTTTCTTAAGCAACAGTGGTATTTCAGGCTCAGTAGAAAGATCCCTTACTTTCAGTGACAGATTTAAATGTATTTGGTATATCAGAAGATGTAGTTATCACCATCTTTTGTCACCATCTCACAGGCAGGTTTTGATTATATATTACATGGATGTCATTCCAGTTATCACAAAGAGGAAAATAATTATTTGACATAGCAAAGTTGCTTTAGACTATTCCAAGAGTCATTCTCTAGTACAAGCATTTTTATAAATCTGATTAGTTTCCTCACTCTAAGAAAAAGAAAAAAAAAAAACCAAAAAACTTTTTTCTTCTAAAAAGGCAGTATTGGATACCAGTATATGAAGTGAGAATTTTCTTTGTTGTGTAAATAATTTCCTTTGTCGTGTAAATAAATCTTTAGAAAAAAAACTGTACTTGAATTTTATTAATAATACTGTAAAGAATGAAAAATTAAAAGGAAATTCCTAGGGCAACATCCTTATAGCAGTTTCAATATAAGATAGTATAAGCATTCTTAGGGGTTCAAATAATCACATAAGGTATTAGTGAAACCCACATACACAGTAGTGTTTATATGCTTCCGTCTTTGTGGTAGGAAGGTCCTTAAGTGATGTATGTCTCTGAGAGAACTTGTGTGAGGGACATAAGGACAATATTCTTTTTGAGGGCTCACTTTTGAAAGGGTTCGTTTGTTTGTTTGTTTTCCTGATGCGAGCTTCTAATGCATCAGGTTTTTTTTTTTTTTTTTCCTCTCTATTTGAACAACTTTTTTGGTCTTAACTTTGAGTCTTATTTTTAGAAGAGATATCTTTTATATTAATTTTAAAAGAGTAGAGAACACTAAGTTCCTGGAAACTTCTGGAAGCATGTAGGAGGAAAACTGTAAGCTTCTGTAATTTAATGGCAACTGGTGCTGAAGCTTTGAAGTGTCATTTTACTAATATTTGCACCGAATATTGAAGTTTTGCATTTTAAAATAAAAGCAGTCTGTCTAAAAATCCCTTCTGTGTGTATGTTCAGAGCTCTTAGTTTCCTTGTTGTTGTGATAGAGCCTTCCAGCATGGGCTAGTCCTAAAGGGAGCAATTAAAAGTAAAAACCTCTGTTTTGTGATATAGGCAGAAACCGCAATTTTTGTGTGTTGCAAGTCATCTCTAATATCCACCCACGTTATGTAGGATATCAATTTTGGGTTTTTTTGCTTCCAGCAGAAGTACTGAAGCAAAGTAAACTTCATTGTATGTATTTCAGCAGGAGGAAGGAACGTGTAAGTCGATTCTGACATCATTTGAATATGTGAAATCTAACAATTTCAGATCTTACTTGGGCTGTTAAATTATTCCTCCAGCAAGACAATAGCTTGAGGGCACGAGAAAATCTTTAACTGAACTGGTAATTTCTGCTACTATTGTGGCACACGTTGATGGCCTTAAGGAGCTTGGTATGAGTGCTGAGTGATATAAGTTTTCCTTTTGGTCATTGTTATTACATTAAGATTTATAATATAAAATGATACTATTACAGTTTCTTCTTTATAAAAATAAAGCACACCCTCTTGTATACTGGAGCATATTGAAATGTAGTGGAACTTACTGTTTTTTCAGGACAGATGGAAGTTTTGTGGTTCATGATGTACCTTCAGGATCTTATGTAGTGGAAGTTATATCCCCGGCTCATAAATTTGAGCCTGTACGAGTTGACATAACTTCAAAAGGCAAAATGAGGTGAGCCTTTCCTGATTTACTTCTGTACTGATCTATTAAGCATGCCTGACAGCACAGTAGAAGAGGTAATGTTAACATCATTTCTAGGAGGACATTCCTTGAAATCCAAAGTCTGATTTCTTTCATCCTTTTATATTTATGGCCTTAAATAAGAGGAAACAAAAAGAGTCCTTCTATTTGTTTACTTTTGTTATTTCCTTATGCAGCTATCCTGAAATAAAATCTATATAAATCAAGTTAACTGCTTTATATTTTGCCAGTACCTTTTCTTTTTTCTTCCTCCCTTTTTCTTTTCTTTTTTTGATAAATGTTCTGTCAAGACTTGGCACAATGAAATTCTAATTAATTCTAATCCTGAAGTCTAAAATATTTCTGTTACACCTCTATAAGGTCCTCTTTACAGTTACTGGCAAGTGCTAGTAGTTGCCAGCCTGCAGTATTTCTGTAGCATCATTAGCTTTTTTTTTATTTTTATGTTGTGGCCAGACACATTATACCTAACAACTGTAACTATACATTTGGAACTGCACACTATTCAGTAAGTAATACAGAAAAATGGCTATCCTATCTAATTAGGTGATTTTCCTTTAAATGAACATGTTTGTAGTTCATTTTTCTTTGTACAGGCACACATTTAGTGTCTTAACTCAAGTTTGTCTTATACAGTATCTTATAAAAGATGCTGTTACATTTTAGTAGTACAAACATAAACACTGCAGCAGTATTTTTAAGGGAGGTTAAAAATTGAAATCTCAAACTGAAAACAGTGCAAATAGTATGTTTATAATAGCACAATTTGTGCTTAGAATTTTTTTCAAACTTTATGAAATTTTTATTTTTATACTTTATTAGGCAGTATCTCATTGGCAACAATATGTAATAAATACTAAGGAACTCAGTGAAATAGACACAATAGTGTGTGTATAACCTCACACTTAGCACTGTCTCGGTATCTGAGGACTAGAGGTAACAAATTGGACATTACGTAAATTGCTAGGATATGTCTGCAGATTAAAGTATCAGTAGGCTTGACATCTCTACCAGTCAAACGGGTAGCAACTATAATGAGGATTACAGTTGGGAGATGCATGGAAAAATGTGATACATGGGGAAAATGTCAGCTGGGCTTTTCTGAGGGAAGTTCTGCCTTAAAAAAAAAACTGGAATTCTTAGCAAGAGGAAGCAGCATGTGGGTAATGGATATGTTTGATAAGATCTTCTTGAAAATCTCAAAAACATTTGAAGAAAATACATAGTCATAAGGTAGGAGGGAAGGACATTCTGTGGATTAATATTTGGTGAAAAACTCAGAAGGGATAAATGATTTCTTTTGTAATGGGCAGAAATCATCCCTGGGCACAAGGCGGGTAAATATTCATAGATCATGGGAAATGGGTGAAGAGTGACAAAGTTAGATGATATTACCATGTAACTCTCTAAATACAAGGCCCATGTGAAGAACACTAGTGAAGAACTGTAGAAAGACCTTGTAAAGTAATAAAGACTGAGATTCAGTATCAATAAATGCAAAGTAATGCATTTAGGGAAAAGGTAGTGTTAACTTCATATATAAATTATTGTTGCCTAGAGCAAACTGTTTTAAGCTACGCTACACTGTTCAAAGCTGTACCTTCTCTTTAAAGGTTGTAGCTTTTCTTGCTCATTACCAAGGTGAGTGTCATGGTTTAGCCCCAGCTGGCAGCTGAGTACCACGTGGTCCCTCCCCATCCCCCCATCCCAGTGGGATGAGGAGGAGAATCGGAAGAAAAAGGTAGAACTCAAGGGTTGGGATAAGGATAGTTTACTAGGACATCAAGGGAGGAAAATAACAACAACAATACTAATAGAAGAATATACAGAGCGAGTGATACACTTTGCTCACCACCTGAACCTGATGACCAGCCTATCCCCAAGCAATGACTCCTCCTCCCTGGCCAGCACGTGCACATTCCATGCCTTTATGTGCTGAGCATGATGTCGTATGGTATGGAATACCCCTTTAGCTAGTTTGGGTCAGCTGTCCTGACTGTGTCCCCTCTCAGCTTCTTATGAGATTCTATCCCAGCTGAAAACCAGGACAGTGAGGAAAAATATGTTTTGCAGAAGTCATATTTGAACAAATAGTTCTGATGCTTCTGATCTGCAGGTCTGTTTTCCATATCAAGTTTTTCAGCCTGCTTAATAGCTAGTCTGGAAAAAAAGATAAAGTATCATTTGATTCCATAAAGTATGCTGCTGAGAGGAATTAGCTTCTGAAAACTGAAGCCTAGCTGACACTACCTAGCAGATAGTTTTGTTTGTAGTCTGTTACTAAAACTTTGTTTGGAATATTATTAAATAATCTTTACATTTCACTCATTAGAGCAAGATACGTGAATTACATCAAAACCTCTGAAGTTGTCAGGCTGCCATACCCACTCCAGATGAAATCTTCTGGACCTCCTTCATACTTTATAAAGAGAGAATCTTGGGGATGGACAGATTTCCTCATGAACCCCATGGTATGTACAAGCAACACACAAAGGTTAAAAGTATGCTAAGGATCCATATATAGCTATTCTTCAGAATACCAAGAATAAAATAATTGAGAAAAGATGTACATGATTTGGTCTCCTGAGAGGATTGTTGTATTTCTTTGTTTTTTACTTGTTTACAAATAGAAAGTTTTTCTCTGACCTCTCCTCCCCTATATACTCATTCTGTTAATGTGTGTCCTCTGAAAATAGCCCATAGTGTGGTTCCGTTGGCAACATGATGTTGTTCTAGTAGTGTGGAGATCAACATGTTGCAAGATTGTAGTTATACCAGTTGAAAGAGATTACGAACCTTTACTTTAAGGGTCTAACTTTGAAATCTGTTAAAACATAATACTTCCTTGTCAGGTTTCTTCCCTGACAAGTGGATTACTGTTACTCGGTTACTGACTCGGAATGCAGTAGTTATAGAATCTGGCTGTTTAGTTAAAAGCTTTATGTCAGTATGTCTAAAAACGTCTGGAGCAACAAATAACCTGAAGAAATATTTGCTGTTTTCTGCGTAGGTGATGATGATGGTTCTTCCATTACTGATATTTGTGCTTTTGCCTAAAGTTGTCAACACCAGTGATCCTGATATGAGACGGGTAAGTATGCTCAATTGATGCAGACATAGAGAGCAAAGATAATGAGATTTTAAGGTATAGAAAAGTAATAAAAACAAAAGTGGACTTCTAAAGAAGTCTTAGTGGGCATAATTTATTTAGTTAATACATCGTTGCTGTTCTAACAACGAATTCTAACATTTCCGACTCATGAATTTGCTGTTAAACAGCACAACACAGAATTAAGTTTTTTGGCAATTCTTTGAAAGTATTAGAGTATGTACGTATGGTGTTTTTCAGAGTTTCTTTAGAGCGATAAATATAATTTCTCAAAGGCTATTTTTTCTGTGAATTTCCAATGTATTTCTGCACTGTGTTTTAAATCTAGCACTTCATTTTTAGACGTCATTTAATAAATGTCAAGTGTGTTGAGAAGAGTATGATGTGGGGTTCTTTTACCCATCAACCTAAACCACATAGTTTACAAGACTGTTAAATCCAGATGTTACAGTAATGTATATGATATGGAGTCTTAATGTAGTCATTAAATGATCTGATTTATTGTCCTTTCATCATGCGAAATGCCGAATAGCAGAAGGCTAGGACAAAATGGAGATTCAAGGTGTTTGCTAAATCTTTTCTTATTTTTAGAAGTATTCCTTGTCTGTCTTGGGTGGCTGCTTTTTGAAGGTTTGGTTAATTTAAACTCCTTTTCCTCTAAATGACCACTGTCTTCAGTAGTACTTTATAGGTGTCTGAGTTTTTTGTTGTTTTTTTAACTAATACCTATAAAAAACATATCAGAGCTATGTAATGCTCTTTTGGCTTTAATTTTGGTTAAAAACAGGATATGAAGATATGCTAGATATCTGGGGCATGTTCTTCAAGCTGAACTTTGGAAGTTGATTTTTAAAAAAATGACTTATACCTTATTCCTTACTTTTTTCACTGATCTGACACTGCTTACAGACAGGCTGTTCTGATGTAAACCATCAGAACTTCAGATGATTTAGTTCATATTAGCTGACTGATATGACTTGTTAAGGAGAAATTTTAAGTTGAAGGAATCTTGCTTGTATATTAAATTGTCTTTAAAGAGTAGGAGATGGTAGTTTTTAAGAATTCAATTGTAGCAGCATTCTCTAGATGACCATGTATTAGATTCTTAAGTGTATATCCAACTTCAGTTTGCTTGTGAAGGGTATGGAGCTTGTAGTACATTTTTTCAAGTTAGCTTGTTTTTTCTTTACGGAATCTGCACAATACTAGTCTAATATAGAAAGTTAATGATTTTGTAACTGTACTTGTTGTAGAGACATTAAGTACAGATGTAGTATAGATGCAATAGTAACAGAGGCTACATTAACAGCTTTTGCTTCATTTGTACCATGAAAACAGTTAAAGCTGTATCATTCTGAATGGTAACTAGAAGAGCAAGGTGACAATCCCACATTAAATTGGCAATTACTCTAGGCATTAGCACATTGTGGATGTGCAGATCAGCTGTTGTATGCATTAAAAGTACTTCAGGGTTTGTTTGCTTTAAACTGTACTAATTTGTCTCATATGCTAAACTCTAAATTTACATTAAGCTTTGCCGGATACATGGTTTCATATTAAAATCCTTCCTTTCATGAAACAAAGAAAACTTAGCTGCTGTACACTAATAGTTTGATGTTACAAAGTAGGGCAATAAAAATATCTCATCCCTTCAAACAGCTTCAAAAATTTATTAGATTTAGCATAAATAATACTAATTTGAAAACAGAAAGGTATGTGAAATCTGTGAGAATACAGATCTGAAAATCTAAACAAAAGCTAAAATTTTAAAATGGAGGAAAGTAATACTGAAAATAAGTAATGGCATTTTTTTCTTTTAGACTTTTTTTTTATCAGGTGTTTGCCCTGTAAGACTGCTTAAGACATGGTTATCTTTTTCCATACACCAGTGCTTTTAGTTTTGGGGTTTTATGTTTCTGTGTGTAGCTGGGCATTTGGCTGTGGTTGCATAAAAATATGTAGCAATATGTACCCTGGAGGACTACAAATAGTAAAACAGTATTTGGGAAATCTGACATCTTCCTGATACGATCTTTCAACTGATGTCTTAGCAATTCTGGCTGTTTCTACGAGCTATTAAGGTTATCTAATCTTTGCATGCAGGAAATGGAGCAGTCAATGAACATGCTGAATTCCAACCATGAGCTGCCAGATGTCTCTGAATTCATGACAAGACTTTTCTCTTCAAAATCTTCCAGCAAGTCTGGTAGTAGCAGCAGTAAAGCAGGAAAAAGTAGTTCTGGAAAAAGGAGGTAGTTAAGTCTTCCTCCTAAGCCTGAGTTTGCACAACTGTTTGTTATGTGGTATCATGTTTATTTGTCTTGAAAGATTAAAAAGCCACTACTGTAAACTTTAATCAGGCACAAAATACGGTATGCTACAACTGTGGTGTGTAGCTTTTTTTAGTCTATATAAGCTGTTTTGTACTTGACAGTAAGCAAAAGAGGACATGGCTTCAATACTGTATCTGTATAAAGTTATTGATGATACTGAATTAACTATATTGTTCTGTAGAGAATTATAAATTATATGATGAGCTAAACAGTAATGAATGTCTTAATCATAAGACAATGTATAAAAAAAGTCAAAGATAATAGAAGTGGAGTTCAGTCTTAAGATGGCTTTAATGTTTTATACTTGCTGTTGAATTCTGAAATGAACAAATACTCCTTTCAAAATTGAGTCGTGGGTTTACTAATTCGCTGTATCAGCTTGTCACATGTGTTACATATAAAATCATTTTATTTTACATTGTTTGCTGCCTGTACACTTTAGTTCAAAGACTTCCCACTTGTTATTGCCCAGTTTTATTCTGATCTACTTTCTGCTAAAAATCTAGGTGGGGGGAAAAACAAAGGATCCTACATCAGAAAGTCTTTTAAGCTCTGTCAAGTTAATTATGAATCCACAGAATCTATGTAACATGATGAACATCTGTCTTGGATCTTTCCTTTTTAAGTCACATGTGTCACTTCTGCAACACTTTTGGTTCTTAGTGTTTTCTGTGTGCTGTGCATTTATCTTACCAGTAGTATGATTTGAGGCCAAATACAGAACAAAATTTTTAAAATGAAAGAAAAACCTGAAAGTATAGTAGGAAGGTAAATCCCACTTATCTTTTAAATTATGTTCCAAAGTATATGGCTATCTCTAGGTATGCTAAGTCACTGGCAAAACTTTGTTCTTTGAGCATGCCTGTGTGTGTGTACTGCAATATCTTTTCAAGCTACTCAGTAACTTCAGAGAAAAGTTGAAAAAAATTACAGTTTTCCCCTAGGTGAACATTTGTAAATTAAAATTACAGCAATACCTGCCAAACCCCATTAGCAACTGTCCATAAATCTTTTATTTATTTTTTTTTTTTAGCATAAATGCTGTTGCTTTCCATTTTTACAATTGCTAACCTTTTGGTAATACTATCTATGCAGTATGGGTAATGTATATCTGATTCCAAAAATGGTATTTAACATTCACCAAAGGTACACCTGAAGCAAAATCAATTCTAATGCATTTATTTGTTCTGGCAAAGACTTAGGAGAGCTATAAATTGTCTTAGAATACATACTTAGAAGTATGTTGTGAAACATAAAAGCTGCAAAAGTAATTCATAGGATTAAGTCAACTTTTAAGATGTTGGAGAAGAAATAAACCAATGGTTTTTGGACAATGAAAGATCTCAGTCTTTGAAAAGTGAGCTGCACATTTTTGGTCTTGTCATTGTTTTGCTTGAATGGTCTTTTTGTTTTGTATACTAAGTAAAATATATCCAATAGAGACAAGAGGGTATTTGGATATTCTTGCTGGAAGGATTTACTGAAATGGGTGTCATGATGCCTTTGTAAAAAACCCAAAAAACTTCTCTTTCAGCAGCATCTTACTGAAAAATACATAGGAAAAATAGGTAGCAGTTCTTTGAAGACAGAGCAATTAGCTTTGTTACTATGCTGTCCTGGAAAGTACAAGCCATGAGTTACTTTTGTTTAACAGTAATTGGAATGACAATTAAATTGCATTAACTGTTTTAATCATATTTTGTTCGGTAATTAATCATACTGATGCATTTGTGGCATTTGTGCTTGTTACAAAGGTAAGAATAGCAATATTTCTGTCTTCTTTCAGTGTGTCTGTTCACGGTCTTGATCTGTCTTTAAGGGAGAGTGGAGAACTCAGGCCATGAAAAGATGAAAGTCTTTGTTAAGAGTTCAGAGTAAGAAAATTGACAGGAGTTGTAAGGATCCTAATAAAATTTTGTAAGAAGCATGTGGAATATTCAACACTCGTCTTTTTCTTAGAACTGATACATCAAGGTCCAGGCAATTTCTTTGCGCATCAGGATCAGATGTAGAGTACCACTCCCATACCTCTCAACAGAAAACTACCCCACCCCTGGAAACCTGTTATCTGAACAATCCAAGCCCCAAAATCTTGTTACCTAATGTTATTTCTTCAATCATGTACATTATTCCTTTCCTTTTCAGACACCTTTGTGATAAAGTGATTTGTAGAAGTGTATTGGTCTGCTGCTGAATTAATGCTAGTTACAATGGTACCAACTTTTTTTTTTTTAATTAAATTTAGAGCTGAAATGTCTGTGTGTGTCAAGTGAGAAAAGAGGTTCTAGCCAGAGTCCCTTGATCACTTAAAGTTGTAACATCTTGTGCTGTCATAAACTCCACCAGGCAAAGCTTATTTGATAGCTTTTGTTTGCAGTTACTGGTATAATGCAAGGCTGTCTTTCTGCAGAAAGTAAGTGTTTGCTATAGTTCAGTTTTAATTCCTTGTCTTTATTTACAGATTTTTAGTAGTCTTTCTTCTCTGTTAGGTCTGACATCTCCATTTTCCCAAAAAACCATAGCTGCCTTTTAGTGAGGCTACTCGAGGTAATATAAAGCAGATGGTAAGCTGAAGCAGCTGATACCTCAGAACAGAAATTGAAGATACACAGAATCTGCTTGGACTCTAAAAAAGCTGATTTCCTCATTGCCGAAAGGAGGAAGACTTGCTCCCTCAGCTTGGACTGGGTCATCGTGCTGCCTTCTGCCTACAAGTTCTGGTAGCTTTGGCCTGGTAGTTTTCAGGCCATTCGTTGACTTAACAAGAGAAATTGGTCTATCTGCTGAATTTCTGTTACATTTTAGAGAGTTAGATTACAGAAGGATCAAAGAAATCCCAGTGTCGGCAGAAAGTAAGCAGCAGAGGCATACAGTCAGAAGTAGGAAGTCTTTTGTGTTTCTGGCAGTGAGTGTAATACTATCAGCTCACTGCATTTCAAGGATTTGTAGCCTAAGAGCTCATTTAGCCATGTTCTGAATGAGTGGGCAACTTTGAGTTTATGACAGGCTGTGTAGAAGGGGGAGGAAACGTATTTTGCTGAAGTCCGTCTCAACTATTAGTCATTTAAGATGGCCTGGAAGGTGTTTAGAACTGTTTGAAATAATTTTATCAATTGCTTCATCAAAGGTGCTTTCATTCTTCACATGTAAGGAAGACATTTAATGTATAGATATCTCACCTCACTGATGTAAACAAAATACTTGTTGGTGTTCTATCTTTTGATGAAGGGGGATGATAATGGCTCTGTAAATGGGGTGCGTATTGCTTCAAAGAGAAAGGCTGGCTTGTGGTTAAGATTGGTATTTATGAAGAAGACTTAAAACTTTGGGAATCAAGTGCCTTGATGCAGTGATGCAACTGGCGGGCTGTTCTGATTTCTGTTTCAATTTCTTGAGTATGAAGTATGAGAAGCTTGTCTCACGAAAGTAATTGTAAGGATAGATTTAGTAATGAGTATCAGGTACTTAAGAAGTGTGGCTGTGACCTTACTGAAGAAAATCCAGTAAGCAAGCTTCTTAAAGGACCTTTATTAAGAATTTATATGTAGCTCTTTATACATATTTATTAAAGCAGCCCTTGTAAGTAACCGCATGTCAAGATTTCCAAAGCAATTAGGCAATTTAAGTACATATTCTTTTCTAGTTTAGTGAAAAGTGTATTAAATCACTAAGATCCATTTAAACATCTCTACTTGGGTGTTAATGGGCCTTTAATTGCATAAAGGATCTGTGTGATCATTAGCTCATAGAGGGCAAAGTTTGTTACACAGTTTGATAATAGGACCCTATTTTTACTGGCTAACAGTGATAGCAGTACCTTAAGGTACTGAAAGGATTTCACTTTCATTTTTAAGACATCATATCTGACCTTAATCCTGCTGCTATTGGTAAATAGTAGATAGTGAATTTGTATTCCTATGATTTTTTGTTTCATTTGAAACTTAACTTCTTTTACGAAAATAACCAATATGAAATATAAATAATAGTACATCCTTAGTGGCAATGAAATCTGTATATATATGGCTGTATATTATGCTTATTTAATGAACTGAAGGAGAAGCGTTTGCATCTACTGTTGATGGGCCAAGGAATAGAGAAAGAACTTAAAATTTTGGACTTCAAATCAGTGGAAAAGGAAATTTACTGAAGAAAGTATGCTGAAAGGTTAAAAAAATACATTTATATGTTTTGCACATTCTTGGGCAGGAAAAGCACAAGATGCACCCGTGGTGTGTAGGGCGTTGGGAAGGTCCTGTTTAAGAGGTTGAATGGTGCTCTGTATCTCCGAAGGCTCCTTACTGAACACGTAACTGGCATGGAGGCCAGCTCGCCTGTAACAACAACTGTGCATACTGTACTCTCCAAAACAGTGCACAGAGACTGCCCCTCCGTTGGGGTTTTTTTGTCTGTGCTAACTTCCCTACCATGTCCAGGAATTATTGGGAGTGGAGGGAGTGTGGTGTTATTTGGTATATGCTAAAGTGTATTGACAACTAGTGCACAGGCTTAATAATACAAATCAGAGGATTCCCGTGTCCAGGGAAGTTCTTTGGCAGTGTTCCATTTAGTAAGATACTTGAAGCTGTAGATGATTGAAAGGAGACAAATTTGGAGAAAGACCCCCAAGGTAATGTAAGGACATGAAAAAGACTGAAGAAATTTTAAGGATTGCTGTCATGGTAGATTTGACCCAAATATTAAGATTCGTAAAAAATAACTTTAAAAAAAATTTGTAGATTAAAAATGTTTTCATGATGTTCTGTAGACTTTCTCCTCTAGGTGATTGTAACATTGGCAGTAGTGCTGATATATATGGGCAAATGAAGATGTCTGTCCACTTCATGAATCATAGACTATGTCTGTATGTCGTAACTAGTCACAGCTTTTAGGAGAGCACAGATTTCTGTCTTTGCCTATTACCTGTGTGAATGAAGAAGAAGCAGTGATCCCATCTTTCTTTCCAGTTGGGTAATACTGCTATACCATTCAAGAGACAGAGCTCATCAGTCTTTTCCTCAGTTACTACATAAAAACTGGGCACCCATTTAAGGCCCTTTCCTAAACGGTATAATCTGCCACCAAGCAATCTGCCTTTCCCCCACTATTGGTGTAGGCTTCATTCTGTGTGATAGTCTGCTAATGGACCAACTACGCATTATTACACTTCCAAGTGCCAAAAAGCAAGCAGTATCAATTGTGAGGAAAAAAAATAGAATTTCAAAAATCTTACTGCTTTCATCATTTCAGTGTCTGTAGAGACAGGACTTTAGATCTTAATGACTCTTTTGAAGTTGATACTGTGTGTAAAATCTGGTGATTTAGACCATAAAATAATACGACATTCAGGGAGCTTTTAGTCACAAAATGGTCTGTAGGAACAGTATTGAGTTTTAGTCCATTTACAGGTTAAGCTACTTTGTTTTTTCATTTCAGTTGTTTCAAAATCCATAAAGGATTATGAATCCTCTGTCATAACAAATATTGATTCTTCAGGAAAACCTATCTACTTTTGAAATTACAAGGTTATTCCTTCAAATTATGCTGGCAGTGACCCTTGTGTAATACTTTGTTTCCAATAAGGTTATGAAGATTTAATGACAATATAATTTTCTGTGCAAGTGGAACTTAGCTAGTTAGCTTTTTTATTGATGCACAAAAAGAGATTACAGTTGAGCTCATTTTTATTATGTGTTTGGTTCTGCATGGCTGATAGGAATAAAAATTAATTAAAGACTGTCATTCAGTCAAGGGCAAATGGTAGTGAATATACAACAGAAAGAAAACCTTTCATGGCATTTTTTGACCAAAACTGGATTTTGAATTAATTCTTTATTGCTGAATAAAACCATCAAAAAGTCATATAAAAGGTGGTAAAACTCATTTGAAAACAGAGCAACTAGAAAGGTTAAAAGAGTTTTAAAGGAATATATTCAATTTGAATTATTAGAATGTTCTTCTCAGAAGCTCTCTAGATTCTTTAAGGATCTTCTTGGTGCCTGGTACACACAGGTGTACCATTTCCTTTTGTGTTTCAGAACAGAGAACAGGGCACCCAAGCTCACAGTCTGGTCTGCAGGGCACACGACTGCTGTTTACCATGCAGATGCAAGGAGAATCCTGTTAAATACTCGCAGTAATACCTTCCATTCCTGGGATCAGAACAGAGTAAGACTTGGAACTAATTTTGGGGAGTGGGCAGGAGTCTTTCCTTTCCTATCAGTTCATTTATTCAACCATCTGTATTCAGATTGCTTCAGCTTGGCAGGTGGGAAATGCATGAGCTGTATTAACAAAGATTTAATTTCTTGACTGTGGTAGTGGAACACCCTGAGGGGAAAGAGTAACTAAAGAAATTGGAGATCAAGATTAAGCCTCCCAATGAGGTTGTATTTTTGCAGTGCTAAACAATCTCTCTTACAAAGGGGAGGAGCTCAGATGATAGGTGGAGCAGTTACTAAAAGACAGGCTTATAGTGGAATAAGTGCAGCATCCATCATCTTGTTTACTAGAAGTGATGAGAACTGAACCATGGTGGTGTTACCGGGTATGTGATTAAAGGATCCAGATGGCCCTTTCATTAAAACAGTATTTCTACCTGTAGCTTTGTAACAGTCCCCCACATGTTAGGCACGTGAATCTATAGAGAGTTGGTGGAGATTCCTTGAGAACCCTTACCTTGTAATCCTCTCCTTTTCAAACTGGAATTGTAGTGTTGACACTCCCTCTTTTGGTTTGGTTTGTTTTCCTGTTAATTCTATTCACACGGTATTTACACAGAGTTTTTTCACTTCCGTTTGCCCTTCATTTTTATGAAGACTACAAAGGTATTGTTGAAATGCTGTAGCAAAATTCAGCTGGTGCTGGCAGAAATAATTGTATATATCACTTGTGCTTTCAAGTGTTTCAGTGGTAGCAACCAATTATTTCTGTCACCGGGTAGCTAGCTAATGGTGGAGAGGTCATTTGTCCTGGAAAGATCTGATCAAATTGCTGTACTTTCTTTGAAATATGTTTGAGACTTAATTTATTGTAGAATTTTTTTTTGAACCCTGTGAGTGTACCTTGAGCAGAGTATCAGAAAGATTGTACAGAATCAGCCACAGTTTGCTGAAAATGCAAGAGTTTAACAAAATACATTGTTTAAAGTTTTTCCTTTGGGGGGGGGGGGGGGCGGAATTGGAGATGATGTGCAGAGTAAATCTTTTACTGGGTAAATCCCAGTACCTAACGCTGAAAGTCACCTGCTGCTTTCAGCCTACTTCATGGGTATCACACAGGAAAGAAACACACTTGAAGAATTCTGCCTCTTTCAATCTTAAATCTGTATTACAAAAAATCTGCATGTCGGCCTTCATACCTTGTAGCTGTTTATGCACCTTTTATGTATGATGGACTAAACTTGCCCTCTGAAGCTCATTAGGTGCCTTGCAGCTTTGCAGTGCCTGATTAGCTTTTTTGAATCTTTTGTACATTGTTCAAATTTTGTAGCCTTTTTTTAACTAGATAATCTTTCACTTTCTGAAATGTGCTTCTTTGTAAGAAGTGTCTGCGACTATAAAGACTTAAAATTCTAACTTGATTTAAGCACTTGTTTTTCTTTAAATTGTGCTCACATTGCCTACTCTTTCTTCATGTATTTTTAATACTTTACATATAGTTTGTGTTTGCATGCTTTTACTGCCTAATAATACTTTTGTGTTTCAAGTTAGGAATTTGAATAAGGAGGTATTTCTGCAATAATAACTGAGAATAATAATAATACTGAGAATATTAATACAGTTTATCAACGGAAGTCCAAACCATGAAATGGGCTCTGCTGTGTTTGCTAATTTTAGCACTGCTTATTTGCTTCAGTTAGCTCCTTCATGAACAAAATACAGACCAAAATTATCAGTGCAGCCAGGTTATATAAATACCTGTGGAAAAATACGTAAACTCATCTGAAGATCTCGTTCTGCTGTATGCTGTTACTTTTGAAGGGAAGTTGAGTAGTGTTCCTCCAGCCATTGCAAGGGGTATTGGTCTCAGCTGTTGAACACAGCATTATGGCTAATCCACATGATGGCTGCAGATAGCAGATGATGAAAACCTCCTAGTCTATACTGTAGGAATGTACTTTTTGCAGTGTGTGGCCTTGTACTGCTGTAGCACTTCCAGATAGTCTCCTCTGACCATCCTCTGTGGCCCAAGCCTGCCATAGCCAGGAATGCTTAAGATGCAGTAGTCAGGACAGGTCATTAAGCTAACCAAACTGAAGCAAGGATAAAAACCTGAGAGTTTAAACCATAACTCTGAGATCTGTGCATGAATTTCCCTTAATTTCTAAATTCTATAGGTTAAGTTTCAGAATTGGTGTGTTAAAGAGGTATTACAGGTTTTCTAGTCTGTATATGTTCTTAGACTGTAGGTTCTTAACACCACAGTTCCTTAAAACCTTTCAGTAGTCATTGAGCAATCTGACTAATTCTTATGATGTGATCTCAACCTCTCTCCTGGGGAGAACTGTGGGCAGTGAAATGTCTTGTTTTGGTAGAAATTTTTCCACTCCCACCTTATCCACCCCTGTGTATTATTCACAATACTATCCATTTTCCCTAAACAACAGCAAGATCAAGAAAATAAGTCATGTAGTTAGTGTGAGACAGTGAGATCTGTGATAACCAGCATTTCCAGGAGAGATTGATTCCACAGTCAGCTGCACAGACACATGTTTATGTGGCGGGATATATTTGTGTTTGGGGGTTGGTTTTTGGTGGTTTTTTTGGTGGTTTTGTTTTTTTTTTTTTTTTTTTTTTTTTTTTTTCCTGCACTCACCATCAAACTGAGAATTAATTTGTTTATTGAAAGCCTGCCTTATGTTCTGAAGCATTCTTTGTATGATCCTTCCAGGCATTTCTTGTGATGGTATATTGCTCTATATGAAACCCCTTATTTTTTTCTTGGTTTTCTTAGCAATGCTACTTCAGCTGTGAGGTTGCTAGAGAGCAACGGAAGTCACAGAATCTCTCTTTGGAAATGACATGGTTGCCATGACAATGCTCCCAGCTGCTTCTTGTCCCAGATGAGAAAATCATTTTTAGACTCCTATATTACAAGGTTAGGCTACAATGTTTTAAACTAAGCAGTACAGACAATTTGATTCAAATCAAAGATCAGCACATTGCTTGTTAAAAATCTTTGGACGGATAATCAGCTAAATTGTTGAAGCAAATATTTGTGCAGGTACTTACCAAATATTTTTTGTTAATTGTTTTTGATCAGGTACTTGAGGTAAAACTGGTGCATTGAGATGGAAAATATTTTTATCTTACTGATTTTACTAAATGTCTGTATTTTTTTTTTTTTTTGGTAGTAGAAATTATCCTGAAAGCTGACTGATACCGAGATAAATAGTGTTTAAAATATGACTCTATATGCCAAATCTGGATCAAACCTGAAATGCTAGACACTTTTGAGGTTTATTATCTTTGAAGTCCAGACAGTTGATGATGGAAGCGTTGGTTGTTTTGGTGGTCTCTGGTCAGCCTCGCTTTGAACAGGATTATAACCAACATTAGTTCAGTTCAATTCGTCATGCTGTGTCTAGCCAGTATTAAAAACCTCCAAGCATGGAGGTTTCACAACCTGTCTGGGAAAGCTGTCCCCATGCTGCACTACTCCTGATGGAGCAGCTTTCCCAAATGTCCAATCTGAACTTCTCAAGTCACAGGCTGTGGTCACTGCACCATGTTATTGTTAGGTTATGTGATTAATCATATAAAGCCTGGTGAGGCTCAGATGCATAGTGACAATCAGAGGATAACCTAATCAGTGAAAATTGTGATACACAGACCTGACTGCTCCTAAGACTACCAAAGGGGAATGATTAGACCATTGTCCCTGGTGTGAAACCCAAAGAAACTCTCCCAGAACTCCTTGCAGAGTGAAGTATTGCCTACAGGGAACTCGCTATAGGAGTACTTTGGAATTGTTTAAAGCTTATTGTGGAATGCTTTTAATGAGTCTGTGGGAATGTGTGAGACTTTCTATGAGATGTTTAGAGGAAGGACGAAAGGTCAGGAAAGGGAGGGATCAGTGTAGCAGGGAGGAACAAGCCTAGTTTGATTTCTTTCTTGACCAGTCTATGCTGGCTGTTTTTCATCACCCTGTTTTTTTCAGTTCTCTTGTTTTCTGCGTTTTGAAATGTAGCTCACTGTTCTTTATTTCTCTTTGGTTTTCCCCTTTTTAAAAGATAGCCCTGTACTATGCCCACTAAAGTCCTCTGGGACCTCCATGACTTTTAAAGGTAATTGTAAATGGTTCAGAGAGGACATTTGCTAGTTCATAAGGTGCTTGTAGAATTTCATCTGTCCTTGCCACTTTGAAAACACCTAACTGCTTCAGTATCTTTGAGATGTTTTTCACCTAATCGCCTCCAGTCCTACTCCTTCATTAAAATTAGTTTAATTATCTGATCACTGTTTATGAAGTCTGCAACAAAAAAGGGCATCAATTCTGTGCCATTTGCCCTCCTCCCTCATTAAATAATGGATTTTTGGTTTTGACTTCTTTTTATTTCCAATGCATTTACAGAAGACTTGTCTGGTTTTTATGTCCCTGGCTAACTGTAACCTTTTTAATCTTAACCTCTAATTTTATCCTGCTCTATTATTGTGTTATTCCTATATAGTAATTTTTAAGAATTTGTCCTTTTATTCCACTCGTTTGCATTTCAAATTTTTAAAGAACTCTTGAACCAGACCTTTTGAGCTCCTAGTACGATTCCTGTCTTTCTTCATGAGAAATAGTTTGTAATTTCTCCTTAATTATGGTACTTTTTATTAAATGCCAGCCCCCTTAAAGAGCCTTTCTCTTTCAGACTCTTAGCAAGAGAGGATAGAAAATGGTTGCCTGAATTTCTTGGTCTGGTTTTTGGTTTGTTTGTTGTTTTTTTTTAAATATATTGTCTTTACAATGCTGCACATACTTTTCCTTTCCTCAGAATCACAAATTCTACCATATTAAGATAGGTGTCACCTAAATTGCATTCCACACGAATACTCTCCCAACAGTTTTCATCTGCAATGATTGTATCTGGCAATTTCTGCCACCTTTAGAATAAAAAAGTTGTTTACAAGATATGTCCTATCATATTCTTTTCCAAAGTGACCTGGATAACTTAAGTTTTTTTAATTACCACTAGTCCTGTCTGTCAGCTAACCAAACAATTATGTTCCATTGTTTTCCATGATGATGGATTTGAATGTATTTTTCAAGTTAGGTCCTACCTCAGTTTTTTTGTTGAAAGTGAACCCTTTTCAACTCAGGTAAGTTTCTACACCTTTAGAATTTTGTCTGTGGTTCAACGCAAAGACATGAAGAATATGTTTTTAGTGTTCACTTCAGACGTTGGAATATTTTCATAAAGAAATCTGAAAAAAATGTTGCTGAACAATTGAAAAATCAAATGTTTGTAAGAGGGAAGCATTTGTTTTGTTTTACATTCACTTCAAAACATATACATTGGTTCATTTCCCAAATAATGGTTCATCTCGCAAATAATGAATGTGTAAAAAGAGATTTAGAAGCTGTATTGAAAATAGTCTTATGTACAGTGTGTTTCAACAGTTAATAACTGCGTTCTGTGTTGTCAGACAAAATGCACACTTCATGTGCCATTGCCAGCTCAGAAGTTCAAGAACAAGTGAAAACGATTACTAACATTTTTTGTCACTGATCCTATATGCACAAATGTGCATTTAGCCCAGGTTGCAAAGCAATTCAAAGTCACTCAAAGTTGCAGAAGTATTTCTATGGCCTGGTTTTGTTGGTTTGTTGTGGGATTTTTTAGTTTGTTTTTTTTTCCCAAAGCAATCACTTGGGTTGTGTACCCATGAGACTTCTTTCAGGAAAGATACTCAGTGAGCCCTTTTTAATACGTTTTATGTGTTTTGCCCTGTTAGAACTTTGTCTCTTGAGTTCCTTGGTATGCTGAACAAGATTATTGCATGAAAGTTAGCATTTTTACATGTTTCTGGCAACAATACGAAGCCATAAATCACCCATCTAAAGCCTTTTGAAGACCCTGGTAGGCAAGTTGCTAGCCTGTGTCAGAGCCTTTCCCATAATATTTACTGGCGCTCACTGACATCATTATTCAGATTACTGAGGTTAAACTAACACTACTTTGCCCTTGCTAGAACCGATGACTTCATTATATGGGTTAGATATGGATATTTTTCATATCCCTTACACAAAGTTAGATTAGCTGCCATATAGTAGCCAGGTTGTCTTTGCAACTAACTTCAGAGCTTGATGAAGAAGTAAATTGATCAATCTCAGTCAAAATCTTCCTTTGCAAGGGTGTGCCATGAGTTGTTAAAATATAGGCAACATGTGAAGAGACTTTCCACATAGGAGAGGCTGCATTGGAAAAAATCAAACGAATGCTTGCCGGTCAAAGCTGACCAGAATCAGAGGGATAATTAAAACTTTAACATATCGTGGAGAAGGAATATGCGGTCATTGGGTTGAGAAACTCTGTATCTTAATTAACATGGCTAACAATAAGTCATCATAATAATGCATTATTTTGAAATCTGTATACAACCAAACCATACCAATGGTAAGTAGTCCTACCTTAAGATCATTACATAATTTTCAGGGCTGAAAAACTATTCTCAAAATACTTGTGCAAGAGCAGAGAGAGGTACGTAATGATTTTTGCTGTTTTTCCAAGTTTTCACCTACAGAAATAGGTGCCTTTCTGAGCATGAGTGAATGTTGTTGCCCTTTCTTCTGTCTTCTGATTAAATGCTTCCCACTTCACTGCTGCCCTGCCAGCTCAGATGAAAGTTTAGAAATCAACAAAGAGAAGCAAACAGCAAGAAAGTAAAGAAAAATGGAAAGAGAGAGGAGGAGATAAAGAGTGATGGAAAATGTAGGAATCAAAGGCACAAACCAAAGATGTACCCAAATTTATATCAGGGTGACGTGAGACCTATCAATAAATACCATTAAAGTCAGAGGTGTTTTCTAGAGTGTATCAGCAGGACAGAGTGGAAAGGTAACTTCTCCTGCCCTTTCTTAGCAGATTGTTTCAGCAAGATCTATATCTGTTCAAAGCACTTTTATTATTTCATAAGCTACAATACAGTATTTTCATGCCCTAGCCAAGGTTTATAAAGCTAGGTACTAACCAGAAATTACATATGTCAAACATACAGATATCAGAAATTCCCTGAGCTGCATAATGCTAAAAGCCGGGAGAATGTGTTCTTAAACTTTCCCCTGCAGCTCTGACACTGACCGGTGTCAGAACTTACTGTTCTGACTCCCTCCGGCCATCCTCGCATACAATAAAGAAATGCTTGTGTTTTAAAAATGAAGAGAAATATCACTGAGCTTTAAATGTTACAAGCAAACCTTCCCTAAAACATTCTTCATGTGTATTTATTTAATTGTGCATGAAACACAAATCCTCACGTGTTGTGCTTTCACTGAAGATGAATTATTGAAGAACAGAAATTATGCATAGCTCAAGCAGAGCTTGCACAGGACTCAAATGCACCATTAATTGTAATTGTGGCTTGTTTCAGGGATGGGATCTGGTCAAAGTGGGTTGCAGGCTGGATCAAGGAGCACAAAAACTGGAGTGTTGGCTCATCTTGAAAAGGCTAAGTGCTGGATTAGACATCATCTAAAGGCCATGCAGATACACAGTACAACTTTCAGATATATAGCAACAATTAATTCATCTAATTCATTACAGTTTTGACCTGGATGAATGTTAATTTACTCTTGTTAATTCAAATAAACTAAAATAGAAACCCATTGACCAGCCCGTTCTGCTTTTGTTTTTTCCAATTTTATAGCTCTAAGACACTGCTTCTGGTTCATTCACATTAAAACATGAATTAACAACCAGGTTTTATAGAATCATAGAATCTTAAGGTTGGAAAAGACCTCTAAGATCATCAAGTCCAACCGTCAACCCACCACCACCATGTCTACTAAACCATGTCCCGAAGTGCCACATCTACATGTTTTTTGAACACCTCCAGGGATGGTGACTCCACCACTTCTCTGGGCAGCCTGTTCCAGTGCTTGACAACCCTTTCGGTGAAGAATTATCTCCTAATATCTAATCTAAATCTCTCCTGACGCAACTTGAGGCCATTTCCTCTTGTCCTAGCACTTGTTACTTGGGAGAAGAGACCAACACTCCCCTCACTACAACCTCCTTTCAGGGAGTTGTAGAGAGCGATAAGGTCTCCCCTCAGCCTCCCTTTCTCCAGGCTGAACAACCCCAGTTCCCTCAGCCACTCCTCATCAGACTTGTGCTCCAGTCCCTTTACTTATGGTTGGTTTGTTCCTGATGCTTAAAAATCAAGTTGTCTCTATGCAATTTTAAATGTGACTAGCAGTATAGCATTTAGTTAATTCAACTGTGCAAAATGACACAGTAAATGTGGGCATCTGCCTGTGTGTATTTAAGCAACATAAGTAATTTTCTGAACTATAACCTCTTCGTGGTTCTCCATCACTGTGTCTATTTATTAATCAAGGAAATTTAATTTAGTTACGATGTTGTTTTAATCCTTATGGAAGAACTTTGTACTTTATAATTCATGCATACTTACTTGCAAGTGTAATATGTCAGAGCAAAGTCCACCAGAGTAAGCACACAGTGTGAAATAATGAAGATGCAGTTTTGCTGCATTTGAGATAATGTGTTGGACCTGATTTATTCACCTGGACTTAAGTAGCAGGCAAAGTACAACTGTAGAGAATAAGCTCATTCATTTGCGTGCATTTTTCTTCACCAAGCTTCACTTGAAAGAGGTAAGGTGCCTGCCTAGTGCTGTTTTCCTCAGTTGCTTTCTTAATAATTTATAATACCAAGTTCTATTCTGGAATGAAATGGATCTGTAAATCTTTTCACTGCCTAAATACGGGGGAAGAAAAAAGACTGACTCACTCAAAAATGCTAAAAAAAAAACCAACCAAAAAGCTAAATAAATAACTCTAGATTCAAGTACAGATTTCCTGAAGTTTAGTGATGCTTGTGGGTTAGGTTTTGATCTTGAGCCATTTATAATATAATAATGAATAATAGCAACAATAATAGAATCTTTCAGGGAAAAGGATATGTGACAGTGGGAAATGCAGGCACAACAGAACTTAAATGTTTTAAGGGAAACCCTTAATTTCATGGAAGGTAATTTTCCAGTTTATTATGATCCCAATGTCAGATGACCAGCTTTGGATATAATATCAAATTTTATGTTAATAATAAATCAGAATTATTACTGAATAGTTTTAGGTAGAGTGGAAAATTCTGTTTTGCTAGTTTTCTGTATGGTAGGTATAAAAATCAATTCTCAAACCTGAACTTTATTACAATGATTTATCTTGGACATTTTTGTAAAAAATATTTTGTAAAAAATATTTTTTCACTCTGGAAAACTATTTGCTGAATCTGCTGCTAAGTCATTAGATTTATAAGGAATGTGGCTCCATTGCAACATAAACCACCGTGGAGAAGAGTACTGGCCTCTCTAGACTCTGTGCTGACGCTGGCAGTAAATAAACTCTGACCGAAGAGCTACTTGCTGGATCTATTTTCTGCCTTTGTCAAAGCCACTGTGGGGAGCTCAGTTCTGGAAAAAAAAAAAAAAAAAAAAAAAAAAAGACTTTGGCTAGAGTCTCAGTAAATGTGTCCTTTGAGAGTATGGGAAATATTTGTAATCCTGATTCAGTCTAAGCTGTCATTGATATAGAAATTCCTCTTCAGTCAAGCTGGGATTTGCCTAAGTGAGGACCCCCGGGATTTAATCCAGTGATAGCCTAAGTCTTCTGCCTATGTTGGATGGAGGGTGCTACACATGTAATGCCAAAAGGAGGGCAAAATGAGGCTCAAAACTGTTTTGATTCAATATATTGAACCCTTGTGAGTTTTGAAGAGGTTGGAGAAAAGTTTTTTGCTTTGTTCATTGAGCTGTTGGGTTTTTTTAAATCTAATTTAAACCTATGACCTATTATTTAAAGCTGGAGATGGAAATTCATACGAAGCATAGTCCAGATGTGCTGAAGTGAGTTCTCCAGTGCATGGAGTATTCCCAGCACTCAGAAAGCCCCGATTTTGAGTCCTGTTTGAGCTACAGACAGTCAGCAGAGCCTTGTGTTACTGTTTCTGCCAGTTTGACCATTGGTGCCTCTATTTCGCTACAGTCTGGACTCAGGGAATAAGCAAAATTGAATTCTGATAAATATGTGGGTTTACTTTTGTAATTACGTAATTTTCTATGGCTTTTTGTCACACACAAAATTACATTATGTTTCATTGCACGGCGCAAGGTGACAGAGGTGAGACACGTTCTCAGTGTCGCAGCACAGTGCTCCGTGTCGGAGGAAGGACCAGTCAGGAATAGAGTGCGAGGCATCAGGAAAAGGAGATGTTCTTGAAAGATGAGAGAAGCCAAATTTGGCAGAGGCTCACTACGCTGAAGCTTTCTCCTTTAGGACTTTCATACTAAAAGTCATGAATCTTTCCATTTTCATTTCCCATCTGTGTTACAGCTCCGTATTGCTGCAGGAGGGCTGACTCGGAAGGAAGATGCTGTTGACGAGTTCAGCGGGATTTATTCTGCTCTTGCTCTCTCATTGCTCTGTGTCAGTGAGCACCAAAGAGGTAGTGGTCTTGGCTAATGCCCACCTGCTCCCCCAAAGAGGCTATGAGAGACTGGGTAACATCAATGAAAAAGGTATTCAGGAAGAGAGTGAGTGATTTTGATGCGTGCCATCTTTTACTTTATTGCTTTGCTATAACATTTTCAGCCAACATATTTGAAAGTTTGTCCTGCAAAAATAATTTGCATTATGAACATGTCCTGCCCCAAAGTCCAAAATCTTTTAAACCTTTGCTCAGCTGCCACTTAATTTAAGAGAAATTAAGAGTTAATATTTTTTTGTCCAAAAAAAAAAAAAAGTTTTGTTGCATTTGAAGACTTATTCTTAGGACAATCATATCTAGATTACACCTGACACCTCAGCACTAAATCTCATTGATAGCTAAAGCTGAGGCATTCCTCTGCCTATCTAACTTGCAAGGTCCAGCTTGGCAGGTTTTCTAATACGTTCACCACAGTAGATCCCATGTAAAATGTACACAAAAAGAGTAGTGGGTTCCATTAGTTTCCCTCCTCTGACTGATGGCACTTGAGGGTTTACAAAACTCGCTTTGTAAGTGAATCCTGTAATAACCAGCCTAAATGCTTTTCTCATTATCTGTCCACAGAAGTTGTTCTGTTTTGCATGAATAATATTCAGAGAAGGGCAAATACAAGTGTCACGTATATCGCTGGCTTGGACATCGCTGTATACTTAAATAATCATTCTATAAAATCATGGGATCAGGTTTGGAATCAGGCTGTGTATGCCAGGTGAATGTTCTAACAGCTGGAGCACTAAGTCATGTATACAGGTCTGCTCTTTCAGGACATTTAACAATGTCATGCAGATAGTATTGCGATTTAAAGTATTCTATTCATGGCTTTAGATTCTATTAGGCAATGAAAGGCCTAAAAGTAAAATCTTGGAAACCCTATATACTTCTGTAAATCTACCCTGAGGGGCTTAGAAGTACTAATAAACTTCTGAATATCAAATATAAAAGGCTATATTTAACACAATACTGATACTATGAATAATACTATTTAACAGATTTAATCCACCTGCACTTGTACAAAGCCTATGATACAATACTTCATACAATATTAAATCAGAGAAGGTAGGGTTACATTAAAATTTCAGTAGAGATTCAAAAGAAAATGACAATGACTTGGGTAGAAAAGTGAACCATAAAGTTAAGGGGACACTGGAAGTATTTGCTTGTAAGTGATCTTTTCAGTATTCTTATTAAGTATATTGACGCAAAAGTAGGAATGTGCTGATAAAATTTAATGATAACATGAAGTAGAGAAATACCAATACAAAGAAAAGGAATATTAAACAGAAAAAAAATACATCAGATGTTCTTGAGTAATACCACTGGCATGAAAAATAAAGTACAAAATTCTAGGTTTTATTGCAAGGTGAGAACCTTACCAGTTACAAAGATCCAAAGATCAAACTCTAGATTAAAGGAAACTAAGCAATACAAATGCAATCCTAGAATATATCAACAGAGATGTTTCTAATAGAACTTGGGAAGAATCAGTGGCACTATATAAGGCCATCTGCAATATTGTCTGCAAATTTTAAATACGTTCTAGGAGATTAATTTGCAGTGAGGAGGTGCAGAAAAGCTACTAAGACAATTAAGGAACAGAAGATTTATTTTACACTAAATAATAAAAGAACTTGTTTATTCTAACAGAATTTACCCTAACAAAACAAAGGTTGATTAAAAATATAGTTGTCCTCATGGTACATCGGGGCTTATTACTGAAAAAGAATCACTATTTAAATAAAGGACAACATGACACAAGAAAGAAAAAGATGGAAAGTGGACATTAATAAAATTGGATTCGGAACCAGATAAGTATTTCTAACAGAGTAGTGACCGTTATTGAAGTCAACAATGCTTTCCAGTTGGAAAAGAAGAAATTAAGTATTTCTGTGAAGAAGACTGCATGATACAATTCCCTACAGGACCAGTAGTAGATAAAATAGTCCCTCGTGGTCCTGTCCTCTTTCCAGAAAGTTGGGGGCTTTTTTTTTTTGTTGTTTCAGTGTACTTTTGATCTGTTGGTCATGAGTCCATACAATGAGATTGACTCTTTTCACACTTCGTTCTTTTGTTCAGCAAAAGAAAAACAATGTGTTCAGTAAAAGGATCAGCAGGGGCTCTCTGGTCAATGATTTAGACAAAAAGAAGAGTATTTTTTTGAGCTTTTATTTCAAATTTTTATCTTTGGAAATATTTCTCCTTAGTTATTTCTTTGACAATTTTTTGAAAAAAATTTAGGACATCTTGCTGTACTTTTCCTGAATTACTTCAGTCTCTCAAAAGAAAAAAATTAAGTTCCAAATACGGTATCTAAATTCCTATCAGTCACTGTCAGGACAGAACATAGGATTTCATAGGTCTGAAGAACTGTCATTTTACATTACAGGTGGTCTGTAGGAATTTTTCTCATAGAGATATTAAAATTGTCAAGTTTTTATTAAATATAAATTACAAATAGTCCATAGTATAATGAGATAATGACATGCCTTTCAGCTCTACTGAGAAGTGAGTGTTTTCAATTCAAAAACATGTTTCTAACAGAACAGACATTGAATAACATCCTGCTCTACAAAAGGAATTATCTATATATGAATTCATGCATACATAAATATATATTTAAATAAATTTTAGTCTAGCTCTTAGAAGTCTCACAGTCAATTGTAAAAAGCAGAGCATTGTGCCTTAGTTTCAGAGCTGCTTGATATTACACTATAGCAAGAAGTTACCTTATAAGCCAGTTACATTTAAAAAACACGGCGCATATATTTCAGCCCAATAGAGAGGGTCATCCCAAGCCTTATATGCCACTTTTATTACCCTCTGAGTCTAGTGGATAAGCAATAAAGTGGAAAAACACTTTCACCTATTTTCCTGATATTGGTGTTCAGCACTGCACAGCACTGCAGTTCTACCTGCAAATCAGCGGTAAGATTTAGCCTGGAGTTTATGAATGACAAGAACTGTTCCTAAGAAAATCCTGATGCTTATAAGCTTTATATTAGCAAGAAATAGGCTTTAATACCTCCCTTTTGTCAATGAACACGTCGCATTCTTACTGGAATTTAATGGAAGGATGTTACAGATGCCTGAAGTATAAATGGGTTAAAGAGAAATTAGACTTATTTGTTGAGCCTAAGGCTAGCTCTAGTAATTAAACACAATGGTCCAACACATTGCACAGGGAACTGCAAACTTGCTGACTGTTCAAGCTGGAAGAACATAGGAGGAAAAGGAATAGTCTGTATACAACCTTTGGCTTTTCAACCATATTTCTGTCATAAATGCAACATAACGCACATTTCTGTTGTATGACACGGTAGCAAACCCTGTTTTGAATTTCTGAATATTTCCTGTATGTTCTGCCCTGAAATTTTCCCCCTTTAGCTGAGTAGGTGCCCACCAGCTGGGATGAAGTCAGACTCAGCTTCCAATCAGAGAGCAATCATTCACTCACTGTAAAGGACAGAGTTTGATATCTAAAATTTACTTTAAAACTCTTTTTTTTCCTACTCAGACTACCCAAGGGATTGTTTTGAGATTTTTCAGCACTCCAAAGGAAATTCCAGAGATGGTCTTTACATCATCCAACCAAAGGAAGACCCAATTGTTGTCTTTTGTAACATGCAGGATGGTGGCTGGACAGTAATCCAGCACATTACAGCCAACAGTACTGTTGACTTTGATAGGACCTGGCAGGATTACAAATACGGATTTGGCTCCGTTCATGACAACCACTGGCTAGGAAATGAATATATGCATCAGTTAACTAGCAGCTCTGTGCAATATATACTTGGAGTTAAACTTGTCAACCTAAATGCTGAAATCAAATGGGGACAGTACGAGCCATTCCTTATTGAAGACGAAGATTCTCAGTACCGGATCAGGGTGGGTCTATACAAAGGCAACGCCACTGATGCTCTGACCCTGGACACAGAAGCTTATCTCCACGACAACCAGAAGTTCACCACCAAGGACAGAGACAATGACAATTACTTTCAGAATTGTGCTAAATTGGAACACAATGGCGTTCCCGGGGGAGGCTGGTGGTATGACGCATGCGCTGGAGCAAATCTAAACCGTAGGAATGTGATATACTGGCAAAAGGACTGCAACAAGCAACGTGTGTGCAAGTTTGCATGGATGATGATCAAACCCGTTGACCGCAGCCTGTCATATCCAACCAAGTCCTGTCCGTGTCAGAAAGTGGAGCTGTAGATAAGCTATGTGTACTTTGAAAGGAACGTGGATTCGTTGTCCAGTGACTGAATAATCACACTAAGTAATCATGACTGAAAATTTAATTTGGGCCTCTGCAAAGGCTTTAAGATAGCATATCGTCCAGGACTGGATGAGGACATAGACATCTACCAACCACACAAGTGAGAAGTCACTGTCAGAAACTGAGGCCTCTACTAGAAGATTTGAATGATTAATTTTGTCATATTCTACCCATAAGAGGAGTCAGGTATGAAATCCAGAATGTGACGTCTTGTACCAGATATAGATGAATACACGTGCATTTCAGAAGGTTTTTCTCCAGGATGAATATTCACAGTCGATCTCCTATAATTGCACATCTTCGCATATTGTGCAGGAAGGAAATTTCCAGTGAAGTACCTACATTTACAAAATGCATATTGGAGAGTATTGTATACCAGAGGGCAGCATCAGGCCTTTCCTTTTTACCTTTAGTGAAAGGTACTTCAATATATAAAATTGGAATTAGCCTCATCTCCCATGGCTTCTTATCCCCTTCATTGACTCTTCTTTTTATCTCTACGTTTTAATGATCCCACGCACAATTAAGTGTTCAGCACAGGCTTTTCTTCCTTCTTTTTAGAGCACCCAGAGTTAATGGGATCATCAGCTTTCCCATTAAAAGCTACTACTCCAAAGCTTATAACTTCTCTGAATTTTTCCCCAAGAAACTCAGTGAACACATTTTTAAAAAGATCAAATTGATTTTGCAATTGTTTATTTATTGCTCTATTTTTTTCTGAACATTACTCCACTTTGTTTACCATGTTTTGACTGTTGCTTCTCCCTGTTCCATGTAAAAGAGTGTTGGCTTTATTTGACATTTGCTAGCTTCAATTGTTTTGGCACTCAACCTTGACATTATTTAAACAGTGCCTTTTTTCTGATAATAAAATAGAGAATTTTTAAATTTCATGATAAATTAATCTGTTTTAAAATAATAAAGAAAAGGATTTCAGTTTTGATAACCTTGAAGACCTTGTTTTCTTTTACAGCTGTTTGGGTTACTTCACACCTTTCTGTATCTTCGGAATAGCTGAATGACAACTAAAGAGTTTTCATTGTTGCGTTATACAAAATGTCAGGATAATAATTACAGTATCTTGTATGTTTTCTTAGAGATTTCAATTACAGAAACTCACTGTCCTGGTTTTTGGCTTGTATAGAGTCAATTTTCACAAGAAGCTGGGAGGGGACACAGCCAGGAGAGCTGACCCAAACTAGCCAAAGGAGATTCCATACCATATGACATCATGCTCAGCATATAAGGGGAGGAGCTGGCTGGGGAGGAGGAGTCGCTGCTGGTGGTGGGGAAGTGTGTGGTCCCGTGATGCTCAGCTGCCAGCTGGGGCTAAACCATGACACTCACCTTGGTTAATGAGCAAGAAAAGCTACAACCTTTAAAGAGAAGGTACAGCTTTGAACAGTGTAGTGTACCCATTTATTATATTAGGTAGGCAGTCATTGGTCACAATGGTGTTTTGTTTGCTTGCGTGGCTGTGCTATGTAAACCCATACTGGCTGTATGGGGGAAGTTTGTACAGAGGGCACCATTGTTGTACACCATCATTGGCAGTAATGGGCTGGAAAGGCAAAGAGGCACCAATGGTGGATGAAGTGGCTGGCCAACTCTGGCAATGTGAAGAAAGTCTCTCTTCCTCCCTCATCTCAGAAACTGTCCTGGAAGGTCCAGCAACCTGAAAAGAATATGTCTTATTCCTCATCTGTACGGACCACTATCTCAGCTATTAGGAGTAAGCGTTTCTCTGCTCAAGAGAGAAGATATAGAGGGTACACACCACGACACACCCTGTGGTTTTACCTGTGTGACCACTCAGATGACATGAGGAAGTGGGATGGAAAAACTACCTTGACCCTAGAGGCACAAGTACGTGGGCTGCAAGGCAAAACAATCACAAAAGGGGATTTTTCCAGGAAAAATGCCGCTCCAGTTTCCAGCGGCCATTCCCCCAGACCAGGTGGAAGGCCTCATCGTACTTATGATCCCCTTGAAGGGACTTCTAAGTCATTTTTACAAGACATGAGTAATGAATATGATGACCAGGATTAGAGGGGCCCTGCCTCCAGCCAAGTGGAGGAAAGGGACAACTGGGCTTATTGGACTGTGTGTATTGGATGGCCTGGCACGTCCACAGGACTATAAGGCTCTAGTAGACACCAGTGCACCCTAATGACATCAGGCCATGAAGGGGCAGAACCCATCTGTATTTCTGGAGTGACAGGGGGATCCCAACAGTTGATTCTACTGGAGACCAAAGTGAGTCTAACTGGGAACGAGTGGCAGAAGCATTGTGACTGGCCTAGAGTCTCCATGCATCCTTGGCATAGACTACCTCTGGAGAGGGTATTTCAAGGACCCAAAAGGGTATCAGTGGGCTTTTGGAATAGCTGTCTTGGACACAGAGGAAACTGAAAAGCTGTCTACCTTGCCAGGTCTCTCAGAGGAGCCTTCTGTTGTGGGGTTGCTGAGGGTTGAAGAACAACAGGTGCCAATCGCTACTGTAACGCACTGGCAGCAATATCACACCAAGACTCCCTGATTCTCATCCATAAGCTGATTCATCAACTGGAGAGCCAAGGAGTGGCTCACCCTTTAACAGTCCCATATGGCCAGTGTGAAAGTTTAATGGAGAGTGGAGACTGACAGTAGACTATTGTGGCCTGAATAAAGTCACGCCGCTGCTGAGTGCTGCCGTGCCAGACATGCTAGAATGTCAATACAAATTGCGGACAAAGGCAGCCAAGTGGTATGCCACAACTGATATCATGAATGCGTTTTTGTCGATCCCTTTGGCGGCAGAGTGCAGGTCAGTTTGCTTTCCCTTGGAGGGATGTTCAGTGCACCTGGAACCAATTGCCCTGGGGGGGCAAACACAGACCCACCATTTGCCATGGGCTGTTCCAGACTGCACTGGAACAAGGTGAAGCTCCGGAGTACTTGCAATACATAAATGACATCATTGAATGGGACAACACAGTAGAAGAAATTTCTGAGCAATGGGTGGTGGGACCCTCAAACATTTGGATACACATTTAGCAAAGGCCACCTGGTTAGTTAATGCTAGGGGGGCAGCCAATCTAAACTTCCATGTACTGTACAAAGTCCCTGTAGTACAGATGAAGAATATGTTGGGGAACACAGTGTGGGTTAGCCCTGCTTCGGGCAAAGGCAAGCCCATCTGCGGGATTGCTTTTGCTCAAGGTCCTGGGTGCACTTGGTGGGTGATGCAGAAGGATGGTGAAGTCTGATATGTACCTCAAGGGGATTTGATTTTGGGTGAGAATAGCCAATAAATTAAATTGTATGATGTTAATTGCTAAATAACGCTGCCATTGTACGTCATCACTAGTACAATTGCTATACGCCGTACCAATGGTATTACAGTAAATATCACCCAAATTAATGAATAATGAACTTTGATGAAACGGAGCAAAGTGCAGCGATGATGAAACCAGAACTGGCTTCACAACTGGCACCCAGCAACCTCCTCAAAATCAACATCTTCAACTTGCAGACTGTGAGCATGGGCTGCGCCAGATACACCAGCCACGAGCTCCGGATGCAGCATGCAACAATCCCACAGCACGCACCATCTCTCCTGTTGAGACTGTTATGACGGATGGAGCCCAAAGTCATGGATTAAATGAACTCAACAGACATTTTAGAGGGATGGGCCATAGACTAAGGGAATCATATCTGTGTATGTGTACATATATATATTTCAAAGACAGGAAAAGTGGTGGTGAGTAATCGGACAGTGTAGGATCTGGGCATGACGTAGATGATATAGAATAAGGGGTGGATAATGTTCTGGTTTTCAGCTGGGTTACAGTTAATTTTCACAAGAAGCTGGGAGGGAACACTGCCAGGACGGCTGACCCAAACTAGCAAAGGGATATTCAACACCATGATGTCATGCTCAGTATATAAGGGAGGGAGCTGGCCAGGGAGGAGGACTTGCTGCTTGGGGATGCAAATTGCATTGTGTACCACCTGCTTTGTATATTCTGTTATGAATAGTGTTGTTATTTTCCTCTTCCTTTGCTGTTCTGTTAAACTGTCCTTATCCCAACCCAGGAGTTTTACCTTTTTCTTCCAATTCTCCTCCCGATCCCACGAGGGAGGGAGAGGTGAGTGAACAGCCACATGGTGCTCAGCTGCTGGCTGGGGCTAAACCACAACACTCAACCAAGATACTGGCAAACTCCTGCTTTTTAATTTAAAAATGGAATCTCACAATTTCCATGAAAGTGACTTCACAGAAAATAAATTGTATTGTGTTTTGAGAAGACCAAGACTACCAGGATTATTTAAGAAGAGAAATTAATTGGTAAGTGGAAAAGCCAAGAATACAATTTTTATTTTTTACATCGCACTGCAACATTTTCGGAAACAGATACAGATATATTACATGAGTGAGCCCAATATAGCATACATGTCTATTTTGCAGCATCTGACTTTTTTTTCCCCCTGAAATTGTGTTCAAAGACAGAAGTGTGATAGGGGAAGAAACGGATAGTAGCTCAATTGAGTTTATGTCATTGAGTCAATCTAATGTGGGTTCTGCTGTAACTCTGTCAGGACGCCTCCAAAGTTGTAATGAGGATACAAACAAATCACCGGAGTGCTGCCAGTCTCCTGTAGCTTTTGTTCAAATTCAATATAGTCAGATTCTCATACATCTTCCAAAAACATGTTTTGAATAATCCTGACATGGAAGCACACAACTGAAAGCCAGCAGGCTGCACCTGATCCTCAAAGACAAGCTACCTGCTCTTCAGGCCATCCTTGGCCTGTTTTGGAGGGGTTTGGAAGAAAGGACAGTGCAAATAAGCTGTATGAATGACTCGCGTTCCAGCAGCCCAAATCCAGCTGCCCAGTTTTGGAGGCACTCTCTAGTATTAACTGGAGCCCTACAAACCTATGCTGACACTAAATTCCAGTATAGGAATTTGATTAAAATGTAATAATAACTAGTAACAAGAAGTTTCCAAGCAAAAACAAGACAGAAAGATTAATCCAGTTCAAACAAAGTCATTTAATGTAATTCAGGGACTGAGGTATGTTCCACGCTTCTGAATGAATGGAAATGTCTACTGGAGCTGGATTTGGGACTAAGTAGTGGATGAAAATAAGTAAGAATATTCCAATACACCCACCAGCACTTCTTTCTAGAGCTCGTAAAGAGAAGGACATAGAGCTTTAAAAGGTGGACTTAATTCTACTTTGCCATTCCTTAGCGAAAGGCTATTTTCACTGAACAGATTTTTTTCTCCATCACTGAACCTTAATCATCAGATACCCAGAACAATGCTGAGAGCAACTGGCCATCAGCATTGAATCGGCAAAATCACAGCCTAGTTTTACAACACAATGCTATCTTCTTTTTTTTAAACTAGATACAGATATGGGGTAACTATTAATAAAATCATAAACAAGAAGTTTATTTAACTGATCAAAGTTATTGCCCTTTTAAGGTTTTATGACACCTAGCTGTCAACTGCACATGGAAGAAAATTTCTTAGTGGGTATAAAAGGCAGCAATGGAGATTTGAGATGACCTTATAAGAAATAAATGGCCTCTTTCTGATTTAGTAGAAAGAAAGCCAAGTATTTAAGTGAAAAGACACAGCATCCATTTTTGGAGTTCAGGTTTGGAAGGACATTTCAAAATGGAGAAGCCACTGACTACCCAGCGGCTGTGGGAGCATTTCAGGAGCTGATGGAGCCCTTGGAGTCCCCACAGGCAAACACTCTCGGGGAGCCTTTCAGAGGGAAGTTCCAACCTCTAATGGTCTGTAGCTCATAAAAGTAATGAAACGTGCGGTGTTCGTTGTTTTTTGTTTTGATTTCTTTTGTTTTGTTTTAATCTTTCTGGAATATCAAACAGGAGTAAGCAGTATGGCGTTTTTTGGGGACAGTCCTTTCCAACAGAGGTGCACCTAGATGTACAGGTCACAGCTTGATTGTTATGTACAACTGAGGAAACAGGTATTTGGTTCTCACTATGACCAAGTGATTCCTTCATATTATTTCTATCTCTATAGAAAGCAAAAAAAAAATTAATTTCAGAGGAAAGTTACAGCATTCTGTTTGTTTGTCTTCCTAGAGCAAAGAATCCAGAGAAGGCAGAAGTATGTATGTCCCCTAAAAATTATAGAGTAACTTTAAAAAATAAAAATCCAAAAATTCTCTTTGGTATGAAGATTTTGGGAATCCCAGACTATGAAGGGGTGATTTGGAAACTGCTAACTACCACAAGTAAAGCAGCATCTTACAAAATTCTATCCAAAATCCAGAGTCTGGAAAAAAGTCCACAGGTATTCAGTTCAGTTTCAAACTGGGTATCCAGTTTCAGAACAACTGTGTTCTAAGAGAAAGCAGCATCTTCCAGATTGATATGGGATTCTTTAATTGTTGAAATGACTTCTCATTTAAATTTAACATACTTACCACATCCCAGTGACATTTTTATTCCTTCAGGTATGTGACTATCCTTGACTACGTCAAGATTTTTCACTTAAATTAGTTGGACACATTCAGGTCATCTATCAAATATGACAAGCAGGCAATGTCACAGGGTTCTGAGAAAAGTCCTATTTGGGAGATAAGATGATCAGAATAATTAAATTAGAGATGGGGACTTTTCATGAGACTCAGCTCTAAAACTGGAACAATATCTAAAGGGTAATAAGGAAGTACAACTAAGGATATCTCCTTGAAGTGCATCACTGTCTCTGGATCTAGACTCCTCAAGTCCATACATCCAAATGCAGGTCTCCTTATGGCTACAATAGAGATGAGGACAAAAATCCACATATAAAAATAACTTTCAACAGTTAATAGCAGTTACTAATTGACATGCATAGTTAAGTAGGATAAATGTGATTAGCAATTGAATTATATCGTTGATGGCAAGATATGCTTTGTCCTATTTTACAGGTTCTTATAGCATTTTCTCTGTAACCCTTTTGATTTCATCCTTCCTCAATTCAACAGGATTTTTCTATAAAGGAAACCCCTGCATTTATGTTCTATCTTGACTTTCCATACTTTGCAAAGCTCTTCACTCTGTGCTAAGTAGTCACAGAAAGTGCACAACTGTATCTAGGTGTTCTACACCCGTTTAAAAATTCTGGAAACTCTTCCAAGTATTTATCTACAAACAAATTATATTTACAGAAAATTAGAATTAATGCTACTTGATAATTTATGGGGATCTGGGATATCTAGGGAGGCTAGTATGTATGAAAAGGGAAAGACGAAAAAGATCCACCCAATTTGTGGGAAAATCTAATTTTCAAAAATATTAAAGTATGCTGGGTCTCTGAAAAGCTTAGTTAGGGTTGTAGATTTATGCATCTATATTGATAACACATACATACATATGTCTCTATATGTATGTAATTATGCATAAATAAAATGTAATCTTATCAAAAAAGATCTTTTCATCGGTCCATGACCATAATCAATGATAGGATCAGTAAAAGGCTCATTAAAAGGACAGAAATAAGATTGTTTTACACTGTGAAAGTCCCACAACACTTTTTAAAGGTACAAAATATAATTTGAGAACAAAATATAATTAAGTACTAACGGATACTCTGATGAGGATCACATTTTTCTTTTTGTGGTTTTGATTTTTTTTGAAGAATAAACAATAAAGCAACACACACCTCTTTATATAATTCTAGGTATTTACAATGTACCCATGTTCGGCCATGTAACCTCTCACATGGTGTAGTGCTAGCAGCATGGTTTGAGCACATATTTCACAATTACATTGAACCAACATTGTTGCATCCATCACCGTGTATTCTAATACATTTACTGAGCACAGAGTCCATAAACATTTACAGAACACTCTAGTTCAACAGAAGCCAAAACCAAAAAAAAAAAATATCCCATTTAATTTCAGTGGAAGCCAATGCTTTACTTTAGCAACAACACTGCAGCTAGCAGCAACTGTTACTACCTCATAAATTTTGCCTTTAACTACAGCTTGTGCCACAGAGGGACACATTAATTTGCTAAAAATCAAACACAGTTTACTGAATGTCCAATCCAATGTAATATAAAACAAAACCATTATAATAACCAACTTGTACATAGTTACTGTACACAGGAAAAGCTCTGGATAGTGACAGAGGAAAGCTAGTGAAAGGGTCTTTATTAAGACCCATACTTTCCTTTAATAAACAATCATATTCTAATGCACAAAAAATAATAGGCACAGTACGGTGTGTTACAAAATCAATCAGATGAATTTAGAAAACATAGTTTTACATTACTACACTGCTAATCTTTCACTGACACAATTTTCCCCTCTGGAGATTGGGGATGATAAAATTAATTACTTTTACTGTGGCTGTTGACATGGAGGAATTATGTATCTGTAGGAAACATTTTGATGTTATGATAATTTAATAAATTAAATGAACAATTTCTCTGAGAGCAATGGTACATTCAGGATGACTAACACAATCCCTGAAATGTGCAACTGGGTCATGTCACCACTGCAATGTCCCACTGATGCATATAAGTATATATAATATGAAGATGGGCCCAAACTAATATTCCAGAGCATCTCACTCTGACTTCTGATAGAAAGGCTAGAGCTGAATCTGAACTTTGCATACGTGCAGTTCTTTCTCATTTACTCATAAACATTTGTTTACTTTAGCACTCGACTCCTTGTGACTCCTGTCGCCATTAACTTTGTTTTCTCATGGCTTTTTTGGAGGCTTCACATTTGTTCCCACCACAAGGAGCCGGGTCACCAGCTCCGTTTCAGTGGCCTTGGACTCACTTGGCCAATGCTGCAGGACTCCTGATGATGTAACATGGGCATCAGGCAGGCATATGCAGCTCACCCCGGCCACAGAAGTGTCCTCACCATACCCAAAGCCCCGACAAACCTCAGCTAGTGGCCAGAGCCTCACTCAGCTCATAACTAGGCCAGTACACACCAGTCCCAGAAGCCACAACTGTCGAAGGGGTAGTCCTGTAGCAGACATGGTTCTGCCGGACCAGAAGATAGTGGCTGGAGATATGTTGGAGATATGTTTCCAAACACCTAAGGTTGATTGGCATTTGTAAAGCTATTTAAAGATAAGAAGTGCTATGAAAGTGCAAAGTGTCCTTAATAATTTCATGGAAATATTAAAAAAATACTTTAAAAATCTTTCTTCTTTATGAGATGCCAATTCTGTCACTGTTTTTTAATAATTTCATAACATATAGGTAAAAGCACAGGGCATCGATACATATTTTTCTCTTCTTCTGCATCATTCCATCATTAATGGAAACTTTTGGGGCAAGGATAAGTGCAACAAAGGAGATGATTGCAAAAAAACCTTTTCTTGTGTTGTAGACAGACTATGTCCATTAAGCTTTACAGTCAGTTCTGATTTGTACCATGGTCACTATCACATAAATTTTTAAAATTTCCTTCAGAAGCATTGGGAAATGGAAAAATTCAGAGGTATTTGCTAACTATGACCATTTTTACTGATGGCGGTGACTTGCATGATGGAACTGAGATTGGGACTGGCTTCTTCATATACAAAATACATTACCTATGTCCTCCACTATCAGCCCTTCCTATGTCTCCACAAAAGTCATCCTTAAAGTGGAAATTTTCTCAGTATTACATTCTCCTATGTGTGTTCATTTGGAGTATTCTGAATCTCCCTAACCATTTACTATTGGGGATGACAGCATTTCCCCCTTTAAATAGTCCTTGTTTTATTCCAACAGCAGGTGGAAAAGCCTCAAAATGGAAGTAGTATGAGCTCCATTGCTTGGTACACTGAAAACTAAATAGACAATACACTAGAAAGGAAGAAAGGAACTATAGGAAGACACAGTTCTGCACTACAGGGAGATAGACTGGATGACGTGATCTGATGACTGGATGACCATCTCACTCTAATTTCTGGTAATTTATCATTTCCTCTACACTTTCTCAGGCTGAAAGAAAGGACAGAAGACCCCAAACATAATAACTTTAACACAGATCTACTGCATAATCACAAACACCCTATGCTGCTTACAGCAGACACTGACTTCTTTATCCCAAGCACACTACTTTCATGCAAAATTTTCTGCAGAATTTTTTTAACCCCTAGACATATAAAGCAACGGCTTTGAAAAGACAGAATTACAGTCAATTTACTAGGTTACATCAATTTCTATTTCCCCCCTCATCCCTTATATAAGAGCAATTATGGCAATCTGGTATTGCCCTGCCAGTATAGTTTTTCTTCCACTTTTTTCTTTTTCCACTGGCAGAAAAGTAGCATCTTAAAAGTTTTCCTGAAAGTTTTGTTACAGAGGGCATAACAAATGGGGTTAACAGTGCTGTTCACATAGCATAGCCAATAACCAAGGTGCCACAATGTCAGGGGAATGCAGTCAGAGCAGAATGTGGAGATCAAAACCATGATATTGTAGGGAGTCCATGTGATGATAAAAGCCAAAAGAATGGCACTTAAAGTCTGTGCTGCTTTGCGTTCCTTTATAAGAACCATTCGTTTCCTTTTGGTGATTTGGTTATTTACATTTGGATCCATGCTTTTGATGGAAGGATCCTTTGACAGAGCAGCAGAACAAGGAGTTATTTTTACTTTACGGCAACCATTGTTGGCTTCCTGGGTGCCATCAGCCTTAACCACCAACCGGAATTTATAGGCCACACATTTTTTACTTTTTTGTACGTGGCCTTTGGCAGGTGACAAAAAGTATTTCTGATTTTCAAAATCATTTTCTTCAGGTTGGTCTTTGACAACAACATCCGTACTCTCATTAAACTCTTCTGCCTTACCTTTAGATGGACTTTTGTAAGTTACTTGGAAAACTGAATCAGCGGCAAGTTTATCCTCCTCTTCTGAAGATGCGTAGCTGCTGCAGGTGGTTAATTGGTCAGCCTTAGCCCAGTCGTTACAAGTACTCGCTGCCTGAGAGGCTTTCACCGTAGCTGATGTACTTCGACTAGATGAAGACCAGGAAGCCTGACACCTCTCTCTTTTGACTAAGTTTTGCTGCTTGCAACTGAAGCAAGACTTCAGGAGAGCTTTCTGAGGCTTAATCATCTCAAATTCGGCCACAGACTCCGAACCCTGCAGTTCAGCAAGGTCCTTGGTACGTTTCTCTGTCTCTTTATAGATGCGGCAATACAGAATGGTCATCACTGACACTGGAATGTAAAAAGCAGCAATTGCAGTACCAAAGGTGATAATGGGCTCATATAAAAACTGTATCTGGCACTCTTCAGGCGGTACTGTTCGTTCACCCACAAAATACTGCCAGCACAAGATTACAGGTGCCCACAACACGAAGGAAATGAGCCAAGCCAGACCAATCATGATGCCAGCTCTTTTGGGCGTGCGTTTGGCCCTGTAAGTTAAAGGCCTTGTGATAGAAAAATATCTGTCAAAACTGATGACTAGGAGGTTCATTACTGAGGCATTGCTAGCTACGTAGTCCAGCGCTAGCCACAGGTCACAGGCAAGGCTTCCAAGAGACCAATGCCCTATGAGTATATAAGATGTATAAAGGTTCATAGAAAATATTCCAATGATGAGATCTGCACAGGCGAGACTGAGCAAGTAATAATTGTTGACAGTTTTGAGCTGACTGTTAACCTTGAAGGATATCATTACAAGAATATTTCCCACTATGGTTATTAAGCTTACAATTGCCGTTACAGTGGCAATAGTAATGACTTCCCAGAGGCTATGCCCTTCTAACTGCTTATGGTTGATGGATGAACTGTTTATAACAGTAGAATTGCTGAATAAATTTACTTCCATTCTTATTCTTGGTATGTTGTCATCAGATCTTAGCACTGTTGCATATTGGTTTCTGTACTTGAAAATATTCTTTCAGAGACAGCTGTAAAGATCAAAAGAAAAAACAGAAAAAGAAAATATCTCATTAAATAGCACAGACTTCCATTAGAGTTATCATAAAACACTTGCCAAACAATCTATCAAATTATTTGTGCTCTCTTTTTGCATTTTGATTATTATTTCTAACATTGTGAACATAACTAAACCACACAAATGTACATTCTAGGACAATGTACTCCAGCATCTTATGACATTTCTAAATGCAATCAAAACAACTATTGTTTCTTAAGAATCACGCCAGCTGTTATATTTTGAATACCCTAGGAGACATTCTACATATTCTTAAAGACAGACATTTAAAGTTTTGCAGTGCAATAAGACGGTGAGTCACTGTGTTGTTTCCTACAGTACTACATAGAAGACATGTCAAGATTTCAGAAATTGTCTTTGAAAAATCTGTGGAAGTCACCATCAGCAGAAATAGAGGAAACTGAGGATGCATGAGGAGATAGGAACCATGCTGGCATGGTGGCAACGGGAAACAACTAGGTGTTACAACTTCTTGGGGCAATTAAGGAGGAATGTTTGAGCAGGCAAGGCCACAAAGATGTTTTTGGAAAAGTAAGTTAGGTAGGAAAGACTTTTCACTGTTGGGAGATCTGGGGACAGAGGAGACTGATTGGGTGAGGCATGGAAGTACAGTTTGGGTAGGCCAAGTGAGTGAACGGTAGGGTTGAGGATAGGAAAGAGTAAACTGAAGAGGAATCATCAATAGATTACCACAGTGACAAACAATGCAACAAAACCAACTTGATACTGTAGATTGCATAAGCAGCAAAAGATGGAAATGGCACAATTGTCACTCTACTAATGCAAATGTCTCTGACGTCCATCCTTTCCTACATTCTTTCTAATATGGTGTAATACTTCACGGCTGTTTCTTGTCCCAGTGAATGCATGCCTGAATTAGGCAATTTGCTTTTTTCACAGATCTCTCTTGGTTTTTGAGTTATTCTATCACATCGATGATGCTAATTACTTGTTTGATGCTTAATCCTGCTAGACCGTAAGTTCAGAATAAACAAATAGAAGTTAGGTTTTTAAATGAGAAATGAAAGAGAAATTAAGTTTGTTTATTGGGCATCTAGCCAGTATAAAACAGGTAAGACAATCCCTTTTTTCAAAGCAGAGACATGTTGAGCTAAAATTACCATGTAAGTCACTTATTAAAGTCCAACTCTACGTCTTTAGGATTCTCTCTGCATCAGATCTCAATTATATGTCCTCCCTACCCATCCACAGCATTTCTCTGTGTTTTCATCTTTCATCCTAACTCTCAGAACATTATTTTCTTTGGTCTTGGCAAGTGTCTTTTATTAACTGCAAGCTTTCCCAGCCTATCGTTCTCCCACGTGTCATCATCTATCTTTTGTACCAAGTAGTTGGGTCCTGTCTCTCATCAGCTGAATACATCAATAGTTTATAGCCACTTGTTGAATTTTCAGAAAAACATCTTATTTTCTTTTATCATCCCCTTATTTGCTTTCATTGTTTCCTTCACTTTTGTCATCCAAGACATCTATATATCCGCAGAAGTGTATCATCTTTCTTCTCAAACCCTCCCTGAAGATTATCTCCTGTTGGGATGAAATTTGATAAGGGTAAATTTGCTGGTGTACTGAGACCACTGTCTATTGCAGTAACCAAACTGGTCCTTCTCCATCTGTTTGTGTCTGTCATCTCCTGTCTTATATTTCAATGCTTGTGCATCTGTATTCTGTTTATACACAACGTATACTGAACCTAACTCAATAGGATTCTGGTTCACGCATAGGCCTTGCAACCCAGTAATAATCATAGTATGTGCAGGTTGACCATCTGTACACTTGGCTCTCTGCAGCATCCAGAGCCAGTCTAGCAGCCAAGAATAGCTAAAGTGCCACAGCAGTGCTAATGAGGCCCGTGCGAGGAAAGAAATTTCATCCTGGTTCTGCATTCTGCAAAGACTTCCCCCAAGTCAGAGCTGCCCTGATGGCTGGGCATGCTGGCTTTACAAATCTTTACACAACCTTGAAGTGCAGAAATTCATTTAATGCAAAACAAAGGTGTGCAGAGTAGCTGCGTGGCTGTGATAAGTAGCTGCGCTGTGAGAGATGAATCTGTGTGTGTCTGCTACCTCACACGGCTTACGCTTCTTTTTCTGTGGACGGCCAGCACAGTGGGTCTGCATGTCAACAGCCCCGTGTGATTAAATTTTTAAGCGTGGCAGTGCGGTAATGGATTTAGTGTGGCAATGTCAGGGGGCAGTGACAGCTGGCTGCTCCGCAAGGGAAGGGGAGCCATGGGTGGAGCATGATACCAAGGCAGCTGGGAGCAGAGACCTCACCAAGAAGCAGCAGAGTGTGGAGCCATACATTTGGTTCAAGATCGGGGCCAGCGATCAGGGTCAGACATAATCCAGTGATCGCATAGCAAGTCCATAGTGATGAGGCAGGTACGAGACCAAGCCAGAAGGCCCAGCCAGCAGGTCCATGTCAGGATCAGTGTCAGGATCAAGGAGGTAGGAGACCAGGTGTGGGTGTAGCTGCTGCCCAGCTGCCATGTGGCACAGGCAAGGGCCAGCGGTACAGCCTTACCTTAAAAGCTGTTCCCAAGGGAAAGGAGGGGGAGGCCCTTGCTTCTAGCTTTCTTCACAACAACTCTTATCAGCAGAGGAGCTGACCTTGGACTCAGCCAGCTAAACTCTTAACGTAGCCAACGGAGCTCCTAGAAGGGGGCTGTGCCGGCTCCAGGCCCTCACAGCTAACGTACCTGAAACTGCCAGGGCTCATGACTTTTCTGCGAGATTTCAGCAAAGGATAGAGATGGTCTTAAAAAGGCATCAGCTATGAATGTCAGGCGCATAGATAAACCTCTACTAATTGGCTAAATTCTACATTTGCCTAACACCTGGGGTCGAGCAGCCGCTTTGGATGATTATAGGAGATTGTTTGAACTTTCTGCCTTTTTTTGCCAGAAGATGACACTTTTCTCAGAAGAGGGGAGACTAGAAATTGCCTAAACGCTGTGGCCTGTAATGCTTTGTCTTTTGCCACAGGTAGCAAGTATGTCCCTCTCTTAGGTCGCTTACCCTCCCTTGCATTAGGATTTAGAAGGAAAGACTGCTGAAGCTACCCCATGTGGATTGCAGACTTCAGAGCAACAGGAGAAGCAGAAATTGTTGTCCTGACACAACAGTTCTTGGTTTGAACTGACATGGGCGGGAGGAACACTGGTAATACAGTATAGAAACTATAATTAATTTCTATGTAAAAAGCACTCTCGTTATCATCATGCAAAGCCTTCCCTCCCTAATGGGCTGTTTTACTGTAACGCCTATAAAAACTGACAGTAACTAAGCTGCTAGTATGCAAAGATCTCTTCTTGGCATGTTGACTGTTCTCGGCATCTCTTCATACTCTATCATCTTTTGTCTCATAGGTCTGTTGTTAACACTTTGCGGTGTTACCTTTTGTTCTCTATTTGTGTATTACTCAAGGCAATAGTGCCTGTGAGTGGGACTTTTGTGTGCTATGGTAACATAATTTATGTTAATTGTCTATCATAACAGATGATAATAATAGGGAGATCAAAATTAAATTACAAAATCAAAATGCACATGTACAGTATGACTTTGCTATCTGTCTCATAATTATTGAGGCATGAACTTCGCACTTGTGAGTTGTAATGATATTTGCTATTTGTTGCCAAATATTAGTGATTTTTTTTTGATCTAGCTGTAAGTATTAATTAATGTGAGTTGTTAAATTTGTACATATAGTCAGCTTACAGTTATCTGCAGGCAGATTGTTCATGTCACAGATTAATTGCACCACAGATGCAGGCACAGCTTGGGTTTGCCAGGTTTTATTAGCTCTAGCTCAGCACTGGGTCTGCCAGACCTGTGCTGGCTGCACAAGGAATCGTTTAGATGCCTTTGCAATGTGCTTGCCAGTGCTGGTCCCTATTACTTGATTTATTTGCTTGTGTTGCACAGGAGTCATGCTAAGCTAGTTTACTGATTTGCAGCAGCCCTTAACTGCAGGTAGCAGGACAAAGACACTACAGCCCATGATTTCACAGTACGGGAGCTTTGGTCACATTTTGCTGTAAGGACTACTGGGTTTAAAACCCCTTCAAAACCGAGATTGATGTCTTAATGTGTGTTGTCAAATGACAACCTGCATGCTTAGGAGCGATTGGGCAAGCCTACTGTTGGGGAACTGGTGAGCTTTCCTGCGGACAAAATGGGTGCCCGCCTAATTCAAGCAGAGCAGGACAAACCAGCCTAGCTCTATGGCACAAAGCTGTTTCCGTGTCCCTGCTCTGTGTCCTCAGAGCAAGACGCTCTTCAAGAGGCTGGAGAGTCACATCACACGCTTCACGTAGCACAGCCTTGTGTGCAATAATACCCTGTCAGCCAGGGCTTGGTTGCTTTTTCCCTCATTTGCTACAGAAAGCTAATTTCAGGTCCTGCACTTAGGTCACACAACCCCATGCAATGCTACAGGCTTGGGGAAGAGTGGTTGGAAAGCTGCCCAGCAGAGAAGGACCTGGGGGTGCTGGTCGACAGCCAGCTGAACGTGAGCCAGCAGTGTGTCCAGGTGGCCCAGAAGGCCAACAGCATCCTGGCTTGTATCAGGAATAGTGTGGCCAGCAGGAGTAGGGAAGTGATCGTGCCCCTGTACTTGGCACTGGTGGTGCTGCACCTCGAATACTGTGTTCAGTTTTGGGCCCCTCACTACAAGAAACACATTGAGGTGCTGGTGCATATCCAGAGAAGGGCAGCGAAGCTGGTCAAGGGACTGGAGCACAAGTCTCATGAGGAGCGGCTGAGGGAACTGGGGTTGTTCAGCCTGGAGAAAGGGAGGCTGAGGGGAGACCTTATCGCTCTCCACAACCACCTGAAAGGAGGTTGTAGTGAGGGGAGTGTTGGTCTCTTCTCCCAAGTAACAAGCACTAGGACAAGAGGAAATGGCCTCAAGTTGAGCCAGGGAGGTTTAGATTGGATATTAGGAAAAGTTTCTTCACCGAAAGGGTTGTCAAGCACTGGAACAGGCTGGCCAGGGAAGTGGTTGAGTCACCATCCCTGGAGGGGTTTCAAAGATGTGTAGGTGTGGTGCTCAGGGACACCGTTTAGCAGTGGACTTGGCAGAGCTGGCTTAATGGTTGGACTCAAGGATCTTAAGGGTCTTTTCCAACCTAAAGGATTCTGTGACTCTTATGGCTTTAGCCAAGAGTGCTTGCTGTTTTCTAAACATTAAAAGCATTTTTGTTTGACATACGTGTGGAAAGCTATTTGTTTTTCGCTCCTTGCTTGTTGAAATTTGCAGAGGGTACGTGGGCAAACGCTCCCGAGACACCTGCAAGGGGCTCGCCCCAGGGGAAGTGGGGCAGACCACGGCTCCCCTCCGCCGGGGAGGCCGGGCCCGCTGCCGAGGCCCGCGGCTGTGCAGCAGCCGCCGCCGCCGCGAGCAGGGGGAGCTGCTGAGGGCGCGGGCGCCCCCGCCATTTCCCTCTCTCGCCCTCCGCGGGCAGCCTCTTTCCGGGAGTAGGCGGGGACCGGCGCGGCACAGGCCGGCCCGGCCCGGCCACAGGCGGCGCGGGGGAAGGGCGCAGCCCGGCCATGCAGCCTGAGCGGGGCGGCAGCCGGCCCCGCAGGGAAGGCGGCCGACACGGCCGGCGGCGGCCGGGCGGCGCGGAAAGGGCGGCCGAGGCGGCGCCCGAAGGAAGCGGCGGGGATGGCCACGGCCATGGAGGAGGCGGGGGCCGGGGAAGAGGCGGCGCTCAGGGGCACCGAGGAGGCGGAGGCCGGGGCAGGCGAGAGCCTCGGGGTCGCGGGGCAGCGCCACCGCCCGCCGCCCACCACAACCGGCGGGTAAGGAGGAGGAGAGCCCGCCCTCCGCGGGAGCGGGGGGAGGCGGGGCTGAGCGCGGCGGGGCCCGGGGTGGCCGCCGGGGTAGAGGCACAATCCTTCGTTCTCCTCCCCTTACCGAGGTGGAGCCGGGCTGGCAGCTGCGCCCCACCGCCTCTCCCGGGAGTCTGAGGTGGTGGGGAAGGAGTGTGGGGCCGCGGGGTGCAGGCGTGGAGGGCGCCGAGACTGCCAGCCGTCCCTCCCTGCTCAGCTCGGCACCTGCCCCTGCCCCCTTCTTTCTCCCCTGAAATAGCAGCAGCCAGCACCTGCGTGCTCAGGTGGAGACATAGATAGGGATTTTCTGGCCGAAATACGTTTCTATTTGTGCTGAAAAATACAAGTCCCGTTTGAAAAACACATCTGAAAAATACATTTCTGTTTGCAAACAGAGATGAAGAATTGCTGAATAGTTTTGGCCTGCTTGATTAGAAGTTGAAATGAGTACTTGTCTTGTCCAGTCTCTGGTAGTAGCAATGAAGACATGGTAACATAGCTCATCTTACAGAATTGGTATCTGTGATTCACTGGAATGCTTATTTCTCATTAATTCAAGTTGACGGTTTTGCTTTGACCAATTATAAAGTGTTCTAGCAGATTAAAAGTAGCACAGACATGCCCAAGTGTACCACAACTACACCTTCAATTTCCTGCACGTATGTTAAAATGCTTTCTACAGCCCACCATGGTTTGAGATCAACACTGTGCCTTTAAAAACAGTTTTCATTTATAAATGCTTTGACAGTACTACATTCAGATTGTCTTGCTTCCCTTAGCGTTGTTGCAACATAGAAATCATGGTTGTCCCTGGATTGGCAAAAAGATTACAATGATGACCTAATACTGATTGGTGTTGGCAGCACTGGGAGTCCTAATGTAGATGGACCAGCTGCTACCCCATTTTCAGCATCACGTTGATTAGATTCACTTTGACTTTTATGATGCCATGGCTTCAGCTGGACCCAGCCAGTGTTTTATCCATATTAGAACTCCTGTGGTTGTTGTTGGATTTAAAAAATATACAATATTCATCTCTCTTGTCATTGTATTTAGATACATTTTAGCAGTTGTGTTTTGGGAGATAAATGATGCAGCTGGATTGGTACTGTTTCCTAGAGCGCTCCTTGGTAATTTCGCTTGTAAACCATATAAATTGCCGAGTTCATACTGATGTGTGCAGACAGGTTTGGATTCTGGATGTGAAACAATAGTACTCCCTCATGAGCCACAGAGGCACAGAGGGAAATTCAGCACCTATATGAGCTGAGGAAACTTCTGTCCTGGACTGATTTTTTTCAAGTCATTCAATCATTTCTTACCAAGTTGAAATACATTTATGTCTATATTCTCTCTGGTACTGTTGACCCAGCAGGACCCACTTCATAATGTAACAGGTGCACTCAGGAAGGGAATCATGTTATATGTATGTGTTTTTGTCTGGATTGTTGTTTGAAGTATTTCAGGAAGCAATTAAAAGATTTCTTTAGGGGTAGCTTACAATATGTTTTGCCCGATCACTGTGTTACTGACTTTGATATGCTCTTCATCTTAGTCTAGCACAGAGACTTTATTTTCGGCCAGGGCTAATGTGGGTTGGGTCTTTAAAAGTGAAGCAATAGCTAAGATTTTCCCAGAACTTCACTAAAGAGTGTTTAAGCATAACACTCTTCCTGCATAGGACGCTTTTGATATTAAGCGCTGTATGGTCTCTTAGCGTGCCTGCTACGAATCTTGTGTTCAGCAGCTTGATGGGACTGGCTTCCAGCAGTCCCACAGTAGTGTCAACACCTGTGCCAGCCTGCAGCTGCTGACATCTAGTGTTACCTCTGAGCCCATCTCATAATTTACCACTTCTGAAACAAGGAGGACCTCCTTCTTCCATCTGCATGGTCAGGCAAGCTCCTTTGTACTGTCTTTGATGTGTGCTAGACCATGTTTTCTGAACAGATTCAACTCTTACCTGGCAGGAAATTGCCCCTTTTATTCCTAGTTCCTTACCGTTCTCTCTGTTCAGCAAAGTGACTTGTTTTAGACAAGTGCACCACCTCAGTAAGAGGGTGCTTGGCCTGGAGTAAGTAGTTGGTGTGAGAGGAGACCTCGCTGTCTTTCAGCAGCAGGTGTCAGATCTTCTCAAGTGGTGGTGATGTGTAAACTGCAAACCTGGAGAGCCAGGTAATAGTATGGGGAATGTGAGTGGTCTTATCACATCACTTTCCTTACTGTGTGCTGAGAAGCTGGAGTTTCTTAAAATCCCCTTTATTTTTTTCAAATGGCCCTTGAAACTCCTTGGAGAAGGGAGGGTAAGAACACTGTAATTTTATAATATATTGGATTTTCAAGGGCTTTCTAGGGTAAAAATTGTGGAGGATTATACTCTGCACTTCCGCGCTGCTGGTGTCAACTTGGCATTTTGGAGGAATTTTCCTATTAGATTGGGATCATTTTAGCATTGTACAATCAGGATTTAAATGACCTGGTATTATTTCCTGAAAATAATTTTAAGTCTAGGTGGTTCTATAGTTTCAAAGCTATGCTATGTTTATAATTTCATTTGTTTATACTCCATTTGTTTATAAAACTATTGCTGTTAAGCTTGATATTTAAGTAATTCTTTATTGATGGAGCTTTAGTTGTTGCCTGAGAAGTTTCGTTATTGTGTCTTCAGTTATGAAAAGCCTTATGACAAAATCTAGATCAAATTATATTAAAATAACTGGATTTGGATTTGTTGAGTCTGCTATGGGCAGAGCAGTAAAATGCAAATAAAATTATAGATGAATGGATTGAGTAAATTGTAATAGGACTGTTAATAAAACTGAACTTCATTAAAAACTCTTGGATATACTTTTTACAGTGAAGTAGAAATTGGTATTAAATTGCATAATATTTTGCCAGCAATATTTCTTAGTCAATTGCATTCATTTAAAATGATTGTTCATCTTCAAATGTTGTGGTTTGGATGTTTTAATTTAATGGTTCCTAAGTTTGTGTTTGAAGCTGCAGGAGGACATCATTTCTGACCTATAAAACAGGGAAAAAAACCCAACCTGTAGTGGTGGTGACACATCTGCTTCTCATTTTTTTGTGGACCAGTGAAGGCTGGACACCACATGTTTTACACTCCTGTAAGCGTCGTGTAATTCTCTGTTTTTAGTAATGGGTGATCAGCTGTGCTACTTGCAAAGCCTGTTCCCAGTACTTGCTGAGTCAGTTCTCCCCTCCTCTGCTGGGTGCTAATGTAGAAGGAGATCAGGGTGCTATTTGTTTATAAATAGTTGACTTACTCATACCCTGCATGGTAGATCCAGATGTGGATCAGGGTCTTCAAGATGAAAGGTTTTACGATTTCTGTCAGCTCTTGAGGAGATAGCTGTTTGAGGAACTCCCCAGCTCCACTCTTAAAACAAGATGCTGCCTCTCTCAAACATGGAATTGGTTTAGAAACCATGAGGAAAAGTGCTCTTCCTTGTGAAGAGAAAAAAGGATCTTGCGCTTGTCCGGTCTTTTTGTAACTAGTGTGTGTGTTGATTTAATTGGCTTGATTACTGAAGATTTTGTGTCCTCCCTTCAAAAATGAATCCAAGTCTAATTATAACCAGCTGGTTTACCAAATGGCAGGTTTCTTTGTAGATCTGTCATCTTGAATAATTTTCCATTGTTTCTGTCTGCTTTAACTCATCTATTCTATGTTAAATAAAAAGAACATATGTGCAAGTATTCATTTTTAGAAAAATAATGTTGAATTATAATGCTTAAAGATCTGATTGACATTGGCCCAATATTATCTCCCATTTTTATGTGAACTCCTCTAACTTGCTTGGAATTCATATTTTAAGTATTGACAGAATTTTTAAATTGCTCTCTCTATGAAATACAATCTATTAAAACAAAAACAACTTTCTGAAATTGTGGACATGAGACTGGGTTTTATTTTGGTGGTCCTTGACCACATCCTTATGTGGCTGGTTTAAGGAGACTTTCTTTTGTCGTTTATTACAAAATATTTACAAAATATTCTTTTAACTGTCTTTTCTTTGATACACTAAGTGTGCATGTGATGTATGCTATTACTTCAGTGCAGTTGGAATTGGCAAGTCTGTTTCAATGTTCCTTTTCTGGCTTTGGGCATTGGTTGCAGTAAACATTTTATTGTTACAGAATGGATGTTAACAGGCTGATTTTAGTGCAGTCTTTCTTATGGTTAGTTTCAAGATGACATCACATTTGTTTAGTGTACATCATATCTTCATTCTCGTGGTGCATGCACATGTAGAACTAAGAGAACATCTAATGCTGTCAGCATCAAATAATTTTTTCCTAATTAGTATGAACTAAATCTTTACAGTCTAACTGTACTTTACAGCAAGTGCAGAAAGCAATCTGTTCACAGGCATGGTAACAAAAACTTGGATTTTTCATATACAGATACATTTGATTTCCTTTAGAACACTGTAACAGAGCTTCTGCAGATAGGAGAAGAAATGGATATCTGGATCTGGAGCACAATAAATCTTTTGACGTTTTATGTTCATGTTGTCAAAAGCAACTAGGAAAAAAACTTATTTAATGTACATCGGTTTGTGAGCTGTACTTAATTACTAATGAGGTGCGAAGAGCTTCCCTTCTCAGGAGTTTCTCTACTGTGATGAGGTGTGAAGAGGCCCTAACTGATTGCGAATGAAGTGTGGATTATTTTATTTTGAGTGTATTGATTTAGATTAAGCCTCTTGAAAAGTGTGTGAACAAATCATCGAAAACTTTAGAGTTGGTTCAGTGTCAAACTGGTGTTTTTTATATGGGATTCTGCAAGGCTTCATTCTGTGTTTGTTCATGTTCAGTGTTTCTATTAATAATTCTGATAAAGGAGTAAAATATACAGCGTTAAAATGTGCAGACAGTGCTAAACTGGAAGGGTAGGCAGGAGGGTGGAGCACAGAACAGTCTCAACAAATGGTAGAAACAAGGTGTAAATTCAAGGTCAGCTGCAACACAGCTACATTTACGTAGGAAAAGTTTGCAGAGGTGTGTGACTGGTTACACTGCAATTTTATAGAAGGGAACTGGCAGCTTAATGGATGAGAAAGTATCAATTAGCAATGCAGTCACACAGAAGAGCTGGTTCTACTTCTGCAAGTTTTGGACCAGCTGGGGAAAGTTCAGGGGGGAAGGAATGAAGAAAGATGTGAAGTCTAGAAGATATGACCAAGGAGGAGAGGTTGAAGGACCAGGCTTTCTCTCTTCCCCCCCCCCCCTTTCTGGTGAAAAGGGCACTTTGAGGAAGCCTGGATAGCAATGTTCCATTAGGTAGAAAGGTTACTGCAAACAGATCCATTTTAGGCAGGACAAGAAGAAAAACATTATTAAGAAGGAGGAGGTTTAATTTGGACATTGAGAGTAAAAATTGAGACTGATAGGGTAGATAGATTGTGTAATGCATTGTGTAGGAAGTATACGGAGATCAGTACAGAAAAATATTGTCAAAGGTTTTAAGAATATGGTGAAGGTTACTGAGCCTACTCAGTAGAGCTGCTGTGTAACCACTTGTCACAGCCCTGGTTTTTTTATTTTATTTTTCAAGGCTGTCTTTGCAATAGGAAAAGATAAATGCTTTTTATCCAGCCAAAGTTAATTTATTCTTTTCAGTTTATAGACAATAGAGAAACCTGCTTTTCACTGCACTGGGGACTGCAATGTTTTGTAATAATCCCTGGTTGTTTATTGTGGAATGGTTTAGTGATATTTATTGTTATTCCTTCATTGTATTTTACCAACTTCCCTGCTGATTTAACCTGAGACACTTGTACTGAAATCATCCCATTACGCAGATGAACATGCAGCATCACTGCTGCATAACGGCTTCATGTCTGACTTTTTTTCTTTTTTTTAACTTCCTTGGGAAGAGCTTGGATTTTTTTACAGTTTGGATGGCTGTGCATTTCTGTCCTCACCTACTTAAATGCTTTTATTCCTTTTTCTCCCCTCAGTTCTCTGGGGAAGTAATGTAGTAACTTTCAAACAGGTTGTCCCGAAACTTTGCTAGCTTAAACAAATAACTTTTATCAGCTTCACATTTTGTTAATTGTATGAAACACAACTTTCAATCATTACCTTATTTAGATTTAATTATCCCATGTAATGCAGTGGATTTTATTCAGAGGAAGTATAAAATCGTAATACCTTGAATATTGAAGAAGTTCTCCCAAGAACTTCCCATCCTATTTAACAAAGATTTTTGAATTTAGGGAAGAACTAAAACTACAGATTTAAGAATCCGTGCTGTCCATCTTAAAATACATTTTGGGGCTGACCCAATGCTGGTAGCAAGCAATAGGTGGGCAGGCAGCCTGCCTGGTGGTGCGTGTCCTTCCTCCGGCACAGAAACTGCCGGAGTTAACTGAGGAAGAATAAGGATGTGCGCACATCATGGGGTGGGAATGTTTTTCTTATCTCAGGATAATGTTTTGTGAACGTACAGTTGAACGTATGGAAAGCACACATACGTATGTATTATTAGGACTTGCTACTGGGTATTTGTTCCAAACACAACTCTGAAGGAAAGTTATTTGTAGGAAGGGAACACTTAGTAATTCTGAGCTGAAAATCTTATTGTGTTACTGGGATGAGTAGTTGGTTCCAGAGAACATCATACAGGGTTTTGTATAGTTATATCAAGTCAGAGATAGTAGGTATTTATGCTGAAGAAAATTTATAGAAGTGATGAAATTTGATTAAAAAAAGTATTTCATACAGTACTGATTGTATTTTCCTCACAAAAGTAACTGGGTAGTTTCAGGAGCTCTGTTACGGGTTTCCAGCCAGTCTAATGGTGCTGCACAGCCTTTTGTAGCTGTCAGAATGTTTTACTGTATTTTAAAGAAATAAAAAATTGCTGATTATTGATTCAGTGGTGATTTAGAGCCTTGTAACAAGTGCTGAGGAATGTTTCTTACAGGTTTTCATAATCAAAGGATTTCAAGCCTGTGTGATTTGGTGTTCTATGGTAAGGCATAGAGGGGGTCCATTTCCCACTGTTCTCATTCATGTGTGTGATTCCTATTTTTATGTGTGTGTGTTTTTTCATTATTACTTTTTTTAAATAAGGCTTTAACTCTTCTGCAGGTAGACTTAATAATACATCCTGCTGGTAAAACCTGTAAATCTGCTGGAGTGTGTGAGAACCTTGCCTCAAGGTCCTGTTTCTATTCCTGCTTCACTTTTCCCACAGGATAACTGGTACAGTTACAGACTGTACGGACTTTCTCTTTAACCCTGGAATAGCCAGGACCTCTTTCTTGTAGAGAATAGAGTGATGATTCTGGGCCACAGCTTTTCCTAGGCTACGGCTCTGTCACTGGCATGTTGTGAGACCTTGACCTTTTTCTGATTGCCTGACAAACTAAGGATTTCATTTTTGGTGTTTTGTTGGGGATTTTTCCCCGCTTTGTGTATTCTGTTTGAAGCTGTGTTACTCAGGTTATGCTGCTTTGCTGACTTCACTGGCTTGTTATGTTCCTGTTAATTTGTAACAGTAGGTGGCATGCCCGTGGAAGCAACAGAAGCTCAAATGATCCCATACTCCTTATTTCTTTGCCTTCCACTTCACCCTAATTGTTAGCAAGGGTGTTAAAAAGATTATTGTCTCAGAGTAAAATTTATTTGTAGAGGTAAAATTCAAAACTGAATTGTGCTAATGAGAAGAGTTCCTTCAGTATTTTTGGCATGGCTCTTTGTACTTAGTTTGAGTTACTGTCAAGGATTGTGTTTTGGGTTTGTGGGCTTTTGGGCTACACACAAGTGTAATACTGATGGTTTCCCTCCTGATGGAATCACAGTTGAAGTTGTCCACCAGTTGTCTAGACAGTTGAGCACTGTCTAGAGCTCACCACTGCAAAATGGATGCAAAGTTCTCCTGCAGTTAGTGTTCTGTATGCACCTGGGGCTGGTGACCAGTGCAAACTGTTGCAGGTAAAGATGTGATGTGCACATAAAATCCTGGGATCATAGTGCATCCCAGCAAGTACAGCCCAGTCCTCCTTTACCTTGTTGGTAATTCAGATGTGTTTGTACTTTCAGGAAATTCTAAATGATTCTTAGAGCTTCTTCACAGTAGTGTTAACTGCACGATCAGAGCATCATTGTGATGTAGCTTTTACTTTTTAGAATTATACTCTAGACCAATGGCAAAATAAAATGATGTTTTAACATCTTGTTTTTATAAGTATGGCATTATGACAATGATTCTTCACTACTTTATCTCATGTTGCATGTTGGGTTTAGGGAAGCATATTCTTTAAGGCTATTTGGAAAAATATCTTTCAGAGGATCTCCCAATTTCCCCTCCACCCCCCTCCAAAAAAAAGTTGGAGATGAATGAGGAAGGGGTGTCTGAGGTTTGAGTGGTGATCTCTAAAACAGAAAGTTGCGTTCAGATTTGATATACAAATAACAAAGGGTTTTTTTTTTGAGTTAATGCAAAGACAGATATTTGAAAACATCCATGGTACTGTACCACCCTGGTGTAGTTATAAAACAATTTCATAAAGATGATTTAAAAATGAAACAATATTACTGCTTCTTGAGCCTCCCAAAAGCCTGATAGTCACAGAATAAACATGGAGATACAATACACAGTAGAGTTTTTCATAACCACTTGATAGGTTTACATCTGTATAGAATTATTTGAGCCTTGTTTAATGATAGACTTTTTACAGATGCTTTGTCTAGATAGAAGTCATGTTTTTTTCTTCAACTGTAAATAAGTTTGAGCATAAGAACTTGTCAGGATCTAGACTTTTCTTTTTTTCTTATTTCAGGTTGGTTTTCTGCAACTGCAATAATGCTTTTTTTGGGAGGAAACAGGTTATACTCTTTATCTACAAGTTATGTGTTGTGTATATATATATATAGCTCACACCAGGTCATAGTCACATGACTAATCTGTTTGAATTACTCATAAAAAAATTTAAAAGTCAAGGGGAGAGAAATATTTTTTGCTATCGAAGTTAGTCAAACAGCTTCTAGAATCATACTTTCTGAGCATTGGAGCAGTAACAGTTTTATGTAAAAACTTCAAGAAAAAGTCTCTCTCTTGTGTGCTTCATGAGATGTTTTTCCCTTTAACTGGAGCATCATTGCTGTTATACAAAACATTAGTTTCAGAATAGGATGTCTCTCTTGGCTAATTCTATCTTTAGCTAACCCAAAGTGATGAGTTCCAGTATCCAACATTTATGAAGCAGTCTTAGGATTTCATTCCTCTTTCAAAAATTCTCATCCTGTACAATAAAGACTAAAAGCTTTTTTCTTCATGCTACCTGTTCTTAAGGCTGCCCTTTCTGCTAATTAAACTTCTCTTTAGCTTTGGTAGAGCTCTCTAAAGGTCACCAATAGAGCAAACTAGTGAAGAGGATTACTCTTTGCAGGGATATTCTTTCTCTTGATGTGAAAGAACCTCTCTCGAGGCTCTTCCTTCCTTAGTCTAAAGGAAAAAAACCAACCCATTAGCTTTTTCCTTTTTTCCTTCAGTTGAAAAAACAGTTTATAACAGAAACTTGAACTTGTGCTTGTACTTGATGTCTAGATGAGCAATAAGGAAGCAAATTGTTTCTGTTAATGGGAGGCAATGCTTAAAAATCACTAGAGGCTCACTACAAATTCATCAATAGGTAAATATGCCAATATGAGAAGACTGTGAACATACAAACATATGCGTATGACCTAATCCCCATTAATACTTTTGAAGAAATAGTTTTTAACTTACTCTGTCATGTGTATCACTGTAATGATGGAATAGATTTAGTATTTGGCAATACTATTTAATCTTATTAATATAGTTGAAAAATCATAAAGTGACATGCACAAAATATTAAATATCAAGATTATTTTTTTTGACTTTGCGTTTCAGTAGGTGTAGTCTGGAAAAAAATAAAGCATAAAAGCAAAAGGATTAGGCAATACCTATACTGACTTGTCTAAGCTGGCTGCCAAGAATTGCAATTAAGTGACTTTTATAAATGCTTGTTTTCTGTTGAATAATTGGAAGGGGACAAAATCTTATCTAAATTATGTGAAACCTTGAAGGAGGAAGTATAATGAAAATTGGTTTAATTATTTTCAGTGAGACAGCAAAGCAGATTGATGCGCTTATCAATAATAATTGGTTATTTTCTTGCCTTATTGTATCCTTTGTTAGCCAGCTGAAAATGTTTATGATGCAGAAAAAATGTCTCTTAATGAAGTAATGTATTATTTTCAGCTTGTTCTGAAAACATATAGCAAAATCATCCTTCTGTCTGCCAGTTCACATTAGAAAGAGCTTGTGCATAAGGTTACAGAGCCATTAGCACTGATGCATTTTTGTAAAAAGGCAGTCAGTGGACACACAGAGCCTGTTTTAGATACAGAGAATGCACGATGGAAAGGTTTCAGTCTACAATGAGTAATGAAGCAAAGGATTTGGAGAATGTGGAGTAGAGGAATAAGTTCAAACTGCCGTCTGTATTCTTCCCAGTTTCAAATACAAAGTGCAGTAATGTTTTTTTCACTTCTCAGTGTAGTGATGTGCCATTGGACTTTAAATACAGTTTGAACTGAATTTCCCTCCATTCCTTTTTCCAGTCCCTTTGTACTTTATGTAAAAACAGGATATTGTCATATAGATAGAGCAGGAATGAAAGAATGACGTGAAATGTTACGGGGGTTTTGTTTCTTTTTTTTTCTTCTGTATGTGTGTGGTGACTGGGCATCATCTGCATGGCGTACAGGGCACCAGCTTCTTGAGTTTTCCTGCAGGGAGCGTCCAGTTGCTGTACAAAGCAGAATAGGTCTAGCTGAGAAAACAGGCTAGATCACCCATTTCAGCATATGGAGAGTCACTGTATTCTCATGGGATGTGGGAAATGCATTTGTGCAGAGAAAGGAATTTATTTCCACTTTCTGCATAAAATGCTGTAGTTCTGCAGTAACTGAATAAACATGGATGGTATTTATTTACATTGTTTCTTTAGGATGCTTTGTTTTGGCGCTCCCCTGTCTTATGCCCCAGTCCCCATCTATTCTCAGGTCATTTCAGGACAAACAGAATTATTTTTGCTGGAGAAAGTTCTATGTTTCTGTCAAAAGTGTACAGTGGTGATGTAGTTGTTAGAGGTTTTTGATAAATTCTTGTATTTCTGTTGCCTGCAGTGGGCAACAGCTTTGAGACCAAGTGCATGCCACACGGTGGTGGTATAAAATTCTGCTTCTGACTTAACCTGACTCAGGACAGTGTAATGTCTCTACACTTTTTTTTTGTCTGTGTTATGTTGATATTTTGATATATAAACAGAATCCCCAAACATGTTCATCATTCATTCTCAAACTATAGTATAGCAGTTGGAGGACATACTGCTCCGTGAGCTATACTACTACCTATACCATCTTTGACCTATGCTACTAAAAGAGCTTGAAGATGGGGGGTGTGGTATGTTGCTGTCTTTTGTTTTGGAGGAGCATCATAAAGACACATTATCTATCATACAGCTATATTTTGAATTACAGTGCATGTGGGTTCAACACAAGCCTATCTCTCTTGGAGGCAAACCAACCACAAATCAGATGTTTGGCAGTAATTTGCTGCATTATGGGACGCATTGCATGGTACCTGAGAGAACTCCAGCTGATTAGTTCCTCTTTTTTGCTGAGTTTGTGCCAGGAATGGGGGGCTACTGACTTGCACAAGGAGAATTGATCATGGAGGGTGTGAGTGGCTGCTTTTTTGCACCGCTTGGATATACTGTCAGGGAAATCCTGCCTTGATTATGAGGCAGGGATTGCAGTCTCTAAGTTTGGTAGCGTATCCTTGATGAATTACTTTTTTGTTCATTTCCCCTTTCCTTGCATCACTATAACTGTGGGGTTTGCAGACATCTATGAAAATGGAAAGGAGAAAAACTGGGCTTCCTCACTGACCAGCCCATACATTTTTCACGTCATTGAAAAGACAAGGAAGAAGAAGGTTTTTGGTGTCTTATCAAGTCAGTAGTTAGTACTCTCTGTGTCTTTTCTGTTTTTCCATTGTCTAAAGAAATAAATGAATTTTACTATTGGTCTCAGAAATGCTGTTTAAAACTCTGGGAGTTGAGGATAGTATCTTTTTGACGTAGCATTGCTGTAATACGTCGTTATTTTGTCTAGTGTGTCTCAATACTTCTTTTAATCAGTGTCGTTCAATATATATATCCTGCTTACTTGTTCCTTGATATGTGGTTTTGCATTCAGCTTCACAGTTACGCATTTTTTTTGCACGTTAGGCAATCTGCTTTTTATCCTTAATATCTTTTATATAATTTATTGTTCATTGATTTACTATGTGGCTGTGTATTGGTCCTAAAAATTATCCCTTTTTGATCCCCCTTTCAGAAAGTACGGTCAAATAAGGCTATTTGTAACTGAATTCTTACTGCTTCGTCATGCCACACCATAAATGTAATAACGCAACTTAATTTCAAAAATGCATGATGGCTGGATCTGCCAGTTTGTTGATAGAAGGGTAGTAGAGATGTGAGGTTTTTCAGCAGCATGTAAAATTATAATTAGGTAATAGCAGTATATTAGTAATGAAAGATGAAGAACTTAGGGACTGTGCTACTGACAGCATTGCAGACATAGTGAAAGGGGAGAGGAAAGCAGAATGCTGTCCTTTTGAATTTCTCATATAGTACCTTTTTCAGGTTTCAGATTAGTAGTGTATCCTTCTACAGCTTTAACTTTCATTTTGTGAATATTTTTGTGTTTGCAATATGCTGTTATTATGTGATAGTTGATCTGAAAAACTGACAGATGTTGGGTGTCTTAATTTAAATTCAAGATATTATTTCCCACTGTGAACCAAACATCAGTACTTGCATACTGAACCTCTAAAATGATGCATTTCACATGTCTCAGTGACTATCTTAAAGCAGTAACTGAAAAAGGGACTAAAACCAGTTGCAAATGTTCTAAGGTTCACGTTGAAAGTTTTACCAATCCACATAAATATTTGTAGCAAATTATCTTTTTTAAATTTTTATTTAAGAAATATGTGAATTTGACAAAGAACACCTGTGTGTCCATGTGTATTATGTGGAACAGGAATAGTAATGGAGAATCTGCAAGTCTTTAAAGGAAAGAGAAAACAAAATTGGCTTTAGAAAAACAGGTTTAACGTTGCAGGGAATTAAAGCCAAAAATATGGCTTACCAGTACATGTAGCCAATCTAGCGGGTAACTGCTGCCAGATATGAAGGAAGGACCTGCTTCCCAGATCCCATGTTTCGTGGCATGCTTCCAGCCTATCTAAGCATTATTTGTGCTTGTCTGGTTCTGCTGTGAACTGATACAAGGAACTTAAGCTGGCAGAAGGTTAACAGTAGGAAAGAGAAGAAAACTATTGATTATTTTTCTGTCAGTTTAGGTGTACAGTTTCAAAGAATACTATTCTGTTTGGTGTCTTTCAGAATTTTTTCTTCTTTAAGAAAAAAATTGAAAATATAACAGCATGGGTGAATATCACTAGTTATTTTCATGTTTTGAAAACTGCAGAAAAATATCTTAAGCCTTCTGTGTTTTTTTTTTTTTTACAAAATAGATGCATTTAAAAACCCCCTAAACTTTTAACTTGGTACTAAATATTATCAAATCTTTTTGAATTTAAAGGTAGGAAATAGTTACCTTGATATGCAAATGTAACAAGTTTTGGAGAACTCTTTTTTCATTCTGAATACAGCACAGCTGAAATCTTTCAAAAGGTTGCAGGTGGTTTTGTTTGCTTTTGTTGCGGCAAAAAATTGATCTGTTGAGAAATTTTGTTACATATTTTTCCTTGCATGCGAAACCCTGAAGCTTCTTCAACATGCTGGTTTTGATATTGGTAGAGAGTTGCTGGATTTGTGTTGGTTTTGTTCTAAAACTGTGTGCATGTAGGGGGTGTTAAATAAGCATTAGACTTGGCTGTTTAACTGAGGTGTACTCTAAACTTTACTCTTTTGAGCAGACTTTAAGTTTATGAAATAACCTCTGTGGGTTAGGATCAAGACTCAAATTTTTCTCTGTTCTGCAAGTGGATGCTGCTTGAGTGAGCTTTTTGCATAATTTGTCATACTTTTACTTCATCATTGATACGGTTGTAGAAGTACCAAGCTTTTCAATACGTATCAGTTTATAACAGGTATGTTCATTGAGAGAGGCTGTGTTACTGACTCAGGAAGACTAGCAAAATAGCAATATCTGTTAAAAAGTCTGTTCTATAGCTGCTGAGGTAAATATATACCCTCAATAAACTTTGATTCCTTGATGTTCCAGAACTCCTCATGTGTGTACTTTACAAGTTATTGTTAAAGCTGTTAATACAACTGCTTTTTCAACTTTAGAAGTGGTAGAATAAAACAACAAAATGAAACACTAAGGATTAGTTATACTACTGGGGGTTTTCAAGCCCTGAGTGGACAAAACCTCAACCTGCTTGGTCAGATTTTGGTTTTGACCTTTTTTTGAGTAGGTGGTTGGACAAGATGACCTCTTGTGATGCCTTTCAGCTTGGATTAGTCTATAATACTGTGACATTAACACATAAGAATTGAATCCATTTCTGAATACGGTCAATCTCTAATGCAGCTCAGGATACTTCTATTTAGCAATGGCAGGTTTGGTAAGAACAAATAACTTACTGTGGAAATGTTCCTTAACCTATTCAGAACACTAAGCATAATTTGGTTTTAGAATATGACATACAGCATTCACATATGTGGATCCATATGTGTGCAATATATAAACCCCTTGACTTTGGCAAATACAGCCTATACATAGGAACAATCAGTAATCTAACTGAAAACGCTATAACCTTTGTAGCAGTATACTTACTTTGTAAGGTTTTCTTGAAACCTGTTACCTCTGTCAAGGCAGAGGCTCCTATTTTATGTTTGCACTCATATTTTTGACTGAATGGTTGTAAGAAAAACATTCAGCTTTCTTAAGTTACTGTCAGTTTGAAAGTAGTGGAGCTGCCAGGTTTTGTGCAGGTCCATGTGACAATTTTGTATAAAGAGCTTGATGAGTTTGCATAGTTGCCAGTAACTTTCATATAATCGTTTCCACTGAATTAAAGAAAAAATGCAGTTGACTTTCTGTTGGTGGAAGTGTATTGGCTTGGTAAGTTGAGAAAATCAAAAGTCTCTTTATCTATAGACAGCAGCTGGACAAGCTTCCTGCAGGCTCTTTGCTCGCAGCATGGCTCAGCCTTGGGGAAGGGAGGCAAAGGGCTACTTCTGCAGTTAATGCAGCTTCTGGAGTTTCCCAATTAGCGCAGAATGAGTGCTGAATTTACAATCATACCATTCTCACAACATACCCCATCAATTATCCTTCAGTTTGGAGTTTTAATCTAAATGAGTAGAGCTAAATTTTAGCTAGTGGCTTTGTTGTTTGATAAATCCTGTCTCTAATGAGCGAAGTCTTGAAATATGCAGTTTCCAAAATAAATACTTACTTGACAGGCTTTACCAAGTTCCCAAGTCTACTTAGAGAATAGAGCTTTTGAGACTTTCTTCCTGTGAATGTACATTGCATGGTTATTTATTTTATCTGTGAGTCAACAGTTTTCAAACTGGGTCTTTAGAAGCTGCAGTACAAAACTTCAGCGGTATGTAGTAGAGGTTGGTTCATTTTGCACCCGTAAGCCACCCATGTGAAGGACCATGCATCTAATCATGTGCTAGCAGGTTACAGAGGTATTTCTGAGATAGCAGTGGAAGGTGAACATCAGAATTTGTGCATTCTTTGCTAGTTCTTTGAAAGGGAAGATAGTCAGCCATTTAAATCAGTAGTTAACAAACAAAAAAACCAAGCTGTTTGCCTGCGGGGCTTTTTTTATTTTCTTTTTTCTGGCTCAGTGAATCTAAGGGAGACATTTAGCTCCTAATAGAAACTGTTGTTCCAATTCAGCGAGGCATAAGATTCATACAAAATATGGCTATAGCTTGTGGAAATATTAATAATGATCTGTGAGAAAGATGAAGTACGACTTGTAGCCTCCTGGCGCTTGATCATGTTATAACTTTACTGAGTGCAAAGAATATTTTTAGTGGTGATTTTCAGTTAAACAGTAATGAGAAAACAGTCTCTTTCTTTTGAAGTTTTTAATCAGTTCCAATTACTTGCATCTCATAGATAGAATAAGCAGGAACTTTGAAGCAAAATAATTTGGTGGACAAGATTATTATGTTTACTTTGTAATTGTTATTGTGGTCAGACTTGTGAATATGATATCTGTTGAAAACAATTCAGTATAGATAAGCTAACAGCTCACAGTTTTTGGCAGGTGTTGCTGAGTATTATTACAAATATTATCTTCTGTCTCTGAAAGAAGCTATGGTATCTTATGGTATCACTGCATTAGGAAAATCTTATTTTTCAGGGAAAGTTACAAATCTTGTATTTCATTTACTTTTCTAAAATCTGGATTAAGAGTATAAATGAGAATATTTTGGGGCATTGTATTCCACTCTTACATCATACTGACCTTTTTATATTGTTTGAACTTGCTCTTTTTTCTCTGTACAGAAATTTATCACTAATATTCCTAGGTAGACAGAACAATGTGTTGGCATGCTTCATGGGATTTTCCCAGATGGTGGAGTATATATATAATATACTGACAGACATGTTTACCTTGTTAAATCACTGTTGGGGTTTTTAATTATTTTTTTTAAATTATTTTTGAAACTAAATTCCTGTTTGTCTATATCATTGTGAATTGCATTTAAAATTCTGTCATTGAATTTCAGCCATCTGTCTAGGTAACTTCTTAAAAGTAATGTTCCGTATTATTTCTTTTAGGTAAAGACATCTTGATTCTAAACACTTACAAACTTGCATCAGTATCGATAAAATTGCACTAGTACTTTGTCTTTTGTAAAAGAATAGCATTAATCTAAGAAATGCATTTAAAAATTGCAGTTCTGCTTTCATTTGCCATAATTCTGAATATATATTGGTTTTCTTTAATATACTGTACAGTTCATATTTTAGAGAGCCCATTAAATTTCCACTGCAATAGATCAGATAATATATTCCTTTGCCAACTTTAGATCTAATGTTAATAAATCTCTAATTACTTGCAAGACAGAGAAGATGGGCGTATGTCTAGGGGTTGTAATTAGGTAAATGTGGAAAACCAGAACAACTTTTTGGAAGATTATTATACTATATATAACTATCATAAGGTATAAGCCTAACAATCACTGTGAGAGAGAAAATTAAGCTGTCAGGGGATTCTCCTGTACCTTTCTGGATTTAAGGTAAAAAAGTGCATTTAATGAGCACTGTTACAAAAAAATTAAATCTTTTTGAGATTGTGTTGTATTCATATTGTGCTAAGATAATTTCCGGTGTAATCTCACTGCTCCTGTTTGGTTACACCAGCAATAACTTGGAACTATTAAATTAAAAGCAGATATGTCTTTCCAAGAGTAATTTAAGTCATTAAAGTGTAACTGCAAGTCTTTCACATTTCCACTTATGTCTACCTAGAGGAACCACTCAGTAGTTAACATCAGCCAAGGTACCTTACTTACTGTCACTCATACAAGCCTCTGTGTACAGACTTTTATTCTGCAAAACAATTTGAAGTGTCAAGATCAGGAACTCTTTTGTTGTTTAATTATAGATGGGTTTTGACCCTATGACTTACAAGTTTCATGTGTGAGAATTTAACTGTAACAGATGCTGCTCAAGTTGGGATGAGGAGGAGAGGAGAAACTGTGCAGACACAGGCACCTCACTATTTTAAATACAAATGAGGAAAAGATTTATGCCCGTTCATGATGCATCTGATAGCCTAGGTCAGATTAAACCTATAGGATATTTTCATTTTGTCTTGCTAGCCTTTTCTCTTGACGAGAAGTTCGGATTGAGACACATAAGCCTGAATGTCATCGTGCCTGGCTGCAGCTTTACAGCAGTTTCCAAGCAGGGAAAAGGGGATCAAGACAGAAGTTTACTCAAGGAATTGGTGTGTGCTGTTGCCAGTTGGGAGAGCAGCAAATGTAGGGAGCACACAGTGGTTATCTCTGTCCGTGAACATGCAAGTGTCCATGCATGGCAGTGGCTAACTATTGTGAACTCTGTGTGGATATATAAGGTGTCTGGGGAATTGTAGGTAAGTGTCCCTGGTAAAGAATGGAAAAGATTGAAGAAATGTGTATGTTTTTGAGAGGTTTAACATTTAAAACAGTAATACAGAAGTTACAGTAACAAAGGAGAAAAGTAACGCTTAATCAATATAATTGTAAAGAGTTTCTAAAGATACAATGAAAAGGTTATTGTATAAATTTGGGAAGAAGGTGAAGGAAAGAAATAGCTATGCTCTTTCTAACAGATTAACAAAAAAGCTCAAACTATGCTTTTGTACATTGTGAAGTGACATTCTCAGGAAGAGAATTGAGAGAAATACTACAAAATAAGTAAGAATGGAAATCTAATAATGCATGATACCTATATAACGGAGAAGGGCAGTTGGCCCAAAGAAAGGCAAGCTGAACAAATGTTGTTTCTGTGTTCCTCCCAATCACTGTAGAATATTCTAAGTGCTGTCAAAAATTAAATGTTTAAAACTTTTCTTGCAGAGTTAATAGAACTGAAGAGGAAGAGGGCTATAAGCCTTAATTCCAGTGGCTTCCAGTGGGTAATAGAAAGTCTTAATGGAAACTCTGACTTTTAATGCACTTTCAGGTTTTTTTTTTAAAGGGCTGTGAACTCAACAATTCTTGTTGAGTGTTTGCACACGTGTACTTAACGTGCTAGGACTGACTGCACTCCTAGTGAAGAGAGGTTGAGTAATTGAAGCAGAATATAAGAGGTCACTGTTGCACTTTCTCCATTGTGTACTTCAGCCTTGGTTTGATCCAAACCATTCTGGGTTCCAGGGAAGTGCAGAAGGATGACCCCAGGGGAAATTGCCTGTTCAGAGCAATGTTTACTTCATTTTGACACCTTCATTCCTGAACCGTGTGCATCAACATGTTCTTGTCTGTAAGAAAAGTCAAACAGAAAGCCTGCTTTCCTATTTTTTCTCAATGCTGTACCGTCCCCAACCCTGTATACAAAATTAGTGTATAAAGCAGGGTGTACTAAAATATCCTTTTGCTGTGGTAGAGCCTGTAGATTGGGGTCATGCACACTATGCATTTTGCTTTCCTTCAGAAGGAAAGCAGAGTCATAGGCTCTGGTAAAGGATGAAAATACATTCCTTGGCGGAAGATCCCAAATCGTGCAAGCTCCTCTGCAAGGGGAGCTTGGCTCTTTCACTGTTGCTTGAACGACTGTGATGAAGTTACTGTTTAGGCAGAACACTGTGTATATTTTTTTGTTCTTCTGGTAATGCAAAACAGTCTGAAGGTTTCCTGGTTTTCTTCAACTGGGCTTTTGCATATTTTCCCTGTTTTCAAAATTTCAATGAAATGTGCAAATGGTAATGCATGTAATACTGTCTGAATCAGAGGCACAGCAGACAAATATTATACCTCCTGTGGTATCACAGTGCATTATAGCACGGAGCAATAATGTGTAGATGTAGTTCAATACTATTTAAAGGCATAAGTTTTTTTTTTTCCCTTACCTGACTAATACTGTTTTAAAGGTTATATTTGAGTTGGCTTCTAGAATTTGTTTCAGCTTCTATCATTTGTTATTTGAGGATGGGGTAGGAGGGAAGTTCTTTTATTTCATTATACATAGGACAGATGTTTGTACCGATGAAGACTTTCAGTAAGGTGTGATGACACTGGTAGCAGCACATAGTTTAGCTGAACAGGCAGCTGGGAGGAAAGTAATGAAGATTTATGTTTGTGTGTTTCTGAGGTTGTTACTTTAGATGGTAACTGTCTTGTGAGATGGTAAAAGCAAATTATTTTCTGAAACTCCACTGATCAGAGGTTTTTTTTAATGTGTTTGATAATTTTAATGGTGAAGATGTATCTTTAAGTTGTTTGAATGTTGAATATTCAAATGTGATTATTTGCAGTTTTATCTTGTAGCACAGCAGTGCACTACGTAAAATTTTCTGTTAAGTATTTATTAGAAATGTAAGCAGGTTAGTATTTGAAGTTTACACATTTCAAAAGTAAACCACAGGACAGCGCTGGGTAACCAGGCTGCACAACTGCTATTAATGCTCCTGAGAATTTATGGTTTATATTCTAAAGTTCAAGTTAACAATTTGAGTTCTAAGAAATGAAATTTCCTTGAGGTGCACTGTATAACATAGCTAATATCAGAATGTGAAAAGAATTTAGTCCAGTTTAAGAGAAAACATTTGAATCCATATTAGTTCACTGCAAGCTTGTTAAAATAAGAAGGTGATACTCCTGGGTTTTTTATGCTTACAGCTGAAAGGAGTGAATCTTTTTAACAGGTCTATAGTAAGTAATTATATATAATGTCATAGGTGCCTAAGGTGATTCCAATTTTTTCTTAAAACCGAAACCAAAGTACAGCACAGATCTGTCTACATGGCACTACTCTTGCTTTGACTTGTGAATTGTATCAACTCCCCAGTTATTTTTGGCACTGAATTTCACTAGGTTTGCTGGATTATAGCAAATCTTTCAATTTACAGAGAACAGAAGAGAAATAAGCTGATTCTTATCTTGATATAAGTGGATTTGGCCTTTGTTCTGTGGAAACTATAGTTCTGGATCACTCCCCAGTAATACAGAGTTGTGACTTTATCCCCTTGCTCATGCAAACAACTGTTTGTCCACAACAACCATTTTACTGTATTTATTCGATGTATAGAAAGAATATAGAATTTACCTGAAAATTGCACATAACTGGTGAGAATGCACAGAATATTTTCCTTCTTAGCTGTTTGGCAACTAGCAGTATATTTATATAATTATGCCAGCTTTTAATCTGCTTTTAAGCTCTTTGATGATTTTTCCTTCATGCTGTTCCTAACCAGATCTCAAACAGTGCTGAAAGAAGCTTGTTTATGAAGATTGGTGGATTATTTTTCTTGGGAAATAATTTCTAGTTCTGATTTTGCTACTTGTATTATATGTTGGGCAATCATTTTTAAGACCTCAAACTTGGGAGAATCTAAACTCTCACAATTGTGTTTGAAGATGCTTTGTCTTTCAGTAGACATTTGTGTAAAAGCAATGAAACAGGCTTCACTGCTACTTTTGGTCATTTTTAATATATTTTCAGAACTAAGGAGTAGTAATACTCCACGGTCCGCAAACTGCTACTTCCTACATTTTTGTCTGTGTCAGTCTTCTTTTTATGGTGATGTACTTGCATATAAATGTAGTATTTGGTGTGCAATAGGGATTTATTTGGCGTTGATAGAGGTTTTTCTGTTGCGCAGTTGGGACACTAAAGGAACATGAAAATCTCAAACAGTTTGTTTTTGTTTAGCTGAACCAAAATGTAATCACAAAATTATCTACGGAGTAGTTAAGTCTTCTTCACAATGGATTTCTAAAATCAATGTAAAGCATATGTTTCATTGCTCTGTGTCCTTTCTTGAGCTATGAAAGTAACTCATTGATTATAAAACAAGTCAGTGAAGTGATGGTGGTTTGTTTCTGATAGTGGCTTTGTGTAGTTGTTTTTACCAGGTTGTTCAATGTTGTACAAGTTTATAAGTCCACAGTACGTGCTTTAAAAAAACCCCATTGTGTAGTTTTAGAAACACAGTAACTACTAGAGATTTTAGTAATCTTTCTGCACAGGATGTTGCAGCTCTTCACTTACGAGGGCTTTTTAAAAGCATAAATAATTGCTCTTCACATTTATTTCAAGATTACATTTGATTTAAACTATCAAAACCAAGGTCCTTCTTAAAGCCAGTGTCTGATGGTGAGCTGTAAGGATGTTTAGGCCTATGGATATATGACTTAGCGAAAGGTACCTTGCTTTTAAAATTATTTTATACTTAATGGAGATGGCTTTAAGCTTTACAGCAATGTAGATAAACTTGAATTTCACTGCCCTGGTCATGAAGAATGTACTTATTGTTGGGACAGTGAAATTTACGGCAGCAGCACACTGTGGTTTGTGAAAGGAGAGATGCAGTAAAGGAGAGAAGGGAGAGTGGAGCTGTCAGCAGCAATGTTTGGGAGCAGACACCGTGGGGATCTCTTCTTTCTTGACTGCCTTACTCCACCTCTTCAGAGCTTTAGACCTCTGCAGAAAGTATCTTGTACAGAACTGTTCTGGTTGCTCTCAGTTGTCCTCTTGCCTGTTGAGTACTTCTTCCTCTGGGAAGTACATCTTTCTGTTTGTGAACCGACAGTCACTCCAGATGAACCCCAAACTCTGGGAGAGAACTCTGTTGATATAGAGGATTCGAGGGAAGAGTTTTCCACAGCTGTTGAGTACTTGTGGCAAATGCCTATTTTGCTTGCATCTTAAGCTGAATCTGCAATGAGTTATCCTTTTGACTCTAGAGCTTTTTAAGAGTTTGGGCTAGTAGATTGACTGCCAGCAGTCTATTTAATTTTTCCATGTGTATTTCTGTAAAATGGCTTTCATGAAGGAAATTAATTTGATTAATTATTCCATATTACTTGAGTTAACACCCTGTAGTTGGATACAATGGAAGTTCTTACGTAGATCACCCTTTCTGGATGTTTTTCTGCAGTATTTGATATGTTTTCTTTTTCCTGTTCTGCTCTACAAACATCAGTTCTTTCTGTTATCATCTGTATCACTGCAACACTTGGACAAAGATACTGTGATTAAATTCTTAGTTCTGGTCCCCACACATTGCTCTCAGTTTCAGGAAGGAAGCTGTTCATTATGGGCTTTCAGAATAGGAGGGAAACCAATGGGACTTGCATCAGTGGCACTGCTTCACCCCTGTAAGAACTGAAGCTTCACTAGGTGCTTTTAATTATACTCTTGATGAATTACATACAGTGCAGGGGGATGGTAGCACCTGATCTAAAATTTTAACGGGGACTCAGGTTGATTTGTCTTTCTGGTTTTTAATTCTGTGGTTGGAGTTGTTTGTATGAATGACTGTTTAAATACAGAACAAAATGCTGTTGAGTTGTAATGGCTTAACTGTCCATTTAAATGTCACAGGTAGAGGAGGATGATGATACTGAATCACGAGAGGAAGAAGAGAAGGAAGAACTGAAAAGCTATTCAAGAAGAAAGATTTTTTCCAACTGGAGCCGCTATGAGGATACAGAAAAAGAGGGGCAGAGTGAATGTGGGGAATCACAGAGAGGAACAGACTTCAGTGTCTTGCTTAGCTCAGCAGGTAAGCATTTTCTACTCTATAGATAGTTTTTTCGTTTTTCATTTTGAAACATTACTACTTTTCTGGCTGTTGTCTGTGATGATGAAAGAGAACCCTAGAATACGATTCCTGTCTGCCTCGGTAAGTCTGCCATTGGTGTATTTAGGAGTGTTCGACATCTCCATGGGAGCAGCCTTATAGCATACAGGGTGCACTGAGACATGGCAGATAGGGAGTAAGAGGGCTGCTGCATTTATAGCCTTCTCGTGAAACTATGTATGGGTCTGACTGTGTGCAGCATCCAGTTACTTTGAGCCTATTCTTGCTGACAATTAATTTCTTACCAATCTTGGTTATTGAGATGTTTTCCGGAAAAAAAAGAAGGTTGCTAGTATGACTAAACACAGCAAAGCAGTCAAGCAGCAGCTTGCTGTTGTTTGTTTTGACAAAGATTTGTAATCAGAACTGCACAGATGTGTCCATGAATAGCAAGTATTACTACCCTCCTTGGAAATAAAGATCAGTTGTCTTTCCCTCTTTAAAGGAGATAGGAGGAGGAGGAGGTGGAGGGACAGGTCCTTCTAGATCCTATTTTTTATTTCTTAGCTGTACATGAATAGTATGGGCAGTTACACAAAAAAAAGTTAACCTAAAATAATTTTAGAAACTTCTGATGTGCCATTGTGTTGGAATACCATTCAGTAAAAAGCTGCAAACAATGTATTATGGGGAGTTTTTTAGCAACTTGGAAGCTCTGAAATCTCTCAAATCTAAATAATTGGATTTTTCAGCTACAGCTTGGAGTAGTCACTTAGAAATTATCCACAGTAAAGAAACAAGGACCAGAGCTTTTGTTCTCTGTGCCAGAATCAATTTCTGAAGTTCAGTTTTGCATGAACATTGCAGAATTGGGCCTGAATTCCCAGTTTAATCATAGAATTGTGAGATATGTATTGACTTCTGTGAATGGTATGTTGCATGGTAAACAGTGTTGGAGTCAAGATGCCTGGTATGGACCTCAGAGCTGGATAGGTAACATAGCCTGGGGACCAGAGTAGATATCACAAGTCAAAACTTTTTAAATCAAGACACCTACCCTGAGCTGCATGTTGCCATGGTTCAGCTTTTTAAAACAAACTTTAATATCTCTAACTTTATACCTAGCCTTAGGAATGTCTTTAAAATGTTCTGATGAATGGTACTTTTGGACTGAGGATATAAGGAAAAACTATATATTTCTACTAATTTGTATTTTTTGTAAGTTGTACTCCAATACAGTTATTACCAATCCATTTATTTTACTCTGTAGATTCTCTCAATGCCTAAAATGAAAATCTTGTTAGTTTGTATTCTTACTAGTATTAACTCTTTATCTGTCATTTAAAGATTGTTCTACTTTATTTTAGGATACATTGTGACTCTTCTTGACATTAAAATACATTGATAAGAAACAGCAATGAAATAAAGTACTTTCAGAGGAGGAGAATGTACCTTCTAAACAATAATGCAGAGTTCTTAGAGTCACATAGTGTGTGTCAGGGGAGTTCTTTGTATGGTTTCTTTGGCTTATGTGCGAAAACTGAGAATACAAGTCATCTTTATTTCTAGTGGTATGAGAAGAAGCTTGCATCTCTGCTTTATTTGATAATTTTGACTTCTGGTAGTATATTGCTGTTTAGCATTCCGAAGTTGCACAATGAATCCAATTCAATTGCAACAAGCAGTTAGGGGAGTACTGGAGAGGGAATGGATTTAAAGTGCCATTTTTCATGAATGCAAAGCTTAGAAAGGTCTTGCAATTTACTGTCAATACACAACAATGTAATTGATGCAGTCAGTTAAGAATCCTTTGGCAAAAGCTCAGATTAAAAACTTGTTCTCCTATGTAACATTTAGGTTCCATAATATTGAAAGCAGGGTCTTAGACTGCCATCCTTCAAGATAGAATGGGGGTTTATTCCCAGAGAATATCCTGTTAATTGAATGAGATAGGGTAGAAAAAATAGTTTAGGATAATGTAGTGATAAAGATAGAATTAATGCTAGTAGAGAAACTTAAATGGAGGAATTCCTGGCATCCAAGAAATTAAAATTCCAAGCTTGGTATTTGTTTTAATATTTTGTAAACGTGTTTCTGCATGTAATTTTCCAGCTAATGTCACCCAAAAAAAAGCAAAATGAGAAGACTAATACTCTGTGATATGGGTGTCATATTGATAATTAGTGGGATTGGAGCTCTTAAATCTAGCTATGGGTTTTAATGCTGTATTTTTAACAGTAGTAGAGGAAAGTGAGATATTTTTTCTGAGGGGGGAGGAAAGAGTTTGAAGATATTTGCAGAGGATGATAAGTCTTTAGGGTATTTTATTTTACGTTTTTCAATAGCTTCTGAAGACATGCTTTTTTTAGGTTTTTGCCTATACTTCTAGCTTGTCCCTGCCTCAAGCCAATCTCCGGTGCAGCACTGATGCTGTCTTTTCAATCAAATATTTAGGCCTGACTAGTCCCAGACTGTCTCTGGCTGCACCTTGTCTCTCTGCTGTCAGTCTTTGCCTGCCTACTAATTCTTCTCACTCTCCCTTGCTTCTGTTGATTTTCCTTTTTGTCTATGTTTCGGGTTCCTGGTGGTGGGTCTTTTCTCAGTCTTTTGTTGTGAGCCAGCTCCCTTCCACATATATTCACTAAAATCCAGCTCTGTCAGATATATTCTATCCCTTGCTCTTTCCAGTCCTGGTGATCCCTGGTTCTGAGTTGTCTGCCTGGGATTGCTCATTTGGCTTAATTTTTCTCTCATCCACTACCACGTCGTCTTCTTACATTCCTCTTAGTTTCTTTCCTCGTCTAGTCAATCCCAGTTTATTCTTCCAAGCTTCCGGTTCTAGTCTCCCTGCAAGCTGTTTTCTCCATTTTCCCTCCACACGCAGCGTTGGTATACCCTAAATCTTGCTCGGTTACCCAACAATATGAAGTGACAGGCCACTGTTTTCAACTATGGAGGGGATACCGGTGTGGATGAGGTTGCAGAAATACGCAAGATGACACTTTTTGTTCAGTGTTGTACCTAATGCCTGTTAAATGCAGACTTCTCTTAAAATCTGGCTTTTCACTCATAACCAGGGTTAGAGGAAGCTTAATTCAGTTGCCTTACGCATTGAGATGATGTACAGAAGGTCAGAGGGGTGACTGTGGTTCTTCCAGCAGATCTTGCCAAAAAATAGTAAACCTGATTTCTAGAAGCTTGTAGCTTGGCTAAATCAGGTCAGATTTTTCACAAACTGAGCAGAGTGTACCTCTCATAAAAAAACATTGCCCAGCCTGATTTCAAATTACAGATACAGGACAGGAAGGTAGTTATAGTTTTTCAAAGGGAGAGTTTATAAGGTCTTTTTTCCCAGGTCGTTTCATGATAGAAAAATGTTCCAGCCATTCTCTGACTTTTTTTTTAAAAGGTGGTGATGAGGGAGAGTGAGGGGAAACTACCTGAAGCAGACAATTGACATGGAAAATTTCAGACTGAATAGTTAAAAAAGCAGCAGAAAATAGTCTTAAGGAAGAACTGCCAGGTGGCTTTGATAACAGCTGATGTCACTAGCCTGACAGAGCTTCTGTGTTAGGGTTTATTGTATTTGTGTGTGAAGTAGGTTGATAACTTTAGTTTTTAAGTCTGTTTCCTTCCTTTTTTAGCATTTTATAATTATTTTTTTAATTGACCTTGAATCTAGCAAAACAAACTTTTCTGTATTGCTTTGATGTTCTAGCTGATGTAAACTACAAGTCCATTGTGAAGCCTTCAGGGAATATGTCTTGAATCGATTTAGTAAAAATGCTGTTGAAGCGTAAAGAACAAGAGAAGTGGAAGTGATAGGATAACCTTACTTGGGCTAAAAGAATCTTGCCATGTTTGAAGAGCTGTCCTCATTTTTTGACTGATGAGGGTTAAGCGTCCCAAAATAGATTTTAAGTCCTTCATTAGGTTTTTGGCTCTGAATAGGTAGTCTAGGTTTAAAAATATGCTTTTAAAATCTCGTTACAGAGCTGATCCAAATCTATCCAGGGACCTGATCACTTTCCTTTAAACATGGTAGGCATTACCAATACGGCAGCCAAAAGCTGCCAACATACATGCCTCAAAAACAGCGTGCTCAGTTGCAGGATGTGATGATTATCAAGGTGAAAAAATATGATTTTGGGCATGAATTTTTTCCCGTTTGTTTTTTTTGGCCATAATTCTGATGGTGTTAAAGTGTAAGAAAGAAAAATGCTGTGTAGTTCAAACAAAATTGACAGAATGTTTTCGATATTGTAAGAATACATATATTTCTGTAGGTACCTAGCACTTGAATACACTAGGAAATGTGGAATAAAATCAAGAGAGCAGTCACTGGAGCATAATAGTAATGAAACAGTAAGTGTAAGAATTGTGAAGTAGCAGTACTTTCCATTCTCTGAAACACCGTTGTTTTGCTTTTTTAACCTCTTGCTTTTGGGCCTGTTTAATTTGAGTCTTTTGCAATATATTGCTACATTTTTGTCACTTTCCTGGCCAATACATACACAAGAATTTGCAGTATACAGAAGACCAACCTTGGATAAGCTGAACAGATAAACTTATGGAGGAAGGCTTGTGTTAAAAATAGTTTTCCTTCAACTTTTCTATCTTAAGGATATACTGTCAGAGATCTGGAAAAAAAAAAATAGAGTGAAGAGTAAATGAGTTTTCTTATTTTCAGTGCTAATTCTGCTTAAACAAAAAGAATGGCAATGGCAGCGCATGGTTTGGATGCTAAAAAAGAATCCTTTGAGTTTTAAAATTCTAGAGAATACCTGAAAATCAGTTTTCTTTACAGAACTGCATAACTCATTGTTGATTTGGCTTACTGTGTGTATCAGGGGTCCCACTTTACAGTGGTATTTGATTTGCCAGCTTCTACTTTTCATTTGTATGTCTGTTCTGTGAAATTATTTACATCTGTATGTCTCCACAGAACTCTGTTTCTGAATCTGTTTCTTGTACCATTGAGATAGCTAGACTAATGAAGAAGAATTATCAGCTGCGAGAGCATTATTGCTCTGTGCAAAAAAATAGTGAAAAGTATTTTTTAACTCTTTTTTGCATGTCTTTGTGATTGCATATGGAACAGATGTGTTTTCAACTAGTGCATCTTATTTGGTCAGAAATTCACCAGATGCAAAACTTCATGTCATTGCTGTTCACCAGGTGATATGAGCTGTGCGTAGAGCATAGAGGTATTGGTTACTACTTATTATTTATCAACAGGTTACTGGTCTCGAAAGAAGTTTACACTGTTGCAACTAAGGATTGGTAATAGGTCACTCGAATATTCCTAGAATACGTGCTCCTGAAATAAGTAGTTAAGGGCATGTGCTGTACTTGCATCTTTCCTCACGTTCTCCTGTTTTTGCTGCCTCATTCCATAAACGTTCTCTGAGCTTCCCTGACATGCTTTCCTCTCCTGCTTCTCCTTCTAGCCCCATTCTGGCACATCAGACTTTCCTTTCCTTTTTGATGGTCGTGTGGTAGATACCATTTCCCATCTGTGGAGGTTCTTTATCCAAGTGGTGTCTTTTCCACATGCAAAGGTTTTAGTTGTGCCAGTTATGCCCTGGGCAGTCTGCAGCTTTGGACTTGTTGATAGACCTGCGAGATACTGCTGTTTGATATACCTGGAGGTGTCTGAAATCAACAAAAATGCAACCTCTCCCTCTCTCTTCCCTAGCCAAACTTACTTGCCCAAACAAATAGCAAAACCCCTTCCACAATAAAGATTTGCAGTAAAATCACAGGACTTGACATCAGTGGAAGCTGGTTCTCCATCTGCTCAGTGCTTCCTCCTGAACTGTTCCTAACATTACAGAAATTCATCTTTTTTGTTCTAATCAGACAAGCTGTCCCTATTTTTAGTTCAGACAAAAAAAAAAAAAAGTGCCAGATTCTAAGTATTAATTAAATTTTCTTGACAAATGTATTTTCCTGTAATAGGTAATCTGTGCTCATTATATATGCTTTCATATCTGTGTGTTTCCCACCCCCGTAAGTTTTATCTAAAATTTAACCAAAACTATGTGATTGAAGTATAGTGTGATTCCATGACTTGAATGCATATAAATGTAGGATAATACTTCTTATTTTCATTTTAACATTCTGATATCGTATAACTATGTGACCATATATGTGTCAGTGATAGTCCTGCAAAACTAATGGTAACTAATAAAAGAAAAATCTGAAGGTTTCAATGTTTCAGAGACATTTGTATGCTTTATGATTTAGAATTGAATAGAATAAGATTCACAGACTAAAGGGGTTAAATTTTGTTCCCATTAAAATCATTGTGGTAAGCTATTTCCCATTCTTTTAATTTTGCACACATTGATTGCACTCATTTATTTGTTAAGTTCCAGATTTCTGGATTTAAAAAGTTTTCTGACCAACATCCTTCTCTAATCTTGGGCATGAATCTTTTGCTGCTACTATATATGACAGTATTTCTGCTCAATTGTGTTTAAATACTTTTTGGTTGTGAAATCACAAATCAGTAAGATTAAACGTGGAACAATTTGTCCTTATTCCTGTCTTGCTGTTGTCATGTCCATTATTTGAATTTGTAGGCTTGAGAGCTAGATGAGAATGCCTACTCACCTGATTCACTGTTTCTCTTGTTTAATTGTGTCCTTTGTTTTTATAATACCCCTAGTAGCAGTTCTGTCTGACTAGGCCTCATGTTGGTCATCATGGTTTCTGCCACATCATCGTCTCTGACTTTCCTGCCAGTGAAATCCCCTAACCAAAAATGAATTACTCTGACTCTTGTACTCAGGCAGTACATTTTCAAATTTCAGTGTGTTATTGCTACTATGTTCCTGTTCCCTTTCTCCTATTTTTACTTATTTTCTGCCTTTCTCCCTTCCTTTGAATTTTTCTTTTACTATATGAACTTCGTGATTTTCCTTCTTGCCATATATTACTTTCGATTGATATTAATTTTTTCTTTCGGATTCCCTTTTACACTTCTGATTCTGAACCACTGTTACATCAACCTGAATTAGGCTGTAAGCTTTTAGAGCAGGGACTTTCTTTTGCTTGCCTGTAAAGTATTGATAATGATAATGATAAAGATATTACTTCTATGGGATTATTAAAAGATGTTGATTGAATTGGAGGAGCTATGTTTGTTTTAATTGTAATACTTTTGTTCCATCTCTCAGCAGCCTACATTAGGGAAAGAAATGAAAAATAGAATTAGAAATTTTATAAAATTCTATAAACCCAGAATTTTTTGTTTATGGTAAAGATGATAACAGTATCAGATGTAGCAGATTATTTTAATTGCAGAAGCCAGACTTCATTTACTGTTCTGTTTCTCATAAAGATAAATTTATTCCTAATGCCGGTTTACAAACAAAATAACTGTGATAGAAACCTTTTCTTGTTCCTTGATGGATGCTCCAAAGCAGTGTTGTGATCAGACTGCATGTAAACCACCATCAGAAGAGACTGACAGACCTATTTTTCTAGCAAGATTCTCAGAAATTTGTTTGCAGGAAGCAGTGCTGTTTCTAAACATTGGTTTTGGAGTGAAAGAAGGGCTGTGAAGTAGGCGATGCTCTAAAGGACACAGAGTACCTCTTTCTTCCTTAATCTCAGTTGCAGCTCCTCTTTTCTTCTTATCCCATTTATGGTCCTGAGATTCCTCCTCGTGTTTGCTACTGATGGCTTGGGCTCTCCTAGTCCTTCCCTTCTCCTTTTGATGCTTTCTGAATCACACTAATTCAGTTTGCCGTTGTTCTTTCCCTGATCTCATCCGGTTGCTCAAGAGTTCCCAATTCCTACATCAACTTCTGGTCTACACTTTCTCTCTGACCTTCCCCCGCCCTGTATTTTTGTTCCTGTCCAAATTATGTCAGCTCCTCATCTGTTTGGTGTTCTCTTGCCTGTTGTTCACTCTCAGCTCTCCTGGGAGTGGCATCTTTGGCATTTCTGACTGTTGTATAGGAAGATGGCTCTTCTGAGCACTTAAGATTTGGTGGGTTTTTTTCCCAAAGGGCTTATTTTTTTGTCTAATTTTGGTATATTTCTTGAAGAATGTCAAAGGCATATTGAGCCTTGCCAAAGTCTTTTGTTTCAAAACAGAGTTGTATTAACTGTCTCTTCCACCCTCAAGGAGCTCTTCTGTTGTCCTTGCTTTGCAAACCGAACCCTCTGCCATATGTAACACCTGTGAACTAGCAACTCTTTTACTAAAAAATCATGTTTGAGGGGCGAATAGGTGCGAGTGGGGAGGAATTATGTTTTCTTTGGTTCTGACTCATTTTCGACCTTTACTGGAATGTGAATCAGATGACCTTCCTTTGACAGTACACACTCATCATCTCAGTTTATAAAGCGTGGTATTTCTGGAATCTTGCTGAAGATTAATTTGGATTGTGAAAACTGATCATACTCTCTCTATTTCTTTTTAAGCTCTTGATTGAAAACAGCCTGTTGATAATGTGGTATTTTCTTCTTGAATATGTGCGGTGTGCTTCAACATGCAGAAAATGTGTCCACTGAAAAGCGTGTATCAGCTAGCTACAAAATCTAAGAGAAGCAAGGTGGAGAACTAATTCCAGATGGAGTGCTTTAATAGGATGATATCATTTTGCTGATTTTTGTGTCATAAAATTTTTGTGTCCTAATGGCTAGAGGCCATAATTGCAGATATTTATAGCAAAGAAATTTTCATTCGAAACACTTGGCTAACTTTCTTCTGGGAAAACGCTGGCAGAATGGAGGTATTGGAAAGCTAAGTGTTTTAAATTGACAGTTCAGTGGTAATAGGAGGTAAACTGGGTTAGATTTTTCTGAGTAAATGAAGTGCTAGGTGTGCAAGAGTAACAGTTCCAGAGAGAAAGTCTATACAATTTGTACTCTTTCAGGAAGAGATACTCTGTTTGCAGTCTTTGTCGTCACCTTTCTGATGCCCAGGAAAGTGTACCAAAGTGGTTATAATGGAAAATGGCACTTTTGCCCTGGCTTCTTTATTGATGGAGTCTTGTTAGAGTTATTTTTTTTTTTTCCTCTAGGTGTATTTTTATGTTTCCGAAGTTGTTAGAAGATAGAGTTCAGCCTGACAGATGACAAATGTTGATTGGCTTTTATAACACAAGATTTGCTTTGGGCTAACCTACTTCTTGACTGAATCCTTAGACACAGAAATAAGAGTGACACTAGCAAGACACTGAAGAGGCAAACAGCCTTTTAAAAGCAAAGGACATGCAAAAAAGATGTTTTGAATTTCTCATGTAGATGTATTTCTTAATGCATGTTGCTACCCCTATCTGACCGATTGGAAGACAGACTTGTTCTGAAAGCCACTAACTGCATCTCACCTGACTATCTTGCTGTCTGCACAGGGCTTTGTCATGATGTGTCTGTGGGCCTGGTGGGGGGGGAAGCAATTAATTTGAAAAGGCTGACTGGAAATTGAGACAGCTTACCCAAACCCAATAATATTAGGTCAGTCCTAAAGACATCAGTACTGTCCTTTGTCATTATCCAGGTTTCCATGTAATACTCTGTTTCATTTTGGGGGTAAGTCATCCAGCAACCTGGAAAAAAAAATCTAAAATGCAAATGGAATCCTTTTGAGGAAAGTCCTTATAGTCTGGGACCTTCAGCATTGCCAACTGTCACAGGTCTCTGCATGTTACTTCAGAGACTACTGGACTTGGACCTGTCTCCCAAAAAATCAATAAACCCTGCTCCTTGTCACCTTCTACTGTATGCGGGGAGCAAGTCGTAGGTTGCTGATTAATTATTCATTCCAGAAGTCAGTCTTAAGGCCTGGAGCATTCATTCTCTCTCCATTTCTCTCTGTCTCTCTTCTGTCTTGGACGTGGTTAATTTTTGTACACTTTCCTTTTACCTTCTTATCTTGAAAAGCATGCTTTTAAGAAAAACAACAAGATATTCGCTGCACCTTTCAGGTGCCCTTTTCAGGACTACATTACCCCAAGGACAAAAACTGTCAAGGAATTGAATCCAGCACTTACTAGTGGTTTTGTTTAATCTGTGTTTGAAAGGGGACATGGTGCCAGTGGCACAACAGTGAGACTGGAAGGTATTTGCATGTTCCCTTTCATCTTATGGTGTCACCTGTCACTTCAGATGGGAGTGGGTGCAAAAATAACTTCTGTGTAAGTGGAGAAACCGACTTTTACTCCAAGTAACAAAATACTTTCATTTGCTCAAAAACGGGCTGGCTAACACTGCTTGTTTCCAGCTGCAAAAAGTGGACTCGTATTGGCTTCCCCTGCTCCCACATATTAAATATCAGAGAAACAAATCTGTAGCTGTTACCAGTCATTTTTGTGAATTGGCTTCATTTGATGATGTTTTTCATCTCTAAGTACTTGTATATGTAACCATTAATGCTTTAGTTCATTATCTCAGTCACTACTAAAACATGAATTCTGATGAAAGCAGCTATAGTTTATAGCTACTAAAACCGTAGTTTATAGTTTTGGATTTTCTCTTCCTTTTGTACATCCTTTGAAGGAAACCTAGTGGATGTCTATGGTTTGTTTCTTGTGTGTGTGTCTGCTTCTCTTGCTTTTATGAGTGTTTGGTTTTGTTGTTCTGTTTTATTATGTGCAGTTCTTATAAATAAAAATGTAATGAATTTGAAGTTGCTCTATATTTTGCTTCTGCGCTTGATAATAAAATTAAGATCGCCTCCCCTCTTCTGAAGAAATGATGTTTGAAAGATACTTTCAGTGATATTATGGATTTGGCCTATCACCAGATATGGATCTAGTCGCCTGATTGACTGCATGAATGGTGCAAAGAGTTGGCAGGAATATGAAATGGAGCAGCTGGTGAGAAGGAAAGATCTGGGGAATCGGGGAAATACTAGGATTGGTATGGTAGTAGTAAGGGAAGAAGCAAGAGCTCTTTTTTTGGTGGTAGCATGTATGTGTATTGGATTTAAATTGGACTAAATCCAGATGCCTGTTTTCTGATTTATCTTAAAATAGATTTGCAGTTAGAATATTGACAGCAGGTAAATTTTCTAATGCAAATAACAGACTACAATCTCCCTTGCTTTAAATTTTCTATTCTGCAACTCCACATGATTCTGTCTGCCCCTTCTTTTACCTTTCTTCTGTTGATCATTTCATAATGCCTTATTAAGTGTTCACTTACTTTTATTTTTATATATCCTCTTTCTATCCCACAGACAACTTTATTTCTCTGAGTTGTATCTGAATATGAAAAAAGAGGAGGAGGGAGAGAAAGAAGGAGGAGTAGAAATCTCTGAGAAGAACAATTTAGTCACTTAGAGGAAAATTGCCTACGAGTATGAGATGACTAAATTAACTTTGTAGAAATGTAATCTGAAAGCATCAGATCTCATACCTGTAACTTACAAGCACACTTTAGCTTGTCAAAGAAAATTGATCTTTATAAATATCTCTGTGTAAAGTAACATTTAACTAAAGACAAAGCATTTTAAAGTCTCCAAAGTGTTTTATTTGGTCATGTTATATTTGTGTTAAAAGAAAAAAACCAACAACAAAATAGCAACAAGAAAAACCCTAGTGATTATTGTGTTTAGTGCCTGTACTTCAAAATAGTTTATCTGTATCTGGTCATCTGAACTTTAACAATTTCCTTTTGGCTGTTCATTTATTAACAGTAGAGTCTTATAATACTTATGGGGGTTTGTCTTTTGCAAACCTTTCTACTTTAAAGTATTGCAACATACTACCATTTTCTACTGCTGCAGTAATTATAGGAAACTGAGGAAAGTGAACGTTGCTTCGCTTTGGGAAGCAAAACTGGAGTATGAATTCAAGACCTGTATTTACAAACTTGCTCGGTAGAGGGAAGGAGTATTTATGGTCTAAATTTTAGCATGAATAAAAAAACTCTGGAGGATATTCTTTAATTTAAATACTGCAGAGAGATGTAATAATTTTTATGTCACAATTGCAAATGCTTTACAGTGGTGACAGATCTTATAGACAATGTTTTTTTCTAAGTATCTAGAATAAAATAATCTGAGCTATATTCCTGAACTCTGTCAATCTCCCAGACTGGTTGTAAATTGAAATTATGTCATTCAAAAAAGACTAGTGAAAGAAGTTTGTTCTGTTACAAAAATAACTCACTGAGCAAGCTATACTATATGATAAAAGGCTGCTGTAATGCATTTTTGAAAACTGAGGCATTGAACAACTACATTGAAAATGTAATTTCATGTGACTAGAATTCATTTAATCATGAAAGGAAAGCACAGGAGATTAATCCACAGAGAATTATAACATGGACAAGGTGTATTTTTGGTGACAGTGATAGTGTACACCTACGATATCAGTTAGGAAGAGATGACGTCCGCATAATGGCATTAGGGATGATTTATCTAATTTACATTACAATAAGTAAAAGAATTCTTGAACAGCCTATTAAGGAGAGTATGTATAGGTGTTTAAGAAAATGACTTTTTCTAGAGTCTGTTTTTTTCTGTATCTGAGTCTGACAGCTTGGCACTGCTAAACTTAGAAATGGTTCCATTTCTCCTCTCCTTGCAATACTTTAAAATGTGTATAATTGTAATAGTTAGGTGACACAATATTTGCCTTTATTTGCTTTAGCATTAGAGGTAAAATATTACCAACAACAACATTTGAATTACAGTTCCTTCATTTTTTTAACTTGCAAAATGTGTGAAATAGCAAACGTAATAAAAAATCAGTTTCAGTAACGTTTGGGACAAATTTAAGGAAGTGGAACTTGCTGTGGTTTCTTTCTCTGACTCAGATTCCCTACTGACTTGAAGAACAGTGGACTAGGTTCTCTCTGGGAAGTAATTGTATGTGGAGGCTAACCCCAGTATAGCCAGTAAAATTCATAGATTACAAAGCCAAATAAACTGTTTGTGATCGGGTGGACTTTTCTGGATAAACATGAGCAATCATAACAAAGAAAGTTATGAACTAATTATTGGTTCAATTAGGGCATGTGTCAGTATAGCTGCTATCAAAAGCTATTGTTCAGCCTTGATTTAAACAATGTCAGTGACAGAGGAATCCCTTAGAGCTCTTGGAAGGTTGTGCCACTGGGCTCTTGGATTGATCTGACATGCTGTTACCTTCACTGATAAAAGTGTGCGTCTTAATTCCCCTCTAATTCTGTATAGCCTGAGGACTGCACAAAAAGTTGCAGAAAATCACACAAATGACAAATTAAACAGTGCAGATGAAGATTAGGTGATGTACATGGTGGTGGTGGAGTAAGAGTCCCCTGCGACATTTAAAGACATCTGAGGTGATTGTTACTACTCACTAGTTGAAAGCAAATGAACCCTAGAAATTAGGACAAGAACAGAGAACAAATCAGAAAGCACACCACAGTGTCACTGTTTAAATCAGTGACACAGGCACATCGTGTGACTTTTTCCAATTCGTATCCCAGAGGCTGCATGAGGAAACAGTAGTACTGAAAAGGTACAGCAAAGGGCAGCAGGACGACTAACAGTACGGATTTACGTTTGAGGCATGGTTGAGGATGGCATGAGTAGAGGTCTTCAGCCTCAAAGACAGATAACCGAGAACTATATGGTGTAGCTGTGTGTAAAATCATGGAAGGACGGATATGGTGAATAAGAAATTATTATTATCTCCTCCAGTGCAATAAGCAGGGAGTATTGAGTGAAGCTGGCTGGCAGCAAATTCAAAACAAAGAAGGTATTTTTTTTGATGTAACTCATAATTAAATATGGAATTTTGTCACAGGATCTTGTGAAGCTTACATTTTGTGCAGGTTCAAAAAGCAACTGGAGAAAAACTTTGAAGGTTATCTTATAAATAAGACATCATCTCTGGCTCAAGAAATCCCTGAGCTACAAATAGCTGGAGGCTGGCAGGAGTTGTTTCTGAGGAAGTGCCCCTCTGTGTGTGCCCTATTCTCAGGCTTCCCTAGACTTTACTGTTTGTGCAGAATTTGGGGCTATATGGAGCCTCTGATTTCATCTGGTATGACCTTTCCCAAGTGATGTGCTTCTTTCTTCCCCTGTTTGTAATCTGCAGAATCGACAAATTAATGCTTAGTTGGAAGGTATTGAGGTCCTGCAAGGATTCACTTATCTGTAATTTTAATATTTTCAGCAAGATTGCTGACTTCACCACTTTTTGATAGATAAGTATATAGTGGAGGGGTAGCAAGCTGAATTCCTTGTAAAGCATCAGTACTGCTCAGTGGAGCAGACTGTACAAATGGGTATTTTAAATGTCTCCTAATTGCAAGAATATTGAAGAAGACCAAAGTATGACTTTCCTGAGTACTGAAAAAATGCTGTCAAATGGAACTAGTTAGGTAAATGTAGGCCCATGTGCTTGACATCAATCCTGGAAAAAAAAAAAAAAGGAAAAGCTGATACAGGATTTGCTTAAGTCTTCAAGTGTGGAGGCAGGCCTTGCTAAAAGGATCTAAAAGTTGGTCAAGCACCAGCAACATCCCAAGCAAAAGTCGAGGCTGGAGGGCTGTGGGTTGTGAGTTACCAGGAGCACACAGGTACCTCTGCTGTAACAAAGCTTCCTTCTATGCAGATGCTGCTTTGCCGCATCAGGCCCCTTCACAAAGCAGTTTATATCTGCCGTAAAGGTATATGAGCCCTCATGCTTTTGTTTTAAGTCAGAGTTTGTATTGATAGAGGACTGAACACCTGTCACTGTGCATTCTCTCCTGTAGCTATAAACTTTTTTTGCCTGACCTGGCTCTGCCTTTTTATTCCACGACAGGAGGACATATTCTAATATTGGTTAATTTGGCTTTCTGGAAGATGTCTCTTTACATGTGGTTTCAAAGAATGCATAATATTACCTACATGGATTTGCAGTGCAATTGGCCTTGAAGTGTTTTAGTGCCTTTTTTCTCATCACAGTAACTCTTGGAGGCAGGGGATTATTTAATGAAGCGGCTTGAGAGAGATGTAAATGGCCATGGTGAATTTTGTGTTCATCTGTAATTCAAGGTGAAATGGACATTTTGGACCAGTGATTTAACTATAGAAGCAGAAGTTCTGGATTTCACTCCTTGCTTTGTATTAGGTTCTGTACATTATATCTCTTAACAAAAAGCCGGAGGTGTAAGAGTATCTCACGTTTTACCTGTAACGTGATAGTAGTGAGTAGACATGGAAGTGAATACTGAAGATAGGCCAACAGTTTAGGAATATGTATGCTACTAGTTGATTTCTTGTAGCTGATAACTGGCCAGAAGAGGGGCAGTTTGGACTTTTGATCTGTGTCTCATTCACATAATTTCCAAAAGGTTGATTAAACCGTGCTACACCACTTTAATGTTTGTTACCTGTTGAATTGGTTGGGAAGGGGGTCCCATTTGTGTGTACCATGTGTGCTGTTTTGCTGAGCAGATGCACTCTCTGTAGGCAATTGACTAGTTATTTTGTGATGTGGTTTACTCATTTCATGTAGACAAGCAACTTAATGCAGAGAGGAAATGAAAAGATATCCTTGTCAGCTGCTTAGTGATCCATGGACAACTGATTATGATAAAGGTGGAAAATAAATATTGACTCACTGCTTTCAGGTGAGGTGATTTTACATAATTACACAGTTTGGAAAACATTCTGTGATATTAGTCTGGTTGCACAGAGGTTTAGGTTTTGGAACTTGATAACGGATTATTCGCTTATGTTAATGCATCTGAATTCTGTCCTCTTTGAAGATAAGAGGAATAATGCACTTAAAAATAACATTTATCCTGATGACTTAAATTAAAAATTATTAATGAATACATCTGAAAAATAAAAAAGATCTACCTTTTCTTTTAAAAATACTCCATAGTTGTATCCAGTCTTTTAAAAAATATGAATTGTATCCAATTCTCCTTCCTACAAGCAAGCTTTCTACTTGTTCTTAGCCCTGTCATATTTTCAACAGAAAGCTTAAAAAGTCTTAACTGCAACTCTCAGTTTAGAAGTTCTGAAACATAAGTTTTGAGTAAACTTTTTGAGAGTTTCATTGAATAATAACCTGATTTTTCTTAAATGGGCATGTTGGCTAGCTGTTATGTTTGGGGTTTTTAATTTGTTTTTTAAGCTGTGATAAACAATACCTGTTACAAAAGAGGAGGCAAAAAATTCACACACAATGTCCAAGGTAAGAAAACTTTTCCAATATGAGAGCAGTAACTGGAGAATCAGAACTTGAATTACAATTCTTACTTTTCTCTCTCTTTTACTTCCAACTCTAAACTAGGTTCTACAGATACAAAGCTGCCTTCTGAAATCAGCTGACAAAAGCTGTGTTATGTCTGCTATTTGTTATAAGTGTTGTTAAGTTGTAGTAGGCTTTGCTGGTTCAAGTTATGGAAATCTTGAACTGGTGCCATTGAAAATTAGAGCCATATTAGTTTGGTTTGTATTTTACAGAACCTACTTCTTAACTGATGTTTTTTTCCCTGATGTTTTAGATGAGAGACAAAGTATCAGTGCGTATTGTATAGGAGCAGTGAGGAGGCAAGAATAATTCTTACTGGATCAATGTAATATGTGAAGTGAGGTATAGGAAAAAAAGCTTGGAGACACATTTGATCAAGCAGTTGTGAAGAGACCAGTTGGAGCTAGTTAGAAAAGAAAAGAACAGAAACTGAGGAAATGTAGAGTGTGCTGGAACCTGTCAGCAACAAAATGGCTGAGTGATAGGTGTACTAGCAAAAATTCCCATCAAGTTCTCATCAAATACAGCAAGTGGGAAAGTGGAAAATGGTTAGAATAATGGAAACTTTGCCTGTATTAAGCAGAAGAATTAAATGTGAATGTTCAGAAAAGATGAAAATTTTTTTTCCCCTGCCATGGCAGCCAAGAGTGGAGTCTTGTAGGAGGAATTCAAGTATATAAAATATTCTTCAGTAATATGCATGAGATGACCCCTCTCCTACAGAAGTTTTTTCATATATCTTTCCTGGTAGGAATTCCATTATTTTGGGAGTATGTTGTTGACTCTTGATATGAGACGAGGCTCAGCATAGTATCAACTTCTGGTTTTTAGTCTCATGGTATGCTATCGGTCTTTGGCGAGTAAGTTTAGTTTTGTAGCACTTGGTAGTATTCATAAACCCTTTGGGCATAAGTGAAGGGTTCAAAAGAGGTGTTTCTGAATGGCAAAATAGTCTGTCTTTAGCAAGCGTTAGGCACGAGAGAGATTATTTTAGTAAGTTAGCAAAACATAAAAAGAGAAAGAAACCAGGAAAAGTATTGATGGGGACATTAAGTAAGACAGACGTGCTAAATAGAAATGAGGGAAGTGATACAGAGAGAAGTAGAGGAAAGATATTTAAAACAATGCTGGAAAAGAAGTAGTGCATCTTAGTAAATAGAGAAAATGGTGTGAAACCAGTAAATGACAGTAGGAGCAAAGATGTAGATTTTCAAAGCTAATATTACGTACAGAACTGACCAATGTGATACTATAGAATGGTGTGTAAACAGTATATGACTACTTACGCTTTTTCAGTTTCAAGGGTGTGAGGTTTTTTGTGTGTGTGAGCATAGGTGCCTTTCTCCATGGCTTTTAAGTGTAGGTTTTTGACTAATAGATGCTGTGTTCATTTTTCAAGCCCTATTAGATGTTAGAATCTCATTCTAAAATGTTTTGCATGTTATTTCCATGTAGAATTTGTGTCTATGTGGCTTATGTAGTGGCTGCTCCAAATGAGTGAAATAACTGAGGTGACCTGCACCTTCGTTTTTTTTGTAGTTTTACCGGGACACTGATGTCCAATCTTCTTATTGAAACTCTGTACACAGTACCTTGGGGTATATTAACGTGGTGCTGTTTCTTTACTGTGCTGTAGTTTACCTTTCATAAATAACTAATCAACACTTCTAGCTTTATTTAATATCCTTTATATAAACAAAGATTCATTATCTTATAATAAAAGATATCCTTTTACATTTACTGCCATGGTGCAAAATGTTGTTTGCTTTGCCAGATTAAATACATAATGAAGTACACTCAATGTTTTTTTGGTAATATTAACAGAAGCATGTTTTTTATTAATTTCTTTTTTCTTAAACAGCCATGCATGGAAGTATATATTAAAATAGTTTGAAGGATTTAAATCTTAGGAAATATTTCACTCTAGTGTAAGTCAAGAGAGAAAGCATTTAATAGTTTTCCTTTGAATAATCTTAATATCAAAAGAGAGCTGTTATTTGAGCAGTATAGGAAATCTAAGAACATCATATATTTGTCACAGAAGGATTTAAACTTCAGTATCAGGATAAAGAATTTTAAATTCATTGAGTTATTGTCCATACATTAAAGTATATATTAATGTGATAAACAGTTAAAGCAGTATATGAAATAAAAACTTACCTAGGAGATATTTGATTGAAGCTTTATCTGTTCTCTGTCAGAATATACTGAGACTCACTCAGCAGATAGGAAGCTTTTTTCTACTCGAAATGCATTGTGCACTCTCGTCTTGTGATTTCTTTCTCCACAGCGTCTTATTGTTCACTGCTGCTTCATCTTGTGATATTGGTTGTTTCCAGTTTATTTCCAGGTATCTCCAATATCTGATTTCTTCCACATTCAGCATTTTTGTTTATTCTGCCCTAATCAGGTAACAGAAAAGAACCTATGAACTTTGCATCTTCCTACCCCTCCCCACGCCCCCCCCCCCCCAAAAAAAAGAGGAAAAAAAAAAAAGGCAAATGCACTGACCCCAGTTAACTCAAGTATTCAGCACCCATTTAAAAATTCATTTAAAGATTTAGTATCCAGTAAATTCCATCTGTTTTCTGTAGATGATTCCAACACTGGAAAGTTATCTCCCTACATATTTTGGTAGCCTCCACATTTTAGATTTTTGTAGGAAAAATGCAGGATCAGTAGACATCAGATCTTAACTTTTAACCCATGCAGCGTTATTCTGTGAAGGATGATGAAGGTCTGCCTCTCTCAGCTCCTTATGCTTCTGTCAGACACAGATGTGAAATGCTGCTTTAGAACAGAGGGGAAAAAAAATCCCAAAGGGTGTAGTGTTTTGTCATCTCTCAGGACAGTGAGCACGCATGGCATCAATGAGTAGCAGATATGAGCTATTCAAACCAGTCACTTAACTGACAGGATGACGCTTTCATACATAATAGACCCATTAATTATTTCTTCTGATGGACAGCAGTATCTACTAGAAGAAAAAAGCAGCAGATGATAATACTAGGTTTGATAGGTGCTTTGTGTTTGAACAGCTTGTCATCAAGAAATGAATCCAGGAAAAAATTGCTGTTTTGGGATATGATCAGGTAAAATGGACCAGAGCTGTTTTGACAGAGTAGGTGTCATGTATAGGGTTAAAAACTCCATTCAGGTTAAGGTCTATTCATAGCTAGCTTTTTATCAAAAAGATGTTCCAAAAGATTAGCTTTAAAAATCGTGGCTTGTGTTTTGCTTCATGTAGCTTTTCATTTGGGGAACTTTGCTGTAGTCTTGTGGTTTTTCATTTATAACTTAACATGCAGATTAAACCTACACATTCATGGGGCTTTTGTCCTTTTTTTTTTTTTTCTTTTTCCCCTGTAAAAAGAAACCTTAATGTTTTAAAAAAAATATTTTTCAAAGGACTCTGTGTGTGAAGATGATGTTCAAACTCATTACACACTTTGTATCAAACAAAGGCTTTCTGTTTCACAAATCCATTTCTAATTAAATTAGAAATTGAAATTGTGTGATTTAATGTTAATTAACCACTCTCTTGAGGTTATTATGTAGGAAATAATATATATTGAAAAACTTACTTTAATGTAGCATAAGCCCTTCATAAGTCGGTCCTAAAATATGATGGGTAAAATTTTCATTCACTGTACCAATGTTGTTAGGGGCAACGTATGCTGATTGTGGGGAAAATTGGAACTTTTCCGTAGAATATAATTTCATTTTTTTCCCCTGGGAACTTTAGTTACTGTAACTTTCCTTCTTAATTTACTGACCACAAAATGTTTATAATCAATTTATTTCTCTTTTTTTTTTTTTTTTTGCCTTCTGTATGTTGAAGGTAAAGAAGAGATAAAATGATGAGAGAAAGAAAATAGACTATTTATGTTAGAACTGGGGTGAAACATGAACCACACCAAAAAAATGGAGGGAGAAGGGGCTACTTCTACAGGTTTGTACTTGTTTACTATAAGTATGATGAACCTCTCTCATAATTTGCCCCAGTCTTGTTTCATTGTAACAGCAAAGTTATCTTAATCTTCCTTGTTATGAAACGATGGAGAGCATTTAGACTAAGCTTTGTTTTTGTTCATTCAGTCAGTAATGATGAGCACAGTTGTGCCCTTATATCACATCAAATTACTTTTGGAATACCTTTGGCCTCTAGCTTGCATCCTACCTAGCTCCAGACCATATTCAAGCCTAGAAGCATACGATGGCTATAACTTTAAATCTAAGTTGTCAATCTTGTCTCTTTAGATAAGGAGTTGAGTTGCCAAGGATACAATGGGTACATGATGTAAAGTCCATGCTGAAAGTACTGGAATGAGACATACTTTCTGAAATAATATTAACACTTTCTGTCTTATGATTTCTGTCTGCAAACATACAATGCATATCTGGAGATGGTAGCATAACCTGAACCGAAAGTGTCCTGAATTTGTTAGAATATTTCAACAAGGTGCTGATTCTTATGAAACCCTTCCAAGGAATCTGAGAAGTCACAATCTTTGTGTGTGTAGCAATAAGATAACATTATACAGTTGGTATTCTCAGATAATCTTTCAGGAGACAAAGAAGAAACACTCGCCCCAGTCAGCTTCCCCCTTGCAAATCCCAAAACATGGCACTCAAATATCTACTCTGTGATTATCCCTGGAAGTCCTGAAGTGCAAAATAATTGAAGCTTTTTTATACACACATGTGCGTGAGCGCACACATAGATATATATATGCACAAACCCCGCTTTTTTCTCTCTTCAGAACTAGCTAAGCTGAGCTATTTGTATGTTAGTATCAAAAGTATTCTGCTGTCTCAAGCCTGGAGATGAGGGTAAACTTGGATAAAGCAGCATGTGAAAGCTTAGGGGATGATGGTGATCCTGACATCTTGGTGTGCAACCCGAGTCTGAGATAAGTAGATGACTGGTGTTAAGGATTAAAACTCTGAAGACGAAGCTGGTTGAAATTTTCCACCTTGAATATAGCACAAAGAAGAGGAATTGTATTTCTAGAATCGTGTTCTGAAAGTCTTTTCTGTTTGGTCAAGCTACAACAGGAATAAGCTATATATAAGCTGCATAACTAAAAGGAATAAATAGCATCTCCAGTGGAGAATGTTGCTGGTATGTGTGAAGTCACAAAAGCTTCAAGCATGCACAACTATAAACTCTGTAGGGCCTGTGGTCTGTTTTGTGACTGGTTGTCTACTACGTGACAGTCAGACTGTAGTATGTGATTAATTTTTGCAGGGTTTGGTTATCTTGCTGTCACAGAAAGGTGTGACTAGGGATTCCATGTCCATAAATGACATCAGTTGACATGAAGTTCTCATACCTCTAAACCAGGAGTAAGGAATCACAGGAGACTGGCTACATCCCTCTGCTTCATTTCATTTGGTTCACGGACAGGTAGTTTTCTGCATTACTTTCTGATACCAGAAAAGTAAATGTTAATTTGCAGTGAGGAATAAGTACCGTACTTCTTGAACAGGCTTCTGTTTCAGTTCCCTCTGCTTTTTGAGTGTTGTTATGCATGTACACGTTATAGCCGAACACCTCAAAATAACTCCTATGTATCTTTGATTAACAATGTATTGAAACTCCGCACCTGAAAATCAGATCTAGGGTGAATAATGCACTCACCTGTTTTAAGAAGATTGCTTTTAAAAGTTGCATAAGAGATGAGCACAGAAGTCAGCTTTCTTTATAAATGTTTTACATTTTGAGTGCATGAGCATTCGAGGTGAAACCTCACTGCAATTTCATTGCAATCTCAGTGAGATTTGATATTTACAGTATCAAAGCTGATAGCTTTGCAAATAGTATTAAACCATTTACTACTGTGTTAGTCCATTCATGATTAATAATTATGGACTCTTCAAGTCTAAAAGGCCAAGTGTTACCCCTACTGTATGAAAGTAATTTGTCAAATATATTGGGAAAAACATTTTTCTAATCAACTGAGTGATCAGTAAAGCCATATCTCAATGAAATGATTCTACAAATTATAAATGTATGTGGTAACAACTAATGTTAGTACTGCAAATAAATTTCAAAAAAAGTAAAAGAAGACATAGTCTTAGAGAGCACTTGTAAGCATTTTCCTTTTATCATTTATCTAACAAACAGCTATACACATGGAAATCCTATTTTTACCTTTTTCTGAATGTTGTCATTCAGCTTTTCACCTGTTTCAAGTGAGTTGATAACTGTAGTGGTTGCTTTTCAGAGAAAAACGGTGTATTTATCAGAATTTTTAAATTGCTGAAGAGCTAATGTTCTGAAGAATAAGTCGTCATTATTGCCACTTCTTTTGTTGCCTGCAAGTAGTTCTTGCTTTTGTGAACAAAATTATTTTCCTACTTACTCTTCAGCCTTATTCTTTTTTCACTTTTTTGGGGGGGGGATGGGGAGGGTTTTGTTGTGACCTCATATCAATAATTATTTCTTATTGCAGATTAAATAATTCTGTTTTGTCAGTGGAATATGTGATTATCTTCCAGCTAAATTAAATTCATCTGCAAAACTGTAATTTTCAGTGATCAATATAGAATACATTGTGCATGTCTTAAAAAAATCAATAAATGTCTATATAAATGAGAACAGTCTTAAGAGTTTTAAAATTTTGCAATCAATCAGATAAGTAACACTGAGTTATTTTTGACTGAAACGTAAAAACATGACAACTTGAATCTTAAAATTAATTTGAATTTAACAGGAATATCTGCTATCTCTCAGTGAAACAAGGATACTTTTGCATTTCTTAAAATGAGATTATTCCTTATAAAGTGGGTCTTCCCTGTAGTCTGAAATCTGGTTTAGAACAACAAACTCAAAAGAGAAATGGATTGAGATAGCTTAGAAGAAAAGGAGTTTTTGTTACCTAGGAAATGGGTGAGTATAAGTACTTAGCACAACTCTTGTCATGTCAGACATCTGAGGGCTTTTGTGTTTCCTAGATTGTGGTTATGGCATTCAAGTTTAGACTTGAGACAAAGTGGCTTTAATATGAAATCCTTTGAGAGACAGATAATTTATTTTTGCACTTTTCTAGTGGAAGTGTTGCTAGTAGATGTATTTGGACAGAATGCTTTAATAAAAATGTATAATGATGATGATTTAACATTTTTCTTAGGACTGTTGGTTGCTGCTAACATTTTATTGGAAATTTTTAGTGAAATTTAACTAGAATAATTCTTGTTTTTTGAGAATGGTAATTAGTGTGCTGGCACAGGTTTTAATTAATATATTTTATAAATTATACTTTATGCATTTTTGTGTATTAAAATATGACTGCCTTGCTACATTTTCCCCCATTATTTTAACATTAGAAGCCATTATTTTAATATTAGAATCCAAAGATTTCTGCTTTTGTCTATTACAGTATTAGGAAGGATAAGTAATGACTGTTTCACAAATATATGAGCTTGAATTATATTTTTAATCATGTTTGAATTAATGGATCTGTATTGGTGAACGTGCTGTACATTTGATTTAGCCAAATTACAGCAGGGTGCTGTTATTAAACTATTCAGATTGGTGGCAAATTATGAAACTGATTCAAAGATTGAACAGTTTTGCATAATTGTGGTATGTTAATTTGTGCTATCTGATGAATACGTGCTCAGCAGGTGCTGTCCAGGTATCTTTCAATTGACTCAATTTCTGTAGACAATATTCTGTTGATATGTGCATGCACCAGATGGATTATGACCTTGGATTTAATTTGTCTTAGATTTTGCACTAATGTGGAACCTCTCCACCCTCACCTTTGTTAAAGGGAAGTTTTGCAGTTAAATTTTTTGTTGTAAAGGTAAGGAGTGGTAACACGGTGACCACAAATTCTGGACAAGTTTGGGGGGTCATGATGTCAAAGATTTTGAAGTTTTGCTTATGCACACTCTTCCTCTTTCTTTCCCAACTTGATCATTCTAGTTGCCATAACAACTTCATAATAGCAGAGCATTTGCTGCTGTAGTTAAGGTTGTGTCAGCACTTCCATTATAAGCTACTGTTTTCAGGATTTTGTAATTTAGCCACAGGCTTAAAAATGACATACAGTAAGCCTTTGTAATTGGTTTTAATGTATGATACCAGCTTTTTGAAAGCTACTGTTGTTTGATCTCTGATGGCATGTATAAAATAGCATATTGTTTCGAGTGCTTTTTTCTTTTTTACTGAGAAGTAGCAAAATATTTTTAGTCTAAAACTAATCTTGACTGGTTCCCATCTGCCAGAGGTATGAGAATCAACATGTTCTTTTGCTCTATCACAATGCTCCGTCACGCCTGTATCCAGTTAGACCCATCTGTTCCTGTTAGTTAAAAGGTTAGTGTGAACATGGTGCTTTTCTGGGAAGTAAGAAAAATATAACCTTTTTAATAAGAGAATTTCATATCTCATTAAGAAATAAGAGTTTGACATCTTCAATACTATTATAATTAATTTTATGTTAAATAAAGAGTTGCTGTATTAAATGGTGGATGATTTTTGAAATGCAAGAAGTCAAGGGGGGAGTCTATGAACAAAAGCTAGTATTGAAAAGAGTCAGTTATTCATCGTAGACACAGTTCCTGTTGTAGAGTTTTAGCAAGGAATTGTGCATAACTTTAGTGCAGCTTTCCGAAATCTGGAGATTGTTTAACCTGGAAAACCCATCTAAGCAGATACATAATTTGCCAAAGATCTGCTCCACACTCTGTAGTAAGTGATTCCCCTAGGAGCTTGATAAAGGGTTTGTTCAAGGACTTTCCTCCACCCAAATGGATAATTAGGAATTGTATACTTGTGAGGATTCCTGGGGTTTTTGTTTGCTTTTTGTTTTTAACGTATCTTATTGCCAAATGTACTGCCAGACACTTGCCCTTAAAACAAAATGATGCCTTTTTGCTGTAGGAGACCGTGCTATGACAGTACGTTATACAATTTTACAAACTGCTCTGCATTATTGTTACTCATAAATTAGAAGGGAACAAACTTTCTTCTGCTTATTGTTTTTATTTTGCTTTGAATTGAAGTCTTCATTTACATAAAATTACTTAAATGCGAAGCAAGTATGTTCTTTTTTAGTTCAGCCATGTAACCTCTTCACTGTAATAACATCTAATTGCAGGTATTTAGGCATTTGTTTGTATCACTTCAGTTGATTGATGTTTGAAAAACTTCAGCAACAACATGTAACTTGAAAAGAAAGACTCATTTGATTTGATTTTAATGGTCCGTAGTAAGTGTAGCTATTCATTTCAAAGGCCAATTTCTTTTATTTTATTTTTAAAGGAAAATCTAGTTTAAACCTTGAATATATTAAATCTAATTTAATCATCCTATTTAGAAAGTATTTGTTTAAGTGTATCCTGCACTGAAGAAAGATTGTGGGTACTTCTCAACTAAAAAATACAAGTAGTTTTTTAAAAGCTCATTGACATCTTTGGCACAGACTTTCTGTTTGATTCTAGACAGATGAAGTATTCAACCTGAATTTCCTATGTTCAAACACTTTACCATCGTTTTATTGCTTCACTTTTTGATGTATTTTCCACTTTTCTGCCAGAATCTGATTAATTTTTAGCCATTTTCTATTATGTTTTTGAAATCATATTTACAAAATTTATTTTGGAGTGTTTTGTTTCCAACTGACTATTAGATTTTACAGCCAAAAACTTATAAGTCTTGCAAGAAAAAACACTTAACTCCCGAATAAAGAAATTACTTTTTAAAAGCTACATCATGATGGTAGTTGCAGATTGTATCCCTTTTTCTAGGTTTTACAGAAGTTTGCATTTGTTCTCATATAATCTTCTGTTAATTTCTACTTTTACTCCCTCCTCACCCCCTGAATTTATGGAGCTTTGAATTTCAGTGACTTCTTTTACCTGGAGGATTAATTTTAAACCTTAGCATGAGTGGTTTATTCACCTTAGTTGTTTTATGGGTTGTATGTTCTGTTTTGATTTTCATTTTAAAAGACTTAGGCCTATTTCTAATAAGAATTCATGGAAACATTTGCATCCTTTGCAGATTTCATAGCAATCTGAAGTGATAGCATCTCATCTCTGCTACTTTCTTCTTTTGAGTAAATATCCAAAGAGAATCCTCACTTAATATTAGCTTGGTACTTTTCTTCATAGTGCACTTCAGATGAGAGAAAATATTGAAAGCAATAGTTTAATGTCGCAGGCTGTGGGTAAACTATAGTCCGTCTGCATTTATTTTGAAATTTGCAATGTAACTCTGTGGAGCTATTAAACTTGCATAAGTTAAATAGCTTTGCTAGAATTTCTCCATATGAAAGATGTCTCTCTTCTGTTCATGAAAATTGGGGTAAAATATGAGGCTTTATGCCAGCTGCATTTTGGAACATTGGTATAAAACTAATAGAACTAATAAGGTCTCGGTTGTTAGGCTAAGTTGTTCCAAAAGCTCTTAAAATTTTTTTTTCAAAGCTATCTGCTATGTTGATCTTTAATGTATTAGAGAGTAAGTAGTGGAAGTATCATATATTTATGAAGGGAGGAAGGGAAGAATTAAATGGATTTACAGAAATTAGGATTATTTATTTTAAAGGCCATGTTTTACAAATCATAACCTGTTTATCTATAAATGCCTAGGTACAGCTTGTTTCCAGAAAACAATCAGCTATAGATCCCTTCTCACTTCATGTCTTATATAATTTTGAAAACACTTCCCTTCAAGAGTACTACGTAGTTGCAAAATTACTGAAATTAAAAGAACTTTTTGAACAGTCACTAATGTAAAATTTTGTCTTTACTTTCTAATAGATAAACCTTAATTTCACTGAATTGATATTGTTCAGCCTTCAGTTGAGATTAGGTTCAAATTTTGTTAAGTTTCAACCGTATCTGAAAGGTTATTAATTTCCTGCATTTTTTTCTGTTGTAAAGAATGCTTTCTGTGAGCCATGTGTGTAGGTCTGACCCTGCAGATAGTCACACATCTGAAAAACACGTGCCCATAATTCAGGTGGTTTTGTGGTGGTGGTGTGTGGTTCTCACTCTCTGTCTTGTGCGACAAATGAGCTAGACATTTATTTCCTGCAAATGAGCAGGGTTATCCTGCAAAGGACACACAAACAAATTTGTGTCCTCAGTGAATGAGGAATGATTGCTTGAAGTCTTCAGGAGAGGTAGAAAAACAGGTCTTGTTCAAGTACCTCTATGATCTTCCTGATGTATGTGTGCTATCATGTATGTATTATGTGGGAGAAGAAATCCTTTCTTCCTGCTTTCAGACTGTATGTAGAATTTTCTAAAGACTTGTTTTATAAGCTTGGCAATTTTGAAGTGAAATCTGTACACAAAATATATTATTTGGGCTGCCTGATAATTAGGACAAAAACAATTAGAGTCTGCTGCAATGATGCAGTGTAAAATCTAGCTCATTATGCAATTAATTCATAAATTAACATTAAAAATATGGGAATTTTAGTTTACTCTTGCTAATTATATATGATACTGTCCAGTATATTAAGTAACCCTCTCTGGTTAATACATTTTAATCCTATAATTTTGCCAGTTTAAAGACTTCTACTGGAGCCTTTGCAAGAAATAAGAAAATTGAATGAAGTAATGAATTCTCTTTCACAGGCTAGTTAAAAACCAGTCTAACAATAGATCAAGAGGGTCTAAAGGAGAAAGGACTCCAGTACTGCTCTGATTTGGAAGGGGAATATCAATGAATAAGGTACCATTGAGAGTATGTAATGAAAGGCCAAAAAATCAGAAAAGATAAGAACCTTTCATATGTCCGTGCGTCATCATATACATTTTCTGGCAGTTTTATATGGATGAAAGAGTGCTCTTTGTTGATCATTTAATTCTTTTGCATTTTAGTCAACACTTTAGTATTTGGTTAATGAATCCTGGGAGTTGGGCTTTAACATCTTTGCCCACTTGTGGAGGAGGGACCAGGATTCTTAGGAGGAAGAGGAAAAAAATACGTTGAAGAGATGTGTGGTCTAAGGTAGTCTATGAAAATAGATTTTGTAGGGTTTTGGATATTTTTTTTTGGGGGGGGGGAGGTTTGTTTGGGTTTGGTTTGGGGCTTTTTTGTTGTTGTTGTTTTGGGGGATTTATTTTTTCTGGGAATTTATTTTTTTTTTTTTTCTGGGGATTTATTGCTGCAGAGTTGGGAACTGGGAAAAAACAGTAGAACACCTTTATAACCGTTTATAATAGATTCCACATTGTAACTCATGAACTGTTTTAAAATTATTTTAGAATTTTGAGAAAGATTGTACTTTGGTCCCAGAGGTATCTTTATGATTTTAAGGATGCTATGATTTGTGGGAACTACAGGAAGGAAGGAAAAATAGATTATAATGGTATTGTTTGCAAAAAAGCCTATCACCTAACTGTGTACATTTAAACACTTGAGTAAGCAAAGGGAGGACAACCTAACCTATATATAACACTTACCTGTTTCCATGTTGGGTGTTTTAATTATACTCAGTTACAATTTTTTGAATTGCATTTTAAAAAATTTGTCAGTAAAGATGTTCCTAGGAGAGAATTAGCTTCTTGGTGAATAGTGCTGGGGTAACAGCATCTTCCAACATCTGTTTGGGCGTGCGACTTTGGTTTTGTCACTGAAACAAAAAATGTTCTGTGTATCTTTAGCTGCTGCTAAGTGGCCAGTGATCCTTTCTACATCTGGACTGGGAATGTACAGTAGAAAAGACTCAATCACTTTTAATAATTACCTAGCCATTTAAATGCTACTTAGGTATAAATCTCTTGCATTTCCGTTCAGCTGGGGAATTATGAAAATATTAGACTTTATTTTTTCATTATGTGCTTTTTTGAGTGATTCAATGTATGAATGCAGTTGTCAGTTGGATTATGAATATCATACTTTATGCCTTATCTCAGCCTTTATTTTTAAGGAATCTTTGTATTTTCTTTCAATTACACAAGTGTCAAGTCTCAGAGGGGAGCGCAAGACTCGCGCTTCTGTTATCACATGATCTCCTGCCACACTGCAAACATCCTGCATGCTGGCAGCAAAAGGCTGCTATCTCAGTACCCTTCTGTCAGCCCACGTGCGAAGCATACTTGGGTAGAAAATGAAAGATTTGCAGACTAAAGAGGCATGGGCATCAAGAGCTGGGTGAGAAGCAGTAGGGCAGTGCAGGAGCACAGAGAAAGCCTCAAGCCACAGCATCTCGCAGCTGTGGTAGCTGTAGGACAGGGATACACGTCTTTCTTACATGAGCTGATACAGATGTATGCCTGCGTTATCACTGAACCAAATTGCCCATTTCTGTTGTTTTGTGTAATGCACGCACCTTCTACGTTTGATTCTAGTATGCTTCAGAGAACTGCTTTTTGGGAAAGCTTGTCTTGTTGATTGCCACTTTAAAATAGAGCCGAACATTAAAATTCAACACTTGCAAAATAATACATCTATTCAGTTAAAGTGTCTGTGATGGAGACATGACCAATTGTGTGATGACAAGAAACAGGGAGTTAAGCTGTGATTCTTTCTGTTTATCCTGAGCCTTCGAGTACCTTTGGGATTGTCAGGCTTTGCTTCCTGCTGGGTATTTGAATGGAGAAGGGCTCCATGAAGCTCTGCCATCAGATGGAACTGGCTCTGTGTGCAGGTGGCATTTGGCATTTTTGGTGTTGCATCCTCTGTAGGAAGTTTTTTTGATCTTTCCAGTCGCTTGTCTTTACAATTTGAATTAATTTTTTTGAGGTAGCTAGCCAAAAGGGGCTTGCTTTTGCTTTTTTTTTTTTTTTTTTTTTTTTTTTGCCTTGGAGGTTGGGGGAATGGGGAGTGTGTTACAGGATTGTGAAGCACAGTTTAACAGAGAGACATAAAAATAAGAGATTAAATCTTACAATATGGAAGTTGACTGTTACCTGTGTGCTCCAGCTTTTATTTAGCTGGTCCAGAAAATGTAGAAGAACCACCTTCTAGAAGCGAATGGGACCTATGAAACAGCTGCATACTCTTTCAGTACCTTTAGGAACAGATCAGAGGAAGGAGAGCAATTTCATACACTTTATCAATCAGTGAGATACTAAGAATATTTTGAGACTATTTTGTGGATTAGTTGAGAAAGTTAAAAGACATTTGAGTGCTTTTTTTCCCTTTCTTTTTAATGTCATTCATGGGATCTATGGAGAGATATTGATGCTTCAGAGACCTCCCTCTCTGTCATCAACATTCCTGTTATCTCACTAACAAAACCTGCAAAAAATATTTTAAATATATTATGGCTGACAGCATTTTCTGCCTAGAAGAAAAGAAGTGCTGTTTGTTTAACTAATTAAAGACACCATTTACCTCCAACAGCCTAAGAGATGCTGCTATCTGTAGAAACACCTTGGTGAACAATCTCAGCTTTGAAGCTAGTCCAAATGAGGATGGCTGAGTACAAAATGTACCTTCTGTTATAAAGCATGGTTTCTTTTGATTAGGTGATCTACTTCTGAAAGTGGGAAAAAAAAATAAAAATCTGTTGGTAGAACAGAATATAGTTGTATAATTGGAATGGGAGTCATTAAAAATGTATGTTGAGCATGTTGATTTAGACGTTTGATTTCCTATGTGTGTTCCAAAGCACTGTAATCTTCTATGCAGATCAAGCTAGTAGGACAACTTCAACGTTTATTGTAACATTTTGAGATAATCCATAGGATATACATTTAAAAATGTTAAATTAAACCTCAGTTAAAGAGTAGAAACAAAATATCATGGCCATTTGGAAGTCCTTTATTGGATGTTCTTGGAGTAAGCAAGTATACCGTGTTTGGCAAGATCAATGTTCAGGAAAATGACACTGGAGTAATCAAATAGAAGGCTTGTCTCAAGTGAGCCTTAATTTTATATTAGTGATAGTGACTTGGAAATAATTTTTGATCTGAAATAGGAATTTCTCATAAATTTTATAATTTATACTTGAATTTATACTTGTCTAAGAACTATAACCTTGTAGTAGATGTGACGGCCGCTTCTTTAGTGAATAATGATGAGTGATGATATGTTTTTAATGGAATATAAAGAAGAAAGGTGTTGAAAACTGAAAGTAAATGGTAGCATTTAGTTCTTTTCTTGAAGCTGTTGGGTTTTTTGTTTTTTAAACAAATTAAGATTTTAGTTAAGCTTTGTTTTATGGCACTCACTAAGAAAAGCTTTGGATAGAAGCAGAGGTTCAGGTGGCTTGCTGCTGGGAATCCTGTGAATGTGATTGTTGCCCAGATATTGATCATTTATTTATTTGTTTGTTTGATTTTGGTTTTTGTTGTGGGGTTTTTTTTTTTTTTATGATCATGTTCTTGCATAGAATAGAAATAGTGATGCCACTAGTGGAATTTTCTAAGGAAATCAGATTTTTTTAAAAAAATGAAGTTCACTTATGCTTTTTATTAGTAAAATTAAGACATTTAAATAATAGGAAGCTGTAATATTAAACATATCTTCTGTAAGTATTACAGACTCAATTCATTTCTGGTGTAATTGGTTGCATTTTATCAGCAGCAATGCCCATCTGCTTCTCAGGGTTTCTTGGCAACTTCAGTGCGCTAGAAGTTCTAAATGCTTCAAATGATACTGCAAATTGTATAATTTTGGTTTACTGAAGCCCATATTGGAACACACTGTTCTAACAAACTGTAACTAGATATAAGATGTATTTATATTTTTTGTGAGTTTGGCACTGAGTCTTCTCAACATTTATGATTAAATAATAAGTCTCTTACTTAGAAACTTTGGCACTCAATATAGAAAAGTGGGCTATTCTAGAATGCATGTGTTAAATTGTAAAATATTATTTCATTGGGGTTGTGTCGTTAAAAATGGGATGTATTATTTTATTGTCCAAGTAGACACTTATTGTAATTATATTTATTATAGTGAAAAATCAGATGATAGGAGGGGCTTTGCCGTTATTATGTTGATCTCCCCATTTTTGCACTAGTGATCCATAACTGTCATTTTGGTGGAAAACCCAGGAAAATAATTTGAGAGAGTGAAGACGGGGGAAAATGAGAAAAATAAAATGGACACTTTTTAAAAAAACCCCCCAAACAGCAAACTATGGAAACTCTGAATTTGGCCTGGTAAAAAAGAGATTACTCAGCAGTTTGTAAACCATGTTACACATGGTTTTTGATACTTTTGATAGGGGTAGAAGAAAGGAGGTGATCCTGGTGTCATCAAGGAACAGAGCAAGAGTCTGCTGTGGCAAAAAAAAAAGCGGAGTGGAAGCATGCAAAGGCTCTAGCAGAAGAGTAATTAAAGGTGCCATTCTTTTGCAATTATCTCTGCTACTAGTTGTGCTATAGATTTATGAACAAATATGAACAAAGAAAATAAGGAAGGAATTGTCCTGCTGCTGAGCAGAGAGGAAAGCTGTCAATGAATGAAAGCAGGAAAATGGGAGCTTTGAATGCCATTTTTGTGAAAATCTACACTAACTAGATCCCCTCTGACTGGATCACTAATATATTTGACAACACTTGAAGCAGGATTTATTAGAGAATTCTGGAAATATTGTCAGGTTCAAAAGTCTGCTTAGTTGAAGTATTAGGGAGAAGATAGTATCCTCTTTCTGTTGCTTTGTTTTGCCCTAGGCCATTACTTGTGACGACTCAAGGAGGTGAGATACTGTGTGATGGACCATCAGTCTGAATAGGTACAACCATTCTTATGTTTTAAAGGACAGCTAGATGAAATGGGGGATTTAGCCTTTGTATGTTTGACGATGGAAGTTGTATGGATGTTATAGGATCACAGGATAATTCAGGTTGGCAGAGTCCTCAGGAGGTCTCTAGTCCAGCCTCCTGAACAAAGCAAGGTCAGCTGTGGTCAGACCTGGTTACTCAGGGCTTTATCCAGGAGGATTCTCAAAGGTTAGCAATGGCACAACCCGCTCCACTGCCTGAAAAGATTTTTCCTCATATCCAGTCTGAACCTCTCTTGTTTCAATTTATCCCTGTTGTTTCTCATCCTCCACCCATGCACCATTGAACAGCCTGCCTCCCTCACCTTGCTAACCTCCCTGTAGGTACCAGCAGGCTGCTGTCAGGTCTGCCCCAAAGCCGTCTCTTGTGCAGGCTGAACAGGCCTGGTTCCCTCAGCCTCTCCTCAAGTGCTCCAGCCCCCAACTATCTTGGGGCTCTCTGCTGAAGTCACTGCAGTTTATCAGTGTCTGTACAAGGGGCCTAAAACAGGCTGCGGTATTCGGGGTGTGATCCAACAAGCTCTGAAGGAGGACTGCTCGCTCCTCTGCAGCTTGCAGTCGGTTGCAGCTTGGACACATCTTCAGAGTGTAGGCCAAAAGTAGTGTAGGAACTACACTGCAGTGAGATAGGTTTGGGTTAAACATGGAAAAAAAAAAATATTCTCATGTGAGAACAGCAAAACATTTTGAATAAACTCTCTAAAGACACTGGGGAGTATCTGTCACTAAGGATCTTCAATGACAAGTTAGAAAAACATCTTTCAGGAATAACATAGGAATAGGTGAGCCTGATTGGGAAGGAAAAAGGTCTAGATGATCACATGAAGCTCCTGTGATTTTGCAGTAATCTGAAAAGGAACATAACCCCCCTACATCTTTCTAAATATTAGTAGTTCTTTAAGCTAACATTGCATGAAATAGTCATGTTTATATGAGTGAATGTAGCCCTGCATACCGTAAACTGTAGAAATGAAAACAGAAGAAAATATATATGAGCGTACGTGTCACCATTTCTCTTCTGCGTTCCGTTTCAACTTGTGTTTCTTAACCAGATGATGTATTGAAGTCCAGTTCCCATGCAAGGCTTGTTTAGCAGTACCCTTTTATATTTCTCACAATTAATGATATTGTTTCCATCTTGTCTTTGATTATTGTTATAGTGTTCTTATATACCATAATCAAAGAACAATATATAAAGTGTTATCATATCACAGGCAGTTGAAAGAAGAAACAGCTGATGTCACTGGCAGTCCTAGAAATTGCTTCACTGTTTCTCTTCATGATCTGCCTTTTAAAGATTTATTTCAGAATCAGATTGGTTATATTGTCATCTTATTAAATCTTCTTTGAGTTAATAACCTGTAATGCAGTGAGCATGATTTAAATTGTACACATGATTATAATAAAGAGTACAAGTATCATGGTGATCAAATAAAATGAAATTATATACTAGGCTTCTAGATGACTGTGTAATTACTGTATTTTTAAATTTTTATTACAAAGCAATAAATAAACTTTATTAGAAATCTTTATTAGAAATTAAGAGCAATCCCTCTTGTCATTTGTGTCCATTTAAGTGATAGACTTTAGATTATTTAGCACCGATATTTGTATCAAAAAAAAGAAATTATGTATACTGTGTAGGAGTGATACTTCAGCATGGTGTTTGTCTATGAAGAAGCAGAAATCTGCCCTGGAAAGACTTCTCTTCCCCCTATAGCCCCAACAAAAACCCAAATCAAAAAGCACGTGTCCCACGTGTGTATGTGTTCTGGTGTGTTTGGCAATATGTGTTAGGCGTAGTGAGAACCAGGCTCGCTACTGCTTTTGCTGCTTGATCAACATACATGCATTAATGGCTGTATTTAGGTAAACACTAGATGGCAATATCAAAATAATAAAACCAGAACATAATAATAAAAATGTGTTTAACACCTCATTCCTTCCTCTGCTCCCCAAATAAACAATTCAAATTAATCAATGCAAGTTTTTTTTTCCCGAAGTCTTGAGAATCCTTTAGCTTGAAGAAACATTGATAGGCATTACTTCTATATTTGTGTTCGCAGAAAGACTTTAGTATGAATATATCTGGAAACCTTCCTATTTGCAATTAGTACATGTCAGAGAGACAAATAAATCAATCAAAAAATAATAATTTCTGCTTTTGGCGATTTAATAAACTTCTGTACTTTGCACTAAATCTTAAGAACTTAAAGTCTAAAGATATAAGTATTCTGTGTATGCGAATAATTGTCTTTGCATGAATAATCTTGCTGAATATATATACTATATGTTTATTTAAAATTATATATTTATTTACCTGAGTGTTCTGTTGATGTTACAGAAAAAGTGAATAATTCACATCCAATACTAATACAGAATCTTATTAAAATACAAAACCAAACAAGTAGGAAATAAGTTCAGAATGCATTCTATATTTATGTCTCTCTTCATGCAGAATTTAGGCATATTACTTATTTTTATTAGGTTAAAATGTGGAACTAAGGCAGCTATTGTGGTGTGAGATTAATCTGATTAAAACGAGAAGATGCAATGACTGCTTTCTGCTGCTCTCTGACCCTCTCCTCTTGCAACTGGTATCTATAGCAGTGTATAAATGAGAGGCTGTTAGGACTGTAAATATGCTTTTTCTCTCTGACATGTTTCCTGCTGGTTGCTTGGTTACCAGTACTTTGCCATGCATGCATGCAAGATATTAGGTTAGTCTTCTGTCCTCACACTTTGAGCTTCGATGAGAAGATACGTGATGAAAATTTGTGTTTTTATTTCTCTGCATCTAGTTATTAAGGGTTAAATGGATTATTGTCCTAGAAGATTTAAAAGTAATTATGCATAATTTATTGACTTCATATGGAAGAATAGGAAGTTCCATTATATGTGTGAGTCTTTCAGGGTCTTTTTGGTTTTTGGTTTCTTTAAATATAAAAAAATCAAGAGAAAGCCTTAGAGATGAGTACTTTGCATATTATCAGTTCCAGCATTTCAGTTTTTTAATGGTTCATAAAAATAATAAAGTACATTGGGGATGGTGAAAGAATCTCCCAAGCAACAAGTGATAGGATAAGAGGAAACAGCCTCAAGTTACTCCAGGGGATGTTTAAATTGGATATTAGGAAAAATTTCTTCACCAAAAGGGTTATCAATCATTGGAACAGGCTGCCCAGGGAAGTGACTGAGTCACCATCCCTGGAGGTATTTAAAAGACGTGTAGATGTGGTGCTTAGGGACATGGTCTAGCGGGACTTGGTGATTTTAAAGGTCTTTTCCAACCTCAATAATTCCATGATTCTGTGATTCTAAAGAATAAAACTAGAAGAAAGTCTAAAAATTGCTAGTATTTTTTTCCCCCACACTTGGGCAGCTGAAAGAGAATTCTGTTCTTTCTGACTTGAATCTCACACAGTGTTATGCTTTCAGGATAGTTGTTTTTCTATTTGTAGATTTCTGCTGACTTAGCTACAAAATCTACTCTTGAATATCATTTAATGAAGTTGCTCCAATTTGTGCAGAGTTTTTATTGACAAAGGTATCACTGTTAAGTTTTATCAATTTGACAATGTGTCCATATTTTCAAATATTTTCTTTCCCTTTCAAAATGTGTGTGTGTGTTAATTTGTATTCAGAGCTACACACCAACCAGAACAGATAAATAATTTCCTCCCTCCATGTTTTTATATCGTGCCCTTCCCACCCCCTTTTTTTGTGTATGTGTGTGTCTTTGTTCTGGATGTGTTTAAATGGATGAAGGCAATTGGTGCTATCCTCCAAAATAGGAATGGTTTATTCATGTTTCTTTCATCTGTGCTTGTTTGAAAAGATATTTTCATGTTCTATACAAGATGGCTAGACATTTCCTAGTTAGGAATTTTTGTGGTGTGATGTGCATCCATATTGGACTAATTTCCCATGTGCTAGAGCCTTCAAAAGCTATCTTGAGAAATATGTTCAGATTTTCTGCTTTTGGGAATTCCATACTTTGTAAAGATTTAACTACGTTTCTTCTAACTGTCCTTATGCAGCCTCTGCACCCCTCTTCTTTCATTTTACCTATGGCCACTCTTTACTAGTTGTAATGAAAGAACTGAATCACTTACTGTAAACTGTCATCATTACCTTTCCCAATTATGGTGGTCTTTGCCATTTTTCCTCTAACTTATCCAAAGTATATTGTTATTGTCAGGATCACTACAGAATGACATGTAGTATTTTAGGTATTTCTATCATGTCTGTCACCATGGTACCTAGTAGCTTTCTAGCTTTCAATGGAGTAAGGGGTTAAAGAATGCAGGTTAATATCTGTTATTATATTTATTTAACTGCCTGGTTTTAATTTTCCTCCATCTTTTCCATTGATAGCCATGGAAATAGGAAACTGAATTAATGGATCAATGTTGAATAGATGAACACAAGCATGGTCATGTCCCCCCATCTTTTCTTCCCCCCTCTCCAAAAAAAAAAAAAAAAAAAAAGTTTGATTGGTAAATAGTATACCTGAGTCAAAAAGTTGTAAACAAATTGAGAAAATTTTTCAATGTCAGTTGAAGGTGTGTTAATAGAATGATTATAACTTGAGAACTCCAGACTTTTAAAATCAGTCTTCAATGCGTTGAATTGTACTTTCATAAAATATTTTTTTCTGTACATCTTAATATTGGTAGTCATTTTATGATTTCATTAATGTTAACTGATACATGCTATAAATGTGCCATTTTACAACAATTTTTGTAGTGAGAATGGCTGGAGGGATCAGATGTTGGAAGAGTAATGCCATAGTGATACTTTCTGAAACGTATTTTTGTTAGTGAACATCTATTCAGATAAGATTGCATATTTATCCCTTTAGAATACAAACTTCTTAAAGTCATTTAGAAAAGGCAGTGTCAAAGTGTATTTTGGTATAAAGGAGAAAGTGGTAGATCTTAATATTACAACCTATTTTGACAAGTCCTTGAATATTAGTACATCTCTTCTAGAAGTGTATAGAAATCTGTACATCTTTTATCTGCCTTATGTAGTCAAATTATGTACGTGCTCGTGTGCACATGTAAAAAATATTTCAAAGTTGAACTATACTTTACTTACCAGTAGTTAACTAGATTTTTTCCAAATGGTAAATTTTAAGAGCTTCCTTATTTCATAGTTATCTTCTTTTGAAAGTTTTAATGCAGATGTTTTTATGACACTCTGCTTTCAAAAATTAGTCCCACCTTGAGACTTTAAAAGAACCCAATAACTTACTGTGCTTTTCTAAATTCCATTTTCAAAGGTATGCTCCCCCTCATCTTTCATCCCCTAAATACTTGGATATACTGAATTAATGGCAGTAGGAAAGTGAATGCAGGAAAAACAACTTTTCAGATTCTCAAAATATCTTCTTAAAAGGTACACTTCTTGCTAAATCTTCCAGATGCTTTAATACATACTACACAGTAAAAAATTTGCATTTGTAAAGTGCTTGAGAAAATGTACGCAAAAGGTCACTAATTGTCATAAGAGAAACAGAATATAATAAACTTCTATTAAGTACATTTTCTCCTGTTTTCCTTAATTTTTCATCTTCTTTCTCTCTCTCTTTTTTAAAAAAATGTTTTTTCGACAGCTACAACAATTTGAACTTTTCTTAGGCTAAACCTTATACTATAGTTACATGTATTAGCCTAGGACCATGAAAAAAGACTCCCTACCTAGGGCTTCCAGAGTGGAAGACAATTTATCAGAAGTATGAAGCAATACTTGCACAGTTGAAAAAGTTATTTTCTTGAGTTTTCTGCTTATCTTTAGTGAAAAATGGTAAGCATTCAAGAACCCAAAGCATTGCAGAATGCACGAGTGGATTAGGATTATGAAGTTTCATTGCCACGTGACATAAAAGGTCACCTTTTCTCCTTAAAGTGGATCAGGAAAGTTAGGAAATTCTTTAAAATAAAATGAAATAATGCTTAATCTCCCTTCTAGGTTCTTTCTCTGATAATGTAGGATGGTTTCTGAAGAAAAGGAAAGATGGCTTCTACAAAAGTGTGAAAAATACTGATCATACTGTGAATTCCTACTGCATCATCTTTAAACTTTAAATTGAATGAAAAATACTCTTTCCATTACTTACAAGGCAACAATAAAATTCATTGTATTACTACCTCTGTGACATTTTTAGATATGGATAATATTTTCAGAAAAAGAGAATAAATATACTAAGTGAGTTTAGGTACTCGGTGCAGGTCAAGTCTGTTTCTAGTTGCTTTAGCTTTTTTTCCCCCCATGTTTTAGGCATCTAGCACATCATGTTAGCACTGAAAATGTTAGCATTGAAAAATCTAATGTAGATTTTTACGTTGTATATGTATAGGTTAAAGTTTAAAATGCTTCTTTGTGCAGTAATTAATTATTTTATAAAGCAACTTACCTTCCTATCTGGAAGATTATGTGTATGATAGATGAACTGTGCCTGTAATCTGATAACTTCTTTAGGAGCTACCAGCATCATTTGGATTTTTAGACTATCACAATTAACTGCCTTAATAAAGGGAGAAAAAAATTCTTAAATTGAACTACACAAAGAACAATCTTTAATTTTTCATGAAATTCAGTTATTTCTCTGTTTCAGTAAATCCAGTTTAAACTCTTTACATTTTAAAGTAAACACCAGTAGTAAAATTGAAATTATGTAATTCACATAGTAGACTTCTTGTATGTCATGCTGACTGAACTGTATACAAACACACGTGGAATGTGTCTACTTACTGTTTCTTAGGAAGCTATCCATAGTGTCAAATAGTGTAAGTGGGTTTATGACATGTGAAAATGAAGGGCAAAGAAAAAAATCTGTTTCTTTCTTTTTGTGGTATATAAAACCAAAGACAGATGACTGTCCAGTGGAAGGAAGTAACTTGCAAGAAAATGAAACAGTATTAATTGAACTGTATTGAAAATTGGGAGGGTATATAATAGTAGCATTTGTTAAGTTATTTGGCTCCTTCTTTGCTCAGGGTCTGAGTAAATCAAGGCTGAGACAGCTACTGCTTGGTGGCTTGTATGTTGGAGTTACTTGTGGCTTTGTGAATTGAACCAAGACCCTCAGGCTTATTTATGTATGTGTTCTTGTACAAATTAAGTAGTGACAGTTGTGGGATGTCTGGTCTTGCATAGAGAGTCACAAGAAATCTGGAGGTGAAACCTTCACTTCTGAGTTTTAATCCTCTCATCTGCCTGGTCTCTCCACACCAGAGAGTTCTAGCTTTATTACTGACTTCTGATGGTTTCTCCAGTACTCCAAATAAGAAGTTTCCAAACTATGATGCGTGTTTGTATGCACGTCACATGACACGGAAACTGCATCAAGATGATGTTTAAAAATTAAAATTATCTAACTTTCATGTTTTTCTGGAGGAGACTGGAAGCACTTCAGGTATTATGTGCCCCATCTCCAGTTCTGTGCAGACCTGTAGAGAAGCCATGGGCCACCACTGCTTGTCACCCCAAAGGGAGAAAAAGCAGTGGGGAAGCATCTTCTTTCCCCAGGAGCACGGGCTACCTAAAAATTGTGCCCGAAAGACTATGTAACTTTTAATCTTAAAACATGAATAATCTTTCATTATTCTTTTTGAGTCCTTTTCCTTCATAAAGTGGTTTGGTACTTAAAATGTCAAACAGTCAAAACTTTCTACAAAAACTGCAAACATTTTCTCTTATGGCACTTTCAGTAGCCCTTAGGAAATGGCAACGTGTCTTCTCTAATGGAGCTAGAGGCAGGTATTGATTTGGAGCTTTAAGCCTATGTATTGACATGTATTGACATCTGCTGCTTTTTAGTTGCTGTTGTTTATTCAATTACATACAGAATGATTGCTTATAACTAATCCTATCTCAATATACTATTGGGATCATATTAAATTTTGAGGGGAATTTGCTCAAGAGAATGGTGCAGATTTTCTAAATGAACTATTAAGCCTATTTAATAAGAGTAATAAGATAAAAACCCCTCAGAAATTGTAGCTTGAGATGAATTAAGCTTTTATTTAGAGTTCCTTACTTCGCAGTTCTTAGAGTCCCAAAATGCTGTCTCCAGTGGTTTTCGACAGTGAAAGGCAGAATGTTACTTTAAAAAACGCCAGGTCAGCAGAGTGAGAGCAGTTAGCCTAAAGGCAGGGCAGAGGCTGAAGGGAACGGAAAGGCTTCTCTCTTTCCTCCAGTTCCCCAGCTTAGTTTCAGTGTTGTCATCTGTGTTCAGGTAAACAGTTGACTGAAATTTTGATCTAAATGAAATTGGAGAAATAGGAAATTCACATTGTAGTTCTGGTATTAATTTTTAATGCTAGCTTTATGTTGAGGTTTTTGAACGTGTTTGCGTGGCTGATCATGCTTATGAGTGACTGTATCCTACAGATGCACATAGAACAATCCTTGTCTATGCTACTCTGTTATTTTTAAAATGTTTCCTGGTGAGTCTAAGTTTGCATTACCTGCACTTGATACTTTGTATGTGTCCAACCAGGTATCAATGAAATTCCCCTGGTATAGATTTATTTTTCTATTTCTAAGATGGCTTATATATCAGAGGCTCCTTCTAAAGACTGAAGTAGAGAGATTGAAAATTAAATGCTCCCTTCTGCAGCCCTTAATTTCAACGTTAATGATGGTAATAGCGGAAATAATCAGTGCCATTTCCTCTGTCCCCTTTACAAGCTTAAGAAAAATCTATGTCACTAATTTGTTTATATAATGCATTTTGCAAACTAATTTACTAGATGCGGTAGTACAAATAATTCTTTAAATAGCATTATAGATTAAAGGACAGATTCTGCCACCTTCATTCACAGTAAGTTATGCCCTGTTTTGCAAGTAATTCTTTTGGTTTTAATAGGACAGCTGTAAGGGGAGAATTCCACTGAAGTAGAACCTGTTTGTTTCCCTTGGGATTTAGTTGTACAGTTTTAATTTCATTGTACCACTTAATGCTCTCTCATGTAAGTAGCTGTGCATAATTAATGCAAGTGTGATTTTCTTAGAAAATGTAATCATCTCATTTTCTGAGATTGCCTTTCAGCTTGCTTCTGTCCTCTTTCTCCCCAATAGATACTCTGTTTCTTCATGTACATGTAGAAGAATAGAATATGTGTCAAAAAGCCTTGACAGTAAAAGAATCTGAAAGAGGTGAAAGAGTATTATTAAAGTCAGCTATAAACCGTAAATCAGTCAAGTAAGGCAATAATAGTACATTTTCTAGCCCTCCTCCCCATATTTTATTAATCATTTGTTTTATAATAACATCTATAGGCTTCACAGTAAGATTCACTGGAAGATAAATTCCTTTCCCTCAAGACCTTACAAACTGGGTATTCAGAAATGTACTGTTAGAGTTCCTACCAAACTCAGCTAGTAACTGGGAAACACAATGTATAACAATTAAATTAGAAAGCAAATGGGCATAAAGGTGTCAGAAAAATTCAATTGTTTTTCTGTGAGTTAAATGAAAATTTTTGTGAAGGTTATAGCCTTCTGTCTGTCATATCTTAATGATTTCGTTTTGGAAAGTCATTAACATGATTCAGAGTAAGCGAAAGACTCTGTAGTCAGCCCAAGATTTGACAGTGACAAGGAAACTTTTTAATAATGCCATGAGATAATACCCTGATCACAAAAAAGGGTCTTTTCTGAAAGCTCTTCTTAAAAACAGGTTTTCTCATGGGCAAGAGAACTAAGAAGTTTATTTTCTTTATTGTTTGTTTCTACACACTCTTTTCTCTGCTCCTAGCTTTTTTGTCTGGACAGTTGTCAGTCCATTCTGTTACTGGTTTGGACTTACAGATTTGCTGATTGCCCTGCTGGTTGCTGCATCTTTTTGAATGAATAAGAGAATGAGTTTTAACTGTCATTCCTTTGATAAACACGTTCAAGGGCTTTTATTTACCTGATGAGTGTTGGTCACAAAACTTGGACCTTCCATATGTTTAAAAGCTTCACCTGCTCTTATATGTAAAAGAAATTTGCCAAATAGATCAAAAATTATGGGTAGGTAGACAAATGGTATGTCTCACAGACCATGTTTCCTTAATAATTGTTCTTTTAAGTAAGTAAATATGTCCCAAAATGAACTAACTCAGTGTATGTTCTTTATGAATTTAGTGGGTTTTCATATTGTTATATTTTTGTGTGGTCATTAAACATGGTGCATGTACATTTTTAATATGATATTTGTCATATTCCTTTAAAATAATTTCTTGTTCCTTGGAAAACAAGTCTTTGTATAAATTGGTTATTGCTTATTGAAAACAGTGTAAATTGTTTTAGTTACTTTAGCTATCCCAAAGGCTGTAAGGAAGAAAAAGCTCACAAGTATTTTAGGATTAGTAGGGAGTATGATCCTAATCATAGCATAAGTACAGCAAGCTATTCCAGCCATGGATGCAGTTAATTACAGCAAAAGATACTTCCATTTTATCTGGGATTGGTAGAAAATACTGCCTTTCTTTCACATCTCAGTTCAGTCCTGTAATAATTTCAACTCTTCTGTTTGTTTATAAATTCCAAGTTTTTTGCCATTCTTTCATAAGATAAGGATAAACTTAGGAGAATGTCAGTCATATTTATGGACATGTATTCTTCACACTCATTAGCTAATGTTATCCTAGAAATAAAACTCAGGCTCATGAGAACAGAAGCCATCTATTGTAATTTTTCTGCAAAGATTTAGATACTGAGAAGGCCATGTTATATGAGGTAACTGCACACCAAAGTCTTGTTCTGTTCAAATACAAAACTAACATCAACAAAATGTTATGAATTATATTTTGTGGTTATTTTGTCCTCCAGTTGCTTAGTTTGATGTTTTTAGTTTTTACTATTCTTGGTTTACCCAGTGAAGACGTGTAGGGCTTAGGGGCAGGGAGGGAAGAAAACAAAACTTTAAAAAAGGCCCCAAAAGAATGGCTGTGTTGGAATTTTCCTGTCTGAATTAGAATGTCATTTGAAGGGTCACCTTTATATCATTTAATAGAACAGCATTTATAAATTGCTGAAAGCTTTTATTGTCTTGTTACCAGAGAAGGATGAGGATAGAGCAGTGAGGGATGCCTTAATTATTTTCTTTGCTAGCACCACCAACTGAAAATACTAGATTCTTGCCAGCTTTTAATAATACTCTGTTTTGAGGCTGTTGTGAAGTACGGCAGAAATTAAGGTGTAACAAGGTTTATGTTTTCCTTTGTTTTCCTCTGCCAGCAGTTAATAAACTAGATCATTGGTACTTAGTATAAAGATACAGAATGCTGGTAACTAATAAGGATAGCACAACAGCGCAAATGAAAACTGTAAACATCATGATCCTGATTTTTTTTCAGTATAGAACAATCTTGTTGTCATGTCCAATTATAATTTGCTGGTTAACTGTCCCTCCTAGTCAGCCATCACATCACTCATGAAAACAGAAGCACTTAGTTACTTTTGCTAATTGCTGCCCTCTTTTTTTGATAGAATTGCTGTTGAGCTCGATTTCTGATTAGCAGTGCAAGAAGTAGCAAGGCTAAGGGCTCTTCAGTTCAAATATAGAAAATGATTACATTTGCTGCTATATACTAAAGCCTCCAAGGACTTGTTTTGTTTGGGGTTTTTTGTTTGTTTGTTAGGCATAGAATTTTAACCCTTTTCTCCTACCCAGGTTTTGTAGGGGGTTTTGGTGGTTTTTAAAATATCGTGATGTGTTTATACATATATTGATGCATTGACTCTTAGTGGGTGGGTGGTTGTCTTTTTTTTTTTTTTTTTTTAGATTTATATTAGAGAGGCGCATAGACTGCTATCTGCCCTTCAAATTCAGTTGATATTGGACTTTGTATCCAGTTCTTAGATATTGACAGATAGACACAGACATACGCATATTCCTACTGGAAGCTTCATTTCTTTGGGAGACTAGGCTAACACCTGTATCAGTGCAGAGCAAAATACAAAATTATTCCTGTGGCTGAAAAGGAAGAGTTGAGGGGGAGTACAGTCTCGACAGTTGTGTTTGAGAATGCAATTAGAAGAACAGAAAGCAGCAAGGTAGTTGCACAAGAAATTTGTGGTACTGTAGCAAAGTCAGATGTGCTATCTAGGAATTTTAGAGAGAGAAATCTAAAAAGCTGAAACCAAAGGTTTATTTGAAGTGGACAGCACATCCTTCACTCTTTTTTTAGTGATGAAACAGGATTTTTTGTGATGTCTAGACCTTGTTCGAGGAAATGTTACATCCTTGTTTTGCATTTTTAGACGAATTTGACTGCAGAGATGATTATTAACCTCCAACCTTTGTTTTGCATAGATTAGAACTTAAAATTGATCAAATGCTGTGTAGCCAGTTATGACTGATTCCCTTGCTACTGAAGTTGAAGGTACTCCATTCCTCCAGATGTTTTGTTTTGGATGTCAGAGTCAGTAAATACCTGATTAGTTAATGAAATAATGTCTTGGAAGTCCTGACTATGGTCAATGAGGCCATTGGACCTTTAGACATGGAACAAGCTAGAAAAAGGATACAATTGCATATAACTGTCTTAAAACTGTACATGTATATGCACATCTCATTTATTTTGAGGAGAGGAATTACACATGGTGTGGAGAATGAAAACCACAAAATAACTAAAAATTCAGGGTAAAAGTTCATTTTAAGAGAGAGTCCTGCCACAGATTGCTGTCCTTAGCAAAGCATTTTATATAGCTTGGGGTATTTTAAGAGTTGGTAGGCTTTGTAATATAGATTTTATTAGGTAAGCTTTGTAAGTATTAGGGCAAGACTACTGTGTGACAGTACAAGCACTTTACAGCCCTCTCAGTTATAAGTAGTTTTATCCATGCACAGCCATGTAATTTCTGGAGTACCATAGCTGATACTATGCAATTTAATTTGCCTACTAAAGAACATATTATTTTAATAAGGCCTTTGATTTTCTAGGCGTGGAGTATTTGTACTACGGAAGTGAAAGACTTCAGGATAAAGTGGTTTGTTTTTTTTTTTTTTTTTTTTAGAATGTGTCTTCCTTTTAGAACAAGTATCTGTGCCAGCCTACACACTGATACTTAGAGCTGTTTAATAATTACTTTCTCCCATGAGGCTCCTTGGCACTGAAATAGGAACCAGCATGGTTAACCCTCATTAAAACAAATAGATTAATTTCTTACTAAAATGAAAGACCTCTTTTTAATCATTCAGCTTCATGCTATTTAGAAAAATGTTAAATTATTTAAAGGCTACTGTAATTTAATGGACTAGAAAGACTCTGCACTTCATTAAATTGTATGAAATGCCATGTTTTTTCTTGATACACAAATTTTTCACCTTATATTTCTCAAACTATCTAAGCTTTCATCTTATTATTGGATGCTAATTTAAATCTTAAATTTGACCCATAAACTTTGAAAATTAAAGTACTTTCTCAGTGAAGTACTTAGAAAAATAACGGTGAGTATTTTCCTGAGTCTTGTAACTTCATAAGCAACGCTTCTTGTGAAGTAGAAGTGCAGTCTACTTCCTTATTTATACAAAGTAGGAAACATGTAAACTGTAGGTATCTCAATAAAGCAACAAAAGGCAGGTGTTGGAGATGGTTACATCTATGCATGTGGTTGCCCATAGACAGGCTCCAAGTGGTCCAGGTGTGAGCCAGCTGCACAGCAGAAACCATGTGAGCAGATGAAATAAATTGACCCCATGTTCAGTGTGAGTATTTATTGCTTTGTGTCAACTTTGACTGTTTCATCTGAATTTTGACTTTAAATAGCTCTGAATCTCATTGATTATTTTAATCTGAGGCTTAAATCAGAGGAATACCAGAGAAATCAAAAATACTTAACAGTAAACAAAGCCAAATTAAATGAATGTTTGGTGATGAGTTTTGCTTATGTGGTTTCAGTTTACAGGATAAACCTGCTTTTTCATTATGTGGGCAGGGTTCATATGATCACACCGTGCTTACTGCAGATATGTATAGAAAAAGATCTCTGAGCCGTCTTACTTGCATGCTCTGGGTACATCTATGCTGGTATTTTAGTTTGAGTAAAGAAATGCAGGTTTTTTAAGTGAATTTCACAGTTATTCCACTTTACTGTGGTTTAGTTCATACCACACATGATCATTTGGTTAACAAAGATTTTTTTTTTTCCCTTTAGAAATATTCCCCTATTCATAGAAAGCCCTCACTGTAGACTTCTGAAGAAAACTTAGTAAAGTTGTTTTGAAAATTAGCAAGCTTTTATTTCCAGTGTGTTTATCTTAACAGATAGAAACTATTTCTGAGAAAAATTGGGGTAGGCATGCTGTTCCCAAATCTGAAGTACTTGCTTTTAGGTTTCAGGATGTACTAATTTCAACAGGTTTACTGTATTTGTTTACATATCTCAGGAAGTTTGTACTTTGTTTTGGTTTTGTATGAGACTTATCTATAGAGTTATGCAACTTGTGTCTTATACAGTGATATGGATTGAGAATGGAGAATGGATTGAGAGCAGCCCTGGGGAGTAGGACTTGGGGATGTTGGTTGATGAGAAGCTCAACATGAGCCGGCAGTGTGCACTTGCAGCCCAGAAAGCCAACCGTGTCCTGGGCTGCATCAAAAGAGGTGTGACCAGCAGGTCGAGGGAGGTGATCCTGCCCCTCTACTCTGCTCTTGTGAGACCCCACCTGGAGTACTGTGTCCAGCTCTGGGGGCCCCAGTACAGGAGAGACATGGTGCTGTTGGAGAGAGTCCAGAGGAGGGCCACGAAGCTGATCAGAGAGCTGGAGCACCTCTCCTATGAGGACAGGCTGAGACAGCTGGGATTGTTCAGCCTGGAGAAAAGAAGGCTCCAGGGAGACCTAATTGTGGTTTACCAGTACATGAAGGGGCCTACAGTAAAGATGGTGAGGGACTGTTTGTCAGGGAGTGTAGTGACAGGACAAGGGGTAATGGGTTTAAGCTGAAGGAGGGTCGATTTAGATTAGATGTTAGAAAGAAATTCTTTACTGTGAGGGTGGTGAGGCACTGGAACAGGTTGCCCAGAGAGGTTGTGGACGCCCCATCCCCAGAAATGTTCAAGGCCAGGTTGGATGAGGCTTTGGGCAATGTGGTCTAGTGGAGGGTGTCCCTGCCTGCAGCAGGGGTTTGGAACTAGATGATCTTTGAGGTCCCTTCCAACCCAAACCATTCAATTGTAACTGATGTGTTTAACTTTTTTGTAACTATGGTGATGGAATAGATTGTGTATAGTCTCTAACCAGGGTGATGGGATTGAGGTGATGAGATTATTAGCAATAGTAAGGTAATGGTCAAATGAATGTGTTGTTAGTAACCAGTCTTGCTGCTATGGTCCCTGTACAGCCCCAACCTAACAGGTAACTAATAAAAACATTTTAAGAATGAGAACCTGAGAGCTTGGTGGTACCCTGGAGCCGATAAATTGTGTAGTTGGTACATGAGCCAAATAAGATTTCATTTTCTGTCAAAATCATGTCCTATGAGTGAACTTTGTTCATTATAATCTAATTATAATACAAAAACACACCTCCAGTCTAAAAGCTACCCGCCTCCAAGGTACGACCACCCCACACTGGGCATGCTCTCTGAATATCTTTAAGTCTATAGCTTTACAAGCAAAGTGAGAAAGGTTTACACCAATCATAACGAAGTAACAATGTAACTATGTGAGGTAATTGTAACTATGTGTGTTTTGAGACTATGACTATGTGTATGTTTGTAGGCTAGGTGGGCATGTCAGGAGGAGAGTTTGCCCCATGCAGCCCAGCGCTGAATAAACCAATGTTGGCTTTCCAAAACTGCATTTCTGTTTGGAAAGTTTTTATTGCCATTTGAGCGGTAACACTATGATTCTATGATGTTTACTTTCTTCAGCTGTATTGTTTTTAAACCAAAGCTGCTTGCCTCTTCCACATGTAGACAGTCTGCTTAAATCTCTCCTTTGTCTAGGAGTGGACTTTCCCCTTAGTTGACATCTCCAGCTGTCTTTTTTAAAAAGATGATTGTTTTTAAAAATGAGACTCTCTTGACTGTAATAGGATGCCTGCCTCCATAATTTTATTTATTATTTAATTTCAGGGTGACTGAGTGATAGTTTATTAGCATATTTTATGATGGAAAATTCTTATAAATAAAATAAAAATTAAGCAGTTTGGCATCACACAAATCTATGAGGCATCATAAAGATAATTGCAAGAATATAGACTGATTGATGGAGGATATTTTAAATGATTTTTACTTGCTATCTATCATAAGGTTTCAAGCTTCTTAGTAAATGGTGGTTTTATGTTGTTTTCATGTTCATTTCAGCTCTAAACTCTGTACTAGGGGCTTTGCTGATGTTCTGTGCAAGTTCCAGTAATTTTGATATGATGATTTTTACTGTATTTTGAAGTGAAAAGATAATAAATAATTCAACAATGTTGATTTTTAATAGGATAATAATAATAACAATAATAATGTGAGAGTGTTCTATGTTAATTTAGAAAACATGTGAAATAGTTGCTTTTTAATAATTCATTGTTTTGGCTGAGCCATGGAGCTTCTTAATTTAGTTGTGGGGACAGAAAGCTGTTGAGAAACAAGTTTAATTGAAAAGGGAAAAACAGTTTTTGCGGAAAGGAGGATTAGCAAGCGAAACAAGTTAGATAGCATTCCAGACATTAACCTATTTACATATCAGTTGTGCATGTGCTGAAAACAAACGTTTTATGTGCATTTATCTGCAATTTTTGCATGAATTAAAGTGTTTTATTATTTTAATTGAAAATTAGCATTAGTTGAGACCAAGATAGAGATTTTTTTTCCCTTTCCTACAGGATAAATCTCTCTAGTAGCAAATTGATACCACAGATATGCATGTATATCTTTTTAAATACTGTGACTATATAATCCTAGTTTGCAAAGAAGTTAAGTGGCTCTACCCAGGAGGACATTTCCTGAGAGTTCTGTTAGTAAAGACATACTACGTTTTCATGCTAAAATGTATGTGTGTCCTTTAAATAAAATGAGTGTCATCTGAAAACTTCACATTGCTTAACTCTCCTGTAACTGAAGCCAGGTAAGTTGTTTATGTTAAAATTACTGGGCTATATTTTTCATTTAATTGTCTTTAATATGTTTAAAATTAATGTGGTCAGCCGTCTGATTTTTTTTTTCTGATTACAGAAGAAAAAAAATCATTATTTATAGTTTGAGTGTAGTAAAAAATGGGTTGTATAATGCTCTGCTGATGAAAGTGGTGCATTTTCTTTAAGCTTAATAGCTAGTCTTGTGAAAGCTCTTTAACAGTTACTGTCCTCTCCTTGCAATGTTTTTTGTCGTCGTCTTCCTCGCTTTCATGCCTGAACATCATCAAGAAATTTTATTTAATGGCTCAAATTCCAGTCCATGACTACTCTGCCCCAGTTTTGCCAGGAAAATATGTTCTGAAATATTTATGTCTCCCTCACTGAGGATTCACAAATGAATGCTTTTCTCTGAGGCTGAGGAAAAAGTGTTAGTAAGAGAGAGGCGATTGCCAATAGTTCTGCTGTTGTGTTATGCTGACTTCATCACATGCAGGATACACGCGAGCCCATTTCTTACTCATGCTTTTGTATTACATCTTCAGCTTTGTAAACATTGTACATCATTTCTTAGGAAAATATTTTCGTTCTGAATAATATGCTCAGCTTCAAAGCTGACGGATTCTTCAATATTAGCAACTACTGTTATTTTCAGACATTCATTTCTAAGTAATTGAGCTTGTTGCAATTTTATTTCTTCAATCACAGCAGATCAACTGACAAGAGTGTTCATCAAGTAAGCACAGTTTCTGACTGGTTGGTTGATCTTGACTGTATCTGTTCTTCATAATCCTCTGCTCATAAGAAAAGTGCCTCTCTCAATTTTTCATATATCACAGAAAACACCAATGAAGATCAAAGAGGTAAACAATCCACAAAATGCACGTGCTGTCTGTTTCCAGCTGTCCTTTTTCTATTCTCAGGAATGTGTCTCATTGAAAAGCTATTCAAAGAGACAGTAAGCCCTTATCATCTCTGGAGGCATGGGATTTCTATCTTCTTATCTCAGAGGAGGAGATTTTATTACTTCCTGCTCCCAAAGAAGAAAGGGGGTGAATTCAGTTGAGGGAATTGAATGCTTTCAGCTGCTGTGTTGTATTCACAGTAGTCACTTTTTCAATTTTATTTCCATTACTAGATTAAAAGCAATAGCAAAGGTACTTACTTTCATAAGTATCCAGCCAGCCAACATAAAGCTTCTGAGATCCTCACTTGAAATATATTATATTCCTGTATTAAACACCTGTACAGGATGTTGCTTTGACCTTTCAGTAGCAGTGAGAACATTTAGGAAAACACGGGAGGGGTAATGGCCAATGTATGCTGCCAGGCTGTGCAGTTGTTCATACATGAAGATGTTTGGCTTACGAAAGACGTTTCCTATGAACAGTTCAAAGACTATCAAATGCAGTCATCGGTTTGGTACAAGAATGTAAAAGGTATCAAAGGAAGCCTGCAAATAATATGTAGCTAAAGAAGAGGCCTTGTTTTTTTCCTTTGAGTAGCCTCTTATGAAGGGTACCCCTGAAAAAGTAACACATAAGACCTTTTTACTACATCTGCCCTGTAAAAATTCTGGCCACACTTTTGGGTTCAGAGAAGCATGAGTTAATGCACTGATAATGGATGCCAGACTGCACTGTGAAATCAAGTTTGCAGTTTCCAGTATGAACTTGGTCACCTTGTAGGTCATGTGACCTCTTACAGACATGTAGCACCTCATGCCATAGCTTTTTTCATTATTTATTTATAGATGTGGAAGAAGTAAAATGAATCTAGAGTTCAGGTTAAGTGGATTGTAGAGAAATTGCATAGAGGTTTTCTTTGAGAGAGCGAAACTTTCTGGAATTTTGGAAAATAGGCTTAGTATGGAGTCATGTTTTTATGATTGAATCAGCTGATACATGCTTTTCTACCTTAAGCTATTACTGTCAGGGAACCTAGAATGACTTATAACTCAAGTAGGCCCAGAAATTATGTCTTTCCTAATTATTTGAAACATGTACAATCTATATGCTTGACTCTCAGGACACACTTGATAACAAAAGCCGGAGGAAGTAATTTGTTTTACTATACCCAACAAAATGGTAATGAGTGTCTGAATTAGAAAGGTTTTATTACACCTTTTAAACTCATCTTCTCTAACTGTAGAAAGAAATCATACAAGGAGACACATTTTCAAGTGAAAAGGTTTTAAATGATAATGTAATCAGTGTCACGTTTCTCTTTTGTACATAACGTTATCAAATACATTGGATTTATGCTTTCTCCAGGTAGTCAGTGAACCTCTTCCACAATTTGTCTTCATCTAGCATGGATGTATAGTACTCTGCAGTTGACAGTGTCTTGACATTTTCACGTTCACTTACAGCAGCGTTATACAGAGGATATAATATTTCTCATTATAGCAAAGTGATATGAGTCGTGAATCTGGCTCTTCATTAATGACATCTCATTCATCTGGTAGTCTTGTTCACTTCTACTCCTTTTCATGAGGGATGTTTTCCTTGTAGCCATGAAGAAAGAGGCTTTTTCAACCATAGTGAATTCATTTACTGAAAGAAATTGGTCTTAATTGAATTATTGAGATATAGTTTTAGTTTTCTTCCATGCATTCTGTGGTGATTACAAAGAGGTTCCCCCATCTTTATTCAGAACAAAAATTTTAGAGCAAGTTCCTTGATTATTTTTTTGTGAAGGAGTGTTATAAGCAGTCACCACCTACAGCAGCTCCTGGAGATTCCTTCTGCTCAGCCCAAAGACCCTGGGGTCTCTCCAGCTCAGGCCGATGGATGTGGCTGCTGCTTTCCCATTTGCAGGTTCAACCAATAGTGAGGGTAGGTCTGGCCTTACACTAGGCTGATGACTTCTGTCTCCTTTATATTACCCTGCTTGGAAAGTCTCACAGTGAAATGCAGACACGATAAACAGAAAGATTGCTTGTGAATTTAGTAGGTGGCATTTTTCAAAATCTCCTGGCGTGCATTTTGACAGTCATAGAAAGAGAGCTCGTTTCTAAGATTATCAATTGCCAAGCTGTTTTTTATTCCTCTGAACTTAATAAATTCATTTGAGGCTGACAATATTTTTCATAAGTATATTTTAAATGTGAGTCATTTTCAGCTGTTGTGTCTTCATTTTTGTAGAACCAGAGATATGCATGGCTTTTCAGAGTTTAAGGGTGTTTATGTTTCCACTTATTTACCTTTTTTTTTTACGTGCAGTACTGATAAATTACTAATCTTGGATGTTGTGCTAACTGTAGAATGTAATAAAAACATTTCTAAAAGTACAGCAATCTATTTTTTATCACTAAGTAGAATAAGATGACAACCCATTGTACCTTATTTCCTCCTGACATTAATCCAGAAGTTCTGTGAGAGGTTCCCCACCACCACCTTTGAGGGTATAGGTATAGTTAAGTTTTAGTTTAACTTGTTTATTTGACTAGAAATATGTGATCTTCCTAAATTCTCCTTGGTTTTGCTTTTCCCTCTAATGGTTACTAATTCCTAGTTCTGAGTCATCCATCAAAACTGGCCTTGCAGTACGTTTAGCTTCTGCAATGACTCATCATTGATTTGATGTAGGTAAGGAAACTGCAGCTGGCAGGTTAGAGCAGTGCATGTCACAAAACCATACGTGAATAAAGTGCAAGTGAGCTTTGACAGTTAAATTATATTTTTAATTCGACTTTCAGAGAACCCTAGATGCCCCCATATGTAATATAAAATGGAATTATTGCAGTAGTTAAACTGACCTGAATAAACTTTAATTTATTTTTTTTTTTAATTGTACACCTTTAGTGGTTCTCTCTTTTTTTTTTTTTTTTCTTTTTTTTTTTTTTCAGTGGGGTGTAGAATCCTGTGGTGAAAGTATCAGTCTCATGTTGCTTTGGTCACCTCTTACATGTTCCCTGAGCGGTAGTCCATGCTTGAAAAACACTGATTCAGTTCTCTGAGTAGAGAAATTAGGAATGGATAAAAATGTATTTAGTTGAATTGAAACATGACCTTGGAATTTCATTTTTGTTTTCTTAAACTTATATACATTAAAAAAATTAAGATTTAGTTTGATTGCTATATCATTCTAACCTTTGTTTTGTCACTTTTTTGATAATGAATTGAACTTCTGCTGCGTTATGAGTATTTTCTAGTTAGTGTGACAAAGTGCTGTCTCCTGAGAAGGCTCAGATTCCAAACTCTGCAGTTTCCTGTGTATACTGTTTTGTATTCTCAAACTGAAGTATCTATAGAAGTTTGTGTGGGAAGTACTCATTTCACTATCGCTTTTGTGACGTCAAAAAATACATACAAAAAAAGAGTATTGTGGAAGGAAAGTACACGTCAGGGGACTGGTTCTCCTGTAAACTTCTGCATGATGTTACGGGGCAGTTATGTTGAACCTCTGAATCCTTTAAGCTTCTCCCTTGAAAACTGAAAGGTACTCAAATGGGCATGTGTACTCGGGAAGAATTTGTGATTTGTCATTTATCTGAAGTTATGACCAATCTCTTAATTCACTTATGAAAGAGTTGAAAGCCTAGCTTTACTGTTCAAATGCATTTTGGAAAAATTGGGAACCATTAGTAGAATGCCTGCATTGTGTATTTGCACTTAGAAAAGCAAGCCGCGTGATGTGGAAAAAACCACGCAAAACTGACTTTCTCCTTTTGAGAGCTGTGGGCTGTGGTAAAGTAGAGTTGTTTTAAATTTGAGCTCAGTTGCTTGATTTGTTAGAATTTGGGTAATTCATTGACCAGGCTGTCATTCATCCAAGCATTTTATCTCTTTTTGCTTCTGCAGCAGCCATAATCTTTAAGTGATTTTGAAATGATTACTTAAGTATCAGGCTTCAGCAAGATGATGCTATTTTGGTAGTAGTAGGACTGGCAACAAATGCCAGTGTTAGATCTTAGCACTTGTCTGTAGATCTTAAGGTGCTTTACAGAGAATGTTGTAAGTCTGTAAATGGGCTGTATTTCACAAATGTGAGAACTGGCACTGTGGGACCATGTATCGTTTTCTTGGTAACAGTGGAGGGAGGGGTTTTTCCCTTCCATCCTCTCCCAGTACATGCTTTCCCAGCTGAGAATATTGTTCCAATTTTTGGGTTGACCTTCAGATGTGCAACAAAACTGTTTGCTAACTGAAACCTGTGGGAAAAAAATCCTGTGGCGCAGAAAAAAGAGATGATATCTCTGAGGTTGTATATTAGGCTATCAGCAGAGTCATGAGTGACCTTCGTGTCATCCGAAAACTTTTGGTAGATTCCGATTCTTTTCTAGTCTCTGAAGCTTAAAAACAAAATGAAGAAAGGTACTTTTACAAATGTTACTTTTTCTTTCTTTTTTTTTTTTTTAAAAAAAAAAGTGCTGTCCAAGACCAGAAGAGGTATTAAAAAACCCCCACGAATGTGTGTTTAGAGAACAGGTTGTTAATTTTTCATCTGTAGGGAAACACATGCATGAGAACAGCATCTTGGTGAAAGCTTTTTTTCTCTTATGCCATGAAGACTATTATTTTTCCTTTTTACATATATATGGCTAAGATTTATAACTGTTAAGCATCTTTTACTTATTTGAAGCACAGTTTCATTGTCTGCTAATCCTTGTTCTCAGATTACTGAATGAGCTTTGGCTCTATTATTGCAGGTTTGTGTTGATGCAGTTGTGAAACCTTTCCCTGTGCGATTGCTGAAGGAAAGTGAGAGTCAGTTGATTATTTTGTGGAAGAAAGCAATGATAATCCAAAAAACTTGCTACAAATCTCAGTGTTTCTGATACTGCTTTTTAAAATAAATTTTTATTAGATTAAGAATTTGACAATTTGAGCTGCTCAGGAAAATTCTGCCTGAATTATTTTTTCCAATGAAGAATGCAGTTTCTGAAAAATTGAATTTTTTCACTGAGTGCTGTGCCTTCATGGCTTAAATGCTAAATTTTATTCAAGTTCTGTACTGACTTGGTATATACTACACAGTGACTTCGCTCTTGACATGCTAAATGAGAATCAAAATTAATATGCCCAATAAGGCAAAGCTGATTGAAAACATTTCCTTAAGATGGTTAAATAAAATCAATATATTTCAACTCAACAGTAGAAATATATAGTCAGTACTGATATTTTTCTTAAATAAAAAAAAAAAAACCAACATTTTGAAATTCCTGTATACAAAAGAAAAGGTCATAACTTTTTGTTTCGAAATACTGTTTTCTCACCACATTCAAAATGAAAAAAAGCATTGAGAATGTTTGGTAGATGCTTTGCATATTTCTGTGCACAGTGAAATGTTTACCACAAAGCAATGCAATTTGAAAAGGCAGAGTACAGAGAGTACTTATACTTTCTACATGATTCACAGGTCATTTCCTGCTAAAGTAAAGAATTCATTGATCAGCACCTGCTTATTATGTTTCAAGTAGGCTAGAGGGACTTAAAGTACCATAATCATGGTCAGAAATCTGGAAGAATTGATTTAAACAAGGTAAAAAGCTAAAATAAACCTAATAAACAGGGCTAGAACAAGCAGGGTGGTGGATGAATGAATAGGCAGGGAAGGCTTAAGCACAACATTAAAATACATCATGAAGTAATGTCCTTGGGGGGTGAAGTTGTGTGAGCTTTTTTTTTGCTTTTTTTTTTTAACTGAATAGAACTAGATCATAGAAAAATCTACAAGTAAACAACAGAAAGTAAGTATGTCTAGTGAATAGCTATGATATAGATGATCATTCATTTTAGCCTTAGTCTTATTACCAGATATTGTCACTGTCTTCAGTATCTTAAAACCTGAATTTTGATATTACTATGATGCTATTTAATAGTATGCCAATGTTGTGATGGAACACTAGAGCGCACGTTTCAATTCTGTGCTGTTTGAATACAGAAGATAATTAAATAAAAATCAATACTTTCGTATTATTCAGACCTGAGAAACACTGTGTATCAGTGGTAAGTACATAGCCCAGATGGTGTTTGTCATCCAGAGAACTGTAATCCTCCATTCTATATCATCTCTTCATGTTTTTTAATTTGTGGGAGAGCTGTAGTTCTTGTCACTACCATACAAGGAGAACTTGCGTAAGAAGACTATGGGATGTGTTGCTAAGAGGAATTGCAAGCTGTAGAATGTGGAATGCTGTAGTGTGTTCAGCACAAAGGAGCAAGTGCAGGGGTCAACACAGGGAATATTGGTGTTTTCACTTGAGCTAACCCAAGCTTTATTTACATAGGATAAATTTGTTAGTAAAACCCTCAAGGTAGCTGATACTAAAGATGAGCTACAACTTGCTTTTTAACATGACCCAAAGAATTTTAGATAGTAAGTAATTATTTTTTCTCCTTTTCACTTTCCGGCAGAACACTTAATTTCTATTAATACAGATTTTGAAACTTTGCATTGACCAGTTCATCTGTAGCAATGGGAAAACTCCACTGTAGATAATCATAACTTTTTAAAAAGCACATTTCTTGAAAAATAAACATGAGCTTCTAGTTCATGGATTATTTTTCTTGCAAATGTAAGTTGGACCAAGACTGTAGTGGCTTTCTAAGCCTTTGGTAAGACAAATCCAGTATGCTGCTTGCTTGTAGTTTTGATCTGAAGCGAATACTTACCAATCTGCTGTTAATTTTAAGCTGATGTTCAGAACTCTCTTATAAGCCATTACACTACTATCTTTGGAGAGTTATGAGTAATTTGCATATGCAAAGAAATACATTCCAATCTTTTGCATGCTTATAGAAGTAGAGGTTTACTAGATTTACTCTTTGCTAATTGTAATCCTTGTCATTTTATTAACTTATCAGAAGAAAGTCCTCCTGTCTTGTTTTCTGAAGCTACTTCTCTTTTCTTGTTTCATTACGTTAAACAAAAAAATCTTACAAACTTGTGTTCGGACTATGTCTTGTCATATCTTGCAGAACCCTTCATAAATGCAAGAAAGCCAGGCCTCGTACTTACTATATCAAACCGCTTGAATATTTTTAGGCCTGCACCTTTATGTATAATTTATGAACACTTCTGAAAGATAGACCCGTAGACACGACATACTGTACCACTTGCATGAATAGTGAATTCTGCTTTAGGCAAGAATGGTACCAGTTTGGATATGATGATATTAAAAATATCCAGCACAGCAGCATAACGAATATTTATTGATTATATAATTGCATTCTTTGCTGTAAGTGTTCTGTTAAATACAGAGTAAGGAATGAAACTGTATCACTAAGAAAAAATCAGAATAGTTTTTTTTTTTGGGTTGTGAAATTCTAATAATGCCAGGGCTGTCAAATAATCTGTGTACCAAAAATTAAAACAGTCTTTAAATGCTTAAAATGGAAGCTTGAATAGTCAACTGTCAAAACTATTGTAAACTTTCATGACTTGTCTGCTATAAAATTGGAGGGAAGGGGGAGAGAGAAAGGGAAGTTTTCCAGCATTTGTGTGACATGTAAGAACTACTGATAGCAGACTTTTTTCTGTAATTGTGTCAAGTTAGTGGCTATTACTGGAACACAAATAGCAAGTTGCTTAAAATAAAGTGTTTCTTAAGTTTATTTGGTCTAAGATTACTGTTGGGTTTTGGGGGTTTTTTGTTTGGTTTTTGGGGTGGGGTTTTTTGGAAAAGTAGAAATTTTTCGAATGGAGGTACTATGTGGAATAAAGAATTGAATGGAGGTGCTATGTGGAATAAAGGAGGCTTATTTTGTATACTCCTGCTGTTTGTGGATAAGACAGACATTTAATGAAGTTTTCAGGCCAAATATTCTGACAGCCTGAACCCCCTAAACAGGGGTTATCCTAGTGTAAATTTATGCAATGCAACTGCTCTTAGTTAAGCATGCCAGTTAGATATAAAGTTCTCTTGGATGGAAAGATGCAAGAATAAATCTGATCTAATGAATTGTGTTACATTCTCATCTCCCAGATACAATACAGCAATATACTTTCATGCACTGTTTGCACAGGAGGTAGAATGAACAATAATCCAAATAAAGAATAATTAGGAGGAACTTTGCTTAAATAGTGACTTACAAAATACATTAACATGCTATTTCTGATGTCCTCCTTTCTTGTAGCTAGCATGACGTGAAGTATGTAAACAACAGTAGAAGTTTTATTGTGTTTTGGAAATACATATGTTTTACTTGAACTTTAATTGGGAAGAACTTTCAGGTTCCTAACAGAATTGAGAAAGAGTCATCTACAAAAAAACCCCACCACCTGGTAGTTTAGTGGGTAGAGTACTCTGCCAAGTTTAGACCAGCAACTGAGTTTAGAATCTGAGATTTGTAATAACGAGTGATCTAGCTAGCACTTGGCAAAGTTTGAAATCTCGCTTGGTTTTATACAGTAGGACATTCATTATATTTGTATTTAGAAACATTTTAAAGTTGGTCTTGATGTGTTATTTAGAAAATATGAAAACTTCCTGAATAAACTGCAGAAGTTACGTTATCCATTATGGATTTTTTTAAATTTTTTTTTTAACTTCTGAGAATATCAGAGCTCAGAAGTGTAGGATGTTGAATTACTTACAAGCTGTACTGTCTAAGGTGTGAAGGAAGGGTGCTGTTTCAGCATTACCCTCAGAGTTATTTGTCTGTTTTCTGTATAAAACTAAACTGTTCATCAAAACTCTCATTTCTGTTTCAGAGTGGTTGTGTGATGTTAGAGGTACCATCTGCCCCAAGGTCTCAGGGCAGTATTTTTGCTTAATGGAATCCATAGGAATGCAGCCTTCTCCCCTCTCCCTCATCCTCTGATGCCTGCTCACAGCGGTTCCTGTCAATAGGCAAGGAAAATCAGGGATCTTTTTGGATGACCAGCTTCCATTCTGCTTGAACCTTGTCCTTCTTGTTACAGATTCTCTTCTTTTCATTCTGTCTCTTCTTTCCTCACGTACAAGCCAGAATCTCACGAGAGTACTTTGTGCCAGCACATGCAAACAGATTCTTCTTTCGAGTCCTGCAGGTTGACATTATGCAAATCTTCCTTTGTGGGTGGGATCCTTGCCATTTCGTCATTTCTTCCAGTGTTGAATATCAGCCATATGTCCTGCTATGGACACATGCTGTACTGATATTAGTGCTTATATAGCGTTGGAGAAAACAGGGTCTTCATGAAGGGCCAGATCGTTAGGTTCCTTAACCTGTTGGTCTGCGGGGATCAAAACCACTACTATTAAGCTATTTTTTCCTCTGTTGTGTCCAGGCTTATGAAAATACGTGAGTCCTCTCCCTTTCACCCAAAGGAGAGTTGTCTGCTGCTGTTCCTAGGTAGAATCACAAATTTTACTTCCTGCTATGTCATACTGATGCTACCAAAAAGAAAAAAAAGAAAAAAAGGTCTTTGGTCTTGAGTATTTGTGCATTAAGTTATGTGATGACCTTTGCCCTTTTTTCAGCCTTTCTCTTGAATGATATTGCTCAAAACCAGTATGTTCTATAGGTTTTTATACTTTTTCTAATCTAGCAAGCTGGTTGCACTGACATTTAAAAATATCTAAGTATGTTATAAATTAGTGACCTGAAAAAAATGACACTAGAAAATGTCATAAAGCAATAGGAAAAATGTAAATATTTAAGGTGACTAGCTTAAACTTAATGAAAGGTTTAAGCTTAACCTATGGGGAAATCAGTAACTTCACACTTAAATATCATTTTATTGTTTATTCAGTAAAAAAGTGAATAATGGAGAAGATGGGATTGGTACTTATGAATAACCACATCAGTCTACTGTGTTTGGGTGAAATTTTAAATATACTTTTTTGTTCAGTACATTTTGGTTTAATATTATGCATTCTAAGAGCTATAATCATAAAATATTTAATAAAAATTACATATGAAAAATAGTGATACATTTAAGTAAATGTGGAAAAGTTAATTAGAAAGCAGAGAGAGTTTTTCTGGTTGCTGTTTATACAATTTCACGTATGGTAGTGTTGTCTGTTGTCTCCTTATACACCCTGCAGATGTAAAATGTGCATTGACTTGAAAGAACTCTTAGCTACAGATTAAAAATAAATTTCTGGATTAGCTACTTTTCCTTCCTATTTTTTTCTGGAGAAAGATAACTAATTAAAAAAAAAGGAAGAGCTCTACAAGTGGAGAAAAAAAAAAGCCATTTGCTTTAACTTAAGGTTGGTTCTGTTGAATTAGACCTAAGGTCCATCTGGGGACACCTGAGGTAGGGCACTTGAACATGCTATATGATATATTACTTTCCCAAATACTTTCTTGACCTGCAAGAATTTATGACCTAGGGATTTCCTGAGCCAGATGTGGAGTCTTTGTATTTAAAATAGTTGTCTTATATCCCTCCTTGCATCTGCAGAAACTTGTGGCATCTGCACCATCTCATGGCATGGGGTCCTGCAACCTAGCGTCAACCTGTAAAGATTTGCCACTTTTTGTTTGAGTGTATTCCCTACTGGCTTCATTTGATGCCTCTGGGTCTTCTGTGAGATGAGGCAATGAGCAGTGAGTCCCTATCTGCCCTTTTTATGCCTTTCATGGTTTTTAGATCTCCATCATGTTCCCATGGTTTCCCTCCCTTGGCTTAAGTTACTAAATTGTTTGTCATACAGGAATTGCTCCATGCCTTTTCTAACGCTGTTATGTTTTTTGAGATTGGGCTTGGGAAACCAAGACTGTGAACAGTATTCAAGATAATGATAGGGGTGATAATGATACATGATAGGGGTGTAATGATGTTCTCTATGTTGTTCGCTATTGCTTTTTAATAATTCCAAAGAGTTTGTTTCTTTGAGCACTGCAGAGCACTGAGATGCTGATTCTGAATGGTGTTGGTCAACTCTGAACTTATTTTGTATGTGAAGTTAGAATTGCAGCATTTTTCATTTTTGGTATTGATTTTCATCTGCCATTTTAAGATCTACTTTCTCACTCTTGTGAAGTTCTTATGTCATTCTCCACAGCCTACCTTCGTCTGCACTACCGTGAGAAGCTTAGTATCATCAGCAAACTTTGTTACTTCATTTTTTTCATCTTTTTTCCTCTTCTGTTCTAATTCAGTGAAGACGTTAAACAGATACGACCCCAGAGAATTGTACTGGTGGTTTATTTTAATGTGAAAATTAACAATTTACTCTTTTTCTTCCTACTTTTAGACAATTATTTATTCATACAAAGCCTCCTCTTCTTTTTGCTGCTCTGAAGTCTTGGGTGGGAAAGGGAGTGGGACGTCAGTGAGAACTTTTGGAAGCACATGTGAATTATGTGAACTTGATCCTGCTTATGTGCATGTTTTTTTGCTTCTTTCAAGAAATTGTCTTAGATCATGCAGCAGAACTTTCCTTTTCAAATGCCATGTTGACTCTTCCCCCCAAATATTACGTTTATCCACATATCCATTACATTTCTTACAGTTTCTACTAATTTCTCCATCAAACACATTGAGTTGGTATTGCACTGTCCTCCTCAGTCTTCCTTTCACTGCTCCCGGTATTCCTGTGTTGTCATTTAGCTTTTTGAAGCTTTAAAGGCATTCCAGTTTCTTTTGTCTTATTTCTTAGTCACCTGGTGTTCATGCAGAAGCATGTGTACTGCTGTTTGTTTTTCTGAACCTCTTAAAATATCATATTATTTGTTCTGCTTTCCTGTTTTAACTCTTAACCTCTGCTTTGGCTTTTAATAACACAAGGTAATTTTTGTATTTTTTTTTTCTAAAACTGTTGTGTTCTTTGGCACTTGTTGGCTTCACTCTGCTCCTCATTTGAAAAACTGGCATCTGACCTAGATTTGAATTGACTGAAGTTCCTCTATATGTTAAATTAGTTCTCTTCTTCCAGAATAGACACTCTTTGTCACAGAAGCAGCACTAGTTTCCAAAGATCCTTCTGTTTTAAATTTTGAGGACATCATTTAGCCTTGATCAGATGATCCTGCTGTTTGGTCAAATTCACATATTTATTTTTAAAATTGTGACTAGTAGTACTGTGTAGTTATGCTAGGGAATTAATTTAGAATATTGTTCCTTTTGAATCTCATTACAAATATGTTTTATAGTTTGCAGGGCAGACCACAAATATCCTTGACATAAGTATGTTTGCACAGAGTGCAAGAACTTCCACTGGTAACAGAAGAGTGTTATTTAAAATATTTTCTTTGAGATATGTATTCTGCTGGTAGAATTTTTATGCTGAGCTGTTGCATAAGCCTTCTGGAGTTTGTAATACATGGCTGTGCAACCTGCTGGTGAGCAGCAGAACCAGGGAAAAATGTGGGTTGTGCTAAAGTATTTGTGGTGAAGGCATGTTGTTTGGAAATACCTGTCATGTTCTTGATAAAAGACAGACTTTTCAGTGACTTGCAATATTACTGATCTTAATAATATCTGAAGAAAATTAATAGATGTTGAGTTCTTACAAGGTCTTTGTTGTTTTTGTATTCTCACATTCTGAAAATTGCTATTACTCAATCTAAGCTCATAGCAAATTGCATAAGCAGCACATTGCAGCCTTAGTCATAGTAAAGGATAATAGTTACAGTGTGTACTCTACCAAAGTAGAGACATTAAAAAAGCAGAAATAGAAATTAGTGATGTTGTTAGAACTGCCATGAAGAGTCTTTGGAAGCTTGGTGTCTTCCAGAAGTCTGTTTCTCAGACATTTCTACCTCATTGTGAGAAAATTATTGTATCTTCATGATTATCTGTTTATGATGTGTATAAAATTATCCATGTAAAACCTTTGCAGAAGATACATTCCCTAGTGTTGGAAGAATATTTATTATGAATTTGTATATATGTAAGTCTCATTTTGTAGGAGAAAAAAAGGAAAACCATTAGGTGTCCTATAAAAGGAAATCTTCGGTAGTATTTATCCAAAGATATTTTTATATAAAATGAGCATTAATTGTAGACAGACAATTAATATATATATTATAGATATGTGTGTGTGTGTGTGTGTGTATATATATATATATAAATCACACTATGTGGAAACACTGTGTAAGGAGAAAAGACATCTTTTCATTCCGATGATGTTCCAAAGCACCCAGTCTGTGGTTCTTGCTGTTCCCACGCTGTTTTCAAAATCTTCTAGTTAGAGCAAGCCATGGCGTGGATGGATGGGAGTTCTTCCTCATGCTTTTTCCTCCAGTTTGAGAAAAATTCATCTCAGAAGATGAATTGGTTAGCTTTAGTTTTCTCTTTGTACTTGTAAGTTAGCTCAAAATTCATGACTTAGTAGTTGCCCACTTTTTCTTTGTTCTATAGATTTCTGTGTTCTCTTGAACCTTCTACATGAAATCTTTCACTATTAAAAGGAAAAGAACATGTTGCTTATCTTCCCCCTTGACTCCTAAAGCGAGTTGGTCAGTCTTATGGGAACTATTCATGTTGGATAAGATTTCAAGCATCATTCATGCCTAAACTCTGCAATTCAGACTGTTTTTCCCTGCAGAAGAGTGTTAGAATGGAGGATCTGGCTTGTTTTTTCACCTTAAAAATAATATCTGTTTCTTCCTGCATTATTGCAACCCATGAAGAAGGCTGATGGAATAGGCAGGTGGCTTGTTTTGATATTCTGTCCTTCGTAAATAGTGATGAACTGGTGATCAATATAGAGAGAAAGGAATCTCTTGCAAGTTAAACTTACAAAATTGCTTTAAATCTAAAGATGGGCTTTCTTTGGAGAGAGTGTCTTCTCAATTTAGTAACTCAGGAAGAACTTTGACTAGGTAGTAGATAGAGGGTGATTTTTGAGATATTTTAGGTCTCATTGTCAATGTTAATTTCCCAAATGTAGTTAAGCTGTAGTTTTCTGTTTTGGTTTATTTGGTTCAGTTGCATACTGCCATTATAAATTTATTGCATATTATTTAGATGACTAAACAGGCTTATAGACAGAGGCTGTAATTCTCAAAATAAAATAAATGGGAGATGAACAAAGGTTGGAGAACCCGAAATAAGTTTACCAAAATCATTGGTGCTTATTTAGGAGAAGGTAAATTCTGGTTAAAAAAAAATGTGTTTAGTCTCTTCTATTTGCCCTTGCAGTGCATGGAAGTCTTAGAAGGATCCTGTTACATTGTTTGTTTGTTCCCTCACCCCAATTTGAAAATCTCTAAGACAAGAAAATATTTTTCCTCTGTCTTCAGTAATATTTCATGTCTTTAGTTTTTAATGAATTAGTGTTGAACAAAGTCATTCCACTGATATGTCTGTTTTCCTACTGAAAACCATTTTTCTTCAATTTTTTCCAACTTTTAGACTCATAATTTCACAAATGGGAAAAAATATTTGTTACAGATTACAGGTGGGATTTGTTTGATTCTGCTAATCAATGAATATTGGAGGAGATAATTGGACTAATGAAACTACAAAATGTGTGTTCTCTTTAAATCAATTGACTTAGCTTTAAAATGCATTCAAGTGGTAGGAAACCATGGTGGTTTAGATCTGCTGTTCTTTCATAATAAAGTTATATTTTTACAATAAAGAATATTAAGGTTTCTGAATGTATCAAAGACAGTGTGTGAGCTTTACTTGAATGCATTATTTTTAGCTACTGTGTATTTGAAGGCCAACTGATATTTGTAAGTAGCATAAAAAACTACTCACATGAAGAAAAGTATTTTTTTTATGTTGGAAGGAACTTGGAGTCATTGCAAGATGTTTGATTAGTATTCGTGGCATAAAAGGAAGTTATTTTCAGGGTAAAGGAATTTGTGAAAAGATAATTGGTTAGACCAACATTCTCATTAACCTAATTTGCATTAAATGTGCTACTGTGAATTGTAGTTATTGCTTTTCCTTTTGAAAGGCATGCTTTGTTAACTTATTTAAAAAGCCTAGCTAAACTACAGTTTAAGTCATACCCTTTAATTCAGCAATACAGTATCAAACTGAGGATCTGTTATTACCAACTTTGTGAGTGTGGAGAATCATAAACCAGTTCTTGATCCCAGTGGATTTTCCTGATGAAGTAGGTTTGTTTAGCTGCTTGATAACTGGTCATTCACAGATACTGAAAGCATTTGACTAATCCTTTCGTTTACTTTTACTCTTTTGTAAGAGCAGAGGAAACTCTTTATTTCCTCTGTGACGTAGCATGAGAAATAACTGAAGGAGTCTTGGTGATATTGGAAGAAAATACTCATGCCTTTGTATGAAGTATGAAGACTTTGAGGTCACTTGGTTTAATTATTTTTCAATAAAACTTCTTAACATATGTAAGTAAATTTAGCCTTTAAAATATGAGCTTTTAAAACATAAATTGATTTGCACATTTTTGTACTTATTTTAAAATCATGAGACTGAAGAATGCCTTTGGGTTTCTTTAATTTTCAGCATTAGTTATTACTTATTAGCAGTATTGTAGATATTTTGAAACAGAGGGATTTATTTACTGTTGTGCTGTGTGCGATGAAGAGGAAGGCACCTTTGTCAACAGTGAGTCAACTGTGAGTGCTCAAGTCAAGTATTTGCATCTGCAGATAGATACATAAAGACAGGATCTTATTTTTCCATACTGCTGAGCATGCCTAGCCATCATGGAAACTGGTGTTTGTGTATTATATGAACTAAACATTTATAAAGTTAGGCTGCTTCTTAGATATCTAAATGTTAATTTCAGTGCTGAATTGTAATTATTTGCGCTTCCACTGTTTGACACTTGTTGTTTTCAAAATAGTAATATCTGGAGGCACTGAATGTAAACCAAAGCCTAGCTCATCAGGCAAGGTTGTGTGTCAGCCCAGTAATGCTGAACAATGTTGGATAAACCTAATGAAAATGGAGAGATACAGATTCAAGCTGGACATGGTAATGGTCAGAAATATCCATCTAAATATTCAGCTGAGGTCACTTTCTTGCTGGAATGGTTCTAAAGATGATGATGATGATGGCATGCCAGGTACACGGTGTGCTTAGTAGATGGGTACATTGCATACCCAATGAGCATACATGAAATGCAATGAATTAGAAATGCACTTTAGATATTAGAAAAAAAAAAAAGCCATGGCCAATAAATTTTACATTCCAGCTGGGAGATGGTTAGGTCTCCCTTTTTTTATTGTTTGGCAGAGAAATACACCAACTACTATGCCATTTTGCTGCTTATTCATTCTGTTTGCAAAACAGATGCTGGCTGGTGATTGCACTATTGAGTAAAATTGCTGGAACGCTGAACTCTGCTACATTTTGGGACAGGCAGACAATGGAAAAGAAGCCAGTTTTGGGGACAGCACATTATATGTTCGGATTTTGCATGCAGTATTAAGGCATTCAGGAATTGTCAAAGGTATGAATGGCAGTTAGGATATTGAGAGCCAAATGGAAGTTAGATGCTCAGTTGTTGGTAATCCTTTGAAAACTTCCTCATTCATTCTCTATTAGAGGCTGGGAAAGAATGAGCTGTTGCTTCTCAGCTAACTGCTGGACTAAATCCTAGTGACTTGTACGTGATCTGCAATTCGTCTCCTTCATGCAATAATTCAACAGGTGGGGTTTTTTCCCAATAGAGCTCCTGAAACAACTATTTGTTCTCAAACTGTATGGTCTAAGGCGGCATATGTCCCATACTCTGCATCATCAACATGTTTGCTTTCTGTTCCTCCAACCCTTTGGCCATCGTTTTGCAACCCACCCCAATCTTTCATGTTTCCTCTGTCACAGACCATACTATTTTTTTTATTTTTTTTTGAGGTCTTGGAATTCTTGTGTGTTTTTTTTTCAGTGAATAAATTTATAGGACTGTCCTTTGCAACCCAGCATGGTACTGCAATAGAAGTATCTTATCAAAAACCAAATAACCCAAGCCCCCGTATAGGAAGAGGAAGCGCTTACTATCTTGGAGGAATGTGGTAGGAGGTTAGAAGATCCTGTAACTAAGATTGCATATGTAGCTTAATTAACACTATTTAAGGTTTCTTTTAATTCATTTCCTTATGCATATGAATTTAGTTTTGAAATTTTTGTGCCTTTTTCAGTACTGTTTTGCAAATAAGAGAAGAAGTTTGATATTGTGAATGCAAGCAGCATTTAAATTAAATGCAAATTTGTTGAAGACATGACATTTATTGATTGAATTTACTTCTGTAGGGCTGGGAACTTTAGAGAAAGCTTGTTATTTTTTTTTTTAAAAATAAATATTTTCTATTTCTTTTCTGTAGGAGATTCCTTTACACAGTTCCGATTTGCTGATGAGAAAGAATGGGATAGAGAAACCATATGCCATAAGCAGGTAACAGAATTATCATTCAGCTGAGTTTGTGTGGATAATCGCCTGGCACAGAATACCTAGGCAGTTGTGCTGTCAGGAACAAATTGTTTAATACAATAATAGCACCATTTATTCTGTATATTTTTATTAATTTGTTTCTGATGCTGGAGGCTCTTGGGTTTTGTCGTTTTATTTTTTTTCTATTGAAGATTAATCAAAGCAGCAGGCTAGTTTTTTAAGTAACATTGGAAGATAAGATCAAGCAAATCCATCCAGTGCAGGGAAAATAAGGAACTGCACTTTGCTTTACTGACATATTAAGTCAACCTTCCTTTTTCAGCTGTATTGAAGAGAAAATAGTTTAGTAAAATGACTATAACAAAACCTATATGAGTGTATTCATATATTTGACTATGACAGTTGTTCTAGTTCTTTTAAATTAACAGTTCATATTCTGTGGTTGAAACTTCACCTCCAAAATGACTATGGGACCAACTAATTTTTAGATTACTTCTATGTGGATTCTTTATGCTGGAATAAAAACGGGCAAAGCAATAGGAGACTGCTGTTTTCTGTATCAGGATACTGGAAAGTGTCTTCATCTCTGCAGCTGTCTTCGTCACTTATGTCACCTAAATTATTGCAAGATAAATGCTTTTGTCTTCCAAGCTTTTCTTAAAATTGCTGCGAAGCTGTGCTTGAGTGTTTCTTGAAACATACATATATATTCAAATTTTAAAAGTTTGCTATTTATTTTCTAAAATATCAACAAGAATTATTCCCTAGGAAGTGATATTTAAAGGTACATTAAAGTTGCAGAGTCAAATTAAAATGAGGAAGTAAAACCAAGTGCAGCATTTGTTTAAACCATCGTATGTTTGTTCAGTGGGATGCAGTCTTTCAATAACTGTGTATTTTTTTCTTATCAGTTCCTCCCGCTCCTAGTGTGCAGGATGTCAGTATCCAGAATATTAATTTCTTCATAATTTCCTCATAGGCTTGTTATTATAGCATTTAGGTGATTTGAACACATTAATTTCTGAACGGCTAAAGCCATTGTGAGCAGAGTGAATTTGCACATTGCCAGTGGATTTCACAAATATTCTTCTGGCTGGCAGTGATGAGAGTGCACGGGTCTGGAGCCAGTTCCATGCGCTCACTCGTTGTGAAGTGTGCTGTGGTGGGCATGTTCTTCTGCCTCTGTCCCTCCCAGACTGTAGTCATTCGTCCTGCCCCATCCAAATTTGTTGTTTCAAACTATTTCCCATCTTTCACTGTTCTTCTGTCAGTTTGAAATAGTTTACGGCACTAGTCACCATTACCCTTTCATTTCTTATTTTCGTCCAGAATCCTGGCACAGATGATTTCATAGCACTACCTAATTTTTCACAGTCTCTGGTCTTCAGCCATTTGCTCCTTTTTGTTTCACTAATTAGTTTTCACTAATCCATTGTAAAATAAAGTTGTTAGTAAAGTTTGTCTCTTTAAGCTAGATTTAGAAGCAGCTTCTCTGCTTCCATGAAAATGAGAGTATAGACTGAACTTAAGAATTTTGTGATTTTAAAATACATGATAGATATGAAATTATCTTTCATCGATGGCGAATGTGCTTAGAATGTTTTGCTGTACTGTGAGCTCAAAATCTGTTTAAGTCCACCAAAGTCCAGGGTGTTCTGTAAAAACATGAAATATCGCTGGTCCATTTTGTGTAAATTTGTTTTTAACATTTTACAGCCAAAAAAAAAAAAAAAGGAGGAGTCAAGCAAAAAGGAAACTTCAATACCTGTCACATTAATAAGTGACAGTTTCACCTTTTAAGCAACTAGGCAGCAGTAGAGTGTCTTTCTTGAATATAATTTTAGAAGTGTACGTAACTATAGTTTGTTGCTTTTGTAAGCATCAAACCAACATTTTAAAAGATGGGAAAGTACAAAAAGGGCCATGTTGTTTAGGCACTAAAAATAGTAGAGCTACACACAAGCTACATGATTTGATTGCTTAGAATATAGTAGCAACTCATTAAAGAATGGTGATTCCCACTGCATAGAAAGCTTCACAGATTAAAAGATGTTTGAGTTGGAAAAGGCTCTTATGACATTGTCAACCTGCAGAACTATTTCCTACTTTGGATTTTCAAGGCATCGCCTAAGGAGGATTCCATTTATACCTTGATTTTAAACCTCTAAGCGATTATTGGCATTGTAGGTGTTTATATGGTAGTTTTGCCAGATTGCTTTGTACATGTGTTATTTAAAACTATGCATTTCTGTATTTCATTAGATTGTTCTTCACATTCTTTGAATGTCTGGAACAGGGGAATATAATAAAGTAATTATTAGTTCTTTTTTTTTTTTTAATACAAGCGTACTGTGTGTTGAATTATATTTCAGTTATCTGCACTTTCTGTTGACTGCCAGTCTTTGGTCCAGGCCCTTCAGGAATTGCCTCTGCATCTGAGGTTGAATGTAGCTGCTGAACTTGTGCAGGTAATGCTTTGAGTTTTCACAAGAAAATGCAAATATTTGAAGTGAAACAATCTATGCAAGGATGAATTACTTTAAACTTGGTCTTCAAACGTAAGTAGAATGTATTTTATAAGTAAATAAATTTCTTGAGACCAGCATGTCAAATGGCACATAATACAGGATACCCCTCTATCGGCACTTCTTATGCTTTGTTGCCTTTAAACAAAATGCTTTGGTGTGCGGCACGTTAGATTTGAAGTCAGGTATTGGAGCGTTTGACATGGAATGAGTACACTGGTTTTGTATTTGCTTCTCTTGTTAGCAGCTGTTAAAAGCTTGCACCAAAATTTTGAAAGTGCTTTCACAGTCTTTCCTGTTAATTATTTTAATTGTGACTAATTCTTTTACATAGCTAATATCAACATATGTGTTTATTCTGTGAATTGAACTTACATCTGTGTTAGAACAGGTAGAACTGTCAATCAAACAGGTGAAGAAAATGTCATTTATGCTCTGGTAAAAAAAAAAAGCAACTGAGTATTAGGAAAAAAATGTTTCTTCAGGCTGTGAAAAAGAACAGATTCATGTAAGGGCAAAAGAACCAATGAGACTTAAATATAAAAATAAAATTCTTAAAAAAAAAATCCATCTGCTCAAGCAAGGGAAAAGAAACATGAGCCTTGCAGAAGAAATTTTACTTCTGTGTGGAGCTGCATGAAGTGCTTCTGTGACTGACACAACTATACCCTTTCATAAGGGAGCTCAAATATGTCTGCAGATGTGATATCTAAGGGAATCTGCAAATAAATGTTACTTTCAAATACAGTTTTCTTCTTAGGAGTTCTAGTCCCGGTCTTTAACTTTTATCAGGGTTATAAAGTGTGTTATGACATTTAATCTTTGTATTGTCATTCTGACTGGTGATGTGGTCATCAGATATGCTGCAGTGTTATTAATGCCAGGGCATCCTGATAAAAGCAGAATCTGTGTTCCACGGTTGAATAATGAGTTGCTGTTTCTTGTTTCACTGTTTGATAATGTTTTGTAATTTGTTTTCTTTTTTCAAAGTATACAGTTATATACTATAATTTTGGCTAAATGATGATTTGCTTTCAAGACTGGAATTTTGGAGGGAAGGCCTAGCATGGGATAATGTTAGCTAAATTCTGACTTCAGTCATTCCAAAATTCAGAGTATTGATGGGATTTCATTACAGAAGAATTAAAGAAAAGTAACTCTCCAGCAAGTATTTGTGAAACAATGGAACTTGTTGATTTAACATACAGTCTCATATTCTGTAATAAGACATAAAAGTACTTTGTGTTTTGTAGTTGCTTCTGTAAAACTATCACCAAGATAACTTTATTTTTACTTCTGAATTCATTTCTGCTGAAATTCATTGTAGCTTCTTAAGTGATCATATGCAGGAAGCATGAATTACAATCAAAACTAGACAGAATAGTAAAAATTGAGTTAATTGTTAGAAAGACTCAAGTCCTTTCTTGTACTTTCAGGCATCAACACCTGTAGAGCTCCCACAGATGAAATCTAAGGTTATTGAAGATGGCAAGAGGAGAGAGCCTCTGTTCCGGCAGTCTCTGGCTCAAAGTGAAACGGTGCTGGTCTCTCACCCCATTGGTGATTCTGTTGCTCCATCAGAGCCTGGAAGTAAAAATGGTCCTAGGACAAGAGCAACAGAACCACTTCAGACAGCCCATCCACTATCAAAGCAAGAGACTGACTATTTGGATGAAGAACTAGATCTGCTCCTAAATCTAGATGCTCCCATTGATACAGATAACAGACCTGTGTCAGGTGCATTATCCCACAACATACCAACTGAGAAAGATTTGAAAATGGATTGTAAGGAAAATGGTAAGATTTCTCTTCTCCCCAGCATGTCCTTATTTAATTTCCATTGCTCTCTCTTTTGGTGATGTTGATTAGTTAGTCAACAGTACTGCTGTCATCATCTCTGTCATACCACATTTCATTTATCTGGGCCTATGTTCTGACCCATTTGTTCCTTTTTGATTTTAACTCCCCACTGAACTAAAGTTTCACCGCTGTCAGTTCATTTTAAGCATTAAGAGAAATTCTTCTGCAGAACAGTGTTGGTCTTATGATTCAGCACAATTTTAAATTAAAAAATAAATAAATGTTTTTATGTAATATTATCAGCCCTTAGTTCACTGTGCCAATAGTATACAGAAGAATTGTCAGCTATTTCTGATGGCTTGTTGTAAATGCTATTGTCAAACTTTATTAGCATTGATTCTACAAAATTAAGTTTAATATGGAAACAAAACATGGAAATTTTTGTATATATTTCAGAAAAATAGGGAAACTCTTCCTTTTGATTGCATTCCTAGAAGTTATACTAGTATATTTGTTAGTTTTGATGCAGATGGTTTGCTACTCTTCCCCAGTCCTCAGTGCTGTAAAAGAAATTTTAGCATCTCTGATTTTTTGTGTATGTTTTTCTTGCTATCTAAGTCCAAGATTTGTTGAACATGTAACATGTCACCACAAGGAATACAGCAAGCCTTGTTACTGAAGACAATCTTGAAATGCTCTTTTCCTTCCAGTTGTATGTGATACTTTCCACTCTGAAGCATAGTGAAAGTTCCCTTAAGAAAACAATGCCATCAGAATACAGAATCATACCATGGTGTGATAACCACGCAGGGCAACCTGCTGTTGTGGCAAGCTCCTCTCCTATGTTAAAGTAAACTCTGCATCGGACAGGATTGCAAACAGATCGCAGTAGGGGATCGCTGATCGTCTGTCTGCTGTAGACCCGGCCCTGCCCCCCCTTGAATCAGATGGAAGCCACACCGTTCTGGTTGAGCTTATTAAGCTGCCCCAGTTTTTTTATTGTTGCTACTCTTTTTGGAATATGATGTGCTGTTCTTCAAGAGAGAGAGATTGTGTTTAAATAGAGTCAGTTGTGCATTAAAAAGCATAATGAGCCAGGTCAAAGAGCTGGTATGGAATTGTTTCCAGATTTTCAAGTCTGTTCTTTTCACTTTTCTAGACCCTTTAAAACTAGATGTGCCTGAAGAGAAGAGTACAGCATCACAGCAACAGCAAAGCACATCTAAAAACGTTACCGAGGAAGAGCTTGAAGATTGGCTGGACAGCATGATTTCCTGAAGCTCAAATCTTCTTATGTGAATAATTGAATATAGCAAACATTAGGTAGCAAGTTGAATCTTCCTCTATCTCCTTGTTATTTCCTTTATCTGTTTCAGGTTGTTCAGTATGCCAAATGCCCAGTTTTCTTTGCTGCAACCAAATTCTCTGCAGCCAAAAATCATTTAGATGAGATTGAAAATTGTCTAAGACTAATATTGCTGGAAAGGTCTAATATTTGTGATGAAATTAAGATTTTCTTTGCTAAAGATGCAGGCTACAGCATACAAAGTTATTTCAGCTTGTACTTGCTCTATGTAGTCCTTAAAATAAAGCTATGAATGAACAATGAATACATGTGTTTTTACTCACTATCCTCACACCACATCTCCATATTGTAGAAAAATGTGAAAGACGACAGCAAAGGTAATGTTTGGTTTATAATACTTTATTGCAGTGGGCACTTTTTGTTAGAAGGGGAAAAAAAAAATGCATAATCCTAGCAGCTTCTACTTGCAGGTGACCATAGAGCATTGTTTTATTTTGGCCTAAGGTTTAAATTGTATTCATTTTGATACAGTGTATGTCTTTTAACAGCAGCATCTAATAAGCTGTTATTGAAGGTGGTATATAAACAAACTTCAAGTGCAGTTTGATACAGAAAGACAGAAAAGCAATACAGTTAATGGATCTGTTCATCTAGAACACTAACATAAATAAAAAGTTTGCATAGCTATGTCTACAGAGGTTTTAAGGCACTTAATGTTTCAAGGTTGACGAAGTGTTTGAAAATGTTTTCTTTTTAACTGCTTAAAGCTCTTCAAGCTGTATCTTAATACATTCACTAGCAAATACTGGGGGGGGGAGAAAACCTGGACAGCACTTAGTTAAAATATTTTTTTCTGAGGCATGGCCTCTGATGTTCAAGTTCTTAAATGTTAAATGTTGTGCAATTAAGACACCTTTTAGCCCTTTCAACTCTGCTGCCAAACACTAGGTTAATGATGTGGTTAAGAAGTTGTTACCATTTCAGACCGTGTTTGAACTGGAAGGCTTTAAGTTAATCTGGCATAGTTTTCTCTTTTCTAATTAAAATTCCACCAAAAGACCTGTTTCGTATGTGGTAGGTACAAAAAGCCTATGAAATAGTGTCAAATTTTACGTATGTCTTGAAATTTAAAGACATTTAAAGCAAATACAAGCTGTGAAATTACACCATGAAAAGAAAAGAACGGGGTTTTTTGTATACTGGATCTTAACAGTTCATGAATAAATAATTTCTTTTGTGATATTAGCCAAGTTGATCCTCATACTGTTTCCGGAAGCAGTCCCCTGCTGGGAAAAAATCCCAACATCTTTCTTGGTACATCTTCCACACAAATGACTCCTGAAAATGATAAAGAGTATTTATTTTAACAGACACAGTGCAGTTAGTGCTCTAGAGACACTTCTAACAGTAACCAGGTACTGTGCCTATTACCATGGAGCAGAACTGTGAAGACATTGAAACTCAAAGATTGTAATTCAAGAACATTTGTAAAAGTATCATTCTGTACTTTTCTTGATTCAGTACTACTGAAATTTGAGCCCTGTTAGAAAAACGGATTAATTTACACTTACAGTCTCATTATATCAGAGCAAACTTGTACCTAATCTGTATATATAAAATGTGATTCAGTTTGCTTGGAAAACATTGAAGTGTAAGGTACTTTTGTAGTGTTTGCATAACAGCTTCTTATATGAGATAAGAAAATAAATAGGAATTAATTACACCTTATTTATTTACATTTAGGGCCTAACACCACTAAACATACATACACACAGCTGTACACCTATCTATATATACATATATATGGATTTAGACTATAAATATAGTAGCTTAACTACTTTTGGGAATAAACTACAACTGGTATATTTCTGGGTTTCATTTCAGAGACAAGATGACAGTAAGATTACTAGTAAGTGACTTCTGACAGAGTTGAGAGCTGAGTGGAATAGCACACTGCTGCAGCCCACCTCCTCCCTGTTTGTTTTTTTTTTAACCCTTCCTTTTCTTTCACTGGCAGAAGACTGTCAGGGAGGGTGGCATCCACTCCACTCCTTGGTGGTACATCAGTTCCACCTGGTGGCACACAGCTACAAGGCTGGAGAAGACAAAAACCTGGAAAGATAATCTTGACAGGAAAAAAAAAAGTATTATTTTCTACTCACCTGGCCAGTATGCTCAGTTTCATCCTTGTTAATGAGATACATTAAAAAGAACCTGAAACAAGCACATGAAGCAAGTATTAATGCAGAAAATGTAACATGTCTGCCTCACCTTTCCTAGGCGGGGGTATGTGAGGGAGATGATGCCAACCAGCAAAGTAACGATAGTGCTAGGCATCTAAACTGCTTATATTAAAGGAGAAAATTCTATCCTTCAGCACTTCTCCTGTGGAAGTGCTAACAGATGTAAAATCTGTAGAAGTGGAAAAATGCTGTTTAGCATTTTCTTCATTTCAGTGCTAGGAGCAATACCTGAATTAGGCATATGCCAAGTCCTATACACACATATGCTCTAACATCTTACCTTGGAAGAAGTTACTATGGCTACTATGCAAGAAGTTAGACATGTGGCAAATACTCAGCTGCACCAAGATTTCCAAAGATTCTCCTCGTACAGCTCATCAGCTGAGCCTATCTATCTCGGTGCTCAGACTGAGAGAGCTTGACCTGATGAGGAAGGCTGTGGAATACCAACAACGATCTGTTGATATGTAGCACAGCTCTTGGTTAGCCACTTTTCACGTAGTGCATTTGGAATTAAACTTGGTATGTGCTTTCACGGTTAAGAAAAGAATGCATACTGACTTTAACATTTGTTTAATTACAGGGCAACCTGATTAGAAAGATTGTTCACTATATATTCTAATATTAAGGAAATGGCCATTTTTAATCTACTGTGCATTACAGGTTCCCATATACCAATTAAGCAATTCAATATAGTAAGAAATGCTTGGAGGGTCTAGACTGGTAAAGCTATGGCTGTTAATGGAAATTTGCCTCACAAAAGTGATGTGCACTGATTTTGCAGAGTCAGTTGCTATACAAGGAATAATGCAGCCTCCACTCCAGGAGGCACACTTTTTTTTTTTTTTTTTTTTTTTTTTTAAATTTAAAAAATTCAGATGCAGTATTCCAAAGCCAGACTTCTATAAGATACCACCAGTCGAGCTCCTTTGGTTCTGCTGGTACAATGCTCATACAATTATCATTGTTGTATGAGTAACTAATGCCACCAAATTCACTTTTTAGATATCCCCTTTGATCTGCTCTGTATTTACTAATGAGAGTAGAAGATCACTGTCTTGGGAGTCTGTGCAGTAGTCTAAACAGATACAACTCCTGATTGCTTCGAGGTTTTGGAAAGCTGCCGTATCACTAAAGAACTACAGGATCAGACTTGTACATCATTTTTTGTAGCTTATCCTTCAGGAATCTTCCAGAAATGCTTTTTTGTTTGTTTGTTTTGTTTTAGGTTTTCTTTTTGTCAAATTGAGGCTAATTTTCAATGGTCTCATCAACATTACCAAACCCCCAGAAGTCACAATCAAAACTGCCAAACTAAAGCAACTTATTAAACTGTTGTGCCTTATCATTCCACATAGGTGGGTTTTGTTCCAGAGGAATAAGGAGTTGGTGTGCCTTCAGGTCTCATCCCACTAGGGTAGCCCATGTGTAAGGTGAGCACTTCAAAGGTAACCAGCAGTGTGGAGCAGAGGAGGGGAGACCAGACAGTAGTGGAGATATTCCTCAGTTCTACAGAATTCTCTCTCAGGATTGTCAGCGATGGGTGCACCTAAATAAGTCTGGAGCTGCAAGGTCTCTTTATCTTAATTGTCGTAGTAAAGTATACTTACAGGTAGTTTGCCAAGTTGTGTTCTTGCAAAGTATGTGTTTCAAAGCCATGTGGGGTTGTGTCAAAATAGTCATTGCCGATTCCACAAATAAAACATTTGGTCTGGAAAGACAAGTTATGGTTACAAATGAATTTTAACTCAAAGACACTATTTTAACTGGTAGCAATCTAGATGAACAACAGTAATGAAAAAGGTAGTGTGCTTACTCATACCTCCATGTCTTCTCTCACTTGTTCTTGCTGGTCTCTTAATTCACCAAAAGCATCAATGATCAGACCTATTATTTCAAACAAAAAAGTAGCAACACTTCAGTACTAAGCAATATTCATATTTCAAGTAATGTCTATCAGACATCCTTCACTGTCTTTGGAGTGTAGCATTCTTAATGCCTACGTTGAACAATTCAAATTACAATCTATCAGTTTCCAGATGTCTAACATGTTTCCACTGCACTCCTAGCAGTATGAATTTCTCTTACATAGAAGGACAATTCTTGAGAGTGGAAAGGCTTTACTGTACTTTCATTTTGGTCAGTTTAAGCTTCCACAGTCTCATATCTTTTGTTCCAATGAAAGGATTTAGTTTTAATTCTCCTTCTCATGGCACTCATATCCAACTTTTATGTAACAAAGACAACTCTGCTCCCACAGGCCCCCCGGCCAGTTTGTGATGCTGCTTCACATTTGAAGCATTATCCCTCTACTTCCAACATACAAAGAATAAAATTGGATCATTTGGGGGACTGGGACATGCGTAACTTTCTCTCAGTATAGTTGTATTACATTTTTATTTTGCTACAAGACTGCCATAAAACAGCGCTTTTTCCTAACAGCCTTAGGTCAGTTTATACAATGAGTGTTGAACACTGACAGTCATTGCAGAGAGGTCTCATTCTCTGTAAACCACACCTGCAAACCAATTAAAATTGCAAATCACCTTCTAAAGAGAAAAGGAAATGGGTATGTGGCCATGGTGATTTTCTCCACGTCATGTCCTCTTCCCAATGGGAAAGTCTCTGTTCCCCAGCCAGCTGTGGTGATTCCAAACTAAAGGTGTGAAGAGTGTCTACAGCAAGGCTCTCCACTTTTAAACGGTTATTATAGGAAGAACAGCCATCCTGCACAAGCTGCCTCATTGCTGGATAGCTGTCAAAGTGTTCATAGTCACTGTAACCCAGGTAGGTTATGTTTCTTCTGCTTTGTCTTTGCGTAGTACTTGGGACAATGCATTATTTATGCATTGTTTGCATAAAATTATTACTTTCAGAATTAATGATTTTATCAGCTCTGGAATCAGTCTTTATAGCAATACTGCTCAATTTAGCTCAAACACAAATACAGTTTAAATACGTTGCAGAACTTAAGTAAACTAAATTCTAACAGTCTCTACTAAGGTAAGTGACAGTACCTTGAATAATGGCCAGCAGGATAACAATGACAAAGAAGAAAAATGTGATGTCAAAGACAATTCGATACATTTCATAAGGGTCTCCAGCAGGATCCTCAATTTCATCTCCAATGCCGCCACCAGCTCTTACGCCCACATACATATGGAACAGGTAACACTGAAAATTTCAAAGAGAGAGGAAAATTACAGATATATTTACCATGAGTGATTCTCTTTGTGGGTTGGTTGTTTTTTTTTTTTCCTTTTTAAAAAATTATTCTGCTCTGCTAATTCTCTTCACAAGTTATAGCAACAAAGAACACACAGTATCATTCCTCACATACCACACAGACTTCACCAAAAATCTGTTATTGTCTTAACTAATGTGATTACATCATCAGGTACACTTAGTAAGAGGAGGAGTCAGCATCAGCTGCTACCATCTCTTCACTCCCCATGTCCTACTTACAGAGTAAGACCATTTGGGGGCATTTTTCTTCTAGTTGTTACTGTATTCAATGATATTCTACCCCTTATATTAATTCCTAAAGTTCTAGCTTGCTCTGAGTAAGCAGAGGACATCTTTTAATGCCTTGTAATGGAGTTTAGAAATGTTGGCAAATGTTGCCATAAAATCAATAGTGGAATATTCACAACAGGTAGATTTATCTGTGTTTAGGTGGTTTCTGGATAATTTCATTTTGCAATACTAGATGTCTGGTTTAGTATATTGTAAATTATTTATGATCTGGGAAACACAGCCCATGTTCAGTTTGATGCAGAAGAAATAATTTTACAAAAACATTGCTGTGTGTCATGTTTTTTGAACATATAAGTCTTCATGGAAAAATCTTTAGATATTTAAGATACGTAAGTATCTTAGAATGGAATCTGCTGCTGGAGCGATATACTACTGATTTCCGAACCTTGTAAACCACCTTCAGTCACACAATGTGGGTTAAAACCAATAGAAGTCTCTAAGCCCAGCCAGTGTTCTGAAGTCATATTAGACAGCAATGCTGGTGTTAAATAATCATTAAACCTGACAAATCTGGTCTTTCATAAGCAAACACTAAATAGAACTCTACACCCATTTTTATAATGCAACTTTACTGTTGATGTAAGATGCTAGTACTAGTTTAATCATACTTAAAAATGTAACTTGGAATTGATTTACCTCACTTGGTAGAGTGGTTTAAAATGTAATACTGTTTCATTATTCCAGTTACTCCTACACCTATTTTATGACCAGAACATTATATCCAGCTTGCAGAGGGACCAGTTAAATAATACTGCTTCAGCAGTTTTCATCATTTCCATCATTTGCACATCTGAGTTGCACTAAGTGTTTAGAAAAAAGTTTGAGAATAGGAAAGAACATTTTATGAAGTCTATGACACACGTCTGTTCTGAGGCATTTTTATTCCATCTTCAGCCTATAATACAAGGCAGTGTGTGACTTTCCCATGAAGAAATGAGCTGGCCACAAACTCAGAATTTTAATTTTTAATTCCTGAATTTGTCCTGTTTTCTTTATACAGTAAGAAAATCAAATCCTCTTCATACCGCAGTACGTATCTGTAGAGTGTCTTTTAATATGACAAAAATAACATTCTGTGGCAACAGGTGGAAATCAGAAGGGAAATTAGTAGCATTAGATAATCACCCATAATAAGTTTTAATTTTCCTCTTCTCTACTCACCCCTGACTTCTTATTTCATGACTAAATTACTAATTGTAAGCAGTTTGGAGGAGGGTTTTGTAACTAGTGCTAATAACATCATATACTTTGTATAGCCTAAATAAGGATAGTGAGAGCTTGCACACTTGCAAACATTGGGAACAAATTGGGTTTATGTGTGCTGTAACAACACAGCTGCTTTTTGCAGGGCTGAGCAGTTTGTCATGAAATTTCTTCCATATAGTTTAAGGGTTTGCCATCTTCACACGTAAAAGAGTTGCAGCTAATCACAAGCCACAGTATTTAGGGGAAAAATCCAGAGTATCTTCCTATACTGGTGAGTGTCATCTATCTACTGTTGATTTTAGACCACTGGAGGACGCATAGGGAACTTCAAGACCATTCACATTTTCAAAATGACACATAGCAAGAAGAAGATACCCATGGATTTAACAACAGAAACATCCCTCCTTGCTTATCATTTTATCTTAAGTTCCCATTTAAAAATTCAGGATGAAATTGGAAGCATGCTAGTGATGTTTTAGTTACCGTCATCATGTCATCACATTTCATGTCTGGTTCATCTTCATCTTCACTTTTATTGTAGAATTTGCGGAAGAAGTTGAACGCCACAACAGTGTAGAGATACACTACTACAGCGAGGAGTCCCACAGTAAGCACAAGCTGTGTATGGAGACATGACATGAAAGTAAGTTTCAATTTCATTCTGTCAGAAGAGATAGGCTAGCTTAGAGTATTGCCTTAAGTATTGAAAATGTGTCATATTGTACCTTTCCCAATAAGGAAACTAAAGATAGCAGTTATAATAGCTGTGAGGTCTCGCTACTACTCAGATCAGTGTAGAGGTGTTTGCTCTCACGTGAAAATCAAAGGGAAAAACGGTAACAAGAAACTGAAGTTTCCACCTTTCTGAGCTATATGCATACAAACTATACATCACTGAAGCAATGTTTCCACTACTTAAGTTCGAAGTGAAATGCTAGTAACTTGAAAAACTAGATATACAGTGAAAATGAAATGATAAAAAATAAACCCATTTAGTTAATTTGATAAATAATTTCATCTGGGACTTATTATGACTTATCATAGTCTATTTTCTGTTCCTAAGCTGGTTAGCAAAGCCATCTACAAAGTGGTGCCCTGGTTTTGGCTGGGATAGAGTTAATTTTCTTTCTAGTAGCAGGTATAGTGCCTTGGTTTGGATTTAGTATGAGAATAACGTTGATAACACACTGATGTTTTTAGTTATTGCTGGGTAGTTGTAGCATCTAAGTCAAGGACTTTTTGGCTTCTCAGGCACTGCCAGGTGCCCAAGAAGCTGGGAGAGCACAGCCAGGACAGCTGACCCAGGGCGGCCAAAGGGAGATTCCCTACCATAGAACGTCACGCTCCGTATGTAACTGGGGAAGTGAGCTGGGAGGTGGGATCACTGCTCAGAAACAGACTGGATGTTGGATTGTTTTATTTTCCTTTTGCATGTGGTGAGCAATTGCATTTGTGCATCATTTGTATTATTATTATTTTTATTATTAATCTTCCTTTGTTATCCTATTAAACTGTCTTTATCTCAACCCAGGAGTTTGTTTTTCCATTCTCCTCCCCATCCTCTTGTGGGGAGAGGAGTGAGCGAGCGGCTGTGTGGTGCTCAGTTACCAGCTGGGCTAAACCATGACATGTGAATAGAAAATGTTTTAGATAACCAAAAAGTAAGTAATTTCCAGGTCCTGCTTTTAAGCAAATAAAATCCTTAGGTGAAAAACTTTAGGGGTTAATGAGACTAGATTATATTGTTTGTTGGAGCTGGCATTAGAAGATGCAGCCCTAGAGAGGAGTTACTGAAGGCTACATATTTTAAAAAGTGCAGTGATTGGGATTACTCTTTTAAAAGAAATGTAGTAGTATTGAACAACAAGCTGATCCTCAGTTTATCACTTTCTGCAGATCTATAAGTATGCTCCCAAAGTGAACATTTAGATTGAAAAATCTGCAGCTGTCTTTCAGTGCTCATATCTACTAGCAAGAAAAGCCATGGGATTAGAAAAACTAATCTTTGCTTGTTAAGAATGTATACTAAAAGCTGTGGTCTGGAGTTGAAACAGTGTTGTCAATTATGCTCAGTTTTGAGTATAACATTTAGAAAAATCTCATATAGAAAATACATCAATCATTAAATTAAAATTACTTTGGTCATCCTGGAGGAAAAAGAAGGGGATAAACCCAGAGATTTCATTTGTTTGTGTGATGATACTGAAAACATTCTCATATGTACTATTTTAGAATCTCCCTTTGCTGATAAGGGAAGAAACTTCCATTGGTCTATTTCTGCTGAAAGAAAGGATTAAGCAAACACAAAGGATATATCAGAGTTAAGCTCAGGAGATATTCTTATGCCCCTTCCAAAATGTTACGTGGTTTAAAATATTTTGACATGTCTTGCAGGGTGTAAGAGAGGGCTTAAACTATATGTTACTGCATTGAGAAGGAATGGAATGTGTAGGTTTGAAATTAAATTTTGGTGAAGTTCTACTAGATTTCTTACATGTAAGTTAAAAAGTGTGTTCGTGAAAAACTCCTCGGTTTTGTTGGTATGCTAGCTAGGAACACAGAGCCTCTAGACGTCAGAGAATGATTCCCTGCATAAGTTTCAACAATTAGTTTTGGAAATAGATTTTACTAATCTGATTTTTGCATGACAAAAAGTGACATATAAATATATTCCACAGTGCAGAATGCCCACACCTGTAAACACATTCTTACTAGCCAAGTATTGAAATCTCAGTGCCCCGATCATTATTATTGCTGTAGCTAAGGAAAGATTGTGAATTCTTATTAGTTATCACCAATCAGTTCATCACTGAGCATAGAGAAGGAGCTGGTTGGGTCATAAGTCACATTCCTGTATTTTTCTAAAATGATACATTTTTCTATTGTGTACAAAACTTCTTTACCTATCAGCACTCTGTGGATACAGATTATTATAATTTCATAGGATTTAACATGTAACATGTGCTGCAGAAGACACAATGGGATCTATTCTTTACTCCAATCATGATCAAAATAGATTGCATTCCAATACTTCCTCAGTATCACAAGATTTTTTTCCCAGCTCTGTTACAAAACGCATTCATTTTCAAACCCTTGTCTGTAGCACTAACCTGTTTGCCATTGTGAGTGACTGAAGACAAAATGGTTCGCAGTGTCTTGAAACCCATAGCAATATCCAGCAGATGAGCAGCAAAGAAGAAGTTGTTGTAGTGCCCAAGGATGGACATAGTCGTGTACCAAGCTAAGTATAAAAACGACTGCAGAGAAAGTACAAAGTGGCAGAATGTTAGCAGGTGCTCATTGCATTACTGGATGCAGAATATAGCTTTCTTGTAGTCACTCAAGTTATCAAATAAAGTAATATTATCATGATCTGATCTGAATCACGGTCTGAATGTAATACCTCTATTTTACATGTTCAAAAAGACTGTCTTACTCTGTCTCTTGTCATGTCTCCTGTTCATTTAAGGAATGTTTATTGCTTAGTTATGCTAATGAGACCTCTATCTTTATGTATTTAAATGCAGTCTTCAGCCTATATGTTATTAACATCAAAATCCCCTTCCTTAAAACTGATTTGGTGGGGGAGCTTGTTACACAGTACTTTAAATTTTAATACTGATTCTGGAGGAGAGAAAATGCATTTTATTACTCTTGAGACACTTTGTTTAGGTCTCAGACCATGTCAACCAGGACACCCAGAAAGCCTAAGGGACATAACGCAGCTTATTCTTCTAACAAGCAGTGAACCTGAAGCCACTTTGATGTGAAAGCTCTTATTGAAGAACAATGTGCTTTTAGTGCACAATGAATTTATACATAGTCACTTGATTTGACTTGGCTGCCTTGTTTGTTTGGGAATGCTCGAGAGGATTCACAAAAAAAGAATTTTAACAGAGGCATGGTCCTTTCAAAGGAAAAGGTATGAAAGAAAAGAATTAACCATCATGTCAAACAGATGATTCAAGAATAAGAAGGGATAACTTTCTGTAGAATGTGCTTGATTTTAGAAAAGACATCTTTGATTGCTAGATTGATTTCTATAAAATTAAATGAATGTACCATTAACTTCCAAAATGCTGACGTTGTATTAATGGTGAGAAGGTGCATATTGGTCTTTGGAATCAAAAAGAAAATCCTAGCATAAATTAAAGCAATTTTCTACAACACAAGACAGAAAAAACTATTTTAAAATTACTCTGTAATGCAATATTATTTGTGTATGTTTGTTTAAAATAAAAGCAGATGGTGGAAGACATACAATCATGTTTAGAGTAAATCAAAGCATATTCTTCTAGGCTAACATACTCACATTATCAGTGAAAACAACTCCGAGCTTCCAAATGTGGTACTTTGTATCAATGGAGCTTAACCTAGGAAATACAAATTTTTTCAAATGCATCAATGTCAAAACTAAGCATTGAATTCTGTAAATATAAACAACCAACTAGGTAGGGCACTTCACATTTATTTGCTAAAGGTGGTGATATACATTAGCTGTTTGTTTTTTGAGTGATGTAGGTGCTTCATTTTTCAGAGAGTATTCTTGAACTCTAAGCACCCAGACACAGTTTCTAATCCATTGAAACTGGTGGAACAATTTCAGCAGGGGTGATACTGCCGTATTCCAGACTTAAAAAAATGTAAACCTTTTAAAAGTAGTGAAATGTGGAACCAGGATTGCTCGAGGTCAAGAGGCAAGTGTTCCGTCTAGTGTAAAATGTTGCCAGAATTACCAGAAGAAAAGGTAATGCCTACTGCAAGATTCTAAATATTTTATTAGCCATTAGATGACATGCGAATGGAAATCCTTCCTCTTGTCTGCCTTAAGTATCGAGGAAACCAAACTCTTGTAGGAGCCTAAATCATTTGGGACTTGGCTACTTTCAAACTCTCATCTTCACTGATGGATTAAGTCAGGAAAACATCTCTGATTTTTTTCTAGATAGCTGGCATCTAGATATTTGTTATCAATACTTTTTCTGCCCTTTGGTTTATAAAGTAATTCCACTGCAACACCTAAAGAACTTTTAAATGCTGCATTGATTATTGTTTAAAATAAAAGAGTGCCCAACTATGTCAGTCAGAATCAACTTGTGTGATTTATTTTTTTTCTTACTTTTGTAACACAAGTATAAATATGTTTTAGAACTAAAAAAAAAAAAGCTTTTTTTTACTTCCACACTAGGAAGACTTCTCCATTTGAATTTTCTATGCTGAGGAAAACATCACTACAGTTTCAATACAAAATCAGTTTTTATCTTTGATGGTGAAGTTATGCCAACACATAATTTGTCTGTGAGGTTCGGAAGTCATACCATGATACAAGGGACGCCTCTTCTGGTTTGCTCTCTTCCACTGGACTAAAATCAAGGGCACTTTTGTCCAAACCCAAAAGTTCTGCTATGCGCTCTGCTCCATATAAGTCTCCATATTTGTTAATAACCTAAAAAAGGAAGAAGAAAAACTTTTGCTCAGAGAAAGACCTTGGCAACAGTCACCCTACTTTAAGCCAGTAGTTGTTAGAAATTAAAAAAAAAAAAAAAAAAAAAAAATCCCAAAAAACTTTCACAATTAACACTACTAGAACAGTCAGAACTCCCAGGAAGCCAGGCGGGGGGAGCATAAAAAAGAAAAATAGAAGCATTAAAGGCTATTATCTGAAAGCTTATGTATAATTTTCTGTCATTTAAGCTGGCATGTTTTTCTTGTTTTAGGAGGATGAGGGGGCTTTGTATCCTAAAGATGACAATGACTGTAAATTAGACCTGCGTGGCTGATTGACAGCGCAAAGTTATTTCGAAAGCCTGAGTCTGGGAAGGAAACCACAGCCTTCTGTCTTCCTCCCTCCTCCCACCTACGCTGCAGCTGCCTGTTCACCGAGACATTTACCACAACAATGACTTCCACAAAACAAATTTCACTTCTCGTTTATTTGTATATTTATGTGTATAGAAGTATATTGCACATAGATATCCGAATTAAGTGAATAGTAGATTATTGCTATGACTAACAAACATAATAGAAATATAAAAAGCCTACCTTCCGTTTTACAAATTTGTCCCAGTAATTGTTTGGAAAGGACCTACATAGACAAGGCAAAAATATTTCAAGTTATTTAACTTGTTAGGGGAAAGAAAAAAACAACCAAAAAAAGAGAAAATACAATGTTCCTGATCCTTGCAGGTTCTGGTACAGTTTCATTCACTCACACACTGGACTTAGAACGATGAGAACAATTTCTTTTCATGTGGACAGCAGCTGTTATGAATCATTATTCACTGCAATATAATTTTTCCCCTCTCTTTTCTTTTTCATCTCCACAAATATGATTTGCTACAAAAGGACAGCAGGCTAACTATTATTACCTAATGAGCCTAACAACTCAATAATAGCAGAGTAGTCACTGTAATATCATTCATGTCCTAAATAAATACCTTATTGCTCTTAGCCATAAAATCAATACAGACAATGATTTTTCAGAGGAAAATAAGAGAGTCTTGTAGCATAAATAATTTTTAAGTTCACATTTCAAATAGAGGCTGAATACTTGGGAACCAGTTTGCCAAAGTAAAATTAAAATTCAAAAAATATTTAAAAAAAAAAAAAATCCCAGAAAACTGCAAAGGTCATTTGGCAAAAACCAGGGGTTAGTGGTACTCTTGTTCTCAAGTGTATCACATTGTTGGTACTGGATCCGACATCCCAGAACAAGACAAGGTAAAAAGCATTTATAACTCTAAAGCTGCCTGACAGTGCAGCTAAAGAGCATTTTGCATCATCTGCCTCTGAACAGCCATGCCCACGCTGGTAATTAAAAGAAAAGCTATTGTGTATACAAAAGAGAAAGAAACAAAGCAGTAAATCTTTTATTGAGAATTCTCTGTTTTTGGTTTTTTTTTTTTTTTCCAGAATAGTGAGTAACCATGATGCTTCAATAAATAAGTAGTCAGGTTTATCCAGGGGAGAGCTTACAACAGACACTACAGCTTTGACCTGCAAGTGAAAAGATAGTGTTCTCTCTTATCAGTGAAGTTTCCCTGAGCTTTGACTTGAACATAAAAAATATTGTTCCTGAAGTGCCTTATGAATAGCAGTGCCCAGGAATTCCTCATTCTGCTGGTCTTACTCTATATAAAGTCAGTTTTGAAGATGCCAATTAGCAGGAAACAATACAAAATTTAAAGGGGTTCTTTCCCCGTTTCCTGGATGTAACATTGAGTTGAGCATCTGTGCAGGAAGGTAAAAAAAGAAAAATAACTGCTTAAACTAAAGGCCAGTATTGGTAAAATAAAGCAAGTGTTAACATCGGAAGAATGACATTCCAGAACACACTTCTACTGGGATGTGAAGCAACCTTCCCAACTACTACTAAGTGCTCGATTTTTATTTGTCTGAATTGAAGTTCTGAATGAAATTATTCCACATAAAGGCAAATGGTTCCAGTGACTAAGATGTTTTATTCTGGTCCAATGCTCTATATTAGGTCTTTCCTTGATTTCTGAGACTTTTAAGCAAAGCCAGCTTGTGTCTAACTCTTTTACCACAACCATCTAATGGTGCTGCATTTGTCAGAGTACCTCTTTTGCCTTTTTAATTACCTATTTTTTTTTCACTTATAGAGAGCAAAATCCAGTACATATACAGCACTGGGTACCCTCCAGCAGTGGTTATCCTGGTGGTGCAATACTTGTACTAAACCTCAGGAGTCAGTCCACATCAGAGGGAAGGATTAGTCTGCTTAAATTAGCCTTAATCTTTTATTCATCTTCAGTAGATAGCGCAACATGCTGAGAACAGGCTGTACAGCATGTCGTTTGGGATAAGCTGACAATATATCTCATTAATTCATGCTTGTTTTTGCTGAGGATAAACTTACTGGATGTTTAGATAGCTTGCTATCAATAGTTAAAGAAATGGGTTGGAAATTAAGCAAGCTCTCTGCTTTCCCAATTACCTCCTGTTATAACTTTAATAATGTGCTAGTCTGTATTTCTAACCGATATTAAGGAAAAATTCTTAAAATTCAGGTGTAGGAAAAAAAGCATTCAAGAATTCCCGATATTTTAGAGATTCTAATTTTAATGAAGGTGCTAAGGGCAATATTTATAATGTACAAAAAATGAGTAAGATTGAGAAGAGAGCTATTTTGGCTATTTGGTAGCATATTGTGGATTATTTTTGCTGGCTTGTTTTTATCAACTACCTACTTATGGTTGCACATACTAGCCACAACTACTTTGTGACTTGTAAAGAACATGATAGATCTTTTTTCTTTTCCAACTTTCTGTTACTGTCCTGAAATTATTATACTATTAGGGAAAGACAGGAATCTAAGCCTAGGTATACTAGTACCAAAATGTGATTCTAGTGGTTTTGAAAGAATAAATTCTGAAAAAAGAGCCTGTAGACAAGGCATTGTTTCAAGAGAAGAGAGCTGACTTGCTATGTTTCTCTGTGTCACTCCTACAGACTGCTGCAGCTTACTGATACTCTTCTTTTTCTTGCCTACACTTGTATCATTCACTCACAGAACAGCAGGTGAGTCTCCTAGAATCAGTATGTGACTACTACAGTATTTGCTAATGCATACAACATGACAGTAATTCCTGTCAGACCTACTCAGATTCTGGGATTGCTATTTTACACTAGATTTGTTTCTCTTGTCATATACAAATGTTGCTAGCAAGAAATGGGAAAGAAAGGCAGGAGAATACGGCTATACAATATGAATGTGAAATTGAGTCACTGAAAAGGATGGAAGTTATCTTTTTAAAACTTTCTCAAATAGCGACTAATATATGAAATGTCTTGGAGAGAGCTTGTGAGGTAAGATGCACAATCTTTACAAACCCTAGAAAAATGAAAAGGACAGGGAAAATGCATGTTATGATAGTGTTTACTAAATAAACAGATAATACAGGATTTCACATCAGAATCTACTACTGTAGCATCCAATATAAGGTGAAAAATGCCTTTCTTTTAGATGAACTAGGTGGCCCTTAGACAGGGAAGGTTCTAGATCAGTGGCTTAATGAGCTATAATGCCTATAAAGTTTACCGATAACCATTATAATTTTACATACGGAGTGTTTATAACCAGGCGATCCCATTGTCCTTTAATATCGTCTTCAGATGGCTGTTCAGTTATGTATAGTCCATCAAATTCCAGCTTTCTAGCTACCTCCTTTTCTCTCTTGAATACAACTAGAGGGACCTATGAAAATGACAGTGGACATCTTTGTCATGGTTTATCTATTTTTAGAAACCATGATATCTACTTACAGTGTTAAGTACTCTTTATGATTCTATATTAGACCAAACATCACACTAGCACCTCCCGCAAGCAGATCAATGCCTAGCCAGTCTCGGAGCAGTGGCCACCTTGGAAGACAAGCTCCCCCTTCCCAGCTTTTATTTCTGAGCATGACGTGATATGGTACAGAATATCCCTTTGGCCCATTCAGGTCAGTTGTCCCAGCTATGCCCCCTCCCAACTTCTTGCCTCTTCCCAGCCTACTCACTGGAGGATGCACAGAGTGGGTAAAGCAAAGGGACAGCCTTCACACTGTGCAAGCACTGTTTAGCAATAGCTAAAAGGTGGGGGTGTTACCAACACTGTTTTAACCACAAACCTAAAACACACACAGAGCAATGAAGAAAGTTAATTCCATCTCTGCCAGACTGAGTACATGAGGAAAACATCTACATATTGAATAGTGAGAATCTGTAAACAACTAAGTAAAAATAGGTATTCCACTATTGGCTCAAAAAATCACTTTGGGACATAGCTGATGTTCTTTAACAAATATTAGATTAGTAATAAGATTCAGAACTTGCCTTTAAGCAATAGTATCCGATCACACAGACAAAGGAGATGACAGTATGAACAACTGCCAGTGCTCTGAGAGCAGGTGCCATGTAACCTGTGCTTTCTTCTAAAACAAAAAACACCATGCCCTCCTCCTCTTCCTCTTCATCAAAAGAGTTCCAGAGATTAGAGTCTTCCTCTACTTCATCAAGAGGCTCTTCTGTCACCTGAGAGAAATTCAAGCACATTGAAAACACACAATAAACTTAAAAGCTTTTCCTTTACTATAATGAGAAACTATGTTTGCAAAGCCTGCTCATGGGAAGATGACAGAGCATTAGCTTTGAACAGTAATGGCCTTCATTTTCACAGCATAAGTCTCAACATCTCATGTCAATGAAAAGAGAATCTAGAAAAAGCGAGTACAGGCATATGGCAGTTTACAAACCCTCCTGTAAAAATGCTGTAGCAAAACCAAAACAAGCAATAAAAGAGTTATGCAGAAAAGTTTTCTTAGAAAGAAGCAGTGACAGGGTTGTCTAATATGACTGAATTTTGGGTTTGTTGTAATCTATATTGTTCCCGATTACTAGAGTATAGAAAGAAACAAAGTTCTCACGTTATCAACTTGTACGCTGTCCATAATTTTTTATTTCATGCCTTAGTTTACAGTTTTCAAATTACTACAGTATTTAATCAGTATTTCATAAATACCCCACAATACTGCCAAAAATTCTTCCAGCGACTTTAAAAACCTGGCCTTTAAAATAAAAGCCCTAAGTGCCCTTCTTTTGACAGCTTTATCTGAAAGCTGAAGTCCTGTTCAGTCCTGTTTGGCTCTCACTGACCCTTTCCTATCTATGACAGATGGACTTGTACTGATAAACACAAACTTTTGTCCTTGTTCTGCAAAAGAACGGGTTGTTGGCTGACCCAGAAGACCCAAAGCAGAAGAGAGTGGGGAGAAAATGGCTGGCACAGACAGAAGCAGACTTCTGCATATACCTTTGAAGTCCATCTCCTGTAACCATATGGGATGGAAAGAGAGAGGCAAGCAGGGAGCCTTAAATAACCCTGATGGTCTTTCTCCTGGAATGGTGTACAAAAATTGTACCCAATTTTCAAGAGCCTTTTGCATCTTCACCTGCGCTGTCTCCGAGACTACAACTTTGTTGTAGAGTTTGCTTTACATGATGTTTGAGACTGGGATTCAGTTACTTCTAGACTGATCATTCAGTCTGCTGCTTTTGTCTTCTCTGAAGTCTTTGGTTATAAACAACAGAACTAGAAAACGTAATATTGGAAACCATGAGATTCATCAGCTTATTGCAGCTTGCACTCTATATCTAGAAGGGGAGAATAAAAAGGGCCAGATTCCAGGATAAAAATAAATGAGGACTTTTCTTACAGACTTCAACTCTGTAAGGAAAGGAAAAAAAAAAAAAAAAAATAAAAAAAGGCTTTTATGGATGGAAGTTCTCTTTAGTGAATTCTAGTCCTTTTCATGGACAGAGGTTGTAAAGATTCAGGAATAAAATTAGTGAAGGCTGCTGAAGATGTTCTAACTTGTTTCATTGGGTTATACACCAGAATCTGAAATAACTCATTAGATTCAGGTAAAACCCTAAGATCTATTTTAAAGTATGGGTGTATAAACTTCTTCATCAGTGATATATAAAAAAAGAACTGTAGCCTACTATCAAATTGCTTTCTTGCTTTATATTTCTTCTGCCTGCTCATATCAATCAACTAAAGTCCCAATGCCAGTATAGAAATATCTTCACTGCAACAGTCACTAACAACAAATGACAATGACAACAAAGAAAATGGAACAAATAAGTATAAAACCTGAATTATACTCTCACATGCAAACACAGAATGGGGAAAAAAATACATTTGATGTTCATTAGAGATTAGTAATTTAATGAAAAAAATATGAAAAAAAAAGAAATTAAAGCAAGCACTCCCTTCAAAACACCAAACCGTAGACCTGAAAGGCATGAAAAAAAATTATGAACAAATTAAGTATAACTAAAACATACGAGCTCATCTGGTTAAATTGAGACATTAATCTGATTCTGAAATTAAGTATTAACTATTTCCCACTCAAAAATGAATGTAGTCAGTAGAGTTCTTCAGAAAAGCAGAAGTACAATAAGCAACCAAAAAACTTTAAAAGAATGATGCATAATCTTACCTTGTAAAATAGAAGAATAAAGTTGATGGCAAATGCAACAAATAGAGCAAGAAATCTTAAGTTATAAAAATTTCTTGCCAAGTAGTGCTGAAAGTAAAAGGAAATAAAAAAAAAAATAATTAGAGGTGTCCTGTAGCTAATATCAAGATAAGGAAAGTAGGCAGCAAGGTTTCTAAGAAAGTAAATACATAATTGTGTTGCCTTCATAGACCAGTTAAAATGAGCAAGGGGATTTCTTGGCAGCCAATTCTCCCATTTCATGGTAAGCAGTATTAAAAATAACAGGCTTAAAATTGCAACAGGGAAGATTGAAATAGAATATTAAGGAAAGGTTTCTAGAAGGAAGTCTGGAAAAAAATGCTGGAATACTGGAATAAACTACTTGAAAAGGTTTCAGAGAATTAATCATTTGATGTTTTTAAGAACAAAGAAAAATCTTATAGAAAATAGAATTATAGATTCTAGAAATTAGATTATGGAAAATAGGGAGCTCCTAACAAGGAGCTCAAGAGGTTAATCTGTCCTGTTAGATCAAGATAGGAGAAATTACACACACAAACACTTTATTCATATAAGTCTATGAAGTATCACAAAAATCACAAAAGACTCAATACAGCCAGTCATTTGAAAACTCATGCCAATGTTCCTTTCACAATGGCATTTCTCCCTTCAATATCAAACAAGTGTTCTATATTACATAAATAAAAATCATCAACTAAAAGAATTTAAGAAAAACTTACAAGCATTTTTGTTTGATAGATTTCCAAAGCTTTGAAGAAGTTAGCCATAACAGCCTCCGGTTTCTCAATTTTTTGTCCATGCCTTCGCTTCTTTTTCTTCATTTTCCCCTCTTCTAGCTGCTCAGATTGTACTTCCTTTGCTTTGTCTTGTTTCTCACCATCTTCCATACTAGAAGAAAGGTTATCTAAACAAAAATACCTAGCCAAACTTCTGTATTGTAAATGCATTCATTTAGAAGGAATTCTAATTCAGAAAGTTTGGCTTTGAAAGTTAGTTTTGACACTGGGAGAAAAATGATTGTAAGTGTAAAACTTGAGGTAGACAGTAAACCCAGAGCAAAAAAAGTGACATTAGTTTCAAATGATATGTAAGAATAGAGTTGTTGAGGGGAGATCAAAAAGGTAAAAAATCCCAAACCAGGCAGAAGTTACTGCACCAAGGGTGAAGTGGATTATGTTTGCCAAACCCAGTGATGCATGTATATACTCAATACAAGCAACATAATAATTTTAAGAGTTCACGTGTACTTTCTTGAGCGTGGGGCTGAAGAAGAGAAATAAAGCTTTTGGGATTTGGTACACAATATCATAACTGAATCACAGTATCATAAAATGAATTAATTTCAGTGAAAGCAATCACTGTTTTTACAGAGATGAATGAGTAACAAGGAGGTTTTCTTCAGAGGGTCTCACCTGACAAAGCATGTAGAAGAGGACAATCATTCCTCCTGCACAACTGAACTGCCTTTATGAAAATTAAGTATCAAGATTGTATGTAGTAATAGGGGAACTTAGTTACTAAAGTAAAAAAAAAGCTGAATTTGCATATATATATAATTGAATGTTGAGGCATTGAGGCGGAGGAAAGTTTTAGGCGTGAGGACAAAGAAATGCAGTATGTGGTTAACTTAATCACACTACTACTGCAGTAGGAATCATATGATGGGTGGCTAAGAATGTGTTTATCTTCTACCAAAAAATGTTCCTGTTGCAGTCACAGAAATGTAAGCCATTTAAACCCAAATTTTTAAGCTGAAGGCAATTTGAATATGCTGCAAAAGTACTTGGGAGGAGAATTAAGCATGGCAAGACAAGAGAAGACAACAGGGAATAGGGAAAATAAGTCCAATAAAATAATAGAGGTAGAAAGAGATCGTGTTCTTTATAAGAGGTGAAAAAAACTAAAATAAGAAAATGAGTGTCACAGGAGATTTTTGGCAAATTCCTAGATATTTATAAATTACTTCACTGAAGCAAGGGGGACTATGCTACTAGTGTCTAAATCAGGAGACCAAATTCAGTCAACAAAGAAAAAAGCCCTGCAGTGATATGATTTAACAAAGATTTTAAAAGGAGTCATTTCACCAATCTAAATATTACCCAACTTAATACTACATTGTAACATGGTCTAGATAAAAGAAATTTCTGAAATTGCTTATTTTGAAGTTACTGTCTTCATACTAAGCAGCACTCATCAACAGGTTCTTTGGACACATGGCACCAAAAAAAAAACCCCAACCAAACAAACCGCATAGAAGAGTTTAATTGCACTTTTTAATTACCAGAAGTGCTCTAAGCAATGAAAATAATATGCTTAACATCCCTGCAGGGACTGAAGAGTGAGATAAATCATATCAGAACAATTCTGTTACAATCAAATGCAAGAAGGGTACTTTTTAATTGAAAAAGTATGTTTGATGCAGCCTGATAGGTAACAGATAGGAAATGAAAATATACTGAACCACTATAGATAGCGTTTATGGCATACTTTAATGAACTAACAGAAAAAAAAAACCCAAACCCCATTTAAATTCACACATGTTCATGTAACACATACATATATATACACACACACATATATGTGTGCATTCATACACCATATAAACATATATATATACACACACAAACACACACACAGACACAAAAAGGATTTTCAGACAAGCTATCCAAAGTGTATCCAGTCCTCAAGTATTGACCCCAATGGAGTCAACGACTTGAAAAAATTAACTTTGGCAGGTAAGAGGAGAAAGATAAATGAGGCCAAAGTAAACATTTTAAACATAAAGCAAAATAGAAAACGAAGAAAAAAAAGATGTATAGCTTTTGAATATGTAAGAATCTCTAGGAGATCTTTTGTTTGTGTTTATAAATATTTTAAGGGCAAGCCTACAATGTGGCTGCATGTCCAGAAAGACAGCGTGCCCCTTAAAAGTAGGATGCTGCTAAAGCAAGGTAAACATTTTAAAAGTTGTTTATAAAGCAGTCATATCTAGGATGACTGGACAAAGGAATGTATCTGCTGTCAAGTTCACAACTTGAGAACAGATAAAAAAGCAATAATAAAAATTGCTGGGTTTGTCAAATCTTGTGTTTCAATGATCAACTATTGTTGCCTGAAAATCATAATAGGTAGTAGGGAAAGCATAAATAGCAGTGATGATGAGTTGCAGAGGTTTTTTCAAGAGTGGTGCTCATTTTAAAGGTAGTTATGGGACTTTTTTAGAAAACAATGACCACAGATTTATATGTGCAGATTTGTTAAGGGCCACAAAAATCAAATTCCCATTTTGTTGCCTACTCAGATTGCCTGCCGCCTCTTAGGGACTGTGCTGCTTTTCAAAATACTGATGAGACAGTGTACATAAAGTGCTTTGAATACTGAGAATTGCTTGGATTCTTTCTGGCCAAATTATCTATCGTTAGGAAATAGCAAGGAATTAAACAGGAATTGTGTAAAAATAACTTACTCAGCCTTCTCAGCTTCTGCTTTTCTTTCTGTTTCAGCTTCTTTTGCAATTTCAGATATCTGCAAAAAGTATTTTAACTGTCAAAATTGATCCATTGAAATAAAATTTTGATAGCTAGTTACCTTTTTCTAAGAAACAAATAAAATAATTAGCACACTTTTTTTTACTACTTTGCACTTTTAAAGTGTTAGATTTTTTTAAAACAGATGGCTCAGACTAGATTTTAACAGTGAAATCTGCAGAAATTATTCTGATAGCCTTTTTCAGTATAGTATTATCAACACTGTAACTAGCCCAGTTGGCTGAACAACTCGAAGTAATTATAGATGGTTATCCAACAGATTATGTGACCAGCTGGGGAGGAAGGTAACTACATTCAGATCATACGGTAATACAAAGGTCACTCACAAAGACTCAGTGCAGTTGCTCATTATGAGCATCAGTTTGCCTCATTGCAAATATGAAACAAGGAATAATATACCAATGATAGCATCAAAAAATCTGAAAAAGATCTGTGTAATTATCAGATATTACAAAACCCAATTACTTTGTCAAGACCAACTGATGCAATTGAAATCAGACAAATATTTAAACAACTTTTACATACGCAATATTTTCTTCAAACTATTTATCTTAGGTGGGTTGATGGTTCATTAAACCTTTACTGGCACAGCTCACAACCATCTAAGTATGTGTTTATAACATTCCCTTGAGATAAGGAAAAACCAATATACAATTTCACAGATGGCTAACTGCAGTAAAGAAGCTGGGGCCTGGATTTCAAACACCTTTAGGCTCAGTGTTGCAAGACCAAAGTAAACTTATTTCAAATGCAGTTTGAGTATCTAAGCTTCACTAGAAATGGGAGAGATGCAGGCTCCCAAGTCTTAGATTCACAAAGGAATCTTAAGTGCCTGAATTTGTTACCATTCACTTTTGCAAAAAACTTGGCTTTTTACCCTCTTCTGTATTCTTTCAAAGTGCTTAGACACCAATTGATTATTGGTGTATTCTCCTACATTTCTGGTTAATACATAAATACAGTTATCTAAATTCCGCCCCCCCCCCCCCCACCTGGATGCCTCTCTCACACACACAAGTAGTGAAAGAATTTATGAAAGAACTTACTAAATAGATCTTGCCTTGCTTACCTCATCTCTTATCTGTGGAACCTCATCTAGTACATGTGATGGAAACACGTAACTCTTCCAGAAAGAGTTTGCCCTAAGATCTCAAGCTGGTGGAGGGCTATTCAGAGATCTTTTGATGATGTCTAATTCTTCTAAGGGGTAGAGTAGGGGTAGAATGAATGAATCCCTATCCATCTTCTCCATCCCTTTGTCATATCCCTCCCTCAGTTGTCTCCTCTCCAGGCTGAAGAGCCTTAGCCTACTTGATTCCATACACAAGATTTGTTCCATATCAAGTTTTGATAACATTTTGACCTTTGCTGAACCTTTTTCAGTTTTATCACATTCTTTTTGAAATGGGGGAATCTGGCCTTCAAGACAGAGATATACTTCGGGTGCATGGAGCAATGTTAATATTCTAGGGTTTTCTTCTCTCTATTCCTTTCTCAGCAATTCAGAGTTTCAGTTTGCTTTTTTTGATCTGTTACTGACATTTTCATTGAACTTTTATACTTCTGTACAACTCTATTATATTCCCAAGATTTCATACCCAAGCAGGAACAATGAGCTCAAAATCCAATATTTTACATGTAAAATTATCACTTTTCCTCCCATATACATCACTTCACTGATTTTCATCTGCTATTTTAAGGCTCTTCTGCAGCTTTGCAGTTAGCTCTTGATTTTACTGCTATGAATAACTTAGATTTATCAGCAAACTCTGTTAGCTCACTGTTCACTTCTTTCCTTATTTGTGAACCCGCATGCCTGTCAGCACAGATTCCTGTGGAACTTCACAGTAAAAACTAAGTTCTAACAATCTTCATCATATACAATTCCATAGGTTAATTTGCAGTTTCTCTGGCTATATGGTAACGTCGTTGACTTTATCACTACACAATTGCTTTTCCAGTACGTAGGGGTGAGCTTCTGTTTCTGTTCTTTTGTGTAAGTTTTATTATTGTAAATGCTTACGAAAGACATTGGTACTTTCTGAAGGGAATTTTTGATTCTTACATTGCTGTTTCTTCTCTGAGCAACACTTAATAGTTATATCACGTCACTAGTGCTCTTAACTGGATTACTTGAGCCATTCATATACACAATGTGAATAGCAATTTCTGTAATATAGAATTAATGTAAACATTATTTGGGTAAGTTTCACTAGATAACATATTAAAGGTAAGAGCTGGATAAATTGCATAGCTGACTTCACATTAATGACTCAAAAGGACTTGCATAAATTACTGAGCATTTCTATCAATAGTTACAAACAAATCTGAGAGAAATGTAGAAATCAAAGTAAAACAGATAAAATTCTAAAATATTTTCTCAGACCTCAGATCCTTAAGTTAAAATAATATTTTTAAATACCAACCACATTACATTTATGATGAGACAGGACTTTAACAGACGGTAATTTTTAAGTACACACATAAAAATTAATAAATAAATAAGAAAATAAATGGAAAAATATAGTTTTATCTAGTCAATAAACAAATCTCAGAGAAAAACATACAAATGAAAAGGAAATAATAAACTAAGCAGTTGTACAATGAAGTTTGTCTTGAAAATATCTGGAAAGCATACCATAAAGAGGTGGATTAATTATGAGAGGAAAGATATATTTCAATAATGTGGTGGGTTGACCCTGGCTGAGGGCCAGGTGCCCACCAGAGCCGCTCTATCACTCCCCTCTTTCATTAGACAGGGGAGAAAAGGTACAATGAAAAAAAACTTACGGGTCAAGATAAGGACGGGGAGAGATCATTCTCTAATTATCATCATGAGCAAAACAGACCGAACTTAGAGAGGGAATTCATCTTATTTATTACTAGGCAAAACAGAGTAGAGGAATGAGAAATAAAACCAAATCTTAAAAACACCTCCCCCCACCCCTCCCATCTTCCCGGGTTCAACTTCACTCCCGGCTTCAACCTCCGTCCCCCTCAGCAGCACAGGGGGACGGGGAATGGGGGTTACGGTCAGTTCATCACGCGGTGTTTCTGCCGCTTCTTCCTCCTCAGGGGGAGGACTCATTGTTCCCCCGCTCCAGCGTGGGGTCCCTCTCACAGGAGACAGTCCTTCACGACCTTCTCCAACGTGAGTCTCCTCCACGGGGTGCAGACCTTCGGGAGCAAACTGCTCCAGCATGGGTCCCCCATGGGGTCACAAGTCCTGTCAGCAAACCTGCTCTGGCGTGGGCTCCTCTCTCCACGGATCCACAGGTCCTGCCAGGAGCTTGCTCCAGCGCGGGCTTCCCATGGGGCCACAGCCTCCTTCAGGTGCCTCCACCTGCTCTGGTGTGGGGTCCTCCACGGGCTGCAGGTGGAATCGCTACACCCCCTCATCCTCCCTCCATGGGCTGCAGGGGGACAGCCTGCTTCACCATGGTCTTCACCACGGGCTGCAGGGGAATCTTGCTCCGGCGCCTGGAGCACCTCCTGCCCCTCCTTCTTCACTGACCTTGGTGTCTACAGATGTTCTTACATCTTCTCCCTCCATTCCACCTGCAGCCCGTGGAGGACCCCACGCCGGAGCAGGTGGAGACACCTGAAGGAGGCTGTGGCCCCGTGGGAAGCCCGCGCTGGAGCAAGCTCCTGGCAGGACCTGTGGATCCGTGGAGAGAGGAGCCCACGCCAGAGCAGGTTTGCTGACAGGACTTGTGACCCCGTGGGGGACCCACGCTGGAGCAGTCTGCTCCTGAAGGTCTGCACCCTGTGGAGGATACTCACGTTGGAGAAGGCCGTGAAGGACTGTCTCCCGTGAGAGGGGCCCCACGCTGGAGCGGGGGAACGATGAGTCCTCCCCCTGAGGAGGAAGAAGCGGCAGAAACACCGCGTGAGGAACTGACCGTAACCCCCACTCCCCGTCCCCCTGTGCCGCTGGGGGGGACGGAGGTTGAAGCCGGGAGTGAAGTTGAACCCGGGAAGATGGGAGGGGTGGGGGGAGGTGTTTTTAAGATTTGGTTTTATTTCTCATTCCTCTACTCTGTTTTGCCTAGTAATAAATAAGATGAATTCCCTCTCTAAGTTCGGTCTGTTTTGCTCATGATGATAATTAGAGAATGATCTCTCCCTGTCCTTATCTCGACCCGTAAGTTTTTTTTCATTGTACCTTTTCTCCCCTGTCTAATGAAAGAGGGGAGTGATAGAGCGGCTCTGGTGGGCACCTGGCCCTCAGCCAGGGTCAACCCACCACAGTCTTTTTTGGCGCCCCATGTTGGGCGCCAAAAAGGACTGTGGTGGGTTGACCCTGGCTGGGGGCCAGGTGCCCACCAGAGCCGCTCTATCACTCGCCTCCTCAGCAAGGCAGGGAGGGGAGAAGGGAAGATGGAGAAAAAACAATCCCAAACTCGTGGGTCGAGATAAAGGCAGTTTAATGTAGCTAAAGCAAAAAGCCGTGCACGGAAGCAAAGCAAAAAGCAAAGATTATTCTCTACTTCCCATCAGCAGGCGATGCCCGGCCACTTCCTGGGAAGTAGGGCTTCAGTAAGCGTGCCCCTTACTCCGGAAGACAAACATTGTAAAAAAAAAAAACAACGAATGCCCCCGCCCTGTTCCTCCCCCTATTCTCAGTTTCTTACTGCTGAGCATGACGTCATATGGTATGGAATATCCCTTTGGTCAGTTTGGGTCAGCTGTCCTAGCTGTGTCCCCTCCCAAGATCTTGCCCACCCCCAGCCTGCTGCTGGGGAAAAAGAAATGTTGGAAAGCCTTGATGTGTGCTGGCACTGCTCAGTAGTAGCCAAAACAGTGGTGTGTTATCAACAGTTTGCTAGCTACCAATACACAGCACACCACTATGAGGGCTGCTGTGGGGAGAATTAACTCCATCTCAGCCAGACCCAATACAAATAATAATTAGAAACAGATCTAAAGTGTAGAGTGAAACATAATGCCTTCCAAATATGATAAATGCATTTGGGTTTTAACATTTAGTTCAATTCATTTCTAAACAGAATGATAAATTATATTTAGCTCAGTTGAGTGGAACAAAATATAATGTTCATAACAGAATAAAAGTAAGAATGATTACATGATAAACATTAAGGTAACAATAAATTCAGGCAAAATTATTTCAAATAATAGGAAAAAAGGATATTTTATTGTATGTGATCAGTAAAGCATGTAGAAGAATGATGATAATGATAAGGCATTATTATGGAGAAAGTAGATTGTAATAGAAAGTATAAGTAAAAGAAAAGAAAGTATAAGTAACAGAAATATACTGTGAAAAAATGGGCCATGCAGAACGAAGAAGACTGTAAACCATTTAAAGCAAAAACTGTGCCTAGAAAGTTGCTAGCAAATTTATGTTTTGAATAAAGTGCAAATGAATAACAACAGAAATCTACTGCAGTGAAATTTAAACACATTGAGCTGAATTTTTCTGCCACGTAAACTCTCCTATTTGTTTTTAAGAGTACAGATTATAAAGCATGTTCTCATTGAGAACATTTATTAATCAGTTAACTGCAAATAATTCAGTTACTAACAGAAAATTCAGTCATATATTTTTATTATTATTATTTTCTGCAAAGAAATACAAAATCTCTTTAACATACCTGTAATCCTTTTTTCTTACGAACTGTGTTTTCCAAAGACGACTGGAAATCAGTACCCAGGATTTCTGCAATATCTCCAAGTCCAGCATCATGTCCATGTTTTGAGCCACCTTCTTTCTTTGTATGAATGCCAAAAATGTCTGAGATTATGTCACTTTCTCCCTTCTCACCCTTCACAAACTGCACAAGTTCAGCTCTGATGCCATGCTCAGCGCCTTCAGCTTTTTCTGCTTCCATAACATCATCATGGATTCCAAACTGTGTTGGGTCAGGCATGTCTCCCAATATTTTAGTAACTTTAATGTTTTTGGCTCCTTCAACCAGGCCACCCCCAAATACAGTGCTCCAAAGTATCTGGAAAATTCCCCACACTATAGTAAAGAACAGTTGAAACATCCCTACAAATAAGATCCAGAAAAAGGAGAAAAACACTTTCACCATCTCTTTTACTGTCATCTTTCTAACTTTCCTGTATTGTTTCCTTAGGTTCTTCAGAGTGACCATTTTAAAAAAGTTGGCAACATTCTTCTTTACTGCAACACAGGCCATTGCAAAAGCTGATGCAGATTCCAGGGACTTTTCTTCTTCCTCATCATCTCCAATATCTACTACATAACAAGTCTCTGCTTCTTCCTCTTCCTCAGGCCTCTCAGATGAATCCGTTTCAGAGATCTGGGATGCTAATTGCATTTCAAAGATCGTGTCTTCACAGAAATTCACAAAGAGTTCCATTTTTTCTTGTTCTCCTCCTTCATTTACAACATCAAATATGAACTGCCTTTTGGATTCTTTCACCTGTGGCTTCTCCCACTGCATTCTACTGGATTCACTGATTTCAAAGTAAACTCTTTCTATTTTCTTGGCTCCACCCATTATCTCAATACGGCCAAGGTATGGTTCAAAGTAATTAAGAACACTTTCCGCAGGTTCGAGTAAGCTCTGAAGGCGTGAATCATTAGGCATGTGCTCTGAAAGGTTTGTTAGCAATACTGCTACATTAAATCCAATGTCTTTGGCTGGTTCATGGAATCTTTCCACAAAATCAACATAGTTAAACATATAATTTTCATCAGCTTCTGCACAGGACAGCAGGAATTCAATCTCTGACTGTATGTATTGTTTTTGAGCCTCCATTGATTTCTGGAATTCCTTCTTTGAAATTATGCCTTTACCATCTGGGTCATGCTCTTTGAACGCATCTGAGTTAGTCAGATCTTTTAACTTGAGGAACATGTCAAAGAACTTCAAAATCATTTCTACATTGCTAGATGATTCTACGAGCGTGTCTACCATTTGTTTTCCAATAGTTCCATTTACAACGTTACCTAAGTAGTGTGTTAAAACAGGAAGTTATTTGGCTTTGCTACATTTTAAATAAATTAATTAGATATTCATGCTGAGAACAGAACAAAAAATGTTCTCAAATTTTCATAATTTTTCTTTCAACATGCTCTTCTGTAGAAGTCCTCTTTTTCATGACTATGTGTATTCCAGAATAATTGTTAAATAAATATGAAATAGGTTTTTCCTGGCATTACATAAAGGCAATTAAAAAACAATTTAGAAAGATTAAAGTCATTATCATACTTTACATTATAAAGCAGAGATAACCATATCTGACCATAAAGAGAAACAGGTCCAACCTTCAAGCAGTGACAACAGCATCACTACCATATCCTTTAGCAGATCTAGTAGTTCTTTAAGCAATTCAATCTGAGCAGAGTCCTGTAAAAAAAAAAAAAAAAAAAAAAAAGCACAACCAGTCAGTATCAGCACATTAACTGTTTTACAGCTTTCAACATTCACTTGACTGTAATTTATAAACATATGCAAAGAAGGATTACTTGACTGCTGAAATTACCTGTGAAAGTTTCATCTGCATATTGGCAAAGACATGAAGAAAGCCAACAACTGCATCCCATAGCCTACTATGAGCCAGACTCTGTTGATTACCTATGCAAGGGCCCTACAAAAATTAAGAAAAACACATTTTTTATTTACATGAAATAAAATAAAATGAAACAAATAGAAAAATTTACTTTCCTAAGATTTATCACTGAAAAAATAAGAAAAGAAACTTCAGGCTTCCACAAAGCTACATGAACAAGCTTCCCAAGCTTTCTTTGGTATTTGATGCATAGATACTAGATTGTATCATGTTAAATATGCAGCTATTTACGTAGTATTTTTAGTATTAACTTTACGCTGGGCCAGTGATTTCATGTAACTTAATCAAAATTAAGAAAAATAAAGCCAAATAAAGTATTTACAAATTTATGATAAGACATGATCAGGCCACGTAATCATAGAACTTCACTGTTAGTATCTTGAGCAAAACATTTTGTTTACCTGGATATATTCTGTAAGGGAATTGAATATTTGTTTGGTGACAGCCAAAGCTTTAGAGAAGTTACGTTGCCCTGATTCATCAATGACATCCTTTCCTGAATAGTACCAATAGAAGTCGCTGATTGATTCCTAAGAAAAAACCCAACAGTGTTATATTTTCTAATTTTGGGTCTGTATGCAATATGTACTGCCTGCATTTGTATCACCAAAAGTTGAATCATCATCAGATGAAATTTAGTATTTCTATGACAATCTATTTCTCCTGACAATAACTTTTTTTGCATTTTTATCTAAATATGCTCCCTGCAGAAGTGAAAAATGAAATGCATTAACAAACATCTGGTTTCACACAGAAGTCTGAAAGGTCATCTATTTTGAAATGAAAGAAGAGATTAAATAAATTAAATCAGATTTATTTATTTTAGATATCTCTGAAGAGAGGATTTTCACATTTGGTTCTAGTAAAATGTGAATTTATAAATATATATACTCTATTTTCCTCTGGTTTTTCCTCACCTGAAGACGCAAGAGATAGTCCACTGTACTAATGATAATATTCACGGTTGTGGTGTTGCCCATCTGAGTACGTAGGTAATTTTGAAAATCTGAAATAAGAAGTGATTTGTGTTTGGTTAGTATAAAAAATACAATGTTATTTTCGTATGTTCTTGGAGCCATGGAGAATACCTTGTTGAGTACAGATGCTTATGTGGTGGAAACCGAACTACAGTAGATCACAATGTAAATACAACTGAAGAATTGCTATCCATATGACTTGCAATAGGCTTTACTATTAACTATTGCCATAAAACCTGAAATTACATTAAAACTTAAAAGTTCAAATTGAACTCCACAATTCAAATTGTTGGCATGCCAGTTTCCCCTCAGAACACTAAATGAATTAGAAGAAAAAAACCCCATTAGAATCAGTTCTATTCAACTCTGTTTAAGAACAGGCTCATCACACATTTTCCCCAAAATTAATTCAGTTCACTTACCATTGTTATGCCCTTCACAGAGCAGTTGTAAAAATCTAAATAGATCTCGAGTAAATTCATCATGCTGCAACACTTTTTCACCTTTAAAATATATAAATACAATGATTACGTGACAACTGCTATGATTAAATATGCAGAACACATAATGTTACAGCAACCTTTAAAACTGGAATTCTAATAAAAAACTAGTATTATAAAAGCGTTAAAGCAATTTAAAAGAAACAGACTGATTCTAATGAAAAGAAAAACTGAGACAGAAAAAAGCAAAGCCAAAATATTTAGCACTCCAATGCATCCATGGTTAAAAAAAAAAAAAAAGGGAAGAAAAAAGAAAAAAAGAAAGCAACAGTATATATATCTAAGTAAATGGTTAGTCATAACTAAAATCATGCCTTAAATATGAATGACACTTCTTTAATAAGCATCAAACTGTTTATCCAAGCTGAACACACAACCTACTGCAGACCATAAAGCTAAACCTAAAGATATCTGGGAAGATGCAATTAAAGATTACTCTCTATTTGCAACACATTTTTGCAACAATAGTATCGAAAACTGTAAACCCAAACATACCACGCTCACGAACGATGACTGTGGATCAAAGAAAAATAACAAGAATACAGGATAAGAATATTGGAAGTTACAATGGTTTTTCTTAAAAATTATTGTTAAAGATTTTGTAAATATAAAGCATATTCAGAACTCAAAGCCTAGAATTAGTTGTAGTAAGTTTATCAACAGAAACCTCAAGCTACAGTAAATAACAGTTCTAGTTAAAGAAGGAAGTACAAATAATGTTTTAAGCGCGAGCGGAATCAATTTAATTCTACTTACGAGTTCCTTCTTCAGTAACCATTCCCAGGCCTTCTGCTTTATTTTGTCTCTCAAACGCATTCAAGTCAAGAACACTTATATTAAAAAAAAAAAAAAAAACAAAACACAAACAGGAAAAAGTACTATAGTACACAATGGAAAATTATTTTCTCCTAGGAAATTTCAGGAGGCCTTCAACAGCTAGTCTTGACCCACTGTGACATGCATTGCCTCATATTTTATTTAACATGAATATTAAATAAAAGAGTTTGGGATGAAAATAAGGGTTCAGTGTCCATTTCTGAAAAGAAATGAGTCTCAGGTCAGGTCTCTCCACTTACCTAACTTCACTTCCAGTAATGTCATTCATGGTTTCATGTATAAATGAAAAGTGGAAAAGGAACATGAAATATTACTCCTTATATAGACTTAAACCTGCCTGCCAGAAGGACATTACTGCAGTTATTTCTCAGTCACACTCTTTTCTGCTAAGTTATCACTATTATTCCTTTTATATTGTTACTGTATACATTATGTATTATGTTATTCAGAAGACATATGGATTCAGAGATTCCCTATCTTCCAAGGTCAAGATATACACTGATATCTGGATTTTCTTTCACTAACTTGGCATAGCCCAGCACATGGAATAGCAGATGATGATTCTTCTCAGCACCCAGTCAGACTATGTTCATTCAAACAGTCCAAATAATTCTATGGTTATCTAATTCTATTTTTTTTTCCAGTTAAACAGCAATGCAGTCACATATTCTACTATCTAGCAATATCATCAAAACCAAAAGCATTTTTTAAAGCATTGTTTTCATTCTCTTGTCAGTGTTCAAGTGATTTTATCAAAACCTTTTTTAATGAATTCCTGAGTGATACACACACAATTGGTAATATCATCACTGCAGGTCCTGTTTGAGCAAATCCTTGCTAACTTATTCTACATAAATGGAAAAATTACAAGATAGATGTTATATAATTAGGCTGCATCTCTAACAAACCTGATATATATGCAGAGGGTTCAGATGAAGGGAGAGAGATTATGTAACTCGCCAGAGATGTGCAGAAACTGAAAGCTTAGTAAAGCTTCACTGGCTTGTCTCTCCTTCAGGGATGGGCACCTTCAGTAAGTTTGCAGATGACACCAAATTGGTTGGGAGTGTTGATCTGCTCGAGGGTAGGAAGGCTCTGCAGAGGGATCTGGACAGGCTGGATTGATGGGCCAAGGCCAACTGTATGGGGTTTAACAAGGCCAAGTGCTGGGTGCTGCACTTGGGTCACAACAACCCCATGCAACGCCGCAGGCTTGGGGAAGAGTGGCTGGAAAGCTGCCTGGAGGAAAAGGACCTGAGGGTATAGCTGGCTGAATATGAGCCAGCAGTGTGCTCAGGTGGCCAAGAAAGCCAACAGCATCCTGGCTTGTATCAGGAATAGTGTGGCCAGCAGGAGTAGGGAAGTGATCGTGCCCCTGTACTCGGCTCTGGTGAGGCCGCATCTCAAGTACTGTGTTCAGTTTTGTGCCTCTCACTACAAGAAGGACTTTGAGGTGCTGGAACGCATCCAAAGAAGAGCAACAAATCTGGTGAAGGATCTAGAGACCAAGTCTTATGAGAAGCAGCTGAGGGAACTGGGGTTCAGCCTGGAGAAAAGGAGGCTGAAAGGAGACCTTATCGCTCTCTACAACTACCTGAAAGGAGGTTGTAGCCAGATGGGTGTTGGTCTCTTCTCCTGAGTAACAAGTGCTAGGACAAGAGGAAATGGGCTCAAGTTACACCAGGAGTGATTTAGCTTGGATATTAGGAAAAATTTCTTCACTGAAAGGGTTGTGAAGCACTGGAACAGGCGGCCCAGGGAAGTGGTTGAGTCACCATCCCTGGAGGTGTTCAAAGACATGTAGATGTGACTCTTAGGGACATGGTTTAGTGGTTGGACTTGGCAGTGCTAGGTTAACGGTTGGACTTGATGATCTTAAACGTTTTTTCCAACCTACATGATTCTATGGCTTTTCTCCATCCTTAGAACCACCCAGACAGAAAATTTGAGGGATCTAAGACCAATAAAGGAGCCATTACATTTTACTTTTTTGCCTCTCCAAACTAAGCCTTCAAAGACATACACAGGCTTTGCTTTAATTTCTCCTTTGGAAGAATACTCTAAAAGTTTAACATACTATTCCTCTGATTCACAAAAATTTCCCACAAGAGTTCTACAACCTGTGACTTCCGTAATTTAAATCTAACAAATCCACCTGCACTGAGCAACAAGCCACCAACCTGAATAAAACTGAAACTGTAATAATATGATTTATGCTTTTACCTGCAGGACTGCATCAAGCCAGACAGACTTTGAAAAAATCCAGCATCCTTTTTCTCCTTCAGGTAGTCTAGCATTTTCTAGAAGGTATAGGTTTTTTGGGGGGAAAAAAAAAAAGTAATTATGTGATTTAACAACTTCCTGAATTACCATTTGAAATACAGATCACTGGCATGCAATAATATCGTTGTTACTGTACCAAAAATACCCTGATAGCTCTTCACTGTTTAGCGTAAAATTAAATGCACTAAAATAAAACCACAAGAGAACACTAAAATTCTCAAAATTATTTGCCTCCTTTATACAAGCAAGACTCACAGTACTTAGAAAGGCATTACCTGTTGAACTATGGTATTCCCACCATTTAGAATAGCAATACCAAGTTTTAGTGTTTCAACAACCATGGGTCCTGTATGACCTGTCAAAACAAGAGTACAGTCGTTAAAATTTGCAGTTATGAACCATCCAATCAGAAAAGAGGTCTGGAAATTTTACCTAGTATAGTTGTAATTGACATTTATTTTGCCTCATTATCTACCATATACAAGTTGTATATGATATACATATCATAGGTATAATGACATAATACACTATATCTGTGTATGGCATTATACCTATGATATGTGTATCATGTATACTTTTAATACTTCACAGAACATTACCTTTGCTTGCACTAATCATCTGTAGGACCATCTCAGCAGCTCCACGATCATGTAAGCGAGCTTGCTGATAGAGAGTTCTCTGCTTTTCCATTTCTTTCTCCTGGGTTTGGGAACAAAAATGAGAAAGGAATACACAGTGGAACTGATTCAGGAAAAATAGGAAGATGAGAAATCTGAAGGTGTTGAAGGCCATCTGCCTCCATAATCCATGGGTTGTTTGATTCCAAAACTTCAGAGCACACCGTCTTTCTTTTATATGCATAACCTAGTAAACCAGCTCAATGCAGACTATGGTATTCTTGCATATATTCGAGTGGACATTTTTAAAATATGACATATTTTAAAATATTTAAAATTATTTTATGGTGTAGTAATAAAAACATGTCATACTCCTACTAATATGTAAATACCATTTTATTAAAGAGTATTTTATTAAAGTAGATACACATATCTACTTGAAATGCTATTGCACTTGAATATTGTATTATAAATGTATTTTCTTATTTTAAACCAAGTCTTTAACTTTTTAATTAAACAATTCAGAGGCATGTTTGGACATTCAACTTAGTCATGTCAGATAAGTAAGGATCACTGGCTGTCGCAGGTGCAGAAAAGTGTTATGGAGATATAAGAATAATTATAACTGTCAGATGGCAAGATTATGTTAGTCACACAGAAAAATTGCACATGAGGCAATGAGAAAGAAATGTTATTTAAACTCTCACCTCAAATGTCTTTTCTTTTTCTTCTTCTTCTTCCTCTTCTTCTTCTTCCTGACAGCTCTTTTCACGTTAGAAATAGAAATCACAAGATTTTGCTTATTATGAAACATAATGCCTATTTTTACCATAGTATTTCTACAAAAATGACCAAAGAATTTTTTCAAGCAACAATTAAAGATGTTAAGATTTAAAATCCTTGTAATCATTAATATTTGTGCTCATCCACACTAAGAAGCTGATATTCCCTGATGTATGAGTACTTCAGGGTATTCTTCCAACTACATATACACCCCATAACTGCAGGCTATGTGTTCTTCTGTCATATCTCTATTTATATCCATAATATTTTTCTTCACAGTCAAACTCTCCTTACACGTGTCTGCCGTAATCAACATTGCAAAAACTGTCAACTTATTTTTGACAGACTTCAAATATTAACTCCAAAATCATTACCCAAAGAATCAAGATAACTAACATAGTTAAGACTGCTCATGAGTTAATCCTCTACAAAACAAAGTGCCAAGTGATATCCACAGGATTCACCTACTGGAATTTTATAATATTATTTTTATGCAGGAAATTTATTATTATATATATAACTCTGAACAGCATTTGCTTCATTAAAAATATAGAAATTACGAGTGTCAAGCAGTCCACATAAAAACCAGAAGGAAAAGGTTTAAAAAGCACCTAAAATTAATGGGAAGTACCTGAGTGGAGTAAGGGATGGAGCTTAAAATGATATATTTACCTTTGCCATCATGGCGGAATAGGCAATATATAAAGGATCATCATCTAGTTTGCTATAAAGAGTAAAAAATATTTAAAATTATTTTATGGTGTAGTAATAAAAACATGTCATACTTCTACTAATATGTAAATACCATTTTATTAAAGAGTATTTTATTAAAGTAGATACACATATCTACTTGAAATGCTATTGCACTTGAATATTGTATTATAAATGTATTTTCTTATTTTAAACCAAGTCTCTAACTTTTTAATTAAACAATTCAGAGGCATGTTTGGACATTCAACTTAGTCATGTCAGATAAGTAAGGATCACTGGCTGTCGCAGGTGCAGAAAAGTGTTATGGAGATATAAGAATAATTATAACTGTCAGATGGCAAGATTATGTTAGTCACACAGAAAAATTATATGAAGCATTGGAATACTCTATATATAAAATACATATTCTAATCAACAGTCTAGATTCAAAACAGAAACTGGCACTGAAAGAGATTCATGTTAATCATCGATGCAACCTTTTCTGACATACTGAATAAAATGTAATGAATACCAACAAGAAGAACACACATCTATTACCAGCAGAGACCAGGGGAGGGTACTGTAAATGGGCCAGCAGTTCCTGTAGACTTTATGTTTTTATGAGTATCCATGCTCAATTATTTCTGTACTGGATATTTACCAAGCTTTTAAAATGTCAAAAACAGTCAACATTTGTCTCAATATAATGGTTATACTGAGTTTAAATACATGAAAACTCTAATGAAACTGAGAGGCAAAAAAGTATTCACCATGCACAGTAATGAACTGCAGTTGTGTTAAATCACTACTGTAATGTCATTAGAAATTCAGTTTCTGTGTGCTTTTACTCAATGTGCTGTTCAACACAGCGCTTTTTACCTTCTCTCTATGAGAGCGCTGCGACTGAAATAGAGGATAATCTGATGAAGTGGATCAGGCTGTTTTTTCTCGGTCTCTTCCTCTTCCTCTTCATCTTTTTTTGGAGGTGTCTGTCTCAAGATTTATATCAGAATATACAAATTAAGCTTTATGAGTAAGAAAAAAAAATGAGTAACTAAGCTTAGGAAAGGATTTAAGTAATTTTATTCTGTCCAATTTGTATTAACTTCCAGTATTCATCTTATTCAGCAGCTTACAGCATAACCTGCAACGTTATGACTCAGAAGGAGTTAGAGTAGCTGATTGTTATTCATATTTGATAGTAATATTAGAAGTTTCTCATTTGCAAGGTATTGAGAATGAGACAGTGAAAATCTTAGGGAAGCCTTATTCAGCAGAAATTATGTGTTTCCAGTGGAGGAGAATTGAAAGAAAGTGCCAGCTCATTTTTTTAGCAGGAGAATTATTGGTAGATAGAACTATTTTTAATAATATCATCAGATACATCCTATTCAGACTACTGTTTGCTACACTAATATATCATTTCTAGGTAACCTTGATTCAGCAAATATAAGGATTGCTCTTATTGTCAACTGCAAACATTTTTTGGCAGCTTAAAATATAGCCAGCACTGGCAAAAGAGCAGTGTATCATCTCTACCTTACTTGTGTTATCACCCCTTTGTAGGGTTTGTAATTATTGCAGAAGTATTGTAATTATAGTAATAATCGTAATTACAGAAGTTCAATTTACTTCTCTAGTAAATCTGAAAGAATTGTAATCACTGTTTTGATTAATGGCCTTATTCCTTCCTTTAGAATGCAGCAACAAAATCAAAGACTGTGACCACAAAATTGTCCAGCGTTTGAGAAGAACATACTAGCTGTAATTTTGAAAAATCATATGCCCTTCTATACCAGTGGGTCTTTAGAAAGCACAACATGACTGCTTTTGCTAACACTGAAACATCTCCTGATACATCTTCATGTGATCCATGAAACTATATAGTCATTTTCATGGTGTTTAGATACTATGGAGCTAGGCCCCTTGGAAGTATTTTAGACAAGCTAACCACAGAGAGGGAAGAGAAAAAGCAGTAGGCTTTCTGAATCAATATTCGGCAGCAAAACACTGATGTTTACCAACCACTTCCATCGAGTACACATGTAAACTAAATTTTTGCTGAATATGGCTGCATATATTTGCTTCTCCTTATGATGTATCAACGAGAAAACAGCAAAATTAATTTCCATCAAAGCTGAAAATGTTAAAATTAAATATTATGCATCAACAAAAATTTTAAAAAGGGGAAAAGGATCAATTGTGTCAAGCTTTAAAAAAACAGTAAATAAAATATAGGAACATAGGAATTACCATAATGACAAAAATGGTCTGACAGTTCATCTAATCCATTTCTCTTCCCAAGAATGAGTACCACATAGTTCGTCTGAAGGCATAAACCACCTTAATGCACCTCAGCGTGCATGACAGGACGAATGTTTTTTTGACCACAGCAGAAAATGACCTTATGCCCTGAAGCATAAGGATTAATATTTCATAAGTTTATGCATATGCATACAGTACACAAAAATTAAATGTTATAATAGATACATCAAATACACACTAAAGTGGGCACTGAAAAATATGCCCAATTATGTCAGTACTTACAGCCAAATCCTGAACTAGTTTCTCCTCAAATGAATATTCCTCTGTTTCTATCCAATAGTTCTGATAGCCATGGAGGAAGAGGTTAATAGAACGGTGCCTGGGGGGTTGTGAAAGTGAGATCAAGAGGGGTAACGGAACATAGTATAACAGCTCAGGTGGTTAATGATTAGTAAGGATACGTATTTGTACAATTCTGATCCTCTGATTGGTCAGTGAAACAAAATGCGAAACATAACTAACATTCAGTGACAAATCTGCATGTACTTTTGAACATTCTTACGATTTTTTTTTCAATACGCATACGTACACATTACATTGTGCTTTCAAGGCTTTGGGAGGGCTAATATACATTATACGTGAAACCGCAGGACTGGAACCTTAATGCAAGCATGGAAAAAATACACACTTGAACAGACTGAGAATGAATGGGTGGGATTTACACCTGTGAGATGTAAATCTAGTTTACTAGACTTAGGACATTGAGACAGCAGAAGTTGGCCATTAACACCAAAATAATTATCAAGCACTTTCCAGCATGTTGTCTGCAGACAGCCATTGCCTTCTTCCACACAGAGAAGCCTAACCTCAGCTTCTTTCCGTTCCAAATCAGGGCAGTATTAACATGTCCTCAAAGAAGCTGGATTAGAAATACATAAAACCTGCTCTAGAAAGTGACCAATTTTAGAAAACTCCCTGGCATATTAATTACTACTATACAGTAGTATAGTAGTATTAATTTAAATTTCCACAGAAAATACAGCTCATGGCAATGAGACTACATGTAATAATGGCCAAACCATTCCATCTTTACATTACATTTTGGGGAAAATTTTGTTTTGAGGTGCACTACATGAGGCTACAAAGGTTGTTCCAAAGAGCCTTTTCATTTACTTTTATCCTGCACCACTAACAAAAACTATACAAATTGGCTGTATATACTATGACTTGTTTAAATACATGTTGCCCATGAATTATTATTTTATAATGGAGTAGCTATTGAGCCAATCTTCTAGGTTTTCCTGCTGGTGCTGGTGTCATTTTATTATCAAATTTCAAAAACTGACCAATCAGAATCCCCTCTGAAAATTGTACAAATTCATGTTTTATGATAACATCAAATCATGGCTGGGAAGGAATAAGTGTGCACATAAGGAAGAGGCTCTCCACAAGTTACATTACCGTTAACTTGAGTATAAGCCTGTCATACTGAGTTTTTTCATGTACTTTTTCCAGCCAAACACGTTGAAAGGTGCTCAGGAAGAAATTGCTAATTTTGTGTCTGAAGAAAAGCATATAGGTTTTCATTGAAGAAAGGCACAAGTTAAATTCAATAAAGTAGTCAAAAAGAATGTATTTATAAACTGTGTATGAAAAATTGCCATGTACAACTTCGCTGTATCTATGTGCATATACAGATGACAGACAATAAGACAACTTTTTTTTACAAATTCATTTCCTTAAAACATCAAACTTAAATACACACATCTTGGAGAAAACATTTATCACAGAAGGCATTTTTTCAAAGCCATGTACATTCATTAAACACAGAACATGAAGAATTAGTATTAACTAACTTAACTAATGGGGTTTTTTTTTCCTTGAAAATTAAAAATATTTTAAAATACAACTACTTCTTTTGTATCTCCAGGTACTTCTCAGAAAAGGGAGTACTTGGAATATTTACGGTAGAAGTTAAAGTAATTTTTCTATGACTTAGGAAACACCTGCACATCAAGAGACATTTCAATTTCTGAAATATCTTACTGGAATACCTAAAAGCTGATATATATATATATATATGAATATATTTGGAAGAAAATTAGATTAAAATGAGATTAACATTAAATTATATTGAAAGCCACCTAAAGCTCCAGAAAATTTTCAAAACAAAGATCGCATTATTCACTGAAGATATTAATCTTTTCTAGGATGAATGAAAGGGTACCACCATAACGTTTGCTTACCACTCTTTAAATTTGATGTTAGAATTGACTAATTTACAACTAACACTCCCAATATAAAGCTGCAACTAAAATGAGAAAATATACAAGATAAGGAGAGCTACATTTGAAACTCTGGTTCAAAGGGATTTACATAGCTCCTGGAATTAATCATCCCCCACTTGAAATAATCTCCCTAAGGTTCAGGGAAGTCTTAACAACACAAACAATTTAAATGATGGAGATAGTTACAAGTTCATAATAGCCTTATTTTCTTGTCAGAATCGTATGATTTATCGAGAAAAAATATGTGTCTATAAACTAATGAATTTTAAAAGTTTTTTCTGCACCTATCAACTGAGCAATATATCTAGAAGTCCCTGCTCATTGCAGAGGGGTTGGACTAGATGACTTTTAAAGTTTCCTTTCAATCCAAAGCATTCTATGATTTGATGAGTCTAAGCCCAAAGTGTTTTTTCACTCTTGTCTGTTTTGAAGTGCAAACATCACAATTAATTGGTTAAAATAGTTTTATGGCAGTTCATTTTTAGAATCTACGTGCAAAATAACTGGACAGTTTTGCCTCACACCAGTATTTAAATTAGGAGTAAACTCCATCACAAAATCTACCATGAAGTTTGAGAAGAACCAACCTCAATCTTTTTAACACAGAGAATTTTTTAATGAAAATTAGAGATAATGTAAGTGTTCTACTTCAATGAGTTATACTCCATATTTTCTTGAAAAGGAAAATACAGATTCATAACCCATTTTGCCCCTTGACAAGTGTTCCATCAACCTCAAAAATAATAAATAAAAGTAGGTTTTTTAAAAGGCATTTTTGGGTGCTCATATATATTCTGAACATTTTAAGAGTTTATAAATCCAGAATATGGTTGTAAAAAAAAAAAAAAAAAAAACAAAACCCAAAACCCTCAGAAAAATGTTATAATGAAATAGATGCTCTTCATACCGCTTGCTCTTGTTTTTCCAAACACAATTCTTGAAGATGAAATGGTTGATACTAGCCAGTTTGTTCTTTTGTTGTACTTAAGCCTTTTCATTTCTCTGGTCCTTAAAGATTGCCTGGTGGTAGTGTGACAACTTAGAGAAGTTATTATAGTCTAGAACTACTATTTTTTGTAAAGGAAGGATGTGTGCTTTTTACAGTATAACTACCCTTTTACTTGTCTTGTGCAAACCTAACATTCTTCCAATACGTTAGTGGCACAGTTACAGACCTTTAGCTGACATCAGGCATTTAAAAATGCAATGCAACTGTTCTGTTAAATACTTTGCTAACAATCTTTGAACAAAAACATTAGGTGAAAAAGTGCAGAAGAAGGTGAGAAGCAAGGTTAATTAAAGATGCATTTAGGCTGTATCTGAATAACAAGATCTGTTGAGAAAGAACAGGGTAAAAGAAATTACCCCAATGCTGCATGGTCTTAATATTCTGTTTAAAGCAGTAGATGGGTCCAGGCACAGTACGCACTGTATCTCAGACTTTGTGGTATCTACATTCAACTGGAGTAAGAAGCAGAGCAACACACAAGTCCAAAATACCATTCTGCACTGCTCTGCCCCAATAGCTGCTTTAATGCATATAACATCCTGACGTAGTAGCCTCAGACAAGCTAAAGAGCACGAAGCGCTCATGCAATAGGAGAGGAATAGCCATACAAAGTTAAAAAAAGAGAAAAGAATACAAACACAGGAGAATAAAGAATAAAAAGAGCAACCAGAGGCAAAAAAGGAACAGAAACAGCAACATCTTAAGAATTTTCACAGAAAACTTGAGGAACTATACAGAGTAACAGCTGACAAAAATGAAGCATTTTGGTTTTGAAGGACTGTAATTCCTATGGTCTTTTCCCCCTCTGGTTATTTATCACGAGGCAAGTATTTTGCTACTGTGAGGAATTAGCTGCTAACTAGCCAATTCTTGTCTTTGAAACAAAATTACATAGGCCTAAACAATCAACAAACGTGTAGGTATACACACAAGCAATACTTGCATTCAGAAATGTAAACAAAAGTTATGAAAAAATAAACCTTTAAGCCCTTTACCTTGGCAGGTTGTATAGTGGTGCCATTCTGAAACAGGCAACAACAGCCCTTTTGCGTTGTTTTGACAGGAGTTTGTGCCAAACAGCCTTCTTTGATCTCAGTGGTTGTTCAACCTACAGGAAAATATCTTCTAGTACATACAATGGAAACTCTTCAACTTTTCTTCCAAATTTTCTTTTTAGCTAGTGTTAATGTAGTTAGCAAATTAGAAAATGTTACAAACGCTCCTCATCATCTGAAAAAAACCCGTTCTTTTGGGGTTTTATTTTGGGGTTTTTTTTGTTTTAAATTAGTAAGAAAAATTAATGGGGGCCTTCTGTACAGTACCTCTCAGTTTATACAGAAAAGCTCGAGATGCCAGAATATGTCATGTGTGAGACTCCTTGGTAAAATTAAAAACTGGTTATTTTGTCTATTTCTAACTACACATATTCAGTTGGTCATGTGAACGAATTTCTGTGCTATATCACTTGTGAATGGAATGGATTCACTTCATGTGGGAAGAGTACAAATGGCTTTTTGTATTTAAATTGTATCGTTTGAATGAACAGGCAACCAATTCAAAAGTTGCTACAGCATCCTTAGGGGCAGAAACAGGAGAAGGGCTAAAACCAGTATTATTAAAAATAAGTGCACATGTAAACATCTCTTCTACTGAACGGTGCTGATTTATATACTATACTTCTTGCGACTGTTCACAAAGTTTTGCAGAGGAAAATAAATCCTGAGTTTTCCCTGAAGCTAAATCGAGGCACTTCAACAGATTACATGAAAAACGTTCCATATATACACATCTGTATGTGTGCATGCACGCATGTGCAAAAATATCTTTTCTCTGGAAATTTAATAATGACACTTACTGAAGTTGAAATTATCTCTACAGGGAAATAAACCACCTCATGGTACTTTAAAACAATCACAGTATAGACATTTAACTTTTTACCTGTTCCAGATGATACAGAGCAGCTGATATCCTCTGCACACGTTCCACATTTCTCTCAGGGTCTGTAGGTTCATCACTCTTCAAAATGTCTTTGTACAGATTTAACTGCCATTTCACAGCTGGATCATCAGACTGAAAACCAACATATTTTGTAAGCTGCTGAGTGAAGATACTGAATTTGACTACCACCACTTTTACTCTCATAGTATAATAGTGTTATGGATACTCCCACTTCATCTGTCCCCTTTTAGTCAAGATTAACATCTGGTAGTTGCTCAGAAAAAATGGCATTAGATTCTGTATACTGTTGGGTAACTGAACTCAATTCTTAAGCAAGGTTCTATATTTTTATTTCATGAAACCAAATAAAGCACCCTGGGACTTCTGTATCCCGTTTAACTGCATTAAAAATAAAGCACCACATTTAGTACTGGGATTGAGTTTAAACTCCTTGCAGGACTTCTCTACCGACAGTGGAAAGCTGTTTTATGGAGTCTGTAAAAGACATCTGGAACTTCAGTAAGTGGAGAGTTACAGCCAAAGGTTTTGGGTTTTTTGCAAGAGAAATAGGAAAACCACATTAGAATTACTCAGTGCATCCAATTTAGACTTATGTAAGCACAAATTTATAGCAACCAGACAGTCATCTCCCATGACAGATAAATGAGTTACTCCTATTATGTTCAAAGACTGTAGGCAATGATCTAAATTATTTATTACTTACAGAACGATGAGGACTCCATTTTGGTATCACCTTTGACAGTGTGTTCAGCATATAAATAGTAGGAACAAGAATGTGCTAGCAGAACTCTCAAGTGTTAAGATGACACAAGCTTTTCTTATTTTATCACGGTCACTTTAAAATACATATATTCTTAGAAATACTATTTAATCATTAGTGCAAGTGAAGTTCAAGAAGGCAAGCTGACATACTATAGTTTTAATTTTGTTTTCTTCTTGAATTGAGTTGATTCTAAGTAATTATGGCTTTACAACTACCAACATCTCAAGTCTTTACACTTTTCCCATTCTATAGGGCTTCCTGAAACTTGAAAATATCAGCCAAAGCTACAAATAAACTAATCATTGTCATGAAAAAAATTATGAAGAAAGATGTTAAAAAGGCAATTTTTTTAATAGCTTTCACTTTTTTTGTTTTTTTACATATCATGATAAACAAAACAATTGTGCCTTCTATTTTTTTAAATGTGCACATCAGCATCTTTAAGACAGACATTTTTACACTACCTTTTCCTGCAAATGTAAGTTGTTACGTAGATGTTCTTTGACTTCATCATCAGTGTCCTTCTGTAGAAAGGTAGAAGTATTTTTCAATTCAGATTATGATTTATGTCATAAGAACACGTACAACATAAAACAGCTATTATTTTAACATTGAAACTTAACCTCTCTTGTTTTCAAAGTACACAGGTTACCTCAAGGGCATAGTATAAAGGTTTTCTTTAACTTTGACCACAAGGATTAACCTTTGAAGAGAATGAAAGCTAACTAACGGTATGTCAGTATTTGGTTCAAATGAATGTGCATATGTAAAATTATACATTGTATACAACTGGAAAATGACATGGAAATGATGGCAGGTGTCTATACACACCACTTTTTCTTGTGAAAGCACAATTAGCAGGTATAATTGCTTACAGTACATTGATATGTTTAATTACATTGACTGCTTAGATATCGTTGCCTCAAAATTCAGTTTATAAAGTTCTGCTTATTTTGCATTAAAAACTATTACAAAGTATACACTTACATGGCTGTATCTAGTCTTAGCCAAAGAGATGAGCTCTTGATCTCCAGGAGTACACATATTCAAACCAATAGGAAGCATCTTTTTAAGTGCAGCTACAATCAAGGATGTTTGTATGGAGTATAGATCCCCTCTACGTTTTGATTTCTTTCTCTCTTGATCTTGTCCTCCAGACTATAATTAAAAAAATAGAAAAGTAAATGACTGTAATTCTCTGATCACACACTTTTCCAACACGCTCTTTCCCTAATGGTCCAAGGAAACTACGTTCCTGATCTATTACAATTAATTAAAAATGCTACGTTCGAGGAAGGGTGTACAGTCTTGAGCGGGAAATGTGAAGGAATACTTTTGTTGTGCAGCAATGCAGAAATTGCAATAAGTGTAAGACTTTAATAGCAGTTAAACAGTTCTGTGTGCATTCATACATATGAATAACTATATTTTCTGGATCTTACCTCTCAAATCAGAAACAACGCTAAAATGAAAAGCTGAGTCAGTCCGTTACAGAGACAAATTCAGGATGTTTACATTTTTGTTAGAAACTTATGTAAAGATAGCTATCCAGGGCCTGAATGAATGAATATTGTCTGATTTGTCTCAACTGAAAAATACCAGTATCTGAAAGGCTTTGAATCAATGCAATAAAATGCCAGTGAATGAGTGCTTCTGGGAAAAGCACTGCCCTTTGGCTTTGGCTAATATAAGTAAGACTGGGATGAAAAATTAAGTCTTTTGTGTCTTTGGAGATCATGAGTAATAGGAGGAGGAAAACAAAAGAAACAAAGTAGTAAACAGCACAACAGAATAACATCTGCCCTATCTTCTTACAACAGACACTACAACAATATTTCACACATAACTTTTCATTTATGAGACAGTGAACCAAAATCTTTAGAACAGACCGATATATTTAATGAACATATGGTAAACAACACCAACATAAAAATAGCCCAGTTCTGAATTCTGTACCTAGATTAAACTCCTATTACACTCAAGGGGAGTTTTGCCTAAGATAAGATTTCAGGACTAGGCCTCCAGGCTTGTACAACACTACAAAATAGCAAATGCTTGCATTTAACCCTCCACATCCTTTTCCCTCTGTCAATCAAGTTTTACTGACTACTGTTTTCATAATACATTGTGTAGTTCCACATAAGGATGCAGCAAAATCCATTGCAATCCTGTATTTACCAATTATCACCACACTATTATCACTGTAATCACTGGAAGAAGAAAAGGCAGCCATGCATATAGTCTACTAAGTGGTAAGTTTTGGCAAACTCTGTGTTGTAGACGGTGAATCTCTGTGTACGTAGCTGGCGTTGAGCATTTTGCAGGTCAGAGGGAACACACAATGGATGTGGCTTCCTTTCGTAAGGAACTAACAATTGCAAGAGAGTACTTTGCCTCAAAGCTTTGCTTTTGGAAGTGCCTTAGAAATAGCAGTGATGTAATGGCTATAATAATGGCATTATTTGTACTCTACATTGACAGCAGACAAACAAATCCCACAATGTATCACTGTATTCCAGTGGCGTCACTGTGCGTCTTAAATCAGGAATAACAAAATATATAAGAGATATATTAAAAAAAAAAAAAAGAAAAAGGAAAAGAAGGAGAGCTACTGGTTTGCTTTTCTGCATGAGGACATTTTACAAATCCGATTTTTTTTTTATTTTCATTTGAGATAAATAACTAGGTATGAACAAGTTAGGTGAACCTTAAAACCTGAACATTTTTAAAACATGAAAAGATCCATTCTGCCTTTGCAATCAAATTCCGCTATCCGCGAATTCACAACTCCTGCTGATAAACGTATAAGTAGAGTCACAGACAGAAACCTAAATGACAATAAAATGATGTCTCTTTCAGTTCTAATATGCACCCATATGAGTAAACACAATACCTTCATTTCATATGTAAAGACCATTAAATTTGAAATATTTTGCCTAAATAATTAACTGTGCTAAAAGGACCTCAACAAGAAGAATGATATAATCTGGTTGCCTAACAGCACATAATGATCTTACTTGTCTGAGGATTTAAACACACAAATGGATGCTTCTTCAACAAACATATACAGAAAAAGAATTACAGAATCTCCAGCAGATTCATAATTAAATATACATTCAAAAAGAAGAAAGAATTTATTTATACTAAAAAAATATAATCAGCTAAAGCTGGTTAAGATGATGGAGTTAATATTTTTAGTATTTCCAACCCTCTTTAAACCTTAAATTCTCTAAGATTATCATGAGAGCATTCATTAGATCCTACTCTATATACCTAGGGAAGGTGGACAACAGCAAAGGGTGAAATCAGGTCTATTAGTTTAAAACAACTGCTCACTCATGCCTCCATTTTAATTGATTAAAACCTCTTCACAGCATCTTGCGTGCTTCTCAGCACACAGGGTGAAGGGAAAGACGAAAGGGTTTTACGCTTCATTTTGCTGTTCATTCTGCTTCACCATTCTGCTTCACACATCGCAGTTTGAAAAGTGCTCATCTGTATTAGAAATCCATATTAAAAAAAGATAATATGAACAATGCAAAGGAAGGTGAACTACGGTCCACTGGAGACAAAGAAAGCTTTGAATACAATTAAATATGTAAAAGAAACAAGGATTATTCAAAAGTTTCGTCACACCTCACATCTTCAGTAAAGATCTTTTTAACTTTGAAAAAAGGTAGGGTTTGGACTCTCTGTCTCATTTAAACTTATTGGTCCTAATAAAATCTTCTATTAAACTACAGACAGGGCATAGGTTATAGCACATTTCTGCCATATGTTTTTCCTGAATATCATAAGCCAAATCCATGTTTCTGCTGACTCTACTTAGGCATTGTTTTTACAATGTCTGCTTCAACTTATCAGAACGCAGAAAGACAGCAGAGGCGGAATGTACATCTAAAATTATTACAAAAGGTAACTTTACTACATTTTCACGTGAAGCAACACGTGGGAGTGCCAAAGGGAATTTCAGCTGCTGCGGTCAAATACTGACACTTTAATTCTGAGAAAATTTATAGTAGGTGGAACCTGGGCCTTCACTTTGTGACGCCACTGCTATGATCAATGGAAATAATGCTTGGAGCCTGATCATCTCTAAATCTAAAACAAAGACACATCATGCACTTTGACCTGTACCTTTACTTGCATGGCCTGTATGAAAGAAAAATAAAGGGAAAAAAAACATAAGTAAAAGAGATGAAAAGATGATAATTTTACAAGTTAGTAATAAACTTACTCAGCTTTATCAGGACAATAAAAATATTATAAGTTTGCAGCTAAAACAAGTAAGTGGATAATCAAACAAGATCTTAGTGAAATAATTTTTAATCATCTTAATCCTTAGTAAACAATTGAACTTCTGAATTTATCTGTTGCTACTCAGCACTACTATTTGTTGCTTCAGCACATAAGGAAGTACACCTAGTAAGTGCATCAATATATTGCATTTTTTCCCTGAATATTGGTAAAAGGAGGAAGATGTCTGGAACTCTGGATAGTCCAATAATGAAAAATGTTCACTTTTTCACCAAAATAGCTCTTTCTACTCCTTTTTCCCAGCAAAATATGACTGAGAAAAATTATGTTTAGAAATAGAAATCAATCTATCACTGTGAAGATGCAGCATTTCATTTATAGATGTATTTTCCCATTGCATAGCTCATTACCATTTTGAAGATAGTCTGAGAGAAAACAAACTCATATCCCTCAGCAGTACCCATTTTGAGAACATTATGAACTCAACTGTAACTCTCCTACATGCACAACTTTTAATTCCTGTTTTTTACGTTAATACCATAAATGCACTTTAAAAAGCATGTATTCCATCGTCAACACTATATTATAATTGTGTCAGGCAATCTTAAGAAGATAACAACAAAACAACGGCAAAAAAATTCAACTGTTATTGAAAAGAATCATTGACCAGGCATGGGAAAATACTATAGAAAACTGTTGATTAAAAACAAATGGAAAAAAACAATAAACACAAACAAGCCCCCCCTTCTATGACAGCTCTAATAGTAACTTTGTTTTCTTGTGATACTTGAATTAGCCTCAAAACGTTGAAGCCAAGCTATTATTAAAAATCTCTTATTATATCCTACTACATTCATATCACATAGTGAAGAAAAAAAATCTACAAGTCAAGGAAGACTTAAAGATGAATCATCAAATTGTTAAGCATCTTAGAATCTTCAATACCTTATTCAGACAAATAACAAATTTTAATTTAAAATTTCAATTGCGTGAAATATGTAGATGCTGCAAACATGGCTCAGCAGATATACACTGAAGGTAAGTGTGCAAGACATTAATTATATTTCATTTATTAGAGATGACCATAAAAGTAATCCACTCATGATTTACCATAGTATATCTAAAGGAAATGTATTCTATGCAATTGAAATAGTCTCAAAGAAGAGATCTAAAATTCTTGCAGAAAATACTAACATGAAATCCTGTAATTATCCAAATTTGCAAATGGTAGGTATTACATATTACAAATCAGCACAAACCACAATGTTGTTTCATAACACAAACTTGGATTTTATGACTGTCTCAAACTTCTATAATACGTCTATACAAATGCTTTAAAAAATAGATACAAAAAATTAATAATGAGGGCCAGTCAAATAAAACTTCAGTAGGATATGCAAGTGCTTAGCAACTGAGGTTATATATGCAGTCACATATTAATTTAGATTCTAAAACTTACACAGAACAATTGCCCACATATGTATTACACATTGATTATGTGCATGTGAATGTATATGTTTTGTGTTTTATACCAGTTAAATGTAAACCACAATAAGACCTCATTGCATCTTAATCAAAATGCTATTTTATTAAGAAACCTATGAAGGGTTCAAAAATAACAGATTAGTGGAGTTGAATGTGTTTAAATTCTCCATTTCAACACTTCTACCATAAATCTGTTATTTCAATGCAATCTAAGGTACCAGTCTCTCTCAGACTGAAAGTTCTCTAACTTACCATTCCCCTCCGAGCAATCTGCTGCCATTTTTTTAGAAAAGAAAAATTAAAAAACTTGCTCAGCTGTTAATACATTTATTTGAGAAAATATTTAAAAAGTTAATATTGTATAATCAAAATACATTGGGTACTTAATGAATTTATTGATTGTAATGACGAATCATTTGTTAGCACTGATATTACCTACTGATAAATAAAGTAATCCTAATCCTTCATCCTCTGCATTTTTTTTTTTTTTTTTTTTGCATATGTATATGTAAAGATATAGAACCTTCCATACCTGATATGTCACACCTTACACACTAGTACTATCAGAGTATCTTACATCTTAGGAAAAATTCTAAGTTTCTGCTGTAGGACAGACTGCTGTCTAAAGCAGCCCAAGATCAACTCTTAAAAGCCTTACTCTTAATATAGACCCTAAACTGTTCTGTGTTGGGCCAGTTGTTAGCAGCCAATGTTCATATTCACAGCTATCTATACATTCTCATGCTTGATAGACACTCAATGTGATTGCTTCCACTAAAATAATGTAAATAAAGAGCAACTGGTGATAAAGAGAAAAGTGCTAATTATTCTGTTAGCATACTACTGCCTGAGCTGAATGTTAATATTTAAGCAAGAAATTATAGAAATAATGTTCCTTAATGTAATGTCCTCTACTGATTATTCATCATGAAACAAATGTCTATCTAAATGGTCAGCTGTTCTGCAATCACTCCTGCAGGTATGGTATCATAATAATTAAATAGTCAGTCATGAACAATACAATCTTTTATTTCTTCCCATATTAGCAATAACCATGCACAGTGTCCTTGAATGCTATGATTTGACATTTATATGCTTACAAAAAACTATATGTATATAAAAAAAATTTATAATCTCCCTGTACTGTATACCCATATGAAGAAAAGTATATTTACATGTGCATCTTCATCCCTATTATGTATAAATATATTAAAACAAGTATTTATACATAATATATCTGTATATTTAAATATACACAACAGAATTTTGAAAACGTAATCTCAAAACCACACTCTTGCAAATATGTGTCATACAGATTCTTGATGTTAAATTCCTGTGATTTTATCCAAATCAGAGCAGTATGAGGGATACCTAGTCTTTATTTTGTAAAGATTTGTTTTGTCATTCCTGTCATGCCAGACTGACTAAACTATGACACTAAGTTTACATCATATTATCATTTTATCAATACTGCAGTGAGACACAATTTAAATTAAATGTGAATCACCTGATTCTAATCTATCATGTTTTAAAAATAAGTACCCCTAATTCTTGGCTCCCCCGGCCAATTCTAGTGTATAAATGTTAAAGTATATGTATTAAATGTATGTGTAATGATTGCCATATGATAAAATTACAGAGCTATGTGTTACACTCAGTGTGCAATTGATCACCACATAGCCTGGACTGTGCCCACTACTCATCTTGCTAATGAGGATAATACAACATTGCAATTCTATCACACAATTTCAAGGACCTGCATCTTGAAAACAAGACAACATTAAAAATTTCCTTTTCTCCAAATGTGGAATACTCTACATAGTTTGAGTTGCTGCTCAGTGCCTGTTATGAACTAATATCAAGCAGAAAATCTGTTATTTTTGCTTGTGCATTTTCCAATACCAGGGTTTGGCTTAACCAAGTTTTGGAACTTAAAAAAATACAATGGAAAAGAAACAAATGTGTTCTAAGAGAATGAAGAAATGCAATGGCACATTTTGTCTGACTCTCTAAAGTTGGACTTACAGTGGCTAGGTTACAATCAAAATATAGTGAAATATAAAACAATAAACCCCACCACTTCTCTGGAACACTTTCAAAATAGGATTACTCCAAACACATTATCAATATGAATAAAATAAAGGGTTCTTTGTTGCATTTACCAACACTGATTTGGAATTAGACTTCAACTTGCTTTAGCTGAGTAAGGCAATCTTCCTCAGCTAATGTCCAAGTGGCATTTTTTACCTTGACAACATGCATTTTCTCTATTATACAGGTAACAAATGTACTTTCCAGCCATCATGTCAGCATCTTGTCATATTGAAAATGAACAAAAAAGAAATGAATGTGGTCATTAATAAGAAACAAGAAAAACAGGGCACATGTGGCATGTTATATGTATGAATAAAGGGGTATATGCAAAGACAGCATTCCTCCAGCTGACAGACCAATACTGATTGGCAATCACAAGAAAAAGATCAGGCAAATAAGGTTTCTTCACTTGCTTTTACAAAATAGCCTACTTTTTTTTTTCCTGAAAGATCAACAACCCATATTATATATTACAACCTATATTCTCTTATACATGTAACTTTTTCTAATCAAGACTGTTATTTTAATCTTGTGGCCCTGTCTACTTAGCAGACATTTAATAAACAACTCTAAGGTACATAGCCTATATTTTGCATAGTAGTTGTCATGTCTATCATCAGGAAACAAAACTATTTTTTATTTCTTCTACCAGCACAGCAGCTGCAATCTGAGTAGATTTTCTTACAACATACTAAACACATGTTGAAGATTTAACTGATCCACAAAGTTTTATTAACTTACTTTAGACATCTTGCTCTTGGTGTCTCCTGTTAAAAATGCCAAATTGTTGATTTCATTCTGAATCACAAAATTTTGTTCTTCTCTTTTGAAATTCTAAAGATGAAAAAAAAAAATCACCAGAAGTTTAATTCATCTGCATGAACCACATTTATATTTAAAGATAGAATGAAATGGAGGGAAAAGTATGTCTCTTATCTTACATGTGATTTACACCACAGGATAAAAACTTCAGCTACCATTCGAAAGAGTTCATCAGAATCTGCATCTGGTTTCTTTAGCCAATTGGCTCTAATTATAAAAACAAGAGAAATTTAAAATAAAACATTTAAAATAAGACAACAGAATATAACAATCTCTATTTAATAGATCAGGTTATATTAATATTAATTTAATGTATATTTAATCTCTCCATTTAATGCGAATCACTTCAATTTTCCATGACCATGTTATAGAGGCCATTTTTCATGGCAGTTTAACTCATCTCCAACAAAACTCCTAATTCATGGCTACTTATTTCTCCCTGCTCCTCCTCCCCATGGTGCCAACACAGGTTTTTGTGCCTGTTCTGTGAATCAAACTAGAAAACAGACCTGGCTGAAAAGCAAAAGTCTTTCTCTGAGTATTTCTCTATTTCTTTTTTTCTTTTCATAATAAAACTTTGTTATCAAAACTTTGTGTTGATCCAGACAAGAACACTATAATGGGGAGAGGAGGAAGAGCACAGGGAAATGAATGAGTGGGTAGAGCTGTAAGGACTGATTGTTTCAATTGGTTTATTTTTGTAATCCAGGAACTAATGCAACTTCACTCTGTCTGCACAAGGATGCTCAGAAAACTTGGGCAAATGAACTAACAGATGCAGCCCTCTTAAATGTCTCTAAATTAAAAAAAAAAAAAAAAAAAGGCATTAATATGACCATACATAAAGTGGGCATCTGACAGCAGACATGGAAAGAATTATTATTATTTATGCTCATTAACTCTTTCTAGTTGGATTTCCCCACAGCCCAGTTAAATCTGTATTTTTTAAAAATTTGAACTGTTTCCTTGCCAACAAGGTCTGACATACTAAAGCCTTGAGTTCCTCTAGAAAAAGCAACTAATTCTTAGTGTAAATTGATTCACAGCATAAATGATGATGCATGCAATGAAAATGCTCCTAACTAACCCAATATATACTAATACCTAAAAAATATAAGTGGACAAAGATTATGTACAGAAGAACGATGTTATTCAGGATAGGATTAAGATACTGTAGATACTGAAACACTATAGATACTTCAGATACTCTTCTGAAGTGCATCTTGGGGTCCTGTTCTGGGACAAAGGAAAAGGAATGTGTAGGGACAGAATAATCCCTCAGTAAATCTTTGAGGAGAAAAACTTCTAATTCCAAAGGCAAACCAATGTTGTCCAAACACTTTTTATTTCCATCTTAAAAAAACATTAACATCTTTGTGGTATTATCTACAAATAGAATGATTCAATTGAGGATAAATAGTTTTTCATTCCTTCCTTAGCAGTAAAGAGGTTTAGCCATTTTTTTTTAATTGTTGAAAGGCATATTCATTTGTAATATCATTGGGCTGCAGTAGCATATATAACAAGGCTGGTGAGGATATGCATTCTCTATGATAATAGCGGAGTTACAACACAACCAATAAGCCAAACGCATGTGAGAAAAAGGTGTGAAATCAAGGTACATCATTCTATAAGTTAAGAATCTTAAAGTACTCAGGATCTGATTCTCAGCATAACATTAAATGCATGGTGTTCTTTCTGATTATCTGCTTATGGACCCCAGTATGTTAACTAATAATAAGAGTTTAATTATTAGGTTTTATTTACCTATTGTTGTCTACATAACGTATCAACATTGGGTAGAAGGCGTAAAGGTCTCTACAAAGAACAGCAAATTCATCAAGAATGAGTAACTCAGCTTCTTGGGTGTCACTTTTACTATCTGCTCTCAGTTGCTCCTCTTCCATCACAATCTTTATAGCTTTCTTCTTCAATTTCTCCAGTGTTGGAATAAAGTGAGTTTTGAGCAGATCAGGTCTGGCTTTGCTGATGATGGGTTGAGCATAAACTATACATAAAAATATAGATAATCCTATGATTAATGCCCAATTGATGTTTTTCATCATATTAATATGAACTCTGCAGTTCTAGAAAACATAAAGTTCATAATGCTTCACATATTTCTGAAGCATCATAAATTTATTAATAAAGATTATAAGTATTTCAGTCTTATGTCAGTTAAACTGCCAGGGTTTTGGCAAGTCACATGTCTCTAACTTAGAACCTAAACAAAGTAGGGATTGAGACAAAAAGTCCTCACAAAAATACTGTTGTTTTTGTGTGTGTGTGGTTTTTTGTACACAATGTCAGAAAATAGTCAGAAGACAGTGTTCTGGAATAATTTTTACCTCTTTTGCCTTGGGCAAGCTAAAATGCAGAGAATGAATAACTAAGTCAAGATCGTGGATTTATTTTGTACAAGCATGAGTAATAAAATGCAGACATCATGAGTCAAAAATCCTTGCAAGAACCACTCTAGTACATTATCTTATGTAGATAAGCAGCCACTAAAAAACTGCAAGCAGTGGTCACTACAATGAAACAGCAAACTTCTTACTAAATTTTAATAGAACTCTTATTATTAGCTAAAGACCTTCCAGTATTTAAAATAATACTCAAAACCTAGTACCAATGGAGCATTAAAATTTAGCAGGAAATTATTACCTCTACATAGATTTTCTTGAAGCACCTTATTGCATATTATACTGTGTTGGTTTTGCGTGGCAAGGTTTTGGTAACGGGGGGGCTACAGGCGTGGCTTCTGTGAGAAGCTGCTAGAAGCTTCCCCTGTGTCTGATAGAGCCAATGCCAGCCGGCTCCAAGACAGACCCGCCGCTGGCCAAGGCCAAGCTAATCAGCGCCTCTGTGATAACATATTTAAGAAAGAGAAAAACAGTTAGAGAGAGCTTTTGCAGCCAGAGAGAGGAGTGAGAAGATGTAAGAACATCTGCAGACACCAAGGTCAGTGAAGAAGGAGGGGCAGGAGGTGCTCCAGGCACCAGAGCAGAGATCCCCCTGCAGCCCGTGGTGAAGACCATGGTGAAGCAGGCTGTCCCCCTGCAGCCCATGGAGGGAGGATGAGGGGGTGTAGAGATTCCACCTGCAGCCCGTGGAGGACCCCACGCCGGAGCAGGTGGAGACACCTGAAGGAGGCTGTGGCCCCGTGGGAAGCCCGCGCTGGAGCAAGCTCCTGGCAGGACCTGTGGATCCGTGGAGAGAGGAGCCCACGCCAGAGCAGGTTTGCTGGCAGGACTTGTGACCCCGTGGGGGACCCACGCTGGAGCAGTCTGCTCCTGAAGGTCTGCACCCTGTGGAGGAGACTCACGTTGGAGAAGGCCGTGAAGGACTGTCTCCCGTGAGAGGGACCCCACGCTGGAGCGGGGGAACAATGAGTCCTCCCCCTGAGGATGAAGAAGCGGCAGAAACACCGTGTGATGAACTGACCGTAACCCCCACTCCCCGTCCCCCTGTGCCGCTGGGGGGGACGGAGGTTGAAGCCGGGAGTGAAGTTGAGCCCGGGAAGATGGGAGGGGTGGGGGGAGGTGTTTTAAGATTTTGGTTTTATTTCTCATTCCTCTGCTCTGTTTTGCTTAGTAATAAATAAGATGAATTCCCTCTCTAAGTTCGGTCTGTTTTGCTCGTGATGATAATTAGAGAATGATCTTTCCCTGTCCTTATCTCGACCCGTAAGTTTTCTTTCATTGTACCTTTTCTCCCCTGTCTAATGAAAGAGGGGAGTGATAGAGCGGCTCTGGTGGGCACCTGGCCCTCAGCCAGGGTCAACCCTCCACATATACTCTTACACTGTTTAAGATGAATGATAAAATTTGGATACAGTAAATTTCTTTAGCTAGCTAACTACTAAATGTTACAGGACGTTTTGAGAAATCTTTCTGCTCATTTAATAGCTGGCACAGCTACTCAGGCAAAGCAACTAATTCTGAACTTGGGTTACTCCTGGGATTATTTCACCATATACAGAGAAGGTAAGATTTTCAAAAATCCATTATATTGTATAGAAAGATCTCTGCTTACAGTGGTGCATGTATAAAAATAATAACAACAAAACCAAGAAAATATTTTTCTTAATATTACTTATCTACTCTATCTTTCTTTCTTGCTGTTTTTAATTCCAATTTATTATTATTATATCACTGGGTAACACGGTAAAATGTAGCAAAGTAATTAAATATTATTAGGTACAATTGCTTTTTAAAAATATTTACAGTACCTGCAATTCTTTTCATCCAAGATGCTTCATCTATTCCCAGGTTGTTGTTAATGATTTTCAGAATGTTTCCGAGAAGGATGCTCAGATGCTCAGATGTTATCATTGTACAGCAAGGGCCAGCACTTTGAGGAACACTCTCAGACCCTCTTTCCCACCAGTAGGATAAATAGTTGCATAGCATGGGTAAGATAACCTCAATTACATGAGGCATTTCAGTATACCTTGCTCCAGACTCTGCCAAATCATTAATTTCCTTTATTAGTCCATCCAAATGAGGGATCTCTGGACACATCTCTTCTACTGTATCAGGCATACCTAAAACTGCAGGTAAGTGTAGAAAAGCAAAATATTAATTAACAAAATAAAAGAGAACACCTACATTCATCTACATTTAAACCCTAAATAAAAATAACATTGCCATGTTATTTTTTTTTTTTTTTTTTGCAAGAATGCAAACATAATGTTCAGAAAAATATCCAGATATACTAAGAGAAACGGAACATGGAACAATGTTGACACCGTTTCAACTAAGCAGAGCAAGGCTGAAATGACAAGTAATGAAAGGGCAATATTAGGAGTTCTCTCCTGAGGCATACAGGCATACATTTGGTGGGTTTTTTTTTTTTGTTTTTTTTTTTGTTTGGGTTTTTTTTTTTAATTATTATTACAGTATCTTTCTAGTACTATTATTTGAAGAGGACCAAACACCTTTTTTTTTTTTTTTGGTGTGAGGAACAGTACTTACTCGCTCTTTCTCTTGCACTTTTTGTGTTGAAGACAGACAATGGGTTGTAATGGTTGAGAGAAGGTTCAAGAAATGCAACTGGAATGGCTGCTGCAAGAGATGCTAAGCATTCACCAAGTGCAGGACGCTGCCTGTATATAAGAGACACTAAAAGTTACTTGAGAAGAAAAGCCTTTCACTAGGCTTTGAAAGTCTAGCATGCATTATAAAGTAGCATTACCATTTATTGCTGATTTATTGCAAATGCACATAATCAATAGGAATTTGTTTTGGCAGTCATACTCTTTGTCAAGATTTCACTTCTTTTCTGTATATATATATATATACACATATATTTATTTTACTTCACACGTTATACCATTTACACATTCAAATGATAAGAAACACTACTACTACTTATTGAAGACTGATTTCATGACTTCACGGCATTCTGTGGGGTGTGCTCTGAAAGGGGCAATTCTGCAGTCCCCCTGCCCCCAACCTTTCCATGTTCCTATTTGTCTGTTCTGTGCTAGCACTAAAACTCAGATAGCATCTTAATAAGCTGGATGAAGGAACTGGTCCAGCTAAAAGTAATCCTCACCATAAAACCAAAACTAACAAAACTATCCAAGCCAAACCAACAGCAACAAAACATGTTCATCATCTGGCTGCATGAACGTTATCTACCGGAAAAAAAGAAAGGTGTGGAAACGTACAGATGAAGGTGCAAGAGATGCTGAGACAGTCTTTTTCAGCATAAAACCAGACTCACATTGGCTTAAAACTAAAGTACATTTTGAAGATCTGAAGCACTATTTATACAAGATACCTCACAGATTTTGTTACGCTTGACATACAGATTGGATAAAGATAGCACACACCTTTCATCCTTTGAAGCTCCATGGGTTTTTCCAAACATATTAGCAGAGCTCTTTAAGTAGAGATGCTTTGAGAGACAATGGCATAAAATAATTTTATAAGCCTATGTTTATATATATGTACCAAATGGAACAAATCACTGTATTGTTCAACTTTTTAAGATTTCTTTATGTCAAAAAACCCCTTCCTCATTGTATGACCTAAAGTCAAAGATTGTGACCCATCTACTACATCATCTTCAAGAGCCTATGTCAATTTTTATTTCACAAGCATGCTGGAATGTGTAGAGATATGCAACTATATACCCTCCAAATTCATTTGTTGTAGGAGAAATGGAAGAAATTGGCAAAAGCAATGACCTTACAGAATTCAAAAACATAATAAAAAAGGATTTTTGTTCACTTGGATATTTCATGTACCATGATTCACGTATTACTCTATTTCAAGGGTGAATGCTCATTCGGTCTCTGTACAGAATTACTACAGTTTACCATTGTTTTACTGCCATCAAAGAAATGGAAAATGCAGAAATCAATCACCACAAGATTAAAAAGAAACTATGTGCTCCTATATATCTATGTCATTTCCCTTACATTCTGACCATCTATATAGTGTACATTTTGCAACAGAGTACAAGATGCATTAGCGTCACAGATAGCAATCACAGAACATTTCATTAAAAAACCAAATTTTTGATAATGTTAGAATTCCTGCTATGTTTTAGAACACAGCAATGTTCTCTTCCAATTTAAATTGTAATGAAGGATGTAATATTAACATATAAGAGATTTCATAAATTTTCCAGAAACGGAAACTTTATTACATCTTTGTCCTCTGTTAGATCAAGAAGGAAAACCTTGGTGTGTGCATATATATATGTACACAAATATATATTAAAAAGTAATTTGAAAAGACTAACATCAAATGCACTGAGACTATTTAATCACATGCATGACAATGTCATGATGCACATCCATCTTTTTGTATGAAAGGAGGATACCAAGAAAACAAAAGAAGATGAACAATTATACAGCAAGGCTAAGAAAATTACTCTAAGTACACAGATATTTTCTGTCATATGGAAGTCCTAAATATGAGAAACCAAGAGAATGCCTATGACTTCGCAGGATGGATATTAGAAAAGATAAAAAGAATTTCAGAGCAGATGTTAGTCACTGACATAAAAAGCAAATAATGTAAAATAAATCACTCGGGGAACTCAGTGATTCAACAAAATGAATGGAGTAAAAGGTACTTAAAGAAAAGTCAAAATAACCCTTTAGACAAAATATGTTAAGATGACAGCTAACTGGAAACATTTGCTCCAAAGAATGAGGAAGAACTGTCAGAAGCTAACGTGCAAGTCTTGGAGGAAGTGGAAAATACTTGAAACATAATCAAATCAATCTAGACTTTGAAAAACCAAAGCAAGAGAAAAGACCACCAGCTGATGGTAGTCATGAAGACGCACTTCCTGTTATACCATTGTTATAACAGACTTTCTTGCATCTTTGGCAGTCTTCATTTTCAGAAGCCTCAAATAGGTCAAATCAAAGCATTAAACTGAACAATCTGGATATGTATGTATGTCTGGACACAGCAGTTAATTTTGTCATATTTAACTATATACATTAAAAAAAAGTGCTATAATTTCTTAACTTATGTAGATGTTTGTATTTCTTACTATTGATATGGATAGTTCATCATTTGTGCTAAAAATCCTTTGGAAAGGTTTCTATAAACTAACCAGGAAAAGACCAAGACACCATTAAGGAACATAGAACTTTTGGGTACTGGCTACGAAAAAGGAGTTTTCAACCCCAAATTTAGGACCTAAATTTCTGATGCAGTGAACAAAAAGAAATGGGTACCTGGGTATAGAATTCACCGTCAGAATGCCTATAGAAATAATGCTACACTTGCCAGTAGAGCATTAAGGCTCCAAGTAGTCAAGGACTACTGAATTCTGCATCCAGTCCTCAACATCTACAAGCCACAGACACAGTTAGAGAAGAAAGGTGCGCAGAGAAATCAGAAACATCTCCAACATCCTAAACAAGCTAAACACTCTTCGTACAAAGGATACAACCCTTGGCAATGAAAGTTTGTCACAACAAGGCAGCAGCAGCAATCCAAATTAGTATTAGGCATGAGCCCCAGCACCCAGTAGCCTTGTAGGATCAGCTGAACTATTTCAACCACGAAATGTGATAGTCCCCTGTGAAAAGGGAACTATGACTCATCCTGCAATCGAAGGTAAACTACTTAATGCCCCTGACAAAATTCACTAGAAGAAAAACTGCACTTTGATCCTAATTCTGAGCATTGTTTAACTTGAATAACTGTTCACGTCAGCTCAATCATTCACTTCTAAGTTTTGCTGAAATATTGAGCAGTGTGTTTGAAATCCTACTTCCCACCTAGACACTGATGTCTGCCTACAGCCTTAATTTAAGAGCCCGAGTGAGTCTAGTGAAAACCAAACTAAATGAAATTCACAGTTGGAAACCTCTCACACAGCCCTAGGGGACTAATTCATTTCCTGAGATATATCTGATCTGATCACTCTCCCCTTCTAAAACGACAGCCATAGTAGGAAAAGGTGATGCTGCTAACATCAACGTTTAATGTAACTGTCCAGTGCTTATAGCTCTTGCCAATCAAGGGGAAGCCTGTACTGTGAGCTCTTCTCATTGAAAGGCAACTCACTCATAATCACCTTTTATTTCCTGTGAGAAGACCCTAACTGCTGGTTAAAGTAGGGGTAAAGCACTTCCATTTTGCCTATCAGATCTGTGTAAAGAGTATTTAAGATTTTCAAGCCCAGAAGGAGAAGAAAGTATAGTTTTGTAATTTAGTGATGGACATATAAATGACTGACTGTGGACATTGTGAGAATGAGCTTGTGCACACACGTACATGCATGCAGAGAGGGAGGGAAGAGACAGTCTGTCCCCTAGACTGCTCTTGCATTTTTCATGGAAGAATTACTGACTGAACTCTGGAAGGAAGTGGAGACCAGCATTCCTCATACTCGGCAAAGCCTCTCTTAACCAGACTACAGAATTATATTTCCACCGGTTTAGTCTCTATATCTCAGGCCCTGTGAATCTTAAACTTTTGATTATAAGAAAGACCATGCAAAGTGCCTAACTTAAAGCTTTCAGAAGCATAAGGAAGCGTTATGATTACCTTGGTTCCTGTCTTGTGATAGACAGATCAACAATTAGGGTTCTCATTTCTGAAGTCACAGATATGGATTTGAGCCTTTTTTAATGGAAGAGGATCTAAAGTCCAGAGCTTGGAACATATCATAGCAACTAGATGATTAAAGGAATTGTAGACCATATTCTTTTTAAAATGCAAGTATCTGGTAAAGTGGTTTCCTTTGTACAGTTAAAGGCTGTCAGAATGCTCTACATATGCTCAGGATTTTATGTGCAGGACAACTATTTTGAGAACTCTGTATAGACTTAAGTGTGAGAGAGACAGCCTACTTAGTACTCAGCCTGCTTACCACAGTAACGAGTCTGGTAACATGCAGTAGCCGAACTTTGGGAACCTTAATGTCAACTCATTGAAAAATTTAGCTTTCCCTATGGGAAAAATAAACTCCCTGCAGATACACTGCTAGGATAAGTTGTTTGATTTTGTTTAGTTTTACGTTGGTTTTTTTTGTGTGGAATTGAACTCTTAAGATTTCGGCAACTACATTCCAGCTAATGTCTATTTTAAACATGCTTACACTGTTTCAGATTCACCTTTCATTCAAACTGCTTTATTACCTAAAACCCACACTCCTAAAGAAGAGAAAATTTTACATGCTGAGTTTTTCACTCAATACCTTTCAACATAGATGTTCTTCCCAGTCCCAAGAGAATAGAGGCTACAAAGAATTCTGTAACATGAAACTTGTACATCACCCACTAGAGGAAAATAAGAAGTAGATTATCAATATTTATTCAACTAAAGACTACTTCCCAAATATTAAGCAACTGTTTTATGCAGTCTGATAAATGTTGTCTAAAACTTTTAGCATATGTATCACTGAATATTCTAGGCTGTCAATACTCCACACACGTGTTATTTATCATTAGTTTCTTGATATCTGGTCTTTCATCTATATTCATTCCAAAACCTAACAGATCATCAGACATTCCAAGAGGCCAGGAGATAGTTGTTAATAAGGTATTGCAGGTTATCACACTTGCAGAGTACAATTTTAAGCTAAACCACATAAGTCTGTGTGTCTAACCTCTAGGAACATGATCTAAAGGCTCCTCATCCTTTTTTTTTTTTTTTTTTTTTTTTTTTTTTTTTTTTTTTTTTTAAAGTCTTTTAATAGCTATCAATCTTTTAGTTATCTTCTGCTTTGGAACTGTGATCACCCAAATATATACAAAATTTTGGAAAGCATATTGCTGAATCTCAAGGAGGCATTTCAGTAATTTTAAACTAAATGATGCTAAAAGTAAGGAAAATTGTAATTAAAAGAACTAAAGTGGTTTTCAAGTGTAGGAGAAAAACCACAAGGAATTAATAATGAGTTGTCTCCTTTAATCTAATGAGGTAAAAATATGTAACAAAAATAAGCATAATTTAATTTTCTGTAGGAAACTAGTCTCATCCACACAGTTGGCAAGAGAGCACTTAAGAGGAAATTTTAATTTCTCTCTCTCAATATTTGGAGCAATATTGTACATAATTAACTTAAACTTACTGAATATTATTTTTAAACATGCAATATAAATAAGGTACTATGCAGCTTATTTCAGATTTAATGCTGGAAATGTGTATGTTACTGAAAACAGAATTTCATCCTTTGAATCATTACTAAAAAGCATTTGTATTATTATAACACAATAAACTTAAAAAATAAAAGACTTACAAAGTAAATCAATTCCAAACTGATATTGTGAAATATGTTCAAAAATTGATGTCAAGATCGGTAACAATGCTACCGTAGTATAATTGATATTCTGTGAAACACCCTTGATTTGAGTTCGTGAATGGGTAAACTTTCCAAGTTTAAGATTTTCTGAAGTTTTTTCCAGATCTTCAGCTGCATTTTCAAAAAAGGCACGCAATCCAGCTTTAACAAGCTCAGATCCTGATTTCATAACAGTTCTGAAAAATTATAAGGGAAAAATATTAATTTTGCATTGATTTTCAATAGTTGTGTGTATATATATATGCTTCTTAGTTACATTCTATCAGTCTGAACATACACACATGTATCAGTGAACTTTACATTATGAACTGAAAAGGACAATTACATCTACGTAGCAACGTAAGCAACAGTTAGCTTGGAATATTTCATACAAAATAATAACAACAAAGAACTTGCTTCCTTAGTCTTGTCTTTCCAGTTTTTGTGATCTGCTTTCAAATAATATAATGTCTTCTCAGCAAACGTCACAGGTGGTGAGAAAACTCCTCCATACAATATGCTCAAGAAAAATAACTCCTAATCCCTAAGTTTTCATGGAAGCCACAGTAACCCAGTATGCAAGTCAGGATACATGTTTACCTATCTTCAAGCACCCTAAATTTAGAAAACACAACTGCAATACCAGCATCACAGTCTCATTCCTTAATTTTTTTGCAGCCCTTAATAAAGATTTCCAGTGTTGTTATTCACAATGAGTCATTGTTGGGCTGCTGTATAACATAACCAGGCCAGAAACTAGCTGAAATTAGAAAAACTATCCCGGCCTGTGTTTTAATCTACATCATAAGCATTTCAATGGTAAACAGTAAAAGTTAACAAATGTAACTATGCCCATGTATTAATACATTCTGCATACTTCTAATGCCAAATTTTCCAGTATGCACTAAACTGTCTCAGTACCTACAGGTATCAATACTTGCAGTTCCAAAGTTGGTGTCATGTATATCTCCCAATAAAGTCTTCAAATGCCCTTGGAAAGGGTGACAGAAGTTTTCAATGTTTTAATGACAGGCATCGAACAGTAAAATGTAGATGAAACTCTTTAGATGAAGTCTGCTAATATGGAGGTCAATATCTGAATTATTGATACTGCTAATATTATTAATTACAAATAAGGAATAAAAAACCCAGAAGCAATCCGGCTGCTCCTGAAAAAACTCTGCAACACCTATGTAATTTGTAGCTGGAACAAATGTTGCAAACTTACCGTGTGTCAAGAGACTGAGCTAAGATGTGCAGGCAGTTTACCATTGTAGCAGAATCACTACCTGGTTAGAAAGAGATACTATGAGAGCATAATAGTATAGAAATTTAAGACAATCTAATGATCCAAAATGTCATTACTGGAGATGCACAGGTTAAACACAACATGGCATAATTCTCTCAGCTTAGGTCACTGGAGGGAGAATTGGGTCTGTTTCTAGAACTAACTTTCAATTTCTTAAGTACATTTCCATACAAGAACTAAAAAGAATAACTGTGGCTCGTTTTCACCACCTGACCCTGCAACATTCTCAACTTTGTGACTTGTAGTACCTACTTTCCTTTCATCATTTTGAAAGAAGTATGTTACTTTTCCTTGCATCCCCCTATTGAGAAATTAATCTATTGGATTCAACAGTTGACAGAAATCAAAACAATTAGTGTAAGATTACTTTTGAAAAGCTAAAAGTAACCACAAAGGCATGAGATCTTTTAAAGGAGTCTGAAAATCCCAGAAGCTGCTACTTCTTCCTGCTCCAAGACTTTAAGTATTCTACTGTTACCTTCAGAGCGATGGTTCAATCCACTCAATTGTACTGGAAGCTTATGAATAATTTTATAGAATTTTGCCTATAACTTGTGAAAAGCTTCAAGTGAGATGATAGAAGCAATGGTTATATATTCTTTATGTTTTTAACTTTACCAATATCTTTCTTAACAACTTACCAAAAAGTGAGATCCTATGTCTAACAAGAGCAGCTAGTTTGCAGAACAGGCTTAAAGTAGAAAAGAACAGAAAGAGCAAGAAGAGACAAGAGAAGACAAAGATTAAAGATTTATTTAGAATACGAGGTAAAGAGAGGTAGGAATATAAAAGAGAAAGCACAACATAGTTCCTGGAAAGTGTATTTTGAATCATACATGATGATAACAGTCAGTCAAATAACTGCATTAAGCAGAATAACTTTGAAGCTTCTGAATTCTCTCATTTTCTAAGCTTCATTACTTCAGAGATGACTTGAAAGTGAAACTTTCTTTTCATTACAGTGATTTCCAACAATTGCATATTATATGGTTGAGTCATTCCTTATGGCTATAATTTCTGAGATTTTTTTTTTCTTTGTAAGAACAAGAAAAACTGAGTAACACATCAGTGTTTTACTTGGCATTCTGCCAAAAACGAACATTACAAATCTTCATACTATTTAAAACAATTTGTGAAGATATCGTTTGTAAATAAATAAATCCGTGCTTAGCCACTGCTGATGAAAAGATGAATCCTGAAATATATACAAACTAAAAGAACTTCTGGCAACTATGTCAGAAACTTGCATATCTAATCTATTAAAATAATAAGATAATTAAAAGAAAGGAAAAATCATCAACTCTCTAAAGATTAAAGGGGCTACTTTAACTTCTAAAACCAAAGACAGCTAGGCAGACTTGTTTACCGTCTATGCTATACTTTACAAACAGAATTAGGACATAACAAAATGACCAAATATACATTAGGAATTGGTATGGGCTCTTACTAACAACGAATTGTCATGTTATCTTCACAATAGTAGGAAAATACTATGCTTCCTATAAGAGAGAACAACTGATAGTCACTTGTCTCAATGAAGAATGGATAAAGATATTTCTGAATTTATAATAGCAGATATACAGGCTAGACATCTAACTTCCTTCATGTGCCTCTGTAAAGGCATTGTGTACAACCCTAATGAGCATCTTTCTATCTTTATTAAGCTGACCTGACTGACTTTAGGGAAGTAATAGGAGTATTCAGAGAGAAAGCATGAAACTGAAATGAAATTAAATGAAACTTCCATCCTCTTGAACCTGAGCTGACTTCCCCAGCTACTGGAGCTCTCTCTTGCACATTTGTATGTAATAGATCTGAAAGCTCAGTAAAACAGAATCTTAGGGACTTATCACTGACTCTTACGGGCAACTGCTATATGAGGACTGCAACCCACCTAGAAGATGGGGGAAAAAAAAGGTAATAATAATTTAGAGAAATGCAAAAATACATTGCAAGATAAACTGAAGAATGGAATCTAGGAAGTTCAGTGCTAGGGCTTGTCTTACGTAACGACAATTAAATAACCTTTACTTTCAAATTTTATATCTACTCTTCTGTTGGAAAAAGTAGTCAACTCTGGTCAACATAGTGAAGGAAAGCAAAAGAAATTTGAGAAACTGACAGTTAAAATAAGAACGTATGAAAGTAGAATATGGCTTGAAAAATTACGATACAAAATTTCCCAAAGAAATAACTGGCAGCACACCTTTATGGGGGAGGAAAAAAATTGGCAACAAAAATATTAGATGACAGTCATAGCTAAAAACAAATTAAATATTATTTTTAAAAAGTTAATGCAGAAAAATTAATATTTTTTGTAAAGGCAACACATTATAAATTAAAAGGCAACTGGCTCTTTTTAATTGAGTATTCTAGAATAACTTTGAGTCAAATGACTGATTCCAACTAAATCTGAAACAGTACAGATGTCTAAAAATTATGAAATTCTAGAAATTTTTGTGTGGGGGCAGCAGTAATTTTGTAGAGAAGGGAAAATCCATAATTATCCTTAAAAAGCTGCATCACGATATTTTCACATTTTTTGATATCTGAAAATTTAAATGTGAGACCATTTAAACGACCCAATAGTGGGATAAACTTCAACCAGAAACTGCCATCAACAATGAAACACATCAGAAACTAAGTGTTATTACTCCCATTGCTCACAGAATCATTTATTAATGTTTTTGATATTATTGTCCACAATTATATATTGTAATATATATAATTAGTATATATACTTAATTCTTTAATTATATGTTAAAGAATACTAAAATGAGGAATTCTATTCACTCACTGCCATTCTGATGCAGAATAAACTATCCACTTTCTATCTAAGGAAACTGAGCTTTTGAACTATCTTTGTCTTTAATCTAAGAGACCTTTAATTATCTATATAGAACCCTCCTGGTATTTCTTAATTTTCTACTTACCTTGCTACCATTTCCTTTTCCTTATTTGATGCATATCCACTGCTACTGAGTGTTTTTGTTGGAGAAGACAGGAAGTAGAGGCAGTGATTTGTAAAGTACTGATCAACTAATGGTAAAAGAACCTAAGAAATACAGATACAAAATGTATTTTTCACAGAGCACAATGGTACATATAGCAACAATGCTCTGATTGGTTAAAGTTCATTCAAAGAATTTTAGAAGTTCTATAACAGTTGCATTTTCTCATTTCCGACACAAATTTATATAAATGAAAACCTTAAGTCTTACAATTTTACTTAAAAGTTACGTAAATAATAAATAGAGTTACACAGATGTATCTATTTTGGATGTAATATAGCAGGCTTACTCTTCTCACATTGAACAGTGATAAATATCACTCAACTAAGAGGACCCTTCCTCTTCGCTATTTACATAACTATCCAGTACAGATATAAAGGGAGAGGGATTTTTTTTTTAAGATCCTAAATTAAACCCTAAATGTTCCTTACTTCAAATCTGATTATTGACAACATTTTTCTTATAAGGCACACAAATGTGTATGACTATACTATGCATAAGAATACTTCTTCCTGTTAATTACATGATAATATGCACTTAATAATGTACCAAGGCAAAAATTTTCAGAAATAATTTATATATGTTCAGCAAGAGTAATTAATTTCATTTAATAAATAAGCTGCCTTTTAATTTCTATGTTCCTTCTCATGTAGAAGCAGATATATTGAAATATTTTGAAATATTTGAATCCAGCAAATATATTGAAATTGTTTTAAAGATATTTTGAAATATTTGTTAACAAGATTTAATAGATTACTTACCATTTAAAAAATGGGAAAGATATAGTTCTATCACCTGAAAAGCAGTCTAGCATTACAAATTTCCATGTTCTGTATAATAGAATATATATATAAATTACTAGTAATATTAAATCACTTACTTTAGCAAAGAATTTTATTTCTTGTTCATGTGGAGATTTTTCAGTTTTTCCACTGGTTACAATGGCTTCTGCAAGGATACAATCAAGGCAGACACGAATAAGAAGTTGCCTAATAATAAATAACACAATAGCTCTTTGATATAGCCTTGCAAACTTAGTTTTGCTGAAATAAAAATAAAACAGCAGAAACAATTTAGCTAGTTACAGATGCCCAAGAATTCACTCTGCAAATTAAAATACACAATTTAAGTTTCTTAAATGCAATAAAAATGGTGGTTGCTACAAATTTAAACATATCAATCCAAATATTTAAATCTCAACAATTTTAATTATTTTAAAAATAAAACCTGCAGCTTACCCAAATGCGCAATAAACTCTTGAGCAGAATCAACATATTTTAAAATTTTCTTCAGAAACTTGAAGGCAAACCTCTTTTCCATGGATGAAGCATCCAACTCCATGTCATTCAGACCCCTGTTTTAGAAAGCATTAAGATAAATAGCATTGATGATGACAGTAGTACAAATGATGACAGTACTATGAAGCATTCCATTCTTTATTATCTTTTAATTACAGTAAATTTTCAGAAGAAGGAGAAAATTACCTTCCATAGCAACTCATAGTTATCAACTACATAGCAAGAAACCATAGAATCATAGAATGGTTTGGGTTGGAAGGGACCTCAAAGATCTTCTAGTTCCAACCCCCCTGCCATGGGCAGGGACACCCTCCACCAGACCAGGTTGCCCAAAGCCCCATCCAACCTGGTCTTGAACACTTCCAGGGAGGGGGCATCCACAACCTCTCTGGGCAACCTGTTCCACTGTCTCACCAGTCTCACAGTAAAGAATTTCTTCCTAATATCTAACTTGAACCTACCCTCTTTAAGTTTAAAGACATTACCCCTTGTACTATCACTACATGCCCTTGTAAACAGTCCCCCTACAGCTTTCTTGTAGGCCCTGTCAGGTAGTGGAAATGCTAAAATCAGTTCAGGTTCCTCTAAGAGGTGTAATAACTGCATTAGAGTATTCAAAATAATACATGTATTTTAGGATAAGAATTTTAGAGAACTATCTTGTTGCACAAATGAAGCCATGGTACATTTAAATCTAACAAAGCAACACACTGGCCACTCAATTTCTACTGCTGGCAAAGTGCCAAATGGTTACAAAGTCAACAATTACAGCTTTACAAAAATCAGCCTAAGTCCTACACTTAATTTCACTCTTCACTATTAAACTCCATTTTTGCTCTTGAATTTTGTGAAAGACTGCAGTCAACATGACATAAGCTACTAAATGAAAACCTAAATGCAAGTAATAAACTACTATGCTATTTAAAGTATAGGAAAAGTTTCATCAGTATGCAATATGTTCTAAAGAGGTATCTATTATTTATTATTTGAGATAAATTCGTGACCTAAATCATGACTGGTGCATGCAAGATATTAAAGTGGAATAAAAACATGTGATTTGTTGTGCCTAGATTTAAAATATTAGATTTTATTTTAGCTACAAATGAAACATACCTCCCTGAAATTCTAAAATTCTTTAGGATCACAGAAAAATTTAAGGTGGAAGGAACCTCTGAAAGTCATCTGATCCAAGTCTCATCTCAAAGAAAAGCTAAAACCCAAGTTAGATCGGGTTGCTCAGAATCTTGTCCAACAATGTACTGAATATCTTCAAGGATCAAAATCTCATAATGTCTCTGAGATCCTACTATAATGTTTGAACACCCTCACTGTGAAATAAATGAGGGTGAAACATTTTCATTTATCTAACTGGAATTTCTGTTGTAACAACTTGTTACTTTTGAGGAGACAGTGTCTCTATAACCTGGCATTAAGTAGTTGAAGACAGTACTAAAGTCCCATTGCAATCTTTTGTTTTAGTATTGAAAAAATCTAGCCTCTCCTGCATGCCAATTCCCCGAAGCATCTTGGTGGCCCTCCACTTGATTAACACTTTTACCAATGTCTTCCCTAGCACTGGACAATATACTCCTGAAACAATCTCACGGTCACAAAATGGAAGGGGAAAAAAATCACCTCCATCAACCTGCAGACTACACTTACTGATAGAGTCTAGTATGCAGTCAGCCTTCATCATCATGAGGACACAACCCTGATTCATGTTCAACTTGCAAAATCAAAGTGCTTTTCTGCATTGTTGCTGTAAGGCTCAATTTCCCTATTCCTGGGGTTATTCCACTTTGGACTTTGCATTTACCTTTGCTCAACCTCACGAGAATTCTGTCAGGCCATTTCTCCAGCCCATCAAAGATCTTTTGAAAGGCATCCAAACTCTCCAATTTGTTGCTAAGAGTTCATTCCACAAAATTGCTAAGGATGCATTGTGTTTTGTCATCTGTGACGTGAACAGGGATTTTTTTCTTTTTTCTTTCTGAAGTCACATAACTCTATACATTTTTAATTTATTCTGTTTTCAAACATGCTTGTTTATACAAGTAATTAATTCTTCTTCATTTCCTTGAGGTTTTTTTGTTCATTTTTTTAGTTTGCAAGTTCTTCATAGTCTCTTTATTTCAACATTAAGAGGACTAAACTATACTTGAGATTTTCAGTTGATAGATGGTGGCCTACACCCAGGACATCTAACTGGCTTGCCAAGTGAGGAAGTAACTGAATAACATTAAGGGAAAACCCTGGTAACTCATAATGGCTACTTCATTTGCTTCTGTACGCACTCTTCAAATAGACAGGAAGACTCACCCTTTATCAATTAGAGAAAATGACCTGGCTAAAGGAGATGCAGAGACTACAGAGTTGAACAGTGTGTCAGAAGTAGGGAAGAAGTGAGGAACTGGTAGTTTGCGGCACTGAGGCAAAAGCAAGAAAGGAACAAGAAAGCAGGAAAGTTGCTGGACTCACTGTTGTGGTATGGAGGAAATGATCATTTGTCCTGAGATTTCTTAGCACTGGTGTAGGAGTAAACTAGGGAGAATAAATGGAAGATTGGACTAACAGTTGAAAAACAGCTATGAAGTGAATCCAAGGAAAAAAGTAATTCTGTGGGAGAAGGCTGATGCAGTAGAAATTTTATCAACAAAACCATCTAATACTAAAGTGTGTGTTATTGACCATGTCAGAACCTGGGTAAGAGGAGAGGAACAGTTATAGTCAGGGAACCAAGGAATACATTCCAATCATGTTTTACACATAAAAGGACTCTAACTGCCCATCTTACAGTTTCATTTGGGAAAAACAAACAAAAAAACCCCCAACAAAACCAAATGCTATCTGAAGAGTCCTAGTTTATATGCTTTTATGACTTCCTATTAATTGATATATCACATGCGTAATCAAACAACTTGGTATGTATTAACAGCTATGTATGGTTGACAGGCATCTCCTGCTGCCTCACTCTCACAGACGATAATGCAACTAAGTAATTATCTGCATTTTCAGTGAGATCACTGTAAATATTCTCTTTTTTGTCTTTATATTAAGTCATGGTTGCATGTATTTTGCTATATATTGAAAGACGTTGATAGTTCTGTAAAATAACAAAAGTGAAATCAAAAGAAATTGTAGAGCTTTAAAGATGCTTAACAAAATACCATCTTGGTTCTTACGTATATTTGAGTAAGGCCTGAGAGATTTATCTGTATGTCATAAACACCCAAAAGTACTTAAAAAAAACATTCTCAACAAAGAAAGAGGAGCAAAAATCAAAACAGAGGCAGATGGTATATGTAAAGTCCACACACTGTGCCGCCTATACGTTTCCAATTATAAAGAATTTCCATGTTTTAATGATTAGCCCAATGTTTTTAAGAACGACATTCTAGAAATGTGATAATTGCAATCAGTATTTCAAAAGATTTTATATATACTTAAAATATGCACACATTCATCTGAAGAAAACACTAAGAGGATAAACTTGATTCACCCTGATATAGACAATTTTTGCAAACTCTTTGTCCATACCCCATAAAGAGTTTGAACAGATATTTTCAAGTTGACTTGGCCCATTAGTTAACACTGTAAACATTGTCTTCCTAACCTGAACAGATGCAGCTGAAAAGAGATATTAAAATTACTATTTGAGCAATTCCATTGGTGCTTCAAAGGACCATTCATTTGCAGGAACTAAACCTGCTTTTCTTATTTAATAGCTCTAAAGTTATCATGGAGGATATAAAAAACGTTTGGTGGCATACCTACTTTTGGGTTCAGGCTGAGAGCCTACATATGTGGCAGGAGGGAATTTTTCTCTGCAGTAGTGCAGAAATGTCTATTTAGAGCTGGCTTCTAATATCTTAAGAAATGTTATTAATTGTTGAAGCCTACAAAGTTACCTTTTGCAGATCCTAATAATCAATTTGTATAAATTTCCGAGTGTATACTTTCACTAGAGACACAGACTTGAAAAGCAGAAACAAATGAAAACAAGTAAGATCTGACTCCATGCATGTACAGAAAAAATTGTTCATTAATACAGTTTAGTTTACAAAAATGCTTAATGCCAGCAAAACTGCAGTTTCCTATGTGCTCTGATGTTTCACATTCAATAAAAGATGATAGTTACAGTATAGTAACTCGCAATTCCATCATATAAAGCCAAAAATACAGTCTAATAAGTTATTTTAATTTCATTGACAGTCTAAGTCCCCACAGGTCAGCTTCCTTCCAGACACAGCAATTCAAGTTAGCGTACAACTAATGGAGTCTGCACTTCTGCTTGAGCAGAAGGATGAAATGCCCACAAAATAGCCACTTTGGTTTATTTCTTCACAGAACTCAAAACAACATTTTTCTTAAAAACTGGATTGAAGAGCACTTTTACGTTGATGCATTTCAGTATCAGACCTCAGATTTCTTTTTGCATGATCCTTACTGACACTGCTGGCTGCTAATCTAGAAGTTTTGAGTCATCTGCTTGTTTAATTACACTGCTGTTGCATTTTGTATTTACTATGATAACATACTTATTAAAAATGTTACATGTCTACACTATTTCAGAAGGGTCTTTCTGAACATAAAAATAACAAGGACTTTGATTTACAGAAGATACGCCAAATGGTAATTATGTTGATAACTAACAGACTGCAGTGAGATAAGGACAATCATCATTGTTTGTGCACTGAATGTAAGCACGTACCTAAAAAACCCCATGTAACTTACCGAGATATGATTATACCAGTAACCTGAAGGAATTTGAACAGCTCCTGTGCCTTTTCACGGTCCCGTGACTTCTCCTTGGCTGTCAGTGTGTCATAAGGTACCAATAAAGGATGACTACCTCCACCTTTAGTAAGTTGAAAGAACTGTAAGTTTTTCTACCATAAGATTTATTTTGCTTCAAGTACAAAAAGGAATAATTAAATTTTGATTGTCTTACACTGAATTCTTTCAGACTGTTTCTTCTCCCTCATTTTCCTTGTCTTTTTTGTGTGGTTCACAGGATTCTGGCTTACCTTTGCTTTCCAACTCCGTTTTCTTCTTTTTGGCCCATATATTATGGTAGTTTTCTGCCATTACCTCAACCATGCTCTACATTACCATCAGAAAAAAACCAAGATGCAAAATTAAAAGGTGACAATTAAAAATTCTGTAATTCTACAGAATTTTACAGTCTTTAGTAAAGTCTACACTCTTGTGGTAAAGACACATCACAGTTAAGTGTCATTTCCACATTCAGCTGTTTTTTGAAGTCAGGCACAGGGTACATATATATCACATGCTGATTACAGCCCCTTCCCTAGCTTCATGATAACTTCTTCCAGGAACTCAGGAAGTACCAATGGGATAACTAGTAGAAAGCTCTCCTTTAAATATGTAAATAGTATGGCATGCACCTTTATACAACAGCATAGCACAACCACAGTCACAAATACACTCATAAAAGCTGACAAAAATTCAACTCATTAATAGTAAAAACCAAATCTATTTATTCTTTTCAGCACAACATATGCAAAACACAAATACAAACCTGAAGCTCCCTAGAAAGCACCACGTTAGAGAGATCAAGTGGCGCCGGGCTATACCCATTTCCCTGTGGGAAAAAAAGAATTATTTTCAGATAAAGGTATTTCAGATTAAAAAAACCAAATATTCAAATACAACATCTCTGTTGTTGTTCTGATTGGAGTAACACCATTTAAATTTTTAAACTTTCTTGTAGAAACTGTGTCCACCTTTTATTTTGCAATGTGCTGAAGATGCACAAGATGATTAACAGAATACATCTGCTGATGTGGAAATAAGGAGGTTGCTGCAGATATTCAGATGTCCCTATTTGCAGCAGATGGCAAGCTGCTAAGGACTATGCTTTTCAGCCTGAGAGAGGAGACCAATCATGAGGCATACAAGATATGCCTTCAAAACGTGACAGAACAGTGTCGCAACATTCTGAATGAACCATATGCTAAAGATAAGACATCAAAAGAAAAAGTTAAAACAGGTTATTGTCTCATGGAATAGAGAAAGAACAGATGAAGAAAAAGAAGAGGTGTAATATATTTACGCAGTCTTTAAATGTTTAAATTGTGAAAGCTCCAGTGCAACAAACCTATTAGCCACATCTTAAATGTGAATGGTCACATATAAATCAGAGATTTCAATCATGTACTGAAGTTAAACGTGCTGAAATACTCTACTCCATCATGTCTTTATCATGCATCTTCTTGGGCAAGAAGTTCCCAACTGCAGAACAGGTTCAACTGGCTGGAAGCAGAGATACCAGCAGAGACAGAAGGACTCCCTGTACGGGACTGAAGTTTGCTGAAGAGACAAAAAATGCCGCAGTATTGTCTTGTTACAGAGTGCTCAGGGGCCACTTTTGGTGAGCAAAACTGGTGCTGGGGAATGAACCCAACACAGGTGTAAGGTCCCTGACGTTGATGCTCACAGGATCAGCGCCGGTGCAAGCTTATATAAGGAATCAACTCATGACACATCTTTGCACACTTGTTGCAGAACTGCTTATGGCAGTAGGACTCTGCCAAATGCATTGTTCATAAAATCTCACTATATTTAAGTACAAATGTGTGTTTAATTCACCTCAAGGGGTACAATAAAAATTCCCTAATACTCATCATAGTTTTAAACAGCTTTCCCCCCTCCAAGACACGAACATATTGAGCTATAGTCTCAACGTGCTATTCCAAAAAAATACAAATGAAAAAAATGGTCTAAATCACATCAAAATGCTAGGTACTATATAATTACTTGCAAATTTTGCTTGTAGATTTAACATAAAGTATTAAATGTGCAATCTTATTTGTCAGTCATAATTATAATCTTGACAAAAGCCCATTTCAGGCTCTTCTGTTTGGCCAAAAAAGAAAATTACTAGATTTACTTATTAATAATAAGTAAATAATTAATAGATTTACTTAAAATAAAAGGCTTTCAATATTCTGCCATGTAATCTTTGAATGACTGTAGGAAAACTCTCTTCAGGTCTTCTGAGAAAATGAATAGATATTGTCTCTGACAGCCTTATCATCTTAAAAGTTCTCTTTTTGCAATGCCCTCTTTAGTCTAATGCACAGTGTTTATTATAGTGACATGACTTCCAATCTCAGAACTCTAACGTTAAAATATTCTCTTCATTAAAAAGAATATAAACCTAACATAATTTTGTATAATTTCTTAGGAAATTAACAAAGAAGCCTTTTGCTTTCTAAATTTAAGCAATTCCACCTTACCTGGCTAGACTGAGATATGCTGCGGAGCTTTTCATTTTCACGCTGATGTATTAGTGCTTCTCCTCCTTCCTTGGTCCTTTCTAGGCTCCACCCCATGGCCAACATGGTTTTCAGTGATTCTCTGGCAGGCCAACGATAAATTTCCTTCTCCTTTGAGGAAAAGAATGTAAAATTTCTCTGTATTTAGCAAGTAGCAAAAACTCAATTAAGATATTCTGTCCCTCTTTATAAATTGTCACATGCCACAAAAGTACACAAAATTTGTGTATTATATCTGAAGACATGATATAATTCTTTTTATATGAGAAAGAAGCTTTAAAATACTTGCAAATTTTTTGGTTTTATTCTTAGTGGAATTTATTGCTGGCATATGTGTAACAAACTAGTTCAAGTGAGCTCTGGAGCAATAATGTAGTTAGTATCTGGAAACTTACTCATGCATTCCTCCAGCCCAAGACAATAAAAATTGATGGCACTACATGTGCTATGAAATCAGTTAGGCAAGTACGTCCATTTGAAGGTATTAGCATGAGACCTGTTTGTAGTCTTCCTATATTTATATCCATTCGCATATGCAGAACATTACTGATCTATACACCTCTTCATATAAATACAGACATTGACAAAAAAGTAGGGAACAGCCTGTATTCCAACACTCCTTTGAAAAATAAAGGTATTATAGAAAATCTGAAAAGTTGTGGCAAAGAATATTCTGATTATGTCATGTTAAGATGTCTCAAATCGATCTAATATAAGTATTTCGGTTCTTGCCATAAATAAGAATGTTTATGACAGTTACTTAACATGACAGTTAAGTCATGTTTATTGAAAGACCTGATTTTTAGCTTCAAAACCTTCTAATCTGAGACAATTTAGAAAATTCTCTTTGAACTGCTTTAATAACAACTCAATCAACAATTCTTCAGCTCCTCTCCAAAGATTTCGAAGCAATTTATAAACCTTGTGAAATTAAACCTTTTGAATCCCTCTTCATTTTTGTCATCTCCATTTTCTGAACAGGAAAAGTGTGGTAAAGAGGGACAAATGTAATTGACTTGAGTCACCCAATGAATCATTGCAAAAATATGTGTCAGAATTCAAATTCAGTGCACTGTTCTGACAACTAGAAAGAAATTAAAATGAAAAATGCATTCAAAATAGTTTAAATGTTTTTCCCCATTTTCAACTGAAGCATCTCCTACACTTTTTTTACATTTTTCTACCATCATTCTTGAAGACAAAATTGCCTTCAGATATGTTAAATTACACTTTCATCTAAAACCCAGGAGCTGCTGCTAGTCATTCCTCATCCAGAAAGGCCTGAAAACCCTGTGCTACTGATACTTCGAATACGAATTGGCCCAGGCCTATGAAGACTGCCTAATGGAAGCAAATTATACAAGACTCTATGTAAGATTAACGAAACTACCACTTCACCATGTAGATGTTGCTATTCTTAATTGTAAGAATTCTAGTTTGTCTGTTTTCCTTTTATAGCATGTATATGAAATGGATTTTTATAAGTACTTTGTATTAATGCAGCTGAAATTTCCTCTATTACCTTTTCAGTTAAAGTTTTGAAAGGCCTTATTAATGGGTGAGTCTTCATATTTTCATCCAGTGAAACACCGTACTTCCATCCACTATTAGTCTGAAAAAAATAAATATACCAAGTAACTATACCAAAATAAGATGAGAACAATAAGATAGACGAGCAACGGCAGATTGGTCAGTTTAGTCTGTCATATTGACCTTCTAGTCTACTCCAATAGCTACTTAGTGCCACAGAAATTTATGTTAAAAGAGCATGCATCCATCTGTGGATACACTGGAACAAAACATGGCCTAGAGATTAGATGCCATCTATGAGTAGTAGGTGTCATGCAGCCAGTTCCCAGCCTAATATACATTGGCCTCTTTCAAATTTCATGCATTAAGACACACTGGTTAAGTTAAAAAAAAAAAGTGTCTCTATTCTCTAGGAGGCTGAAGTCAGCAACATGAAGAAAATGTAACGTTAACAGATAAAGCACTAAAGAACATATCTTTAATGACTCCTTTACCTTAAACAATAGTAATAGAAATGTATGGTTTGACATTAATGTGTGTGTGTTTACATATCCATATATATGTATACCTTTCTCTACAAATTTGCATACATAGCCCCACACAACAACAGAATTGTTATTTCTACACAACTGTTCTATAAAATTGCTATTAATTTGTTATAATAAATTACTTAACCCCACCTCTGTTTTTTTCTTGGAATGAAAGAGGTTTAAAATTCACTTGGATTGAATGAGTTACTTATATCAAAACACTTCCAACATAGTTATCAAAAACTACAACAACTCCATCAAACTTCATTTTCCTCAAATTTAACTCTAAAATTTGTATTTATTAACTTTAAAAATTATTTGCAAAATGTAACACTAAAAAGACCTTTATTAAATGTTTCATGGTAACATTAAAAAGATATAAAAAATCACTTATATATTGTCTTGTCTTATAGCTATTTTGAAGTAGTGAAACAGAAACATAACACAGTGACAGAGCACTTGGAAAATTATAGAGGGAATCAATATATAATAGCCTTTTGAAGCTAAAAAGAAAGAAAAGCTATAACTACATTTTCTGAAGTAAAAACAAAGGACATTAGACATCCTGTGTACTCTCTTAGATCACAGAGCTGCTGCAGTAAAATTGAATCTCTGACTCCCAGACAAAAACCATCATAACCAGGCAAAATGAAGCTAAGATCTATATATCCTTACTTAAAAAAAAAAAAAAAACAAAACCCACCAAACCAAATACCCCCTTTTCATTCTCCTCATTCTAATAAATTCTGGCTATTTTGAAAAAGTGACTAATTTCAATGCATTTTCTTCAGCAAAAGATTTCTTCCACATAACCCTAAAGAAATATGCAGACATTAATGCACTCCGAACAAGGGCCCATAAGTTAAACTGTCCAGTTTTTCTTTCAATATTCACCTGAGTATTATTTACTACTCCTTTTCTGACAGTCGCCAGTCTTAAAATAATTCCTACCTTATCAAAGGCCCATTTATCATGGGAATGTTCAGCATACTTGCTGACAATAAACTCCAACTTTTCAGGAAGTACAAGGCTGTAAACAAAGGGGAGTATGGTCATTCAATCATAAGTTACTGCTGTCTCATTTATGAAAAAAAAGTCAGTATACTATGGCACTAATCAAAATGCTTCACCTCCGGATGAAGGCAAGAAATTTGGCTTTGCAATTCCATTTTCTCTAGAAGAAATGCCACAAAACAAAGCAGACCTATAATGGCATTTACAGGCAATGTTCAAATACATAACAGTTGCACTTATTAGCAACTGAAATCACAAGAAAAAAAACCCTACTTCACCATAGCCTAAAGTTATTTTTCTTGGTAATTCTTAATACAGGATGATATTAGCATGGATGTTTCACATTGCGTAATGATGGAGGTGTAAGACTTTAATAGCAAGAATCAACTAGTGATTCTCAGTTCTCAAACACAAAAGTAATAGAAATCTGTATTTTAAAAGCACAAGATCACTAGGAAGGCCAAGTCTCTATTAAATCAGCACACATGATCTGCTTATTTTGCTGTATCAGGTTGCTACAAATCGATTCTCAAAACTAAGTGAAGATTTTATAAAAATCGGGCAATAGGCCAGTTGAATCACTTACCAGAGTTTGATGATCTTGTACCATTTGTCATAAGCACACTCTAAATAATGACAGTATCAAAAGTATTACAGTTGTATATATCCCAAATATTAGAACTACTAGGTAATAGGGTACATAATAAGTATAGCATTTACTATATACTTTGCAGATATAATATGGAAATATTTAACATCTGTAGAGTGCTGAGAAGAATGTGTTTTATATCTGGTAAACAGGATAAGTTGCAGTGAAGTATTTGGCAGGAGGAAGCAAAAATCCTTACACTACTTCTGAAAACTACTAATATCATCAAAAAGTCAGTCACCAGCCAATTCTCCCTACAGAGGAGAAAAAAATGTTAATAAGGAATAGTATTAAAATTATTTAAGGAAAGGAAATCACTATGATTTATATAACTCACTTTGCTGTGCTGACAGGTTTGGGATCAAAATTTCCTTCTGGATCCATTGAAGTCTGCTTTTCCAATGTTGACCTAATTCGTGTATCTAAATAATCAGGGGGCAAAGCACCAGCTATAGCACTTAGACAGGGCAAAGCCATTCGAAAGAGCTCTGGATCATACTTCTGCAGGAGAGATAGGAACTGGTTGGAAAATCCAATAGAAAAACAGGCAAAATGTTAGTGAAAACCAAGCAGCCATACGTACAAATATTAGAAGATGCAAACAAAGAGTAAAGCACATTTAAAAATTAAGCATAGAGCAAAATTATTGCTGCATGACACCTATTTTTCTTGATATCAATTTGATACATTCTTTAAGACTACCCAAATAACATGAGCACGCTGACACTTGTGTAAGCATATACAAGTATGACTGTTACACTAGATTATAAAGAACACGTGCTAGAGGAAGTAGCAGCAGATCAATGTCAGCCAAAGTTCTCCTTCCAGCTCTCAAACAACATTGTAGTATGCTTAGGAAAAAAAAAAAAAAATCACTTCTGTATCTTTCAGATTCCCCATCTGTAAAATGATGGCATAATGATACAAGTTTAAAAAACTTTAAGATCTACTGATGAACAGTACAGTGCAAGAGTTTGATGCTATTATAATTATTTAATAAAGTTCTGCTCAGATAACACAGGCATCTTTTTGATATTATGACACAGGCACCAGTCAAGTATTTATAGGAAAAATTTTTACACTGCAAAAATATTTCTGTTGCTTCATTATTAGAAATAGAAAGACTACGTAAATCCAAATGACCACTTTGTGTCAAGAAAATGCTCCAGAACAATTTTAAGGTCCATTGAAAATACTTGCTGATAAAATTATGTGGAACAGCAAATGGAATGCCTAAAATTTTGAGACTTTAACTTCCTGTAGTTTTGTTGCGACGTTCTTTAATGTGTACGCACAAACAAAAGACGTGAGATCACAGGGTAAATTGTTTCCACTAAACAGCTGGAAGCCATGAAAATACCAAACCTGTAAATATCTCAGTACAAAACAGAACAACAGTGCACACTGTAGCTCAGCAGATTTACACAATTCTCCTTTCACTGGACTAACAACCATTTCCAGGAAAATGAAAATGTTATTATAGAGGGCCACCAATATTGGCAGAAACGTATCATCTTCATTTATCTCTAAAAAGCTAAGACACACTAATTGGAAACACTTCATTGTGTCAGGCCCTTCTGACACTCTTCGCACTTGTGACAGCAGTAAGAGAGAGGTAAATGCCACTAAAATGAAATACAAATAAGGCTTAAAAAGCCATTTTAGAATAATGCAGAGACCATCTTCATTTCCATACTACGAATCAGAAAGCCTAGAGAAGCAATCATCTAAATCTGTTAATTAGAACTGGAACATAAATTCAGTGAGATGCAATGAAAAAAATTCATTATTGTCCCATAGTGAGAACCTGATTTTTAGCCCAATGAATTACAAAAAGCATTTACTCAGTAAGGTATTTCTTCTATCAGAAATGTAACTTTTTCTTACTTGGAGAAAAAATGATTAAGTGAAAAAATCCCAAGATCAAACTGTGGAACAGGAAAATGGAAAAATGTTTATCTCTAAGAATGTTGCATCATATTTCTTAACCTGGGCAATACCCAGAAAACTAAATATACAAGTGTATAAACTAAAAATACAAGTGTATGCTCGAAAACAGACAATGTATATTTACGGTGCATACACCATCAATTGGACGAGCATATACATACATTTTAAAAAATTAATTTTATGTCAGTAAAAAGTATTTTAAAAAGTTTAGTAGAGCCAAGATGGGAGAGGAGACAACACTGACTTGTTAGTGCAGCGAGCAATCTCCCTCATTACTAGCGTAAGGCTATATGGGTATATCAAGACAAAGATTTGACATTTCATTAGTTTGGAATGAATCTTTCAAGATTCAGCATTTGATTTTTCATTAGACAGTTACTTCATTAAAAGCATTCATTGCCATATGTCCTATATTGGCTGAAAGTATTGTTAAAATAGCAACTTTCTGCACTTTGCACGGCAAATTATCATTGTAATGCTTTTATAGTCATCCCATACTACAATGTGAATTACAGTCATTACCTTATGAGACAAGGAATCAAATATTCCCCAGAAAAGTTTTTCAGTTAAATGTAATTCTTCTTCTGCTGCAATTCCGTAGTTTCCCATTCCTGAAGGCAGACAATAATATTTCCAGCACTGCTCATAGTGATTTGTCAGAAGCTAGATTTTCAAGAAAATAAAAATGCACATAAAACATTGATATTTAACAAAATAACATACTGGTTAGTGAAGTCTGAATTGCCAGTATCTATTTAAACAGTTACATGAGTATTATTATTTATTCCTGTCTCTTCATTTCTAATGTCTCATAAAAATGATCTTTTTTTTCTTCTTTTGCTTTCTGGGAGATCAGTAGAGCCCATCCTGTGAAAGTATAAAGCCTGTATTATGCCCAGCTGCCGCTGTGGGATTCTCAGTGATGACAGTGAGTAGCAAAGTTACAAAATTTCAGGATTACCACCATCTGAGTACAGATTAGTGCACAGAATAAAATAGAGACAATGAAATGGATATAAAACAGGACATGATAGATTCCAGTAAAAAGTTTTACAAATTCAAATTGATTTTACTTCTGTCATTTGTAGTTGATAGCCTCAGTATTATTCAAAACATTGCAGAAGACATCTGCAGTTCACCGTTTTAGCTGTGTCTGCTCATCTCTGGAAAAACCAAAGGAAAGAACTTTTGTACAGACAATCTGTAACATACCAGTTAAAGAGCTAGCGTATATGATTATTGGTGCACTTTCCACATAATTTCAAATTTCTTCTGATTTCTTCTTTAGAACTAAAAATTTGTATCCCCTGGGAAAGTCTAAAATTTTTTTTAGCATCGGACTAGAATCTTGACATTTTAACTTTTCCTACAATTTTGTTTAGGAAAGGAAAATAATAATTTAAAAAACCCCAAATCAAACATTCCATCTTCACCACACGTTTGCTCTAAAATTACTAATGGTCCAGAGTATGTCTGTGAATCTGACAGCTCTGCTTTAGAGTAGAACAGAATTTAAACTCTGCCATAAAAAGAGCTGCAGACCTAAGATCAGACCCTTTTATCCCAATAGAAACAGGAGGCAAACCTGACAGAAAAATTCTAAAAAAAAGTTATTTATCATCTCACAATTGTAATTCTCTATTTACAGAACAAGAAGATGCATAAAACTTCAGTTAAAGATTGCTCAGAAATGAAAGGTGAATTCTGTTCCAGTGTTGTATTCTCTGTAGACTTCACTCAAAATTTATTCCTGCATCCTACCAAGAGTTATTATGGTTCATATAGCAGAATAAGAAATTTTATGCTGAATGCATGTACAGAAAGTAAAGCATTTACCTTGAGAGGCATTTTACAGTATTCGTTGAGTAGGGGCACATCAAAAACTAGCCTTCTCAACAGTTGTTGTAGCATAGAGGGACGTAAGTGGCTGTAATTAAAAAAAACAGAAGTTCTTAGTAAAATTCATACAGTCCAGTGAGAAGGAAAAAAAATTGAAATCAGTTTGCATATTGGAATTCAAATCACTTATTAAAAGTATTTTGAAAAATCAGTGGTAGGTGCTTAAGGAATCTCACTATGCCTCATCTATGTATAGAAGGATGTAGCACAGAAAGACATGCTACTTCTGGACTCTTAACCAAATAGCCAACATGTGCGACTGTGGTCACATGACAGGAGAGGGAAGGGTGCTGGATTTTTTTCAGAATACACAGAGGGGACAATCTAAACAAAAGAAACAGAGTATTATCCTAACAGAATGGTTTCTGATATGACACCGAAAAGCAACACTCCTAACTGAAACTGATCTGAGAAATACAGATTATTCTGTATGGCTCTGATAAGAAATAAATATCAGCTGGAAGACTGAATAAATTACCCAGCATTTCTTTTCTAGCTTTTTAATTTCAGTGATCTATAGACTCAAAATCAATTTAAAAACGCTCCTTTCGTATCTCCCCCTCAGTCATCACTTTTGCAGGCTGAAAATTCCTGGTTTACTAAGCTGTTCCAAAGGAGTGAAATAATTTCCTGTGTTGATCCCTCTTGTCAGGCTTTTCCAAGTCTTTTCCATTTCTACTATATCCTCTTTTTGGCAGTGGATCAGTGCTATGCACAAACTGAAAATGCACACTGCACAACTAATTTCACAGTCCACTGCACAGACAAGTAACACTACAGTTTATGACGAAGATCAAGAATTATGATTCAGTTGGCAAATCTGCATTTCAATTCCTGATATAACTTCACTGCTTGGTTCAGTTATAGGATTTGGAGAAGGTGGGGGGCTAGGGTTGTTTTGGTTTTGTTGTTGTTTTTTTTTTTAAAAAAAACAAACCAAAAATACTCCCAAAACCCCCCAAAACCTACAGCCAAGGTTCTTCAAACCACAATCAGAAACACAAATACTTCAATCCCTTAAATCCCCAACACACTCACTGTCAGACTTGCCAGAACATTTTTAGTAATTACTGGGGGTTTGGTTTTACAGATAATCAGAATTTATCTTGTATCACCATAAAGCTCATATCAAAATGACAGCTTGCATAATGTAGTACCCATAATAGAAAAATAAAATCTATTTTCTCTTAGGGAAAAAAAAATCCTATCATACACTCTGGTCATTTATTTCATGCAAGAATAAAATAATCTTAGTTCTACATTATACTCAAAGAAATACATTACTAAAATACATATACTGCACAAAAGAAATCAATTTGTACACAGGCATCATACATACTGGCAAATAGCAAGCAGGCATTCTTCAATAGTGTCTCTTTGTGCTTTTGTAAGGGAACGTCCCTTGGATAACCGATATATTGTGTGAAGCATGGAGTCAACCAGAGAAGCATGATGCTCTGTTCCAGAAAAGAGGGGAGCACATCTTTTGAGTAATGGAAACACAGCTGAGCAAATGTATCTATTTAGTGCGAGAGCTGCCTCTGTGGTACTTAAAGAAACCTGAATGAAATAGTAAATGATTGTTAGTATCATATGGAATAAAGGTTACTAAATATGAAGTCTATAAAACATAATAATGAAAAACTCCTTAAGTCTCCTTAGTGGCTGGGTGCTAACATGATATTCCCAGTATACACGACAACTAATTTTTTTGAACTTGAAAAAATCCAAGTCATCCACTTATCTCCTATTTCTTGCCCCACTGCACTCTAAACCAACAGGAGCAAAAAAGAATATGCAGCTTCTTTCTTTAAATAGATTAGCAAAACCCACAAAGCATTAAGTAGCACTTTTAATCTCACTTAATTTCTGCATACCTACACATATATGAATTTTCAGTGCAAGTCTTAGAAGCACACATGAAATAAAAGTAATCATTAGGCCTATTACAGTATATCCAATGTAGTTACTGTATAATTAATGTAAGTCTGTATTAAAAGTTTTTAAACTACATTACACCGTTGCTTCATAAGGTGGTACTGAATGCTTATGATCAGACTTAAGTGCTATAAATTAATAGTAACTGAATTATTACTGTTTGTGTTTATACCAAGCCTATACTACCCTTTATTTTAAAAGCTGTTTTGGCTTGGAACTCCATTTCTTACAATTACAGAGACACTATACCCAAACTCCATAGCAAAATACTTACTGTATCCAAAGAGGCAGAGGCTCTTAAATCTGGTAAAAATCCAACTTCCAGTAGGTGAAGGAGGAAGCTTTGGTCCTTAATACCATAGACACGGTCCAAAAAGAGTACCATGGGTGCTTTATGATCAGGACAGAAATTTGCAGACATGTCTGGCTCATTTACTGTGCCATCTACACAAATAGATAATGCAATTTTTAATAGTAGATAACAGATAAAACAAGAAAAACTAAGACAATGACAGACACTATAATTACATTTAATGTGTAAAATCACGTTCAATGAAAATTATGTTCTTGTTCAGTTTTCTTGTATGATGAAAAAGAACACTAAGTTTTTATTATTTTAAAAATCCTTTTATTTTGCAATTTATTAATCTTTCACTCTTAAATGAAAGCCTAAGAATGAATTGTAAAGTACTCTGTTTCTTTACTATTACAGAGAATGTTTATATGGTGAAATTAAAGATAAATATTACTGCAGATATAGAAAATATATAGTAACTGTGAAGTCAAAGAAGGCTAAGAATTTTCATTTTTGTCTCATGTAAACTCAATTAGAAAGAACATGGAATCCATGGGGAAAACAGCAACAACACAGAAGTTAACTGTACCACATAAAGCATCTCTGACTGCAAAGGGGAATAATTCTTGTGAAATGGAAAGGACAACAAAAGGAAGGGAAGGAGGATAAAGTTATTTTGCCCTAGAAGAAAATGACAGACTGGTAGTTTACAGCTCGTGGAACATGGAGAAATTAATAGGAAACATGGAGATCATATGCCATAACCCCCTTATCCTTCTGTTGAGTTCATGCTTTCATTAGGCATGGTTGTCTTGGAAGCTTTTTTGTGGAAATAAATCCACCCTGGATAACCGCAATGACCACTTCTAGGAAAGAATCAACAGTTGCATAACAAGAACACCATCATCAATACACCTCTGCACTCTGAACTCTGATTTTGAATTATGTTTGAGTTCCAGAGTGAAGAGGGTGAAAACTCAAGAGTCTTCACTGACTTCCCTTTAACAGGTACTGTTAAGAAGGCTGTTAGTTCCAGTGACAAAAGCTCAATTTCAACCTCAATGACAGGTGGGGATCCAGAGAGAACAGCTGGTCCATGCCATGCCCTGGGTTCAGGTTTTCTATGTGTGCACACCATACACTATGTTTGAGTCTTCAGAGAGTGGTCTCATTCCCCAGAGGTGAGAATGGATGAATCAGAGTAGTAAGAGAAACAGGTCCTACAGCCTCAACTCCATAGTGGCAACCCTTGAGATACAGAGGAGGACGTAAGTCTTGGGGAAGGAGTGTATTCCTAGGAAGGAAGGATCTAATCTCTGAAGAGAAGAACCACTCCTCCACCCTATGTCAGTATGTCCCATTGCACATAGCATTCTGCTGTGGTAGACAGGATCTCCAAGGATGCGAAGAAGCAGGCAGTGGAACTGGGATTAAGCACTAAGCTGAGTGGCTTCATGATCATAGAATGATAGAATGGTTAGGGTTGGAAGGGACCTCAAAGATCATCTAGTTCCAACCCCCCTGCCATGGGCAGGGACACCCTCCACTAGACCACGTTGCCCAAAGCCCCATCCAGCCTGGTCTTAAACACTTCCAGGGATGGGGCCTTCACAACCTCTCTGGGCAACCTGTTCCAGTGCCCCACCACCCTCACAGTAAAGAATTTCTTTCTAACATCTAATCTAAATCGACCCTCCTTCAGCTTAAACCCATTACCCCTTGTCCTGTCACTACATTCCCTGATAAACAGTCCCTCACCATCTTTCCTGTAGGCCCCTCTCAGGTACTGGTAAGCCACCATTAGATCTCCCCGGAGCCGCCTTTTCTCCAGGCTGAACAACCCCAACTCTCTCAGCCTGTCCTCATAGGAGAGGTGCTCCAGCCCTCTGATCAGCTTTGTGGCCCTCCTCTGGACTCTCTCCAACAGCTCCATGTCTCTCCTGTACCAGGGACCCCAGAGCTGGACGCAGTACTCCAGGTGGGGTCTCACAAGAGTGGAGTAGAGGGGTAGGATCACCTCCCTCGACCTGCTGGTCACACCTCTTTTGACGCAGCCCAGGACACGGCTGGCTTTCTGGGCTGCAAGCGCACACTGCCGGCTCATGTTGAGCTTCTCATCAATCAATACCCCCAAGTCCTTCTCCTCGGGTCTGCTTTCAATCCATTCCTTGCCCAGCCTATAGTCGTGCCTGGCATTGTGCTGACCCACGTGCAGGACCTTGCACTTGGCCTTGTTGAACTTCATGTGGTTCACACAGGCCCACCTCTCCAGCCTGTCAAGGTCCCTCTGGATGGCATCCCTTCCCTCCAGTGTGTTGACCACACCACACAGCTTGGTGCCGTTGGCAAACTTGCTGAGGGTGCACTCGATCCCACTGTCCATATCGCTGACAAAGATGTTGAACAGTGCCGGTCCCAGTACTGACCCCTGAGGAACGCCACTCATCACCGTTCTCCACTTGGACATTGAGCCGTTGATCACAACCCTTTGAGTGTGACCATCCGGCCAATTCCTTATCCACCATGTGGTCCATCCATCAAATCCATGTCTCTCCATTTTAGAGACAAGGATGTTGTGCGGGACAGTGTCAAATGCCTTGCATGAGAGGATTCCGTGATAACTTGCCTATACCTTATGGGAGGACCTTGTGGGAGGCAGGCAAAGATCTCGAGTCTCAAAGGGTGGGTGCAGTAGTGGTGTAGAGAAAAGGAATTTAGTTAGATTGTACAGAAACAGTCTGCGCCTTAATAAAAAAGAAATCAGGCTTCTAGGATTGAACATTGAGGTCAGAGTGGAACATTATATCTAGAAATTGGGGAAAAGGCAATAGGTGTGGAGGGGGATTTTCTTCAGATCAGGACAATCTCAAAGTGAATATGTCTGGGTTTCACTTCCTCTGAAAAGGCCAGGGAAGAAATAAACAGCACAGTTCCAAGAAACAGGAAAGGCAATTAAAATGCAATGTGTGTGTGCAATATTTTAATCAAGCAAGGACTAACAGGACTGTATAGTGAGTCATCAGTGACCTGGAGAAGGAAGCAAACAAAGGAGACTAAAAGGCTGTATACAACACTAAGTTATTCTGTATGGTTAAATCATTAATGAAACTGAGTGGGTAAAGTAGATACAGCTGCACTTCAGTGCAAATAACTCTAAGCTAAGGCATCTGCAGAATAGTAAGACATGCCTATATGATGCTGAGCTTGGAAATGACATTACAAAGAGATCCTGAGGTCATCACTGAAATTCTGTGAAACTGTCAGCGCAATGTGTAGCAGTGACCAAATAAGTCAACAAGATATTGGGCACCATCAGAAAGGGGTATTTAGAATATGAGGGAGGGCATCATTTTGCTGCTATATAAAACAGAAAATTAATACATAACAATAGTTTGTGTGCCTACATTATCAGTACAACCTGCTCACATCTTGTGTACATCCTACAGCTGTTTTCTACATCTCAGGATTGCAGAATAGAGATAGTAAAGGTACACAGAAGGGCAACTAAAATGATTCAGGCAACGGAGCAGTTATGATGAGAGACTAAGAAAAGTTCAGATTCTTCAATTTGGCAAAATGAGGACTGAGAAAGGATATAACCGAGATTTAGAAAATTATTAATGTAGCTGACAAGGTAAATGAAGGTCTGCTATACACCAAATCCCAAAATACTACTATTCAAGGGTGTTAATTAAAACTAGTAGAGTATAAATTAAAAAGAAAAAAAATGCTTAAAATGCTTCTTTACGTACCAAATAGTGAAATTCTGGAACTTATTGCTGCAGTAGTTTGTGGGTACAGACATTATTCCAAAGGGATTAGATACATTCTTCAGCACCGGGTCCAGAAACATATTAACGGGCAGGGAGGTACATGCTAATCTCTCTAAACAAATAACTGGATGATGTGGAAGTGCTAAGGGACTGAGTTCAAGCTTACACATTCTACCAAAAGAGATAGCACCTTTACAGCCAGTACTGGAGACCAAGTACTGGGGATGGACAGCCCATTGGTGTGATCCTGGGAAGTACTTCTTATGTTACTTGCTCCTGTGGAGCAATGTTAACTGTTCTACTGGAGCAGCTCTAATTGACATGTGTCTAAAATCTGAAAAACAGTTCTCTGCTTGTACTCAACTCTAAGGCTTATGTGCCACAAGATTTTTATAAAAAGATTAACTGGTTTTATAAAAGTATTGAAGTTACCTTTGTTAACTGTTGACAGCTTTAGTGGTATACTTATAATCCCAACCAAATCTTCAGTTGGCACTAGAGATCGAAGGATTGACCTGATTCGAATAGCTTCCCCTTTTCCACTTTGAATAAGCTGTTAGAAAAAGTTTAACCAATTAATAAATTTAGTACTGAGGGACATAAGAAAAATTTCCTCAAAATACTGATATTAATATGATTTTTTTTCTAACATTGGAAAAAAATGCACAGAAATTCAATTTATCCCAGCACTCTAATGGAGTTGCTGATTTTCAGCTGATTCTACTTTTATTCTGCCCTAATTTTGATATCATATCAATAATTTCACAATATTATAAATTCTCAATAACACAAAAAACCTCCACATGCATACGATTCCTAAACCAATCAGATAAAGTGATGAAACTGAAAATTTCTGAAAGACTCATGTTACAGAACCTACGGTGCCAGGTTTTGAGTTTGTCTCTTAATGCTATGAACAGATGCAAACCTGTCTGATGCATCTACACATTTTCTATTATTTCCATGCGGTAAATATTTCAAAAGGCATTAACAACAAGGTGACCAATTCCTTTCAACTTCTAGCAGAAATTAGGTACTCACAACCGATGTCCCTGAAAAGCTCTTCCAGTCATTTTCTTAACACGAAACTACTATCTCTGGCAACAGCTACATGCAGCTTTATAGCTAATAGATTTAATAGCTTTGGTACTAGTACGTAGGGAGGCTACAAGCCAAATTTCTTTCTTCTTGTTGTATTGAGATACATACTGCATTTTCAGCTGGATTTATGCTACTACAGAACTTTAAATACTGGCAAGCAAAAGTCAGTCTAACTAAAACCAGGTCTTGCATGTGGCTGTTACGTGCATTACAGGCAAAACAGTTATTTTACATATTTTTCCATGTATTCATGTGGTGTAGATACCATATTTTATCAGTGCACACAAAAGCAGCACTGTATCACTTTCTTATGAAAATGAATTTTATGGCTTTCTAGTAAAGGGCCAGTTTCAGAAATTTATTGCATTGATAGTATAAATGCGCAACACTAGTAGTTCATCTTTGCTTTGATTCCAGAGTCATATAAAAATTCTCAAAATCTTAGATAAATAAAAAAGCATAAGGAATCAAAAGGCCACAATTCTTTATAAACTGCTTGCAGGGAACACATCTGTCTAGATACAGCGAGAAATGTAATAAAGTCCCCCTTCTGAAGGGAAGAAGCCTTTGAATAGAGAACGCTTTAGTTAGACATGTACAGTTCTGTTTGCAAATCTACATTTTCTGAGCAAGTGACAAAATGAACTTACATGCATTTCTGGTGCACAGCGTCCAAGTAAATCTATGAGAGCTGAGTAAAATGACATGATTGCATTGCCCATGTGCACAATCTCCTCCTCTGTGTCATCATCATCACTAAAAGGTAAACAATACCAGTGAGCATTTTTGCTAATGTAAGTTTATAGCTCCTTTCCGGAGCTAGATCCCTGATCCAGAAACTATTAATCAGATATAGTAATTTCCTCTGGCTCTGGATTACAGAGTTTTTATCCCTAGAGTAAGCATGTAATTGAACAGTAACAACTGACTTCATACAAGCCTTCTATCTTCCTCTTTACCTTTAGCTTCATTCCACAGCAGCCTTCTTTATTTTGTCCTTCAGGCTTCTTCTGTTCTGTAACTCTTACTTGACTTTTATCTAGCTCATGCTTTATGAATTCCATACGACAATTGCTTGTGGGTGTGAATCTCTAATGCTCTATGCCTGTATAATGCTTTACACACCAGGACCTATTATCCACATATTGCAAGCATGATTAAACCAGCTATTAAATCATCATTTGCCAAATAAGCATTCACATTTACTTACCCTTCTCTTTTATATGCCTGGGAGGGAAGGTCACGAGTAGGATTCTCTGAGATCCTGATAGCTTCTTGCATAGCTGCCAGCAAACCATTTCCTCCCTCTCCCCTAAGGTCTGGTCCAAAGCACTCTGGCCGTCGAATAAGGAGCTTGACAACAACGCTTGCGTTTTCCTCAACACTTTCACCTGAGGACCAAAAAGAGATCTTAGAACTATACATACTTTCTCCTGAAAGGTATCCTTGAGTCAGACGACAAGAAAATTTACCCTAAATTTTATAAAATATAAATCAAATCCTCATCCTTCTTTTTGAAAACAAAAATGCATCAAGTTGGCAGCGTTGGATGTGTTTTATCAAAAATAAACCAAGGTTTAAAAGTAACAGTGTAGACTTGCCTTGCAAAGGCTTTACTACACTCAATCTAGAAATCTTGGTTAATTTGCTTTTTATGGCAAAAATTACTCTATCATCTGGTACAAAGGCTAATAGTCCCAAGAAGTCTGCTATTGGGAAGAGGAGGAAGGAAGTTTTGACTCCAGCCAACTCCAGCCAACCGCCACACACATACACACTTCGACCTCCTGCTCTGTCCCCTCTTCTGCAGGACAGGGAGAAAACAGAAGGAAGGTGTGACAGCCCATGGATTGAGATAACAACTGCCTAGTAGAGAAAGCAAAAGCTATGCATGCAAGCAAAGCAAAAGGACAAATTCATTCACTGCTTCCCAGGCAGATGCTCCTAGAAAGCAGGGCATCAACACATGTAATGGTTGTTTGGGAAGACAAGCACCATAACCACAAAATGTCCCCTTCTTCCTCCCCCTTTCCCTGAGCTTTTACTGCTGAACACATCATGGTATGGAATATCCCTTTAGTCAGTTGGGGTCAGCTGTCCCAGCTGTGTCCCCTCCCAATCTCTTGCCCACCCTCAACCTACTCACTGGGGCTGGGGAAGAAGGGAAAGGGGCTGTGTGGGGAAAAAATGAGAAAGCCTTCATGCTGCACAAGCACTGCTCAGCAACAGTCAAAACATTGATATGTTATCAATACTGTTGTAGCCTTAAACGAAAAGCACAGCACTTTATGGGTTGCTATGAAGAAAGTTAATTCCATCCCAGCCAGATCTAGTACAGAGCATGAGAGTTATTTGATTTTTAATGGGGCACCTGAAGCAAGGAATGCTGTTTAACATGATGCCCATAGTACTTCATCAGTGGAAAACTCATCTCAGAGTTTAATCTCAGTACGACCAAAGAATAACAAATTGTATTTTAGGTTAAATATATATAGAATAAAATCTCCTGATTCTTTCTACTGCATATTTTAATATTTGTTAAATCTGCTGCTTGCTATTTAAAGCCTGAAATTGAATATTTAGTTTTTCTATATACAAAAATCACATTCAAATCAGTTTTAAAGATCATGGCTTGCCTGAAACAACTCAATTTATAACAGCTTTGTGTGGAAAAATATATGTATATTTGAAAAGGGAAAAAAGTGGGTTTAATTATTGTATAAATTCAGTACAGGTAGATAGGTTGTGATCTAGATGCTTGCTGAATAAAAGTCATCAGGAAAAGGAACCTTCATATAAATGAACTCTTTGTATGTAACTAACTGCTTTTTGGACTGCAGTCAGTGGCATGATAGGAATAATAATTGGGTCAGAATCTCAGCTAATGGTTAAATGCAACTGTTTAGAAATTCACAGTGGCTACCTTATAAGAATACTGATAATCTGTAGGAAGAGATGAAATTAATGGGGCATGTAGGAAGAAAACAAATTACAGGAAAAGAAACAGTTCAGTCACTGAACTTGTGATGTCGGTGGCTTGGATCATGCAAGCTAGAATACTAAACCAGTACAAAACCACAAATAGCAAGTTTATATTAAACTGAATTTTTCAGCTTTAGCAGCCACGAAAAGTAGGATTAGAAAGTGTGGTTTTGCTGAGAGCAGCAGTGATGCTACTGGGAAGTCAGAGTCAACGGAAGGCAACGGTAGGTGAGATAACTGGGACTGACTGGCTCTAGGAGGAGCAGCTGAACACTTTACATATTTCAATCTTGTATTTTTCCCACTTAAAACTCCAGTACGATCTTGATATGGAACATAGGATGAGATAAAACAGCATCAAGTTGCACCAGGGGAGGTTTAGATTGGATATTAGGAAAAATATCTTCACCAAAAGGGTTGTCAAGCACTGGAACAGGCTGCCCAGGGAAGTGGTTGAGTCACACGTAGATGTGGTGCTTCGGAACATGGCTTAGTGGTGGACTTGGCAGTGTTAGGTTAATAGTTGGACTTGATGATCTTAAAGGTCTTTTCCAACCTACATGATTCTATGATTCTATGCCCCAACTACTGACTTTGCATAGATTCTTTCTTTCTTTCTTTTTCTTTCTTTCTCTTTCTTTCCTTCTCCTTTTCATTCATCTTATTGTCATACTGCAGGGCAAAGGCAGGATTTTAAATCTTAAAGTCAACAATTTTAGTTCCATTTGGTTAAAACCTTCTAAGTGAAGATTTTAAAAATAATGAATTAAGTAAAATCTAACATAAAAAAAATTCACTACATACCTCTCTAGACATACAAATGATCATCGAAACATGTACATTCATCTACAGTTACCAGATGATCCTGAATTCTTGCAAGTTTCATGTATCTTTTGAGGAGGCAAATACAAAGCCCCCTTAAAAACTGTAGGGGGCTGTTTGAATCCATATTGCAGAATAAAATAGCAAATAGAAATAAAATTATAAAATGTAATTAATATTTAGTTTAATAAAAGCACTACCAATATTGTTTTCAGACGCTCGTTTCCAATACAATTTAGATCTAGATATTAAAAATTTATCTTAATTCAGGCAGTTTTCAACACACTAGTGATAGCTTTGTGAGGAGTGCAATTTAGAGTAAAAGCAAGTGGGTATCAGCAAAAACCACTTGCAGATAGTTTTAATTTAGAATGTGCAGGAATGAAACTTGCTTTAAGCCCAGAGGTCAAATTAACCTTTAACATTGCTCTATGGAAGTCAATAAAAGTTTATCAAGAATTAATTAGTCTATATTTTCAATTTATAATTTCTTGTACATGCATTTGCCACTAGAATCTTATTCTGACCTTTTCTGTATATATTTCTTTTCCATATCCCTTCTGATGGGATACCAAACTGCTGAAAATAGCTTTAATATCTTGCAGTCTGCTCTAATTTACCTCACAGGCCAAGTTAATGAAGAATTTTGCTTGAAGAAAGAAGTTTTGCTTATTCCAAAGATTCATTGGCTAGAATAAAAATTTGTTCATTTGTTTATAAGTGTGTGTGTATGTTACTTTTATCTCAACAACCCCAATATTTTATTAAGCTATATTTGTAATTGTTCTCTCAAGCATAGGACACAGAGAAATTAGTAATCTGATTTTCTAAAGTGCCAACTCCAAAACTACCATAATAAGAAGGTTTGAAACCCCAATCATAACTGTTTTATTCAGAAAGAAGCAGCTGAAACACTTGAAATTAAAAATTAATTCTACTAGCTAGCAGTCCATCCAGCAAAGTTAGTCTTCATACTAAATAAACTATTGCAAGTAAGATCGAAATTATCTTCATCTAATTATACAGAGTACTGTTAATACTTATTTATAAAATCAACAACAAAACCCACACACTTTTTTAACCTCAGTGACGACTACTTCTACAATTCTTATATCACAGGAGTTTGTCAAGTTAGTTTAGCAGCTCGCTTGATAGCTACAGGCTTATCAACAAATGAGTGTCAGGTATGTTTACTGAACTGAACAGTAAATACATTTAGTGTCTCTGTTTCAGGTATTTTTTTACTAATTTCAGACCAACAGTATGTGAATAGAATAGACAAAATCTAAAAATTAGACTATCTAAAATTATTTCCCTTCTGGCTGTCCCTAGCTGTCCTCTAAAACACTTTCCATCTTGGCAGACCAGATAGGTGGCGAACAGACAAATCTTTTGATCTCATCTAATGTCTAATCTAAATTACTGGTTGGATGAAAAAAAAATCCACATGAACTGGAGGATGCCTTTTTTTTGATGACATTCAGATAATCTAAATTTGATTTTAGCATATTTGTTTCATAAATTTCAGAAGGAAATTGCTCATAGAAACAAGTATAAGATAGTTATCAAAGGAGAAGATTTTTTTCTTTTTTTAACATATCAAATTTAAGGTATCCGGTCAGGGTGTTTTACAAAATGTTCCCTCAGAACTATGTAAATGTGACCTATTGGAAATTTGTTTTTTGTAATGCAAAATGCCTTAATTACAAACCTTTAAATTCCCAGTGGTATAGTGGCCATGAAAGGTCTAAAGTAAGTGCTTACTGGTTATGTTTATAACCAGCATATGTGGTATATGTAAATACCACAGTTTACTTACTGAAAGAATTCCTAAACATCATTTGCTACCTTAACAGGTAGCAGCGTATACTAATAATCTTGTATTTCTAATGAGAACAGTATGCATTAACCTTTCTTCATGCATTAACACATTTTTATGGTTAGAAAAGTAGTTTTAAGGAAACCTGATGATGGAATTTGGATGCCAAGAAATTACACTTACTGTTAACAAAAACTGCAAATCTTAAGAACGACAGGTAACGTTCACCCTCTATTGGATTCCATCCAATGTCTGGATATCCTTTAGCCAGCAATACCGGACAACTCTGCAGGCCACAACCCGCCAAGTAGGTTACAACCTACAATACAGAAGCAATCATTTATTCATGTGTTTAGAAATAAATTTCTAAAAATAAGTATGAAACAAAATGAACTTAGTAATTTTTTTTAATAACAGTGCTTTTATATAGTAGGCATTTCACCTACTAAACTATCAACATAGCTCATTATTGCATCAGTCTTAGCTTCTAAATCTTAGTCTTGCTTTTGATGATGATGAAAAAAGTCAAATACTCTTTATTTCTGAAGTTATCTAATTATATGACGACACAACAATACAACAACATGAACAAGTGTGGAATGTGAAAAGTAGAATAAAATATTGTGAAATTCAGATTTTTTTTTTTACAGTACATAAAGAAAAGTGAAAATACTATTTAACAATTTTAAAAATCACATCAATAACCATAAATGGCTAATTTGTTACAACAACAAAATAAATGTTTCATCAAAAGTTTATTTACTGTAATTCCAATCTTAATAGATATGCAAACAATTACATTTTTCAGAAGACTGATAAATATCAGTGAATAGTTTTAAGACTCCAGATAACCAGAAAGATTAAAATTTTTGGTAATATTTAAATTCCTAACACAGCATTTCTTATCAAGAGGAATATCTTTAACGAAGAGAAATCTTTGAGAAATGATGACAAATATCATTAATTATAGTAAACTAAATTTCTGAAACATGTACAGAATTATTTCTCAATCATTTAAAAGGAAATTTGCAGATAACCACACAAACATATCATTTTTGTTTTTATTTTAAACACATAAAGGACAACATATGAACATGATTATAGTACTTAAATATATTTTGAAATATGTAACAAACATCAAGAAACTTTCATGAACCTGTAAAAAGAGATGCACGTTATCATTTCTTACAATGGAAGGCAGCCAAAAATGGGTGGCAAAAGGGAGACAGGTTTTTCTATTTGGAAAAGGGACATATGCTATTCTGCTCAAGCACCCTATAGCAATTCCACCATGCATGATATCATATTTAGTCATTATCTAATGCCCTAAGACAGAAACTAGTTATGAATTCAGGACAAATTATACTTCTGCTGATACAGTATACAAGTTGCCTCCAAAGGGCTGCAACAGAGGAAAAATGGGCTGATGTGAAAAATTTGCTTATGACAGTATGCAGAATGGAAGTTACTTGGTGCACTTGCTGGAAAAAACATGCGATTCCCAACAGGACTCGATAGTTTTCTAGTATCCATTCAGAAGATATTAGTGAATACACACTTGTAGGAGTCTAGAGATGCAGCTCATATAGAATGTGAGAAAACCAGTAGAATAGATCTCTTCTCCATTTCTTTTCAGATTTTATAATGCTACCACCAAACCCCTTAATTTTAATCTATTCAGTTCACTACAGTATGCCATCAGGCCACGGGATACTTTTCTTGCTGAATCCTCTACCTTCCACACATTCACACATTTGCAGTTAAAAAGAGATCAAATTTGCAATGGCAAAACTTCAAAAGTTAAGTTGCTTAAGTGTAATTTATTTTCTCTGAACACAGGCATTATGGTGAAAACTTTAGTCACACAGAAACGCTGTATCATTCTCTGAGTAGGGTATGTATGCCACATTCATCGAACTGATAGCTATACAGTATTTGTTTTTTCTTGTTATTCAGTATATAGATTTATTTACTGAATAACATCTACACATACTGCACAAGTTATTGACTTGCCAAAGTTAATATATTCCAGCCAATGCATTACCATTCTCACAGCTAAAATGACTGATGAATTTGGGAAGCCCAGCCTGAAACACATACACCCTGAGCTTACAGCATAAAATACGGTGTACGTAGCAGCTGATATCTGTTACTGTTTGAACATTTGGCACTTGTATGGTGCCAAGTATTCCAAGGTAAGCAATCAATAAATCAGGAACACACAGTTAATGGTCAACAGTGAAATTCAGTTTAGGTGACTTGCCCTACAGTACTTTTCATGAAAATAGACAGTCACTCAGTCACTGGTGGCATTCCAGTCACTAAGGGTGTATCCCAAGGGTTGATACTGGGGCCAATACTGTTTAATATCTTTATTAATGACAGGACAGAGTCTCAGCAATTTTGCAGGTGATACAAAATTGATAATTGTTCTAAACGCTACCTTTATCTAATTAATATATTCCTGTGCGCTCTCACACTCTTCCCGTTCGTATTCTTGTTTCTGTCTTCTTCTAGCTATCCCCCATTATATATTCAGTTATTTCCATTTCCCAACTTTTCCTCTCCCACAGCATATGCTGATCACAAACACCCTTATGAACTGTTCTACTCCCATCACAGGATTCTCCCATACTGCACAGCGGCTTTCCCTGTGCTAACCTATCATTTAGGTGCTTAACTGTCTCCTCCATTTATATTAAACCCTGCCTTCTGTTTTCCATTCCCCAATGCTGTGCCAGCACATATCACTTCCTTTCTCTGCTTTCCTCTTCTGCTGACTGTGCATCCATCTTCCAACTCTTGATCTGTTTTCCTTCCTGGATATACAAAGAACTTCCATGCCATCAATCTCTATGATTTACTCAAGCCAAAAGACCTGCTTCCTTTCTTCATATTATCCTCTTAATTCTCAAATTTGCTCCTCCCCAAACAGTGTTTCTTGATATGTTTTTCTCCTATTTCATGCTTTTTTTTCTTGTCATCCTTTCTACCTGGTAACAATAGTGAAAGGATGCAGAAGACAGAAAAAAATTCTCTTTTGCTGTGATTCCCACTGAGCTTAAAGCAAAATCAGTGTCCTGGTTTCAGCTGAGAGGATTGATTTTCTTCATAGTAGTTAGTGTGGGGATATGTTTTGGATAGCCCCACCCCCCCTGCTACCGAAACCTTGTCACACAAACCCAACACAATCAGGGAAAATACCAGTCAATCAATCTTACCTTGAGACAGCACATATCTAGAGAAAGTATTTCTGAGGAGATATATCCAAAAATTACTATGGTCAAACTTGCCCTTTTCCCTTCTAGCACAAGTACGTCCTTTAATAAATAGGTAAACAGGTCAGAGTGCTCACTTACCTTATCGAGATCTGGCTCCTCCAATGCTAGTGCAAGCTCATTATTGTCCATTACAGAGGCTGCTGCAACATCTAGTGGTGTTGAACCTCTCATTGAAGGAAATGCTGCAGAAGAAAGTTAATACACAATAAATAAATTAAATTAAATTTGCAGTAATCACAGTCATGCAGCAGAGGGCAGCAATCACACTGGAATCTAGAACATAAATATATTAATAGTACGTTCTACGGCTGTTTTTCAATTAAGAACATGGTTAACTGTTTTGAATTATGTTAAAACAAATTCTGGGTATTTTTGTTTCTTAGGTTTCCAATCACAACTATATTGAATGGAAAAAAAATGCCAAACTGTATGGATTTAATCCTGAATTTTTCAAAATATTTAAAAGCATGGATTTAGACTATTCTGTTTCTAATACAATTCACAGAAACATAAGGATGAAAGTAAATGGGGAAAAAACCCAAAAAAAACAGTTAGAGGTGAAACCACAAAGTGGTTTAAGCTTCACAGAGGTTTCATCACATGCTTCAACTTGCTATGCAAATTAGATACTAGTCTTGTGATATCGCAGTTCCTCCTGGTCTTGCTTTTAGCTGTTAGAGCTACATGACGTACCCAGTCCAACACTGCTGTTTTCCAGTAAGTAACTAAGATGCTCAAACATGGCCTTCTGGTTTTGACGACTAATTCGACAGAAGTAGCACAGGAATCGACAACAGCTTGCCACCATCTTAGGAAAAACGATCTGCTGGAGAAGAAAGTTGATAAAGCAGTGAAATATGTTAATTACCAATCTGTTCCAATTCCTCTTCCTGCGCTCCTAACAAGGAAAGTACAGTGAAGTTACCAAGGTGATAAGCAGCTGACAGTTTTGCTTCTAACTTAAGAAAGGACCTGCGTTTCCTTTTAAATTTTGTATTCATGAGGCAATTCATGAAGTTTAAAATATTGAAAAATCTTTTTGCAGAGGACTACAGAGGACATGTAAGGGCAGAAACCAGAGAAATAATTCTCATCAGAGCAATTTGCAGACGAACAAATGCAGTCATACAAAAACTCTATCTTAATAGCATTATGATCACAAGCTCAACCCCAACATTAGGTCTTAGCAGAATAAAGAATATTCAAGAACTTTAGTTTCTTCTCCCATATTACAATACGAATATACAGTCTTCATATAAAACATTTCTAGAAGACCCCTATGTTGTTCAATGATAAGATGAAACAAAACATTAAATTGCATTAGCTATCCAATGCTTTTAAAACAAAAAAATCCCAACGCTTTACTTGCTGCACTTTATGTGCAAGGATTTCTCCTCTGAAAATAAAATAATTTCATCTGTAGCACTCATGAAATAATGTTTCACAAGTTGCAATTAGTCATAACATCTTCTGAGATGAACAAGCTATGCCATTCTCACATTTTACTGAAAGGAGCTGAAAGAACAAGATCAAAAATCATGGGACAGATATTTGATGCTTGTTTAAAGGTTTTCCTATCTGATTTATTAAATTTACCATTATATAGCAGTTTTTAAAAAGTGTCAAGTTCAGTTGCAGTTCTATGTCCTAAGGATACTCACAAAATTAATGAGAAAATTCATGACCATCAAAACCAATAAGAATTCTTTTTTAAATGTTGCCTTAGCAACATAAGTCTAATTCATTCCGAGAAGTGCAACCTTTTCATTTAATGACACAACAATCTTGCAAAAAAATTTATTATGTAATTAAAAGCTATATGATATGTATTATCTTTTCAAGACATCAGGTGCACTTCCTAACTTCCAGAGACTTGATGAACTGTAGTTTTACTTCAGCACAGCTTTTTTGCTAATATATGTGGTTTGTTGGCCTATTCCAGTCAAGAAGGAGCTATTATGTACAAGCAGCATTATATATGATGATTTGTTTTTTAAATGTAGGGTAGATGAAAATTAATGATTCATGAAAACATTCAACAAAGATTCCACCCCCCAAATTTATAGCTATTTTAACAGAATGTGTGACATAACTTTAGAAAATTACAGTAACAGCAATACTGTTAAAAATTGTCATTTTAGAAATTTCTCATTTGTCCTGGTTTCGGCTGAGATAGATAGATAGAAAGAAAATTAACTTTAGTAGCCAGTATAGTCTTGTGGTTTGGATTTAGGATGAGAATAATGTCGATAACACACTGATGTATTTAGTTGTTGCTAGGTAGTTGTAGTGTCTACATTAAGTCAAGGACTTTTCAGCTTCCCACGCCCTGCTGGGTGCCCAAGAAGCTGGGAGAGCACAGCCAGGACAGCTGACCCAGGGCAGCGAAAGGGAGATTCCCTACCATAGAGCGTCACGCTCCCTATATAACTGGGGAAGCTAGCTGGGAGGTGAGATCGCTGCTCAGAAATGGACTGGGCATCAAGTTGTTTTATTTTTCTTCTGCATATGGTAAGCAATTGCAAATTGCATTTGTCCATCACTATTAGTATTGTTGTTGTTGTTGTTATTACTACTACTACTACTATTATTCTCTTCCTTTGTTATCCCATTAAACTATCTTTATCTCAATCCAGGAATTTTTGTTTTCATTCTCCTCATGCCACTGGAGGGGGGGGAGGGGGGGCAGGGTGAGCGAGTGGCTGTGTGGTGCTTAGCTGCCAGCTGAGGCAAAACCACGACATCGTTATTGACAGGAATACATATGAATATGGAATTCTAAAACTTTCAATCAGTAAGAAATAATTTTGTAGTAAAACAATTCAATCCTGACAGCCAAAAAGTGCATTGCTCAGGATTCTCTGAAAATGAATGAACAACCAACACCAGAAGCCAACATGACATTAGCATTCCAAAATTATAACATCTAAAGACATAGACACTTAAATAACTATTTTAGGCATTAAGATGCACACTAAAAACCTAACTGTGATGGAAATGTTGAAAGCTTGCCCAAGTATTTTCTGGGATATAAATTTCACCAATGAAGTATCTTTCCAGGGTTTTGGTAGCCAGTATTAGCAAAATACTTCTAAGGTACTGAGATACCTTCAGCCACACCATATTCCACAGATCTCCTCATCTGTTTCTCACTCATTTATTAATAGCACAGCTGGAAAGAAGCATAAATTTTCTTCAGTTTGAACTGACAAGTTTTTACCTTCTCACCATTCCTTCAGAGAAGTGTGACTATAACACTGTCACTACATGTCTCAATACAGCCTCATGATAAAATCACTCATCTAAGAAGCTGGAGATCTAGCTTAAACCATCTGCTGCCACGACGTAGGAAAATGCCCAGTCCCTAAACCAGAGACTACATTGCATGGTTGTTCAATCCATCTCTTGAAGCTATAACAATGAACAGAAAGAAATGTCCATGAAGCTGGAAAGAGAAAACAAAAGGGAACATACTAACAATCCAGCCATGAGGAACTTGCTTGAAGGCAGGAAAAGCAGTGTTCTGGTGCCTGATGCCACCACTATACTTGAACTCTACAGAAGTGACTCACTGGACAAACCCACACAGAATTTCAAATGAGTATACAAAACCTTAGCTGATCAAGGCATGCTCACTGTTTCTGGCCCTGCTCCTTTTTATTCAGAAGAATACACTACCTGGCAGAGTGAAATATCTGCAGCATGCACAAACGTGTACCTTTTCCAGATTACAGCCTACTGGTTCTACCAAGGGTCGACAACCTTTCAAGTGAGACTTCCCTGCCAGGTTAGAAGCATGCCAGTGGAAGATCAACAGACAGCAGATGATAATAATTTTAAAAGCAATACTTTCTCTCCCTGCAAGGTTGCAGTTCCCATGCAGGAAACTTCATGCTTGGAACTGAGAAGCAACACTTCTCTGCCTGTACAGTTCCCAGCCCAATGGATTGTTCTGTGAAACCTCCCCACTGCAATATCTAAAACCTGTGCTAACGGTGTGCAAAACACTTTGTTAATAAATCTTGCTGTGTTATTTCATAACATGACTATATCCATTTGACTCCATAAAAAATTATGGGTTCTGAATCATGAGTATCTGGAAGTTTCCACCCTTAAGGAGAAAATGAGGCACCAGAGTTTGGAATAGATCAAATTCCAAATACACCCTATTTCTTGTCCATAGTTCATAAGATTTCTACTCTTATGCCAGTTCCCATTCAGTAGGTGATGTTTTGTATTCCTTCTGAGGTACCTAACTCTCCTCATGTGTTTCAGAAAGACAGAGACATAAAATAGGACAGTTTGGGTGGCCAGACACATTAAATACTGCAACACCAGGTTACCAAGTAATTTCTAGGTCTGCATTCCCTTTGAAGGATACCATGGTAACTCCTGTAAAGTATTTGTGTAGATCTGTGTTACTAAAATTTCATATAAAAACATTTCTGATAAAATTAGAAGGTTGTGGGGTTGTTGTTGGTTGTTTGGGGTTTTTTTTTTGTTTCTTTTGTTTATGTACAGGTTGTAGCAAAAACAGAGGGCTGTGACACCTATAAATTAGCAAAGTATTAATCACTGTATAATTAATTATAGCTTACCTTGAACTTAGATGTGATCATATTAAAACAAAATAACTAAAACCACTATGTGAATAGTTTGTAACGCTGCGACGGTATAACAAATATAGACACAATGTAAAAGTATTTTCCAGAAGTATATGAGCTATGTCACCAAAGAGAGGTGTAGCTGCACGCAGAAGGCATTCAAGTAAAGAAAAATTGCCAGAGACATGATAAGCACAAGGTAGTAAAATGTGCTGAAAATTGCTCCAAATATGTAAGGATAGTGTGTGGCCAGGAAAAAGAAAACAAGATAAGCAGTACTGGGAGCAGAGGATACCCCTCTTTCGGGGAGGGAGGCAATAGCATAAAAACATCAGGCATAAGCAAAGAGAAGAAAGAAGCCCATTTCACTTCTGACTTTGTTCAGTAACCTAAATATCCAGTTAGGCTTCTCAAAATTTGTGCCACTCTGCCTTTGAACCAAAACATATATATATATTCAAGTATAACACTAAGAAATGGAAAAATAAAACACTGCGAGAAAATTATTGCTCAATTCAAAACTTTGAATGCTTAAATTCAAACACAAGTTGGTGTTAGTCTCTTATTATAGTCTCTTGGTAATAACTATCTGAGATGAAGAGGTATATTTTCCTAGCAGAGATACACCTCCCATAAATGCAGATAACGCACATATTTGATATAAAATAAGAACAAAACCTTTTAAAGTCCTATTAAAAGACAAATGAAACACCTATAACCTTTTGCTCACTTTTTAAACATCAAGTCCTAGAATGCTGGGCTCCCTCTAGTACTATAAAAACTGCTCTATATTTAATATTAATCAGTATTTCAGTTTGAACAAGCAAAATATCTTACATAAGGGAGATTTATTTGTCTTCAGATACTTCTTAAACATCCTAGCATACTTTTGGAAAGGTTCAAAATGGAAAACACACAATAAAATTACAGTGAAATTACCTGAGATCTGTCTCCTCCAAGCACATTCACCATCACATCCATAACAGTCTCATGCATACCCAAGACTCTCATTAGGTTAGGATGCTGATAAAACACCTTGTTGTTCATTATATCCCTAAAATAGAAGAAAAGGCAACAATATGTTTTTAAGAAACACCATTTTAATTTAAATCAACGATGCATTACTAGAGATTTCAGAAATATGTATTCACTGTAGTAACATCATTTTAAATTCTTAGATTTCAGCATAATAAAAAACACCTGACAATGAAATGCTTCACATTTCAATATGCTGTCATTCCTCTAATTTTCATGAATTCTATAAAATAAGAATCTAAACTTTTAAGTTATTTCAAAATGGTATTCTTCATCTTTAAATTGCTCTTACCACCAGTTCTATTTAAAGAAAAAATATATTCTATGACAATCTAAATGAAAAAGTATATATTCTGTTATGTTTTAAGTAGAGAACGAGGATAAGAAATCTAAATCTAATCTTGCCTCTACAGTAGCACCCATAATTAATTTTCTGAATTCACAAAGTAGAAGACAATAAATAGACTTAATATTCAAGGTTATCTGTTAAATGTGTTTCATCAATATTTCCAAAATTAAGACCATCTGTCAGAAGATGTAAAATGGCATGCAGTCATACAGTCCCCCTAAATAGGAATATTTTAACATTTTCACTCTGCCCACCATCCTCTCAACATGTTCTAGAATTCACTGTATTGGTTTCATAATCCAGAATAAAATTTATGTGTTTCGATAGGGAACACAGGGATTTCTTACGTTTTAGGTCAACCTGTTAAAAACAAATGGCAAATAACAGACATCATGCCTGCTTTAAAGAAATACAGAAAACTGGGAATGGAAGATGACTCATAATACAGCATCTCTGGGAGGGGGCTACGCACACGCTGACTTTAGACAAAACTTTCCCTTTACCCCTCCTAGAATTCTCAGCAACTTTACGAACTCAGCATCAGGGAGAAATTAGATAATACTGTCACATACTAACTAATGAGTTGTTACCATGACTTTCTCAATTCTACTGAAGAGATCAGTCTCTGTAATTTTTACAAAAAACAATGCAACTTTCACAGTGAAATAGTAAGAATACTGGAAGTTCCTTACAACTGTTGCAAAGAAGAGAAATTGTTCAATGTTCTTGATGAAGGAGAAATAAATAAAGGTCTCAGGTAATCTTACTATCAGTTTCTCTTTTTCTAAATACACCATTTTAATCAAAGTAAATAATTTTCTGTGATTTTTTTCCCCTTCTAACATTAAATGGTCTAATCCAGCAATTTTTCACATAAGAGGAGTAATAGACATGCAGGCATGCACCATAATACTGCTGCTTAACAGAGGTAACTTCATAGCAAAGACGGAGAAAAAATTCTCACATCAGCAGGTGTTACATAAAAGCAATTTCTTATAATTTTAATGTTATAAAGGATAAAATAAGCAGTCTTCCATGTTCAAATATTTTAAGCTGCCATTGATGATGACATAATAAATACTAAGCAGTTTGAAATATTTCAGATTACAATACCACTTTGCTGGGTCTACCTAACTGCTTGCACAAATTTTCCAATTAAAAAGACACCAGCAAGTTTATTCACTCATGCATGAAATATAACGTGAGCTTTAAGTTTAGAAAAGATGCAGTATTGACACCAATAAAGATTTAAGTTATCTCTTTTCTCCAGAGCTGCTAAACCATGTACTTTGATGAAGCTTTAAGCATTAGCCTTAACTATAGTAAAAAAGTGTCCATTTTCTTTAGATGAGAAAATACCTTCATTCATAGAAAGTTTTTTTGACACATTTGAAACTGCTAGGGAGATCAGTTGAAGCCATCTTGGAAATATCTGTGAAAATGAAAATTTCTGGTACATATCTGCATTTTAGTACAGCAGTAATTTTCATCCAGGATCTAAAATTAAAGGATATATATAATACATATATATTATAATATTACAAAAAGCTTTGCATAAATTAAAAAATAAAATTATGTTGATTCCATACCCTAATCCATTAATCATTAGCAATTCCTCCTCTTTTCCCATCCTGACACTGAGAAGTGAACGAATCTGGCCCAGTGCTGCAAGTAGATTAATGGTATCCTTCACAGAGGCAGCGCTAATAGTGTAGGCTTTCCTCAGAGCTTGCAGTAGCTCACCAATGCTGTCATATTGCCTACGAAGGAGGGTGTACATAATTCGAACTAATTCTGGATCTTGAATCTGATCTTCCTGGGACCAGCGCACCATAGTCTGGGATATGAGTTCTTTCAGCGTAGCTATAAGGATAAAATACATAAAATGTTACTAGCTATTACAACAACAAAAAATGCCAAAAATGTGTTACAGTAAAATATTAGATAACAGTAGACAATGAGGCACTTGTAGGAGAGCAAAAGAACAAGCAGACTGAACAGGATTTTTCAATCGGAAAAATAACTTTTAGATCTTTCAAGATAAGTGTTATGCTCTTGAGAGACAGAAACCAAGAAACATTGGTCAATGTCAAGAAGCATTGAAGTCAAAACCAGCATTGTTGGCAATGAAAACTTCTGAGCTGATCATGACTCTAAGAATCATCCTTGTAAGTTAAATGCTCTATTTAAATTTTTAATTTATCCTTCGTTTCTATATCAAGATTTATAAAATAGCACTAAGTGCAGCACAAACAATTTTTCATTAGGAATGACTGAAATCTAATTTTATAATGCCAAGGAAACGTCATGTTTTTGATGATCATCAGCCTAGGTTTGGAATACAGCAATTGATAATTAAGTTTTCAGTAAACAGTTTATTGGCTGACAAGTACGAGTTCAATTACAGCAGAAATATTCACGAATGTGAGCTCAGCTTGCCAATCAATTTTGCCAGGGGGGAGAAGGAAATAAAACCTGTTCTAAAGTTACAAAACTGCCAGAAGGGAGGATGAGATAGCCACCTTTTAAAATCAAATATCCAATTCAGGGCCTAGCCAGGGTGATTTGAGCAGCTTTTGCTACTCATTCACTTGATGAATATTTAGCTATTTTGTTGTTCAAACAAAGGATCTACATTGTCTTCAGAAAGATGATCTACCTGGAAACATCTCAGAATTGTATGATGATGCAAACACACTAAGGAGCAGGAGATACAAACTGACTTAGAATGGGGGAATTCAATCTGTATTTCCCATCTGTTTGGGGAAAGTCACTGTTACTTGGGAATACATTATCTAAAAATATTGTATTGTTTGGAACTACAAAATATACATTGCTTGAGGCAGTTCTGTTGTATACATCACATGTTCAATGACCTTGAAAAATTTTTTCTGAGCCCGGAGTTTAGGAAACTTACCTGAAAACTAAACACATGTTCCAGTCCTTGTTTCAACAAATTTTCATTGTTGATATCAAGTAAAACATGAATAATCACCTTCCTTCATAAAAACAATGCAAATTTCTTTCCTCTATTTCCAGCAGAGTTACCTCTTCACTTTCCCAAAGTTCTTCCAATGGTAAGAACTGCTCCCTCCCACTTTCCAGCACAAAAGTGTTTATAGCTAGTGTATATCCATTTATTTTTGTGTCTACACTATCCTTTCACTTGCTAACTCTTTTCCTTTACAGTTTACTTAATGATGTATTTATAGAAAACCAGCATTAATTCTCAGATTTTGTTCAATTACAGGCTCCTTTCTGTGGGGACAGATTCTGTATTTCATTAAGACAGCCCTATTCTTAGAGGCATGTTATGAATGAAAACATTAAACAAGCTTTGTTTCAAAAGACTGTATAACTTGCTTCAATCAAAACAATTTCTTCTTTCAGAGCAACAAGGCAATTTCCTCTTCTTTGCACTAAACTTTTATTTCCTAGAATAACTAATAATTTCCCACAACTTTCCAACTCATTGAGTGTCACTGATTTCTGGTTACATAAATATAACATATAAAAATTATGTTAGGTCTTTGACATCTCAGGTGATGCCCCCCCTCACAAGTTTAAAGGACAAAATGTGAACAAATTTTTGTCTTTTTGTTTTACAAATATAGTTCCTTGTTTCCTTAGTATTGCCAGAAATATATAATTTTTGTTGGATTCAAACTAATATTACTTTCAAAATAATGTGATGTTTTGGATTTTTTTTGTTTGATGAGGGAAAGTACCACGTGATTCACTCCAAATAGATATTTTCCACTTCGGCAACAAAAATACTGACTCAGTTATGAGTGTGATTTTATACACTTGAGTTAGCCATCAGATATTTATACATATAGCCAAAAGATTATTAAAATTTTTAGTACAAACATAATATTCCACAGGAAATGCATTCTCAGGAAATGAACAAATGAAAAACAAATTGTTTCCCTGATATTGAATTGTCTGTGCAGAGGTTCCCACCTGTAATTGCAACAAAATGGTCCTGTGTTTTTTTAGAGCTTCTCTCTGGAGTTTTGAAAGTGTTCTTCCATAACAAGTGTTAGTGTTAGATTTTAGAACTTTTGAAGGTTTTAATTTTTTTTCTTCTGATAAAGCTTTTAAGTAGCATGTTGCTATATGTAATTACTTTTAGGCAGTATGGCAAATAGCCTTAGAGAAATCAATTATCCATGTCCTTGCATGGATGAATTTTTAGCTGAAAGATAAGAAATGGAAAGTAGAACTAAATGGTAGTGGTCACAAAGAGGGAGAAAAAGCAGTGATGTTCTGGACATATCCATGCTGTGTTGTGTGATGTTAAGTTCTCTCCTTCCCTAAAAGACCTGAGAAGGGGATAAGCAGATGCAAACAAGTTTGATGATGCAAAGTTATGCAGGATAGCAAATATGAGTGTAACTGAAAAAAATGCAGAACTTAAAAGGACAAAACTGGGCAATAAAATGGTAATGAAATTCAGTTTAAATAAAGTCACCATAAATAAAATGAGTCCTCATTTATAAATAGAATGATGAGATGTTAACAGAGATAAGATCTGGCAGATAGATCCATGAAAATCGCAGAATAGTTGAGGTTGGAGGGGACCTCTGAAGGCCACCTGATCCAACCCCCATGTTCAAGCAGGGCTGCCTAGATCCAGTTGTCCAGGACTGTGTCTAGATGGTTTTTGAATATCTCTAAGAGGAAGACCTCCCTGATCAACTCATAAAAATATCAGCTCAATTATAAGTATCAACTCAAATTCACTGGCAGTCAAAAAGATCAAATCAAAAGCCAGGATTTAATAAGAACGGAATTACAGCAAAGTACATTATGCCATTATGTTAATCCATAGTTCAGTCACACCTTTTCATCCAACACAAGAAGAGACCATCAAATGAAGCCCATTCACAAGTCAGGAGTTAAGCCAAAAAGAAAGGTGTTTCTTCACATGATGGATGACAGAACCCTAAAAATCCCTGACAAAAATGTGGCAGTTGCTAAAAGTTCACATTTGCTCAAGTGGAGACTACACAAATATCTGTCACAAAGATACAGTGGCGATATAAAAAGACAAACCTCTTCAGACTCAGGAAATCTCCTGAGATGAAGATAACTGGGGACTGGGACAGTATTAAAGTTGTAAGTATCATATCTGATTGTTTTATTCTAACTTGTCCCTAGATACCCATTTGTGGTCACTGTTTGAAAACAGGGTATTGGGCTGGATGGATCTGAATCACTACAGCCTGTCTTACCCTTCATATTATTCTAAAACTGTAGAGTCTGCTTAGCGCTTGTAGCTCTGAGTGTATAACACTCATTCCCATGATTAATTGCTTATCTGAATATTTCTTAAAGATACAGAACTTTGCAGTCCAGTTTCTACTGCCTTAAACTAGAGACCTCTTGTGTTGCCATTCCCAGCCACTTACATATACTCGCCCACATCTAAGCACAGCAGCACACTCTCAGGACTTCTAGCTGAACTCCTGCAAAGAGGAAAGCCAGAAACACCTGCAACATTTGATAAACACTTTATTAATAATCCTTTAAGAGACATTAAAGTTTAAAACCTCAGGAAGTAAGAATATAGTTCTTTCTAGGCTGCTCTTACACCTTCTGTGCATCTTAGTTTAGGTTTAGCAGAATCTGTTTAGAGTCTCTTTTTCTAAACAGATGTATTGTGACAGGAACTGTTGTTTCCTCCCTTCTAATCTTTTCTAACCTCTTTTGCTCTATACTGAAATGAAGAAGCTGTTGTTTGTTGCACTTGAGGAAAAAGATCTCTTTGCAACTCAGCCAAAAGATGAGGATAGATGAGAAAAAAATCAAACGTGATGACTCCAGCATGATCTCAATAATAGTCAGCAATAGTCTGAGATTCTTTTTGACTGCCAATAAATCACAAATATACTGTACTGCAACAAGATGTTCTATAACCAAAATTTAAAAAAAAAAAAAAGCAAGAAAAAAATGGAGCCAACAGCCAGTGGGAAGTCAAGTTAACATTCTGTGGTTTCAGTGCACGGAGCACTCTAAGGAACAAAGTCTTAAAGGACACAATCTATGACTCTTCAACTTAATGCTACGATTGTATCTTTTCTTTTCTTGACCATGCAGTGGATATTATTCAACAGATGTTTAGCACTTGCACACAAACGTTCTCATATATCCACACTCTTTGAAAGATCCATCATTCATTGATTTAATGTGGGAACTGAATTAGGGCATTTGTTCAAGCCAGTACATTCTATGTCTTGATTTCTGTTCTAGGACCAGTAATCAAGTGTATACCTTCAGAACATATGGTCCTACATGAAAGATTCAAATTATAATAGCAGAAACCCTCCCTAAGTTAGAGGCACCTGAAAAGCCATAGTTAAGTGAGCCTGACAGCCATAGTTTCTATTCCCAAAAGGCATGAACAAGATCATTGATCTCCTTTAATTTCTACCTGCAGAAAAAACTAAGGACTAGATATATCAATCACTATCTTTAAAATGTCTGCCATTTCTTGTGTGCAAGGGGTACTATCCCTTTTATCATACCACAAGCCTCTGGCTTGAGGAAGGAGATGAAGGGCAGGCAGCAGGTTAATCTGTAAGAGAAGCTGGGAGCAATCTGAATACTGGGCATGGGGACATCGTTAACCAGCCAAAATAGTTGCTAATGTTTTTCCAATTTTTAAGTTTTAACAAGAAATTGCAGTACTTTAACAATCTTTCAAGGCTGCATGATGAGTTCCCCATATATATGCCTTATCTAAATTATGACTTGTTACAAAAGTTAAAAAAGTCTTATCTTCGTAATTAACACTAACTTATTAACTCAATGTATTTATTCTGTGAGTTCTAGCTTGTTTTTAAAACCAAGTTTTACTAATGCATCATTAACACTAGTTTAAATTGCTGGCTTTGCTCTCCTAAGACAAAAGTCCATTTGTGAGAAGATATGAATGCATGCTTAGAGGAAAGGAAGATTTCCTTGTAGAAAATACTTTCCTACGAATGTTCACACCCTAAGTATATATGACCAGATGCTCGAGGCCAGAGACTTTTAGCCTTGGCAAAGTCCCCACCCCTCTTCATGCATAAGAGGATTGGGGTACCTCAGGCACCCATTTCCTTTCACTCTCTGAATTCCAGATTTCCTAGGGGTAAAGGGGAAGTGCACACATGGATTACATATGTCACAGTCTCCAGCTACAGTCAAGTATATAATACAACATAACATAATATAAATATGATAGAATTTTTCATTGTCCTTTGAATTACTTCATCCATATGTATATTTGTACTATACGTCACTCCAAGGAGAAGCCCAAGCCTGAAGAGATTATCTGAAATTTCTAGAAAAACAGACACTGTGGAATCACTTGTCCAATCTGCATTTCTTGCGACCCAAAGCTACAGTATATGAAATACGTACACTGCTCTCTCTGTTCCAAGGACCAAACACCATGTGCCCTGAGGCTTTAGGAGTCAATGCTTCCTGATTCCTGACAACAGAATCTGCATGAAGCCTGTAGAAGAAATGATAATTCCCAGATACTGAGTAGATCCTACTACCATTAAAGAGAAAGCAGATGGTAACAGATGAGTCACTGGAGAATAAAACCCTTTTTCATGCAGCACATGAGATTATTATAAGATTTAATGTATTTACAGCCTAGTATCAAGCTTAACAGACCAAAATATGCTTTCAGGGCAGGATAAACCCTCTCCGGTGCTTTACAGAACAAGTAGATCATGTAAGAGCTGTCCTGACTTATAAATTAACATTGCTGTCTAATCTCACACAACTCTTGATGAAATGATTAAGTTTGAAATGAAATTAACTCTTCTGGGTCTGTACAAGGACCTACCACCAAACTGAGCAAATTGGAAATAGAAGAGGAGCATTTACTACCATTGTTGGTTGGAAGACTAACCTCTAGTCACTTGGACAACTCTGCACATGATATTTAAATAGTGTTATAGAAACTTAGAGCTGGCAAAATCCAATCTTCATTTACAAAGGCAAGGAGAAACCTCAGCAAAAATTTATGTTCTAAAGAAAGACCTGAAGGAATCTGGCTTTTTGCCTTACTTATTTCCTCATCGTCCATAGTCACTACTAAGGATTGAAAACTAATAAAAATATGACAGCAAAGACAAAATTTCTGAGATTCACACTACACATCAACCTCACTGGGGGTAACACATGGCAGTGAAAGCCGGGTGAGTTGCTCAGAGAGGCTCAACAAAATGCTCATGCAGCTGGTGAAGGAATTGTAAGCTCAGAAGCCATCTAGCCTATTTAGACCATGAACACTCCTCCTGTGTTAGGGAATAGGGTATGTACACATACAGAAATATCGCTCAGAAAAAAAAGTCTTTGATTTCAAGTGTTTTGGTGTGTTTATGTGCATGTATGTATGTTTGTGTTTATATGTACCCTAAGAAGAGGTAGAAGTAGGAAGGAATATGAACACATTGTTTTTCTACTAGTCTTTCCGTGCCAGTAACACAATCAGCTACAATAAATAATTTATTAGAGGAAGTAGAGCCAAAAGAACAAAATACCTTCAAAATGCAACATGAAATATTGCAGAGATTAAATAATAATGACAAATTGCTACTCAGCTGAAGCAGACAGAACTTGAGATAACTTCAGGATGTAGGACTGTCCTGTCTTCTGATTACAAACAAGCTGTTTTGCTCTCAAGTAGCAAAGAGGTTAAACTAATCTCTGTAACAAAAGTTACAGGAAGGTATCTGTTACATTTTTTTTTATTTCAGTGCTTCCCTTTAATTAAAAGTAGTGTCTCTTGCAATACATGCAATAGTCTATTTTCAGCTTTGCATTGCTAAAATGACTGCATGCAGTTATCAATTACTTAATGCATGTGCATTATTTCTTAAATTGATTAATCAACTAAATAATATTCTTCAAAGCATTATAAAGAAATGAGCAGCTGCTATATATGACATCCCTCTGTGGTTATGAATATGCTTGGTTTCTCTGAAAATGCAGCATTTCAGAGAGCCAAAAATGGTTCACATACAGTATAGTACTTCTTATAAGCTCTGGCAGCATTTACAAGTTAAAATTGATTGAATGTAATAATTTTTAAATTTTTTTTTTTTACTCTGTATACAGGTATATAACAAAATATATTATACCCTATAAGTGTTCAAATATTTGCTGGATAATGCTTCTGAATCTGGTTACAGGAATATGAAGAAAACTTTCTGGAACAAATTCTTAGTCTCCTTTTCTGCTTGTTTTATGCCATCAGGCATGGTAAAGTAATAAGGAGACAGATCTGAAATATGGCAAGCATATGGCATTTGCATATAAATAACAACAAATGTTGTTTTGATTTATTTTTCCATACAAAACAAACTTTCCATCTTTTTGTATTACAAAAACTATGAGTTACAGTGCTAAATTTATCTATCATTCCTCTGTGCATAGAATAACCTTGATTCAACTACATTTATGTTTCTTACAAGAACTAACTTTAATTCAAGAGTAAAAACTTCCATTAGTTAACATCTCTCAAGCTTTGCACAGGTTTCTCTTACTACAGCATACAAAATGGATATATATGTTATCAGCAGATACATACATCATATGAATCAAGTCCAACCAACCTCCACAGTGCCTTGCAACATGTAGTGTCAGGCCTTTTTAAGAAGAAAGCTCATCAACTATCTACTCAGCATCAACTAAGAGAAGGCTCAGGGGCAATCTCATCAATGTATATAAATTCCTGAAGGGAGGGTATAAAGAAAACAGAGGCAGGCTCTTTTCAGAGACCAGTGACATGACAAGAGGCAATGGGCATACACTGAAATGCAGGAGGGTCCATCTGAACAAAAGGAATGAGGGTGACTGAGCGCTGGCACACTTTCACCAAGGAGGTTGTGGAGATATTCAAAAGCCATCTGGACATGGTCCTGGGCAACCTGTTCTAGGGGGCCCTGTTTGAGCAAGGGGTTGGACCACATGACCTTCAGAGGTTCCTTCCAGCCTCAGGCATTCTGTGGTTCTATGAGTCACTGCCATGGGCATTACATATTTAAAAATGGAAGAACAAGGACTATCTATTGGCCTACTCTTCCACATCATTAAACTAATTAACTTTAAATACATTATTGTATTGTTTCAACAGTTACTTTCAGTTCTCTGTTGTGTTTATTAAGCTGTGCTAGGTGGAAGGACTGTTTCCAGTGATGTAATATATTCTTCCATATGTATTTTTCCTACGTCTGTGGATTAAATTGTCTATCTTCTTATCTCAGTTTCAAAACATATACAGAGACCTTTCAAGTGGTTTTAGTTAAATATTTATATTTTTAAGAAATGTTAATTTTCTTACTTAATAATATTTGCTTAATATTACTCAGCAAAGACACAGGGATATCCCAGTCCTCCTCCTCTACAATATTCTACTGCGGAAAGGAACATTAAAAAAAATTCTGCTAAATGGCGTCTGTTCTTCTCGTGTATATTTAAACAATATGAAAGCTAACTGTAAAGGGCAATGAGATTTATAAACAATAGAGAAAAAAATTCAGGCAAACTAATAATATCTAGACAGACAGTATTTTTCTCTGCCCTCTGTTTTTACAGACACATGTTAAAGATCTATAGAAGCAGAGAGCAGGAAAAAAATAGCAATACTAAATTCTGGAAAATTCTGTTAACTCAAGCATTTATGAATACAGAATTTGTACTTGTGAAAATAAAGATGTTCTTTCTGTTTAATTAGTCAGATAGATTGAATAATTCTTTAAATTCAGAAAGGATATGGTCAGAAAGGGTATGGATATATATGTGCATGCTATGTGATGCTTGAGATAAATCTGAACAAGTTATTAGTTTTTAATAACAAGTCATTAGTTTTTAATGAATGTATATATATTCACCATCAAGTGAAATAAGTGAGAGCTATCCCTTTTTATACAAAAACCAAGAACTGTAAAACCATTTTGTCACATATCTTGGTACTGAGATGTATACAGCTTCGCATGCAGTAAAGGAAAATGAAATGGAGTTAAGCTGTAAAGAAGAAAGTTTTTGCATTTTTTTAAAAAATATGAATGGAAACTTCTTAAGTTGGGAATGCTTGAGTCTAGATTATTGTGCCATAATTAACTGTGTACTTTTTTTTTAAAGAATATGCAAAATTTCAACCCCAGAATTAATGATCTGGATCCAAAATCTTCCACTCATTTTAACTTCTTGTTTAACCATGCAGCTAAGATGTTCAGTATGTAGGATAATTGTTCTAAGAGGCAGAAGTAACTTAAACAAATAGACTCCTTCAGTCTGCTATAAAGTTTCATTAGAAAATGCACTCTTGTTGACTGTGTACACCTTTAACATTTGCATCACAGAAGTATTTATATGGAAAGAAAACTTACTAGGAGATTTCTCTTCTTCCTCCTTAGGTTCTACTTTTTCTGCTTTTGGTGGACCTTTGATTTTATACATTAATGAACGGAGTTTGCCAGTCAAGGAGGAATCTTCCTCTTCCTCTTCCTCCTCTTCTAGTGGGATACCTTAGCAGATAATAAAACTGATTAGAAAGAAAACTTAACCTTTGAAGATTAACTCCTTCAATATTTAAACAATACTAAAATATCTGCAGGAATTTTTTTTTAACCATCACATTTCTTACAGGAAGAAAAATGTAGTAAGACCAGGAGCTCTAACATGTTAGCTACAGTAGCACCCCTCAAATTATGTTGATTTCGGTACATATACTTCTTATATCCATATTTATAGTATTATTTTTTTTAGTATTATGACCAAAAAAGTTGGTATGTTTTCAAAGATTCTACTATGGCAATTAATTTTGATTCAGGCCCATATTTGATTAATTATGTGATCCTTTTTTTCATGTTGCAGAATGTAACTTAAAGAAAGAAATGTATGGCTGTATCTCACAATATAGTACAATTTTTCAGTCGAGATATTTAGCAGTCAAAAGCAAACATGTGAGAGAGGCAGATGTTCAGAGATTATACCGGTGATATATGTTTTTCATGGAAATGTATACGAGATAGGATGTCATTTTACAAGGTAGTTTAATATAGTTCAGTTCACTACATTGTTTCACAACCATCCAAAGAATTTTCAAATCTTTCACACCTCTTAGTCATGATCAGATACCACGTGTTATGTGCAGAAGCACAGAACATCTAAGCAGGTTCCCTTCAGAGCAGAGCTAATTGTGCTGAGCTGAAATGTAAGCTTTTGCTGTTTTGCTGCTGGTCAGACTGAAATTGAGAAAAGGAAAAGATTTCCAGATGGAATACTAAAGAGATACAAGTTGGAGCAGAGGGAAAAGAATAAACTGCAGAGGCTAAAATTGGTTTGAAAAAAAGAAACTAGGAAAGGAAAAAACTGAAATGTGTATCAGGTTGGAGACTCTTTGCTGCTGGCAGCAACCAAGAAGGAGTTAAAGTTATGACTAGGAGTGATTAAATGACTAGGAAGAAAAAAATTTAGAGGCGATGGGAGAGAATGAGAGAAGTAGAAATTGAAATTGGACACTACATATGGAATTTAAGGAATAGGAAAAGTGAGACCGGCTGGGCAAAATTAAAAGCTAAGAATGAAGGAAGACTACAGTGAGAGTTTGGAAAAAATAAGAATGGGAAATGTAGCCAATGAGAGGAAAGAGAAAGCAAACAAGGACGTTAAAGAAAGCAAAAAACTATCTGGCATTGAAAAAAAAGCTAGGCCCTGGAAGGAAGAGAGACACACTAGTAGGAGAACTCTTGAGAGACTGAAATGGACAGAGAAGAAGAAATGCACTGGGATGATGAGTTAAGACAGTGTTGGACTGGAGGAGACGAGGTCTCATTCACCGCTCCATATCAGTCATTATTCATTCTGCATCCTCTTAAGAGTTGCAATCCATTCAGAAGCTGACCATCTCATGTTGCCACTAGCTAAACATTTAATTCAAGTGGCAGAGGTCTGTGCACTGGAACAGATGGTTCCATCCCAGATAACTGTCAATTTGACATTGTGCATTAAAATCTGTTGTAAATTTGTTTGTTTTGTTTATAACCAAGAAATTACACACAAAATTATGATAGAGGACTATTATTTCACTGGCAAAATTAACCACTCACAGTTAGGACATAGTAGGATTAAGACTGAGTAACTTTAATTCAGACTATTTGCGTATATTCATTATGAAACAGCCTTTAATTACTTGATTGCATACATATTTTTCCACTTAGACTGCAAAGTATACTTAGTATTAAAAAGCTGATTAAATATTCCAGGCACAACTCCTATTCATTTTATCTGCAGCTGTGATTGCTTAGTACTTATTTTCAGGAATAAGTCAGGACACAGATAGTGAGGAGCATTTATCTGCAGCGACCACCTGTGATAAATCTGTACAAAGTAATGAATATGGTTTTGTTTAGAATCCAGAGGATTGTTAAACTATTTTAATCATGAGACTCTGCTTTCTCTATCTTCAGTTCTCTCTCTCATTCAACATACATACACATTTATAATGTAATAAACAATAATAAAAGTACACCTACAATCAGTAGGGTTTCACCTCTTGAAAAGATGAAGAGTGATCAAGAGCTAAGCTAACTCAATACCAGCAGCAAGACTTCAAGGTAAAATAAATATATTGCTGAGTTAAGACATTTCCAACTAAGTTGGGGGTCTTCCATAATTTTCATCCTGGAGTCTCAGAGAACTCTCTGATGCCAAACAGGCATAATCTTTGAAAAAACAGAGGTCAGCTCAAGTTCTAAGTGACTGAACAATGGAGATGACTGTATCTATCTTAATAAAAACAGGGAGAAAGAGGAGTAGCTATGAGGATATTAACTATTTAACACTTGGAAGAAAAATGCTGGACTGAAAGAAACAGGTTTTGGTAAGCACTTAGAAGCAAGGATGAATAACACTTAACACAGGATTGTCAAAACCAAATTATGTTAAACCAACTAAATTTCCACCTATAACGTAGCAAACCTTGCAGATACAAATCTTGATTTTAAGGACCTCTAATACTGTCTCATAGAATATCCTCAGAAATAAGCTGATGAAATACAACTTAGATACCCACTGACCAACTCAGCTTTGGTTGAGGCTAAGGCTGAGGTAGTTGAAAATTGGTAACTGGCTTATCACAAAATCACAGCTTGATGGTCACTGGAGATTCTAATAGGGTACTCAGAAATAGCAGCACAAGATGATAGCAGAAACCTTAACAATACAAGCACAGAATGGTATGGGAGGCACCATGGCTACAAACAGAAATCACCAAATGTTAATTACAGGTCACTAGAAGAATGCAATTCCATGAACTGGGTAAAACTGGTTTTAGGGATAACCAGTGAAGAAAGAACTAGCAGACTGTATTAGTAAACTTTAAAAGTGACCTCAGGCAAACAGAAGGAGGAGAAGGAAGAAACTGTTAACATTACTTGGCTCTTCCTGGGGAAGAACTCGAGATACTGTCAATTCACTGTAATGACTCTGTCCCCTTCTTAAACAAGATGGGTGCCATCAACCATAGGACCAAGAAATGCACTGGAAGAGTGACTACCAATATATCTACCAAGTAGGTAGATACAAAAAAGCTTGTGTATATCAGTTTTAGCTGCATAAGTATTGGGAATGAGCAGTAATAACTGGATGACTCAGACTATAAATGTTAGTATCATTGTAAATGGACTCAATTCCATGATTGTCTTGATTAAACTAAGATCTCAATAGACTAATGAAAGATTTTTGGTATCGCTTATAAAGTGTGATTTCTTAACCCACATAAATTGCACAGGGTATCTGATAGAGCTCATCCTTAAGGATACCCTAAGGAAATTCAAATTCAATGACTGGGGCAACTCCAGCTGTAATGTGCAGTGCAACAGTGTTTTATAATGATTGACGGTCACAGTTATGTATACACCAGGAAACTAAGCTAAAGTAGCAACAGCACTCCTCAACTACTGTTTTTTTATTAAATTTTCTACTGCTCAACTTCACAGCAATAATTTGTCTGCTTGTACACATACACATACCTATATAAATCTTTTAAGGTACTCCAACCTTCTTGTTTGGATCATTTTTACTTTTTCTATTTAAATCTAAAATTGATATATAAACAGAATAATATTGGATAATATTTAACAGATATATAACACTGAAACTTCAAACCATGCACAGGTTTCCCCTGTTTTTGAAATAAGCACCAAATCTGTCAGGAAAGTCACCATGTAGACAGTAATACATCTAACAAAAACCACCTTAAACTAGTATTTTTTTTTTAACTGATCTGTTATTTTTTTCATGTAAAGTGTCAAAAAGATAAACAAAACTGTAACAAAACCTTGCCACTCACCACAGTGAATTAGAAGATCATCATGAAATTCATATAACTCATCCCGAATCTCCTCTGGACAGGGGCAATCCTCTCCCAGTTGAAAATTCAGTAACATATTAATCTTTAGTGGAATTAAAACATAGTTAAAACACTGAGATAGCCTAAGACATATTCTAATATATAGCCAAACTTTACCTGTTTATAATAAAATTTATAATCAAATTAAGATAAAACACAGATTTCTAATACAGCTTAAAGGAAATACTAAAGCAATGGTACTTCGTAAGTTTTAAGTATGATTAACATCAAAATACAGTTACATTTCATAATAAAGCTATTTCCTGGAGGTAGAAAATACTATTTCCAACATACAGATGCCAGCACAACACTAACTTCATGCTAACTTTTAGCAACTAAAATTATCTTCATCTTGCAGAATTGGATGAATCTCAGCTCGTCAGTACTGGGCAGTAACGTTCAATTTTTCCATACTGTTGAGAAATCCTAAGTCAGCTTTGGTTTAGTGTTTGAATTCTGGAGTACAGGTATAAGCATTCTGACATTCAGTGTTTTGTAGCATCTTAATAAATTTTATTTCAAATTCAGTTTTGGTTCTCTAGCAGTTCCAATGGTAGTTTAGAAGTCAGATTTACTTTATCATCACAAACAATTTTTTTATCTTCACGTTCAACATTTCAACATTTCATGTAATATTACCTGTTCTTGAGGAGGAGACCGAAATTCTTTAGTCTTTTTGGCAGTCAAAGCAGCAGACATGTTCAAGGCTTGCATGAGTTCATTGTACCTGTATTTCTGATTATATTGCAATTTTGATACATAACGGTCTGCAAATGATACAATTGCTTCCACTCTATGTTGTAGCTCACAGTCACAGAAATAATTGAGTAAATGACACATCTAGGATAGAAAAAACAGACTTAAGTTCAAGAGTTTAACAAACTCTAATTTGGGAAGAACTGCAGTGAATACTATACACTGCAACAGACTGTAAAAGTGAGGGACTTTTTCCCCAATATTTTTCTTTTAACAGTGTAAAGATGACAAATTTATACAGCTTTATTATCTGATTGATACTATATTGTATTCACTGTCTTGCACTCCATGCACTCAAAACACGTAGAAATCATAGAATCATAGAACAGTTTAGGTTGGACGGGTCCTTTAAAGATTATCTGGTCCAACCCTTCCTCTTTTAAAATGCACCTATGAAACAAGTATTTGCGTAACTATTTTGAGTCTGAAGATACACGTAGAAAAAATTGCATCATCATCAAATGTGGTTATTAACATGAGGTCATAAGGCAAAGTGAAATAAAGATCTCCAGGATTTCAAATCTTACAAACTAGAGAACAGACAAAAAGCACTACCTCTCTTTCACCAATAGTAGAACATATGTAATAAATTTATATTAAATAGTCACCTGAAGCTTAACAGATTCTGGTAATCTTGTCTGCAATAAGCCCTTTGCAGGAGCTTTTGTTTCTTTTATTGCTTTCTCCCCAGCTTCTACAGCTTTTTCTTCAACTTGTGTAACTTCTTCCTTCTCTGTCCTCTCTTCTGTTTCTTCCTTGTGATCTCCAAACACATTGGGATCAATGAGGAGCAATACCTGTTTCACATCGTCATCATCAAAAACACCCATTATGAGCAATGTTGCTATCAGTTTAAGAACAGGAACGAACTGGAATGCAACATGCCCTCCAACAGGGTCTCGTATATGAGTACCACTACACTGTACTGCCTCTGTTAACATACTTATGGCCTTGGATTTAAGTGTATCAAGGGGTATCTCTGGGCTGGATATCTGACGTTCTTCACTGGTCACAATAAAGCATGGAGTAGAAAAATTAAAGCCTGGTTTCAGACAAGTGCTAAGCCCTACCCCAGGTAAACCATGCTTCTTTGTTTCATCAGGATATAATTTAATAGTTCGAGTTTCATCTGTAACTGGAATGATAAATTCATTGTTCATCATGAGCTTGGCTTGCTTGGCATGCTCCAAATGAATACTAATGAGCAAGTCGTAGAATCCGGAACGTAGGAGTCCAGGTAAGTATTGATTATCTATTGTATAAAATAGCTGAGATATGTCCACGTGGCTACAAAGTGCATAAGCAACCCTAGTGTTACCTAGAGCACTAACTGAGCTATAGAGTTTTAAAGTGTGGTAGTGAAACTTCATCAAATCTTCTTGTTCACATAGTTCCAAAATATCAACACATCTGTTATGAAATAAAGAAACAGAACACCAGTCAATTTAATGCATAATAATTTTGTAAAATAAAAGATTTATAATCTCTCCACATTTTGGTCAGTTTCATTTTAAACTATTAATATTAAGGTTAATACTGACTAATCATAGAATTATAGAATAGTTTGGCTTGGAAGGGACTTCCAAAGATCATTTAGTCCAGCCCTTTTGCCATAGGTAGGGATAACTTCAACTAGACCAGGTTGCTCAGAGCCTCATCCAACTTGACCTTGAATGTTTCCAGGGATGGGGCATCTACCACCTCTCTGGGCAACTTGTTCGTGTTTAACCATCCTCATTGTATATGCATCATTAAACCACAGTAAATGGTGGAAATTATTCAATACAATTATTTACAATTAGTATTCCATAGAAAAGAAAAAGAAAAATGTAAGATAGACAAGCTTCTTTGGAAGCTATGGTAAATTAGAGCTTGTTTTTAAAAGAAATATCTTTGCAATGCCCAAACTCTGTGGTAATACTGTCATTAAACAGTACCTTTATAGTTTATTGAGCATTACTGTTTCATTTCTTCCACAAAACAGAGTATTTTTTTACTCTTTTCTTGAATTCAGTTTTATTAACAATAAATAACATTGGTTGTTAAATTATTAAAAGAAGCTGCAAATCACCTGATAAAAGTACAGCACTTAAATTATCTTTCTGTTACGCTTTTGCTTATAGTTTGATTTGTCACTGGTTATGATATTTGAAGTTTGGATACATCTTTATAATCTTCATTCTGAAGATAAAACCTAATGAAAATCTAAGAAAGTCAGGATCTTGTCAATAAAAACATAAAAACTGAATTCATGTAAATTCAGAGCAGATGAAACAGGAACAGATTATATGTTTTTATTACAGAAAAATATCAGCAAAATAGTACTTGCATGTTCTTTATATTTGTTTGGGGTTTTTTTAAGCTGAGAAAACCTCTATGTTTAAAGACCTAGAGATTTAAGAGATATTATTTTATAACTTAAATAAAATCAAATAGTTGTGTTTTCTGTTATGTATGGAAATGTCACCACATGGCATTAAAATTATTCAGCCTCTTGTATCTACTTAAATTTCATGAATATGATATGATAGCAGATAAGATCAGAAATTCGAAAAAACTCTAGTGTAAATATTCTCCAAGACCCGGATATGAGCTTGCAATACTTTTTGTCCACATCAAGTCACTGTAGTTCCTTCCAAATATACCTGTTTTCTTCTGGGATATGAAGTGCCATCATTTGCAGAGGTTCCAAACACTGCACGACCCAGCCATGACGTTCACTGACACGCTCAGTTTCCACTTTTAGAAAGCTGTTTGGCATCCTGCTCCACAGAACAGGTGTAATTGTTTGCACATCAAGGCGAGGGGGACACTGAGGAACAGGATTTCTTTCTTCACTTTTAAAAATTGCTGCTGATAAAGGCATGGTATTCTGAAACAAATAAGTGTATTAAAATTATTTTTGTAACATCTAATTAAGAATAAACCTATGATAGCAAAAGAAAGTATCATTTATTCATAGCAAAGAACTCATAGAAATATATAAGTTATTGCAACAAACAAATTCCATTAAAAAAACCTCCAGCTGTAAGGGTGTTCTCCCCAAATAACTTTAGTTTATTTTGACAAATGCTGTTCAGATTTGTAGAACAATTAACTTCATGTAATAATTACATTTACAGAAGTAAATGTAGAGGTCAAATAAAAAGTCATGCCATTGATTAAATCTTCTTAAACAAATTCAGTTGAGCAGGAATTTCCATGGAAACAAACAGATTTAAAAGAGCACCTTTATAGAAATTATTTTGTACCTTTAATTTACCAAGTTCAAACTGAACCAAATTAGTGCTTGTAGGCTGTACAAAAGTTGCTGGGAAAAGCTTTGTGTTTGGTTCAACCTAGAAGAGAAATAAGATTAAAAAATTTAAAAAATTTAAAAAGCAACAAGAAACTCCTCCCAGAATATGGTACAATATAAAATAAATACTATATAGCTTACATTTCATTATCAAATAACTGCAGACAGTGTATTGTACATGTCAGAGTAGTAATACCAGTTTATTCTGAAGAATTCTTTACAAGGTTACCCATCACTATTGCCATGAAAAAAAAAAAAAGAATCAGAGATACTTATAGAATAGCATATTATTAAAAAGTTTTCAGTGCTCCAGGGTGGCTGAGAAAAGGTACACTCTATATCATCAATTCAAGGTTTCAATTAAACCTATACACTCTATATAATCAATTCAAGGAGTTCAATTAAATATTTTAATCACATCATTGTGTATTTTGTGTACTATGCATACATGTTATACATACTAAGTACAATTACAATACCCGTGCCGTGCAACTCCTAACTTTGAAGATAGCAAATTATCAAAAATATTTTTATTTCTTATTTGTGACTCTCAGTTTATTACTAGGCCAGACAAATATCAGTCTTTTGCTGCAATTTGGCTAAGATATTAGATTTACCAAAGTATTTTAAAGATTTTCTTTCATGGAAAAAAGATTTTATTTTATGGTAAAAAAAATCAGAAATGTAAATGAACACTACATAAGACTATTTTCACTACTTTCAAAACCAGAGAAAATATTTCTCAACTTTTACTTATTTTGAGTAATTTAAATATTTCACCCTCAGATGTAGGACTCCTGTTGGAATATACTATTGTATATTCCACAGGAAGTGCTGGGTGTTCTCATTTTTCAACACACCAGGTGCTAACAGGTTTATCGGAAAACATTTCCAAAAGCAACTCCAGGTATTTTTCCGTGGAAAAGAGAAGATACAGAAGAGAAATAATTTTATTTTCTGACATTATTTTAAATTCAGTACAAAGAATGTGGTTACATTAATTGCAAGTCATAAGAGGAAAAACCTGAAAGTGCTATTACACTAAGAGCAATAACAGGCATCTTCTACATCTACATTTTCCCAGATTTCTTTGCAAAATTAGAAAACCAGGTAAAGGCTGTTCCATGAAAAAAACAAAAACAAAAAATCCCAAAACCCAAACCAAACAAAAAATCCCACCAACACCAAACTTTTATGGTTTTGTTCAGAAGCTATCATCACATTGATTTGTATCTAGCTAAAAAAGACCAGCAAAGCATAGGGCTTAAGCAATTTCATCTCCTGTTTTCTTTTCCCAGGATGTTGAAATTTAATATCCTCCCAATATGGCACTGAATTCTCTTACCACTCTTACAAAATGTACCAAAATCACATCTGCTACATCATGTCCCACACCCGTTTACAGGCTGTGTGCAACCCTGTCGCATTCATTTACAATGGAGTCAGTATACAAACTTCCATTAAATTTAGTTGAATAACATTTAAGATTTGTCTGTAGTGCAGATTTGTAGGTTTTTGTCGACACAGAAGAAAGTGATGCATTGTTCCTAACACTGGATAATCTCTTCCACAGTGGATGTTCTACTATGGACAACTGATCTTACTAAGAGCAAATCTCATCAATCTGGTGCTGAAAACTTCTGTTGACTACTGATCCATTCACATGACTCCACATTTTGAGAACATTAATAGCATTTAGGGCCCATCCCATTTATTTTGGCTTTGCACATTAACGCATATTTGAATTTTGGGGTTTGAAACTTATCAAATCACAAGATCTCCAATTCATAGCTACCTGCAGAAGGCACAAATCCTGATAAAAATAAACTAGATTTATTTTCTCAATCCATACCAAAAATTATTATATCTAAAGTTTAATTTTGACCTTATGCTAACTTAAATAATTATTTCTCCTTTATCTTATAACAGATTTAGTTGACAAAAAAATATTTTTCAGAATAATTAATGTTATAAATCAAGATTCTGAACCATGAGAACTGAGAGGTAAAAAAATATTTCTCTGAACATATCTACCAATAGTCCTTCCTCAACATTTGACACAATTGTAAGAAGTTGGAAAAATGTAACCTTACAAAGGAGAGACAGAAAGAAACAGGGATAAAACAGATTAATATAGGAAAACATGTTACTGTCACATGTATAGTGTTCAGTTAGATTTCTGAACAAGAAAAAACAATTTTATAATAGCATCAAAATGATCAGTTTACTCGATAGCTTCCTGAAAATCTGATAATACCTGATAACAAGTGCCAAGCTCTTTTCCATTGGCTGTGAATGACAACATTCCAGTAGCCAGGTCAACAAAGCATCCAATTTCTAAATCAACATTACTGCGACCCGATCTCTGGGAATTAGCAATTACATCTCCTCCCCAAACCATGTAGCAATTGCTGCGCTTCACACTGAAAGAACAGCAAGAACAAAGAAAACAAATTATAGGTCACACTGAACTTGAGTAAGTATTGAGTGAAGATATACTTTTCAATGGAGCAGTATAGTTACAGACCGAGACCCTCAAAGGTGTTTATTCTGTTGTTAGTTTGGTTTTCCTATTAATAAGTCCCCTTTTTTTAATAACTTAAACTTCGTGGGTAAGGGATCAGACTAATTGCACCTTCCCCCCCCCCCCCCTTTTTTATAATTATGAAACAATTTCACATGCTTCTGTCTGCTTATGTAAGATACATTAAAACAAATAACAGATTCATCCACAGTGACCAAATATAGATGTTAAAAGAAAGAAGCATCACAAAACATTCTTTCAAACAGAACATTAATGGCAAATATACTCACTTTAACAAGTCTATGTAAACCACATTTATACATAAATGAGCACAGAACACTCCTACTCCATAATCAATTTTCTTAGTAGTTTCAAATAATGTTTAAAATATCATCAAGCTCGTGAATAATTCACTTTGAACAATAGTATTAAAATGTAATCTTTAATAAGTGATAAATAAATTCATACCTTTCATGAACCCTGCCTCTCTCATCACCTAAAGTAACAGTCACTGTACAATTTTTATTTAGGTCAAAATTCTCACTGTAAAAATGATAGTCTGGTGTTACCCAGCCAACCCAGACAGAGGAGGGGTCTTGGCCAGCAAATATCCGTAGTGAGTAAAAATACTGAAAAGAGGAAAAGAAGATATTAGTAATAGAAATTTAAATTATTTTATCAAGGAATACTCAAATAGCAATTTAAAAACCCTCCTAGATATCAAGCTTTAATAATAGTAATTCACATTCTCTTAAGTCATTTAAAATGCTCATATATTTAAAAAAACCCAACAAAACCAACAAAACACAACAGACTAGTGGTTTAAGACAGTGAGGTTTACACCACAAATCATACAACTTTGGGCATTATTATTTATACACAGTGTTATATCATAGGAAATGATTAAAAAGGTTTCTTTCAACAGATCAATTTCTAATGAACATGCTGCCACGACCTAATCTACTTCAAAAAGTAAGTACTAAGCATCTCAGCATATTTACTTACCGTAGTAGAAGGAGCAGCGATTTCTTGACTGTGCTTTCTAAAGATAAAGGAACATCAGTACATTAGTTTTTTTAAAAAAGAAAAGTAGTTTAAAAACTACTCAATATTAAACTAAGCATACTTACAGGCTAGTTCATATTTGCTGGGTGCTGAGTATGCATGAGTTAATTAAGTATGCAAAGACTTTATAGGATACAAATATACACCCAAATAAATTAATTGCATTTAAGCTGTAGAGGTGGGGAAGAGAGAGATTTACAGCAATTAACTAAAGGTGAAGGCAATCCTGGAAGGTGCTGAACTCAGTACTACCTGGTATCTTTAAAAATCTGTCCCACAATTTTTTTTTCTTTGCATAGATTAGTCATTTTTCCAATAACAATGAGCTATTAAACAAGAAAGTAGATCAGCATTAATTCAATGGGCATACGATTCCGAGCTTGTTTTCTAGCCTGGCTGAAGAGCTTTGCAAATCCCAATGATTTTGAAAGAATGGCAGCTACTTAGCAATGAATAACTATAAATTTTGTGATGCACCTCTTCAGAAACAGTTCTGTCTTGTCTGAACATAGCATTCTGCAGCAAAGTTGTGTTATAAATTTATTAAACCCATCAAGAACAAAAAAATATCAGTAACATGCATCTTATTCTAGTGTGTGCTTAGTGCAAAAACAAGTATGAAATTTTGAGTGTACAATAATAAAGAATAATAGAACATATTATGTTTACATTGAGAGCGTAAAAAAGGATAACTATAACCAAGTCTAACCGTTTTTGGAAAACATCAGATGAGGCATTTTCCACACCCATGCCGAAGTTGAATGATGAGCGGAACTCAATGGGCATACTCAAACGACAATATATCATGTCTGAATTGCTGTTCTGCGTGCCAAATGTTTTGTGAGTAACTTTCAACCGAGGTGGACTCTCAATGGTTCCATCAATTCTCCATATCTAAAAATAACAGAAATAATTTTAAAATAATACTATTCCAAGAAAATTGCTGAAAACTTTCATTAAACAACTAGAGGATGAGACAACTGAAAGAATCAATTTAAATTTTCAAAATGAATTAATTTCAAAACTGTGCAACTTTCTGCTCTGACAGGGAATCGAGCCTGAAGAGCGCGGGAAGAAAGATTCAGTATATCCTGACTACAGTAAATATTTTCAAGCTGTTCCATACAGCATTTTCAAAAACAAAAGTATAGATTTTATTAAACTAATTCACTCTGAGTGCACAAGTCATTGAAAACTTGCTTCACAAGAATCAGTAGTTTTCTACCACAACAAGAATAAATATCAATTAGAATCCTGCAGATGATCATTGTGAAGTCTGAGTCTGATGATATTATTTTCCCTTGTGCTGAAAAAGTGAGTATGCTTTTAAACTCAGTGACAGGAACATTTCAAAAACTTTTAAAGATTGGAATACAGTTGAAATGATCCTGATAAACTGAAAAAAATACTGCCATCATTTAGTTGGAATTCAGTGACGTGTATTTTGTTTAAGAAGGAAATGTTCAAAGACAAGTATGAGGGAATAATCGGCTAAACTCCTAAATTAAAGTAAATGGCTTAGGGATTATCATAAAAAAACCCTGATCAGGTATTCAAACATATAATTGTGGAATATATTACTATGGAATATGTTATAAAAAACATAGGATATATTATTCTGCTCAGGAGTAGATTAGGGAATTGTGGAATTCCTATCGCTGCTGCATCATAAGAATGAATGAAACAGGTATCACTCAGTGACACCATAGGTACACTGAAATGCACCTCAGATTATTGAAGTTGACTGAATCAGTCTCTATTTAGCTCAGAATTCCATTACCTTAAGTGATGCTGAATTCACCTGAACAATTTTTAGATATTTAAGAAAAATGTGTAGTAGAGAAGGTTTAAAAAAACAAAAAAGAATGTAGGATAGAATATAAAAACAGGTTACTAGAGAAGGTTTAAGAAAAAAACAAAAAAGAATGTAGGATAGAATATGAAAAAGGGTTCTAAGAAATCACATGGTTCAAGTAGCTAACCACAACAACATAACTTGACAAAGAATAGAACAGATAGGTATAACTATACGAATGGTAATAATACCATAAATGAAGTTGGAGATAAACACAATCATCTGGACTTAATAGATTTATATGACAAACTATCTGATGACAGTAAGTATTAGTAAGGGTTTAATGTCTCAGCTTGCTAAACAAACAGTTGATAAACAGGTGTCTCCCTAACATGTAATGTTACCTCAATGTGAGGATGATTTTTTGGCACATTGACAAATGTTGGTAAGCGTTTACTAAACCACATAGCAACATCTCGGTTCATGTTGACAGCAAAAGGTTCAAAACCTTCTTGAAGGCCACACATTGTATAATACTTGAATGTACTGGCATCCATTCCAAGGTTCATACGACCAATCTGAGATAGACCCAGTGCACAAATTGGAACAAAACCTAAGAAAACGATACAACAACAAAAAACCCCACAACAGTAATTTATTTGGAGAACACAAGCATTCTATTTTGGATCCATCTAACTAAACTTTAGCTCCTACAAGTAATACACATGAAGTGATGATAGTAGCAAGGATTTAAAGCCACCTTCAATACTAATGCCTAAGTTCAATGTAATGATTTTTTTCGATTTGTGCCATATAAGCACTCAAAATAAATTGTTATGAAATTAACGTGTAGCACAGTCTGAAGGCTTGCATCAGTGAAATACAATGTAAAAGCACTGATGGAAGTACTAGATAGGAACGGACTACCAGCTGGGGAAATTGAGAACCAAAACTTGTTAGGCTTGCAGTAGTCAATAAGATCAACAGGAAGTACAAAATTGCTGGGGTCATATTCCTCAGCATTGGGGTGTAAGGAGTTCAAAATCAAGAGTACAAGTAAGTTCAAGAATTAACTGGGGGGTGGGGAGAAAAATCATTCATGGGCAACTGTGATAACCCTCATTTCTCAGCTCATTAAGCCATTATGACAGATTAGTTTTTCAGGATTTGGTGTTGTTTTGTCTTCTCATAGCCATGTAACTATAAAAAGAAAATTACCACTTTCTATTCCAAAGTCAGCAAATGCAAGTTCTGAACCTTTACTGGTTATAAGCAACTCTCCATTCAGAGTAAAGATAATTGATTTGTCATCCAAGTTTATCATACAACCAACCACGTCTCCCGGTTGCCAGCTTCGTCCAAAGAACCCACTGCCTTGATGCCAACGCTGGCCCTAAACAAAAAAACAAGTAAATAAACACCAGGCTAAAATTAAAAAACAAAACACAAAATAAAGTAAAATAAACAAATACTTCCCCTTCCAGGATCTCAAAGTAATTTGCAAACAGTACTGAAACTAAGGCACCCTAACTTCTGTAATATGGAAACAGCAATTTAGAACCTGGACGATAACCACTGCTCACTGGATTTCACTTCTCACATGCAGTGCTATTATCATTCTTCTGGCCCTTTAGGAGTCATGTTTGGGAAGAAAGAATGTGTAGAAAAGTCAGAAAAGGGAAAACAGAACTGTGGTTCTCTCTTCCAGTCATTGAAGAATCTTTGCTTTATTTTTATGAAACACTGCTTATAAAAAAAAAAAAAAAGGAAGTGAATACTGCATTTTGTTTATGTTTACGACAGACTTCTTGACTTGGATATATCCTGGGAAGATAGACAGAAACTGACCATCTTTGTTAGCATAATTACAGTGACCAGCACCAAAAACCAGATACTATCCAGTGTAAAACAGAGCTCAGAGATATCTTTATATGAATAAAAAATGTTACAGTAGTTGTTGTGGAGTATACAGAGGAAACCCATACTCTAGTACTCTGCCTAGCTTGTTCATAGGTCAGAAGAGATAAAGATGTACTGACTTTGCTTCCTTCAAATACAAATGCTTGGTCATCAGCTCCCAACTCTACGTCTGGTCGACAGCCTGGCCTGGCCCAGCCAACACGCATGTCTCCACCTGTCACAGCTTCAAATTCAAAGTACCACTTTCCAGACTTCACTGCATAAGACTGTTCTACTCTGAAAAATCGTATCTTGTCGATGCTGACTTTTTCCACTGTTTGGTCAGCTGTAAAAATAACAGAGAAAATACCACCACCTTTTATATTAAGACAAAACTATAAATGCCATTGTTTAACTTTTAATCTGTCCCCAGTATTTTCTGTCTCTGGAAACAGCCATTATCTACAATTGCATGTTTAAGAAACTTCATAGTAAATATTAAAAAAGGAGGAACAGTAATCAGCATACAGAGGCTAGCACCTATACAGGATAAGTGATTATCCACTATTTAGAATCAGAATATTTCAAAGCGTCATTCAATGCAAACCCCCAAACACAAAACTGAATAGAGGAAACCTCAGAAGTTTAAGATTGCTATATGCAACACAGTCCAATGCAATAATGCAGTATTACAATACAACGAAATACTTTCCTACACAAGTCAATACATTTTGAACATTTAAACAAAATTATCAAATAAGTTTTGTCAAGAGAATACAGTGGTGCAGCTTATATGAAGAAAAACTTCTAAAGAAATTTCTGCTCTTGATTTCAATAAAAATTACTATTGAATTTGATGCACTTTGAGTACTTCTTAAAGAACAGAGTTTGACTTGAAATAGTCAAACCTAATCTGCATAACATGTAAAAAAAAATCTTTTAAATTAATCCCATATTATTTCTTTTCTTTCATTACTTCCAAATGAAAACCAGTATGTCTACTCACAGTCCAGATTTTCTCCAATCTAAAAATCACAGAAATTAGAATTATCATGTAATTAATTATAACCAATCTTTAAAAAAATATATTTAAGTAATATACAAGTAATTTACAAAGTATCTTTGCACCTTTCATTAAAGTTCACTGCGAAAATACACTACTATTAATTCATAACTTATGTTTTCCCTATCTGTTTCAGTGTTCTATGTTTTTTCCTAGGACTGATGGAAAAAAAGGCCATGAGTCTTATTGAAAGTACATACCTATCTCTTGGTCAGGTGGCTCAATACTGTAGCCATAGCCTGCAAATGTTCTAACAGCTTCACGGAGGCTATCTCTGTTTGATTTTTTAGTACGTTCATCTAATAATGTATACGGCACTAGCCGAGGATTACGTTTGTTCTTAAGATCCTAAAAGGGGTTATAAAAAAAGAACATGAAAAAACCCGTGTTTAAACATCATAAAGATTTTATATACTGCGACAGACTGTATTCTGAAATAATGTTCAGATTACAGGAGAGAAACAATATTGATGAAGAAACAATATTGATGAAGAACAGTTCTATCAACGCAAGCCCAATTGTTAATTATATTAAAAACATAAAAACAAGAATGAAAGAGAAGCATGGAAATATATTCTCATACATCCTGCAGCTGCAGCCACACAGGTCTGACAATCTATTCAGACCTTCATGGACAAGGCTTCTTTCCCTGCTCCCCGTCCCCTCCAACTTTTCCAGACACTACACGACATTGAGTATCTATCCTCTTGTTTAACACTCCCAACTGATGTTCTAGAAAACAAAATCTCATGTTCTGTACTTACTCCAAATGCATCTAAAGAAGTCCTTACCTGCTGAATGCCATAGGTCCATCCTTGCTTTATTCTGTCTTTTGCCCAGACGTTATGTGCATTTTCTGCTAGTCTGTCAACTAGAAATTCTTGAGAAGGTAACAATTTCACTTCAGAAAGATCAAGAGGGGCGGGTTTATATCCATTTGACATCATGTAACTGTAAGTAAACAAAAGAAAACAGAGTCTCAAGATACCCCACTGAGAGTATTTAAAGTTTTCTATGTGGCATTCATAGGGTGGCATTCACTTTCTCTCTCCACTTTCCAATCTCCTACTCCCCAATTTCCTTGCAAAAATGCTGCATTGCATTTGGCCATTGACTAGGCTATAAATTGTATTCTAGCAGAGAGTCTCATTTTCCACCTACTTGCACCCTATCTAATTAAAAGTGACCCAGATCCATATGTACATCCCTAAATAGTTGCTACGAAAAAAATGAAATTGTTATTAAATGAATATGCTTTATTATTTTTTTATTTGTCATTTAAATCTTCAAGTAATTTATAGTTTACAGATCTGCATGATGACTTCTAAGGAAATTCTTTTTTATGCATTATTAACTATGGCGCTTTTTACATACCAGTCTGTAAAGATTGTATTACCTTTTTTTCCAACAGAAGAAAACATATTTTAACTGTTGTTCTTCCCCCTTTTTAGTAGTAGGCATTACCCTCTCCGACCCTTCCATATAGTATAAAGGCTACTCTGCTGGATTAGACATATGCAGACTCTCTCTTGCTCAGATCAGATAATTTCCATTTGTTTGGATGATTCATGTGGGCAGTAGGTATTTTAACAAGAATCAGAAACTAAGATGTATTTGTTCTATTATTGAAGACAATAGAACCAAAACAATATTATGATAGATTGCCTGCAGTCTGAACCTTGGGAAAGGTTCTTTTTTCCTTTTTTTTAATTAATGCCATCAAATGGATCAATATTACCATCTCCCATATCATATAACTATTTATTTTACTGCTGTCTTTAAAATCTATCTTTGTTTTTCATGGATAAAGCTGTTTCAGTAAAAAAAGGTATCTTGTGGGTTGATAAACTGATGTGAAATGGTAAGTATCCAAATAACTGTTTCTGTCTTCAATTTTTGTTGCAGGACAGGGTTTTAATCTGTCTCAGGAGGACTACAGAATTCCCCCAGACAAGGCTAAAATACAGATGTAATCCTTGATTAATCTTCACCACTTTTGGGGTGATTACTACTGATGACTTAAAGATGTCTAAATAAAAAAGATCATGCAATTATTTTAGCTCCAACTGCCATAGTTTAGCTATCAAATAAAAATTAAAGCAAAAAAACGCAGATTGTATTTTATGCAATAATCTACATATGTACATTTCCTAGACATGTACAACACTACAAGAACAGTCATTTTCTATTTTTTTCTCTTTAAAGAAATGCATTAGTAATGTCTTTGGAAATGTGTGTATGTTGAACAAAACACACGGAGGGGAGGTGCAAATTGAAACAAGAACTATGGGAAAATGGTATACCCTCTTTCAAGTCAATCAATTTACTGTCATATATTATACATACTGTTCTTTGCAGTGTGACAGAAAAGCACTGAAATGTTGCTCTTAACTTTGGAGTATCTATTCTAAGATCATGTAACACACAAACCACAAGCAGTTATATCTGTATGTGACTCTCTGTCTCTCTCTGAATCACTTCACAAAGTGATGTAATGCAGCAGCATTCACAGTCTAACATCATCACAGGCAAGGTAACAGACCAACCATGTGTTGTCTAAGTCCATAGTGGGGATGGGGTCCATATCAAGTATTTTTTTAAATGACCTTACAATATTTTTGTTTAATTCTTAATACAAATAATATATAATAGTTATCATAAGATACATACTTCTTAGGAAGTTTGACTTTTTTAAGATCTTCCTCAGCTGCTGGATGAGCATGAACAATGTGACATCCAAGGGCCAAAAGGGTCCTGACAACATAAAACAATGGCAGTAGTGAAACACAATATTATATTGGTCATCCATTTTATAAATTTCTTTTGGTTTTAGTATAAATATGCAGAACTAATGATATTTAAAAAACAGGGAAGTAATTCAAAATAATGGAATTTCAAAACACAAATATTTTAACTTATCAAAAATAATAAATAAAACCTTCAAAGTCTAAAAAGGTACAAATCTGTGGCTTGAAAGTTATGCCACTTTATTGAAAACAACAGGATTTGGTGTTGTTTTCCTCTTTGTATTTCTGCAGAGACTGATTTTTCTACATCGCTCTGAATGTGTTCTAGCAAAGTTAGCAGAATTCACTTTCAATGAGATATTCTAATGTTTTTATATCTTACAACAGTATGAAGTGCTTGAATTAAAAAAAAATAGTAAATTTTATTTTCTTTTAAATTTAAAGCTCACTTGAGGGTTTCAGTTGACATTTGTAGATTATAATTCTTCTCTGTCTCAGGTAATTTTGAGAATTCCACAAGACAAGGATGATGTCTTTTATTATCATCCCGTATCTGTAAGAAAGCAACAGAAGAGAGTACTTTCCTGATACCAGATTCGAGCCAGAATCAGAGTAAAAAAACCCCAAAAATCAGTTAATTCTTTGCAGTAATGAAGACATTGTAAATAATACCATTTATCTTTGCTCAATAAGAGTTACCCATCATTATATAAATGAACTTTCCCATGATTCAATTATAATGCACACTATAAATACTCCTCCATAACCAAAAAAATCAGAAAAGAGAAAATAACTATTTCACGTGCACCGCATAAGTAGACGAAACACAAGGAAACAAGCTTATAAACTCAGAGAACATTTCTGCTGAATGCCTAAGTAATATATGCTCAATAGAGCACAATCTGATCTATTGTACACATTCTGATTCAAAAACCTTGAAGAAACATTTGGTAATGCTTTCCAAATTCTACTGAAATAATAAAGCAGAGCATTGGTTTCTCTTATAACAACATAAGTCTTTGAATATTTATCTGACTCTTAATTAAACAGGGTCTTTCACTCAATGCCAAGTGCTTCTATCCTGATAGCAACTAGAGTCATGACATTTTACATACAAAGACATTTTGCAATTGCTAAACCTCAGAAACATTAAAAAGGTTAGCACAGCTCAGAATTTCAATAACAATGACATTTTAGCAGGTAGTATGGCAGAATTCTTGCGGAAAAAGGTAAATCAAGTCCATAAGTAAAACCAGCAGAACATAACAGAAGGAAAAAGATTCTTATGAGGTAGGATACAGTTGTGATGGGCATATGGAGGACTACTCCAGTAAATCTGAATTTTAAAAAAAAGTAAGATGAAATAACCTAAATTCAAGGAAGAATACAGCCTTTAGAATTTTATATTACTAGGGGAAGGTACCAATTTTAAAATAATTGTTGAATTCAATATAATATTCTGAATATAGTACTCTTGGCTTACCCTTTTAACTGTTTTTCATTTGGTGACATTCACTGGGCAGTGAACGCCTTGTCATATGCATTTAAATAATGTTGACCAGATGGCCTTACTCTCTTCAAGCTGCTAGGTTATACCACATTATAAGGGATCTTTATAATGATAAGTTTCAACTGTAACTAATTAAATAAAATAAAAAGAGCGTTGAGGAATTTGAACGTCACCAAAACTCTGTCTCCATTATCAACAGAAGCAAATTTCCACAATGGACTTTTTGCTTGTTATCTCTTTGATCCCCAACACTAGAGTTAGTAACCAGAGAGTTAGCTTAGGGAGTACTCACTGTTGGTATGATTTTCAGTAGAATTCCATCTTTGTATAGCTAGCATGTCTCTCAGTTAAGATATTTTTTCAAATGGTTAATTACTTACAGTGCTAAAATAGGTACCTTATTTATATTGCAAATTTGCCTTCTAATCACTAGTTAATATCACTGTCTCCTGCCAGCTTACATATTCCTCTGTCATTAGTAATGTATAGACCACCATTAAATGCTCTGTTCAACTTCCAAGTCCAGGTTTTCTTGTAGGACACTTAACCTAATATAGGTGATCATACACAAATAGGTCTTTCAAAACGTACCTTGCCATACGTCCAGCCCAGTTCTATTTTATTCATTCCCCACAGTTCATGGATATTTTCAGCCAGTTTGTCCCTGATCTTTTCAAGATGAAAAGGAAGAGCAATCTAAGAAAAGATCATAACAATTCCACAAATAAGAAAAGGTTCCAGATACCATACCTTACAGGTCCAAGATCATCTAGTTCAGTTAAATACACCACAACACACAAATGTTGAATTGCTAAGAAAGGGGACAAGCTAGCTTAGTTTTCTTTATACTGTCAATTTAAATTTTGTTAACACGTATTTCACAATCCCATTATTGCTTACTTAACATACCTGACTGGTGTCTATTGGACAAGGGATAAAGGAAGCTTGGGAGAGGAACTGAGTTGTACCCAGTAGATCCCTCACTCCATCAGAATCTCTCTTATATTCTTTCACTGGTTCCAGTTTCATCTTCTCTTTTGGAAGCAATGCTTCATAACAGGGAGCATAGCCACCAGGAGGCAGAAATTTAAACTCTCCATGACGTCCACCCAATAAGAAACGAACTCTGTGCAATTTTCAATGAAGAAATTATACTCTTACATAGTCAGCATATATGAACATTATCAATAAATAATTTAGAAACTTGTTTATTTGAATAACATTTACAAAAATGCAGGTGTATTTTATGCTTTGATAAACACCAAAGAGTTACCAAGCATTCATACTAGCAGAAACTATCAATAACACCATCATCTACCCACCATTTTTTTAAAATTTGTTTTGGCCAAAGCAAAACTGATTATTCAATGCAGTAGTGTCTTTTCAAAGAAAACCCTGTATCTTACTTAAAATCAAATAGTTGTAGATTGAGTGAAATTTTTAATGCATTTAAATGATTTGGAAACACAAATCTGATTTAAATTGGACTGTTACTCTAAAAAAATGCCATAGGTACTAGTTATAAATCACTTAAAAGTTTTAAAGAAACTTCTCAGTCCACTCATGCAGGCAGTTGCCACATGAGAAATAAACAGAGGATATGGTGAAAAAAAGCCCACTATCATCATAATACATAAATAAAGCAAACAAAATTATACCAAATAGTGCAACTGCGAATGAGTTTCAGAAGCGTAACTAAGATTCCTATTAAACCCCTAAAGTTTTCTGTTTCTCCTCAGATATATAAATTTAAGAGTATACCAGGAAAAACAACAAAGACACAAATTATCCACCTTCATACTTTGGTCCTCATATAGGCAAACTCTAGAGGTAAACAACCACAGAAAATTAAAAAAAACCTCTTATCTCTAGGAAATAGCCCATATATTTGTTGTGATGGAGTGACCTATGCCACTTTTTACTTACACTTCTAGAAAGACTAGAACTATCAGATCAACATACATTATTGACAGTAAGAGACATTAATAATATAAAAAGAAGAGAAAAATTAAGACACAAAAGTTTTCTTAAACAGGATGTACATAAGTACAAGTCACAAATATCTGAAACAATTCAATGAAAAATTCAAGAAACACATTATTATGGATTACTTTTATTAAGCTTGAACTTTCTAATTTAATTTTAAAAATACATCCTTTAAAATATTTAAATGATCCCAAGGCAGCTAAATATTGTCTGACCTTAACCTTAAAAGAACCCTCCTGAAAATCAAATACAAAGCAATATAACTTCTAAAAGACAGCTAGAAATAGTTAAACATTGATTTAGGTTAATTACTACTTTTATTTCATTTTGGAGTTGGGCTGTACATACTTTCACAAAAGCAGTCTTGATAGGCAACTGCACCTACCATTCTAGTAATTTGCCAGCAGCTATACTTAGTTTTCATAGCCTGAATGACAGACTTTGTTAAATAGTCTTTTGCTTACTACAAAGGCTGTTTGTGAAAGACGGGACCCTCATCATAACAGTATTTAACGTACCTCGTGCTTAATTACTAAAAGCACCAGGCATTTAGTTTTAAGATGTTGACTTTTCACGTCAACGCATCGAGACCCCTAACATCCTGAAAAACATGTTGGATTGGGTCATTTAAAGTTAATCTCATATTTCATTTCTTTATCTCTGCATTTACATGCTTTTTAAGAAGAGGTTAAATAAATCTGAATAGATCAAAAGAAAATCAGAAGAAAAGAAAATGAATTCTCTACACAGAGTTGCTGTTTAAATTCCTTGATTATTTGAATGGCCATGTTGTAGTACTACAAGCAGAGCTCAGAGCACCATTGGTAGAAAGGGGGAAACATTGATAGATAGGGACAAAATGCCTACAGTAAAGAAGAGAGTAAGAGGCAGCATAGGTAAGCAGGTACTGACAAGGGTTTAGAGAAGAAAAACTGATGATGGAATGGTGAAGCAGACCCAGAATCAGAGACTGAGAAAGTCACAGAAAGCAGATAAGCCGCAACAGAACAAATATAAGAGTTTGTGCCCAGTGCAGAACACTCTCCTCCACTCATGAACTCAGGATTCCCATGTCATAATATTTCTCTGATATTAAGAGACACAGAAGATGACATACAACCTGCTGCTACCATCAGCTACTATTAGCTACAAGGGAAAACGCTCTCACAAAATAGGCAAACAACATCAAATCAGAATGAAGAAAAATAATTACATGTTTAAATATTTCTTACAGAAGAAATTAATGAAGATTTTCAAAAGCTCTTGTACTAATGTAACTACATAGTAGGGTCTCTCCCAGAGGGATAAATGAAAATTGATTTATTAAGCCCTTCCCAGGCCTCCTTTATTCTGTTTAGTCTGTGTTAGTATTGTCACCTGGGAGGTTCTCTTAAGCATGAGATGCTCAAAGTATTTATGTACTGATCACAGAAGGAAAAGCCCCCAGAGAACTAGTTATCTGATTTACTTCACCTCAGAGAAACAAAGATTTCTTTTCTCTTAACTGCTAAATGTATAAACCATTTATACCCTGGGCTTTCTTTCACTTATGAAAGCTATATACTGTCTATTCTGGACACACAGAACCTTTAAGTCACTGAGGCAAGCAACTCCAGTGCTGGCACGATCCACAGCAGAGCACTCCAGCGTGTTGCACAGGGGGGTTTCCCAACCCGGGGTAACCTCAGGGGCAGCCGAGGGAACCACCAGGAGCCCACAGCTCACGCGACAGCGGCTGACAAGGCCCGGGCAGTGCCAGGAGCAACAGCAGCCTGCAGGAAGGGCACACAGGAAGGGTGCTGAAGCTCTGCCAGATCAACCAGGGAGCAATGGTATCCACCCAGTAGAAAGCCATGGCCTCTCTAAGCTCTGCATGCACACCATGACTGACAACGCAGCTTCCCAGACAGAGCTCCAGTGGGAAGGTGCAGCCACCCAGATATGAGGCTGCAGGGTGTGCCCTACTCTTATGCCTGTACATGATGGCAGCAGTGAGAGCACCTGTGGGAGGTGCACCCAGGTGGAGGAAATCCTCTACTTAGTGGCAGAGCTCCAGGAGGAGGTGAGTAGGTTGAGGAGTATTAGGGAGTGTGACAGAGATAGACTACTGGAATTGCACTCTACCTTCCCTGGGACAGGCCCAACAGGCAGACAGGATGCATGATATGGAGGATTCTCTATCGTCTCTCCACCTGACTGAACACAATGACTAAGGGACAGGGGACAATGGCAATAAGTTCCTGCCTGGTGCAGCAGGCACGTCTCCTCTGTGACTGCTCCACCTTCCCAGGTGCTGTTGCAGAGTAGATATGAGGGTCTGCAAGTGGAACTGAACAATAAGAAGGACGATGGTTTATCTAGCTCGGAGATGTTGTCAAGGTTAAGACAGCCTACCCCTGCATCAAAACGCTTCCATAAAGAAAAAAATATGGGTCATTGTTATAGGAGACTCCCTTCTGAAGGGAACAGCTCCCGAAATGATGGAGATTTCAATTCTCGGAGAAGTAAGGAGGGGGGTCAGCAGAACTGCCACCTTGAACTTGTGGAGGGCAGACTTTGGCCTGTTTAGGAGCCTGGTTGACAGAGTTCCTTGGGAGGCAGTCCTGAAGGGCAAAGGAGTCCAGGAAGGCTGGACATTCTTCAAGAAGGAAATCTTAAAGGTGCAGCAAGCTGTCCTCATGTACCAAAACATGAGTCAGCAGGGAAGAAGACCAGTCTGGCTGAACGGAGAGCTTTGGCTGGAACTCAGGGAAAAAAGGAGATGACCTTTGAAAGAAGGGGCAGGCAACTCAGGAGGACTACAAAGATGTCATGACGTTATGCAGGGATCCAGGGGAAAAACATAGTGACAAAGGATGAGGAAAAAGCTGAGGTACTTAATGCTGTCTTTGCCTCAGCCTTTAATAGCAAGACCAGTTGTTCTCTGGGTACCCAGCCTCCTGAGCTGGAAGGCAGAGACAGGGAGCAGAACAAAGCCCCCACACTCCAAGGGGAAAGGGTTAGCGACCACCTACACCACTTAGACACACACAAGTCTGTGGGGCCAGATGGGATCCACCCAAGGGTACTGAGGGAGCTGGCGGGAGCGTTCACCAAGCCGCTTTCTGCCATTTATCAGCAGAAATGGGCAATATTAGTAACAAGATTCTAAAACTGCTTCTCATCAGTTCTTTGTGTTTCCTACTGTGAATACAGTATCAGTTTTCCTGATTATTTAGGGTTTTTTACTTCCTACTGAGAAAGCCAGTGAGGATTTTAATTAGTGCCAAATGTGGTGCTGTGTTTCTAATGTGCTTTTTTTTTCACTGATAATTGGAATGAGACAAAACTAATTTCCCCTAGGCCACCAAATAACCGTAAAATAATAATTTTCAGACACTGTGACTTGGTCAAATTGCTAACAGGCTCACATTTCACCCCTAAGTGAAGTCATCACTAAACAAATCAGTACTTTCCTGCCTCCCTCCCTCCCAGCTGCTGCTTGGGCAGAACTGAAACAACAAATCTAAACAAACCATACATGAATTTGGACAATATTTTGTGTGACAAGATAGCAAAGAAAACAATTAAAATTAAGTTGTACTTACTTTACACCTGCTGATAAGCTTACAACAGGGAAGAAAAATCCTTCTGTACTGAAGTTCTCAAACATTCCTTGTACAGGCTGTCCATTAATGCGGAATGAAATGCTGGGTACACCTAAATCCAAGCAGCAGCTAACCACATCATCAGATGCTAATAAATGCTGATTGACAGATGCTACAGCTCTGGGTACTCGACCTAGGATAAAAGTATTCAGTAATCAGAAGTTTTAAGCAGACACTCACAGGTTTAACAATGAAATTATTTTCTTAAAAATACCATCAAGGTTTTTTGTAGTCATGAAGACATGATTTTGCCTTCATTTGTTTTATGAATGGTTCTGCTTTTAGGGACAGACAGTGAGTCAACCTTCTTCAAACTGATACATGGCAGAAAAGTGCATAAACTGAGCAAATCACTTGAGACCTCTGACATTGTTCGCAAGACAGAACATGCTCAGCTGAAATCATGCAAGTTCACACTGTAGCCTGATGCAAGAGTACCGAGGCACAGTAAATGATGCCCTCCTTAGAATGTATCTTTGATGTATCCAATTTTTTTTCCTCTTTAGTTATTTGTGAAACACCAGATTCACATATCTGTGAATATTCAGTGGTGAGACTGGAACAGTTTGCCCAGAGAGGATGCGGATGAACCATCATTGGAAGTGTTCAAGGCCAGGTTGGATGGGGCTTTGAGCTACCTGGTCTAGTGAAAGATGTCCCTGCCCATGGCAGGGGGGGGTTGGACTAGATGATCTTTGAGGTCTCTTCCAACCCAAACCATTCTATGATTCTGCTGGACCTGGGATTATGACCAATATCCAGGTTTACAGGTATCAAGAGGCAGAATGGTATACTGAGTTATCAAAAAATGGATCAAGAATTTAATGGGCCAGGTTTTCTTTATTAACTATAGCCATACACTAAACAGAGGGACCTTCATTTTCCCCACCTGGGAAGGTGGAACCTTACAGCCATGCACAGGACAGCAATTGTAATAACAATTCACCAGAGATAAAATATCTGAAATAATCTTAACTATACACATTTACAGATAACTGCAGTTTTTCAATCACACTTGCGTATCTGAGTATATGTTTAGCCAAGTAATATCTCTTTAGAATTTCTTTCAAAACAATTCCCTTGAAAACATTGTATTTTAACTACAAAGCAAGTCTAATTAAGCAGTTAAGCACTATTCCAAATTGTTGTGTTTGGAACTTCTCAAGAACGAGTCAAGTCAACTGTTCAGTGTTCAGGATAGTTTAAGTACTCTGAATTTTCCCTTACTGCAGGAGATGAGATTTAAGAGACTTTCCAGCACTGTATTTCTGAGGGTCAATTAGTGTTTAATTTTGTATTAATGATTTATTCCGCCATTTCTAATGGAGTATGCTACAGATGCCTCCCAGCCTACTCTGAAAAATCATTATTTTTGTCGTTTGAGAATTGTTCAGTGGTGCTGAAAAAAAAAAAAAGGAATTATGGGTGTGCACACACACACATAGATGTTTTATATACAAAATCCTATGCTAGAACAATGCTAATATAATTGAAAAGTCAAACACACCCAAATTAGGAAATATTAGAATTAAGGCTAAAAATCAAATTCATCATATTTATGTACGCTGTATTTATAATACACCCTTTGATTGCATGGCCCTTACACTATTCTTTTCTGAGCAATTAAAGAATACTTAGCTGTATATGGCATTTCAAGGCACTGAGAAATATGAGCAAATTAATGATTTTGCTTACATGCCTTGAATAGTGTACAGCAAATAAAGCACAGGCCACAAATTGAACAAACTAAAAAATAAACATCATTTACTGTATGCAAGAGAGATCTGGAAGGAAAAATAACATGCCACTTCATAATTAAAGATTGTACGCACAAGGACTGAAATAATGTCTATTTTTTTTCCTAAACTTCTGAATGTTCATGAATAGCTAGCTACACACTCGAGAAACAAAACTGTTAAACTGAGACAAATCTATAGAGTGTCCTGATACTGGAGTTTTTTCTAAGTCTTTTGAACAAATTTTAAAATATTTTTAAAAGAAACATAGAAAGCTAAATTCCTGGTGAAACAAATTGTTACAAAATGTCCTTTACAACAAAATGCTACATTCCCAACCCAATGTTCAAACATTTCAGAGAAAAGGTGGCCAGAATTGTCTAACTTTGGAAAAAATTGTCCACATTTCATTCCAGAAAATGAATTCAGTTTTCAACTCAATTCTGTCTTGAGGCAGAGACCCAGCCAATAAAATTTGCTCTCAAATAATTTATGTTTAACAATGGTATAAGCCAGAGAAAATACAATTTTAGACCATATTAATACAACATTAATAAAAGGAGAACCTTCAGTTTCATCTGCATTCTTAACAAAATCTTCTATGTGAACGAAAGACTTTTATCAATTAAGACAGACTGTTTACACATTTTAGGTACAAAATCTAATTGACAGAGGGCTGTTTTAAACATTCATGTAAGTAGAATACATACGTAAAATCTTCTAGAAATGTTAGCAACTGTTTTGCTTCCTACGGCTTTTCTTTCTCCTTTCATTACTTATTGATAGTTCAATTAAGAATGATGTTACAAAGATGGCAGATGATGTCATTAATGGTATACAACTAATTACCTAAATATTTTCTCATTTTATAGACTTATGCATTATTTCTTCTCTGCAATGTTCCTTATTTAGAGAGTATTTAGCAACTTCAAGAAAGCAAACCCAACCATCGGCATTTCCTGCATTGCCATTTGATTCCTACAACTAGCCAGTAGCACTTTGCTGGTTGTTTCTATAGGAACATACATTGACACAGTCAAAAGGTACTCTGCTGTGACAAACCTGCCTGTTTACAAAAAGTATATTCTAGTTCCCTTTCCCTGGATATAGTATTGGGGGAGGGATAACCACACAAAAAATGAGCTGTGAGCTCTACAGCTGCTTTCCAGCTATGTGCCCCAGAGGATTCTCACTAATCCCTCTCCAAAGCACTCTAATCAGTTTCTTCTGCTTTCTCCTTTTTCCTCAGTGAAAAGTGTCTTTATAACACACTCATTATTACAAAAAAAATATTTGAACCGCAACACTTCAGATGAGCCTTCCTGTAAACTCCTTTTACTCTTCTCTCTTACTCTTTTTACTCTTACTCAAATCTACCTGACTGCACAGGTGGTGACTTCCACTTTTTCCTTAACTCAGCCCACTAACTTCTTCAATTTGCTTGAACAAAAAATGTCTACTAAGTACTGTCACTGATCCTTAAGTGACCACAAAATATGCATTTGCTGGCATCCATTAACTCCCTTCTTTGTAAAGTGCAAGTGTAACCACTTCACTGCATTACTAATTGAGTGTCTCCCGGTTTACTACACATATTAAGAAGCATTCCTAGAAAAAGTCTATTTTTTTTCTGCTAAGCCTATTTAGATAATAGATGAAAAATATTTTTTCAAAGAACATAGCAACTACACATTTTCAGTTTGATATTACACCACAGAAATTGATGTTCTACAATCAGCTGAGTTTGGTAATAGCTTTATGATTCTTATTTCTGATTTCCAAAATTATCTTTTATGAGACTATTTAACAAAATTTAAATTCAATTTATTAAATCTATCAATAGGCGCGAGGATCATAGAATCATAGAATGGTTTGGGTTGGAAGGGACCTTAAAGATCATCTAGTTCCAACCCCCCTGCCATGGGCAGGGACACACTCCACTAGACCACGTTGCCCAAAGCCTCATCCAACCTGGCCTTGAACACTTCCAGGGACGGAGCATCCACAACCTCTCTGGGAAACCTGTTCCAGTGCCTCATCACCCTCACAGTAAAGAATTTCTTCCTTATATCTAATCTAAATCGACCCTCCTTCAGCTTAAACCCATTACCCCTTGTCCTGTCACTGCACTCCCTGATAAACAGCCCGTCTCCATCTTTCCTGTAGGCCCCTTCAGGTACTGGTAAGCCACCATTAGATCTCCCCGGAGCCGCCTTTTCTCCAGGCTGAACAACCCCAACTCTCTCAGCTTGTCCTCACAGGAGAGGTGCTCCAGCCCTCTGATCAGCTTTGTGGCCCTCCTCTGGACTCTCTCCAACAGCTCCATGTCTCTCCTGTACTGGGGCCCCCAGAGCTGGACGCAGTACTCCAGGTGGGGTCTCACAAGAGCAGAGTAGAGGGGCAGGATCACCTCCCTCGACCTGCTGGTCACACTTCTTTTGATGCAGCACAGGACGCAGTTGGCTTCCTGGGATAATAATCTTATTTTACTTCCGCTCTTGATACAAAGTGAAAGAGTACTGCAGATGTAGATCCATATACAGTGAATTTGTCTGAGATCAATACATCCATTGATTTTGAACACATAGACTGAAGTCAGTACCAATCTAAATCTGAAAAATGCCATTTTTTAAAATCAAAATAATGAAAAGAGAAGCTATCTGCTAAAAAACCTAATTGGTATAATTCAATATTGACTGAAATCTCAGAAAAGAAGTCTGATCTGAAATCATAAATAACTTCATGGTATCCTGGAGTTCTAAATGTTGCTCACTATAAAAAAGCATGCTATATACACACAGGTACTGAAGGTAGAGGGAACTCCTAAATGTGAGAATAAGCAGAAGTGAACAAAGTACTTACCAGACCACAGATGAAGGCCATCAAAACCATAAGAGTACAGGTCGTCACCCACACCATTGCCTCCCCATCCTTCTCCACCTCCAGGATAGGGGGCATAACCTGAAGTAGAGGCCCATCCAACTCGTAAATGGGTGGGTTCTGCCGTCAAGAATGGATCGACCTGATCAATTATTAACTCAAAGTACCACTTCTTGTATTGTGCAGAGCCCTCAGCAACACCCAAAAATATGTTTGGCCTTATGCTAAGAAAGAAAATGTAAGCCAGTCAGTGTAAACATAAAATGTGACATATCAATGATATTGCTGTATAAAAGTCAAATTCACTTTGCAAATACAGTAAGAGTGTAGATGTCCACATTTTGCTTATAATATTTAATATAGTGACCCATTTTATGACTTTATAAAGCTTCTGTAGAATCATCTTCTAAGGTATAGGTTCCATGCTTTGAAAAACTTATAGTTAAAAGAGGAATAACAAGATCATTTCCAATAAAAAAAAAAAAAAAAAGCAGGAGTGAGGATGTGAGGGAAAAAAATCCCTCTTAAAACAGACAAGTACTTCACAGTGTGTTTACATATTCCCTAATAATTATTAGGGAAAGCCGTGCTCTGTTTTGAATGAGAAACAAACAACTAATTTTTCCATTTCAGAACAGATTGTACTATTAATTTGCAATTTCTAATTGAGCACAGTTTCCATGACAATTGCCACATTGCTAGTAAAAATGGGTTTTCCTGAAGTTAATACATAAACACTTCCTAAAGTGTGTGTCTCAATATTGAAAGCTGTGGAACATCTCTTAGGTTAGAGTATTTTCTTCATTATTGAAGACATGTAAGTTACATTTTTTCTAATATAACAATGAAACATGTCACTATACCTTGTCACATCATTAATCAAACGTGTTTGCAAGAGTAAGTCTCTTCCAGGCAGTAGATTGTCACAGATCAAGTTTTGATTGGCACGAACTGCAACTCCATTACAGACACAGAGAGAGCAAAGCACATCGAGAACCTTAAAAAAAAAAAAAAAAATGAGAAGGAAAACAGGTAAAGGCAGCTGCATATACTATTATTCAGTCATTAGCTTAATTTACATTCAGAATAGATCTAAAGGAGGGAGTATAATACACATTATCATTATTGTTTTCCAAATACTTTTCACATATATGGACTGAATGTAGTCTATACTACTGGTAGAGGATATCAAACATTCGTGGAATATAAATTCAGAATACAGGATTTGCAAAATGCCTCAAAATCCCTCCTTTGAGATTCCTTATTCTCATTCTTATTAGAAAAAAGCAAAGCTAGAACAGCTGCATGACAGCTCTAAAATTTTTTTTAATTAAATCTCATTAAAAATTTGAAATGTAAAATTAAATTATTGAGAAATTTACTGCAGCTCAGAAAAACTTTCTGAGTAAAATTAGTGAACAATACCGAACTGCAATTCTCAGACTGCTTCTGAATCTGTTCTGAAAGCAAGTTTTCAATATGAGAAGTAATCAATTTATTTTTGACATGAAAAACATTTAAAAGAATTCACTATAAAGCAAAACAGAGTTTGAGAAAGAGCTTATTCTAAAATTTCAGCTTTCTTTTTTTGGGTCACGTTATAAAAAGTGAGAGAGATTGATGTAATTCTCCCACAGATTACTAGAGCAAAAGGTTTTGGAAGAGAAACACAGTAACATAGTGCTGTTCAATGCTGGGGGACAAAGCTGCACACTTTTGCAAAAAACAGAGAAGTTTAAAGATGCACTTGAGCTCTGCCAGGCAATCACTGAGCCCAAGCGGTCTAAACTCTTACAGACCATCTCCAAGACAAAGAACTATCTTCACACTGTAGATTACCATTTTGGAAACTGTTGCACAACACAAGGAGCAGCAGAACCTAACATATATTTTAGCCACCCCTGTTCTCTGCCCAGTGGAGTAGCACAAAACCACCCTCAACAGCAGTTTTAGCTAATATATTGTGAACTTTGCTATGTCCCAGCCCATGCATTTCCCTTTCTACTGTCTCTGTTATTGGGCAGAAACCTCTAGTACAGAAGGACAGAGGTAGTAACTTAAACAACCACAGGAACTCTGACCAGTATGCAGCTGTGAAGTGTTTTAATAACATTAATGAGAATCAGTAACTCAGAATTTACATATAAACAGTTTAAGTAACCTCATCTTTCTGACACAAGGCTTTTCGTTAAAAACATCCTTCATATCAATAATTTCCAAGACAGTATTGGTTAATAATATTACTGTTTCTTATTTCCTAAATCACAACAGAATTTCTAATCTAGCAGGAGAACAAGATATACTGATTCCAGAGTAACAAATAAATTCATTACTTCACATTACTTCCTTACTTACTGATGTTTAATAAATGACATTACAACTGTAAATGCACAAATTCGTTACCCAGTCTAATTCTTCTCCTGTATACAACATTTTCCTTTTCTGCTTTAAATTCTCACTATGAAGTCTACATTAAGATGCTCCAGCTGAAAGGTTCTCTTTGCTGGTGACTGGCACACCACAATAACCTTGCTAACAACTAAAAAAAGTAAGCTAAACTTACCACTGTAATTTAAACTTTTTCCTTCTGTCTACTTATACCAGTTCACACTCCTTAACCATGCTTAAAAATACTTCTCTCTTTTTCCATATCTGTAGGTGGTTAGGGTTTCCGTATTACCTTCTCCTGTAAATCAGTAATTTCAGCTCACTAAAACTTTCTCTGTTCTTCCTCCAGGTTATCAGTCTTTAAAAAAAAATTTAATTGAGGAAGGAAACTCACATCAGAAAATCACACATAAAACTATATCCTCCTCTGTGTTGTGATGTCATCCTGATCGCAGCCAGAAACTGTGTTCACCTTCTTCTGCCATAATAAATTGCACATTGATGTCTAAATTAATTTCCACCATTATTTCTTCTGGTATAACTCAGGGTTTTTTTCTTTCTTCTGAACACCTGTGTTTTCAGATATTTGGATTATTTTTCTGATTTCTCATTTTATTTTGTTCTTTTCTGCTACTATTGTTATTACTCAAGTTAGGAATGACTTTGCAGGATTTAGTTCTGTCTTTCTGCAGATACAACAATGGTAGTTCATTGCTTCTGCAGAGCCCTGCATCACAAAGCAATCTACTCTGTCACGTGTTTACAGCCACCAGAATGCTTCATTTTCTCAGCAAAACCAAAGTTCTGACTGGTTGTCAATGTTTATTAACTATTTGCTTGTCATACATATTTGCTGTATTTGAAACTGAAAAGCAATTATATTATTACACATTTTTTTAATCTCAAAAAAGCAGTTTTGCAGATGTACTTTAAGGTTATTTTATTCCTTTAAAGGTACTAGAATAATATATTTCCATTAGATTTTTCTCTGGGTTGTTTGGTTTCTGTTGGGTTGTTTGGTTTTTTTTTTTGGTTTGTTTTTTTTCCCCCACAAATCATTGTAAGATTATCAATACATCCTTAGTTTTTCCAAACATACCTTGTAATTGCGCCCATGTTTATCCAACAATGAAATAATGGATTTTATGTGCTCCTCAGCTATTATATTTAAAGCTTCTGGGCTTTCAATCAAGATGCAATGCAACACTTCCAAAATACCTGTATGAAGGCCACAGAAATAATGTCATTAAATCATCTCTGCAACTGCAGACAATCTAAAAGTTCAGTAAATAATAGAGTATCTTAAGAGATGCTATTTTTCTCCAGCCTAAAAAGAGAATGAAAACACTTTTAGAGTATTGATATGACTATGATGTGAACTGTGTTAGACATAAATGAGTTATGGAGCTGTTAATTTCTGGTTTATTTTGAAAATAGCCACAATTTTAAAAACAATTGAGAAAAACGCAAATTCTTTTCAATGAGAGAGACAAAGGTTTTAGTAAGGAGCATTGTACATTATTTTTATATTTGTTGAACACCTCATAGTGAAAAAAAATTATATATATGTTATTTGTACTTGTTCCCACAAACAACTCTGGTGTTATTTGATAGCAATGGGACAGTAGTCTTGTTACTGTCTGAAACAATCCATTAATTCACCAAAGTCACATTCAGCACTGATTGGATGGGATATTGCACATACCAAATGTATGGAACAAAAAAATGCCACAAAAATGTTTGTTTAAATGTAATAATTTGCTCAATTAAAAAAAAAAAAAAAGCAGTGTATTTGTTTTCTAACGCATGTTGTTTTCAAGGAAAACTGCTCTGACATTTGTAATGTAAGACAGATGTATATGGTGTGTTGATAGTTAATTTACATTTATAAAAGTGAGTCTCACCTGAGGAAGATTCTAATCTGTCCAATTTACTGATTAGCCAATCAAGGTTACTGGAAAACTGAGTACAATTGTTTCTGTTGCCACGTATGAGAGCAGCTGAAAAAAAACCCCAAAGTATAATTTTATAAGAGGAGATTTCCTTTTTAAATCACCAATGTTAATTATATATATTTTAACACAATTTTTATAATGACTTCACAAAATAGTTAACAGACAAATCCTAAATACACATATGTAGCAGCTATAAAGAATTAAGATTTTCATTAATTTGAATATCAGCAACTGACGTAACTTCTAAAGAGCATGTAGTTTTTGAAGTTGACAGGGGTCTACTGGATGAACAAGAATTCCAGCAAAAAATGTTTTATTTATGTTTTTTTATTGTTAAATTTAAATAGAAATTATCCACCACCCATGTTTGATGCAAATGTTAAGCACTGTCATGATCAGGAGGCTGAAACACTTGTTTTTCTATTTCTTCCTACCAATAAGTGGGAAGATCATATGCAGAAGTTTAAGTTCAAGTTGAGCGTACTGCTCTTTAGCTCTACTTTCCGATTAAAACATGTTCTAGAATGGATAGCTTTTAGTCTTCAGCAGCACAGAGCACATTATTTGACTGCATTTTGAAAGTTCATGAGCATTCAAGTATTTCAAGCAGTACTCATTTTTTTCTTCCAGAAGTTATTACTGCTCATAGAAAACCAAAAAACCCCTTTTGTGTACAGTCGTCAAGGATTTTTATTAGGAAGCATTAACTTAATATTTATTACATCAGAACAAATATGTTCAAGATGTACCTGCAGAAGAAAATCAAGACAAAATCTGCATAGCACTAAAGGAGTTTTTTCATCCTACTTTTCTTTGAACTCCTAAGACTGTAGTAAAATGAAGACAACTGATTCTCATTACTTTCTAAAGCAATGAGAAGACTTCACTAGAAGCATCTGCATGTCTGTGCTGTGTGAATAATCTCGTGCTTCAAAACACTGTCCCTGGCGCTGTTTTATACTTGTCCTAACCCTCAACTTGCGTGTTTTACTAAGTATTTAAACTCCATCAGAAGACAAAATTCTCCTATATGAGGAATTATACAAATTAGATATCAAATTAGTGATTTAAAGAAATACATATATACATACTTCTCCTACTATACTATGTAATTTTGGCCCTACTACAACACAAGAGCAGTTCACTCCAGAAAGCATGGCATTGAAATTGAAAAAAAAAAAAAAAAATTCTGATTTATGTAATTATTTTTATTAACATTTAAGTCTAAGCCTCAAGTGAAAAACATGGATTCAGTAGATCTGCAAGTGCTGAATATTACTTTTAGGCTTCTCTTCAGCTTCATATATAAAGACTGCTTTCTGTTTTTTCTGATTTTTAAAATAATAATTCACATCTATTTACATACCACAGGTACACTTAAATAATGATAATAATAAGCATTTGGCATGCTGCGCTAGTTTTTTGGGTTTTTTTTCCTAGCTGAGATTTACTTTTCTGCTGCATCATTGCTCTGTTCTCTGAAATAAATATCAGTAAGTATATGGAAGAAATTCTATAATTTACATGATAGAATAAATAACACACAAAGTAGTCATCTTTAGTGGTGAAACAGCAAACAGAATATTAAGAATACATATCCTGTTTTTTTTACATTAGTTGATTATTGAAGAACTTACCTAACAATTTGTAAAGGAGATTCAAAATTTGTTTCCATGCTGTACCATGGTCTTCTCTTGCAATTCCTGCAAAATGAGCTGCGCTGTTGTAGTCATTTAAGCGATCAATGCAATTCAAAACTAGTGCCAGCATTCCCTAAACACATATGACAGAAAACAAAAAAAAAAATTTGTTGTTGTCCTTTTAAAGGATTTTTTCCTGTACACATTTAAAAGTTGCATCATCTTAGATTAAAAAAAAAAAAACCAAACACCAAAACAAACAACAAACTATTATGCTTAAAAGATTTGAATATGTATTTTTCTATATCAAAATCATCCATTTTAGAGAATGATTCTATACTGTTCCTTACTTAGCCAAGTATTACAAACGGTAAGGAATAAACAAAGCTGACAATAAAGGCTTTTACAATTTTTCTGAATAGACTCTTTTTTACATAGAATCTTCCTTACATTAAAAAAACCCCCAAAAACCCAAAACCCAAAACCAAACAAACCACTTGTAACTTACATAGAAAGGAATTTTTATTGATTAAAAAAGGTGGAAATCTTACTATGCAATAAAATATCTACAAAACAAACAAATTCAAATACTAGAATAGATATTTAACTTCAGTTTGATTGGAGACTAAAATGGCATTGAAAACCTGCAAGCAATCCAAACATATGTAAAAAAATTGTAACATATATTTCCTATATATACAGAAGTGTAATTACTCCATTTTCAGAAAGGAGCAATTCTACAACTATGTAATGTTTATTATTCTCTAAAACTAGCACTTTTCCAGTTTTTAGAGATAAAAAGTTGCTGTTTCACACCCTGGTGGATAGACAAGACATCAGAAATAACATCTATCATTGATCCTATTTTTATTATTTATTTGGGGTATCCAGAATGTATAACTTCATAGAGAGAAAAAGAAATTTCTTGTCACAATTGTTTCTTTTAAAAATGACATCTGTTTAAAGATGCTCAGAAGTATGAACAGCGAATTTTATGAGAGAGACCTTGTGGCCTGTGACAACTGTGGAAATGAAAAATATGTAACAGCAAGTTACCACATGGCATTACAGTCCATTTTATATGTATCAGTTACGGAACTTTATGTTATAAATCATATACATGCATATAGATGATAATGTTTAGGTTCTTCTCAATGCTTGTGACACAATACACTTAAAATTCAAATAATGCAACAATTCCTCTCTCTGTACCTCTTCTTTGAATAGATTTTGTCTGTTTTTGAGTGACCGAAGCTTGCTTTGCTTATCTTCGTGTTCCAGGTCTTCTTCGGGAAGCTGGAAGTAAGTAATCAGATCTTGCAGAGTCTGAGCCATCTCCTCAATAGGCAGGGCAGCAGGTGACAGTGTTCTGTTGTTTCCACTAAGGAAAACAATGAGAAAGACCGGCAGCATTATTCATTTTCGCACGTTGATTTACAGTATTTTGTAGCAGCCCATTTTCTGTTGGTATCTAAATCAAGTCTTGTTATACATATGACGTGTATGAGCAGCAGCTAATCTGAATTGCAAATCATTCAAACCTCTGTTGGTTTGGTGTTCAATGCTCAGAGCTTCCTGAAGTGAAATTGTTTCCCTTTCTGTACTGACGTAAAGAGAGAGAAAGATTAAAAAAAGCCACAAATGAAAAAATGAGCAGAAGAAACAATGTAAGTCGGCAAAAAGATGAAACAGAGATGAAAGATATACTCAAGTCCTTTCTTACAGTAACTGATTTTTTTCAGATACTTTAAATCTTATTGATGATACATATGTAATGTGCAGATGGTCTAAAATAGTAGTAGTTATTGAGGCTGTACACCCCCAGTCTTCTAGACAAAGAATACAAAAATAACAGGTAATCCTAACCATTAATTAGGCCTTCTGTATCAACTCTATATAGGAAATAAAAGAAAAGGGGGCTTTAAAAATATAAGGCATTTCAAGGAATCTCAGCTGTCAGTAAAATAATGTCTCTTTCTTGTTCAACCATTTGCTCAATCTTGGGCAACAACCCAATTTTTCAGATTTACTATTATAAATAGTATAATCTAGGAGGAGCTGATTGCTGGCAGAGGTGGGTCTGCTTTTATAACCTCAGCACAGGATGTGCAGACGAGTAGCGTAGTCACTTGTGATACTGGAGAAGTAATGTTTTAAACACAGTCTCATATGGAGGGCTCTATGGAAGCAAATTCTTAATTATAAACTTTTTTTTTTTTTTTAAATCTATTAGGCAGGAAAACGAGGATGATCACTTGATCATCATAATTAAAATTTCTGCCAAGCACTGTGAAAAAATAGTTTCTTCAGTACTACATAAATTCTTACTGATTTTATTGTGTATTCTTATAAGTTGATCTCAGTAATTATAAATAAATATGCATTGACACAGAATTTTATTTTACCCTAAAAATCATCAGACAAAAACATATCATATGGAAGAGCTAGAGTGAAGGAAGCATGAAATTTTCATTGAAGATCTTTGTCTTGCTGCTTGTTAAACAGCTATTAACCTGTAAGTTCCCTAATGTAAGAGAAATGTCATGAACAATTTACTCTAAAGAACAGGACAAGGGAAGGGGAACAAAAGTAACAAAGGAAACAGCATAATAAAATTAAGCTAATATTATAGAATTATGCTTCAGAATGTCCCATATTTTCAAACTAACATAGCTAAAGGTATTATTCAAAAAGTGAAATATAACCACATGTGTAAGGCAGTTTTCACGATACTTCCCCTCACTATCCAAATACTAAAATCCTTATCAGAACATTCAGTTTAGAACTATTTCCATGTAAAGTTTCAAACTTCTTGGTAATTAAGGTCTGTCAAAATTAAGCTGAGCTAATAAGTGGCAGAAAACATTCTGAACAGTTTTGTACAAATTGATAAGCCAGATGATACACAGCAGTAGAACAAACCTTCTTAAGCACAACATAGACTTCAAGAAGATTTGAAAAATACAAGCTGAAGTGAGTGCATAAATAAGGTGAAAGCAAGTCAAATTTTGATTCAGAAAATCTACTTCATAAATAATACTGCTTAAATACAGGCTTGAATCCAGAAAACCAAGCTAGGGATGAAATGTGATAAATACAGTATCTTTTCATGTTCATTTTGTCAATGGTTCATTAAGATTCAACATCTCCTGAGGATGCAAAGGGTCTTCAGTCAGCAAAATACAAATTTAGATAAACCCCTTTAAATGATATTCATGTCCAAGAAATTTGTTTTGCTATTGGCCGACTGTATTTTTCCATGAAAAGAAAGGAATTATGTTGTCGTACGTGTGGCAAGGATATTAGGCAATTACTTACCAAGTACAACTCTTCATATAATCTTCTTGATAAATCAAGATTGTGACAGAGCAAGTCTGATGTCATATTAAATTGCTTAATTTACCTGATTTTCTAATGCCCTTTGTAGTATTGACTCCATGCTTAGGGTACTCATAAATTGTATGTTTCACAGTGACCAAGTGTCCAAGGGCTTTGGTGTTTTGATCTGTGGAAATAGCCATGACTGTTTCCACATTAGTTTTTTGAATTCTATTACACAGTTAGTGCAACAGCCCAATCCCAGATACTGCTTACTGAATGATAATAACTGCATTGCCCTCTAGTACAGCAAAGATTTGGAAGATACATACTATTCAGAAGATAATTCTATTGATTCCATTCTAAAGTCTTAGAAACACAACTTGAGTTATTCCTTAAAATCAGATATAGTCACCATCTCTCTGCTGAGATGCCGACTTTGAATACCCATAAGTCTATTCCACTGTGAATAAATGTGTTGGTTTAAACAGAAGATTTAGGAATGCTCACATAATATTTTAGCTGAGAGAAAGAAGTTAAAAAGTTCTTCCTTTTACCTTCTCAGCTGACAGTTAGCCTTCTGCCCTAATTGTTGTTACTGCATCTAATCTGTTATCATAGAATCATACATTGGTTTGGGTTTCAAGGGACATTTAAAGGACATCTATCCAACTTCCCTGCAATAAACAGGGACATCTTCAACTAGATCAGGTTGCTCAGAGCCCCATCCAACCTGACCTTGAATGTTTCCAGGGATGGGACATGTACCACTTTTCTGGGCAACCTGTTCCCTCAGGTTCAAATCCTCATCGTGAACAATTTCTTCTTTATATCTAGTCTGAATCTACCCTCTTTTAGTTTAAAACCCTTACCTCTTGTCCTATTGCTACAAGCCCTATTCAAAACTTGGTCCCCATCTTTCTTATAAGCCCCCTTTAAGTACTGAAAGGCTGCAATAAGGTCTTAGAGCCCTCTCTTCTCCAGGCTGAACAACCCAAATTCTCTCAGTCTGTCTTCACAGGAGAGGAGCGGGTCCAAAGGAGGGCCACGGAGATGATCAGAGGGCTGGAACAGCTCTCCTAAAGTACCTAAAGGAGGCCTACAAGAAAGCTGGAGGGGGACTATTTACAAGGGCACGTGGTGACAGGACAAGGGGTAATTGCTTTAAACTGAAAGAGGGTAGATTTAGATCAGATAACCTGAATAATAGTCAGAACCTCATGGGGTTCACATGGGTCCACTTCTCAAGTGTCCAGGTCCCTCTGAATGGCATCCCATCCCCCAGGTGTGTCAATCACCCCACTATCATACTGCATACAATTCCTCTGATCTTTAAATCTTCCAGATATGATCAGACGGGGTGACAGAGAAGTAGGAGGATCAACAGGATGGATGATTAAAAAAGTACAGGTAAAATACTGAAGTCTAGATTTTGAAGGCAAGAAATTGATATTCTCCTCCCAGGCATGCAGAGATCTATTTTGTACTTCCTTCTATTGTTTAATTGCATGGACTTGGGGCTGCTATGGTTTCAATTAGTTTGACAAATTTGAATAGAGTTAACTATAATATTTGGTCTACCGAGAAAAATAGAAAAATAAGAACCCTTTTATGGATATTATGAAGATCTAGCTACTGTAGAATGCTTAATAATGGAGTTACATTGAGATAATTAGCATGCTTCCTTCAACCTGGATTATGATTCGGTTTGCTTCTGGCTTCAAGGTATTAGATTTCATGTAAATAATCTTAAATATGCTGTTTTATCTATTTAAGAGCATAACTCATCAAAATGACACACTTAAGTCAGTAAAAATGTATAGCTTCTAAATACAAATACCTGAAAACAGGAAAGAAGGATTTTGTTAGAGAAATTCTTATCATTTCAGAATACTTTAAAAAACAAGCAAGAATTTATTGTATATAAGATGGTAACAACTACCTTGTAAACTGGCTGAATAAGCTTGTAGTATTGCGAATGATTCGAGCAGCCTGGGATTCCTCGTGCTGACATCTTTGTAAAGTTAGACCATCATCCATATGGCCTTCTTGGTGTAATATAACCTATTGAAAGTCAGTAATTATCACAACAGTTACTTAAAAAACCTTTGTTATTTTAAATATTTTGTAACATTTCAATATTGCACTAAAACCAGTAATTGCATATATACCGAGCTACTACTTGTTAATCACTTTATTTGAACACCTGTTATTAATTAATTACAAATTTGTCAGTTTCACATAGAAGTTATTCAGAGAAAACATTTTAAAGTATGCTTATTCTCCTGCAATTCATTAAACCTATATGCTTATCAAATATTTTCCAACTGAAACAAAAAATGTCATTCTTTCTACATTCTGGCTGTCAGGGAAAGATGATCTTCACTATCTTAAGCATCATTTACTAAGGGATTCATACATAAAAAGACTACTGACAAGAAAATCAAGCTGGAATGAAAAACATCATAAAAGTTACAATGGGGCTAAAGGAGCAACAACATTTATGAGTAACTTCTGATTCATTTAATTATTCTCTACACATTAGTCTGGATTCTTATCAGAACCAGATGCAAACATCATAGGAATTTCAAGGAGTAACAGAAATCCTTTGGTGGCTTATTAATTTTCCCTTTAAATAAATACCCAATTTCACAAAAAACCAGCATAATTTTTAGGTATCACAAAACCAAGTCTTGATCATTTTGAGTCATTAAAAACCTGCAGCACGTGTGTAAGAATTAAATGTGAGTTATCCTGCTGCCTTGCCTAAGATGTAACCTATTGAATTCTCCACTGAAAAATGTATTGGTTTAGCTCTGACATAGTAAAAAAAATTCTATCTGACTTCCCACTTAGCTGAGTAATTCTGTAGGCACTGAACAGTTAACAAAGAAAAGAATAATGTTATACAAGTGGCTACTGCCACAAATGGGAAAGTTGTTTACCAACAGCTTTTTGTACATACTGGCATATAGGTATACCAAAGCATTGGAAAGTGATGGGGTTTTATACATGGCAGGATCCAAAGTACATGTGTGCTCTGCTCCTTCCAAGATGCTGTGGAAGTGCTTTTAAAAGAGGGACACAACACTCTATGAGTTTATCTGGACCCCAGAATCCATAGATATGGGACGGAGAAGACTAGGAAGACACTTTTGAATCAGTATATTGATAATATTGTCTTAAAGGAGACTTGTTTACATATTGGTCATCTTTCCTCTTTGTTCAAGTACTTCTTTATACAGAGCCACACTGTGAGCAACTGTGTTCGCTGAAATATCACTGTTTCCTTAAAGAAAGGTCCTGGTATCTCTTAACTGAACAAGAAATAAAGAACTGCTCTTCCCATCACAAAACTAACAAGAAAACATTTAACAATCAATCAGGAATGTTTCCTCAGGCCATTGCATGTAGGTCCAGATTTTGGAGCTGAAGGAATGGTACAGGAAATAAAATGTTTGACAGACAGGGTATTAAAGCTGCCAGGCCTTGCAAAGTAATTGTACCTTCACCATTGTGTAGCAGATACGCACTCTACTCCCTAAGTATGCAGTAGATCAGGGAAGAGAGGAGAAGTCTTTTAGAAGGATCTATTCTTCCTTATTTCTCTGACCAAAAAACCTCCTCAACTAAATAATCCAGAAACATCACAGTGACAGGAAAGTGCTATTTAGAACTCCACTAAGTAGATCATGGCCAGAAGCACCCAGCACTGCCTACTTCAGTTCCTCAGAGAAACCATTTATGCAGAAAAAGGGCATTTGGCACTGCCTTGGTTGCTGAAGTACAGCAGGGCACTGGTATTGACCAATACCCTGAGTAATGGTCCAGGACATGAATGCCAAACATGTAGCATATATTCCTCTGTTCTCTGATGGATGCCTATCTTTTCAGTTTGAGACTTTGCTTCTGTGCTTGAATAGCTCTGGGGATATGAACTCTTGCAGAGCTCCTGAATGCTGGAGCTCAGAGAACAGAGGAATATATGCTACATGTTTGGCAAAGTCTTGAACTTTGGTAACCAAGATCTCAGAGAGAGAGAGAGATACAACAGATCAACATTCTGGCAGAAATCATTCAACAGAAGCCCCATTAATGATGCCAGAATTTCTTACATATTTGTGTCTAGCAAAGACAGCATGGTAACTAGATACATGAAACTACATCAAAGCCAAACAACAGAAATTTTTACTTGGCATTTTGAGCATTTTATAACAGAACTAACCCCATAGTTGTTTTCTTGTCTTTAGATTTGCAGCAGGTATCAGGGATAATAGCTAGGTTATGGGAACAAAATACCTCCTTTGCCTCTTGCAAAAATAAGGTATTTCTCAATCCTCCCAGGGCTACTGAGGTGTGTTACAAAAAATACAGGTCAGCTTGGGAAGGATTACAGTGACTGAAAATCTCATGACAAAATGATGGTGGAGGATGCATACAAAGCTATGAGTTCACTTTTACTGTAGAAAAATAATTTGATATGAAATTTAAAGGGATGTATATATCTAAACTTGCTTACAAAATTATAGACTAGTACCATATTTTGCAGGGGACAAAAAAATGTTTCTTGCCTCCACAGGAATATCAATTACAGGAAGCAAGAAGGTTTGGGTTTTCTTTTGTTTGAAGGCACTTAACAGGAGAGAATTCTCCAGGTGAGAGGGCAACAAAAGATTTGGTGTCTTTGAACATGGATGAAACAGTTTGAAAGGAGAATAAAAGCGACAGGCAGTTATGGAGGTTCTTTCAGTCCTTTGCTGCTGAGCAGAAAAATTGAGGAAAAAAGTTACTAAACTTCACAAGAAGCGATTGCAAACTTCTTCACTGCACACAAAGGAGGAATCTACATGTTTTCTTTTCAAGAACTAAAATTGGACCCTCTGAGGAAACAGAATCCCATAGCCAATACTGCCATGGGAAAGGAAGAGATCATTGTATGATTAAATCTCTTACCAAGAAAATACTGAATGACTGGCACACAGTTAAGAATTTCTCTGATCAGCCAGGTTACTGAGTAGATGTGAAGGGGATGGGCTCTCACTGCCTGTCTATGACCATGTGTGCTGCATAAATAGAGATTATGCCAAGGGTGCTGCTGAGTACCTCATTTTTTGTATTATAGTGCTTGTGTACAGGTATCCTCTTGTCAATATACGTACATACATACAAGTAATTAAAGAAGAATTCCAACTTCTAATCAGTAATGAACTTTTTTCTTTTTCATGTTCTAATTATAGGTTCAAGTTGTAAAAAGTCTATGAATATAGAATCAAAGAATCATTTTGTAATGATGTAGTTCTGCTAGAACTACTACAAAGCTAGAACTAAATCTCTTAATTCTGAATGAAATGTAAATATAATTTGAAGAGATAACAGGTCATATACCCCTAATTAAGAGTATACCCATACTCTATAATCAAAAGGCCAAGGGAAAGATCTTGATGCCACATCACAATTACACCTAACATTTTGGCAGGAAATTGTTCACTGATATCCCTTAAGAAACTTGAGCAGTTTCTAGGGTTATTTCTGAAGTCATGTATTTAATTGCCATTTCATACAATATACTCAATAAAAATATCTAACCCAACAGTGAATGTAAGATGACTTACAAGTATACACCATTAAACCTTTAAAAGTAGATGTTCAAAAAAGTGATTTGACCATCCAAATCAAAAATTTCCATAGTTTACTGAAGTGAACAAAATAAATATTGAGCCTAAATTAATAATTTCTTCTAGGAAGAAAAATAGCTAAATACATTTCTTAACAGCAAAGTTTTTCTTCAGTTATGTAGTTATGTTAGTATTCACCATTGTTTTCATTTTTACAGTGAAACATTCACACCATTTTCAATAAAATGGCACAAAACAATTAAACCCACAATTGCCACATTGGTAGAATGGTAAAATACAGGACAGATCAAAACTGTTATGCAATAAACATTTATTTCCCAAGTAATTAAAAAAACCCAACAAAAATTACCTTTCTTTTCAAGGGAGCTAAACGTGCTGATTTAGCATCTTGTGCTTTGTAAGTCAACCATAAGGCACTGGCCACATGTTGAACAAAACAGATTGAATCACCGTACTTTATTTCTGGGACTCCCATTCCATCAATGTCACGTTTAAGACTAGAATCCTGCTTTTCTTTTAGCTCCTAAGATAAAATAAAAGTTGGCATTTACTCTCCATACTGAAACAGGATAAATCATTGAATTCTACACTGAAACACATTCCAACATTGAATAACATTTATGCCACTCACGTTGTTAAGATTCAGCTAAAATTTCATTTCACACAATTTCTGTCTCTATCATATTAATTAGTCAGATTCTGATTAAAAAACACTTCAAATTTGAAGCACCATTTTCACTGAACCAAGAAAAATCAAGTAAAATCCATTACCATGTAAAGATACTAAAAAAATCTTTAAATATTTAACCTAACCTAATCAACAATTGAGTTACTGATGTAATTAAAGTCTCAGTTCATTAGTCTGAAGAATTCTATATTACTAAAATTTTCACATTTTAGCTTAAATATGAAAAAGAAAAAATAAGCAGAAACAAATTTAGTTAAAATATTTTATACTACAGATTTTTTTGGGTTTTGTTTTGTTGTTTTTTTTTTTTTTTTGCTTATAAATAGTATATGCAGATAAAAACTTCACTTGGAATGAGGCCTCTCTATTGCAACAACCAGCAAAGAAGAAAATGTTATTTTTTAAAAATAAGTATGATTTGGCTTTTACATTTATTTTCCTTTTTTCCTTTTTCATTATTTTAATGTTTATTTTAGTTTTACACTTATCCTCTTTCTAAGAGGAATTGGATTCTTTCATATCTCTTTTAAAGACATTGCTTGATGCTTGGCTAGAATACCCAATATAATTTTTAAGCCCAACCTATTTCTTAAACCCATTATTCTTCACGACCAGACAATTTTAAGTCTCAAGCATAAAAGCAAGTATCTTTTTCTTTAAAATAAAATATTTTTCACATTGAATTCAGGATTAAGAACAAAATTATGCAGCAAATTCTGTAATAGCAAATTATGGATGCATGTACAGAGTGGTTTTCTTTATGGATTAAACAAAACCACTCTGTAGTAAATAAATTAAAAAGTATATAATTTTTCTATGATTTCAAATGCTCTGATGGACTTAACCTTGAATGTAGATAGTTGTTCTTTTGTTGCTCATAAGCTAGACATTGAGACACAGTTTACACTATTATATGTGTAACACATTTTCTAATTTCATTTCAGTTTACTGAATGTTCATCATCTGTGGAGTAAAAAGAAGTTCTTTTTTTAACTATGCTAATCTACTTTCATTTAAATGGAATTTAGCTGTCACACTTCAACAATTATTTTAGTTAAAACAGACAGCATTATAATGCCAAGATGAAATAGAATGAAATTACAAGACATTCCTTGGAGATACCAATACAATATCAAGACTATGGGGAAATTATGTCACATCATATTTATGCGGACTGCACTATCACATACAGATAAAGATGAACTCTTTCAATATACATTTACAGTGAGGCCATTAAATGAAAAGTATTGTTAAATAGCACAATACAGTAACTGTCAGCAATTAATTATTGGGCTTTACATAGCACCCTGAAGATTAAAACATATTTCTAAAATATTACCATCTGCATCAAGAATGAAGCATGAATGAAAATTTCAGTGAAAGAAATCATAATATGGTAACAAGTGATCCTAATTAAGTTACTGTTTTGAAAAATTAAGTGATACTGATCCTTTCTGATGACACTAAAACTAAAGGAAAAAACCAAAAATTTTTTTAATTTCCAAAATAAAGCTTTAGAATGATTTTGGGGGCCTGAAGGCTGTTCTCACTTTAAGCAATACAGCATAAGTTGCTCTTCATGATGTTTTGCTCTTTGCGCTCTGTCCAGTTTCTCTAGGATTTCAGCCAAGTCATTTGATAGCAGTGTGCAAAGAGAGGGTGTACTTTCTAACAGCTGAAAAGTATGGTCAGATAAAGATTATCAGATGAAGAAGGGGAAAAAATATATCTCTTATCTAGATATTTGACATATCTTAGCAGCAAAATATTCAAACACTTTCTGCTTCAAACCCTCTCTTCACAATCTATTCTCAGTTTAACTCCCTCAGGCCATGAATGAATCAAGTTGAAGAAAACAAATCACGTAACGGGGCTGGAAGATGGCAAAGGCAAAATAGCAGCAACCAAAAATAAAAAAAGAAGGAAGAAAGGAGCAAAGCTGTCAAAGATGCTATTTTCACAAGATATTTAATACACTAGAAGGACGGCAAGATTTAGAAGATCAGAGAATTCATAGAATCATAGATTCCTACATAATAGAAGGAAGGTAAGGAATGGCAGTGTGAACAGGACAAATAAACCCAACTGTCTTTACAATGATTTTTCAACAGTCATCTTGTAAAAATGCAGTAGGGAAAAAAACCCTTGGTACTTTAAGGACTTTAAGTACATAAACGTACTTATTTATGTACCACTAAGAATGGTAAGACAACCTGACTGCTGAACGCTTATTAAATCTCACCTATTCCGCTAATTAAAATTGTATCTTTTGGTGTTGCATACTGTTATTGCATTAAAAGTACTACCATGGGCTACCCCAATTTAACAAAAGAAAACAATAAAAGGTCTACAAACATAAGAGTAGAGAACTGATACTGTGATCTTACCTATCTTGCTAGTTGGCTTACTGTACTCTGTATACTTTGCTGTAATACCTTTCTACATCCCAGTAGGCAAGGAAAGAAAAGTGACTTTAATTTCGCCTTCTATTTTCTCTTCCAATACAAAATAAGTAGAAAAAAATAGCTTAATAGTGTATTTGAAATGTAGTGTTTACTGGGAAATGATGATTGTAAAATATGAAGTTACAAATAAATATTTGAACTTTTAGAGACGATTATAGGTAAAGGACTCTGTAATATCTCTCATCTTATTCCAAAAACGAATTAAACTTCAAGATTACTACTAAACTATTACGACATCCTAACGCCATGTTGAGCCCCTAAGATAGCTACATGCTGGCAGTAATATTAAAATGATATCAAATCCTTCTGCATGAGTCATCTGTGACTTTTGAATGTGTCAGAATGTTACTTACTCAGACTACACCAATAATTTTTTCATTGTCAATTATATATACCGTCATGAAAATAAAATATGAAATCTCAAATATTAATTCTAGGCTATAACAATTTTTAAATATTTTTTTTTTTTAAATATGCTCTTCTTCTTCACTGTGTTTAATCTCAAAGAAATTTATAAACAGAATTAAGATTCTGCTCAGCAGAGTATACTGAGCCAAGTATTGTGCTGGAATGAGAACACCCCATTTCAAAACAGGATTCCATCTGCTGCAGGGAAACTGCTGTCTGTGGTCACGAGCCATTACTGAACTGTTGCCTTAAAATACAAAGGCTGACATTTTAAAACTTTGTCAGAAATAAGCTCCATATTAAACACAACAAAAGGCATAATTTGGGCGGTTTCCTGTCAATTTCTCATGCTTGTAAACTTAGTTTGCAGGAATTTGCAGTAAATAGACATATATTGCTTATGCTGGTTTAATTGAAAGCAGCACCATAATGTTCTTTAGCATATTCTTTGACTTTTTTTAAAAGCTCCATTCTTATTTCTGTAAGAACATATTAAGGAAAACTCTAATTTTAATTTTATTATTTAAAATATCTATTTCAATTTCCAATGTCACCAAGCAAAAGGAAACAAAACCGTGGAAGTAGATACATTATGAACACAATTACAAGTTCTGAAAAGCATGGAACACGCAAGACTGCTGAAGTGGTATGTAACCATATTGAGGATGAGGGTGTGCTTTTTCAACAAGAGGGTCTCCATAACAACTGTTGGAAAAAACAAGACTTAAAGTCGTATGTTACAGGCTCCCGGGAAGCCTTGGGGATTTGCTATACTCCACATAGCTCTGCCTGCTGGCAAAGACAATCTCTTTTTGCTGGCTTTCAAACTGGAAAGAATACCTCAATGGAGAAACGCTTTATTTCCTTCTGGATACTCCAAAGCAATGCATATTCTGAGCAATCTGGTCTGAATTCAGTGTTGACCCCACCTGGAGAAGGCTGGACTAGATGACTTCCCAAAATCCTTTCCAATCAGATGTATTGTATGATTCTAAAGGGCATGAGTGCTGTAAACAGTCAGGTATTCCAGCACTCTATTTTTAAAGATCTGTACACAGCTGGATAGGAAGGTGTTAGACAGTTATCTTGAAATTTCCCTTAATTCATGTCATATAAAGGTCCAGGCAAGTGAAAATATTTCTTCATTGAGAAAATGAACAAGAGAAAACAAAGGTTTACAAATCCATATGTGCAGAAATTAAGATAACCACACTTGCATATATCTAGTCTATTAGTTCTACACTTCTTTTCCCCTCAATCTGTATGTAACCAGCACTTGGCTTTAAGAGTCCTTTTCTTCTTACAGTCCAGATCAATCTTTGGCGTTTATTCACTTCCAAAGCCTCACCTTTCTTTCTTCAGGAAGAGTTGGCACTGTTTGTTCCCCTCACCTTTGCAAACACGAATGTCCCTACCCACGGGCTAGTGCAGCTCTCACCCGCCCAGACAATAAACAACTATTCCTGTTCTTGGCACAGGCAAAAGCAAATTTATAACCTATTGTGAGATAAAAATACTCTTTGCTATATAGGACAGCACAAATCCTAGGATGATGAGACACTGAACTTGTATTTCATATACAAATGTACATTAACAACTATATTATGTACAAACACAGGAGAAGGGATGAATGCATTATACAGTCACTGTACTTCAACTTAGTCATTTTGGGGATAAAACGAATTTCACTAATGTGCCTCTGAGGCATACCTCCATAAAAAGCGTAAGAAAATAGGGCATGCTTATTCAATGTAACAGAAATTATTTATTTTACAAGTATGCATACATCAACATAAAATTTAGATACTTAAAATTTATGCATTATATGCATAGTTTAAAATATTAAGAAACTGTAGGACAGCCAGTGTCCAGTTAGGTATTGAGTATGTTATAGGAATTTGAACACAATGTTAAACCAGTAACTGCGGCATTCCTGGCATACTCACCATCCCTACCAGGGTGCCACGATTTGCCAAAAATGGGAAAAAACTACACCTGTAAGAAATGCCTCTGCACAAGATCACACGTACAATCTACACTGCATAGCCTTTACACTGAAGAAAGAACCAAAAACTATTTGGTAGGCATCTAGCAACCTAAGGAAATTTCCTGATAGTTTTTCAGTTATTTTGATTGTTTAAAATAAAAAATCTTGACATACCATACGCAGTCACACTAATAAAATAAACTGCTACTTTAAACATCCTAAAAAGACGTATTTGCTTTATTATACTAAAAAAAGTCTAGCATCTGTCAAGACCCTTAATGTTAGATTTTATCAAGTATATATCTAACTTTAAAGATTCTTTTTCATTGCCCTTCAGGGACCACACAGCACTCAGAATTATATGGAACATTTAACTTCTCATACCTAATAAAAAACTCTATTGCAGCAGCTATGGCAACTATTTATAAGTAATATCATGAAAGCACATAAAAACTTTTCATCATCTTTGGTGTAAAAACCTTTTGCTTTCTGGAAAAAAAGTTAGTAATTCTGCCTACCTCCATATTCATTCTTCATTCTCTCTCACTTGTACTGTTTTTCTCAGCTGGAAATGATGAAAAAGCTAGTAACGTGCAATTAGCAGCTCACTAAAGAGCACAGTTGGAAAACATATGGTTTAGAAATCACTGACTACATTTTCCTTGGAATTCACCTATCAACATACTGCACAAAGAATGGCAAGGGCAGAATTTTGCTCAACTGAACTGAATTAAATTGAATTCAATTATGACAGATAGAGTTGGAATGAATAACATTCTAATGAGATTCTGTCCAACTAAAATATTTCCATAATGATTAGAGCATTCATATTAAACCACTGTATCTTGCATTGTATTAGTTTTCAGTCTTACTTTTTCAACCTGTTAACAGTTCAGTTTACTCTCAAATTTATTCAACATCCCTATTTTACCTCAAGGAAACCTTTGTCACTCTTGACTCAGGTTGTTTGCCTTTGTATTTACATGCATAAACCTTGTCATTTGCTTCAACTTAGAAATTACAAATAATTTATAAAGTCATTGAACCAACTCAGATCTAGTCATTGAGAGCTCCACATTTAAGACAAATTTGCATTGATGTTATTTACCTTTGTTGCTCTAAAACAAAAGGCAGTAGATGTTGTGTCCGACTTTTCTCTGTCTAACATTGCAAGTCCTTCATCTTCATTCAAAGCCAAGTACATTCCTGTTGTAATATGACGAAGACGGAAAGGCTGTCCCCATCTGATGTTACTTCCACTCCAACTAAATATATGAGATACCAAAAAATAATTTATGAAGTAAGCAAAACTAGTATTTCTCTTTTGGGATTTAAAGGATGTTCAGAAAATAGAATGAACTATATATATTGCTTTTTGCTTTTGGTTTCAATATTTGCATCAAAACAGATGCAAAACTGTTAATACATTTGCAAAGGGAGACTTGGAAAAGAGTATAGCTTTTCATTTTCTTGCTTCTATACTCTCTCTCTGTTTTATTAGGGTGTTACATATGGTGTCCATAAAAACATCTTACACGTTTCTAAAAAGTGTAAATTAATTACTGTATTTCAGCTAACTTCCTAAACAAACAAATTAAACCAAGTAAGGACTCGAGATTCCAAAGAGCTATCCTACATCTCCATTAGTTATGAGGGTATTTAATTCACAATCACAAACACACGAAGAGTAAAACAAACATACAGTACAGTAGGCTGTCAAAGTTAAAATATGTATATCCTTACGGTATGTATTGAAATTTCACTTGCAACAAGTGACAGATAACAAATCACCTAGGAGGGAGATAATGTCTAAAAAAGAGAGACGACACCCATGAGGGGTATTACTCTTTTGATTTCCACCCATGCTTCTAAAATTCCAAGTGAAAACTAGGAAAGCATTTTACTTTTGGACAGAAGCAATGTCTCAAGCAGACATATCTCATAGGCAACACTGCTTTTGATATGGGACACAGACACACACACACACATAAAAAGTCTTAAAATACTGACATTCCCCATATGATTATATCATGGTAGATTACTTTTTATTATTAACAAAGAACATACCAGCATATATCATATAGCAAGACAAATATATTACTCATGTTCTGCCTTAAGGGTCTGTGATAATTGAATGGCTGTTAACATAACAAAAGTTGCTAACAAAAAAGTTCAAAAAGTATCAGTACCTTATTCGAAGGGGTTCTACTCTCCACAAAGACCTTGCTCGAACGCCAGCTCCTCCGGTTTCATAAAGTACTTTCCTACAAAAAGATTCAGAAGATCATCCTCTTGTATTTATATGTGCTACAGACTATTTGTAACTTACTCCTCTTTAAACTGTGTAGGAATCCCTTCTCCCCAGCTAAACAGATGGAGTTGAATGGACGGAAGATTCCTGCTGGTGGCTGACAGCGCGATCCACAATCCGAGTGCCCCAGGTAACTCAGGCTATTGCCATTAACCTGTTCTCTCTCGGGAACTGATAAAATACTTTGCGTTCAAAGTGGCTGAGTTCAAACTTTTGCTGTTACTTAATCAGTCATAAAAATACGTAATTCATACAGTTCCCAAGAGATTAATCTAAATTACTAATGCTTTTAAATACATATAAACACAATATTAAAAGAAGTGTACACATTTGCATACATTAATGATCATCTACATGAATACATCAGAGGCTTCATTCCTCAAATTACTTCTAACGTTCTTATTAAAAGACAAAAAATGGTGGTAATAAACCAAATGATTTTGTCTTATAATCCTTACAAAACAGATAATACAGATAAAATTGTATATTAGTTTTAGGAAACTCAGAGAAATAAAAACCAGGAAGCGAACGGATTCAGCCCTTCACGTAATCTAGTTTTCCTGAATTACTGGCTAGGGGTTAGCGACATGTTTTAGAGCTGAAGCTGACATTCTACGCAGTAATCAAATACAAACAAATACAAACTAGGGTGGATTAGTCCTGTTCACAGGAACACATGTAAGAAAGTTTTTCATCTTTCAGTAATCATTTATGTCTTGTCATCCAAGCACCAGAATTTATATAACCTTTTTCATTCATAATAGATATAGGAAATGGATAGTAGGAAAGGTCTTGATCTGAAACTCAGGATACAGAGAAACTTTTTTTTAAAATAATAATAATTTTAAATAATAATTGTATTTGTTACATTCCACAACAGTAAAAAATTAGGAAATAATTAACATCTAGTCAAATTATTTAGTTATAATAATATTTTGGGAAGTTTGATGTGCATCTTGCCTATTTTAAAATCTTTTAAGAATCTCTTAACTAAGTAAATTTAATTTATTTTACACATTTTTAGGCTACTATCTGCAATATTAATGCCATTGGGAAACTATATTAGAGTGAAGGCCTTGCTTTCAGAGTGTGACTCCCAAGCTGTCCTCCATACTGTAGTACGTAAAGGTTTATTGCACCATTATTATACAAAAATTTGAAATGTTCTGTTACTGGTAGCAAATACTCAGTGGATGCTCTAACTGAACAGAATTCTGTTCATACAGCAAACAAGTACCAGAGGATGACACAATTATTTTTTGCTATGCCTACTTCTTCATTTGAAAGAGTGACATGACAATATCTATGTGTAAACCATGAGTGTGATCAGAAACTGAGTCCTCCAGGCAGACACCAATAAGAAAAACATATTCTTAATAATTGTAATACACTGCAGTACATTCCTTCATAATTTGAGCAACAGAAGGGTTCAGACATAGAAGAAGAATTATTCTGGATGCAAAACAAACTGATTCACTAGCTTCTTTTCAAAAGTGCAGCAAACTTCCAAAAGTTTGTTGGGGTCTGTAATTTTGTTTAGAGCAATATAAGCAGACAGCCTTTTTCGTATTTCTAAACTTCTCTGGCAGTGGTTCTTTCTGTTTATGTATTTATTTACTGATACCTAAAGGAGAGGTTGGTTGAACCTGTCAGCAAGATTGATTCATGCGTATTCCTAAATGTTTTCACCAATTTCTAATGAAAAATTTTATTGTATATTTGTCAGAGGTGAGAACAGTAATTCATATAACCTGTTCTTCCCTTTCCCAGTAGAAAGAAGGGGTGAAGAAAGATGAAGAAAACAGTTCCACTGCTCCTTGTTTAATTACAATAACTAGAACTGACCCCAAACCATAAATACCGTCAAACTGAAAAACACAGAAAAACACAAAATGAACAATGACTGTATCCTAATGTGATTAGGGTACACAAAAAAAAAAAAAAAAAGTTCAACTTTTAATTTGGTTCTTAGGAAGGAATTTTGTTTACACTTCACAAAAAAAAAAAAATCAAATGAAAAATCTAGCAGTACAATAAAGAAAGGCTTTTATTATTTAAGAAAAAAAAAGTTTCTATGTATCCTGAGTTTCAGATCAAGACCCTTCCTATTATCCATTGTATTTCCTATATCCATTATATATGAAAAAGGTTATACAGATTCTGGTGCTTCGATGACAAGACATGAATGGCTACTGAAAGATGAAAAACTTCCTTACATGTGTTCCTACATGAACAGGACTAATCCACCCTAGCATGCACAAGAGCTAGACCTTCTCTTGTACTTATGTATCTGAAAAAATATGCAGGAAGGGAATTTAAACTCTGCCTTCCTGCTCTGGCAAACTTGACTGAATGCTGCACATGCATACATAAAAATGTCACAACCTAGCTGTTTGTTATGAATTAAAGTAGCATTTTGAAATGCAGAATTTTAACTGGCTTTTCAGATTGTCAAATTCTTTTCCTTTTTCAACAGTTAACAGGGGAAAAAAATATGTATCTATTTAGTGCTGCTCTCGTGCAACTATGGGACGTGGAACTCTGCTTGTGAAATGAAAGTTTTGTTGTTCTTATCTGAGCAAGTGTTTCTACAACTTTTCTTCTATTGAGAACACTTAGAGGTTTTAATTTATTTGATGTTCTGCTTCTTGATCAACACCAATACATTCCAGGAAGAATCTATATATTAACATGAAGTCTACTGAAGTGGGACAAACCATTTGCATCCAATATCTGTATAAGATAACGGACTTGTAGATCTACATCTGTACATTATTTAGGAGTCACATTTAAGAACACACATGCAATTTCAAAAATTTTGAAATGATAGTGCACCATAAGAGTAAGAATATATTTTCTTCATAGCAAAGGTAGCAGCATTTCCTACACATCTTGTCTTCCATAATAATGTTTTTGATACTCTAGAATCAAAATACAAAATGACAACAAAAAAAATAGTAATCAGTTCATCTTCATTTCCAGACTCTATGAATATGATCTTTGGAGGTCCCTTCCAACCTGGATTGTTCTATGATTCTATGAATATATTGAAAACACAATAACTGTCCGGAGTTTTTGTTTTCCATTTTCATCCTAGATCCTCCTTGGTCCCATTCATCTTACTGATGTTACTTTTGGCAGACTCTAATGACCTTTTCCTAGCTAAGCTCATAACTACTAATTCATTTCCATTCTCTTTGACCTCCTTCATTTCTCCTTGCCCCAACTCAACCATTCCTTCACTGAAAGAATGCCATAGCTATGTCCCTGTTCATCTTTTATAATTCTTAAAATCCTATACTACTTAAATCTCTAACCCTTTCCCAGCTTGTTCTATATGCAACACTGTACTAGCATTAGTCACCTGCTCTTACAGTAACAAAACTGCAAGTAAAAGAAAAATTCTGCTTTTTCACAAGAGCATTCACACAACATTTTCTTCATCTTCTCCTTGATTCCTTCCTTCCTTCCTTCTACCCATCCATCTTATTCTGAGTTTTTGCCAAGCCTTCCTTTTTGATATTCATTAAGTCCATCCCTTGTATTTTCACTTGGCTTGTAATAAAAGATGTTAAAATTCTTGGCAGAGAATAGTCACTGTGTGAATTGTTAAGGAGCATTCTCTACCAAAAGCTTCAGAAAATTAAATGTCTGTTCTATGAAAAGAGAAATTATCACTCTTCTCTAACTTAGCTTACTTAATAGTCCTAATGGAATGCATAGCACTGATTAAACAAAGAGATGGAAATAAACACAATCATTTTCTACAGCACTTTCTCCTACTCCTATTTGGTTGGGGTTTTGTTTCAAGTATTCATTTTGTTTTCTATAATGTAAACATGACTCCCACAACTATGACACAGTACGAACTTGGCCTTATGGCTATTATGCAGCTCACAAATCCAAAAGATAGACAATTCTAAATCACCAGGCTTAGCACATTGTATCACTATCACACATTTGAAAATGTCAATATAGCATTCACATTATTCTCCTATTTTAGGAATATAAATACATAAATTTCAGAGATTTTTTTAGGGCTTTTAAAAAAAATTTACCATCTTCCCCGCTAATGCTTGCTTACCTCTGCTTATAGTAGTACACGTTAAAGACAAACAACATAACAGGCTGATATCTCAGTGGAAATCAATTACTTGAATTTCAGCAATGAAAGAATTAATGACTGATTTTCTGCTTAGTAGGTCTCGACTTCTTGTAACAATGTCACTGCCTAGTTAAAAATTGCTAAAAAGAGTCTTTATCTAACCTCAAATTCAATTGACAATCAACAATTTCTTTTTTGAGAGAAGGAAACGTATAAAAATGCACCACCACTCACTTGTGCTGTGAATCATTCTGATCTGTAGATGGAATTGTCAAACACTCATCATGGCCATGGAAAAAACGTACTACATGCCCACCAAGAAGATATCCTGTAGAAGCAGCACAGTTATTCATTAGCTTCGACGTTAACAATATGAAAATCACACCCTCCAAAAAAATTAAACAAGAATTTAGTATGACAACTTTTTTTTTTTTTTTTTAGTACCTGTTTCAGTTAAATCTGTTCTGAAAATGAAGACCCAAACAAAGCAATCTCATAACATTTAAAAATCAAATTAGTATTCTGGGAAGGAAAAGGAAAACAAAAACTTCTGCAACAATTATTGCTTTGAAAATTGAAGGCTTTAGGTAAAAGCCAAATAAAATATATAATACCACAGTTTCCTCCCCCTTAATACAATTTAAATGTTTTCAATGCAAAATAATTTGGTGAGTTCATCAGTTTGTTCTGATGTTTATAATTTGTGTCAAAATCAAAACTGCACAGCAGCAGCAGGAGACGGAGGACAGAAAAACACTTAGCAGTTCTGAAGATTAAGCTTAATGGAAGCTAACTTTCCAACCCATTTAACACAAAGACTACAGGTCAAAACCAGGCACTTTTCCTCACAGGAAAAAAGAAAAGAAAAAAATGGTGTAGGAGGAGAATGATTCATCAGACCCTCAGTCCAAACTGTTCTGACCTTGTAAGTGAAATTAATGCCTTTTAAAAGAACAAACACATAAAGGAGGTAGGGTAGAGGGAAACTTTCACACTGTGCAACTGATTCAATATAAAATTGTAAATTAGGAAAATGGTAACTGGCAATTGTCCTTTTGCCAATTAACACAAAGGTCAAAGCAAAGAAATAATGGGAAAAAAATATACTTCCCTGACATTTATGTTCCATCGAAAGTACATCAAACATTACAGAAAGTCTGTTGTGAGACTTCCAGTCCAATCTTAGACTCAGGAAATCCCACTTTCTCAGTCTGTCCATTCAACTTGAGCTAGGCTGCTAAGTCTTTTGACATATGATCATCCCTCATGGAAATCATTCTGAGAAGTGTATATACAGCTAAACCTAAGCCTAAGTAGCTGGGGAAAAAACCTGACATGTACAAAACCTACTTCTCTGCTTACTATGCCCTATCCTTTTTTTTTTTTTTAAATGCCATTTTGGATTATGTGTTCAATTCTGAGCTGCACAGTAAAGGGATTTCAAGTACAGCAAAGGGCCACTAAGATGATTATGATACTGGTGCATCTCATGTGTGAGGAAAGGCTGAGAGAAGTGGGACTGTTTGACCTAGAGAAGAGAAGGCTCTGGGGGGATCTCATCAGTGTAAAGAAGACAGAGCCAGGCTCTCTTCAGTGGTGCCCAGTGACAGGACCAGAGGCAATGGGCACAAACTCAAACACGGGAGGTTCCATTTGAACATCAGGAACCACTTTTTTACTGTGAGGGTGCCTGAGCACTGGCACAGGTTGCCCAGAGAGGTTGTGGAGTCTCCGTTCTTAGAGATATTCAAGAGCTTTCCAGACATAATCCTGGGGAACGTGTTCTAGGTGACCCTGCTTCAGCAGGGGATTGAACCAGGTCCCTTCCAACCTCAACCACTCTGTGATTCTATAAGCATTTAAGAAATTCAGCTGCCAAATCCCTGCTGTTACAGAAATCTAATATACCACTGATCTTCCATGATCTCTCTGCATAGCTCATTATGTTTGTCATCTGTTACAAGTTTTTAATTTTACTATAGGATGGCTTTTCTGTTTGCTTGGTTTTGTTTTACCTGTGAAACCTAAGAACACGGGGACTTTTCAAGAGTTAACCTCTATTCTGTTTATGACCCATGATTGCAAAGGACCAGACAGCCATTTATAAATATACAGCTCCAGCATTATACATTTCTTGCAAAAGAAAGCAATCAGACAGTATTAAAAGGAAAATCCATATCCCGTATGCTCTTAAAATGAAAACCTAGAGTGAGATGAGTTTCTTACGGGCCAGTGCACAGGAACACTGTGGGATGCTGATTTAAACCACTTGGGATTAAAAGGGCCTGACCACAGTTCAGCTATGCCTAGTGACTCTTAGTCTTTAGCACCAGGGTAATCTATTTCTATCAAGACTTAGTATAGCTGATCCCAGGGAAATGCAATGTCTCTTTCAAGTCCGTTATAGCTCAATTTTTTCCTATGATCCTGTATATTATTATATCATAAGTGATTAGTTTTAGGGCCAAGCGATACAAAATGGTCCTGACTTCAAGCCATTTACCATTCATGAACACGGAGAGCTGATGCTTGAAACAGAGAACAGAAGAGGTAAAGTACAATGTTGGTTATGACAGTGTTAATGACGGAGTACGGCACTGAACTAAGCAGCAGTATTGAGTGGACGAGCCTTTTGTTACAGAATAAGACATTTCTCAAACAGAATAAGGTGATGCTACTCAAACATGGTTGTACAATGCAGTCAAGTACCTAAAGAGAAATCCTGACCGACCCTGTGGTGTGGGATTTCAGGCTGACTCAGAGGATGCATTTAGAGAGCTCATTTTCATTGAGTATTACAAAGAGACACCAAGGAAGCATGGCTGTGAGATCCAGAAAGGGTATTGAGCAAATATCCTTAAAAAACACGACTAAGAGACTGAAATACGAACCTGCTTTCCATTTTGCATGTACTTTTATCTCTCTTCTGTTATCTCTGTTACAGGGTGATTGAAAATGCAATATGAAATTTAAGTTTACTGGCTTTATTTATTCTGCAGCTCCTACTCCCCAAAATTAAACTGAAGACAATAAACTCATCTGTTGTTCTGTCAGTCTTAATTTGTCATGCAGCCTTTTATGCTTTGCTATTCTAAAGTTACAGTGCTTATTCAGCTTTTCTTCAGTTAATCTGGGTGATGGATCTGCATTTCTACATTTTTCCCTTCTGTTATTCTTCTCTCCTTTACTAATTTCCTTTATTTTCATTAAGCTCTTTGGTTTGATGCTCTGAGGGTGGCGTTTTTTTTCATTTTCACTTTTTATGAAAAGCAATATAAAGCAAGCTAAAGTATATACAGTTCTAAATAAATAAAATGACAAACCTTCTGTAATATTGCTTCCTGAGCATGTAGGATGTACATTCCACAGCGTCTGCATAAAGGAGGCATCCACTTGAATACTTCCATTTGATATGGAGAGATGCTGAAATAAGACGACAGTAACAGGAAACAGTGAAATTTATGCACTTAAAAATACTTAGTATATTAATTTCTTGACAGAATAGAAATACATAATAAAGTAAATATACAAATATTGTTTTCAATTGAGTAGTCACTTGCTTTTAAAATGAACTCTTTTCTAAACCTAATCAGCAGACGCCAGCTGCAGCTAAAAAATCTTCCACAGTTACAGAAATAAAAACTCCCCAAGATGGAGAATGCTGAAGTACATCTGGGGATAAAGGCATGCAAAAAAACTTGTTCTAGAGGGGGGGGAAAAAAAAAAAGTGCATTACAACCATGCATTATTTCCTAGATTTAAAAAAAAAATAATTTATAAGAATCCCAACCATTTTCCCCAACTCCTCACAGCATTTTGTATTTTCCCACCATGTGTCCACTTGCTAAACAACCAACCTACCAGGTATCTTTCAGAGGACACACTGACCAGGATAAGGTCATCACCTATTCGAACTTTTTCTCCTTCTGACCTTTGTTTAGAAGCCGGGTGTATTGTCCACCAGCATGCCTCACCTAAAGGACAGAGATACTTAGCAAGGCTGTACAAAACAGACAACAAGAAATTGAAGGATGTCTTTATACAACATTAAAATAACATAATAAAGAATTGTGTCTTATAAAACATTCACCTTATAAAACCACCTCATTCCTCTTTTCAATCCATTTGATTTTTTTCTTTTTCCTTGAAAATTTTGACAACCAATCTTTTTCATCACTGAAGCTGATATTTCCCTTTTCATGTTTTTTTAAAGCAACTAACCACGTAGAAAACACTGCTCAGAACTGCCCTCCCTTCAAGACTCTCACTGCCAGTAAATTGCTGACAGCTACCTCAGTCTTAATTATCACCTTTTGTGTGTTCTTTTGCTTAATGTTTGTATTTAATTCACAATCTTCTGTATCATTTCCACTCTAAGCTACATTTATGTTGTAGAATACAGAATTTTGAAACAAATATTCTCCATAACTTTACAATATTGCTACACTACAAATATCAGTTCTGGAAGCAGTTCCATTAGCACTACAGACTATATGACTACAGGATAGCCAAGCCTAAGGGCGACAACCATAGAACATTTCCTACACATTAAATATCAGGTTCCAGATTACTTTGCACACATACACCGATTCTGGGAAAATTACCCAATTCATTCCAAAATTTCACATCCTTCAGGGTTTAGTTAAGACCCTGAAGAAAATGAATTGAATACAACTTTCTCACTGGGCAATGAAAAGTGGGAGAAAATAAAACAAAAGCAAAATTGGTAGCATAAGACAAAGCTAAAAGTCTGTGTGATCAGCTAAGAAATTTCATGTAAAAACTCCTCAAAACAAAATTTGAAGGTTATGAAACTAATTATAAAGAAGACAATAAGTGAAAGTTGCATCCCTAAAAGCGTAAAGTGCTAGATCTTTAAAAGAGAATAATTTTAAATATCCCGTGGCTTTTCACTCAGTACCTGCTAGGTGAAGAATGCTTCCTGCAGCTGAAATATTGATTCAATAAGGCAGTTTCATGGGTGGGGTAGTAGAGCAAGAAGAAGTGATGTTACTATAGGTTATCAAAATCCTCTGTGCAGAAACACAACTAAGCATTCCTTTTATGTGTTGCTTTTTATATCTTACCTACATGTACAAGGGTCTTTTTATATCTGTACAGTTAAGCAATATCAATATGAGACAACTACAGATATTTGTTACAAAACTTCATGGGCACAAGCAGACACATGCACAATAACTCTGAAAAAAAGCCTATAAAATTATAAAGACAGAATTCACTGAAACAATTTTCAGAGAGACAGAACACATACATTCCTTTTATCAACATGCCTAAAGAAAATCATCTCCAAGCAGCAACTGATGATATAATCAACAAACAGGCTTCTAATATCTATCTATCTGAGACCACCTTCTGTATGGTTACAAACACCTGAAAGACAAACTTCACTCCTTCAAAACAGAAGGTCATGTAGACAATGAGAGTCATCTGGAAAGGAAGTTTCAAAGCCCATGGTCCACAAACACTTTAACACCTACACTGGTAGTGCCTCTCCATCATCAATTAGTCTATTTTGATTTTGTTTTCAAAATAATGAAAAAAAAAAAAACCAATAGAAAGCATAGGTTGATATTAATACAACTGGCATTTCTTTATTTGAAGCTTCATATTAATGAGGTGTGCATACAGGTACTTAGATTTTCCCTTCAAGGTATGTGTCTGGGTGTAGGTACTGCAGGGTCACCTGTTACTTTCTGATGAGTACTCATCACTTTCAGTAACTATTCCTACTATGTATACGGGAGCACATAAACCTATTTGTTGCTCTCTGTGGGTGCGTTGCTTTTAAATTCATTTAACGTAGCTCCCAATGGTATCTCAAAATTTATATTTGATTTCATGGGAGCACAATTATTTTTTTTACTATATTTCTGTCAGCAGCACTGTTACTGGCAGTACTCCCAGAAACCTATTCATTAGATTTTAAAGCTTTCTTGTCATTTCTTGTTTGTGTTGTGTCTTTTCCACTCTGTCTCATTATTATTTTGATCCATTTTATGCTTTTATTTTTCTTTAGCTCTATTAGCAATGTGCTTATTACATTTTTTTGTTTTCCTGCATTACAAGTTGCATACTCCTTCTGTTGCATGGTTACAATGTATACTGTGAATGCACTGATACATGGCTTTTCTGTACTCTAATTCTAATGAAAGTGCCAAACCATACAAATAGGAAAAAAATGCATCAAATTTATTTTATTCAATGGAAATTTTTCACTTTGACCATTATCACATGTTTTATTTGAATTGTGGTAACTCAGTTTAATTGCAAGGCACTCTCACATGCTTACACAAAGTCAGCTGATTTACTGAAAGTCATCAGTATTGACAGTTGTAATCTCTTTTCAGTCATCTAGTTTCTAGTAAACACATAATCATGACATTGATAAGCTTACAGTGCCATTAATCTCAATACCTCTTCTAAAACCAAAAATGTGTGACACGTTGTCCTTCAAAAATAACTTGCCATACCTGCTGCATTTTCTCGTAGTCCCACATCAAATGCAAGTTTATCCGTCTGGGATCTTGATGATGTTAAACATGTCAAATACTGCAAAACAGTAAAATTATTGAAAAAAACAAAACCCAACAGTATCCATTAACACACATGCCAAATTAATACATTCACATTGCTCCATCTCACTCTCAGCATGTGCTTAATTTTTTAAAATGAGTTAACCATGACATTATTTGTATACAAGCTCTTCCTGACTTTAAAACAAAAAAAAAAATCTTTTTCTACACCAGCACGTATTTCTCGGTGCAGTTTAGCTCCTACCTTCCAAAGTTTCACTTAGCTCATCAGAGAGGAACAGGCAAACGTCTTGTTACAGCATTACGGTAAGAAGTTTGCCTTCTGAAAACATAGCGAACGTACCAAAAGGCAGTAATCATACTTGCAATTCTGGTATATCAAAGCAACTACAATTTGTATGGTTCATAAACATAAGTAACAGAGTTTAAAGACTAATGTAGAGTCTTCCAGTACAGGAAAAAGGAGGGAAGATGTTTTCTTGACTTCTCATTTCTTCAACCTCCTATTAGATATACTTGCATGTGACCTAATAAGTCAAAGATCGAGAACAGTTAAAATTTTCCAGTTGTACAATGTAGCAGAAACAAAATTTACACGAGGTAGTCTGAAAATAGCATGTTTGTGGGCATAGTCCTTTGGAACTATTGGATGTTAAAAGGAACACCTTACCTTATAAAATATGATGGAAAAAATAACACATATCATGACAAATTCATTTGCGATAGCAGCAACTTGCTAATAGAATTTCAAATGGATTCCTTAAGGACACAGAAATAATCCCTGGCTAAAGGAGCTTTTCAGCTACATTTCTGAGTGAAATGGATTGAAGAATCTGAATTTAAAATATAAGGGCCACTTCCATTGTGTTGAGACACCATAAGCTATTTTTTTATCTAGTGCAGAACAGAACTTAGAAAGAACATTCTTTCACATTTATACTTTTTTTATTTCGATAAAAAGAAGTTTATTTGAGTTTCATGTTTCTCATTCTGTGCAAGTGCTCTTTCACTTACCATTTCACTAAACGAATGTCGAAGTAGTATAGCATGGCCATACAGCAGGGTTCTGTGACCACCCCCTTGAGCTGCCTACAGAACGTGACAGAGAAGGTCAGAAGTCCACTGCACTGCGTGGACTACGATCAGAATTATGTAACAACATGAAAAGCTACTGCAGTTCAAGTAATAAGTGCAAATATTCAAGCAAATTATGAAATGTATATGCTGGGCAAAAATTGTAAATAATGAAGTAGCTACAGCAATAACCAAATATCTACCAAGGGAACAAATGTTCTTCTTGGTCAAAAACATTTTCAAAAAATGTTTTGAATTAAATAAGATATTACTTACCTTTCTTATAAACTTCTCAGATGCATTAAAAAAAAAATAATAAAATAAGTATATGTATGTATACACAAACTGAAATCTGAAAGAGGCAAAACTCACCTATTGCCTAGAATAGTTTAAGCATATATTAAGGATATCTACTTGCCAGGATTAATGCTATCTTAAGCATTTACCAGATTCAGTAAAGCAGCTGCATTCATAATTTCAACCAACCAGAGTTATTAATTTCAATTATGGAAATTTATGACAAGATCAGGGAGACGCAAAACTGGATTTTCCATGTGCTTCCTTTAGCGAAGTTAACACACATCTTTTGAGCTCCTTTTGGTGACCAGAAGAAAACAAGTTCCAAGGGGAGAACCTTAACAAAAAAGTTACTTATGGAACAACAGACAACAAGCTTTATAGGTTTTCAAGTCTGCCTCAGCCTTTTTCTGCATCTATCAACTTATTTCCTAGTTATTTATAAATAACAAGCCTATTCAAACTTAAATAATATGATCAAGAAATTAAATTCTTGATTTATTGTGGTGCTTTCCACTGAAACTAAGGCTTTCATTTTTACTTTTAGATCCTCAAACCCAGATTGTATGAAGAACATTTTTAGGGAAGTGATCTCCACATTTTGCAGAATTAAGGATATCATGATTAATGTTAATGCTATTATACTATGATGGGTAACATTATACTTCATTTTTTCTCTCAGTACAGATCCTAACTTTTACACCTGGTAAGTCCTGAGTAATTATAAAAGGTCTAACATCAGGATCCTGATAATAAGTTAGAAATTGCTGATTTAAGAATATCTAACTTCTCATGTAATTGTTTGAAACTGTTCTCACACACACAGAGGGTTTTTTTCATTTAAAAAAGCATTTACTTTCTGGTCTTGTTTCAGGTATACTTAGGCTATCATTAAATATGAAAGATGATTCCCCAAAATATAACTTTAGAAAAGGGATTTTCTCTAGTACATTACATATTGCTAGAAAGGACTACCTTTAAGGTCAGTTCTTTTCCTTGGATTCACATGGAAGGGATCAAGACAACTAAAGGTAGTTCCAGGAACTCAAATAATGGTTATACATGTGTAGGCAAATTATTTTGCACTGTATAAACAATACATTAGTTAAATTATCAGTTAGGTCAATAGGTTTACAAGCTGTGTATAACTTGTGTTCTACAGAACCACAACTTAGAAGACATCAAGCTGAGGAAACTGCTACATTCTGTAGCTCGACACATAGAATACTTAATACTAATTCAAAGGATTAAAAAAGAAATGTTATTTGTCCAAACAGAAGCAATAAAAATCTAAAAGTAATTCAGCAGAGGTATTTTATTACAACTGCAATCAAATAAAAATCCTACTTCTATTTTTCTAGCTAATAACAAAGACATTAACAAATAGGGATTTGGGACCTGGTTATGTTGGAACTTAATGCTGTTAACAGTCTTATGTAATTTTATGTAGTAAATTTTATTGAGAAACTTCTCAGAATTATATGGATACTATGTATAATATCTTTCACAATATTCAAATTTCTCAGTATACTCAGTAGCAAACTAAAAAAAAAAAACAAACTCCTGGATAATGATTTTTGGATCCACATCGAAAACGTATTAGATTATTGGGAAAAATTGGAGACAAATATGAGATAATTATTGCTGGTGATTCAGAGAAGATAGCATACTTTTAGATATCATTATAAAAGTCTGATCAGAAATAATAAATAAAATTTTCCAAGAGCTCCTCCAAAACATGTCATCCATAAAAAGTGTTTTTAATATATATCCTGCAGGAACTTATCACTGCTTGGGGAAGAAAACTAGAAAAACATCATGTAACAGTGTACATAATACTTCTTTTATAAATTACAACTTTTTTCTTAATCAACAAGGAAAACCTTAACAGCAAAATCAACTGTAAGTAGACAGGTTGTCAGAAGAAAATTAGATGTAGTCAATTTATAACAAATATATGCATACTGAGAACAAGCAATAAAACACCTCATGCTATTTTTTTACTGAAAGCTTTTAAGTGAATCACTTGTAATTTTAAGGTTGACTCATTAAAAAAAAAACAACCAACAACTACAAAAACAAAACAAAACAAAAACCCCCCAAAACCCCAAAACCAAAAGCCACACAAAACCAACAAACCCCAAAAATCAGATAAACTAGATAATCCTCTAGAAAAATCTGAAACTAACAGGAGAACTCTATTCCAAACTAAATTTAATATGAAAACAAACTGTTTAATGAAATGATAGACTGGTGGAACCACCAAAAAGGTTAATGTTAATTATCTGAGGCCAAATTCTATTGTTAGCAATGCCTTCATATTGAGAACAGAATGTAAATGAACATTTTAAGATGTTCATTCCTACATTTCATGCTGTCATTTTTCTCTCTATATGTAACAACTATTAAAAGACAGCATTTTCTATTCTTCATAGCAAAATTAGCTTTTTCCGAAATCTAGTTTAGAAATTACTTATTACCATGTAAATTTATTTTCATCGTTGTAAAGGTAATGCCTGATAATGCAAAATATTTAACTTGATTGGTAGCTATGACATATATCTCGAAACAGAATCAGTTAATTGTAATTTAAAAAAGAACCCATCCATTTTATCAACAGCTAGCTGACAGAAGCTAATTAAGAGTCCACCTTCTCTGAATGTAACAAATGTGGTCCAGAAAGAAAGTTTCTTGCATTATTGTTCAGGCTTTCATTTTTTATTTCTTCTTTGCTATTTATGTGAACTGCTGTGTTCCTATTACAATTTCCCCAGTGGATGGTACCCAGCTTCAAAATAAATGCAGGGCAAGGTAGTTTCAAAATAAATACGGCACAACAGACTACATTTTCTTTTCTATTGTCCACTGGCCGCAGAGCAACAGTATGATCATTTTTACTGAACAGATTATTTGTCCTCTACTGCCAATCCCAGATATAAATATTCATATATTACTAGTAATGTCAGATTAAATCTTTTGGCTAAGTTTATGGGTGAATATTTTGGAAATACTAAAAATTGTGTTATTGCTTATGAGTACTAGAAGTGTTCAAATCAAACTTACTTTCCCTAGGCAAATTTTTTTTTCATCAAAAATTCCATTTTTCTAGAAAGCAGTGTAATTGCAAAAATCAAAAAATACACTTTAAACTGGATAAAACAGTGGAAAACAACAGGTTAATAATAATGAGGTTTGAAAACCGTGTATGCAAAGGCTGACATTGCAAGATCAGAGGTGATAGAGCAGAATTCCAGCTTCCCCGAGCTGTGCCATGATATGGGCCAGTTAAAGATCTGGAGCGCAATATAAGCCAGTAGGTTGTGGTTATCCTGGCACTAAGTTACAGAGAAATGTAAAGGTTCTTGTACTTCTCAAAAAGTAAAAATGAAGGAAGAATTTAACATTTGTTAATAAAATATTAAATACTGCAGTCATATTATTCAGATAAAAACAAATCCTACTTTTGAATCATTTAATATTTACTGATCTGCATGAAATCATGAGGAGTTTTAATCCAGAAGGATTCTAAACGTCTTTATAACTTTATATAATTGAGAAGCCATCTTGTAAAGTGAAATTCCCTCCTTCAGAAATAAGAGACTCCACAGCTCACCTTGAATGCTTGCTGCAATTAATTAATTAAAAAAAAAAAAAAAAAAAGCAGCAGCAAGTTTCATTATTAGTGTTAGCTTCTTTGGGATGATATAGAGCTTTGACAAATTGTTTGATTTCAAATGAATATTTTATGCATTAAGATATATATTTGACCACTTTTATCTTTTTGAAAAATAAAAATGTTTTCAAACCCAATTTTTTTCCTTCCTTATTACCTAGAGCATGCAGCCTATTAAAAGTCTCAATAAGCAATCATTGCACAGCCAGTCACAGCTAGAGTTACACTGAGATTTCCCGCAAAAAACAAGATTCACTGTTGAGTAACAAATGCTTAAGTAGTGCTTTGATGCATCTGATTTACAAATAGATAAAATTGAAAAGTGTTTTAAATGGTGAATTGTTGCACAACAATGAAGAGACTGCAGAGCAAATGGCAATTTATAATTCCAGAAAAAAAAAAATATCAAAAATTTATTCTACAGCCATTTTCATCTTTAGAAGAATAATACATATTTTGAATGTATCATTTCTGCATAGATGGATATGACATTCAAGAAATTATCCTCCAGTAAACAAAACACCCTTTGATTCTCCCTTCTAGGATATTTACTTAAATAATAGAATTCCCCTCCTCCTACATATTATTCTATTTAATTTTCTAGGATTGTACTAAAAAGGGAAGAAAACACTAAAACTGCATACACGGTATATGAATCGCAGAAAGAAATCAAAATAAATCTCTCATCATGAAAGAAAATAAGCATAATTTTCTATTTGGGAAAAAAAATTCTTGTGAAATGTTATCTTTAAGTAAATTTGCTTAGATAATACTGACATGACTTGTACTTTTATGTTTAGTTTCTTCCTCAGACATCTATTTTTCCTTTTACTTAATGTGACAGTCTTAACTCTGTGTGTAAGTAGAATAAAAGAAAAATTACAACTCAGAAAATGTGAGTTTTCCAGTCCTACATAAAATAAAAGTTAAAAAAGACAGAGTGTCTAGCTCTGCAGATTATTTGCATCATAATTAGTTGCCGTTTAGTTTCATAAAATAAGTAAACCCACAGCTTTATCATGCTCTGTTTGTAAGAGAATAAAAGTTAAATTCAATTCAGCTGAAATTAGAGTAAGGGTCAAAGCAATCGAATTGAGATGTTTTTCACCCAATCTTTTGGACTGTGCTGGGAAATCAATTAAAGCACAGCACATAGAAGATAAGATCAAGCTGATCTGATCAGGCAGCAGCAATCTGAGAGGTATGGTAAACATCAATGCACTGACATTGCCCGCAACAAAGTCAAGAGTTTAGTCAACTTTAAGAGACATACATGTGACTACTACCAAATTTAACTTTAAGTGGGAGTGAAATGCAAAAGATTTTTATTTACACAATTTTGTGGTTTTCACGGTGCCAGAAAGCAATTATGGAATTTGTCATAACAAATAAACATTGTAAATTCTTATTTAATATTAATTTGTTAATAATACTTCGCCCCATACATTAAGAAGTGGTATTTCCTTTTTTTTTTCTTTTTCCAAATTTCAGTTGTTCACTGAATAGAAGAAAAAGGTGATGTCACTTTTTATTTTAAATTCCTCAAACTTATACATAGGAATATAACAGAGCAGTGACCAACTGAATGGAGACTGCAGGTCAACTCAATTTATTTTCAGAGAAACACAAACTCTGCCTAAGTATATAGAATGAGACAGTTGGCATAATTACCTACTTATAAGTGATTCACAGCTGCAACAGCAAGTGTAACTTCTAAAACTTTCCAAAGTATTAGTGTGTAGATGAGAAGTAAGTCTGTCTCATCTCAACAACGGGCAATGAGGTTCAGCTGATCATTGAAAAATGATGATTGTTTATGCAAATCATTAAAAATACAGGCAAATCTGTATCTGGGGTTTCGATTAGGCTTTTTTTATAACACCATCTCCTTTTCCCAAACAAAAGGCCTAGAGGTTCTGTGAAAAATACTGTTCTTAAATAAGTTTGTCAATAATAAATAATGTATGATAAAGTGCACGGCATCCTAATTGCTCTGGTGTGGAAGTCCTCTTTCAGTCATTCTTAGTATATCTTAGATTTGAAGTGATAATTCAATTGAAACTTTAGTAATATGAAATGCAAGCATAGTTACAACATTTCACTTTATTGCAGTCACTTCACACTATACTGTAAGCATTCCAGTAAGTATGCTTGTGCTAATACAGTAAAAGATTAAGAAACCCAAAGAAGAGAATTTTGAAATAGCTATTTCTATCCAAGAGTTCTTGCTTTTTACCACAGATGAAATAACTTGAAATTATACCGAAACAGTTTAGTTACACAAAGAAAAATATTGTACATTTATATCTGAACTAAAATAGATTTACATTTGTCACTTTGTTTCATTGATAGGGCTTAATTTCTAGCTGTTAATTTCATGTGAGGATAAATCAAATTAAATCCAAATACCTGAAATACTTTCTTAGCTCAGTGAAATGAGATAGAATATTTACATGATGAGAAAATTATTTTGCTTTCCCATTAATAAATAGCACTATAATACAATAATGCTTTTCTGTTTCAGACAAAACCTGTCTCATCGACTTTCTTCAGGTTCATAAAAGCCAAACTCAGTCCAAAGGTTCTCTTATTCCTTTTTTAGTATCCAGTTCTGGACTGATGGTAATAAATGATCTCTGAAGATGATGTTTCTGTAAATTTTGTTCTTGTAAATATTTCAAAAGACTAACTGCACCTGCTCCTCAATGCTAAAGAGAAATTAATATAATTATAGTAGTAGAGGAATAACATCCATGAAAATAGGAAAACTGAAGAATCTGCTAAGACATGAGGCCCCTCTCCTAGAAAATCCTGGAACAAGGAAAGAATTGAGAACAATCCACATTCAGAAATTTAATATTCTTTGATGTCAATTTACTTACCCCTTCACTAGCATCATCCCCTGTGTTGGCCAACATTTCCTGAAGGGCTCTGACAGATAGGGACTGTTCAAGGACGAAATTACAGATGCAAAGATCTGGAGGAACATACTGTAAAAATAAATTAAACGATGTAAGAACAGATCAGCAGAGCAGGTGAAACAGGATGAAAAGTGTGTTTGAACACATATGTATTTTAATTTTAGAATCCATACTTAATGTTTACTCGTTTGAGACACATGATATTTCCCTGTATGAAAATAATATAAATCCATTCGTCATAACTTGTCAGTGCAATAACTTTACTTTTCCTAGAGCTGTATTCTTCACAGTAAACCGAAACATCATCAGGTTCAAAAGCAAAAAGTTTTTCTCTACATATAATTGCTTTCCTGTCTTTTAGAATTATACCATGAACATTGTATTTTTTCTCTAACGCCATTGACAAAACAGAAGAGAAGGTGTACGATCTTATTTGACGTATAAGGTTGACGTTCTGAACATATTTATAGCTGTCACTAAATGGCAAAGACTCAGATTCTTACGATATAATAATATGAACTATTTTAGGAGTCCTTCTTAATTGTTGGACCAATATGTCTGCTGGTTTTGAAACATGAAACTTACATTCACTTAAAGAACAGATTTTTATTTTTTTTTTTCAGTTTATTGACATTGATGTGTCCAAGAAAAAAAGTCTCAAGGGGAATCATCAATCTATATAAATATATGACAGGAAAGTACAAAGAAGACAGAGCCACACTCTATGCAGTGGTACTGAATGAAAGGATGAGGAAATTGACACAAATTGAAATATGGGAAATTCTATTTAAACCTGAGGAAAAAAAACCTTTTTTACTATGAGCATGGTAAACACAGGAAGAGGTTGCCCAGAGAGGTTGTGGAGTCTCCATCCTAGGAGATATTCAAACCTTGACTGGACAGTGTCCTGAGCAGTCTGCTCTGGCTTAACATACTCTGAGCAGAGGTTTTGGACCTGACGATCTCCATAGGTCCGTTCCAACCTTAATGATTCAGTATTCTGTGATTTATGACCATGGCTATGAATGAGAATTCCTTTTTTTTTTTTTTTTTTTTTTTTTTTAAAATCAGTGTGACAGGAGGGAATAAAATTCTTCATAATGCTGAGTTTTTTCTGTTGTCATCCTGTGGCAGCTTTCAGATTATGCAGCATTCATTTTATTAAGACATTTTGAATATGTGTTAAATCACACTGTCCTTGAAGTACATTTGAATTTTAAAAAGACAGACAAACAAACAAACAAACAACCCAAACAAAGACCCCACAATCTTTATCAATTCTTTCTGTTTTCAATGTGGAACTTTTAAATTCAGAAACTAAACGGGAATTTTATCTAGGAAAAAATAACATAGCTGGTGATAACATAGGTCTGGCACTTAATCCCACTCCAAACTGAATATGGCATAATCAGTATGATCCAACACCTCCCAACTGAACAAAAGAACTCCCATCTGTTTCGCTGGCCACTGGTCTTGTGCCACATACGCTGCATTTTGATTTGAAAATTGTTGCAGCCCTTACTTTAGTGCTGTATTAATGAAAGACACACTAAAACAATGTACTCCTAGTCACAGTTTGCATAAAATGTACATCTTAGGTTAATGTAACTGATTTTTCACTTCTTATTCTTTTTCATAGCTTATGGAGCATTCCGCTTTATTTAAGAATATTGACACTGAGAACTATGAAATTAATGATTTTTCCACCCATGACTTAGAGCAGCTGCCCCCTCTTTCAAACTTGCAGTGTAACACAATAAGCTAACACATGTACTCTATCATATACCCCATTTCTGTGGCTGGATGGTAACAAATTCATTTTTAAATTCTACTGACCTGAGAAATACTAGGCAAGATAATTTATGTGGATGGTACATGACCTAAGTATCAACTGACCTCCTTAATTAATCTAGATTGCTTCTTAAAAAAAAAAACAAAAAAAACCAAAACAGTAATTATTGAGTCTATCAAGGCTCATTTGTTTTCTGGTCTTTTTGCAAATGATCCTGTTTCATAAGTTTGATATTCAACAATCTCTGTGTGGCAGACCATTTTATACTCCTAATAACTACACAGCTAAAAAGGTTTGATAAAATCTCGACCATCTGTTAGTCTATGCTTTTTTTCCCCAGTTCTGAGCAATGTTGTATTGTAATGGAATCCCACACAAAAAAAAAAAAAAAAAAAAAAAATTGTTCAGTGAAATGTGAGAGCTACAGGTAGAAGATGGGGAAGTATTCATGTCAAGAATCTTTATGTTGAATTGAAAACCAAAATCTGTTCAGGTACTAAGATAAGGTTTTAGAACCTGCTGTAAAGTAACAATACGCATTGGTATTTATCCCCCTTCTGGTTACGGGAAGTTGAAATGGACATACAGAAGTAAGATAACATAATTTTTAAGAATCATAAATAAAGGAAAAAATTCAAGTGAAGAATTAAGTATTTTATTTTACAGGCATTTAAAGATATGCCGAACAAGTGTTATTGTAAGTAAATCTATATAGCAGACTGATAAGATATATGATAAAAGAAAGCAGGGATTTGGAATACATAGCTCTTCAAAGTCAATGAGAGTTTTTGGGAGTTCTTCCAGCGCACCTCTGCGCAGTCTTGTCCATACATACGGGAAGATAAACAAAAAGACAAATTTCATACAGGAAACTTACACAAATTTGCAAAGTAAATCTGAAGAAAAAAATGACAGTTCTACCCTGACAGCTGCTCTTTTTATAAGATGTCTGTTTCTGAGACTATTTCCAAATAGGTCTTTCATGTAGAGTTACCAGTTTTGCATCAACACATTCATAACACTGAATATACCTCATTTTTCTGAATGAGGTGTTAAGATACATAAAACTAGCTACTGAACTAGAAATGTTCAATAGATCTGCAAAAAACCCGAGTCTTAAAATAGCTCACAGAAATGAATCAGAGTCCAGGTCAAATTACTTTTATTTTTATCTGAATCGATTTCTGGAGGAAGAGCAGAGAGCAGGCAAAGTATATTAATAGGTCAAATCCGATAGGAGAGGTGACATGAAGAAACAGATTCAGGCTACACAGTAGCTAGAGAGGAGCAACACAAGCAGTTATAGAACAAATGAAGACCTACAGCAATGAAAAGGGGCCACACTTTGAAATATATCGAAAAGAAAAATCTCAAGCAGCTCAAAATAATTCATAGAAAGTACAGAATAGAACAGCAAGCTGCCATTTTCACAGACTTCTGATTGACCACAGATACACTCATCTGCCTTAGACTTCCATTTAAACGGGAGAGACGAGAAAAATTTTCTCCTGAAAGGTACACTGTGATTTACTGATAAAACATAGTATTTTCTCAATTTGATATTATTTCTTAACATTGCAAAGGTATGTGCATACCTAATCGTCATCAGTCAATGACAGCTATCCACCCTAAGCCAATCAGTAACACACACTTGTCTAATTTTCACTTGTAGTTTCTTAAAATAGACAGCAAAATGCAGCAAGACGAAAAACAAGGCCACAAGAATAACCACTGGTAAGGCCACACCTGGAGTACTGTGCTCAGATCTGCACACATAGACACCGTGGATGTAACATGGTCATAATACCTAGAATAAAAATAGGACCGCGTGGCAACAATTCAAAAGAAATGATACAAAGACCCCACTAAAAAAAAAAAAAAATCAGAAGGAGAAATAAATTATCAGGAAGAAGCGAAAAGAAATAAAGACACAAAACAAAGAAAAAAAAACGATGCAGAGCGAACAAAGATGAGATGGAGCAGACCCTCCTCTGTTTGCCTTTATTCTTAACATTCTGCTCTAGTACAGGTCTAAAGTTTCATCTCTTCTCTCCTCTCTCTTCTCAAGCTCCTTTTACTACTTTCTTTTCTTTTCTTTTTTCTTCACAGCTCTCTCACTTTTTTTTTTCCATTTGCCACTTATCTTTAAAACTTTTCAATTACTTAATAATTCTATTCCCTGTACTCTCAACTTTCTGATTAGTCAACAGAGTTAGGAGCAACACTGAACGCCAGTAACTAACAGGTGACAATGCTTCTAAAATTATCAGTCCAGTACATGAAGATATTTGAACCTATGGCAGTAATAAGAATAAGTTTTTTAGTGAACTTAAATCTTAATAACATGAAATATTATAAAGTATTGAATGTTACAGGAAAATATGAAGTATTTCAGTTACAGGAATTATTTTAGATAGTTGAAGAATAGTGACTTTTGACTGTTAACAGGTATGCCCCAAAGTATATTTAGAATCTCTAAGAAATCTCATGTTGCAGTCACAGAAAGAAGAGCATACAAAAGGTGCACCTAGCATCACGTAAAAGAAACCACAATTAAATGCATTCATGGATAATAAGTAGGTTAACATTCACTGATCAGTGACACCAGTTGAGAGTTTTGACTTCTTACTTTAGCTTCTGATGTTGGTTCCAAAAAACACAGGCGATTCCCAAGTCCCTCAGCTGCCAAGCAGAACTTCCTTTGTTCTTTGTGAACACTGGCAACACACTGAAGTACTACTTCGTCATCCTGTCACAAAACAACGTAGGAGAAAAAAAGTAAATATTTGGAAGTTACATACACACTATAATGCTAATAAACCCTGGATCACAGAATCTGTTGAAAATGAACACATTATACTCCTATAACTGATATCATGTACCTATGCAGAGATTCTTTTGATGCGTATGTAAATGGCTGTTTATGTACAGATTTATATTCAAGACTATATCAAAGTGACAAAGACTACACGCTGCCTCCAGGGCTTTTGCAAGTGGTGTGTCCTTCTGTTGCTTTAGCAGGGGTTTGCTATGGTGTCATAAAAAATTGTAAACACACCATTACTCGGCTTAACTTAGTAAAGCGTGTTTAATGTTTTACAGTAAAGACCTGTTACTGGGATTTTGTAAACAATAGTAACCTAAATATAAACAAATTTATTTTTTTTGGCACAGTGAGTCCTCAACACAAATCCTCTGAATGCATGAAAAGTGACACGAAACAGCCCCATTGTTTAGTTAACCTAATTATTCCAAAAGCTCTTTTACAAATCGTTACATAATGCAACGCCAGAACCACACTTACTTACAAAGTGCCAAGCCCTTAGTCACCTCTTAACATGATATAAGCGAGCCAAAACAGACTATTTTTAGTGTTCAGCTGTGTCAAAGGTATATAGAGAATTAAAAATAATTTTGTTTTCCAAAACTTGTCCACTAACCGAGAAAAACATCACTTGCAGACTAGCATGTGGAAGAACTTATTTATACACAGGTATGCAGCTGTTCACCAAAAGCCACTGCCTTAGAAGTTTGTAAGGGGGTGGAAGCTGATAAAACAAGAGTGATATGATATGTCAGTGTCCCATCCAGCTATGAAGTTATACTGGTGTCGATTATTGTCAAAGCAGATACACAACAGCCGCCCGTACTGAACTCAGAGATCACTTGAACAATTATGTTCTAAAAGCAGCACTGCTTTTTCCAGTCCCATTATGCAACTGGAATACTATGACAGCAGCACAGCTACTGACCCTTGAAATAAAAGCTGGGAGTGACAAAGTGATTTTCACCAAAGGAATTAAGTGACGCGCCCTTTAAAATGGGAATTCAAAGGCAGGTTTTTCACTTGTGTGATTTTGCAAGTGTGCGCAAGTTATAGGGCTTTCTTTTAGGTGGCACTTCACTGCCTGCTTACTACTACTAAAATGGACAGCTATTACATTTCAGACTAATAAGCAGTTACAGACAGAGTTCCTTATCTAGCTTCGCATAACGATCAATAATGGTTTTAACAGCACAGAATGGGAATTCAAGAAACTTCTCTAAACAATTTTAAGATGTATAGTCAAGTAGGAGGTAGACAGAATTAGCTAATTAATGCTAAACAAATTCATTTTCTTTTTCCCCTGCTGCTTCTGCTTCCATTTCTGCAAAATGCTCTCTGAAATTCTCAGCTTTCAAACTCATTAGTAAAAAAATTTCTGCCTTTTAAACTTCATTGTAATAAGTTGCAAAATATAAACAATACAATTAAGCACTCATTACTATATCCCTCTGTCCATGAATTTATAAAAATTGGCATCAGAAGCATCTATATTTAGGGGGAAAATCGGAATGTATCTAAGATAAAAATAAAGATATTTAGAACATTTTTCATCATCTAGTTCCTGTATCAATCTTTGAACATGCATATTTCAGATATTTAAAAATAAAATACTAAAACCTTAATTTATAAATACCAAGATTTAGAATAAAATTGAGATTTGCCACTTACTTTGCACTTATCAGTGGATTACATTAAATTACTTATATATAGCTGAAATTGTATTTATCTGCCCTACTACATTAAAATATTCATCATTCCATAGAGGCATATACATAGTATCAATTGAAATTCATAGTTTTCTAACAAGTAAAATTATGCCTTCAGACAACATACATAACAACTTAAAATGAGAATTACTTACATAAATGAGCTATTTTCTTTTTAAATCCATATACATAAAAGGGCAAGAGTTTCTAGCATAATGAAATGAAGATTTTAATCTTCTAGAATTCAAAAAATAAGCATTCCTTTCAGAATTTACACTCGCTTCACAAAGTCTTTATCAATCATTAAATGCCATTATCCCAAAATACAAACACTGATAATGTCTTAAGGTCTGTATGCAGCATTCAACATCAATATTTTACATTATTCCCCTAATTTCCCAATGTATCCTTTCATTTGTGCTGCAACATTTAACAAACTATGTATTTGCTACATAGGACAAACAACTTTAATAGAGTTTCTAAAAAGTGGTAATAATAGTATATTGTAGAATGTTTTGGAGCAGAGTTTTGAAGAGTCTATCATTCAAGTGCAGGTGGAATGAGCATAAGGAATTTCTGGAATCTATATAATGTGCAAATAAGACAATGACTTGCCGTTAAGATGACTCAGTATTATAGCGTACTTACTGATGTAAGATCATTCTAGCTGAGCTCTGAAATTGCTTTTCTGGCCTGAAGATGCTAATAGAAATTAGTTTTATGGAGTTGTTACCCTATAATGAAATTGCTGACCATGTCTCAGCAGTATCTTATTTTCTTGAGTCTCGTCTCACACAAATTCTGACATTGTAAAATTTTTTCCCAGTAAACTCATTTTGTTCTTCCCCTTTGTTTTTAAATACACATGGTGCCAGAGCCATTTAAGCCTGATCTTCACTTCTCTTACATAGAATTTAATCCATTTACTTCAATATACCTTTTTTAGTATGACAAGGAGAAGCCTGCAAGCTCAACGAGATGCAGAGATTCATGCGATGGGCAGTGATGAGTTGTTAGTTAAGTTATATACAGCCAATTCTCAAAGCAAAAGAAAAAACCTGCACACAAGTTCATTCAGATACAGTTTGTCAACCAGGAATTTAATACATTTAAATGTTTTAAATGTAGTAAGTGTTTTAAATACAAACTTTCTCCTCTAGCAGCTCTGACTTTTCCATGTTTAGAAATTTATTTTTCTAGTGCTTTTCGTTTGGGGCGCAGGGGCAGCAGGGGGAGGAGGGAGTTAAATAAAATAGCTTTAGAGTGGAAGGAATCCCAGGCTGGAAAGAACCTCTGTAAGCAGTGGTCTAACACCTCACTAGAGAAGGGCTAATTTAGATTAAGTTTCTCAGATTATCTAAAGTGCTTAATTTAAGGAAGAAGTCCACTTCAAAATTCTGATCACCATGAAGTATTGTTACAGATTCACACCTCTCTCTCCATCACACGTTACACCTCTTCAGATCAAAATCATAATATGCAACAGTCGTATCAATGTTCTCTAAATTTTACCAGGTTTCGCTTCAGTGAGCAAACGATGGGGATAAGTTCAGGTTGATCAAAATGCTTCTATGACTTACTGAGCACATGGAAAAGTAATAAATTTGCATACCACTAGGCTTTGCACAAGAAACCACCTTCGCTATTGTTCCTCAAAAAAGTCCACACATTCTAAGTGTCAATTACTAATAACTGGTTTCCACCAGTAGCATCATAAATAATTACATAAAATTAACCATGAGATCCATTTTGTACTACTGTAATTAACATCTATTCACAAATACATACGAACAGCAATTTTTAACTTTTTTTTTTTTCTGAACGAAGAAGAAGTGAAAATTTTCCCCTTCTCCTGTCCAGAAATTGCTTATCTGGTTAGAATTTGTCAGTCAGTCCTTTAGCAAAAGGACACAGATCAGATAACTCCAACCCCAATTCTAAGAATGTTTATACACGCAAAGACATTGACATTACTAAAATATATTTCAGGTGGTCTGACATCCTGCAGAATGTACCAAGTGTCATGTAGTTAATGTGTCGTAATTCTGTCCAATATTATTCATCTATTCAAACAAAAGCATGACTTCTGCAAAAGGAAAAAAAAAATACAGCTTTGGAGATTTGTTTTCATTTTTTGAAAGTAGATAACTGCATAACTGTGTGTACCAAACCATAAATTTCTGTTTGCTTTGATCAGAGCTGAAGCGGCAGTCTGAATTTGCATTACCTAGTAATGTCTGCATAGGCTGAGAAACAAAGGTAGTTCTAAATGCCAGTCACTCAGTATCTTCTGCTTTAAAGATGGAACAGGTTACCAAACTAGAACTTGGCTCTTTGCAAAAGTATGTCTACTATTAAACAACTTCTTTAACTAAAAACCAGCCAATACTTAGTCTTGGTCTTCAGGCTGTCTTCCTCTTCAGGTTTCATGATAAAGTGATGGTGAATTTAAACTGAGATTGCTGTGATGGAGTGATAAGCCAAAACATAAACAAAATCGATTTTAATTAATCAATGACTTGCTGCAAAGGGAGTCAGTGATCAAGGTGAATCAATGTATTGTAGGTATGACCTTGCTTCTGCTCAGTTCACTAGTTTTTCAGCTCAGAATTTGAGAGTAAAGAAATTCCAACAGCTAATGAAAATCCTTGTTCATTTATGTTGCATATATATCCCAGAATTAAGAATTATAGTAATTTATACAATGCATTTAAGTCTGTATAGAGGTTGCATTCAACAATAGACACACTTCTCTGTTTCAAGAAGCACAAAACCATCAATACACTAAATACATATATGCACATTTGCATATATATTAAAACATGAAAATTTTGCTGGAAAATTACACCCTAGATTTAGTTTGTTACCAAGTGGTTCAACATCTACCAAATCTCTATATTCTGTATTATATTCAGTACTGAAAATGAACTGATAAAATAAAATTGATGTGACAATGAAAACTAATCAGCTTTAGAAAATTAATCAGCTTTGTTATTAAACCTGTAGATAGTAACAAGGAGAAGCTATTTCCTCAAAAAAGCATACATAATTTTCTTATATGTTACACACAGCTCACATGAACATGCAAGTGACTGCTTGCACATGAACGACTAACTTTAATTTAAACTGATAAGGAACTGTTGTGAAATTACATTCTTCTGTAACACCATGGAAAAACTTTATTTGATAATATATCCTTTCCATGAAGAAATGTATATTACTTTAAAAACAAAAAAAAAAAACCAAAAAAAAACCAACAAACCAACAACTATTCAAGAAACTCAGAGGTCCTGTTTTCTGTGGTAAAACAAGCAGGCATATGAAGTTGATGCTCTTTACAGGACTGATTGATGTCAGACTGTGACACTGGCTGATTATAGATCAGTGTTGCAAAGAAATGTCTGAAGTAAAAATCCACGGCCGCCTTCACTCTTTGACAGACCACATCTTACTTGAGTATCTTACTGTATCACAAAGCACAGGATATAAGCAAACAGAAATCTTGATTAGCATTTGAACACTAGCTACAAACCGATGCTTCGCTACAAACCGATGCTTCCACATGATTGCATTCCCTTCATGTTTTCTGGAATAATCTTGGAGAACAAGAAAATTTGCCAGAAATTGCCATCTCCAGCGGCTGCATTCTTCTTAACTAAATAAGGCATTATAGGCAGAGCTGACAATCCAATAATCAAAGATGGATTTGGTAATTTGTGGGTGCCCACCACTTCCTTTCACAAGGGGAATGGTCTCACTGCAAAGCTCTCTCCATGCATTTGTATTTTTTGCAGAGCTTTGTCCAAAATGTGCAGCTTCAGTGCACGACAAAATATTTTCAGTCATTTCTAAAAACAAGTAGAGGAAACATGCAGTCTTTGGCCTGATTTTAAAACAATCTTACAAGTCTTTTAATTGAGAAATAGAAGAATATTTCTACTTTTAAGCTGGAGCTTGAACAACAGCGTTGCCCTGGAACTGGAACTGGATTTTCCTCTTCCTAAAAGAAAAAAAATCTCTCCTAAATCTGACCACATTAGAAGAATTTGAAGCAGGGAGGTAGGAGGTATGGTGGAAATCGCAATAGATGAATGCACAAATCCTTGCTACAATTTTACATTTGCTAGAGTTTGGCAATTTAGTTTTGCAAAGATCTTGACTTCAGAGTACAGAAGAGAATTTCTTATGGTGCCTATGATTTCTTCTCAGTTATCTGGGATTCAAGCTGGATGAGGACCATTATTTTCAGGTCAGGAAATTTTCAGACCCAGACACAGGTTTTGAACATGAAGTAAATATGCCTTCCACCCATCCTCTGCCTGTACAGTCTCCTCTTAAATCCACGTAAAATTTTAACTTGCTTTGCTCTGAAGTGATAAAGCTCAGCTACAGGAAAATCAAATTTTTGTGGGTCTTTTGAACCTGGTTCCTACAAGCTCCATTTAAGATCACCAAGCTCCTGCATCACAACAGTCAGTGAAGATTATTGTCCATCCTCATCATGTCACACCCAGCCTGTGTTTTCCATGCTGAAAAGTCCTAGACTCCTAATAAGTTGTTCCTCATCTGATCATCATCCTGATCCTCATCTGACTTTTCCCTGAATATTTTCCAGTTCTAATGGCTTCTTTCTGAAATGAGGTAACCAGAATTCCATATACTAGTCAAAATATGGAAAAAAATGTGTATTTATGCAGTAGCAAAAAGATGTTCTCTGTTCTTTATTCTGTTCTTAGTAATTTCTATTTGATTGCCTTATTTTGGCCATGAATGAGAATTAAGTTGATAATTTTGTTGAACTATTATAACACTAGGATCTTACTTTTCAGTTCAGAGCCACTCATTTTAAACATGAAGCTGGATTGCTATTCTTCTTTTCTCCTCATGTTTATAATTTCACATATAGCCTGAATTTCATCTGCCATTTTACTATAGCTACTTAATTTCAGAAGGTCCTTCTAGAATGGTTCACAGCTTGCTCACATCCTTGCTACCTTAAATAACTTCGTACCATGAGTGCTCTAACTACTTATCCCTTTACTCAGGTCCTCTCTCTCTCTCTTCCCTTCCCCTGTCCCCTGTCCCTCCCTCAGCCCTCCCTTGAGCATGGTTGTGGAGTATTCATCTTTGGAGACCTCAAAACCCAGCTGGACAATGTCATAAGCATCCTGCTCCAGAGAACCCTTCCAATCTCAGTGATTCTGTGGTTTAGTGAAATACATTTTTAAAAAACCTAATTAGGGCCATGATAAACAGTTTTGAACATACATAAGAGGCTGCTCCAAAACAGAAGGGAATATTATGTTTCCCATGTGTAACAGGCAGAACTAGTAATATAACTCTTAAACTGCAGCAAGATTCAGGCTGGGTATTAGAAAAAAGGTTTCCTTCTCCTTTCCTAGTGATAAGGACAGCAAGGCACTAAAATTGGGTAGGTTGTAGAGCCTGGATCACATAGGTCTTTAAAAACAGCTTATGTTAACATCTGTGAGTACGCTGGGTATAGTCAGTCTTAGGTAAGGGAATATATGTACCATGAGGTCTCTTAAAATTCTTTTTTTTTCAAGATCCCATAATTGATACATAATCCTTCATGGCTAGTGTATGCTAGAGCATGATTTATACATTAGAGTATCCACAACTTAATTCTGCAACAGATCCTCATGCTGGCTTGAACCTGACTCAAAAAGGTAATGTTGCCCTCTGTTTTCTACATATGTATGTTTTCATCTTGTCTCGTTAGAAGGAATGCACAACCTGTAGGAAGACATTAGAATAGGAAATACAGTTCATTATTCTGTCTTCTATCAGAATATGTTTTCTTTATATGATTTTATTCCCACAATGCTTTAGCACACAAGAAACAAGGCACTCTAAATTTCTAACTGCTTTATTTCCTCATTGGTGCTCACATTCTCTATCCACCAACATCTGACAATTGTATTCTAAATCAAAATACAATAAATATTCTCAAAAAGATTATCACTACATCTCACAATTAGCTTCTCTGCCAAATGTACTGTCAGGATGCCAATAAAACAGAAATCATACTAATTTCATACAGCTGATTTCCAGAGAACAAAAATCCTGACTTTATTTACTCTATTACAAAGTGTGCATATAGAACTAAAGTTTTGACTTTAAAACTTTGTACATGCTAATGTTTGAATATCTTGACAACAGAAGTCCTCTTTTTTTTTTCCTTTCTTCTTTCCTTGTTACTCACAGGGTAGTTCTCCCAGCAAAACCTAGCCCTAATCTGACAAGGACTTTTCTTTGAAGGGAAAAAACAAGACAAAGACTGGGAGAATAAACCAAGATAATTGTTCATTTCAACAAAGGAATGAAATGCAACACCACAATTAAAATAAAGCAAAATCAATATACATTTAAACACAATTGTGTTCATAGAGATATTCCATGTCAAAACATTTGCTGATAACTTAATTCTGATGCTCCTAGGTGCAAATATTTTGTACTTGCCCTTTTTGTGATTCTGTTTCTGATTATGGATTTCAAGATCTATAGGGCAAAATATATACTTTTTGCCCAGCCCTTTTCACCTATACTAAAAGGATATATAACAAGGTATAAATGTGATTAAAAGGTATATTTGATGCCAAACAGGTTTAGTATGACCCTAAAAAATTGGGAAAACAGAAACTGAGTCGAATTCTATTCTCATGTATAGTACTGTAAACTATGTAGAACTCTTAAATCAGTAGAATAACAAATGCTAAAATTCATGTGAGGAATCAGACTTTTTTCTTTTAGAAAACATATTGCAAATTCACTTAAATATATGAAATAATTGTTAAAAATTCTATGAATGATGTCCATTAAAATTCCATAAAGCATTTAAGTATTATTTTAAAAAAACCTAAAATTTCATAGCCATTTTTTATGAAAAAGGAAGATCATATAGCTTATCAGATATAGTCAATATCCATCTTCATCATGGGGAATACACCAGCTTTAATAAAATCTGTAATTAGACCTTTGAACTTCTAAACAGCGTTTTGCAGGGAGCAACACTAAATCACTAGATGACAGTGAAAAGCATAGAATTAAGTGAGTAGTCAAAGTACTTTTTCACTTGATCTGACAGTTGGGGTTTTTTTCTTAGAGTGATAAATCACTTTGCTGTAGTTAGATTTCACACCTTCTGGTGTAAGGCTAACAATGTATATGAAACTCTGTGACATACATCCCTTGGTTTGCTACACTAAAGAAAAAAAATGAAGAAAGGTGACTCAAGTTAGCAAGCTGATGAAGCGTACCATGGCTTCCTAAAATCTAGTATAGAAATAAAATTAGTTACTTATGTGTTTCTGTTGAATAAATTGTCCATTTCTTAAATAAAAAGTCCATAACTTAGTTTCCAACTTTTTAATGGATATAGTCAATCATTCCACTCATTCTAAACCAGAAGCTTCATACAATGCTACTTTAAAGGATTCCACTATTTCCACATTTGAAAAGAACAAAACTTTTCAAACCTATAATCTCATACATTACTATCAGGATTTCTTCCTTCAGTAATTATTATTCCAACACTTGGTAAGTCAAGATTTGAATACTTGCTCTCTTGTACCTTGTGAAAAATTAATTTGCCTATAACTGATACAGAAAACAGTTCTGGTATGGCTTTTTATTTCTGCTGCTGTTTTTCTACTTCAGATGAAGAATGTAGAAAATTCTGTCTGTTGAATTTATTATTTACCAAGGTAACACAGTCCTAACTATTTAGGCTTCCTAATCAATTAGTTCATAAAAATGAAAAACTTCTTTGATTAAATTTTACTTGTATTGTTTTGGGTTTGAGGGTATGATCCAGAAAAATAACTTAATGTATTCCCTTGCCGTCTAGCTAAAACAATTCAGTTTGTTTAGGTTTCTGTACTGAGAAAACAGTGTAATTTTCCTGTAATTAATAACAACAGTTTGATAATGGTGTATCACATGTCCATGCAGCAGTTAGATTCAGAGCAAAGTATATATCTGCGTCAGAAGTCTTGCATGGTCATATCATTTTCCTCTGCGAAATCACCCTGAGGTATGACTCTCACACAATAATTCCTTGGGGGAAATTTCCAAAAGCTCTGCTGTATTTATCTGTATATATATTTATTTAATGTGCAAAGGGCAATTCTGTTCTTAATAAACAAAACCATTGTTCAATATAACATTGTGACTGATATTGATGTACAGTATGCAGTAAACAATTGACTAATTGAAGTTTTGGATATTGTTTTTGTTGAAAGACAGAGTACATTACTCACTTGAAATAAATGTTTACTATAGATGCAAAACTAGTGTATGACATGGATTTTTTGCTTTCCTACTCTTTGTCAACTTAAAATTTATTTATTTGTTTTGGACTAATCATGAAAAAGAAGAAACAGAAAACCAAGTAAAACCTCAAAAAAAGGTTTTTAAGCCTCAAAAAAACCCCAAACTCAAAACACACACACAAAACCAAACAAAAAATCACACTTTACTAATCTTACAGACTTAGCTGTAGTTACTATAAATGCAACATATGGGAGAGGTATAGTGTGTCCTTACCCATGATTCCACATTGATCAGTGTGGTGGGTTGACCCTGGCTGGAGGCCAGGTGCCCACCAAAGCTGCTCTATCACTCCCCTCCTCAGCTGGACAGGGGAGAGAAAATACAACAAAAGGCTCGTGGGTCGAGATAAGGACAGGGAGAGATCACTCACCAATTACCATCATGGGCAAAACAGCCTCAACTGAGAAAAAAATTCGTCTAATTTATTACCATGCAAAACAGAGTAGCATAATGAGAAAAAAACCCAAATCTTAAAATGCCTCCCTCCATCCCTCCCTTCTCCCAGGCTCAACTTCACTCCTGGTTTTCTCTCCCTCCTCCCCCTCAGCAGCACAGGGGGACGGAGAATGGGGGTTATGGTCAGGTCATCACACGTTGTCTCTGCCGCTCCTTCCTCCTCACGGGGAGGACTCCTTACACTCTTCCCCTGCTCCAGCATGGGGTTCCTCTCACAGGAGACAGTCCTCCATGAACTTCTCCAATGTGAGTCCTTCCCCTGGGCTGCAGTTTTTCATGAACCGCTCCAACGTGGGCTTCCCACAGGGTCACAGCCTCCTTCGGACATGCACCTGCTCTGGCCTGGGGTCCTCCTGGGCTGCAGGGGAATCTCTGCTCCGGTGCCTGGAGCACCTTCTCCCCCTCCTCCTTCACTGACCTTGGTGTCTGCGGAGTTTCTCACATCTTCTCACTCCTCTCTCTGGCTGCAAAAACTGCTGCTAGGCTTTTTTTTTTTTTCCTTCTCACTGTTATCCCAGAGACACTACCACCGTCACTGATGGGCTCAGCCTTGGCCAGCGGCGGGTCCGTCTTGGAGCCGTCTGGCATTGGCTCTATCCGACACAGGGGAAGCTTCTAGCAGCTTCTCACAGAAGCCACCCCTGTAGGTCCCCCGCTACCAAGACTTTGCCATGCAAACTCAATACAATCAGCAGTCTCCAAAAATGACAACAGATGCCCCTGGGATCCTGAGATTCACTGAATACTGATTCATTATTAGAAGAAGCTTTCCCGTACCAAGCACGTGGGGAAAGGTACATTACTGAAACGGTTCTATTAAGGAGCAGGAACCTTTACCCTTCGTCTGTCAACTTGGAAGTGGAGATGATCTGCATCTCCTCTTTGGACATCATCTAAGCATGTACATAGGGAAAGAAAGACACAGATTCTTTTGTGTATTCTTCTATTCTATTTCCTTCTTCAGATCAAAACAATGACAAGTCATCTGGTTCATTGACAAGTCAAGTCTGTCTTTTTTTTCTTTTCTATTTTCTCTCCCCTCTCTCCTCCTCCTCGGAGTACTAAAATTTCAAACCTCAATTTCATCTACAGATACATTCTCAGGTAATAGAAGACCAAGTTTACTTTAAGTTTGTCTTCCCTAGTTTGTGTGTGTATGCGGTGGGTGGGAGTGTTGGCTGGTTGTTTTTTAAACTGAAAATATGACGTAGCCTGATACTTGCTTTTAAATCAGCGTTGACACTTCTTTGCCCCTTCAGCCAATATAGCTTACAGAGGCTGCAACTGGACAGAACTGAACTGAACAGAAGTCTAAACTGAACAGAACCATTTACAAGTTCAAAACATTACTGAAAACTAGATGGGCAGAAAGAGATTGTGTATGAACTTTGTTTTCTTTGGAAATTAAGAGACAGGTTACGTAAAGAAATCTCAGTTCAATCAATATTAAAAGATTAAGTAACTCCTCATGAAAACAGAACATGAAATAGGATAACTAATGGTGAAGATGAATGTAAAGTGTCCTTCTTGTTTGTCTCAGGAACTAGTTGATGCTGACCCTTCCCTGCCTCATTTGTATTGCTAAAACAAAACACTTCTTTAAGAAAGTCAGTTAATTCAAGTAATATGAACTTTAATCTCATACTTAATCATAAAAATAGAAGCAAACAGAACAAGGAAGCAATATGAAATACATATGATCAATATTGAAGTTGTGTGAACATTTAAAAAGTTCTGAAATTTGAATAATTATTTTTCAACTTTATGTTGTGGACATACTTAATTGTCCTAATTTAAATCTTCTTATAGGTAACTATACATTTCTATTCAACTGCAAAGGTTGTGTAACAGGTACTCATACTGCAATATTTTATTCAGTATTTCCATGTTTAAGAGTTTCAGTCAGATTGCCAGGCAGCAGGGGAAAAAATCAAAGTGCTCATCAAAAAATACATAAATCAAAAATAATAATAATGGAAAAAATTAAAAATAAACTGTAAACTACTAAGAAAGATAAACAAGTTATCAGGATAAATTAAACTTTTACTGATTTTTTTAAAAAGTTCCATATTACCAGTCACAACAACATTTGTATTGGGTTTTGTCTCACATGCATGCCAGTAAAGCATTTCCTGTTTACAAAACTCCCAATTTTGTCTCAGAGCAGTTACATTCTGCCAAAAGGACTTAAGTCTTCTTTACACCTCTTGAGAGCACTTTTTTCCCCACACTATCCACTCACAATATGAAGATCCAATTATTCAATAAATTCTAATTTATTTAGTACATAAATGAATTCTAGGAATATTGTTTAATAAAGCATGTATCCAAACACTAACGTTTAATATCAGAGTAATTTTATGAACAAAAAAAGGTTCATAAAAGATTCAAGTTCTGTTTTTCATTCCTGTAATGTGAAAAGTTTATACAGCTCTGCTGCAATATGATAAAGTTTATTTTAGGAGCTCCACACAGAAGTGCACACTACACAAATATTTTGGTCCCAAAATACAGACATCACAGTCATGCAATTGAATTAGGAAGAGGTCACATGAATATATCGTCTTAGGCTTTCCTTTGCTCTAAATGTCTATAAATAAATCTTCTGGCAAGCAGTATGTGTTAATTTCTAAAACAAAAGTGTGCTTAGACACAACTGTCATGTTGTAAATCATGTAAATCAAAAAACCACAAACAAATGAAGGAAACCAATATCCAGAGCAGATCTTAAATCAGTGGTGGTGGTTCAGCAGACTTATCTTTGCTTCCATTGCTTGTTATCAGTTGTTTTCAACATCTTTTTATAAATTAAAAGCCTTTATTTGTTTGGTAGTAACATACCAAGGCCTTTCTAACCCCAGTAAGTATATGAATTTCTCCCAATAAACACAGCCAGTTCACTGCAAATGGATCCTTACGATGACAGCAGAGTTATTTGCTGGAAATTCACGCACCACCATCTGACGGTTCTCATAAGATTTTATAAATAGAGTCGGGGTTTCCGTTGTCAGTCTACTCCTTGAGCAGTGGTTGGATCAAAGCCTAATCTCAACTCTGGAACATATTTCCATATCTTATATCAGGTCATCAGCAAGGCAGAATAAGCAAATCATTAGACAGCAATAAAATATAGTCAGTCCTTTTCACAAAAATTAATACTTCTCCATGAAAAATTACTTCAGAAAGTTAAGTATTTCAGTATTGACCATTTTGCTTCTTTTTTTCAATACAACTTCCAGGTTGAGACTTGCCATTGAAGCATTTACATAGTTTTCCCTCCTTTGTATCACAGCTTTTCTCCCCTCACCCCCTGCCCAGTTCTTCACAGAAATGTGATAGCATGAGACAGTGACAACAAAGGAAAAACCACATCAAATACCAAGACAAAAATTAACATCAAAAATATTTATTCATTATCTGTCATAAAAGCTGAGTACTAAATATTTTTTTAAAATCATTCATTTGATTTCAAACTGTAAGGCAGGAGGAAAAGAAACCTTATAAACAGAGCTGGGGTTAACCACCCATGCAGACCAGCTTGATGCAAATCAGTGGCAAAACAAGTATGTCCTCTCCTATCAGGCAGAGTCCCGTCTTGCTTTAAGAAACAAAGTGACTAAGTACACATGTTAATTCTCAGAAAGGCAGACTGACTAAAAGCATCAAGATATATTCCATTGGCTGATCAAGGAAGTGGAATCAGCCAAGAAAGGTGTATTCTGCATAAGCACCTTATCATTACCTACCGAACGGACCTGTTAGAGGGGGTCCCAAGGAGGACCATGGAAATTTTCAGAGGATTAGAACACCTGGAATCATAGAATAGAATCATAGAATCATAGAATCTTTAAGGTTGGAAAAGACCTCTAAGATCATCAAGTCCAACCATCAACCCAACACTACCACGTCTACTAAACCATGTCCTGAAGTGCTACCTCTCCTATCAAGAATGGCTGGGGGCTTTGGGGTTGTTCAGCCTGGAGAGAAGGCTCCTGAGAGACGTTATTGCAGCCTTTCAATACTTAAAGGGGATTTATAAGAAAGATGCGAAAGACTTTCTACTGGGGCTTGTAGCAACAGGACAAGGGGCAACAAATTTAAACTGAAAGAGGGTAGATTTAGATTGGATACAAAGAAGAATTTTTTTAGGATGACGGTGGTAAGACAGTGGAACATGCTGTCCAGAGAAATTGTGGATGCCCCATCATTGGAATTGTTCAAAGTCATGTTGGACAGGGCTCTGAGCAACCTGATCTAGTGGAAACGTCCCTGCCCGTGGCAAGGGGTTGGAACTAGATGATCTTTAAAGGTCCTTTCCAACCCAAATCATTCTATGATTCTATGAATTGTGGTGTCAGTATTGGCGTGCTTTGCACCTCTAACATTCATGACCTCTGGCATAATATTATATGAGCAAAATAAGAAATGACAAGATTTATTAGGAAAGGAGGGTATTATAGTTCATCTTAGTGGAGCATCCTTTTGGACAGAAATGAATGCAGGAAACATTATTGCATATGTACGTACTTGCATATATTTTGATTATTTTCCCCATTTCTTTTACATCTGGTGAAGTGATATACTGGAAGACCAACCAGTTAGCAATAGAAAGATATAACATAGGACATCCATAACAACAAATTTATTTTTCTTTTAGCAATTAGCTGGTAACTGGAGTTCATGAATATAAGAGAAAAATTTTGGCATAATAAACTCAACCAGCAGGGATAACTTATAAAATTTTACTGTTTAACAGATGATCAGAAATATTAATGAATAGCCAGTGTCTTGTCTCAATTACAGATGAACCAATTTAAAAAACTTGGCAGCTGACACCAAGAAGGAATCCAAATAGAAGCTGTCAGCCTTTTGGAATCTTAGTGCATGACCACTACCAGATTAGTAAAGATACCAATAGCAGCAGACGTTCAGGTCATATCTATTTCAAATGAGAAAGGGTGTGCACAGTATTTAGCATATTCTTTAAATCGTGTATTCTCTTCTGACTTCCCTTTTGGACTAATGGGTTTTGCAAGGAAACTTAAATGGTGACTTTGAGGCAAAAATCCTGTGGATCTTTTCAAAGAACCCACTACCATTCAGGGTTTTCTGCGTTGTCTATACCAACAGTTGGCAAGAGGGATACTTAGGGTACAGCTCTGAAAATTTGGGACCTACAAGGGGACAAACTATTATCTATCTTAAATTTTAGGATCTAAAAACAAAAATTGGAAAAGATTCTACAAAAAGATGAAACAAATCAGACATTTTCTCAGTCAGTATATGGAGTTATAAGATAGCTGCTTTCTACATGAAGAGAGGGGAAAAGTTTTGACTTTTTTGTTTGTTTTTTTAATAGTATTGAGAGGAGAATTTACAGTGTCACAGTTACCTGAATTTAATTCCTGTCCTTGTCAGGTGCAGACAGCAGAACCACAGTAAAATGGACAGTAGCATTTAAAAACATACAGAGTGTTTGCAAGACCCAGGTCTTTGCACCAGGTCTCAGAACTAGACCAAGCCTGTGAATAGCAAATAAATAGTTAAGCACTACTTATCCAGTTTTTAGGAGCAAGATAAAAAAACAGGACACGTGAGATGGAATGTCACTAAGTAAACAGTCATTAAATAAAAGGTTTTTGTCAAGGACCAAAGATGGAATGACATCAACAATGAGGCAAGATAGGTCTGAAGCAGAAATACAGGAGACCACAGGCTCTGGAATTACTTGATGCCTGTCTTGTTAATTGTAAATTATTTTATATCTAGGGGAAAACAATGGCACATTTTAAAGGAGTTTTCAATTAAGAAAGTAGAGATTTAGACTAAAATCCCACACTTTCTATAGACAAGACTGAAATACGGCTGTGAATGAGCTGCCAGCTTTGCATTGGTTGGTAAGAATGGGAGAGGTATGAATCAGGTTCAAATGCTTACATGTATACAGGGAGGATCATAAATTATACAGAGGAACAATTCGAAAGGAACTACAATACCTATGGTTATTCTATACTAGTGAATATACAGATATATTAAGGTACAGGTATATATATTCAGTCAACGTACAGATATATTAATGGATGTAGAGAACATTAAAGCACATTTACACTCAGTGCTCCTCTTCAAACAATTGCACTTCTCTGATAGTAACCTTATTGAGTGAATGTCAGAATGGCACATAATGCCACCATATATATGGTAGTATATGTTACCTAGCAAAAGACATTAAATTCTGGGCAAAGCTTTTAAAATTTACGAGAAAATTAATACAGTTCAATGGTGCATTCCATTCTGCAGACCTAGAGGCTATATACACACATGATTCATCATCAACAGTCATTACTTCCCCAATGTTAAACTGCAGAATTAAAAGAATCTTTTTAGAGTGAACTATAGCACCTACAAATTATTTTAAAATATGCTTAATATGTGGATATAAGGCCTTTGAAAAATCCAGATACCTCTTCCATTTCTTAGTCCATACTCCACTATGCTGATACTGCACTATGTATATGCACATACCTGTCAGTTTACCATGTTTTCTATCAGTAAAACTTTTCAAACAAGAGCCTGCTAAGATGAATTACACTATTTCGATAAAAAATTCTGAAACCCATAAATTACTGTCATATATATTTAAACTTAACTATCTGTTACAATCTTGAATTATGAGTTGCTGACAATTTATTTCAGAAGTGAGCTCTCTGATATTTTTGGCAATTCTTTAAAACAAAAACCTCACTATACTCAGTAATCATCTACATCTGTTACAGTTTCAAGGAGAAAAGGCATCAGATGCAGGCAAAATTCCAACAGAAATCTTTCAAACAGGATTTGAAAAACACAGCAGATATTTTAACAGTCTTCTTACAAAATATATGAAAAAGGACAGAATAAAGTAGAAAAGATGGCACAGAAATAAAATGTGAAAATTGAAGTACATTCAACTGCTGTCCATCCCATGTCAAGTATTTACACATATGACTCAAGCTGGAGTATAGAAAGTGGAATACTCAAGGTTTAGACAAGAACTGGCAGGGACAGGATATTGAAAGAGCATAAATGAATCATATCCATCATATATATCCTCAAAAATAAAAAATTCAAACCACCAAACAGCTGCATGGCAGTTACCCCATCATAGTGATTTTACAGATATCTTACAGTTTTTGCTGCTCTAGTAGGAGATGCCTACAAATCGGCAAGCAGTAGCAGTGTTTAAAAAAAAAGGGACAAATCAATCAGTACCCTCCAGCAAACTGAGTGGAATTGTGTGAGCTAACTACATGTTCAGCCACAGATGTCTTATGCATTACATTGGATCTATAATTGAGAACAATTACAATTAATGGGAATAAAATGATTTCCCATAAAATTAAGACAAATATTTCTCAGTGTCTATCTAATTGATGTTACAAAGCATAATAAAGAGATGTTAATTTGCTTTGGTTTTTTCATAAATTAGATGGTGGATCCTGTCAAAGAAAAGCGAACTTAATTTTGTAATTAAGTTGATGTCTATAGAAAAGTCAGTATCACTGTATCTTTTCCCACTGCTTCTGTCCCAAGATGTTAGTAGTGCTTGCTTACTTGCAAATTGCTTCATAGGGTTCACTTACGAAGTCTGTAGTATCTGTTCTACCAAAAATCAGCCATCACATTCACTAGCAAATTAAAGAGCCAAACCTTGATAAGTTTTCAGCAGAGAAGTTAATAAAATTTTACTACTATTTAATAATCTCTTACCTCCTTTGCACTTTACAAATTTTAACAGCACAATCAAATGATGTTGAGTTGGAATGACCTTTAGAGACTGTCTAGTCCTATCCCTGTGCTCAAAGCAGAGGCAGCAGCAGCGAGGTGCTTAGGACCATATCCAGTCACATTTTGAACATCTCCTGAGACAGAGGCTCCACAGCCTTTCTGGACAGCCTGTTCCAGTGTTTGACCATCCCCACAGCAGAAAAAATACTATTTTATTGTCAGGACCAGGACTGAAGTTTGTTAGTGAAACCATCCAGACTCAACAAGCACGCCAAAATTTGCATTTCCCTCAACATCCAGCACAGATCTCTGCCGGTCTAATACCCGGGCCTCATACTTGCCAGCTAGTTCAGTTTGTAGTCTGCTAGGCAAATTACACACATGTGCCCACGTACCCCAGGTTAGGGGAAAAGATAAACTCCGGTCTCTCGCAGCAGCTGGTGCTTAGGCACCTGGGCTCTGTGAGCCACAGTCCCCACTCCAGCTGCTCATGCTAAGACACTCACTTCACTCCACTCACCCCAGACCCTCACAGCTTGCACCTAGGACACACAGGACTTATGACCCATGGTCCTACACCAGCAGCTGACACTGAAACCCTCGCTTGCTCCAGCTGCTGGTACAGACACAAGTATCCCTTCGCCCAAAGTCTTATTCCAGTTGCTGGCTCAAATCCACTCACCCCAGTCTGTCCAGTAGTTGTCAATCCTCCTAAGATTCATGGCCCCTCCAGCTACTGATGGAGATACTCTTACTTGCTCCAGTTGCTGGCACCACAGACACAGGGGCCACTTCACCTGAGGTCTGATTCCAGTTGCTGGCTCAAAATTCACTGCCTCTAGTTTCCCCAGTTGCTAGCGTTCATTCCCTCCAGCACTCGTGCACAGGGTGGAGAGTGAGATTACATGACAGATAGTTAAGAAAGTATCTAATAGAAAGATAAACTGCAGTTATCAGGCACAGGACCGTCAGGCAAGCATACTGACTGCACACAGCTTACACACGAACAGACTTTTTTTATATCCCCTCCTCTCCCCTAGCACCACCTTGCTCTTCTCCAATCCCCTTCCCCTAAATGTCTCTTCCTAAGTTTTTCAGAGTCCTACAGATCCCCCTCAGATATTCAAAATCTTCATGTTTGCCTTCTTATCAGTTACGAAGTCCAGACTGGCCCTCTCCAAAGTGCAAGCTGTAGTTTCTTAATGGATCATCAATAGCTGAAGAGCTTTGGTCTTTGTCATTGTCTCCATTTTCCCATGTCTACTAGGTTTGTATTTCTGTGTGGTTTTGGTTATCTATCAGTCCCCTCCTCCACTCCTTCTTCTCCATTTAGTCCTTGTCTTAAGAACCAAAGGAAAAAGATTCAGCAAAGATCTTAATGATACTTGGGGAAGGAAATGAGTTGGGAAAGACCGCGCAGCATGCTGGAAGTTTGTCATTTCAACACTAGCTTCAACAGGTACATTCCTTGATGAGCACCTTATACAGCAGAAAAAGCTAAAGGCTTCATAACATTTTTGGTTTGCTTATGATCAAAATACATAACCCAAGATGTATAGAACACTAGTGGTTTTTTAATGCTACACCATTGGTTCAGCTGATTGCTGATGCAGATACAATGCAGCGCACAGTTGTAAGTGATAAAACAGAAGTTTTACTTTTGATATGCTATTTCAAATGCAGACCCTCTTCTTTCAGAAAGTTTTGAAGAGTCACAATTTTTCTTCGTCGAGTTTACAAATTACTGTGTGCCTGAACTTTCAAAACTCATGATCGTACTGCCTGCTTCCATGAAAGCTTAGTTATCACTGGAGAGCTAAATTAGATTTTCTAATCAGGAATACTGAGGCTGATTTTATGCTTGCATGTGCTAAGTTGGATTCATATCTTTCCTGACATATGAAGAAAAACTAAATTACAAAATCTATCACAACTTCAAGCTGTCTTGCAGGGGAACTGTTATATTCCCACTGTGGGTTTCTGCCACAGAAATTACTGCTTGACATCCATGATTGCAAAATGTTAATGTACACGAAACTCATCCGGGATAAGAAAACTACTTAGAGTTATGAATCTTCGAGTATTCTATGACTGGTTTTTTTTCTTTTTTTTTTTCAAATATAGATCTGCATGTTGCTCCATATAGAATCTATAACTTGGGTTTTTTTTCATCTACACCTGCAATAGATAAGCAAAACCTCTCGTTCTGATTCTGTTACCACTGGGTAGATCAGTGAGTGAAGTTACTTTTACAGTTCCATTCATACTTCAAAACAAACAAGTAGCGGTGAGATAGTCAGAGATTTAGAATGTATCTGCTAGATCTTCTCCTCATAGTGACTTTCACAAGAAAGACAGAGAGCTTTTAAATAAAAAATGGAGCAGATCAATAAAATTTCAGATTTTAATAGAATAATTTTAAATAGTAAAATTTAAATAGTGAAAAATGTGTGGGCCCCACAAAATAAAAAGGATGTTAAGCTACTTGAATGCATCGAGGGGAGGGCAACAAAGCTGATGAAAGCTCTGGAACGTACGTCCCATGAGGAGTGGCTAAGGACTCTGGGTTTGTCTAGTTGGGAGAGAAGGAGACCAAAGGGCAACCTCATTGCTCTCTACAGCTTCCCGAGGAGAAAAGTGGAGAGGGAGGTGCTGAGCTCTACTCCCTGGTATCCAGTGAAAGAACACATAGGAATGGCTCAAAGCTGTTCCAGGGGAAGTTCAGACTTGACATTAGGAAACATTTCTTTAATGAGAGGGTAGTCAAACACTGGAACAGGCTTCCTAGAGAGGTGGTCAATCCCCCAAGCCTGTCAGTGTTTAAGACGTATTTGGACAATGCCCTTAAGAACATGCTTTAATTTTTTGTCAGCCCTGAATTGGTCAGGCAGTTGAACGAGATGATCACTGTAGGTCCCTTCCAACTGAACTATTCTAAATAGATAAAAATAAAGTTAGGAGGGAAGATGCAACAGAGCAATATAAACAACTTCTGCCTGCCCATTTTGCCCCTGTGTACAGGTCCTTGCTTCAAAGTTTGGTTTTACAATGATCAATTACTTGTTGACTGATTGCAAACCTAAGCACTCAGAAAGTTCTTTCTGTCTTCACTGAGGCCTCAATGGCTGCATCAGGTTCCTTTCAGAAGCTGCTGCCTAAGCTGTAGCCTCCCGCTTGCATGCTATTTCTAAGCTACAGCTACCCCAGAGTAGAATCTTTCCACCTCTCACTCTTCCCAAGCTCAGTAGCAGGAAAGGAACCATCCCTCCCCTCCCAGTCTGTCCAGTCCCAGCTCAGCCAGTCCCAAGAGAAAATAACTGAACAAATATTGCCTATCAAAGACGGTTTTCAGGAAATAACTCTATGCTCTCAAAAAGCTAGGCTAGTTTTATTACTAGTCTTAAGATTCACATCAGGGAAGCCTGTGAAGAAACATGCAGCAAAACATTTATTACAATGATTTTACTCAGATTAGATTAAAAAATAATTCCATTACAAATCAAGTGTCTGAAGTTAGAGAACAGATGAGGACCAACTTTTGTATAGCTGAGTCCAGACAAGACCAAAATCTTGGAAATAAACTACTAAAGCAAGTAGTGTGACACTTGCGAGCACTCTATCATTTGTGACACATTTGCAACACTGAGATGTTACTAAATCTAGGATTGGAAATCTGTGAAAATCACAGCCACTATGGCCTCAGTGTTTCTATACATACTCAGGTACTATGCTTTTCTATTTCTATGCCTTCTATTTCATGTAGAGATTAGTGTGCTTTAAAATATCAGTCACAGAGCTTATTCAATGGGAGCGAACTGACAGCAAAAGACTTGAGTACAAACAAATCATCCATTTGTTGAGATTTTATATGGAAAGAAAACAACAGCAATTTCCTAACAACAAAGAAGCTAGTAGGAATTCAAGCCACTGACTTAAATGATGAAGACACAGTTATACAACAGTAGTAGAGAGAAAAATCTTTTCAAAGTAATACACCTGGCACCACCTCCTCCGTCCTGTAAAATCTGGTAGTCACTTCCTTTCACACCATACTATGGATTAACAAATATTCCGGTTCTACTACAAACTCCTTATTATCTACATACAAACATCATCTCAAATTATCACCTTGCAGCCATAAACAAGCCAGGAGGTTGAGGATGACTAAAAATGGTATCACAGAATATAGCTGAAAAGAATAAATGTAATTCCTGTAAATGTCCTGTAATCATTAGAATGAAACACAAAGCAGAGATCTTTAAAATTAGGTTATCAGATATTTTTAAAAAATAATTTCTGCACATCTACTTTCTGTTATCAATTCTATTGATTCAATGCCAACCTGCACTCTACCACCACCAAATTTTTGCAGCCATGGAATTTTCTGAGGTTTTTTAGATGCTCATTCATGATTAAATAAACAATATAGACCTATTTATTTATTTCAAACCTCACACTATCTGCAAGCCAAATAAGTATACAACTTTTTTCTGTGATGCTAAGGCAGAAAAATTCTACTTCTTAAGTACAATAATACAGACATGTTTCAACAGTTATTACTGACATGTTCTCTGACACTGTCGTCTTGGTAGCTTTTGCTAGAAAATACAAGTATTCTGAGCTGGTAGTCAGAATGAACTTCCAGAAAAGTCTCACTCATTGTAGAGTCATACTCGTCTTCTGAAAATGAAGATATTATATAAACAAACTCTTTATTGGACTTGATTTCATACATCCCAGTTTCAAAAATACAAGCTTGAAGGTGCACACTATGATGTGTGTTAGATACAAATAGCAGGAAGCAAAGAGACATTCTTGCCTGAACTCTTTTGTTTAGGTTCACTTAACTTGTATGAGTCGCCACTGAAATCTGAGTTGCCACTCAGAAAGCAAATGCAAAGGGCAGCTCCTGTAGTTATCAAATTCACTGGAAGTTACAAAATTTGTTTTACATCATATCCCACAGAAAAAAAAAAAAGGTAAACATTTGTTGCACCTAATACAAGCACTTCAGAGTACTGCTCTGTACAATTCCTTCTAATGGTGAAAGTTTTGGCTGATACCTAAAAAGCTAGTCAGAGAAAAGTTGCTAAATGTCAACACTACCTTCAGAAAAGCACAGCTCATTCATATTTGACAAGATTTGCATTAGATTATTCTGTATTAACTTACAATACAGAGGACATTACAAAAGATTTACAGTATTACCAGCAACAAGCAGGAGGTACTTGGCAAGTGGCAATAGCCCTGCCATTCTTGGCAGCCAAAACTATAACCATGACTCAACAACGGCTGGGTATTTAAAATGTTGAAAAAACAACCAAACAAAAAAATCCAAAACCCCATCCCCCCCAAAAAAATATGTTAGAGCATATTCTGCCTACAGTCACAGAAGATATTACAGTGATATTAATGAGATAGAAATTGTGTGACATAATGCTAGCAAGCCACATTACCCTTACATTATTCTGCCTTCTCTGTAGTCAATAATGCACTTTGCCTTACAAAATACTTTTTCAAGACCAGAAAGTGTTTTAAAGCCATAATAAAAGGACAGAATTGAACCTACTTGTCTTCATGTAAATTTGAAATAAACTTTATATGTATGCACGGTGGTGAAAACTGGCTGTATGTTTGGATGCTTGAAGAGCTTTTGGAACATCTCTTTCTCCTCAGACAAGATTTTTAGGCAGAAATAGAGAACAGTAGGATAACCAGATATAGATAAAACTTCCAACCTTATTAACTGAACATGTAAAAGGCATGTTCTCTTTAAATGACTGCACCAAAGTAATTACATGCAGGCATAAGGCTGTTTAGCCCCCACATACACATCTTTTGTTAAATAAGTATACAGTGTTTAAGCGTGTTACTATTGAGAATGCGATAACAAGGATTCTTTTCACTTTTCAGTTATTTACTAAATGCTGACTCTTCGTGCTGTCAGCTGGTGAAGTTCAGATGAGAAAAGTCTACCAGTCAAACTGAAATTTCAGATGACCATAGTAGGCTACATAGTATCCTTAGTCACCTTCAGCAGCATGAAAACCCTTGGTTGTTGGTTGTTACGATAAAGCCCTAAGGATAAGCCTGAGTTAATTGCTAGGAATAATATTTCCTTTACAGGGACAAGAAGCCAACTAATAATTGAATCATAAACACAGCAGCCAAATGCATAATAAATATATAGGGTTGAAAGTTAAAATCACAAAAACTCAAATTACAAGACAGACACTTTTCACAATTAAGTGAATGAAACAAATTAGCCTTTTTGCACCTTCATTCATGAAGAAGATTACAAACATACTAACCATCCTTCATAATTATTCCTCTGCAGTCTTTGACATTGAAATCCTCTGGAAACCCAATGAGCACTGGAACAGAATTAATGAATACTTCAGTGACACATTAATTTATTTCTATGTCAGTGGATCCTTACATTCCCAAAGGTAAAATATGATTCTTTCCAACTAAAATACCATTTCCTCCAGAGAGACAATTGAAAGATATTTTATGACAAAATGATACTTTTCATTTCAGGGGTTTCACAGAAAAAAAAATTGACCTTCACTAGCTGATACAGCTTCCCAAACAAGTTCATTAGTACAGGGCTCAAAATCCTCTGAAGCCCCACACAATTACTTGGTATTGTATTTTCAACCATGTCCACTAAAGGAAAATATGCTTATGTGAACAGCAAAACTCCTGAAGTGTCCTCCTATTTCTAGATGAAGTTTTCTGCATCACTACTAACTTGAGCCATTCTTTCTCCTTCAATAGGTTGCATCACTAGTTACAAAGTTCACAGAACATCAACGTAAGGCCTATACCAATCATTTTTTCATGGTCTTTGTTTTAATGGGAACTCAGAAGGTGCCTGCAAAGATTCACGGCAACCTACCTGACATTAGATTATTGTAAATTTTTCTCTATACAGCATCAGCAAAATCTTAACAAATTTAGATGTGGTTTAACAGTTACTCTTCTACATGAAGATCCTAAAAGAAAGCTTTCAAAAAGTTGAACCTACCTAACCTAGCTATCAGTTCCTGTTTTTCAGTTTTACATGTCTCTCATGCCCATTCCTCGCATCACCTCTCACTTCCATCTTTTTCTTCACTCTTCATTTACCATGTCAATCTTATAACCACTTCTCTCTGTGTATTCTGCCTGCCTTGTCCCCCACACACGTGATGTTTCTATTTCAGTTAAAGGAGAGTTCTAGCTACTTTTGACATGCCTGGGCATACCAAATGCCCAACTACTGGTTTTAAAACTTCAATTGTCTTTCACAATACAGACACCTCTTGTGTGATAATTTTATACCTAACTAAAACAAACAAACAAACAAAAAAAACCCCAAAAAACCCCAAACAAATTGTTTAAAGTATGCAAAGAAGTTGCTGTAAACTCTAAAATGCTGTTAGTTTTGTGGTTTGATAGTTGCCAAATCTCCCAGCCAGACCCCATATGGCATATATACAAATATGCACAATTCAATACACAATGGAGCTATAAACACTTTTTTCAAGCGTGTGAAAATGCAGGTCTGTTTGTTACTAAACTGAGTCTCTACTGAAAAACATGTAACTATGATGTGCTGTACTCAGTAGTGCTCACAGGGCTCCACTATTTTAGTTAATCTGTTCCTTATTTGTAAGTAGTCCCAAACAGAAGACAAAGATCTCTTTATCCCTACACTAAGTCTGCTCTCTGAGGTGTGCCTCCATATATATATATACCATTCAAAACTCACTTCACATATGCTAAAGACAGTTGTTTGATCGTCGATTGTCATGATTAGCAAAATGTAACAGGTTGGAGACTTGTCCACAACAAGCTTGTCTCAGCTCATCTACGAGAGTCTGGGAGCATCTGCTTAAGAGGCAGACACCAATCAAAAGACCTCCCTCTGTGTCATACAAACATATCCAAACACCAACAGCCTGAGTACTCGCATGGTCACCAGTGACAAAGAAAGTCAGGGACAGTGGCTCTTACTGCCTCTTCCATGCCCCTTTCTCCAGCCAAATGCCAAGAACAAAATGTCCCAGTTTTCTCTACTCCTGTGTCACTGTGCCTCCTTCTACCTTAGCATATAGTCCCTTACTGCTTAGCAGTATCTTTATTTCTACCCCTCCTAGCTCCCCAGTTCTGTATGAGAGGGACAAATGGGTGAATATGGGCTATTTGCAGGAGAACAGCACCCTTATTTTTTGTATGTCTAAAGCTACGTATCTATCTCCTTCCTCATCGAGTCACTTCTCGCACCGGCACTTCCTACGCTATTATCTCTCCTTCTTTACCAAGATATTAGCTCCTGCCTCAACACAGTCTGTGATTCTAATTTCTTCCATCTAAAGAAAATTGAAGAAAAAGATGACATTCCAACTCAATTTATCAGAAATAAAAAAGAAACAGAAAAGCAGATAACAGAACCTGACAGGCAGGAAAGCACAACATGATCAAACAAAAGTATTAAGTTGTGATTTCACTAAATGTACAGGACAAGCAATGAGTTCAACTAAATTTAAAGGGCTTGCATCACAGATGTTTTTCACTCTACACTTTCCAGTGCAGAAATAATTGAGATCAAATCGAGATCTCATTTCCAGTCTGAGAAGTACATCGGAAAAGGTAAGCACTCACAGCACCTACACAATAAACCAGATAGCATACTTACTTTTTTAACATGTGAAAACTTAAGCCTGAGAAAGCTTCTAGCATATTTGTGGGATACCGCACATTAATTTCAGAGGTAAGAAAAGTACCATCCCTTCCATCTCTTCTGAATGTCTTCTCATCCTCACAGTCTAAAATGCTTCTCTCGTATTAGAGAATATCATATGCAATGCCTTGCTAGCTGAAAAGACTACTGAAATATGACAGAAAATCATCGTTGGGGCAGTATCAAAATTCTGCCTCAAAAACATCAGATCATCTTATTGAAAAACCTAATTAAAACCCAAAAATACAATTTACTTTTTTTCCCCAAATCACATAAAACAGTGAAGAGTAGAGTTTATATACAGTATTAGTGTTTTCTACTATTTATCAATAGGTTAATTTAAAATTTAATTTAAATAATAATTGAGGAAGTCTGCTGTATGTAGCATTATAATAAACTTCTTATTATACACAATTGTACAAATAGCCTGCACTGAAATACTAATCTTTCAAATTGTTAACAAATCCATCTCTCTTAAAAAGCAGATTTGAGTTGTATCCACCAACAGAAACAAGGAATACTTTTAAGAGATTATTATATTAGAAAATCCTAGTTTTCTCCATAGTTGAGTTGAGACATTATGAAACACTATGGTATATGACAACTTTGCATCATATACCATACAATCATCAAACACTATGGTATATGATGTCAAATCATCACATACCTTCACCATATGATGAAGGACAGGTATTGCTAACTCACAGTGAAACCAGTCACAGGTTTGATGATCATCATTTGGTGCAAAACTAAGCCTTTTCCCTACTGTCAGTGGAAATCCTATACAGCATAAACATGTAAAAACCTCCAAGCGTTTCTGGTTATACTGCAAGACCAGTTGTGATATCCATTAGCCAATATGCTGTTAAATTATTTTCATATAGAAATACTTTTATTAGCAATAGTTTTTATAAACCACCAGGAGAAATCAGAACAAAGTTCAGAAAGCAGCAGTTCTGTGCATGAAGCTCCAAATTATGTAGTAAAGCACAAATAAAAGGTTTTTACTGCAGAAAAAAAGGTTGGCTAACATAAAATTACTGCTAAAGCTTTTCAGCCAACTGCCATTCAAAATGAAGTATACTTTATTAAGTGAATTATATAAACGAATTTTTTATACACAGAAAAATTGGAAAAGGGCTACATGGTCACCTAGACAATAAGAATATGTACATACTTCTGCAAGTTCCATTCAGGTTGGATTAACATGTAAAATCAGCGTAAACAAAACACAGCTGTGAATGTCGGAAAGATCTGGACTAATCTTCTAATGCAAGCCTAGGAAAACTGCCTTACAGAGACCTGCTGAACTTCCCAATTCCGTGTCATGGTAGTTGGAACATCAGATTCCTTTTCACATGACTGGCTTGTCACTTGTTTAACATCAAGCGTAAAAAAACTGTTTGATGGTTCTACTGTATACTAGAAGAGTCGTGAGAGGATATTTTCTGAATAGAATAATTTCAGAATTTTTTAATAACTCCAAACAGAATTTATTTTAAATTAAAGGAATAACTCTCATCATTGATAAAAGACAAAAATATTTAAGTAACTACAGAGTCATCTGCTACAGCTAGTGCTATAATTTCATAGTGATTATACATCATTTATATAAATAACAGACTCAAATGTCTAAAATAGGTTTTATTTTTAAACATACTGCATTAACTGGAGATAGTTTAGGACCATAATGAAAAACTGGCATTTAGGTTTGCTAAGCCTGCAATTGCTTAAGATATTGTTATTTAAACACCTGGAGTAGTGTAGCAAGCTTACACCATTAGTAAAACGACAATCTATAGTTCAAATATTGTATAAGTATCTCTAGTGAACATTATATGAGTATTAAGATAAACATTCACAGCTAATTTGTTCACACAAGCCTATTCTAAACCCCACATCTGGAAAAACCGCGTATTTCCACAAATCCTAACACATTCAGATCAACCAGCCATTCCTGACTTCAGCAGTCTTCATGGGATAGCCTTCATGTTAATCCTTTTTGATTTAAAAAAAGTATAAAACGCTTTGTCCCAAGATGGATTTCATCCTCCAATGGATAAAATATGCTGAGAACTAAAAGCCTGTCTCCCAAGTAAAGTGCTTCCCCTCAGACTTTGACTGAACATCTCAACCTCAGCATCTCAGAACTGAACTGGCTGTTCTCAATATGACCAAACTTGGCAATGATAAAGCCCTGCACTGGTTTGCATTTGAAGAGACTCCTGCCTCCCTTGTTCCTACAAGCTTCTCTTTCTGTTTGTCTTCTTCCTTGCAGAGAAGCTTCCCAATAAATCTGACTTAAATTTCTTTTATTTGTCTAAGAGCACAAATTCAGTGACTCCATTGGCACTTTTCTGCTTTTTGTATATAAAGTACATAATTTTCTGTCTTTCCACAGTTTAAGTGCCAGTCTCATGTTTTAATTCCAATGCTTTTTACTTGAGTAACTATCATATTTTATTCAAAGCTCTTTTTTATATTGAAACTGGTCAAGCATGCTAATATTCCGCTCTTTTCTGCTTCCTACCTTTCAAGTAATATATTTCTTAGACCTCACTCTTGGCTTTCGTAGACAACTTTTAAAAATAAATAAAGCACTAAACTGATAATAAATATTCAAGACAATCCATTTCAGAATTAAATAATAATGGTATTTGCATTATATTAAATTTTATCATGTGATGTTTGATTAGTGTTACAAGAGCTAGTTGCCAGACAGATGTGAAAGATTATTGACTTTTTGAATTAAGACCAACTTTGTGGTCACATATTCTAGCACACCAAACATAATCAAATGTTGGTCCAAGGCTGCAACTCTTTGATATCACTACATGGAAAAAACAAAATAGAAAAAAGAAATAAGCAGCTGAAAAAATACATATGGATAATTGAACTGAATTTTCTGTTCTGAATTAGGAAGTTGGTGAATTGAGATTGAGGCAGGAAGTGATAGGACTTGTAAATCTATTGTGGATTATGGGTTATCTGAGATAGAAGAAAAAACCATCTAAATCTCTTCGATCATCTGACAACAGACCCTTTCCAATTACTACCAGCATTTCAAACTGTGCTTTTTCCTGTTTTAGAGAGGTGAGTATACTCTGTGTATTTAGCACAAAATATTTTAGTTAATATAACACTACAGAGCTTTGAAATGCAAGATCCTAAAAGATTTAAAAAATAAACAAATAAAAATAAAAGTATGGCTTGATTCTGTGAAGTTAATCTGCACATTTTTGGTCAGCGATGGCCACAGAGAGTATAAAATGAATTGAATTTACATGTTTAGTGTTAAAAATATATATGCACATGGTCCTGGGGCTGTAACCAGAGCTTCCCTCAAATGTGTTATTCCTGACAAACAGAAGTGAGAGGAGACTCCTGTACTGCTCATCAGTTAATGCAGCTTGTCTGGTAGGACTTGAAATAGATTTGACTTTACTAACAAAATGGTTGGTGCTAGCATTCTAGAGGGCATTTAATCTTATGTTTCCTAGCTTAGAGTTTCAGCTAGGAGAGAGATTCATGCTTTCTAACAGTATTTTGTAAGCAACATAGGACAAAGACAACCAGTAATTCAAATAAATAATTTTGGATTTTAGTAAGATTCAGGTCCACAGAAGTGGTACATTTTTTTAAAAAGGCTGTACCTGGAGTATTACATGTAGTACCATTAAAGCCTCTGGTGATACAAGCAAATTACATAACAATTTCAGCTATAATAAAATGTGTATAATTTTCAAGCTGTGCTAAATTTTTATAGCTATGTCTTCCACTAGGTAGAAAAAAAAACTAATTCTGAATAACAACTTTAAAAAGGAGTAAAAAAAATTCCATCTATTATGACTCCTATCAGTCAGCATACAGATTAATTTCAACACAGAATGATGTCAAGGTCTCAGGTACGTCATCACTGTTTCAGTATGGCTTCATTATAATTAGCAAGAAATAGTGCAATGATAGTACAATGGAAGTGTAGGCAGAAGTACTAACATTGGTTGAATTTAATGCCCTTGAAGACTGCCAACATGGTATTTGCTTAAGAGAGAACATATAGGTAGAAAAAAATTTTTTTTTTCATTAAATACCTATATTCAATATGCACCAGGCATCAGAATTCAAGATGAGCCAGAACTTTCTCTCCTTGGTTATATATAGACAACTGACTGAAAATAACTAAAATCTAGAAAAATATATATCATTAGGTTTTGAATCAAATAATCTCAGAAGCAGTCAGATCAATGGTCTAGCTACTGACATGTCACTGTGATTTATAGTGAACACTGTTGTTTTGAGGAAAGTAGAACATATTCACAGACAACCTTCCCCTTCCTTGTACACTCCACAAATTACCATGAAAATCTCAAAAAACTGGTTATCTGAAAACATTCTTCCAGAAACTTCCTCCTAAATCTTCGAATGTACAGAGGTTACTTTATTTCTCATGTACCCAGGTGCAGAACTCCCTGCAAAACCCTTGCATATTTCTTATTATAAATCCTATATCCTCTAGTGTGTTTAATTCTTTCTGAATGTGAGACTTTTACTTCAATACATTTCTTTACAAAGTAATTTGTCACCTTTCACCTTCAAAATTTATGCTATGAAACAGAATGAGAGGCACTCCTATGTAACTTACAGATTATCTCTGTCACAGCACTGTTTCTTTTCTAAAGGTCACAATTATTTCAGCATCATTTCGTGCAAGAATATTCCCATACTCATCATACTTTGTTTCCCATGTCCTGAAGTTCACAGGTGGCAATGGCACTGTTCCTGCAAATTGTGAGACTACAGTCTGACTCATCATCTTCACATTCCTTTTTCCTTACCATGTGTTTCTCTGCTTGTTCAGGAGGAAAACATGAAGAATTATTCTGAAGTGATGACATCCTAAACCAGAGATCAATTGCATTCACACTTGACAAAATCTTGCTTATGGGAAGAGGTGGGAAGGAAAGGCAGACTGTTAAAAGGGTACTGGAGTGGATTTAATCATTAGATAAGAGGGTTTCTTTACAGCGCCAAGAATCCTTAAGAGTTAAACTGGATACGGTTACCATGGAGCTAAGACTCCCACAGATAAAAAATTACAGCATTTTGAAACATTTGTTGGAAGCACACAGGCAGCAAAATAAATGACACTGCACCTGCTTTCAGGCTTTATTAGGTCACTTAAATTCTACCTGCAAGTGGAAGCTCAAGGGAGGGATTTTTACAGACTTTTATAGGATATTTCAGCCATAGCCTTTCTGATTTAGAAATCTCCACCTGAGAACTGCAGATAAATTTCTTGTGCAATGCAAGACTTAACCATATTAATATAATTACTTATTATCAACAATGGTTCCAAGTAAACTGAGGGGTATGGTTTAACTGTGAATGTTAAAAAAAAACCCAAAAGGCAACAGAACGCTGACTTCAATCTTTCCCCTTCTTTGTTAGGAACTGCATTTCTACTTTTGAATTTGGTAATATGAATGGCGTCCCATGCCTGAAAGAGTCACAGCTATAAAATTTACCTCTCAATAGCTGGGCAAGACACTGGCTTCCGTGAAATGTGTTTGTCTTTTGCCTTAGACCTAGTTAATGCATACTCCAAGACAAGAGGATTTGCCAGATCTAAAGCCATGGTGATAAAGGTATAGTCAAGTTTTCTGGGAAATTATTAGCATAAACTATTCTATAATCTGCAGAAGTAAACTATCACACACTCATGGAGAAGAATAGTATAGCAGTTAGCCCTAGTTCTGCCCCAGTGGCCCCTGATTGCCTGTTCTAGCTTGGCTACAAGTTTTCACTATGTGCACCTTGAGCATAAGTCATTTAACCTTAGGGCTACCTTTGAGCTCCTCTATGCATAAGCAAAAATATTTCACTATCTCACACAGCAAGGATAAGCATATTAAAAAGACTGACATCCCTGTAAGCCAGAGACTTGCTTATATTTTCTTTTAACACTGTACTCTTCATAAACACTCAATGGTCAGGAATGCCCTTCCTGCTACCTGAGGACAGAAATCCAGCTAAGGCTGTAAGCCTGATTTGGAGGGGTTTCGCCTATAGACAATGTTATTCCTAAATTCTTTCTTCTGGCTTGGCACTAAAGACTTTTTTGCCAGCTGATTCTGTCTCAGTGGAGACACTTCCAGAAAAGCCCTGTGCCAGGTACAATATAAAGCTGGGTGAGCCCCCTTCCTGGCAGTGCTCAAGGCCAGGTTGGATGGAGTTTTGGGCAACCTGGTCTAGTGGAGGGTGTCCCTGGCCATGGCAGGGGGGTTGGAACTAGATGATCTTTGAGGTCCCTTCCAACTCAAACCATTCTATGATTCTATGATTCTAAAGACTGTGAGAAGAAACCAGATCAGTCAGTGGTAACAACGTAATCTGCTAGCAGATTGTTCCATCCAAGTTAACTTACCTTTGCCTCTCATGTTATTCATCTCTTATCTATTACCATCACAATGAGAAAGAAAACAGTAAGATGCTATACTGAAAACATGAGATTTTAGAATTATTTATATTTCATATTGAAATACGTATCACAGTTATGAAGCAGCTCAACGGTTCCAGAGAATAATTTGCCAGAGGTGTCATTTTTGTCTTAAGTGAAAACCCTTACACCTCCAGGGTCAGGAACCAGGATTGTTTCTATAAAGAATTAGAAAAATAACAAAGACGAAAACATATACTTTCTCAAACCAAGGGAAAATTTCAACCATTTCAGACTTTCTATCTGTTGTAACAGGTTCTCATGAGAAAAGTCTCTCAATAGGGGGCACTGAAGACAGCCAGAGACAGCAGAGAATGCTCACCGCAAAGTATTTTGGAATCTGAAGGTCTGCAGAAATTCTATCCACATCTTTAAAAAAAAAAAAAAATTAGTTCATAACTAATGGTGAAAAATGACTTTACATCTCAAGAATGTGATTTCAGGCATTTCTCAACAGAATTAGGAAAGTGGTTGTCCTAAAATGGATTCCTATGACACAACATAAGACACATCACAGATTTTCACCTGTGGAATTCTTCTTTCCTATGATGCTATAAAAAAGGATACTCCTGGAATTACTTCTTTCTGAATTAAAATTAAATTTCATGCAAAACTAAAATGTGATACTGAACAGAAATATAACCATCAAAAAGGAATACCCTTAAAAGTATCAAAAGCTGTACGAAGCTCTTCTTTAACTGATGCCAATATATAGACTAGTGACTACCTGAGTACCTGACATTTCATGACTTTCCCTAAAATGTTACAGAGAGTGACTGGAGTAGCATAAGACCACACATTTAACTCAGCATAACCCTGGGAAACACATTGCCCTGCACCTACCAAAACCTTGCCAGAAAATATGTCAGCACGACTTGGGATACCAAACAGGCCAGGGACTGTTCCCAGTAGGCAGTACAGATGAGGTCACCCTGTGGAATTAGTTTAGCTGTATACACATAAGCTGTGCTCTTCCACTTCGCCTCAAGGCTAGAGAATTGACTGTGGCCATTTCATTTACTAGCACAACCCCAGCCTTTGCAGCCTTCAGGAAAGGTTTAAAAGTTTAGCTTGTCTCTTTTTCAGGTTGATCTCTGGGTTGAATTTATATTCTTTAAAATGTGTCAACATGGCCTTGCTATGAAAGGTGAGATAGTCCTGGCCAAGGAAAGTATTATGTTGCTGTCCAAGAAGTGATTGTCACCTATGTTTAAGGGAGACTCAGCCAGCAGGAGTCTCAAGATATAACAAAACTGTGGGGAAACCAAAGATCTAGTCATATGAAAGTAAGCTAAACAAACTCAGGTTACTTATTCCAGAAAAGTCAAACTGGAGAGGGAATAGAATTCTTCTTTATAAATATAGTGATAGGTGACACTGTTAGCACATATGAAAAAAATCTAGAAATATATGAATATATTTAAGCTGAAAAAATGAAGAAAGATTAATAGATTAATGGATTGATACCTTGATAAAAGCAATAGGGGAAAAGATATAATTAGCTTTAAAAAGGAACTTGGGTTCAAAAATTCAGTGACTCAAAAAGTTCTTTGCAGTTCTATGTTCTTGTGATACATAAATAAATGTTTCCACATGAAATGAAAGCAAATGTAAGATTAATCTAAGCAAAGATATTTCAGATGGATGCTGTGTGGTAAAAATAAGGCAGAGACAGTAAACAAACAGAAGGACTGGAAAGTCTCAGTGACTTTAGAAGTCTGAAAAAGAACCTATGAAGATGAACGTTAAGGATTAATGACAGAAGAATTTCAGTGTTCTCAGCAAAGTATCTTTATCTGTTTGTTGCATTCCTTCTGTATTCAAGAAGATGGAGCCTTGCTCATTTTTGAATGTACATTCCACGTTGAAGTTTTTATTTTCCACCAAAAATACCTACTTATCAGTAATTTTCCATCAAGGGCAAGCAAGCTCCTTTTAAGACTCCCAGTTTTGGCAAGCTATACATGTCAAAATGAATAAAAATCCTGCCATTTCTTATAATTTCTTGAATATTTTATGACCTCAAGCAACAAGAGATGGAAGGGCAGTTGTTCTCACTCTGGATTTTACAGCCTCAGGCAGAGCTAAAGGGGAAGAAATTTGTATGAACTGGTGTCTCAGCCTCTCTTTCTTTCCAATCTCTCCTTGCAAATATTCACTATTGATGCATACTCATAGTGACTGAATATAAAGATTCTTTGTCTAGTCAAGTCTACCCCCATACTTCCTTTTTTTTTTTTTTTTTTTTTTAAATCACTGTGGTATTAATATCCTTCTTGTCACACCAAAAAATCCATCTCTGGGATAATTGCACCTTAGTCTTTCTCCTTTTCCTTCTATTCACATTAAATAATTAAGTCTTTTACAACTCATCCCTCCTTTAGCTGCCATCCCTTCAATCAAGAAAATGCCTGTTTCTGATAAATTTTGTGGTACTAATCACAAATGCCCATCTACAAAATATTGAAGTTCAGGTTTGGGGTTTTTTTGTTTTGTGACGTCATCTACCATCTCCCACAGACGGAACTTCCCTGCAGACATAACCCACTGCCTCTTTTCCCTCTTTTCTGTTTTTGTTTGTTGTTATTTTTTTTCTTTATTTAATACTTTCATTTTGGAGTGTGCAACATTTCAGTTATGTTATGATTTAGTCCTTTTCATACTGACCAAAGTCTCATTTTCCTTGTGCTTATCTGCAGCCTGTCCACCCACAGATCAAGGTAAACTCTTTGTATCAGAGAATGCACTGTTTTCTTGTGTTCGTACAGCACCTAGTGACCCTAGCCCTCGTCTGGATGCAACAGTATTAGAAATTTTTAAATCAAAACCACTCAACTATTAAAAAAAAATAGTTGCTTGCCAAGATCATCTATATATTTCTATTCAGGTACTAGACATTATTTTGCTTGCTTACATTAACATCACAGCTTGAAGAAGAACAGCTGCAAACATTAATAGAGTCCTTCAGAGCATATTAATTAGGCTAAACCCTAGTTTTTAATCATGGTTCACTTGAGATGGTTTAAGAGAATTGTCTCAAGTTTGGCCATCATTAGATCACTGGACTGAAATTACTATTGCTCAGTGTAACATAAGGAGAGCCTGTTCTACTTATTTAATGTTGAATCATTTTTTCACAAGCAAATCTTTATATAAACATAGAAATGAAATTTCTGATTAGATTTGATTGTTCAACATATGCATTAGATCTCCCTTTTTGAATCTGCAATCTTTCATGTTCAGCACGTTTGCCTTCCAACTAATTACTATTTAGCAACAGCACACTTTCATCACATGTAACTACCAAGGACTGACCCTTACACACAGCTATAACGTTTTATCAAGTTCTACATATGAAGATTACACTAAACTGCACGTAGCTGAAGCCAAGGCCTGGAGCCAGTGATCCAAACACAGCTAGTAGTCACAAGAGCCATGTAAACTATGCATGTGCTAGACAGAGAGTAACCAGAGTGAACAGCAATTGCTATACATACATAATACTGTAACAGGAGAAGAAATACTTGGGATAACAGGAGAAGAAATACTTGGGAAGAAGCAGGTGTTGCCATTGCTTCAGACCACTATTTTAGGACAGCAGTGCGTCGCTCAACATTGTCTAAGGCAACATTTCTACAAACATTGTCACCTTGTGTATCCCCCCAAAATGCTTACGTGATCAATGCGCAGTTATCCTACAGTCAAACCACTAACCTTAAATCTAATCAGTATGAGAAAGTCCAGAACTCACAGCCATTTAAAGAAACCAAACAATGGTCGTGTGTGCCAAGAACCCTGACTACATAAATCTCTGCAGGAACAAAAGGAGATAGAAGTTATCCTTGAGACGCCATCTCAACCACCAAAGAAAACAGCAGCTGGACAGTGACATGATCTGATAGGGGCTAACTCAGCACTGCTAAAAACTCACTATTTTTGTCACGTTTATACAATATACCTACTTTTCAGTAAATAATAACTGTGTCTTTGCCTCTGTCCTCTGCAGCTGCACTTGAGAGGAATAGCTCAGTGACTTCTATTGCAACAACTGCAAGCTTCAGTTTACTGTGGAAACACCTGGCTCAAGAAAAGATAGGAAAACAGAGTACACAGAAATTGGTATCTGAATCTGGTGTTCTGAAATAGCTAAATTACACAGCTAGCTGATAGGGTGCTACTGTGTGGCAATGGGTGTTGGAGATTTAAGAGATGCACAGAAATAAAGAGGTTGGATATTGTCAACCAATGTTGCCTGGAAATAGCCAGAGGTCAGGATAATCTTCCATCGGCTCCCATGTTATTACTGACTTCTGTTATTACTGCTGCTGGTTTTTTAGATAAACAAACACAGATGTGAAAGATAAAAGTAGTAAATGGATTACAATAAAGTTAGATTGCATGGGCACATGACAAATCTATGTAATGACGTGTTTAATTTTCTAAACAGCACTAGAAACATTCTACCGATGTCACTGATTACATATAACAGAATATTACCACTATCATCTTTTGGTCATCTTTTTTTTTTTTTCCCTTGAAGATTTTGCCCTCCATTTTCTATGTTGTGATGAACACATTTCATGCGTTAGAATGTTGTGATTTATGATTCTAAACGGTGTTCGTATTGGCAAGGATAGGAAAGGTAATGTTACCACTCTAATTGGCAAGTTAAGCCTTATATACAGGCCCTTATTTAGTCAATGATGTTATATAAGCCTAAGGTCAACCTTTAGAGAAGCTGACTTGGGAAGATCCCTGGCAAATAAAAATGAGTAAGTCTATCGAACAAAACCAAACTTCTGTCACAAAATGAAAGTTACATGCTCAGAATGAATCTAGAATCTTCCATACCAAGAAGCTTCCTGAACTTCAGATTAATCACGGAGAGACCATACTTCCCGATTCAGCTTCTCTCAAAGTTGGTGTTTCTTCAATAACAGGACACCAGTGGATACAATTTTACAGCTTATTGTTTGTGCAGCAGTGTGACAAGAAATAGGAAATATACTCTGGTTAGCAGTAAAAGGTCATTAATGACAGCTTCTGTAAACTTATCTGCAGTTAGGCTAGCTACCATGAGTCATCAAATTGTGGCATTTTAAAGCAAAAATGAGCAAAAGCCTGAGCAATAAAAACATTTTCTCTTCTGATAAAATTCTCTTCCTTAATAAAGTAAATTATTTAATATTATCAATATATTTTCATAAGTGGAAAGTTTAAATGCAGGTGATAACCTACTTTTTTCCTCCTTGAGGAAACTCATTATTGTGTAACAAATTAGCAATTAGAATGTATTTTATACTGGGAGAAAAATCTGGCTGTTTAAGCAATGTTTACAACGAATGATATACAATACCAAGTTCTTCTTTTAGACCTCACCATTTGTTTGTGTCTAGCTGGTTTAGTAGCTGTTATATGCTGCTTATAACTTTCACAATCATATCAGCATACCATACAGTGCAGTTAATTTTGTGCATAGAGAAGATCAGGTGTAAAATGCGTAACTGAAACAATTCTGAAACTCAGGCTGATTTGTGTGAGTAAAGCAAAACAGTTCTTCATCAAGCCAAGTTTGGTATAGTAAGCTCTGACTATTTCACACATTAAATTGGAGTAACAATGGGACAATGCTCACATCACTGGGAAGAACATAATCCCACATCCTATACCCTTCTCCAGTAACACCATTATATTCACTTCTATGAAAAAAACTTTGGCTAGTAATTTTGTCTTTCCAGTGCTGCATAAAATTGTTGCTTCAAAACCATAAGGGGGGAAGAAAGTCCCATAGTAGTTGCTGAATTTTCCTTCGCTTGTAAAATGCATCATTAAAAAAAAAATGCATTATTAAAAAAAAAAATGCATCATTAAAAAACATCATTATTATTCAAAAAATACATCCACGTGTTCATTAAGATAAACATGAGAAAAAAAAATGTTATGGTTTTGATTAGACACAAATTCAGAGATAATCCTAAAATCTAAATATTCTGCATTCATATTACCTGATACAATATGAGATGGAATGTCACTTCATTGTACAGGTGGAAAGATTTTGGATCTGTAGAAGATCCAAAATGTTACCTTATTTCCATTTTATGGAAGCAATCTTTAAAAGTTTATGGATATCCTGAGCAAACCCACAATACACACAGTAAATGAATCATGAATGAAACCAAACACCTAAAGCAAACATCAATAATGAGCATTTCCAGTGACTGATGAAAGGGATTCTTATTGATTGACAGAACTTCTTTAGAGGGTTCTAACAGCAGAAGGTTCACTAAAACTGCTAGATTTCAGTTTAACAAGGCTTAATTGGAACTTTTATAATAATCATCAATGATTACTGATTCCAGTGACAATACCTATCCATCTAGAATCAAGCTTTTGTTTAAGTGTTAGTACTGAGGTACTTAGTATTCAAGCACACATCTATTTTACCCACTCACAAGATGGAGTTACCTTAAAGACGAGGCCAATTTAATATTCCCTAAGACAATCACTTGAGGTCCAGTAGAGTAAGCAGAGAAAACCTGATGTTTTTGAAAACTTTGAGCTCTGATTTTTTGTTACATTGTGTTAAAAAAAAACCACAAACAAACCAAAAATTAAAAAAATGCATCTAACTTCTGAGTTGAAACATCTGGGTAATTCAGCCATCAAAAGTGCTAGTCACTACCAGCCACTCCCTGTAACTTTACATATACCAGATTACCTACAACTATTTCCAGGCATGTTAATAAAGTAACTAAAATAAATGAAGATAATGAAGGCTGATTACCACATTATTCAGGCAGGACTATTTCCAAGAGACCTGCAAAACCTTACTAAGAAAGCAAGCAAGGACTCAAATTCAGTCTACAGCAACTCACAACTCTTATAGAAAAGGTTTAGGGTCTGCAAATGAGAAAGTTAACATTGTTCTATGCATTTTAAAAACCTCACTCCTTACTAATTCTAATGTATATAAATAGCACACAAAGGAAAAAATGCAAAGTTTTAAATGAAGGTTTGGAAAACATTATTAATACAATCGCTGTTAAATTCCCAGAGATAGTGACAGATCAGGAAATCAAATCTTATTAATCCCTATTAGCACTTTTTCCTGTGATGGTCAACATCATCAACATTTTGGGGCCACTCCTGTTTGGTATCTCTATCAATGACCTGGATGAGGGGATCGAGTGCACCCTCAGTAAGTTTGCAGATGACACCAAGTTGGCAGTGTTGATCTGCTCGAGGGTAGGAAGGCTCTGCAGAGGGATCTGGACAGGCTGGATCAATGGGCTGAGGCCAGCTGTATGGGGTTTAACAAGGCCGAGTGCTGGATCCCGCAATTGGGTCACAACAACCCCATGCAACGCTACAGGCTTGGGGAAGAGTGGCTGGAAAGCTGCCCAGCAGAAAAAGACCTGGGGGCGCTGGTCGACAGCCAGCTGAATGTGAGCCAGCAGTGTGTCCAGGTGGCCCAGAAGGCCAACAGCATCCTGGCTTGTATCAGGAATAGCGTGGCCAGCAGGAGTACGGATGCGATCGTGTCCCTGTACTCAGCACTGGTGAAGGCCGCACCTCAAATACTGTGTTCAGGTTTGGGCCCCTCACTACAAGAAAGACATTGAGGTGCTGGAGCATGTCTGAAGAAGGGCAACAAAGATGTTGAAGGGTCTGGAGCACGGGTCTTATAAGGAGCAGCTGAGGGAACTGGAGTTGTTTAGCCTGGAGAAAAGGAGGCTGAGGGGAGACCTTATCGCTCTCTACAACTACCTGAAAGGAGGTTGTAGTGAGGTGGGTGTCAGTCTCTTCTCCCAAGTAACAAGTGATCGTACAAGAGGAAATGGCCTCAAGTTGTGCCAGGGGAGATTTAGATTGGATACTAGGAAAATTTTCTTCACCAAAAGGGTTATCAAGCACTGGAACAGGCTGCCCAGGGAAATGGTTGAGTTGCCATCCCTGGAGAGATTTAAATGACGTGTAGATGTGGTGCTTAGGGACATGGCTTACTGGTGGACTTGGCCATGCTAGGCTAACAGTTGGACTTGATGATCTTAAAGGTCTTTTCCAACCAAAACATTTCTATGATTCTACGTACACAACAAAATATCTTTTGTCCTGTGAATGTTCTTCACGAAAAGGCTACCTGGTAAAAACAAATGCAGGCATGACTTGCACAATCAGATTGAGCTCTTCCAAATTCTAAAGTCTATCTTTCCTAGCTTTGGCTACATAGGAACTATAAAGTTTATTGATTTTGATCTTTTGGAAAATGCAACAGAATTGGATATGCGTTGTAGAATCGGGTTATGGTAGTAGCATGGAGTATAATACTGACAATTTTGGGGGGGGGTATTTATTTATTTATTTTTTTAATCAAAATGTTAACTGACTGTGCACTGACTGTATCTACATTTCTATACATTATCAAACAGCTTCTGAATTCTACCAACTATTGACATTAATTATCTTTAATACATACCAGGTGTATAGGTCTTCTGGGCATTTTCCATATACAGAAAAGATGAGACAGTGAAGACAATGAAGTTCAGAGGGAGTCTTGGGAGATGGCCTTAAGCATTTTAGTGAAACATCAGAGGCATTTTAGTATATATTCTAAGCTTGATGATCCTTGTACTCCCATTTGTACATGGTACTGCTGATGCAATTTGAAAGCATGTTAAATCTTCAGTGTTTTAAATTAGTTCTGCATCTGCTAAACAGCTGTTTCAAGTCTCTGATTTGAAATTCTATTGTTTGTACAAATAATTTGTCAAGGATTTTATTTAAGTTGCAGCTCTTTTGTATTACATTGTTATTGAAAAGAATTCAAGTTGTTGCAATTGTGTCAAGGGAAGTTGGTTTTCTAGTACAAGGTATCGGAGCACCTGGTTGAGTGCTGAAGAACCTGAAAAGCTCAAGATTGACGGAGATGTTTGTTATGGACTAAAAACAGCTCAGGTGGGTGCTGACTACTCGTCTTACTGAGGAACTAGCACTTGCTTATTTGGATAAAAGCTCAGTAGAAGGAACAAACCTGATGTTACTGCTGAATCCTTCACCTTATGTTGCTTTTCTCTCTGCCATTGGTTCTACGGACTGAAGCTGCCGCTCCTCACCATAGACATGAGGTGCCAGAAGAGGAAACTGGAAAAGAGAGGTTTCCTGATCCACAGACCGGCCAGCAGCTCCCATTTACAGCTGAACCATATCTGTTAAGACTGAGGGTTGACTGACAGTAGGTGCACAATGGCTGACAAACACATGTATGTATGCATCATACTGCAGGTGAGACACTAACAAAAGCAGATCTGGGCGGGGGGGGTGGTGGTGGTGTGGAGTGGGAAATCCATTTTCCTGTAGGTTTTTATAATTCCTATGCATATCTCAATCTTGAACTACTTTACACACACTCTGAGGATGTCACATATTTGCCAATTGTGCTTCAGAATGTAACTGTAATTTTCAGAAAAGAAGTTTCCAAAAGTTACCCAAGCAAATTAAGTATTTAGGAGGAAAGTATCTTCTGCAATCAGAACAACATACATTCTTTTTAAGTAATGTCTGGTACACAATTTTAAATCTTCCAGCACCAAAACCACTACGTCCTACTGTGTTGGGTTTGCGTAGCAAGGTTTTGGTAGCGGGGGGGAGGCTACAGGGGTGGCTTCTGTGAGAAGCTGCTAGAGGCTTCCCCTGTGTCTGATAGAGCCAATGCCAGCCGGCTCCAAGAGGGACCCGCTGCTGGCCAAGGCCAAGCCCATCAGCACCTCTGTGATAACATATTTAAGAAAGACAAAAACAGTTAGAGAGAGCTTTTGCAGCCGGAGAGAGGAGGGAGAAGATGTAAGAAACTCTGCAGACACCAAGGTCAGTGAAGAAGGAGGGGGAGGAGGTGCTCCAGGCACCAGAGCAGAGATCCCCCTGCAGCCCATGGTGAAGACCATGGTGAAGCAGGCTGTCCCCCTGCAGCCCATGGAGGGAGGATGAGGGGGCGTAGCAATTCCACCTGCAGCCCGTGGAGGACCCCACACCAGAGCAGGTGGAGGCACCCGAAGGAGGCTGTGGCCCCGTGGGAAGCCCGTGTTGGAGCAAGCTCCTGGCAGGACCTGTGGACCCGTGGAGAGAGGAGCCCACGCCAGAGCAGGTTTGCTGGCAGCACTTGTGACGCCGTGGGGGACCCACGCTGGAGCAGTTTGCTCCTGAAGGTCTGCACCCCGTGGGAGAGACCCACGCTGGAGCAGTTCGTGAAGGACTGTAGCCCGTGGGAGAGACTCACGTTGGAGAAGTTCGTGAAGGACTGTCTCCTGTGAGAGGGACACTCCATGCTGGAGCAGGGGAACGATGAGAGGAGTCCTCCCCCTGAGGATGAAGAAGCGGCAGAAACAACGTGTGATGACCTGACCGTAACCCCCATTCCCCGTCCCCTTGTGCCGCTGAGGGGGGCGGAGGTTGAAGCCAGGAGCGAAGTTGAGCCCGGGAAGATGGGAGGGGTGGGGGGAGGTGTTTTAAGATTTGATTTTATTTCTCATTCCTCTACTCTGTTTTGCTTAGTAATAAATTAGATGAATTCCCTCTCTAAGTTCGGTCTGTTTTGCTCATGACAATAATTAGAGAACGATCTCTCCCTGTCCTTATCTCGACCCACAAGCTTTTCTTTATACCTTTTCTCCCCTGTCTAGAGAAGGAGGGGAGTGATAGAGTGGCTCTGGTGGGCACCTGGCCTCCAGCCAGGGCCAACCCACCACACCTACTAATTCATAGACATAAGGAATGATCTGGTGAGTTTTTAATGATATTAAAGACAGAATGTTAAATTTAAAATTTCTATATTGAGCAAATAAACCAAAATATTCATTGAGGCATACATTAATGCCTCATGTTTTCTTTCTGAATCTCTTAAAGTATATTTATGTTAGCAATTGTTTTCTTAAATTGAGACGATAAGTATAGAGGTCTGTGCTTATTACATATCTGCACAGTTACTATGTGCTATTTAGGAAAATATGTTTTTCATGAATGAAGTCAAGAATTACATGACTTTAAACTAGTGTCCTGTGATTTAATTCAATATATTCTAAATAACTGCGTGCCAAATTTATTTTTCTTCTCCTCCTTGCCCATAACTCTGTTTTAATTTTTGGAATCTGTGTCTAATGCACCTGGCAGCATTTGGCTGTGTGGTCACAGCACTGCCATGGGAACTGAGAAAGAAGCAATATTCACAGCTGGATTTCAATATGAATCATACCCAGTTAGCATGGCAAGGGATTAGAAAAAAGGCACAGAGATCAGGCAACCCACTTGCTGCATTCTATAAAACGTGGGAACACCACTAGCAAACTCACTGTTTATTACTGATGATATTAATCCCCCTTCAGACACCAAAAAGCAGAGCTTGAGCAGAAGACAAATCGCCACAACAGCCACTAGTAGGACTAGGGGGAAGTAGGGGAAAGTATGCTTGGAGCATTAATTTAGGATTATTGTATGCTCACAAATCCCATCAAAAAGGCTTTTAACTCACTAGCACTCTAAGGTGAGACTGAAGAGTTTTGCTTGATTGCAACAAATTTGATGTTATTTCAGCAGACCTGCATTGACACTGATACCCAAAAAAATAAAACTGAAAAGGAAAAAAAGAAAAAAGGAAAAGAAACTGACAAGGAGTTAGTTAGATCTATCCTAGGAGTTAAATCCATCACGACTACATGCATATATACTATATATCCCATATATATATATCTCCCATATATATCATATGACATATGTATACATATATATCATACATATATGTACTATCATTACATATAATACAATATGCAATGTTGTACAACTCATCTCTGAACATTACTGCTCTACGTCCTTGTAGGGAAAACTAGGTTTACGGTCTATTCTATAGATCCATGCTAAGCAAAATGTAAGAAAGATGTCAGGGAAACAGACCGAACACTGTACCATCTCTGACAACAACCTGTAACGTCAGAACCTACAGAAATGTGTCCCTAAGTCAACTACCTTCCATTTGATAGAGAGAAATCAGCCTTATTTCTGACTAATCATCATGCAATTCTTCATTGTCCACCTGGTATGTCTTCAAAAACTCTGTTTGCCTTTTCTCCTTTCTGCTCCCCTTTACCTGATACATTCTTTCAATACACTACTGCCTAGCAAATGCATTTTCCACAGAGCATTTATTAAAGGTTGTTGGTTTTATTTTTCCTCATGACACCAGTAAATCTACTTCATAATTGTTTCTGTAGTTAGAATGTAAAAATGACTACGTAACAACATGCTGAATATCATTTCACTGCCTTTTCATATTCCCTTCCTCTGTCACCTTTCCTCCTGTTTTAGTTGCAAGATTTTGGCTGCATAAACATTCCCCTCACTCTGTATTTGTACCAAAAGTACAAATCTGGTCAGGGAACAGACCCCAGGATCCTAACTCAGAGAATGAGAAAGACCCAAGTATATCAAGACAAATCATGTGAAGTTCTATGAAATTATAATGCAGTTGTGGCTATATTAGTTACCCCTCTTTTCCTTAATAGCAGCTATAAAATGCCAATCATTAAATAAACTTCAAACAACTTTCATTATATTAAACATACCAAACTACTTAAGTGTTTCCCTTTTCATCTAAACATGGTGCAATTTTCCCAAAGAATTATTCCTTAACAGGAGCCTGAAATACTCATTTAAATGAGATGATTTCACTCCAAAAGAGAAATTGTTACAAATTAATTTAATAACTCTGATATAGACATCAAGCCACTACGCCAGTGTGTCCAGAGCTAACAACCAGACACACTATACAGTCTGAAGGCATGACTGTTGTATTCATAGTACGGTAGAGCACTTGCTTAAAATTCTGCTGTGAAAAGGGGTTTCAACTAATTGCTGAAGATCTTACCTTTATTTCAACAAAAATAAACACTCACAGCATACTACAGCATATGATATGCTGGAAAATTTGTCATATTGTAAATCTATCTTATAACATTTCCCAGATCTTCAGCAAGGAAATAGTCCTAGGCAAAGAATGAGCGTAAGCCATCTGTTTCGCGTATAGTGACAAACTGCGCAAACCTATTCACAAAGTTGAGAACACATGCAGGGAGTAAAAGTGGCAGTTCAATGGGTGAAAATAAACAAAGCAACATTATTTATAAAGAAGGACGCTACAAATTCTAAGAAACTTAACTCAGGATAAATTCATAAAATTAGGAATGATTTCATTTCCATGGTAGAAACCGAAGGATAATAAGGCAAGAAGAGTGATTGAAAGTAGCTATAGTGGTGATAGCCTGAAGTTTAAGAAGCAAAAAGAAATCTATTTGAAGGATGTTTTTAAATGGAGTGGAAGAGACAGGATGGAGTTTTTGCTTGTTGTACAATTTTTGTTCTTCTTCTTAGAAGACTTAGAAGTATGGACTGCTATGCAACTGTTAAAAATTGTGGCAATATGCTCAGAAGGGGAGATTTAATGCACAGAGATAAATAGATACACAGATACATAAACATTTAATTAAAAAATCACTTCAGCTGCTAATACACACTGGTTCTCAGAAGCACCTCAAGTTTTAGGTAACATTATTCTTCCCTTCTTTTTACCCTGTTCCTAAAAGGAATTGACTGACTAATGGGCAACTACTGTATCATGAATTGCAGTACCTTTCAGTGACAACAGACAAAATGTCCTAATTAATGTGAAAACAATACCTCAGAACACACTCAGCTGTTCAAGCAGCACGCAGAACCTGCACCAGCTCCCTTAAAAGGGGCTTCAGGAAAATTCCACTGATTTGATCTTAAGGCGTTCCTTAGTCATTGTGACTTTTACTATATATACATTTCTATATTGCTTTTATATAATCTCGTACACAACTCACTGAGAACAATTTCTGTATTTTCCCAGTTTTTAATTAACCATTGCTAAAATCTTCTCCCTAGAAATATCTTCCATTATTGTCCAACATTTGTCCGATATATTTGTTTGCAAGTATTTATCTGGTGAGTATTATATAGCGGATATTCATACTTCACTGAATCACGCCACAGAGATTTGTGCTACAGAATATCAGCATGGAGTTAGTAGCATAACTATTAGATATTAATTTTGACTATTACAGAAGAATTATTTTAATATTTCCACTTGACACATTCTTTGTTATGTCACTAGGGTTACACCACTAGAGACACAGATTTGATAAAACAACACATATATGGTTTTAGGCCATGCTAATCCTTGGTAAAATAAAGTGCTTTAGTACAACTCTTAAAATAATAAAAAAGGCATGATATAAACACTTTTTATATTTGTATTAGGCAACAGTAAAAATGATTGAAAAAAAAGAAAATCTAACTCATACTATACCTGACAGTTCATACTGTAAAACTGAGATAAATTTCCCATCTCATCTGTAACACCTGCACAGTAGAGGAGCTTATTTTCAAGCAATATAGATAGGAAAGTGTATCTGCATATAAATGCGTATGAGCCACCCAATCGTTTTGATTCTGAGCAGCAAATTAACACACAAATGATCAAAAACATACCTGACAAAAATCTCTAAACTCATTATGTAAATTTACATTCATAAACTAGACCTTGAAAAAAAATTAAATCAAATAGTCTATTCTAGGTCTTTGTAACAACAGTACTTTGCTACTAAGTATAGCAGATGATAACTACATTCAGTCTATGACAGAAAACAATTTCCCACTCCTCTCTGTAAATTTTTAGATAGCGATTGGAGAGGTTTATCAGAACACTTACAATTAGGTCATTGAGACAAGCTGTTAAAAGAGCAAAAGTCAAAGAAGAATCAATTGTTAAGGCCTTTGTCATTCAGAGAAATGACGAATTTGTACCAGTTGGGGAAAGTTGTGCGTACACAGACACACGAACAAAGGCATACACACACTAATACCTACACACACCAACACACACACACTGTTCAGTTCCATGGAAAACAAGGGAAAATTTTCTTGACTAACATGTTATGAGACATCTCAAAAAAAAAAAAAAAGGTATTAAAATAAGTGGAAACACTTTTCATTAATATGATGAATTTCAGGGAAAATAACAAAGCAATACACCTACTAACTAATGTTACCACCATACTTTGGACTCTAAGATGGCAAGCAACTTCCACATGCTTCATTACACGTACATTTGAACTGTTCCTGTGCTTTGGGCAGGGGTGTGACTGGTTTCTCGCCCCCCCCCCCCCCCCAATAATGTTCTCTGTTAGCAAGTGATTATATAGGCATTTCCAATGGAGTAAGACAAAAGCTATCTGCTCCAAGGCATCACCTCATATTTGATTAACTTGGCAGCAGTGGGAATGACAGAGAATTTGGGAATAATTTCCAGAGAGGAGAGGACTTTGTCAATTTGTCAGGAAAGTCTCGAAGGAGAATGCTTTACACTCACTCATCCACACCGCCAAGGGCAACAGGGTTCCCTCTATATCTCTCAGCAAGTTATCTCAAACCAGCCCAGGTTAACATACATGTTTCTCATGTATTCATATCTTAGGAAGCGGTAACAAGCAAATGATAAGGGGAAGGCATCTAAAGAACAATCACTACCAGGGCAGGAAACTAAGAGATAGCAGTATTGCGTATTACACACATGTAACAAGTGCTTTGCTTCTCCCTTCCATATGCGACATGCAAGTAGGCACACATACATTGAATATCCAGAATCAAATCCAGATGAAAGCCACCAACTAGAAAACTAGAGAAACAATTCCAATTATTACAGAAACAAAATATCAAATATTTCATAGTAAAGACACAGCAGCAGGATAGCAGTATAAGAAAAACGCTGTGTATTTATATAGTTATTTATATTCATACTGAACTTACAAGTCAGGGAAAAATTAAGAAAGGAAATTACACTGTATTAGTAACACCTTCCTTTAAATGCTGTCATTGCATATAAAGACTTCACACAAGAACTGGCACTACAAGTGAGTACTGAAGACATACTACTACTACAACAATGATGACAATCAAAGTGTTCTTGTCCCCTCCTCTCTAGAACTTGTTCTTTGTCACTCCTATTGCTGCTAAATTAATCAAATATGAGGAATGTCTTGGAACAGAAAGTGACAGTGAAAAGCTTTCCATCAAAGTTTATAAACATGCCCACAAGTCTGCTACTCCCTAGAAACAAATACAGGTATCATCCTTACGTACCACTGAGCTTCTAGCCCTTCTATATGAGCAGAGAGCCTAAAAATTATGCACAAAACTATACAATAACATAGATCCAGAAGAAAAAACCCCACATCCTAATGAATAAAAAAGTGGGGGTCAAATCGAAAGTTTCCCTTTAAGAAAACAAAGATTAATTTTACTAGACTTTTAAGAGTTAATTCTCTTGCTCTTTCAAAAAAATACTGTAGGATATTTTAGATCAAAAGAGATCTAATCTTATTTTATACCTCACCAAGAAAAAGTTACCTCTCAGAGCCTAAAACATTCTAGAGCACTTCTGTCTACACAGTCAGAAATAAGAATGTGGAGATGAACAATTTCAAAGGAAGATTCAGCTACACAAGCCTGGGAAACACTCATTAGCAATCCAAATTCCCAGAAAACATTTTGATCTGGAGATGATCCTGATTGATCAATAATTTCACTGGAAGACTTCTAAAGGGCTACTGTGCTTCATGTTTGTATGTACAGTGTTTAGGCAGTAATAAAAGCTGTAAGTAATAAGTACTGAACGCTTATATCACAGTAGCACTCAGTATCTAATTAACGGTTCCTTTCTTAGTGTATTGCAAAACAATTGATCCCTTCTCCATAAAGGTGAAGGAAGTTATAATGGTGGCAGCAGTAACTGATATGATTGTTCACAGCAAGGAGAAGCTGTGTCCAGCTTCTAGTCCATTTTCTTCCCTGTAAAATATTTCCTCACACCAAGTAGAAGGAACACTTCTGCATAGTCTCACTTTTGCTGTTTTCATTTTTGGCCTCCACCTCTATGTAGTGCTTTATTTTACCCATTGGAAAGAAGTGCAATAGAGTTCTACTAACATGAGAATGGGTCACAGCAGCAGAAATTGCCGTCTCATGTAGCGCACACAGGCTATCCATGAATATGCAAAGCTTCTCACTTAATCACTGAGGAAGACTGCTCAGTCAAGGCAACTCTTAGAAAGTGAAGTAACATAGATACTTCTAAAAAATGGAGGGAAAGGATGTTGGAAAGGGATACTTCATTGTGGTTATCCATTTCCCTCCCCCCATGAAATTCTCCCAGGCTTAAAAGTGCTAATGATACTTCATCACACCTAAACAATTTACATAAGCAGCAGCAGCAGCCATCACCACTCTCCAACATTCAATTCCCAGAAATAAATATTCCCAGCCTCCCAGAAATCAGCCTTGTAATTTCCTACTCCGGGCACTTAGCATGTTTTATTTTAGAGACTTATCCTTTTAAAGTTGTATCAAGTCTAGAGGAGACTGTTTCTGGAACATTATTTGTGAAGTAAAGATAGTATGGAAAGAGGAGGGAATACACAGACCAATAGCAGTTTTTTCATGCTAGTTACACAACAACACACTCTTAGTCATGCAGGGTAAAAATGATGAGAGACACAAGATGACACATGAAAAGGATCTTATCCTCTTCCCAAAAATTAATGCATGAACACTACTTGCTTAAAAGTCCAAATTGGTTGTCACTCTAGATTTGTGTAAAGCTTTAGGAAAGAATGGTGTGAGGGCTCTTTATAGAAAATTACACCAAGTGAAGGCTATTTCACTAATTAACACCCTTTCCCAAAGAAATCCTTATCTCCTTTTAAAATAAGCTTCTTTTAAGCAGAGAAAAGACCCCAAATATTTGCAGAGCCCTGACTTCAACATCTGTTGGTATTCCCTACACACAAGTGTGCTTCTGTGTGCGTGTTTATCAGAAGAGGTCATCAAGGGCTTGCTCGGTTTATTCATCATTTTAAGGTTCTCCTATTTGCAAAGCTTCTGTTAATGTCAGTGAAATCTAACCTAGACAGAAGTTTCAGAGGTCAGATATTTGGCAAGCTACATTTAGAAACCCAAGTACAAAGTTGACGAGGACGCTTCAAACACAGGGGATTACAGCGGAAATAGGTCTCCTTATACCAAACTGGCTATTGAGCAGATTCAAGAAAGAACACACTGAGACCGCCTGATGCTATTAAAGCTCATATTCTTGCTTTATTTTTTTCTACTGACTAAATCAATTCTCCCCTTTGGCAAAGCCCAGCACAGAAATAACACTTTATTTTTAATACCACAGAAAAGGAATAGACATGAGACATAAAATCATGTACTACATGACCTATAAAAAGCAGATACTTACAGTTCGTAGGAACTGTATTTCATCTTCCCCTCCTTCACCCCCTTCAGCCATGGCTCTTGAGGAGTCAGCTCTGCTGAGACTCTGATCGCCTCCACCGGCAGCTCACTGCGCTCGCTACAGCTCCTCTTCTCCTATCAGTATTAGCATATAGCTAATCCACAGCCATATAGGGAGCTCAGCTAACTCCACTGCACTGCAGACTGTCAGTCAACCCCCTCACTGCCAGAGCCAACTGCGCTGCTTTCCCAGCTCATAGCAAGCAATTCTTTTCCTTTTCTCTCTACCCTAGAGGCAAAAAACCCCCAATCCTACTGTTAAGGTATTGCAGGAAGCATTCTATGTATCACTAGGTGCTGATTCCACCCACCCCCACCCCCCCACCCCCGATACTGTCTGGTCAAAACAGCAATAGTGGTGAAGTGTTAATGAAAGCAGAGCTTGCGCTTCCATCTTCACAGATTAGGGTACCCAAATTTGCACTGAAATGTATCAAATTCAGCAATTCTGAACCTACTGATTTCTGCAGCAGAAGGATGTAAATCAGATGATCGCAGGACAAGCTGATTTTGACAGCAGATATTTTCAGCTCGCTTACAATAACTTCCGTTTCTTGCTTCTCTGCCTAAGCAGCTGCAAATCTGATTTCCAAGATGACTTAATAATCTGAACCTACTATGTGTAGTTATTTGTGCTATCCTTTTACATTGTATTTATGCCTATATCCTAAGGGCTGCAAGGTTTTTATTTGTACCTTTTCAGAACTGTACCTGAATATCTATAGAGGATGGTACAAATTTACCTCAAAAACCTATAAACCACAGTTTTGTTAACATAAAACTTAAAATAACTTTAAATTTTAGTTAAATAATGAAGAAATTTGTAATTAATGAAAATTGCTAGTTATTACTTCAATATTAGCAAATGAGCAAGGAAAAAAAAAACCAACTATAGAACAGAATTTACTTAAGTCAAGGGTGGAAAAGAGAAAGGACACAAGGAAACAGAAGAGAGCACCGTGGAGGCTCTAGCCACCCAATTCATTATATGATCTTGCATTTTGTGGTAAGGCTGCAACCACAGCCTACCCATACATTCCACCCCTGAGAAGCATTACCCAAACTTTGCGCTGTCCATATTTACATCAATGCATACCCTCACAGAGTACCATATGTATACAGTCTTCTTCTCAGTAAAAGTACGTTTTTGTTTTACAAATGAGAAACATAGGCATGAGGGTAAGGGAAGAATAACTTTCTTAGGGTCACAAGGACAAGTGTAGCACAGTGAAAACTGAAACTAGATTCTCTGTGTCCACAAGCTAATATGTTTATACACAACTGTCCTCTGGACATGGAAGCTAACGTAAACTGCCCTTCCCTGCCCTCTCCCCCCCCCCAATAATATTATTCTGATTTTTCATTAATTAAAATAAACATAAGCACAAGACAAACAATGAGATGCCCAATAGTTTCTCTCTTTGAAGGGCAAAATGTTTTGAAAAATGTTTTATTTCACTCCCTCTTACTACCCTGAGAAACTCTGTCCAAAACATGACAATCCCAGTACTCAGCCACAGGCAATCTCAGGCCAAAAGCAGCTCAGCAGCCTGTAGCTGGAGCAGTCGCACGGGCTGGCCCTGCCAGCCCATCCGCTCCCCTGCACCCATCCCATAGTTGTTGTCTGTTGCTGTGAGCAAGAACAAGATAGCTTTGTGCAAGGCAAAGGCAATGTGGCAGAAAAATATTCCTCTGAAGTGCCAGAAAATTGATTTGGTATTCTGAACATCCAGTTTTGTGTTTGGTTTTGGTGGGGTTTTGGTTTTGTTTTTTTTTTTTTTACTCCAGCTATATTTGAATTAATGTTTTATCTCTTTCCTCATCAATACAAACCACAAAATTTTACAGATCTTCCTTACCGAATACAGTTATTCCAGAAAAAAAATCAGAGGAGTGGGGAAAACTTGCTTAAAGTCAAAGCATGCCACTGCGTTTTTACTGAAAAACAGATCAAGTAGAGAGGCCTAGTGATGACACATGCTTACCCATACATTTATATTTAGAATAGATTTGATACATGTATTGCATGGCAAAACCTACAGATGTAAGAACAGCTTTCCTGCAGTGTCCTACAGAAACAACCTTTCAAGCATACTACTATACTTTGAAAGATTATAAACAAGAAATACCTAAAAACTGGAGAAAATAAGCGCAAGTCATAAGACATTAAAAGAGCAAGTGCTCTCTTTCTTTCACAAATAGAAATCAATGTCATGCAGTACATCTGCTGGTCAAGTTTTATTTGAGTTACTACAGTAAGATTTCTAGATAGTAAGATCTGAACATGCAGAGCTAAGATTAATCCATCTGAATCAAATGGAAAGCGGAAAAAAATGTACTTTTCAAGTTTTCCTCGGATATTGTAGTATTCCATCAAAATGCTTCCTATGAAACACTGAGACACTTCTAGAGTAAAATATTATATTTGCATCAGTTAATATAGATAGCTGTATACTTATGTCTGTAATTTCTATTAAGGCAGCTACAGAGGTTACCAATATTATATTTTTTTTTAAACAGATGTCAACATGCCAGGATCTCACTTTGCATTTTTAAACAAAAGACAAAGCATATGGGAAAAGGAATATTGGTAATACCTGTAGCATTGTAACAGAGATCGTATAAGACATCTAAAATTCTGACTCGTCGAATTTCACCAGCAGGTTTGTTTTTTTCTCTGTAAGTTCCTCTATTTTTCTTCACTTGATACTCACATTTGCAAAGTAACCTGTGCATTGTTTTGGGAAACAAATTCCTGCCTCAATAAGCAAAATATTTTTGTGAGATTTCATCTTTTTAAAATTGTCAAGTGAACTGCAAAACCATTTCATAGCACTTGTATTCCTTAGAGTTTTGTTCTGCTTGGTACTACACCTATATGTTTAATGAGAAAAATATTCAGCTGCTATAGCATAACGAAATGCACATCTCCTCAAGACATAGCTAGTTTTTTTCCAGGACTTCTCCATTGCTCTGAGATGAGATTTGGCTGTTTATGGAACCACACTTAATCAGAAGTCTCATTTACATGAAGTCTTGTATTTCTAATTCCTTAACACTAACTTGTCCTGAAAAAAAAAATTATTTTTTTTAATTTACTGAAGCTATGATTGAAAGAAAATGACATCATGTCACTGCAGTAAATCAATCCAAAATGATCACATAGCACACACAGTGTGTAAATATGTACTGTGACTCTGCCTTACTGGAGATGATTGTAAGGTGCAGCATTTTACTGTGAAAGCCACACAAGTCAAATAATCTGAATTGGGACCACTGTGTATTTTATTATATCCTATCCATGTCAATTAAATGCTCAATCTATAATTTAGTACTTTTGCCGCCGAATATATTCTGGACAGACTTTATGGTATTTTAAAGCTATCAAAAGAACTTGTTTACAAAACAAATTTAAGGAAAACTTCCTGTTTTCAGCACAACCGTGCTGCCTGCTTATTCTCCAACATAAACTCTTCCCTCTTACTAAGGGATTCAGATGGACTGACTCTTCACATGAGCTCTTGATTCTAGGTTAGCTTTTGGCAGACTTCACTGCTGCTGCCAACAAACAGTAACTCAGAATTCTTATAGTGGCAGTAGTCTGGCAATAAAATAGTAACATTTTACAAAAGGAACTAAACAATCATCCTGCTGTAAAAAAGGACTATCTGACTCCAAGCCACTTTTTGTGGTGTGTATTTTAAGTTTCTGAAGATTGACTTACACCATCAATCAAAGCCGGATCAAATACTTAGTAGAAGATAGTTACAAAACCTGTAATGATAAGTATGTGCATGCTGGTGTTTTCAAAAGCACGGGTATTATCAGTTACCTAAGTTTCTGTTGGGTGAGTCTTCAAAATGTTATTCTCCACTGATAACTACAGGCCTAAGTGCTACAATTTAGATGCTGCTTAAAAGACCAACATGTCTCTGTGTGTTTTATGCTTCATTTAAGTACAAAAATATGTATAAATATGGCTTTAAAAAAAATAATAAAAGAAATACATTGTTTCCTTTACAAAAGCTTCACAAAAGTATTCATATTCATTATGTTGGCTATTTTCAGCCCATGCATTAAGGCAGTCAAGTACTTGTCCAGTTCACAAACACTAGGCACTTGGTACAAGTTAACTTTCCATTCACAAAACAGAAAACTACTCCTGTGAATTTACACTTAACAACTTTTTGTTTTGTTGGGGGTTTTTTAGTTTATTCTAGAGAAATTAAATTACAATTCACAGTGGAAAATGCAGGATCTTAGTCAAGTTGAGGAAAACCTTCATCAGAAGATTACTAGTTTGAGTAATTTAAAGAGAGAATGGTTTTATGAATTTACACATATTTCCAAACATCATGTACATTTTTTTCCTGTCTGTTTAAAAATTACTTTTGTTTTGGCTTTACGCATATCCTATGACAATGCTTTGTTATATAGCACAAAGTTTCATTTTGTTTTTAAAAGCTGAGGCAATCTTTGATGAAATTCTTTATGAATGCTGAAAGAATAAAGTGTGTTACAGAATCCACAGCATAGTATCTGTACTGCTTGTAAGGCTTAATTCAGTGACTTTCCAAGCAACTTCAACACTACTTAATTCAAAATGAGGAAAGGACAGTATCTCAGAACAGATGCTCAAAACTCACTTTCACCAATGATCAAAAGTATTGTTAGGTTGCCATCTGGTGGTATAAATTATATATTAAAAAAAAAAAAAAAGGCTGTGACTTAAGTTGGTAAGCATAACCATTCACATTATTTTAACCTAAGACATTGGGAGTCTCATTTCCAATTTTATTATAGATTGTGCAACACTTTTTTTACTGTAGTCTATGGTGCCATGAACTTTGACATTGCATCTTCTTCATTTTTCTTCAAAAAAAGAAAAAAACCACCAAAAAAACCAAAGAAAACATTTGCTCACAAGTTTCTTCCTAAACCTAAAATGCCAATACATGAGTAGGACCTTCTCTTGTTTCCAAAAACACAGTTACTCCAATCCCAGTTGACTAAAGTCTGCCAAAACAAGATTTTTCTACATCTCTGCAAAATCTCCCATTCTAGAAGGACCAAGCAGAGCTCACAAACACCAGCAGACATGTTTCACTGTTTGGCCGTAATTTCCACCTCAGTTCCCCATCACAATACAATAATAACGCATTCTTGTACACAAGGCACTATTCCCACACCGAATAGCAAGACTTTAAAAAACTCCTTCAGCTCAGTGTATTTCCCCTTGAAATTGGGGCTCAAGGAGTAAACAGGAAAATATACTTCCCTTGAACTTCACCGATAGATTTCATTCAGACTAGATCCTTAAAGCCAACACTTGGAATAGCAAATAAATTAGAGTGTAAAACATTAGGACTGTGAATTTTGGTTTAAGCAGAATAAGAATTTAATTAATTAGAGCAAGTAAGTACGAATGCTGATTTTGCATCTTATAACTCATAAAAAGTTACAAAATATGATGAGATTATCTCTGGGAAAACAAAAAACCATTCCTGATCTCAAAATTACACTAATACTGAATTTCACATTTCTGCTCCAAACTACCAAGTTTCCTGTGCAGACAATATGGGCAAACCTGTATTTTTAAGCTTGCTTTATTCTTTATATGTCCCTATTTTCCTGTCATATATTCCCAAAATCTTATCCATCTGGCATAGATCAAGCATGACAGTTTCAGCACTAATCTTCTATAAGGGTATGAATATAGACTGTTTCAATGACCAATTAGGAAATTTTAATGAAGGATTTTCATTGTTTTGAACAGAATTCACTGAAACTAAATTATGATTTTACAGAAGTGCCTATGGCAACACATTATGAACAACACGGAGTTTATGCAAAACATTTTTGGCCCATCAGCGAACAGAGAATTGCACTAACTCAGTTTGGTTGCAATAAAAGCAGAACTAATCTTTTCCAAAGAACTGAGACAGAAAAAAGTTTTGAAGTAGCAATGTTGAGTAGCTGAGTGTCTTACACACAGAGTACTGACATAAGTCAAATGATAAATTATCAAAATATAACATGACAGAATTGCATCTACCATGTAGTCAAAGAACTGCCACCATAAAATGCTTTGTAGCTGCTAACTACCTGCAAGACCGTTGTAATTGCTGTCAATACATTTACTATAATTCTTCTAATCCAAACAGCTAAATATGACTAGATTGTATATATACAGTGCTTTGTATTCAGCTGTGTTGTTTAGTTGTGACTGGTAAAATAAGTCTCCCAATACTGTTTTTTGACTTCCTCTGAGAAAATTGTGCAAGCATTCTCCACTGGATTTACTGTGGTTTCTAATTTACCTTACTTTTCTCAGAGCTTTTCTACATAAATAATTAATTACTATATATAAAATGATTATATAAAAATTAATCCACATTTTTAAACTCCACAGAATATTTCAATATTCACTCCTCCCCTAAAGAGAATTAATAGTGTGCTAATACATACTCTGACTTAGAGAAAATGACTTATGGTCATTTATTGAAAATACTTTAATCATTTCATATTTTCCACTGACATGACTCCACATAAAGCCAGTTCAGCTTGAGATCTCACAGTAGCGTAGAAAGAATTAGAGTCTAAGAAATCCGTAGTTTCTATTGCAAGTAATTTGCACTGTATCACAAATTAATCCTAGTCAAATAACAATTCCAGACAAATATTCAGAAGAAAGGACAGCTGTGCCTGGGACAGGAACCAGAGAAATTTACAATGTAAGTTGATAGCATCCTACTCTTCAACACTAACACTTACTACAGTATTTTAGTTTGTGGCTTACGTTCTAACCCCTTATGCCTCTGGGTTTCCTTCTGCCTACTTCATACATCTCCCTTTTCATTAATTGATGTCTGTATTTATGGCCAGCTTGCTTTCTTATGAATTGTATATTGTATAAGAATGGCTGGCAGTGTAGTTCTGTTTTGCTTTTCCAAGGAGTCTCAGAAAATGTACTTCAAGTTCTACTTACAAATATTGCAACTTAAAATAATATCTTTTAACAATCCTAAAGTATTTCAATTATTAATTAAGAACTGAGCAGCACTATGCTCCAAGCTAGGTTGGTTGTTCCTAATGACCAAAATTACACAACAATCACTTCCTTATTATATACGTTTTACTACTACGATAAAATGAGCTGTAGAATATACAACATGAACATCCTCTTGATTCCCTGGCAGCTTGCTTCAGATTCCAGCCTTGGTAGCTTTGCTGGCTTGCCTAGATTCACCTTTCTCAGATCATCCTCTCACCAAAATCCAGCCATGAGTTTTGCATGTCATAGTACATAATTTGACATTATGGGGTACAATTTGATGAGCTGTGACTACTGAGATGGATATGAATAATTCATGAAAGCAGATGTGCCTCTACTATTATTTCAACCATCTCTCAATTGGCATTTTTAATAATCTATTGTGTACCATCAAAAATTTCAGATTACAAAGTTTACAAACAATGTGGGGGAATCTGCATGCTTGGGATGTGCTTAGCACAAAAGATGCTAATAATGAAATAGATGTATTAGACTTTAAAGGAATAGAATTATAGTTTGATATAAACCTACTTTCTGTTCACAAAGAAAGTACATATTAATTCAATCTTTGAAACTACATGGAAAAGAAAAGCAACTCTATGCATAAGTGTGGTTACAGATTGCAATTTCCATGTGCAGAAGGAGGTCTGGTTTTTTGAGTTAACTTCAATACACAGCTGAGTTTCTAACCTCTTTAATCCAGATCTGTCTTATGATATGTCATACTTCTATAAAGCACAAGACTTAAACTGACACAATGGTAACATGAATTCTCCTAGATATATTTTACAACTATACAAAACCCACAGAATTCTTAATCAGTAAGAGCTACAAAGGGCAAAGCAAAAGGAATGAAAAAAAATCTCACATTAGTTATGGAACCAAAATAAAGTGCAAGATTTTTCACTTTTTTAAAAATAGCAATACACACTAAAGAAGAATGTTTCTGAAGAAATTCTTATGTAAAGTAGAAAAACACACACAAGCCATTATTTGTAAAGCATCAAAAGCTTTTTTTTGCTTTAATTTTCCAGAAATTGCAGGGAAAGATAGCTCCAAAAAGTTTATTCCTTATACACAATATCATATTTTACAAAAAAAAAAAAAAAAAGATATTTTATGGAAAAGAAGTAACTTTATTTTATAAATCAGAGTGCCTGGAAGGATTTGTATCAAAAAAACCCATACCTTTAAAGTCTGAAACATGGAGAATATGAATTATACAAATCCCTTTGTCACTCCGGAAATACAGATGGGTTCTATCCCTTCATGGCTTGATGAGATTAGGGTACACTGTACACCGGTGTCTACTAGAGCCTTGTAAGTCCTGTGGATCTGACGTGTCAGGCCATCAGATCCACACAGTGTAATAAACCTGGTTGTTGTCCCTTTCCTCCACCTGGCTGGAGGCAGGGCCCCTCTAATCCTGGTCATCATATCCATGATATGATGTCTTACGCATGTCTTGCAAAAATGACTTAGAAGTCCCCTCATGATGATTATATAAGTATGATTAGGCCTTCCGCGCAGTCTGAGGAACTGCCTGCTAGAGACTGGAGCAGCATTTTTTCCTGGAAGAATCCCCTTTTTTGACTGTTTTGCCTTGCAGCTTACATATTTGTGCCCCTAGGGTTGAGATAGGTTTTCCATCCCACTTCCTCATGTCCTGTCTGTGGTCATGCAGGTAAAACCATGTCGTTGCCTCATGGTGTGTACCCTCTATATCCTCTCTCTTGAGCAGAGGAACGCTTACGCCTAATAGCTGAGATACTGGTCTGTACAGGTGGGGAATAGGACATATTCTCTTCAAGTTGCCTCCAGCCTTGGGGCAGATCTCTGGGTGATATTCTTAAAACAAGACTTGAAATGCACTCAGGAGACATAGCACGAGGAACATGCCAGCTTGAACACACCAAGGGTACTCAAAATTCTCAAAGGCTGCTGTAACCAGCCTGAAGGAAAAAGAGGAGGTGAAAGAGTGGGAGAAAGTATCCCACCCTGTCTTCACATAGATTGGGTGTGATTATTAATCAATCCCAAGAGATGTCATCCAAGGTACAGGCATGACAGCAATGCCACGTACAAATGCCAGCTTAACCTCATGACCAGTGATGTTATCATATCATAAGTTGATATTACACAGTACAGCCAAGTAAGAATCCTGACCCCTCTCCCAGAGGCGATAAATAGCACCACAGGGAACACATACAGCAAGCAAGGATTTACGTACCACAGCCACGCGAGCAAACAAAACACCATTGTGACCAATGACTGTCCACCTAATATAATAAATGTGTATAGCAACTTTTTTTTTAACACGCTTTGGTCACATCTGTTGTTATCTCAACGCTTTGAGCCCCACATTGGGCATCAAAAAGGATTGCTGTGGTTTAGCCTCAGCCAGCAGCTGAGTGCCAGGCAGCTGCTTGTTCACGTCTCCACCCCCTCAGTGGGATGGGGAGCAGAATCGGAAGACAAAGGTCAAACTTGTGGGTTGGGATAAGGACAGTTTACTAGGGCAGCAAAGAAAGAGGCAAAGAACAACAACAGTACTTGCAACAGAATACAAAATGGATGATACACAATGCAATTTGCTCACCAACCGGACACTCAGCCTGTCCTGGAGCCGCCACCCCTTTATATACTCAGCATGACCCCCTTAATATACTGAGTATGACATCATATGGTATGCAATACCCCTTTGGCCAGTTTGGGTCAGCTGTCCTGGCTGTGTCCCCTCCCAGCTTCTTGTGAAAATTAACTCTCTCACAGCCAAAAACCAGGACATAGCCAAAAACAATTTTGAATATACTGTATATTGGACTCCATTCATGTCAGAAGCATCCTGAGTATTACTATACAATCAAAATTGTAATTGCTGCCAGTAGAGTCTTAAAAAAGTTTAAGTATCCATAACCTTACTCTTGTTTATTAGACATATAGTAATTATACTGTGTATCACATAAACAGGTATCATTTCTGGGCATATCAAATAGCAATAGTGTCCTCACAAAACCTCCCACTTCAAATACGGTATTTCAAAACCTGAAAGTTGTATTTGAACAGCTGTATGTGGTAACCACAATTCAGTTGTAGAAAACAGTCCTTTTAAAAAACAAATTTGGCATTTCTAATAATATAAAGATGCAAAAACATCAATTAAACAAGACTTGTATTTCGTTCAATAAAGAATTCCAACTTGCACTTTTTAAGACAACAAATTTTTAAAAAACCTATTTTTTTCCTCACATGCACTAGTAAAAGAACCTATAATAAATAAGAATTTAAACATAGTGCTACCTATTAAACAACTGAAGGAAACGTTATGCAACACCATTGTGACATCAAAAAAAACCATTTTACGCATTTTACTGTAACATCACTGGCTTTGGTAATCAGATACCGGTAATACCTGGCTTTTGGTAATCAGATGTCTGTAAATACCAGATGCCTGGCTTTTGGTAATCAGATGTCTGTAATAAACCTGGTAATCAGATGTGTGTAATAAATTCTAAAAGTATAGTCAGAGAGTGGAAGTCTGTTTGCAACCACCAGCCGTCGTGATCATTCAACAGAATTATGTTTCTTTCCACAAGCTATCTTCTAACACTGGGAACGCACACAAAAATATTTGTGGGGCTGTAGCGGAGACTGGAAATGCAGCTAGATATATTAGGCATTCTGCACGATACTCCTTCCATCTTTGTTAAACCGCAAACTTGGTTTTATTTGTACCTCAACAAGGAAGATAATAATTGAAGAATTTGGATGCAGTGACCATTCGGGTATAAGGATGAAAATGACTACATGTGAATTAATCGTAACAATAATTTCACAACAAACCATCATTCGGTAGTCATAGCAACTTTAATGCTTTGTAAAACTTTGATAATGAATTTAGTTATGACACACATAATTTTTGAATCACTGTCTATTCTTTCCATGTTTCTGCTAATGGGTTGAGGTTGTTTTCCTCACAGAAAAATCTGTGTAACAACATTCGGTGCAAGTTTTTACGTAACATTATTTATTTACAGAAATCTCTGAAGTTTATTTTATAAACTCACACTTATTCTCTCATAAATTTCATTCACTCACTCACATACAAGCTCCAAGATACGTGTGCCCAAGCAGCCTGGCCAGAATCACTTTATGTTCATCGCCGAGTACAAGGGATGCCAGCCATCAAGTCTTTATCACATCCCTGAAGTTCAATCAGCAACAATGCAGTAGGTTGTGAACAGACATTTCACAAAAGATTGCTGTTCATTGCATGTTTTCTTCTGTTTGTCTGAAAAGTAGGTTTGAATGTCTATTTTCCTGGCAGGCAAGCAGGACAAGGAAGAGCATGCACCATATTCTGCAACCTTGTTACCATGCCCCGGGGGGGTTAGACAGCAGGGTCTGCTAACAAGCACTATCCTCTTATGAAAGAGCAGGCTTGATATAAAATTTTATTCTGAAATCAGTGGAACACTGGAAACACTGTTCCTTATTATTGTTGTTGTTATTACTGTTGTTGTTGTTATTATTATTATTATTCCAGGCCATTCTTTTAACCCTTGTTTTGCCACTTCTTCTGGTGCCTTCAAACATTTTCATTTATTTCTGTTACAAATCTCCATATACTGATCAAATTGCCAGCTGTCCATGTAACAAACCACCTGACCTGGCATTTGAGAAAAAAAAGAGTTGTAAATAATACGATACTGGCACAGAAATTTAAGAAAATTCATATTTGGGTCTCAGAATTACAAAGCCTTACAGTACATTATCTAAACCAAATTTGTCTCCTAGGCATGTTTTTCATTCCATGTCTCAACTTGTTCTGAACTTTAAGGATCAGAAATCTCGACAGCCTTATTTCAAGAGAACAAGAAAAATAGGATAAGCTTAACAGTAGTCCAAGGAATGCTAATGGGAGCTAAGATTTACAGCTGTAATTTGAAATGAGCCTATCTAGGGCTTGTAAAATACCCAGCTTCTCCTGCGTTACTGTTTTTCATCTCCTAATTTTCCTGTGCAACAAACCTGTTCTTCAGTATTCTTCCTCCACCAGAGGTCTCCTCCTCTACCTGACTTTAATTGTGTTTCCATAATTACATATGAAAGGATCTGTCTGCCAGCAACATTTGTTCAACAAGTGCATGCAAGCCTTGAACTGCCTGCCCAGATTCTTCTTACTTCAGCTGTATAATACACTACTTGATCTCTTACACTACTTGATCCGTGCCAGTCTTATGGATTCTACTCAGTAAATACAAAAAAATGAAAATATGTGGTAGAGAAACAATTTGCTAATGAATGTGAAAACCTGACAGAAGTGAGCAAGACAAATGCTGCGTGTGACATATTGTGAGAAAAGGCCTAAGAAGCCTTCACTTGACCAATTGCTAATGGCTCTTTTTTCATCAGTATATTCATCATCAACTGGTATCTTCTCAACAATTTCTCTAAGCTACTAAACTCTCTTCTAAATAATTGTAGTGGTTTAGCCCTAGCTGCCAAATAAGTACACATGGCTGCTCGCTCACCCTTTGCCCCCCCAGTGGGATGGGGAGGAGAATTGGAAGAAAAAGGGAAAACTCATGGGCTGGGATAAGGACAGTTTACTGGGACAAAAAAGGAAGAGGAAAATAACAACAACATTACTAATAAAAGAATATACAAAGTGAGTGATACGTAATGCAACTTGCTGCCTGCCTGGAGCCCAATGCCCTGAGCAGTGATCCCTCCTCCCCAGCCAGCTACTCCCCTTATATACTGAGCATGACATCATATGGTATCAAATATCCCTTTGACTAGTTTGGGTCAGCTGTCCTGGCTGTGTTCCCTCCCAGCGTCTTGTGAAAACCAACTCTATCCTAGCCAAACACCAGGACAATAACCATTCGGCAGCCAGTTTCTGTTTTATAGCTCCTTTAAGAACAAATTAATCCTTATCTCTACTTTCTCCCATTCTTCCTCCTTAAAAAATGGCTATCACTGCAACAAAATTTCCTAACTACTTTCATCCAAAATTGCTGTGTTTCTTTCACACTTTCCTTTGGTTCAATTGTAAATCTTATATTACTTGCAAAGAGTTCACAGAAGTGCTCCTTCACTTCTTAAGGATTAAAAAAAAACAAGTCTAAAAAGTTTCTCCCATAGAGAAAGTGACTTGTTCTGCACTGAGTGCCTTTTGGCTTATCAATTAGTAATCACTGTGTACTTTAAAAAGAAGTAGCCTTTCGCACTTCTCCTTTACACATATTCTAATTAATATCACCTTTTTTTGTTTACATGGTTTTACTTTCAGGTTGTGTTGTTAATTTTCCACAGCTTTAAATAGGTGATTTAACAGCCAAATATAAGGCTTTTGTCACAAATTGTTAATCGATGCTTTTTCTCTACCGTAGCTTAGACATTTTAAATTTATTAGTCTTAGTTGTGTTGCAGCAAATGAAAATATGCTGGAGATGCTTTAATTAACTTTTGTAACAAGATTCTGAAAGTAGTAGATATGACCTCTTGGGAAGATGTAGAAACCAATTATGCAATTAACGCTTTCAAATATTCCCAAGATACAGGAGTCAAAATCTGAAAGAAAGATGCTAAAAAAAATAATAAAAAATTTCTACTTTCATCTCCTACTATGGATTAACTTAGGCTCAAGAGCTCTTCTAGAAATGTGTAATTTAATCATTTGCATTCATACATTGGATATGAGAAAAGGAATATATTAACTTTAATTAATTACAAAGAGACATTGCGCTCTATGTAAAGCAGTGCCTAGCTAAAGCCAGAGCTTAGGTAAGAACAGGTATTAGCCCAGGTATAGAAGACCACCATCACTCAGATTATTAGATGGTCTAGCTTCAATAGAGAAAACTGTTCAAAAATTATGTTAAGGAATCTAATAAAGAGACGAAAGAAGAAAAAAAAAGTAGGGCAAGGAAACCTTGTGACATGTTTCAGTTAGTTCACTATTCTACCAAGTCAGTTTAATTCCTTAGGTTCAGAGTCTCTCAACTTGACCACAGAATATTTTGAGATCCATTATACTAGACGGTGCTTAAAAAGAATGTCAAATTAAGAGGTCATAAAATAAGGTCAGAGATTTATTTTTTTTTACAACAGATTAAACAATATACAGGCAAAGGAAAGGGAGAGATCTCCAAATTCTTTTATTGCTTAATAGCTAGAACCAAATCAGTCTGAGGGACACCTATCACTACATCATCCCTGGCAAAATTTGCAGTCTGATCTGCGTTTGTTTTAATTTTAAAATGGGGTATTCTAATATTGTCATTTTGGTTTGGGTTTCACTCCCATTACAGTCCAGTCTCATATAGGGTTCCACAAAATTCCAGCAGCCCATGATTACCTCAACCATTCAAAATGTTCGAAGTGTCTCCGAAGTTTATTCCTATTTCTTAATTCTTAGTTTAAGTTGATATACCTCAAAACTGATTTTAAATTATTTTATAATTATTTAGAAGTGAAATAATCTCATCTAACTTTACAGTATTATTAGCTAAATCTAGTGATGCAGAGAAAAAAAAAAAAAGAAGAAAAAACCCAAACCCAAACCAACCAAAACCCTATTTTCTAAATAGTACAGGCAAACTGCTTCCTCACCACCACCACCACCTTTTACTCGTTGCATTTCTGATTTCTGGAGACTCAGCTCTGCTCAAGCCTGCAACTGCTGTTTCGTGACTGCACACACCTTTCCTCCGCTACATTTTCTAGTTAATTTTTGTTTCTTTTCATGAAACCACATAGTGCTCTTACACGACCCTTCAGGAAGCCTATTTTAAGAAACTTACATATGTATTCATTTGATTTAAGAAGACATTAAAAAGTGCAGAGCCCAGCCTTCCCACACACTACCCACCACTTGACTCCCCCAGCTTCGACAGCTGGACCTTGTTCTGCTTTTCTGAGACCACCCTCACTGTCAGCAGATCCTGTGATGAGCTACAAGCAAACATAACTAACCGGTTTTGCAGTGGTCGTGCAGCTGGAGCCCGGGTACTGCCATGATCTGAACAGAGTACTGAGACTTGTGGCACTGGTGAAAGAACCCGCCCTGTCTTCTCCCTTCTCCTCCCCTTCTTTCCAGGAAAGCAGAATCACCTCAGCCCTAGATCACATATACAGAGATCTCGTCCCCGCCAAGCAGAAAGAGTTTCGAGGGAAGGACTCGGGAGGAAGAGTGCAGCGCTTTCCCAGGGGCAGTGTGGCAGGAGCACTGAAGGAGCCTGCAGTGCTGATCCCCCTGGCTCCAGCGCCTGCTGGGCCCGGGGATCGGAGGCGGCCCAGGACCTACCCAGCACAAGGCCAGGCTGCCAGTGGTGGCTGCACTGGCCACGGGCGGGTCCAAACGGGTCCCTGAAGAAATGCCTGAGGAGCATATGCTTACTTAGATCTACTTAAGTTTGTGAAGTCTCTGTGCTATTAGGCAGAGTCAGTCTTGGCAACTTAGTCCTAATTGCACAGAGAGATCGTGCTGTTATGTTCAAAATAATGATGTTCTGGGCTGCCAGAGGTCCCGCAGCGGTGCTGGGGGAGCAGGTCCGTGGGTGACCTCCCAGCCACACAGCAAGGCCAGACTAGTCTGGACACTGCCTTCACGGGAGGTAGCTTGACCTGCCATCTACAAATGTTTAATAATAATAATAGAAAGGAAATTCTTGGTTACTTGACTCTTATGAGCGTAATTAAACACCACTTCCCTCAGTGTGCTGCCTAAGGGAGCAGAGGGAGCAAAGGTGGGATAGCTGATGCTGTGCTGTCTCAGTGGACTGGAGACCTCACTCTTCTCAAATTTGATTATATCTCCTTCTGAACTCTGTGTAGAAAGGTGCAAAACCACCGCAGGCTGCAATAAGACAGGTTGGTTGGAAATAAGATAGAGTCTTAAAAATGTCACAAACTTTGGCCCAGACTCTCATCAATCAGCTCTGCAGCCAAACAAAGGTTATGGTTTTTGCCGATGAAATAAAGATAGCTGCTGTAATCTGGAAGAGACTGTAAAGTTAAAGCTGACCACGTGCTATGGGTGCAGGACTTGCCTTTATCTCCCCTTGGCAATTAATCGTATGTGTTCTTTTTTCTGTTAGCAGACTGGGTATTACAATGGAGAGTTAAAATATCCTAATTCATAATTGCTGCTGGCGGTAGTAGTTTCCCAGAGTGATCCTCCAGTCCAAGGCTCAGAAGCCTTATAAAGTTTAGTGTTGATGAGTGTTTAAAATAACACATCTCCCAAGTTAAAGTGCTGTTCAAAACCAAAATTTAAACAATTCTAAGTAAATATGGAGTTCTTGAAACTGGAGTTTTTAATTTAAAAAAAAAAAAGTTGTGGTTTAGCAATTGTTAAAAAATGTGTGATAGTCACATGAATTTCTAAACATTTGATGTGAATTTATTGCTCACTGGTACTTGGAGGATTAGTCTCAGCTAGTTATTTCTGTCTCAGTCGTCCAGATAATTCCACGGACATCTCAAAATAAAATGGAATTCTTATTAGTATAATGCTCATATGACTTAAAGGAGGCAGCCATTCAACGATTCATACAGTGGGATCACCCAGAGTAAATAAATTAAATACGTAAATGTTTATAGGGCAGGAAGTATACATTATGTTTGCAAGAGGATTTCATTATTTAAAATAACACCTAGGATAATTGTGCCTCTGTAAAATACTTCCACTTGCTGGTATAATAAGAGGACAAATATAAAATTTCATTTTAAAAGAGAAGTGTATTATAAATATTACCAATATTAAGGTCCCAGTCCAGCAAATTTAAATAAGAGGCAGTATACATTATTGCTGGTTATCTCAGAAACATTTATAATAAGTTGGAGGTCTCTGAAAACATGTTATTGATCATTGTCAAGGATTATGAGTCTGATTTTTTTTTTATCATGCAGAAGCTTTTTATGCTTTGTGGGTTTTGGTGGGGGGGGTTTCCCCTCAAAATTAATGGGTTTTAAATACACCACTTGATTTGCCAAACTGCCCTTTGTTTTGGATACAAACAAAACAAATTCTCAGACAGCTGGTTTTGAAACCTTCTATTTAATATGTAATTCTGTATGAACTGTTCTTAAATAGGGTCTTTTTACTTAATTGTTCTTGTGCAGTCTTGGACTGCCAAGAACCCTGTTATAAAACATGTGCTATTACTGAGAATTACATAGTAATTTACTATGTGAATATATCATAGGAAATAGAAGCAAAATAATACAAATACATATTTCTGTTGTAAGTTCCTTGATTATATGCAGAAGATGTCTGGTCACTGTGAAATCTGAACTAGCAAAGATACTGTTTCCTTCTGATAGCATAAAACCTTCATGTCCATTATTCATATACACCTTCATGTCCAGAAAATTGTGATTGTAAGATATCACTTTAAGAATGAAACCTTAGTACACAGTGTCTTCTTACCAGAAAAGTGAAAAAAATAACCCCAAAGATCACAAGCTCTTGCAGACCTGTTGGATCTTCACTGTTCCACTAAACTGAGAAATATTCATTGTTATTAGATCAAAATAAAACAGGAAGATGATGGAGGCATAAGAATGTATTTTCCACTGCTAAATAGCCCATTTAGAGAGAAGCACCTCCAGGAGAAAGAGCAAATTAAAGGTAAACTACTACCTTGGAGATAACTTCTGTAAAGCTGTGAATATCAGTAAGGCTATTGGTATGTCTTCATAGCAGAATCTTTGTAAAGGATATACATAGCAGATAACAGCAGTCATTAACAAAAATATATTTTATAACTTCTTTTGCTGAAAAGTGGTAAAGTGTACCATAATTTGAGGGATGAGAATATGATTCTATATTTTGATTGAACTTGGTTTGCATTTTTTAAAGTTGTTATGGACTGGTCTCCTTCATATGTAAAATAAGGAAAGTATTTAAGTTGAGTGTTTGAGTGACTTGGATTGAGGAATTAATTTTATAGCTCTGTGTTTATCTTTATAGCTCCTCAGTACCTTAACTAGCAGGTACTGAAGTTTCATGGGCTTCTGAAAACTGACACTGAGTTAATTTTGTGGTTTTTCATGAATTTTGTGTGAGTCATGATGCTGTATAGTGTGGGTAGAATGTTATAATAAATAGCTTTTCTTCCCTAGACAGTGTTTCCAACAAATACTTCTAATAAAAATACCAAAAAAAAAAAGTATCCCAAGTGTACACAAAGTATGGCTTCACAAAGGAAGGGCGATACAAAGAAATTCATGAAACTTTTGATTAATCTTATCAGTGCTTTTTCAAAAAAACTATTGTTTGCAGCTGTCATTGCAAGTTCTAAAAAAAAAAAAAAATCATCCCAACTGCTAATCAGTTCCAAAGCAATTAGCACTTTAATGATTCACAAAGCAGTAACAAACAAGAATCCTGTTTTCTGGCAAAAAGGAAGTTAACAAAAATCAAACAATTAGGAAACTGATGGTAGTGAATTGATAGCTTGCATAGTTAGATCTATTATAAAAAAATACTTATTTCATAAATATTAGGAAAAGATTTTCTAGTGCTATAGCCTTTACCTCTCCCCACCCCTAATTAGAGATGGGGAAGAAAGACGGTAGTTCAGTCAGGTTGGGTTGTTTCGTGGTATCATTTAAAGTATGGTGGGAGTTTAAAAGCATGCTGTGAAAGAAGGATAAAAGTTGAGAAAGGAGAATCAGTAGCAGATTTCATGAGTGAAAAAAATCAGTAGTAAAGAGGGATAATGTTTTGCCTGTACATTAAACACTAATCACATTCTTGAGTTAATGAAAGTCATGGCTAAATACTGTAAAATGTCATGATGAATCTACTTAAGTCCTCAGTCAAAGAAAGAGCCACACAGTATTGGTCCTAACAGTATTCCTTTTTCAATAATATATGTTCAAGAGACTTGAACTTGCAAAAATGTGGACATTATCTTGTTGCTTCTTGATATGAATATGCATATCTCTTTAAATTTACAAACCATCTGGGAACTTTTGGCATGTTCTCAGTTACATATGCAAGGTCATGTACACCTGAGTGTGAATTTGGATATTAAGATCTCTACAACATTTACATTTCTGTCTTGTCTTTGTCTAATATATCCTAATCTTAATATTTGCTGTTTTTCTTGATTACACTGATGCTAGATTTATACTTATTTCAGTTTTAGCATTATCACATGTTTTTTAATCAAGAGGCCAAGACTGATTTGCTCTCATTTCCCCATTTCTAGATTGATATTCCTATTTCTAGATTCATATTGTATGAGAATTTCAAATTTAATTTTATAGCAGATGATCAAAATTTTTAGCCCCTTTTACAGTAAAAATATCTTCCCCCCAACTTAAAAAATAAAATCTACTGTGGTCCTATCAAATTACCTTTTAAACTGATTTTTTTAAATATTATCAATTACTTCAAAATTCTTAGGGTTAACATCCTGTGTTTCTCAAGGATACTTGGACAAATATTTGAAAATGTTTCAATTTCAACTCCAGTTTTGCCTTCTAGATTTTTATCGTAGTAGTTATTTGTAGGCTTTAAATCTTGGTAGCCATTTGCACTAAAGCATTAATAACTTAGAGAAGAATAAAGACTTACTGAGTAATTATTTTAACAAATGAATATTATTATTTTAACATATCTGCATTCCATGGTTACCTATTAAGAAATACTTATTAAGAAATTCAATATTATATTAACAAATTAGGAAAATGTAATTAATTGTATGAGCTACCATACATGAATCTATCATGGTTGTTTCTCTGTTTCTATCTTTTGCTTTCTCTCATATTCTATACCCACTTCACTTTCTGGAATTTCTTAACTTTGACTCCAGAAAGCTGATTTATAGTGGTAATCAGCAAAACATTACTACAGCAGAATTGCTTCTGTTTAGCTTCCAGCCAGCGCAGGAAATAAAGCAAGAGACTGACCATTTGTAATTACTCTCTGCAGCCCTGAGGAGAAAGGACTTGGGGGTGTTGGTTGATGAAAAGTTCAACATGAGCCAGCAATGTGCGCTTGCAGCCCAGAAAGCCAACTGTATCCTGGGCTGCATCAAAAGCAGCATGACCAGCAGGTCGAGGGAGGTGATTCTGCCCCTCTACTCGGGTCTTGTGAGACTTCATCTGGAGTACTGCGTCCAGCTCCAGGATCCTCAGTACAAGAAAAACATAGAGTTGTTGGAGTGAGTCCAGAGGAGGGCCATGAAGATGATCAAAGGGCTGGAACACCTCTCCTATGAAGACAGGCTGAGAGAGTTGGAGTTGTTCAGCCTGGAGAAGAGAAGGCTCCAGGGAGACCGTCTAGCAGCCTTCCAGTACCTAAAGGGGGGCTACAAGAAAGCTGGAGAGGGGCTGTTTACAAAGGCATGGAGTGATAGGACAAGGGGTAATGGCTTTAAGCTGAAGGAGGGTAGATTTAGATTCGATATTAGGAAGACATTCTTCACTCTGAGGGTGATGAGACACTGGAACAGGTTGCCCACAGAGGTTGTGGATACCACCTCCTTGGAAGTCTTCAAGGTCAGGCTGGATGGGGCTTTGGGCAACCTGGTCTAGTGGAGGGTGTCCCTGCCCATGGCAGGGGGGTTGGAACTAAATGACCTCTAAGGTCTCTTCCGACCAAACCGTCCAATGATTCTGACTGTTCAGACAGTGATAACACCATGTTGTGGTTTAACCCCAGCCAGCAACTAAGCACCACACACCCACTTGCTCACTCCCCACCACCACGTCCCTGTGGGATGGGGGAGACAACTGGAAAGGTAAAAGTGAGAAAACTCATGGGTTGAATAAAAAAGTTTAATAATTTAAATGTTATTGTGATTGTGATTGTTATCATTTGTAATATAAAGGAAAATAACAGAAAGAAATAAAACGCAAGAAAAACCCAAGTAATGCAAATGAAAAACAATTGGTCACCACCCACCAACTGATGCCCAGTCAGTCCCTGAGCAGCAATTGCCACACCCTGGCCAACTCTTCCTGTTCTCCTGACACTGTCTTTAAACAACTGGCCAAAGTTTTTTGAAGGTCATTTGTAGTGGTCTTCTCCAAGTAATAGCTCACTTTCTAGGTGGTTTGTTTACTGCAATGTCTAAAGGCTGCAAAATGTAATTCATTGAGAAACACTTGATATTCAAATTGGTACCTGCTTTCTTTGGATGATGTCTGACTAACTTTCAGGGAATGCCTAACTATCAGTAGAACATGAAAGCAGAGAATGACATCTTGGCAATCTTCCTTGCATGCCCTCCCGCCATGTGCCATTCTCACAGTCAATTGTAAGGTTATTTATCCAACCAGTCTAATTCCATGCAGAACTTTCTTCTAGTAAAGATCTTTCTCTTGCATACCGTGGTATCTTGCATCTATATAATGTGCTTACAGAAATAACAGTCTTTGGCATCCTACTTCTCCTATGAGTATTTGAATATTTTTGCCCTAGAGGCAAATTTGTGGAATTTTCTAGAATATCAAACTGCAACTATGCAATTAATACAGGAAAATATTTTGCAATATAAATGAAGATTATTTTTTTGTGTATATGTATGTGTCTTAGAGCAGAAAAAAATACATTCAAAATTTCAATAGCTTATCGTTATTCTCCTACAAGCTTCTGACACATTTTTGGGACATACTCCAAGTTGTTTCTTAATCTAGAAAGCTTGCCCATAGCTAACCCTGGTATTCCCTGGCAAATTGACTTTAGTGAAAACAAGCTACTATGTAGTAGATTTTAATAACAGAAGATGTGTTTCGTTACTCTGTACGTACTATATGATCTGTCTTCCAGTGATTATATGACATGCACAGTTTTGACATGTTTGTGCTTTATGCTGAAAGTGACTTCAGATAAAAAGTTATATTGCTGGTATTACACAGGCTGGTTTTAAATCCAATTTTCAGAGGCCAAGTTGGATGTTATGACCACTAAGTTGAACACCTTGACCCAAAATTTTACCATTCTAATATTTTTACATTGATTAAACTACTGCTGAGTAGATATACTTAATGACCAACCCCTCATTGTGATCTGCTTTGTATTACATAAATATTACACCATGGACTTTGAGGAAATAACTGTCTTGTGTAAGTAAAATAGGTCCTTTTTCCCTTTCACTGTGTGCCTTTTTTGCATATGATCCATTGTGCACTTTTCAAATTCTTAATAAAGTGCAGGTATTGGGAATGTTTCTGAATGAGTAACCATTTGCTCATGACAATTAATTTCCGGCACTTCCAGTTCCATCTTAATTTTACACTCAATTTTTCTCTTTGCAAAAAGAAACCAAAGGGAAGACAAGAGATGATGCAATAATTATCTCTTTTTTCTAACCCTCCAGATCTGTCTGGTGGTGGTGGTGGTTGATGTTCCCAACCCCATTCCGACCAACCCCCCCAACAAAAAAAAACAAACAGAAGAGTCCATTGGTTATCATTATTTTATCAACATTTGATGAAGAGGGTAAAGGCACCATTTCTTCTTTCAAAAAAGTGATTTCAGGTAAATGTATTTAAGTCTCATGTTAGTATTAAGTTTATTGAGAATACGATTAAATAAACTAACATGAAAGTACTATTTCTAAAATGTTCTTTGATAGGAAAGGGTCACTTTTATACTGAAAAAACAGGGTGTTACAGGAATTCCCAGCTTTACCTTTAATACATTTTCACCAACTCCAATGCAGTTTGGTTTTCTTTCTGTTCTCCCAGGTCAGTTTCCATACACAGCAATTTCTTAGTCTCTAAAATAATCTAGATTATGTCTTTCATTTTGAGATCATCCTCTTCTAAGCTTAGAAAGGTGGATTCTGATAATGTTCAGTCATATCTTGTCTATTAGAGGCTTCCAACTCTATCTAGTTTAGTCATTTTTCTAGACAGCATTATTTGACATCTGACATGTTCTGATATGTAAAAATATGTTTGTGCATACAGAAGGGAGAAGAAAATATTTTTTATTTAATCTCTGTAAAATATCAGGTATTAATAAAGAATTTTGACTGCTCATAGACAAAGTATACCCTTACCAACCATTTACAGATTTAGTTTACCTCAAAGCTCAACAGTTAAATTCTGTTGCAGAGAATAAATTCTACACTGATTGTTTTTCCCCAATCATCAAAGCAAGGCTTCTTAGTATTTTTCCCCCATGCAAATATTGTGTAAATAAACCTTTTAACTTTTTAATTTTTTTCATCTGTTGATCACTGAGCATATTACAAGAGATGTCAGTATCTGGTTTTATAAGCAAGAATTGGAATAGATAGGTGGAATATTCTTTATAAGCTCACACTTTAAATGTAGAAGACTTCTTTTTTTTTTAAGATCAGAATGTTATTTAGATCATAGTAACTACACACTTTCAGTGCTTTCCACCTCCAAAGATTAATTACTTCTAAAAGATACTAGTTTTATCCAAGTCTATAGATGGGGGAATGGGTAGTTAGAAAGGTAACATGGCATTCAAGGCCATGGAAATATTAAGAACAGTAATCGGAAAGTCACATCAGGAAATACAACTTCCACAAGAATCTTTCTGGCTTAAAGGTCACTTTGAGGGTGACCGAGCACTGGAACAGGCTGCCCAGAGAGGCTGTGGAGTCTCCTTCTCTGGAGATATTCAAAAACTGTCTGGACGCCATCCAGTGCAACATGCTGTAGCAGGGGAGTTGGACTAGGTGATCTCCTGAGATCCCTTCCAACCCCTACCAATTTGTGCTTCTGTGATATGCTCAGCCTTCCTTTAAAGGGAATGTACTTTAAACTAATTCTTGGTTTTTCATTTCTATTTTCCACTAAATTATTTCATTTATTCACTACTGGCTGGAAAGTAAAGGTCCCAGAAGCAACAGAAGTAGCAGATGAATTCTATAAATCTGATTATGACACATGGTTCAGATCATAACTCCTTATGATGATAGAACATCAAGGCATTGGCATCATGTATAGTATTAACAGAAATATATTAACATTACACTAAATTTCAAATCTTTAATTATTTTCCCTGAGGAAACCATAGACACTGCTAAGGCTGTGTTTAAGATAAGAAAAACAATTTATTTACACAAAGAGAATTCTGAAATAGCTATTTCAGCTGAAATAAGAACAGCAGATGCAGCTTGGTTGCAGATACTAAGTGAGATTTAAAATGGGCTAAGAAATAGCACAAGCTTTTAAGAAAAACACCAAAGAGAGGTTTAAAGGAATAATTAAGAGAATGAAAAATAATAAAGGGGAAAAGTTGTTGAGGATTGTCCAGCATGAAAGAGCACAGGGAGTGTGACATAATCCACTTTATCAGTTTCCACTGAGGAACAGAAAGCTTTCCATGGAATGGAGAGGCCAGACCGCTATCTCTGCAGAACTTTGTCTTTCACAGGATAAAGATAATATTTTGAAAGTAGTGTTCCAATACACAAGTCAATGCAGACTTCTCTTGCTGCATCTGCATACAAATATCTCAAGTGGCTGTAAAGTGCAGAGGAAAATTTTCATATTAAATTCTCATGGTTTTGACACTAAAGAGCTGCTGACAATGTTTGCAAAGTCAGTCTACCTTAGGAAAATCTGAGGATGTTTTGGAAGAAGAATATTAATAGTTTAGACAATTTACTTTGTACATCCTATCTTTTAATCTTCATGCAGTTAATGTGTTAGTGTCAGCTAATGATCTAGTTTTGCCATTTTCTTTTTAAACTGAAAAATCCAACACATACAAAGAACTTGCTACAAAGAAACTGCTAGTCTGTTCTTGATCAATGTAATTGACAGTAACATAATGAAGTAATGACATTGAGAAGACATATGCTCGTTGTCTTTTTTTTTTGGTTTATCAAATATCTAGAAAAGATGCCATAGATCTGTATATTACTCAGATTTAAACATATTGTTTAGTACTTCACAAAATCAGCATGAATAAACCATTTTTCTGTTTTTGTTTGTGCTAGAAATCTAGCAGTAAGTATTCATGCAGCTTTAAATGCTATTTCACTGCTAAAATCATAACAAACTTCCTCATACATAATGTTTTCAGAAACTTAAAATTCTCACCACCAAGTGAGAATTACAGCAGCTATTCAATTAAAAAGAAAATCATCAATTAATCTCTGTATATTAAAAAACAAATGTGCAGTTGGTGATTTTACAGAGGTCTGAAACTCACCATAGCTCATAAAAGCACTACCAAGCCAATCAGTCAGTTATGATTAAGTATTATTTTCTGTATTTATTCATATTTTTCATATGCAAACAAAAATAATCAACAAGATAAAGTTAAATTTACATTTTCAACAAAGTCAGACTGACACTGATCAGCTGATTATCCTATTTAACATGGCATTCAGATCTGTTAGGATCAATGTTAGGATTACAAAACTTCCAACTGCTTAGAATTTGAAGGTAAAATAAGTAGCATTTCCAATTCTAGTACCACTGCTACATAACAGTCCTCTTCCTCAAATAATTGGGAGTATTAATAGCTCTCCTGTCTGTTGCCTTAGACTTGGCATGCTCTGCTTTTTTGTAGACAGTGTGCGTGCCAAGTCTGGCCCGCATCAGACAGTTACAAGAAGTTCAAATTAGATAGAGGCAGAATTTTAAGAAATATAGTTGTTAAATGCCTGAAGCATTAAAACTGAGATTTTGTTTTGGTGAGATTACATCAATGTGTGTTGTAAAGAAAGTATTTCTTAGTAACTTGCAGTAAATAAAGCTACTTTTGTTCTAAGCTAAATGTTCTTTTGAGAAATACGTCAAACTCACATGATCAATTTATGAAGCAGATCATGTGATTAAATCATCCAAGGTTATCTGTGTTTTTCTCCTTCCAAATATTTATAGTGTTTGCAGAGCAGCTGAATGTGTGATTTCTCTTTTTTTTTTTTTTTAAATCTGAATACATTGAGGAAAAAACCCCAGAACAGACACACAAGGAGAAGTATGTTTGGAATAAAGGTTTTTTTCATAAAGAATATGTTTTCTAGACTTAGTAGCTAATTGTGGTCTAGAAGTATTATATTGTGATCTACTGTCACTGTTTGGACTAACTTTTTTTTTCTACATCATGTAGGAAGAAGTAACAGTCCATCTTTGCAAATTATGCAGAGAATTGGCTGTTTTTCATGTTGGCCACTTACTTTTGGTGACCCTACAAAAGCAACTTTCCCTCAGTGTGTTCCTTGATTTTCCAAAGTGTGAAACTGAAATTCTCCCAAGGTAATAGTTTAATTAAATTTTGTAAAGCACCTCCAGATTACCAAAAATAGTTTGAATGATGTGCCATTATTTTCAGAAAGGTTGCAAAAGCCATTGTATGGTTCTGAATTTATTTCCTAATTAGTTTCATATAACTCTGCTGAACATACATGTTTTAGAAAAGGTGCAACTGTTTTTTGTTTGCCCATATATTACTTTCCTTTCAGACTCCTAGCCCTGAAATTCTAATTTTGCATCTAATTAATTCTACTTGTTACTGTTGCTAAACTGCATCTCATTAAAATGGTTTTAAAGCCTTTGATATAGGTAGAAAGAATATTGCTTGTTTCTCATATTTTTATTTATTATAGAATCATAGAATCTTTAAGGTTCAAGTCTAGCCATCGACCAACACCACCATGGCTACTAAACCATCTGTAGTGGGTTTGCGTGGCAAGGTTTTTGTAGTGGGGGGGGCTACAAGGGTGGCTTCTACGAGAAGCTGCTGGAAGCTTCCCCTGTGTCTGATAGAGCCAATGCCAGACGGCTCCAAGATGGACCCGCCACTGGCCAAGGCTGAGACCATCAGCGCCTCTGGGATAACATATTTAAGAAGGGAAAAAACAACTTAGGGGAAGCTTTTGCAGCCAGAGAGAGGAGTGAGATGTAAGATACTCTGCAGAAACCAAGGCCAGTGAAGAAGAAGGGGGAGGAGGTGCTCCAGGCGCCGGAGCAGAGATCCCCCTGCAGCCTGTGGTAAAGACGATGGTGAAGCAGGCTGTCCCCCTGCAGTCCATGGAGGAAGGATGAGGGGGTGTAGAGATTCCCATGGAGGACCCCACACCGGAGCAGGTGGAGACACCCGAAGGAGGCTGTGACCCCGTGGGAAGCCCACACTGGAGCAAGCTCCTGGCAGGACCTGTGGACCCATGGAGAGAGGAGCCCACGCCAGAGCAGGTTTGCTGGCAGGACTTGTGACCCCGTGGGGGACCCACGCTGGAGCAGTTCGTGAAGGACTGCAGCCCGTGGGAGAGACTCACGTTGGAGAAGTTTGTGAAGGACTGTCTCCCATGAGAGGGACCCCACACTGGAGCAGGGGAAGAATGTGAGGAGTCCTCCCCCTGAGGGGGAAGGAGCGGCAGAAACACCGTGTGATGACCTGACCGTAACCCCCATTCCCCGTCCCCCTGTGCCGCTGAGGGGGGCGGAGGTTGAAGCTGGGAGTGAAGTTGAGGCCGGGAAGATGGGAGGGGTGGGGGGAGGTGTTTTAAGATTTTATTTTATTTCTCATTCCTCTACTCTGTTTTGCTTGGTAATAAATTAGATGAATTTTCTCTCTAAGTTCAGCCTGGTTTGCCCATGATGATAACTGGCAAGGGATCTCTCCCTGTCCTTATCCCGACCCACCAGCCTTTCGTTACACCTTTTCTCCCCTGTCTAGTTAAGGAGGGGGAGTGATAGAGCGGCTTTGGTGGGCACCTGGCCTCCAGCCAGGGTCAACCCACCACACCATCCTGAAGTGCCACATCTACATGTTTTTTGAACACCTCCAGGGATGGTGACTCCACCACCTCTCTGGGCAGCTGAGCCTCGGCCCATACAGCTGGCCTCGGCCCATCGATCCAGCCTGTCCAGATCCCTCTGCAGAGCCTTCCTACCCTCGAGCAGATTGATGCTCCCACCCAACTTGGTGTCATCTGCAAACTTACTGAGGGCGCACTCAATCCCCTCATCCAGATCATTGATAAAGATATTAAACAAGACTGGCCCCAAGACTGAGCCCTGTGGAACACCACCTGTGACCAGCCACAAACTGGATTTAACTCTGTTCACCAAATGAAGAACGCAGAATCAGCTGCTGGTTTGTATTAAAAACATAGGTTCATTGAGTTTGTTTTCATTTTTTTCTTAAGTAAGTATTTGAAGAGACAGTGTAAGTAAGTATTTGTAAGAGACTCTTATTATTTAGCCTCTTTATTTTCTCCCCTGACTTTTTAAATATTAAACATTACCATATACATCAAGTACAAAAATGCTACAGTGGCATACTGTATCTGGAAAAGAGAGAGAGGGAAAAAGAGGTAGGATTGGAGATGAGTTTCTGCTGTCCTAAGACTTTTTTTTACTTAAGACCACTTCTGAGGGCAGTTTTTCTCCACAATCTTTCAACTAGTATAACTGATATGTATATCATGTCATTATATACTACCTTCTTTTTTTTGTTGTTTTGGGCACAGCACTCTGTTACTAGCCTCACTTGAATAAATGGCTGTATCTACAGTTGCTGTTAGTCTTTCCCAGGAAGTATTTAATACCATACACACACAAACTTTTCTCACAAACTGAGTGTTTAGTTTGCATGAGAATTAGCAGTCATGCCAATTTTACTGATTTCATAAGGATTTGATGGCATTACGTAAATCTGTTAGTATGTAGTATATGCCAAACAATAAAATCCTCCTTTTTAAAATATTGTAAGAGACAAAGGGTCTGTATTTATAATCATACAGAATGTTTGAAATTTCCGTGCATGTGTTTTCAGAATACAGTATGTGAACCAAGTGATTTTTTTTCTTGGTACTATTCCTTTATTTTCAAATTTTAGTTGCCACAGTTTCTTTAATTTCCTTCTTGTACTCAAGCCTGGCAAAATTGGTCCTACTAACACTCTTAGCATTAGCAATGTTTTAGTCACTAAATACCTGTTCACCTCCAGAGAGATCTTCCGCATTAAGTTTTCTCTAACATCTTGTCTGTTTTCTGCGGCAGTCCCGATCATGTTCCTTTTCCCTAAAGATAAATCACCCTGCTCTCAGAAATTTGCAAATACACACTTGCTTTTGTTGTAAGATTGGCTTCCCTCCTGTCCAAAATCTGGTCATTTAATAGCAAGAATTGGCAGCATTGCAATATCTTATACATTCAAAATTTTGAAAATGATGAAGATTCTCCTCTGCTGTCTTTTGAAGTTCTATGTTTATTAAAGCTGTTTTGGCCAAAGTAACTTCATTGTTTGGGTGAATTGAAAAATTAGATTTGGTATAATTTGAAATGGGCAAATCTGTATTTCTCATTAGAATAAAATCTTTGATATTGATGTATGACAAATGGATTGCTAATGTAAACTGCAATATTTCTGTATTAGCTGCTTTGGGGTCGACAATTTATGAGTAAACCAAATTAATACAATGCAGTATAATATATGTTGGAGACAAAAAACCCACTCTGCTCAAAAAAAATCCACCCCAATTCATTTTATAAATGCATTCCAATATATTTGCATTGATGTTGGTTGTATAAATAGTGTAATTGCCTTTTGTTTTCTGTATGAAGATATAGAGTAATCTAAGTCCTACAAGTCAAATTTTATTTATTTTAATAATTTTTAAGAAAACAGATGGTGTCTTACACTTAACTAGATGATTTCTTCTTTTGTCTATAAATTATGCCAGAATTGTAATTGAACCTGTTAATCACAATTTATTCTCAGTATTATTGAGCAGAATCTTGACTGAGTTTTAGATATGAGAAGAAAACTGGCAGGGGGGACAGAAAAGGGATCACGATCTGAAGTAGTGGTTAGTGCATGGAATCCCTGGAATGATGAAGCAAATGAGCACAACTCATCCTGCAGTTCCAAGGTATGGGATGGTGTGGGTTAAAGAATATGGGATGATGACACAGGGGGGATTTGAGGGGGTGCGGGAGGAGGAACTGAAGAATACAGAGTTCTGAGTGTATATACTGTGCCATAAACACATTCAATTCACGTATTTAAACAAGGCAGGAAAAAAATTAATTCTTTTGGGTTCAAAACTGGCCCTGCAAATATTAGTAGGCAATGAATTGTTGAATTATGGACCTGAATTTATTGAGAATTCAAAGTGTTAATTTTAAGTTGAAAATATGAAATCTTATATCCCTGTTATACTGCAGTGTCAGCTCTGATGTGCAATGTTAAAACAAGAAAATAAACATATTAAAAGATGGAAACACCTGTTCAGGGATGAGAATTTGCTGCGGGCATAAAAAAAAAAAAAAAAAGGAAAATGGAACTGGCTTATATAGGACGGCTTTTTGCTTTTTAATTCTTCAAGTTCAAATAGACTGGTAACAAGTGCTTTGTCAGTAAGCTGTGATACCTTTCCTACTCCCCTTTTTGCATCATATGGTTCATCTTTTCCTCATGTACCTCTAGGACATTATCCATATATCTTTATGAACATTTTTCTGACAATAGTAAATTAAAATATTCATCCTCTGAGACAAGAGCACAAAGAATCATAAACATTCAGTTGTCCAGCCTGTATCCTCATTGTTAGCCCTTAGAACTTAGTTTAGACTTAGGTTTCCAGACATCAAAGTCAGTCAGCACCTTTCCAATTCAGGTATTGCTTCTGAGAACATTTTTGTGTTTCCTTTGATGATTAGCTACGATTTCTGGCAATACTTTTTCCAAATAAAGGAGTAGCCTGAACAGGAGGTTCCATGAAGATCTTTGCTGGTTCCATTAAGGTCTTCACTTGTATGAGCCTTCCACATTCCGTTGAACGGAGACTAAAACAAGTGATAATCATACTAGTCCCACTCAACAGCTTGGGTTATTAACTGGAATTTAACAGTTTATAAAAGCTCCTGAAAGGTTTAAGCAACAGCTATCGTTGCTTACCATCCACAAAGTCACAGATTAAGATATTAAATGGTAGCTAAAAGTAAGGATTGTTTCATCTAAAGGAGGAGGGGTCAGTTTGCATACTAGATGTAGTGAATAGCTTTCAACTCTAATTAGCGTGTCAACTTAGCAAATAGCTGACTTCCAACCTTTAATGTTCCTTTAAAAACTGAATGGTTTCAAGTTCCTTTCCGAATACATTTCTACATAAGCTCTTACCGCTTGCTTCATACAAACCTATACTAGTGTTCTATATAGGGTAAATGAAGCAGAAGGCAGGTTGCATTTATCCTATGACAAGATGAAAAGCTGATTACGCAGATGAGTGCAGATGAAGTGGAAACCTCTCGGAGATTAGGTTTTGCTCTCAGTGTGCCCTACATTGCAGCCTGACATAATAGTTTCATGTTGGCTGCTTTTTTGAACTCTGTCTCCATGTAAACCACGTGCTTGCAGAAAAGGAAGTTACTAACCAAGTAATTGTTAATCTTTGTTTGAAAATACTAAAGATCAGAAGAGAAAGCCTTACTTTCAGCCAGGGCTTTTTCCATTCCCTAGTCTGCAGCCATGTCTCAATAGGCAGAGTATGAGCTAGTATTTATGTACAGGCGATCGGTTGATGGTCAGAAAATTTCAGGCAAAAAGGAAAAAACTCCATTTGTAAAGATTTCAAAAGGAAACGATGCTGTGAGTGGCCTAAAGCGACAGGAATCTGATGATCCCCAGTGTTTCAAATAGAGGTGGATGATTGCTGTTAAGATCCCCTTTATGAAAAATCTGCACAGTGAGGAAATAAAGAATTTAATAAACATACCACATATTAATGAAGCTCAGCTGACCCAAATGTGACATTTTCAGGAAGCTGTAAGTTACAGTAAGAAAAGGCATTTCATTGCAATGTTTCGACATTGGGAAGGGTCTATAACACCAAGAGGAATCACAAGATCATTTCTTTCTCCCAGTTGTGTCTGTTACTAGAAATATTTTAACTTTAACTCTGTTACTTCTGAATTGTCTCTATTATTTTCCCCTAAGTAAGTTGTTCCAAAGGACTTTTGCTTCCTTTCTGGTGCCTTCCAGAACGGAGTACTTTCAGTGAAGAGTAGCAGAAAGATTACTTGTAGAAAAATAATGTTCAGACCAACAAATTAGGTCTTTCTCTTGCTCCATCTAAAATTCTGTCCCTTAAAATATCTAGGTATTTTATGAGGTAGTTTAGGAAACCTGCCTGTATTGTGCTTTACGTCTTCAAGCAGTGTTAGGAGCAAAGGGTAGGATTCCTTGTCCTCTAACGTTGCAGTTGGGAGTTACCTCTGGTTTGCTTAAGGGCTGTATTGCAATTACCGCGGTAAGCGGTAGCTACATGCTTGGCAGCGATGCTCTTCCAGGAGGAGAACAGATTTGACGGATTATGCAAAGGCAGTTTATGACAAAAATAATCAGGCTGGAGCCTCGATGTGTTAGCTCCCCGGAAACCCACACTTTGCTGGACAATCTGTTTTCCGACCCATCAAGCGGCAAGATGAATATACGGCAAGAATATACGGCACAGCGACAGCCCTTCCAGAGAGCCAGAAAATACCTCCAGCCCACCGCCCCCCTTCCGGACAGGGCCGGGAGCAGGGAACCACGGCAGCCGGCACGCAGGTAACCTCAGCGGCCAGCGGCGGGCCCGCTGACACCGGGGGCTCGGCCGCCCCCCCCCGCCGCCCGCCTTCGGAGCCGGCCGGCCGCGCGTCCCGCTCCGCCGCCGCGGGGAAGCTGCGCGGCCCGAGGATTGGTCACTTGCCCTGTCAGTCCGTTCGTGTCGCCTCCCCCCGCCGGGAGGCAGCGGTGAGGCGGGCGCACGGCGAGGGGCTCCCGTGCCGGCAATGAGCCGGGAGGCGACGGCCGCGGCGGCGGGGAGGCGGCATCGGCGGTCACCGAGGGGAGGAGGCGGAGGCGGCGGCCGGGCATAGCACGGGGCAGCTGCAGTCGTGCGGCCGCTCAGCATCCCGCGTCCGCCCCGGCACCTGAAGCAGCAGCAGCAGCAGCAGGAGCATCGGAACCCCGGGCTCCGCTTCTCGCACGGTAATACCCTCTCGTTTGCTTGTCCGCCGCTCTGCCCATCTGCTCGGGTCCCTGCAGCGGCTTCTGGCGCAATCGAAAGGATTAAAAAATAAAACCACTCACTCGAGACTGCAGAGAAGGGATCTATTTAGTCCTCGTTAGCATCTCGTCTGCTCGCTCGCTGCTTGTTTATAAATAGCTTCTGCGGGATCACAAAAGCTGGGATCTCTTAGTTTCTCTCGCAGTCCTGAGAAAGTCCGTAGCTTTCCTCCCGCCCCCTTTCCTGTCAGCGCTATTAATATAACTTGTTCCTGGATGACTTCCCCCAGCCCCAAAATGACTCTTAAAACTGTGTGCTCTTTTCCTTCTGGTCTCATCTATGGGGTAGGTGCAGTGAAGTGGGCAATGCAGATTGGTATAATTCTGTAGCATTTGATGGACGCAAATATCTTCAGGAGGGCAGATGAGTGGAAAACACGTGATTAATATTTACAGCGTTCAGACAATCTGTTACTCTATATTGTAAAGCTTATGGGAGTCACCATTGCAGAGCAGGCTACTGAACTGTTACCCTGAGTTAGAATGCATTTGTATAATGACATTTGCAAATATCTTTTACGCATAGGAAAAGGACACATACTGACATTGTGGAGAAACCCTTCTCTTGCTGTCTTGCACAGTCTCCTTTCTTCAGCTGCAGTATTAAATCACATTATGATACAACTGACAGAGAGTTGGTCTGGGAACTGTATCTACTTAGTCCTTCTGGCTGTCCCACTGTCTTGTCTTGCAATATTTATTTTCCCAAGACTGTAGCAGGAATCATAATGGGTCCTTACTTCCTTGGAGCGTCACAGAAAATTAATCAATATTAAAAAATTGCTGAGAAATTATAGAGAAGTTTTTATTATGTTCCTAATTTTAGTTAGTTATTTCCATCCATCCTTTAAATTGTTCATGATGGTTTAATGATCATTTTACTTGTAGAAATGTCTTGTGCAGGTGTTGTCATTAAACCATCATGTACACACTTAAAGATATTTCTACAAGTTTATCAGTAGTATTACTATGAAGTTCGGGTAAATCACTTGCACATAACGTTGTGAAACTTTCACCTTTCAGGTAGCTTGGCCTGTGCTTGCAGGTGATTTGCCTTGTTTGGTAAGTTTCAGCAGAAACAGTTCAGCCGCTTTGGATTAAATGGAGAGTGGAAGAGAGAAAGAAGAAATGCTTTTTGTATTACTAAAAAAGGAAACTGTCAACCCATAACATCATTAACTTAATTTGATGGACTGTAGACAGAATGTCTAGAGATGGAGAGTTGCAGTTTGGGATGAAATCAAACCGTCTTGTGAAGTGTCTTTTTAACAATGGAGATTAGTTTTGACTTGAGTGCAACCTATCTCATTAAAAGGCAAGTGCCATGAACACGCATGTTCCTTGTGATTTTTACAGATGTATGTGTAAAGTATACAGCTACATGGGCATGGGTGACTTAATCGTGTAGTAAGTAATGAACAACAGGTGAATGTTTCCCTAATATTTTGCAACATGTTAGGATAAGACTGAAGTAGAAGCATGGGTAAAAGTATGTTCTCTCTGTAGAGGTTATCTTACATAGCCAGGTATTTCCATAAAATTTGAAATTTTCCTTTCAATTTCTGTTTTCAGTTTTTCGTGTCTGTAGACTGTACAGATCCATCTATCAATCCTTGTTCACTGAATTTAAAATAAACTGTTAATACTCTTCAAAGCAGAAAATAATGTGTTACTACAAAATGACGACAAATTGGAGAAAATGTCACTCTGAGAAAGCTTAGCAACTAGAAACTGAAGACCTTTTCCTTTTGTGGAAGCTGTAGGCAAATATCAAATAGAAAAATTGCAAAATGGCTGCTTTTCAAAATAAATGCCAAGGTAATGAATGTCAGCTTAATACTGACATTTGTCAGGATATAAAAATATGGTGAAGAGCCAGTTCTGTCTGGGATATGAAGAACTACTGTTTTTTTGTGGTGGGTTTTTTTGTTTGTTTTGTTTTTAACTAGGAAAACACTAATATCCCACTTAGGCAGAAAAAAATATTTTTTCTGATTTATTTAAGAACAACTCTTGATGATTTGTCTATGTAAAGAAGCATGTAGACTTGAGCCTTTACAATATAATTTAATAAGAAGGTGATCCTTTCTGAAGCTTTGATCCTGCTTTACTTGCACACTTAAAAAGTTTGAAAGTGGAACCAAAAGTCAAAAGCAGCCTTTGTAAATGACCTCAAATGATACGCTCTAGACAGTGGTCAAGAGTAGGAAAAGGAAAGCAAGAACAATCATAGAGGGCTTCATCAAGGCTCTAGGGCAGGATGGCTTTCTGCTCTTTACTTTTTTCAGTATTTAAGAACTGAATGAGAAAAAAATTTCCATGTGCCTCTGTGTTGCTGTTTTCAAAAATTGTTTTGCATCCCTTTCTCCACCCAGTCTTCCTGGCGTCTGAGAACGTTTGTCAGCTTTTAATTTTGCTGTAGCTATTTTGGCATGAAATAAATTCTTTTTCTAGCTTTGATTTCATACGACTTTTAAAATATATAATCTGAATGTATATTCCATTAGCTTTTAGGTATCATGAAGAGCACCAAAAAGGCAAGAAACTGTCCATCATGGAGTGATCAAATAGATATAACAATGGAATCTGAACCTTAACTGAATATAAATTGTTTCTACTTTTTCAGCATATTTTATATATTTATACATTATTCCTTTATGCCCGACCCCTCTTTTTATTATTAATAATCATATCTCAGTGCTATCCTTGCTAGTTGTGACCATCCATGTTGATTTGCACATACTTGGAGACAGTAGGAACAAAGGCTGCATTAATATTTTAATGACCAAGCACAACAATCAGTCCTTGTGATTTTTGTTGGCTTTTTGATCGGATTGATCATTTGCCTAATGATCTGTTTAGTTCAACCTTCCTCTGTGACTGCAGACCCTAAAGCTGCCTGCATCGGGGAATCCGAGAGGTTTTTTTCTCTTTTATCATTTAAAGCCTTATGCAATTTCATATCATCTTTCCAGATCAATGTTTGTGATTTTGCTTCCCTGTAAGTGTTGCCAGAGTAGAGATACAGTATGTATAGTGAATCTCAGCACTTCTGCCGAGAACAGGGCGCGAAAGCGCATAAAATGTGCTGCATGAATTCTTATCCAAGTAACTGTCTCCCAGTCACGCAGATACAGCCGTTTCTTCCCTTTCCATGGAAGACTGAGCCTCTAATCATTAGTTTGGACATTCAGCTTGATTTTAAATCCCGTTCTATGTGTTGGTAATGGAGGACTTAGTATCTCCACAAGACCACATATTGTTGGGTTGGGCCCTTAGAAAATTACATAAGACTTGTAGATCCTTGATATTGAATTGCTTCTGTCCTCCATTTAAAGAGTCATTAAATCTTATAAATTATTTTACATGGCGTTACTGAAATCTTGGAGAAAAGTCAGTATTTACTATGTCAAGAATTAAGTTGACATTTTTCTCAAAGCCATTCTTTTTATGCTGCTGTATTCTAAGCTTATTACACTGAAATACTGTATACTGTGTCTTCATGTTTTAATCCTCTTGCTTTTTTCCTATGAGAGTTGTCTTGCTGCTAAAGTTAGAACCCCCATGGAGCATCTATGCAACCTTAAAACAATTTGAGTTTTATAAATATTTTTAAACATTATTATTGATAGAAGTCCATTTGCCTGTTGACAGACGTGCTGAATTTAATAAAAATTCCATGTACAATCTTCTATGATAGGGCCCAGACCAAGAAAACCAGAGTGACATATAAGCAATTAACCATTTTCAAGACTTTTTTTAATGTTAATTGATTTGCACTTGGGACAGATAAAACAGATTAAATGTTGTATATATAAAACCCAATGCTTAATGTACTTATTTGTTTAACAGGCCTTTGGAAAACCTATAATCTCTCCTCTCAGATGAATAGCAATTGGGTTTATAATTTTTTGTTAATTGTAGTCATATGTCAAAACCATTTAGCTATGGATGAAATGCTGCTAGCAAAAAGTTGCACTGAAGAAAACAAATGTGACCATAGTTCTCTGCTTTAACACTCCCTTCTTTGAAGTGTTAATATGTTCATCACAAGTCTTTACATCCCATTTCATCCAGTACAGCCAAGCTTTTCATAAGGTGAATGATACGTATGAATTGTGAAGCAACGCAAAATTCATTAAGGCTAAAGTACTTCCAAGATCACTAAAGTTTGGGAAAGGGAAATAGTTAAAAAGCTTTCTGAGTTTAAACTCAAAGTTTACATAATTTTTTTGAAATATTTTAAAATATACATAGTTAGAAATAGTTTTGTTAACTTGTCAAATACATTATTTTGGAAAATTGTTCTTGATTCCCAAGAACTTAATGTGGGGCAGCATCTTTGACCTTTCATTGCAGAAAGATATATTCAAAGCTTGCTGGATTTTATGGAGGGGTTCTTCTAAAGATGTAAAATGTTGTTATGAGAGGGTTTTTTAATTATTGTTATTATTCTTTTAAATTCCATTTCTCTTCTGTCTTCACTACTGAAGCTTCCTTAGCATTCACACCTCCTTTTGTGGTTGGTCCAAACTTTTTGCAGCTGCAGTTACTTTCCTTGCTCATGAAATAGGTCAAAGATTTGCTCTAACATAGCCTTTTAGTTTTCTTCTCCTTTGCTTTCCTTAAATACTGTATTTGGTTTGAAGTTCAGAATGTATGGGTATGCCAGATGTGTCTCTGAAAGTGATGTTTGGTGAAAGACCTTTGATCTCAAAGGCTAACATGATCTCAAAGGCTATCATGACACTAATAAGCATGGACGTGCAATAATTAAATAAATAAAAATCTGATGTCTTGGTTTAGTGTAACTCAAGATTGTAAACAGTACAAAACAGAACAAGATGCAGCTCTTGCCTGAAGAGTTTACTGTCCAGACAAGCAAAATCAAAGCTTTTGGACAAAGATTAACAAGACGACAATTGTTTTACTTAAAAAACATTTATGTAATTCATGTTGGTTTTCTGTAGAAATATCCTGTACTTGCTGCCAGAAGTGGAAACAAGCTACTGTGTATCCTGTAAAAGTTACTCATGGATAAAGTATTACATAAAAAAATGTTATATTTTATGGGGGATTATTTATCTAGGTTAAAACTGGGGCAAAGTCATGTGTGCATTGTATGACCCAAGCCTAAAATATACAAGTGTGATCTTGAAAGTTTTTTCTTATTTTGTTCACTACTGATGCAAATTTTTTTTGTTGTTGTTTTACTTTTCCTGATAATATAGTAAGATTCTGTTGAAATATGTAAAGATTACATTTTAGACATGTGAACAGAGGTCTGTACAAGCTGTTTTGGCCTAGTATGGCTTTTTGTTGTGGTTGTTTATTACTTGAAAATCAGCTGACTATTAACTAGTACAGCTTTTCATTAAGACCTCTGCATCCTGAGGCAAAAGATCTTTCTTCTTGCCTGTAATTAATTCGTACGTCATGATGTGAGTTCAGCTGAGTATTAGCCACATACCCATGTACACATACACACAAATGGTTTTCAATTTTAAGTAATAAGATTTTATTTTGAGTATTCATCTTAGCTACAGAAAGTTGTAAGGGAGGTTTATTTGTTTGACTAATGTCCAGACTCGGCAAAATACCCTTTTTCTTACCAGCAAGGAGAGTTTGAAGTATTGTTTGCTTGATCTTTTGAATCCCTTTGAATCGTAACAGTTTGTGCATGTATCCTCTAGATATGATGAGAGTATAAGTCAAGTTGCTATGATGATACTGTACCTGCTACCATAGCCCTTCTGAATTTTGGATAGATATACTCAACGGATTTTCATTTTCCTTATGTGGTAAGAAATGAAGAAAACATGGTCTGGAGTATGGTGAAGATGCCTTTGAGTTTCATTGAGGAAGGTGGAAATTAAATGTTGTTGGGTTGGCCTGGCAGACCTAGGCCAGGAGGGTGGCCTCATCCTCTGAAGCACTCTAGTATCTATTTAGCTCCAAGACTTTCCTTTAGAAGAGAAGATCTGAGGGTCAGTGTTGGTGCTTGAAACAAAGGCTGGCTGGCTGGTGTTTTCATGTATTATGCAAAATGGAGCTTCATCCTCTTTCATCTGTCACATAAAATAAACTTGTTTTTCTGATACTCAATTTCAAAAATCAGCAGGATTGATTACTACCATCTATATTGAAGTTGTGCAGGTACTTTTCATTTTAAGACTCTCTTTTCAGTTATAACTTTGTGACACTATAATTATTTCAGCTGCAATTCTCCATGCCAAATGTTGCCCTCTGAAATGCTTTTTCTTAGTTCAAAAAAAATGGAAGCAAGATGACTTACTCATCTGTTCTCTTGGTTCTTTCCCTGCTAAGTGGTGGAGAAGGTAGAAACCTGACTGAAGTGCAGAGGGATTTTGTTTGTTTGTTTGTTTAAATGCTGTACTGCTTGAAATACAGACTGTTACTGTGTTATGAGTGAGTTCTTCAGGATACATGTACAGATTGCCTTTGCTCTTTCTCTCCTTTAATGTCTGCTGGTTTACTACTTGCTACATTAAAGACTTTTCATAGTTATAATATCCACTGCGGAATTTTTTATTAGCAACCTAATGGGAGAGTTTGTGACGGAATTCTCATTTGGTAACTTGTTGCAAATTAGTCACCTTTTTCAAACAGATTTTGGACAAATACATCCCGTGGTGTGGTTGAACTCTGCCAAGACAGTTTCAGTAGCAGTGAAGACATGTTGTGTGTCATCTTTTTTCTTTTTTTAGCTTGCTGACGCAGTTGTGTCAGAAAAAACAACATGTTGCTTTGCTCAATTGGAGTAGGCTGCAGAAGGATGAGAACTTCCATGTCAGTCTCTTTTTGGGGGGAGAGGTCTAGTTGCTTTTTGTTACTAAAATTGCAAAAGATGTATTAGCACAGGTAAAATATTAACAGAAAAAAAATACCCACTGGTACAAATTATTTTATATTTCCAAATTACGGCAGGTTATATTTGGAAAGTATTGCAGGTAGAAGAAACATGCTACTTGCTATCAGAGTTTCCACTGCCCTGTGTTTCCACTGCCCTTCCTTTTCAGTTTGCTTAGTCATAATACTGTTTTCTTCTCCAAGAATTAACTCATACTCTAAGATCTTTAAAAGCAGAATTCTTTGTCTTCCTTGAATCACTAGTAGTTCAATGCAGTTATTTCCTTCTTTGTACTCCAAGCTCAAAACTAGACCTGACAGGAAATTATTTTCTTTTGAAAGTTATTTATGAAAGAAATGATACATTAGATTTCTTGCTCAACCTGCAGTATAATAATAAAACTCTTATCTGGATTTTTAAAAATATAAATTTCAAGTATTACATGCTCTTTCTTTCTTTCCCCTTCTCTTTATACTGTAAAAGACAGGAGTGTCATCCAGGATTTTTTTATTTATTTATTATTTATGCATTTCTTTTCCACCTGTATATTTTTTTTTATGGGTTTGAGGAATTATATACATTTTACATATTTCATATCAGGTTTCAAGATATGCCCTATGCTTCTCTTTTTTTGTTCTTTTTCCTTATTCCTGTGCTCTCTTCTGTAATGATGCATTAACAAGCAAAATTCAGTTCAATTCTTTGACCATCTTAATATTTCTATGAAACTGTAATGTTCTGTTTCAACTGTAACCATCAGCAGAAAATAGCGTTTTAAGAGAAATTTCTGTTCTGTGATCTTCATTCCAGCATCATCCTTAAAATGTACATCACCTTTTAGATAAAATATAGATATTATAAAGCCTACAATTATCACACATTTCACGATAATGGTTCTCCATAATTTTGTGTAGAGTTTCTTTTTTTGTTAATAAAAAGTTATGAGTTGTTGCTCATAGAATGTGAAGAGAGTGACAAAAATAATTTTATTAACAAAATTGTGAAAACCCTAATACATTTTCATGGCATAGAGGTCATAGGTGGAGAGTTGGTATATTATTTGTGTGTTATTGTAAGATATTTCAGTGGGATACCTAGTCTAATTGAAAGACAGGTAAAACATTCTGTGAACTCTGAGATGGATTAGGTGACAAAATTTAATAGCGAATCTAAAAATGCACGTTATCTGGAGATTATATTTCCTTTTCATACACATTTCATCTAGTCTTGTCCATGTTATGGTGGTTGTAATACAGAAAGGGTTCTTTGGGCAGATAGTTAGCCTACATTCATTTCTTTGATTCCTGTTGTGTAGACCATTTCTGCTGGTACCAAATGATTTACCAGGGCTGTCTTGTGGCCTCAGACAGCCTTGTGAGAAACCAGAAGCATTTGTTTGTGGTGCTTCTCATATACCGCTTTTACGAGGAAGCAGTGGAGTGAAAACAAGACTTTGTAGTAGTGGAGCTTAAATGTCCTGGTCTGGTCATATGTTGATATTGTACTTTGGAAATCAGTAAGAAACCATGAATGTTGTTTGGTTAGTGGATGATTAAGAGGATAATTTACCTCTTTATGGTTAAGTTTTGTTGTTTGAAACACTATATAAACTGCCTGGTCCATCTGTACCATGCTAGGCCATTTACGCGTACCTTGGAAGATGTATTTGGCTCTAATGCATCAGGAGTGCTGGGTAACCTGGAGTTTCTATTAGTGTTACAAGAGCACCATTAGTTCATCTAATTAGCTGGAGCTTGTTAACCCTTTGTGAATAAAAAGATTCTGCCTAATATAATTTCCCGCAGATCTGCAATGAAGTCTTATATTTGCATAGCTTTTAATAGTAAGCAATGGGAGAGTTCCTTACAAAACATTAAAATCTGTCCTTCCTGCCTTCAGTCAAGGCTGATCTAGCAGAAAGAAGTTCTTCATGCTGGTCCTGCCTAAGCTAACACATGTTGCTACAGAAGCGTTAGTCTCTTAGAGCTATATTGTTGTATACTGCCCTGGGTTGTGGATGCCCCCTCCCTGGAAGTGTTCAAGACCAGGTTGGATGGGGCTTTGGGGAACCTGGTCTAGTGGAGGGTGTCTGTGCCCATGGCAGGGAGGTTAGAACTGGATGGTCTTTAAGGTCCCTTCCAACCCAAACCATTCTATGATTCTATGATTCTATGATATTGGTTCATTTTTGTGACTGTTAGAAGAAAGATGAAGAATTATTTGGCATAGTATTTTGCTGGAAATAAGTACAAAGATTGATAAGGTAACAGATATATTCTTTAAAATTACTGTTGGTTTTGGGGATCTGGAGTTTTTTCAAGTTGCAGAAAGGTGGGCAAGCTAGAGGAGCACTTACAGGAAAATAGCTTGCAGTTTCAAGGATGTCATTGGAATTACATACATCTCATTCTGAAGTCTTTGAAAATACAGGGTTCTAAAGATACCCATATAATATTTATGACCCTTTAAAGTATCCTTTTTAATTTTTTCTGCTTTTACAATGGCAATTTTTAAAAATTCCCTGTTCCTTGATTGAAAGGCTTATATAGCTTTTCCCCAGCATGTGGCTTTTGGAAAGGGGTCACTAACAAGCTAGCGCAGATGGGTGGAACTAGTTGGAACTAGAACTACATGGTTCTAACAGGGAAAAACATCATTTATGTCTGGCATTCATCTCAGATAACTTGTATTGGAGGTCACTTGGCTCTAATCATAGGAGCAAAAATCTGAATAAAGGGACTTTCTTGGTAAGAGTACAACTGAAAATATTTGTCAGGAATAATTGTAAATAATGAAATACTCTAATTTTGATTATTTTTTGTCACAATCCAGTAAATACAATGTAGACTTATAGTTGGAAAGTTCTGTTACAAAATTCTTTTATTTATGTCTAAGCTGCTGCAAGGAGCTGTAACATTTTGGCTCTTCACAAAGAGATAATCACTTTTCATCTTTCTAATGATAACATTTGTAAGTCAAATGGTGGTTTGAAAGAACCTCAGAGAAATATGAGAGTTTAAGCAAGAGAAGAAAATGATGGAGTTTGTCTCTATCAAACAAGTTGTGCTCAGTAAGCAAGTATTATTTTAGCTTCATTTCAGTTTCTTCTAGCTTGTGACATGGATCTTCCTTCTGTCAGTGTTTTTACTACCTTTCCTCTACTGTCCTTTTTCGATTTTAGTGTGTTAATTAGGTACATACAGCACAGAAAGTTAGCCACAGCATCCTCAGGAACAGATTGCCACTTAATAACAATCAGATATTGGGGAGAGCAGGGAAAGTAAGGAGTTCCAATTCTTGATTACTAAAGATCAGGGAAAGGAGGAAGACCATCTGTCGTGCTGAGCAGCGAATGATGTGTCCTGCTAGAGAGAAGGAACTGCAGCAATGGAGACCTGGCTTTCTAAGAGCACATCTTGAACAGCAAAATGGATGGATGTGTTGGCCCTAGACTTTAAGGAGCATTAAATCTGTGATATTTTTTGTTGTTAAACTAAAAAAAAAAAAAAAAAAAAAAATCCAGCAGCAGAGCAAGTTTGCTTCTCAGCCACCTATTTAACAATTTCAGTTGTTCTTTCCAGTTTTTAGCTAGCTATCTCCGAGTAGCTGTTTTTATCCTTAAAGTAGTATTTCTCACAACTTGAATCCCACTGCTCTGCTACTATGTATTTGAAAGCTACATGAGAGAAATGGTTAGAAATGATGCTGAAAATTGGATTCATTGCTCCACGTCATATGTTCTGTAGTTAAAATTTTAAGTCTTCTCGGATTAACATGCACTTTAGTTAAGCTGTAAACTTTGCCTGAATGTGGCTTTCATTTACAAAAATTCACTCCCTATGGTAAGGTTTGCAAACCGAAGTAGAATTATAAAACAGATTGCAAGGTGAACAGAAAAGTTGGGGAACGAGTGCTTAATTAAGTTTGAAAGTCCTTAACCAGTTTCCTTCCTTAACATAATTCTGCTGATAGTTTCTGATAAAGCTTCTGCTTATAGAGCAGGGAGTTCACTTGTTTGTTTTCTGATGGAAGATTAGAGAAAGGCTGAATGAGGTGCTGAAAAGGTTTTCTTAGTAAAGAGTGTATCTATTAGTAGAAATAAGCTTCAAAATACCACTAAACAATGCAGCTGTGCATGGTATCATATTATCTTTTAAATCAATAAAAACTTTGATACAGGATATTTTGTTGGTCTAATAAATGTCCTTTCTGCTATTGCTATTGTTACTATTACTGCTTTTCTCTAAAACTCATTTTTAATATGATTTAATTTCAATGTGTAAATTTTTTCATCATAAGGAAGGGGGTTGCATTCTATTCAGGGTGATTCTACATTTTAATGTGTCAATATGTGTGCACCAAACCCAAAGTTTAGTTTGGTGTAACTAAGAAAAGATCTAATAGGATGTAGCCTTTAAAACAGGTCTAGACTGACATAACAGGTTGTTGTCAAAGATGGTAAGATTTAAAAAAAAAAAAATCTTCAATAGATTTGTTTCTAACTGAAAAGAGTTTTTAGTTGCCATGTGATTTAAGGGAGAGTTGTAGGTCTCATTTCAGTTATGTAATGATTCAGAGCTCAGATTAGATTAGGGAAGCTGATTGTGTTTGGAGGGGGGCATAGCCTAGCAAATCTGTGTGGCAGAGGCAAGGGCTAGCTAGCTCTGTTCTTTACACATATATTCTTTTGTCCAAAAATAAAAAAATGCATGTTACCAAGAGTAATGTACTCTTCAGAACTGAGCTGAGTTGCACCTGATGATATCACAGATGTCGTTGAGAATATTAAATTTGATCATAATGTCTGGGTCTATAGCTACTGGGTCTATAGTTTCCATGATGCTATTTCTTTGTAGTCACTTTATCATATTTCAGTGAGAAAATGCCGTGCCAGTTGAGGTGAAACAGAGGAACACACAAATAATCCAGAGTAATTTAATGCTAAGTTTTTTTCCTAGATAAGACTGAAATACACATAATACAGACTGTCTTATTCAATGGATTAAAAAAATGTCCTTTCTTCCTATTGGTCTTTTGCTTATATTTTCTAAATCAAATGCATTGACAAATACTTTGATGTGATGCATCATCTTCCTTAAGTAAATACTAAGCATAGATTTGGTCTCCTTGGGATATCCACCCTCACTTTAGCTTGGTTTTTCCCAGTTTCCTATTCTTTCTTCTTCCTAGTTTAACAACTGTATATTGCCAGTGGACCAAAATATGGACTGTGCCACCCACAGTCCATTCCCTGCCTAGTAACTCCCGTGAAATTCTGCTCCTCAGTTAAGTTCTCCTGTAAGTAAAAACTGACTCAGCATGCATTAGCTGGGACTGCTGAGTACTCATTTATGGAAATGTCCACAAGTTAACTAGCTCATATTTGATGGAGCTCACCGCAGTAGATTACTTGAGGGGCAATTTGGTGCTATGGCTAAGCTAATGTACTGGCAAAGTGCTGCCATAAGGGGCGTTCCCTGCTGCTTGGGTGAAGAGTGAGTAGGTTCAAGACTGCTCCTGTGATGAGAAGATGTTCTTTGATGGTTGTTATTTCTGTATGCAGAACCACTCTTGGTGGCATCTGCCAGTGACACACCCTGTGGCTGCACGATCACTCAGTTCCACACTGGAAAGCAGCAGGCATGCACAGCTGGAGACAAGGAAGACTAGAAGTGAGGCTACTCTTTTTGCAGCACTCAGCCTTGTCCATATTTCGAACTCCAAACTCAGGCAACGAGTTAAAACAAGAATACAAGAAGAACCAGTATGGCATAATTTTCTTATAGATCTTATAGGTCTATGAAACAACAAGCCAGTCTTCAGCAAAAGTTCTGACTAAAGGTTTTGTGCCTTTCCTACCCCTTCGTCTACCTGTACGTGATTCTGAATCATGCCACGTAACTGTTGACTGCTGATGAACAGAATGAAGAAGCTGATCTGGCTCTGATGGAAGATTGTTCTTACTATTAGTCTCTCTCCTTAGGATCTCCCCTCTGTCTTCAAGGTTTATGTGCGCATATTAAAAGCTCTGCTGGCGTGAAGAGTTATTAGGCTCAAAGTAAATGGAAAGTTTGAAACTATTTAAAGAACATTATAAACAGATGCAATGCTTTAACAAAATTTAGTTCAAAATCACTGCAATAAATGACTACTTGCTGGTAGGATAGGGTCTTTTGGGTAAATGCTGCTTGCTTCTTAGAGTTAGGATTCACTAATTACTTATGATTTGTTATTGGCATCATTTTATATCTGATCCCCTGCATAATAAAAACTGGTACAATATTGAAAAAAATATGTAAAACTGAAATGTATGGCATGGTAATGTGACAGCTTTCTTTTAATTATTGTTGCCTGAGACTAAGTTTGACTGTTTTGAAACTACTGAAAGTTCTGCTGTATTTGTGCTTTGAAAGTTGAAAACTGAAAATCCTCCAATTTAATTGTGGCAGCAGAGTTCCTTCTGGATAAAAAGCCAATTTTGTGCTCAAAAGGAGTAAACGAACTTCTATCATGCTGTATCAAAAAAATGTAAATATATCCAATCTGTAGCAAGAAAATACAATGTGATGCAAAGAAAAGGAAATAGTAAAGCTCAATAGACCTGCCTGTAGTAGTATAATTACACTATTGCACGTTGAATCAAAATAGATTTATACAGTACCTGCAGCTAACCAAGTAAACAGAACCTTTTTTTTTTTTTCCTTCTTGCAAGTTTTCTTGATGTCACAGCACTTTCACAGTTAAATACGAGAAGAAAATGTTAAGGCTTTTTTATTTTTTAAATGTTTTCTTGGTAAAGAAAGCAGTGAGACCTAATTACGTTATGATGGTGTTATGTTGCTGGTTGTGCTGACTGAGTAAAAAGGCAACATACGTGCTTGAATGGTTCTTTTGACTAAATGATCAACAGCAAGTTAACTTTTAACAGAGAGAGGGCAATAGGTTCCAGCATTAAAAAAGTAAATTCTGTTTGAAATGGGTGTTTTAGTGAACATCTTGTGCCATTATGGAACAGCATTGACTGAGAACCCTGGAGACAGAGTGATGATGTATGAGAGAAGGATTATGACTCCAGTGTTAGCCATGTCATCCTTTTTGTGTCAGATTTTTCAAGGTAAAAGATTTGTATCAGAAAATACTGAGAGAAGATTGTGCTTCTGCAGGCTTGTTATTTGTCATATTAAATTTGCCATAATCAAGTTTGACAGGCTTCTCTCTATTTTTTCCAGCAGACAATATTATTGCTGAAGATTAGTCAGATGCCTTCCGTCCATTCCCTGCCTCACATGCTATGTCATGCAAGCTTTGAAACACTTAGCACATAATTTAAACGAGTGACTAATTTGGCAAGCATAATGGAAGGCACGCATACTATCCTGCAATTGCACAAACCCATTATGGAGCTTTGTTACGTCAGCTTCTATCTTCCAGAGGGAAAAGTCAGAGGATTTACTTACAAGGGCTGTGTAACGCTGGATAGAACCAGTAAACGTTTCTGTAGCTGCTATCAAGTAAGGGAGAGGTTAGAGATGGAGCTGAGAGAACAGCCATATGAGAACTTTGGAGATATTATTTTCAAGCAAACTACCACAAAAGACATTCTTATTGAACTGTACAAACTAACTGCTGAAAAGGAAAAAATGCTATCCAGTCTTCTGAGATCACATCATATGCTGGGCCTTAACACAGGACGTCAGGAGAGAAAGCGACAGGATATTTCTGGAGTCCCGAAACCTAAAGGTGATGATTACTCTAGTTTTACACATCAGCAGGAGTTCTTTCTGAATTCCACGAATACAGACAATTTGAATCACAAAAAAATGAGGAAATATAGAAGGAAAGAGAGCTTTGAGGAGTTCAGACACCGGAAAGAAGGAAAAAAGATATATGAACGACTGAGTGCACAAGACATGCAACTGGAAAATAAGAAGCAGCTTCCCACAAGATTTCTTACCAGGAGTTTTCCCAGTTCCTTTTCTGCCTCCGGTTGGATACCAGTAAAAGGTAAGGATGATTTACCAGTAGACAATAGTATACGACCAGAAAGGTGGAGAGAAGAGGGGTATTTTCTTGAGAGCAACAAAGCTATGAAACCGGATGCTGACTTACCAAGTTCTAGCTCAAAAGATGACAGTGACATGGTTGCAGTTGACCTAGTGGATAATGGAGAATGCCTTCCTGAAGTTACGGAGGCACAACAGGGTATTACTTTGGTAAAGACATCTCAGGACAGTCTATCTAACAAAGTTGAGATAGTAAGTAAATCTTCAGCTGCTAAAGGCTTGAAAAGTAGCAAGTATACTGAGCCGGTATGCAAGGAGAAACCAGGAATCTCAGTTGTTACTGAAGCACAGGATTCAGAAGCGTGTATTAAAAAAGTTGCCAAACCCCCTGCAGAGTCTTTACCTGATTTTCACAGGGACAAAGAAACCATTTCTCCTGTTCTCACAACAGTAAATAACGAGTTTATATCAAGAACTGATGTATACTCCGTAGATGAAGCTGCCGGAGTCTCTAAACTCACTGAGCTGCAGGAAAAGGAGCAAGACGGCTCTGGCTTGCAGTACAAAGCAGAGAGAGTGCACATTACTGATGAGTCATGCAACCTTGTGGGAGCAGTCAATAAAGCTCTTCTGAAAGTTATACGGAGCGACAGTTTAGATGAAGCTGCAGAATGGAAGAGACTGCAACAAATTACAAGAGTAGACAGAAACCTGCCAGGCTCAATATATGAGAAAAGAACCACGGCATCCCGGGGAAGCAGCAAGCATTTATTTTTGAACCTGCCTGTAAATGAAAGTCCTGATATTTCTCAGACAAGTAATAATCTTAAACTGGAAGAGAAAAGGCTGCCTTCTCCCTCGTTAGTAGCAGTGAGTAATGTTTTTAGTAATTCATGTCCGCTATCTAATACACAGAAACAAATGTCACCTATTCCTTCTCCGTTATCTTCGAGACTGCCTAGCCCACAGCTGCATCATCGGATTCTCCCGTTACCAACACAGAACACCGAGGACGAATCTATGTTCAGTGACTATGGCAGTGGGAGACACGGTGCTATAAACCTTTCTTTCCGTGATTTGGAGCCACAGTTTTATCTGAAGTTTTCTGAACCTGGAGAATTGGGATTTGCCACCAGACAACCAGGCCTACATCAGAACGCAACTGCAGGGCAGTTTGAAAAGCACGCTGTACAGGAAAAATTAACTCCTCAGACACAGCACTATTTCTGTCCAGGTCAGTCCTGTTTCATGCATTTTTAAACTAACAGAATCGACCAAGCATGAAAGTATTGGAGTGGTTTTTAATACTAGCCTTTAATAATAAATAGGATGTTTGCAATGAAAGTTTTTTTCACTACTTAAGTATTGAGTGAAAAGTTGTTGAAGTTTTCAAACAAGAGTTATAGCTATATAAGATTTCCTTACAGATGCTTTTTTTATGTCAGCTTATATTCCGTCCTTTTGTTACTGAATGACCTCTTACACAAAGTTAATTAAATATTTTTCTATATAAAATGAAAAAAAGTTTACATGCTTATTTTCCTGCTTTTCCTGTGCTGTGTTCTAGTCTGTCAAAATGTTATGATAACATTTACTAACCACAATGTTCTTTTCAGTTTGTTTGGCTTAACTGATAGAATATTGCCTGGGCAGGGTAATTTACATTGCCGTAAGTATAGGACTGGTGCTTTGACCATTTAGCTACCAGATGTAAATTCTGTAACAACAAAGGCTTCTTTTTAAAAGGACTGCATGCAGGAGTCATGTTACAATGTATGTGAGTACAGTACCTGGGTTTATTTGTAAATATATGCTGTGAATATAAAAATGCATAGATATATGGCATACTGAATAGCTATTCCTGTTAGCTAGAACACGAACATCTACACTCTTATTTTGTTCTCTAAGAAACAGGAAGGCTGGAGGATGTAATTCTACAGTGGTCTAGGTGTGACTTAGACGGGTCCCTGTCTGTTATAGGGAGGGCTGACAGTACAAAGTGACATGATTTCACTATAAAAGGGAAAGATGTGCTAATTTGCAGCCTTACCAATTCTCATGGAAAACAGGATAATTTTCTATAGTCTCAAATTAAAAGGGAAACTAGAAAAAAAAATGGAAAAAAATTGATGTCTGTGTTTCTTAGTATTTACCTAGACTTGAGCTTCTTGTGTGATACATCTTCCTATTACCACCCCTGCTTCCCTTTAAAGTGTGTTTGGGTCTCTTGCCATACCTTTGGCTGATTGAGATCACTAAATTGCACAAAAATATTCTCTTTGGTTTTTTTTTTTTTTTTTGGAGATGGGAGAGGGGGGGCTGGCAGAGGGTAGTCTGCCGTTTTAGTTACCTAAATTGCCTCACAGAGTGGTCTAATGAGTGAAAGCCAGAGCTGGTGCAAGGTGAGTTACAATATTCTGCACCCTAAACCATGGAGGAAGACCTGGACATAAGAAAAGGGGGTTTCCGGAGGGAGAGGTGTGTAAGGATGTGAAACCATTACTTTAGCCAAAGGATTTTGAATACTGCCTATGAGGCTTGCAGTTATGCCTCTTACTTCTAGAAATTGCTTTAGTTCCACTCAAGACTAAATCAAATTTAGACTGTTGTTTGATGAGTTGACAAAGCTGATGCAAACACTCATTAGCAGCAAAAAAGATGGGTACTGTGCTCATGTTTTTTCATTCCTTTCTTGGTTCCTGTTGTGCTGTGTTATCCCACCATTCTCATTGCTGCTTGTACTCATCATACTGTTTGGTGAGCCGGTTTAGCTCATGACACCAGCAGAAAATTTCACCCATTTATAAGACTGAAGTAGCACAGCCAGTCTTTTTCTCTCTGCTTTGCATTAGTATTTTCTTAATTAGTTTATTATTTAGGATCATTGGATGTGGAACTGTACCAATTGTGCTGTGCTCTTGTACTGGTTTTGCCTGGGACAGAGTTAATTTTCTTCATGTATGGTGCTATGTTTTGGATTTGTGTTGAAAACGGTGTTGGTAACACACTAAGGTGCAGTGTTTGCACAGCATCGATCCCTTCTCTATTCCCAGTGAACAGACCGGGGGGTGTGCAAGAGGCTGGGAGGGGACACAACAGGGCAGATGACTCTAACTAAAGAGTTATTCCCTGCCATATAACATCATGCTCAGCAACAAAAGGGGAAAGCGGGGGCTTTAGGGGGTCAGCCGTCTTTTGCTTGGGAACTGGGAGGGCATCAGCCTACCCATGGGAGGCAATGAGTGGTTGCTTTTGCATCACTTCTTTCATGTTCCTCCCTCTTCTTCCGCTTATCCTTTGCTTGTTAAAGAATTTTAGGGGTTTGGTTTTTTGTTTGTTTGTTTTATCTTCTCCCCCAAGTTTTCTCTTTTTTATTTTTCCTTTCCTCTTCCTCCTGTCCCTCTTGGGATGGGAGGGGAAGTGAGTGAGTGAGTGTGGTGCTTATCCGCCCACTGGGGTTAACCCACAACAGCTCTGTAAGAAACAAAGCAAAACACATGCACACAAATAGCATCTGTTGCCTGAAAATCCCGGCTATTAAGCAGAAACATCTTTGTGGAGAGAACAAAGTACAGACAAAAGGAGATCTTACTTCTTATTAACAGTTATCTTGCAACAGTAATACAGATAGAAAATATCACTGCAACTTTCTGAAAGATGTAATGCTATTATGGGTGGGGTTTTTTTATTGTCATGTGTGATTGCATGTCAGCATTATTACTGGTATGTCAGAAAAACTGTAGGTATGTCCCTGGATCTGGGATAATATGACTTTCCTTTTTGTTCTGACCCACGAGTGGAGTCATTGTTATTGACAGGGCACTGGGAGTACCACTCTGCTGCAAACTGGCAGAGTTAGTTACTAAGTAGTAACTAACTGACTATAGTGCAATGGGGCAAATGATGGATCTCCAAATTTAGGCAACGTACACGGTGTTAAGATTTACAGCTGTAAATTTGCAGTCCTGGTTTGATCCTTATCAGATTCCTCCCATGTGTGAAGAGCAAAATTCAAGACTTGTTCAGATTTGTCTTTAATGGGGTGCTACTGTGAAATGATTTCTTTCAAATCTAGCCTGTTATTAAATTGTGTAAGTATCTACAATGAATCTAAGAATTATGGAGAATTTTGGTTGACTCTTTATCAGTCAGATTGGTTGAAAGATTTATTTCATGTCAAAAATGCTGGTCTTAAAAATGGCTTTTCAAAGTTATATTACTATCACAGTTTGCACTGCTTCATACTGCAAAACATTTGGAGCCTGTTATTACCTGTGTAACTTTCTATTTGGAAAATTTCATGAATGGGTTAAAATATTTTAATTTATTAGTTTCAGTAATGAATTGGACTCATCATACAGGCCTACATATAATTTTAATTCTCTTTTCTGATTGTTTTAAATCATGATTCTTCATTCTCTGGATAATTGGAGAATATTCCTGCAGTCAAAACTAAAACTTTCAGCTGAGGCAGAGTGCCTTTTTTTCTGTACTTCCACTTTTTCTGCAAGTTCAGTTTCTTTACGGCAAATATTTATGCCACAAATCTCATAGTTTCATTACACAAAGCTATCAGTAATTCACTTGAAATATCCAGTTTTCTGGATCTTCCTGTTGAAGTGCAACTGCTGGCCATGGGAACAGGCCACAGCTTTTATCTTAGCAAGTTAATAGTTAACTGGGAAGAATTTAGAGTTCCACAATAATTATTTAGCAATTTTCTCTGTAAGTGGGACTGGGAATTAACATTCCTATATTTACATGTAATAGTTCCATTTGAATTATCAAAATTCTAATTAAAAGCTTCAGAATAAATTAAGGCTTTCAAGAAATAAACCATTCAGCTTCAAGCAGCAAAAACAAAAGTATAAACACTAAAAATTCTCATTAAAAAAATTTATCAAATTCTCAGAAACATACTTCCTGCATTTCTGTAGGAAGTTCTTTCTATTCTAATGTAAAATACATTATGCTTTTATAGCCCTGAAGAAGCCAAGCTTGCTTTTGAAACAATCCTCAATATATCTGAATATCTGTCTCAGGGAAAGATTTTCTGAGACCTTTTAGTTCCTGACTGTGCTTCTCTCTCAAGTTGTTCACAACGGTAGAAAAAAGTAGGGAGAAAATTTTCAGAGCTGTTTTATTTAATTAGTATGGAATGACACCAATATACTGTTTTACTAAGTATTATCTGAAAGAGGAGGAAGATTAGTGATATTTTTAGCAGTTATTGAAGTGAATTTGATTCAGAAGAGGAAACTTAAAAATAAAGCTCTCCAGTTATGACGTAGCCTCTATGACTTAGGGCAAGTCAGCCACAACATCCCATTATTTGAGGACAGTGACTGGTGACTGTGCTTTGAGTCAGGGTGAGACTGGAATGGGTGGAATGGGTCATTCACCACACTTTCTGTGTTATATATTAGTGCTGCTGTGGAAAAAGAACAAAAATCTGGCAAGGGGGAACGGTGACAGCAAGAAAGAGAACAGAAGAGAAGAATGTTGTTACCCTACCCCCACAGCCAACGAAGATTGCTCCTTTTTGATATCTAGTAGTTGTGAAAGAAGAATATATCCAACAAACACAGAAATCCTGAGTCAGTAGGACCGTAGCGAAGCTGAACTAACGTGGGATAGAACTGCATGGTTAAGGCTCGTGCCAGGTAAAATGGCTGAGCGTATGGCACCGAAAGGGACACATCCATTCTCTTCCTATTATCTTCCCTTCTCCCAGCAAAGGCCTCCTCTGTCACTATCCCTCCCCTTCTTTGGAACAACGTTGGTGTTTTTCTTGCCTTTTGCTAATTTGAGTCAGATGACTAAGCAAGTTGAAAACTGAGCCAGCAAGCAGAGAGGTGAGTAGCTTTTGCTGGTTTACTGAGTGGAATGGTTCACTAGTGGTCTGATGAAAACCAAAGCTAGGGCGAGGGAGGACATGAAAGTGTGCTGCCAGGAGGCAGAAAGGACAAGTGAGCACGACCACCCCCGCTGGCAGCAGGGAATCATTAGATCTCCAAAACCTCAGCGGCATCCCAAAACTGGAAGCCGGGAGGCTGGCTGGGACTGGCTAAAACAGAAGTTGTTGGGAGTAGGAGGTAAGAGGCGAATGAAGTTGGATGAGGATGCGGAGATACTGTGATCTTTAAAGTGGGTGGTATTAATAGTGAAGCAGGAAGAACAAGAGAGGGTGGACAATTGAGAAAGGAGAACTCCAGTGGACTGAGTAGGGAGTATGGCCTTGGTTAGGATGGAGAACAGGAATGGAGTATCACAAAACAAATGGAGCATGGCAGCTTAGAGTTGAGAGAATTAATTTTTTATGGGGAAAACATGCAAAAGGATCTGTAACCTTTAGAATGTACATCATGGATGTAAACAGTCTTGCCAATGATCCATGAAGTCAGTGTATAATACCATATGGAATTTTGGAGATGCAGGGAAGAGAAGGGATGAAGAAAAAGAAAGATGAGGTAAAGGGGTTTGTATTTAAAGTCTTAAAAGTTGTAATGCTTATTGTGATATAGGGAAGGCATCTTAACTTCTGGAAGAAATTGTGAATGCAGTTCTTCAGATTATTTCATAAAGCATTTTGTTTAATTGACTAATGAGATATATACCCAGCAGTGGGTCCATCTTGGAGCCAGCTGGCACTGGCTCTGTCAGACACAGGGGAGGCTTCTAGCACCTTCTCACAGAAGCCACCCCTGTAGCTCCCCCGCTACCAAAACCTTGCCACGCAAACCCACTACACTGATCCATTTTACAGTCTTAGAATATAATAAAAGTACTTCAACCTATAAAGGAATGTTTACTATAATATAGATTAAATACTTGAAGAAGTATTATTCTTAAATTGGTCTAAGATTGTGAATCCTCATATTTTAGTCAAAGGTTTTTAAGGGAATGAGAAGCACAAAACTGTCTTTTAATTTCGGTACTTCACTCACTGGTGGCTGGAGGAACAGTTTTCATAACTGTGCTCTGAGGGATATCCTACTCCTTAGGGCTTTTAACTGCCAGTTAAAACTGGGTTTTCCCACTTTTCCTGGGTTCATTTCTGTTTGCAGTGTAAACATAGCCTACTTCCCCATGAACAAGAATACTCTGATTATACAAATATAGCAGTTATATAGTCTTAGTTCTATACATCTGTTTAAATTCCCATAATTAAATTAGCAGGTTGAAGTATTCATGTGAGTAAGCCTTAGTTTTGAATTTGTTTGGGTGCATTATCATTAATCACAAAAAATTAATCTAATCTATCGCAGTGCCAGTGCAGAAGACTTGTGATTGGAACATGGAATACAGGCAACATTTTTCCTAGATATTTAATGAAGGTAGCAAAAATAATTAATATAAAGTTACTATTTTGTCTTTTCCTAACTTACCTAACTTTTTAAGCTGAAAAGGGACAAATAAAGTCAGTTAAGAGAAATTCAATAACAAGACCTTATGATGTGTTCCTGAACCATGGTTTTGGAAAATGAAGTTTCATATATACAAAACTCTGTTTGAAGGCTCTTATAACAGGAGACAGATGATATTATGTTGGTTTTGATGTTCCTTTTATAAGGAAGGGAAGGTTTTATAAATATCTTCTCTAATTGAAGTGGTTCAGAGAATTGCTAATTAGCATTTTAAAAGCACTATAGTGTTCTGTCCATAACTAGTATGCACTTCATGAGGTAAGTTTGCATATAGATCACATGGAAATAGGATGCATAGTTTCTCACAGGTAATTCACATGAAAGTAGTATACATTAGTGTGTTGCTTCACTAAAAACAGTTTATTCAGAGTGCATGTTCTTTGAAGATGCTATAAAGGAGTTAAGAATTAAGAGACTGGGGTAAGAACAGAATTACATAAAAAAAGAAGAGAATTAGTCATAGAATCTCAGAATCATTTAGATTGACAGGTACCTCTTGAGATCATCTAGTCCAACCCTCTGCTCAAGCAGGGTCACCTAGAGCAGGTTGCCCAGGCCCACATCCAGCAGGGTTTTGAATTTCTCCAAGGATGGTGACTGAACAACCTCTCTAGGCAACCTGTGTCAGGGCTTGGTCAGTCTCACAGTAAAAGAGTGTTTTCTTATGTTCGGGTGGAATTACATACATTTTAATTTGTGGCCATGATACTGTTAGGCTTTTCCTTGCTGTAAGGGTGCCTTGGTGTCTTATGTTCAACTTGCTGGCCACCACAATCCCAAGGTCCTTTTCTGCAGAGCTACTTTCCAGCCGATTGGCCCCCTGCATGTCCTGGTGCCTGGGGTTATTCCTCCCCAGGTGCAGGAATTTTCACTTCCCCTTGTTGAACTTCATGAGGTTCCTGTCAGCCCATTTCTCCAGCCTGTCGAGGTCCGTCTGGATGGCAGCAAGACCCTCTGGTGTATCAGCTACTCCTCCCAGTTTTGTCTCATCAGCAGACTTGCTAGGGGTGCACTCTGTCCCACTGTCTGGGTCAATAATGAAGATGTTGAACAGTATTGGTTCCAGTATTGAGTCCTGGGATAGACCACTAGTTTGTTGCCTAGTTTTAACCACGAGTTTCAACAGGAATTAGTGCCACTGATCACTGCCCTCCAAGCCTGGTTGGTCAGCCAGTTTTTAATCCATCTCAGTGTCCACTTATCTAACCCATACTTTGTCAGCTTAGCTATGATGATGTTGTGGGAGATAGTGTTAAAGGCTTTACTAAAGTAAAGGTAAATATCATACACTGCTCTCACCTCATCCACCAAGCTAGTCATCTCATTGTAGAGGCAATGATGTTGATGAAACATGATTTCCCTTTTGTAAATCCATGCTGGCTACTCCCAATCACCTTCTTGTCCTTCATGTGTTTGAAAATGCTTCCCTGGAGGATTGTCTGTATCATTTTCCCAGGGACTGAGGTGAGAATGACTGGCCTGTAGTTCTGTGGATCTTCCTTCCTGAAGATAAATACTTGCTCTCTTCCAGTCTTCAGGAACCTCTGCCAATTGCCATGTCTGTTTAAAGATAATAGAGTGGCTTCATAATGACACTGGGCAGCTCCCACAGCACTTGTAGGTGCAACCTGTTTGGCCCCATGGATTTATGTACATCCAGTTTGTTTAAATGCCCCCTAACCTAGTCCTTCTCTATCATAGGTAAGCCTTCCTTGCTACAGAGTTTCCCTCTGATCTCAGGAGCCTGGGATTCCTGGTAAAGACGGAGGTGAAGGAAACATTGAGTACTTCGGTCTTCTCCATGTCATTTCTCACCAGTTCCACTCCTCCATTCATTAATTATTTAACTGATAATCTTTCATGGTTTTCCAAACTTGGATAGTCTTATCACAGTTTTTTTAAACAAAGAGTGAGCTCATAAGCACATCAAATTTATAAAATTAATTATGATAGTGATGTTCAAAAGTTTGGAATCCAAACTGGGATCATATAAATCCTGTCAATCTATTTTGATTATTTAAAGCTATTGCCTTCCTTTTCTGACTATGAAACCATTCTGCAGATTACAATCTGGATCAACAATAATGAAATTTTATGTAAAATCTGTTAGTGTCTTAATTGAACCAATATAATTTAGTACTACGCACACTTGTGGGGTAGCAATCTTGAGTTCTATTTTCCCTCAGTGTTTTTCCTGTGGATTATCATCTCTGCAAAATTCAATTACCATCTCAGTGTTGTCAATACCATTAACTGCTATTCCAAACTTGTTTGGTTTTGCCCAATCTAAAACCTTGATGTGTCTCTAGTATCTTATGGGAATTGTGTTACCTAAACACTCGGTATGGCTAAAATGGAGGTAATTACTTCTGATATCTTTTCAGATATTGGCTTTCTGAATCATAGTGGGTAACACAACTATCCTGACTGCCACTTAGGTCTATAAGACAGATATCCTCTTTGATATGGATATCTGTCGCTCCTTTTGTAAACAGTTGCAGGCTGTATCTAAAATTTTCCAGTTAAGTCTGCATGTCCTTTCTAGCTATGTAATCTCGCAAAGTTCGCTAAGTAGTATGTCCAACTAAAATCACAGTCAGTACATAGCGCTCTCATGGATCTTTGTTTTTCTGTTGTATTCAATGCAGTTACTCATCATGCAGTCTATTACGATTTCCTTCAAGGACATCATTGCATGCTCTCTATAGAGCCTTATGACACATGGTAATGATAAAAAATCATTAATATTTCTTCCAGTGTAAACAGTATAAGGCAATGCCGCACTGAAACTGTAGGTTTATGGCAGTTTGAAATGAATGTAGAGAGGACTGGAAGTTCAAGACAAAATCTCTGAGTTAAAAAGACCCTCTGAAGACTGACCTTGATAGATGCTGTGAACAAATAGCTCCTGTTTTAGCTGAATGACTTCCCAGCATGACATGCTTAAGCAACAGTTATATTTTCATCTCTCTTTGTAACATGTGACTCTTCAGTCAAAGGCAATCAGTGAGGGGAAACCAAGTGAATTAACTTGGAATGAAAAACCAGAGACAGCTTAATGTTTTCTGCTGGTCGTAGATTAACACTTTTCTGTTTCGTGGGAGGGAGAAAAGGCCAAAAAATTCACATTCATTTACAGTTCGTGCACTCAGTTTAAGAGACTTACCGTAATGAAATGGACTTCTTTTTTCATCAGTATAAAAAGAACTTCTTGAAGTAAAATGCTAGCATAATGTGGAAGTTGTCATTTATTAAATCTGTATGTATTCTGTTGGCCATTTAAAACAAGTCGATAGAAATGGTTCAGCTGACATTTTTCTTGATGACTCAGGATGATATATAAGCTGAGATCAAATTCAAGTATTTACCTCTGTAAGTATAAATTAATAATGTATATAGGAATTTTTAAAAACTATAATAGCCACTCTTTGGTATTTTGTCTCTGAAAAAGTGACACTGCACCAAGTCTAACTTGTAAAAGTGGTGAAAAAAATCTGCATATTCCATGCTAAAAATGTACTTTAAAATATATGCAGTGAAAATGAATAAAGATGCGATTTATGTGTTTGTGGTATATCATATCAGTAAATAATTTTGAATAGTATTTCATGATTTAGATGTGACATTGAATCTATAATAATATATTTAAATAATACTTATAAATAGTGAATATTATTGAGGAGTCATAGCACTAAAATACTGCCCCTAGTCATTTAATGATGTATTTAATTGTTCATGTCAGAGGAATTTTTTGGGGGGATTAGATTATGACTACCCTTACATTGTAGATTATGGTGGCCTCTCACTCAGTCCAAATGTTTAGGATTTTCCAGAGCATAGTCAAAGATCTCTTTGGGCTTGTGTGTTACACTGGTGGGATCAGTGAGGTGAAAACGGAAAAGTCAAGAACTGTGGGATGTGTTTTCCAGGAGGAATTTTAAAGGCTAAGTGAAATTACTCTTCACCAGAACAAGAAGTGAGTAAGGAAGGAAATATAAATAATTCACAGTCCCTCACCTGAGTGACATCCTCTACATACTGCCACTTGTAGTGTCCTGTGTGATAAAGATTTTGATGCTTTGTAATATTCTAGCTTTTTTTACATTTATGTTTTAGAAGTGTTGAAATGCAAAGTGCTATTTTTTTCATAAGGTTTGCTATTACAATGAAGGGGCATATGGGCCATTTTTGTATTTTTGATACAATTATGTTCGCTGAAATAGTCCTAAGAGATCACTTAGCATTCATTTCCTATGACTACACATTTTAATGATTTTGACTTGGATAATTCAAAACTACAAAGATTAAGAGTATAAGTGATGAATGGGTTAGCTAATGTGTGACCACGTTTACTCTCATTTCTCTTTAGTATGTTGGAAAATTAAGCTGAAAAAACCCTGTGTGTAGTAAAAAAGACTTACTTTATGGAGAAAAGTATTTTGAGTTTCTATTCTATCACTTCTTCAGTGGTTTCTGTATTTGTATGTCTACCTTATGAGTAGAAAATATTTCCTGATTGTCATCCCCTATAAACTGGAACCTCTTACCTCACCAAAACCACTAAAGATTTATGAATAGAAGACTAAACAAATCTTATTATATGTACAAACTGAAGTAGATTGGTTCTTGTTCTCTAAGCTTCAGTGTTTCTGTTATGGAAACATCAGTAAAAATAACAAAACTATAGTACAGAGGAGTCTGCCCAATAACAAGTTATTACTTCTGTGAATATATGAAATTACTAATTATTTTGGATGGAGAAGTTGCAGAAAGGCTAAAACTGGTTGTTCCCATTCCTTTTCTCCCCTAACGCTTCACATTTTGGGCAGCGAGGCTAAGAGCCCTCCCAGGTGGAGGGACACACCCTCCGTTCCCAACCTGTTCCCAACACCTTTAGCTGTAATTATCTGCAAAATACCAGGTGCTTCTGTGTGACCTAAGATGTTAATCATGCTTACCCCATATGCATATTTTGTATATGGGATCTGGTTCATATTATCAGTGTATTTATAACGATTAGCTTGATTTCCATGTCCAGCGAAACTGAACACTACAGCCACTAAGGCAGACTTGTCTAAAAGCTGCACAATTTTCTTGAGCATACTATGGTAAATTAGAAGTATTAGTCAGCAAAAGTAATTCCAAGTTCTTTGGGGCAATTACTAAAAAAAAAGGCTTCTTTTATTTTATGCAGCACTGAAGTTAGTGTTTTTGCAGCCCCTTGACTAGCAATTTGTTAGCATATACTTGAGTCCGACAGTTAATGTTGCTATAAAAGTGAAATCTAAAGCTTTCTTTAGTCCTCTGGAGAGAAGTTTTGGGGTTTGCTTTCCTGTGTTAATTTTATTTAACTTAAGACATATACGCATGACCTGTAAAGCTGCTGGCATTGAGCCATTTCATCTCACAATAATTAAAATCTAAATTATTTCCTCTAAGTTTCTTCTAGAGTCTATATTCCCATCAGTAATGTAGTTGTCAATATGTTGTAAACTTGAGGAAATGTTTGTTAATTTCTGATTCTTCAAAATAAGATTTGTTTTGTCTTAAGAAATGGAAGTAAGGAAAATGTATTGAAAACATGTTATTCAAATAAAAACTATTAAATTTTGCAGAGTATATATTTTAAAATAAATGTATAGTAAAATGATGTTACAGTTATGTATAAATTTTGAATAGCCATTACAGTTTAAACTTTAGCATGTATTTGATTGCTATCGTAATTCATGCCAGTCAGTTTTTTTCTTCTATTTTGAAAATGCCAGCTTTTATAGAAGTAAAACTAAAAATAATTTAAAAAATCTAGAGTGTTGTTTTTTTGGGGGGTTTTTGTGTTTTTTTTAAAATCAGCCAGATAGTACCCTTCTGAAAATTGTTTTCTAGGTGAATAATAAAACCCTGCTAATATACCAAGAACAAAAGACAAGCTTTGGCTGGTAATACACCTTTTTGCGTAGGTAGAATAGTCTTGTATAAGACCTAAACTTTTATTTAGAATGCTTTTGTACCCTAATTTCCTCTCATATGCTTCTTTCCTGGGATATGAACCTAATAATTTTTGTACCAGTTTACTGCAACAGATTATCCTTTAAACCTGACACACAGTGAAACTATAGTTTTAAATATTATGAGTAAGATAAATACCACCATATAAATTCCCAGGAACGGTTTGCAACTTTCTTTCTTCTGATTAATTTGTATTTCACTTTTATACTTATTTATGCAAGTTGTACTTAATTATGCAAAAAATGAAAGATGTTTGTCATCCAGAGCTGAGAAGAAAAATGTTAGCACATACTTCTTCAGTTTTTCACTTTTTAAAAAAAACTCTTATATTTTAGCCTTCAGTCTTCTATCTTGTCATCTGATTTATAATATGAGAGGCAGTGTTGCATTTCAATATTTTTCTTAAATTTTTCCAAGTCATGAAAAAAAAAAAAAGAGATACTCCTAATTGTGGCGCTTAGTTTGACAGTCTTAATCCATCCTGAGGTTTTTTCCTCCAGTCTATGGATTAGCAAAAGAGGTGAAGCCTAATTAACCAAAGAACCGTATTTTTCATCTCATCAGGCATTAAGAGTTTGTCTAGTTCTTTTCATCAAGGTGGTTGGATAACATTTAAACTATTTCACCTTGCAACCTAGACAAAAGATTTATTTCCATTGTATTCAGACTTCGGTGGCCAGCAACACCTGCGAGTTTAAAGGCTTTGTTCAAAGGTTAGCACAAAATGGGCTGTAGTTTGAAGCTATTTCAGATTTGCAAGATAACATCAACTTAATGAGAGGTATCTCTTGTTAAAGAGCTACCTTTGTGATAGTTAAGTCCAGTGACATTACTTTCTTCTGTAACAGCTCCAAAATGAAACATTTTTTATCCAGAACAGGCAGAAGTCTGTTGGGTTTTCTTTAATTAAATTAAATAAGTTTTATTTCTTACTGTCTTCCATGGTATTTGTGACCCTTCTCATTTACTTTCAAGTCCTACTTTTTTTCCTCTCTGCGTAATCGTATTTCAGTTAGAGAAAGGTAGATGCTTTGTATGAGAGCAGTCACGTAGGGTGTGTTTGCGTTGCATGTCTGGTCCACGCTAGCAACCCACTGCTTTTCCAGTCTGGTCTATGAGACGCGCTGGATGGATACTCACACAGTTCAAAGAGTAGCTTGAGCTTGAACAATTCTTGTGTAGTTACAGTTACTAAGATATTTCTACGCAGGCCTCATACATCTATCAAAATCTTCACAGCAGGGCTGGCATTACACAGCTTCTCTCACCCCAATGAGTTAGAGTCATTCCACCCTTGTGGCACAGAGCAAGGACCTTAAGCTTCCTTCATGTGGGTTAGGTGTGACTGTAGGCTCAGAGGGGATTTCAGGCTACAAACAAGGCTGTGACATAGCCTGGGCTTGAGGCATTAATAATGCGGATGGTCAATGAGACAGAGCATAAAAGCAGGTTCAATTAACTTTGTAAAGTCAGTTGCAGCTCTGTCATCAGACGGTTGAGTTCTCTTATGTGTAACTCTCATTGAGATTGATGTTAAATGTGCAAATTGGGCTGACAGCTGGGTGGTTCCAGTGGAACAAATGAAAGGTTTCTTGGAATTCAGGTCTGCTTTAGCAGCTTTGGCTGCTAAACCCAACATCTAATGATACTAATATTTAAACGGTCATGGCTTTGAACAGTCATGGAAATATTTCCACCCATCCTCTTGGTGCTGTGTTCAAGAACCAGCTGTATGGCATACTGCTTCGCTTTCTTATTCAGCAACCATCCTTATGGCACTCCCACAGCCCCTTCATCACTTCTGCTTTATTCCTATTACTTTTCTCCTTCATGTGACTTATGCTTTCCTACCTGTACTTTTTGGAAGAAGGAAGCTCATACTATGGTTGTTCACAAGAAATATTCTCTGCCACGTGTTTCAATACCCTGGGCAATTACCTGTAAGATCATTTCACAAATGAAAGCAAGGAATTTTGAATTACTGTTGCCTCCTTACTCCACAGGATCTTTGGAATGGATGCAAAAGCATGCAGAATGGAAAAAGCACAGTTTCAGATGCCGTCGGGTGTCTGAGGCAGAGGTATAGAGCTGGCAAATCTGACCCGGAATCATCCACACCTTTGTGGACTGGGGTAAATTAATTTCAGGATCTAACCTTCATTTAGGCAACTGAATCCCAATAATTGTATTGTAAATGATGTGACAGCTTTTTATTGCAGCAATGTTGTTAACTTTCATCAAGCCAAATTCATCAAAATTGGATTTATTCCTTCAGAAAAGAATATTTTTTAAAAAAATCTGAATTTTGGTCTAAAATCTCACCATACATCTTGGTACTTTTTAGTCTGTGTTCGTTCATTGTTCTAAAAATTGAACTCTATTTAATCCTGCATGCTTTCTTCTGGGAACTGTTTCTAGTAAAGTATAATTTTGTCATTATCTCTGGGTCAGGGTAGTAAGGGACTTCATTTGACTTTTACCCATAAAACTTAACAGACTATGTTGAGATTTTCTGGAAAATGATTTTATGGTCCTCAGTCCACTGAAATAGCATCCCCTTTTTTAATCCTAGTAGGAAATTTGATCAAGTGAAACTAATTGTACTTCTTGGTGACACAAGTACAGGGCTCAGGAGGACAAACCTTAGAGGTCTTTGGCCAACGTGCAGAATTTGCATAACAGGTTTACTGTTACAACAGAACTGTGAGCAACAGAAATAAAAGGAAGTTATGCCTCTCATTTGGTTCCTTTGGCATCTACAGGTTGAAGATGAAAGAATTTTAAAATATAAAGTATACCTTCTGTGTGAATCAGTAATATGACCAATAGCATTTTCCTGTCACATTCATATAGTGGTATGCTTTAGCATGGCGTATGTTATCACCATGTCTTGAAAGAGAAACCCACCCTTTTCAAGACCAGTACTGAATGCATGCTTAACTTGAAGAAAGACTGAGAGCAAGTATGTGCTTATGATCAATTTAAATAGGAATGCTTTCCAAAATAAAATTATATGCTAGATGGCCAACAATTGCTAAGCTGTAATTTTATTTTTAAAGTAAATGTAATACTGGCAGCCTTGAGGTTGCTGGATTGCAGTAATGACTGGTATTTATATCTGGTTCATTAGCATGCCAGTGAAAAATTTCATGTGACAAAAATCCATTTGGCTAATGAACCAACTTTTAATTAGACCTTGCATTTTCAAAAGAATACAGCTTATTTTTTTCCTCAGTAATGTAAAATAACTGCATGGAACAATTGCAAAAATGACTTGAATGACAGAAATATTTTCAAGTGAATTAAGCAAACTACTTGTTAGGTGCTTAGACATCTAAAGCTTTGCTTTGCTCTGCCAATAAAAAGGGCCAGGTTACATAATGAAGAGTGTTTTCTTTTGTTTCATAATAGAATCCTTTGCGTTTGAGAAAGCCTTGATAAAGCTAAGATACTTGTGGCTTCTTCTGGTGGTTTATACAGTTATTTTGATGTGCAAGTCTTATTGAACATGCATGTACTATCTTGCAGATGTTATACAATCAGTCAGACAGCCTGAGAAAAAGTCTTTCCAAAAAAGCACTTTAAAAGAAATAAAAAGCTATCCCCAAACTTAAGGAGTTTTAACGTGAAGATGTGTCAGAGTTCAGACTGTGAAATGTTGCTTGTCATTTTGGCAGATACTTGTTAAGATATAACTAAATATAGCTAGGGGTAGATTTTTTTCTTTCTCTCCCATACACCAACTGAAGGGCACCAGAGCATGTTTGCAGGAGCCAGGTTCAGAAGAAGCAAAAGAGCACAGTCCTTCAGGCAGTGCGTAGCTGAGCTGTGGAACGCTTTGCCAAAGGACCCTGCAGAGCCCAGCATTCACATCAACGCAGGGGACACGAGGAGTAGAAGTCTTTCGAGGATTACTGAACAGCTTGCACAAAAACAGGTGTCCGAGTTGTACATGGTGGGAGGACAGGAGAGTACATGGAGGAAGTATCATAGAACTTGCATGTTCTTACACACTTGCTTAGGCATGGCGCTCTGTCGGATGTAGGATACTGAGCTAGTCAGGCATTTGACCCTTATGTTCTTTTTCTTTCTTTTTTGTATTATTTTATTGTAAAAAAAATGTATTCACACTTAATAACAGTGATTACATTGGTATTATCCACTGTCTTGTTGCAGTGACCTAGTACTGTTTAAGAATGGTTTGCTGTGTATCCTTAATCTGAAAAGAATTCTGTTTCTCAGAAAGGCAATCAGTTCCCAGAAATGCTGTTAGGGATAGAATGAATATTGCTGGACAAATTATTTTTGGCAAATATTTAATTCCATGTACTTATTTAATTTTATAGTTTTATGACTGATCCTGGGGAGAAAGGAAATGGAATAGCTGAGGAAGCGTAGTTTACCCTGCCGAACATTTTACTTTCTTTAAGTTGCTCTCTATTGGACTGTTCTAATATCAGTCAATATATAGAATAGAAAACTTTCCCTTGATGAGAAGCAACACTTAATTTTATGGAACTATGTATACATTTCTTATCATGTAGAAGTAGTTTATAGCTGTTTTCTAGTTTTTCTTCATACTAATGAACAGTTGTTCTCTCTTTTTAATGCCTGGCTAGCTAATCATGTTTGAGCTACAATGAACTTGAGACTTGAGTCTAGAAAAGATCTGATATTACAATGCAGGCATGTCTGCAGGTAAGAATTTCAATCCTGTGGCAGGTCCTAGGTCAGGTAGAAACAAAGGGAGGAACCATTGGCTTTCCAACATTGTGCTTTGGTCTGGAATAATCTTATTTTACATAATTTTGTTAATTTTTCTTTCAGTTAATAAACTAAGATATTTGATATCATATTACACTCACCTACTTCCTGAATTCTGTACAAATATTATCTAGCTTGCAGAAGGCAAATATGATTAATAGTATTTTCTGAATATTTAATGTAGAACTTCTCCACTGCTCCAGTTATAACAGGAAAGTGTGAAGAACAGGTCTGCCAAGACATATGTTGAGCTGGGATTGAAGCTCTTGAAAAGCTGTAATAAAACATATATTTACTTTGGGTGAATGTATGTGATTGCTGTATCTTGACACTCAATCAATATTAACCTAATAGGTCACTCAGATGCACTAAAATGTTGATGATAGAATGAATATAGTAACTGTACAGCATCTTGTCTGAATGCAGAATTTTCAGTTGGCAATCATTTTTCAACAGTTGAAGAGAAGCCCCTCATGGATGCCACTGTAAATTAATCTTGAGCTCACAGATGTTATTCATGTAAAGTACATCGCAGTACCCGTTTACAAAAAAACAAGATCCCAGGAAAAGCTTAAATGTAAAGGAAATAGTTTGAACCTGAATTTCTTCACAGAAAGCTAAAATATTTTAAGCAATCTATTATCACTTCCACCCCCCCATGTTTTCACAAGGGAAGGTATCTAAATAGGTGGCATCGTTTATTTTCAGAAGTACTGTTCACATCTAGCTTCTTGTGAAATCTATGAAAGCAGCGAATAATCAACAGCTATGAAAATGAAAAAAAAAAAAAAGTCCAGTGGTTGTGTGTAATGATTAAGTCAGAAATGGTACCAAAGAAAAGGAATAAAGAAATGAATTATTTTTCTGAAAATTAATTGAGAAAGAAGAGAACCTATGGATTATTTTTTAACTGCTTCATTGTCCCATGTTTAATACAGCCAGCTTATGATTAGCTGAGACAAGTGGGGCTTTGGAATGCCTTAGATAAAACAAAAGCATGGATAATAATAAAATAATGTACAATAGGCCATTCAGTATTACTATTCAAGTTTAGTTGAAAGAAGAATACAAAGCAATGTCATGATGCAGCTCAGATTCTAATGGAAGTGCTGACTGGAACTGAGAAAAACACGTCTCAGTGCTCCATGAATATGGCTATACTGCCTTCCTGACATTTTGGATGAGTTGAAGCCCATTTGTGAATCATGATGTGCCACAGTAAAAATAATCCACATGTTTAAGTGACAGTTGACTGCAAGCATATCCAAAAAATGTACCCTATCCAGGATCTTTTTCGTTGGTGATGGGACTTGAACATATGTGAAAACTCCATTCAGAGGATTTGCAGGATTGGTGATCAGTTCCCTTTGCTCGGTCATCCAGTTTTCCTAAGACTGCAAAAGTCAGTGTAGGTCTGTCTGTGCCTGTAAGTTTATTTGATAGTGTTTCAAACATCACAATGGTAAGATTTACTTGATAAAAGTATAGCATGTATTGAGTGGTGACAGGCTTGTTGTCTTTCCACTTGCACACATTCACTACACACAGGGTTAAATTGTGGACAGGCAAATTCTTAATATCAGGATTATTTTTTATTGCTTTTATCCTAAGGAACCTGCCTTCCCAGATAAGTACAGCTGTTTAAGCTGTTTGATTATATACTTTGCCAAGAAAATCCTTCTGAGTGGTACTTGTGGTAGCTACAGTACACTTAAAATCTTCTTAATTGGAATCCTTTCACAGTCTGTTTCTTCTCCTAAATCTCCATCACCTTTCTCTCTCACTGTCTTTTGTCTCATAGCTCTCCCTCTCCCCCTTCCTCTCATCTTAATCCTTGACCCTGGGAACATTCAGCCAACTCCTCCTTTTGTTACTTCCTCTGCTTTGTCTCTCTGTTTGGCATCTTGACTGGCTCGAGCACTGTCTCCATTTCTTGCTGCCTTCTGTTCACTCACATCTCTCGCTCCTTGTACCTCAATGTTGAGAACTTTCAGTGTTTGTCTGGAGAAAAATAATGCAGGTCCTTCCCCATTAAAAATAGATTATTCTTCTCAGTCTCTTTCAGTCGGTAGCTGAGCCTGACCTGCCTTATGTTGTTTGAAATCTGTTGCCTCTTTCTTCTTCAAAATTGTCAATTCTTGTGTTATTTTGTTTGTTTAGCATTAAGCGCGCTGCTAAGCACGAAATTTTAGTTGATTCCATAGGCTAAATCCTTCCACATATAAGAGTCTGGCACAGCTGTATGTGCTAAATTACAGGATTAGGACATATAAAGATGGATCTTGATAAAAAAACCTCCAACAAAACAATAATGCTTAAATCCTGCAAAAATTTTTCACCAACCTTTCTCTTTGATTTGGCAGTTCCTACATCAATATTTATTTTGGTTTTAAATATTTACTACTGAACAGAAGCATTTCATTATTATAATTAATTCTATATCTTTCTTCATTGGACAATATCTCTTATCACTTTCCAGGAAAACATCAAGCTAAAATGCACTACATTTAGTACCTTTTAATTTCTTCTAGATTATTGTGTATTAATCATTGCTTATGGAAGTATATACTGAGGACCACATCCCTAACTTAATAGGATTCATATTCCTGCAGATGTGAATTTGGGACTGCCTGTAGTAGGGATAGGACAGGTTACATATTAGGATGAAGGCATGTAAGGTGATATTTTGTTATTTAATAAGTATTAAGTATTGTTATAGACTACAGTTGGGGCTGTTACTGCTGCTTCTCACTTATGCTTTCAGTTCTTAAGAATTCATCAAGCTTCAATAATTTCTGATAAAATTATACATCTTGTGTGCTTATCTTAAATTGAGGTTTTTAAAATGTCAGCTGAAATTGTTTACCTACTTGTGAGAAACAGGTTGGAGAAAAATGCTGTTTTAAAAAAAATAAAAATTGTTATATTAAAAAAATATTTGAAGGAAGCTATAAAATTTTTCTGGAAGATAAGTTTTGTCAGGAATATATTTTTATCTTTCCATCAAATGTGGCTAAGTAACAGGACTTCAAAAAGAATAATCATTTGTACATGCCATCAAGTCTAAATCTCAGCATTTTTTGCAAAACGCTACATCTGCAGGGCCTGTGCTCCATTCAGCCTGTGCTTTCTTCCTACCACCACAGCCCTAGGCAGTGTACAAGAAGCTGCGACCTTTCTTTAAATGAAAGAGAAGAGCTGGAGTAGAAGTAAGGAAGAGTAACCAAGAAAAGGAGCCGGTGCTCAAGCTCATTTTTGTATTATAAGCTTGGCAACTAACTCTTAGAGGAGAGATTGACACCGCGTAACAGTGCAGAAATATCCAACTGGTGTGGAGTTCAGCTGGTGCACCCGCGTGACACAGTCCAGAATCAGGAAGAGATACTAATTTATGTCTGAAACTAGTATAGCTATATACCATAGCGTTGCTCTATGGTACAGCTACGCAGGGCTTGTTAAACAGAACGCAGGGCTGCACTGAGTACCTGTACTAGTAGCTCTGTCTGTTAATACTGTTAGCGTATAGATTAGTAGTTTTGATGCCACTGTGTAGACATCCTTCCGGTTGGATGTAGAAAATTAGTGTAACAAAACTTTTTGTGGGACCTTAAAGAAGGAGATCACAGATCTCTACGTAAGTTGATCCTGCCCATTCGCAGCATGTTGTCACTCTCACTCAGGATAATGCGTATGTTTAAGCAGCCTGGCCAGCATTGCTAATGAGGTTATAGACAACAAGAGACACCAGCTGTCAAACCCTCACTACATCTCTCGGGTTCTTCTAGACTGGTGACAAAACAGGGGTTTTATCCTCTAAGGATAAAAATGATTATTTTTTTTACCCCTAAGAATTAACAGTTAGTATGGCATGATCCTTTTGCCACAAAATCTTGTGCATTCTGTCTGTCATGGATGTTAAGCAAGGTTGCTGCCCATTGTCTTTGTTTCCTGATTTTCAGTATCTTTTTGGCCATCATTTGTCTTGCTGTTGGATAACAGGCAAAAGAATGTCACGTGCAATGTGGTGTTATTCCATGAGGAGGAGGAGGAACAGCACAGGCCATGTGGTGTCACCCTCTTGCCATCCTCCTCCTATTATCAGAGTGCAGTTTTCCACTGATGAATCATATGCGCCATGGTCTAGATATAAATAACACACTCGGTGTTAATTAGTTTCGTTGCTGTCAGTAGTGTCCCTGGTTATCTATACACGCTACTCTTTTAATTGGTGCTTCTGGTGCTTTTGCACATTTCTATCCATACTTCATTAATTCCAATCTTAACACTTGTACTAAAAATCTTTATATAATAGCATTTGTGCAATGTAGAAGTGACCTAAGTGACCTCTGGAAATAGATTCATCAATGTTAGAGCTTATTTTATCAGTTTTCAACATTTTTAAGTGTGTTGTAAAAGATGTAGATCATTTAAAATCAATCTTATGACATGTCATGCTTTTTCACTTATCTAATGCCGAAACTAAATCTTGTCTGTGGTGACTTTGTCTTTCAGAAAAGTGAGAGCCAGTGGGTAAGGAGAAGTATTCTAAAAAGCACATGAGATGTAATGTAAACACTTTAAGTCATTAAATAGCTTATTAAATTTACTTAACCTGCTGACATTGTGGTCAAGGATTCTTGTAGCCTCTATTCCTAGCTTGCTGCCTAAAAGATGTTAGCTTCCAGCTGTGTAGCTTTTTGACTGGATTTTCTATATACGTCTTTGTTTTCCTTATTGCACTGGCCACAGGTTTCTAATCTTTTCAAATACTATTGCTTGCAAGGTCAAATCTTGCTAAACAAAATAAGGAATAAACAATTTAAACATCAGTCTCCTCCTCCACATTCTTTTAGCTCACTGGCTAAGGCCACAGATCAGAAAACCGGTTGTAAAAAGACACAGTGAAACACTCCCCAAATAGTAGACAAAAATTATGGTATTGGGAATGCTTCAGGTTTCGGTACTTGCTCTGAGTGTAATCTATAACAAATATGGTATGTACTATGATTGTATACGTATGACTTCAGGTAATGAAAGAAAGAGTTATAAACTGGTTTTGGAAAATGGCCATTATCTGGTTTAGAACCCCACAAGACATGTAGCATATGCTTAACACTAAAAGCATCTGTGAATTGTCAGATATTTCAAAGCTTTGTGTGGCATGTAATTTTTGTATGTCCACAAATTGCTAACTTGGGAAATGTTGTATAATCAATATATGCTGATTGGATATTTAACTAGATTACTTTGGGTATTATCCCAATCTGGAAGTTACTGTGAACGCTGAAATTCTTTGGCATTAAAAATGAGCCTTTTGCTAAAAGTTCCTGGCATTGCAGCTCAGCACCTTGGCCTGAACATTGATTGTGGGGTTTGGCTGTGGACACATGAAACTCCTCTGGGAATAGTAAGAGATTCAGAATTTGCACCAAAGGGCCAACTGCCTCCTGTGTTATGTCCTCTTGGGGTTTTTTGTGGCTTCGTTTCTTTGCTTAGAACACCAATTGTGAACACTTGGAGAGCATCCCGCTTGCATCTGAAAGCAAGATTTGGCTGGAAAGTAACAAGCCAGGTCCAGCTCGTTATTTGTCCAGTGTAACTAACCTGGTTAAATTGGAGCACATGCTACAGCAGTATGCTGAATGGGGTCACACTACTCGGTAGCTTGCAAGGACTGTATCCTAATTCAGCAAATACATCCTGTACTTGTTGCTAGAGTTCCTGTTCCTCAGGTTTCTTGAGCACTTGTGGGATGGTTGCACGGCATTGAAACTTGAATATGGGAATATGGTTCTCTCATCCTTATGCTCATGGTCTTGTGCTTTTTTTTTTTTTTTCCCTCCTAATCCAAATTGTGCTAGTTCTTTTACACTAATTTAGTGATAAGTATTCTCATTTTTGGTATTAGGATTTGCTTTATTAGGGATTAGGGATGGGGTTGTTTTTTTAATCTGGAATAAATAGATGGAGGTGGAGGAAAAAAGCAGTATAAAGTATATAAAGGTCTGTAAATGTAGACCCTTAATAAAAGAAATTATAAATAAAATTCAATGTCAACAGTCTAAATGGAAAGTTATTTTAATAAAATGAAATTTATACAAGTAATTTATGGGATTTGCTAGATGCTGCTAATCTTTCTCAGGTTTGTGACCATTCAGAAGCGTTTTTGGAGAAACTTTGAGTTGTATCACATGCTCTTGCAGTTGATACACTCTGCATTGACAAGCTGCACAAATGTTTTTCACAAGAAAATAAATATTTTGAATTTCCTCCACATTCCTATGTTTAGTGGTTGTACACTCAACTTTTCTAGGCCAGAGAGTTTTATCTTCACTGTTTTCATGTTGTGGTTATTTTTTTAATGTTAGAGGTTCGTGTCAAGGCTATGTACAATGTATCTCCTCCTGTGGGAAGATATCCTAGTTTGAGTTAGCCCTTCAGAATTACACACTAATCTTTATTTACTAGCTAGAAAGGGCTAGAGAGGGAGGTCTTAATTTTACTTGGTAATAGATTTCTCTGTTAATAATTGGATGGATTTGAAGCCAATTAAATATTTTTCTCCATTATTGGCAATACTAAATTGTATTTACTATTTGCTGGGAGAAATAGGACACAGCCAAAAGACACAAAATTGTTGATTGTTTTGGATATTGATACTCCAGGAGCTTCTAGCTCTCTGAGCATTACAAGGACCCCAATCCTCAACTCCCGCTGCAGGGTGTTGATGCTCCAGGGCTTTGTTCCTACACACACCGCTTTCAGGGATTTGATTTCAAAATTGTACCGTGCCATTCTGGTTTCTTTGTTAGAGCAGTATAGCAAGTAGCAGGCCTAACATTTGCTTTTTGAAATCCACAAATTGTCATCACAAAAAAAAAAAATAATCCTTAAATGTATTGTGGAAACATAGACAATCTTTTGTTAAACTGCTTATAGCACAGATCACCTCATGCTCCAATACAGAATAAATAGAAGTATAGGAAATAGGTGGAAAGATGACAAACAGTCACATATATCTTCATTCCTAAACATTCTAGATTTTTTAATTCCCTTTCAGCTTTTCTTATTTTTCTCCCTACTTATTCATATTTCTTCAATTTCAAAACAGAGTTTAACTCCAGAAAAGCAAATCTTACTGTCCTCTGTGTCAGCTACATACATGGGAATATTGGATGCAGAATATATATGTTTATACAGAATTAATGTCTTTATGTTCTAACATATCTAAGATACCACAGATGGCATGTGCATGGAACTGTGCAATACCATCTACCTGCAGAATCTGAAACTGCGGAGACTATTTCACAATGCTATTTTTAAACTGAGATTTATTAAATTGGTGTCTGTAGCAACAAAAAGAAAAGAGAAATTTTAAACAAGAAAAATCAGGAAGCATTTACTGCTTGGTTCCTGATTTAGAAAGAAAAAGGTCAGGCAAGAGGGATGGATAGTAAAATTTGAGGTGCACACAGTAAAAAATAGTTCTGGTAGGATCTGTGTATTTTGGATTACCATATTTTTAAAAAATGTGTTGACTTTTCAACTGAGGTTACTCTTACATTCCACCAATGCTTTCAGTAACAGTGGTCAATCTTAATCTATTTGGGCAAGGAACTATACCAAAGATTGTTTAACGTGCTGTGACTTGCTGATGTGAGATCTTGCAACAGCTACCTCCCTACAGTAATATATTGTCTTCAGTTAGTAGTACCGCAAGTGCTCTAAATGTAGTTCTGATGTTCAGTGTTCAGCTCTGCTGCCAAAACGGTGACTGTAAATAAGCAGCTTTGCCAGACTGCTTCTGTTTTGTGGTCCACTTGCTGAATAAATCTACTTGCATATTTATTTTGTTTGTTTGTTTCTAAAATTTAAGACCCCCAAAACCTTAAAGGTCCCCAAAATTTGGCATTCTGAGACTTGTTCTCAAATGGTGTACAAAGACTTAAATTTTATTTTATTTACCTTTTCACTCCTTCCAAGAGGCAAGCAGTGAACACAAGTACCTAATTAACATAAGGCTTTCTTTATTCATGCTGCACATATAGGAGTGTTTATAACACTTAATCAAATAGGCAATAGAATTGTACATTACATAGGAATCGCCATACCAAAAAGAGTAACCGTCGTATTTTCAGCATGTGTGCTATAACAAAGCAATCTAGAAAGAATGGAGTGCGATTAAAAGATTAATATGTAGAATGACCAGTGATCAGAAAACAAAAGCTAAAAAGACACAGTGTAAACATTGGTCTCAGCCTTAAGCGTGTTGTGGTTAAGCAAACCATGTTCCCACAGGGAATGGGTATTATGACTCATCCTAATTCCTTGGACTAATGAAAAAAAAAAAAAAAAAAAAAAAAAGAAGCTTATTTTTTTCCCCCAAGAAGTTCTTTTTCCAAGGCAGCTGAGAAAGTACAAACAGGCTTCCTATAGAGAGACTGCCCAGAGAAAACATACTATGTCCCGTAGAAACTGTAGAACTGTGGATTCCACAATAGTAACTTAATGGAAACGTATTACATGTTATCTAATATGCCTGTTTGCTAATTTAAGAGATTGTGTTTAACAGACTTTGTATGACAAGAGTGTGTCATTTGTACAAAAAAAGTACAGGTGTAATTGCGTTATGATTATGAAGGTTCAGCATAGGACTAGCGGGTTTAGGAGATCCTGGATGTACTCTTTATTATCACAGTCTGATGATATGACCGTCTCTGTATCCCTGAGGTTTGAACGCCTCGTTTCTCTTGCCTGTAAATTTGACAAGATAAAAAAGTTGTTTACTTACACTTGCTAAGTCTGCGTGGTACGAATTGCCAAGGAAGCATTAAGTACTCAGTCTTCCTGCATTTACTTTGCTCTGTCTTCTGCTCCCTTGGGACAATAGATGGCAGCAAATCTGTATTTGGGCAGTCTTCTTTCTGCATGTAGTGTTCATGGAAGGCAGTACCTAACTGATATAAACTGTAAAACCTGGGAGACAGTTTGAGTAGCAATTGGAGTGTCTTGGAAGTCTTTTTTTTCACAGGGGGGGAAAAAAAAAAAGGAAAAGAAAAAAAAAAAAGATGTCACATCAGTTAAGTTGGCTAAAGCCATTGATTGAATGGATACATACATGTGTTTGCACATACATGCATAAAGTATATATGACCTTTTTTTAAACACACACTCAGATATTTTAAAACATTCATTATAAATTTATGCAGCATATAAACCTAATTCAACCACAGTCTCTGAAATTATAGAAACAATCTAGTTTTCCTCTTGGTGGATTGCACTGGGTTGCCAATTTAAAAAAAAATTGTTTCCTGGAGAAGTGTAAGTAGCAGTAAAATCCATCTGTCGGAGCTGACAGAATGGTGAACTTACGGGAAAAAAATGGCCAAGTGTTTAAGAATTTGCTTAAAATAGAATAGTTAGAGAGGTGGTTAAAGTTCTTCTTTGATATTCCACTGTCTGCTGAGGCGGACGGGTCCCTTATCATAGAAGTGGCTGTATGCTCACGGTGCGTACAGGTGAGAACTGGTCCAGGGAACAATGGCGTCATCAGCTAGCAAGGTAAACCCACACAGAACAGAACATGAAGTAATAATTGGAATAGAAGGTGGAGAATAGAGGCTTGGTAACAGACTGGGGAGCAGTCTGCCAACAGCAAAAATAGTATAAATTAATATGATGGTGCATAAAATTCAATTTGGACAAAAACTGAATCTCTGCAGCTGGGGAGGTACTCATTTTTGTAGTGGCCCAGAAAGCTTTTGGCAGGGCTGACCGTTCTTAGCTGTGCCACAGTTAATTATGGGAAAGACCAGCTGCTGCAAGAAGGAATTCTGAATGGGGCCCCTTGCTCCTGCTCTGTATCACTTATGAATCAATGAAAATTAGGAGAGTAACCACATTATGGGTAAAATTCACTGCCACATAGGAATTTTCTCTTTAGCAGCAGCTGACCTAGAACAGACATCTCGAAACAGAGGGGATGTAGATTAAAAAATTGATTCAAACTGGCTGCAGAATGCAACTGTAGTCAAGCTTTGAAGTACTCCAGGTAATGCTGAGCCGGGGGGGGGGGGGGGGCAATTAGTGAATAGGTAATTACAAAACCAAAATTAATTCCCAAAGAGCGTTGAATTAAAAATGGTAGTATTTCCTGGGGTTTGCTACATATATATGCATTTTAATACTGTTTTAATGCTGCATTGTTTTATTGACAAGATTCCAATTTTTTTTGCAGTGTAAAGTCAGTAGATACCTACAAAAACCGTAGCATTGGTATGTGACAGAAATGAGGAGAAAGGCTAAAAGCTAGCACGATAGGTTGCTAGCATGATAAAATATGTTCAATTACCTTAAAAATGGCGATTTTTACTTTTTCCTCTCCTGTCACCAGGAACTTTCTTTATATTTTCCACATTATAATCATGTAAAATAGAGTGGGCAGAGGTAACTGGGTTGATTGTATGGAGCAATAAAGATGAGGTAAATATTCAACTGATACAGTTTATTCAGCTTATTATACTACAAAGCATAATATTTGTATTTCTGAACTTAAAGTTTTCTAAATATCCAAATGGCTTATATAATGACGTAAGGGCCAACAAGAAAAATAGTTTATCAAATGTGTAAGAATATACAGAAAAGCAAGGATTCAGAAAGTCAGAAAGCAAGTCTGTCTTTAGATGCCTGATCTTAAAGATGAACTTGAGTATGTCCTAAAATACGCTGTCTTGTGTTTGAATATCTTGCTACAGTTTCATATTATATGCAGAGCATCATTTCAAAAAGTGTAAAAGGTATGCGTTATACTCTTTTTGCAGAAATGCTGTCTTTTGATAGGATCTCATTTTGAGATTTTGTGTGAATAAGAAGAGAGATGAGTTTAGTCACACAATAATAACTGATTTGTACTTTGGATTGTTGGCCATTTTACCAAGTATTTTACTTTACTATGCTTATTGATACAGTGTGGCACCTAAATTATTTGGAGCTATAAGCTTTCAGCAAGTTTGAAAATCAGCCTATATTTAAGCAAACAAGCTTACAGATTCCAATCCTAGCGCCTCTTTTTTAATGTGATCTTTTAAAATTAGGGAAAATGCCAAAAATTAAAAATAAATTACAAAATCGTAAGTGCAGTTGCTTGTATAACACTAAGCTACCATATGTAGCGGCCAGGAATTGTGCTGGTATCTGAATTTTCCACCAGAGTGTTCCAACATGGATGTATCTGTGTATATGAAAGAGAGTATATAACCCAGGGAATATAAAAAGAGGAGTATATATCCTATATCATGTCAGACATTACACTTCAGAGAATACACTGACTTCGTGGAGTTCATTGGTTTTCTCATCGCTAAATTAGAGGCTATCATGCAGAAAAAGACCTGTTGCTGTTTTGGGAGACGACTAAAGCAGCGATGCTGCGAACGGGAGGGAGAGGGCTGGGTGGCTGCAGTGCGTGACAGGTCTGTACTCTTGGCTCTCAGGTTTTACTCTTACCTCACCCACTAAATTCACATCTGTTTGTTTATAACTAAACCATTCCAAAACTAGGTTAATGCTATGTTTAAGGTTACTGGGGCAAGGTAAAGTGTTAAGTGTCACTTCTGATTGAAAGACCCTGCTTTTTATGCATTTGGTGTAAGGGACTAATGTGGATCGGCACAGTCCCTGCGAAGGCTGTGTTGAGCCGATGTCAAAAACTTTGCTTAATTAGTCTGTTGAGTTTCCTTAGCTTAGTTTTATACTTCACAGCCACCTCTGAAATGTGCGTAACAAGCACATTCAGGAGGGCAAGCAAGGGCGCCTTGGCAGAGGCGGTGAAAACTCACGCACCTTACGTACTGCGTGTGTTTCTGGGAGAAAGACAAGCAGCTCACTTTTGTTGCTCAATCTGTCCCATGAAATTTAAGTACAAAAACATTTTTCCCGAGTGAAAACAAAGTATGTACCCCATTTATGCCATTCTGTTTTGTTTTAAACAAACAGGAGCACTGTAAGTGCATGCGTTGGTAGTGTGTACCAGACTTTCGAAAAGATACAGAACTTTCTATGTGCAGGGATTATCTGCAGATGCATACATTTATTTTATTTAATTTCATTTCACTTCTTTGGCATTCCAGCAGAGTCTGCTTTAAAGGATGACTTCACTGAACAGCTGACTAACTTGGATGTGGCAAACAGAGATGAAGATACCTGGGTTTTGGATTGCAGACTGGGGCACTCAAACCCATTTGCTCATTCAAGCGAGAAAGAGAAGATCAACAGAAACGTGTTGCATTTGAGCCTAGAACTGAATGTGAGTAGGACTCTATTCATGCTATATTGGGTTTAAACAAGCATTTATTATATACAATTACATTTCTGGTATGCTTTTATTTCTGGTATGTCTAAAACCATGTTCCAAAATAACTGACAAACTGCAAAATTTTGGATGGGATACAGTTTTCCAGATGGTTTGTGAGTCCATATGCGTTTGTGCAGCTAAGTCTGAGAGCAATAAATACAGAATTTTTTAAAATTTTTTTATAAATAGATTAAGTTATATGATGCGTGATTTCTAAAATCGTGATGTGTGTTTAGTTTAATTTAGTTGTTTTCCTGGAAATAGATTGTAGGAGCTAGCAACTAGGAGACGACAAGGGTAAGAATAGGTACCAGGAAGATTGAAGTCAGCAAGCAGTGTGTGTGCACATGTGTGTGAGTGTGTGCGCCCGTGCACACGTGCGTGTGTGTGTGTGTGCATGCACGTGCATGTGCACAGCCCAGGACTGCTGGGAGCCGTGTTGTTGCTTCTCAGAGTTTTGGAGCAGCTGAAATGGCACTGGAGTCAGACTGGCCAAGAATTTGACACAAAAAGTTTCTGAACTTCCTGGGATATGAGACACCGAAGCTTCAGATGGCAACCTGAGTTAATCACAATGTGAGACACTTGCTCAGCAAGGCCCAGCCCAGTCTAGCTGGAAATACTCCTATGGTCCCAGGATGAGCAGTAACCAGCCGACAGATAGACACTATGTTTTTGCAGTAGTTTTCAAATCAGAGGGAGAAGGCAACATAATGTAGTAGAAAAGGAAAGAAACATAGAAAGGATGGAATGGTTGAAAGAAAATGCTTAAAAAACTATACTAAATAATACAGTTTGTGCAAAGAAATGCTAACATGAATTTGTGTAACAGTGACATCTATTGGTAGAAATACCAGAACTGACTTAGAAGTACATTTAAAATGTTTTTAATGATGTTTACACTCACTGTTGCTATTCTCCTGAGCACGTTATAAAATTAATTTCTAGTCCTAACCTCCTTTTCCTAAAATAATTCATTAGAATGTTGTTGTAGTACTGTAAAGATACAGGTTTATCCTTGTAAGAAAATGTTGAGATGAAAACAAATAACTGGACTGAAAAGAACTGTGACGTAGTGGTTATCGCTGCTACAAATACATGCTACAACAGGGAGAATCCAGTTGTCCTGGTTTCAGCTGAGATAGAGTGACTTTTCTTTCTAGTAGCTGGTATAGCGTTGTGGTTTGGATTTAGTATGAGAATAATGTTGATAACACACTGATGTATTTAGTTGTTGCTAGGTAGTTGTAGTGTCTACATTAAGTCAAGGACTTTTCAGCTTCCCACGCCCTGCCGGGTGCCCAAGAAGCTGGGAGAGCACAGCCAGGACAGCTGACCCAGGGCGGCCAAAGGGAGATTCCCTACCATAGAACGTCACGCTCCGTATGTTCAGAAACAGCTGGGCATCGAGCTGGTTTTTTTTTCCTTCTGCATGTGGTGAGCAATTGCATTTGTGCATCACTTGTTGTTCTTGTTATTATTATTATTATCCTTTGTTATCCTATTAAACTTTTATCACAATCCAGGAGGTTTTTTTTTCCATTCTCCTCCCCATCCCCTTGATGGAGAAGGGGTGAGTGAGCAGCTGCGTGGTGCTCAGTTACCAGCTGGGGTTAAACCATGACACCAGTCCATGAGGATACTTTGCATTTACAAAGTCCTTGCGTACAGCTGGAGGAGTTCCAAATTAAAAGCCATTTAATTTGAGTAAAATATGAGATATCTAAGATTAGCAAGCAGTTTGTTTCCTTTTTTCTTACTCTTTCTTAAGCAGCATTTTCTGTCTAAAAATCTAATTAACTGCATTATGAAAAAGGGAATTATTTCAGTTTCTTCTAATTAAAAAGGAAGAATATTTATTCTACTGTTTCTAAGAGATTCAGAACAAAAGCCTCAATTTCTATAAAAAAGGGGTGCTCAGGTTGGGCCGCTGGGCTGTTAGAGACTCACCAGGACACTTTATCCTGCAGCTCACTCCCTGTGACACTCTTGAAACTTTTTCAGGACAGAACTCTGGGCTGAATTACTTGCAGAGCCCTGGCATCTCAAAGACTGTTTTTCTGCTTCAAGATGAAGCAGATGTCAAGTTGTGTGACAAGGGATTGGAGGAGGAGCTGCCAAAGAACAGCAGTGAGAAGGTTTCTGCTGGTGCTGCCATCAGAATCCGTTTGGACGGCAGCACTGCTACAAGCAGCCTATAAGAACGATAATGGCCAAAAATAGGCTGCATGAGTTGCTCTGGTGACAGCAATCCACTCCCAGATATTGTCTTCCCTGTGCACGCCTCGGATCAGGCAGCAAGACAACTGTGGTCAAAAAATGTGCCTGTGTCTGAAAAGCAAATCTGAAACAAAGATGATGCTTCCAGGAAATAGCAACTGAAATGGACCAATGGATTTACTCACAGTTGCGCTACATCCCATCATGTGATCTATGGCCCTTTCCTGCTGTTGGAAGAAAAAGGTCAGCCTGACTGATCAAAAAGTTAGGCACTACTGTTTTAAAATGCAGTTATATTCATGATAGTGACAATGTGAAAAACAAAGCTTCTTATTGAATAGCTCTGCTTTCTATGGATTAGGACCATCCTTACAGAAATGTGTAATATATTTGTATATGTGCAGATATAAATATACTAGTATTTGCTTATGTTATTGAAAAGATGTTTCTATTTGTTGGAAGGAGGCAGATAGAAGTAGATGAGGGAGACAGTGGATGAATTCTGCTCTGACAGGAATTTCAAATGCACAATCTCTATCAGAAGCCTGAAAAAAAATCCTGCATTAGATTTTAAATCTTCGTTGGAGCATGCTGCATTCTCATTCATAATCCAGCATACAGAAGATATAGAGATAGGGAAGATAATGAAACAACTCAGAAATGCAACTCCACCCTATTCTTTATACAGCATTTCATCTCAGATAAAAAGCACATAAATGAGATGTGAAAATGCAGCTAAAGTAACTCTTAATAGCTACTAATTACTTAAGAAATTCTGGTAAATTATTTGATGTTTCCTATGTGGATTTAATTTTATAAAGTTTTTTCTTTAATCTTTATTACATCATACTGTAGATGGGGAGCAAAACGCCTGTTGAAATGAAAAGAAGGCGAAAAGAGAACAACCTAGAAAAGGAAAGCACAAAGGGAAAAGATTAAAAATTCATCTCCATTCTTTGTTACACTAAGTGCCGGCCTTTGTGCCTTAATGCACAAAGATCTTACTCAGTTTACTTACACAGTTTACAGTGTTCTTCTGTTCCCTGTCTTTGTTACTTGTATGTCTGCTGGTTTTAACCAGGAGATCAGCCAATACATCTCTTCTACAAGTTCAGCCTCAGAACTACCACTGGTTTTTCATATGATGGGTTTTATAGGCTAACTGCTCCATACATTTGGAATGCGTACTGCGTTCAGCTCTGGGACTGCTGTGTTCAGTTCTGAGACCCCCAGCGTAAGCAGGACATGGACGTGTTGGAGCAAGTCCAGAGGAGGGCCATGAAGCTGATCAGAGGGCTGGAGCACCTCTCCTATGAGGACAGGCTGAGAGAGTTGGGGTTGTTCAGCCTGGAGAAGAGAAGGCTCCGGGGAGACCTTATAGCAGCCTTTCAGTACCTGAAGGGGCCTGTAAGAAAGCTGGAGAGGGACTGGTTTTCAGGGAGTGTAGTGACAGGACAAGGGGTAATGGCCTTAAGCTGAAAGAAAGTAGATTTAGATTCAGTATTAGGAAAAAATTCTTCACTGTGAGGGTGATGAGACACTGGAACAGGTTGCGCAGAGAGGTTGTGGAGGCCCCCTCCCTGGAAGTGTTTAAGGCCAGGTTGGATGAGGCTTTGGGCAACCTGGTCTAGTGGAGGGTGTCCCTGCCCATGGCAGGGGGGTTGGAACTAGATGATCTTTGAGGTCCCTTCCAACCCAAACCATTCTATGATTTATTGATACAATATTGAAATAGTCCTTTGAAATAGTAAACTGACTTTCTTAATGTGCTTTCTGGTTTTATAACCGTATAACTAAAGTAGTCTATATTTCAATGTCAAGCAGAATTTTGATGAAGATGTTAAGAACCACATTGCATTTCTACAGCCCCCTATACCAAATGTGTCTGGTGTCCACTCATTCTGTTAATATCATGTTATGCTAAATTTTGATAAGAATTATCATATTTATGTTTCTGTTGCTACATCTAAACTTAATTATTCAAGTTTAAAGTGATTATGTTAGTGATACCCAGATCCTCAAGTCTCAGGAAAATTGCTCACATAATTGTCTATAGTAAGGTAACAACGCTGAGAATATTGATGAAAATGCAGGACTTACAGGTTTCCTTCCATCGCCTCCACCTTTTATTTCAGAGGATTTAAAGAGTTAAAATACTAAGTATAAAACAAGATAAACAGCAGGAGAGACAGACAGGAGGCAGGAGAACGTTAAGATCATTATCAATCAGCACAGTAAGCGCTGGGCTGGGGACAGGGCAGAGGCCAGGACTGTGTCAGCTGAGCTTCAGATCAGTTCAAACCGCCCGAGCCCCAACTGCAGCCTGCCACTTCACATGGCTCTTCTGAAGCCTGACACCATTTGTGTATATTTGATTCTATGATTATTTTCAAGAAATTATGCAAAATTTTCTTTGTTTAAAGCTGTCATGGTTTAACCCAGCAGGCAGCTAAAACAACCACACCACCATTCACTCCCTCCCCCTCCCCAGTGGGATGGGGGAGAGAATCAAAAAGGACAAAAAAAAAAGGAAAAAAAAGAAAAAAAAACGGGGAAATAAAAAGGGTAAGACTCGTGAGTTGAGACAGCGATAGTTTAATAGGACAGAAAAGGATAATGATAATAATAATAGAATATACAAAACAAGTGATGCACAGCACAATTTCTCACCACTTAGAACCAATGCTCAGCTAGTTCCTGAGCTGTCACACCTCCCAGCCAACCCCCAGTTATATACGGAGCATGACATCATATGGTATGGAATATCGCTTTGGCCAGTTGGGGTCAGCTGTCCAGGCTGTGTCCCCTCCCAGCTTTTTGGGCACCCCCCACCTTCTTTTTGGCAGGGCAGTATGAAAAGCTGAAAAGTCCTTGACTGCCTGGCAACAAGTAAAACATCAGTGTGTTATCAACATTATTCTCATCCTAAATCCAAACCGCAGCACTACACCAGCTTCTAGGAAGAAAATTAACTCTATCCCTGATGAAACCAGGACAAAAGCTCTTTATGTTGAAAAAGCAGTAGGAAGTTTGTTTTCTATACAGAACCGTGTCTTCATGCCCTGTTCATGTTTCTCTAGTTTGCTATTACAGTGATCTGAAAAGGCAATCTGAATAGATATGGGGTCAGGAAGCCTTGAGCTCAGCTGTACAATAGTGATAGAAATTAGATTACTTTATTCTGGCTTATTGTGTGTTTTCCTCAAAGCTAGTTTTAAAACTTACTACAGGGGAGCACTTAGACACCTCAAGAAGAGAGCTGGAGTGACTTGTAGGTGTGACTTCTGTCTGTGATGAAATGTAGGTCAGAAAGGGTGTGGATTATTAAATGTGCTTTAAACTGTAAGGAATGATTGTCCTTTTGTATAATTAGTGTGTTGACTGCACTGAAAGTTGCTATGACAGGTTTTAGGGGCTTTTTCGAGGCACCAGAGAGTTGGCAGTTTTATTAAGAGACCTGTAACATTATCATAACTGATTTTTTCTAGAGATTTTGAAGTTGTTTCTTCCTTCAGATGCAGTATTACAGCCTGTTCAGAGAGATTTTCCTTATGAGATACATCCACCCAGCATTAAAACACTTCTGCCAACAAACTGGCTCCGTCTCATTTGCGCATCACAATATGATCTCCTTCTTGTGTAAAAATATAAGGGCACATATTGGTGTATGTATTTTACCCAGAAACACTCTGTGGGGTAAGTACTAATGTGACTTCATTATCAGTTGTCCAGTCCCTCAGCAGGGGACTGTCCACTGGGATGATCATCACACTGTGAGAAACGAGTCCTTACAGAAGTGTTAACTGAGGCTGGGGGTTTATGGACGGCGTGGTGAATTTGACAGACTGGCTGGCTTCCAGGTTTTGATCATTTCTCCAGGGGCAGATATAGAGACGGGTCCCTCTGTTCATCCTAATGCTCAAAAAGCTTGAAAGTCTCTTCTCACTTCCTAGAGTTCGTTATCAAGAGAAGAGGTACATATAAAGCAGTATCATTTTCTGCAGGCTTTTGAGATTACCTCTGTTTTTTTAAGGTACATTTCTCCTTCTGGAGTTTTAATTATTCAGTGTTCAGGTGGGTTTTCTAGCATCTCAATACATTGCATAACTTTGGCCTGACACTCAAAGCACCGTCCTTTTCACTACTAATTCGATCATTGCCTCATAAATTTTGTTGGGGTGTTGTTTAGATGTAAAGTATGGTTTTCCTGCTTTTAAGTCCACTTTTAAACTAAACTTTTCATACGTACGGTTAAAACCTTAAATAGTTAGATAGTGGCTGTTTTCAGTATCCTACCTATGTACAATATTCATAGAACTGTTACAGCTTGATGACCCTAGATTATTACAGAGAAGTTTTATTCTAAGTGTGGGTTGTCATTAATATAAACAGTTAAATATTTTGGCATAATCTCTGAATACGTATGTTTAGTTTAAGAGGTACCACAAAGTTGTTCATGTAGGTATATTTTTTGTTAGTGACCAACTAAACTGTTCTTGAAAAATACGATTTGATGTTTATCCATCATAAGTTAACCAAACCCCAAATAAATAGGTACATAAATAAATAAGCAAGATATAAGCATAGAATTTATCAGGACAATTAACAATTAGTCCTGTGGTTGAACATAAAAATAGATGTAAATTTAAATGTGTAAAACTTTGGTTCAGTAGGGTCACTTTGCTCCAGTTATTTTGTCATAAAATTAAAATTTAGAATTGCCATAGATTTGCCTTCAGGAAAGGGGGAAATGACCAGTGCTGAGGTAGCTGCCTTCCACTTATTAACCCTGGGACTGTAAGAGTGGGTTGGCATAGGGAGTGATAAAGACTCAGTGTCTCTTTCCTTATGTAGAGCTTCCTTTTGTGATATTAATCTATATTAAGCCTGGAAAACCAGGGGAGCCATGACCTGTCAGTTGTTTCTGTCCTTGGCACCTGATGATTAAGCATAGCGGAGAAGCAAGTCCGGAGCTCGCTGCAGGAAAAGGCAGGCAGTAAGGCAGAAGGCACGATGTTAAATCACAGATAAAGATGGGAATGATTGGAGTGCCCTCTGTCTATAGGTATGCATGCAACCCTGTAATTGAAAAGACGTCTGTAAGCTTCATCTAAGCCCTTAGTATTACAATCTGATTTTCAGGAAACTTTCTTCCTGCAGTAGATGCCAATGACTTTTGCCGTTGACTTTATGATCTTGTATAGTATATTGAAAAGGTAAACACCCACTTGTTGGACGGTCTACATTTTTAAACATTAAACCAAAAGTTAAATGTGTTGGGATACTTTGCTGTTGCTTGTTGTCTGTAATATTGAGCTTTTCAGTAAATGTCTTTCAGTGGTTTGACACAGTGGCGTGATCTGCAGCTGGTTTCCCTGTGAAGGACAGCTTTCCCCATATTGCTTGTTTAAGATTACTCGTCACAGCTAAATGGCTGACTGTGGAATGACCCTCTAACTGGGGTGCAAAACCAGAATCGTATCTTTGAATTTCTAAGGTGCCAATGTAGAAATTTGACTTAACAAACTTCTTAAAGGCCAGGGAATAAGAAAAATATAAAATCCTGCAGATTTGCAATCTCTGTAGTTCCAAAAATTGAAAAAGGAGCAAAAGTGAAGACTTTTGACTGGAACCTGACCTAAATGTTACTGGCTTTCTGAATATCAAAGGTGCTTAAGAGTATTTTGTACTTTCATATATGCGTGTTATGAAAAAAGTATGTATTATCCCTGACAGCTCCAGTCTTGAAGATTTCCTTCAAATGTTTTTGGCAGCATTAACTAAACCAAATCTCTCACACACATATAGCATTAGGTAGATGAAAGTTATCAAAAAATATATGTCAGCAAAGATTGTTCTGGTTTGAAATATCCCAAGCTTGGGTGCAGTGCAGATGGCCAGCCTGCCTGATTTCTAAACAGTTAACTCGGCATTCCTGGCTGTTTACCCTGCCCACCCAAGAGCTCCGAGTCACTGGGTGTGGCGAACGCCTTTGATAAGTACCTGTGTACAGTTCACAGAAATAGCAGTGCAGAGTTAGGACAGTAGTAATATGAAACCAGTCTTGTTGGTTTTTGTTCATGGCCCTGGAGGCTGAAATCTGCATTCCAGATGAAACCTGCAGCAAATCGGAAGAGAGCCTCTCTCTTTTTTTTTTTTTTTCTTTTTTTTTTTCTGGCTTTCTTTGGCTTCAAGGGCGCTCACCCGAGTTGGCTCTGGCTGGCCGGGAAGTGAGGACTCTGCACGGGCTCCGGGCAGTGGCACTGGAAGCTTCAGATTCGTTTCTTCGGGTTTCCATTTGACGCTTTTTGGTGATTATGGATTTACAAAGGAAGATCTTTATCAAAGTGGAAAGACTATGCAAAAGAATCCGTCAGGAGTTTTGTGCTGAAAACCACTCACAGCTCGTGTACTGGGACGAGGAAGTAGCAAACTACAGATGCGCCCAGTTCAGTTCGGGAGGCTGGTTTATATAGCTGCTCTGCACTTAGCACGTAGGAAGTTGTGTGCAGCCAGTAGGATTGCAGGAGTCCCAGCAGTAACCATTGGTCGAATTTTCAACCGAGATTAGTGCGCTGGCATATTTGCTGTAACAAAAAGCCCTTTGTGTAAAGGAACAAGTTACCGACGCTGCTGAGAACTTTTTTTCTTTTTTTTTTTATGGTGGGTCTTTTTGCTGCTCCCGACGTAGAGTCTGGAGACCCGACGGACGCCTTGGCTGCCGGCTGCAGCGCTGGAACCCGAAGGAGGGGCAGGCTGACCTGGGGGAGGCTGGCTGCCTTCGCAGGGCAGGGGAGCGCTGCCTGTTGCAGCGCCTGTAGTGAGCTCAGGCTGCTCTCTGAATGCATGGAGTAAACATCTGTTTAGCAGCTAGCAGCACTGCTAGAAGCAAACCTATCCTGTACTACACGCAACATGGAAGAAGAAAATGCGGTGCCTGATGGTGGTGAGCTTTCAGACCTGGAGAATACAGCAGAAAGCGAACCTGATCTTTTCACTACATTTTCTGTGAAAACACGTTTTGGATTTACAACTAAACTTGAATCTACAGCTTCCAAAGAAGAAACAGTGCTTAAAGCATTTCAACCTTTGCACGCCAATATAAATACTCATGCTAACACCTGGCATGAGAGGAATGATAATGATTGTAATGACGACTCAGAAAATCAGCACGGCATGAATAGTACCAGTGGCCAAGCTGACCCAATGTCTGGCAGGCAAACTGGAGCTGACCTGGAACTGGAAGCTGAACAAAATGAATTGCTTCTTCACCAGTTAAGGTTTGTACAGATGTCTTTGTCCGAATTGGACAATGATGACAAGGATGCTATTCTCGTGCAAGGTACTTTGGTTCATACGACAAGTGATACAGAATCGGACGCGGAGAGTAAGGACCTAGACACCAATGAAAACAATACGAGTGAATCTGGGCTAAATAATGCTGCTTTGTCTGCTGAGGCTTTGGATGTTAACAATCAAAATAAGGAAGAGTCAGAATCAGAAGGGCACAGCAACAGTGATGACACTGTGGATACAGATGACATTGAGTTACACCCACCGGTTTCTAAGCTACTCCCAAAAGAGCTGGATGGTATTCTGGAGCATGACTCCAATGGAAAAGACAAAATGTTAATGGATGAGCAGTTCAGTCGCTTGCTTGCTACAGGCGAATGCCCTCAAGAACTTCCAGATGAAGAACAAAGACCTTCAGCTGATAATACATCGCTCCAAAAAACAGCACTGGCTGAAAAGACTTTCCAGCTGCCCGCTTTCTTTAGTGGACTACGTGTGAGGAAAAAGGGACTAACCACAGAGGATGGGGAAACTGTTACAGAAATTAAACCAAGGGAAAATGATTTAGCTCTGCTTAAATTACGACAGCCTGTTAAGAAATCCAGTATTACGTCAGGTTTGACCACTAAAAAAAAATCAGCTGAACCTAAAGCAAGTCCTACTTTCCTGGAACAGCTCTCGCACTTGTTAAACATAGACGTCTCCAAGAATGAAGATAGAACTGAGGACTCTGGTGAGGGATCTGGGGAGACCGAGGACAGTGATGAAGCTCAAGAGAACAAAGCCTCTGGCAAAACAGAACCACGATTTGCCTCTGAGGAAATAAAATCAAGCCCTGCTGAATCTGCACTGGATGTCTTCAAAGCTTTATTCACACGGCCTCCCAAAAAAGAAACAACTGCAGATACTTCAGAGCTGGAAGCCATAAAACGCAAAATGAGAAATGAAAAAGAGTCCTTGAAAGCTGTATTTGAAAGGTCAAAATCAAAACCTGGGGATGGACCAGCAGACAAATCTGTAGGTTGAATTACTTTTCTTCCTAAGATCTGGAAGTAGACGGGTAAAAAATAATTTCTTGTTTAAAAATTATTGGTGGGGACTTAAGGTCAAAATGTCGTAATTGTCCTCTTCTTTTGGCAATCTCAAATTTTGGATTCCCAACTGAAGAAATCTTGGAGCTAATTTGTCAAAATTCTTGATCATCTGCAGTTGTAGCAGAATTCAGTGAGAACTGGTGATAGTCACAGCTTTTCAATTAGAAGTGAGAACTTAAAAATCAGTTTCTTATTTTAAAAGATCACTGCAAAACAGTTGCCCATATGTTAAGTATGGCTTTAAATCAGTTTGGTGCTGCAAATATTTACTGTAGTATTATTTAATAGTTTCTCAATCTCACTCTGTTTTGTTTCATTGAGTTTTTTATTTTTAAAAGTAATACTTCATTTGCCTTAGGAATAATTCTATGATAACAGCTGATACAAGAAGTTATGGATGATTTTCAACTCAGTTTGTCCAAGACATAGAGTTTGAAGTATTTTTTTTTCTTACTTACATGCATGTATCTGGCTTTGCAAATATTGATAAGCATTTAACCTTATCTGACTATAACTTAGTTATTCCAATTGGATGACTCACGTTATGGATTAACATAAACATTTGCAAGGTTAATATTCTTAGGCATATGGAGGTTTAGTTAGTATATTTTTAAGAAATTAAAAAAAAAGCTATGCAAAGTTTTCATGGAACCATAATGATAAATGAATTCGAGTGTGACTTGAACTCCTTAATTAAATGCGTAACTCTTGGGTTGGGGTTCCCCCAACCCGAAATTCTTACAGCTATGTCTTTGGCAGATATAATGAGTCCAGAAGATTGTGCTTGTTGGCTAAAGGGGGAATTATCTGAATGACTAAATTTGCAGGACTGGACTCTAAACCTGAAGCAACTTAAGTTAATTTGCTGTGTTGGTTGTACTCTCTTTCAAATTTTTGTTCTTACATAAAATTAAAAACTTTTTAAAAATCTTGACTGACACCTAGGTAGACCGATAATACCAGTTGGTAGTAAATTACCTATGGGGAGGAGAAAAGAGGTACTCATTGGCCGTGACATGTACAGCAATTGCACTCGGTGCGTGCCCTTCCCATTCCTGGCTTGCTCCTTCCTGCTTACACCATTCCCTGCGCTGGCGTAAGCGTTTGTGTGGCTCACGGCAAAGCTCTTTGGGAAGCTGTCATCACAGGCGGTGAGGCAGGAAGCTCAGGAGTCAGCAGGAGTGGCTTTTAGAGATGTCTGCTTAACGTCTGGTCTAGTACAAACGTAGGTTTTCTCGGGGCAAGGCCGGAGTAGAAGGGCCTTGCCTTTCCTTTTGCCTTGCTCCTTGGGCTACTTATGGGGCCACTTTCATACAGGGCTTTGCTGTTGCTGCCGTTGTGTCTATGCAGTTCCTCTAGCAGCATGTTGTAAATCAGATTACAGAAACGCTGGCGATGTAAAAAAACCACCCAAAATGTAAACTTCTAAAAGAATGCTTGTTTAGTGGGGGGGGGTTTTACGCATTTAAAGGGTTATTTTAGCATTCCAGTTGACAGTGCAGTCCCATTACCAGCTTCAGCAGCACTTTGATGTGGCAGTATTATGCGGTATGTGGACTGAGCAAGCTGCCGGGGGTGGGGCAGGAATTTCATAAATTAGCTCTGCTTCCAGAAAATTATATTTTCAAATGATGTCTTAGGTGAATCCCACTAACGTTTACTTATAAGAGGAGTACAGATGCGTCTTTCCACTCTGAAAAAAAGATGCAGGAAAAAACCCTAGTGTTCTTGACCACCTCTGTTGTTCACCAAAGGACAGACGTCTTCTCACACAGATGTGAACAGTTTCAATACATCATTGTATGTCACATGCAATATGTTATTTTCCTACTCAAAATTGTTTTTCTATACTGATTTCTTTGTGTCTCTTCCAACCAACTGAGCACTGTTTCATTTGGTAAAATGAGGCAGATGATAACCATTCTGGACTACATATGTAGAGCTGAGCATGGTGGTTGCTGTTTGGGAATCAATTGATACTGCAGACTTTAATTTTTTCTTGTGTAATTTTAACAGCCTGACCTGAGTCCCTCAGAGCAAGATGACAAGACTCCAGGGAGACTCCAGACTGTCTGGCCGCCACCAAAAGCAAACCATGAAGAAGTAAAAGTAGGATTAAAGTACACGGAAGCAGGTAAAACAAAGAGGTGAAGCATTTGCAGAAGTTAGTTTCTGATATTTTTAATCTTGTTTAATAGAGAGATGGTGATAAGTCGCAGTATTTTCTTATCTGGAAAAACAGACCTTATGTTTTGGATGTGTTAGTTACAGCTACTTGTTAAGCATCTGATTTTTAAAGGTAAATGGCTAAATCTGTGTTGAAATCTAAATGCTTGCCTGTACAAGTTCATGAGGAATGAAGTGAGGGTTTTGATAAATTAGGTTATCCATTTCTAATGGGATTCTGTTCAATCGAGCAAGAGAATAGTGACTGAATGGACACCTAACTGCCTTTTCCATTGCCTTAGAATGCGGGGGGCTGGAGGCTCTAGTCTGGCTGCAGATTTTCTTCAGGTGGTGTCCGGAATAAAAGTAATGAATACCATTATTGCAACTTGTGTATAAACGGAGGAATACTTATATCCACTCAGATCACTTTTATAGCTAGCCATGTATATTGTCCTATACAAATGCTGAAGAGGGTATGTCTGAAGAGCAATGCTAACTAGTTAGCAGATAAGCTTTCCACAGAAAAACATTTCTTAATTTTTTGTTATTTAGATAAATACATAACATATTTACCATGGGAAAAGTGATTATTGTAGGCACTGCAACTCTGTTTCAAATTTATATTCTTAAACGTAAACCAGGAAGTCCTTGTTACTCAGAAATTAGTCATAAACTGTGGAAATGTCTGAACTACCCAAATGAAAGGCAGCAGACCATCTGTTCTTCATGTACCTGGAGATTTTAGAAAGTAACACCTAGAAGGGATTAAGTAGAATTAAACCCCAAGCTTTTCTACTACCTTGCTGTGAGAAATTGTACTGGGTAATGCTGTATCGTTCTTTCCAATTCCAGTGGATATCTATTTGGTCTTGTAGATGAGAAAGAATAAATAAGAATAGTGTATGTACTGCTTTGTATTATTTAGTGTGTTACTTCTTTCTCCTTCTTTCCTCAGTTTTCTCTACCTAAATCTTCCTTTTTTCTAATGTGGGCATGATACTGGCAGTATAGAAGTTGCTGGAGGATTCAGGAAACGTGGTTTTGAGAGGAACAACATGTTTCTAATACAGACAGAATTGAATTTACAGTGTATCTGATTGGTCTGAGGTGTGGGAGTCTATCACTAGATGACCAGGAGAGGTATTCCGCTGTTGACAAGGAGTGCTGCAGGCTCTTGCTGTTACTCTTATTATAGGCTACATGCTTGCCGTATTTAATTTTACCCAAATAAATATTTTTTTCTCCTAATGACTGTAATCATCTGTGGCAAAAACATATGCTGAAATAAAGAAAGGAAAGGAAACTGAATTAACAAAAGCTCCAGATTCTACTACTTGTAGAGAAATTAGGTCATGCTTTCCTGAAATTTGAATAGGAAGGAAAGACTGGCTTAGAGCCCATGTAAATTGTTACTCTTTTGTTACTGTGATATTTTGGGTGGCAGTGTCATCAACATGCTGATGGTTAGTTTGCTAAGTCAAATTTTTATACAGACCAGATTCTGCAGTTCATTAGTCACTCCAGTGTCTGGCAGAGAGAGGGATTTGAATGAAAACAAACTGCTGCTGGTGATTCAGCTGGGATGAGACAGAAGCGGTGCTTTTGAAGGAAAGAGGCAAAGATTATATTTGCAACATATGTTAAGAGTGGTGCAGTAGAGTTGTAGGTGTACCTCAGTGATTAGCAGGTTTGTGGTTTGTTCAGGATGCCCAGAAAGCAGTTGTGGCAGCAAGGACACTGCAAGCAGTTGCAGGTTGCGTGTGACTGTCAGTTACATCTGCTTTTCTGAGCACTGGGGTGACTGTTTTAAAGCACAATGTGCAGGAATGAATTTATGCAGTCTTCTGCAAGTGAAGGAAGGACTGTTCATGAGCAGTGCTGATATAATTTAAAAAACAGAGTTTGTATTCAATGTTGGTCTTATTGCTGGAGGGCAGGGTTTGTGTTTTTTTTAATGAATATGAATGTGGCAATACAGCATGACTTCTAAACTCAGTATCTTCTTTCTGACAGTGGTTGGTACCTTCAAAGTGTATGTGCATTTCCCCTCATGCCCCTTCCCATCCAAAATTCCCTCCCAGCCACCAGTACCTCAGGACATTCTTGTCCACAAAGTGGGCTTCTTAAAAATGATCTAAAGCACTTTAATGATCACCATTAGACTGACTGGTCTCAACCAATCTCAACCTGAAACCCTATTTCTTACCCCAGTGTCTTCTCCTGACAGCTAAGATCAAATGAAAAATTTTTGATTTCAGAATAGAGTTCAAAAATTGTGTGGGCAGGGATGTCTGTGATTCCAGTCTTCCTCCACTGATGTTCCGGAATAGATGATTGTCTGTAACATGAAAAAAAAAAAAAAAAAAGTCAAAGTGACTTGTTTATTTAATTACTGTGATTAGGAGTTTCATCTACCAAAACAATAGGAATCTATATACAAACAATAATAATAGACTGAATTATTAGCTAGGTATTCATTTAGCACAGCTTTATTTTAGGTTTAAACAAAATACATCTGTCACAAGTGCGATCACATCCAAGGATAAATATGTGGACATAAGTCTTTGTACTTCTAACAGGGTACAAGACTATGTACTTATTTTATGAGATAGCACAGATTTTTTTCATTTGTCATGAGAAATCAGTATTTAAAGTTGGAATACTGTAATCTTTCTCACAATTCTGCACTAAGTCTTTGATTTACTTCCTTCATCACCATGCACTGTGACAGCTATGACAGGAAAGTAGGGATGTTGAGGGAGAGGATTCCTGGCTTTTTGATCTCTTCTGACCTCCTTGCCATGTTTTTCCTCATTGTTCTTGCTGCCTAGTGGAAGCAAGAAAATCAGGCTTAATTTGGCCTACGCAGCAGACATCACAGTGACTCATAAGAGCTTGGAGGAGCAGCTAACTCCCTCCTGAGGCTCGTAGTCTGGCTTGGTGTGTGGGAAACCAACTGAAAAGCAAATGGACATAACAAGGAACACGTGTATGGGGCTGACTAGGCCTGTTAGGAATATTAGAAGTGAAAGAAGCTAGTGGACAAATACAACTTTGCAACAGGTTTTTTTCATGCCTTTGATAACATCTTGTGTAGCCATAGTATTGTCACCCCCCCAACGCCTGAATCTTGACTTGTAAATTCTGAATTAAAAGGATGGTATTATGATATTTTGGCATATTTTATGTTTTCTTAATCCTTTAATTCCTCTGTTTCCATAGAGTGACTGCATTGTCAACTGGCTCTCTGTAATTAACACAAGCTGCTTACATGGTTCTCCAGAGAAACTGGAACTTCTTTGAAGTGTGTCAGTCTAAAATTGTTTAAGTCTAGAAAGTGTATAGTACATTGCACCATTTATAGCCTGAAAGACTAGCAAAAACATCTCTTAATTGATAGCTACAGGTTTATTCCGTGGAAATCTTTCCCGTGTAATCAAAGACATTTCTGTGCATATTTCTCTGGTCCTGAAATTCTGTTTTTCTGTTTTCATTAAAAGTTTCTTTTTCTTTTTCCTCCGTAATTCTTAGAGAGATTTCTCCCATTTTTAGGTACTAAGTCTGATAGAAGGGTAGATGTGTCAGCTATTACCTATGGTGAAAATTTCTAGCCAGGTAGAGGAGACAAATACACGTCTATACGGAGCGAACTCATTTGTGGTACTAGATCACATAGAATCCACCTGTAATGAATGTCTCAGCTGCTGCATATGACTGATCAGCCCTTGCAGCCTCTCATGCCCAAGAAGAGGAGTTCAGACAGTTCTGCTGCTCATAAGACTACTTATGTTTGAAGAACAGCCTCCACGTTAAGGTGGTATAAATATACAGATTCTGTGATTCCTATTAAAAATGCATTTTTAGCCATTAGGATCAAAATAGTTGTCCTATATAAAACAGAGAGTTTAGTTTTTTGCTTAAGCAAAACGGAAATTTAAAAAGTGATCAGAGAGATGTCTTTGACATTCCTGCTGGAGAAAATTTAAAAAAATCAAGTCTAAACATTAATCCATTTAGTGCTTTTTTTATTGCATATTTTCTTGTTAATTCAAATGTCTGTATTTAACATTAAAAACCTCTGTTCTCTCACAGTCTGTCTATTCATCATCCTTAACTCTGCAGTGAGGTAATGCTGTCTCTATGGTGCCACAATTTCTATAACAACAGTCTGTTATGCTGTAAGCATAATTTTCAGAATAAATAAGAAAATCAGGAGGCGACTGAGCTAGCTCTTATTAAACAAAAGGTGTCTAAGTAAATGGCAAATGAAATAGAAAATAATGACAGAGGTTTATTGCCAAGTCTCAAATATATTAAAGCCTTGGTTCCCTATGCTCTGGGTTCCCAGCAAGAAAATCACTTTATGGTCATGATGTAAATGCAGAGAATAACCAGCTTGTGTGAGAGAAAGAAAGGCATAATGGCCTGAAGAAAGAGATGAGAGATAAGAACATGATTTCTTATCTTTCTTTAACATGAACTTCCTTTGTGGCCTTGAACAATTTGTGTTTGTCTCTAAAACAGACATAATGCTTGATGTTGTTAGTGTCCTGAGAGAAGTTGTTGTAACAGTGGCTGCTAACTTTTGATTTTGCCTTAAAATTAAAAAACTGACATTTCATCTTATTTGATTTCAGTGTGGTATTTGGGGTTTAGTTCTGGAACTCTGTTGTAAATATTATTGAATGAATTAGATAAAGCAGGACTACAGCAAGCAGGATATTATGCATCGGTTGAAGATAGTGTGATTTAATGGTCACTGATCAGTTTGATGTGACCTCAGAGTGCAGGTGGGCTGCGTAAAGGTTTTGTAAATTATTTTGCTACATTTTACAGCACTTATTGTGTGGCAAGACAGGCGTATTTGTCCATGTTATGTCAGTGTTTCATATTCTGACAAAAATACACTAGCTTGTTACTGAGAAGCTGAATTTTTTATTACAAGCCAGATTGTAGTAGCCATATTATATTCCCTTAGAGTAACAATGACATTTTCTCCCCTTATTTATGCCAACAAAAGCTATAATTTTATGGATTTGGAAGGTTTTGGGCATAGTGTAGCTTGGAAATCTCTTCAGTCTTAGACAAATGGGTTCTGAATGTGCTGATCAATGCAGCAGCCACTTCTCCAGATCTCTTGCAGCCCTGTCTGCTAAGATTTACTTTGAAAATATTTTTAAAAAACTCTTGAAACTGAGCAGGCAACAGAAACTTCCTTTGCTAACAAAAAGATAGGCATCTGTTAATGCTGAAGATTTGTTGTTAAGATGCTTATGTTCCATTGCCAGCCCTTTTGGTACCTTCTGGAATGGCTTCAGGAGAGTTGTGAGACCTTTCCAAGCTTAAGTTTACCCATGCATAAAATTGGGATAAGAATCCTGACCTATTTTTCAAGCCAAATTAAATTCCTTTTCTGTTTATAGGCTATTAGCATTAGATAGACATGCAGAATGGAAAAGAATACTGATTTCTTAAACTTAAATCTGCAAAAAAATAACACACTATGGTAGCTGTGCCTTAGGCCGTGTGATAAAATGTTCGTGCCTTCCTATACACTGAGGATTATGTTATTACAAGGTGAGAGGGAAGAAGAGTTATGCTCCACTTTTTCAATAAAAAGCCCTGCTTTACATGGTTTACAGTATATAATGCCGTATCTGGATGCATTTATCTGTGTAGCCATAGTTACCACCATGCTTAAGAATTCACATACAGGACAGCTTTGGTCCACTCAAAGTAGACACTTGATTTTTAAACTCCATTTTTCCTAGTGAGAAGATGAATCTATAGTCTGAATATAAGGAAGGCAGGTTCTGTGAATTATTTCTTTTACTGTAGTTTTTATTTTGAAATGTAGGCACCACTATGAGACCCACCAATGTGACATTGCAAAGACCCAAAACGGTCACAGGGTTTTATGAGATGATTCTGGTTATATAAAACTGAAACACAGTAAAAGAGCAATTGTGTACAGCGCAAGAAGAATGACTTTGTATTTTATTTCCATGGTTCTGTTTCAAAATATGAGGCCCTCAGTAGAACAGAAAAGTCTCTGAGTTTTATGCAATTCACTTTCCTGTTCCCCAGTCTCCTGTTCAAGTGAAGTTCTGTTTGGCCCAGCACTTGAACGTGAGAGATCTAGGTACTAATCTGAATGAACACCCTGACACTTTCTGAAAATTCGCACCTGGATTTAGAACTGCTTTTGGGGTTTCTTTTTAGTTAAATTCAATATCATCCCTGCCAAATTTGCTCACTCTGCTATGTCACAGACACATACTCTTATCGTAAAAACCCCTTGGTTTTTACCAAACAAACCTTATTTATTCCTTATTTATTGTACATTTCTTCATTTTGTATATATCCATGTTTTAAGTTTGTCAACAGCTCTGAACGTGAGAATTGCTGAGAATATATTGGGGAAGCGGTGCGCCTATATGTGTGGATATGTGGTGCCTACACTCGCCTACATCACCCACATGTGAATAAATACACACTTAACACTGCATGGATACATGCATTCTCAACGGATGCTTACTCTATGTAGTACACAGTGATTGTGAAGGTGTTATAAATCTAGAATAAGAAGTGCTTTGTATTTTAAATTTGTGCTAGATGAAGTAGGTAGAGTCTGTAACTCATCAAAGAACTTCTGTAATAAATTTGTTCTTCATGTTTGCTGATGAGGTGTTATTTGTTTACCATATTGCACCGGTGAATATGATCCTGTGATAGGTTGGGTTTGTAAATTGGACGTTTATTGAGAAAGAAATCACGCTGAATGTCCCTAGCAGCAGTACCTCTGATGTTGCCTTCCTGGGAGGGTGAAAATGACAAACAAAACTATTCATTTCTGCTCCCAGGGAAACAAACTGTCGCTGTAACCTCACCTGTGACAAGAGAGGAACAAGCAAGTAGATAAGTTACTCAGGTGACTGCTTCTGAATGGTGCTTTATACTGCTCTGCAGACAGAAAGACTAAGAACTATGTTCCATAACAGAGAATCAAGGGGTTGCTGGTTTTTTCCTTCAGGAGGCTGCTTTTCTGTGGGTATTCAGTGAGTGTTGTGAAGTTACTTCATTTTCTGTAGTACGTTAACTCCTACATCTTCTGTATTATCTCAATATCCAGACAGTATTTAGATACTGGACTATTGGCTTCTTTGGGACTATTTATTCTCCACGTGTCCCTCTCCATCTCCCTTCCTCACGTCTTCCATATTTTCACTGTACCAGAATCTTTGAGGTGCTGAAAATCATTGAAATTTTAGGCTTGGAGGGTTCTCCCTTCCCTTAAAATTTAAAAAACAAACAAACAAAACAAAACAAAACAAAACAAAAAAAAGAAGGATATTTCCTTATTTCCCAGTCTGGGGAATTGACACCCTTATATGTATTGAATTATGGGGCTGTAAAAGAGTTCAGGTTCAATGGGAAGTAAAGAAAGGAGGACAGATAGGAGTAGATGGAATGGGGTGAGGGAGAAAGGATTAGAATAATGTGTCAAAACTACATTCAGTTTTGTTTTAGCCAATCCTCTATCCCTAAAAAATAGGTAATTCTAAGAATCAATTTTAATTTCCTACTTCTAAAAGGATGCTTAGATGCAAAACTTGTTCAAATTGGTGTTCAGAAAGTTTAAGGAAGTCTGTCTGTCAGCTTTTTAAGCTTTGGGCTTTCACTGACCCATCATCTTGTAAAAACTGTGTAAGCCACAATTCGTCTATTTGGAACATTGCATTAATGTAGGGCTTCAAATAAATGTCTGTATTTCTCCCAGTGTTACTTCTTCTGTGTGAAATCATGCTTTATAAAAACACCATTCCGAGACTGAACAAATGGCATGTTTTGAAAGTTGCTCATGACTATGTTTATTGGAAGAAAAACCTGAGCATTTGCTGCTTTTTAGGACTGTAGCGTGAACAACCTTGGAAGGTCGCATCAGTGTGCCTGTAAAAACAATTATAGAAATAATGAAAAAGGTGCAGTTGTGGTGAGTAGAGTCCCTTCTGACACCTGGTGGTTAAAGGGGAAAACTACATGGGGAAATAATGGAGGAGGAACCAAATACAATAATAAAAGAGAATATTGAAAATGATGGGACCAAGGGTTACCAAGAAGGGAGAAAAGATTTAAAAACCCTCACTATTCTGAAAGTTAATGAATCAGCTTGATTAAAAGTTAATGATTTCCATTATGCTACAGGGTGTGGTACATCTCAAGAGAGGTAGATTGCACTCAAATTTTCCAGCTTTTGTTCTCTAATTACTTTTAAATTGTGTTAACATTATTTTGCATGTTTCCACATACTGAGTTTAAGATGTGAGATCTTTTACAAAAATGAGTGTACAGACCAGGAGTGGCTATATGGTTCATTTATCTTCAAAGCTTCTGCTTTCTGCTTGAAGTTTTGAGATCATGGCAGAGATGGTTCCTAAATTGCTTATGTAAAGTTTGAGGAGCAACTCATCTATTTGAAATGTGAGTTCTGGAAATTTCTGTGGGAAAGGTTTTCACATAAGATTTGATTTAAAATTATTCAGGTAGGTAAGTTGTTTTATTATCAAAGAAGAAAAGATAATTTTTGCTCAGCACAGTTTTGAACACCAATGGAATAATACTGAATAATATTTGAGTGCGTATACTTGCTTTTTGCAACACTTTGGAGAATGAAAATTGCCATTTGAAACATTGTGACCCACTGTATCCTGCATTCCCAAAGTTGCAGGTTAAATTTTTTGGGTCACCAGATTTACCAGTGAATGCTTGTACTTTTAGAAATCGTGATGAACAGTGCAGTTTGCTCAGTATCATGACAAAGATTTACATGAGCATGTATTGTGTGTATTTGTGATCGTTATTGCTGCTCTGTATTCAGATAATTTCAGTGTGATGATACAACTGAACATACGTTAAGCATTTGCCTCATGGTTTACTAATCATTAGTAATACCTTGCGTGCTTTATTGCTACCACCCAGTGGCATATGTCATACATTGGCCACTGTTATTGCACAGTCTATCATTAGTTTTAAATGTGCATGTTTTAGAAACAGCTTAAAAAGCAAAACAAGGAATTCTTGAAAACGTTCCCACCCCAAGCTTGTGTATTCTAACCAGATTGCCTGGAATGAGTCTGTCAGAAGAGGCTCAGCTTTCTGAGCTGCATTGCTCTCCTTGCCTTACCAAGCAAAATCAAAAGAGAGTCAGGAGTGAGCACCATTGTCATTTGCAACTGAAAATCCTGAGGAATGAATAAAATAAATTCTTTAATCATTCTACAGTGTGCGATACACAATTTTGTTTATATATCGAGCTGAGAGCTTTATAGAGATATTTCCAAGTTTGTTTTCATTGTGTTACTACATGTGCCCTATGGTTAACTAAGGAATGGTCTTGAGATTTTTTACATGGTAGAAATGTATTTAAATACTTGCTATTTGATTTTGATTTGATTTGATTTGATGGACAGTGCTGATATCTAGGAACACTTAAGAAATTAAGCAATTCAGAAACAATTGATAATTTTTTGCAAAACAGAATTATATAAATGGAAGTTGAAAATACTGACCAAGGTATATGTTTGTCATAATGAATAAAAAGTCTGGCAGACTCCCTGCTAGGGTATGTATTTAGTGAGTGTAAAAATATAAATTCCCTGTGTGAAGCTTAAATACAATCTTACTTATGCTTTTGTCTCTAGCTCACCTAAAGTTTTACAAGGAGGGACCACCAGGTGGGTGGAACAGTGTAATGTTGTCCGTCTGTGTCTAGTCTTTGGTCTCTTTTGTTACTGTAAAGGCAGTATTTACCTTCCCTTGATGGAATAAAAATGGTAAAGGCAGAGTCTGCAGTACCTACCACTGTTTAGGACTGAAAATTTAATAAAGACTACAGAAATTCTGTAATATAGGTGAGGAACTGTTTTCAGAATTCTAGCTTCCATTACTTCAGTTTCAGTGGCCACCATGCCACTAGAGTGAGTGGAAGTTAGGGTGATTTCTTTGACTTTCAGACCCATCCCACAATGCTGAGTGTGAAATTTTGCAAAGTTAAGATTTGAAGTCTGATCGGAAGAACATCACTATTGAGAATTGGTGTATTACTTTCTCCTCTTCTTCGTCATTGTCTTCTTTTTTATTTTCCTCATTTCTCTTGTCTATGATCTAACTCCAGATAAATGTAACTCATTTTAGAGATAATCTAATATGGCTAATAAATGGGCTTGTTATAATTTGGCAGTGCTTATTCTAAAAATCTTTGAAGCAAAGACTGAGGTGTAGTGAAAATTGAGCTGGAAAAGTTCTTTCTGAGCTGGTGGCTAAATCTAAGCAAAAAGACAAGATGACGTGAATTAATAAATAATGAGAAATATTGTAGCAGCGTACTTTTACTAATTTGAATAATTACTGTGTACAAAAAATGACAGCTGAAGTTTTTTGTACAAGAACTAAATTTGCCCTGTTTACTAGTTTAGTATTAGTCAGTTTGGAAGGATTAAAGGGATGATAGCTTTTTGCTTTTCCATAACCTTGATGTATTTGGACACACACTGGTCCTTATTCAAAACAAGAGCACATTTAACATTGCCAAAGAAGTACAATAAAATCCCATTGAAAACTGTATGAGGGCTAATTAAATACTAACTGATAATGTCGTTAGCAATGAATCAGTAGGGATGTCTTTTGAAGGAAAAGGAGATTTAATTGTGCTTTAAGAAAGGGAATGAATGATATTAACCTGATTTATGGAAGTTTATTTCAGTTATAGCCCCTGCTGTGTCTTTCTGCATTTTCTTGCTCAGTTTTGTATCCCAGCAAGAGCAGGAGACACAGAGCCCTCGCCATTGGATTTCAAGTGACGCTTAAGGAACTGATTTTGTACAAATTCTTGTGACTTGGAAACTCCTTTTAAGCAGCTCTTTCGAATTATCTGAAATTACTATCGAATGTGTGATAACTAACAAGCTGAGCTGAAACTCAGTTTATTTTAAGAGAGATTTTCTGACAGTGTTCCTCTTTTCTCTACAATGACTTGTCACTTCTACAATTGCTTGCTGAAGTAACTGATGTAACTGAATCAGACATGTTTCGAAGCATTTATATTTTTCCATGTGCATAGAAGTGAGAGAAAGCGATGTCTTCTGGAGGGTCCTTCTGTGACAGCTTAGATAGCAGGGGAGGTTTCATGGTATTTTAGGTGCAGATTGACTAGTTTCATTCCGGTATCATGAAGGCGGTGAACCTGTGTACTTTTTATAAATGTGCTGCTTTTTTTTGATACTGACTTTATAATCCATAACATACATAAAGTACTCTGAAATTTCAGTCTGCCTTTTTTGCTTAAAAAACCCCCCAAAATTTGAATAAAAACTTCGTAAAGATATCTCAAATAATGAAGCAGCAACTCCCAAGTGATTAAAACACCCTTTCTGAAGAACAAGTTGTTCTTTCTGAGTCCTCCTTTTAGTGTGATGTATTGCCTCAGTATCTCTAGCCTGTCTTCTCCTTTATTGCTGTAAATTAAGAAAGTGTCATTATACCGTGTGCGGATGGTCATTATTTGTTTATTCATTAAGCAGTTTCCTGTTCTCATGCTTTTCAAACAATTACAGTATAGCAATCTGCTGAGTTAAAACTTTCTAAGGATTAAGATTTGTTCGGGGTTTTTTTTTGATCCTGTTTTTGTAGTTGAGTTAGGAATACTACATGTTGTTGGTGAATATTCAGTGTGATTATTTTACGAGAATTATAGACAAACCTTGATGGATTATATCACTGAAGAGCAAGTTAGTCCTTAATTCTACCATGAAACACCATTTAGATGATGATGCAAGTGGACATCATATTAGAAGAAATAAATCCAAAGGACTTTGAAGCCCTGTCCTATTCCCTTTGAAGTTTCATAATGAGAGTCCACTCATGTTCGTTACAGCTGCATGAATACTTCTTAGGAAATAAGACAGTGTTCAGACATTTTTGCATTAATTAAAGCACCTAATGCTGGAATTTGTTATAATTTCCCTGCACATACCATCAGTGATGTTAGGGTAGGAAAGTTACGTTGTCTGTATAAACTGTGAAGTGGATTTCTGAAGAGTGTGGTCTGACAGATTCATCTCTCCCTGGTGATTCAATTGCTGGCATTTCCCATTTCCCTTGCTCGAAGTAGGCTCTGCCTTACAGGACTGCGGTGGTGGTGTGGAGGTCCTAGAAACACTTAGGTATTTTGAATTACAGGCCATTTATGTGATTTACTGTCTGCTTGGAGACTGGGCAAGTGAGCAAGCTATTACATTTGCCCGCCCCATAAAAATCTCAATTTTTTTTCTTCCTTTCCAATGGAACAAATAAGTAAACACCATCTTAGAATTGTTTGTGGAACAGAAAAGGAAAATCCTACCACTCATCTCTACTCTCAAACCTGGGATTCGGAGGTGAAGGAATTCTGGCCTATGTAACTTCTTGAACACAGTAAACAATATTTACTGATCATACAGGTACACAGTTCAGATTTTGAAGGTGTTCTGAATTTGTAACTAAAAAGATTAGAGGTGTAATTATTTGGCAATTCTGTGTGTTTTAAAGAAGCCAGCTCAAACTAAAGCCTCCGTTCAATATCCTTAACATCTCGACATCCTAGCCTAGCTTTCTCTGTAGAAACCACAGACCCAAACAGCCCCACAGAAGTTACGGGTGTATTGCCTGGAGACCGTGTTTATCCTGGAAGGTCAGGATAAATGCTACAGTGGAACAGTTGGGCCAGTAAATACTGATGGACTCATTCATATTCAGATATCAAGGGCCTATTTGTACTAGAATATGCTACTATTCTAGATACTTGGGGTTTGTGATTAGTAAGGGTAGATTTGAGCAGTCCTGTGTTACACATTTTATTTGCAAGATTATCTTTGAAGACCAAAATTTTAGAAAATACAGTGCTGTAAAAATTGGTCCATTATACTGAAAACATCTTCCTTTGTTTCAGGTTATTCTGTGTTAAAGTTTAAAAGTCATAGTTATAAAATACAATAACTATTTGAAAGTATGTGCTTTTTGTATAATTTATATCAGGATAAGCAACCTTTCTCTATTGCCTTACTTTTTTCCCCATATGTAAGTTTTGGCATCTGTCAACTTTTGGGGTTCCACGTACTTTTGTTTTTAAATTGCTGTTCAAGAGAACGTGAATAAAGCCTTCTGCTGATGTGCCTGTGCACCCCTAATGTTCTTTTGTATATTTGTACACTCTTTGCTCCAGCAGATGTGATGTATAAATGGTTGTAGGCATTTGTCCACTGTTTCACAATACGTGATGCTCTGTTGTTTTCATACAGTTGATGTCTGTGATTCTATAATGAATTCCATTTCTGGCTTCTAAGAGCATTTTAAGCCCTTTGTTCACCTCTTGTCCATCATAATTATTCACCCATTTTTAATTGTTTGGGTTTGCTTCTTCAGCTTTTCCATTGTGCTTCCACAATAATTCTCTTATCTGTTTGCGTACTATGTCTGATGCAATTATAGGACACAGAGTTGTTTCTTCCTCCTTGCACCGGGTATTTAGTTAAAACATAATCTTATTTCCTTCATGCAACTCATTACTTTGTTGTAGATGTTCATTCCGTGCTTTAACTGGAGCATTTCAAATGTTGTAGTACCTTACGATAAAGAAAATCTTATTAAAAAATCCTTGCATTTAGATCAAAATTTCTTTTCCTGATATACTGATATCTTTTTAGGCAATGTTATCTATGTTCCATATTGCCAACATACTTTAAAATCATGAAGCGGACTGATACCAAATCTGGAAGTTAGTTAAGGAGGAATATCAGTTTTGCACTGGTTCTGTCTTTGCAATGTTCAGTGCTAAAATATTTGTTTAAAATCAGATAAAAGACTAATTAGAATTAATTTCTCCTGCAGTTGTGTGTAGGCAGAACCAAATATAGTATGATTGGAAGTAAAATTATGATACTTTCTTATATTGACTATATCTATGGGTGGCAGAACAGGATCATGACATTAATCTAGTTGGTCACTCCAGAAATTGTGGGGTTTTTTTCCCAAGCAGCTTCTAAAACATACAGTTGAACAGGGAAATTTCAAACGTGTATGTTACTATCAAATAAAATTTAACAGGCTAATCATTATGAAAAAGATAAGACAAAAAAACTGTATTAAAATAAAAATCTAGATGAATAACTAATGAGATAACAAGTTCACATCTAGATTAAAAGAAAAGTATATATATATTCATAATTTGGGGAATTATAGTTTGAGTTCAGAAAAAAAAAAAAAAAGAAAAAGAAAAAGGTTATTAATGGAGTGCAAAACTGCCACCCAGTGGAAGTGGCTAATTTTACATTTTCTCAATCTCCTCCAGATTTTGAAGAAATCAGAGATCTATTTTCTTGTACTGGAATGTATAGTATATTCACTCATTATGGAAATTATTCCCAATTTTCTTGTTTTAATCGTAATTACATTTATCTATAGTAGAGAATAATGTTTCAAACAAACAATACCAAAAAAGGACAATTATGATTTTACAGGAGATAACATTTAATGTACAGTGAATATAACAATGTACAGTGAATACTGGAATGCGTACATGGAGCTAGATTTAAAAAAGCTCCATATCTCTCTTGTACTGGGCAGCCCAGAACTGGACACGACACTCCGGGTGTGCCCTCACCAGTGTTGAGTAGAGGGGAAGGATCACCTCCCTCGACCTGCTGGCAAAGCTCCTCCTCGACACAGGCCTGGAGGCTGTTTGGGTGGCTCATGTCCAACTTGGTGTCCCCCGGGTCCTTTTCTGCAGAGCTGTTTTCTGGCCAATTGGCCCCCCACATGTCCTGGTGCCTGGGGTTATTCCTCCCCAGGTGCAGGAATTTTCAGTTCCCCTTGTTGAACTTCATGAGGTTCCTGTCAGCCCATTTCTCCAACCTGTCGAGGTCCCCCTGGATGGCAGCAAGACCCTCCAGCTTATGAGCCGCTCCTCCTGGTTTTGTATGGTCGGCAAACTTGCTGAGGGTGCAAACACTCTGCAGCTCTACACTCTGCACATATTCATAAATGAACTGGAAAAGTGAGACCTGTGAAGGAGAAGCTGGCTGACATGAAGTTAGTAAGAGCAGTAAAGATAAGACCTGAATGCAAATTTAACATTCTCTGATCAGAATGCAAATATTTTTCATGAGAATTGGGAAGAAAAAAAAAACAACCAAACAAAAAAACAAACCCAAACTGTAAAAAAATTCTAAGATTGAGGGACTATGCAATAAAATGACAAAGAAAGTCCAAAATGTAGAGTTATTAAGATGTGTACTTGAGGAAAATAATCCTAAATACATATAGAGAATAATGAACTCTGATGTGACTATTACTCTTTAAAAAACGGCACCTTGATTGTTAAAATAGATCTTGGGAAAAGTCAGCTCAGTGCTCGGTAGTGATCTAAAGCAATTGAAGTGGTAGAAAGTAGTAGGAAAGAAATAGAAGATAAAATCTTCTAGATCATCATAATGCTGTTGTATAAATGTCCACATTCTGTAGTTTTGTCAGCTCCGAGAGGGTACAGTAGAACTGTAAAAGGTTCAGGGAAGGACGGCAACTTTGATCAGCAGTATGGAACGTGTTCCTTAAGAGGAAAGCCTACGTAGACTAATGTTCTTTCAAATGGAAAATTCAGTCAAGGGGACATATGATGGAGATCTCTAAAATCCTAAGACACAGCAAATGGGTAAATGGTGATGAGTTGTTCACTGTTTCTTCCAGCACAGGAATTGGAGGCATCAAATGAACCTAGCAGATGCAGATTCAAAATAAGCAAAAGGGTCTTTTTTTTAATTGCACCTAATATGCAGTTAATTCTTTGCTGCAGGACGTTGTCTGCTTGCAGGAGTTTTAAAATCAGCAATGCACATTCATGGAAGAAGAATCCACTTGCAAACTATTAAATACACAAACAAGTTCTCTGGTTTAGAAAGTTCTTGAATTGCAAATCAGGTTGCTGGAAGAGCGTACTGGAAAAGTGCTACTACATTTTTACCAGTTTTTAATTTTTTACATGTCACCTGCTTTTTGGCTACTGAGACAGGATACTAGGCTTTTGGCTTGTCTCAATAGAGGTATAATTTTGTTCACTATGAAACTGAATGATTTTTATTTCACGGTTGCACCGCTCTGCACTGTGGCAGTTCTCAGTTTACGTCTTCAGGGGCCTGTGGAAATACAAACAAAAATAGGCTTTGCATTGTGCCCTCAAACCTCTGTAAGTTAGGAATATGTGACATGGGTAATCCCAAAGTAAGATGTTTTTGCTTAATTCACTGCACTTTGGAGTGTCTTCTGGAAACGAAATCAGTTTCTGGTAAGAACTTAGCTCCTTTTTCCAGCGTTCTGCTGCTCTAATGGTCTACAATGAGCTCATCTTCCCAAACTAGATATTTTCTTTTTCTTATGCAGCTATTTTCCCCCCTGTTATGCCTTGGTGCAGCTTTTCTGTAAAATCCGATTGACTGGATAACCCCCAGGTACCTTCATCAGGCAACAACTATTCCCCTGGAAGTGATCTGGATAGAACTCAGAAAGGTGATTTGATCTAGCCCACTGCAGGCATCTCTCTGTCCTGCTTCTACGTGAAGAGAGGATCTTCCCGGTTTAATGTTGGTGTAAGTGGCGCATTGGGTGCAAAATACGTATGGCAAGTCCTGGAGGCAGAAAGTATGAATGCAAAGGATGAAAGTGCAGAAAAGTGTTACTGGTGGTGGAGGGAAGGACATTTGGTCATCATTATCGTTCTCATGATAATGAAGTCCAAGTAGAGTTTTGGTCTATCTGATAAATCTGTATGATTAGCAAGACTGCATTAGATACCAGTCTTATCTACTGACTACAGCAAAACATGGAAGTAAATGGAAATTTAAGTTTCAGAGTAAGGAGATTTTTTTTTTTTTTTACAATTAATAACCAATTTATTTTTCCAACAGCAACATAGAAAAGGGACACCTTGCACTGTCATGTCACTACGTATCTTTAGTTTTCACCAAGGCCTCTATCCAGCTTCCCATGTACTTTGCCAACTTTCATGTTACATTAAAAAAAGTATTTTAATGAAACACTTTTCCCTAACCTGGAATTTTAAAATGCATTGCTAACTACCAGCAGATGTAACAAATACTTGTATTTATTTAAGATTTCATAATGTATATCTGCTTTATCTCACTATCTTAGAAAAAACCATCCAGTTTTATGAAAGCTTGTTTTAGCTGCAGTGGGTTACAGTTACTGACTGAAGGAAGCATCAAGTTGCATAAGAAAAGAGTATGCCTGACAACATCGGCAACAAATTCCATCATTTATTAAATTTTTCTTGGGATAGAGTCCTCTCAAAACAGAGGAAAAAGTAGTAAATTAGAAGTAGTAAATGAACATTAAGAGTTAGAGCTGGTTGGAGCTGAATCTGTGCAGTGAGATTGTTTACTTTTTTTGCTTGTTCGCCTTATGTAAAGGACTAACAGTTTTAATTGTTTTCTCAATAACAAAATCCTAATTTGCTTGTGGACATTTTTCGGGATAGGAGAACTTGCCATCTGATTTGTATGTGATTTGTTTGTTTCAAAAGCCCTTCGAAGTAATATTTGCATTAGGAATAGCTAACTTATTTATGCCCTACAGCCGTTGTCTCCCGGCAGGCTGCTTGGAGACCAGGCAAGTATTCAGAAGCATTCAAAAGCTGTCTGGACATGGTCCTGGGCAACCAGCTCTAGGGCGGGGGTTGGACAAGATGACATCCAGAGGTCCCTCCAACCTCAGCCGTTCTGTGGTTCTGTGTTTAGAAGCTTTATTTCCGTGTTGGTCTTGAAGGTCCTTAAGGTGTTGCAGCACCAGGAAGTGGAAGGTCATACAGTTCAGTTGCAACCTTATATCTCAGCTGGCTCTGAGAACTATCCACATATGTTCGTGTGTCTTAACTAATAAGGCTGTATGAGTTACAATGGTTATGCAAGAATCAGGCTGCCTACACACAGAGCTGTATCAGATTTCTTAAACTCTGGCATAGTTAATTTGTAACCTAGGCAAATCACTCCGATAATTTAGAGTTTACAGTATTTCTGGATTGTTTCTGTAGTCCAGCTTAATTTGGTTTGTGTGTTAAATGGAATTTAAGAACTCGGTAGTTTACGAAGCCTGACCTATATTTTGTTCGCAGCACAGTTATTGCCATTAACATGTCATTCTTGTTTACTGTGCTGTTGTGATTTTACCATTCTAAGCAGCATCCCAACACCATTGCATAATTAAACTTTCTTATTCTGTTGCCAGTATGTTCAGAAACTGATTTTTGGAATTATATGGTTGCAATTACTCATTCTAGTCAAATGCTTCAGTGTTTTAATGATTGAGATTGCATCTCTGTGTGCAGGATATTTTCTTGGGATGTTAACTATTCATGTAGAATTGTAGCAAAATAAGGTGACTTCACAAAAAATATGAAAGGAATGGACATGGGACATGAGTTACTCTGTATCATACTAAACTATAATTGTGATGTGATTTCTTTTTCATTATAGTATCTTACACACAAAAATAAATGTTTACTTGAGAAGAATTAAAAAGGTACAGGTACTTTGCTGGGTGTGAGCTTCTGTCCAATAGTTTCTTCTAGTTAAAAAAATACAATGGTAGAAAGAAACAAAATAAGCTTATACTGTAGAATGTTGGTTTATTGCATAGTAGACAATCTAGTAAATATGTTAGAGTCTATGAATTTATGATACGCTTGCTTTTATGCAGTAGCAGTGTTTTAAGTAGTTAATTAGGTTTATTAATTCTTATAATCTATACTTTCTAAGGATATTTCTAAGGAATAAGTAAACCATAAGAGAATTACTACTCTCTATCTTACCTCTGTTTTAGAACAAAGATTAAACAAAGCAATCTCTAGAACTTGTTTCGGAGCTTTCAGCTAGGAGAAGTAATGAAAAACGCATGCCAACTTAAATAACTTAAAATGACATCACAAAAATGAGATACACTTAATTTAAAAAGAGAAAAAAAAAACCAAAACACCAAAACACAACTTTTTATGCTGTGTTAGGTTTCATCCATGGGGATTCTTCCGTCATTCTCTGACTGCACAAACGTTTATGCCAAGATAAGAAAGCAAGCAACAGGGAGTTGGGAATGGGTAGACATGGTGAAAAATCTGCTTTTGGTGCCAGTGCAGGCCTATGTCAGCGCATGTGAACTATGACTCTCTTACCCAAATCCCAAAGAATGATAAGCATTGGGCAATCCCACAGAGAAAGTAGATCTTTTGTTAAGGTAGATCTGTAGATCTGTATCCTTCTGTTAGCCAAACTGAGAACTGATTGTTAGCAGCAATTTCAAAGCCTGTTGTTTGTTTCAGTTATCATGTGACCTTCAAGAGCTAAACCTCAGGTCAGGATCTTCATCAGGTTCATGCCTTGCAGACTCCATGAGTGCGTAACCAGCTGATGTGCCAGAAGCGTCACAACTTTTCCTGGGGACCTGAGGCAGCTGCTTTGTTAAGTCCTCTTTAGGTGAATGGATCAGCAGAGCATGTGTCCAGAGGGGGTATCAACCAGTCAAAGGAATTAACAGCAGAATATCTGAAAGTTTGTAGACCTAATCAGTTGTGATTCCAGCAGAGCAGGGTAATTTCCCCATGCTGGAAAGCTCTAGGTAGAGGCCCGCTGGAGAGGAAGGAGGAGTTTAGATAGGTACTATTACTAGTTGGAATCACGCACGTTTTTTCTTTTGCGTCTTGTAAAATATCAATCCCTTTTCCTTTTGATTTTCTATATCAATTCAGTTGCTTGCGTATAGCTTCACCTCTGCTTGAAAAAGTAGCTTTCCATTAAAAGCTTCCACGCCATACAGATTTGCGAGTGATGGCCAGGATATCTTTCCTTTCCTCTTTCCTCCATGTGCTCTCAAGAGAAAAAGAAAAACAGAAGAAAAAAAAATGAAAAAAACACCTAAGCACTGGAATATTTTACTGATCTGGCGCTTTGGTCCATGCTTTGTTCTAATGCTGGTTTATTGGTTCTGCTGTTCCAGGGACCATACAAACCCCTTAGTGTTAGAGAGCGTTGACAGTGAAATTTAAAGTCTTTGGACTATTTTCAATCCTTGTTTAAATTAGGATTTGATTCCTTTTTTAGTTGAGGAAGCAGAAGCCAAGCCAGGGAACTGGAAATACGCTTTTAGATGAATTTTGATTTGGAAGCAGATAGAAGTGGGGCTTTGATGATCTAAAAATGAACTCCAGTTACTTGTTTAGGAGGACGGTAGCTTCTGGGCCAATATCTTACAGAAGACAGGCTTCTCTTAAATCATTACACAGCTGTAATGAAAGGTCTTCTCTTTCTTCGTCTGGCCAAATGTAGCCACGGTATGGATTGAGGGAAAACATAGTATGAGACCCAGGTTCTAGAGGTCCATTTGGTAAATCTGCATCTTAACATTACAGCCATCACTAACCCTGTGTAATCAATGCCCAGCCTCCTCATTTTTTCACTGCCAGTTTAAATTTCTCTGACTTTAAGTTTCATGCTTTCAATTTTGTCACATCTTAGGATTTTGTTATATTCTTGCTAAATGGAAAAGCTGTTCTGTACCCTGTGAAGGTATTTAAACTCTGTAATTAATCTTCATCTGATAGAACTAAGACAAAGAATTCTTTGTATCTCTTGCTGTTGGGTACTTTTCGAGGTCGTCATTTGTATTTGTTATTGTTCTTTTATCCAGTTTGCCTGCGTATAGTGATTGTATGTTTACAGTTCAGTTTAAATCATTGTATTTAATGCATTTTTTTAGAATTCAGATGTATGTGTGCATGCATGGGTATATCATAATATGCTATCAGCTCTACATTTATCTGCAAAGCGAAGGAAAACTAAAGTTTCCTCTTGCTATTTCAGTCTGATATATCGTCTTTCCATTTTCCCCTTTCCGCATGGAAGACCTCTTTGCTTTGTTCTCCACTCTCTGAAACACCATGGAAAATCTGCTTGTGTGGTCTTAGAAAATAATGCTAATTGCTGTGTTCAGATTTTCTTTTCCATTGTCATTGTAAAAAGTCTTTTATCTGAGAGCCTACATCTGCATTCTGGACCCGGTGGTGTTGTATGAATTATACTATGCTTAAGATGGCACACTGTTTTCTGACTCTAATGGAATGTACTTTTTTTATTTTTCCAGAGTACCAGGCTGCCATTTTGCATTTAAAGAGGGAACACAAAGAAGAAATTGAAACATTAAAGGTATACTTTTGTAATGATTTTTTTTCCTTTCCTTGACTCTAGTGCATTTTACAGATTTAAGTAGTGCAGACATATACTTTCCATCAAAGGTTAAGAATTCAATTATTTCTTTCAAAAATTGTTTTCAATTGACTGCCAACTCAGTTAAAATTAATATCTAGTTAAAATCCATACGTGCACTCAGATATGATGGGAAAAAGCAGTTTTACATGTCTCGCCTTTGTAGTTTTGCTTATTATTGTACTCTTAAATTCTTCCCTCTAACTCAGCAGTGCAGTACTTTTACATTTGCTCATTATATTAAGGCACTGGCATTTAACTACACACTCTCAGTGAAAGATACTTCTGTAGAAGCAGTTTTCTGTAATTTTAGACTGAAAAATAAGCATGGTAATTCTGTTTGTGATACTCTGAAATTGTGTATTGAACACTTTTTATTGATCTCTGGTTTTGTAAGTGTAAATTTGACCAACTGTCTAATTGTCAAAATCAGAAATAGCAAAGTTTAATATTAGAACTTACTTTCTCTTGGCATGATTGACTCCGCTAAGCGAAGTGAAATAATATAGGAAGTGTTTTTATCATAAAACCGGGAACTTAAATGGCAGTATAATTTAAAGTGAATTTGTTGAGCAGTCCTAGTTTAAAGGAAATTAACACCATCCTCCCTTTTTCACCAATTGTGATATATTCTTAAGCATAGCTGTGTTCTAATACGGGTCCACAAGCTAAATCTTGAGTATACAAGTCATCAAGTACAAAACATTCCATATTTTCTTTGTCATCATTAAGGCAAATAGAATGGAAAAAAAATCCTGAATATACAAATACAGGGAGTCTGATAATCCAGTATATTGATACACTGACCGTGTCATTTGGCAGATCACATATAGCAATCATCAGACTAGTACAAGTACAGTATTTGTATTATACAGAGTATTCATGTCTTCTTTGTGTCTGCACAAAGGCCCAGGACATAATGGACATAAAACCTACGAAGTTGAGAAAGCTCAGTGAGGTCTTTGAGTAGTCAGGGGTGGAGTGATGGCAGTAGCTTGTGGAGTGGACGGGACAGGCAAAGCATCTCTGGTGTGTGCAGCATCTCTTAAAAGTCAGCATGGGGAAATGCAGGCTAGCACTAAAGTAAATGCAACAGCAATGTACAATAAATATTATTAATAAGAACTCTTACAAAGAATAGCATAAATCTCCCACACAAGAACAGCAGATCAATGCAAGGGGGATTTATTCATTCTGAGAGGGTATTTCAGAGAATACATAGTCTTGGTGACAGAGAAAAATGTGTTTGTGCATCTCCAGAAACCCTGGAAACAGTAGAGGCAGAGGAGACAGTTACTGGTAGGCATCCATGAAGAATCACACATCTCTCCAATTTAATCTTTCATTAAAAGATTTTTTATTTTTTTTTCCCATAAGAGTACATCTGAAAGACACGGGAAGAGAAGTAGATTCATTTATTGCTGCTTATAACTTTGAGTTTTCCTCAAATATCATCATGACTTAATGATTAATTGTGTTTATATGTTATCATGTTTAGTAGGAAGGAAATTCTGAGTCGGTTGTTTCCAGAAAAGTGAAATGGTGATGTAACTTTCAGCACCATAAAATCTTACCATTTTATATTTGTATGTAAATATAATTAGAAATTAGATAAAATGCAAATATTTGCTGTCCGTGATTAGTAGAAAACTTATGCACTCTTAGCAGCAATGTCCTACACATAATGTTTTCTTATATTGCATGCATTTGATGATTATTCTCATGATTGGTACTGTTTTGTCTTACAATATGTAGTTCCAAAAGCAAACCAGAAAAGGTGATACGAATATTTTGTAGGCCTTTTAGGTAACAGCAGTGAGGTGTAAAGTCTACATCATGATGATCAGAAAAATAATTTATTCAGAAGAATAATACTTACGTTTATTGTATGCAAGACATAATTCAAACAGGATTTTTAGATTTCCATTTTGGAGTTATTCATAAGTTACTGGAGACCTTGCACAGAGTTCTGTTTTTAAATTTGTTAGACTGATAATTCCTGAGTTATAATGTGATTTTTCATTTTACAATACTGAAGGACATAAAAACTTCCTATATCAAAGGCCAGTTGAAGCAAGTATCCTGTCTCCAGCAACAGGTAGTTAGTAAACACATATAAGAAATACGGAGTGTAAGAGTAACGCTTTCTTCCTGTATGGTGTTTTTTGTTTTGATTTGGGGTTTTTTTTTTGGCAAGTCTGAGTGTCTTCATCGTGTCTTCCTTGTCACTTCTGCTATCACCGCCTCCATGCCCCTTCCTTCACAGTGTGCGGCTGCTTGACGTTTGGACCTCAGCCCAGCCGGGTGTAAGGCATCAGGTTCATAAAAGATCCATAGTGACTAAATCACTGAGAAATGTTGCCCTAGTATGCCATTTCCAGCAATTAGTGTTTTAAGGGTTTCCTGAAACGGGGTCTGCACACAGGTTATGGTAGATAGTACTGATGAATAAATTATAGTATCACATGGTTCCATGACTTCTGAATGCTATGCCATCTGAGTAGCATTCCTGTTCTTTTTCTGTATGCCCTTGACAATGAATTCCTTGTACTAGAATGTGACCCGTCATAGATCCGTCCTTTTTGTTTGGATGGTTGTTTTGGAGCTGTTTATTTCTCTGTGAAAATTTCTATGTAGTGCCAGACTAATAATCTGAAAAACATTCAGGCTGAAAATATTGAATTCCTATATTCTTAATATATCCTGTGTCCGAAAACGATCAACACCAAGTTACTCATTTTGTGAAGAGAATGTCAAATCCTACTGCAGCATGTTATTTTTTATAGTGGGTGAAATCTGAGAGTCAGATGCTGCTACATGGTCCTGATGCTTTGGTAAATCATAAATTGTTAGTTCTGCTTCTAAGTTTTAGTAGTTTCCTAAATGAAAGGGTATAATTTCAAACATTTTTTCCTTTTTTTATAGCCTACCTACTTTAAGAGGCTCTTTCTCCTGTGTCCCTGATATTCAAACATTTTAAAGAACAATTTTTTTTTCTCCACATCTCTGCTGTTAGCCTTTATTAATTTCAAAGGAAATTTTCCTGGCTTTTGTGGTTCATTTAAAATTTATTGCTTTTCCCTGAAATTGCTTCAGACTGGAATATTTAAATATAACAGCAAAGGGACATGATTTTTCTTCATTCTTTGTGTTACCAGCATTTGCACTGGTAAAAATGGAATGCATTAGAGAAGGCCAGACTTTGTCTGTATACTCTCTTTCATGTGGCTTTTCATTATTTGAAGGAGGGGAAATATATTTGAAGATAAAATGTATTAATTACTACATACTGCTGTACATTTGGAACTTTACATTATAAAATTTCGTATGGGAACATATAAGGAAGTAAAATTATATTGTGATCTAATGTAATAACTTGTTGCATTCTATTCTTTAAGGGTATAACAGAAAAATACGGTGGTAATGCTTGGGTTAAAAGTGATTTTGCAGTATGCACTGAAGTAACTTACAGATGGAGATTTCTCTGAACCAGCTCTTTTGCAGACTGATCTGAATCCCATATCTTGTATTTATGAAGAAGGTCAATCATCATACCTTCTCTGTAAAAGATTAGGAGTGAGACCCTTATTCTTTGTTAATCCTAAAATGCCTAGAAAAGTCTTAAGGAACCCTGGAGGTATGTGTAGGGAAAGTTCTCAAAAAATTATTAAACTGTCCTCTGAAGGTGAAAGCAAGCAAAGTTATTCAGACTCTGTCCCTTGAAACCTATATAGAGTGGCTTGTAAGTGAACGATCTGCTTACTCTTTAGCAATAGAAGGTGTCCTATACTTCTGTACTGTTTCTTTTGGAACTTATTATTTTCCTTGACTATGTGAATGAAATTCCTAATGGATTTTTATTCTTTAAGATTTATTATTGCTGTGTTCATTTCCTGTAAACTTCACATGGAATACCCAGAGTCCAACCAGAGCTTTACCTATACCACCAGTTTGAAAGGGCCGGTGCTGGTTCTGTAGGCAGTTGAAGTCACAGCAAACGTAGCGGTCTTGAAGGATGTGACACAATCGCTGGATAGGGAGGGTGAATGACAATATTCTGTTTATTTTATGCTGCTATCTTTACGTTATCACACTAACTTGAAGCTTTGTTCCTTTTTTCTGATGTCATTTGAAATCAATTCTAGTCATGTAGCGTGCATGCTAATTAAATTAAGATTACAACATTTATTACACCAAGTCAATTAGTGCTGAATATGTACCATATCATATTGCATAACAACCGAATAACTCATATTATCTCTTAATGGGTTCATTAATTCATACTGAATCATCCACAGGAAGATAATCTTTAGAAAGGGTAATATAGTGAGATAAATACTTAGTTTTTACCCATCTACCTTTAACTACATCTGCTAGTTGCTGTGTTCAAAGCATTTCTTGAATTTTTCACCTATTATTTTTTTAAAAAAATACGTCTTTTTAAGACATCACTTATTTCTCTGTTGAATTTTTTACTTTTCCCGCTCCTGCCGCTAGATGTCAGCTAAGTCTTTCAGAAGTTCCCAAAGCATGTCACAGCGTTCCCATACGTGTGCAAATTCCATACTTCCTACTGAACTCGGAGAGTATGGGTGGTGGTAACATCCTGCACACTATTTGGGGATCTGGCACAGTCTTAACTTTAGGTCAGAAGTTAGCTTGCACATTATGGAACTAGAACTGAAGATGCTCAATGGATAAGTAGTAGCTGTCGTCACCTTAGTGATATTTTTCCCTACAGAACCAAGTATCTAATCACCGACGAAGTAGATGACAATGACTTAACATTAAATCAAAATATTGTAAATGGACTACCGACTTCTGAATGGGAGTAATTAACTTGAAGGCGATGTTCTGATTGCAGTACTTAATAGTTAATCCAACACATAGCTGCACAAGGCTGCAGCATACTTTTTTTTTCCCCCTGTAAGTTCACTTGATTAAATGAGTAAAACAATTAAGCTTTTTCACTAATTTTCCTTCTTCCATTTAGCACAAGGGTACCAAACATCTCTTCATCTTCAGCTACACAGAAGTTTAATACTACTTTTGGAAGATGGAATCAAAGTCCTAAGCTGTCCTATAACTCTGTACCCTGTGCATGGATCTTTCTCTCTGATACAGGTTATTAGGCTTCCACCAACTGACTACTCTTTTATATGTTCCCAAACTGAGAATAATAGTGTCTTTAGCCATTAATCATAGGCTTTTATAATAATATCCCTATATATTATACAATGCACTTATCAAATATCCTCTTTGACAAATAATAATAGATATTTGATAACAACAAAATATAAACTATAGATAGCTTGTAAATTATACAATAAATATGATATGATAAAATAATTTTTCTATGTCTCTCGAAGTATCTCATTGCAAATTTTAGAAAGAAATACCAGTAGTTGCATCTAACACAGTTATGAACGTGTTATGAAAACCTAAGAAATAGTGAATAGAAATGCAGTTGGTGTATAACTGCCTGTGACATTATGAAAGAACAGGCTGGCCTCATTTAGAGAAGAAATGTGTCATGGGGTGTTCATAGTGACCTTTGTGGTCTCCCTAGTAATGCTTGCATTTTTGCATTTTTGTGAAGGTTTCTAGATCTGAAATATAGAAGTGGGTAGAAAGTCGTTTCTTTTTCACAGAAGAACTTGCTTAACTTTGAAAACATCAAAGTGCCACAGAAAAAGGTTGAAAAATGTATCTGAAACAGGAATGTGAAAGGGAAAGTCATAGCACCAGTCAGAATTATTTGATAATTTCAAAATGATTAATTTTTATTTTGTACTGAGACCACAAGGGCATCAAAACATTTTCTTAGTTACTAAGTAATAAAGCTTTACCTTTGTGACAACCTTTTAATTCTTTTACAGATGTGTTTTTACATCCCTCATGCTTCACAAGTCCTTTCCCTGGCCCTTTACCTTTTCACTTGCCCATTTGTTGTTCTTCACAGTCAGTGTGCTTCCATTTGTGAATGCTTCCATTGCTCTTTAATTATAACATGACTCTAGCAAAAGGTGCTGCTTCTCCCTGCTACATTTTGAAATTTGTAATTCGACTGTAGGAGGCAATGGTGAATTGTGTTGAAAGCTGTTGTATGCCAGAATGCTTATCAAAAAAACCTCTTTCATAGAATTGAGTGACTTCACTTTTATTTTGACAATTTAAAATGACTTTTACTTATATGTAAAAGTGAAATTGCATTTCAGCTTCAGAAAGAACATTAGAAATTAGATGGTTTAACACCAAATCCGAACATTTTAAAATATTTGAATTTGTCTAAATCTTCTCTTTTGTAAATAGTCTATTACAATAAACAAAATCTGTTTTTTGAATAGATTCAGTTGAAAAATTTCTGACCTGGATGTTCTTAGGTAGGGATCTGTATAATTCCTTTCTGGAAAAAAAAGGACATTTTTTATTATTTTTTTTTCCTAGCAGTTTTGTGTGTACATATGAATTCTTGCATAGGATAGGCATCTCACCATGTCAGAAGTCACTATGTTTGGAAATCTAGTATTAAAATATGGGGCCAATGATGAACAGTGTTGAAAGCTTTGGTATGCCACGGTACTTAACCAAATGTTTAAGTGGATAATATGCTGACTTTTGGTAACAAAATTTTGCTTTGGGATGCTGAGATTATTGTTTTTAACCTCTACAAGATGAAATGCATCCGTAAGGTGGTTAGCTGCTTTGTGTGTTCTTCGCTGGATTTTCATGTCCCGGCATGCACGAATAAAAGAAAGCTTGTATGATGTAGGCTTCTGTCTGGTGAAACGGAGTTGCAGCTCAAAGGAGCAGCCAAGGTCAGCAAGGGTTTATTAATCAGTCTTTCCTAATGAGTTGTTCAGGCTTTTCAGCATTTCCATGTGGTGTTACTGATGAAGGTCTCCCAGCTTGTGGTTAATTATTGATACTACTCCTGCCTAACTTGAAATGTTTCAGTCTTTCGTGCTGAGCTGCTAAATGTATGGTTTCACCACTGTGTGGGTACTGTGTCTCTTTATGAATCTTCTTCTTGGCTACTTTGTCCGCATGTGGGAATTCTCCCTGTTTGGTGCGGAGTCTCTCTGTAGTGCAAGACAGTGAAAGTATGAAGATTGAGAAAAGCATAAAAAATATGAGAAAGAAGAGACTGAAATCCTATGATAGTGTATTAAAACATCAATTTCAGTACCCCTAAGGCTCCCAGACAACGGGAGCAAGATTATCTTTCAAATATGTATTTCCTGAAATAGAAAAATCCCAGCAGGAGAAAAATCACCTTGTAATGAAAAAAATTGCAAGGCCAGTGCTAGAGAAGGTGGAGTAGCAGACTAGGGAATGATAGCAAAGGACAAGAGCAATAGAACAGCAATTTTCTGCAGGGCACATACAAATTCATAAAGAGCTAGCAAGAAGCGCTTTAATCTCTTTGGAGGCATTTGTTGGCAGTTGCATCTCCATTCAGAAAGGAAGCGTGGAATGATTCTTCATGGTATATGAGGATAGATAATTCCCAGTTCAGTGCTTAATTATGTTTTTTAAAATTGCACATTATAATGCCTATATTCGTGTCATACTCTATAATCAAATTCTTGATGAAGAGTTAAGTATCTTTTTCTGTGCTCTGATACTTACATTAAGCAAAATTCTCCCCCTTCTTCTCCTCCATTGACTTTCTGTTTTCCATATTTTTGATGCAATGGGTGCTTTTCATCCCTATTTGTCTTTAATCATGTGATTACATTGCAGTTGTTTTCTTATCAGATAGCTTGAATATCCAGGAAGACTCTTTTCTTTCGTTGTGCTGGGTTTTTTTCACTGCTACTTGCCATGTCTTATATTGCCACTGTATTATTTTTATCAATAGGATTTCCCTGTAAGAACTTGGATTGTTTAGACTTTGTGTCAGCTGCAGAATGCTGTTAATTCCACATGTTGATCCAAGGATTCTTCTGTTTATTTAAAAAGTTACCACAGATGATATTCTGTATATTGAATACAGTGAAAATCTCTTTAACTCTGTTTCAGCACATGGACACAGACATGGTATTACGTAGTTAAAATGTGTGTAGAGATCAACAAGATAATTTATAGCCTTAAAACTTGAGCAAGACGGAGCTCCTGCTCAAATTTAGACACATTACAAAACACTCTGCTTAATTAGGGCTAAAATGAAACTCTTCTGAAAAAATTCATTATAAAACCCTGCATTTATCATAGTTCATGAAAGCTAATTTATCCCGTCACCTTGAGTAAATATGTTATGCACTCAGGAGAATAAAGCAGAACACATACTGTGAACATGATGACATTTTATTTTGACAGATTTGGAAGACCTCTGTAGCATAGGAAACAATTTTCTACAAGAGAAATGAAGTGAAATGTGATCATGGGAGTATAAAAGCCACTAAAAATTAAGTAGTATCAATATCTTACCATTTTGATTTTGCAAACATGTACCCCATGCCTCTTTGCCAAAATTATCTGCTTTTTGAAATTTACTACTCCAGATATTTGTTTGAATCTAATAATTGTAAGCCATTTCTCTGAATGAAATACATAATTTTCTGTAGTTTAAAAATTCTAGCTCTAATATTCCTTTTTTTAGAACAGGGACAAATTTGGCAAGGATGAACATTTTTCTGGTAGAGGAAAAATCTATCTGAAATTGGAAGTTAAAACTTTTGAAACAAAACTTTTTTTCTCATATTCAGTAAAGACTTCAGATTTTAGCAGCTTCTGACTTTGCAAATCTGGTGCTCATTGTACCTATTGCATCTTCTGTTGCTAACCAAATTTTTAATGTGCCATTTCCACAAAGCTGCCAAAGATACCAAAGCCACCAAATTCATTGTAAAATAACACTGGGGCAAAACTAATTGCTAAACCACTGATTAACGGGTGCCACAAGTTACTTGTGGTTTAGTGGGGATGACCCTTCCAAGGATGCATTGAAACTGAAAGCCTGTCTCCTGACCCCTTTTTTGATGATGAGGCAACGTGAAAGAAAAGCCACTGATTCTGTCAAAGAGAAAGTTTCTGCGTAGCTGCGCTACATGGAGGCATTGATGGAGAGGGAGAAAATTAAGGTTGGTCTGGCAACCACACTTGCCATTTTCCCTTTTGAGTAATTGATTTTTTTAATCAAGAGGTTGATTTTAATTAAGAGGTTGATTTTTTTTAATGCATTTTTATGTGTGCAATATTTTCTTCAAATTCTGTAATGGGAACCTCTAGAATAATGTGATGATGCATAATTAGCATGTAGCATAGATTTCTTTAAAGCAGGTATGTCTTTTACACAAGGACAGAGTCATTTCCATAAGTGATGTTATACTTCTGTTTATCCAGGTAGAATCTCTGGAGTTCATATCCTGTACCATAGTTAAGAGTACTGATATCTTTATCTGCTCAGTGTAGCATAAACATCTCTACAGTGTTAAAAAGCAGACTAGTTATAAACACAGTGTTGGGTTTTCTTCTAAATGTTACCTGATTGGTGAATATTAAAAGACCGTCTTCTGTTTTTACCACTAACGTTTATGATAGTGTCTGCAGAACTGGAAGCTTCCTAGTCAAACTAAGAAAGAAGTCATGAAAGAGAAACTTGTGTGCCTAGGATCTCCTCATATACTCTGCCTTGACAAGGATATCTACAGTTTGAATTTTCTCTTTAATCATTGTAATAGAGTCAAGTATTATTGTTAATATGAAAAAAATATTTTCTATAATGAAGTTGTGAGGGAAGGAATAGATTTTTTTTTTTGTCCTTCTGTAGAAAGTGTGTAGCTTAATGAAAAATGTTGTTTTCTGAATATGAGGCTGAGTGTGAAATTAACCTCTACCTTCATTTCCTTTGCTATAGAGAAAGAGGTAGTATTTTTTGTAGTATAATATATTTTATATTGAAGGAAGGACTGTTTCACCAAGCAATCCATTTGTTTTGACGTGTTGAGGTCCCTCTCTATAACACATGAGGAATGTGATAATTGTAAGCATCAGAGAATTACTCTCTTAGGTGATTATGTTCCTTAAAGTAAAATCAAACCTCTGTTGTTATTTTGGTATCTGGTGTCAAAAAGGCCCCAGAAAATTAGTTTCCCTCCATAACTAGGAAGTGAATGGCTTGCTACACCTCAAAATCTTTTAGTTGTTTTCATTGCATCTGTGAAGTCTCTATATGTAGGTGGAGAGGCTAGTCGTCTCCTCAGTGTAGGTATTCGTAGAATTTTTAGACAAAAATTATGTTCATACAGAATGAAAATCATCAATTTTGAAAAGTCTGGAGCTACGTTACTTTATGCTCATAGCAAACTCATAGCACTATTTGGCTGAATATTTCCTATTGAAAAGTAGTATTTATTGTTGCCCCTTATTCTTCTATAGATGTATAACTTTATCTTTGCTTATTGTTTTCCATGTGCTGTCCTTACACTGTTTTTTGCTTTGACTTTTGCTTCAACCAAATCATTGGTTGCAACTTAGCAGAATGTGATGTATATCATTACTTTCCTATGTAGTTACAAAGCTTTGTTATAACGGCTTAATCTTGGAGCCTGGCTGCCAAAGAAATTAGTTCTTTATACTGTGAAGCAATGTTGACAGTAAACTCTCCTTTCCTCTCCACCCCCTCCCCAAAAGAAAAGGAAGAAAAGAGAAGAAAAACAAGGTTGCATTACAATTCTGGCAACATCAGCCACACTAATAAAATCAAATTCAATGTTGTTTTACGACTTTGAATTTATGTGACTGCACAGGATCAAAGGATTTGTATCCCACTGGACTGCAAGGTCTATAGTTCATGGCAAAAAAAACTCATCAAAAAGAACATTTTAGTAGTAAGGCTTTTCATTTTAATCAGCCACAGTAATAAAAAAGCTGTTAGGTGTCCAAAAACATTCTCCCAAGATCAGAGACAACTTGCTCTCTACTACAATCAGTTTTCTTATTGGATCCATACTTCCTCTGTAGTTTTTGTCACTGAAACTTCATCTTCAACTTGTTTTCAGCCATTTTTTGCATTGTTTTCACATTTTACATGCCAAATCATTATATGTATCAGTAAAAGTAATGATTCATATATTTTCCCTAGGAAATGAGGAATACTGTAACTTCTTTAGAGTAAATTGTCGTCATGATAAGTGATTAACGAAAACGGAATTTTAAATACTGGTCTATATTTTTATATATTGTATTTTAAAATATTTGAATAGCAATAATTTAATTTTTTTCCTCCTTGGGTATAATCTTTTGAACATCACCAGAAAGCATAGGTGTTAGTATTTTTGTATCTATACAGACATATTAACCTAGTCTGTCAAGACTGTGGTAGCAGTCACAAGTGAGAAACAGAATAGGGAAGTAACTACAATATTTGTGATAGGAAAGGCTCCTGTTATCATGTTTGGATTCTGCATGCTAATTGTTTGTGGTCCTAGTTCAACAAAAGTTTGAAAAGAATTTTTAACACATGGTGTAGTTTCATACTTTTTAATTAGTTTGGCCTCAGAGACGTTGTATGCAATATATCATTTACATTTATGGATGTGTTGCATGCTGAATTGCCTCATTCCGTTCTGCAGAATTCAAATGTTTAACAGAGTTTAACAGTATGCAGAGATTTTACCAATTAAATTGTCTGTGAAAGTATCAGTTTTCCTTGAAACTTACAGGTAGGTCTCAATTTCGCTGGTCACCCCTTTTTTACAAACTTTTCCTAGCATAAGCCAGCTTTCCTTTAGTAAGAATCAACACAGTCACTTTCTGCATGGATCGCTCCCTTTCCACAGGGCATGACACGTGTTGGATGTTACGTGGCCTCTTGTAGCTGCTGTACGCCACTTGCATGGGTGTGGTATTTCTTCTCACTGCTACCTGAGGTACATGCAGGCTTGCATTGGGTTTTGTCAGTTGAATGTTTTCATGGGTTTATTTTTTTAAAAAGATTCATTCCAATGAACAGAAACTTTAGTATTAGTGGGAATTTTATGTCACCTATTACACATAGAAAATCTACATAAAATGCTAAATTATCTGCTGTTAATATTTATTAATAAGCTGAGATTTACCCCTTTAAGCATATGCTGTTGACTGTTGGTTTTATTAAGTAATATTTAGTCTAGTTTTTTGGAGGTGCTATCATTTATCTCAAGGGATGACATTGCTTAGCAAATGTGTTTGTGGCAACAAGTTAGTGAATCCAAGGCATTAATAATTTTCTGCTTTATATATATGATTCAAGAAGGATTTAGATTCCAGTGAGATTTGTCTGTGGGTACAGAGATGCCACAGTAGAGTACATCACTTACCAAGTGCTAAAGTTGACATAATAGGATCCATAAATGTGGACTACACTCTGGAGTACAATGAACATTATTAGAGATATTTTTCCATATATTGGAATTCATAATGTTTGCAGGATTTTGAGAGATTACCAAGAAATTTCAAGGGTGGATCAAGGGTTCTACCTGGGTGTTTGATTAGAAGTTATGGAGAGGAGGAGGGATTTACTCCTAATAAGAAGGTTCATCTGAGTAAAATCAGTTGTAAATAGGATAGCTGTAGAAAAGCAAAGACGATAGATGAGCTGCTGTGAGTTATGTACTGTATAACAAAATTCTCCGAGTGGGTGTACAATTACAATTTGTGTAATCTAAAATGTTGGATGGTAGCTATTAACAGGGAAAGAACTGGGGGGGAAGATATGTATGTGTGCAGGAAACAAAACCTAGATGAATGTAATTTTACAGAAACACTTACTTGCAGACACAAGGCAATCAGGATGAGGAAAGCAAACTTTAAGGCAACCTGGAAATCAATCCGTGAGGAGCATGGACAAGAGGACAGAACATTAAGAGAGAATTGAAGGTCCACAGACAGCTGGAAGAGGAAACGCTAAAGCTTAAAAGAATGTAGGACTGTGCACAGTCCGTAATGCAAGGGGTGGTTTGTATCTTGTTGGAGACAGGCACACAGGCTTTGCAGTTGGAAGGATGGTAACCTGGCTCTTACCGATTCTAGGTCCTGGAAAAGGGTGACGAGGAGGAAGAGAAGACAGAAGCATATATAAAGAATCAAATTGCTAAAGAATGGGATTTCATTTAGGAGAAGAATAATTTTATAGTAATATAATAAAAGTGAAGGGTGACAACAAGCCTATAATGAATATAGTCGTTTCAGCGACACGTTTCCCATGTAGTATACAGCTAAAAATGCTTAGAAGATGAAATAGGAAAGACGAAGACAAAACCAGCACTGGGAATTGCTAGGAATTCAGGGAGCAAAGCAGAGGGGTAATACAACTGACATACTATACAGAAGGAAGAGGGTGAAGAGTAACTGAAGATGTTAATAAATGTTTCTTAATTTTGTACGCAGAACTGAGTATAGAAAAGAAGTGTTCAAAATGTGTTACAAATGCAAACTAATTCTGAAGTGGCGTGAAGAACGTATTACTGGCTACATCAAGAATAGTTTTAACTGAAACTGGAACAATGAATTGGAAGAATATTAGAAACATATAAACATACAAGAAAATGTAAGAATATGTTAATTTAAATACTCACTATAAAAATGTCATGCTTGATTTGAATGGTTTTTTGCAGTAGAGAGAGTAGATATTATTGTGTTAATACCATCAGTTTCTCATTGATTTTCTGTATTGTGAGAAGTGCAGTTTCCTGGTTTTGAAGTTTTTCTAGCAAAGAATAAGAAAATACCAGAAATAACAGCAGATGGAGTACAAAACAGTGCATTTCCCAAAAATAGTTTTTCCTTAGGTTGCCTTTAAATACCTGCTTGTATTGAGTGTGTTACTTTCTCATACTTTCATTCAGTTGTTCATTTACCTGTTTGGGGTTTGGTTTTTTTTTGAAGTTGATCTTGGTTAGATGGTGTTCTTCCAGACAGGACAAAGAAAAATATGAAGTGTGTCATACCAGTTATTTCAGTACAATCAAAAAGGTGAGAGAGGGAAGAAGTAGTAAAACTTCCTTACCATCTCCTTCCCTTTATACCAGTCTAGAAATGCAAGGTTTTGTTTTATTTTGTATCCATCTGGATCGGTGGCATAGGAAGGAGAAATTCATGAGGGAATTCAAAATGCCAGGTTGATGGCATTACTTTGTTCTTTCTGGTAGATAATTCACACAACTCGTGCGGTTATGCTGACAGTCCTTTTTTACATCAGTCAGACCTTAAGACAGTATAAATACGAGTCTCATAAAGGCTGGACATGTTAACTACATCAAGCTTGCTTTCTTCTGTTATACTTTCTGTAACAACTTCCTTAGGTTCACAGTAATATGTATTTTATAATGAAACAGAGCTTTTAACATCTGCATTCCTTATATGAATACACATTGTTTAAATATAGGAATCTATCTGTTAAGTATGGTGATAAAATATTAAGTAAGGATATTATTATGGAAGATGTATTCTGAGCCATTCTAAATGTGTAACTGATATACTCAAATACTTAATTATTAAAATTCTTAATATAGGATATACAATTTGGTTATCTAAGTTTCCTTTTAATAAATAGAGATTTTTACTATTCTGTTTTAAATAATTAAGCTATTAAAGATCTTCTTTGGGTTTTTGATGTTTAATGATATTTGACATGGCAAAATGCAATTTAATTACAGCGTTGAGTAATCATGAAATTTAGTTGTTGGAAGAATAGTACCTTATTTTTTAAAATGTGTGATCAAATAGCTACATGCTTGGTGTCCATTTCTAAGTTTTACTTAAGTGTAGTAACCTGAGATTGAGGACCTCTTCATAATATATCATTGTAGAAATGGTAATTGTTCAAAGAATCACAAATCAATCTCTACACGTAATTGCAGGTGGTGTTAAATCAGAAGGTGTATTTCATAACCTATCAAACATGATATATATTTTCACAGCATATATTTAAATTATCAAACTTGAAGTGAATTAGAGCTTAAAATGTTATGTGAATTTTAAGCCATCTGTTCACATATATAAGTAATCATGCACATGATTTTTTTTTTTTTTAAATCTGTATGTTGCAGCATAACCGGGTATGTTGTAACGATGTGCTATACCAATAATTTTGTACTCCAAAATTACTGGCTATAAGGCTGTATTTCTTGCTCAACTACCTAAATGGTAATAATTGTTACATAACTAAATATTCATAATAAATAGAAAAACAATGTTCTGTATACCCGCTATGTTCAAATTTCCTCCCAACAACTTTTACTGTCTTTCCTCTATAAAATTATGGATATAAAATTTTTAAATTAGAGAACTGGGCACTGTATACGTAGCCTGTACAAATATTTAGACTTCTGGTAATGTTTGAGAATGGTCAATCATTTAGCTTTTTTACTATGAGGTATAAGAATAATCCTTACTGCGTACCCTTGAAAACTGTGATATACCATATGTAACTGATTATATTTGTTGAGGTATTTGTTAGAGAGGAATTTTGATTTTTATGTAAATTGGCACAGGTTTAATTTTTTTTTCATTGAGAAATCGTTTGCTAAATCTCTGATTGTTGTTAAAATTTAAAACAAATGTATGTTTTTTCAAGGACAGAGATCTAACAAAAAAATACTTTTTTCTTTGTCAACACAATACAAGAATAAAAAGTGTCAGCTCTTCCAAAAACTGAAGATGAAATTACTTAGAATGAACAAAACCAAAAAGTCAGAGGCTGTCTGTGAAAAATGTGTTTTTCCTCTCTTTTCTATGCACAGTACTTTGATTGCCAAAATGCTATTAAGAAAAAGAAAGCTGTAAAGGCTGTAAAAATATTTTTCAATGGCAACTCAATATTTCATCCATCTTTCTTTCCTTCTTTCTTTCTTTCTTTCTTTCTTTCTTTCTTTTCTTTCTTTCTTTTCTTTTCTTTCTTTTCTTTTCTTTTTCTTTTCTTTCTTTTCTTTCTTTTCTTTTCTTTTCTTTTCTTTTCTTTTCTTTTCTTTTCTTTTTTTCTTTCTTTTCTTTCTTTTCTTTTCTTTTCTTTTTTTCTTCTTTTCTTTTCTTTTCTTTTCTTTTTTCTTTTCTTCTTTCCTTCTTTTCCTTCTTCCTTCCTTCCTTCCTTCCTTCCTTCCTTCCTTTCCTTCCTTCTTCCTTCTTCCTTTCTTCCTTTCTTCCTTTCTCCTTTCTCTTTTAATTTTTTTTTTTCAACATCACTCCCTTCCAGCATTTCTACTTCTAGAAACCATATCCTTAGATACTTTGTGTCATCTTTGTTCACATTTTTTTTTGTTTTCATGGCTTGGCATAAGTAACTAATCAGATGTAACAATCATGTATAAAGTCAGAGAAGGAATAAAATCAAGCTCACTTTCTCTCTATTATGTTGTTTTTCCAGGCTAATTAGAGTAAAAACTAGTAAAAGTGTGTGTTTCTCAGTTAAGAAGAGGTCTGTCTCTGATATACATAGAACAGCTTTTTTATTAAAGACGTGCCATTTTTTACACAGTTTCTATTCAGAGTAGAATTGCACTGTAAACACTAGTGAAAAATATTATGCATTAACAGTGAAGCATTAACTTGCTAGTTTCAAAGCAAAAGTTGCTGCATATTGCCTTGCTCTAAACAGTGTTTTAGAGAACTTTTTTTATGTCTTGCTGTTACACTTCTCAGGAGTTTTTAACATTTATGTGCAAGTATTCTTGACTATAGCAAGCCAGCAACTGATTTTTGAATGTAGATTGCTGTAGAGATTTATGGTTTCCTCATATTCATACATACGAATTGTTCTAAAACTTTTTCATAGTAGAGGAATTCTATGTCATGGTTAGAAGGCTTTGTCCATATAAACACATTATATAAAGCAGTAACACCACAAATACACTTGAGTTGATTGCATTTAATTGACTATATTGACTGTATTAGAGACTGTGATCTGTCACCTATCAGAGCACAGAGAAAAGCTGTCACATCGTATTGAGATTTGTCTGTGACAACCACGTTATCATTTCAAAGACATTTAGACACCTATAGGTCACAGTCTGAACGAGAGGGTTTAGTCTTTTTCTTTGTGATTAGTTACATGCTTTATCATCTGTGCCTGTAATGGGTTAATGGAATCCAGTAGACCTGATTCAATTTTGGGGCTTTTTTCTTCCACATGCTCCATATGTTCCTGAGTCTCATGGGACCAAGGCTGAGCTGTCAGCATTATTTCAGAAAACTATCTTACCGTTTTCTCTGTTTATGCAAGTCACTTAGCAGGTGAAAAAGGAAGTCACTGGAGTCCTATGGCACAGGGCTGGCTGTAAGGGGAAAAGACACGAAGACAGCAGAAAACCGTTCCAAAACTCCTCTGATTTTCCAGGTTACAGTGTATCAATATTTTGCATATTGCATAATCATCTTTGTGTCATGGCAATATCATGTATTTTAGTGAAAGAGGTGATTTGATGATTTATTTATTTTTTAGGAGTGCCTTTAATAAAATACAGTAATACAGATCTTCTAACCTTATATATAAATGTCTGTGTTTAAGGGAACTGAGAGTCAGCTGGGATCATTTGCTCTGGTGAGGTGATTTTACTCAGTGGTGCCCATTCCACAGCAGGTACCAGACAAAACTTGGAAATTAAAGAAACTCATTTGTGAGTAGAGATGTACTGGTGAGGCTTGAATACCAAATAGACATGGATCTTCCTTAGTCAGAATCAGAGGTGCAAAAACTCTGACACTGCGTCCAAGCAAGGGCAGATTTGGAAGCAAAGAAGACTTCTCAGGGAGAAGGACAGACCGAACTGCCTATTTATTCAACCGCTTCAAAATGGCTATTGGGTGGAAGCAGCAAGCCTATGGGAGAATGGAAAAAGAGGTGCATCAGCTGGGAAGGCTAGTTTTAGAGGTCAGAAAAGCATAGGATTAAAAGGACAGTTGACACACTCAAGTTGAATTACATCTTGCAAAGCAAATTTAAGGGTACAGTAAAAGTATTCTTCAGCAATAGAAAGAAGGAAGAAGCTAAGGAAATGAGGAGGCGTTATCCAGTAACGGTGAGATGGAGACTAAAGGCAACGTAGATTGAACCTAGAAAATTCCATCCCTTGAGTGGCTATGTACGCTTGCAGTTCTCTTTTTGGAATCATAGCATGCATTTTCAGACCACTTCCTTGAGTGACAAATTATTACGAATTCTGAATTCTAACAGTGTTCTTCAGCATACTAGCATAGCATTGTTTCCATGTTTAATATTGACAATGAAAGCAAAAAGGTTGTACTAAGGTGAGGCAATTTTTTTTCAGTAGCGTACTGCTGTGTGGATTAGGTTTAAGGTACTCAGGAGGTATTTTCAAATTTATAACTGAAATCTGATTTCGGCACATTAAGGCTTTTACCGTACATTTATTTATATACTTCTATTTTCTTCTGAGCTGGCAATATGAAGGGGAATAGTAATAAGGTTTTATTGAAATGTACCTGCCTCTAATCTGGTATTTGTAACAGTAATCTGGAGAAAATATATCTCTACTGTCATGGAAATTTAGGCAGCTGTAAGTATCAATTTTCTCTGTTGTGTGTGTGTGTGTACAGGAGAGGGAGGATATGTAACAAAAAACTAGATAATATCACTGACTGGGGCAAGACCCATCGATACAATGAGAAGCCAGAAATCCTCTACGTGCCAAGGCCTGAGGGCTAATTTGATAGACTCTCTGAAAGAGTGGCTTAATGCTGCAAGAAAGTGAAATGGTCAGGGGAGTTGAAAAATGTGTTCCTTGCACTAGTTTGTTGGGTGTTGAATCTACATATACAATCCCAATTTCTGATATGAATGTTGTTGAGAAGCAGGCACTAGGCTTCTAAACAAGTCAGCAGAGTGGCAAATGCATTTTTCAAACGAAAAAAATTGTTATTCTGTACATCTAAACTATGCTGATGAACATCTCCTGAATTGTTCTTCTCAATGTCTTGCTTTCATTTTATACAGAAATTAATGCAGACATTTTACTCTGATAAGTTTCCAACCCTCTACCTATCTTCAGGAATAACTCGTGTTCATTCAGGCTGCATAGGGTGGCTTTCTAAGCTTTAGTTTCCAGCTTCTTCCCATATCTTCTGTCCCTCCAGCCTTCTTCCCACACCTTCTCTCCCTCAGACATCTGCTGAATTATTTTGGTTTTTTTCCATTTCATTCTGCTTAAAGTATCTGTGACCAAACTATTATATTCTGATGATAGTCTTTGGTCATTGTTCGTGTTAACAGCAGTTCCAAGGACTCCAGGAGTCTGGTAGATGACGTGCCATGAAAACAGACTCGGTATGGTAGTAGACTGACAGTAGTAATTGCTGACATGATTTAGTAACAAGATACTGAATAATTTGAACTGTATCTATTCAAATCCCTGTAAATTTGAATTTAGCTAAAATTGGTTGGTCCCAGCAGCCACAGGTATTGTTATGTAGCCATCATAAAAATTTTAAAGGAGTGTTGCCAGACACCTGGAAATAAAATGGTAACCTTTGGTAGACATATGTATATTATATTAAACAAACCCGTGGTTCCCATTTAGATGAAAACAGTATTAACTGGAAAGCTTGTGCACAAGTGCTTCTAACACTAATTTCTACTCAATAAAATGTCTCTGTGTTCACATTATGTTTTAATATTTCAGGATTCTGGTGACAGCATATAGTATAAAAGTAATTTTGATTGATTTATTTCCCACTTGAAATTGTGAGATGCAAATAGTTCTATTATATTCCATTTCAGTATGTTAGATTTGTTTATAATAATGTAAATTATAAAAAGATTCCATTGTTGTTCTCCATCGTTTTATGAATTGCAATTGTAAGAAAAGATTTGCCTGGATATGTACTAGTATCACCAATTGCTATAGCAAAATTTAGTGACTCATCTAATAATAAAATGCTAACTATAAATTTGATGTATAATGCATCAGAAGGATTCTAAACTATACAAATCCCACAAGTTCTAAAGAGCAACCCATTTGTAAAGTGAAGAAATCGTCTTGCATAATGAATGGTTGTATTGACAAGAGGTTGCATCAAAATTCATTTTAGTTTAAACTTATTTAATTAATTAAAGTTAGTTAATTTTAGTTAATTTAGTTCTAGTTTGAGTTCTCCATAGGCTTCTTCAGGTTTGGATATTGAGGTCTAGTGATTATCAGTAAGTATTCTGGAGCCTGAATTCTGAGATTTCATTCTAATAGGCAGTACCATGTAAAAAGTTTTAAAGCACGGACAAGTGAAAATTGTAATTTTTTAAAAAAATTTTTTAGTTATTGACTTACTTTCAGGAGTCAAAGATGCCTAAGTTTAGTACACATTGGTTTTATTTATTATTCAATACTACATGTTTGATAAGGTATCCATTTGTCCTTAGTGATATAATAAAGAAATGTAATAGACTTTATACACACTTGTCATATTACATGACAGAAATAGAATGTTTAAATTCTGCCTGCATGGCGTGACTGGATGCTGTTTGATCTCCATTTGATTCATTATAAGATTTTAGAGCGTTTCATCTCTTTTGAAGAAATATTTGCCAGGAATTATTAAGAATATGTATGTATTATTTATGTGTATATATATATATAAATAGTACATATTAATATCAATAATTCTTGAGAATTCTGTTGGAAATACTATCATAGCTGTGTAAACTGAAAAGATGTCAATATTACTCAATCTTATTTTGGTGAACAAGATTTATTTGAGATGTAAGGTAAAAAAAACTTGTTTTATTACTTATTACTCCTTTATATTGCAGCCAGTTGGAAAAGACTGATCTTTTCCATTGATGAGATGTTCAACACAGATCCCCAATGTGTCATTTTTGTTAAGCCTGCTTTTCTTTTTTGCGCTTAGTCATTTTAGCTTTAATTCTTGTTTATGGTAATAATTTTATTATTTTTATTAACAGAAAATAATTTTGGAAATGTGAAAGAGTAAAAAGCAAGACAAAGCATAAAACTATCATCTCAAATGTAATTTTGAGTTTAAACCACCAATTTTATAGTCTAAATTAAAGACTGAAGATCTGTAGTTGAAAAGGTATATAGTGCTAACACAGTTGCTTTCGTGCCCAGTTAAATGTAATAAGTAGTTCTGTTAATACTGTGCTTTGTTTTACAGTGTGTTTTTAAGGTGACTTCAGATTTACTGCTGGGAAAATCTTTAACGTTCAAAGTAAATTGTTCTATTGGGGAGTTTTTGATGTCCAATAGGGGCAAAATACTATGATAAACAAAATAGCTAAATTCCCTAAGGCAAACTTACTTCATTACCTCCTTTATGGATAGGTATGCCAAGTTTAAAAAGAAAGGTGATTGCTCTGGAGCAATTCAATGGCAGAAAATCTTGTGATAGTTGAACTGAACTAATAATTAAGCTGAACAAGAACAAACTTTGATAGAGTAACAGTAGGAAAAGAAAAAGAGCTAAGCTAAAAATGTTCTATTTGTTGTATACATGTTAGTCCTAGTTCTTCTATAAAACTAATAGAAATGGGATTGTTGCCAATACAAATCTCTGTTTGATCATCTCTGCAAGACTTTAAACTTGAATTCCCACATTTACACCTGCCGATTAAGAAAAGGAGCATTTTGTATCCAGTGTTTTCTGATTGTTTACTTTGGACTTTATCTTAACAAATTGATCAGAACTCAGCTGTAGGAAATAGCATATATTGTTGGCATATCTATTCAAGCTTCTTTGTATGATATAAAATTACAGTATATTACACTACTGTATTTGCCATACTGAGCTACTCATGCATGACTTGAATGCATATTAATTAATGCTGTAAACTATTAACTCTGACCTAATACAAAGCTGGAATGATAAGTAGGGTGTGCTACGTTGCCACTTCTGACCAGCACTATGTGGCAATTTTTTAAGTGTAAATTGCTGTGCCTGCAGGAATTTGGGAAAATCACAGCTCATTGTCTGCTTCTCTTGAAACGCTGGCTTCCCTTTGTACAGATCCTGAAAGAACCATGGAAAATGCTCTTTCAGGAGTCATTGCCTTGCAAAGTAAGATAACACCAGTCAGCTGCCTGATAGTAGTATCATGGCATAGCAGCAAAGAGCTTGTAGGGACTTAATCATCTGGAATATCAGTATTGGATTGGATTATTTAAAGGAGATATTTCTGTGTCAAATGGTTTGTATTTTTCTGATATATGGTAAGAAAAGTGGGTTTTTTATTCCTTACATATATTCTTCAAAGATTGTTATTTTCTCTACCTCAGTGAAATCCTCTTGATCCTCTTGGTTCTAAGATACATTTTCCTGAATTGTAGATTGAAATCTATCTGCTAGAAATAAAGTTTTCATCTAATAGGAAATAAATTTGAAGAATAATTTATGTGTACCTCTGAATTTAATTGATGAGAACACTTTTAATAGATTGAGAAAGTGGCTTAATTTGTTTATTTAATGTTTTATCTAGGAGGAATTTCAACTTCTGTTTATTTTTTTACTTGCTAACATGTTAACTATATATATGGCATATTTATGAAATGACATAGGCAATAAAATCATGTCATTAAGTGCAATACCATTCAAAAAAGGTAGCTTTTTTTCCATAATGAACTATTAATTATTGCATTCAGCAATTTGAAACTACTAAGTCTGCTTAAAAACAAGGTACAAGTTAGAATTTGCTAAATTGGTGTTCTGGATATTAGTTATAAAATATGTTTTGTTGAAATACATGCTACTTACATTTCTTTAAAGACTAGTAATTGTCCAATTATATAATAGCTTGCAATAAAGCCATTTAGAACTGGGAAAGTGAAGTATTTCTGTCATTATGGTTTGCTTAAAGTAAGAACATAGGCTAAATGTGAAGATTTTTAATTACTACAAAATAAACACTTTAGAAAAATATTTGCACTAAGGGGTTTTTTTTCTTGTTGTCCTACAGTCTCAGTTTGAACTCAGGGTATTCCATATTCGCGGAGAACATGCTGTATCAACTGCTCAGCTTGAGGAAGCCATTGCACATCTGAAGAATGAACTCGATAATAAATTAAAGAGAAGAAATGAAAAAGCAAAAGATATTGGTGTTTCTACTGAAGATGATAACCCACCAAAGACATACCGAAATGTATGTATACAGACTGACAGAGAAACTTTCATAAAGCCTAGTGAAGAAGAAAACAGAGCTATGAAAAATAACCAAATAGTACCCAAAAAGCTTAATATTTCTTCTTTGTCACATAGTATTTCTGCCCAAAGTGAAAATAAGGACAATTACAATGCACAGTCATCAGAAAGTGTCTTATCATGTCAACCAAACAAATGCTGCCTCCACCACCACCACCTCCTCCTCCACCACCACCACCACCTCCTCCTCCTCCCCCCCTTCCAGATTCTTCACTACCAGGTTTAGTTCCTCCACCACCACCTTTGCCAATGGATCTGACTTCACTGACATCTCAGTTTGGATCTAGTCCACCACTGCCACCTCCACTTTCAGAAGGCTGTAGAAATTTTCAAGCACCACCACCACCACCACCACCACCACTTCCAGGGTTGGGACCTCCTGTTCCTCCTCCACTGCCTGGATCTGGGTTACCTCCACCCCCTCCACCTCCTGGGCCTGGATTCTTTTTTAATAGCACTTTATCTTCAAACCAAGGTCCTCGAAAACCTGCCATTGAACCTAGCCGTCCCATGAAGCCTTTGTATTGGACACGGATACAATTACAAGGCAGCAGGTAAAATATATTTATTTGGACTTAGGGTTGCTATTTATAGGCCATGATACAAGGGTATGTGTACTATATAAGACTTAATAACAAAAAGTTAACAGTCTAGGAATGTATAACAGTAGCAGTGTAGAGGCATGGAATTTACATGTTTTAAGAAAAAATTGAATCAGTTCTAGAAGTCTAAAAATAGATAATAATAAATTATTTTAAAATATTAAATATAAATTAAAATTATTTGCATTCTAAATGAAAATTATATGCACTATAACAAGAATAAATTTTGTTGTTTTTTCTGAAGTGCTCCATGGACAACTCTAGTGACAAGGTAGTTCCTAGACTTAGCACTAAAGAGAAAAAAGATAGCCAAGAGATTAGAAAGATTTTTATGTTTTTTTAAAATGTTAATTAGAATTAGAATTGAAATGTTAAATTTTGGTCACATGAGAACTTAGAGTTTCATTTTTGCTTTCCAGTCACTGAAGGTGATAACCATTTTCAGAGCGCTATATTGTGTCATCCTCTATGATTCCAGTTCTAGAAAGAGTTAAACTGGAACCTAACCTCTGTGTATAACTCTGTCAGAGCAGGCAAAGTAAACCGTATGTATAAATATATGCAGCTTGGGAACCTCAAGCATGAAGTATCCATTATGGAGGAGTCTCAGTACTGATAGAGACCACTATAGTTAAAAAAAATAAATATATAAAAATAAATTACCAATTTAGTGAATTAGTGCTGGGATAAAACACTAGATACACTTCAGGGAAGGAATGCCATCCAGAGGGACCTTGTGGGCCCATGCAAACCTCGTGAAGTTCAACAAGGCCAAGTGCAAGGTTCTGCACCTGTGTTGGGGCAATCCCCGGTATCAATACAGACCAGGGGATGAATGGACTGTGAGAGGCCCTGCAGAGCAGATATTGGTGGATGAAAAATTGGACATGAGCCATCAAAGTAAGCTTGAAGCCCAGAAAGCCAACCATATCCTGGGCTGCACTAAAAGAAGTATGGCCAGCAGGTCAAGGGAGGTGATTCTTCCCCTCTGTTCTGCTCTCATGAGACCCCACCTGGCATACTGCGTCCAACTCTGGGGCCCCCAGTACAAGAAAGACATGGATCTGTTAGAGTGGGTCCAGAGAAGGGCCGTGAAAATGATCAAAGGGCTGGAGCACCTCTCCTGTGAAGACATGCTGAGAGAGTTGAGGTTGTTCAGCCTAGGGAAGAGAAGGCTTGGGGTGGACCTTATTGTGGCCTTTCAATATATAAAGGGGGCTTATGAGAAAGATGGAGAAAGACTTTTTACCGAGGCCTGTAGTGACAGGACAAGGGGCAATAGTTTTAAACGAAAAGGAGGTAGATTTAGATTGCATATAAGGATGAAAATTTTTACAAGGTTGGTGAGACACTGGAACAGGTTGCCCAGAGAAGTTGTGGATGCCTCATCACTAGAAGTCTTCAAGGTCAAGTTGGATGGGATTCTGAGCAACCTGATCTAGTGAAAGACGACCCTGCCCATTGCAGGGGGGCGGGACTAGTTAATCTTTAAAAGTCCCAGACAACCCAAACCATTCTATGATTCTATGAAAGTAGTCTAATAGCATATACCATTGCAGCAAATCTAAAGCTAATACGAAACATAGTGGTTTATTGATTTGTTTATGAGGGATCGTTTGGTGAACAGGTGTAAATAAACAATTTTTGGACAGGCTTTTTGAAATGATCCCCCAACTTTTGTTTATGCTATCCACTTATTCAGCTGACAGAAGAAAAGAAGTCCTCCCATTTATACTTTCTATGCCAGGGCGCATACCTTACTGCCACCGCGGTATCTGGTTTCAGTACTGCTCAGCTGCTCTTTTTTGGATTTTGGCTGATAGTAACTTTGCTTCAAGTGTTTATTAATATAACATAGAGCTCCATTAAGAGGGTTGGCTCAAAAAGTATTTTTTGGGGATGCTTAAGGAACACTGACTATTTCTAGTTTACAACGAGTTGCTAGAATCCTGAAATAAAATTCAGGTCCTGTGTTATACAAGTAATGAAATGACATAATTCTTTAGCTCTTAAACTTCAAATCATTATTATCTGTGTTCAAAATTATTTTAGCATAAGTGCAGTTACAAAGATGCTAAGTTTATTTTAAACATTTTAATAAATTACATTATATTCTTATATATGATTTGGAGTCATACTATATAATGTAATAGTATTATATATGTTATTCTGAACATTACATACTGTATTATATTATATCTTGTTATTATATTGTATAATATATTGATATATTATTAATTGTTATATTACATATTATTTACTACAGATTTCTTATTATATTACTACAGTAAGTTGCTAAATTATTTAAGTATTACAAATTATTTATGATTATTCTTAAACTTTTATTTTGAGTTATTTTTATGATTATATTTAGACACTGCATTTAAATCTGCATTTAAATGTATTTAAATATGAGTTTTATTTTAGTTCACAGCTTTTTGTCTGAATTTATTTTGATGAGAAAGAATCATTATTCTGGTATAATAAAGCATCATAAGGTTTTAATATTTTATATAAAATGTTTGACAGAAATGAACAGTTAATGAAACATCAGTTTATTCTTTCAACGATTCAGAATTAAAGGCATTGAAATATTTTGGAGCAGGAATTTTGAGCATTTTGGTTTTACTTTCCCAAAATTCCTAGTGAAAAATTGTTTCATAGTAAATAAATAGTTGGTCCATAAATAAACCTTATTGTAATTCTTTCCACTGATTCACTGACATAAAAATTTTTGTTCTGAAATATTGGTGGTTCATCAAGCTTTTGCTGAATGCAAGATAAGGTCTAAGTCGTAGCTTTCTGGTGAACTGCTGGTCACCAGATGTAATGGTCCTGCATTTTCATAGTCTGCACTAGAACTGGAAACTTCTTCAAGGGTCTGCTGCTCAGATCAGCAGCTATACAGGACTTCAAAGTTCTTCTTACAGAGCCAGGAAGAATCCGTCATTCTTCAGTGTGGCTGACACCAGGGAGAGTGAAGCTATGGAGCTGTAAGACTGTCCTATGCACAGAATATGCAGCATCAGCGAATGCTAGTGGAAAAATTAGAGTTACTGAAACATTCGTCATAGTCAATGTACAGTTGAGTACTAAGTAGAAAAAATCATAAATTTGAAAAAAGAAATTAATTTTGATTCCCCTTAAATTGATGGGTGTTGCATTTTGTTGCATATTACGTCTGATAAAAGTATGTTTAGTGACATCAGCCATTTGTATTTTATAGGGTTTTTCATCACTTTTTTTTTAATTGCAAATAATTTCACTGCCTTTTAGTGACATCTGCTGGAAGAAGCAGCCCACCTTCCGCTGATAAACAGACAAGAAGAGCACTCAGTTTTGTCCCACACATTTTCCTGAAGCATTGAAATTTTGAAGCACAGCCCATTTAGAATTGAAGTGCTGCGTTTACAGCATTACATATTTTCCCCAAATCCAGATAAAACTAGAGGATTGTGTAAACAAGTTGCAAAGTGTTCTAAAACTAAATCTGGTCTTGGAAGGCAAAAAAAAGAAGGAAAGATAATCCACATTTAAAATTTATAGTTGGTCGAATGGAGCAGAATACTGGTTAGTCTCCCAAAATATAGACCAAATAATTACTCTAGTTTCTGAGAACTGGAACAAGGATAAATATGAGCATACAACATCTGCAGCTAACACGAAGTGGATCAAGCCCTATGCAAATGACCCCAAGTGCTCTTAAAATATGCTTGAATAAAGTTTGTTCGCCATTTGTTGATATTGTTTATTTTTATAGGTCTAAATAGATTACTGGGAATTTCTCAACAAAATCTGCTGTTGAAATACTCCTAATCCTAGTTGAAGTGGCAGAAATCTCTCAAGATGTATTTGCACAAACTGCAGTTGTAATATTTGGTTGTTGTACAAAAACCCTGTACAATACAAATAATGCATTTTGATCGTCTAGCAGGTAGGGGTACTAAATAGCTAAACTTTTTGGTACAGCCCTCTGCAAAACGTTTTGATTCCTTACAAGAGCACGGTATAGGGAAGGAATGCTGTTTGTATAGCAGCAGGGCACGCTGCTTTGAGTTTGAAATCTATTATGGATTTTCATCTATTGTAGTTAGATCTATTATGGTTTTTCATGAATGTTTATTGGAAATTTTGTTATTATCTTTCCCTTTATAGGAAAACTGCTATGCCAACATTATGGGAATCACTAGAAGAACCTGATATACTTGATACTACTGAGTTTGAATATTTATTCTGCAAAGACACCACTCAGGAAAAACGAAAACCATTATCAGAGACTTATGAAAAAAAACCAAGGCCAAAAAGGTATTTATTGTTTCCTTGTGTTTGCTTTTTTGCGTCACTGTTTAATTTTACATTTTAAGAAAACTTCTTTTTTATTTATTGTTGAACAAATAGATAATAGATGGGTTTGTAAATCTAATTTTAAAGCAAAATAGGTGGATTGCTGATTCAACTCTTGCTTGAGAATGCGGGGTCATTATTTAGCTTGGATGATTTCTTGCCTTTGAAAATGAAAGTTCCACATCCCAGTGAGGTAGAAAAAATATTGTATAGGGGAACTGAATGAAAGTTCTCATACGTATCTAAAAGTGCCAATATTTCAGCCTATGTCTGCCCTTGAGTGGATTTATAACTAAAGGCTGTCATTAAGTTACTCTAGCAAACCTCTCTTCCATTAAGATTAATTTTGTTGGAAAAAATAAAGTATAAAGCAAGGAAGAACTGTTAGACATTTTGAATAAAGAATGCTAAACCCGTTTTTTTCCAGTATCTCTAAAGAGCTGTGTCAGGAACGGGCAGGACAGTCATGTCTTTAATGGCCAAAATTTATGCAGTAGCCGTGTCATTACGGTAGCGCAGATATGGCCTGCCTCAGACGTGATCCGTTACAGAGAGAGACTGTACATCTCAGTTACTATGTGCAGATAGGACGAAGAAATGGCATTAGTAGTATTTGCTGCCGGAAAATTCTAGGCTGAATAATAATTGATACTGTTTTCCTAAAACAACATGATTATATATTAGAAACCCATTTAAATATATACTTTATTCGTAAATCTCTTTGAGTTTACCTGCTTGGAACCACAAGAGGGCACTTTGTATGTAAGCTATGCTACCTAAATTTTGCAATTTTATAATACATATAACATGGAATATACATACATAGAAACATATCAGTGCAATCAGATCTTTCAAAACATCTTTGATCATAAAATTCCTGTACTGTGTCTTAGCACAATAGCTCACGAGAAGTGTAAATAAGCCTATAGAATTTATAAAATTCAAATTCATGTGATGCAAAAAGTGAAAGATGAAAAATGGAGCCAGGATGGGGGCATGCTGGCATTTGTAAATACACCCTAAAGAAATTATCAATTGTTAGAGTCATTCGAATGTTAGTGTCAGTTTGGACATGAAGATCTCTGTGAAAAATATTTTGGCATATTTTACTTGAGAAATGCTTCAAGTGGATGTGGCATGTCGTACTCAGCTGTATCTGAGTTCACATTTCTGATGCCCTTGTGCTAAAATTTATTTTTACATTTCATTAGTTTGCCTCTTTCAGAAAAAAAAATATTTTAATAGGAAAAAACCAAGTTTCTAAAGAATTTTGAAGAACAATGTAACCAATGTAACTTTAATGCAGAAATAATATGCACTGTTGCCTTTGTATTTAAAAATCTCAGCAATTAGGGGAATATACCTATTTCTCCAGGTCTATTACAGCAAACCAGGTAGAGAATTAGATCTGTATTCTGAAACATGAAATTGCATTATTCTTTTTTCCTTGCTGCTTTGTAAACTAACTTATTTGCTACAGCAGCACAGACCTCTCTTAACTTTATCCAAATCGAATTGGATAATAGTTACTCCATACAATATAGGAAATGATGGTATAATAGTAAGTACTATTTCTTGTGAAAAACCAATGTATTTTCTGACAAAGATATCTTCTTTATTTATGTCACTGTTTGAATTATTGTTTTGTTATTAAATGTAAGCTTAATGTTTTAAGACTTGGGATATGTTCACTGAAATTAATGAAATGAAAAAGGTTCTTTTAAAATACTGTGTGAAAATACAAAAACAAATCCCCTGAGAGGTAAATTAAGAGTTGTATCTGTTACTATGTCTTTAGTTGGGTAAAACTTGTGGAATTATGATCATGGTGTTACAAACCGTGGGAATTATAGGGCTTTCTGTGAAAATTCAAAAACTCATGGTCAACAATATTAAACTTTCCATCATTTAGCCAATTTAAAAATTAAAAATGAATCAGCTCTTAGAATTCAAATGATGTTTGAATTTAATTGAGTATAGAAGCATTTTCTTATTGTATATCCTGTCTTTCCATCTTTCTCTGTTAAATTACTCATCGTAGCAGCTGAATATTTTTACAGAGAGTTAGTCCTCTTTGTTGGTCCTGTGTTTTGCTTTGTGTCTCTGAAAGCCCAGATGTCTGCAGGCTGGCTCCAATGGATCAGTCTTGGTGGGCTGCAAGTGATACAGTAGTAGAGAGGCATTTTATTTAGTTACAGGAGGGTTTATTAGTAGACACTAACAGAAAGCTCCTGTAGGCGATGTGAAACTATCAGTTCTGCTGGCTTCATTTGTGTTTTCTTATGCTTTTTCTCGGCTCTCAACTTTTCTTGCCTCTTTTCTAACAATTATATATATCTGCTAGGGTTTTAACAACAATCTTTGTCTTCACTTCAGTACAGAAATCTGTGCTTGTCTGATCTTAAGAATGCTACAAGTGTCATGGTGTGTGGAATTGTATAGTCTGGTTAAAGATGCTTTCTACGGACATGAAGAAAGACGTATGAATCTTACAAGGTTTATCATATATTATAATTTTTAGCTGATGCTGTGTCATTTTATATTTCTTTGTACATCCCTTTCACATGTTCTGTAAGAAAGCCTTCCAGAGCAAGATATAGGTACAGTGATAGAATCTGGAGTAGTACTTTGTGTTTGGAATAGCTAAGCTATTTTATTTAATAATACATGTTACTGCTGACCTATTCACTGCATTAAATCTCTTATCCTCTGCACAAACAGATTAAAATATTCACTGCATGCTGTGCTTTTGTTGCTTACAGCTGATAGACATCTACCATTTTCAGCCAGAAATATCTAAATCTTGTCCTATATAAGTGGAACGGATCGTCTGTTTTCCACTACCATTTGGCAAGTTATGCTCAGAAGGGAAACTTTTCAGTATATATTTATATTCATATATATGTTTATACCCATATAATATGTATATAATGTACTTACAATAGAATATATAATTTATAAAATAAATATTTATAATATAGAATATATTTATACTCATACATATACTCGATGTCAAAATAGGAGAATACATTGAGGATTCTGTGGGCATCTATGCCAGGTCTGGTTACCTCAGTATTTTCATTTATAACCTGGATAATGGAATTTTAACTCTGCAGCCATCACCTAGTTGCGAGAGGCTTCAAATGTACTGGAGTAGACCCTTTAGAAAGCTTTCATGTATCAGAGATATGGTCTGAAAAATAGGGATAAGCACAAAGATAATGTAGTTCAGGATATTCGACTACCTAAAAATGAGATGGGGTAGAAATGGCTAACCGATTAGGTAGTAGTTTAGCAGAAAGGATCTTGGGATTACGACGGCTTACAAGAGGAACACGAATTGTCAAATTGTGGTACCACTAAAAGAGGGAAGACAAAACTCTGGTAGATCAATACAAGTATTGCTTGCAAGACAGTCTGCTCAGCCATGTCTCAGTTGAGAGCTGCATCCGGATTTAGGCGCTACAGCCCTTCATTAAAAATATTTACTAACTGTAAAGCGTCAAGAAGAGTGAGAATGATGAAAAGTGTAAAAGTAGTCTCTGAGAAAATAATTGAATTATGATGATTGTTTAGTCTAGAAAAGAGAAGGTTGATAAGTGTCATCAAGTGCATGCAGCTGCTGCAAAGAAAAATTATAAAAAGCTTTCTAAGAGTAAGGATAACAAAGGAATGCAGAACAATTTTGGCTAGGGAAATTATGTTTCTGTATTGGGAGATCTTTAAGAAAATTTGTTTAGAATGATATACGTATAGTTGATACTGTCTTAAAGTGGAGAAATGCTTTGGATGACATTTTGAGTGCCTTTCCAACATCCTGATTCTGTTACTCAATTAAAAGGCATAAAGTCCACTTTCTGTCCATTGTCCTGTGGATGGAAACAGCTGGCTTTCTTTTTTTCCAAAGTGGAAGCACTTTCATGATTCCCAAATTCATTGCTTTCGTGCCTGCCGGAAAATGGCTCATAAATTGATTTACACTAGTTTCTAGAGGCTATCGTCCTGACATGAGGATGAAATTATTAGAATTTGAAATGCAGTTATTAAAAAAAAAAAAAAGGTATTCTAACAAGTATGTGAGAACAGAAGTTAAGAACCTTCCAGCAGCAATGGTAATATAACTTCTTAAATAACTGCATAGAGGGTGATTTTATTTATTTTTAGGCATATATTAGCTCATTTTGGAAAAATACAGTACATTCATTTGATAGTGATACAATGTAAAAATAATATAGTTTAAATGAAGGTCAGATGTACCTTTCTGGAACACTTATGTATTCTTGAACTTTGTTATGGTAATGCTTATCTGGCTTAGAAGCTCTGCAAAGCGTGAGCGGCTGCTCATGTTTCTTCTATCATGCACTCCTTTGGACAATTTAGCAGCTTTGGAAGAATCTCTTTTTTTTCCAACTCTACATCCTCTGAAATATTTCAGGAAACCCTCATTCTTGTCCATTTATCTGCTCTGCATATATGTGGTCTTGTAAATAAGAGTTCTACGGTTTTATATAGATAGTGATAAAAATAAATATTCTAATTTTGTAGGTATTATGTCTTGAGAGTAGAATTTGTCTTTTCTGGATGGGGAGAATTTACTATCTAGATGAATATTTAGTTATGTCCCAATATGAGAGCAAAATAGTGTGCAATATAGTTAAGAACTAATAAATGTAATTCTCTCATAAGAATGCTTTTGAAGTGTAAGACTAAAAGCATGGTAAACTTATACGAGAAAATACAATGCAGTGGTTTTTTGGATGTGATATATAAAAAGGAAAAGAGACTATTGCTTGCATCCTGACTTTCCCAGAGACTCTAGATGGATAAATGATGTATAGAAGGACTGGGATTTATTTCCTAGTGGTTTCCTAGTTCTGAAGTGGTTGAATTTGCAGCAAAGCTGGTTACTGGAGAAATGTTAAGAAGTTCATTGACACCTGAATATGAATCACATAAATGTCTCTCTGGTTTTGGCCTGTTCAGTTAGCTTAATCTAAATACGTTAAGTTACTGGTATGATGCATCTTGGCAATATTCATTGACTCTAAAACTATTTATGCCATGTATGGTGTTGTAGTCTTTAGTTAAGCTTTTTCAAAATTACATAGAAGTTACAGCTTCTTGTAAATGAAGAAAAAAAGGGCTAGATCCACCAGGTTATTTTAGTACATAACTTCAATTTAGGTATTGATTCTATTGGACATTTAGACTTTAAATGCCTTTTGAATATGACTCCTATTTTTAACTCCTATTTTTAAAGTATCACTGACACGCTGTGAAAGTGCAATTGTTAATCTAGACTGTTTTCATCATCATTTCTGTATTTTCTTATGCTTAGATTGCAGTTGTAGCGTTCTGGACATATGGTTTTTGCACCTATTGTGTTATCCACTAGCACACACATTAAAGCATTTGTCTAGGAATGTATGGTTTATTTAAAAAAATGTATTATAAGTTATATTTATGAAATTGCAAATGGACTTCGGCTATGAAGTTTTATGTACCAAAAATATTTAACTGGAAGTAGATTCAGTACAGTACCATTGAGGTCCATAGCTGTTTATGAAAACAATGAAAACTGAAAAAATTAGCATATTAAAACTCTAAGCTATTTTTCTGAAGAAAAAAGAAAAAACCCAGCCATTGATTGTTTTTGAAAGAACTCAGCTTTCACTAGATTCAAATATAATTTGAAGCATCGAACATCCTTCCCAGACTCTGAAATTCTTCTATAGATATTTGCATGTCAGATGAAGGACTAAGTCTTACATACAGACAATTTTGCTTTCATTCATTCTAAACTGTTAACATTTCTTGTCTGTACATATCCATGCAAATTATTAAGCTGATAGGCACATGTAATTATTTTCAAGCCATAGGTTCTGTTTCCTGTTAAATTTGCAGAACCAAAATCTGTTCTTGTGGTACCAAATAGAAGAAAGACAGAATTAGGTCATATATTTTGGAATGAAATAAAAACCATGATTCACTATATATTAAGCTATGATACCCTGTAAGCCTGAAAAAGAGGTACTTTAGGAAAGGACATGCCTTTGCTGTGATTTATTCCATGTGCATTCTGTACCTCCATTGCTGGACTTACACGTATTTGAAGTTGCCTTAGTTTTTCCAATATATTTGAGCACTTGTTACTAAATTACCCTCAAAAACTCAAGTATTTTCTATACTTTTTCAAGAAACAGGATAGTTGGATGTCTGTGATGCCACTCTGTCTTCATCTTACAAAAAAATGAGTAAAAGTCAAGTAATTTGTGTCAGGTGTATGCTCCAAATGAAAGTCCATCAATCATTTTTGGCCCTTTAGTGCAATGATTATCATTTCAAAGACACAGGAGGACATTAAAGATAATGGCTTTTCTGTTGTCTATTATCTCTAACAGACTTCACATAATTATTAACATATGTTCTCATTTAAGAAGAGTGTCAATATTTTGAGTGAATTGCATTTTTTTAACTGAAAGGGATATGTCTGTCAGCAAGTTTTTTGTCCATCTGACTAAATGAGGAATTATAATTAATGAATTTTGTGTTTCCGCAAGAAGGGTAGATATTGCAGAAAATGTTGGAAGCTTTGCAGGGCTGAAACACAATGACTGTCTTCAGCTGTCTGCATAAGATAATAAACAATGTTCAAACTTGAGTAGAAGTAGTAAAATGCTAGTGCGTGCTCTTCCGAGGCACTCTCACTTTCTTTTTATTTTTTGTGCTGTACTGAGAAGAATGAATATGGCATTTCCTTGTTTACCACAAAGCTCTGCAGTCATGTAGGATATGGAAAGTATCCATAAAGGGTAAATATCTATTTTGTGGCTTTGTCTTGTTTTTACAGTTTTGATAGGAATAAAGATACTGAAATGTTTCTTACTAGCTCATTCTTACCTCCTATTTTATCCTGAGAAATTGCCATTTGCTTGTCCTTTAGCAAAAGGCTAAAAATAGTGGGGGGTTTTAAGCCGGTAGAATTGCAAATAGAATTACATGTCTCTTAAAATATTTTTAAAATATTTTAAAAATATAAAGCTATGGTTCATCCATGTGAAATGAAAAATAGTTAAACTTGGCTCTCCCTTGAGTAGGGGCAGAAGAGATAATGTCTAGACTTAAGCTTCTGAAATTTCATTGGTAACTCTTGGGGTGCTTATGTAGAATGGCTTGAGGGGCTTACTTACTTGCTTCTTGTGCAGGATATTCTTACTTGCTTCTTGTGCAGGATATTCTTCCTCTGTTTGAAGAGGGTTTCAGCAGACTACTTATGGGACCAGGCTGTTGACTTCACCATAAAAGTTAATGAGTGGGAATGGAGGGAAACACTGTGACATGCAGGACAGCGTTTTAGCTTATGGTTTCTCTCAATAAATTTAAATATTATGGAAAGAATCCATGCACCAGCAGGAGGAAGGATTTAGCTTTTAATCAGTAAAGTAAACTGAATCTGTTCAGATTTCAGCACCAGTAAGTTTTCTCGACAGAATGTAGACATTGCAGTTAGACAAAACAGTGAAGTCTGTCGTATAATATTTAATGAAATACATTTCTGGCTACATTAGAGAAACACCTTTTAATAGCAATGACAGAATAATTTATGAATGTATTCAAGCTTCAGTATGTCTCCACTTTTAAATTAGATGATAACTATTTGAAAGATGTAGAAGGGGCACTTGTTTACAGCAAATCAATTAAAAAATAGTTGGGGAACATCACATAGAGCAAATAATACCATGGATCGGTGAATTAAATGAATTAGCACCAGCAGGCACGACTTTGTCACTGAGCCAGAAGATGCTGCATCCATTATAATGATACATTCATAGTCTGGAGGAGCGGCCGGCAGCTGGCAAACCCTGCCAGCTGGCACAGCAGCATCAACTGGCGTCAGCTGGATTTGAGCTGCTTACCTGTCACTGCCAGCTACAAGCAAGCCCCAATATGCTGAGAGGTGATCAGTGATTTGTCTTTTAAAAGCATAGACTAAATAGTTCAATGCAGTCTTTACAAAATTTCATTTTATTTGCCTTATGGTTTTTATGGCCTGGAAAAGTGCTGATTTTTTTGTGTCTCCTTTCCATTTGGAATTCACACACATATGTAATTCCCTGACAGTGATTTCCCCAGAATAACCATAATTTCAGGCAAAATGAGTATCTCTGAAAATATGTTCTCTGTTTTACTACTGATTATATATTTTTGTCAAGTTACGTATTGGTTCTAAAAATCTATGACAAAAGTCCTATACTTAACAACTGTGTTTTTAGAGTAGTTTTATGCCCAATTTAAGCTATTCTGTTGTCTTGTTGCTCCATTTTTGCTCTCTAATGAATAAAATATCAGCCTTCAGTTACAGATTTCAGTTGGTTGAAGCTATTTCAGGTAGTCTGAATCTAGTCTGATGCCTGGTAATTGTGACCATGTGTACATTTGTCCAAAATGCATGTGAACATACAGTTTGTTGGCCATTTTAAAACATGAATCTCTGTTTTAGCTTTTAAAATTATACGGGGTCTTCTTTAAAAATTTTTTCACTAATCTTTTAAGGAGAAAGTCTTGCTTAGCAATGTGAGCTAGTTTGATCATATCTGGACAATATATTAGCACTTAGAAATACTTTAATAGAATGATTTCAAATGTCATATTGTCTACAACAGCTATAGTCTGGAAAGGTTTTGCCTCAAACTAGGCATGTCTAATGGGGTTTATGACAACCTATGAATTTGCCCCCGAACAAGGTCAACTTGGAGGTCAGTGAATGCTATACAAATTGCATACTACTCAAGCCTGTAATTATCCCTGTAAGAAGTTAATGTGCTGCGGAGTTCAGCAAATTCATGTAAGGCTTCAGAAATGACCATGATAAACTGAGCAGTTACTTACATTTGCTCTGCAAAATCAGAGTCAACGGAATGTGATGCTTATAGAGTATTCATTTATGGTAACTTGTAGCCAAATCTGCTTGTGTAGTCAGGAGATAAAGAGCTTTAATTCTTTCCCATTTGTAGAAAACACTTTAAATGGTATTACTTACTTAATATCCAGCATACGTGCTGTACATATAGGCTGAAAAAACCTCTCAGGATAGAATTGATTTCCACTTTTGGCGGAAAATATGCAACATCTACTTTAACATAAGTTCAGTAAATGTTGAGTCCCTACCACAGGGACATTAAATATCTGTCAGATCTTTGTTGAAGGCAACATGTATTCCAACTTGTTCATGTGTCGTCCAATTTCAGTATTCTATAAATAAGAACTAACTTTGCATTTTCAGGTGAAAATGTCACTGTCATTTCTGTTTTTCCTGTATTTTTCAACTATAAATCTACTTTTATATAGGTGAATAACTAAGTAGTTGCACAGTTAAATATTCCTAAATCCCATAAAACACAGATAAGAAACATTTGTCTGAGTTAGTATAAATTTTGTCAGTTATCTGTAATGTGAGCATCTATAAGAATGTTACGGGGACAAGGGATAACAGTTATATAGAGTTTTTTATATTGTATTTAACATCCAAATATTAGTGTCACCCAACTATTAAAATTAAATTTGGATACATATAGATTAAATACTGTTTACATACTAGGAATATAAATTTAGAGGAAAACTGAGCTATTAGTTTTAATTTTACATATGAGTTAGTATTTTTAATAGTATTTGTTCATCAACACTATGAAGTAAGCCAACTGCTTGGATCTGAACATTTGTTATTTGAAGTGCTTATGTCTGTATTGCATTTTGTGATGTGCTGCTGTCATATCTTCCTTACGATGTAAATCAAAATCACAAATACCAACAGTCCAAACCTTGTAGAAAGTTTGATTTTGACATTTCTAACATCCAAATTACACTTCTAAAATTCTCATGGTTTACTTTTCATTATTTATGGACTGATCCACATCAGTATCACTAATTTCAACCAGCCAAAATCACTTTCCCAAGGTTTCCCTCCCTCCTTTTCTTCTCCTCCCCCCACCCATCATCTGAAAAGATTACAATCTGAATGTCAGTATATTATACTAACAAGGGTCTGTTACCCAAATTGTGAACAAAATCCTCAAATCCTTATGAAATGTCAAGGGTGTGGAAGAAGCACAATAGACAAGAGTAAAAGAAATCCTTTCGGTAGCCCCTGGTGTTCCAGAAATAGAGTTGAGAGGGCATAAGAAGACAATTCTGCAGTTTTCCTTGGCCAGAAATTGATCCTTTGTGAAAAAACTAGACTTAAATGTCTTCACACTGAAGTATGAACTAGCAGTCAAACTAAAGAACATGTGATGTACTCAGTGTGTCTTAAGTGTTTCTGCCCTGGTCACCTTAAGGAGAAGGGAGGGATATATATTCCAGAATAAATATTTGCTGTACCTTTTTTTGTTTGCTTGTGTTTTTTTGTTAACAGCATCCTACAAGTGAGAGGTGATGCTCTTTACTAGACCTGGTGAAAATTCAAGCTTACATTTATCAGCCATTTGTTAAGGTGCAGAGCGTAGGGATAAGATGAAGGTCTGGTGTTTGGAGAGACATTGAATTCAATTCACTAATTAGCTTCTGTCATTAATTTGAATGAATCCTTTGTAGAGTGTTCATTTTATCTCAGATCATTTTGCATTATCTTTCTAGATTATCAAATTGTTGGATGGAAAACGGTCTCAAACTGTAGGAATTTTAATATCCAGTTTGCACCTGGAAATGAAGGATATCCAACAAGGTAAGTGTTTCTTACACTTAATGTATCATATCTGGATGTATATTTTCTCATAGCCCCTCCTCAGAGAATTTCTTACGTTACAGAATTCTGTGCTTTGAATATAGTCCTCTTTAAGGTATCAGAAGAATCATTCTTTCAGTACTTGTAAAAGTTTCACCTAAATAATCAGAATTGAATTTAGGTACAATTCCTTCTGCACCAGTTCAGCTGGCATATCACTTTCAGTACAATGTTTTCTTAAAACTGTTTCATATTCCGTCCCTACAGTCCCCTCCTTTTTCTTAAGCAAGTCCTCCACTGACAAAACAAATGGAAGGCTTATATATAAATCTTTTGGGCTTCAAACATGCAGTCGGTATTTGTTGAATGTTTAAATTATGATTCATTAGCAATATAAAAAGTACATCCCAAACTGATGCAGCTACCATGTAGCAATCAGAAAGGTGATTACTGGGTGGCATTTTTTAAAGCATAGGGCTACTCATTGTATAAATTCCATTACTGGTAGAAATTATCTGAGTTTGCCAATAAAACTGTAGAGAAATACAGATTTTTCAGAACACTGGGGTAATTCAGATTCTGCTTATGTTCTGGATTTTAAAAGATATTGTTTAAGGATATTGTTTATTTCTTTTTCACATTAAAAAAAGGAAAATATTCGCCATTTAAAACAACTGCTGGAAGAATTCAAGTTGATGTCTCCTTTTTGCTATTGTTTTCACTCCATCACATGCAAATACTGGGTAGAGTGTTGAGATGCTGCTGGCATTGATTATTATTAATTTCAGAAGAGCCTTTGAGCATCTCGCACTTTAAAAGCACAAGGGCTTACAGATTTCTCTTGGGATGGAGGGAAACAACAAAAAGAAGGAATAACTTTGTGCCTGCCAGTATTGTGTGAAAGGTATCAGAATGAGATGGAAAAAACCTGCTATTACTAAAGGTCTGAATAATTTGCTGGCAGGAATTGCAGCAATGTAGGATGGGATAGCAGCTGTATTATAAAAGCTGTATTATAAATTCTTAAGTATCTTCAGAGATGTTTTCAGGACACTTTATTTTCCATGCTATGACATTCTACTGAAATAGAACATCTCTCTCTCTCTGCCATTTGCTGCACTTCTATAGCTTTTGAAACCCTCTGGCCATTTTATACCAAATTTAAGAGAAAAGAATAAGTCAAATATTTGGCTATGTATACACTAGCATTTTAGCTTGAATCAGCAGTTTTGAATCAAATCTACCAATTGTCCTCTTTGCTGTGTTTGCATTGCAGAGCAATGCAGAGCAGTCTCAGAGTGCACAAACAGCCTTCAGAATTAAATTAAATGGGATGTGCCCTAGGAGCGTGCCAGCAGTCTCCACCTATAGCAGGCTTTAAATTCCACGGGATCAGATGAGAGATAGTTAAAACTCCCTGAAATGTGTATAGTGTGAACACTGGATCCTCAGTACCAGCTGTTGCTGTCTACAAATCCATTTCTAAAGACTACACTAGTTGCAGTTGTAGACATAGCTAATGTAGTCCTACAAGTTTATTGAAAATTAGAGTGTTGGTAGAAGAGAGACACCAAACCAAGTGCTGTCACTGAAGGAAAGTTTATAACTTTCATCACCCTCTCCATTCTTGAGGTAGCAAATGACTGGCCTGTCACCACATGTGTTGCTCAAGGCAGCAATAGGATATGCTGCCTCTTGCTTATGGAAACAGCTAGGAGATACAAACAGGATTTGGGACTAATGTTAGTGGAACTTTTTTTAAAAAATATTTTACAAAGCAGGAGGAGTGACTCTAATGAAGATCTGTGTGCAGAGACTATCTAGGGAAAAAAACCCACCAGACTCAAGGAAAACATCTGTTCTCTCAAAAGGATCTTTAGAAATGCATACTACAATGAAGACAACAGTAGAATTACATTTGTTTCTCTTTTAATGTGTCTTTAACCCTAGTATTTTAATTAATTTAAATCTGTGCACAGTCCTGCCTATCAGCAGACAAAATCTTTGAAGATCGCTATAGTCAACATATTGCATGAAAAAAGATCATACATTGAATAGCTTATGACAACACCTAACCAAGAAAGGGCATGATCATTGGGTGATGAATGTCAAAGTTCTTTTTTTTTTTTAACAAAGTAAAGTTACAAAGAGCTACCTCTAATAAACATGAAAATTAAGCACTCATCCATTTTTTCAAACCAATTTCAATTGCATAATTCAGTATGTGAAAGACACGGAAGAGAAAAGTTAATGGTCTTTGGCAGCTTGCAACAGAGAATGAAGAAACTTGAAGCAACGGAAAGTTCAAATGAAAAAAAAAAGCATATCTGATTTTATTTCAAGTTTTTCTGACCATGTTTGTTGAAAAGCCATGTACAAATTCATTCACTGCCTATGTATAGCGTACTGGTTTATCTACCTTAAGTAGCAGTTACGGAAATAGAGATATAGAAAAACTGTCCTCAAATCAACTGTTCCTATGCATACAGATGCATGCAGAATTCTAGAGAAGACAAACAAGAGTAATCCCAAGAAAAATTACATCCTTCTTTAAAATAGTGTGAGATTTCTGTATCTGTAGGATCACCCTCTGAAATGAAAGTAAATAGCTGCCCAGCATATTCTGTAGATAGCTCAGCAGTGCAAAACAAGCAAGTGACCATATCTGGCACCCAGATGTTTCAGTTTGCATTTGCTAATGAGCCAGCTGCCACACTTCAGGAAGGGAATCTTCCGCACATCTTTGTTGGAGAGAGCGAAGTTCATCCTTTGCAGATAAGTTTAAATTCTTGCTGTGTCTGAGTACAGTCTAGGGAGAAGACAATGTCAAATGGAATAATTATTTTGGCTAGTGTTGATATTATATGATGCAGAGAGAAAGTTAACATTGTCATGCTGCACCTGTCCGAATATTCACCTTTTTGGTAGGTGGGAGAGGAGGAGAAGTCCTAGGTACTGTAATGTTCTGAGAACACTAACAAATTTTATTGGGGAATCTGGTATTCAAGAGGATAATATAGTTCCTGGTTAGACCACTATTAATAATATTCATTTTCTGAGCAGAAGCAGCAGACGGAAAATCTACCTGTCTCAATATGCTATATAGGATCTGTATTTATATTTAAAAATCAAATAGCAATAATTGAATTATGCATAAGTTTGAGATTATTTTCAAGACTTCTTCCCTGCGTTTTTTAAAAACCTTTATAAAGAAGAGATGAGGAATAGTGGAGATCATCTCTTAGGTAAGGAACATGGTTTAACACTACACACAGAGAAGTAATGTCCATTTCGTATCAATGCACCTCTGTCTTGCTGTCATTGTTCAGCTGAAATATTACAGCTTGAGAGACAAACTTGTGGCTCAAGACTACTTGTGCGGCATTGCTGTTGAAATATTACAACTCACTCCACTGTGAGGTGTTTCAGTTCTGTTTCTAATGGGAAATGCTGGTTATAACTGTATATGAAGACCCTCTGTGGGCACTGGTCCCAACTTTTTACAAGGCAATATTCCAGTCACTCAGGCAGTTCCCAGCATAGTAGCTAGCAACAGCAGTATACTGGAAAACACATAATAATACTATTTTCTGCAGTGTATGTTGTCAGTGCCAGCTTCCCATGTGCTACTGAGATTTTGTTCAAGAGTAAACTGGCAAAATTGTGGGACAGCCCAGATAAAAAAGAGTTTTAGTTACAGAAAATGGGATGTAGATAAAATGTAGATGCCTATGTCGAAAAGAGTGATTCTCCCAAATCCCTCCATACCTCCATAGTACCTACATTTTGCCACTGAAATTGTGGGGCACCAGAAGTTCTGCTTCTGTACCTTTCTGGAAATAGTTCACTATCTAATACCCCTAATTTCCATCAGGATGCATTAACTAGATGGTCTCACATGCTGGTATATTTTCCTGGGGACCAAATCTATGAGATGCAGTAGATCACACCAGATGCACACTTTATTGCACTCTTTGTGGCAATAAAGTGCCGTATTACTCCACGCAGAACAGCTGCAGGCTTTGCTAATACATTTACCAAGGCAAGAGTCTAACACCGTAGCACTGCAACGCTGTCAGAACTTAGCCCATATGGCAAAGAGGAGATTTTACACTGATCCTTGGCATTCAGACTATTTCTAATGCTCATTTAGTATTGTTTTTTTCTTTCCTAGATTTTAAGCAATTAAATATAATGTCTGAGACTCCAGTTATTAAATCAGAGTAGCACTGGCCAACCTGTAATAGCACGTGGGACCTGGCATGTTTATTGTGCATTTGGAGCATTCTTGTGGTCACCAACAATGTAAATTATCTCTGCAGAGGCACCTCAAGCTTTGAAAATATTAGAGAAATGTATTTGATCACACTTACATGGGATGGATTTTTTTTTTTTAAAAAGCCTAGGCCATGCCATCTTTTTTTGATTCTCCTTCATTATTGGTCTGGGGTTTTTTGGTTGATATGAAAAATATGAATATATTTTTATTATAGTGTCACAGTAATGATACTCTGATGGTGAGCTATGCAAATAACTATCGTGGCACTCTGCATCAAAATTTTTTGCATGGTGTTGTAGGAGGGGACCAACTTTCTAGAAAAAACACAGTTATGGTACTGTTGTACAATGTCAGTCAACCAGTTGAAAAGTGTTTGATTGGTCTTCTCCAACTTTGTGACTTACCCTCCATTGTCAACATACTGGAGTAAATAATTGGAAGAATGTGAACAGCAGATTAACTTGCCCAGACTGGTGACCAGTCCAGTAATCATTCTAATTCTATATTATGTTTCTAATCATCCTGGGATTTCTGTGTGGTCTTCCTGTAATGAGAGGCCATAGAAGTTATATAAATAGGTTGCATTTTCTTAATGCAGTTTATGGTGTATGGCACATCTAAACTTTAGAGAACAGTATCGTTGTTAACCAGGCACTTTTCTTAGCATATGAAAGACCTTGTGTTATATGTATAAAGCAAACTATTCCAAAGCAACTCTAATCTGCAGATCTTAGTGTGCTCAGAATTTCTGAATCCCAATTTGTGTTTTAACCATATCATGCAGCACAAGTAGTTTCACAGTTCCTTTCTCTATTATATTTTGTAAATACTTCTGGATAAAGATAAATGCTTTGGAATATTTCTTACTTACACTATGTGAAAAGAGTTTTACTGGGGTTTCGACTAAAATATTTTGCGGGTTGGAAGTATAGAATATAAAGGCTTAAAAACTTGTTCCAAAATTGTGTGAATTTTCCACCTACACAAAATATTACATGTATGCATTCTAAATATACTGTATAGTATGCATGAAGTACAGAGATAGCTGCATACCCAACTCAAAAGTTGGGAAACAATTTTCTTTAAAAGTTATTTTCTTTGTTCTGGAAAATTCACAACATATGTTTTTGTGAATCTGCCTTGGGCATCCAGCCTGATGGGGTAGGTTAACATTAGTGCCAGAGTCTTTTGCTCATGACTTCTTGCAGGAGTTGAGCTTTCTTAGTCTTCTAAATCTACGTTGTGCCCATGGTGCTTCTTTGTAATGTATATTTTAATGTTTTTTTGTGTTGTGTGACAGTTAAATACTGGAAAGAACTATAAATAAGTTTAGAACATATCAATTTGTCAGAAGTAAACCAGAGTGATTTGGATATTTTAGGCAGTTTTGCCAAGCAGAGATTTGTATTTAACAATTGTTGTCATTTTCTGATTGACTTCATCGGGCACAATTTAATTTAAATTTCCCAGGGACGGGCTTCACGTTCCCATGAAATCAAGCCTTACTCAGCAAAAGGTACTACATAAAACAATGAAGTATTTCCAGGTCAAATAAATGTACCTTTGGCAAGCTTGTTTTATTTAAATAACGTATTTCTGTTTTATCATTAGGGGGCAGTTAAGGTGATTTCTTCATATTTCATAGCTTAATTGTCACATTAAGTGGTTTGATACTGCTGAGTATATGTAAGCTCTGTCAGCAGGACTTAAATCCCGATATAACCAAAATGTGTTTAGTAGGAGTGAGGCTGTATATCAGAGTCAGCCTTAAGACTGTTGGTATTTAAGCTGGTTAAGAGGAGAGAAGCATCTTTTTCATATTTAACCTCTAAGTTCTACAGTTGTATGTAGACTGCACACAGTGTGCTTTAAATTCTCAGCTTTTCTTTGGTTTACGTTTGGATGTGAAAAATCTGTGCAGTAGGGAATCCGTTTTTTACAGTTAGATTCATTTTTTAAAAAGTGAGTCTGTTAAAAACCTTTGGTACGAGTTTATATCCGAAGCAATACCCTTAGTATGTGAAATGTAGTTGGCAAGTATTTTTATGTGTGCCTGTTAGTTTGAATACATGATGCTGATCTGTTTTTTGTCCTAGCTGACGGTTATTATATCCTAATGGGTGCAACCCTGCACTAATGATCCTTGTGTATATAAATTCTTCTTGTTGTGAGCAGACACCATAGGCCACATAAAAATGTTTGCCTCAATTTCCCTGCAAAAAAGGATCTCAGAAACCAGACTTGGCCAAGTAACAGATTTTTTAAAGGTAGAGGAACCCAATAAAATTACCAGCTTTTCACAGCATGAGTCTACTTCCTTTCGACATATTGTGAGGTGTAGGTGAAATATTCTAACTGAACTGACAGTGTAAGGAAGACAGCTAACTAGAAAGCAAGATAAAAGTAAAAACCACCGATGATGATTGATATTGTAATAGCTATTAATTGTTTTGGAGCCTCTTTTGTGGATTTATGATACTTCATCTATATTACTTATGTGAGTCGATATAATGAGATTTAATGTAGTAAAGTATCACGGTTAAATTCACTGTATCAGGAAGAGCATTTTGAGAAACTTGTCAAGGTTTTTATTCTTTTTAATAATGTTAATATAGATATGATTGAAACTGGGTTTTGTTTTTCACAGAAAAAAGTAAGAAGCTTTTGTTCCTTGTAACTCTTAAGTAAAATTTGAAATAATTAGTTTCTTTGATCTAGTGTAATGGGGGTTTTTCAGCTGCCCCAATTCAAGTTAATTTACACAACATAATGTGAATGTCTTGCACATGCTGTATTTTAAGAATATGAAGAATATTGACACCTGTGAATTTGGGGATTTCTTCCAGGTTTTCAAAATCAAAATGCTTCTTTTTTAAAAAACAGGCCAATCTTCATAATTTTACATGTTTTTGGTTTTTGTCTTCTGCTCCAAATGTGTATGGCGTTAAGTTCGATCGGTTTGAATGAAAAAAAATATAAATACAAGGATAAAGATATTAAAATACATAAAGATGAAATAAAAGAGTTTGTGTGGATTTTGGCAGTACTTCTGATGTTTTGGAAGTGTGTCTCTACGTACATTAACATCCTAAGATGTCCAGCTATCATTGAATTGAGTAATGGGGCTAGATTTTTAACTGACTGCAGCCCGGCTGCATGGACATTGCCAATAACAGCAGGACAGGTTGATAGCAAGTAAATCAGAAAATATTTTTGGTACTTTCATACAATCACATACTTGTCCAAAAGAGAAAATAATTCATATTAATGTCTCTTAACACAGATTATTATTAACTCTGTTAAAAAAATGTTCATTTATCAGACTGTACTTTATTAATCTCAAACATTTATGTCACTTCAGAACAATGCTGATTTGTTCGAACTGGTGTTGAGTACAGAAACATGGATAAGGAACAGCATTAAAAACCACTTTGTCATTTCAGGGGCTTTTTTGTGAAAAATCCCTGACTGAAAACTCCGGTTAAATGTACAAATCTTGATATTCTTATTGAAGTGTTCTGTTTTTCAAACTAATTCCTCTCATTGTAATAGTTCTGTACCTAAAAAAAAATCCGCTATTATTTACATGTTTTGCATTTCTAGTATGAGTTCAGATTACCTCCAGTAAGTTGCTTTTCTATATAACTCTGGACAAATATATTTCTCCTTGTAAACAGTTTTCCAGATATTCCAAAATAGGATGAAAGTGAAACCACAAGGGGAAACTTTTGAACTCAATATGTTTATTTTAAAATCTCAACAATTAAATATATTGGACTGTGAAACCAATTTTCCAATAGATTTTCCGTTATCTTAGGTTCTTTTGAAGTTTCATTGGATAATACAGAAGATAATACAACTCATGGTATCGTCTTGCAAGAGCCAACAGATGATCTTGTAGATTCAGTCTCTAATGATTTTTCTTTAAACAACGATTTTTGTCAAGCCTACTTGTTTGGGCTTTGTATTTGGTTACACTCTTCAGCTTTTTCTGAATCTTTCCAAAAGGACAAAAATAGTTGGAGATATTGCTTTTTTTCACTGATACTGTCTTCTTCCGTATAATTCTTTACTTCTTACCAAGGTGTAATGTCAACAGATGGAATCATAATTGACAGGCAAAATTTTAAAGCATTCTAAATGTCATTGGACTTTTTAATAAAATTAATTAGCCTGCCACAGAGAAAATTTACTAGCCTGCTGGTTAATTTCACAATGTAAAATCATGGGGTAGGTGGAAGAGCAGGCGAAAGCTTATTACTTTTAAATAATTATTTAAAGATGTGTGCCTTGCCCCTTTCAAACATGTATTGCAAATGCAGAAAGAGCTTTTAAAATCTTCTGAATTCACAAGCAGTCAAGTTTCCTTTGAAGAAATATAATATAGCTGAAATTAAAAGTTATCAGGTACTAGCTAATGATGAGTCACTGGTTATGTGGAAAATTGGTAGAGGGCTTAAGCTTGATTCTTTTGGGATTAATGTTTCCAGTAACATTTAAACATAAGTCAGGAGTTCAGAAATTGTGCCCAGTCCCAATATGAATCTTGATGAAATGCTGGTTTCAGAAAAACTAAACATCCAAAGTTATTTCTATTCCATTGTGCATCTCTTAGCTTATTGGAATTTAACATTAGAGAGCATTAGAAGGCACCGTGAACCAATCCTATTTAATTTTAAGAAGAGTCTCAATACGTTGCCTAAATTGTAATGGGATTTGCAAATGTTGGAAACACCTAATGCCATATATTCCACCCGTAGTAACATTTGGAACTGAGATAGGAAACTTTTTGAGACTTTTCATTTTTGGTAATGAGGCATAATTAATCATCAAAGAGTATACTTTAGGTGTCTCTGTGTGATGTTTAAAAGTATTTATCTGGAAATTGTAATGTGGGTAGTTTTCTAGTGGATAAAGTTAACTCAAACATGAGCTGCTCTGTGAAGATACTTTAAAAATCTGTAGCACAACCTTTTGTGCTTGCAAATTTGCAACGTGCAAATCTTGTCTACCTGTCTACTTCCCAAGATTGCTAGCCCCAAGACAAGCAGATCTCCCTGTTTTTATATCTCCCTGATCTCCCATGCACATCAGGAGACTTAAATACCCTAACTCTCAATTCCTTCCTATCCAGCCTTCTAAGCTCCCATGAAATCTGTGCTGTTCATAGTCTGGTATCCATTCTTCTCATGTTCTCCTACCTGGCCAGCTACACAATCAGCGGAGTACCTGGCAGGTCATATCTTTCTTTGACTGCTGAGTATACTGGAGAGGAAAAGTAGAACTCCATTCTCCTGAGACAGAGTTTGTAGTAAGTTCTTGCGTGAGTGCTGCACCTTGAAGTCAGAATTAAAATGCTGAAAATCATAAAATAGTAACTGGATACAAATATGTCCTTTAGCTAGGTCAGATCTCTTTCGGACATTTCTCAGGAAACAGAATTGAACTCTTCAGTATGTTTTCTAGCATCTAATTTGTGATTGTATTCTATACAGCTATTCTATGTGTTGATGACTCCGTAGTAGATCTGGAAACACTGGAAGCACTATATGAAAATGTAAGTAAGCAAGCTGGAGTAAAGCTGTGGTTAATTTACACTTGGCTGTAGAGATATCAGAACTACCTCTCTGACCTAAACTGTGAAGCATCCTATAGCAGTGTTTGCAGTGCTGTGCTCTACAAGGATGCTCTGCTTTGTGGCCATAGGTAGCACAAGGCACTTGAAGGAATTTGTTATAGATCTTTATGCCTCACTCTTTTGCGCAGCCTAAATTTTTCCTAATAAAAAATATAATAGTTACCAGCAGACAAGCAGGTAAATTAGTATTTTTATTAACTTGTTATTAATTAGTTATTAATTACTTTATTTTAATTCACTCAGAGAGCACAAAAGGATGAACTGGAGAAAATCAAGCAATATTATCAGACATCAAAAGAGGAAGAACTGAAGCTTCTGGATAAACCAGAACAGTAAGATTTATTTTTTTTTAAATTATTTTATTGTTATATAGTATAGTCCTTTGCTGATATATTAAAAGGGATCTTGATACATAATTTTTGGTAGCTAATTTTTAACTTTGTTGAGTATTTCAAGGCATGATTAGCCTTTATCACATAACTTTTTTCAGACATGACAGCTTTTACTATGTCAGTTTAGACCACCAGAACTGATAAAATATGTAGCCTTGAATCAATAAAAATTCCTGTTCCCATTCTCACATTTGTAAACGGCTTATCCTTCCCTTAGAGCTTTTAGGGGTAAATTAATGTGTCATAAAGCTGGGCCAGGCTGATTTTGGTTGTTCATTATTTGAAAGAGGTGCACAAACAGAGGGTTTTAGTGAGTCCTGCGGCAAAGACTCAGTGTACACTCTGGTCATGCTGACTGAAGACGTACAAGGCTGATTCCACAGTTCATCTCCTGCAACTGTTGTGGGCAGTGACAACTGTTAGGATGGAAAACTTTCTAAGTGTTGCTCCTTCTGTTGTAATATACCTTAGACCAATGTGAAAATTACAATAATCCACAAGCAGAATGGTAATCCTGAATTTTATTTTAGTATATACATTTGATTTCAGATTTTGGTCTACCAGTGGTGTTTGTCTTCTGCTACTTTGCTACTTTTCCCTTTGTACTTCCATGCTCTTCTTCTAATCACAGTACAGTTCCCTGCCCTGAGGCCTCTCTTGTCATCTTGCTTCCTTTTCCCTCTTGTTTCTGCTGTCTTTGGCGTAAGAAAGAGTAGGGGGAAGAAGAACTGAAACAGTAGAGAGAGTATATGATTGGTTGATGTCAGAAGTATTACATTTTCATATGTTTTCTCCCATTAAAATGTTGGTGAAGAGCAGAAATTCTTTTTCTCTTTTTCCTAACACAAGGCAGCTAAATACCCATTTGTCCACTGGGGAACGGGTTAATGCTGGGACATGAAGCTGTCACACGTACTCTTGATTATGAGAGACTACCGTTCTTGAGTAAGGCTTAAGGAGGCAAATTTCTGTAAAGTGTATATACTAGCTTGGTTTTGCATCCCATATCCATGGCTTTTGTTGCATTGGCTTGAGGAATAAGAATATTTGTGTGACTAGTTGGTGCTTTCCAGAGTTTGAATCTTTAGCAATCTGTTTGCTGTATGTCTGAGTGAAATAAATATTAATGCATTTTGTGTTCTGGAGAATACGAATCTTGTAGAGCTCTAGAGTTATAAAAGGTTGTCTGGTTTTGTAAATTATAGTGGAGAGAGGTTGATCTTAATTAAACACAGCATTGGATTTATTCTATCATTGTTCCATAATTAAAAGTAAAGCACTGTAAATAAAGCAGTTATGCCTGATCAGTCAGAATGAAATAGTAGTGTCAAAGACAAAAGCTACTTTTTATCAATTATTACTCTTTGTGTTCTCTCTGCAAGTTTTAATTTTCATGTTTTTACCCCATTATTAAACTACATAGGTTAAGAAAACTAGCTTTTTAAAATGTTGCCTCAAGGGGGAAACATGTTGCTGATGATGCACTTATGTAAATTTTATTGGACCTTCAAAATAACATCCATCCTGAAAACTCAGTAGATCAGGTGCTGCTGGTTTTGTTGTCTAAGTCAGCCTCTAAGTCAACCTAAATGCGGAACCGGAGATTGGTTGGAACTGTACTATGCACATTAACTCCATAAAAGGTTAAAGACAGAAAAGTGCTAAATTTGTATATGTGAATAAAAGTATTTACTACAGGGCATAATCGTCATATATTTTCTTTAATGAGGATCAGAACAAAAGTGTCAACTAAACCATTTATCAAATAGTTGCAAATAGTAGCAATAGGCATTCATCTAATGAAGCCATTGACATTAATTCACTGAAGTCTAAAGGAAACCTTTGCCATGTTTAAAAACTTGGATTACCAGTCAAATAGAAGGCTTTAGTGGTATCACTGATGCTGTAGCGCACATATGATTTTGATTTGTTTTGCTGACATGTTAAATTTGCTATTGTTGGCATAAACTGTAAGTATGATAGCAACATGACAATACCACCCTAAATTATGCTTCATGGTAATAGTTACTAAAATGCTAATATTCATTAACATGATAAAGATTTATATGCACAATTGGCTACAATTTGGGGCTTTGCTAGCAGGATGCAGATGCTTTAGCTAGTTTCCAAGAAGACCCTTTTAGTTGTAATATAATCTCTGTGAATCCTCTCTACTAAAAGAAATACTAGTGAAGGAAATAGTAGCAAAATAAGGTTTTGCATGCAGTTTGAATTCAGGACATAGTGAGCTATTGATAATTGCTGTCCAGTAATGTCATTTGCTTGTCTTTGAAGACCACTTTCCTTTGACTTCAGTTTAAATCCTGCCGGCTTACTTAGAAGCTTGCAGGATTAGATACACCTTTTTTCCCCAAAAAAATATTTCTAAATTTTATATTCTTCAAATCTGGATAAATGTGAACTGATAAATAGCTTACCTCCATGGAATCAGCTGCCTTTGTCTATCTTCTGGAAGAATGTTCTGTTACACTAACAACATGGTAAAGTGCCTGGCCTGAAAGTACTGTCAAGTCCTTTACTATAAGATTCTGGGAGGAAAAAAATAGTTCTCAAGTAAACGCATTTTTTATTTACAGTTTCTGCAGGAGAGGAGTAAATTGGACCTCACAGAGATGAACAGCAAATTCTCTATGTTTACTTTAGGCCATAAGAAGTGTAGCAATGAGAAACCCATCAAAAAACTATGTCACAGTCATGTCATCGTTACATTAAGTCAAAATCATACTTTTCTTAGATTAAAATTGCAAAAATGACTGAACTAAGAATGTTCTTTTCTCTCCAAAAGTTTTGTCCACCTGAATTGGTGGTTTATCTTTGATAACCACAGATTCATGCCATGGCTTTGTGTTTAGTAACTACATTCGTAATCACTAAGGTTCCTTTTTGTGACAGATTTCAGTTATAAGCGTTCTATCTGGATATTTACATTGAATACTTTGAATTCCAAAATCTGGAGACTTTTTTTTTGGTTTTTTATACTGATGCTGTTTTAACTCTCAGCACAATTATGTTGTAGTCTGATGACCAGCAGTGTAGGAGATAGCTCCCTTTTCAAGGGAAGGCAAGAATACATGTCATTTGATGCTTTCAATTTAAACTTTTAAAATATATGTATGTTAGAACATTAGTGAAGCAGTTTGGGTTTTTCTTTCTTTTGTTTCTCTCGCACAAAGTGCAAAGTATCCTCTTTTTTTTCCTGGCAATACCATTCATTCCCAATAGGAAGCATTTTTATTAATACCAGCTTGGCATTTCTTTTTTTCCCCACTGCTTAAGTGTAAGAGCCAAGCTGGGCCTCCCCAGTCCCTCTCTCACAATAGAGTTTTTTCATCCGGCAAGAAAGAAAAAGAAGGAAAAAAATTATATTCCAATTAAAACATAGTATTTCACACCAACCACAGGTGGATTTTGCTGATTTTTTTGACAGTTACAATGTATTCAGCAAAGCATTGAATGCATGAGAAATTTATAAAGTGGATTTGAAGATATTGATATTATTTATTATGAAAAAGAAATAATTTGGAGAAATCAGATGTATTGGCTTAAATAATTAAAATAAATTTGATAAGAATTCAAGCTAATAATGGTTCACAGAATTTCCCATAATTCAGTGAGGTAGCAAAATCTTTATGGCATTGTGTTAAAGGATATCTAAAGATATCCACAGACAGGAGATTAGAAGAATGTTTCTAAAGTGATAGACGACAGCCTGTTTCCGGATTACAAGAAAGCATGTGCATCACTGAAATCCGAGACTCAAAAGTCTCAAAGCAAATTATGCAAACCCAGTTATTATAAGAAATGCTAAAATTTCTTCTATTATTTAGCCAAGCTCTTACATTTTAAATTGAAGGAGAGAAAAGGGAGGAATTACTCATGCCTTTGGGATGCTTTCATTTTATGATATCCGAACTGGAGTTGTTGAACGTGCTTCTATATATTTTTATTTAGCAAAGAGTTAAAGGAAGAAAGCTGGAATACACTCATGAGGAAAGTATATGTATATGAGGACAGATAAAGAGAAGATAAAAAGTTAGTAACTTTGCTGAACAATGACTGAAGGGAGATATAATCTGCAAGTGTTTTAGAGCTAAATACATGGCTAGGTGCATTACCATAAAACATGCTGCTATATAATTGGAAGTGTGGTGCAAATTAGTAAAGGAAAATTGAGGCTGAGCATCAGAAGAAATTTCTTGGCAGATATTTTATATGATGAAATAACCTTGTAGGAATATATTGAGTTACGTATTGCTGGGCACATTTTTAAAGGAAGCAAAAACACATGAGTGAAAAAAGTAAATAGTGTTTCTCTAGCTCTTTTCTTTTTTTTTTTACCCTATGATCTAGGTTTGTGGTTCTTCTATTTATTGCTATGAAGCTGTGATGCGGGGTTAATGGATTAATGTGATAATAATTAATGTCTCGCCTTTTTCTGGATATTAATAGGATTTCTTAACACATTGAAGATAAAGAATATAACAATTATAAATTCTGTCATATTTGATTCAAAGTAGGAAAGACTGCATGTATATTTCATGATACTACAGCTTTGATCCATTATGTACCCCACAGATAAGAAATATAAAGATTTATTAATATTCTTTTTTTTCCACAGATTTTTATATGAGTTATCTCAGATCCCAAACTTCACAGAACGAGCTCAGTGTATTATCTTCCAGTCAGTTTTCTCTGAAGGGATAACATCAGTGCACCGGAAAGTTGATATCATAACTCGTGTTTCCAAGGTAAGTCCTAATGAAAGCCAAATAAAAACATAAATGTATTTTAGAGTATTCATGCTTCTTTTTTTTTTTTACCGTAAGTGATGAACCTGAAGACTAGTCATTGGCTTTTCAGGAAAATAAAAATATATTGAATTTTTTAGCTGCTTATAAGAACAAAACGAGGAGGAAAGAGGTAAGGTGAGTCGAGTGTGATGCCCCATGCTCTACATAGGAAAATATATTTTTATTTGAATGGCAGATTTTTATTACTTTGCGCATTAAGTAGGGTAATAGATAATCTCCATAAAACAGAATTTAAATATCAGACTAGCTTAGTACAGGGCCTTGCAGACTTACTTTTTTGCATATCACTGTTGATGCCATCAGCAGTAGATGCCTGTCATGTTCATTAGCTTATTACTTTCCCCTGATATCTATACATTTCTGTATAGAAAAGTGGAATGAAATAAGAATAAAAAGTGACCTAAAGGTATAGCGTCCAGGCCAGGGCATTGTTTGATTTTTTTTTTCCAATTTGAAGATTAGCTTTTGGTTAAATTTGCTGACACAAAGTACCCATGCTCTACCCCTTTGGATTTTTTTGCATATTCTAACAATAAAAATAGTTACTAAGTGTTTCCTTTCCAAAGGAGACATAAATAAGGAATCATTTCTGTATGAGATAGGGAAAGTGATGTTGCCCTCAGTTTACTTATGAGGAGCTGACACTACTACTGGTTTATCCAATGGGTAGTATAAGGCTATGTAGTTAAGAATTAGGCCCGTGGTCTCAGATTCTCGATCGTCAAGATAGATGTCTTTATATGTAAATTAAAATAATTTATTAGTTCTTCACTGTATTTCTGGATTTCTTTTCTGGTTTGAGGCATAGTAATTTAGTCCTTACTGCTGGCATATTTGCATTACGAATGGATTCAGAAATGTGAATTTCCAGAGCGCCAGGACCAATGAGAAGCAGACTGAATATGACAGTCTGAGTCTAACATAGTGGCAGCAAAACCAGCACATCTCCATTTGACTGTGCATTATGTAAACTTGTGATAAACCACCTTGTCTGTAAGATTTTTAAAGGCTACTAAGAATGTTTAGTAATCTTCCATTAATCTTTTTTGTCATCTACATAGTATATGATGCCATATAATTTGCTTTGTACGGATTAAGTTAAACATAGTATCTTAGGTGGATACAGTCTAATAAATGCTTCTCTTAAATGTTTGATTCTTGTACCAGTTTTAGCTTCCTTTCCCTACAGGGGTGAAAACAGACAAGAAACAAAACCTCTAGCAAAAATAAAATTAAAAAAATTAAAAATAAAATTAAAAATATAAAATTAAAAAATGAAATTTAAAAAGGAGTTTTTTATATTAGTGATTAGAATTTTTGTGCCAATGGAAGTTACAGACTCATATCCATTTTCCAGGCTTTGCTGAACATGACAAGCATAAAGGAAATTTTAGGTTTGATTCTGGCTTTTGGAAATTATATGAATGGCGGGAATAGGACCCGAGGTCAAGCTGATGGATTTGGTTTGGAAATACTCCCCAAACTGAAGGATGTCAAAAGCAGAGTAAGTACTAAATTTTAATTAAGATAATTTTTCTCAAGTGATCATTTTTTGTTCCATCACCTGTCAAATGTTAATCCTTTCTTATTTCTTACCATTCTTGCTCGAAAGAGCAAAGCACTTTGCACCATTTTCTTGGGTTTTTTTGTCCCAACTTTTCACCTCTTTCTCCTGCACATGTGCCTATTTCCATAATCTTCAATTTCTCCTAGTCAGTACTACTAGGATAGTTGTCTTATGTGAGAACTTCTGTGTACTAGTAGGGACTTAATTACAGGAAGTTAGAGAGAAGTGAGAGAGCACAGACTGCTGAAGTCTTCTGCAGTAAATGTCCCCATTCTTTTTTCTTGGTCTTAAGGTAGCTCTATGTGAGCAAAAATGTTTTAAAAGTCAGGTTTAAAAACAAAATATCAGTAAAAATTTGGTGTAGCATATATACTAAGGAATTATAAGTAAAGGATATAAATATATAATATACAGGATTTTAATCCTCTTCGAAGAGATGTGTCAGACCCAACAAGTTATTTTCAGTCTTTCTTTTGAATTGACAGTTAAATGGATGTAGGGCATGAATTCTGAACGATATGGATGAGAAAATGCTCATAGATGGCAATAAATTATTTTGTCAAAAATTGAGAACCAGTAGCACGTTTTTGATTAGTCATGCTAGGATCGAAGTCAGGCTCAAACAAACTCTGGACACATTTTGAGATGAGGTTACTTTTTGTTCCTTATTTCAGTAGGGCAGGGGAGGAGGTGCTAGATAATGTAGGCAATGGAAACACCGCTTGAAGTTGTTCTTTGCCAAAGCATACCTAGACATCACATGGATATATGAAGCAGCAAAGAATAAGATATATTTTCTGCTGATGCTGGTGCAGATTTGGAGGGTGAGGAAAAAACTTATTGTTTCATGTTCTTCCTCTTTTCTGATGTGAAGTGCTGTCTTGAACTATAAGAAAGGTAGCTTTTAAGCTTTTGTTCCCAGTTATGCTTCATGTACGTAGGAGTGCATTTATGAGACAGGCAGTGTCAGGAAAGCAGTAGGTCAAGGGAGCTTTTTATTTAACTTGTGAATACCGTCATTAACGAAGTGTAAAAATACGTTTGATGAATTGTTCAGTGAGCAACTGTATTAATTAAAGTTTTTCCAATTGAGTCCTTTGTTTCCTAAAGACTTTGAGGTGCTGGAGCATGTCCAAAGAAGAGCCATGAAGCTGGTGAAGGGTCTAGAGCACAAGTCTTATGGAGAGCAGCTGGGGGAACTGGGGTTGTTCAGCCTGGAGAAAAGGAGGCTGAGGGGAGACCTTGTCATTCTCTACAACTACCCACAAGGAAGTTGTAGCGAGGGGGGTGTCAGTCTCGTCTCCCAGGTAACAAGCGATAGGATGAGAGGAATGGCCTCAAGTTGCACCAGGGGAGGTTTAGATTGAATATTAGGAAAATTTCTTCACTGAAATGATTATCAAGTATTGGAACAGGCTATGGTTCTAATTTTTACTTTCCTTTTCACTGCAATGTTTCAGCTGTTCCCAGTGACCACTTTTCTTCCAGTCCTGCTCCATGGACAAGACACAGTACAAGCTGCAGCTAAACTGGAACCAGGCCAAATTTCCCAGTACTCAGGTGTTCATTGGTTGGGCAGCTGCCATGCAGAAAAATGTAAAACTGAGCTTTGCCTGACTTTTCTCAGCAGAAGTATTAATTTTAGTCTCACTTTTTTAATCTAACCATAAACTTGTAAGAATTTAATTATCTCTGGGACTTTCCAATTTGGCTGAATTTAGCCAGCACGTTACAAAATTATGAGTTATGAAAAGGAGTGACAGATGTACAGTATAATTGTATAAGACTTGTTCCTTAGGAAAACAAGCTAAAAAATTACAGTATTTACAGTTTCCCAATAGCCAAAATAATATATTATTAGTTTAGACTAGTCTCCAAAATGCATAAAAACTCAAAGGGTCCAGCTGCTACAGGCAGACACGAAACCTCAGAGATAATTGGTAGACCAGATTTGCAAGGAAGAAGAATGCAGGGTCTTGTATATTTGAACACTAAGGTATCCTTCCTATGTCCTGTTATTCCCTTTTTGGGAATTGCCAGCAAGCAATATTACGTCTAGGTAAGCTCAATTCCAAGAGCTGAGGTAAAGAGTCAGTGTTAAGTATCCCTTATTTCACATAAAAGTCATTTGTTGTCAGATGAGAAAGTTACTCCATGTAGAGATTTTTTTTGTAATAATGTAGCTCACCACTTCAAAATCTGTCTTCTGTCTTCTGCAAATACTCTTTAAACCAAAGTAATAGGTTTGATAGTTTAGCATATGGAAAATAGAAAAATAGATGTATTTTTCTCTAAAAAGGCAATCAAATGTTCACGGGTCACCTCAGTTCCATTTTGTCACATGACCTGCCAGCAATGTCTTCTAAAACAGTTATACAGGCAGGGTGGCTTTGTCTGCATGACAGCAATGACTTGCTTGGTCAAGAATTTTGCTAGTGTATGATATGAATAAAATATAATGTGCTGCAGGTTCTAATATAGGTGAGGCAGCTCCGTACCGGAAATCAGGCATTGTTCACAATATACGAATGTTTGCCCTGATACCTGTCAATATCCAATATGAAAACTCATCCAAAAAAATCTTCATAGACATTCCAGGTATAATTCCCTATATTATGAGTCTTTTGTGTTGTTGAATGGAACCCTGTAATGTAGAAGTCACAGTTTTACACTTTTCCTTTAGTTCATCTGGCCTACGCCGACTCAATGACACATAACAAAATAAAATGATGTTGTGTACAGTTATTGTATGCGGGACCATGGAAATGTTGATTCCACAAATTGAGTATTAAAATTCATATTTAAATGGCAACAGAGCATGAAATATACTTGTTAGGTACATGCTGTCTGGTTTTATATTGGGAGTAAAATAAGAAAAATATCTATGCCTCTTTCAGATCTTCATTATAGATTAAATAAGACTAGAGTAATCAAGAAATTCAATTCACCTTGATATATCTGAGGTGACTGTAATATTTAGTTAATACTATATTCAAGAATAATATTCTTAATTAATATTATTATTCAAGTTAATATTATTTAGTAATGCCTTGTATTATTAAAAAAATACAAGGAAAGCTTCTCCCAGTGCATATTTTCTTACTTGGTATTTAGAACCAAAAGCAGCTCTAGCTCCTGTGGTGGTACATTCAAGCCTATGTTATAAAAGATTGAGTTTTTGGTCAGTAATTCTAGGGCTGAAGACATTGTGAGTCCTATTTCTCACAGCAATATAAAATAATAACATATTTTGATTCTGAAATAAATTTTCACTCACTTGAAACAGTGTTAATCATCACATACATTTTTAATAATATATTTATTTTTTCCTAGGATAATGGTATTAATCTTGTGGATTATGTCGTCATATATTACCTACGCCATTGTGATAAGGTAAAAGATGTATTTGCTGTATTAGCCTCTCCAAAAGTAGCTTTCTTTAAGAGATTCCAAAAGGGGTTATATTAGCTTTTTAAAATCTGAACACAGTAGCTCTGATGGAAAAAGAAAATCCATTTCTGTTGCTTTCTTATAATAGTTGTGGACCTCAATAGGTCTGAAATTTGCCACAGGTTTTCTGAGAAGGCTTTGGAACATTTTATGTTAACTGTTGAACTGCGGGCAATTGCCTGTGACTGATGTAGACTGGACAGGTGGTCACTCCAGTCCTGTCTTCTTACATCCTGCTTACTGGAACGCTGTAAATCTTCTTGTCACGTGGAAACAATGGAAGACAAAAGCATGATTTCTCTCTCATGACAGAATGCAAGGACAGGTTGGGATTTTAAGATAGGTGAGTCAGGTGATGGGGATGAAGTTAGAGGTTGAAAATGTGGGAGGAGGTGCGGCTGCTGCTTGGAGTGAGTTACATTTACAAGGCTTTTTGATAGGTACCAGCAGTGCCCAAAGTTTTTGAGTGGAAGATTTGAACTACTGTCTTTTAAATGAAAATGTCATTATTAATTGATTTTAAGTATGTAATTGCTTATTCTTGAGATTAAGAAGATGCCTTTACCTAGTCTGTGAATCTAAGACCAGTGTAATTTTTCATGGCCCTACGTCTGGTTGAATATAAACAATTATTTTTTTTACTTTTTTATTTTTTAATTCTTATGTAAGCATGTTGAATTGATGACGTAGTAGTCATGAGTATTTTTTCTAGTAGTAAGACTAAAGTAAGTGAAGACAAATTGAAGGCATTTCCCTGCCCATGGAAGGGGGGGTTAGACTAGATGATCTTTAACGGTCCCCTTCCAACCCAAACCACTCCACGATTCTATGATTCCTAACGTGGAGGATCTGTATGTCGGGAGACCGTGGAACAGCTCCTGGGGCTGAGCTGTAGATGAGATAAAAGAAATAGCAGATAGGTAGTTCTGTGCTTGTTTTCTTTTTTTCTTTCTTTTTTTCTTTCTTTTTTTTTCTTGTCTTTTTTTTTCTTTTCTTTTTTAACAGGGAACTAAAGTGTCATTACTTTAACCTAAGGACCCATCTTGTAAAAAGCCTTATAAACAAAAGCAATTTTGTCCAGCCTGTAATGTTTCTCAGTTCTCAGGGTATTGACATATATAGTTCTTTTCTCCTTTTTTTAATAATGGTGAAGCTAATGCTTTCTAATCCATTTATTTATGTATCAATATTTCTGCAAACATGCTACTATACTGTAATTTTACTTCAGGGAATTTTGTAAAACAAACCAGCTTATCTTCCTTGGAAGTGCACAGGGTGTAAATGTCATCTGTTGTACTTCCCCTCTCCCCCCCACCCACGAGTTTATAATCTTTATAATAATAAAATTATTTTTCCTTGCTTACAAAACAATTAGTTCTCCAGCCTATGGGTTTTCCTTTATTACAGACTGAAATCTGTGCACAGGTAGTAGTTTAAACTCACTAGTATAGTGCTTAGTACACAGCAATGTCATGTTAATGCATATTAATGCCATTTATATACTTGTTAAATTTCCACTGGAGATATTGCTTTGAACCTTGTAAGGTTTTGTTTTGTTTTACTTCTGATTTTTTTTTCTTACTGTGCTAAAAATAGGTATATACTTAGGAGTTCCATACAGACATGTGATTTATTTAGCCACGTAAACCTTCAACTGTATATTTTTATCTGTATAAAATACTTGAGGCAATATATAAATATTGTTTTCAATTTATGCTTATAAAGTCTGTGTATATTTAAATGAATTGAGAGAGAGTGAAACCACAAACTTTTGGCATAAGATCACTTGTTGCATTAAAATAGGCATTCATGTTATCTGTCTTTAAGAAACTTCTAGTCCCTTATCTAAACCTTTATTGATATAAAATGAACTGAAATGTTGTGAGCTCAGTGCTGTTTCGTAGTTTAAATTGAGCACAGTTTGCTTTACAACATCTAAAAGGAAGTTTCAACACTCAGAATGGTCCGGATTTCAGCTTAAATGATATATATGTTTTTTCAGCAAGAATGATTTAAAATATACTATTTTTGCACTTTTATAATAGTGTTTCATAGATGACATTTTCAAAAAAAAGTAATTTATTTCACTGCGAATGCATTTCATTTTCATAGTGGCCTGTTTGGTTTGTTTGTTTGTTTAGGAAGCAGGAACAGACAAGAGTATTTTTCCTTTACCAGAACCACAGGATTTTTTCCAGGCCTCCCAAGTTAAGTTTGAAGACCTAATAAAAGACTTAAGGAAACTGAAGAGAGATCTAGAAGGTAACTGGGAACTTTCACATTTGTTCTGCGAACAACAAAGTGCCATTTAAAATGTGACCTTTATGAGGTTTTCTTATTGCTAATTAGGTTTATAGTGTTGATTCATTTGGAGTTTTTACACTGTGGCACAAATTACTCCACAGTAAATTAAAAAGGAAAAAAAAAATCAAACTCATGACTTAATAAAAATGAAAGTAAAGATACTGAAAAGTAATTTTCCCTTTTAACAATCGAAAGGCCCCTACAGAAATGTTTCTGAATTTTCTTTAGTTATGTGTGAATTTTCCTCTGGCCTCTCCAGAACCGTGTGTTTAACTGTAGATATCTGCTGTTCCATAACATAAATACTTTCTTCAGAACTTGTATAACAACAATTTAACAGCTACAAAAAAGAGTTGAATACTATTAATGTAGAAATAAAACACAGCTTGCCAAGGCACAGCAAAGGGAAATGGAAAGCTCCAGTTCAAAATATTTTCACCCTGGGACATAAAATAAACATTTAAAAAATGTTTATTATAAAGAGGGGCTCAGAAACCCAACTCATCTATCAATCAAGGGTACTGGAGTGGAGAATAAAGTAGGAAGGGGTTGCTCTCTGAGTGTTCCAAGCAGTTCATTTTTATTTTGTGCTTCATGTGACTTTCTAAACTAAAATCCAGCAAAATGATGACCGAATATTTTAAGCCTGACTTTTTTGTTAAGGAAAAGTTCCTACTTTTACGGAAGCAGTTTTCTGTAGAAAATAGAGTTTGGGAGAGAATCTGCATAAAAGCTTACAAAAAACTTCTTCATTTACATTTACATCTCTGCATCAAAGATGGAAGAGTCCTTTTAGAATCAGAGTTGATTTTTTTTTTCCCCCAATCTATTCAATGAAAACTGTTACAAATAATTTATCCTTACAGTTAGAAATTGCTGGATTAGGTCACTGCCATCCTTAGGATGGTTTCAAAGGTTAAGTGTGGTAGGAAAGTATCGGTTGTTGTTTGTTCGACCCGGGCATGAGTGAGTGCTCTATCTCCTCACATCGCTTGGCCCTGTAAACCCCTTGGCCTGCCCTCTTTTGGGCTAGTTTGTGCAGAAACATGATCTGTGTTTGATCTTGTACTTTTTCAGCTTGTAGTCCTGCTGTCATGCATCTTAGTCTTGCAGGATCTGCACTGAGGCTGTGCCATTCACATCGTATTTGTTCTAGCGTTGCAAAGACACAGACAGCAAGTAGGAAAAGCTAAACACTTTAACTAACTCTTAAAATAAAAACTGCCGCTTTCTTGTAATCACTTATTTCTATTTTCTAAATAAATTTCTTAGGTATTTATAGAAATCTGGAAAAATTGTTCTGTTGAGGTTGTTTTCGTAATTCTTCGTTGATAGATGTATTTGAAACCCAGCCAAACCAATTAACATATAAAGTTAATGACAGCAAAGATGTGAAACAAAAAAAGGTTGTGGAAATGTTTCAGATGTATTTTATCACTTAGAAATATGCAGCAGAATTCTAACAAGCATTCATGTAATTAGTTTCTCTTATATTTAAACAAAGAAAAAAATCACTCATATAAAAATGTTTATCTCTTCATACATTCCCTTTCAAATTTTTTTTTTCTTCAGATAATGCTGTAGTTTATTTTTAAATCAAAATTTTAATTGAAGAGGTTATAATTTTAACACGTACAACAAAGATTTGATGAGTCTCTGTAGTTTATTGTAGCCATTAAAAAGTTGTGGCTGCTGGCAGAGTACCAGTGAAAGTCTAAAGCTGAAACAGATGTGAGTAGCAGAAACCAAGTCCAGAGAAGCGTCGGGCCCAGCTATCCAGACAGGCGCGGCCCTTTCAGATGTAAATAATTTGAACAATATTAACTGGGCTGCCTGTGCTATAGGGTACAGTGGATTTATTTCACAGTTTGGTTGGCTAAGGTAGTCTTAAACAGATTACCTTGGGAGGTGGGATGAGATAAAGGTAATAAAGAGGGGTTTTCTTGTGTGTCATTAGCTAACGACTAATGTTCCTGTTAGTGCCTTTTTTCCTGAGATTTGTGCAGGATGATTGAAAAAAAAAAAAAAAAAAGATAAATAATCACCTCTCGTGCCTGAAATGGCAATTTTGATAGACACTTTTCATAATCGTTGTCATTCAGTGTCTAAAAATATTTTTTCTAGTTTATCAAGGCATCATTTATCTTTCTAGCATGGATATTAACATAGGAAAGATTGAGTTATCGTGAGTGGCATGTCTTAATGGTGTAAACCTCTGGTTGAAATACCTAGACACTGTGGAACCAAAAGCTCAAATCTAGATGGAGCACAAACCCTTTCATCCTTTTCAGATAAACAGATTGAGTTCCATACAATTTGCTATTTTGAAGTATTTCAGATTAGACTTTAAAAGGGACAGACTAACTTCAGACTAAAGGGATTGGCAAAAAAATTCAATGGAATTTTTGAAGAACCTTTATCCAACAGGTTTTAGCACATATTCCAGAACAGAACTTTGTAATCCACGAGCATTTTTAGGTTAAAAAGAATGATAAACAAGAATATGCACTTAATATAGGTGTTTAAGGGGAAAGAAGTGCAAAAGAAATGCAATATTAACTAGTGAGGTGAAAATTTTAGAGTGAAATCTGGTTCCACTTTCAAGTCACAGGAAAAAGACATGTTTTCTGTAAGCTCAGGTTTTCATTCCATGTCTGTATAGTCTGTGTATTTCCAAGGTTTTCAAATATTACATAGTAGCCTAAGCAGATACATTTATTCATTTCACAGGTATGGATTAGCTTTCCAGCTGATCTTTGTATTTACGGGAAAAAAAGGTTTTGCTTTGTATCCATACTTTAAGATTGTAAGATATCTTATTCCTTGTCTAGGGCAATGATTTCCACTTTTTCATTTCCCTATGACCAAACATGATTTCCCTTCTAGTCTAGGCAATGCCACCTGATTGGTATTCTTCTGGAATAAGCACAGAATGTTTGAAATGTGTAATCGTAAAAAGATTTTTAGGAAGGAAAACACACTTTACCAAAGCATGATAGACTTGTTTAAGTGTTCCCATGAACCTTTTATTCACCTCTCTCCATGTTGAACAATCTTAATTATTCAAAATTAGGTTGTACTGTAGATTGTTTCCATCTGTCATACTCATTGTTCTTCTTTGCAATGCAGTTTGTAAAATTTGTAAAATGCTGCTCCATTAGTCAAAAGAAAGCAATATTAGATTCCTTGTATCATTTACTGTAATGTCCATTATAACTTCTTAGTATTCTTGACCTTAACAACTGAAAGAGCAAAAATATTTATTGAATGGTTAAAAATGGAAACCAAGGTAGGTCCGGTCTGAATGCTTTCAAGAGTCACACCTTTATTTCTCATAATTAATTAAATTTCCTATGAGATTGTAACATTCTGATCCCATTGAAAATCCACATACCTTTTGCTTTTACCTTCTTTCAGGACCACCAGTAGAGATATTACTTGCCATTTTCATACTATTTTTGTCAGTACTGTATATATGTTTTTAAATTTTTACTGACTTATCTAAGTGTATATGAGTATTTATGTAGATGTTTACACACACACATACATGACTGAACGGAAATAATTTCATCTAAAATAGAAAGAAGACTTCGTTGATCAGCTCCTCTGTAATAATCAGTTGGATTTCAGTACTCCAGGAGACATGGTTTCAAACTGGGAGCCTCTTAACCTAACCGTTGACAGATCTATATCTTGCATAGTAACTTACCCCCAGCTTTTCCACATTTAAGTAGTGGAACTTCATCAAAACATCAGCTTATGCCAACCCAATCCTGTAAAATTGTATAACCCTTATAAAAGATTAAAAGGGAAGCAAGTAAAACTATGCATGAAAAAATGAGAAATGACAATGTTACATTGGCTGTTTTCACATTGGTTTTCATACAGAAGCATTACAAGTATCTTAAAAATCATAGAGAAATGTAAGTTGTTTGTTGGAAGGTACCTCTGGAGGTCCTGTGGTCCAAAGCCTTTGAGCAGGACTAACTTCATATTTAGATCAGGTTGTACAAGGCCTTTGCCAGCTCAGTTTTGAATCTAAGGATGGAAATTCCAACACCTCTCTGGGCGCCTTTTCCAGTGCTGAATCACTCTCTTGAATATTTTTCCTTATCCCTTGTGAGAATTTCCTGTGCTGCAACTTGTGACTGTTACTCCTTTTTCTTTAGATGTGCATTTCTGAGAAAAGTCTGGCTGCATCTTCTGTATAGCTATTTGCTAGATAGTTGAAGTGAAAAAACTGGATCCCCAGTTAGCTTGCTTTTCACCAGGCTGAACGTACCTGGCTTCCTCTGCCTCTTCTTCCAGCGCTTCATTTTATTTTCATTCTCAAATGGCGGCATGACAATATATATATTCTTTTCAGATACGAATATGTGTGTATACATATATTTTCATATATATATTCTTTTTCATAGAAAACAGATGTAGTGTTCTGGATGTGACTAGCATGGTGTTGCTGTACCGATACCAGCATCAGAGCTAATTAACCCTGTCTCTTAGCATGGCTGACTAGACCAGGCTAAACTGTTGCATCTACCTTGCTCTCCTTCAGGGCCTCTTCAGGGAGCTCTGTATTACATTATATTGCAAAGTGGATGCGTGTAAGAAAATTAAGGTAAGAATGGAAGAGAATTTAGAAATGAGAAATGGTGGAAATTGAAAAGGGTCACTCACTCTCGATTGTTGCAGCCACCGTCACTATAAATAGAGACAAGGAGGAAGCTGCAAAAATAAAAATTAATTAGGTTCATGCTTATTTAAGACTAAAACTCTGGTTTTCCTGATTTAAAATCCTGAACAACATTTACTTTTATCAAGGATTATAAGGGAATATATTTACCAATAGGAAAATATACAGAAGAAAGAAGTTTAATCAGTATTATTCACAAGAAGTTAATTTAAAATTCTTAAATGTGTGTCGTACCATCAGAGACTTCAAACTGAGTTAAAGGTTTTTGCAACAAAATGTCCACCAATTAACTATGAACTATTTTTTCTAGAGATTAATTGATGTTTTCAATGAATTAACTGGGATATTTTCAGCTTTGTTGGATTTCTGTGTAAGCACAGATGGAGAAATTAATTGAACATATTATTGTTTATTCACATGGAATAAACAATTAGCTCATACCTGATATGGGACTTAGATAAAGTCTGTTTAATGGAATAGAGTTTTAGTATAATCATGATACAATAATTATCAGTAGGGCAATGACAAACAATGTTGAAAGGTTTTGGCTATTGTTTGCTTTATAGACAGTAAGGTTACAGGATCACATCGTGAAAATTCTAAATATTGTATCAGTTTTGAGTGTTAATTTTGTAAACAATTTGTTGGATCAATAGATATTTGGTGATTGTTAATAAGGTGATTGTTTATTCATTACAGGAGGATAGTATTCAAAAGAGTATTAAAAGGCCTTTCTAAAATAGTTTCAAGCATTGAAACCTTAGTCTAATTTAAATTTAAAAGTGGGATTTGGACATCTGAGTCACACACATATTCTAGAAAAATTTTCCTAGCAGGAGCAGAGAAGTTGTAAGATACTTTCCAGGAACTAGTCACTTTAATTTCCTCATGTTAATTATACATTTAAATTTTAAAATTCACCTCAACATTTTGGAAATGCAGGCAAATAGAAATTAGAACTGGGTGGTGGAACATGAGGAGCCAAAGTAGGCGCATGCCTTATTTCTTGGACACTAGCACAAATGGAGCACATTGTTTTCTACCTGGTAAGTATTGCTATAATTTTTGCATTTTCCAGCACTTACATGATATATAACAGCATAAGGAGAGGAGCAAAGGTCAGCTTCATACACAAACAGTTATTTTGTTTTCAGGAGTTGACAAAATGACGCTCTTTTCCTTCTCAGAGTTTCTGACCTCTAGTTTGAAACAGTTGTCTTGCCTCAGCAGGATGAGATATATTTCAGTTTGTTTTGATTGGCAAAGATACAACACAGGCATTAAAAAACACATTTTGTATATGTTCACTGGATTCTATTTTACAATAAAACTAACATTTTGACTGTGTTCCATTGTAATGTTCATATGTGAATACATTAAGTGAAAATTTTCCTAAGTGGATCATTTCTTAAAATTCCATTAGATTTTCTAGTTTGTGATAGTAGAGAATAGTATGGAATGGTTTTAATAAGATTCAGAAATATAATAGAGGAGCAAAGCAATGATGTTTTAGAAGAGTTTATTCCCTGGAAGCAGATGTCTGCATGTGTGCACAAAGGCGAGAGAGAAAGCTTTCTGTTGGTTAAACAATGGCATGCTGTTTTTTCTTTTATATTTTTTCTTTGGCTAAAGAATCTTCAGAAATTTATTGTTAAAAATAATTCTCCAAATGCTAAGACTCCTGCAAATACCACAGTTATGATTTTTTTGGTGCACTTTTCTGTGTGCCCTTTTATATAAATAAATAAATGTATGTAGGTATGGGTGTGTGTTAAGCATTAGTTACATAACTATGTAGTATACATCTGGGAGCAGGTAGCGCACATCTGGGAACAGGAGGAATATTGTCCCTGTCAATGTGGATGGTGGATAATGAATGATGTCGTTTGGAGAGTGTGTAATGCTAGTGTTGGGAGGAACAGTGACTTCATATTTGTGGATCTCATCAGCATTTCCTCTTTGAGGGAGGATACAGTAAAAGGAAAAAGCAGATTTCTGCTAGAATTGAGGCGGTCGCTTATGTATTTACTGCCAGTGATCAAAGATTGAAAGTACATTAATTCAGATAGTGGTATACAAATTAGGAGTAGTGAGGCTAATTAGCACTTCCAGAAGCGTTTCTGCTGATATTGTAGGTAGTTTATGAATTTACATTATTTTAAATCTAAGCAGGATGCTCTAGCTGAACCAAAGCCATAAACTTGGTAGAAGAATTAATTAGGTGGCACTTTATGATCTGTCTTGCACAGAAAATCAGAGATCGAGCAGTACGGAGGGAAACAGGAGATCACTTCTCTGGCCTCTACAATTTCAGCTCATGAGCATAGTATTTCAGCCATTGCCCAGCAATTCTCTTCTACGTAATGCCCTGTTCAGTACGCTAAGTAATAATGTGTTTCTGTGTTGGAAAGGTCTTTATTTTTCCTAGCAGTGTAAAATTCTTAAGCTCATCTGATTAAAAATATTATTATTATTGCTTCTTAAAAATTTTGTCCTCCTCTAAATTGGCCAGACAAGACTCTTCAATTTGAAAATATTCATTTTTTGTAGTGTTCAGACAGAAGGGAAATGTTCTGCTTTCTCAGCGGGTTCTGCTAGCGCACATTTCTACACTCCTGACAGATCTTAATGATGCGTGGAGGTCCGTATGTTTTGATCTTGACACTAAACCAAAACTGTCTACTAATAATGTGCGCTGGCATCTCTTAAGGAATCTTACAAACTCGACTGGAAAATCATGAGGGTTTAGTCATTATATTCATTTCTATGTGCTGTTCCGTCCCTTGCAGTATGCTTGTCTGCTGAAGGGCGCGCTGAATGTAAACTACCATTTCAGAGAGAACACATTAACCAGAGTCTCAGATATGTTGCTATGGTGTGAAAAATATTTAGTTTTACTAGCAGTCTTCATTCATTTTGTTAAATGTATTCTTAGGGAACAATCTCAGCAGAAAGAGTTTTAAATGATTTATGTAAAATGTTGATACCCTTTGACAAAACGAGGAGCAAAAAAAAATTTTCTTTTAGGTTACTTGAAACTAATACGTGTCTGACAGTTCCTCTGCATGCCATCACATACTGTAAAAGTTCAAAATGTTATTAAACGTAAAAGAAATAAACAAAAACTGCTCACAAATCTTAAATCTGAAAGAAAAAGCCAGAATATCCAATCAAACTTGTGAGAATTGTCAAGATGACTGCCTCTCAGCTTCCATTAAAAACTCCATTAGAACAGGTGAACTTTACAGGGTGTTTTGTATGCCACTAATTCAATTATTTCACTTTCCACAGCTTAGCACTTATCACTGAAATGTTGTCCTGTCTCATTTACACGTGAGAGCTTGAGCACCTAAACAGATACTTGTTTCTGTCTGTCACAAGGAAAATTTCTTTCAGACAGACAAAGATCAGACTGTTTCAAGTTTTACAGGTTAGCTTCTATCCTCTGGAATGGCTTTTTAAGAAAACTGAATTATTAATGAGTGAAGAAAATAATTGTGCCTAGAAACACGTTTCTTCTTCTAAATTAGCTGAAAATAACTTCACAGAACAGTAACTACATAAGTGTATTTAGTAATGTAACAGTGTATGTAGTTTTATGTGTGCTAACATTTTTTTTGCATTAATTGTCGACCTTCATTTAAAACAATAAAAACAATGCTTGAGAATAGAGTACCACCACAATTCGATCCTCTTCTACATTTTTCTCAGATATTTTTTTGTCTCAGAAAACCTCACACCCCACTTCATGGCATTTCCCTCTCTAGTTGGTTCAGAGGCTTCTGTATCAGTCACCCCAGCTCTAGCCAGGGTGTGAGTGCTTGACCCTTTCTCTGTTGCCGTCATTGAGATTTGTACAGGTTATCAATGTGTGTCTAAAAATGCAAATAAAATATGGTCTCTGAAACTTTTCTGGGTCAGTAGCAGCATAACCACTTGCAGTTAGAAGTTGTCAAAATTCTTATACTGTACTCCAAAGGAATCAAGATGAATCTCTTCCCCCCTTCTCCACATTTATTTAAAATTCTGTCTGAAAAGAAACATTTACTTGCAAGATTTTAAATAAGCACAAGAGCTGTAGATGGCACAGATATAATGGATTGTAATGAAACTAACATTCTTACAGGCTTATCTGCAGTAAATATGTATCTAAGTTGCATGTAATAACAAGAGAATATAATCAAATCCTGCAACAGCGTCCAACAGGTAAACATGCATCTCCTGTAACTCGTTGTTTAACTTGGAAAGTTGTTTGCAAGTAAGAAAATGTAATGCCCAAAAACCCAAACAAACTGAATCATGAGGAAGTTAAGTAGCACTTGCTGAATAATTTAAATTTATGCATTTTATCTGAAGTTCATTAGATTCTTGTTTGGGTATATAGGCCCAAGTAGTGTAACAGGCTTCTGCACTGTAAAAAATCATGGATCCTCTCATACAGAAATTTAGTGCTACATTGAATTCATTAGCGCTATGGTTTCAAATCTCCTTTGAAGCAGAAAAGGTTCTAAAACAACAGAACAGAAAGGATGTGAGAAAGAATTCTCAAATAGCAACGCTCCTGTCAAAGATAAGCCTGCATTATAACAAGAAAGTAAACCAGCAAGCGTGGCAGTATAACCTGCCGGGCTCTGAACAGACGGGGCGGCGGGGGGACGGGCACGACGTTTCGGAGCTTTCACAGTGGCATAACTCACGGGGGATAGTGTCAGTGACAGGTTTATAGGAATTCACAGTGTTGATACTTGGTTTCACTGTCAGGATGATTCCTGTAAATGCTACTGGTGGGTTCTGGTGAGTAAATAGTTAGTAATTCACTTTTATCAACATTAAACTATTTCTGGTTTTGCGTTTACTTTAAAAATGGTGCTTAAAAAATTCCAAATCCTGTCTGATTGACACTGAAATGCTCTTTACGTGAAAGTTTGTTTATGGGCAGTGATTCTTTTGACAGATTTACAAGTGTCTGTGGAGTTTTAAAAGACTATTGCCCAATAGGCATTAAGTGAGAAACATTCTATTTTGTAAATATTTTCACTTATATTGGGGATTTTTAAAGAACTTTTTGAGCCAAGTACTGCATTAAATCTGAAGACAGTGGCAAACTGATAATCAGCAGTTTCCAGCTTTGTTTTAATGTTTTGCTAATGGTTTCCATTTCTGTGGCCAAGATTTGCAGTGGGTGAAGCATGATGTACATCCAACAATTTGTAAGGGCTTTCAAATACTATTGCACACTCTTATTTTCTTTTTTTGCAATAGCTCATTTAGAAATAAACAATTTTCAAAGTAGCATATTACATTTAATTTCACTAACATACAATGCATACCAAGAAAAGGAACTAAAAGTTTGTTACAATAATGGAGAATTTGCATCTGTTTGAACTCAGTAATGATGAAACAGGTTGTTTATTTTCTCAAATGATTATTCTGGAATGAGATGATGAGAGGAGAAGTGTACGTGTGGTGTGCTAGCTGTCAGATTCCTCAGAATTCCTTCAGATTCCTCAGAATTTCAGACAGAATTTTTTTTCAGAAAGAAACTTTTCAGAATTTATGTCAAAGAAAGAATACGTAATACCTCAGAGTCATTCTAAAAAAAACCTTGCTAAGATAATTTTATTTCAGAAGGAAAGGGTTTCTATTGTAGTGAATATAAGAACAAAATATTAAAAAATCATACAATCTTCCCTCCCACGTTATAGCATTTGTAGCAAAGAAAATCAGAGCAACTGATGGAACAGGACTTTTCAGTTTAAATTTTTTAATACAATGTTTGGCATGACTTGGTAATTTATTTTTTTTTAACAATATATTTAAAGTAAATTTTTTGAGAAAACAAAAACAAAAATCACCCGAACTTATTAATATTAGTTACCAGAAACCTTTATCTTACGTTGTGTAGAACTGAGGCTGGTCATAGAGTTGTATGGTAGCCTTTCACTATTATTACAAATCTAGATTGACAAAGACCAGCTGACTTTAATATGTAGAATTCCAAACCTTTGATTTAGCCCTGTCATGAAAATCTTTTTCCTCTTCCAAGTATGTCTTTATTTGTATCTGATTTGTGATTCCTTTGAACACACTTCCACTGGTCTTTGCCATATCTATTCCCAGGCAAATTTGATGATGTTCTAAGGTTCTTCAGCCTAAAAGATACATCTGGTTGGTGGTCCTAGCCATCATTTTCTTAGAGGTATTGAACAATGAATCATTATTCTGCATAGGACAATCCATTATTGAAGGGAAGACCGAGACTAGAGAGATTTCAGCAGGAGTATAAAATTTTTGAGACTGCAGTTCCAGCTGAAGTGGAACTGCCTTCAGCCAGTGACTCCATACCTATGTGATGTGTCTTACTTTTAATGTGAGCAAGCAAATAAATTGACATTTTTTCCAAATATTTCAGTACGTTTGTCTTTAAACAGAATTAGTTAACCTTCAGTTGCCCAGATACCTTTTTGTTTGTTTGTGGTCCAAAAGTATAGGTTATTGAGTGAAGTGTAACCTAAATTCAGAGTCAGTTAAAGGAGGATTAAGCAGTATAGGACAAATACATTGCTTTTGTGATCAGCAGATTTTCACTTCATCATCCTTGTCCTTGATTCCTTTAACTGAAAGCTAAAACTTTCTCAGAGCCCTTCAGCCTATTTTGGCAGTTATCTGAATAGACTTCAGGAAGTCAACTGATAGATTTTAGTTTTAGACAGATATCTCTAGCTAAATATCATCAGCACAGAGAATCATCCAAAGGTCTCTTTTTAAGGCTTTCCAATAATGTAAATTCTTAGAGTCTGCCAGCATTTACTTGACGTCTTCTGTCTCTTTCAGTTTCATTGTTTCAAGATGACTTAAGCAATGCAAACTGGTAGCTCATCTCATTTCATCTTGTCTCAAACTTTTAGCATTTTAATCAGCATCCCTGATTCACTTATTCTATGTCATCTGCCTCATTTGCTCTTCTCTTCTGTGCCTTTCTTCTTACTCTTCCTCTCCCCTCATTCCAAATGTTAATCTTCTTGTTAAGGATGTTAGGGTTCTTCTTAAGAATTCACTATCCAAATCAATTTTTTCTCTATATGCTGGTACTTCTTCTTGTCCATATTTTCCTGTAGCTTTTGTCATCTGATTAAGGTTAATGTCAGTCATCTTTATTTATTTTATATATATATATATATATAGAAGGGGGTTTATATATGTTTTCTTTTTATTTTAGAAACAATTCATTCTTAGTCATTTAAATATTTACATGGGACATATCTGAGTAACTTTTCTAAATCTTGTGTTATTAAAGCTTGTAAGAAACATCTAGGAAGCTTTCAATACTCCAGACAATGCATTAGCAACACCATATGTTTGGGAAAACACCTTTCTAGAGTATGTTAGAGTATGTTTAGCTACTACCAGAGCTACCAGGTTATTATTATGATACATATTCGTAGAAATCTACCTCTATATATATTTACGAAAATTTCTTTAAGATTATTAAAAAATAATTTTTGGCTTGTAATCATTGCAAACTTATATGATTGTAGTAATCATGTGCATTCTATAGTCACTGTTTACCAAATGCCCAAAATAATGTACTATTACTTTTACACTTTTGTCATTTTATATGTATCTAAAGGAGTTTCTAAATATTGTCTTATATAATTTTCTGTATTTTTTTAAACACAAAGAAAACCCACAAACCTGTAGCTGCTACTTTGTTCGAACTTCCAGCCAGAATCTTAACAATACTCAATTATTTTGCTAGATTTTTTCCACCATACAATTCTAATGTGTCCATCTTCTTCCAAAGTGTTACAATTTGCTTCAATAGCTGTAGAAATCTCCTTCTAATTCTACAAACATAAATGTTGAGTATACGTAAATTTCTTTCAGTGTATGATAACAGTCATGGAAAGTTCAGATTTTTAATGGTAAGAGACATGTATCATAAGAAAATAACCTTTAAAAGTCATATAAACTTGCCTGGTTTCTGATTTGTTTTACTTAATTTAATTTATTAAAGACACATAACTCAGCACCTAATAAACTACTTTCTTTCCCAATCTGTTATGTTTAAATTAATGCTCCATTCTGCCTACTATCTGGCATGCAAACAAATATCCATTAACTTTACTCTGAACAGTTTCGAAGGTCTGTCTTATGCTACGGATTGCAAGACTAGAGATTAAAGATAAACTCAGACTGTAGCCAAGGCCATTTTACATAAGTTCTGGAGCTCCCCAGTAATGTCATAGTCCACAACCTACATGAGTTGTGGAGGGATGCTAAATTAAAATATACACTTAGGAGGGATCAGGTATCTCTTCAGTATTTTTCTGTAACAACAACTGTCCAAATGTATTTCTTATCTCAATTAATTGAAAAACTGGGGGTTTTTTAGTAAGTCCTGGTGGTCCAAGAGTATTACAGGCACACTACCAGTTGTACAATACAATGTATGCATCTGTTTTCAACCTTCCATTGACTTTTTTCACTGCACTGCGAACTTACATTAATATGACATTTTAATTATGAATTCTCAACTTCTGATTCCACAGTTTTGTATTAACTTTTGCTGCGATAAGTTGAATTATATAATGGTGGTAGCAATATGGTGTGAATATGTTTCATGCAGCCAAACTGTAACTCTTGGGTTTAACTCCAAAATAAATTTCCATCTAAATTTAGCTTCTTGGGGATGAAGAGTTGTGGACAAAAAATATCTTACAGTAGTTCATAAATTCAGTTGCTAATTGGAAGGTAATTACATTTTGATTTCTAACAGTCTCATTGCATCTTTAATGTGAAATGCTACAAAGTTTACTAGAAGTTCTAGGAATGTTAAAATTGGTGAATAACCTGGAGTTTTTTAGAAATTGGCATGGCATCAGGTCTTAAAATAGATTAAATAGTAAACAAATTGCAGTTAGATCTAAGTTAACTTTCTTACAGACTTCTACTATTTCATGTCACAGCCTAGAATTTGAACACTTAAGCTGAGTTCTTGCATCTGTGTTAGGAAAAATGGTTGAGTATAGGATGCCTGGCATTGACTGATTAAAATCATTCCCGATACAAGGCATCCTCCACTCACCACAGAAACAAAGTTTAGAGCTTTAAACGCCATCTAGAATTTGTGTGTGAGGCACGCTGTGTTAGTGACAATTCTCAGCACACAGCTGGAGTTTTAGGACAAAGTCATTACGAAAGACAAATTCCACTCTTTAAACAAGTATAAATTTTTCTATTTGGTATGCTAGACTAGTATTGGTATTTTTTTATTTTAATGTAATTGCTGGATTCCTTAGTGCTTATTTATTTCTATTTCCTCTAAAGTACATCTAGGTGACTAATTTAGATATAGGCTTCTAGAGTTTTGACACCTACTTCTGGTAAACAGATTCTGCCACAAATGTCTCTCAACTTCTTTTTGTAGCCTCTGAAAAGCAGATGAAGTTAGTTTGCAGAGAGTCTTCTGAAGAGCATCTCCAGCCCTTCAAGGAGAAATTGGAGGAATTCTTCCAGAAAGGTAACCACATTTGAAAAAAAATTTTTTTTGGCAAATAGTGTAGTGGTTTACAAAGTTATACATAATGTAAGCTGCATTAAATATCTGTTGCCTCTGAAAATTCCTACTATCTGTTATGGATTATGTTCCTAATGTACCTAATATATGTTAATAATGGTTACACAGGTCTTGGACATCACTTGTCAAAGATAATTGTTCCCTTGATCTCACCCATTTCCTACTGAGTATTTTCTGCCTTGTTCTTTATCAATACTTGTAGGCAAAATGAAAGATATATTTATCATGGACCAAATTTATCAGACCGAATATAAAGCTTCAAGTTTATAAAAGACTAGAATGAAAAATACCTTTCTGGAGAAAGTCCACATATATCCATGAAGTAATGGCATCTTTTATAGATAGTGTGGGCTGATGAATTCAGATTTAAAGATTTTGTCTTGTAGAAATATGCGGAAGGATGTGATTTACCAGGGTAGAGTCTGGAGACAACAGGGGTGAGATCCAAAGTACAATGTGATCATCAGTTCAAAATGGTGATGTAAACACAGGTTGCCATTGTTGAAAAGAGCAGTCCTGCTCTCACCTGTTTCCCAGACTCTGATTCCCAGTGCAAAATACATAGGGGAAAAGATTATTTCTTTTCACCCCAGGTTGTAGGTGTACAGACTGTTTGGGTTGTAGTGGGTCGACCCGCGCTGGGGGCCAGGTGCCCACCAGAGCCACTCTATCACTCCCCTCCTTCTCTAGATAGGGGAGAAAAGGTATAACTAAAAAAAAAACTTATGGGTCAAGATAAGGACAGGGAGAGATCACTCACTAATTATCATCACGAGCAAAACAGACTGAACTTAGAGAGGAAATTCATCTTATTTATTACTAAGCAAAACAGAGTAGAGGAATGAGAAATAAAACCAAATCTTAAAAACACCTCCCCCCACCCCTCCCATCTTCCCGGGCTCAACTTCACTCCTGGCTTCAACCTCCACCCCCCTCAGCGGCACAGGGGGACGGGGAACGGGGGTTATGGTCAGTTCAGCACACGTTGTTTCTGCCGCTCCTTCATCCTCAGGGGGAGGACTCCTCTCATCGTTCCCCTGCTCCAGCATGGGGTCCCTCCCAGGGGCTACAGTCCTTCACCAACTGCTCCAGCGTGGGTCACCCACGGGGTCACAAGTCCTGTCAGCAAACCTGCTCTGGCGTGGGCTCCTCTCTCCACGGGTCCACAGGTCCTGCCAGGAGCTTGCTCCAGCGCGGGCTTCCCACGGGGTCACAGCCTCCTTCAGGTGTCTCCACCTGCTCCAGCGTGGGGTCCTCCATGGGCTGCAGGTGGAATCTCTACACCCCCTCATCCTTCCTCCATGGGCTGCAGGGGGACAGCCTGCTTCACCATGGTCTTCACCACGGGCTGCAGGGGGATCTTGCTCTGGTACCTGGAGCACTTCCTCCCCCTCTTTCTGCACTGACCTTGGTGTCTGCAGAGTTTCTTACATCTTCTCACTCCTCTCTCTGGCTGCAAAAGCTCTCTCTAACTGTTTTTTTTCTCTTTCTTAAATATGTTATCACAGAGGCGCTGATTGGCTTGGCCTTGGCCAGCGGCGGGTCCATCTTGGAGCTGGCTGGCATTGGCTCTGTCAGACACAGGGGAAGCTTCTAGCAGCTTCTCACAGAAGCCACCCCTGTAGCCCCCCCCGCTACCAAAACCTTGCCACGCAAAACCAGCACATGGGTAAACAGAGTATGTGCTGCATTTCTGATGACTATATTAAGAATTTTTAAGAATTAAATATTACCAAAGGGCTAGTATTTCTCACAGAAATCATGAACAGTTTAACAGTTTGCTGTCTGAGAAGTCAAGTGAACTATCTGAATCTACTAATCCATGCAGAATGTTTACTTACTATTAGTGATTATTCAGATTGTTGTAATAATTTCTGAATTAACTTAATCCTTTTTGTAAAGTTTGTCCTAATGTCTTTTTAATAACTTTATTTCATGAGGCTAGCTTACTAAATACTTTGATAAGTGAAAACAAGATGCTTTAAAAGTAGCAGTCCCTGTTAAATTGTATTGTTAAATAAACTAAGACTCTTCGTCACTCTTCTCCCAGACCATGGAGTTCAATGGATATATTTATTTGATATGTTTTTTCTTTTAGTTTCAAGTGTATGTGGACAGTATTAAAGCTGCAGATTTCTTGCCACAGAACTTGTAAAACAAAAAAATTATAATGGAAATCTTTATGTCACTGCAGGACAGTTGTATTGTCTTTCCAATTTAAACTGGAAATTTTCACTTACGTTTGACAATAACATCAACATTGAGGTAATACTATATATATTTCTACAGAACCATTATGATCTCCAGCATGCGTCTTGGTCTTACTTCCCAAAGTCTTGTAGCAGATCAGTGTAATTGTATCTTTTATAGATTAATTCATTCATGGTACTATATGAATTACCCTGTTAAAGCAGCTCAGAAATGAATGGTCTGTATGCTTTTCTCACTACTGGCCAGAAATGCAGCAGAGCAGAGCAGTCAAAATGATAGACTCAGGTATAGATAATTCAATTTTGCCCAGGTCTTGCCAAGACCCTAATCAAATGATGTCTTCTACGATCATATCACAGGTTCTGTAATTCTTATTACACCCTGGATCTCGTGGGGACGGTTGTGGTTAGTCCTGCAGGGAGCTAAGCACCACACAGCTACTCACTCACTCCCTCTCGCTGGGGTGGGAAAGAGGGTTGGAACAGTAAAAGAGAGAACACTCATGGGTTGATATAAAGACAATTTAATAGGGAAAGCAAAAGCTATGCGCACAAGCAAAGCAAAACCAGGAATTCATTCACCACTTCCCACGGCAGGCAGGTGTTGAGCCATTTCCAGGAAAGCAGGGCTCCATCACGCATAACCACTACATGGGAAGACAAACACCATAACTCTGAACTTCCTCACCCTTTCCTCCTTCTTTCCCCAGATTTATTGCTAAGCATGATGTCATATGGTTTGGGTTATCCCTTTGGTCAGCTGGGGTCAGCTGTCCCAGCTGTGGCCCCTCCCAACTTCTCGTGCACCCCCAGCCTATTTTCTGGGGGTGGGCATTAGAAATAGAGAAGGTCTCGATGCTGTGCAAGCACTGTTCAGCAATAGCTAAAACATGGGTGTGTTATCAACACTATTTTGATCACAAATCCAATACACGGCACCATACCAGCTGCTATGAGGAAGGTTAACTCCACCCCAGCTAAAACCAGCAGAAAGAATAGCAAATGCATATCACCACAGTCCCCAAAAGTAAAGGCAACAGTACTTGGTTTCTCCTGCAAAGCTGAGCTACCCTGTTTTCTGGTGAATGGAAAATTATAAAAATGCCCAGTTGATCTTGGAAGAAGATTAGTTCTGCTTTAGAGAAATTTGCAATTTAGTTGTACGTTACCATGTCAAATAGAAAAACATATTCCTCCAAACATTTGCCCTGTTTATGCTTATTGATGTGGAAATTGAGATATATTTATCTTTGTCAGTGTAACAGAAAATTTTATCCTTATGTTGGTGAATAGTATATACATTAAAAAAACAAACAGAAAAAACCCAACCAAACCCGAGACACATTCCTGGGACAATGAGTTCTTTCTATAAATTATTAAATTTATTGGACACTTTTTAATGTTTCAGGTTTTTTGTATTCTCAAAAGAGCAAAACCACAGGTATTGCTCACTTGTCCACTTTTTTCTTATGTTCTCTTGTTCTCCTTTTGCTTTATAATATTATGTTTTATGGTATCTAATTATACGCATTTAATTTTGTCTAATTTACTTCTCATCTTTCTGGACATTTCTGTTTCATCTACCTTCTTCTGAGATGAGTTGTCAATAGGTTGTCAGATCCTATAATTATTGACCCTATATCTCTTTCAGTCACCTGATTGATTTGAATCTTTATAATTAGTGAGTGGTAATTTCTGTGGCATTACAATGGAAATCCTGTAAAATTCTACACTGAAGATAGGTAAAAATAACACACAGAAACCCATCTTGAGTTATGGTACTAGGATAGGCATTGGACAAATATCAAGCTCAGAGGTTCAGTTTAGATAAGTGTCTGGAAACTCAGCTGTTTCTCTGAAATTAGGAGTTAACTGATAATACTCAGCATCCGTTAAGCATCTGCTTTCAGTTTTGTTTGTTTAAAAAAGAATTGTGGCTGGTTTAAGCAAATGTAAGAAAAAACTGTCTGTTATCTTTCTGCCAGCTCACAGCAAGTATCCAAAGCTCAGACGCTTTTCTGAAACTTCTGGCTTGAAAATAGGGCTGGAACTCATAGATATTCAGGTTTTTCTCACACGCACAATTTCGCATAATTTCTAGTCAATGCTAAGTTGGAAATACTGTAAGAAACAAACATATGATTTGCTTAAACTGAACTGTTTACATTTCCTAATTACAATTAATAGCAATTAAATCTAATACTTGCTCTGTTGTAACAAAAAACACTGAAGACTGTTATGGAGACTGACATTCTAAAATGCTAGAGGGGATAAACTGTACTTCTGCTGATGTCAGTGCTGTTTTGTACAACTGGATGTAATGTAGCCTGGTGCCTTGAACAGGGAATTAGGTGCCAGAACCTTTAGATTTGATTCCCAGTTTTGCTGCTTGATATGTGATGCTAGAATAGTTGGTTAATCTCTTTTTCAGAGAGCACTTCACTTTTCTGGTACACAGAATGTTAAATAGTCTTGCTTTTTTTTTTTTTTTTTTTTTTCAGTGAAAGATAATCTTTGTCAAGTACTTTCTGGTTCCCACATGAAAGAATTGGTGTGTAAACTGTGCTAATGCTTCATTAGCTGTATTTGGTATGCCCATGCTTTTTGAAAAGGGCTTAGATTATTCTCAAAGTGGAAATAATCTTTAGTAGGTTTACTTATATTATATGCAACAAATTACATTAGCTTTACTATCATATGGAGACCTAAGAATTACTATAAATTATTATACACTTACTGTATTTTCAGTGGAATTACTGTAGTATTATTTATTTGTTTTTCCAGAAATATGTTCATAATGTTTTCCATTTAAATTGCCATGATATACAAAAAAAACTTTGAAATTAATGGTCGGTTTGGAATGCTCCTTAGTTTATGAAATTCTTGCTCAGAATTGCTTGGAAGAAAACTCCTCTTTATATATGAAGCTATTTCACTCAAAAAAAAAAAATCAGAATAATTAGATGAATATGAGAAAGATGCAAAATACTCTATTTTGAAAAGGAGAAAAGGGTGAGTTTGATTACTGCAGCTACGAAGCTCACTAGAAGGGATGCTGGCCAGCAGCCATTGGTGTTAGTTTTTCATGACATTTTTTATTCTCCTTGTGGATTCTCTCAAGAGTAATACAAACCAGAAAGTAATTGACATACAGGAGTAGGCAACTTGCCCTAATAAAATTTATTTCTTATTTTGCCACTTGACTATTTCATATTGTTTGTCCATTTTAATAACTGTGGAAATGCATAACACTGATTCATGCAAGATCTTGCAAAATCTGGTCCCAAATTCCCCTTCATTGGTTCCAGGTCAGAAAGTATGTAAAAACTTTAATCTGGGCTCGATTTCCTCCCTCATATACTGGAATGTGCAAATCAAAAACTCTTTATGCTTTGTAGCAGTTAGCACAGGAAAGGCATAGCTGCCTCTCTTCATTTCTCTGAGAATAAAGCATCTTGATGATGAAGACTTTGCTGTTAAAGGAATTCATTTAATTTACAGCAGCGTCTGGGAAGCAAGTAGTCTGATGTCAAGGCAGAACACTTTTTGAAAATCATTAATAGTGGAAAGCAAAGCTGTTTGGAAAAGGCAGATGATACACTGAAGCGTCCAAGGTAACAAGCAAGATGGAGAGGGAGGGATTTGTCAAATAGAGTAGATCTTTTGAGATTAATCCCATAGTAAAAGACATAGTTCTGTGTTTAGAATTCTAGCCTAGCACTTCGGAAACATTGGTTAAGTGCACTGCTTCGCTGCAGCTGCTGTATGTCTTATACTACGTAAAAGATTAACGCTGTGCAGTCACAGGACTGTACAATAGAAAAACAGAGTCATAGACCAAGCTACTCACCGCAGCATTATGTCAGGAGGTAGTGCTTTTTTCAGAGAAGGTTAACAACCACATGGAAAATGTCCATAAATCTGATTTTTACTGCTGAGTGATTTCTTCTTAATAATTTTAGCCAGGTTGCAGTAGCTACCTGGGCATGCATCCAGTCTATTGCACTTTTTAATGTATTTCTGGTGCAGAACAGGAGCTTTGATCCACATTTCCTCATTTGGCTGTTGGAATGCACTGTAGAGGATTGTCGAGGTAGTCCAATGAGAAACAAAATAAGAAATAATTCTAAGGTAACCTGCTTCACTTGTATGTTAACTACTTTCTGATTTATATTATTCTTGGGGAGATTATACCAAGACATTAAGAAATGTTATGAGAAAACAACATCCAAGTGTACTGTCCAGAAACTCTGATCAAAACTGCTACACTCTGACGTGAGAATAGGGAGGATAAACAGGGGCACTGGTGTGATTCCGTAACGTACCTGGCTGCCTAAAAAGGCAGAGAGCGACCTTGTGGCCTTTTCCAATGCGTGACTCAATTTCACATGAATTGGTTGATCTAGGTTACTGCAATTACAAAAAGTAACAAATTCTTATTGGATACTGTGATTCCGTATTTTCTTACAAATTTGTTCAGCAGTAAGAAGATGAAATATTGATTCTTTATTTGGAATCACTGTTTTTTAGATCACAGAGTTCTAAATGAAACCTTGTTGAAGTATATTTGACTTCTTTTAACCAAATGATTGAAAGCCTAAATCATTTAGATCTTGATTTCAAGCTAGCACCAGGAAGATATTTCTATTATTGTTGGTTTTCATTCCCAATACCCCTACTCAAATAATTTTAGTATCACATTACTTGTTACCATCTCAAATTTATTTTCACCCAACTTTACTTGTTTGCATTTTCTTCCTCAATAATACATAAAAACCATCTTATAACAGATTTCATATAATAAATTTATGCCACCAACTTTTCATTAACTATACCATAGTATATTTCAGCTGACAGGCTTTCAATTTCTTGATTATTTCCTGCTTGTTCCTGGGTATATAAATATTCCATCTTAAATGTTGTTCTTGTGCTATAGATGCTCATATGTACTGATTTATTCTCTTCATCTAGTAGTACCCATTGTATTAACCCAGGGAAATCAACCTTCCTTTCTTAGTTTATAGCCCCATATGTATTTTGAGTGTAGGAGAATAATAGTATAATTCCTTCTATTTCAGCAAAAAAAGTTTTTCCACTCAAAACTCTTCTGCTTTTCAATCAAAGCAGTCTATGAAGTACAAAGCGGGATGCTAATGGCATTTAGTACTAGTGAATCAGAAATCAAGAATACTCCAAGACACTATTACCAGTACCATTTTTACAATACAATAATATTTCTTATTTCTCTTTTACTGTCAACAGGACATACTTTTATAAATTCTACTGGAGTCAAAGATTAGGAAGAAATTTACATTGGCACTTGTTTCCTTTAACAATCTGACAACGTTATATTGTTGTTTTTAAAACAGATATAGAGATTATGTTTTAAATCCTTATTCATAGCAGTTTGGTAGAGCTTGCCTGTAATGATTTACCAAAATATCAGAAGACCCTGAGAAATATTTAAAATTCTTGCTTCTCTGCGGTAAAAATATAGCTTTTCTCCCCAAGAAGACTATTAACAGAAAGAGAAATATTCTAAAACTGCATAGGAAACTAAGTCACATACTTGTCTTCCCACTAGCGTTGTACTCCTCTACCTTAATCTACATATCGGATTATGGTACTTGTGTTCCATTTTGTTAGTCAAGCTCTTGAACATTTTAATGCTGAATAAGTGAAGCAAGAAAACCAAGAGTATTTTTTAAGACCACCAAATTTCAGTAACAGCTGCCTTTTAGAATATAGTGTGTAAACAGCAGCAGCAGAGCAGTAGCACTTACAAGGATCTTACAGTTGCCCTGATTTTCTGTTACCTGCAATTCTGTCAACCAAAAATCATGTGTCTGTAAAGATAACCAGTTCTACGGGACATCAGACTCTCTTGCAGATTCTGTCACTATCCAGTCTACGTATCAAATACTGATTCTTCCTTTTGTGAATAAACTGTACAAATATGAAGACTTTTAACTTCAAAGCTTTATTTTCCGTTCTACTTATCAGAACTCCTTTTTTTCCTCTTCATTTGTTTTCACTGGGATGTTTTATTATCTCTGCCACACATATGCAGTTCTCACATTAAACAGTGTGGGAGGATATTTATGTCCAGTGTCAAACATGAAAAATATGTCATACTTCCTCACAGTGATAATGTTTGCTTAAAACTTTTTATCCTTCCCAGCAATGACATTACAGCCCAGGCAAAGTTTGTGTTTAGATGTGGAACGCTGTTTTATATGCCAGCAGCAGAATTACTTTAATCTTTCAAACTGTTTGTGACAGTCATAACTGTTTTCATCACTCAAAGATCGTTGTATTTAAACAGATGAAAGAGTGATTTACATAAATTGGCATGAGTCTGCAAAGCACAGAACCTTATTGCTGTGGTACTCTGAGACTATATAGCTTGACAATAGCCTCAGTCCATGAGACACCAAATAAGGTGTCCTGGAATGTGATTGCATCCATATGACTCTAACTAATGCAATATTGACAGTGAGCTGATTCAAAGAGCAAGAATTTGCTCTGAAATGAATGTTTCCTCCTACACTACCAGAAGAATTACCAGCATCAAAGTCCTAAAAATTGATGTTAATTGAAACTATGACTTTTCAGGAAACTTTCAATTGCTTTTTTTTTTTTGAGACAGATATGCATCAAATTGCTATAATCAGTTCCACTATATCATGACTTACTATAAAAATTGGAGGGTTGCATTCCCTTAGAATGTGTAATGTGAATGCAGTTCAGAAGGACTTGTAATTAAAAATGCAATGTCATCCTCTCTTAGAAGACAAGGAAAGAATCTCTTCGAGACAACGGTTCCTTCTGGCTTCTTTTCAGTTTGATTGTGTTACACTGAATTACCATGGCTGCTGCAAAGTCACTGGCATTTCATGATAGAGAAAGATTTCCGGTAACAGCGAGTGACATAATGCATATTAGTTTGATACCCTCGATTTAATAAAAAAAATTATGATGTATATGATAGTTATAAAATCTATACCTAGAATTACAGATGCCTTTTAGTATAACCACTATCAGCTGTCTGGAGTCTAGTATTTCTCATTGAAACCCTTATTTTCTGTTCAATTCCACTGGATTTCTTCCAGTGCCTGTATCATAGGCTTATAGGTAAACAGAACCGTAGGTTATATATGTTGGCTTTTCACATGGATCCTCTTAGACTATTCTTTTAGTCCAGCTGCTTTCTTCTTCTTTATGGTATTCTTATGAATTTCCTGCATGATTTCCTGTTTATCTACTTATCTTCTTGTGTCATTATTCTCTGTACTGCAGTCAATACCACTAGCATGCAGTTTATTTGGATTTGCTCTGCTAGTTACATCCTTGTCTTGCCCTACTGATATTCAAAGTCAGTGAACTAATAGAATTTAAATCCCTGTCAAAGCTTTTCTTGGCAGGAAATCAGGATGCTCACTGATTGATTACTTTAGATTATATATCCTATGAGCAAGTGCTTACATATATGGAAGCTATTACTGCAAGGAAAGAGCAGAGTCAAGAATGGGAAAGCACTGGATAGAAGAGATTAATGCACTTTGTTATTTATTAAGGGCCCAAACACACTTGCTCTCGAAAGCCTTCAATACCTACCATCACATTGGTCACTCTCACCTTATGTTTGTCCCTTGTACTCTGTAATTTCACACCATAGTCTTTGGATTAAGCTCGGAAATACCCTTCACTGCTACCATCATACAAACTGATTATGACAATAACAGCTTAATCTGGTATGAATTTATGTAGAATTTCTCTCTAGACTTTTGTAGTTTTAGTATGTTCATAATTTTTCTCAATTATGTTTCGTACCTGTGCAAACACATGAGTATCCTGTTTTAATGCTTTTGAGCATGATTGATAAAAATACTAGATACTGATATCAGCAGGAAATTGGAGGTCTCTGGATTAGATCTGTTATGAGGTAAACTATGTTTTTCTTTTTTAAGCAATGATAACAGGTGAAATCTGTAGGCCAGACAGGAAATAGCCATCAGAAGGAAGCTTCTTTCTAAGAAAAAAAGATAAATAAATTTGACACCCAAACTTGTTGAACAGGATGTAGCAGGACTATTTGTTTTGAGAACAAAAATAACAATCGCAATGTCCATAGGGCAATTCTCAGAAACTTGAAGCTAATTAAAAGACAAAGCACCAGGTTGCTCCTAAGCTCTCAAAATTGGAGAATGACAGAGTAAAAACATATGGATGATACAGTGTTGTAAGATTACAGCTGTGATAAAAGACAGAGTTCTCCCAAATGTAAGAGAAGTCTGATTTCAGGTCATCATTCAGCCTTTCCTGCAACAACTCCTGTGATATCTTCAGGTGCCGGGGCAAGATATTTAAAAACGCACCTTTGTCCTGGGAAGACCCCTTACGTTGCTGCTTTGTGAACACCTTGACAGAGGTGGAGAAATCAGTAGGTTTATTTCTTTTAAGGGATGTATGTATGGAATTGATTGGCACAGCACTTCTTTCATGGCATGTAAATCAATTCGAACTTTTTAGCATCAGGATTTTTCAGCTATCTAAACTTTGTCCCAAGTCAGCTATTTTGAAAATGTCTCAAAAATATTTCTTGAAGGACTTCTTTTCAGCTACTGCATAGCATATTTTAGAAAATAACTATTTGCACAAAGCATGTGTATGGAATCTTTCATTTTGAGAATGCCTTACAATCTGAAAATTCCCTCCACGAAGCGTTGCCATCTCTGGAACGGAACGTGGTATCAGAGAACGTGGCATCCCCACCCTAGGACAGGCAGGGATACCTGACTAGACACAACAGTGTAGCTTCTGTGGGCAAGCAGAAAACTTTAAGTGTCACAGAATATGATGCTAAAAGGAAAAACTCCTCTATATAAAGTATTTGGTTTGATTAACTATAGAGTTATGGGTACAGTTTATCAGTAAATGTTGATAATATGTTTCCTTACCTTGAGTTTTGCACAAAGGGCCTGACCCAGCATTGACCTAGAGTTGAATGGGAGTTGGATAAGGCATATCTGTGTTTAAGATTATTTAAGCTTTCCACATCAGGGCTTCTTTCTGTACATGTAATTGAGCAATTCCTAGGACAGAGAATCCCCAAGCTCAATTAGGAGAGCTGACTCTACATTTCTGTTTGAAATAATGGTATGGGAACTTTGACTTTCCTGCCTTCTAAATGCCAGTCATTTTTCATTTTAATGTAATTTGATATTGTTTTGGCTTTGATGTGAATGAAGTAAATAGTCTCAAGATATAAAACTTCTTTTCTAATTTAAAAAAAAAATTTCCAAACATCTTCTAACATTTCCAAAAAATGTTGTAAAATAGGTTGTCCTATTAAATATTTGATGTAAAGAATATTCTGCCATTATAGATGCAGATGCATGAAATTCCAAAGTATATTATTACTTTTACTCTGCATATGATTTTTTAAATCCATTCAAGACTTTCTTGTTCTAATGGAGAAAAAATTGAAGAGGAATTAAGCTCATTATCACTGAGATATTACAACAGAATGAATCCAGATACAAATTATATTTGTATGGCTTGTGTTAATTACCATTCTCAGAAATAGTCTTTGTGGGGTTTAATAGATAAGATTGAATTCAAAATTGTAGTCAAATAAAACTTCAACTATGAGTACAATTATATTTAACTCTTCTGCTAACAGGTCAGTTGGAATTGCCTCCATTTTTTAGGATTTCAGTTAAATGATAATTATCGTGTATTTCTATTCCTCTGTCTGCCTTTTGCATGGACCTACTATTATTATTGAGTAAAAGCCATTTCCAAGAGGCACAGGAGGTACCTCATAAGCAATGAGGTAATAATAAAGGCCCAGAGGAAGAGTGAGCAGAAAGTCTGCAGTCACGGGATTAGCTGCTGCACTCACATTCCCTGCTCCTGTTATGCAATACTCACATTCTTCTTCTTTCCATGAGGCAAAACATGAACATGTAAAAATGTTTACATCCACTGTGAGGGGAAAAAAATCCAGATACTCCCAGCATAGTGTTCAGCAGAAAATAAGCAAGCTGTAAAAAACTGACATAGATCAGATAGAGGCAATAATAATTGTCATTATTTTCTTAGGCTTAAATTAACATCAGATTTTTTTTTCTTTTGTACACACTCTCATTTCTCTCATCATGGTGGTATCTGAGCACTTTTTGTAGGAATTAATTAAATGGCCTGACTGATATGTCACACATGCTTTACTTTTCCCATCATCCTTTTCCCATAAGGAGAATAGTAGGGATTTTATTTAGAAATTTAGAGATCCTTTTTAAAAAAAAAATTCTTCTATGTGTTTATCGCAAAGAAGCCAAGCAAGTACAAGAAAAAAATATATGCCTTGTACTTGAATGTAGATTGGTGTTACTTGTAAAAACATTGATTAAAAGAATCCTGACAAAATACTTTTTAAAGTTAGTATCCTGTGTTTTATTTGTGGTAAGAAGGAGAAATATTGCAGGTCCAAGTTTGCCTCTTTTTTACTTTTTGTTTCAAATTACAAGCCTCTCAAACTAGTATCTAGATAAATTTTTCTGCATAATTCTAAGTTGTAGAAGAACTTTGAGTTAAAAATAAGATTTAAATACATTGGTAATATGAAATCATTTGACAAATATTTCTGGTTTTGTAGAGGAAATTACTGCATTTTTGTTTAGGAAATTATTGAGCCTATATTATGAGATATATTTTTTTTTAACAATCTGTCATAACTATTTGCGTAGAATGTATGTAGTCCAGCAGAGGTGATTTTTCTATTGATATGTTCTTTAAGTGGAAGTTAAATAAGACACACATGCTTTTCCATAAAGACATATGTGATTTTTGAGCACTATAATTTCTTTCTTTTGTACTGGTTCTTTCTTATTTAATTCTACCTTTTTGAATTTCATATTTCTCAGGCTAAATCTTAGGGTTTCATACTAATTAAGAAACTTTATAAACAGGAAGGTTCTTGGTTAAAAATTCAGATTTTTATTGAAAAAAATTTTCCTCTCTTCTATAAGGCATACAGGTTTGCGGTTTTTTTCTTAAACAAAATCCTACTAGGTGTTCTCCAAATTCAGTTTTGATTTGAGCGTGATGAAGACTAAAACATTGAACTTTAGAGGTCAAACTATATCAAGTTCAGTGATGTTAATAGATAAATGTGGAGAAGTTTGCTGTATACCTTGTTATACCTCATCTGTAGTTTTATAAGAAATTTTCAAAATAAGTTCATTTGGCAAATTTCACGTCATTAAAATGCAGTTATGGATGCTGAAAAAAAAAAAAAGGCAAAATCTACCTTAATATTTCACCTTACATTTAAATGTGAATGTCCAGAATCAATACTTAGATTTGATTTTCATTTTGATTTAATTTACCCTTAAATGTGTGTAGCTATATATTTGAGAATCAGTTTGGACTTGAAATTCTCCTCCCCCATCCTGTCTATACAGCTGAACAAAAAGGGGAAGGTGACTGTCATACTTCCAAGCAGCACATTTTTAGAGGGTCAGAATGATTAAATTCGTTCTCAATAATGTAGTTTTTCTGTTCATGCTTTTTATTGACAGTCTTTGTTTCTTAAAGAACCTTCATTGCTTTTTTTATTTAAACAAAAATGTAGCAAAGAAACAGATGTGTCCCATATAAAATATGCAATAAATCTTGTCTCACAAATTCTTTGCTCTGAACTTTCTGACAGAAACTGTCAAATATCCACTTTAATTCTAGTATAAAATGTTCACTTTGTGTCATGGCGCCAACCACCATATGCTGGAATAAAGTCAGTAACCAGCAATAAAAAAAGGCAACATACGCACCTTTGAAACAGTACAAGCAATCAACAGTGAGAAAGGTCTATATAAATCTATGGAGAATTAATCTCAGCTTTGCCACTATCCTGCTGTGCATTTACAATGAGACTTTGCTCCCGACCACCAGAAGTGGCTTACTTTGCAGGAGGAGTGTATCCTAATGAGGGGAAAATGTATGGAAAACAAAGCAGCGGCTTTTAACCCCCCACCCCCATCCTTTGGATCACCTAGAAGAGCATGTCCTAGTGTGTTCAAACATGTGGGGCCACTACACATCGCGCATTGCTGTACTTTAGCTGATCATGTGAAACCAATCTTGACTGAGCTCAATCAGCAGAAATTACTTTAGCTTCATAAATCATTGTTATCATTCCACAGGAGGAGGCAATGCTATGGCTTTTCTCTCCTAAAAGTTTTCAGGCCACAAATTTCGCAAGCTTTTCTGAAATTAGTTTAATTATAATGGTGTAATTATTTATCCTTTACCCACCAGATTAGCTGTTGGTTCACCATCAAATTAACTCCTTTTTTTTCATATCCTTCTTGTGTTTCTGAGAAGACCTCCTGCATCTTACTGGTTTTAATAATCATTCAACTGTTTAAAAGTATTGTCCTTGGTATAAAAATGTGCTGCTCCTTAAAAGTTTTTACCTCTGCTACAACAGGAGATTGTAGTTACAGATAACCTGGATAGTTAGTTTTCCCAAACACAGAACAGATTGGATTTAACCTTGTTCTGTTTGAAAGGGTTAGAACTACTTTTTCAGTTCTATAAACTACATACATTTAGTCACCTCAGAGATTAATCTTGCAATTAGACCACATTGTAAGTGTTTATTAAAAAGAAATTAGAATATATTTCTATAGTGTTTAAGTACTAATATGCTTTAAAAATACTTATTTTCTGGAACCATGAGTGTGGGAGAATGAGACATTAATGGCTTGATTGTATTTTAACAGAATGCAGTTTCAAACAATTTAATTGGAATAAATTTAAAAATGTAATGCTAATACTTGCTTTGTAATTAAAACTCCAGAACACAGGAAAGTAAGACTAATGTTAGTCCTAATTTTAATGCAACAATTATCTTTCTGTGTAGATGCTAACTGAAAAAATAGCTTGAATTTAAAAATCTCCTCTCATAGATTACAATATAAGCATCGTGCTAAGACACATATATTTTAAGAAATACAGGACTTTATGAAAATAAATATTAAAAAAAAAAATTCTCCATAATTAGTTCTAATGCTCTGGTAAAATGACCTTCCACACTTTTTCTGGCACATTTATGGACAGCATTATCACTTTTAAAAGAAAACACAATTTCCTAGGTTTTTTATTACCTATGATAATAAACACTTTCTTGAATGTGTTGCGTGAGTGTGTTCTGCTGGTGTTGTGTGCCTCTGTGTGTGTACAAATGTCTACAATTTGTTATGGTTTGGTGACATTAAAAATACTGAATCTCTTATAATGTTTAACAATTTCTGTATAGTAAATGTTAATTAATTAGTCCTTGCCCAGTACTTAAGATACAGTTGGTAACTAATTTTCCTGATTACTTATGGGGAAACTTGTTTGTTAAGCAGTTTTCCAAGACTGCACAGAGACTCTTTGTATGATAGAAACATTTGTACATTTTCATCATTAGATGTGGGTTTCTTAGTTAAAAACAGTTTTTGTACCACTGCAAAGGAAAATAAACTTGTAAGGACTGTTTCAGGGAAGCATGATTAAGACCTCATGGCAGCAAGTGTTCTGAAGATTGTTTTGAAAGGATTTAAGATGTCTATACCAGTATTTAAACCATCCTAAAAAAAAAAAATTGCATAGCCAAATCCCACGTTAAAAATGTGACATTTTCTAATTTAGAGAAGAGGTAAAGGAAACAAGGCTTATGTGATCCCTGCCCGTTGATTGTTCCCCTGCCAGTAATTTTTAATGCATTGGCCAATCTTGACCAAATGTGACAGAGTTAGAGATCCTAAGATATTAAGCTCCTAAAATCTCAATAAAAATATGTGGCTAAATAGACAAGAGTGACCCTATTAGCTTTCCAGGGAGAGAAAGGCTGTATCATGAACTCAACCCTTAATTAAACATTAATGAATCCATCTGGGAACTAACTCTAAAATACAAATCCACAGTAGGCCAAGTTTCATGGGTTCGATTGCTCCCAGACCTTCTTGCTTAACTGATACCATAGAAGAAAGATCTCTTGATGGGCGTGGGATCGTTTGTTTTGGGGATTTTTTGCATTCTATTATACTGGAATAGAAAACTATTAGATGTGCAATGAAATATTTACATGTAATTTCCAGGCTGTCTGTTGAATTCCCTGAGTTCATAAAGCCTACCAGCTAGAAGTTTGTAACTAGCTAAAGAAAGTTAAGCAAGTAACACATATTAGAAACATTAGTTGCTAGGAATCTATACATAGAACTCTTAAGGGTTTTTATTGTTTCTGAAATAGAACATTTTTATAAGACAAAAAAGGTCCTGTATGAGAATGGTGGACTGTAGCCACATGAAATAATTTGCAGTCATATTAAGTATGTATTTTTCAAATTTGAAATTGAATACAATACAATAAAAACCAAAATAAAATGGAAAATGTTTTACGCTGTGTATTCTCTCCTGATTGCTATGTTTATATATGAAGTCTGTTCTTAAGTAATAAGAATTTTTTGTATAGAACTAACTTAAAAGTAGTATTATTTCACAAAAGATGGTTGTATTAAAAGTAACTCAATATAATAATGTAGAAATAGCAGAAAATTCAAGATTTATGTATAGCTCTAGATAAATAGATGTTTCTTAAGTATATCTCTTCCTAGAACAGGAACCTCCTGTTCTAGACGTCCTCTAGAATTTCTGAAACTTCATAATTTGCTAAAAACTTTTAAGGTTTGAGAAATCCTATTCAATAATGAGAATGAAAAGTATAAATGTCTGAAATTACAAATTTCATTTTTACTGTGAGGACGTAATTTCTGAGAACTTTTATACCCTCTGTTGCTATATGCTTTATTATAGGATGTGTTTTCAAAACATAAAACAGTTCTAAAATTGGATTTAGTCTGTATGAAATGTAAAACTTCATCCCAGTAGCATATGATACTAAATTAGAAATTGAATTTCCATGTCTTCAACAATTCCAGAACCCCAATTTCCATAGTCAGTACCATACTTACTCTTCTTAGTCAAGCCATGTTTTCAAAATACAGTATATTACAGTTTGATAATGAGAGAAAAGGGGGGGGAAAAAAAAAAAGGAAAATAGAGATTATCCATTTTCTGATTTTACATTCTCTTGCATTCATATGTGTATTTTCATGAAGACTTGTTTATTTGCACTTGACATTTGTTAATTTGTTTAAAAGATTCTATTCATTTGATTTCCATTCCTTTAAAATTCACATTTCAAGAAAGCAGATTCTGACAGTGTCAGGTAATGAAATGTATTTTCATGCATTATAGTATACAAATTGTTCATTTATATCATTTGCAATGTATTCTATTCATGGCCTTTTTATGCAGGGCCCTATCTTTCTCTAGACAGTAAGATAACACTAACAACAGCAAGATTAAACAGATGTTGATGATACTTAGGAACATTTTGTATAAATTGTTAGCCACATGCAGTTGGCTTTGCTATCATCAGCTAAACAATAAAAGCTCATACTGCATTGAAAACTACAGGTTGTTTAACATGATAAAGCAAGTGGCTGGACACCTTGGCTACAGTAAAAAAAAATATAGACTTGATTTTTATGCATCAAAACGGTCCAAATGATCCAAATGATCTAAATCTTAGGATTCATTTATGATGATTTTTCTATGTGGCTATGTGTTGTTGTACTGGGTCTGGCTGGGATGGAATTATTATTCTTCATAGAGTCAGTATGAGGATGTGTTTTTGATTTGGGGCTAAAACAGCATTGATAACACAAGAGTGTTTTGACTGTTGCTGAGCAGCACTTGCACACTGTCAAGGCCTTCTCTTTTTGCTACTCTGTCCCCCCAGCAAGTGGTCCAGGCGTGGGTAAGAGTTTGAAGGGGACACGACCTGGATAGCTGACTCAAACTGACCAAAGGGATATTCCATACATGTAATGTCATGCTCAGCAATAAAATGTAGGGGAAAGTATTTTGGGAGAGGTAGTCATTGCTCCAAAAATGGCTGGGCATCAGTCTACTCGTGGAGGTGGTAAGTGATTGCCCTTGCATCACTTGTTTTTTTCTTCTCCTTTGCTTCACTTATTGAACTGTCTTTATCTTGACCCATACGTTTTTCTCGCTTTTGCTCTTCCTGTTCTCTCCCCCATCCAACTGTGGGGAAAGGGGGACAAGTGAGCAAGTGGCTGTGTGGTCAATGGCCAGAGTCAACCCACCATGACTCTAAAATAACAATCCTTAGGAAAGCACACTTTCATTAGATTGTTCATGATAGTTCTTTGTAGCTCAAAGAACTGTAATGTGCTAGCAAGCGTACCCCTGTGAAAATTCTGTTTTCCATATTATTACTTGTAGTCCAGTAAGTCTTGAGTAAAGTATTTCTTAAAAATTAAGTCTATTCAGGAAGTTTCACTGGTAACAGTTCTATTGAAACCAAAACCGAAGAAGGCTACATTAATCCTACCGTTGATCCTGCTGTTCTTTGTACTACTATAGTGTCTAGGAGTTTAAGCACGTCCAGAATTTTGTACAAAAACAGAGAACTTCTATATTGTCTTTGATGATCCTCTCTAGTCTTTTTACCCACCTAGAAGGCCACGTTAGAGCTTTTTCTTTCACTCTGCATAGTCTCTGATTAAACAGTGTTATTAAAAAGTTTCCCTTGTATGACAATTGTACTTGAGGGTGGAGAATCATAAAGTATACTTTTAGCCATAGAGTATTCTGAGTTCAACTTCTGATACCCAAGTATATCAGCAATAGATAATTTCTAAGAGATTTTGATCTCTGTTATCAAATGGTGATATGTCTTCATGATTTAAAAACACCAAGAAAATCAGGTCTATTGTTGCTTGTTCTCCTTACTCAGTAGTGTCATAGAATGTGACATTCAGCACTTTGGAAAAAGATAACTCAACTGAACCTCTCTGGGGATATACCTTTCTGCCTCAACCCTTGGTTAAGGGGCTAGTATGTTTCTAGGATGGATTTCATCTTTTGACTACCTTTCAGCCTGACTACTTAAGAGGTTTTAGTCTTAACTAATAAGGAAGCTGAGTTCTTGTGAGCCTAGAAAATGTGTAATAACCTTCTGCCACTGTTTTAACGGTATCTGTCCAGGCTCTATAAAGTTCAGAGAGGAATGTCATTAGGGGTTTTGGTTTGGTTTTGCATGGTTTGTTTTGATGTGGGGGTTTTTGGGGGGTTTGGTTGTGGGGTTTTTTTAGTTGGTTGGTTTTCTTGTTTGGTTTTGGGGTTATTTGGGGGGTTTTGGGGGGGGGGGAGGAGGTGTCTATGTCTGGGTACTGTCTTAATCTTAACCCTGGTTGATTGGAACACATGAGTCAGAAAAGACAGATTTCCTTCCTTGGGGCAAAAAAATCAAATATCTTGGTTTAGGGTCTTTTTTTTCCCCTTGCATAAAACCCTATAAATTTCTAGTCTCTAAAAAGTTCATGAAGCATATGTTTTTGAACCATATGAACTCAGCCTTGGAATATAAAACTAAGAGTTCTGATGTCTCCATCCTAACTAGTAGTTGCCTGAGTGTTCTCGTAATTTTGAAGATTGCCATTCTTTAGAAAAGTCATAAAGAGTTAAGCATCAGATCTTTCAATTCGGAAAAAAGATACTGAAAAATAAAAGAGTTGTAATAAGTACAACTAGATCAGTAGACTTGCATGAATTATCCTTCTTACATGCATTCATATATTTAAGATCAGAGAGAAATACCAGAAAATGTATCCAGTCAGACTCAGTAAGTGTTAAAAATTTTTACTAGGAGCGCACAAGTAACTATCAGATTTTGGGGCAGTTGTGTCTACCCTTTTTTTTTTCTTTATCCTCCCCTCTTAGAGCAAGTAGTTTCATCATTCTGTACTTGCCTCTTAGTTACTGTCCTCCAACTTTCAGTCTGTGCCAGTATCCAATATTTTCTTTCCTTTGTTCTCTGGGGAACTATTTCACAGTAGCCTGATGCATGAAGAGGTCTTGGTTCTGTTGTATCTGGAAGCTTCTATGCATATATTAGACCCATTAAAAATAAATATTTTATGGTCATTTCTTGTTCTCAAAATAGTGTTTGGCATGCTGTCCCATCCTCAGCAAGCAGAACATGTAGAAAAAATAAGTTGGGGTTTTTTACCATTTCACTCTAGTACTGTTTCACTCTTAGAACTGTTACAGGATCACGATTCTTCAAATGCTTACTTCTGCATTTTAATAAAAGGAAGTCACCAGAAATATCTCAGGTTCGTAAGATCATAGTCCATTTATTCTCTTACACTTTGAGCTAGATACAGATAGCAAGACGAGTAAGACTAGTGTCTGGTCTTGAGAGTCTATAGCTGTCTATATTACAAAAGACTATTCTTACAGCAAATTAGAACTGCATATTTTGTAAACATCTGTTTTCCTTTCAAAGCTCTTGTCTGTAAAAAGAAATTCTTAATTGATCTTGGCTTTTATATCTATATTCAAAGAAGATACATTGATTAAGATTGTCTGCTTGTCATAGGACAGAATCTGATACTTTATTCAGGATATGGACAACCAAATCCAAACAGTAGATCATATTAAGAACTTGCATTTAGATGTGAGACCAGGCAGCAAAGTTTACATTTGACAGTTCCCTGTCATTTTCAAAGCTGGTCAAGCCTAACGACTGCAAGGCCAGACAGAAAGGTGTCACCATACCAAATTACTTCTGGGAAGTAATTTTGAAGGACCTCTATGTAATCTGTATACATGTAATGCAGAACATCTACAGCTACACTGTGGAATAAGTTGGTGCAGTAGCATTGGATCAGCAGATTGAAGCAGCAGAGTCTTAGGCCAGTGTGTTTATAGTAGAGGTTTAAGCTTTGAGTTAGATTTAATCTGAGGTGAACATCTTCACCTCCTGTGTTTCAAAGCTGTCTGAAGGCTCAAGCATTATTTTGATCCTTTTGTCCCTGTTAAGTATTGGAGTGCATTTGCTGTGGAGCTTCCTGTTTAGTTTCCTCCCAATGGAGATTAGTTTGCAAGCACCAAAACTTATCTGCAAACCGAATCAATGCTCAATAAATGGGGACAGTGAGGAAATTCACTTCAAAATCATCCTAATCAAAAAGCTAATGCCGATAGTCGCTGTATTTCAGTGTTCGGCACAGTCTCCAATACAACTAACAGAGAGTGATGTCAGGAGTCCATTTCAAAACAAAACGTGCTGCATGTAGTTAGGCTATAGAAGACTTGCCACAGCAGTTGTGGAAGCTAAAAAGCTTATAAAAGCTTAAGCAGAGAATGAGCAAGTTCTTGGGAGAGAATCCATTGAGAATTGCGTTGAAATGACATCCAGTGCAGGAAGCATTTTGTATGAAGGACAGAACCTCAGAGGCAGGAGAACACTCAGGGGAAGGCTCGTGTGTTTGTCCTGGTCCTTAACTCTAAGTGAGCACCTGCTTCAGTGTCTGCCAGAGGCAGGATGTCAGGCTGGAGGAATCCCTGTGCCAATCTGATAGGGCTGTTAGTACATTCTGAACTTAAGGAAACTGAGGAAACAGAGATCAAGCATGTGGTCTAAGGATGAAAGAATTACATGATCCCACTTCAGCAAAAAGGAAATGCTATGCGAGCAAATGTGGTCTTGCCGGAGAAATAAAAAGAAAGAAGTTCTTTCATTGATGCAATTATTTCAATTGCCTTCAGTAATTCCACAAATTAAGACAAGGATTGATATCCTGACTATGGGGCTTTGAGGAGTCTGTTGAGGAAAATACAATGTTTCCTGGAAACCTTTAATGACAGCGTTGATAGCGTTAGTTATTGCAGGCTGGGGAGGGAGGGGAGAAGAGCAGAATATTACAAATTCTGTGTGGAAAATTACTTAGAAATTGTATGGAAGATTAGAGAATTGCTCTGGCTTCCTGTCTTACACATTATGTTGTGTTTGTAACCCCTGTTTACTTACAATTTGTTGCATAGAGTTGTTCATTTGTTTTCTTAACAAGTCTCAACATCTAAATTTCAAATAAATGCTTTTAAATAGTTCCTTGGTAGACATGCTTATGGAAAATACTATTTGTCATACAATATAGCTATTTTCTTCCTTCCTCTTTGCCTTTATATTGGTACACAAACACACATTATTATATTAATGCAAACTTTGTGTGTTCCTTCCTAGAAGTCACACCTTTTTTCTCTTTTCTATAACAAATTAAAATTTCTTTCCTCTATCTTCCCTTATTCTTTTTTTACAAGATTGAAAAACAGTAAGTCAGGTCTTACCACCTAACTGTAAACATATAAGCATGTTGTCATTGTTAGTTATTACGTTCTTGTTCGTGTGCAGGGACCTGAGGATATTCAATTTCTGTTGTAGCTGTGAATGTAACTATGTTGGGAAATTTGCCTTAGTTAACAATTTTTCATCTCCTTAAAAACCAGAAAGAAATTATTATGGAATCATAAAGTGTACAATTTTATACACAGTTCAGCTTTTAACCATCTTTGGTTTTCTATATGTAGTTTATTTTGTATCCTGATGAACCATCAGAATTCCAACCTATGTTTTCTACTTTTAATGATATAAAATGAAAGAGCTGTGGAAATAATTAATTAAGTATAGCAGGTTAACTTCAGCTGAATTTCTCAGGAGCCCAAGATGAACGCAATAAATCAGAGCTGCCCTATCTATTTCAATTGCAGCTGTCTTGCCACCAAGGATTTGAGGTGGAGAATTTAATGGTATAGAATTAACTGTTTTCCTTGCAAAGGGCACACAACATTGTTTCTGACTTTTACCATACTGAAATAATCTGAATAAGTCTCGCCAACATGCTTGCCCAATGGAGGTAAACATACAAGTTGAAATCAATTTGTTTTGTTAACAGCAAATGTTCTGAAGTAATCCAGTTTTTAAATTATTTAACTTAGTGCAAACCTCTGTGTCGGTAGCCTTATAATGAAATGGAATCACTCAGGATCCGTTTCTCAGTTGCTTTGCCTGTGAACTCAAGTTTGTAACTGTATTTCAGCCAGCCAATGCACTCCAGTGGACTGAGCAGCAAAAAGATATGGTTCTTTATCTTGTATAAAGAATTGTCTGAATTCTGTTTATACTAACATTTGCACTTAAAGGATTATCCTAATGTGGAATGGGTATAACTTTTCCGTGTTAGTATCATTTCACATATGTGATATTTTACCGCAGCTAAAGTTGCTCCACTGTTCTAAGAAGAATGGATGAGCATTTTGTGAAAAAACTAGTGCTTTTGCTTGAATATGCAGCTCAGGAAACATTTTCAAAAGTAGAGAATGCCCATCCTTTGAAAATGAAATCCTTTTAAGTAGTTCGTGTGAGCGTTCTGTAACAGAGGGGCTCAGATGCACTAACCATATTTCAAACTCTTGGCTGCTTTTTCAAAAAAAATCATGTACATACCATACATTTAAAACTTAGTACATGTGTTTTCACTTTCCAGCTTCCTGAACAGAATGTGATAGCTATATGGAACAGTTGGTGTTAACTATGTTTGGTACCTGTTCAATTCCAATTGAACTTCCAATTATTTGCACTGCAAAAACAGGTCTAAATTTGTAAGTTCTGGTCTGAAACAATAAAATAACATACACAATGTTCTTTTTTAAAATCTGTAAGTCAGTTTTAATTATTTGCTTTTTATTCAGATTAATGTCTACCACTATATATTAAAGTATGGATTTTAAATAACTTTTCAAATCTAATACACTTTATTGGTACATTAGAAGCATTCATTTAGGTACATGAAATAAATGAAAATTGAAAATTAGAAATTTTTTATCACTTTTATTATATTTAGCATACAACCTCTCCAATTTTTAATGTAAGAGATGTTTAATCTGTGGGATCTCTAAAACAGTAAGGCAGTAATTTATATCTTTGAAATCTTTTTCATTGGCAGCTAAAGAAGAACGTAAAAAAGAAGAGAGCAGTTTGGAAAATGCACAAAAATGGTAAGGTTTTTGCTAGTGTTTTCTAACAGTTTGTTTTGGTCAAAGATGTTATTGATCTTAGGAATTACATTAAATATGAAAAAGGATCTGTACTTCAAAGAAGTAATATGCTTTCTGAAAAATTCTTATGTAGTCTTCCAGGAAAAAGCTCAGCTGAGTTTTTAGCCAAACAGTGTACTGTGTTTGAGGTTTTAATTACTGTCAACACTGAATTGAATCCGAGTTTTACAGAATATTGTAATAACTGATTAACTACTTAAAGTAGTAAAAATTAGTTTCATCATCACTGAACGTTTTCAGCACTCAGGCTATTGAATGCCATATACTAAGAAACCAGTGAAATCCTAATGTTTTTATTGCCTGAATATCTGTGCGTTACTTAGACCAAAGGAGGCAAAATAGGGAGAGAATTGAGATAAATTGATTTATAGATAGATAGTAACATATGCAATAAGTTAGTATTTCTAATAAATTTTGTTTACCAAATCACAGTTTTGTGAGAGTGAAAGATCTGCCTTTAACCTTGTTTGTGTTAAGTATGGAACTGCTATAAATCAGCTGAGGTGAATTGATTTTTAACTTCTTTTAGCAATATTTTTTTCATCATGGTCACTAAAGGCAGATCTGTGGTAATTTGGACTTTCATGTTACTTTTCTGAGCCCAGAATCGCTCCACCTAACTGAGAGACCTAGGTTAGTCTTCCTAGACAGTCAGGAAAAGAGACAGACACCTCCCAAAAGCAGTTCGAGTCTTAGGTGAACTGTTTCCATTTGCTTGCAAAAGGTGCCTAAATTGGCTGAACTATCACCTGACATCAGCTGGGGCTTTACCTCTTAATTTCATTTGTCAAAGGTGGCTGGCTGGCCTGTTTCTTTTTTACCTGGCTACAAACCTACCGTTTGTGGCACTGGCTCCTTCATATTCTATCATCTGCTTTGTAGCCTTTCTGGAGCAGAGTAGACTCTCCAGGGTATGGAGGTACACCTAATTTGTGGTCGACTTGAGGAATTAGTTGTCTGACAAGAGTTTGGGTTTTTCAATTGCTAACTAAACAATCAGCATTTTAAATTACTGCTAAAAAGATCTGTTAGTTTTGAAAGTCAGAAAGCAGCCCAGGAAGGTGGATTAAGCTGAGTGAAAGCAAAACAGTGCTACTGGGGGAAGGGCTGAAGATGAAACACGAAGAGGAAATTAGGAGTAAGTGTCAGGATGAAGGCAGAGTGAGAGAGAGTGTGCAGGAATTCAGAATGCTGGAGCACGCAGAGACGACTGTATCAGCTACATCTGGGATGGAGAAGGGTTCCGTTAGGAAGAAGAGAGCACGATGTTACACGAAACGAACCTGAGAAGAGAGTTTCTGGTCTTGCTGTTCCTGGCTCAGCATCCTTGTCAGGGGGTATGAACAGCTGAGGAATATTTGGCCCGAGTGAATGTAATGGAAATTACATTCCTCAGTAGGCATAAACGGTTTTAACCATGTGATTATGGCTAAGGTATTTTAGTATTTTTAAGGTTTGAAATTCTAGAATGGTTTACACCGATATTTAAAGGTGTATTAGTTTTTTCTTTATTTATTTATTTTCTCCTTGTAGTGCCCTACAGACCCTTCAGCTCAGAATGTTGTGGGCTTATTCATACATATTTCATTGTGATTCCTTTACCATGGATCACCAGTTAACTTAAAATATAGTTACATGCTTCATACAAAACCTATGTAAGAAATTTCAAAGGTTAAGGTTATCATATGTGAAGATTTTAAAAAAATATTATATGAATAACTCATCTTGAGCAAGACATGATATTCTTCAGCATGTCCTAGAGGCTGTATCCATCTTTAAAGTGTCAAAAAACCCAAAGCATATTGGCTCACGTGACTAAAATGCGTGCTTCTTTACTTTGAGAAGCAGCTGGAGTACATATTCCTTTATTTTGGGGGGTAACTTCTGTATTTTGGATGGTTACTTTATATTCTTCAAGCCTAGCTAAAAGCTTGAATCTCAACCTAAGGCAAAAAACTTGACCATAACCTTGGCAATTCTGTATGAAAACATGCAATGTGGACTATGCAAATGCAAGTCTAAGTTAAGAACCTAGTATTTGCTGAAGCTGCATCTATTGCTGAAGTAACATCTGTTGAATAGTTGGGGACTCCTTGCAAGTCTTTAACATAACTCTTATTTATTTTATTTTCAAGATTTATACTTCCTGTGTTCTAGATTTAGGACGTACTGGCAACTATAAAGATGAATATAACTTTCTTTTGCTTAAATAAAATCAGTACTTCAAGAAAAATGAGTTATTTTGAAATATATTGTTACCTTTCTTTTTAAATTATAGCATTATTTTTCATAAGTATCACCAAATCTTTCAAGATTTTTACATCTGCTTTGCAGAGAAAAGTGATTCAAACTTTACAAAAATGAACATACTTTTGTTTTCTTTAGATAAGTTTTCACGTACCTAGTCATGTGAATCATTCTATTTTGTCTATACAAAGCAATATCGTAAAGGTTAAAAATGCACAATCAGTTAAAATGCTATCAGAAGTATCGTTGATAATAAAAGACTACTTTGAAAATATGCAATTGTATAGTAATTCAGTAGCCACATTATAAAATAAAAAAGCATTAAAATATTGGCAATGTATTTTCATAAAATTACTTGCTTATTGACACATGCAGACAGAGATGATTTATTTTCAGTGAAAGCCTTGCAAACTGACTATTGGCACTGTCTGTGGCTTTTTTGTTGCTACTCCCAATTTTCCCTAAGTGCTCGAAGGTAATTTTTACTCAAGCGCAGATTTTTCCTGACTTGGCCTGTGATTCTTCTGTAGTCCTTCAGTAAAGATAAATGGGAGAATAATATCTTTGTGGAGTGTTGTAGAATGAAATTAAAGAAATCAATATAGATATAGATATAGATGATATAGATAGCATTTCCTGAAATGCAAGATGTTGAGTTTTTCTCATGAAAATTGAATGCCCGTTGATTTGCCTCTATGACATCTCTACGATGGCTCGTGCATCTGTAAGTTCTCCTGGGAATGAGGTAGGTGTTGGAAGGTTAGTTATACTCAGTGTGAATTGCTGCTATGATTTCCAAGGCTGAGGGGAAGTTATGGTAATTACCAGCCTTGACTACTGAATGGGGAACCAGCCCTCAGAGAAACTGTTTCCCCAGTGGGTTTATGTGTTGACAGTTTTCCTCCCCCCTCCCTCCCTCGTAGCTTTGAAGAAACAGTGGGATACTTTGGGATAAAGCCAAAGCCTGGCGAGAAGGAGATCACACCAAACTACGTTTTCACGGTGTGGTACGAATTCTGCAGTGACTTCAAGACCATTTGGAAACGAGAGAGCAAAAGCATTTCCAAGGAACGGTAAGGTTCTAATAAAGTCATTAATACCATTTTAGATGTCTGGGAAACTGTTCCTTCTCAAACCCAACAAATTATACTCCTATATTTCACAGGCGTCATTGTTTTCTTTCAGATCTAATGGACATCAAGGAAAGATTATTCCCTCAGGGTGCGTAGGAAAATTCACCAAAGGCATGCTGTCCCCACAAAAAGATAAACACATATAATCTGATAAATTACACTTTTGTAACCCCTTCCAATTACTAGCTAGTAAAATGAAAGGGGAGCTGTGCTAATTTGTAACAGATTGCTTCTCTGTGCATTTTCATGTTGAACTAGCCTAAATGAGGCGATATTGCTGTCGCAGACAGTACAGACAAATAAAAGTGAATGCTTTTCCAGTTAATATACTGCACTTGCATCAAAGGGAAGCCCCAGAGATTCAGGCCACACTTAGCACAGTGTCGAAGCCCCACACTGAATTTACAGCACTGCTTCTGACTTTTGGTGTCCTGCTGAGGACATCAAACTACTTGCCGCTAGATCTCACCACAGTCTCCTGATTTTATTAGTAGAGTAAAAAAAAAAAAAACCAAACCCCAAAAACCTTCAATTATTTGCTTGATTTTCTTAAAGAAGCTTAAAATCTTTTACAAAGGAAAACCAATTCCAGTACAAGCGCACCATGCTTAACATATCTCAATTCATTTGAAAAGGTAATGTGGTCATGCTTTGGAAAAGAATGGATTAATCACTTGCAGCATGAAATGTAAATCCAGGTGCTTATTGCAAATCGTCACAGATTTAAAGTAAAAAGTATTGGCAAAAGTTGTAAACTCATTTACACTTACATTTTCCGTTTGCCTCCAAATCAGTGGGGCTTTTAGGTTCATGTACAAGCAGACTTTTAAAGGACAAGATGTAGAAATTATAAATTCCCAATTAGCAACCTTATTGACATTGTTTTACAGATATTACAGGTTTTAAACACTTGAAAGTTGTAGCTTTTTGTATCATCTGTGTTATGATTAGATTGATTTTAGAAGCTGACAACTGCAAACATTCACAGGGAATCTTTTATTTCTTTGTGACAAAATCAATATGCAGATTTTTTTTACACATTAAAAACTGTTAAATAAACAGTCACTAGCAGATTGCTATAATCATTGTAAGGATCATCTCAGGGATATATTTTCTGATGAATCATGACTTATTTTTATTCCAGAAGCAGTTAGGAGGAATAGAAATTAGCTACCCAAGGGGGAAAAAAAAAATCCAGACCGTACATCCATTCCTTTTTATGTAATTAGCACCTTGCTGATGGCAAACAATGATCCCTTCAAAGAAATTGATTTTAAATGCCTTGTAAATGTTTTAACACTACATAACTTCTTAAACTTTCTTAATACAATAATCAAGAAATCTTTGTAAGTAAAGTGCTATATTGCCTGCTTTCCTACTGGGGTGAGAGGATATGTTTATGTAGATAAAATGTACAAATAAAAATACAGCACAAATATTTCATCAGCTCCTTTGATGAATACCTTTATTCCTATTCATAAATGTAAAGCAATACCATAGAATACAGACCATGAGTTACTATAATACTTCCAAGAGCTGACACTTTCTGGATTACATAGACTTTTTCATAGTTCACTTCAAATTATTTTTACAAAGTTGCATTAATCTTAAAAAGACAATTTGTTGTCCTTTACATTCACCATTTGGGTGATTCGTCAAGACAATGAGCTGCTGAAATGAGGAGCCTTGTGTAGTAAGTAAATTACAATGACGGAACAACTGTTTTCATCATCCTAAATTGTTTTGTAATGTGCTACTGAAAAGAAGAACATCATGAAATCAGTAGATTAGAATGATGGAAAAGCTATTTTCATCACCTGAAAACATCCTGTAAAGTCATGACCACTTAAGGGTTCTGTTTTACAAAGTATGAGACTAACAGTGCCTGAGCTGCTGTCCAAAAAAGCAAAGAGTCATTGTGCACTTTGGTAACTAAAAACCTTAGCATGACAGGAATGGACAGCTGTCTTCCTTAACTGGCTAATTAATTGGATGCACTATTTGTTTTGCATTTTTAAAGATTGTAATTTCATTTTAAAAAAAAAATCCTGTTTATTATGAACTAGTTCTTTTGGTTTGGAGGAACTTCTAAAGAGGAAGAATTGGCAGTGTAAGTCAGTATTTTCAAACTTGGGTTCTGAAACTGAGGCATTATGCAAACACATTTACAATTGGAGTACCCTTCAAATTTCAGGAGGAGCTGCAGAAACAGCGTAAAATGTGCCTAAATTAACTGGGCACATAGATACCTAAAAATGGATTTCATTGTTTACATTTATATAGGAATGTTAAGATTGGATTATAATTTGTTTCTCAAGAAATATGGCTCAGAAACGTCAAAATTTAATTCAAATATGCAGAATTATTATTATTATGCAAAGGTATAATTTAAAAAGTATTAGGTTAAAATTAATAGTAGTAGAAATAGGTCGAAAGATCTAAGATTCCAAAATTAAAATTTTGTACTCAAAACTAACTACTTTGCATTTTATAACAGACAACTTTAAAATCTCTGAATTTCAGGAAAAAAGAGTACCGCCTTGAACTAAATGACAGCCTCAGCTGCAAGAGCCTGTTTTGTCTAAAAACTACTTCGTTCCCAAATGTAACACAACTGTAGAAATCTAATTAGATTTCTATGAGACTTTTTCTTAAAGTAAAGGAAACACTTTAACCAAGCTGCCCTGCATTTAACCTACCATGAAAATAAATTAGCTGCCTGCAAAATATAGTTGAATCATTGTCTCTTTCCTGGACAAAATTTGCACACCATTTAGGAATGCAAGACAGAGTTACAGATAGATAACAAACCTAGATAGATATATATGATATGATATGATATGATATGATATGATATGATACGATATGATATATAAATTACTATAGAGATAAAATGAGGAAAATTTTCAAAACCATATTCCTGATAGGAATGTGATTACAGTTTTCTTCCAGACATAGTATTCCCTTCAATGCCAGAATGCAACTACAGTGCAATAAAATTTGCTCTAACAATCACCTCTTTATCTCTGACAAACACCTTAATGTACCAGATTGTTTAGCAATGCAGGCAGAGTCTTTTACATGTTTCTGAGGTTAAGGTATAGCTATGAGGCAAATTGAGGAGATAATTACAAATTACAGACCTGTGCTGCAAAACACAAATGGCTTTTTCCCATAGAGCATACGACAGATCTGGCAATGTGCTGCATCAATAGAGGGGAGTTCTTTGGAAAGGACCCTACTGAGAAGGATACGATAGGATCTGTACAAGCATGAAGGATGTGTCGTGGTTTAACCCCAGCTGACAGCTGAGCACCATGCAGCTGCTCGCTCACTCACCCCCGCTGGGATGAGGGAGAGAACTGGAAGAGTGAAAGTGAGAAAACTCGTGGGTTGAGATAAAGACAGTATAATAGGTGAAGCAAAAGCCACGCATGCAAGCAAAGCAAAACCAGGAATTCTTTCCCCACTTCCCATGGGCAGGCAGGTGTTCAGCCATCCCGAGGAAAGCAGGGCTCCATCATGCATAACGGTGACTTGGGAAGACAAACGCCATCACTCCAAATGTGTCCTCCTCTTCCTTTTTCTTCCGCCAGCTTTATATGCTGAGCATGATGTTATATGGTATGGGATATCCCGTTGGTCAGTTGGGGTCAGCTGTCCTGGCTGTGCCCCCTCCCAGCTTTCTGTGCACCCCCAGCCTCCTCGCTGGTGGGGTGGTGTGAGGAGCAGAAAAGGCCTTGGCTCTGTGTAAGCACTGCTCAGCAGTCACAGAAACTTCCCTGTGTTATCAACACTGTTTTCAGCACAAATCCAAACCAGCCCTATACCAGCTACTGTGAAGAAAATTAACTCTATCCCAGCCAAAACCAGCACAAATTAATGGGAAATAGTCATCACATACCTCATCTAATAAAACAGTTGAAGAGCATCAAATGAAACTAGCAAGTGGCTGGTACAAGCAGCCTCTGTACCATAGGCGTTCTTAAACTGTTGAACACTTTGCCACAGGTTGTCACAGATGCCAGAAGCTTGCACTGCTTCCGAATGGTGACAGTACAAATTCTTATTAGAAAAATCCATGAAGGACTGTTACATATGAAGAGAGTTTCCAGCTGTGAAAGTGTTCTGAGGATTATCACTTTGCTTTGGCTTGGATTATCATTATGCTTTGGCTGTCTTTATGTACTCCTGGGTATCTGCCAGTGGTCAGCTCAGATCGGCTGAAGCATATTTTTGTTCTGAATTGGTGTAGCCTTTTGCTTCCTATTGGTTTTTCTTATGCACCAGCTTTCTTAAAGGCATAAAAATAGATTTTTTTTCGTGTGACTACTGAGGTAAAATTTCTCATCCACTTTATACAGATAACCAAAACGTTGTCAGTAGATCCAGAAAAAATAGAAACATATCAAATGTATTAGCAATTTGAGGTTTGGAGACAAATTCCACTGACAACATGCATTTTACCGTATTTGTACTGATTTAGTTAGTGAATGTTTATTCGAAATGCAATTTAAAGATTTAATCAATAATGACCAAGTTCTTTCCAGAAGATTTAAGCCTGAAGGCTTGATCAGGCAATTGTATTGTACAATACGGTAATAGAAGTGGGTTCAAACTTCATAGTCTTCATAGGCATCTATCTTCTGAAACATGGAGACTGAAATGTAGCCTGTTACATTGCGTGGGCTAACACTGTTTTCAGGAAACAGTGCTGTTACTTGAGGATTAACTTGTGGGCTGCATCAGAAATTATCATAGGGCTGAGAGCAGTAAGGCATGTAACACATGAAAGGAATTTGAGCTATGGGGGTATTTCCTAGTCTCTCAAGGGGGGTCATTGTTCAGTTGTGTTAAGGATCTGGGCTGGATATGCAGCTTGGTTCTAGGTTGAACAGTTGATATTGACTGTAGGTACCTCTGCTTGTTCATCTCCACCCATATCTGAAGATTTGGATTGCACAACAATTCCTGTGCCAACACGGTCTTATGGGAGAATTTTGAACTTCAAATCACAGAATTGTCCTTCCAAGCTATTTCATAACCCACAGCTATCCACATAACCCACCAGCTGCCTGGAAGGAGCTGCAGAAGCAAAGAGAATGGATTATTCCAGAATAGCAAGAAGCTGAGAGAGAACCAGATAATTTGGTCTCTGTTCACACACCAGAAGAGTCTGAACGTACATGAGTAACAACTGGCTGGTTTAGAAGGGATTCTAATTTTCCTAACTGGGGGCTTTAGAGCATGGAGAGTGCCAGCTCACCCCTTCTTCTGTCTGACTTGAATGGGAAGCAGGGGTGAAAATGATAATGAGTTTATCTTGTTAGTCCCTGGCTTGATAATATTTTTTCCTATAAGGAGGAAAAGTATTTTCATGAGCTTATGAAGGACACTTTTAATAAATACAGGCTTATGTTTAGATTTAGTTTCTGTGTCCCTAGTTACAAAATAAAAGTAATAATTTTGAATAAAAATAATGTCTTTATTTTTCACTAATATCTTCTAATTTAAGAGGTCTGACTTACATTCAATTTACAGTGGAACACAACACCTGCCACACAGAGGCAAGAAAAAGCCAGTTATGTTCCCATTGCTTATAGTAAAGATCCATATGTGGAATTGGAGTCATGGCCTATTTAAAAATAGATTGTTTTGATAATTACATTCAATTTTGTTTTCCATATTGTTTGGTAATGTGCAATACTGCTGAGTATTACAGTTGATGCCACATCTTTTGCTCACTGTTGAAGGAGAGTAACTTTTCTTTCAAACACGTCCATGTTGCAGCTGGTCAGATTTCAAGGCTGAACCGACCTGCATTCCTTAATTTTTTGGCCTCATGTTATTGTTTGCTAAATTAGCACTTGCACACCTTTTCTCTCTGTGATGTAATTCAGCTATTCCACCCTCCTTTCTGGTGTCTTTGTCCTCTGCAGTCCTCTCTGTTCAAAAATGTTCTTGTCACCATTTTTCTAGCGTGTTTTACTACACGCTTCTATCCCTTCTTGCTTTTCTGTTTTAGATATACCTCTGTTGACATTTCTATTGCCCTTTCTTCCTCCTTGATTTCACATCTATTAGATTAAATCCCAATTTCTCTTCAATGGAATCTCTCAAACATGGCTAGACTAGTGTGTACATCCACACTATTTTATACTGATACAGGAAGAAAAAAACCAAAATCTTTTCATTGAGTCTATTCCTTTTCACATCTCCAAACTCCCCCTCATGGTCATGCGTCTGTAAATGTCCAGTTCATGTGAGCTGCTCCCCTGTACATTAATTCACACTACGAAAACTCAGAAGAAAGGGGCATAGAGTGGTTGGTGGGATGCTTAGTTCATGTTGTTCAGCCTACACCTGCGAGTTGTAAGTTGTGGAGCTCTGTCTCAGGGCTTGATTCTCCTACTGTTTCTCCAGGATAAGGCTCTTGAGGAGTTTCTTGTCAAAATACATATTAATTGAACTTCCCTAAGCTGAAGAACTTCTCGGTCTCTATTATCCTTCCAGCTGGTTATTGCAATTTCCCTGCCTCTCTAGGGAGCCCTTTTACTATGTAAGGTTCTGCATCCTCTCCCAACTTCCATTTGGTGTCTCATGTAACACTTAAGTAATGAATGAGCTTAAGTAATAAGATGAAGTAAGTAAACATTTTAAACCCATACTTTGTAAATCTCATGTCCTAAGCAGTGTCACTAAGATGTATTCAGTCTAGTATATCTAATCTACAGTAAATGTTATAGTAAAGTTTTTCAAAGTACTCTTTAGCTGTTTTGTTGGCCCTTATACTGAACACAAGACTTCAGTGAATTTCTCATATTCCTTCAAATTCTTTTCTATTCCACCTGATTTCTATAAAGTATAAATGTTAAAATTGACCACCTTCATTATCATCTAATACAACCGCAGTTACTCACAAGGAAGAAGAGAAATTTAACCGAATATTTATTTACCTTACATTTTGACATTCCATCACTTTTAGCTTTTGTTTTACTTCAAACATACTTTGAACAAGTAATTGCCGAACAATTAAAAGTAGTCAAGGAAGTTTATCCTTTTATAAGAAGAAGTTAAACAATTTACATCTATATAAATTCTCATAAACTACAATTAATGCCTTAACTTTATCATACATTTAATAGTTTATTTTAACTAAAAATAATAGTATGTTGTGTGGTGTATCTGCAGATCGGTTAATAACATAATGTATGGGTCTAAGAAAAGATCAGAAAATAATTACTAGTTTAGTTCTATCCTTTTGAATGTACTTTATTTGTAGTTTTGTTCTTTCTGTACCTTATTCATCTCTGATTTTACTTCTAATTTTAACACTTCTAATTTTTGGTATTTTAATTAAAATAGTTTCAAAGAAAGTTATATTATATGATTTATACAAATGGGAAATTATTTCTATTTGTGCTACGGAAAGGCAGTAGAAAAAAAATAGAGTCAACAGAGAAGAGGCATACCTAAGTAACTTCTGCCGTTGGCCAATTTTCGATTTGATAGTTTTCATACTATTTCATTTTTCTCATTTCAAGGATAGTGCTTCCAAACACAATAGCCAGTTCTAGTATCCTGACCACGTTTAACAAAGAATTATTTTTATTTATAAGGCACCTTTACAGCATGGGTGCTTCACTGATGTGATTACTGAGCTAACTACTTTCTTAAAATCGATCCATCTGATTTTTAAAATTCCCTAAGAATTACATTCCTTTTAAATTATGCACTTCTGGTTCTGATAATGGCTGCTAATCTTATCAGTCATATGTTAGCAAAGTGATGGCTTTTTTCCCTAGGAGATGAAAGTGTAATATATAATTAGTCTGTCATTTTTATGAGCCAAGTATCACATAATTCAAATCATGTTAGTGAGCTAGTTTATTTTTATTTTGTATTCTGAACTATGCATTCTATTTTTAAAAATCCAGATTTCCTGGAAATTATGCAAATATGGAATAAAATACACAGAGCTAGGCCTAAATCAGTGACAGGCATAATTTCCTCTTTAAGTCTAAAAGTTTATGATCCCTAGAATTCTCCCTTCAGATGAAAATATGGACTGTAAACATTTAAAAACTCTTCAGAGAACACTCCTAGGGCCAAAGACAATGTGATCAAAAAGAAAATGTGCTCAAAATAGGGAAGAGTTTAGAAGTTGATCCCATGGTGTGATTCTGCTGAACCTGAATACTGTTACTTGAAATACGTCATCATCTTTGCATAAACTTTGTAGCTGTGAGGAATACCATGCTGTCCAGTGGCTGCTACCATCCATCATTAAGAAGTAAACTGCTGATTAACAAAAAATTGTAAAAAGATGGAATGGTGTGTTGCCATTTAGTTGTTTACCTGTAGAAACAGGAAACACTGAGTTTTAAAAATACTTAAGATATATTTAAAAATGTACGGAATAGAAATTTCATATTTTTGCATTTGTGGGTGTACTTACAGCTTGAATCAATATTGTAGCTAAATAGTGTTGAAAATAAGTTTACTTAAAAGTAGTGTAACTATTTCCGCCTGTTCTTTAGCACTGGAAAGTGAGACATCGATAACTACCCAGCAGAAGCTTCTAAAATACATAGCTCAGAGAAGGAATTTTCGTTTCCAACACTGAGCATCGATAAACAGAATAATGAACTTATGAATGTGTTCTATATTTTTAAAAGAAGTTGTTCAGAATCTAGTTTGCTGCTAGTGTTACAGCAAGGAAGTGCACATTAGTAATTGCAGCTATAATCTACTTTCCTTTTTGTTTTTCTTCCAAAATTCCTCAAAAATTGAGTGTGTCGAAAGTGGTTTGAACTGGACGTGGTATTTTAAATAGTTTTTGACTGGCCATAGCAATTATTTCTGCCAATGGAAAAAAATTAAATAGGAGAAGAAAGTAGAATTTTTCAGTTCAAGATTGCCAAGAAATGTGTTGTTTATAGTAAAAGACTGATTTGGTGTGCATTAGTCAAAATTGGTTTGCTGAGTTCTCCTTGCTTGTAAAAATTAACTCGCAACTTCATTCCCGCTGCCTTTTGCGTATAGAATTGTAAAGTAGGTGTTTATAGCATCAGCATTTTAAAGGCACTGATAGCTGGGCAGATCCTGTCTTGGGAGTGCCAAGACTTTTCTTTCCTTTTTATCGCTGTTTAGCACATAATTTCCCTTACCCTTTCCGCTGTCTGTAAGAGGAGAGTCAAGTACCTTTTTGTTAAATTCTCTGTTTCTCCTTTTCCTCCTGATTAAACTTCTCACGGGGTTCTGCTTGTTAAATCCCCACAGAAACAAGAGTTCTGTATGCAGGACGCTAAGAGCAAAAGGCAACCAACCAAGGAATCGCATTTGTGTTCTTCTTTCCCCTTATCTCCATAGGGCTTTCAGTAGACTGGTCTGTAGCTGCACACAAGATAGGTTTGACTCCCTCCAGACAAGAACCCCTCCTAATTTGCCTCTCCTCCTGTTACCACATCAGCGAGGCTGGTCAGTCAAGTCCATGTAAAGCAACGGGGAAAACATTGAGGAAAAACTGGCAGATGCTTTCATTTCAAAGTTTTCAGAGGAAATATAATGTGTAGCCTGGCAAATGGCCTACTAAAATAGTATATTCTATATATACAACAGATTGAGCCAGCTAGGTTTTGGGTTTTTTTCAGAGGAGTACTTCTTGCCTCGGCACTGCAGCTTTTTTGGTAGGAAAGATACCCCGTAAAACCCAGATACTGTAAGAACAGAGAAACTGTCTGCCTGGTGACATTTTCAATGAGCAATACAGGCAAACTGTCCTTTTGCTTTTGATTTTCTCTATTTCAAAGTGTACTCTGATCTACTTTTGGTACTTATATTAAGTGACTTTGAATAGTAATAGCAGTTTGTTGGGCTAATGTTTCTAAAAAAAGTTAGGGTGATGGTTCTTACAGAGAAGGTGTATACCAAGCAGAGCCAGAACAGCTTTAATTTCTTTGAATCTAATGATGTCTTTTCTATATATTTTGTTTCAGAATTAAAGTGGCTCAGCAATCTGTAAGCAAGTTAACTGCAGAGAAGAAAGTTGAAACGAAGAAAATCAATCCTACAGCTAGCCTGGTATGATGTGTCTCTCAATGTGACGTTCAGAAGGGTTTTTGTGACGCTATTCTCATCATTCAGAATGATGGCAGGTTTCTGCTGTTGTTGAAGTGTGACGTAATATGCTTAGTTTGAACGTAGCAGAGTGATTTTCTTCCCAAGGAGAAATCTTTAAGCTTATGCCCTATGTCCAACGGTTAAGTTTAAAACTTAGTTTAGTTGTGCCTAAGCATGGCTATCCATATTTTAAAATATGGTAAGACCTGCTTTTTTGGTTTCTTCCCTCCTTCCACTGAAGTTTCTTGTATTATCTTCCTTGCTCCATAGTGCATCGAGACTCATTGCATGTATTTGTCCAACGACTAAGAGTGTGGGGTTTTTCAAAACTTTACAAATTCTTCTTTGCTCTGTTAAATAATGGTAGAAGGGATTAAATCCCCATTTTGTTCCTTGCTGTATCCCGTTTTTTTTGATACAACACAAAAAGAGGACTAATAATTTACACTGTAGATAAAACCTTTTTTTGTCTGTGTGCAAGGCACATAGGTTAGACCAGCATTTCTCAAACTGTAGGAAGGAAGAGACTAAGGGAAGGAAATGTACCTGAAGAAATCAGTATCTTATTTCCATTCCCAGCAGAGCATATCAGTTGCAGGGCAGGCAGCAGATGTGAATGACTACACTTGGTTAGGAAGAGGTCATTAAACAACATAATCTAGTTTATGCTAAATTAGAGCCTTTATGTCAGCAGAGCCATTCCAGACAAGAAGATTCATATGAATTTGAAATGTATGTGGTTTTCTCTAGCTGTGCTGGTCTTCACAGAGCTGCGTATTTTTAAAGGTACACAACGTTTGACAAGTGTGTAGCTAAAGCAAGCTCAGCTTCTCTACAGTAAGTACTGAACTGCTTCTGAGCCTTCCTTGACTGCTCCAGGCCTTGATTTTTTCTGTTAAAGGAAACTTTAATCTATCGTGACTCTTTTATTACTTCTCAGTCTTCTAGACCAAATGCTCATGGCAACTTGAGAGGAGATGGAAAATCATAGACAAGAATGATAATAAACCTCTTTCTTTTTCTTTAACAGAAAGAAAGACTACGTCAAAAGGAAGCCAATGTGACTGCCAACTGAAAGAAGAAAGATGACAATGATAGTGTGACTTCATACCTTGCATGATGCTTTACTACACCCATGGCCCAGGGAGCACCTTATATTAGATACTGAATTCTGCTTTGCTGATCTGTTCCGAGACAATCCACTAAAGACTTTTCAGTTCCTTCAGAGGAGTTTGTACATTCAGTGGAGGGAATTCTAAGAAGGTTTTTACATGGGAAGTCAAAATTATTTTCTGTATCTCTTCCTTACGTTGTTTAAAATCCATCTGGTTGTTAATGGTTATTTAAAGTACTCTGTGCATAATGCATTAATATGGAAGAGCTAAAATGTGCATTTTGGATGCTAAGTGATGACTAACAACCTGTAGGTTATTTACAGGGCTTACTGTAGATGAGAGCAAATATGCCATTCAGCTCACAAAAGACTATTACATCATACCTTTTTTTAGTTCAGCAGTAACTGAGGTAAAATTGACTGATTCTAAATAATTTTACAGTATCTAAGCATTGGATGCATCTTTCTAAAACTAATTAAATGGAATTATAGATTTATGCTGTATTTTACTATAAATATTTTTATAGAAGCTTCAGCTTATGCCATACATTGAAATGGAAACAATATTTTGCACATGAAAAGGAATAGCTTCAAATTCTTTAGTTTTATGATTGATGGCATAACTGATTCATTATTTTTATGGTTTTAACCTAACATTTCCTAAATTTTGAGCTTCAAAAGAAAAATGTTAAAAATGTATATTTTTATTTCAATATATATGGAAAATATTAATTCCATAAAATGATGAGTTTATTAGTCATTATTCATTGAACTAAAATACAACAATATGTCTCCATGAATTTATACATTTGCCATTAAATCCCTGGCTTTCAATTCTATTGAAAGCTTTCTTTTAAACAGTGACTATCTCACTCTAAAATATATTATGCAGCCTGCTCTCGTCCCCCTATATTTGTATGAAGAATGTGTCTAGCATACATATATACATATATAAATTAATAAGTAAAACTTGAAGAAATGAGAGTCTCACTGTCCTCCTGTAACATTATAACCATTGCCTGTAAAGTAGCAGAGCCTGAAAAAACCCTTCAGAATATCCACTGTTACTTTAAGATTCTTACTTCATTTTAAGGATTTTGACTCTCAGAAGGAGAGATCTTGAAGCAGAAGTTAACTTAAGATGAAACAGCAATGTGATTTTTAAATACAAGTAGGTAACAGTCTATAAATAGGAACAACAAACTGGAGAAAATGTGCTTCAGCTTGCTGTCCCTAAGAGAGAAATCCCCTTCTTAATGATAAAGGTGTCTGAAGATGGTTACAAAGAGAAATTTGGTGAAGCAAAAAAGTACAAAAAGGTAACAGAGGGAAGGTAGTAGACCTTTGCTTAGAAGCTGGAAAGAACACATGAGACAGACACGGGTTATCCATACAGCAAATTAGATAGAGAAACTGGGATGAAACCTAAGGCAAAGCCATCCCTAGAAGCATGCGCTTATTAAGGAAAACAGCAGTTTAACTTGAAGATTTCATATATTGCAGGTTTCTTAAATGACTCTCTCTCTCATTCCTGCATAAATAAAAATAAGGGAATCAAGATTCCCTTCTATGCTTTGGAGTTTCTAGCTGCTGCAGATATACTCAAGATGTGTAAGCATAATTCTTATGAAAACAGTCAATAATATAACAGCAAAAAATAATCTCATTTGTAGTTTGACTGTTGCCATTGCGGAGAAATAAATTCCAAAGATTTAAGTTTTCGCTCTTCCACCAAATAGGTAAAGTGCGTTTGTTTCCAATATTATTAGTGATAAACAACAGGAGCAATAATGCTTATAAAAGCCAAAGATCAAGAGCAAGCAGGGCAATTCTGGTAAGTGTTTAAGAAAACAAGTGTTGAGTTTTGATATGGTTTTCTATCTATCATGATGATAGTGTATATTGCCATTTGACTCGATCAGGAATTTTTCCATGAAATGTTTTACTTGAAATATTAATCAAGAGTAGCACTTTTTGTGAAAAAGGATTGGTCTTGAAAATTCTCATTAGAAATATATTATGGAAAAAAGTTTTTAAATTATTGAATTATCCTGTTTCAAAATTTCTAAATGTGAAGTTTCCTTTTTCAGTTCAAATTGAATTTTCATTTTGAAATGTTTAAAAATGTATTTGAAAGGGATTAAAATTAAAATTATTGATGTAAAGCATTCCTTGATCGGATTTATAATTCTTTTTTTCAGATTATTTGCCAAAGTTTTGAGAATTTAGGCTATTTTTTCAGAAGATTCAAAGAATTATATAGCACAGAGACTTTGATTCTTCTTCATCTTCAATTGTACTGATTTTCCTCTCAGGACAGAGATTTTGATTCCAGCTTCATCCATGACTTAAATCCTCTACTACTAGTTAAACTATTGTTAAGTGGGAAAAAAAAAATAATTTACCCAGACTATTTGATTCATTCTCCTAATCAATGCTTTAAGACTCTTGGATGGAATTCATCAGCTAAATATCACACTTACACCCCTGGTGATACCCAGAAGTGTCTTCAGACAGTGATTGAAGTGACAATGGTACACCTGCTGACCCTACCTAAAATGTTGTATTAAGGAAGAAATATTAACAGATATTATATATCTAGGTAATCTGTTTAATTATGAAATATGTAGAGACTAGAGACATAACAAGTGGGCATCAACCAGCATTCATTCTGGGGTCACCAGGTGTCACCAAAAGTTATGGTTTAAGCTTGTATTGAGTTTGGTGCCTGACTACCCTGAGTTTTCTAGTTTGGGGGGAATAAAAGGAGAGAAGGAGAAAAGAAAGAAAATACAAAGATGGAATGGAACAGAAGTCTCTGGTACACATCTACATTGGTGTCAAGGAGGTCAAAGTAAAGAGTGGGTAAATTAAGCCAAGGAGCAATAGCTAGAGAGTTACAATTTTCCAGGCTATGTAATCTAAAGTACCTCTGCACTACACAGAAGTCACTTCTGTGACCACAAAGTAGATGTGACTTAAGAGGGGGATTTTTTCTGGTTTTTGTTTTCAACTCTTCTATTATTGCCAAGCTTCTCAAAGTCTATAAAGCAAAGCACTACTAAACCCCATATTACTTAGTAGGTGCTTATTACCCAGGAAAATTATATACATTGCTGATTTTTAAATTAAATTATTTGGAAGTATTCAGTTTAGATGAGTGAATATTAATAATTTGTGAAGTGTTCTTTACCTTATTTACAACATTACCACTTACTGATTTTAAAACAAAAGACCTTTTAGCATCTTTGAGATATTTTGACAATATAAATTATATTTCCATTATGTTTTTATTACTATATGAATACTGCCATCACTAACCCATGTAAATGTTTTATCATGTGCTTTATTATAGAGTTGTAAATGTATAGACTGAATAATATTATACTTTTGTATTTAACTTAGAATTTTTTTGTAGCAAAACAGAAGCTGTATGATCTTCAGTTTCTGCACATGTAGAAAACTAAAGTAGAATGGATGGAATATTCAGAAAGCAAAGAGAAAAACAATTTAACATCTTCAGCAGTTCTAGGAAGGATAAAGTTTATATAGGATTTCAACCTTACTGAACTGCTGAGGATATCTCCTCCAACCAGATATAAACAGCCAGGGTATCTCTGACCAGTCTAATTTTTTTCTACGTGAATAAAATATTTTGTGTTCATATGATGTACAGGGTTCTTATTACCCTGATTTTCCAGTAAGTTGTTAGCAATTTCTTTCTTAGATCTAAACATCTTTCCTATCTGATGAATATGGGGCAGTGGAAGACTATGTATTTATTTATTTAGTAATACTATTTCTTCATTGCTTCAGTCAATATCTTAAAAACGGATGCCTTAATCTTGTGTGGGTGTGGAATTTCTGAAACACCCAAACAAGTTAGAAATATTCATCTCATTACACCATTGATGTGTTTTTGAAAATCCACTGCCTTAATCTGTGTTTAGGCACCAGTCTAAGCTTATAATTTCAGAAAATCGTACCCACCCAGTTTTTGCTCATTCTTGGCCTTGTCTTGATCTTGTTCAGTATTGTTATGGATCTCACTCTTTTTTTTTTTTTTTTTTTTTTTTTTAACTCATTCAGAATTTATTCATGCCAGTTAGTGAATTTCAAGACTTTTACACTCTGGAGAGTGCTCTTTGACATTCTTCTTTTGAAGATAAGCCTATGTATTTGCATATAAATGTAAAGAAAATAAAGAAGTTAAGAGGTAGCTTGATTATAGTCAATAAGTTCTTCAAAGAGAGAAAATACTAGGAACTAAGTGGTTCCTTGAGCCAGCAAGGAAAAATATAACAAAAAAATTTTTAAAATATATATTTTTAAATATAATATAGAATTTAAAACCAGATAAATTAAAATTAGAAATAAATTCCAAACTGTTAGTAACCAGGCTAGTTAACCACTGGAAGAAGTTAGCAAAGACAGTTGTGGTTTCTCCATTTTCTGATGCTTTCAAATCAGGATGAAAGATCTTTCTGAAAGGATTGTGTAGTCTAATACAGCTTATTGGACTCAGTTCAGATGTACCTAAGTGGCATCCCATATCCATTGACTCATCAGTTCAAATAGTTCCTCTAGACAGAAAAATTTAAGAATATGTCAAAAGACTTAAAAAAACTGTAATGAAATATTCTTATCCAAGCTAGAAGACCTCTTTATTGTGATTTTAAATTTAAAATATTACAAATACTGTGGTGTGGAACAACATAACGCAGGAAACCATTGTCAAATTATAAACATTTGTATTTCAAGTGATTAATTAATTAATATCTGTCTAATGCATCTTGCGGTACTTACAAGGTAGCAAATTTATTTACTCAGGAATTCAACACTGGTTTAAAGATTCCCAGTCTAGGTCTGAGAAAACTGGCATTTCGGATTGCACAATATGAAATCCCAGAGTCACAGAAACCCTAGTTCCTTAGCATTTCTTAAAGGCTTGAGCATATGCAAGGGAGTTTACTTTGGGTACGGTTAACATGATGCAAAATTTAAATAACAGTCTCTCCTTTTAGTGAAATATTTTATATGACCTCTTAATATAATTACCAAACATTTCCACTGCTCAATAGGGTTTGAACCGTAACAATTTTATGCAATTGTTTTAGAGATCTACAGTTCAAAAGTTGTGCAAGCAACATTGGTAGAACTCTTCAAAAATACTTGGGTTTGCAACTTTTTTCAAAATGCCTGCAAGAACTTTTCTTTCTTGTTTGGTTTTTTTTCAATAGTTTTTTCAATTCAAAAAGTCCTCTTAAAAACATTGCTAAAATGGATGTTAGGTTTTTTCCACTTGTTGAAAATGTTGTGCACCTAAACTCTGTAATTTGGCAAGCTTCAACTGGCTTTAAATTATTTTGATTTGATACCTGATAGAATTCAAGCTTTTAAATTAGGATGTCTTTGTAAAATGTAAGCACTGGGTATAAGAGAACATTTGTTTTAAGAAGCGATGAAGTAAAAATGCTGAACTGATAACTTAGACCCAGAATGCACCACCTGCCTGGGAGGACATTATCAAGCAGCGTAAGCTTTCCCATCATGTAGAACAGCACTGTGTTTCCTGTGGTTTGTTTCTGCCAGATGCAATCTTAGAGTAAATTAAAGGCAGCATTTTCATTTTTTTTCATTAAGTATTTCTGATTAATTTCATTTCATACTTTGTCACCTAAATTTCATCTTCAACAGTCTAATATTGAGGTAATACTAAGTCTTTTTATGGAGGCTGATAGTTAGGTGCTTATATATGCAAGTAGTTTCATTTATGTAAGTACTGCTGTGGCCCACACAGTAAAAAATATCCATAGAGGACATTATGGGGTCATGGGACTAAATAAAATCCCTTTTAGAATCCTGTTTTGAAAATTATCCTGATCTATCCTAGTATGGGACATGGATTTCTTTTCTGTGATAGGATCTGCCTCAAAAGGTTTTGGAGCTCTGGGAGCTTTTAGAGGATGGAGGATGAGGCTGTTGGCATGGCATCTTTTCTTTAGCCATTAATTCCTAAAAGTACGACTTCTCTGGAATTACACTGCAGTTGAATTTCCTGAGCCAAAATTGCCACAGGGACTCCTGGAAGGGAGACTGGAAAATACTGTCAATGGCCATACATTTTCAAAAGGCAAAAAGATCAGAGTTATATTTCCAGATTAAAGTAAAAGCTAGCAGACTCTTCCAAAATAGCAGAAATTTTGTATAGTTGTATGTATCCTTTACTTAGGTTCTATAGCTTTCAGAAATTCTGCATTCATACATGAACTTCATTCTGTGCCTGTGTTCTTGTATTTATTGCTCATATGATTATTTAGTATTAATAGAATTGGTTATATATTCTTATTCTTTTATTGTACTGTGACCACTAAAATGTTGACTACAAAAACTGTTGAAAGACAGTATTTCAGGTTTCCCAGTGTCATCCTGCCAGGAACCTTCATATTTTCCTAGAGGTAAGAAGAGTTTAGCTGCCATCTGAATTCTCAGCTTTTCCTAATCATAAACTAGCATTTGTAGCTTAAGGCCAAATGATGGGGTCAAATTCTGTCGTCACTGATAACAATTGTCTTCACTGGAATTAGAAGTTAACTGGGGCACAAAATAATCCTAAAGATGGCAGAAGGGGTGTTTTTGTGTGATACCCATTAAATTGTAATGTATTTGGTAAGCTCAAAGTCCTAAAGAGTACTGACACAGTCTGAGATTCATGTACTATATATTGACTCTGACACACAACATCCTTATAGATTAAGCTGTAGTGACTTTAGAAAGAGGAGCTGTAATATCTGTTCACTGGTTGATAGTGTTTCTTTCATCTGTTTTTGAATCTGTAATAAGATTATTTTTGTCGATCTGTGAATAATGCATTAGAAAAATTTAAATGGTAGATTTTCTCTCTGACTTCTCCCAGAGGGACCAAGCTTGTAGTTCTGTATTTTTACTTTCTCATTTGGCATGCTGTAAATACATTCCATTGTAGCAGAACAAATGCTCATCCTGAGAACTATTCACAGATAATATGTTAAAGAAACTGTGTGGAGATCAAAGAATATAGCACAATTTCCTACTGCTTGGAGCATCAATATGAATATATATTCATATTGTATAGCACCTGATGCTCATTTCTTAGTTGCAAAGTAGTTTAGGGAATGTATTGCCATTAGCAGCTGATCACTCTAAACTGGATAAAAGCCATGTTCTTCTTATAGTTCTTATTTTTTTCTCTTTGTTAGAATGAGTTTTTGTGGTGTGGGTATCTTCTAGGTTCTAGAGGGAAAGATACCATTAGGTAATGAATCAAAATGGAACAAGGTCACAGTTCTATTCCACACTTCTTTCATATCTGAAAGGTGAAGGAATAAAACTGATTTCTTTTCAATCCACATAAACCCAGTACATTTTTCTGATTGCTTTTCATTCTGTTATTCATTTTTGTGTTACAGTCTAGTGTCTTAGAAGGGCTGTAGAGAAGTTAGAAAGTCCAGCTATGAATCTCATTCCTTAAAGATTAGTTGTAAAGTTCAAATTCAGCAAACCGTCATGGGGAACTCCTCCCCTATCACTGTTTTTCCTCAGCAATTCATCGAATTCACCACTCTATTTCTTTTGTTAGAAGTCACATAATTACCAAACTGGTTGGTAAAGGTCCAAGAAAAACTCAACTATTGGGTGAGAAGGGGCCAATTAACTTCCAAATCATGATAAAGACTTTACTGAGCACAAGTTGAACCTCAGTAATTCACCTAAGTCGAACACAACTCAGTTTCACAGAGTTAAGACAATCAATACGGTGTATTCATGCATTTCTGTTACTTACCATTTTACATCAAGAAAGTCTGTCTCTCTGAGTAGGAGGCAGAACTTGTGCATTTAGGTATGTAATCAACTTCTGCTTGCTTCCAGACCAGAAGTATGTGTGATATGGGAGATATATCTGAGTGTTTTGGCATTATGTTTTATACATATTTTCCATCACTTATCCAGGGGCCAAGTAAAGACACTCACTAACATACCTAAAATGAAAATGTTGGTAAAAAATGCCATTGAAACAATATAAAGCTATTTCTTTCTACTGGATTTTCGTTTGAAGGAGTCCATCCTCACATAACTTCCTATTGAAGTGTTTGGTTTTATTCATTTTAATGAAAAGATGATATCAGATAATCAAGCCAGCTTGTCTTGGACAAGCTTCTATGAGGGCTTGAGCGCTAGTCAAGTAAAATAATCTGCATGCATGTTCAACGCGTCCACTTGTAACTTCAGTAGCCTGAACAACACCATTTCATCTGCGTATAGCTCAGAAAAGGGAGAGACTCGAGAGGGAAATTTAATGGATTTTCAAGCTCAGAAAAGCTGTGTCAAATGAAATGCATTTTTGTCATATTGCTCTGTTTTTGAAACGTCAGTGATACCTGTTGCAAAGGAAGAGAAGGCTCGTGCTCCTTGTCAGATGGGATTGGATAAGGATTTACTACGGAGAGCTGGTAAAAGTACTGTTTCTTGTAGGAGCTCTCAGCAAAGCTGTGAATGCCCAACTGATGACTCGCAATATGTTGCCAGGAGAAAGAGAATTATTTTTATAGTTTTCTGAAAATATATATTTATTAAAATGACATTTTGTTTTTCTAGTATATCAATCTGAAGAAGAAAGGCTGGCCCTGTCATTGTACTCACTATTACTCTGAAGTACAAATCTAAAAGCTTCACCATATTCAGATGTTACAGAAAGCAAAAATGGAGAAATATTATTTTGAGACGAATCAGAGTTGGCCTCTGGAAAGTGTTTTCAGTAGGATTATAGTGTGATTTTCAACTTTCATTTAGTTATTTTGAATTTTTTTTTGTTTTTCTTTCCAATCATTTTGAGTTGAATAGTTGCACTGTTGAACGTTATTGTTGTTGGTACTCTTCCCTCTCTTCTCTCCATATGACTCAAAACCATCCAAATACAGGCCTCTTTGGCTGGTTAACTTCTCTTTGAAGATGTAGCAAAATGGCAAATTCTCTCATAATGCTGTTAATGTTCTCTGTGTACCTAGCAAGTTTCACAGACATAACAAGGTTTAAGTCTTTCATGTCCATATGGGATTTGCTTTCATTAAATCATAGATTTGCTTGAATGTTAACACATACGCTCAGCAGTTATATATTTGCTGTCATTTGAATTGAGCTCAACTTTGCATTTTTCATCCCACAAAATGTACAGCAAAAATAATGGAATATTAGTTTGGTTCAGATTTTTTTGTTTTTCAGGAATCAAACTCCTTTGGGTAGTTCTTGATTAAATATGTTATAAATGTCTTAAAAGAATAAGCTAAATAGATTCAGGTGCTTTCCCCCCACACCCCCTTTACATTGTAATTGTATACGTGTGTGTATGTGTGCGTGTTTCTACTATGTATTTGGAAGTTTAATTTTCTCAAAAAACAAGATGTGCACATGATTAACTTTGTAAAAGTTATTGTAGTGGAATGGAGTATTTATTTTTAAACTAAATTCGTAAGGAACCATTGACTGTAAATAAAAGACTGTATTTTCCTCCTCAGTATTTTTGTTCATTTTATCAATTGTATTTTTGTATGCAAAATATATTGTTGAGATGTTGTAGGTTTCTCTGTTTGAATAATTCTGTCTAAATAACGTTTTTTATTTACACTGCTTTACTGATCTAGTTAATATTCCAGGTTCGATGTGCTTGTTAAAAAGATACACAATATTTTGGAGATCTGCAAAGAATTCAAAGATGTAGTTTACTGATGTAAATTTCTTGAAGGTATTTTAATAAATGTTGGGGGGGGGGTTTGCATCTGAAATAGTTTTCACACATGTTTGGGGATGTGGATTTCCCTTAGTTCGCATGTGACTTTTGGCAACTTGTTACATTTGCAAATACATACTATTGAAAAGCTCTTCAATGCTTTTCAGTAGCTCAGAGCATGCTGCCCACAAAATGATATTAAAATGGTATCTCTAAAGTATATATCATCCATGTCTCCAGACACTAATATTTGGGCTCCATTATCAAAGGGGGGAAAAAATCTGTAAATTACATTTTAATTTTATCTCTATTTTACTGTTACTTGTATTAGTCTAGACTGATAGTCTAGGAAACCTTATTATAGATCATTAGATATATTTGTTCCAGTTTCCCTACAGCCAGATTAGAAAACCATTACAATTTAAATATAAAATTATGCAGTAATCTCATCCAGCAACTGCCCATTGGGGGAGTACATAATCTGGAAGCATCTTCACCAGGATGGTCAGCAACTCTCTAAAGACTGGTGTACTTTAGCCAGTTCTGAGGTATTTTTTTGGCATCACACATCACATAAATTTAAAATAGAAATAATGTGATTTGTGTTTAGATGTTTCTTAGAACAACATCAGTGTGTGTGTTTGAAAATTATTATCCTGAGCCAATCAGAGGTTGGAGTGATCATGTCAACAGAGACTAAGAGCAAAGTTATGAAGGACCTTGAAAATCATAACTACTCAGGTTAAGAGAGGGAGTCAGTGGAAATACTCAACAAATCTACAGCAGCATGATCAAACCAATGGTTTTTTATTTGAAAAGTTGCATTCTCATCACAGAAGAGACTACTGCATTGAGACTGGAGAAGACAAGAACCTGAGCAAGGATTTCAGCTACATAAATGGAGATGCCAGATAGAAATAATCACCAAGATGTGGACATTAACTAAATGTGAAGAACCATTAGCAAAAGAGAAGGGGACACATAGGCATTGGGAAAACATGCTAGATGCTTAAATACCACAATGATGAGCATGTTAGAAATATCTAGATAGGCACTGAACAGTTAAGCAAGTATGTAGTGAGTTAGATCATCCTGATTAAAATTAGCTAAGGCAAAGCAATCCAACTTAGAGACAGTTGCTCTCTTTTCCTTCTCTTATTATTTATTGCCTGGTTTCTTGATCCTTTAAGACAATAAAACAATGTGCCACTGACGAGACGGATGTTATAAGCTTTTTTTGCTTGGAATCCTACTGATATGCCAAGATGTCAGATTACAGATTGTTTTTCTTTATCCACATGAACAACTGATTTAGTATTCTTTAAGAAATTAAATTTGACCCTCGGGTCCAAAAGAAGTGTTGGAATCCTGAAGTTTTTAAACTGTCTTTATGCTTCTTGGAATCCAGGATTTTTTCAGCAGCTCACAAGCTCTACCCAAAGAGCAGTATTTGCCATAGTGCTGCGCCAGTTATACTAAGGGAGAAATACCACATGCAGGGAAGCGAATACATCAGATAAAGTGAATTTATTTCCAAGAATAAACCTACATGATAACACTAAAGTTTAATAGAAATCCAAAATAGTGAGACCGATCCTGAAGTTCTAAAATAAATGCTACTCTTCTGAACATACAAAGCTCTCATCAGACATAAACCTTGTTTTCTATGCTGTAGAATTCTTCATTATTTCATTGTTAGTGTATTTCAGCTCCAGGGTGATTGAAAAGTGTTATTTCATAAATGCACAATGAATTTATGATAGACTACTGTTAAGTACTATAATACAAATTGCTTCTAATTAATAGGCAGATTAGATTCCTACAATTAAATAATTTCAGAGATGCATTGTTTCATATCTGTAAATATTACAGCTATTTATCCATGGGTTAAAGTTGGAGATAAAAGCAGGCAATTACTAAGAAATTTTATTTATAAATATGCAGATACATATGTATATTATACACACATACATCTCTAATACAAGCTATGCTATTTATATGGCAAAAGAAATTGATCCAGTCATAGATCTAATATCTATATTTTGGTAGTACATAATGAAATTTTTATACATCCATTAGTTTAGGAAAGGATAGTTAGCACAAAATCAATATTAAAAGCTGGAATACTCTAGTCATTGAAAGAATTTAAAGGCAAATGAGCTGATGACACTAGTATTTGAGATGTGCTTGTCAGAAAACTTTAATCAAAGCAGACTGTGGGTTTCTATGTGTAACCTCTTTCATGAGACACATCCCAAGGTGCTTTGCAAAATAATGAAATTAACAATGCAAATATTGATGAATACACTAGGTCAAACAAAGCAGTCCTTGGTCTTCAGAGTGCCACTACGGTGAGTCAACAAGCCAAGGGATTCCAGATGCAAAAAAAAGTACAAGCCACAAAGCCAGCCAAACAGGATATCTGCCTTTCACTCTGTGCTGTGGTTCTGTGAAGGATGAAAAAAAACGTTCAGAACAGTTTGAAAGTCTTGGCTGTGCTTTCCACATAACTATTGCATTTCAATGTGTCTATTTGCTGTAGGTCTTCTGCATCTTGCATGCAATCTGTGACATCATAAATATGCCAAATCTTTTCTGTAAGATGGTGGGTGAACAGGTGTATGGGCTTCAGAAGTTTCTGGTTTCCATATAGGCTACCTACTGTAAGGGCTATTGCTGGAAGAAATGCTGTTCTTATGTATGTAATTCCCACACATTTAAGAAAAGTTAGGATTTTTCAAGTTTGGTCTTACAGTACTGTTTTATCTATCCCTGACAAGAGAAACTAAAACTCTGCAGATCACAGCTGAAGACAGGCTCAAAAGAAATGAGTGGTGATTTAACTTTTACAACTTATTCTTTCTGAGTGAAACTTGTTTAGGCATGCTGGGCCTTCATGAAAACCCTCTGCAGCTTCTTAAAAAGAATGTGAGGGGTGAGTGAGGAATAATTTTTTCAATCACAGTGTGTTATAAGACATCATCTTTTTTTTTCTTTTCCATTGTTTCCTCTTTGTAAATTTTTCTGTCTTCCTCTTTCTCCCTCCGTGTTTAAGAAACCATTGCTAGTTTCATGTGCATTTATCCAGCTCCAACATTTGTTCATTGCTAATAATGAAATTTATTCAAACTGTAAATTCCAGAACTGCAATGATTAAGCCATTTGAAATAGGTCCATCAATTGATCTCCAAATTTCTCAGCCAGATTTTTGGTCATACTTGTAAGTGTTTGTACTAATACTTACAAATTTTTATTTCAGACTCTATTAGTCACAGTCAGGCACAAGAACCTACCACACGATTCATAACTAATCAAAATAGTGCCAATCAACCATTGAGAAGTCTACAATTGCATAATTAGCTGAGCAGTAAAATTTGAAATTAACTTCTTGTGAAAAGCTTGACCCACAAACGGCCATATAAAGTGAGCTCCAAAGGCCCACATGTGTGAGTTAAGGGAAACATTTTTAAATTTTGATGTTTATATCTTTTATCCTTTGCTTCTCTTATTAACCTCAAAACATGGCAACATGATGATGTTTGAAAGTGCTCTTTGCCAGTCTCACTTGCAACATCTATAGCAGTATTTTGCACTGTTGATTGGTTATGAATCAGATTTATGTGTGCCACGCCCTGGGTTTTTTTTTTTTCTTTCCTTGAGCATCTTTGATTTCCATCGAATTATTGATGAAGACTGGCAGTGCTAGTTTAATATGCGATTGGAAGCAGTCCTAATGACCCTGTCTTTGAGAGATGCAATGGTATCATGCAAATGTTCTGAGGAGGCTGTACATTCATGATGTGGGATAATAGGCTTTTAATTATAGGTGACAAAATGCTTTCAGATGTTTGAGGTGTATGCAATCCCAAAACATTTTGCCTCAGTGATTAAAGATTTGAAAGATTTTAAAAGAATTTTAAAGGAAAGCACAATGTGAGATGTATTCTCTGACTGTAGAAATTAGTTCCTAGAAGATGAGTAAGAGACAAAAGAGAGAGAGAGAGAGAAGGTGTTTCACCATGTGAATTTTGCCCTTTCTTTTTTTCCTGATTTAAAGTAATCATCAGAAACTCTCATATAATGATCTTCCCACACATCCCTTGGATGATGCATTCAAAAATTCCAAAATGACAACGCAGAAACAAGATGGGTTTCTGAGACTGCTTCATGCACACACTTCTGAAGTGGTCATCTTTAATGCTGACATACAATAGTATATTTTTGGAAATTTTCACAATATCACAAGAACACATCTTTCTACTCACTTGGTGATACTGCCACTGAAAGCAAGTTATTGGACCATACACCACGTCCTGGCAACAAAAAGAATGTCTTGAGATTTTAAAAGAAGTTTCCCATCTCTTCTGGTCTTAAGTGTCTTCTAAAATATCAAACCAAATCTATCTGCAAGTCTATCATGATACTATTACATTAATAAAAAACGTGAAGGAAACCAGTTTCCAGAAGCTGAGAAAAGAGTTAAGATTCTCAAAAAGAGAACAACTTGCATATGAATCTAAAGATTCTATTCCAAGCCAGGCAGAAAAACTGGATATTTTCCAAAAGCAAGATTCAATATGAACTTGCATCACACTGTGATGCTAGCGTGTCCTTTCCTTTAAGCAGCATTGAACAGCTGAGAATCGTTCACCTTACTTCAGCAGACATTTTTTGAGAGAAAAGGGGCAAAGGCAATATTAATTTTTAAGTAATGCAAGCACAAGAAATGTGATCCCAAACTGCCCTTTTTGCTCCTTGGATTGTGTAGAGCTAATTCTCAAGGCATCCTTCTGAAAATGTATCCTTTGGACTAAAAAAAAAGAGGCAAAAACCACCCTCTTGTACCCTACTGTTTTAGTTCCCTGTGTGAATCTTCTGGTTTGATTTAGGAATGTGCTGCTTGGTTCCCATGTGCATTGTTGTTGTAGTATTTACTTTGGAAGGAAAAGTGAGTATACGGTTCACGCCTTAACCTTGTCAAGCTTCCCCCTTACCAACTTGAACTGACACCATACAAATTCTGAAAGGAAAGGCCACAGCCAAAATTAATCATAAACATTAACCATAAAATATTACTCTTGACCCTACCAAGGGGCAGACCTCTAGGAATAACATCCTGCTCCTTAAGAAAATAACATCCCTCTCCAGCTGAGAGGAGCAGACGGTCTCATCTATGCATGACGGACGTGCTGACCTGTGCCTCAGGGAGTAACATCCGATTTCAACTCAGAGGGTAGTAAGAACTCCAGGCCTTACATTATGGAAGTCCTTCCCCAAACACAGCTCTACATACAAGATTTGGCAGCCTGCGCCGTCTGCATAAAACAAGTCCTGCCCAAGGTTATGCTGCAAGGTTAGGTTTTTATGCAAAGCCAGACAGACTGAGGCTGAAGCTGGAAAAATGAGAGCTGCTACCCCAGCTTCCCGGCTGTTTTGACCTGAATGAAAATTGTATATATACTTCACATCATTGTACTAACAATGAGCCCTGAGGAAAGGCTACAGTCTGTAACTACTTTGTAACATTTCACTTGCATAGACTCTTAGTTTATTCTTAGAGGCACAATCCACAGATTGGAGAACCTATTTCCACAGCCATCAGGCAGGATATTTTCCAGCAGCAAATGGAATTAATTAAGCCTCTGAAATCTGAAAAATCCAGAACCAAAACATATTCCCCAATACTAATTTTATTTGGAAAAGAAATAATAGATGAAAGAATAACTAACTTTATTGCAAGTCACTGGAGATGAGTCTTAGGTGCCTAAATCAAGCAAGACCTGCAGCACTGAATGAAGCATTTCCTAAATATCACAAAAAATCTGGGCACGGAGCAATAAGCCAGATTTCTTCCCAGGACACATCGGTTGTACTGGCACTGACAGTGAGAGATTTCAGCAGCAAGCTGTTGAACTTGTGTCAAGGATGCCCTGCAGATATATTTCTGATATTGCACTCCTCCCCGAGTTCATTCTCTTGCCAGCAAGATGGAAGTAGCACCAAGCCCCACTTAGCAGAGGGTTCTCCTCAGCATGAAAATCCCCTCCTTGGCGTCACCTCACCAAGTGACTTTGGCCTTCCTTTCTCAATGTGTCAGCCCCAGGCAGAAGCTGAGCTGCTATTGGGACAGGGAGGTTAAGTGGGAAGACAACCGAGGAGAGCATAGAACATCATTCCTAAATGTTGGTGCTTTCAGCAATGATGTGATGTCATCATTATAGAGGATTAAAGGAAAAATTCCCTGATAACATTTGTTTTTCCCTATGCTGGGACAGAAAGCGGGGTTTGTCTCACCCATTGAATGATGTTAATTAAAGAATAAACTTCAGGCTTTTGCAATTAAATTATTGCTAGTAGTCATGTTTGTGAGGTTAAAACTTATCTAACTCTATCTGAGAATTCTGTGCTACACCGAAATGTAGCTATGCCCCCGGTAAGTGAATGTGACAGATTCGATAGAGGTGGCAGAGGCTACTGCAGTCTCATCTGCTGGATAAATGCCTTGAGGTAAGTGAATGTTTTCACAGGAATTGAGCTGTACTTGATTTGTGCTTGCGTAGCCTATTGATATCTAACAAATATAAACCGTACTCTTCCCAGATGGCTTATTTCTGACAGCACAACACAGAATACACTCCTCCTTTCACACTAATGCCAGTACACCTCTCATGTTATTATTAAGCTATTTATACACATTCTGACAGCAGACTAGACCTCATCTTTGAGATCAGTACCTGACGCTCATATTTCTTCCCTCTTGCCCTCTGTTTCTTTCCACCATCCATCACGCTGACTCTTACTTCCTATCCTCTCCTGTGAAATAGACACTACCTTCTTTTTTCACCAACAGTAAAACAGATCAAGGTGGTTCCATGTGTTGGTAGAGATAAATGTCGAGGCTAAAATCTTTCCCTGTGTGGCTTCCATTAAATTTCACTGGGTAGCACTTGCACACCTTTCAACTATGGCGCACAAAGGCTAGTGTTGCAAAAGATTTTCAGAGTCTCATAACGTCATGCCTTTTTAGGAAACCAGTGCTTCTGCGCTCCTCTTAATTGAAATCAAATGCCATTTCAACCTCCCTATGTTTTGTGACTGACTTGTCCAGTCTTTCCAAATAGCCCCTTCTCTGATGGTACAGGTGGTACATTATGTCTAAGAGAAGACTGACAAAACGTGCCTTGGATTATGCAAACAGTATTTCAGTGTAATTGTGACAAATATAGTAGACTACATTAACTATGTTTTAGCTCTAGAGATGTAGCAAAGATAAGGAAGAAAAGACATGAAGATGCATTTGAATCTAAGGCAATTCTCACTGGGAGACATTTTTGCTTTACCCAGCTTCTCTCTTGGAGTGAGGTAATGAGAAGTCTTCTCACTTGTCACGGTAACGTGCTAGGAAGAGAAGAACATTTATTACCATGTGTCTGTGTATAATGTTTCTTTCTTGGTAACGGACTAAAAATATTTGGTTCTGAAGGAATTAATTTTTCTTTTAGTTTATGAAGGACATCGCTGCAAGAACTAATCTTGGTGGTAGAGGCGAAGAGAGACTGCTGACTTCTGATAGCCCATCGGCACGGCCAGTTCACAGAAACCTGCCAGGGTTACTGTTCTCTCCGCTGGCTGAGCGATGACAGTTTCATCAGCAGGCAAAGTTCAGAATTTCCTTCAGAGGAAAACTGACTCTGACTTTTTGAACTTTCAGACTACTGGGCTGAGCAGAGTGAAAACAATTGTTTAGAGACATCATGCATGGATCTAAGGGACAGATGTTTCTGAACTATGCCAGAGAATTATGATAAGACATTCAGGCTGCATACCAGGATTTTTTCTATTTCTTTCTTTTTAATCATCATTTTTTCTCCACTGTTAGTTCTTAGTCTCACTTGCTTTTCGGTGTTTCTCAGTACTCGTGAATATACGAGATATTCTGCTAGAAACCTGAAGCCACTTAATAAGCAGCAGCTTATAATCAGCAGCGAGTTCAACTCACGTTGACAGAGCAATGGCCTCCTTGAATGTGAAGATCCAAACTGAAGGCAAGTTGGACGCCTCTTGGATGTGATGGTTTCTCAGAGGCTTTCACTGGTGTCCATTCAGTGGCAGCTCTCCTTATAAAGTATGATCTGTACAAAAAGTATCCTAAAAGCAACTTAACGGTGAAATTAAAGATCTACATAGATTACACTTCCAATGCAAGGGCATGGATTAACTTTTCTTTCAACTCCTGCTGCTTAATGTTGATTTAATATATCGTCTTGACTTTTAATAAGGTTATTGAAAAGCATATAAGGAGCTGTGCTACAGATGCAACAGCCACAACTTCATATGCAAAATAAAAAGAGACATTATAATAAAAAGAGAATTGAATGTTGCTTGTATAAAATCTGGCTTTGTTTTGATGCATAAAATAGCAAACACTGTTCCACACTGAGTTTTTCAAGAGTCTTAAGTATACAACGCTTCTGATGCCACCCCAGTTGCCTATATATAGATCTGTCTTGTGTAAAGAATTTAAAAAGCATTAGAATGGAGAAATCAAAGAGACAATAAATTTTAAACCAATCTTATTGTCTGCAGCCTAAAGTGTTATTAAGATCAAAGTGGAGCAAACATCTGGCATTTGCCTTTCTGCAAAAATTAGATCAAATTACCTACCATAGGATTTAGATCCATTCAGTAAGTTCTTTCCATTGTACACATAGTTTTCTTTCTCCTTTTTATTTGCTAGATCTAACTTAACACCCAAATTCTAGCCTCTTCATTCATTTGGAGTTGAAACAAATTAACAACAAAAATGGAACTATATGTTCCTCATGAACATCTGTTTCCTAAGGAATATTCAAGGTCCTTCAGATCCTAAGGAGAGAGGTTCAGCTAGCCTTCATCTTTGCCATTAAGTCTAATTGTCTAGAAATAAACTTTACTGAGTAAACACAGCCCTGTCCCCCTCCATGAAAAAATAAATTCTTAATGCCCACTGTTGTAATTATTGCCATTGGTGACTTTATTCTATACTAATCACTCATAAAGTATGTTCTTAAGAAGCTTGGCACACTGGCCCATACTTTTATGCATAAACTTATCAAAGGTACATTTTCCAGACTTTTAAATATATCTAATGCATTCCTAGGGTTTCGATACCTTTGTTTAGAGAGATAAATACATGAATGTTACATCCATATAGCAATTTTTTTTAATTCTCTGAATAGAAGAATACACTAATAGAAAGCTAAGACTGAGAATATGTCTCTCTTCTTAAATACAAAAAAGACTGTGCCTTTATACCTCAACAAACTAATTACAAAACATAGAAATTCAGCAAAAGTTTAATTCAAAGGAAAAACTATATTAAGGTTTGCAAATTTATCATTAAATAAATCAAACAAACTTAACAGTGCTCCATAGTGATGCCATGCAATAACTATAAAATTATGATTAATGAATTTGAGTGTTGCTGTCCCAGATGAGCTGTAACTGACACATTAATTCTTTCCAATTGCTTCCTTGCTGGAATCCATATTGATATCACTAGACAGAAGGATAAGATATAGCTCTCAATTATTCTAAAGAGAGATGGAGATATTATTTTAACCTTTGTTCTTTTGATCTCTTGTAATATGAATTGGAATATGGCTGTTTCCATAAGGCATTCTTTAACAAAGAAATGCAAACATGGTGATCTCAAATTTTATCTGCAGAACTTTTATTGGGAGTCAGTGTAACTTCTCCATTTGATTCATCCCCAAGCTATGTGATTTACATCTGTATCACAGCAAGGAAGAGTTATTGCTTACTGCAACTTAGAAGTTTGGGGTTTTAATGTGATCCCAAACACTCTTCTTTTATGCGAGTATATCATTTGATCCTCATATCTTGTTCCCTGATTATTGAAAAAAGTCAGATTTTTAATTTTATTTTCAATTAATTTTAGAAAATAATGGGAAAGGGAGCGAGTGACAGTTAAAATTTCTTTACTCCTTCCCCTGGACCCATAAAAGCTAGGGGAGGAATTCAGGCAGCCAGCAGCCACACATTGTCAAAGGGGACCTTAAAGTAGTCAGATACATTCCCAGGCATGCAGTGCAGACAGGCTTCAGATGTTTTTATGAAGCAGCTTTACAAGGTAGCATCCAAAACCTGCACTGGGATTTGTTACGATACCTATATGTTACTGTGTATTTCTGGTTTCAGTCTCAAGTGATTAAGAAAAAAAAAAAAAAAAAAAAAAAAAAAAAAAAAGGACAAGGTGTCTGAATCTTGTTATGGTTAATCTTCTTGATACCTTAAGGCCAAGATCTGATGGTTATTAAAAATAAGTAGTGGTGATATCTACAATATTTTTACTAAATCCAAATACACATTAATTTTTTCACTCCCTGAAATTTTAAATGATGCAGCTCTCCCCTTCAGAAGCCTTTGGTTAGTGCAACCAGGTAAGAAGAGTGACTCAGAAAAAAATGTAGACCTTCTGCCAGTATTGACTGCTGTATTTCAGGAACTAATGAAGAGATTTCTAAGGCACATTTGAGTTATCTGGCGCAAATAAGATGTGTTTGTTTAAAAGGGAAGGAAAGGTGTGTAAGGGGATCATTGGGTTAGGCAAATAAGTACTCTCGTCTCCATCTTCTACCAGTGACTTCATGCTTCTCATTTAGGAAACCTTTTGGAACTAAAAACTCTAGGTTTACTCCTGTACGCTGGATAACACAAACATAAGTCCCCAAGGGTACAGTTCTCCAGTGCTCTTTTAAAACTTTTTTTCCTTTTTTTCTCCCCCCCCCCCCCAGAAGAAAGTAAATTACAAGGTTAAATTTCTGCGTTGTTTTTGCAAATGCGATGTCCCTCTTCCCAGCCAGGCACCGCCGTTGACAGGCAGCTGGAGCGGAGCCACGATGCCGTCTGTTCCGCTGACCCATCCAGGACGCACCATACCTACTGTGTGCATGTGTTGCTCAGATGTCTTGCACACGCTCAGCAAATCTGACGTGCTCTTGATGCCTCAGTCCTGTAACGTGTGTGTGTGAATCAACTGCGCGGCACATGGATGACAGAGCACACACAGAAATCCTGGACAGAAATCGAGCCTACCTCACTGGGGAGAGAGAAAAAAACAGTCTTGCTTCTATTTGTGGCCCTGAAAGCTGATTAAGGTGTGTGAATTCTCTCTCTCATATCTTTTGATCAGTAATTACCTACAAAGCACATGGGACTTCACAGTGGCCGTATCTTCAATGCAAAGCTGGTATGTAGGCCAAATGTAATTTATAATGAATGTCTGAGCTTGTTAGCATATAAAGAGTAAGACCATGATACTACAGAGTACTAGACAGGTAAAGTCCAGGAGGTTTTTCTCTCTGTTTTAAATATTCAAATAAAGATATATATGAACATCTTTTCAAGGAAAATTATTCTGTCCAACTGTGCCCATATCTCAGATCAGAAAAAGTCAATTACCTTCTAAAAATAATGATTTTAATGTTATTAGCCTTTCAGTAAGTTTTAGAAGCACAAAAAAAACTAAAAGAGAAGGAAGACTAAACCAAAAAACTTTTAAAAGACCCCCAAACAACCAGTACTACTAGACTGGTCAGCTCCATTATTGCATGAAGGAAGAATACACTGAATCTTACCAGCATCCAGCTTTTCACAGCTGGAGACGGGACATCTGACCCTTTTCTCTGATTTTCTACGTGTGCCATGGGAAAACGCTACGTGCTGTTCCCTCATTTGACTGTATCTGACTATGTCATTAGTTTCCATGAACTAAAAGGTGTACATCTGAAAATGGCTAGGCTTGTATCACTGCTCAGAGGTTTATGTGAAATCAGAGGCAGTTCTCAGTCCGGTTCAGCGAGGTGGCAGTCCCCGTCAGAGCGGCTTTCTTCACAAGGGCAGACAACGCCACCGCTGCGGCGGGATTGCATGGGGGGTCTGCAATGACTGGACGAGTCCCTCACGCATCTGATGGGGTGGCAGGTTGGAAAGGCAAGATTTATACCGCTACCGCCTGTCTCCCACCGGCGGGGTGGAAAGTTTGAAGAGACCTGTTCTCTGTGGTTCCACTCCTTCCCCCACGCTGCCCGTGCTCAAGTGCTGCCAACGGGGACAGAGACGGTAAAAAGAAATGACAGAACTTCCTGTTCTCTTTTATAATTATTTTTTATCTCCTCTGTCCCTATTTACAGCTTGTAAAAAGTGCTGTATTGTAAAGGTGTTCCTTATCCTTTCTTTTTTTTTTTTTTTGCTAAAAGTCAGAGTAAACTGCTAGCTAGACATAAAAGGGGGATAAGGTGTAAGGCAGGCACACGAACTTCAACTCTACAACAATTCAAGGCTGATTTATATTTTGAACTGTCACTATATAGTTTACAAGGGTAAAAGTGTGAGTAAAGATTGAGATTTTCCTTCTATAAATTGTGGAAGGGTGAGGGGGAAGTGACAGATCTCATTTAAAAACCTTATTGAAGTAGCCGTGTTGAATGATGGTGCCATTGCTTGTCTGTCTCATTGTCATAATGTAAGCTCTTTTATAATTAGAAGAAACCACAGAAGTCAGAGTAAAGTACAACAGATCCAGAAAGAGCTGGAAGCTTAAGGAAGAAATAAAGAAAAAAAAAACCAACAATAGACATGGGCTGGAGAAGATATTTTATTTATGTGTTACTAGTAGTTAAAATGACGTACAAAACGCTGGGAAGAAAAAACTCCAATTCTATTCAGTTACAAAATAATTAAAACTTCATTTTAAACCAAGTTTTGCTTTGTGAGACTGAGCATGAAAATACTGCAGCCTTAGGTTATATAGTCCATTGTTTTTAGAATAAAGCAGACATTTAAATACATATTGTGGTTGATATTAAATATCTCGTATAATTGTAAGTTAGCAGAACTTTCTTACTCTCAGGCAATAACTAGCAATTCATAAAAGTTCTTTGTATAAAATTTACTTTTTTGGGGGGGGGGGATCTGCCTCAAGGGGAGTTCCGTCATGATCTATGCACAGGCTGTTTGGAACATAAAGATTTGTAACACTTTTATCAATTTTCCTTCAGAATGCTAGCCTAATCTTAAATAAAGGAGTCAGTAATGTCTGAAGCTTTGCTTAATGGCTAAGGGTTTAGGGACATAGCAGTCACTGTAAAAGGCAATGGGACCTTTACTGTCAACTTCACAAGCAGAAAAAAATTCATTCTTAAGGTGTTCCCACTTCTTGAATAGAAACCTTAGCTAGTACAAAACTTTCAGCAATGACTGAGATTGGCTCTTTCCCCTGCAAACCAACTCAAAAAAGTATTTTAAAGGAAAACAACCCCGCCTATTATCAGTGAAAGAGGATTTGTATTAATAATAACATTAAATATCCATATCTTTCTGTTTTACTATTCACATTCCACACAGTGGAAATCTACCTCCTGTAATTCCAGATTTTAAAATTGGATTTTAAAATCCATGAAGAAATGTGTCAAACCTGCTGAGAGTATACCAGATGAAATGCATTTTAATAATATCAATCAACAAGTTGCAATCTCTCAATCTTACAAATGCAGACCTCACAGCAATGGATTTTACAGTAAAAATATATTAATTGCAGAGATGCAGGATATCACCAATAACTGTGTGATACATTGTGTAACAGCTGGGGCGTCTGATATAACAGGGGCCCACTGGATTCATCTGTGACATGCCACTCACTGTATATTTTTCCCTTTGGACATGTTAATAAGAGCAGAATTGTCTTCCTCAGCGTTCAGCGGACACAAATGCTGTCAAGATAATCACCTCGTGGCTGAGAGAGGCATCTGGTGTGAGAGAGAACAGTTACACTGATAGCGGATACTAGAGACCTTGCTGCTGAATGGGGAAACTTAGTCCTGCACCATCCAAGCCCCGTCATACGAGTAACTTGGACCTAACTCCCACTTCACTCACGTCAGTGATGTCTGGGTTGCTTTCAGGACCGGTACTGACTCTGGCATAGGAACACACCTTTCCTTTGGTGCCCCGCCGGCCAGGACGAGCGGTCGGGGCCCCGCCGGCACAGGCAGAGGCAGAGGCAGGAAGGGGTGCAGCACCCTGTGAGCTCTTCAGCACCCAGCTGGAAAGCGCCCTTGCAAAGCCAGCACCCAGGACAGCATGAGTAGTCTGCACACCATGAGGTACGAGACGCAGCCAGCGAGACAAGCCCCAGGCTTCCCATCGGAGCCCCAGGAACGCAAGGGCAACGTGCGTGGAGAGGCTGCCCCTCAGGTCCAATGGCCCAGGGTCCACCTAGCTAAACCAACTTCTTTTGCAGGACCTTCTGTGCTCTTGCCAAACATACAGCCCTGATCAAGTTTAAGCTCCTAATCCTGAAGGAAAGAAGAGGCAGGATAACCTCACAGGTGAGATTCATCGAGCTGTTGGAAGTAGTGTGTCCCCTTTTATTTTTTTTCCCCCTGAAATGAGAGGGGCAGTTAGCCTTTAATTTTCAGGAAATTCTCTTTACTTAGTCCAAATCCAGTTTAAATGCAAGTCTGTGGTAAAAGATAAAAAAAGAGGATTATTGCTGGCAAAGTTCTGCATCTCTTTTTCAACAAACTGCATGCCTGTGGCAAAGCTAAAATAACAATAACAATGCAATGTTTACTAGTCATGAATGTCGTGTCTTTTGTCTCTTGTGTGGTTATTGCATTTGCAGTCACATGACGCTTGTTTTAATTTTTGCTTTGCTCTTTATGTACTAAATTACTGCCATTCTGTACTTGGTCTTGGTTAGCAAGATTTTTGTGCTGTGGTTATGTATGGTTTTTATGTATGTCTGTGAAAAAGAGAAGGAGAGAGTTCGGATACGCACAATGGAGTATGCATACTCATTGTATGTACGTGTAGATACCAATGACTAAAAGATACTGCATATACATATATATGTAGATATGAAGAATAACTGATATCAGAAATACAAGACATCAAATGGACCTAGTGGCACAAGAATGGGTTTTGGTTGAGTTAGAGAGCCATTAGAATTCAGAAGTATATTTATAGCCTTGTATATAGTTTCTCTTTAATTTATGTAATATATGACTAGGTATATAAATTAAAGCAAAACGTAAACAGAAGACAATATCTCTTCCTCTATGTCTTCCCATGTATGTATCTTCCCTTTTTCTACTCCCTTTTGTACTCCCTACCTACGTACTTTGGCCTTTTGCTTTCTTGTTGCAGCTCTGTTTTCCATCCTCCTATACTGACTTTTCAACACTCCCACATCCCCCCATTGCTCTCCAGACACGGCTTTTGGATTAGTTATTTTTTTGAAGAAGCATGTTACAAACTCTTGATACACCTGCTATTTTCAGTGATGGTTTTGCTATGCTTAAAACTGCTTTTTGCCTACTTTGTATTTAAGAATAGGTTCATGCTTTCAACTATATTGTCCTCTCAGTTTGATGTTTCTCTTAATACCGCAAAAGCAAACAGCATGGCAGGTGAACATTAGCAAAAGCCACAGCTCCACTTTCCCAGCAAGCGGCAAAAATGTGAATATACACTAGGAAACCTAATTCATGACTGCAGGTAAATAGATTTTTTTAATATTTCATACTTTTTTTTGTCGTAGTGAGCATTTATATATTTGCTTGTACACATCCATTCTCTCCCTTACACACAAACACACGTGTGCCCTTCCCTTATTTTTTTTCTTTGTTTTTTTGGTTTTTTTGCTCATTTTAGGTTAATTCACTAGGTTCCTTTCAGTTTTGTCCAGCCCCGAAGGTATGCTAGTTCATGCCACTCATTCTCATGCTGGCAATGATTGCGTACAGTCAGAGTGCAATCGGTACAACATTTGTCTCAGTTTAGTCCAAGTCAATAGATATACACCGGCACTCCTTAACTCTGGTGATTCTTTTCTTCTTTCTCGGGGGCTGAAGCTCGGGGCAATTGAGTGTAACAGTCATGGAGGTGAATTTCTTGGGCTTGCAGAAGGAGCAAGACTGGAAGGAGCCTTCTTCTTTACGGACATGTCTGGGGATGTAGAATGAATTGCACTGGCCGTAGCAGAACCTGTTGATAATGGTACGACTGTTGCAGCCTTCTTCGTGGATAGTTTGTTTGAGGGGTTGAGTTTTACACCAATCCCGCTTTAGGTATTTGCGCTCAGTGATGTGCAAGGCCTCCTGACTAGACTCCAGCACCTCTTCGGCAGGCATTGAGGTGCCTTTTCCTCGTTCTCGATGCCTAGAGCCCGACTGCTGCTGTGTCTGCATTTGCTCTGAATCATTGGGCTGATCTTTGTCAGGAGGAGGGATAGCACCTTGAGATCCACGATTCCTCTTTCTCCCTTCTGCTGCTGGTAGCAGAAATCCCATCAGAAGAAACACAGCACCGACGGCGTACAGTGTGCGGACCATCCTACATGGAGGAAGTTGAGGGAATAAAGCATAGTTGTGGATTTCAGGTATCAACAGAAGCAGTAAATTTTCAGTTCCACAAAAGAAGTGGGCTGGGGGGGTGTATACATGTACTTATAACAGATATGCATTCATTTAGCCTTTACCAGCTGAAAGCTGTTTCCAAATTACCAAATGATAAAAGCTTTCATATATGGTGAGTGAAAGAGGCTAAAGTAGTCCAAACAGAATTTCATTCTGTGTAGCATGCATCTTTTTCCAGCTCTTTTTCCCATGTATATTACCCTAGTTAAGAATTCTCGTTCCCTTCTCGTAGCTCACTGACATTAGGAAGGTTGCTCCGGACTTACACCAGTGAAAGAGCAGATTTTATGCTACACATGGATTTATATGACATAGCTGTCTACAACACCAGGGGGCTAAACTCTGACTCAGGAGATCAGGAGATCCAGTCTAGCTGTGTTCCTTAGTCAGACTCAGAAGCTCTGTACAGCTTCTTGCATAATATACATCCAGACTATAATGTGCATGCTATATCCACCTGTTGTCTGAATTACAGCACCCCAAGCTCTGTCACACTGCACCTCTGAATTGGTCCAATGTGTCTGCGTGTAATGAAGCTTAAGATAAGAGATGTGCAACAAGACAGACAACTAACATAAAAGCATATTTAGGTATAGGTTCAAAGAGATGCATCTGTAACTTCAAATTACAACTTCTCAGGCATTACTCTGAATCCTTGATAGAAGTTACACAGATGCAGTCACAGTGTGAAGAATTCTTCGGATTTCTGAATTTTACTCATTGAACATGGCATGATATTGAAAGGACATATGAGGACAGCAGAGTTTCATATACAGCATTAAGTATCATGAGGTATCAGTACCAGAAAAGAATGCAGTTTGTGCACACAAAAAAACACGTCAAGAAATGCAGTAAGTGGAGACTATTAGGTTCTCCAAAACGGCACCCCTGCTCCAAACCTAACTACCAGTGTAGGAACAGCCTTTCTTGCCTCCCGTATTCCACCACTCCTGCTGCTTCCCAAAGCTCTGAGCTCTTTCGGCAGCTCAGTCAGCTCAAGACACCAACCACCCAGGAAGAAACTCACTGGAAGTCACACTTTCCCCCCTTCCAGACGTACCATGTTGCTCTGGAAAGCAAGGGATGTGGCAGCGAGAGAGACAGATCGGGAAACGAGGCTCTCACGGGACCCTCCCCATGGGAGCTTGGAAGAAGCCACCAGAAATGAGAGACTGCTTGCAAAAACCCCATGAAACAGGAGAACTGCAAAGAGGCACATGCATTAAAAAAGGGGAAGAATTGTGAAAAAAAAAAAAACCCTGAGGAAGCTGGTGTCTTCTACCTGCTTGGAGTGCTAGGGTTGTATGCCTTATTTGACTCATTTTATCAGTAAGGGACAAATTAGCGTTTGAACCGAAGAGTCCTGCTCATGTTACTACCCAAGAAACATATGTGAAACCGAGGGCACCGTCCTGGACGGCTGTATCCGCTCTGCCTGAGACCACACAACTAGGCAGGAAAGCAGCCAAATGCCAACGCTGTAAGGGCCACCTAGAGACTCAGCAGAGGCGCAGGGTAAGTACCATTTGCTATAAAAGATAGCTGTTAATTTCTCAGTTACTAGGTCTTTCCAGTCACACGAAGAAAATAAATGTTATATTATGCTGTTCAAAAAGCCTTTCTCACTGAATGGACTGGGAAAGGAATTACTGGAGTGGAAAAGTATCACAGAGGGGTTCAATTGTACTCAGGGATTTGCTTGCGGATCTAATATTTTAAGTGTTTGTCTACAGATTGTTAGAGCACCTGGAGTTTATAATGCATATGACAAATATATGTATTCATTTATTTATGTTTACGTACCAGCATGTCCTATGTTTGGCAGAAGCTCCAGGCTTCAAGTAAGGGATGTAAGAATGACACTATTGCTGACTCCAACAGACAACTTGGAAGGGCTGCTTTTAATATCTAAATGAAATATGGTACAGAACATGCAATTTTAATAACCTTAAGGCTCTGACATAGAACAAAAAAGAAAGTCGGGAATTCTAATTGAAGACTAATGCAGCATAATTTCAAGTGTCAGCTTGGACTGCATATTTGCTGGTTTTTCCGGTTTCTATTACAACCTGAATGTTATTTAAACACATTTCTTTTTTGAATTTAATTTTATCTTTAAAATAATTTTTTAAAAAGAGTTATAAACCACTGCTTATTTCCTCAAGAGACCAGAATGACTCCTTCCAAAACTATTCCTATTTCTGCTGCAACTGTATACCCATGCTGTATTTAGACAGTATTTTAATATGCACTTTATTTACTCAACATGCTGCCACAGCCTTAGAAGAAAAAAGAAAAAAAGAAAAAAAGTAATTGCATGCAACTGAAAATAAATTGCTAGTTTATAAGCAATGCCAGGAAAGTTCAGGTGTTTGTTTAGTGTCCCATAACTGAGCTGAAGTTCCACCAACATGCATATTGCTGGACTACTTTTATTTCTAAAACCGATGACCTCCACATTACTTCACCTTTTTCTTTTTTCTTTTTTTTTTTCATAAATGCGCAATTGATAACGCAGTAAGGTCTAGTCATGTGAAAATGAGGTGTACTTTGGGATGGGAATTTGGGGGAATTTGACGGTAATGTTTACTATTGTAGGATCTGTATCCCAGATACATGCATCTTTATTAAGTATGTGCTTAACCCTAAGGAAATGCAAGCATGTGTTTCAATATAATCCTAAACAGGGGGAGGAAAGGTAATTTTTCACTGAGTTTGTTTCCAACCTTAAACGCAGAAGACGTATCACATGCTCATAAAAGAAACTGTGATTCAAATGAAAATTAGTAAACTCAGCAAAACCATTTGTTATGGTCACTTCCAAAACACACATCTAAAAGTAAACGTAATCCAATCATTTAAGGCTAAATACAGTTTAAACATAACCCACAGAGGAGGCTGTGTGAACTCCATGATCCCCACAGCAGCTCAAGGACCTTAAGCAGCTAGGACCTTCTTTTAATAGTAACTTATTAAACATTTATTAAAAAACGAAGATTATTTTTAAAAATGCAAAATACAAAGGCAAATGAGGTGGTATGCCTCAGTAAGGAAAGCAGCCGAAATGCAGTGTGAGCATTCTGCACCAGGCATTTGCTTATAAGAGAAGACAACACCTCTGTGTGCTTACACTAGGAACTAGAGTGGTTCATCCATCCATGAATCAGTGTTTGTGAATGTTTCCTTAACAGGTTTTCGGGGGGGGGGGGGGGTTTATTACTGCAAAAAAAAAATAGAACACAGAAGAGCACAAGTAGCTAAATCACTGTTACCATGCCCAAAGTTTTACCAAAAAGAAATTTCTCCTGAAGTAAATGGGTTTGTCCTTGTCTCAGCCTTAACTCTGCAGAAGTAGTAACTCTGGAGCTTGGGTAGGAGCTGTGAGGAATTATATTCCAAGTTTCTGCAAACTTTTCAGTATTTGACACTGGCTGTTACACTAGCATAACCAGAAACCTTTTTGAGAGTCTATCTGAGAATCCTTTGAACAAACAGACAACTATAACCAAAATTCCCACTTATTTCATGCAGATCCAGAGATCCAATAGAACTAATATTTATTTTTTAAAAAGTAACAAAATACTTCCAAAATCTATTCTTTCCATGTTTCACTGCTAAGCTGAATTCTACTTTTCATCATCTGTAAGCTCTTAGTCCTAAAGCCAAAAGAAGTTTTATTGCTGACTTCAAACAGGAGCAGAATTGGGCCCTAACATTCATATCACCTCATATGTGGTTTATCTAGAGCCTGGGATCTCATCATCTAAAACAGATTCGGAATTTTGTGGATTAATACTAGGAACCATTCACAGAAAAGTGTAAATGCTTTCAGGTTTATTATTTCATTCAATTAAGATGTAATTTTTTCATTTATACATTTTCTGCTATAAATTAAGGATCTCCATGTCAGTTCATAAACAGCACTTCCCTGTGAGTTCCCAAGCAAAGTCAGAAAGTTATTACTGAATTTTTTAGCACAAAGCAACTTGTTTAAAAGAACTGGATGGAATACTGGTTCTATTGAAATATACAGCAAAATTCTCACAGACCTCAGCAGGCCCATAATTTCATCTGTGAACCATATTTACTAGGAAAATATTATGATGAGCCATAGACTCATGTGCTTCACAGAAAACATGAAAAATAATCTGATGAAGACCTAAAAAAAATAAATGTATTTGGTGGGCTTCAAATACCAGCCAAAGAAAGAGGCAAAACACAACCCTTTGACTGCTGAGAAAATTGAAGTGGTTTATGTCCCAAAGGATCAGAATAATTTTATGCCTGGCTTATTATATATGAATTACAGAAATAGTCTTATGTAGTGTTTTGATAGTTCATAGATCTGCATTTCTAAATATACAAAAAGGCATGGCAATGGCAGTTCCCAGAGAACCATAATTTATTATTTTTTTCTTCTGAGATCACGACAGCAAAACTAACATCTCTGGTAGAATTGGGATACATTTACATTTCATATCATTTTTTCTTGCGAGCCATGGAGATGGCTTTTTTTGAGACACGTAATGACTGCAGGCAGCAATACAAGAAAGAAAAAAAGAACTTTGAAACTTAGAGAATTCCCCCTTTAAGAAAGTATCGCTCTGCAAGACATTCTATGGGACCACAGGGAAGCTGAACATCATGGTGGGCATGGCTGGTACCAAACCCGAATTAGACTTGCCCTAAAGATGCCCACACAGCCTGACAGCTCCACTCCCCAGAGCGAAACTCCCTCCAGTTTTGCTCACGGAGCCCTAAAGCCAGCAGAACAGTTTTACTCCTGCACGCAGCCATGCCTCCTGAAAAGGAGAAAGTCTTCAGGAGAAGCCACGCATTTCTGGGTGACATCGCCGAGAGAAAAATAAATGCTTTTAGCACAGCTTGGAACTGAATCCTAAAGAGGAACAGAAGGCTACGGGCGTTGGCGCCCTTTATCACTTACACACGGTCTGCACCGCATGCTAGTTGGTTACTCCCAGGCTTTTTCGGCGCAGTGAGGAGCGGGGGCAGGAGAGCAGCGGTTCTCCAGCTCACGAATCACCGGGCGTAGCTCGGAGGCAGCAGTGCCTCGGGGGTTACCGGCGCTGGACCCGAAGATCTCCGCGCATCTCACAAACCGGGTAACTAAACCCCGCGTCGCTTCAGCGTCAGCCAAACGCACGCTGGTGTTTCAGAGCCCTTGTCCGTGCACGTTTCCCCAGCACCGGGTCTCAGCGCTGATGAGCGAAACGGGGTTCACTCACCGAGAGGAGCCACGAGCGGGACACCAGCACCGGGGCCGCAGCTGACGGCCGAGCAGGGACGTTACGGCTCAAGAAGAGCGGGCCGGGACCGGGGCCGGGCAACGCAACCCGCCGGGATGCGAGGGGGGCCGCCCACCTTCCCAGCCCGCCGCCGCCGCGGCCCCGCACCGGACAGGACGACCTCTCCCGGGACGGGACAGCCCCGCCGCACGGCCCAACCCGCCGAGGTAAGACGAGGCTGTCGCCGAGCGCAGCCTGGGGTGCGCTGCGGGTCGCCGGCGGCCGTCGGGGCGCAGAGACCGCCGGCTCGGCTCGGCTCGGCCGGGAGCGGCTCACCCGGCTCCCGGCGGACGCTCCTCGCGGGTGGCCGGCGACACCGCCCGGGTCTCCTCCCCGGGGGGCGGCCGCCGTCTAGGCCTACCCAACGGAGGACGAGCTCCCTGGAAGTGACTCCCGAGCCCCCGGGGGATGGCATTAAAACAGGGCGAGTGAACAAGCGTCCTCCCGGAGGGAAAAGCTCGGCGTTAGGTCGTGCCGCGGTCCCGGGGCCGAGAGGAACGCGGCCAGTCCGCGCCCTCGGGGCCGCACCGGGCCGGCGCGCTGCGCAGAGGGCTCCGGCGGGGCCGAGCCGAGCCTGGGGCCTGTCAGCGCCGGGGAGAGGAGCGGCGGCCGACGGATGCGCGGAGCCGTCGGGGCGGCAAAACGCCCTTGGCGCCGAGTCAGGTGGGAGGGCAGGGCGGGGAGGCGGCGGAGGGAAAGGCGGCGGGGCGCCGAGCGCAGCGGCGGAGCCGCCGTCCATCCCGCCCGACGGCGCCTGAGGACGCGCGGTTGCGGGACGCGCGGCGCTGCCCGCGGGCGCGCTGCCGGTGCGAACCCTCCGCTCCGCGGCGCTCGACCCCGCCGGACGCACCGACTGCCCCGGGCGATACGGCCCCCGCCGCGGGGAGCCCCTGGAGGCCCAGGCGCACGCTCCGCGGAGAAGCAGAGGTTTGCAAAGGCAGAGCCGGGGGCTGAGCGGTCTCGCAGAGGGAATTCGGCGGGACGGGACGGGATGGGACGGGGCCGGCACCTGGGAACCTGCCCCCGCTCCGCGCAGAGGCCGGACCGGGATTTTGCCGTGTGTCGGGTGGGCGCCGAATCCAATTTGTCGGGAGTGATGCTGTAGGCGGAGATGAGAGGCAGAGCTAACGGGGCTTTTGCTATCCCTGAGCTTGTCAGGGGAGAGAGATGTAACGGCGCCCTAACCCCCAGCACTGCAGCGGATATGTCGGTGACCGCCTCACTCCCGCTGGCGGGAGGGACGGGTGTCATCCGCTGGAAAACCGAGACGCCCAGGAGTTTCGCTAGACACCGATGAACGACTCCTCCCCTTCCCCTCCCTGAAGGTAGGATAAAGAGATTAAAATTTTGCCTCCCGCAAAGACCGGCCGAACTCTGCAGCTGCCGGAACCGTTTGCGCCCCCGCTGTGAGTGCGCGCAGCGCAACGCGGCGCGTCCCGGCTCACCTGCGCGGCGGCGGCGGCGGCGGCGGCGGCTCCTCGGCGGGGCCCGGCTCGGCGGCGGCGGCGGCTGCTCGGCGGCGCCTGGGGCTCTGCGGGGCTCTGCCCGGCGGGTCACTCAGCGGAGCGGGTGGCGTGGGAGCCCGGAGCTGCCCGGGAGTCCATAGAGAGAGAGTCTCGGATCCTGCCTACAAATTGCAGCAGCGCCGAGCTGTCTCCCATTTAAATGTCTGCCAGCTGAGATCTGCTCTCCAAGCCCCTCCAGATCATTGGACAAGCGCCTCCAAAGCCCGTGTTATCCGCCCCCTTTAACACTTCCATAAACTTCCACCAGGGAAAGCTTTCAGTCATCCAGATAAACACTCGACTACTTTCCTCTCTTAAGAGAATCGGTGCTAAAGGTCACCACCCCAAGGAATTGTTCCTGGAATGCACAGAAAATTCACATTTTCCATCCCCATTAAAGGATGACATTTAAGAAGAGTTAAATCCCACCCCCCCGCCCGCGCCTCCGCTGCCCTTCCACGCACGCTGCCCGGGCCCGCGGGCTGGGCTGCTGGGGCGCTTCCCTGCCCAAGAGCCGGGCGGGCGAGCGGTCCCGCAGCGGAGCCGCCGCGGGGTGCCCCTTACCGGCCTGCCTTGGCCGGGAGGTAGGCAGCCACCTTTCCGGCCCTCCCTGTTACAAACTGGCGTTGCTGGGTTTTGCCTTCTGCAAACATGCCATGAATTACGCAGCTTTAGCAAAAAACCCCCTTGTGTGTATGTGTGTGTGCGGGGGTGGGTGTTAAACCCTGGCTCCCAATCCGCAGCCGCGCTCATAGCTCTTTATCAGTGATAGATTTTTTTTATTATTATTAAATTATTTTTTTTTTGTCCCGCAAGAGGCGGGACACATCGGGTGGCTTTTCCCCCTCCCGTCACTGCCTCTCTCAGAGGTCTGCGGGCTTCTCAGGCATCCCGCGAAGGGCAGAGACGGCGAAGGAGCGGCGCGTCCCGCCTGGGCTGAGCGCGGAGGCGGCCGGAGCCTCCCGCCCGTCGGGGCAGCCCCGGGGGGAGTCACCGCTCCGCATCCGCGGCCGCTCCGCAGACTGCTGCTCCGGAGCCCCTAGGCAAGGCGGCCGCGATGCTCGGGCCAGCCCCCACGGGGGGACAAAACTCGGAGTTGGGCAAAAACCGGCGGGGCTGAGCGTCTTTGCGGACCGAGCCCTTCGCTGCCGTAACCGGGGGGAGCCTCTCCACGCTGCGGCTGCCCGAAGCTTACCCCGTCTGAAGCCAGCGTGGGCTTGGGGGCGTGGAGAGGCAGAGCCCTAGGGGGGCGAGGGGACCTGGCAGAGCCCTAGGGGGGGCGAGGGGTCCTCGCAGCCCCGCAGTGGCAGCCCGCACCTCCCCCGGTGCCACCCGGCCGCCCCGGCCTCCAGGCGCTCCAGCACCGGCGCTCGCCTCCCACGGGCTTTTTAGCACGGAGGGCTGCAACGCCACGGAGGGACGGAGTCATTACGAGCAGGAGCAGCCTCTGAAATATGGGTTGACCTTTGGGCTTGCTAATTAAACTGAGACGTTTGTCAGCTGCCGCTTCCAGCGGTGGGCATCACCCAGCAGCAAGCAAAGCAAAGCAAATAGAAGCGCCCTGCGACGGAACTGGGATGTGCAGGCGGTGCTGCAAGCAACGGTTTGTTTTCTCCTGACTGTCCAGCACGAATTACTGCCTGTGAACCAAACCAGCCCTGCAGCTCAGTGACCCAGCCCTGGTAGTCAGCACCCACCTTGGGCCTCGGAGTGGCCCGGATCTCATTTGGCAAATAGAGATTTTTATTGTCCCCGGTTTTGCCAATGGGGAAGACAAAATAAAATGAAAGGATCAGCTATCTTAGGGATGCTGGGTCTAGGCAAGATGCCAGGTTTCTGACTTTCTGGAGTGCTTCGCATCAGCTAAGGCTCAAGCATGACTCTACTTAGTGCCAGTTACATAGATGAGCGCTCAGCAAGGTAGTAAGTTAGGCCCATTGTTGTAATTCACGCACACATTTAGCAATAACTTGTTAAAAAAGAATCACTTCAATTACTTGACCAGCAGCGTGTAGAAATGCTGCAGAAGTAACAGGGCAAGCAAACTGTAGTGCAGTGGTAGGTGGCAGCATGAGAGAGAAAATGTGTTGGTGTGCAGGGGCCACTGAAATTCAAATACAATGAAGGGGGGAAGGATTGCTGGCAAAGAATCACAGCAGATGACATCTAGATGGATGGAAGGAGAGGCCTAGGGAGTTTTTAGGATTTTTTTGTTATTTTACTCAACTGCTTTTAAAATTAATAAATGTTTTTAATTAACTGGAATCCTTCCTTTGTGAATCCAGATTAAAAATCACAACTCCACCTCTCAGTATGTCAGCAGACTTTATGCTCCTTTTCTTTTTCTTCTGTTAAGTAGTTGCGCTGATGTGTAGGGAAGGGGTCTATTCACCTCTCTTCTGCTCTCTGTCTCTTACTCCGATTACCTGCCCTAGAGCCAGGCTGGTGGGCTGGGGGACTTCCCCTTTCCCGACGGTATGGTCCAGGCATTTGGTGCTGGAGGAAGTGTTTCTGTGGTTGCTCTGAGCTCCTGTTGGCACCTGATGATGGCACTGGCACTGCATGCACTTCCAGGAATTGCTGTAATTTTCTGGTGTGTAGTTTACATGACGCTCTGGCATTGGCTTTCCTAGATGATGATATTTCTGGACATCTATTGCAGAGCAGTCATCTCCGCTTAATGTCTCACTGCAGTCAAGCATCTAGCCAGAGTGGCTGATCTTGAGTAGATCTCAGTCTGACTTAAAGCAAACTAAGAAACCCTTTAGGAAGCATCTCCAGGTGTGGAAGGTATGTTGCCTTCTCAAGACATCTCTCCATTTCTTGTGGCTGAATGGTCTGCCCCGTATTTCCCCATCTGTTTTTTTCACTCAGCTTAATCCAGAGTGTTTCAAGGAGGCGCTAGCATCTTGGGTCCAGGAGGACAATTTTTCGGATTTCTCTGATTGTTGCAAAGTAGAATTATTCCTGCAAGAGTTTGCCTGCTCGTTCAGAAAAATAAACCAGTTGGGTACCAATAAGGTAAGTAATTGTAGCTGTATCTGCTTCCTTGGGCTGAATGAAAGTAGAAATAATAATAATAACAACAACAACAACAACAACTACAATAATTTCTAAAAAAAGACTTGGCAAAAAAGAAGAAACATTTATGTCTATTTTTATTTCTTTGTGGTTGAAGGAGATGGGGGAAAGATGTCTTTTTCCTCATTGTTCTTTTAACATCAGGTATCCAGATCATTTCCAGCTTAGAAGTTTATAGTCCTTACACTGCTGGATTCTTTAACAAGTTTACTCCAAAGGTTCATCTGTGCTGGTCAGATCCTAACCAAAGACAAGGTTCTGCTCTCTTTGGGCTTAAAAAGCCCCTACTGCTTAAAATAAAATACTTCCCTTCCTCCCCCCTTATCCACACTTGGAATTCTGTTGATGCTCACCAGTGCTGCTACTTGGAGCTGAAATACTGATGGGGTAATCGCATGTAATTATTTAGTATAAAAGAGGCCTATGGGAATATGCATATTTTTGTGGCATAGGTTTGAGATGAAGAGCTTCAGTGCCATGGGGTGGTAACGGCGTGTAGTATGAACCTGGCTGGATTCAACTACTCGCTATTGTTTTGTTGGTTTGGGTTTTTTGTTGTTTTTTTTTTTTTTTTAAATTTCCTCTCCCATTTCTTGCTGGTATTCGCTGTGTGAGTTGTTCTTTGTTTGAGTGGAACAGTAAGAATTGTTTTAAGCTTAAAAGAAGAGCTGTACTTAATTCTTGCAGAGAAAAATGTTATTGGGCTGAGCTCCTGTCTGCTACTGCTAACTTTGAGCTCTACTCAATATATCCTCACTGCCAGGACAGTTGGCGCCTTATTAAAAGCCTTTACAGAGAAGCCAAAGACTGACAGGGGCCAGATTCTCTTCTTGAGTAAATTGGAATAGCTTATAATAACTTCAGAGAGATGTAACTGATTTACGCCAGCTGAGAATCTGGCCCTAGTATACCTAGAAATCCAACGGCCCTCACTCCTAGACGTGTTCTTCCAGGTCAGAAGTAAGGCAAGCTGTCCAGCAGAGATGGGGCACATCTGAACTGCTTTACTTGGTATTTTGAACTGTTCTGGTAAGGAGAGAAAGGAGCTTCGTTTACAGGGCTATGAATCTGGCACCAATTTACAGAGGAAAAACTAAAAGGGTGCATAAAACTCAGCCATTGATGACAAAATCTCTAATGTTCTCAGTGCTTTTTGTATGCCAGTGACTTGATATATTTCCTTTCTGTTGGTAACATTCAAGAAGAGTAATGCCAAACCACTCTATTCGTGTATTTTGAAGTATAAAATAGGAATGTACGCATCTACATACCTAGCTACCAGCTTGCTTCAACTTCTTGTTAATACAGAGGTAGTGATGTTTTGCTGTGCTTTTTGCCCTTTAAAATTCCGGTGGTGCTTGTGAAAATCTTGTGAAAATAAGGGAGCGAAGTGTTAAGGAAGAAGTTGTCTCACCAACACAACCATAACTTTTCTTATTGAGCTCGTAACAAGGCAAGAAGCAAGCACTGACTTCCACTGCAGTCTGCTCCTCACCACCTGCCATCCTGGGGGGGGATGTGAAGCTGTCCAGTGGAGGTGTGAGGCGATGAATTTTGGCACAGTTGTTATTTGATGTGACAAAGTGCGCGTTGCAGAGATGTCTGGTTGCAGAGATGTCTGGTTTCAGAGATGAATTTTGTGGGAGACAGTCTCAGAGATGAGGCATATCTTCACATTATGGGGATTGCTGACCTTCTGGTCGTGTACACAGCTGATCTTTCTATCTTGATGGGCAAGATGAGCAGTGTAATTCATGACTTGGAGCATAAGCAAGGTTATATGTAGTGTGTATTGGATGGGCTGGGCACAGAAATGCTCCATCATTACATTATTGCCCAGGTGTGGGAGCTTGTTGGCTTTACATGGGAAAAAAAGCCCTGGGTTTTGTCATAGAAAAGAAGTGACACTCAAAGAATCCAGTTCCATGTTGGACTTAGATATATCCAAAAGTAATGGACAAAAAGCCTTATGGTAAACCAACAAGGAAAGGATTTTTCCTTTTTTTATTTCAAACCTAAGTAGGTAGACAGTAATAAATAGCATAAGATGAGGGAAGGAGATGTTGTGGGCTTTGGTTTCAAGATACTCTATTAACATACCAGTCCTGTGGTTCTTGATCAGGTACTTCACTATTTATTATTCCATTACCTATTATTGTATAAAAAAACCCCTCATTTAAATAGGGTAGCTGAACCTTATCTGACCGTTGTTCTTCATATCGAGCCGTATAAAATAATAGCAGAAAAGGCTGTGGTTAGTCTGAAATGAGTTAAATTTCTCATAAAATTTACAAGAAAAATCAAGCTTGAGACTGTGCAAAAATTACTTGAGACTAACAAAGTTTTGTTTAGTTAAAGAATTTTAATCTTTATCTTATTTGAGTTTTAGAGTTAATGTCCATGTGGCTGAGGCTCCATCCCACAGCCTGAGAAGAAAGATTTGGATAATATTGTACTTATTGAAAAAAACAGTATTTTAAATTTAGGTTGACAGAACATCAACATTTTAATGTGTAGATTTCCATCAGCTGAATGAAAGTTAAGTAAGGGAAAATGTTTATTTTGTGGGGTTTTTTAAATGAAATCTTTTTTAAAAAAATTATTTTTTTACTTTCAAAATACTACTTCATCTAGGAATACACTCCCATTTCATTTGTGAATGTTCAGAAACAGAACATTGGAAATCAAAAGAATGAATGGGTTCAAGATAAAATCCCTAGCTTTTAGCAGCTAAAGACTTTTAAAGTCTGGGATCCCACTCTGAAAAGTATGGTGGCCTGGTATGTCTGAAAAAGCTTTCTTGTTTAGCGTATACTACGTGCAGAGTCAGGTTGTGGGCTTGTAATGATCTCTGCACCTAGAGCCATGGTCACCCACCAGCATTCCACTCTGCTATGTGCTGCAGACATAGAACAAAAAATATGTTTTCTGGCCTCAAAACACCTACATATATAATACAATCCATATGTGACTATTTTTCAAAAGTGATTTAGACAAGCTTATTTTATTAGGATGAAGTTTGACTGCTGGACAAATATAAACTTTCATGCCAAATGAGGAAATATCATTTGTCAAGCTAACCTTTTTATAATTCTTTTCACAATTTTTTTGATGCGTCGTATGTATTTGATGGCTATAGAAGAATTTGCCAAGAAAATGAAAGCCATAAAATACCCATGAAAAATTCCTCTGCCCTCATGCATTTGCTTTTCTTTTTCTTCTGTCTCATGAAGCTGTAGGAGGTGTTTGCTGACATGCTTTGCTTTCAGGGCAGCTTTGGAGCAATGGGATACAAGAAGTGACGCAGCTAAGCAAACCGGGTTTGTGTGAGTATAAGAAGCCCTTATAGTCTGAAGGCGTAACTGGGTATTCTGAAAGGAGGCATCTAAGGAGCTCGATGTGTTATTTGCTTACATATTTCATTCCAGGGGCATGACAGCTATGAAATACAGTTTCCAGTTACGCTGCAAAACTAAAAGACTCCCTTCCCACACCTTACTGCGTCCCAACATCTTAGACAGATTACATGCACTTTTAAGACATGTATAGGTAGTTCTGGCAAAAGAGTCCCTTTCACTCCTTTCTTGCTGTGATGAAAGGCAGTTTGTTGTTGTGTAGCCACCTGTAACTCAGGATGTTACCTGGAAGAGGGGTGCCTTCTCTTCCCTGTCGTGTGGGGGCTTCTGTGCAACACCGTTAGGGCGTATGATGTCATCCTAGTGGGCAAGGTAGATAGCTGGAAGTTAACAAGTCTAGGCTTTTTTTCCTGACTGCCACTTACTGCCTGTAGCAAAAGAAAAAGGAGTAAGAGAGGCAGGAGAACTATTTTATTATGTAAGGGGATTTGCAAGGCTTTTGTTTTGGTTTGGGTTTTTCTTTTATCCCATTGCCCTCTTTTCAAAATTCGAATCGTTATCTGTTCTTTTTGTTTTTCCTGGCAATATCTGGGTAAAAATGGAATACCAGATAAAAAAAGTAGCTTTGCAGGAATGAAAGCGCTGAAGCCCTTTTTGGCTGAGACAAAAACTTATTTAGACTGTGTAGAACTTCTGCATTTTATATTTGAAATCCAGTGTCACAGAAATGGCTGCTGTGTTATGGGAAGGAAAGAACTCTGTTAAACAGTTGTACTGCTCCAGCGTCGGTTAGTCCACTTCTTGCAGTGAATACTAATGCAGGTGGGAAGAAACAGAACTCTTCCTCACTGCTGGTTTTTTATTTAGATAGTCTCTGTGTCAAGAAGAAGAGGTGTAAGAGGCACAAATACACCTCACCCCCCCACCTTCATCCTTTTCCCTTTTTCACTTACACTGATGTTTCTCTTGACTCCATTTCCCCACCTATAAAACTGCAATAGGGAACGGAGTTTTCAAAGGAGCCAGAATAATTTTGGCCTAAATCCTTAAAGCTGGTTCGGTACCAAATTTCCCATGAAATGAGCAGTTGATTAGAGGAGCTGAGAGTTTGACTTAATCTGGGAAGAGAATTTGATTTTTTTTTTTAACTTTCACCTATTTTGTGTCTACGTGCTTGAATGCATCCATTTTGAAATTTCTAAAAGCTTTTAATGGGGAAGAAGGCCTTTTAACTTCTGTAATTCTCCACAATAAAAAAATGATATTTCCAGTGAATAAGCCAAGTTTTCACTGTTGTGGACAAAAAAAAAATCTAAAGGCAGACAAGTGTTTAACCAGTTGTGGTTATCTAATAGCACTGCTAAAGATAAGGCTCCAGTTTAGCAGTCTTTGTTGATTTTAATAGCATTTTAAGTATATACATAAATGCAAACAGAGAGTTAAGTGCTTTTGTAAGAAAGGTGGACTTGTGCGCATACTTCATTTTTTTTTGCTAAACTTAGATTCGGACTTGAATCCTGCAGGGACTTGCCAGATGCTTGACTTTGTTTTCAGTGGGGCTATTTGGAGTGTATAAAATGAAATGCACACAACAATCCAAGAGACTTGAGTCAGGCGAGCCTTTCTAAAGGACCCCAAAATAATTTATGTAGACATCTTTCTCCTGTTAAAGGGCACTCTAGCTGATGTGTATATTAGAACGCTAACCTTTGCGAACTTACGAATTAAAAGTACAGTACAATAATAGTAAAATACAAAAATAATCTATTTTTTATCTGTATGGTTACCAAAAATTTACTCTTTCAAAAATTGCCAAAAAAGAAATCACTTCTGGGAAACTACACAGGCGAGCCTAGGGCCAAATCTCTTGTCTTGATATTTCCAACTGCTCTGTTTTGCTTCTTCTGTTTCCTTGTCAAAAGTATCCTGTTTAGCCTGTTTGGCTAAGGGCAGTTGGATATTTATTCATTGATCTTTCCCTTTCTTACAGTATCTTGAATTCTAATTAGCAATTTTTCAAGCCTTTTACTTTATTCTCCAAATACAGCAGACATCACTCTTCCCTGCCTGTGGAGCTGTTCAGAGCCATGGAAGAGCTGTCATCTGACATTCTGGGACTAACCACACTGCCCAGCAATTCTCCATTAGCTGCTTTCACTGGCAGTTTGATTAATTTTTTATTATTTTTTCCCCCACAAATAATATGCAATTCGAAGTGCCTGGAAAAGTGTAAAATCACTTGATGTTAGGAGAGATTCTGTAAATAGGCTCGGGAGCAATCCTCTAGGTGTTTGTAATTAATCAGGCACCAAACACTTGGAGCTTTTGGATGCACTTTTAAAAAGTCTAAAAATGTAAACAGTTTTCTTTCCCCTCCCCAGGAAGTCTTAATGCACTAAAGACGTAAGCGAAGAAGTTAAATTGCAAGTGACCCAATCAATTACACTTCAGATCAGACTGTGGCATGGCTTTTTGGTTCTCAACCAGATGGAACTAGACTCCTTGCGAAGGAGGTATTATTATTTCTTGTCAGGGTTTCAAAATGAACGTATGAATTCACAGTAAAAATTACATATTTTTCCTTTTGAAAAATATAATAGAACATTTAGAGGAAAGAATCCTTGGGAGCTGGCGTCATCAAAAGCTATCAATCAGACACATTAAAAAAAAAAAGAGAAAAAAAAAGAGGAAAAAAAAAGAAGATCCTTGTAGTGAATTCTTGTTCTGATCTGACCAAAGAGAAAACAGAAACAAACAGGATGTTTTCCTGTGTTGTGAGGCAAAGAAGAAATCCTCCTTTTTAATATAGTTCCAAATTCTTGCATTCAGCGTTTACGACTTCTTTTGGCTATGCCTTTCCTGTAAGCTGAAGTTTTTACGTTAAGACAGCTATCATGATGTAAAAACATACCAGAGGCAAGGTGCAGTGGTTTTTATCTTGATGTAATTGGTTGAGATAAATCCAGATGAGGGCACAGGCTATCTAGAGGCAGAAAGCCCTTTTTTTATGGAACGGAGGTAGGACGATTTGTTTAGAAGGCCTCTGTGCATTAAGGGGAGGAGGTGACTACTACAATCAGGTGTATCAAACCCGCCTTCCTAGATAGAGAAAAACCACCGTAACTTCTTTGTTATTGTGACTAACTATGTCACTAATGTGACTTCTTTGTTTCTGATTTAGAGAAGTACTTTGTAAGACCAAGTCCTTTTATGTTTTCTTATCTCCAGTCAAATTGTTTGCTTTCTCTGCGGTCCAGATCCCTGTTGCTTTGAGTATACTATCACCAGCTTCTGGAAAAGCTTTGAAAACCCCTTCAGTATTTTGCCCTGCATATTTTAATAGGGAGAATTCCACCCGAAATCGCCTTGAAAAGAATTATTCCTGCTGGTGTGGAGACAAAGATTTTATCTTCGTTTCAACGCTGAAAATGCTTATAACATGTCTTGCTGTAAGGAGATGTCCTGTTAGCAACACGAACAGGGTCCCTTAGGATCTCTGGAGCCCTTGGTCATCAAACTCTTCATGATAATGATTGCAAGATTGAATTTGTCACTGGAATGCTAATAGTGAGTAAGGAAGCAGGGTTTAAAAATGCTTCCTTTTCAACAGATGCAAAATGATTTAAAGATATTTTTTAAGTTAGTAGAACAAAGAATGCACAGTCACGTAAATGAACCCTTGCTAATCTCCAAGTCTTGCTAAATGTAACAGTCTTCCAATTACTTGAGTAGCAGCTAAATACATCTAATTTTCCCGGAAAAAAAAATTACATTAAAAGTGAGTGAAAGAAGGGCGATATTGTTTCAGGAATCAGAAAATAAAATATTGTGGTCTCCATCTACTCACTGGAGGGGTTCAAACCTGTATCTCCTGCACCTCCAGAGGTGTAGCAGCCTCTTAGCTACGAGGCAGGAGCCTATTTGTACGGGAGTTCTCTGCACCTCCCCTGCTGAGGCTGTTCAACAATTCAGGAAGCAATTAAATAAAGACAGGGAGCCAAAATAAGCCATCTACTGGGGAGGATGGGGGAGGGTGGTTGGCTTGGTTTTGCCATGCTCTAAGACTACTGTTGTGTTTTTATCCAGTGCCTGCCTGGCTACCCAAACACTCCTTGAGGATTAGCTAGAGCCCAGGTGTTACCCTGTCATTCCTTATGTTCACCTTGCCCTACTAACCACTAGATGACAAATTTGTGTTTATTCTTGATCCCCTTCTCAGATGCTGATGGAGCTTTGATTCTTTTGCCATACCTCTTCCAGACACTTTTTTTTTTTTTTTTTTTTTAATTAAACTGTCTACTTCTGCTGTGGTATTTTGTGCAATGCCTGGTCCTGTAGACGTGTGTGAGGTGAGTCCTTACCAGGCTGGTTCCCCCAGGGAATATAGGGGAGGAATTGCCAAGTTCATGGATTCAGGCTAGGATTAGGACCGAGATAGGTGTAGAGCTATGCAGGTTCACCAAGTTTCTAACAGTCCTAGGCATGCACAGTAGAAGGTTAGGTGCCTGAGGTACTTCATTGACAAGAAAACATGGTTGCATGTAGACTTTAATAGCCCAAGGACTCAGGCAAGGGAGGCAGGGTTTGAGGATCGTGTGCTTGGACTTTGGTACTTCTATTCTACACAAGGCCCGCTGTGGGCACTTAAGCCTTTAGTGGAGCCGGCCCTCAACCTCTTTGCAAGCGTTCACCCATCTGTTAATTGGAAATAGTTCCCAGTTTTGTAAACCTCCAGATATACAACAAAATAAACACAAAGTGGTTTTAACAAGCAACAGATATTTTAGAGGAAGTCTATGAAGGTCTTCAAGTTTGTGCATAATTCTTGTCCTTCTAAATGTCTCGTAGGTTGCTGCTGAGAACACGAAAACACAGCAGGGAATAACCAATACTGGTGGTGAGCCCCAGAAATTAGAATATAGCCTCAACTACTAATGCAGAAAATAAGTAATGTAGTTTAAATTGAAAGAAATGTACGTTCTTCTGACACGTGTTGCTTGCATGCTGGATAACTTGCACTCATGAGAGCCCCTGAAACCAAGTCTTCTGGGATCCCATAACTTCAGACCCATAATAATCAGAAAGTCTGCAGTAAAGCTGGAGACACTGTGGGAATAGCAGGAAGAAGCTGTAAGGAATGAGAAGCAGGGCAAACTTTTCTGCTTTTTTAACTGTGCGCACGCACGTTACCTGCGCACGCACAAACCCCTGTGGCAGCTGAGTCGTAGGGTTGTTTGGCAATTTAACCAATAGCCAGGGTCTATGCACAAACTATGACAGCAATGCTGGTCTGTTATAACAATGACTTGGAAAGAACTTACTTAAATCAGTTACGACAATTTTTTAAATTGATAAATGTTTCATGCAGCATTAAAAATAGGTTTCTTACTTCAATTGCAGTAACACAACTTTAAAGCCTATAAATCTTATAGCCGTTGCACTAACCGTTGGAGTCACTTAAAGTTTTGCAATTGAGTTAGTCACTGATGCAGCGTTCTTAAAAAAAAGGGGGGGGGGGGGGGGAATTAACCAATGATGAATTATGAGTGCTTCTCTGGATGACCTGACTTGTTCTTTCATGAGTCTGTTTTGTCCATTTGGAAATATAAAATGCCACAGCATAGTATTTTATTCCCCAATGTAGAAAGGTGTTCTATGTTAGGATGAGGAGTCAGGACCGCATTTCCCCATAGGGGCTATCCCACTTGAATTTCAGCCACTTTTAGAGGACTTCTGGGCATTAGAATGTAGATAATGCACTGAAGAACTAGGGGTTTTTTTTGTTTGTTTCTCAGAATAAAGAATTAATTAGAAGAGGCTAAGACGGAATTCAGCATCAAAGCTATGCCTGTTCTGTGATCTAACAAATATTCAGATACCTAGACCTAAAAACCCTATCATCTGTAGCAGAGATATTTATGACTCCCAGGAAAGTTACACTGTCGTATGGCGGTTAGATTTGGAACAAAGACCTGGAATAAAAGTAGTCAGTGTTTATACATTTAAAATCAGGGCTTAATGGTCTGCAAATGAATGACACTCGTTAGGCAAAACAGGACAGTTTGAGGCTAGTAGCAAATAACACATTGTTTTTCTTTGTGCTTTCTCCTTTGCCTCAGTTTACAATGAAATTTAGCCACTGACTCCCACCACTGTTTTTCTTGGAGAGCAGAGCAGGGTGAAGAAACACAGCAATTAAATGTAAAAGACACCCATGCATTGCAATAGGAGCTGGATTTTGTGTGTTTTGGTAGCAGGAACTGTAGGACAAAATAAAAAGAGGTGACTCAAGTCTACCTAATCTTTAAAGTCTGAAGCCATTCTGAATTGCTACCAGCTCTGATTCCTTTCCCACCTCAGCCACTCATACAAAAATAGACCTTGTTAGTAAAATGGGATTTTTTTTAAGCTCCTTCAGTTCCAATTGGTAATGCTGCTGCCATGACACTCACATCATTTAAAGTTTGTTATGCTCCCATGTGTCGAACATATGGCTAGCAGCTCTACCAACCGTCAGGATCCATATCATCACAGCGAAGCAATTAATTAGCATCATAAATAAAGCAAACATGAACTGATACTGCATACTTCCTTCTCATGGTGAATTAGGATGATGAACTGGAATTCAATGTCATTCTTCACTTACTTAACAGCAAAAGGCTTGAGTATGGTAGACCTGGACCATGTACGTGCCTTGGAAATAATTCATTTAATCCTTTCATTGTCTCATATTTAGAAATCATGGCTTAGAACCCAGTCCTGTGCCAGTCAGCCATATTTGTGGTTCATGGGGCCCTTCGTGATGGCAATTGCACCCTCTTCTTCTTGCATTTCCTTTTAGCTTTTATTTAGTTTGTGTCTGAGTAGCTCATCATCAGTGGCTAAGCATTTTAAGGGAGCTCGTTATCTTTGCTTATCATTGGAGGGGTACCTTAAATCTTACCTATAGCTCACGTAGCTATTAAAACAGTGAACACATACATCTCCCCTATGGGTCACATGAAATTGTACTTTCCTCATAAATTTTAAATTTTTGCGTGGTCATGGTAACATGTTCTGAATCTGCTTACCTTCCTTTTCTCCTTCCATAAATCTGAGTCTGTGACTTTGACTGAAAAGTTATCTTTGAACTCCTTGTCTTAATGATCCAGACATTCCAGACTTGTATGTTAAGAAGTACTTGCATAAAAATTTATTCACAGGACAAGTGTTACAGCATTACAAATGAGGTAAGAGTTGGTTTAATGAGCTTACCAGTGAAAAGGCCAAAAGATTCCATTTGGTTTGGGTTGTTAGGGGCTTTTTCCCAACAAATTTAAATGTTTTTGTACAGCATGAAAATGAAAACAAAACCTTTTCAACACTTTCACACAGCTACTGGTTAAAGGCCTGATTTGAGGGCGTGGACTTCATCTTCTCTTCATCATCAAAAAAATACTTTTCTTCATCCCCAACTCCTGACATTTGGAAACAAAGGGGCTTGAATTTTACTTTATCCGCAGCAAAGCCACAAACTTAATTGACTTGGTAGTCATCTTTCTGCCTGTGTCCTTCCTCAGTTTAACAGATGAAGATACGCTTCATCATATTTTGATAAAATAAGCTTCAGATCAGCTTTACTTACAGTCCCGTAAGTGACTCTCGGGACTCTGACATCACATTCCCAGGAACTGCTTCCAAGTTTCTTTGGTTTGCTCGTGAGTTGCTGAATAGATTAGCGGCATGGTTTTGTTAGGTGAGTGCAAACGTGCCAATAAAAAGAAGCATATCGCTATTTCCCCTCCTAAATAATTCACTAAGCATTTTTATATTGCTTTCTTCTGTGGGTTGACATCTTTATACTCTTTACTACTGAGTTTATTATAAGACGATACTATCTTTTAAATAGTATATATTGGTATGTGTGTGTGTGTGTGTACACATATATATACACATGCACCCCCAGAGTAAGTTTTGTGTGACATATCAAATACTATAATCTGCTCGGTTACATAATGCTTTTTTAAAACAAGGGCCATAAATATTTCTTTACCAGACACAAGCAATGTTGCATGGAAATACTTTATTTTGTATAGCTTCTTTCAAGCACATTGTGTCTCAAATATGTTAGAGGTAATTAACACACTTGCAGATTTCAAAATAATCTAAAAAGGTTTTAATTGAAAATTCTAAACAACAATAGCAATATACATGCTCCCTAATTCACATCCATCATAAATGTAAAAGAGTGATTACACCTGTAAGAGCTGAGCAGCTGGTTACATTCCTGTAAGTATTGCTTTGGTGGAGTGAGCTCTTAGTGAGGGGATAGTTGGTATCTTCGTTCATTGATTCCCAAAGACCAGCACTGTGATGATTCTTTATGAAAAAACCATATATATATATATGTTTGGACTGTTGTTGGAGAAACAGGAGGGCCAACTTTTTTTGCTTGGTTTTGGGGGGTTTTTTTAGTTAATCTGGGACTACCAATCCCAGTACAGAAAGACAGCTCTACTATGAAACTGAAATTAGAGTAATTCATCTCTATTGTGTGTTAATAGCTATATTTTATTAAACTTTCACAATAGTGCAGTTGAGTCTTCCTGGTGAAACACTCAAGCTGCCTGATGGACTCAGCAGATGGCTGCTCACCGCCACGCGTTTGATTTCTTCCAGCAGACAGTTCCTGTAAGATGCATCATTGTATTGTTCAGTGTAAAGGGCGGGGGGGGGGGTGGGTGTTGCTTGCCTTTACAGACAAAACCACATCTAAATTGTGTAATTTGCCTGCTCTGTGCAGATCTATGAGAAGGACAGCTCCTCAGGCCCCACCGGGGTCACGGGCAGCCACCGGGGATCCCTGTTCGGTCAGTTTGCAGTGCCGGATCATCACATCCCTATGCAGGGCGCGTAGTAAGTAAGCCAAAGTGCTTCGAGAAATCAGATGTGGGATTTCTGATACTATTAAGCAAACAGTACTTCTTTGCCCCTCCATTTTGAAGCCCCCCATTTACTTACACACCACCTTTAATTATGTGCTGGTCCATACTAAGAGCTTAAAAAAAGAAATAAATTGCCTTCGTGGTTGCTTTGTTTTTGTGATTAACACAGAATTTACTGGAGCTAATAAGGACAGAATGTAGCTCAGATTAAAAGTTGAGTACCTGAAGAAACAGCAGTTTCTTAGAGGTGGAACTCCAGCCTCTGAGCAACTGGAAGCCTCGTGGCTGTGCCAGCGGCTGGCTGTGGGCTCAGGTGGGAGGAACGACCGTTTCACACACGCAGGGCATCACTGGGTTCGGAGGTCAGATTCGTGCCATGACACAGAGTTTTTTCTGGGTTTGGAGACAGCCTTTGCAGCTCTGCAACTCTCAATACCTCTGTGAAGACTAAGCAGGAGCACAGATAAAAAGAGTAAGCTTAAGCAGCAGAGAATATAAATTCTCTCGCGTGAACAGCTGGATTATTACTCCCATCCCATTCCAGGCACTGGAAGTGCAAGGAGCTCGGTGATTCACACAAACTCCTCAATATCGTGTCACATATGAGAATAAACCCCACTGCGTTACATACTATTTCATTTTCTCTTCCAGATTTTTTTTTAAAGAGGAAATATGATGAAAGACATGATAGTTCAGCCTAGAATGTTACAGAGTTGTGCAATCTACCCCTAAATGACGTGAGAGGACCGACTCTCTGCATACATAATTTATTACAAATTACTAAGTGCTGGGATAGAAGAAGCATATGCCATACACAGTTGTATTGGTGCCATCCTGATAAGTTTAATTTATGTTGCTAGAACCTTTAGTTTCTTATCTGTTTTTTCTAAGGGGTCATCATTATTTTCCTGTGTCTTTCTGTAGGACGGGGAAGGAAACCACAGGTTTTTTTCCATAGATTTGAAGTTCCAAGCTGTAAGCTAATGCTGTTTTCCATGATTCCAATGTCCCATGGACATGGCTTGAAATATTTCAGATGCAAGCTGAAAGTAACGAACTTTTAGGTAATTTTATATTCTCATCTTTCAGAAAGAGAGAAGTCAGCTTTCTGGAACATAAAGTTCTTCAGTTTCCTAGGTGCACAAAAAGGCAATTTAAGCTTCCCGGAGCAACTCCAAGAGCAGCGATAGCTACCAGTGTTGTTAAAGTATCATAGTTTTACAGAAGATCATCAACTGTAATGACTTTCATATCCTGAATTTAGATTCAGAGGATGTTGACACAACCTTATTAACACAGACAAATGTCTCCGTGTTCACTTCTAATATCCCAGGGACACATAATTTAAGAACACTATAATGCCCAAATGCTGCTGTTACTAAGACAAAGAACAGCAGCGGGGATTAATTTCCACACAACAGTACCATTGATAAGGAAGAAAGATGTGCAAGTGTTCAGGAGAGTTGTGGACATGGAATGATTAAAACTAACAGAAAAATATTCCAGTGGATAGAGTCAAAAAGCAGTTCTTTAATTTTTAAATTTGCACAGCAATAACCGAGACAAATGAGCCTCTGAAATATTTTGGAAAATGTCACTTTGCAAACCTTGTAGATTGCTTAAATGTTTATTAAAATGGACCAAAAGCCAAAATTCTCTGGGTAAAATAAATACTTTGTCTTTGCTAAGTAACAATATTTGTGAACAAAACATAAAACTATAATTTTCATGTGTCAAACATAGTAACATTTAAGATTAAATGTTGGAGTCAAACCGGACATTTTTTTCACATCTTCCTATTTACAAGCTGCTCATTAAGACCATTTACCTCACGTTAGCTATTAAAATGACTAACATTTTTAAAGTTTGCTCCATGACTAAAATAAAACCAACAGAAATGGCCTTTTACCATAACTTAACAAAAAGCAGAACCATATTTTTGTTATCTAGGAGAACATACTGTTATAAATACAGCTGTTTTTCATCTACAATTATATAAATAATAAACATGCTGCCATTCACAAGGATTTTAATAGATGATTACATATAAGCAATAGTACGATCTAGCAGAGGATGGCATGAGTTTTCATCATTCATTTTTACTGTACTTATTCAGGACCCTTGTCTTCATCTGAAAAATGTGGAACAGACTTCTTTGCTACAACATTATCCAGTCGCTGTCCTTGCAGATATGGGTTCACACTCTGAAAAAGTTTAAAATTATTTATACTTATTAGAAACAGGGAAACATATAAAAGGTAACTAGGATTAGTGGATATATTCATGTATTTCTTGTCTGTCAAATACTTGCAGACAAAAAAAAAAAAAATCCTCCCAGAGTAAATCTACAAGTCAATCAATGTTTTGTTTTCTAATATTTTTTTGTGTGCAAGAATTTAATCCAGTCCACTAAAAAGAATACAAGTGAAGGAGGACTATCCAGAATATCGGACCGTCTTTTTGCTGCACTCCTCCTTCCCTCAGCTCAGCAGAGAAGCAGCAGCAGCAAATCTAACTCCCTGATTCTTGAGGCAGGACAGAACTTGTTAGAGAAGTCCAGGTAAGCTTTAGCTTCAATCACTACCCTCTGATGGACCTTACGCTGGGAGACAAGTTAGATACCACGATACCGTTTTTGACCAAAGCCTCCTCTTCAGCCCATCTCCTCTCCAGGAAACCCCTCCTCGCTTCCTCTCTTGATGCTGAGATAAAAAGCTGCTGGCACAGAAGCAGAGCCCAGCAAGGTTTTGGCATGGGAAATGGCTCTCCTACCACTGCCAGAACAAGGGAATGCTGGAAAGAAGATCCCCAGAGAGGGTTCAACTTCACTTTGCGCCATGCAAGCAGCACAACGTGAGACTGAAGAAGAACAGATCCTGTCTCAAAACTGTTTGGAGATCGTAGTAACGTAGAAAGCCTATGCTTGAATTTTATCTATACCCATGGAATAAAATGTATTAACTGTATTTGCAAGTATCGAGCAGATTAGCAGAGCTTCAGAATTAACTGAAATATTATTTACACCCACTTTCTGGCCTGTTACAGTGCCGGTGTAAACAAAATTCAAGTATATACTTTCTCCTTCACAGATATAGACAAAAATTCTAGTGTGCTGGTTTTTGCTGCCAATAAAAATTGTTTGCCTAAGGACAAACTTTGGAGGAATGCAAATTTTCCAGTATCTCCTGATTCTTGTCAGGCTGACTGTATCACAGAAATTACTTTTCTTGAGATATTTCTGTGCACCAAAATGTAGGAATTCAAAACTATGCAAAAAAAAAAAACACCAACTTTTAAAATAGGCATGAAATATTTATTTTCAAATATCCCAAGTATTTGTCAAACCTCTGGAAAAGAGTTGGGGTTTATCTGTCTTTGAGTTTAAGCCCTTGGGTTTCTTCAGATTTGTAGATGCTATCATTAATACTTAATCATAGGGTAGAACAGCCCTTTTGCTTACTTCTATTGTTTTTTGAGTGCTTTGCCTGCTGCAAGTGAAAACAAAAATATTAAGAACCAGAAATGAATGTGGAAAAATCTTTGAAAGTAAAACCAACACTAATTTAATGCTTTAAATTGTTAAAAATAAGACACATGTAAATGATTTGTTTGTGTTTGTTTAAAGAAGTTCTGTTTAATGTTAATTTAGTGAAATTCAGCTGTTGCATAAACTTCTAGGAATTATTTGAAGATTCTTAGGAAGATTAATTGGTCTTTTTTTGGAGTGGTACTTGCTACTTTTTTAAATAAAGTACAAGAGAATGAGAATACATAAAACTTTGAATCCTTCTCAACTGACAAAAGAAAACACAAAATATAATGCACAATTTTTGGCTGATTTGACTAAAAAAAATGTTTAAGGCTATACAGCTGTGCTGAATTCAAAGTAACAAGGTTCCCGAGTACCTCTGTGCACAGCTCTGAGCCCACGGCAGTGTGACTCAGTGATTGCAGAAGCACTCCTGTCACGTTCAGGATATTAGATTTGGGACAGGGCTATGCTCATGCATAGAAATAAAAAAAAAAGCGGGGGGGTGGGGGTGGGGAGAATTGCTAGTTAAATTAGAGGTCACTATAGGTTTCCTTGTCTTGCACTGCAGATGCTGCAAAAAAATAACACAGTACCAAATGGTAAATACATACCTTTGCTATATATACTGATTCTCTGTAGGTATGCTTGCATGTGTGTTTATATGAAAAATATAAATACATGAATGCACACACATACTTAGAACACATAGTGGTGTAGACTCCAGTAGTGCCTCTGACTGTTACGCTGTAGCATCGTAGAGACACTACACAGTTACTGTGTACTCAGTTACACAGGACTGACTTTAAGCTAAAATCAGGGCATTCTGAGCCAATGGACCAAGCTGTTGCCAGAAGCTGTATTCCCTGAACTCTCTGTCTGTGCAGAAGGGCACCGAGGAGTGGCAGGGACCGCATGAGGGGAATCCAGTGGGCTTTTTGGTTTCGGGAGAACTAGACTCTGCTGCTGACAGCTCTAGGTTACCCTTCCACTGATAAAGTGAAAATTCTGAATTGTTCATTGAAACATTAGTAATCGTTACAGTATGACTCTCAAAACAATAAAATACCTTAAATGATAATGAATTTACCCTTAAGTGACATGCCTGTGCTAAGAAGATAAATATGCTGCAAAGCAAGAAACTGAAGCTTCACCTCCAAAATTCTGGGCTACCACACTGGCCACGCGTCTCTCGCGTCTCTCCAGCCATTAGTCCTTTTACATCCGATTCCGTCAGTCAGCACACAGACAGAAAATGTAGTTCTTTTTTTTCTTTTTACGTATATATTGCACTAATTCTATTTTAACATGCTGTTCTAGCTATTAATAAATATTCCACATAACTATTCCCACAGTAAATTCTTTAGAGTTAAAATCAGGTGCCTATCCTTTTTCCTTTTCCACTAACAAAAATCCAGTGTAAGCGGGAGGCAGATACTAAGCTCAAGATAGATCGTTAACTTATCGTTGAGCAGTGTTTACTACCAGTGACGTGTGAATTGGTAAGAAATCAACTCATCTTCTCCCCTTCTAGCAAAGACTTTAGGTTTGAGAGTTAAATAAATAAGTCATCTTCACTTACGCTTCAGTTATTTTAAACCAAATTTACTTCATTTACAATATAAACTGGGCTGTCATATTTTGAAAAGCTACTTTCTGGCAGAGAGCTAGACTATATTTTTTTTTTTTACAAGAAGAAAAATATATATATATACACCAGTAGCAAAGCTAAGGACTTCGACTCTGCCTTAAAGTGATTTTTTGATGAAAGAAAGGCTGACACTACCAAAAAAAAAAAAAAAAGAGGAGATAGTGGAATGTGCAGAGGTTTTCTGTGATATGCGGATTGCTGCCTTTATTTCAGGGGCAGAAAGATGAGAACTCCTTCATCTTTGTCTTTCAAGCAAGTAGGACACAGAGACAGGAGTTTAATCTGAGGTAAATCTAAGGATGTAAGTGTATCAAGTTACATCAGCTAAAGGACCAGTTGTCGTCATTTACACCCAAAAGCATATTCACATGCATGGATAGTGGTAATCGATTTTACCAATATTTTTATTAGGAAACTTTTAAATTCTGTTTTAAAGACATTTAAATTATTTTAAATGGGTTTATGCAAATAATCATTTAAAAACACAGATAATGTGAAGCTTTTAAATTAATAGTCTGCATTGAAGTGCATCTTCTGAAAGCAACAGGCTATTTAGAGAAATACATCTTGTACTCCGTGGACAGTTCTGAAGCCAGCCGTAGTGGTTTACCACAGAGATTCCCTGACTTTACGCATTATCTAAAGTATAATGCAGGTGCATTAGACTAACTCTTCATTTCAACAGTATGATTTTAATTCTGATTAGATCCCTAGAAGATACAGGGGCTATAAAGTGTTCTGATAGTTACCCTCTTTCTTCTTTTTGGACCACCATTAATCTTCTCAAAGAGTAAATTCTTGCTCTGGAAGGGGAAAAACACGCAACCATTAAATTCATTACACTCTTCTTTCAAAATACTACTTTTGCTGTTAAGTATTAGCAAGTTTAGAGGGGTGTGTATTTTTACGGGAAAGATAAACCACAAATAAACATTTGGATATTCCTGCTAATATCTTGCAGTTCTTCAGGAGCAGTCACAGTCTTACCAGCAATTCCAAAGCCAGTAATTTTCCATTATGTTGCACTATATTATCATCCAGGTTCAAACAATAAGTACTTCAAGTACATGCTGTTACAATCATATAGACTGGATGTTCCCCATCATGTGATACATGGTATAAATACATGTATATTTAAAAAAAAAAGATAATGAAAAAAAGAAAAATAAGAGTGGGAGGGAGAGCAAGCAGGAATCCTGCCTCTGGTTCATCTTTCTATACATTTGAGGTCATACAAGAATAGGAGCAAAAAAAATTTTCCTTTACAAGGGATTTTCCTTTACAATTAGAAAAAAACAGCAATCGGCATCATTCCTACTGTTTTGTTGTCTTTGCTTATTCCCTTCCAGATATCAACACTTCCCAGTGCAAAGTTCTGCTGAAAGGACTTCAGCGCCAACTCTTCCTTTGTTTAAGTAGTGCCCTCAATAAGGTTTCTAAAAACCATTTGGTCTATAACATTTTTAATGGCAAACCTTTTAAAAACTGCCAAAAACATCTTGGCAGAAGAGAAAGTTATGATGATGAGAAAAGAAAAAAAAAAACCCCTCTGACCATAGTTTACATAAGTGCATCCACATATTGTTGTATTTCATACAAGTAGAGAATTCTAATAAAGTCTGGAATAACACACACATGCTCAACACATTTTGTTTCAATTGTGTATTATGAAGAAAAACAAAACCAAAGCCTAACCTGAAAATGGAAGGAGAGAAGAATTACATGTATAAAAGCAGAACACTGTATAAACAAGGCCATTAATTCTGCTATAAACAACTGACCTAACATTGATTATATAAATAGAAAGTGTAATTCTAGCGCGAGACAAATTCACCAAACACTTCTACCCTCTCTGCAGCCTTGATATGAGAAAAAACAAACATTTTCAAGTGTTACAATGAAATCTGCCAAAATTGTCTGTTTTGTACTTCTCATGTTCATTAAACCCCAAATTCACAAGGCCTATCTCTTGCCCAACCTCAGCTATTTTGTCCGAGCGGTGCCAAAAGGGAACAGAGATGAAGTTGGCCAAGGGAGACATTCTTGGCCAGTCATTTATGCAAACTTACTTCGGGAAAACTTAAATTTAACATTTTAAAGAAACCCGTGGATGCGTAAATTATTCTCTTTAGGAAACAAAGCACCACCAAAACCTCTCTTTGTAAACTATTTGACCGTATACTTCTCAAGAGAGGAAAAATAGTGTTTCTGAAATAAAAAGAATTTCATGACTACTGGAGCTAACATTTCTGTCACTCAGGAAAATTCCTTACAATTGAACTATTCCTGCTCAGGAAGATCGTATTTTGTTTAGTCTGTTTGGGGAAGTTTTAAGACCGTAACTACTACTTACGCATTATGTGGAGTGCAAAGCAAATGAGGTTATGGAGCATGAGCTAAGAGTGTGCTTGTACGGTAATAGCAATCCTGAAAATATGTTCCACTGCATAAGGGCCTGAGCTCATCAGCCACCAAAATTTGCCCGTGAAGTGCTCACCATTCTCACCCCTCACCTAGGAGCTGTTAGGAACGAAGGCACAAAGTTTCTCCAGGTAAAGATACACCTCACACGGAGACGTGCTGCTCATCAATTGCTACTTTCCCCTCACTCCTGGAGCTTCCTTTGCACCCTCCTGGCTACTTGGATTACAGGTTGGGATTTGGGTGGAGAAAACTCAGAAGCTAAAATGCTTACAACCAACTAAATAATGCCAGAGAGATTTACCATTAGATCTTTCAGACTTCACTGAAATTTGTCAGTAAAAATCAGCAGCTCTGTAATCTGGACCTGCACAATTATTAAGCAAAACTGAAAAGGAAAATTGCATTACCAAGATGGCACCCTTTCAGGAGGGCTTGTTTTTCAGTCAATTTATAGTCTTATCAGGAGTATCAAACACGACAATTTCTATTACACCAACCATACTACACTGAATTAAGCAATCTGTATTTACTGCCTGAAATTGAATACCAGCCCTATCGTAACCCATCCTAATAATCACCGTCATCCAGATATTTAAAAATGTCAGTTGGTGAAGAATGATGCACTTAATGTTGCTTGCTATAACTGAAATTGGAATAAAATGAAATTTATGAGTGACTAGCTTCAGGATTTCATTAAAATTGGGAAGCCAGAGATGGCAACTTCTTTAACAAGGAGTAGAATAGTTTTACCCCCGCTTCCCATTTGCCTTTCTTTGTACTGTCTTGGATCCCTCCACTGTAGCTGACAAGCAAAACTGATGTTATTTCTACCCTGAGAGTGAAATGTTATCCACTGCTTCAGTAAAAAGAAGTGTTGCTGGAAAACATAGTTGCTTTTACTTTTCCATTTGTAGAGATACTGGTGTGAGAAAACATGGCTAAACTTCCCTCCTCTTTTTAACATTTTGGGTTTCAATAAATACACAACTTACACGTGAGTGGTTTTAGATTCGTATTGTAAATTGTGTGTTGTAAATTATCTTTGTGCAAGTCTTTCTGGATACCAACACCACTTCTTCAGACCATCTAAAGAGTCAAGTTGCAAGATGTGGAAAAGGCAGACTCAAATGGAAAGTACCTGTCTCCTGCAAGGAAAAGTCTGAACCAAGGGGGGGAAAAAAAAACCCATCCCAAAACCTCTGTGGCCAGAAATTGTAGAAACTACAGTTGCACACTAGGGTAGAAACCTCCAAAAGTCCCTCATCTTACTATTCCCACTATCCCCTCTATGTTTTCCACATATGAGGAGAAGAAAAGGAGTCTTTGGGGCTGGGGACGAGAGTGCAAGCTCTGTATCTTGCCCTATAAACAGGGTCTGTTCCCGAGACTTCCCACACGCCAGCATAATGACACATGGAGAGCTCTCCCAAGGACAGGAAAATTCCTCCTTTCTTCCCTCTCTTAACGCAGCATACACAATTTATATATTCATATCTTCATATGTATTAGCAGTATTTACACATAATATTTAGGAACTGTGTAGAATCGGACACTTTGCTGTATGAGACAGCTACTAGACTTGTTTTACCCACCTAAAATGTGTCTGCTGTGCCCAGGGTACTGCAGAATTCCCACAGCTTTGCAAACGTTGGAGTCTGTCACCAAAACAAACCAACCAACCTGTTTCTTTCCCATTATTCATGAACAAGCAGGTCTTTTTTTTTCCTTTTTTTCTTTTTCTTCTGACCTGCTAATGTAATTTGGGTTTTACTGTGGTTACACTAAGGAATGCACGCTGGCTCCTTGAAAGGACAAGTCAGTGGGAAGTGTAACGCTGCCTCAACCGCTCTGTGGCAGGAAAAGGCAGGGGAGAAGCTCCCCCGAGAGCACACGCCAGCTCACGCGGGTCCAGGAGACACGCTGGCTCCGAGGGCTTCAGACGGTGGTGACAGCCTAGCGCCTTCACAGCACGCAGGGGCTGGTGGAAACGCGGGCTGTAAATGCACAGCCCGTACAGCCCCTAGGCTCTTCCGTGGGAGGAGGAGGAGGAAGGGGCTGCTGGAGGGCAGAGGGGGATTTTGGTGGCTGGGGGCAGCAGGAGGATGAGGATGCACTCAGTCACCCGCTGGGCAGCCCGCAGTCGGCTGCGTTGGTCATTTACGACCTAATCCAGATGACAGTAAGTGACCTAAAAGATCTGATCTACTTTATCGCTCCCTTATAAAGTCTCAGGCAGCTAATTTTTAGAGTGCTTTTCTGCTCTTTTTTTTCCCCAGAGAGATAAAAATAACAAAACCAGCCATAAAACCAGATAGCGTCGTATTTATCTTTTTAATGTGTAGTAATATACAGCGAGGAGGCAACCGGGGCAATTCTGGATCTCGGCAGAACATTTGCTCATGCACATTACCAGCTGTTTCATCTCTAATTAAAAAGATCTGGAGTTGGCTATGCTGCAGCTAGATATGATTACTGTTTAGGACCTAACAGTCTGTTTTAATCCATGTGTGAGCAGTTTTTTCCCCTGAATTAGTAGTGATGGATGGAGAAATGAAAACGGCCGGTATTCGCTAATGATTACCTACCATTTGCGAAGTATATATGTTGCTGATGACAACACAGTATGTACGCTTGATTCTGAAATATTGCTATAGGCCAAAGATTTAAAGAAGTGCTTTTATAGTCTTCAAAATGGTATTATGAAAGTAAATTATGTATGAATAATAAGAAAACTAACAGCATTATCTGGCATAAATAAGAAAGTTCACCATCTGGTGTTTTTAAAATGAAAACCTTTGATGGTAATTACTTCGAATGCAACAAGAGTTTCCAAAATTTGGATTTTTGGCATGATTCTCTCTAGAAATTTAGCACTCACATAAGTAATTAAGACTATAAATCTTACACTGGTTTGATTATGAATGATGAATCATTGTCTCACAATTACAGCAGGAGAAGTAGCTGCCAAACATGTCCGTTTATCGATATATACTTAAAGAGTATATAAACTGGTTGAGGGAAATCTTAAGTAAAGTGTTATAACAATGTAAAATGAGATTTCGTGATTTGCTCTAGAAGCATAAATTATGGTCATTGTTATTGTTTTCCTGGCACCTGAAAATGGATTTGGGATTGGACATTTAACTGATGTAACCTAAGATTAAGCAGCAGAGCTCTTTGGAGCCTCTAGCCTGCAGAAATAGTCTAGCTGGAGTTATTAAAGTCCTTGTACGCTCAGAGCAAGATTTCTGCCCTTAGTGCAGCTCGCTGTATTTATTATACGCAACGTGTAAAATAAGTTTTCAATATAATATAGTGCACAACCTGAATAGAGGAGGAAGCAGCATCAAGTCCTCCAAAATCCTTAAGCCAGAGAGGATTCCTTAGAGCAAGTTGTCTGGACCTAGATTTTTTTAAGGTGTTTAGACACTGCTGCACTCCATTTTTTTTTAATTTTTTTGTTTTAGCATTTAAGTAGCTGAACAGTGAATACTCACTGCACATGGATAATATCTCAAATTAGGGCCCTGTTATGTTTTGAAATCTTGTGCTAAAATCTGCATTAATTGTGGTTACACGTTCACTGTAGTTTGAAATGTGGTTTGTTGCATTTATCAAGGACATACATAGCTGTCGTGCTTTAGGACAGGTAGTAAGACAAGGATTTCTACTTTCTATTTTTATGGGCTTTTCATCGATCACAGGCATTATTTCTATATTTTTAAGGGCAAGTTGACCTTTTTTGAGAAGTTTCCCTTAAGATGATAGCTTTTCCAGCAACAAGCACAATACTGTCCTTGTGGGTGCATAGTATCCCATGCAGCAGACAATGCCCAGTTTCACATGCAACAAAAATAAGCAAGAAGCACGTACTCACCCACTTGCCCATGTTGGGATAGTCATGCTCTGGATCAAAAAGGTGTTGGTGCAGCTGGTATTCCCTGCTGAACTCTGCTGTGTCCGGGGTGTTTTCTAGACAGCCATCATCAACTGCAAAAGTATGTTAGAAAGCACTGAGAACTTAGTAGCTTTGAAACACACAATATATGCCACATTTATCAGCAAACTTCTTAAATGCAATTATGCAATTAAAAAACAAACAAACAACAAAACTACATTTAAAGAACTGGATGACTGGAAAACATCAGGTATTTTTTTTCTTTTGAAAGGAGTTTGTCAGGATATTTTTAAAAAACCACAACTTAATGAAAATTCAAAACTAAACAAATTTATTTTCCAAGCTCTCCCCCTCCTTTTTGTTTTTCTTTTAAATTAGTGATTGAGCTTAATTTTACATAGAACTGCATGTTATTCTGGTTCAGAAGGGATCCTGTTTTCATTTTCAAATGCCCACAGGAAGTTGTAGAAGTTGTTTAGGCAATACTTTTGAAGCTCACGGTAAACCGATGCTGTGAGCAAAGACAGAATTTTCCTTCACTAAGTAGTTCTTCACGGAACTCCGTTTCTGGTTAGCTACTTTGTTCAAAATGGCTGAAAATCATTTTTGTGTCTAAAGTTCTCATAAAAATGCAACGTGGCAGAATTTTTATGCTGAACACATCTAATCTGATGGGTCCAGAAACCTCCTTTAATCACAACAGACGGTTTTGCAGACAATGTCACATCAAGGATAATACCCTTTTAAAAATCAGCTTATGGACTTTTTTTACCAAAATAAGTCATCTTTAGATTAAACAAAGATTCAGCAACTTGAAGCCAGAGTAACTCTTTGGATAGAGTCTGCTCCTGGAGCTCCCTCTGCTTTATCAGCATGGGGAGCTTGCAGTCCAAGTTCCTCTCAGACATACCCAAGGAGATCCCACCACCCAGGGCATGATGCTGGGCACCCAAGCAGCTACATCTGCCAGAACACAGACACTCCAGAGGACACACCTGTGGACTTTCCTTCCTGTCCTTGTGTGACCATCATGTAAAAAGATTTGCAGATGGATTATCTTTTTCCCTTAGCTGTGAGAAACAGTAAAGACTTGACTTAAAACTGAGTTGATTCAATGACCTGAGAAGGTTAGTCTAAGTCCAACAGATCCTGCTTTCTCTCTTTTCCACTTAGAATGGGGGGAAAAAAAAAATAAGGTTGCCAGCAGAAAACAGAGGGAAACTAACCATACTGGCTCAGAAACCATTAAAGTTAACTACAAGCACTTAAAAATTATTTCAGTCTCAGCAGGGGCAGGGCTGTCTCAAGAGAGAAGCAGGTGACAACAGAAATGCGGTAGACCTCCTCAGAACATCTATGCCTTTTGGTAGCAAACACAAAGGGCAGCTGGACATATGCGCGCCCTCTGCAACTGCTCATCCAAAAGCCTTCAGGATCAAGTGCTCCAGGCTTACGTATTCCTGCTGTGGAATGTGCATATGTAGACAGTGACTGGAAAAATTGTTTTCCATTAAGCAAATCCACAGACCTGATTGAGGAAGGCCTCCAGTAATTTGTATGCATAATACAGTTTTAACAGTCACCACTTGAATTTCCATTTAAGGCTCTGAAAAACATTTTACGCTAATCCTAGTAGATACTATCTTCACTCACAGCGTACCTACGACAGAGCCATTTATCTGAGCAGGCAGCACTTTCCTAAGAATTCCCCCGTGTTCATATCTGACTGTATTAGCTTAGCTAACAACTTTTATTTCACCTAAGAAAGAAAAATGGCAGGGATTTTCAAAGGCATTTCTCTGGATGCCAGGTTTTTATTTTATTTATCTAATCGCTAACAGAAGTCTAACGGACAAGCGCAGAAGATAGAAAGTCTGTGTGTGCATGCTTGTGCGTGTGTGAGAAAACCTAAACCCATCATTTGCAACCTGTCAGACAACAGCTGTATTGAACAAAATGGAAGATGAGCTATTATTTCAGAGGAGATGCAGGCATCATCACCAAATGGGCTGTAAGGGAAAACAGTAAGGGAGGACTATTCGAAACTGTCATTTTTTGAATGAAATTTAAAAGCACTGTTTGCAAAAGTTTTCATGACAAATACTTACTTTTTATCAATTCTAAGCTAGTTTGAACATTTTTAATAAGAATACAGACAACTGTTTTGCATTATCCAAATAACATAAAAGACAACTAAACAGAAAAGATTTTGAAAGGATCTCTTAGCTCACAAATAAAAAATGAGCAAAAAATAGAGCGCTCATTCCCAGTTCCAGCTCCCAAGGCAGCCAATGGGTGTTTTACTACTACTTTCAGTACTGAAAGTCATTCCTTGGCTCAAATAACAGGAAAAGGGTCAATTCCCTTAGGGTAATGTCTGTATCGCGCTCGCGCAGTGCTGCTTTAGGGATCCTTCGGCGCTAGCCACCCACACGGCTCGGTATCGGCGCAGCTCCAAGCTGCGGGACGTGCTGGGTGTCTCGGGTACCGCTCCGGCACTCCGAGGCTGCGCTGGTCCTCTGGCGGGGCAAGCCTGCGTGCAACGAGCTGGGGTACGTCCATGTAGTTCTCCGTTTCTTGGCACGGGTGCACCCTCAGTGAGCTATAAAGCCACGTGGATCGGAGCCAAGGTATCTTAAATATTGACTCATGGTCTGGGTTGGAGATCAGGGCAGACAGTTTCATTCCTCTTGGCACAATGAAAGTCTCTAAAATAAGGGTAAATCTCATCTGTACAGAATGATAACTTTTTTCAGGGGCCAGCCTAAAAACGAACTCCTCCAGGAACAAGACATTATCATAAATCTCACCATCTTCTCCTCCGAGGTCAAGGTGATTTCTTCCACCTCACCTTCTCTAGCCGTCATATAGCAATACAGAAGGTGCGCATATTAAAAAAAAAAAAAATCTTGATTTTTTTTGATTGCTCAGCAGTTCTGCTCCTGGGCTAGAGAATGAAAGAAAACACCTATTGCTGATCAAGTGTCATACTGGCTAGTGCAGCACAAAGACTGAAAGATGTACAATGCAGACAGGTGCAAAGGCTACAGCAGAATTACCTGTTTTTCCAAGAGGGCAGGGATTTGGAGGGTCAGGATATCCTTGATCTTCACTGAAATCCTTTGGTACATTATCTCCTGTCAGCTCAGCCACGATGTTTGGGATATTGCCGTAAGGACCCAAGTGTTGGAGACCCTCATGTGCACCACCTAGCAAAGACGATTTACGCACACACTTTTAATCTTGTAAAAAGACTAAGTGCTTCAAGTAACCCAGACTTAGATTTAAAATATATATATAAAAATTGTTATAGAGACAGATCCAAGTTTAGATTTCAAACATTTGTTTTAGAAACATAACCCTATGACCTAAATCAGATAACTTCGGTAATGAAAAATGAAACTAGGCAACAAAATCATCCACTTATTATTAATCAGGGTTGGGTTTTTTCCATAGCTATGTAAGTTATAGGTAAGAAAACGTAAAGAAACATAAGATAGTAATGGGACTTAATACATTTACTGCACAGTCATCTTCAGTCACTGATACTGTCACTGTTCATTGTAGCAACTAATAACTGAAGAAGATATGGCAAGACAGCATCGTGGCAAGACGACAAAGTTAATGACACTGTAGAAAGAAATAATGTTATTTATACAGCATAGAAATTCATTAATAAAGTCATGTGAGGGGACTGAAGATGATATAACAAACTTGGTTGTATACAGCTAGGAAATTTATTTTTAAATCAAACCATTTCTTAAATGCAAATTTGAGTTTCCTGCAGTAATGGTGAAAAGTGGTTAAGAGTCCATATCATTGAAGGGAATTCTTGTGCGCGTACACCTAACACAGTAGTCATTACAGTATGAATCACCACATTCAGTGACTTGTACACCTTTACTTAATAAAGGTCAGTTCTAGATGCAGGCTTTTATATTTGCCCTGCGGGACTTGGAGCACCATCGCTGCAGGGTTACAACAGCAGTGTGCAGCAGGTTTTATAACTCAGTGGCGGAGGGCACAATGATGGGCTTCCTCTTCTTGGGCAAACGCACACAGAAGTCCTGTGCTACAGCCTCCTTCCACGCATCTCAGCTCAGGCACCTTGCCTTTGACGAGCAGGGTCTTCCACTAAAGGTCTGGGAACCAAGCTCAGGCCATTCTCTCTCCATACCTCTTTATCTGCTCCAGATCTTTTCTGCATGCGCTACTGGCCAAATGCATCTACAGGCTAAAACCCAGCTGCTTGCGGAGTTTTCTAGATGCTATTGCACAGCATTCTTTTGAATTTCAGACAAATAGAAACAAGCATGCTCTTTTTCCCTGCCATACCACATTCACCACATACACTGCAGCAACAGCTAATGTAGTTACTGAGTACTGAGATGGTTCTGTGGCAGCAGAGCAACATTTTTTTTAAAAAAACCTATACAATGAGAGATAACAACATACAGTCAACATATAAATTCCACTAACAATGAATGAGAGGAAAAGGAATTTGAATGATTGGAAAATGTGAGTTGAAGAGTGAAAGCAGACACAACTGTTTGGGTAAATAGCACGATCACCATATTATCACCAAATAAGTCTTATTTCTATAATTTTCATAGATCCGAAAGATTGGAATAAAGCTTCTGAACATGAAAGCTGCTCCAGAAGAATCAAGTACTCGTGTCCCAACTTACAAATAAATACTACCAGCCTAAATCACCATTTACACAGCTAGGCATTGTAAGCTAACGTAATCGCTTTTAAAAATTGCTAACATAAGGCAGTCTTGACAAATTTTGTATTCAGTTCTACATTTACAAGTGGTAGAGTCAAATTGTCTATATTTTGCAAATAATCTGTTGGAAGCTGGCATTATAGTACCAGAAGCAAGTTAGTCTCTAAGTATATATATTTCAGTTTTATTTGCACAATGGACTAAAATCTAATCAACATGCTAATTTTCTTCCTCAAGTAAAAATTTCATATTCTGTAATGCAATGTTGAAAGAAAGTTTTACAGATATGTAACAAATATAAAAGTAGCCGTATAAAAAATTTGCATCTGTGTTATTGTGTTGGTTTTGCGTAGCAAGGTTTTGATAGCGGGGGGGCTACAGGGGTGGCTTCTGTGAGAAGCTGCTAGAAGCTTCCCCTGTGTCTGATAGAGCCAATGCCAGCCAGCTCCAAGATGGACCCGCCGCTGGCCAAGGCCAAGCCAATCAGCGCCTCTGTGATAACATATTTAAGAAAGAGAAAAACAGTTAGAGAGAGCTTTTGCAGCCAGAGAGAGGAGTGAGAAGATGTAAGAACATCTGCAGACACCAAGGTCAGTGCAGAAGGAGGGGGAGGAGGTGCTCCAGGCGCCGGAGCAAGATTCCCCTGCAGCCCGTGGTGAAGACCATGATGAAGCAGGCTGTCCCCCTGCAGCCCATGGAGGGAGGATGAGGGGGTGTAGAGATTCCACCTGCAGCCCGTGGAGGACCCCATGCTGGAGCAGGTGGAGGGACCTGAAGGAGGCTGTGACCCCGTGGGAAGCCCACGCTGGAGCAAGCTCCTGGCAGGACCTGTGGCCCCATAGAGAGAGGAGCCCACGCCAGAGCAGGTTTGCTGGCAGCACTTGTGACCCCGTGGGGGACCCACGCTGGAGCAGTTTGCTCCTGAAGGTCTGCACCCCGTGGAGGAGACTCACGTTGGAGAAGGCCGTGAAGGACTGTCTCCTGTGAGAGGGACCCCACGCTGGAGCAGGGGAACGATGAGTCCTCCCCCTGAGGATGAAGAAGTGGCAGAAACACCGCGTGAGGAACTGACCGTAACCCCCACTCCCCGTCCCCCTGTGCCACTGGGGGGGGCAGAGGTTGAAGCCAGGAGCGAAGTTGAGCCTGGGAAGATGGGAGGGGTGGGGGGAGGTGTTTTAAGATTTGGTTTTATTTCTCATTCCTCTACTCTGTTTTGCTTAGTAATAAATAAGATGAATTCCCTCTCTAAGTTCGGTCTGTTTTGCTCGTGATGATAATTAGAGAATGATCTCTCCCTGTCCTTATCTCGACCCGTAAGTTTTCTTTCATTGTACCTTTTCTCCCCTGTCTAATGAAAGAGGGGAGTGATAGAGCAGCTCTGGTGGGCACCTGGCCCTCAGCCAGGGTCAACCCACCACAGTTATATGAGGTTTTCCCTTGTAGCTGACCATGAGACCTGGTACTAAAACCAGAATAGCATTATACACACCGTGAACTTTATTGTGCATTTACAGTCTATAGTCAACACAAAGGTGATGCTTGTAAGAGTTGCATAGATTCACAATAACGCTATGGTGATGAGATTAAAAAAATCTCTAACGTACATTTAATCTAATGTCATTTAATCTAACATCTAAAGTAAAGCATAAAATATTTCTTTTCTATTGAGCTCCTTCACATGAGGATTGATTGCATATATGTGCTTAAAAGCATCAAGTTATGATTCTGCTGTAAACTACAGAACCACATAATCAATACGTGTTTGAACATCCTGTATACAATGTGGTTCACTACGGGACAATCTGTCAGATAGAAGCATATCTACGCTCGTATGTGGTGCAGACCTCTTGGCACCAAAGCTCCATCCATAAAGAAAACAGAGGTACTCAGCAGGCTCCAGTGTGCTATATATACATGTAAGTTTAAACCGCCTGCCAAGAATTCCCTTGACTGAGTACAAAACAATCTTTTTATATTAATATAAAGGATTGTTTCCTTTAGGTATAAATGGCCAGGATTGTTTGAGGGTTTTTCCTTTTTTTCCAAAAGAGCTGGAGACAATAGCACCTGCTCTGGTGCCATAACTTAGCACACTTGAGCGATTTAATAGCCTTAGCAAAGCTCGTTCCTTACAAATTCTGATAAATGGTGCACTCAGTAAAGACTGCAATAATAAAAATGAAATGCTGTGAATACACCAAATGGGGGTATTACGTACAGTAATTCACAAGCTGCATTCGTTTTGGTATTGCAACGTTACCGATTTGAAGAAACATTAGGATGAAATACAGTGTAGCTACCAAGTCAAAATATTGTGATACAAACACAGTTATCTTCAAAATCAGAGCAAGATGAGTCTCTTGAACCCAGACCAAACCTTGAGGCAGAGACTGAAAGACAAGACTACTAAATACCAAGGAACTTTTTGTAATTCCCTATCCAAGGGAAGGATGAGAGACACCATTGTTAAATTATTTGAACCTGGACTAGTGAAAAATCCAGAAGAATACTACAGAGAACACTCCAGTACTGAGAAAGGATGGGCAAGGTAAATCATAGTTTTCCCCACCTCTGCTTATTTCTTGTATGAACTGGCTCGTGTGCCACATACTAACAAAACCAAACAAACGAACAAAAACCCACCAAACCTCCAAACAACCAGCTCCCTTTCACGTGCAGGATTTCTGCATGAGTGTGTGGTTATTTTATGTCCCTAAAAGATAAGCTAGATGTTTAGGTCTTTTGGGCTGAGATATACACATATATGTAGCCATCTTCTGGCACAATGCTTGAACCGTTGCAGAGTGGACAACAAAAAATGGAACAATTCCCCATTCCTCCAATTCTGGAAAAGTCTTTAATTGCCTCACCAACTACTGCTATTATCTCAACTACAGATACTTGGAATGACTAAAAATTTAAAGTGCACAGGTTATAGCTCATTTTTTTGTAGGACCTACACTGTCTCCATGGGAGGGAAAACAACATAACCATTCTCCAAGAGAAAAAAGAAAAGAAAAAAAAGAAAACACAAAGAACACCTAGTTTCCCACCAGTATTGAATATTTCCCCTGATATAACACATCCAATGGAAATGCTGTTAGGCCACTGAATTTCTAGTTGCTCCTACCCATCTGTTGGGACCGTAAAGCACAACTGAAACAAACCTGCTCTCAGAAGCAATTCGCCACATCAAATATAAAGAGGCAATGCTGCCCCCCCAGAAAAGTCATTTTAAGAGAGTCAGTGAGAATGCAGTTTCAAACAGAATGTGAAATGATCGTAGAATATTCAAGACAAATAATGGGGCAAATTTGCCTTTCAGTCTGATTAGAACAGTTTCCAAAGTCACAGCGTAGATAGGGTTATGGCATTTGCCAATTCAGAAAAGAGGTGGTTTGGCCAATCTTAGCAAGGAGACACAAAATAAAACAGATCATGAGCGTCAGCTGTGAGTAAATACATCCCAGATCCTAAATTAAAGCCCTTTATCACAGAGTCATGCTAGCTGCCTCAGTTTTCCTATTTTTGCTCTTAAACATCATGAAGCAGATTCTTAAAGTGTCCAAGCCCTTCCCAAGTGCACAGAGGAACAGTCCCCCGAGTAAGAACTGCACCTCTTACGATCTTGAGCAGTACTAACTCCAAGTGCAGATGTGCTGCAAGGGAAGCCTGGCATACCTCATCCCATTGGGGCACGACTCCTCAGGGAGCCACTGCCAGCAAGAGATGGCATGTATCAAAAGCCTGTCTGATGTGCCCCTTTTTGCCATTCTCCCCTGACACAATGCCAGGTACAGGAAAAGGCAGAGAAGGAAATGCTACGCTGGAGAGGAAGCCTTCACAGGGGGAGGCTCCTCTAGCAGCTATTTGCAGCCGCCTCGCATTTCACTAAACATGCAAAGCAAACTTAGCTGCCTGACGAACTTGAGTGGAGAGCACCCAAGGCTGCTGTAAGTATTGCATCTCTGATTAATATCTATTTACATTTCACACACTAACTTACAGCAGAGATGTAATACGCTGTGCAGGTCTTGGAGAGCAGCCTTGGGTGCTCTCCACTCAAGTTCGTCAGGCAGCTAAGTTTGCAAAATCTTTTGTTAATCTAGACTATTAGTTCCTATCACTGGGAAAATCTTCAAACATATTTTCTACTGCCTCCTCTCTGATGTACTGATAGCTCTTTTTCCTTTCGTTGTGACAGCTTTCCACCCTATCCTGCACTCCCGTCCCCAATCACCTTGCTGTAGCTACCTTTGCCGTGTCATCGTCACACGCAAAAGTGATGCCTCATCCCTAAATCAAAGGCAAGTTTGCCAATATGCTTTCTGGTGCTCTTGTATCTTAAAATGGGACAACCATCCTCTAACTTCCTTTTCCTTCCATTTAATTATCTGCAAGACTCCCCACCATGTAAATCTGATTAACACTGTCCAAAATATCCATTTTCATTTTCCTTATCCTTTCTAACATCACTGAAAGCTTTACAGTCCCAATGCCATCTTCAGCTAGCTTCGTCCTAGAGAGTCCTAACCAATTACGATCAGGAAATGAGAAGCACTGAAAAAAATTATAAATGATCACATTTTCTGTGTTCCACAGAAGCTGCTAAATAACAGGGAAGGAGCAAGAACATAGGAGAACCAAGAATGGAAAAATGCAACCCCAGCCAACTTCCTTAACCATGCAAAAACCCAGGAAACCCAAGACAGCTACAACTGTACATACTCAAGCACCCCAGATTCCAGGCTCAGCTTCTCCTTAATGACACAATTTTTCTTAAAACTATAAAGATTAATTTTCTTTTTCTCTGCAGAGGGACAAATTCCCTTTGGTGTTCTCTAAAGCCTTAAGCGCATACATCATGCAATTACTGACCTTGCTTTAAATGAATTATTCCATTTTATCCCATATTTTAATTACAAACAGTACAAATATTTAAGATATGAAATGCTTTTATTGTGAAATGGTTAGGACCAACGTAACATCCATGCCTCTCTCACAATAAATTTCTAACAGTAGCTTATATACCATTATTCAAATTGTACACACAATTAAAAAAAATCCAGCAGCTCACTTGCTGACAGAGCACAAAAGCAACCTCTTACGCCTCCCTTGGTTGAACAATTCTCTAATGGACTGTATTAATTTACCTTTCAGTCTGAGCAGAAGGCTTTCACATTTCGTCGTGTGGATAAGCTTACCCTTTTTACAAACACAGTGCAACCTGCAGTACGAAGCAATGGGCATTCTCTGCCGCACGGACTTCCAGCTACCGCGCATCAGCGGAGGCAAGGGAAAGCACGTCCAGCAAACACCAGACGCCTTGCTAACGGCCGTGTGCGCAGCGCATGGCTCAATCAAACAGGGCAACACAAGGAAGCCAGTGACCTACTTTACCGCACAAGGGATGGGACGCTATTCCAATCCTATAAACTTAAGCGTGGCAATGAAAGACTGAAGCACTTTATTCACTGGCCTTGACATCGGTGTATGAGAAGCCCAAATGCTCCATGAATGTCAACGTACTCCAAGGAAAATACTCCTTTCGCTCCTGTAATGTGAAGCCTGGAGGCACCAGAATTGTCCAGAACAGGACTATATTTTCTCTACTGCTCCACTAAACTTCATGGTTTTCCTGTTCATTTCCCATTCATAGTTACTTCAATTCTATTTTCCATGCAGATGGCTCAAAGTCTCGGCTGATTCCTCAACAGAAGTGTTTAAAATCTTCACGCGCCTGTCTGACAGCTGACAGCGGTGCAGATTTGCTAACTCCCCCCCCGACGACCTCATTGTGAGCACCACCAGCTCCCAAGTCACTGCTTTGGTCAGCCGGTATCACCTCACAGCTCTAGAAGCAGAAGCTTCAAAACTTTTCCCAACGTGGCCTGAATCAAGGCAAGGTTTATTTTGCACCTGAATAAAAGGTCAGGCACATGATGAAGAGGCAAGAGAGCAGTGAAATAATGAAGAGCCTTGCCAGGCAAGACCTGGCCCAACGCTGCTAGAGGGACTTGGGCCAGCTAACCTGATGTAGTAAAGCATCCCCAGAGAAGAAAACAGCTTCTTCCTCCCCCCTGTTCAGCAGCTGAGAACATTCCTCTTCTCATTCATCCCTGCAGCAGCTGTGAGGGCGCTGCTGAAAGCACGCACGACGGGAAGCAGGGAGAATAGCTCTGGAAACCTCCGGAGCGTGCCAGAGATCCTATCTCCTGCACACACCACCACCATCAAGAAAAGCAAGAATCTTTTCTTTGTCTAGACTTCTAAAATATCTTTTAATAGAACCAAATAAATTTTAAAAAGCTTTTCTTACTGCAAGTTAATTTAAAATTCAGACGGGAGCAGGGGAAATGCATGAGTTTGAGAGCAATTACAAAAAGGTATAAATTCTAACTAATGTGCCCAAGGATTTCTCTTATGCATGTGAAAGACAAGCAGGGAAAAAGTCTCTGAAAATAAGAGCTCCTCATAATTTGGCCAATCTTCACTGACAGATTTTTAAATACTTATGGACCATATTTCATTGCTCGATAAAATTTTACATTTATTAAATTTCTATATAGCATCTGCCAACACCAGAAAACAAAAGTACTATAAAGCATCAGACAATACAGAAGCTATCGTATTCCCTCTCCTCCTCAGGTTTCTTACCTCCTTCATTGGGTCTCTCTGGTAACATGTACAAAAATATATCCTGGATGTAAATGTTTGTCTAATCCCATTCTAATTGATCAATTACCTTTAGGTACCTGAGAATCTACTCAATTGTAAATCCCTTTCTTCCCTGAAAGATTCCCATCTCAACCTGCTTTTTCCTTTGGTGCTATCTTTCAAAGATGACTTTATGAATAGCAGCAGCCTATACCATGTAACAGTGGTTAGTGGGAGGTTTTAAGAGCTGGAGTCACTTTATCTTCTCGGTTCCTCAGAAGAGGGCTGTGACACCTGCACTCCCTCCTGCAGCCATAAGAGGAGGACTGCTATACACACGTCACTTAAGAAAATGCCCAAAAATTCCCTTCCCCCCCGCCCCAAAAAGCCCCAAATCCAAACAGGTCCCTTAGACCCACACGGAAATAACAAAGATCTAGAGAGAAACAGATTAACACACTTTTCTTCTTGCGATCCCCATTGACCGACTGCTCTGACGAGCATGCTAGTTTTGAGAACTTTCCCCTCCCGTCCCCAGATGGACCGAGGAGACAAGAGCGGTGCCTGCGCACCTCCCGCGGCGCTGGGGCGGTGAGGAAGGGCAGCTCCCCAAATTCACAAGCAGCAAAGCCCACAGTGGTAACAGCCGCAGCCTTCGCTGGATGCTGCCCTTGCTCCTCAAGAGGGAAAGTTGTCAAACACCTTGAGGGAACACCATACCACATCCACACAGCAATATAAACATCAGCTTTTGTTTTCTTATTATTCAATGCTTGCCACAGCTCAAATTCATACAGAAGCAAGGATGTTATGGGCCAAATTTTCAAACACTTGTCTTTAATAAAATAAAGAACAAAGTCATACCACATTATTTTCCTGTCTGCACAGTTACAGGTATAATCATTTCACATGCAAATTCTTCAGAGCAGTGCCATATCACTTACGCAGATGAAGAAAATCCACTGCAAACCACTGCTACCATTTGGCAGCGTCAGTTGGCACTGTCATTAACTTTTAAATTTCCAGAATTAGCATTGTAAGTGCCCTCTCTTATGACATGCACCACTACCTGATACTCAAATTCTGGTTACATTTGATGTTACAATTTGGGGAATAAAATACAAAGGAAACAATAGGTATTTTTAGTCAGATCTATACAAATCCAGATGCCTACTATCTTAATGTATAAAAATGTGTAGCTTTACCATTTTCATTTTATGTTACAACTCTGAGGTGTCCATATTAAATTTTGAAACAATATTTCCTGGACTATTTCCGTAATTTGAAAAAACCCAAAACCCCACAAACCACATAAAAAAACCAAACCCCAAAACCTGAAAGCAGAGACTAGGAGAGTGATGTTGAGGTTTGATTTTGTTTGTTAAATGTCAGGCCCATAATGCAGTTTGATTAAAGTCAGGTGTGCTTCAGCAAAAGCAGTCCTGCTGTGAATGCAACTTTACCTTTTAACTTCAGTAGGGCTTTCTCTATCGAACGGATACAATAATCCAAATCCCAAGCGATTGTGTGGTCCCTTTACACTAACAGCGGCACGCTGCCAGCCCGGGGACTCCGACGCTGCTGTCCCCAGGTGCTGGCACAGAGCATGTGAACTACAGCCGTCACCTTGCCATGTTTGCTCACCCCCAGATATTATACTCCCGCATCACCCAAGGAAGTCCAAATATATTCAGGTATAAACACAGCACGTACTGGCACAAAAGCAAATGGGTGCAAAGGTAATTTCTGCGCTGGTTTCACCGAGTACATTCCTAAGCGAAAGTTTTGGCAACTTTCTGATAAGGAGATTTTATTGTCCTCGTTGGAAATAAGTTGCAGTCTTGTACGTATGTTACTAGGACTGTCTGCCCTAGTTTTTTTCTTAGGAAAATGTGAACTAAACAGACATTATTAACATGCATGAGTAATCTGCATAATTTTACAGACAGTAGATTCCATGCAAAGTGCTGTTTGCACAGAGTCTGTGCTGCTAAGTCATTAACTACCAGTTGTTATGTTCCAGACTCAGTTTTCTCATCTCAATCAGGCAAACAGTAACTACCTTTTCTAAAACAATAACCAGGTATTTATTTCCTTTCAAAACAATCAAATAAACTCAGCCTTTTCTCTGTAGCTCTAAGTCTCTGCAGGAGAGCCAAAAGCTTCCCAAAGAGGCATCATATTTTCTTATCCCTACAAATGACCAGGATTTAAGAGACATCATTTAATGTTGTCATTGAGGTTGACAGCGTTACGCTTCTTTTGTGGATTGAAAATTTCAGGCTTTCTGGGCTGTCATGCCAACACCTTTACCAACCATCATCTTGTTTGAAGTGTTTTTCAGAAAGAGAAGCAAAACAAGCAAATCAAACCACAAGCAAACGACCCAAGAGGTTTTCTGTTGTATTGAATTGCACAAGAGGTAATGAAAGTGTAAGGAGATATTTGCAAAACGAAAACACGACTTCACATCTTCCATTATGAAGTGCTATAAACTGCCCGAGCTGAGCTACTGGTGCCCCCGTGTGTTTAAGTGAGATTTTACTGTTCTCCCATGCATGGTATAGTAGTCCAGAAATTTGCATTATATACATATTCCCTTCCCCTCCCCGCAAAAACCCCTTAAATATTGGCACAAACTTATAAGCATGCAAGGAAAGAAAAAAACCCATGTGGTCTCCTACCTCATAAACTCCCTGCCAGGTGAAAATAAACAACTTTTATGTTTTTGAAATGTTGAAGGCATTTATCTTTTTTGTCTTTTGTTAACATAGAAACAGCCCCCTTCTTGTCTATAGGAAACCTGAATACAGCACTGTGGTGCTTGTACAGTATTTTAGTGATAAACCTAAATGGTAACTGCAGAAAGACAGCTACTCATTAAAGATTCCTGTTTTGGTTTTCTATGGTTTTTTCCTCTCTTTTTACAAATACTGCTAAGTGACTTCAACAGAGCTTCCTGAAAAGCTAAATTACCAAGGAGAGCAAATATTAATAGAGAAATTAAAGTAGTTAATACAGGTTTGTTACTTTTAGGAATCCAGGGTGTGCATAGAAAGAAAATCTGTTCAGTGGTCAGCAAAAGCCAGCTGCTCCTAAGATACCACCTCGGGTGTTAAAAAACCTCTTCGTTTGACACTCATCATGCGGGATCTGTTTGGCTTCTGCTGCGCTGACACACCACGCACCATCTGCCAGCTGCGGTACACAAGTACAGGGAATCAGCCAGCAAATTCCCATTTTCGTGACATATTTATCCGGTGAACTGCTTCCGCTCAGCTAACGGAGCCCTAGCAAAGGGGGAGAGCTCGCGCTGCCTCCGCACCTCCCTGGGGGCTCGGGGTGGAGAACCACACTGCCACCCCAGAGAGAAATGCCACCATGCTCAGAGTCCTCTGGACCGCCGAGCTCTCCTTGGATTACAGGCAGCTTCGAGTTCACAGTAATTTATCGGTCCATTAAACTCTTTATCAGGCATTTTCTAGACTCTACTCCTATTTTAGCAGCTTGACATTAGGTAACAGGTATATAGACAAATGCAAAGGGAAGGAAAAGGCGGGGGGAAGCATGTATTTATAGATATTAACATAAGAAAAGGCAGTAACTTCTCTCAATTAACAAGCTGTACTTTTGTTTCTGTCCATCAACAGCAAAACTATGTGGTCACTTAGGAAAGAGAACACATGCTGTTAAATGTATTTTCTGAAAAGTGTTCATTTTTTAGTTGTCTTTGGAACAGAGCAAGTTTGTGACTTCCCTTACTACAGCCAAGGCAGCCCTAAGCCTTTTTTTAGCAGAAGGGGGAGAAGAGAGGGGAAGACCATGTACAGTTCTTTGCAACACATCCACCCTCTGTTTTTTAGCATTTTAAAGTCAAAATATGATGATTAACGCTGGAAAAAATGTAGATAGCTGAGATGGAAATTGGGCATAATTAGGAAATCTGCAGATGAACTAACAGCAGTAGTATTTTTGTTACATATAAAATTATTAAGATCTTATTCAGCTGGAAAAGGTTATTATAATAATCACTCAAATGTGCAAACATTTCATTATAATCAGGCTGCTAGTATAAACTTGTCACTATTATGGCAGCCTAAATTTGTTTCCAAATTCCAAAGCCACAGAAATTAATTTTTCCTGACAGTACCTTGTTTGCAAGTGTACACATATAATGGGTGAAATCTTGGCCTTTTGAAAAATCAGTGGTACTTCTGGAATCCTGGCTCAGCTGGAGCTGATGGCATCTGCAGCTATCAACACTGCTGCAGGCCTACGCTGCCGGGGCAATTTCTGACAAAAAGATTTTGTTATGTAAAACAATTTTCTGTAGGAACATACTAAATTTATTAAGCTCTGATTTATAAAGTTTTTTTTATGCTGAGATGCAATATCTGGTCAAAATGAGAAACAGACACGCTCCAGAACAGTCAGTGGGTTGACAATGAGGATGTTGGCATAGGATGAACAAGGCTTTAAATTGTCTACATTGGTCACTGAGACCTACAGTCTGAAAAATGGCTGGAAGTCAACACACTCCTGGCAGCTCAGAATTTCTCATAAATAATAAGAGTTTCATACCCAATTCTACTCTCCAGTACTTTCAGGCAAAAATCCCCAGTGAAGGCATTGCCTCAGGAGAGTAGTTAGTGAATTATCACTTTGCCACGATGGTATTTAGGATGAAAACCCTATTTTGCTGTGACATATTCCAATTATTGTTAAACGTCTTTCTTCCCTTCCCCCTTAGTTTTCCCTTCTGTTATCTTGTAGACTTTTTTAAGCACTTGCACACAGAATTATTAGACAGTGATAACAGTGTAACTATGTTGTTGAAAGTTCATAGGTGCATCCTTCAGAATCTGAAGCCTGGTACTGATGTGCTCTAAAAACACATGCAGTTACCTTTTCTACAGCTCAACCATAAATCACATTGATGTTCCTGGTGGTATCCGTACGAACAATCACAAGTCCTCTCTCAATCCTCCTGTCAGCCAACACCTGTGCTACAGGCACAGGTTTTTTTGCTTAAACATTACAACCCACAACACACTTTGTTGTGCTGCTCAGTTCACCTCCTTGCACACTGGCCAAGAAGTATCTGAGATACAAGCAAGCCATAAGAGCTCAGCACCATCAGAAACATTCTTCCAGAAAGTCCTGCAGGTCTGGTTAGCAGAGCAGAGATTGGAGCTTCCTTCTCCAAGGAAATTCTGTTTCTAAATCATACAATGGAATTTCACAAAATATGTAAGATCCAAAAACACCACACAAAACAACAATAAAAAACCCAATTCAGAAAGATCACAGATTTTTACTACACTGAGCATTACATGTCACCTGCACGTAACAGGGCAACACATCATGGGAGTCCTTGTCCAAAGGATAATTCTTGACCAGAGGACAGTCCTTGCCTGAACCCAGTTCCTTTTCCATTTTGTCTAGAAAACATCGGCTGACTGGAGCCACTGGGAGGTCAGGAATGCCAGTCTCCTGGCAATAACTGAGCAGACTGTGGGGAAAATGGTAAAAACTGCAGTTTTTCAGGCAAACACTATATGTGGAGGCATTACGTATGGGAATCTCTTACAGAACTAGACTGTTTTGAACAAAGGTCTTACCATGCCATTTTAGCAGTTTTGTTTCCAAAGTAGACCTCTAATAGAAAGTCAAATCCATTGTGCAGGTTTTTCCCCCAAATTACGCAAAAAAAAAAAAAAAATTGAAAGAGGATAAAACGGAGCACTGTTAGCTGATCAGTAATTGGTATATTAAATTCTGAAGTCTTTCACAACGTAATAGTTAAAATCACTGGTAGAGAATGAAATGCAAGTTTTGTTGGATTAGCTATTCTGTAATTCATAGTCTATATTTAAATATAAACTCATGGTGAATATTTACTGAATTATATTTTAAAAAAGCAGTATGAGAATATAATGCGTAAAATGACCTAAGATCATGTTAATCTTGTAAGTGGAACCAGCACTTTCAAAACACTTTCTTACGTTGAAGTTTCTAATCAGATACTTTAAGACATAGCTATCTCTCTCTACACAGGCACACATCACCACAAGAAACCAAAGAAAGAGCAAGGGATTACCATCTGAAGAACTTACCGCAAAACACTCTCTGAAAAGCAACGTTTGACACGAAGGTCTGACTTATTTGCATCCCTAGTTCTACGCTGAATGATAGCGTTCACCTCACAAGGCTTTTTTGCTTTTGCAGAATTTTCTCCATAGGCTGTTAAATACCCATCGTAGCCTTGAAAAAAGAGTCACCCTCATCTGATCAAGAGGGAAATGTTAAATATGATAAACGGGATTTATCACTTTTCTGTTTCACTATGTTCTATACGCAGAAGGTATTTTAAAAAAAAAAAAAAGGAAAGAGGTGAAAAGAGAAAAAAAGTTTTGTTCAACCTGCATTTTGAGGAAGATTTTATAGATGATTGAAAAAATTAGTATTATTTGAGTGTCACAAGCACCAGAAAAGCTTCAATACTTAAAAGAGATTCTTAATTTGGTTTTGCTAACATTGTAATTAGAAAGTAATGGCAAACAGCTGAGATGAGATCCAGATTTGCTTATCTTTTCTAAGGGTTTTTTTTTTCCCTTAAAAAAAGTCTGGGGAAGAGAGGGAGATGGAGAGCAAAATTACTCACTTCTACCAGTCTGTCCCAATTTCTCTACATACAAACGCTCATAAAGGAGGAGGAAAGGGCACAGGCCAAATTTTACTCCCTAAACTGAATCTCTGACATTTAAGTTTGCAGAAAGTGTATGCCCAAAGTTTCTTTAGAAAATACATTAATTTACATCTGCAATTATCTGGTAGAAATGCCTATTCAGCTTTAATCCTCTCCTTAGCCTCTATTAAGGCAAATGTATCTCTTCGGCTAGGATAGTCTTAGATCCTAAGGAGGACAAAATAAAGGGCACAGACTTATGAAGTGTGAAGACCTGCTACACTGTGTCAAACTGGTTTCATTCTGAGAGAAGGGTTGAGAGTTCCCGCTCTGGTTTGATGTTTGCACATCAATATTTGGAGTTGCATACCTTCAACCGTTTGCTGTAATCCCAAAAATAAAAGCTGGTTTATTACAATTCAAATAGCAATACATTGCAACATGATCCTAATACCCTAACATTTGAGCCAGATGTTTCAGATGGTTTGATTAAAAAAAAAAAAAATCTACTCACACCAAGTGAGACCAGAAGTACCGGCCAAGAAACTGAACCTGAGCCCCAAGCGTTCATCACAGCAACACAGGGTTGAGGTGCTACTTGCAGACACGGGGAGAGGAGTGCCCGTGTCCTTTCCACCCTGCCTGCAGCCCTGCGTGCTCCTGCGCTGATCCTGTCCCATGGAGGGGCTGCACAGTGCTCTGCAGCACGTAGGAAGAACCCCCCCACACACAAGGTTTCTCCCTTTATCTCACATGACACCACAAACATTTGATTTCTTCTCGCCCACAAATGTTTCTAAAAATCCATGAGATTTGGGCTCTGTAGGTTGCATTTGTTTCATGTGAAACATATATGTGATGTATTTATACACACTATTGGGGAAGAATTTAGTAAACGTATTGTTTTGAGGTACTAGAGACCAGACACTTCTAAGAGAACATGACTTTTTCTACAAAGCCTGTAATTTTTAACCTACTACTTCCTCTGCCAAAAGCATTACATTAAGGAAGGTAAAGGATGGATGATGATTTTAAAAACAAAGATCACACAACAACATGGCAAAGAAATCCATCATTTTAAGCTCAGGATATTCTGCATCTGTATGCAAAGCAATAATTATTACCAAAGGATAGTAATAAATTTATCATAAAGTAGAAATTAGCTACCTTCAATGCTCTGTGGACCAACTAGATTCATAGCCTGGTGCGCTGGATATTCTACCCGGGGTCTGGCAATGCCCAATTGCTCCATAACCCCATGGAGGAGCCTCTGAATATCTGCTTCAGAAACCCTGTCAGGGGTCCTAGGGCTGTGGCTAAAAGCTGAAGCCAATCCAAACGCCAGCAGAAATATCATGTTACAAAGCAAGGTAGTTGTCATTCTGGTAGCCACTTTTATCCTGTGAAAAAGAAACGAATTTGATTATAAAAGATAGTGGGGAAAAAAACTCCAGTACACATGCTGGAAATAACTTCTGATCTTACTGCTTACTGTACATCACAGTTTAATACCACAGCTCCTAGGGGCAGCTGAAAATCTAGCCAGCTGAAAAGTGTGGGGGGGAAGACTGGGAGGAATGGAGTGGATAGGCTCTTCTCTTCTAAACAAAAGAACTAATAAGCTACAAAAATCACTTTTCTGATTTGCAGTTGCCCATAACATTCATGAACAGTCACTGCAAACAAAATGGATCCACTGTTTCACTGAATGAGAATACGTTTCCCCTCCTCCCCACGTTTATTATGCTATTTTATAAAGCTCTAGGCTAAAAGCAAAGAACTCTTCAGCCAAGGACCGTGTTTTCCAATCTCGATTCTTACATTGTGTGAAAAATTAATCATTAGAAACTGATGAACAACCTGGATTATATTTTTATTTGTACCTTAAAACAAGAGGCTTCCTACTTCATATGCATCGTATAGGTTTCATTTGTTTCCTTGAATCCCCTTCACTAAATGGCTGCACAGTGCAGTATAATTAGGGAAAAAAAAAAACACAAAAAGCAACCCAAAACAATACAAAATCCTCAAGTACCACTTAACTGTCTTCTGTGAGAGGCTGAATTTTAATCAGAACGCTCGATTCTTAAAGCTCCTTTTCCCCTCGCTTCAGAGAATAATTAAAATACATCACTTTCACCTCCTCGAATAAACAAAAAAACCCTCAAGCCCCCCTAGTCTTCCTTAAAACGTACACAGCCGCCCGATTTCCCCACGCCAGACATTTAAAGCTGTTCCCCTGCTCCAGCCGCCTCACGCCAGGCACCTGAAACCGCCTCGGGGCCCAACATGGCTGCCAAGCGCCCTGCCGGCCGTGCTCCCCGCTGCGCCTCTGCGCGGCTCCGCCACCCGCCCCGCCGCTCCGCTTCATCAGCCCCCGCGGGACACAGCTGCACGGGGGGCGAGCCGCCCGTTTTCTATTTCCACTGAAAAAAAGCCCGCTTTCTACAAAATCTTCCCCGCTAACATGCGGACGAGCAGGGCTGCCGCTCCGCCCCGCACCCCTGTGCTGCGCCCACGGAAAGCTGGACCGTAACCCCGCTCCCTCCCCTTCCCCCGGCACCCAGGGCGGCTCAGCAGCGGCACGGAGCCCTCCGGTCTCGCCGCACTCACCTCCCGCTCCCGGCGCGGCTCTGCGGGTGCGGCGGCTCCGCGCCGCGCATCCTCCGTGCGCAGCCACGGCCCCTCGCCCCCCTTCCCCCGCAGCCGGGCCCCGCCAGCTTCTCGCAGGTACCTGCCGCGGCCGTGCGCTTGCTGCAGGGATTTGTCCGATTAAGATGATGACACAAAGCTGGGGGGGGGGCAAAGATATTTAAGATCTCCCCTTTTTAGCTAAACGCAATAGCCTAAAATAAACAAAAGGTTGTTGATGGATTAACAGTTATAGACATAAAATATTACATATTCCTAGGATCACGCCCATCTTCCCACTGCAATTTCTATCCCTGGAATATGATCAATGTTTACTTACTCAGTAGCATTTACCTAACTGCAGCTTTACCAGGTAACAACATGGCAACCATCTCTAAGCATTTGCAGGTTAAGGTCTCCAGGTTAAGCAATACATCATATACATCATCCATAGTAGAGGGTAACAAAAAGATAACTATCAAAGGATCTTGCTAAATGAAGCCTATCATTTAATAGCAGTTGGCAAAATGGTGATATAAATGGTAATAATCTAAAGGCTATTTTATGTAACATCTTCACTGCTACTGACGTGAACATGACATGTCCCCACTTCAGGATCACTATCTACAGAAAAGCTCTGAGTTTATACCCCATAAACCACAACAGAACCATGAACTACACTTTCAAATGCAGATTACTCTCTTTTTGCTGGTCTCTAGTACGTTATACATGTTTAACTTGCAGGATGAAGCAGTAGGAACCTCCATTAGGCATCTAGTGTTTCTAATCTTTCTCCCGAACACGATCAGCCTCACATAAATAGGTGTGTACCTAAACTGTTCTGTCAAACATCTAAAAATGGAGTCTACAACTTTCTTTGACAATTTTTCTGGCATTTAAAGGTTTGTTTTTCAGACCTCTACCAAAAATCTCCTGTTCTGACATGTAAGTCTACTAGCTCAAGACCAGCTTGCATTGGTGATCAAAAATATTTCACTGCCCCATCCATGACACGTTGTCAAAGCTACATTAGCTTTCAAAATACTTGGTACATATTAACAGAACAACAAAAAAAAAAAAGTCTCAAATCTTGTTCTTTCAAACACAAACTGATGCAACAGCTCACTATTTCAGGAGTCAGATCTCTTTCTTCCTCATGACATTGCCTTTAGCTCCTTCTGTCCTATTTCCATCTCCTACCTCCTTGCATCAGCTGTGACAGTTGGCAGGTGCTCTGCCAAGCTTTACTTACCTTGGTGAAACAATAAAAAACATGGTGCTCTGGTACTTACATTCAACTTGCGGAGGGATCCGCCAGCACCAGCTAAAGGCAGAGAGCAGAAGCACATCCTTCTTTGGATGGGTGGTGAACTGTTACCTTAGCTCCCTTATTCCATGAAACTTCCAATACTTCACCGCAACACCAAGCCATCCTGTTAAGATCCCCTCATGGTTGTTTCCTCAGTGCTTGATCTTAACAATAATGTAGTAACAGTGAGGCAGCTCAGCTGGGCTGATGGGGGCAGGAGGTTTCTGCCAGATCACCAAGCTGAACCAATTCAGCTGGTAAGTTGGTGGTATGTGGGGAAGGAGGCAGGGAACAGAAAGGTAGCAGAACTGTTCCTTTCATTAACATATCACTCAAGAATTTTAGAAGCCTACTCCTGCTAAATTATGTTCCACCATGCTAGTTGTGAGAATCACCAACATGTATTAAAGATGAACAAAAAGGAGAGCCAGAACAGAATCACTCCTGACTTCAGCAATTTCAGACTTAGTAATTTCTTATGTCCAGAGTCTACATATGACAACATAAATTTCTAAATCCCTATAGAACAGGGTCAGAAAAGGGACAAAACCAATGGTTTTATTAAAACCAAAAGTATCCAATGCTTTCAGCTCTTACATTTTGCCAATAAGCAATTCGCACATACGGAAAGCTAATGAAAAGTCTCAAGTGTTTACTCTTAAATAGTTTTACAATTGATGACAAACAGTTTTAATTCCCAAAGATGTAAACATTTGCTTGTGCAAATCAACTTTTAAACACACTATGGCTTCTTACATTCATTTCTTGCAATATTATCAGCATCTAAAACATGCTTCTGCACCATCTAGTTAACACTACTCTATTGCTCTAAAAATAAGTTAAAACCATCCTTTCATATTAAGATAAAACATTTTACTGCTCACGAATGAAAATACTTGGTACCTATTGCAGAACACATTGCTGGATGAACTTTTAAGACTTTTCACTTCTTGAATAAACCGCACATTTCTTTTCCATGTGTTCTAATAATTCTCCAGTGTGTGTGCACATGTCAATTTACCTACTCAACAAGGAAAACATACTCCCAATTTACTTCAACAGAAATAAAAACCATTGTCTCAAAAGAAGTAGAGCTGGTGTAGAGCTATGCTACACTTAAAACTAAGTAGTAAATCAATTTAACAACCAATACTCAGCATCAAGACTTTTCTCTCATGTCTGTTTGAAATGTCTGAGAATTATTTTTTTTTTAACTTGGTACTTAGCCTAAATACTGCAAAAATTGTTTTGGGAGATGCAGCATGTTTTTAGAAGCTGAAATAATCAAACATGACAGCTAACACAAACATTTGTACAATCAGGTTATTTTTGTTTCAGAAGTCAAATTAATTTGGAGGAACTGACTAGCATTTACAAGTTTCAATAAGTGAAGAAAACCTCAACATAAAACAAGTTCTTTGTACAAGTCCATGACTTGTACAGTTAAAAAATAAATCAAAAATACAAATAATTAGAGCTAAAAAATAATCATACAAATTTAGATTTTTCCAAAGCTTAAGCAAGTTACAATAAGCCCATTTAGCCATCATATTTGATCTTACAAGTCTACTGGTTTTGCAGTTGGTAGCAGTTTCACTTTAGATATTGGATTCTTTGGAGAGCCTCTATAACGAACTCTTTCTTTTCCTGCAGTATTTCTTGTGAGTGTAGATTTTTCTAGGGCAGCACCTGAAATATTTATATTTGCATTAACTTTTAAACTGGATTTCACTGTTTCATGATTGGTTAGATCTTCTAGAACAGACTTTGATGAATGAACGGTCATTTTCTGTTCGTGGATTCCAGCAGTTCTGATAGAAACATCAGGCTTGTCTGATAGATTTAATGGCCTGCAACACGATTTGGATGTTAAGTCTAGCTGCTTATGAGATATAGAAACTTGGTCATATGTACTTTCACTCCTGAGTGACAAAGCCACGGAATTCTTTGAGGGCTTTTCTGTGCAGGAGAATAGTGCAGAATCATAGCTCAAAGATTTAACCAGCGGTGAACCAACATCACTTGCTTTAAGCAGCTGAGAGCTTACAGATCGTCTGTTAGCCTCCAATAAGGAATTAATTCTTCTTACAGACTGTCTAACAGGAGTACGCTGAAACTTAAGAGGTGGTTTAGTTTTGCTTGCAGAACTTGAATCATTTAATGAAAGCTTGTTGAACCATTGTACATGGTCAGAAACCTTACCGTGGTCAGAAACAGTTGATGTTTTAGTTAAAGTTTTATCAGAATTCTCAGCTTGCAAGTATTGGTTGCCCACTTCATTTTGTGATTTAGGCAACTGTGAAGTAGGAAGTCCTGCCATAGAAAGTTTAGAGGTATCTTCTTCTAAATTACAGCATTTTACCACACAATTTTCAGCTGTTTGTGAGTGTGCTAATTCTATTTCCTCTTTTCTTCTGAAGGAATCTAATTTGTTTAAGTCATCTTTTGACGAACTGTTCTGAACAGTCAACTTGTCTTCCTTGGTCAGTACTTGAGGCACAGAAAGTTGTGGTACATTTTTTACATCTGGTTTTGGGACCTGAAGTTCAATCTGAACAGAAGTTTTGAAGTTTCTTTTCTCCAAAACTTTTATTTCTTTTTTTTGTGATTGCTGTTTATCAATAGCATAAGATTGATTAAATTGGTGCAACAGCTCTCTGGATTTTGTATCTGCTAAACTTTCAGAAACTTCTTCAGCTAACCATTCTTTCTCTGGACTGAGCCCTGTAAGACACAGAGTTTCAGTTAATGTTTCACCTGCTGCGTCTGAGAAGGAAGATTTTATATCACCTATCACATTGTGAAGATTGCTTCCAGATGCAGAAAAGGCTTGCTTAACTTTCAGTAATGTTTCTGCAGTTGAATTACTTTCCTCTTCACAAAGCAAGAGTTCTAAGCTGTTGTCTTGTTTGCTTACAGTTGTGGATTTGAATTCATCTGGAACAACTGGTGGTTTCCCGAATATCAAAACAGGTTCTGAAGAACCTATTCCCACTTCAGGGCATCCTGGCAGAATTCCCTCATTCCTGCTGATCGCCTGAGAATCTTTAACAGTTGGACTATTCCATGACATTCGGTGAAGTACTTTATCGTGATATTTTGGAGTTAGCAAGTTTTCTTCTGACTTGCTCACGTTCTTTGAACCTTAAAATAAATATCACAATGTTTAAGAATACTATCTCGTGATTTTAATGATCATTATAGGCAAAATTATTGCTAAAAAAAACTAACTATCAAAAGCAGCACTGAATTTAAAAATGCCATTAGTCCCTTAAGTTTCAGAGATGTGAAAAAAGGTCAGAATATTAAGAACTGAAATCACACATCTCATCTTGCTTAACTAAAGACAGCTACTAAAACACACTAGAAATACAACAAGCCTGTCCTAAACCAATTCTTTTTCCCCAGGAGCCACTAACATTCAAGTAACTTTTGTCCTACTAGCTAGAAGCACTTTTAATCCACTTACTTTTATACCTTCACTCATAAAGTTACTCTTGCTCTACAAAAGCAGAAGTTTTCCCCGTCTAATATATCCTGTTAGATACTTACCTTTCTTAGGGAATTTTTCATTGACACATGGGCTGAAGAGCACATCTCTCTTTGCACATTCAGTTCTGCTTTCCAAACCTTGCTGACTTGCAAGACGCCTTCCAATATTTTCAGATCTATTACCAACCGCACATCCCGATACAATATTCTTGAACAAACAGAAGGTGTTAATTACTTTCATACAAACTTGTATTTTGGAATCTCATTTACAGAGGAACCTCCAAAAAAAGGCTATGCAAATCAGCCATAGCAGCTTTTTCTTGGCCATACTTCATCTTCCCTCGATTCTCTGTAGAGCTAGGTAGGGAACAACCCACCTGCACTTAGGCTTCACCACGCTCTGAACATAGTGATTCCGTGCATAGGCTCTGTAATATCAGAATTTCAGCAACTGCGAGACCTACTGATCACAAGCGTGGTGGGTTGACCCCAGCTGGCAGGTAAGCTCCAATCCAGCCACTTGCTTACTCCCCACTCCCCAGAAGGATGAGGAAGAGAATTGGAAAGGCAAAAGGAGTGGCAAGGGGACAGGGACAAAAAAACAAACAAAAAACCCCCCAAAAAAACCCCAAAACAAACCCACCAAAACCCAAACCCACATGCAATACTCATGACAAATAGACTGACACCCAGAGAGCTCCTGAGGAGTGGCTACTTTACCCTGTCTCAGTTTTATTGGCAAGCATGACATTACATGGCATGGAATAGTTCCTTGGTTGATTCAGGTCAGCTGTCTCACCTGTCCTTCCTCCAGCCTCTTGCCCCATCCCAGTACAAGCTGACCAGTTACTGCTATGAAAATAAATCTAGGGCTTCTTGTACTTGATAGCAGGTCCAGTTATGCTGTGATCTCCCCATTACCACGTAAGTCCTTCCTTCTACTGAAAAGCAGTGCCCAAAACTTAGGATTAAAATTCACACAGTAACAGGAAGACTGGGTTAGAAGCAGAATACCTACCATTTCTCTGTTGCTTTTCCCCAAACCAAACTTCAAACGTAATGACCTACGAACCATTTCTTTTCGGCTAATCTTCGGTGAAAAACAACCTGTCTTTCCTGATTCAGCCCTAGGAGGACAGAGGGGAGGAAGCAACACATAAAAAACTCTTTAGGAGGGCAATGAAAACATCCTGACAGTTGTTTGTGGTTACTTCCTCTAGTTTTACTTCTATTACCTTCTTGCCAAACTTTTTTAATAGACACAGGAGGCTACTATACCAGATCTTATTTTGGTTTGAGCTCCATTTTGCCAGATCTGGTGATTTTAAGATTACTATAAAAATTTGGTATGTTTTGAACATCAAAAAAAGATCATTTTAAAGACAGATTGAGATTTTACACACCATTAATCAAGGGGTCTAGACTTACCTTTCCAACTTATCTTTAGTTTCTGAGAGTTAAGGCAAATTACCTGTATAATTTTTTGCTTGCGTGTCTTTTACTTCTTCTGTTCCCTGTACTAGACAGATGATTTTCAGCACCAGTTGAAGGAGACAGTGAGGTTTGTGATGACTCAAGAGAAACGCAAGGGCTTGCTTCAAACTGGACTGCAGGAACAAAATCATAAGTACATGATCTTAAAATGGTCACATTTTTCAGATAAAGAGACTTAATACAATAAAGACTAGTTTTTTAAACAGCACAGATTTGATTGCTTATTTTGTGGAGTGCTGGGTTGAAATTACTTTGACTTCCACTTTTATCTAATGTTAGATGAAGCTGGTGCTTGTAGCATCCATAGTAGTAGCCGCGTTGCAATTAATTACATGCTACTGATATCACTACCTCAATTAAGTTTCCACACTGCTATCATCTGATGAGTTCCTCAAATTTAAGAGCTCAAGAAAAATTAGATCCAGTTTTAATATTATTTGCAGCGTGCTTTTTTTTTTTTTTTTTACATACCTAGCCAGAACAGATAAAGCAAGAACAAATGAAAGAGTTGCTACTCTACTAAACTTTTTTATGAAAAAGATGCATTACCACTATCTTTAGAAAGTGTCATTGCTTTGGTTTGCTTATCCATAGAAACAATAATTTCATGGTGAGCATGAAATGACTTAATGAACAAAAGCAAGAAGTTTTATACCACTCAACTGAGTGGAAGAAAATTGATCTTCAGGCAAAACAAACACAGCCAATCTAGAAATTTTTCTTTTTACTCTGACTTCAGCTGCCACCATGTTAAGGAATCAAACAAAAATAAAATAGGATTTGCAGAAGAGCCTGACAGTTGGAAGCACTCTAAAAGAATTAAGTGGTATTAAAGTATTGTCAAACAAAAGTAAAACTTTTTCTATAAAATTTTGAGATTATTTAGCCCCTAGAGAAGACAAGAGGCAATTGGATTTAAGAAGGAACCTTTATAATAGCAACAATTACATTTCACATGGAGCTAAGATCAGCTATTTAAGTATTTAGGAGACAGAAGGCGGCTACAACTTTCAAAAGGTTGCAAGCATAGCACACAAATTTGTGAAGACTGCCTAAGAGAGAAACTTGAGTATAACCTAGGTGACACAGAGGGACTGAAAAAGATAAAAGGACATCAGGATTGCAGATTTGAGAGATTAATAGAACAGAAGACAAGAAAAGAATTTTGCTTTTGCTCTGTCCATGTAATATGACAGTCACTGATGAATATAAACTATTTACTAAGATGAGAAAGTAGTGCAAGGAACACTGCTAATTGAAGATTACCAATGACTGCTTAACTAGAACAAAAAACCTGTACATTTAAATTAAAAGCCACAAGCAACCACTTCAAGTAGCAAGAGAAAAATGAAGGCACTGTACCTGATGCTGGCGTTGAGCCACTGATGAAAATGCTACTTGGTAACAACTCAAAAGCAAAATTATGCTTAAAAGATCGTCTCTTCTTGCTGGACAAGCCCTGAGAGCAATCAGTTGGAAGTTTACGCTTGATACTTGGAGTAAGAACCACCGGAGTCACTGATGAAAGGACTGAAATTAAGAAAACCAAAGTTTCCAATGACAGATTAAAAGGTTGAGAGTTTACTAAAATATAAACAGTTGTTTTGATTTTTTTTTAAACTCTGAAAGAAAATAGTTGTAAAAGCTTAGCCAAAGTACATGCGTTTTCAACAGGCAAAGCAACCAGCATAGCTTAGGGTTTGGGGTTTTTTTAATTTTGTTGGGATTCTTTTGCAAGTTAGAGTACTAGAAGGGAAAATATATTATTAATATGGGGATTTAGATTTATTAGGAGAAAAAAAAAAAGTATAGTCATCTTCTATAGTCATAGTTTAAGAGACAGAGTAAGAGTGAAATAATTTCAGTCCTGGCAAATTCATTCCCAAGATGATAAAATGCTGCACTACTGCACTGAAGCCTTAGGGTGTGTTAGATAAAAAGCACAAGTTCAGCTGTGTAATCCTAGAATCGTACAGCCCACAGCTGCAGTCATTGTAGCTGCTCCAAGAACTACAGTAAATGCAGTATCCTCAATAAAGATGTATCTATATTTAAAGTTTTAAACAATTCAAACATAATCACTTATATTCAACTAAGTTTAGTTCTTCAGTTAAAAAAATTGTGGAATATAGTTGACAAATCCAGAAGACACTGCATGGGCTTTATTTAGTACAAATACACCAATACCTACCGCTTCTATCTTGTTGAGGTGTAGTGGAGGGTGTTCTGTTAGATTTAAATTTATTCAGTGCTCCACTAACCATATCTGAAATGCAAGACACATTGAGCAATCAAATTTAAATATGAAGTTTGTCTTGCTCTATTTTCAACTCAAGTTTAACTCACATTCTTTCAGAGAGAAATAAACCAAATCAGTTTAAATGGTGGTTTTATGTAAAGAAAACTATAGTCCATATCGCATCAACATAGTTTTTGCTGCTGAAAAATTCTATTTGCCTTAAAAAAAAATTTTAAAAATGCACAGACAACAGAAGTTTCTTGTTGAAAGTTCTACTGGCCATTATGAAATTATATGCCTTCTGATTTCTTGTAGACAAATCTAGAAAGTATCCATTGAAGTCTTCTCACAAAGTCTCACAGACTTTCTCCTTTACTGGACAGTCATCTTGAAGCTGAAAAACTCTTAGAGCTTTGAAGTTAGGACCAAATAGAAGTATGAAATTTTGGTCTTGCAAAGAAATAACATACAACTTTTCTATCAACTATGTGATTTTGGTTTGGAGTGTTCTGTCTGTTTGTTTGTTTTAAAGGCAAAATTAAACCCAGCAGAGTACATGCATGAAGTTCTACTGTTTTTCCTGCTTTAGAAGTGTAAACTTGTATTTTTGTTAAGTGCAATATTGCAATCTTCAGTTGTATTTCTGTGTGTTCATAGCAAAGCTTGGCAAACCACAAGCCTGCAGTACAACTTTTCTGGTGTATGGTAGAAATCAGGTAGTTTTTAAAAACTCATCTTTGACAATAGATAAAATATAGTAATACTATGTTTTACTACATCTGGAGAAAGATTAGAAGCTGCCTACTATCAGAACCTATCCCACCTCCTTCTCCTCAAAATTTTAACATTCACAAACATTTATCACTTTGCAACTCCAGGATGATATCCCTTCTTCAGAGTGGAAAAAGTATATTACACCAAAAAAACCAAACAAACCATGCCTTGGCTAAATATATACAATAATAAAGTCTTAATTTCAATTGCTGTCAGGTTTAACATTCCAGGTACATGAGCTAAATACATACTCATATTTTTATAACAATACATACAAGATCAGTATTATCATGGATTTGAATCACGTCAAACATAGGTATTCCATAGTATTTCCTCAAAGAGAATGCAGAAGAACAGAGATTATACCATTTGATTGTACATATGTGGCAAAAAAAACCCCTATTGAATAGCTACACGACAAAAACCACCAGATCCACATTATCAGAGTACACAGTATCCAATAATATCCAATTCAGTTGCACTTCAAAACACAAATTACTCTAATTCAACACACACATGCCATTTATCTCCTTGCCTTCTCATGACCTGACTTATTGAAGTATACAATAACTGAGTGTCCAAGAATAATTTCAAAACTAGCCAAAAAAAAAAAATCTTTACTTTATCACTGTTCTGCAACAGGGTCTGAAGTTGACTCAACAAAAAACTGGAGCATTAATTTGGCTTCACAAATCCAAACACAAGCAAAATAGTTTCTTTGGTAGATAACAGACACAGTAGAATAAACTCAGAGTAAATATACAATAAAGTGATGTGATTACTGAAGTCTTATCTAGATTTTGCAACTCAAACCCAACAAATTTCACAGGCATCTATCTATTCTGCTTGTGGAAGAAGCAAGTGCTTAGGATCAGCATACCTGAAGCCTCAAAATAATTCTATTTTAGTTGCTGAAACTTTCACACAACATACCTACCTCCAACACTTCGATGCCTCCTCTTCTTACATTCACTGGGAGATTCATTTTCACTGTCTTCATGGCCCCACAGTGAGGGAGTAGATTGAAAGGCATCAACACCTAACATTGCAGGAATCTTTTCCAAGATAAATTCTGGTACCTGCCCTGAATTAGTTGAGAAATATTTTTTTTTAAAGATATTTTAGAAGTTGAACAGAAAAGCTGTATACAAGTGTGTGCAACAAGACATTTTGATAAACTTTTATTATCTTACCGATTTCTGCTGCATGGTCAATAAATGTTTGCACAACAGCGGCTTGCAAGCGAATTTTTTTTTCTGTACTGGCTGACATCTTTTCATTTTCATTCGAGTGCAAGAGGTTGGGAGCAAAAATCACTGCCAGATTACTGCTATCCATTCTGTTTTCATTGGATCTTAACATGAAAAGTTTGTTGGTTTGGTTTTTGTGGAGTTTTTTTAAACACAAATTATCAGGACATAAGCAGTGGAGAGAGAAAAAAAAAACAAATTAGACAAATGCAGGGGAAAAAAACCACACACACCCCAACAAAACCAGACTCATTCACTTGAGTGCTCACATACTGAGATTAATGTGTAGACTTAAGCACTTCAGGCTAGGTAACTGCATGACTATGTGATTGAAATCAAGAGGTTCTAGACACAGTTTAGTTTTGGGGAATGCAAGGTATCAGTTAGATTATGTTAATTTTATCAGTCACTCCTTTTGCTTTCCAAAGAGTGAGAAATATAGCTATGAAAGAATGGAACAAAGTCAATTGTCCAGCAAAATAAGGTTTCATAAAGAAAACATTTTGGATTTATGAAAGAAAAGACCATGACTGAACTCTAGTGAATGACTGCAGATTAAAGTCACAAACCACTCACAGAAAGTTACAGCAGTTGCCTGGAAAGAAGCTGTTAAAGGAATCGGGAGCTGTTTCCAAGCGCTCTCTTTACACTGACCTTAGGGACACAGTTCTCAGAAAATTGAAAAAGTATCTCAAAGCTTCAATTGTTCTGTCGGCCATCAAACAAGACAGCAACACAGTTGCAGTTTTCTTCTCATTTCCTAGCTGCTGAGCTTTGAAAAGGCCTTCCTGCAGGTGAGGTGGAAGGATGGGTTCTGGCAGCTCTCTGAAGAACTGTTTAAGAAGCCCGGCAACATCACATGGCAGTGCAGTCGATAGGCAATTTTCACCTTGATCCAGTTTACTCTGAAATTGTTCATAATAAATATGATTTTAAGTCTTCAACATACGGTCAGATTTCTAAGTTTAGGCATTAATCCTCTAGCCCGTATCAGAAAAGACAGTCCCATCTTCCCCATTTTTAGTTTCAGCCTTGTCATGTTTTACGCAACTACGGTATCTACAAAAAGACACTGACGACGCTGTCAGACCACATGCATTAATTCACAGATTTCCCATGTGTACGTCCTTCTGGGAGAATACTGTTAAACAAATATCCTCGCAGTATCCAGTATGCATAACTGCTAACAAGTTTGTTCAGTCACAAGCGTATTCTCACCATCTGGAAAGCTGAAAAATTTCCCAGAAAAAAAAAAAAAAAAAGAAAAATGGTGAAATTCATCAGTTTCTGGACTGATCTCATTTCTAGAGCAGGTAATATTACCAGTCTACTTCCAATACTAAAACTCAAATATGACTGAAAAGCATCCAAAAAACTAAAACATGCAGCTGATTGAAAGAAATGCAGCTTATTTAAAAAAAAAAAAAAGAAAAAAGCTTTAGATAATACCTTTAAAGCTTTTAAACGAACAAGAGATCCAGACTTTCTGAAGAGTCCCTCAGTATGAACATGTTCTTCCAAATATTCACAAGTATCAACAAGAAAGCTGAGGAAAGAACAGTATGATACTTCTGACGCTCAGAATAAAGCTTGTTTTTTCCAGAAAAACTATTTCATGATAAATAGCTAAAACTTAATGTGTAGCATAGTTTTCCCCAATGACAAGAAGTATAAAGAAATACAACTGAATGATAGCTGTGGCTCTGAATTCCCCCTTTAACTTTTGCATCCCTCCTTCCCCAACTGAAATTAATTCCTGTATCCCCCATAAGCTTTAGCAGGCCTGGAATAAATATTATGTTCCCTCTTCTGACAAGAGTTCAACACTATAAAGAGAGCAAAGCAAGTGTAAGTCTAAATATACGGTGTTAATTTACCTCGGAACATAACCATATTCTGGCACAAATGATTGCGGTAATGCATGAAAAGATATTCCAAAGATTTTACCCTAAAATACAAAATTCAATTAATGTTATTCAAAAGTTGATAGAATCGCCAGCTACATATTACAGAAAAGCACGTATTCCACAAAGTACAAACAGAAGGGTAGTTAAGACAAAAAACAAAGTCTTTCAGATAAGAGGTATTGTCAGGAAAAGCACTATCATCTCTAGATAGCTGAGCCCATGTTGATTCTAGTTACAGGTAACACCCTAGATTACTGTGAAAGACTAGAAAGGTTTTCTGCAGTCTGTTTTGCACTTTTTATTTTACAAAGAGTCAGTTTTCCTGTAAGGCCTCCAAGTCAGCAAGGATATTAAACAACAGACCGTTCTGAAATCTCACCTTACCTTGACATTTGAAATAAAGAAAAAAAAACCACTTTAAAGAAAAAAATATCTGAGGCACTTGAGATTGCTGTTTCAGGGAGGATTAAACTCAACAGAGTAGCCTAGAAAACTGTTCTGAACTCTCATATTCAGCATTTGTATTTAAGAAACTGTTACAACTCTATTGCATTATAGCAAGGCATCAGAGCATCTGTTACATATTAGAAAACAAGCAATTTCTTCAGTCATTACTACGGATGCTCACCTAGAACGTTTTTTTTAAATCTTTATCTGAGGTTACTGCACAGTCGTTTCAGTTATAAAAGCCCACATTTCAATGTAACAACGTGTACTTTTATTTCTTTGTCAACTTCTTTTCTGCTTCTATTTACAGAACATGCAAGTCAGCCCCTTCCTCAACCAGAAGAGGATTGGGATCACACTCAACTTGCTATCAGAGATGAATGTTGGCAATATATACCTGAAATTCAAAGTGCTGATCATGTTGGGAAGATAGTTAATCAATAACTAACCCAATTAGGCCACCTTTGGCCTATCTGTCCTACAGAAAACAAGCATGACACGACAAGGAAAGAGAAGCAACTTGTGTGGGTCATTGTATTCCAGGTTGCTACTAAAAGTACAAAAATGAAATTAACTCAAAGATAGAATGTTTCTCTGTATTTACAAGATTATGCAATAGAGAATTCCAGTGGCTTGTAATTCAATGTTTAAAATTCATAACTGATATCCTCACTTTACTGTGTTTGAAACATCAGAAGTTGTGATTTAAGTTCTTAAAATAAAGTTATGTCTGTTCCCTTACAATAGAACTAGAATGCCCCCGGCAAAACAAATGTCATTCTATACCTTTTCCTACCTTGCTCAGTTGTTATTTAACTATACATTTTCTTCCTTGTAATAAATTTAAGCACTACAGAGAGCTATATAGACATCTTCTATTACGACATACATATATTATTCACAGCTCTTCTTATCCTCCCTTCAAATGGAAAAAAAAAAGTCTAGAACCATACGCTTGACATTGACAAGGGGGAAGAAACTAATTCTAACTTTACTCTTGCCCTCTCCCTTCCCAAACAGCCCAACTCAAGCATGTGTTCTCACAACTTCTTTGGCTTATATTGACCAAAGGTTACCGTAGCATTTTGTAATATCTTCTCAGCCTTACAGAAGGCTCATTATGAAAATGCTCAGTTCTGCTTTACACAGGAATCTTGTTTTGACAGCGGTCCATGCTTTATAAATTAGAGTCTACCAGAAGACCAGTGTTCTGAAGTGGGCCTCAATACTGTATAAACTGGCATCTGTTACGACACTGAAGTTTTTAAATAAGAGTCCTGTGACAGAAAACATACTTTTTTTTTTCCCTTCAACAAGTTCAAAGTAGGTATTTAAAAATCACAGGACAGATTTTGTTTCTGAGAGCACAGGCAAAACAAGGCCAGATTTGCCTGTACCAAAATTCCATAGTCATGTCTTATACTAAGAAACCATGCAAACAAAGCCCTTCAAAAATCAAAAGCATCAAGTAAAAGACACAAAGCTTTTAGAAACTACACAGTAGCAATGTAAATCAAGAAATAACCACTAAGATTTAAATTCCACAGTCAGTGACATCAAGCACAGTAATATGTAGAAAGCTCTTGCATAAACCAGAAGCATGCATGCGTGTTTGAGAACATCAACTACATTAACGAAGAGGAACACATCTCGTTCCCCATCTGGTCTGCCTTGCAACATCCAGGTCCTAAAGGGGCGGGGGCCCGGGGGAATTCAGCTTCACTAAGCCATTTCTTGCCAGAGCACAACCTGGCTATCCTGACGGCCGTCTGGAGCGCTTGCTCACTGAGGAAAATGGAGGGGGGGGGGTGACGGCTGCTCCCCACGGCGGGAGGTCATGCCCCGTCGGGGGAGGGGGGGCTAGCAGGAGCAACTGCGTTACGGCACCGGCACCGGCGCCCGAACGGGCGGCCCCCCGGGGACAGACCGGCTCCGGGACCGCTGCGCTTTGCCCCCTCACCGGCAGCCGGCGCGCTCCCCCACCCCACCCCCATCTCCCACGGCGCAGCGCCGGGCGCCGCCGCTGCCCGGCCCGGGGAGCGGGTGTCCTCCGTGAGCGCCACAGCGCTACCGCCCCCCTTACCTCCGCAGCCGCCGCTCCCGGCTGCTTGGCCGCCGCCAGGCAGCTCCCGCTCTTGACTTTAATCCCATAAGACGCCCGGAGCTCCTCCAGCACCGCCAGCCGCACCAGCCTTCGCCTCTGCTCCGCCATCCCAGCGCTCGCTACCTCCCGCACCCCTCGCTCCCCAGCCCCCCGCCGCCCCTCACACCCTGCTCAGAGCCATCGCGACCTCCCGAGCCAGCCCCGCTCTCGCGCCACCGGTTACCGCCTGGCTCAAACCCAGCGCCCAACCCCGCCCGCGCCCCTGATTGGGCCGCTTGCCGTTCGAAATCAGGCCCCAGCCGCCCAACGGCCAGCCGGGGCTGTCCCGGCGCTGCCTGGCTCCTGCGCTGCCTCTCAGCCTCCGTCTGTCCTACGGCCCTGCGCGCCGCCCTCGGGCGATCGCGCCGGCTGCCTAAGGGCCCTTCCTCCAGCTCGCCCCTGTGAAGGCGCCGCGGAGGGCCGGTCGGGTCGGGCCGGGCCGGGAGCTGCTGCGGTCGGTGGTTGGGGCGCCCCGGCGGGCGGCTGGGCGCTGCGGGGGCTGCCCCGTCTCTGGGCAGTGGGAGACGGAGCGAGCCAGCTGCCGGGACAGAGCAACAGGCGCGGCAAGCGGCGGGGGCCTCAAGCACGAAACCCAGCGCGTGTCCCTCCGCTCCCCCGCAGCAGGTCTCAGGCCAATGTTACCAGGCGTGGGCTCGGTTTGGTTGGGTGTTTACTTAACGTGTTTGGGGTTTTGAAAATAAATTTAAAATTGTAAACCACCGCAGTTTTGTGAATAAAACTCTTCAAGGAGGAATGAATACGGGATGTCAACCTTACTTGATTGTAATGGTGATGTACATTGGCATAGAAAAAAGATGAAGTGTCTTCCTTCACATCTGCTTTAGTCGGTGGTGTAGCTTTCCCCGGCATTAGCTTTGGTCTGTGCAGAGCCGGCCGAGATGATTCACCATTTGCCGTGGGCAAAGCCACAATTTAAGTGGCAGTTAAACCATTAGCTCCAGGGTTGTTTGTACTTTCTAAATTTGGGGTTGCTTACTTCTTCCAAACTGTTCTCACACACCTTCTCCAGGAGGGTCATTTGGGGTTTTGCGCTATGTCGTTACAAGAAGAACTGCTTTCTTTTAAAAAAAAAAAAAAAAAAAAAGGTTTACATTCCAATGGTCACTCTTCAAGTGTTCACAGTCAAATTAATGAAATGCAGTCTTTCAGGGTAGAGTCAGAAATAAGTTTTGCTGTAGCAAAAAGAAGCTTTCCAGCTTTTCCTTTATATATATTCTAGTACTAGTACTAAAATGAGTCTTAATTCACTGAAAGGGAATACCACAAAGCCACAGAACGATAATAACCACGTTATGGTGCTCTGAACACTTGTGGACACAAGAACTAGAGAATAAAAGAAAACTAGAATAGCTACAAAGTTTTTCCAAAAGTCATCAAAATATGAACAGAAAAAAACCCCTAGGAAGTTATGTGGAAGAAGGACCTAGCAGCAATAATAAATAGCAGATTAGACATGAATTGTCTTAAGTAAAACCCCAGGATTTTGATTATGGATGCAAAATCATGTCCTTGAGCAAAAGTAATATTCCTCTAAATGTAATTTTAGTACAGCCTTACTGTAAATATTATTGTCTGTCTTGGCGTTGAAATTACATGGAAATACAAAATTCCAAAACCTAAAATTTCACTGATGGGAAAAAGTAAAGGAATAAAATAAATAGGTATCATAGAATTTAGTTTAAGCAATCTCTATCCAACTTACGTTTCTGTAGTAATGATGAATTACACAAGAGGGAGCTGTGATCTGATATATCAAACCTTTTCATGTCAAGTATTTTCCATTCAGTATTCTCATAAGAAAAAACACATGCTGATAGTATGTGCTGCATTTTTTTCCCAAAAAAGTGATGGAGGTAATCTTTCTACATTTTGCAGAAGGTATTTAAACCCACAGTATTATCTAGTAATTTTGTCAAAAACATTTGTCAAATATTTTAATATCCTTTAGGTGACTATTTTAACATATTTCTGCTTTATTTACAGCTAGAGACTGGAGCAGAAAAAATACTTTGCAAATAAGAACTAGGCATCTAATTTTGGAACCAGCTGTAGCATCCCAACTCAAATCTATTGCATTCTTTCAAAACTGAGTCAGAAAAAATAAACAGCTATTTGGTTCCTTTTTTTCCCCCCACAGAATTGTCTAAGAATTGACATGCCAAGCTACTGGCATTTTAAATAGTTCTAATTTTCAGAGGCTACGGGTGAAATCCTGTTCTGAATGAAGTATATTACATAACTGTTGTTATCAGGAGGGCCAGGCTTACACTGCTTTTCGCATCCAGCATGCAATACACAAATGTATTTGTAGACACATACAGGCTCTCTTTTGCACTATCCACGTACATGTATATATTTACGTTTGGGGAGGAAAAAAACCCATGGCACCTACATTTAGTGTGACATTTTGCAAATTTTGGAAGATACTCCAGAAATGAGAGCTTTAAAAAAGAAGTCAGATGTTTACTAATAGTCTAATTTCAGTAACTGCTCAGGACAGTCAGTGGTCGATCCAACCAGAAACTCAGCTGGAGGAAGCAGAAGCAAACTCCTTCAGCAAGCAGAGTAACATGAGGAGTACAGAAAACAACCCTTACTCTGAAGTACCCCTCCATGAACAAACTCAGAACTTGGTGGGAAGGAGGGTAAGAATCCCTTGTTCTGGCAATACGAGGGCTGGTTTTGCCTTACTTCTTCAACCAAACGAGCTGAGGGCAGAAAGGTTATAAGGGCAGATCATGATAAAGATCATGAGGGCAGAAAGCCAGATCGTACCATCCAGGAGAAGCTGTGAAAAGTAGCTGCATGAGGGAGTTTACGCATTGATGTCCTCAGAGTCTGACTACTAGTACAGTTTATTCTGAACATCCTTACTCATTCTTGTCTCTTCCTGGCTTTCTCTCTTAATGAGAAATTATTTACCCTAATTCCCAGTTGTCATCTCTCCATCCTGTTCAGCCTGCATTTACGTTAGTTATGTCCCTCTTCCATCTCCCACTCCCTCCGCTGCTTTGCCTTCTCTTCAGTAAACAATTTTGCCCAGGACTGAAAGGGGGGGGGGGGGGGGGGGGGGGGGGGGGATCGATCTCATGCAACGGTGTCCCTGCTTGCAACCATTCAGAATTATGTCAGAAGCAAAACAATCTGGATACTCTGAATACCTTCAACATTTAAGATTAACTATATCTCCTACCTCTGTAACTAGCTTGATGAAAACCAATTCCAAATCAAGAAAATAGTAAGGAAGAGGATTTAAAGTGTATTTGAAGTTAGAAAATAAGGCTAGAAAGAGTGTCTTCCAAACTGACATTCAACATGAATTTCCTCTGAACCATGGTTTGAGGATAGAATCATTCTATTTAACCCACGTTGGATTTGGGTTACAAATTTGGTCTCAACTTACCATCTTGTCACTTCGGGTTTTTGAAGACACTATTGCAGAAAATTAGGTACGACAAAACCTTAGCATCAATTGTATAAATTGCTAACTCTATATCTGAGCTGGCTCCATATACAGATTTCTTGGGGACAGATTATCAAAGCTAACTCGTTCAAGTCTGAATATTCCACACTAAGAATCATCAGTATTTTGTCTGAAATATTCTAAAACTTGATTTTGTGAAAAGCAGTGATTGAATTTGGTTTTTTAAACACAGTAGTGCTGCAGTCAAATAACTTTTTCTAATGAAATTTTGGGACAGTGCTCAGAGAAGGGCAGTACACAGCATACCTTTCCTCCATTTACTCTGCAAGACCATGTGTTGGAAGAACAGAGGAGTCACCCTGTGAGGGAGAAGATACTTGCATCTCTAATTTATATAGGTGAAACTTTGGAAAAGTTTGAAGATTTCATAGGAAGATTCTAACATATATAACGCTAGGATCTTGAGTCAGTGACTAAACTTCCATGCTTATTGCACTGAGGAAGCATTTTACCTAATTTTCTTTGGGGCTAGAGACAGTACATCTGATACCTTCAAGTGCTAATTGGAATAAATCAATCAACTGTAAGCAAGTTTCAAGTTTACCACATCATCTGGAACTCTGCTAGAAAACAAAAACTTGGAAAATGACTGAAAGTAACAAGATTTGTTGATTAGGCTGAGAATTTGGGAAAATTCCTTTTACCACACTAAGGAGAGGGACTAGTAAAATTCACCTCAGTGGCTTGCAAATATTGCATTAGAGGTTGAAAGACAGAAGAAGCAATTTATTTGCTTCCTACCTTAGCAGTAACATTAAAAAGAACAGAGGTACCCAGAAGAAAAAAAGTCAAAATGGAAAGGCAGGAATTGCATTCTTCAGTTTAAATAAGGTTTATTTTAACAGAAATCTGAAAGGTAAAAAGGAGGCTAAAGCTAACACAGAAGTTGATGATGCATATTTCCACCTTAACGTATGTGTATGACAGCGCGGAATCCGGGCGAGGACCCAAGTACCTAAATACATCCAAAAGCCCAGGAAGGATTTCCGAGACTTCAAGCCACTGCCCTGGAAAGCATGCTTTTGTTTAACAATACTAGAAAAAAACCCCAACACTTAAAACTTCTAGGAGTTCTACAAATAGTAGCCTGTAGTAGTAGAAAAAACATTCAATGCTTTGTTGACATCCTAGGCAATATTGATAATTCAGGATAAGTAGTCTCAGGGCGGATAATCTTTTAGCCCCATTCAATTTTCCCAGAGTGCTGCATTTCTCAGAGAGGATACTCGTAGCAGTCCTCTGTTTCTATTCAGGTTAGCAAGTCTATACTTAGGTTTTACTTTCAAGATATACAAAGCAAAACTAGTTTGAAATCCTGTTTATTTAATAACAATTTTAAATAGTTTCTAAGTTTCATTTTGGATTAATTGGGATTGGCTTTTTTTTTGGGGGGGGGAGAGGGGAGTTGAGGAGGGGTAGCTTTTATACCCAATATTCTAATTTTAGACTTCAAAAAGAGCGTGAGTGCCTAAAGGCTTATGTAGTTTTTCCCCCACCTATAACAGTTGGTCTTACAAGAGCTATTATCTACAAACCTGGTGTAAGGATATAGGTAGGGATAATGACAGTTACCCTGCCACTAGCACACAGAAATGTTCTTGTTTGTTTATATCTTGCAGAGATAGAAGCTTATTTGGAAATCTGGGTCTTACCTGCTGCTGCACCTCTTCCTGTGTCAGCAAAGACTACAGAATTCCCCAGCACGTTCTCAAGGCAAGTCTGCTTGTTCTCTACGGCAGGGACAGCAATAGCTTATTCCCTCTCAAGCAAGGTCTTCAGGGCAGAGCAAAATGGTGATTACTTCCCTTTCGAGGGGGGGGAGAGAGGGGGAAGATAAAAAAGGGAAGAAGTGCCATAGGTTTAATGCTGTTATCAGACAAAAAAAACCCCAAACCATAATAGTTTCCTCTAACCAAGTCTGAATCAAGGATCTAGAGTGGCACTCAGGAAAAAAAAAAAAAAATCTCTTCCTCTCACTTATCACCTTCCATTTTCTTTTTAAATTCTGCTTAATAAAAGCTCTTTTTTCAGCACATCCCTTTCATATACTTCCTGGTAGGTAAAGGAGAAATTGATTTTTTTCATCAACTGGCTCCCTCTAATATCTTGTGAATCCTAGAACTTAGGGATAATACTCAGGTAACAGGAAGTTTAATTTCCTTTTTTCAACTCTATGTAAGTAGAGACTGCATTTAGAGGATTATGGAATGTTTCTGGTAGAATAATTTTGAAATAATAAATAGTTAATTCATTGAAGGGTTGCAAATTTTATATCCAAGGAAAAACCCAGGTTTTTGAAAACTCTGTGTCAAGAATTCAGTTCATTTGGGTAACTGCTATTTTAGAACACAATTGTGTGACACTGACTTGAGCCGAGTCATTGAACAATTTTGTCAGTATTTTCTATGTGGAGAAACGATTTCCCATCCACTCTCAGGAAAGAGGGATGGGTCGTGTACTTTTCTGCTTTTGTGGTAGACTTTCAAGTGTCTTATGTCTGTTATATGTGTACCATAGTTCAAAACATGTATCTTCCCAGTTCCCACTTCACTTGGAAAGATATGGACACATCTCCTAGTTAGCTTGAAAAATGAACCAAAGGCAGTATGGTTTTGTAGTGGGTTGATCCTGGCTGGAGGCCAGGTGCCCACCAAAGCTGCTCTATCACTCCCCTCCTCAACTGGACAGGGGAGAGAAAATATAAGGAAAGGCTGGTGGGTCGAGATAAGGACAGGGAGAGATCACTCACTCCTTCCCACGGGCTGCAGTCCTTCACAAACTGCTCCAGCGTGGGTCTCTCCCACGGGGTGCAGACCTTCAGGAGCAAACTGCTCCAGCATGGGTCCCCCACGGGGTCACAAGTCCTGTCAGCAAACCTGCTCTGGCGTGGGCTCCTCTCTCCACGGATCCACAGGTCCTGCCAGGAGCTTGCTCCAGCGCGGGCTTCCCATGGGGTCACAGCCTCCTTCGGGTGTCTCCACCTGCTCCGGCGTGGGGTCCTCCACGGGCTGCAGGTGGAATCTCTACACCCCCTCATCCTTCCTCCATGGGCTGCAGGGGGACAGCCTGCTTCACCATGGTCTTCACCATGGGCTGCAGGGGAATCTCTGCTCCAGCAACTGGAGCACCTCCTGCCCCTCCTTCTGCACTGACCTTGGTGTCTGCAGGGTTTTTCCTCTCACATCTTCTCGCTCCTCTTTTCTGGCTGCTGCTCTGCAGCAGTTTTTCCCCTTCTTAAATACACTATCCCAGAAGCACTGCCACCATTGCTGATGGGCTTGGCCTTGGCCAGCAGTGGGTCCGTCTTGGAGCCTGCTGGCATTGGCTCTATTGGACAGGGGGGAAGCTTCTGGCAGCCCCCCCGCTACTATAACCTTGCCACACAAGCCAAATGCAGGTTTCTTCTCTGAAGAGATATGGTTTTGATCCACTGCAGTAATCATACTGAGAATACATTACTAAGACAACACATTCATTCTGAAGACCTATGTTTCTAGAGTTTAAGGGTTAATAAAACTTCCTTGGGATGAAATAAAAGCTTCACACTGGTATAATTCCGTACATGGAAAGGAAATTAAGATTCCTCTTATATTACTCCACATTTGTAGACTACTTGAGATCAGAAGTGCTTCACAAACTACATAGAGGACTCGGCTCACATGCCAAAATCCTCACTCAGTTGAAAGTACAAAAGCATTGACTTGGGCAGACCCCACGGCAAAAGTTAGATGGGACACTAAGGATCATGTCTTGTGTCACAGAACTTGTCACAAATATTCCAGAAGGACTAGATTTTAGTTTTTCATTAATGCTTTAGCAAATTGTTATCACATTGTGAAAGTAGTGATTCAGAGGCGAAATGCCTCGTTTATTTGTTTGTTTGTTTGTTTATGACAACACATTAGTTTTCATAGATTAGCATAGAGTTTAAAGCCAGAAATGACTCTTAGATTGTCTAATCTGACGTCTTGTAAATCACAATCCAGCAATTTATGTACTAAGGTAACAACTGATGGTTAGACAGTTTTTCTAATGGGAGAACGATTTGTGTTTGACTCTCTCGGGCAGAAAAAAGTGAAAACCGCATTCTTTGGCAAACATTGTAACTGTTATGAAATTGTATAAAAGATAGGTATAAACCTCTCCTCCAGCTACACTGATAATAAAACAAGAATCTGAAACTCTATTTTATAGTCTACCCAGTCCTATAGGCCTATTTTGAGGAAGTCTGTCAGATCACAACTGGAGGAAGATTTAGACGAAGGAGCTAATTTCTAGATTTCAGACAACCTTTGGTGTGAGGTGAAGCAGAAGAGAAAAAATGCTGCTGCTGCTGCTGCTTCTTCTGGTGCTGCTGCTGCTGCTGCTGCTGCTGCTTCTTCTTCTTCTTCTTCTTCTTCTTCTTCTTCTTCTTCTTCTTCTTCTTCTTCTTCTTCTTCTTCTTCTTCTTCTGGCACATCTTCTGGGCAGGTTCATATTCTAGATGCCTTGAGAATATAAAAATCAAAGAGCAGGAAGTTTAGATACTTCTAGTCCTGGGTAGAAGCTGAGTGGGAGTTTTAAAGTTGCTATTTTGGACTTGTGCCTACAGTGGGATCCCAGGTGGAATGCAGCTGTCCAAGTCTTATATGAGGCACCTGAGGCTTTAGTCAGATACACCATAGCATGTTTGAGGTAGGAGCTGTTCTGAAATCTTTAGAAGTTTAACTCCAGAACCAGATCTTGATGTTTTCTCTCCTGACTTTGATCTCTCCATTTCAGTCGGTGTGGAAAGGAGGGATGGTAAAGCAAGCTGTGTATGGGAAATTAAAATGAGAACAAAAGCCTGTCCAAATTATGCAACAAGGATCATTATGCTATAAAATTGCTCTTCAAATGTGGCTGTCATTGAAAGATATTAAGATTTCAACAGTTATTTTCTTGATGAAGACTTAATTTCTTGCATAAAAAGGTTTTTAAGTTTAAAGCTATGCCTACACAATTAGTGTCCTTTGGTTTTTGGAATGTTTGAAGGGTGCTAAAGGATTTGAATATTACAGAAGTATTTTTCGTCACTACAGATCAGTTGTCTCAAACTACTTTTGCAATACTCTTATAATTTAAACAATTTACAAATTTAATGTATAGATACAATGCTAGTTACAAAGACCACTAGATCATTTTGCAATGAAATGTATGTAGGTTTAGGAACTTGGTGCAGGCTTGAGGGTCATGCTGCTGTATCTAGGGCTAGAGCTGAGGTTGGGCAAAAACAAGCAATAACTACATTTCATCTGCCAATTCAAAGGAAAACTTTACTGGAATAGAGCAGAGAACAGAAGCCACAGGTTCCCCTTTTTAACCCCATTCTCCGTTTCTCTTACGGAATGAGGTTTTCCTGTGTGCAGTGAGGCAGAAATAAGCCGGTTTAAGATACCAACAGTGAGAGTGTTCAAAGAAATAAAATCTATAGCTAATATTCACGACGGCGTTGTTGTTTAGTTTCATAAAGTGCCTAGTGATGTACGTGTCACTGGAGGGCTCTGCTGTGCGTACCTGTAATCAAAGAGCACTCTGGCCTCGGAACAATAACCTGGTGTGTGGTTTGAAGCAAACTCACACTGAAGAGCTTTCCTCACACAGGCTTTCCTTCCTCAGTTTCCCCCCTAGTCATCCCGTACTCAGCAGTTACATAGTTGTTCGTTGTGGGGTTGTTACCATACCCTAGTGCTTGGGATGGGAAATCTGGCCCCTGTTTCTGACTCTGTCTTGCTCCTGCTGTGTGGTCCTGGGCTCCTCTTAAGCCTCCATCTGTAAAATGCTATCTGTCTACTGAATGTTTAAAGGACAGTAGATAATTATTTTGTAGGTTTATTTAATATATTCCCCCAAATTCTTTTTTCCATTCTTTTAATCTTTGGAATTGTTTTAATCTAATTTCTTTATACAAATTCACTTTTTTTTTTTCTGTAGTAGAAAAAGTAATTGTATATGAACAAGAATATTTACTGTTACTTTTGTTACTTCTTTTTTCCCCTTCCCTTTCTTTGTACACATTTATGTTACAGATGCACCTACTGGACTTAGCTGGCATTTTAGCCTCCTTATGCTTGATGCTACATAAATCCAGTAAGAGACAAGACCTATTAGGAAAAGCTTGGAATCCAAATAAACAAGGCAGCACATATTATTAGGTAGAAGAGGCACAGACTGATGATATGTCTGGTCTAGGAAGGTCAATGGCTAAGCTAAATAAAAAATCCAGGTCTTTTGAAATTCAGTCCCACTGACCTACACCACCTCTTTTTTCATACAGCATCAGTAATTCTAACTGGGTAGAAACAGTGGTACTGTGACTTAAACATACATTTCTCCTGTATGGTGTGATCCTGTTACCTTTGTAATAAATACAAAGACTTCTAATGGCTATTGAGACCAGCTCATATTGAAGAGCAAATCGGTAAAGGGAGCATACCTTCAGATAGGCTTACGCAAACAGTTCAACCAATGCACCAAGTACATTTTCACAAGTTGGGACTGGTTAGTAAATAAGATGGAGAAAAAACCAAACAGACCTTGATTTAGACAGCGTTGACTATTTTAAGAGACCACAGTGTAACTTCTTTATCACTCATTTTTGGATCTGGATGGTCTACTGACAAACTTTTAGAGAAAACCAGACACAAACATGCAGCATTATTGTAGGTGGCAATAGTAAGGTCACATTTATTACTCCTATTTTCATTACAGTTACTTTTACAAATAGCACTGACGTCTCACTGCCATAAGGGTTTGTAGTGGGTTTGCATGGCAAGGTTTTGGTAGCAGGGGGGCTACAGGGGTGGCTTCTGTGAAAAGCTGCTAGAAGCTTCCCCTGTGTCTGACAGAGCCAATGCCAGCCAGCTCCAAGATGGACCTGCTGCTGGCCAAGGCCGAGCCAATCAGCGCCTCTGTGATAACATATTTAAGAAGGGAAAAAAACAAGTTAGGGAGAGCTTTTGCAGCCGGAGGGAGGAGGGAGAAGATGTAAGAAACTCTGCAGACACCAAGGTCAGTGCAGAAGGAGGGGCAGGAGGTGCTCCAGGCGCCGGAGCAAGATTCCCCTGCAGCCCGTGGTGAAGACCATGGTGAAGCAGGCTGTCCCCCTGCAGCCCATGGAGGGAGGATGAGGGGGTGTAGCGATTCCACCTGCAGCCCGTGGAGGACCCCATGCTGGAGCAGGTGGAGGCACCTGAAGGAGGCTGTGACCCCGTGGGAAGCCCACACTGGAGCAAGCTCCTGGCAGGACCTGTGGACCCGTGGAGAGAGGAGCCCACGCCAGAGCAGGTTTGCTGACAGGACTTCTGACCCCGTGGGGGACCCACGCTGGAGCAGTTCATGAAGAACTGCAGCCCATGGGAAGGACTCACGTTGGAGAAGTTCCTGAAGGACTGTCTCCCGTGAGAGGGACCCCATGCTGGAGCAGGGGAATGATGAGAGGAGTCCTCCCCCTGAGGATGAAGAAGCGGAAGAAACACCGCGTGAGGAACTGACCGTAACCCCCACTCCCCGTCCCCCTGTGCCGCTGAGGGGGGCAGAGGTTGAAGCCGGGAGTGAAGTTGAGCCCGGGAAGATGGGAGGGGTGGGGGGAGGTGTTTTAAGATTTGGTTTTATTTCTCATTCCTCTACTCTGTTTTGCTTGGTAATAAATAAGATTAATTTCCTCTCTAAGTTCAGCCTGGTTTGCCCATGACGATAACTGGCAAGGGATCTCTCCCTGTCCTTATCCCAACCCACCAGCCTTTCGTTATACCTTTTCTCCCCTGTCTAGTTAAGGAAGGCAGTGATAGAGCAGCTCTGGTGGGCATCTGGCCTCCAGCCAGGGTCAACCCACCACAGGGTTATATGTGAATGTAGTTAGAAACAGTCTTGTTACCTGCAAAGCCACCATCCTGAAACCTCTTACACATATGGATACCTTTCTATTATTTGTGGGTGGATCTTAATCCATTTCACAGACTCAGCATGTTGTGAGTGCAGAGCAGCTCGGTTCAGCTTTCCCTGTACGACTACGGGAACTGGATCTCTGCAGTCTAGGTATGTCTGGTGTGGTCAGATGTCACCCAGCCTCGGGGACGGGCTTTGCCACATGACCGTGGCTCTGCAGCTTCCCTCGCTGGCACGCGTGTATGTGGCATGCCTCCCTGTGTGAGCTTGCAAGCTTTTGAAACTGCACATCGCAGCTAAGCGTTGTTCAGTGGTTAATCTTTGCTTTATTACATCTCATCGTATATTCTTCTAGCTTTATTACCCAAGTGTTGTATTATGTATGCTTCAACTGTGTTATCTCATTCCTCATCACCTTAGATAAGCTGACTGTATTTAATGTTAACGTAGTCAGCGATCCTATTAGAATGATCTTGACATTTCATGTGGTAAAACTGTTTATTTTACAGGATTAGAATTAAGTGTCTGCTCATCTATTATTTTCAATTATTTTAGAAGAAAACAAAAGATGACTGAAAGAGACTAAATACATCGAGAACAAGAACTTAAGAGAAGGCAGCAACTCGGAAGAAAAAAGAACAGAAAAGTTTCCTGAGACAGCTAACGAAAGAGGCAAATAAGAACCTACTGCTGTACACTTAAATTTCCTCTATTCTTTGTGATCTTTGGAATTTTGCGCTGGTTTTAATACATTTCCAAATATCTCAATTTTCCAAATTGCTATATCTGACTTTTGCCACAGCTTTACAAAGCAAACTAGTTCTAACTATGTAAATATTGCCATTTTTACATATATCTTATTTATATGTTATTTTAAAATTCATTTCATTTTTAGTTACTTTTGCTCCTAAAAATACCCATAAGATCAGCACTCATCTAGGAAATGCAGAAGTTCTTCTGGGTTTTTTTGTCTCATGACTACCGATAAGTTTAGATTCTTACTGCATCTGAAAAAAAATTACCTGCCTTCTACTCAAAGGCATTCACGCTGGTGTCAAGATGTGTCAAGATCTTTTGCTGTGCCACCTCCAGTGAAAGGCTGTCAAGGTGAAAACGCTGCATGTCATCCTAGCTTCCCACGCTACATCCAATTTTAATTGACTCTTAAATTGCCACAATATCTTGTGAGTACTATATTCTGTCAAGTACATGTTTATAATCAATCCATGTTTCCTTCAAAAATAAAAAAAAAAAAGATAAAGGAATACAGTAAAATAAAGAAATACTGCACTTTTCAGATTGTGGTATTTGAAACTGTTTTCAGCAGAAGGGAAAAGTGAAAATGGGACATTTCCAATAGAAACAGACTATGAATTTCACCTGTTCTCAGAGGAAATTTTGCCAGGAATGGAATACTGGCATCCACCAGTTCCAGTGTCACAGCTATAGGACTGCTCTTCCTCTTTTCAAATGACATAGTTTTCCCTTTATCAGTCAGCTACTTCTTTAAATAACCTACATCGTGTAATCCTCAAACAAGCAAAACTCCCCTTGTTCATGTTTTAGAGGAAACAAAATTATGAGCATATTCTTGCATAAGCATATTATTTCTTCCATGTGGTTTCAATATTTCATAAATATACAAGCTCCCAAGACAGCTAAATGTAGAATAAAAAAAGATATTGGAATGCGAAGAAATGATCATTTAAGTAATTTCAACATCCACATATTTATAGCTTTATGAGATATTTTTGGGTAGCTGCAGAGATACTTAACTCTCTCCATTGACTCTGCACAAAACTATCCGTTTAAAAACTTGCAAAGATCAAACAATTCCTATGCTGGTTATGTTAGCTGCAGAAAAACCACCACCCCTGAAGCTGATTTCCTGCTTGAGAAACCATAAGCTAATTGCAGAACAAAAGGTACGTTTTGAGAGGTCCTCCACTTTCAGCAGTTACTGCGTTCAAGCGTATCTGATGCAGAGCAGCTTGTAAATGTTTTGCATGTTCTCTGAAGATGATATTCTGGTTGATGCATGCTGTTAATACTGCTGGATGTGATGTTATAGCACGAAGCACAGCAAGCTGCATCCTTTAGTGTCAAAATGTTCAGTTTCAGCTGTTCCAAAGAGCATGTATTTGGGTAAAGAGTAGGCAGCTGCTTTTTTTTTTTTCAGTCAACTGTCATCTTTACCAAGTCACTTTCCACCTGCTGCTTTTTTGAAAAATTAAAATTCTTCCCACTCTCTTCAAGTCAGTTACCAAGATCCAACCCCATGGTGCCAGGATAATGTCTGTTACGTGAATGACATGAAAAGAACAGCGTGAAGAGAACGTCAGGTAACTTGTGGTACTTGGCAGATTGGTTTTGTGTTGGCTTTTTTTTAAATTATATTCACTGTTATTTATTATTTATTTATTGTCTGGTGATGATGACTCCTAGTTTTCTACTCATTTTTCAAAGCCAAATGTTCAGTGTCTTTAATGTCCAATTTAAACTCAAGTTTTTCCCTAATTAAAATGATTACGATTAATTAATGAGAATAGCTTAGACAGCTTTAACACCTTAAAAATACATTTTCAGAAAAAAGCTTCATTATCTTAGGTATTCAGCTTCTAAAAGTATTTCAGCGATAGTGTGTTGAGTGCTGCTAGGCCTGTGTGATGTTGATGAGCGTTTCATTTCTGAAACACAATAGGATGTCCTTAAACCCAGACCTTCTAACCGTCCACGTTAAAGGTCTCTTAATCTAATCCCCAGGAATTTTGCTTCACAACAGTGCCTGAAGTCAGTCGTGCGGCTCTGCCGAGCTGCCTGTCTCCTCCCCACTACGTGTTTGAAACCTGCATGTGAAGGGCTTGAGCACAGGAAGCCAAGTAGAAGTAACTCCACAGCTTGTTGGTCCTGCCTTCCTACCCAGCTGCACTTCACCCGCTGCACCTCCGAAGTACGGTCCATGATGGAGGTACACAACTGCTGCACGGTGGCTCTGTCAGCATTGCATGGCCGGCCGAGGGACAGGGTACAAAGACAAGGGGCACACAGGGGAGAAGAAAAGGGGTTACGGGGCTGGCAGTGATCTCACCGAGGGTTAGCACAGTCAGAGGGTTACACTTTAGCTTCCACCACTAAGATCTGGGCCCCTAAGTTAAATGGATTTCATGAAGTTTGGCTGCGATAGTGCTTAATAATCAAAAGAAGGGCCATGGGATTTTAAGAGCTGTTTGAATTTAAATGCCATTTTGACGGATTATCTCAAAATATCTAGGACCTGACGCACAGCAACTGTCAGCATGAAGAATAACTGGTGTGGTTGCTAATGGGCACCCCCAGAGACCTCGATTTGCCAGTCAAATGCAGAGAAAACTGAAATATCGAGTGACTGGCACTTTGAAAACAAAGTCCAGATGCAGATTTAAGGTTTTAGATGCTCTGATTTCATCCATTTAAAGATTTTTCAAGACTCGTGGGTGTGGATATGAAAACACTTCTCATCCATTATTATCAGCACTCTCTCATTTTTCCTGGTTCTTATTGATTATGAGCCTAATGAACTTGTAAATCAACAGCAACTCCATTAAAATCCTTCTGGCTTTATAGTGTTCTAAGATAAAAAAAATGTTTTTCTTTACATTTATATAAATATATATTTTTATGCATACACATACATAAGCATTTCAATTTAAGCTAAACAGAACTCATAAAATCACACTGAAATAACTGTAGACTTTAATATTGTCCATCCATGATTTTACAGAAGTTATATCACACCTTTTGATACCTATATAACTTTTGCTATGGAACTAATATGGTTGTTCACATGCATCAACATTAGACACCTGCTATCAGTAAAGTCAAGTAAGTTGGTTTATATTAACCAGGTAGGAGCAGAACTTCAGAATATTCCTTCTTGGCCTAGAAAAATATAACTCTTAGATGGAGTTCTCTGTCAAGTGATGTAAATCTGCACATTGTATGATAAGCAGGGATAAATTAGGATCTTCATTCAGTTCTATTGCAAATGTTTTCTCATCATGAAGGTTTCACTATAACAAGTAAATTCCTCATATACTTTTTGGATAGCAGCTTTCCTTCTAGAAGTTCAAAATATCCCACTGTGCCACTCTTGTGAAAATCCATCCTTCTACAAAACTAAGGGTTGGCAGCAAGACTGGTATAAATATTTTGTTGGGGTTTTTTTAGACAGATTAAAAAAAGCCTAGCTTCCTATCTTATCCTTTGAATCTTGCTACTATTGGAAATTATTTATACTCTTCTGACAGGACAATCCAAAGAGCTCCTAGGATGATGAAAGGAATAAAGACCATGTATTGCAAGGGGAGACTAAAGGAATTGGCTTGTGTGGAAAAAAAGAACAAATTCAATTCTCTAGAAAGGGATTAGTTAGAGAAACCCTTCAGAGGTAAAGTAAGATATTATTTAGACTAAGGCTAATGATAGTCAAGACACAAGCAGATACGTGGAATGGACATATTTAGATTGTAAACTAGAAGAAAATTTCCAACCATCAGGAAACTAAGGTTCCAAAATAGCCTCACAAGAGGAGTAATGGGGTAAATAACCTCACTGGCTTTAGAATGGCACCTTACTACTTTACAAAAGAGATTTCATGGCTACCAATAAAAGGGAACTAGACTGAGTGACTCAAAAAGTCATTTCTAATCCTATGTTTCCAAATTCCACTTCTTTCTTTGGGGGGGGTGGGTGGGTGGGAGGGAGGTGGGGCAGGGAAGGTTTTATGTAGAAAAGTGAATCATTAATGTTGTGTCAGATTTTAAAAGGAGAAATAAGGTAAGGTGTTTATATTCTCAGCCATCTAAACATACATATGGAGGAGAGCACTAAGAGAATGTACAAGACTAGGTTCAATTGCAAATAAATACAGTAGAGTAAAAATGATGCAGTGGCTTTTATTATTTCATGCCTGTGAAGTGCATACCTATACTTTCTTGGTCTTGCAGAAAGAAATTTTAATAGTGGCGTCCAATTTATATGCAGATACATTAAGTTTCTATACAGGTGAGCAGGCTTTGTAAATTATGTATATTAATGGGGAAAGATGGGAATCTTCTGTAAAGCAATTCAGACTACCTAAAATGGGGCAGCAACTTGACTTCTGACACAGATGGTCTGAACAGCCCCACAGAAGTCCCTTCCTTCTGTCATTCTGTCAAATGGGGGGCCTACAACTGGGAGTGGAAATAATTCTGCTTCATTTTCCTAAATAAAATCTGTACAAACATAAATAAGGAAAGCCCCTGCCCTGAGGATCTTGTGACAGCATTTCAAACATTTTCAGGCACAGCATTTCAAACATTTTGCTATTTTATGGGAAGTTAGCCACTTCCAGTATGGAAAATCAAATCAATTAAACCTGTACAGTATTATAATAAACAATATATTTTTGTGCAAGTATGTTTGCGTCAACATCATTACACATGTAGTTGTGATGGAGTGAAGATGTAGTTTTATATAGACAGGTGGAGATGTACTTTTATATATTCTTACTATTACAAATTTTGTATGTAGTCAAATAATGCAAATAAAACAACTAATATATGTTACTGTTACAGGACCAGAGCTCTAGTTTATCAGTATTCTTTCCTCCTTCTTTAATTAAAAAGATTTTTAAGCCCCGTTTCCTAAGAAATAGCATCCTATTAAAAAGAGCTTACAACTTAAATAGCTGCTTGTCTTTATTGTGGGTCCTACCGATTATGTTGTACTTTATACAACAACAGAGGAGAAACAAACATTAAAATTAGATGAAGTAAAACCACAGAGATAACAGTAAAAGACAGCTAAGTCATCTAATTTTATGTCTAATTTGTTTATCAAAGTATTTAGATATTAACTAAATTGATTTCCTTAAATATAGGTAAGTGTTTATACTGAAGTTGCTTACGTGCCTCTTATGTAGCATTTCATGCCAAAGCTTACTTGCTAGATACTATAAAATACCAAATAACTGAAAGGAAAACAGAATTTCACTCTTATCGTCAGGAATGTCATTCACATCTGTGACTAGTTGTGTCATCTGACACACAGGTGTTGTTTCTCTGCACAGAAATTAATTTTTCTTCTTCTTTCTTGTTCCCCAATGGGAAACGAGCCCCTTGGTCCAGAGCTCAGAAGGGAATGGAATTTCCAACCTGCAGCATTTCTCTGAAACCACTCTCGGGCTGTGAATCTCTCCTTCTCTGCTGGTAATGGAATCCCACACACAGCCAGCCTATACTAATGATTTTAGTTGCCTCCAGCACCACTTATGACTAAGTGCAAAACCCTCTGTTCTACCTTACTACACCCCTACCCTGCTGAACCACAAGTGTAACAAGATAACCAGGCCTTTTCCTTCCCAGGACTTGTTCACAGTGGAGCTAATTATACAAAAAGATATGAACACTTCCTTTGAGAGGTAGCTATAAAGACATCATCTCCATCTCAGGAGCTAAAACTGCTGCACAAGTATCTGTATCCAAACTAGCTGTGAGTTCCTCCCCGTATTTTTACAGTCTGAGGGCTGGAAGGGCAGAAGACGATAAACTTTTAAAAATCTGAATACATATTCTATTACTTTAGAATGTATTACACAATGCCACCCAGTGTTGTCAGAGTATAAAAGCCTGCTCTCAGAAATGAGTTCATTTTGGGTCACATCTGAGAAATTTACAGTACAAGAGTTCTTGTTCTGCAAACTCTTAACCAAGAAGAAAGTTTGAGTTGAAAGTTAATGATTCTGTGCCAACACAGTGCAAACCCCGTTCTAGTCAAGGGATCGTTCCGCTGTGGGTGTGTCATTCCTCATGTGCAAGAGCTTGGAAAGTTTTGAAACGTTTCTTCACCCCTCATGCAATGCACCAAGGATAAAGGGTGGGTTGCTTCTATGGAGCTTCAGTTTTGACATTATTGTACGTTCCTAACTCTTGTAACTATATTTGGACTTTTTAGTTAGCTAGGCTAGTAAAGATATCTTTCCCTGATTTCTTCCCAATTGATTTTCCTTGTCATTTCCCGAAAAGTATTCCTTAGATGTGTAGGCTGTCTGGTTTCATCTATTACTTTGTGTGTGAGAGAACCATACAGTGAATGACAGGCATTCTGATTGCCTTGACTGTCTGACAGATTCCTGTATCATTGGAAATGCTCTACAAATCCTTTATCTGGCATGTTCTTAAGGGATGCAAAGCTGTACATCCACTTCCTGAGAAATCCATAGGACTGGTCTTGGATATAGCAGCACATTACTTTTCTGGATATTTCAGCAGGGAACCTAAGAATATCAGTGTAGGTTTCCTGCACAAAACTTCAAACTGGAGTTAAAAAGGGAAGATAATCTCAGCACATTGACCTCATTTCTCTTCAGTGATGTCTCATAAAATGGGCACTAGAATCACCCTGATGATACCACATTATTGTGTGACAGAGCGTGCACAGACAAGCTGCAGAACAAGCTCTCAGTAAAGAAGCATATACATACATTAGATCCTAGGTGACTAGGAAGATCTTCATACTCTTTTATCTAACACACATTTAAATAGTTAATACAAGTTATGACAAGAAAAACTCTAGCTGTTTTTGTTTTAAACAAAAAGGCTAAAGCAAGTTATTTCACATATCATGAACCAACTAAATTCTGAAAACATACATTGGTGTAAGATATATTGCTCCAGGGAGATGTATCATAAACTTAGCATAAGGCAATATAAACAGAAATTTCTCTTGAAATATAAATGAAAAAAAAAATTGTCAGGATTCAGGCAGGTGGTTTCTCAGAAAAAAACTGTTTTCAGAGAAAAAAAAAAAAAGCCAACAAAAAGCACCAAGTCTCTCTGGCTCCTAGGTGGTGTTGAACTCATTCCTAACTGATAAGCTTCTGATCTTGTGGACGTTGGTATTGATATACCTTTTTCTGCGATTCTTAGCCTTTTCTTCCAAGTCAAACCGGATTTTGCCAGTTTTGCTCAATGAGGCATGGCCAATGCAATTGTGGCTTCTGGTTCCCATATTGCTTGTCCAACTTTGTTCCTTGCTTTTTTATTAAAGTGAAGATGAGATGAAGCCATGATCTTCCAAAAGGACATGATAATTTTCACTATCCAATGACTTGGATGAGTCTTGCGAAGAACAAAGCAATCTTTCACCTCACCAGTCACATGTCACCTGGACCAAAAACATGAATATTTTGGCAAAAAAGAATGAGATTCTTGTCTTTGTGCAGGCCAGGTACTGTGCAAAACATCAATTCTAATCCATCCAATGAGGTTCATATGTTTTCCAGTATAACATGCCTTCAAATTACTATTCTAAATAACTTGTTTCTTTCAGCAAAATATGAATTGTCAGTCCCCTGGCAAATACACTAAGCAGCCTTAAACAGCAATTCAAAACAAAAATCAGAACTGAGAAAAATAAATTAGGAACTTACTTCTTTTCATTTGTATTTCTACACTCTTTGACATTGTGCATTGATTTTTTTCTACAGACTCAATTTTTCTGAAATCTCGATAATAAAAAACAAGATACAAAATTAAGATGTGGCTATAATTTAAAAAAACAGCCTCAGTTTTAAAAACATTTTTTCTAGCAGTTAATTGATAATGTATCTACTAAAATTTGAGTTATTAATGTCCTGATTTACAACCAGACTTACTCTGGATTATACACTTTCCGAGTCCAGTATTTGAATTTATTCCTCAATTACTAATGCAATTAATTGTAGCTATACATTAGCTATTTTTAACACATCAAGCTCATAGTAGAGGAGATTAAGAACTAATCAAAACCCAACAAATTATGGTATGCTATATTTAAAACATCACATGCCTGATTAGATATTCTTTGTAACTGAATTTTCTAAAGAGCCTACAGGAATGAAGACCCCAGTGGGCCCTTTTACTTCCTTTTGAAATGTGCTCTGATGTTTACCCTTCACATCATGCTAAGATTGTTCCAGTTAAGAGGAACTGGCATGCTGAATTCTCTTTTACTATATTGCAATACTGGATGACAGGATAAAGTTGTGCTCTTGCTTGCTTGCTAGAGAAAGCACTTCTAAAATGAAGGATGTGCATCTCAGAATTAGTCCAGATTTCAAATAACATTACAATTTGAAAGAGTTTGGATCTGGGTTCAGAATGACACTTTGCATTTTGAAGTTTTCAATACTTAAAAATTTGCCATGTAGTCAGTATGTTCTCAGAGAGGCCATTTTTAGCATAAAGTAGAGATACAAGAATATATATTGAAAGATTTAACTAGGTTCAATAGAGAAGAATACCAATAGAGAAGAATAATCATTAGCAATAACTTTAAGAAAAATTTTATCAGTTAACCTCAGTGTTAAATGGCATAGAGTTATTAAATGTAAAATGACCTCATTAAGGTGGTCATTCTTTTGTCAACCAATGTTTCCATTTAATTAAAATATTCCCTTATTTACTAAGCCACATGGAGATCCTGGTGTTTTTATTCAAACACATTAAAATAGTAGATCTGCTGAACTCTTTTTATCTATATATTTTTTCAGCCTAGAACAACCAGACATTACATAGGTAATATATGCAATATATGAACAATAAATATTATTTTCCATTTAAAATAATAAATTAATTCAGAGAAGTAATTAATACTGATCCTTTGGTAAACCTTTTAAAAATAGCTTTTAACTAAAGAGAAAACACCTCACAGGCAGGCAAGTTTTATACATTTTCAATGTTCTATTGCTTTCAAGAGATAGTCAGTCAGTTCCATTCACTAGATGAATATTATTCTTCTCTATATAGCAGTGCCTGATCTTTTTGCTGTATGCTACTGTCCCCTTTTTAAAAGCTCTTTCTCTAATGGCCTTTGATATTTCCTTATAGAACTTTTTGTTCTTTTCCTCTTTCCACTTTAGTTCCAACACATACTCAGGCTGTAAAGGGGACATCTATTTAAGATCTCTTCAGAGCCTAAGGATATGTATTCTTCTTTGGGCCAATGCGGAGTGACACAGCTTCTTCTTTAATCAACCATTACAAAGCTCAGAAACACTGCTGATAACATCTGAAACTTTATGTTCTTATCTATAGTAATCTCTGAAAATTGCTTCTTCCAAATCATTACTCCTTTGCACTGCTGCTGAAAGGTATGTAGTGGAGATTGTCTCTTGAATATGTAATGAAATATTGAATGCAAAGCAATTTAGGCTCTCACTAAAAGGGCTTTTTTCTGTGACAAATACATACATTTTTCTTGTGAGGGTGAAAGTAGATCAAAATAGGAGGATGTACCATCTAGTCTGTTCTTGTCTTAATTTTTGACACCCTGTAGGAAAAGAATATTCAGGCCTGTGCATTATCTCATGCACTCAGCAAGAGATGCACCTAATTGGTTATGGTGTTCACCCAAGAGCAAGATAGAGGTCCACATCCCTGTTTTTTCATTTGAATGCTTGTATATTTCTACAGAAAGGTGGAGTCTATCTGTTAAAGAAATGTAAATTTTCCATGACACTTTTCTTACTGTATAAGTGTTTACTTCACAGGAAGCCTTGTCTGCACTTTTAGCTAGAACGAGAGGAAAATAAGTTGAGTTTTCATGCCATGGATTTGCCATTTGAAATATAGGTGGTCTTCCTTTACACAAAACCTGGACTGAGAATGGGACTGAAGCTATTACTCATTTAGAATTAATGTTTCAAGATCTATTTGTTTTCATTTTATTTATTTATAACTTTCCCCCATTTTCAAACCAGATAGAAGTGCTTTCTAAAGCACAAACCTTGGCTATAAATGAGCTAAAGACTTCTGGATGTCACAGTGTTGTAGCATGTAGCATTAACATTCAAGTTAGTTTAGTTAATTAACTCATTTGAAATCCATCTGTCAAATGTGCCTTTTTCAGAGTCAATATAAGACCACAGCTGAGTTAGCAAGTAAGTTGGCGAGCAAAATTTGAATAAACAAAATACAAAAAGATTGCAACACAGATTTATCTTTACACAGTCATTCCCAGATGCCATAATTAAAGTAACTTGAAGGGCCATCCGTCAACTTACCACTCACTGCTCAATACTAGGTAAAACGAAAACATTGGCACTTGCCTTACATGATACCTCTGAGAAGCATATGCAACAAGGAAGAGAATTGTTTTACTATAATTAACTTATCTGCTAAAATTTCCAGGTTTTACCTTCTCTTTGAAAGGAATGGTATCAAAAGCAGAATGACCTCCTTTGTTAAAGCATATGGCAGGTGAGCTTCATGGAATACTCTAACATGAAGTTCATGAGCATACAAATTCTGGCTTAAAACCAATACTTCAATAACCATCTGAGAGAAAACACTTCTCAAATGCACCTGTGCAACCTGCAGCACCTTACAGTGTGAGAAAAGTTCAGGTCTGACTGTTCAGGAATTCTGACTAAATAGAAACTACTTGCACATGACTGAGAAAGAAAGTTAAAGAAGAAACTGGTATCTAGTGATGAGATTAATGTTCTCTCTTTTGTCAGATTTTACAAAATCACTACCTGACAGGCACAAAGATTTCCCAGAAGCACACTTTAAAAACACCTATCGTATCACAGTTTCTAGAAGCGCTCATACATGCTGTGTCAAAATCAAAGCAGAGCATGTAAAGACAGAGTAAAACCACAGCTTAAAAACAACATTCCCGCCTTTTTTTTTCTTAAGTAGGGCAGTAAGTGTAATGCTTACAAAGTTAGCATTTTGTAAGTGTTATAATGCTTATAATTTTCCATAATAAGAACTTACTTTTTTCTAACTAGCAAACTGCAACTATTTGGGCTGAAATTCTTCATGCCACTGTTTGCCACTAGCAGGGTATTTTGGTAGATTTCAGCTACTGCAATGAAACCATCTCTGAGAGTAAAATCAAGAGAAAATACATTGCATTGTCTGTGTTAAATTACATTCTAGATTTCTGTAGACTGAGAAGATTAAATAATAGGATCAACCTATGCACAGTACCAGTGGATATAATCAATCTTTTCATGCTTTGTTAAATTCCCCAAGATGATGGTGTGGATTTGCCTGCCCTGATTAAAACTTGTTTAATCTGATAATTTTGTAATGACTACAACTACTTTTACCAAACAGCAATTCACAGTTGAACTCTTTTGTCTGCCCACACAATGGTCACACCTTTAGTGTCCAATGCAGGCATACCCACAAGTCATTGTTCTATGATACCGTGGCTTGAGGAGCTATTCAGGTTGATTGTTCCTGGACTCCTGCGGTAGTGCATGTCCCCCTTCTAGGTTAAGCCAGAGCAACAGTTTGTAAGTCATTCTGTGAACTGGAGGACTTAACTGGTTTATGTTAGAAAGAAAACATGCACGCGCAAGGCAGATTGGCTGACTTAGTTCACAACCTAGTCCCACAGTCAGCTGTACAGGTACGAGGCAGGAGACGTGAACTGCAGTAATGACTGTCCAGGCATGGGAAAGACGGCAATGCCTTAGACTGAAGGCATTACCACTGAAGCCCTGTGTAGTGGAATTAGAGCCTGTGGGGGCTATCTGCTAAAGCAAAACTGAGAGGGATAATAACAAGGACTGGTAGAGCAGCTAACAAGTGACACCAATTCAACCACATCGTCTAGTTAAGTCCTTTGCATTAAGTTGCAAATCAGCACCATTTCAGTTTCAACCCTTAACAGTCACCTTGAGATAAAACATTTCTTGGATAAACATCTCTACTTGTTAGGGACAAATCAGGTGAAAAGAAATATGGTCTTTTGCTACAGCTTAACCTAGTGTTATAGAACATAATGGAGGATTTTATATTAAATTGCCTCTTCCATACAGGCATACTCCTCCTCAATCTAAATATCACTCAAGACACAGGAAAAAGACAAGGCACCTGTGGTCTTGCAGCAGTGCTGAGTTTCCTCAGCAGAAGTTAGTGACAAGTTGATTTGAATATAAATTTCTAAATACTTGGAAAACCAGATTATGGATATCTTAGATGGGACACTCAACATTACTTGATTTAACTGTTTGGGTTTTACTCTCAGTACTTTGGTATTCCATAATCAGTTTTTCTTTCAATCTTTATTAAAATGAATTAAGTAATAACAACAGAAATTATAAAATGGAAGCTAATTATTCTATATTCAGTGCAGACTGCAATAAACTGTAAATAATTAATGGAGCAGTATACTGCAGAAAATAGCAAACTGTTTATAGGACCATACAACTATCAGACCTAAATTATGCTATGGGTCACTAAATCTAATTTCCTGTAATTGCAGCCAACCACATAATCTAATCCTTTTCCTAAATGTTTCAAATTGGTCTTAAGGATTATTGAATTGCTTGCTCATAACAGCAGAAGCCACAACCCAGCCACCTCTGGATTTTACTGACCATTTTGCCAGAAACTTGTAATGCTCAATCTGAATTTATTCATGGGAAGTTTCTATCTGTTCTTGTGGTAATGTTTTCCTTTAGAATGAAATATCATATAATCAACTAAATGCACAAAGATTTTTATAACAGACTGGAAAAGAGCCGAGAAATGGAGCACCTCCTTCCGTAACATTTGTTTCACTATGAATTCATCGTTCTTGAGCTTGGATGCCAAGAACTATTGTAGATGAGATAGTTCCTGCACATCAGATAACACAACTGCTTTCCAACACTACTGTAACCAATGTCATCTAGTACACTTGCCTCTTCCACAGCCGTATCACATTGGTGACTCATAAACCTTTCTGTGATCAACCACTCACTACAGTTGTCCCCACCACAGCTGTTTCCAGTCAGCGAGCTCACAAATTAACAGAAACTCTCAGTATTAGTCCCAAAGAGTACTTCTACTTCATACTATTAAATTTCATCCCTTGTATCTTTCTCCAGTCCTTACCGTCACCCAGGTCTTCCTGGATATTGCAGCCTTCTTCCGTGTTAATGGTAGACCTAGTTTTTGCTATTGGCAAACTCAAGTATCACACTCTTGTATCTCCATACTAAGTTTATTAATGAAATTATCAAACAAGAACTATTTAAAGACTGACCTTTGAGGAGCTCCAGTAATCATACTCTCATAACTTTCCCTTTCAATGCCACTTGTTATTTTCCTTTTAGCAAGCTTCCTCCCTTGCAATATAGTGCTTTCAATAATTAGTGAGCATTGATTATCATGTGAACTGAATGCACAGTCATGAGGCAGGAGACCTGCAGAAATAGTATGTTCTTACTTAGGTAAAGACTGTCTAATGATGCATGTTTACCTGGAGACTAAAGTAAGGATTTATATAAATCTCGGGAATTTTTTTAATAATCAAAAAATGTCTTTTTCTACTGTACTAACACTATTTGCAAATACTACTGGAATCTGATATATAATACTAAGAGGTATGGAGTATTAAACTCTAGGTTTTTGCTATTATTAAGGCAAAAGTTTTCATTTCATAAATGATGAAATATTTTTGATATTTCATTTTGAAAAATCATGCCTTGTTTCATTACTGAGCTAAATTAAAAGCAATTGAAAAGACCCAAATGTTACATGGAATAAATGAATACAGTTCTTAATGACTCACAATGAAGTATTTTTTGTGAATCCAAACTAAGAAAAACATATTTTGAGTTAAAAAAAAAAAAGTCTTTTGTATTGACATAAAATGTATGTACCTTCTGATTGTTTTTATTTTGCAATATATCAAAAATAAAACTTATTTAACTTACCTCTAGTTTTACAGGCAGCATGAATTCTGGTCTCTTCATATGCCAACACCATCACTTTGCAGGTTTAGTGTTCTTTTAACACAGGTTTTTCAGGACACAATTTAAAATTAAATACCAGTGTGGCAGAGACAGCTCTGGTCTTAAAGCTCGGATTGTGTCACACTATCCACGAGCATAAATTTTGGAGAAGGTTGGAATAATGGAGGAGTGATAGTGCCTGCAAATCTCCCCAGTCTCTGCAAGAAAGCATTTCATACAGGGACAAACACAGCACCATGTGCATAAACAAGCCTGTAGTTCTAAGATGAAGACATAGAAGTGTATATCAAAAGCCATATGCACATTTGAGGTAATGTTTTTGTACTGGTCCTCAGAAAAAGCTAGGAGAAGCTTGAAACAATGATAAAACCTGATTATAGGCAAGCAACAATGTTGACTGAGTGGGCCAGTGGGGAAAAAAATAAGTCAAGGAAAATCACCCAGGAAACTATTGTATTACACACATATGGCAGAAATAAAAGTTGTTTACTGAAACGGAAAAAAAAAAAGTCATACATATCACTTAGGGATTGCGTACAATACAACTCAATATTTATTGGAAGGCATAAAATGTCATGCTGTTTTGCATAACTACCGGTAGAAACATTTATTGAATAAAAACCCCTAAGGATTTGTTCATTATGTACTTTAAAAAAATCTGTTTCTAACAGATACTTTATATGTCAGAGTGTCACATGTACCCTAGCAACCAGGACGTTATTGAAGTTCTACATACAAATGCATGAGTCATTTTAAGAGATGTAGTAAGTCTAATAATGAATGTTTAATGAATGGCAGAATCAGTAACTACAAGTTAGATTTTATAAATGTACAAAGGTTGGTAAATTAATTTTGTTCATAAATTCATAAATTTGCTGATAAGAAAGGATAAATATCTGTGCTATTTATTTTCAAAACAATGCTAAGTACTATTTTCTATGTTGTCAAGTTATTTCGCCTTTTCTTTTACTTTCCCTATTTATCATCTAAAGCTTTTCACACAGCAACTTCACTCATATCAGTTGTAAGGATCTGTTCTAAAAACATACATCATATCTCTCTTATCCTGCCCAAAACCTGAAAAAGAGTCTTTTCTGCTCCACATACAGCTGTGTGGGTACAAGTGTCATATATCTAAGTTACAGAAAACATCCATGTAGTGTATTCTATATGCCTTCCCTGACACAAGTTTCCTGATGCTTCAGCTCTGATCTTCAACGTACAGAGCCATTACCCATTTTTTTAAAACAGTGTGTTCTGTAGTTACTGCACACAATTTGCACAATGTGCTGCATCAAAGATCATCACAAGGCATTTGGGAAAAAAAAAAAGTGGAAATAGAATTAAGCCCCAAAGTAAAATGTCTTTCCACCTAGGGGATCTGAAAAGGTCGTGTTTCATGACAGTACCATTGCATTCATTACAAGGTTGAACCCCAACTACTTGGGAGTCTTTCCTAAGCAGCAGTCTAAGTACAAAATAGCCCATTATAAAGTCTACAACAACACATGGTTTGCTTAAATAAAAAGTAAAACCACATTTTTTTAAGTCTTGCTTGAAGTACTCAACATATTATATAAATGCAAGGTTCAAGGTTGAAAAGAAAGAGCATTCATTCATTGTAGGATGACAGTTCTCACATTCCTAGCGCAAACAACATATTTGCTTCTCCTTACTACTCCATCCTCTGTTCATCAGCTTAACTGTACTAATTGCTACTGCATTTCATGTTAATTTGCATACAGCATCAGTTAATGCCAGCTTAAATTTTTTTTTTTTTTTTTTTAGTACTCAGCTGTTAATTGATGCTGTGTATACTAGGCATATCTTGTCGAAGCTTTTTTTCTTAAAATTCCTTTTATGAATCAGGAACAAATTCTGATTAGTTATCAATCAGGTAGAAAAATTAATCAGAAGTTGCTGAACATTGGAAATTCCTAGAACAGTGCATGAAAGAGAAACAGGCCTTTGTAAACATACTGTACATAAGAAGGAGACCTAAAAGTAACTGGAGGAAGGAGGTGGCTTTGTCTATATAAATCTTGTTACTGATTTAACATAAACTGGGAATGACGGACATCTAATCCAAACTAAACTCAAGTTTCACTGACTGTTCCTCATAATTTGCACAGGCTTTGTGGGATCACTGTTATATTAGTCCAAAGCACAGCACATATCTTTCATGCAAACTGAGACTACGTCAGTTATGGTTAAGCCAAGGATGGCTTTTTAAAAGTTCAGAACCCTTATTTATAGACGTTAAACTTGAGGCACAAATCTATTATTTTAGTCTGTGCTGAAAGAAAACCAGAGGTAAACAGCATCTCAGAGAGGCAGTGTGAATGAAAACCTGTCACTTTTTCTGATGTAACTGAATCTAGGGTGTGGTGCACACTTACTATCTTATCATAGAACCCATCCCTTGGTCTGTTTACAGTAAGGTACTGAGCAAGCCAGGCTTTTATAGCTCTTTTGAACACACTGAAAAAATTCTACTATAGTTATCAGCGCTTGCACCACCAGCAGCATCAAAACTAGACAGAATTTCTCAATGCAGTTTTCACTCTCAATTTAGAAAAAGGAGAAATAGCAAGACTGTAATTCACTCTTAGGATCCTTGTGTTTTCTGAATAGCTAAAGAAATAAGTGCTTAAGAGAAGAATCCTTAAGAGTGCTTAAAAGCAGAAGAAACTAGTAATTTGGATTAATTCTTCATAAGGAGTAATTTCTTTGATTTTTTTCTGCTTTTAAATGATCCATAAAAAGATGTACCAGTTTAAAATTGTCCACAGAGTCGATAAACAAATCCCCTCTAATCTGGAGCAAGATTTCAAAAAGTTAGCTGTGAACAGCTCTATTTGCTGGCGTATTGGTGACTGTAGTCCTCAGATGTTGCTTCTATTCTGGTTAATTATACAATAATCAGCTAAAGGAATGCTACACTATGTATTTGAATTGATTTCGAGAGTCTTTCATGGCATCAGCATGCTAAGCACTGTAAAGACATGGACAAAGTGCTTGCTCCTGTTCTGACCGAACTGTGTCTAAACAGGCAAAAGGGGAAACGGGAGATGACAATTTGACCAAAATTGCACAACTGACTAATAGCAAACAGAGGAATCAAGATTTCCTGCATTTAAGCCTGATAAGCAGTGGATCAGACAGCTTTTTACGTGTAGAACTTACAGGAGAAACTAAATACGCCATTTTTTCACTTGCTAGAATGTGGATAGCATATTGGATTAGGAAACACAATTTTGGGTTCTCTGGTTTTGCCTTGTTTTCGTCTCATTTCCTAAGGAAATGAAACTTTTGCAATCACGGTGGGTGTGTATGAGTGCCTCCACGTGTGTTCAAGTACTAACTTTTGAACTTGTTGGCAAACTGTTGCAAAATTGGACACAAAGTATTGGTCTCAAAGACAGTGTAATTCAAAGGTATTGGTCTCAAAGGTAAGGTAATACAAATATCGTGAAAATAGGGGGACAACTGTAGATGCCAGACTGTAGCCTGAGAGCAAGAAAATTCATGTGATAGACATCCTACTACTTTAGCTTCGATGTTAACAGAACTACTCAATGACCTCTTCAGTTAGGTTTTAGAGTTTTCCTCTGTATTAAGAAATTTATTAATTAAATCTCAACAGCAAAATGAAATCTCATGAAACAATTCAACATTAGGAACTGGAGCTTAAAGGAAGAAAGCCAAATACAGTATTATTCATAATAAAATACTGAACTAGAATAACTGCTCGTGCATGGCTGGCATGTGGCTCTCTCCTTCAAGCCTTTCCGATACATGGGTATTATGACTTTATGAATAGCCACAAGACCATTCAGATTTCCTCTGTGCTTCAGTGTGTAAAACTGGTGGTAGCAGAAAGCCCCACAGCTGTATTTAAAGGAAGAAGGAGAAAACAGAGATGAAAACTGGGGTGAAGCTATGTTCATGATTGAGAATATTTATGTTACTGATCTCAAACATTATAATTGGGCAAGGTCTACTCAAAAATACCAGTGTAGACAAGGCCTGACTGAGGCTCAGGGAAGGCAATGATTCAACTTCTAACATTAGAATATGCAGTTTGAGCACCTGTCTCCTGTTGGAACTTATTTGCTCCTTTACAAGCATTGCTTCTCTTCCTAGCTGGTGAGATACCCTGCCAAGAGTGTGTGAGTGAAGCTGGAGAAAGGGCACATATGTTTCATTTGAGCACTGCTGAGCAGGTCATAAATTTTATTTCCCTTTTTAAAACAAGGGCTCCAGTATAATTCAGTTTTCCACCCTCGCTAATGTGAGCAGCCTTCGACCAAACCAAAGCACACAACTTCCATTGTGTCACAGACATTCACTCAGCGTAACCATAAAATGGAAGGAGAGAAGGAAGCTGAAACTCTAAAACCTTTTTATGTCTGATGGGCTAGAGAATGTTTTTATTCTGGTTGCTATAGTAACGAATACAGATAAAGCTGATTGCGCAATCACTGCAATTACACTTTTAAAGAGGGTGGTACTTTCCAACAGTAGCACTACAACGGCAATGAGAGAAAGTGATATAATCAAAGAAAGATGGAAGCGTAAGTCAACAGCATGCTTATGATGTGTTTACTGGATTATATTTGAGAGAGGAAGGCTGGCTCTTGGTTAAGATGTTAGCATCCTATTTTTGACATCTAAATTCAGTATTTTGCTCTTCCACATCTTTCTTAAAAGAGGTATAAGGTTCTGAATTTCAATCAGCAATTACTCCTACAAGGTGCTACTATCTATTTTTTGCCACATATACTGCAAAAAAGCTGAGGGATCTACAGGCCTATTTTGTTCAAGAGTTTGATCTGTTTTTTCATTGCCACAACCACAGCCTGAGACAAAAGCACTTAAACAACCTTCCTATCGTAACACAAATAGTTAGCACCTTGTAAAATAGTGATTTGAATATTGGTAGAATCTGACATGTCCATTTAAACACAATTTTTCTTCTTTATCGTCATTTCTCCCTACTAGGGAAACACGCAGTAAACTTTTTTGTCCATGTTCTTAGATAATATTCTGTAACTGATGCTGAGAATAATAGTGTTTGGCATGTTCTTAAAAGCAATGTAAAACAATCTGTGTTAGGAATACTCTGACTCATTAGTCACACAATTTATTAACAATGTTTTTCCCTCCTCCTTTTTGTTTTCTGACCTTTTAAAGACAGATACCATTAAGTTTAAACTCAAATTTTAAAATGTGGTTGTATTTGACAAAGAAATAGCACACCACAATTTTTTTTTCACCTGTGAGTCATCCTGAACAACCATTAACAACCCTTCCCTTCAAAATTCCAAAGAAGTGATAAAATAGGACAGGTAGATAGGAAGAGAGAACACACACCCAAACAACCACTTTTCAGACAGAAATAGAATCCCTAACTTTCATTACTGCATTATTTTCAGGTTGTCATAAGACTTCACTGTTCATGTTTATACCACAGGATTTTAGAAGCTTTCAAAAGTGTTAAAGAAAGGTACTCTTAACTCTTTTTTACAGATGATTGAAGGGGCAAAATAAAAAGCTGCAAACGATTTGGATAAAAACTTCTAGTTGAGGCTACAAAAAGTTTTGGATACTTTACCTAACCCTCTTGTAGCCTGACTACCGGAAATGTTAGCACTAAAGGTGCTCAGCCTATCTTGACAATGGTGCATTGTTTTCTAAATTAGATGTTCACAGAGACACCTATAATTAGAGACTAAGTTCCTGAACCTAACAATGTACTTGGGCTATGGCTTTACAAGAACGCCTTGATATTGCCCCTCGAGGAGCTCCTAACCAATAAGGATTTATTTTAAACCAGAGGATTTTCTGCCTGTCCCTGTTTGGCATTTTAAAGTAAGAGTGGGTTTGAATGTGTTTGCTGAATTGTGCCTAAATACCTTGAAATGATTTGATTATTGATATGGTACTGAACATTGGTTTTGGCATATATTCACAGCTGCGTTCTGTTCAGTACCGCTATAGCTACTCTCCCTGATTAAAACTGAAGCCAGCAACAGATAATGATTCTAATACAGAATACAGACACTAATGCTTGACAATATTGATGTTCTGAGCTGTCCTTTAAAACAAGAAACAATACACATTGCTTTAAAGCTGGGAAGGTAAGGAGGTATAAAACTGGGAGAAGGAAAAGATCTCAGGAGTTCAGGAAAACTCACATCATTTTAGGTCTACGTAACTGACGTTTCCCTGTATTCATTTTACATCTAGCCACAATGGACCACAAATGAAGGTGGTCCATTATCTCTCTGCTTACTCAATATTTTCTTTATTGCATTCATCTGCCTGATCCTGTTCCAAAATAATTTATTGCAAAGTGTCTATTAAATCCAGCAAACTGAAGAACAGGTTTTACATTCTCTTCATGTAAGTAGAAGTCTGATGGTATCAACATCTATAAAGAGTCTGAGCAAAGTTTTGCTTGTATTTTGGTCACCCACCTCTTCAAGGTATTTTCTCCATTCATTCTTAATAACCCTAAGAACTACAGAGACTGACCGGTGCATTGACCGGTCCTGATGGATATTCTTCAGGGACAAAGTAGAAATTCAACAAAGTAATGTTGTGTGTAACAATTTTTGTAAACAGCTTTGAAAACACCAGGATTTATTCTAACTAGCTCCAAATATGGTATGAAATATCAGTTCTGTTCAACTGAAAAGGTGTCAAATAAATTCTTCAGTCAACCACCCTTCCTTTTGCAGTACATGTGGAGCAAACAGCCTCCAGGTCAAGCCGTAAGTGTACAGACTAACTGAGAACAAGAGAGCATGAGAGACAAATGGAGTTCTACAAAGATTAATCTTTCCCTTCATGCATACATATGGCTGGTAAACTTACCGTTTTCAGCTAAGACTATTTTTTTCTTTTAAATAACGGCCAACTTACTGTTAAATCTTGTATCAATAACAGAAGACAGAAAGCCCTCGGCAGTCACTGCTATTATCCACAGCCACACTGCCTTTGTTCTTAGCCCTGTTCTGCTTCCTTCTGATCCCCCAGCACCAAGGCCTCGGGTGAGCTGCTGGAATGGGTTTGAGGGAAGATGCTCTTCCTCCCCTCTCCTCTCACTTCCTCTCTTCCTCAGCTGACTCACATACTGAGCATACTGACAGAAACAGAGAGGGGCAAGTAAAACCTGGTGAGAAGGGAAAGGAGCATTTCCCTTCAAGTGATGCAAAAGGAAAGAGAGTCCCTCAGCAGAGGGGAAGTATGGGCCTTGTGTAATAAGGCCTATCATGTCCACTTACATTTTCAGCACTCAGTCCAGCGTTCAGTTCAAACTGGCACAACCTTGCACTTCAGGGTGAAATCCCCTTGGAAAAGTTTCCTGCCCTGCAGATGAGATCAGAAAGGGCAGAGAAACACCACTTCCTACACACCCACATCCTGTGAAACCCCTGAGATTACTCCTCATTTCTCCTTACCTCAGCTGTCACTCCTGCCTCATCATACAATCTCTACCACTGACTTGGTCACTGCAAATAACAAGGCCAAAATCATTAATATTGGCCTTGAACACTGCAGCAGTAAAATTAAATTTTGCCACCTCAGTTTGGAAATTTTGAAGCAGCTCTGTCAGAAACAAACCACATGGAAATCATGTCTACATTTCTTTCCAACTTGAAGGAGCACTGTAATTTTGGCTGCCATTTGCTAAATAGAAAAAAAAATATTAAGTAAATAAGACATTAAACAAAAAAACCCAAACAACCCACCCCACTTGTGTCAGCCCAAATTTCATCCTGTGATACTTTCAAATGGACTGTTATACCCACAACAGTTTATCTGTGAAACCACTTTTAAAAGGTTAAAACAACACGCTTCATATATTTCTAGTGAGTGGTGTCTTGCTTCTTGCTGCTGACCAAGAGATATCCTGTAAAGGAAGTAGCTAATCACTGTCTCCTTGGAAAATGTTTACAAAGGGACGTTTAGGATGATGTTATCTACATCCTGTTTAAGTAGCTGTTTTGTTCTTTTGAATCAGATGGCGAACCAAAAAGAAGCATTCTTATTAGTATTGTTACGCTTTTCCTTTCTGTACCTTGAGTCTCACTGTTTCTGGACAGTAGTTATTTCAAGGGTATCAGCTGTTTTTCACCTTATCTATCTGTACTTTATATATATGCATTTTAAGAAAGAAGGTTGCAGCAGGGTTGGGGCTTTTGGGGGGAAGTGGGAGGAGGAAGGGAAGGAGATTAATTTTTGTGCAATTCTTATCAAAATCAATTGGTAAACTGTATGTACACATAAGCATCCTGATGACCTGAATTGAAACTGATCAAGTATGTTAATCCTGAACGACATAAAGGAAAGAAAACTATTTTACTATGGACTACTGCAAGGAAATAGAAGCTATGATGACAATGCTCTTGGACTCAATTATAGTAAGTAAAAGCTCTTACCTTCCCCTGATGCCAGAATTAAATGTGATTTTTTAGTGATACAGAATACAGACTTCAGTAGCAATACCACTAACTTTCACTGTATATTTCAGTATCATAATAGCCCCACTGTGTGCTATTTCTGAAACAGCTGGACATTAATGCAAGGCAGGCAGATGATCCTTCTAGGCAGATGACCAGTGCTTACTGTATTTCAGCATTCTCCTAAATAGGAAAATATCAAAATCTTTAACAATTGAAAGGCTGAGGTACTTGTAGGACGGAGCCTCAAAGCTACACAAATTAAAGTGTGCTTCTACTCAGAATAATGCCACCAGCTAATAACATTTTTTGACTTAACAGACTTGATGTTTTTATGTATTATCAAGATATATGTTCACTGCTTTTCTTACTGGAACAATTAACTTTAGTTCACTGTTATTTAAAGTCTTCCAGATTAAAAACAACAACAAAAAATAATCTAGCAGTTTCAGTTACACATAGCTGACAGTGCAAGACCGTTGCCAATCAGCAGCTTGCAAATTATCTGTAAAAACAACTAATATGCCTAATAAACTTAGGCATAGTTTTTAAAGTAAAGTTTAGACTTTTTGATGACATTTAAGTCCTTTAGGGAGTCCATGGTGAAAACAGAAGGAGAAACTAAGTTATTAAAAATTGTGAAATACCTAAATTTTCCTGGACTGGCTCACTTAATCTTATAAGATTTGTCTGAAAAGAAGAAAAAGGGAAGAGGAATTTTGCCATTTTGGGCAGAATTCATCTCTGCTCAGAATCCCAATCAGAGTACTGATGAAACTCAGGTACCGGTGCACTGTATGCACTGCCTGATGCATATATCCATCTACCAGCATCAAAGTTCCTGGACTGAATGCAAAACCTCTAACTCGGGTTGCAAAATCATGCACTCATGTACACTGTGCATTACTGGAATATATGAGCACTTTCACAAGCATAAATGCAATTATTTTCAGAGTACTATTAAGCAATTGTATAAATTCTCACCAACACAGCTGTAAGTCAAGAAAAGACTTTATCAATCATCTTTGTGAAGTACAGCAAGATTGTTTTTCCCATTTAAAAAGGGGGAGCAGAGGCACAAGGGAAAGGCCACAGAAGTTGCGGTACTTGAAATGAGACAATGAGGACCTTTCCAAAAAACTAATTAGGATTACTTAGTACTTTGCATGATCCAAATACATGTTTTTACTTAATTTTCACTAGTGAGTACTCAGATTTCTGTCATTTCTGCAGATAAAAGAACACCCAGTCAGCATCCAAAACCTGATTGAATACAGTCAATAGATGTATTTTTTTTTCAGCATCATCACTTGAAGGGCAAGGGACTCTAGAAGAGTCCATGGAAGATGCACAAGCAGTTTTTAATTATCTTATCCACCAGGCTACAATTTTACTTCTACTATCGTCTTTCCTAGTGACTACAAGCCATCTACCTTCTGTCACCAAAGCAGTTGGAAATGACAACTCCCATCAGTACGCCTTCTTATCTGCCCCTAGTACATATCCATGCTATGATCTGAATGGAAGCAGGGCTGCTATGAAAGAAATTGCATCTTAGTTTATAGTTAAAGGTAATATTGACATCCATACACACAATGAGACATGAATCTCCTAATTCTGCAGTACACAATTTTTCAAGGGGCATCTCTACATGGTAACAGTGTCATGACTGCAGTTGCTTAAAGACACAGTCAAGACAAGATCTATAGGTAGAGATAATGCCTTTTATTAGAGCAATTGGTATAATATAGGAAAAAGTAGATAAATTTCCAGATGTTGCCATTTTTAAAGTTTTGTAAAGCTTTCAACATAATTTCCTACAATATTCTTGCATTCGGTTTGGGACATTGAGGTCTGGATGGGTGGACAACTAGACATTCATCTAGTAAAAAGTTGTTTGAATGGTTAAGCTCAGAGGGTATAGGTTGTATCTACCTGCAGGCTGGCAGTGACTAGCACAGGGGTCTATCCCCGGACCTGTCCATTTTAACACTGTTATCAACAGTCTTGGGGGGGGCAACATGATGCACTCTCCCTACATTTGCAGGCAGCACCAAATTGAGATGACAATTCAATACACTTGAGGGCAGGGCTGCCATCCAGAGAGACCTAGACAGGCTGGAGGAATGGACTGACAGGAACTTCTATGAAATTCAGCAAGGACAAATGCATAGTCTTGCACCTGGGAAGGAAGAGTTCCTTGCACCAATGATGTGGGCTGAGGACTGATCAGCTGGGGAGTAGCAGTGCTGAAAAGGAGGTGGAGGTCCTACCAGGCAGCAAGCAGCACACGAGCAAGCAGAGTGCCCTAACAGCAGAGGCGGCCAACAGCACCCTGGGCTAGATTCACAGGAACAGAGCCAGCAAATTGAGGGAAGTGGTTATGCCACCTCTACCCAACAGTCTAGACTGAGTCCAGTTTTGGGCTCCCCAGTACAGGAAGGACATTGACAAACTGGAGTGAGTTCACCAGAGGGCCACTGAGATTGTTGGAGGCTGGAGTGCTTGCCCTGTGAGAAGATGCTAAGGGAACTGGGCCTTTTCAGCCTGGAGAAGAGATGGCCTCAGGAGGGATGTAATAGCAGACTGAGAAGGTTATTGAGAAGGAGCCAGGTTCTTCACAGCAGTGCATGGCAGGAGTCTGAGACAACAAGTGAAGATATTGATTGGATATAAGGAATTTTTTTTTTTTTTTTAACCACGAGAGCAATCAAACATTGCCAACAGGTTGCTCAGAGAAGCTGTGCAGTCTTCAGACTTGGAGGCTTTCAAGATCCAACTGGATAAAGCCCTGAGCAACCAGACCTAGTCCCACAGCTGGCCATGCTTTGAGCAGAAGGGTGGACCTGAGGTCCCTTCCAAACTCAGTCATTTTGTGATTTTGTGATTCTCTGCAGAAACCCTCTTCAAGTCTACTCAAAACCTTGTCTTCTTCTAACTATGCCAGTTGGTCTGATAAAAAGATATTGCCTTTACCTACCAACTATGTCTTGCCTATAATTTCCAAGACTAAAACCCACAGATGTTCCATCAAGTGGCAGCATGCTTACACCTACGTGGATCATTAGTAGGACTGGACTCATTCAATCCATCCCACAGACCTTTGGCATTTGAACTGACAAAATGACTCACAATAGCTGTAATGATCAGCCTGAGTGTTCACTGAGAGTGGTGGGGAATCCATAGCTGGCAAATAACCTAAGAAATGCTCCAAAACCAGTGAAACCCAGGTACTCCATGCTCCACTCTAGGTTCTGACGATTTTCCTAAGCTTTTCCCTCTTTCATGAATTCTAGTCTTGCCTCTTGTCCACCTTGGTCAGCTCAAGGCTGACTGCTGGACATTAAAAGGTTTAACAGAAGCAGCCATTACAGAAGATCAGTATAGAGGTAGATTGGAGAGGTAGATCTGTTAGTAGCATAGCTACTAACTTTGTAAGATGTCTTGCATATAATGTACACAAACCTATGGTCCTTAAACGTAAGGAGGCAGTGGCTACTGGGTGCTCTCAAAAAAGCCGGAACCTTAGAGGTACCTTATTGACAAGCCAAAGCACTCAAATAAGATTAGTCCAGTCTTCTTCGACCTGACTTAAAGATCATGTTTAAAAAGAGGATTCACATTCTTCTTAATTTACTATCCACACTCTCAATCCTACAGTCTTACACTCCCAGGTCCCGTTCTGCAATCATGAGTATGAGTTTTATTGCCTCTCAATTATAAATGAAGGCTGTAGTTGTCCAAAATGTCACCCTAGAACATGCACCACGGAAGGTAAAGTCACAAAAACTAACACTGTTATAGGTCACATTGCTTCAGAAAGTGGAACGTTCCATCCCTGGATACTATGGCAAAGATGCGTCGAGAAAAATAGCAAGACAATTACCATTGTCTGAAAACCTCCATGGGGTTATCAGACCAAACCCTTCACTAACACTACAACTTTCTAAAAATAGGAATGTTTGATAAATCAGTGAAAGCACCAGAGCCTAGATCATCCTGATCAAAAGTTACGATCCAGGCTTGGAACAAGACGCTAGAAATGCTCTAATAGTTGTAACAGATATCAACACTCACACCAACAAAAATTGTTCTAACTGCTACAAACTTTAATTATAACAGGGAAGTACATTTAGATGATGCCTTAAATAGGGCTGCTATTCCTATCAGCTGATCATATAGGACAGCCACAGCTTTGGCGTATCACGGCTCAGATGAAAGAAGTTTTTTCATGTGCAATTGCTAGCAGGACCTTACTGACAACAACTTGTTAAACCAAATGATTCTGATTACTACCTAGTTTGCATAACATATGTTAACTTTTCATACAGTGACACTTCATAGCTTTCCATTTACTACCCTTCTTTCCAATTAAGTTAGCAAGCTTTTCTCCTTTTCTGGAATTACTTCCTACACTAGACTGTCTGGCTTGCCTTTCTAATGTTGTCTGCTGACCCCACTACCTAGCAGATGCTCTATCAGCGCCAAGGAACTTTCTCATTCATGAGGCCACAAGGACTCCAAAAAGGTTTCGGAATCAGGCTGTGATTTTACAATGCTCTATGTAAAATAGATCTAAGTGAAAGCTACTGGAAAAATGTGTGGTCTTGCTCTCTTGCCATTGTTTGGTTGTGGCAGCAATTGAGCCAATATGATTGGGTCGCGAAAGGAACTAAATAATTGATACTGTATGGCAGAACACATATAATTTTAGTTGGGTTGGGTTTTTTGCTTTGATTCATTTTTGTGTGCAACTCACCATGCAGTTGTACAAGCTCCACTAGTTGGCACATTGTAAAGAGCAGGAGTATGAAACCAGGAAAGACGGCAAATTAAATGAGCTTAAAGTAGATATGAAAGAACGGCTTAAGAAAACTATTTTTACTCCACTTCAGGCCCAAGCTAGGTTTGTGGACTCGCACTAACTTGAAGGAAGAAAGGCATATCCTGAAGTACAACAGAATTTCAAAGATCTGGTTTGTGCTGAGGCAGTAAGTTGGTCCCTTCACTTGGTTCCAATGGTAAAATCTAGTGTGTAAGTTACCATTGTTGCAAGATCTTCCAGGAATCTGAGTACAACAGTATAAAAACATCTGGCTGGTCATGTTCCCTGGGAACAATATGGCCCATCCTAGCCATCATCATCTTGCAATTCTGTTAGCATGGCTCCTTTGGGTCATAAGTTATATTTTAAAGCAATCATCTACTGATTGAAGCCCTGAGAACAGAAGAAATATCTTGACTTCCCAGAGAGCAAATCTCTGATCCTCTGAGGACACAAAACAGGCAGGAATCTACTTTACAGTGGGAAACCATTTCATTTGAAGAATGTCACATTCAAGGATCAGTATAGCAGACTGCTGTGTGAGCATGTAAGTTACAACTGAATTGTGTATTGTAAGATTTACATATGGATTACCTTCTGACCACAAAGCTAGAGAGTATTCTTTCTGTCAAACCTCCAGTTATTTGTGTGTGTATGCACGCACATGAACTTCTCAAGGAAAAGGTGTTAAAGAGGCAAAGATAGCTGGGACATACTTCTCTGAAGTAGGATCCAGCCAGGACATTGGCTTAATTGCTACAGATAGTATCACAGACCACATAACCTGTGGTCTTGGATATCTATTAATGTATTCGTGCTTCTTAAACCACAGTGACCTTTCAGCTCTATGCTAGGAATGAGCTTAAAACTTACTCAGAAGCATGTCACCTATTGAATCACTGATGTGATTTCCAGGAGTACGCAGGGTTTTTCCTTTTACCTGGAGGTCTTCAGCAAAGCAAAACTCAGGTTTGCACAGCTCCTGTTGTGATAATGGTAGTTACCACTGCCTCTGAGAAAATGCCAGTGAGCTGCATCCTTTGCAAAATTGATCATTTTGGAGACCTAAAGAGAAACACGCCCTGGTTGTTGGTAGAGAATTACTTTGAATACCTGAACCTTACCAGTTAGTCTTAAAATGAAAGAAACAGTTTATGAAAACCGTCTGGATCTCAGTGAGAGGCACAACGGCATTATGATGCCTAAGTAATTTTTAAGAACATAAACTGAGCTCACAAAGTAAGCTGTTGACAATGCAGCAGCCGAAGCGCTCTGTGACCCAATACTTTTGTACTGCTCCACTGAGTGTACTTCTTGACAACAGATGGTTTGGTCATACCGTAAGTGACAGGATATTGGGTGAGTTTGCACTTTCAGATTTTCTGTCTGGTCATTTCTCCTCAGCAGTGAGAGAGTTGTCAACGTGGAGTGGGAAGAGCTCTCAGAAACTCCTCATTACGATACAAGGACCATGAAAACTACTGGGTCCCCTTTCCTTGCTCTGCGATTAAACTGGAGGGGCAGCGTAAGGTGCCAAATAAGCACAGGGGCTTTAAAATAATAATAATAATAATAATAATAATAATAATAATAATAATAATAATAATAATAATCGTCAGTGTGGGTATCTCAATTTTGTGCCCCCACCCCAGCATCGCGCAGACGCTTACTTCCAGCTGCGTGTATCGCGGAGGGGGGGAGGCGGGGGCGCAGCGTGTTCCCGCCGAGGCGGAGCTGAGTGACCCGGGCACCTTCCCGTCAGTCAGGCCTCTCGCCAGGCCGCGCTGTGCCGAGGGGCCGTTCCCCAACGCGAGCGCCCGCCGCAGCCGGCGGCAGGTAGCGCCACGGCGGAGCCCCCGCCTGACACCCCACCCCTCAGCCGGCCGTTGGCGAGCCAGCCAATCAGCGCCCGCGGGTTCAGGGCGCGCGTGGGTCCACCCCACCCGCAGTCACGTAACCCTGGGGCGGGGGGGTGGGTACGGGGGCCCAGCAGCGGCCGGTGCCGTGACAGGCGAGGTGTCGCCGCGCCCGGGGTTTGGCCAGGAGCTTGGCTGCGGTTTACCTTCCCCCCGCCACAGGTGCTCCGGCCGCGGCTGTCCTCGGCCGGCGGGGGCCGCGGGCGGCCGGGCGTGCACCGCTGGCGTGCCGACTGCTGTGAGGCACGCGTGAGCCCCGGCGGCTCAGCCCGCCGTGGGCAGGGGGCTTGCCCAGAGGGGAGGGCCTGCCCTGCCGGGCCGAAGTTGTGCCGTGGAAAAAGTTGCGGCCGCTGTAGAGCCAGGCGGTGTGAGCAGGAGAGCGTGTTTGGGTACCTGGTAAATCCGGTGGCTTCAGAGAAGAGCAGCCCAGCAGCTCAGTACTTCCTTCTGCCGATAAGATCTTCGCCTGCGCTCGTCACGGGTGGCGGCTGCCACTGCCCCACTTGAATTGGTTTCAGGCTCCTACCGAGGCGAGACGGGGAGCGGGAGAGCGGTGAGGCGGGAGGAGGCGATGCGCGGGGTCGCCCTGCTCCCCCCGGCCTCCTCCGCCCCGCGTAGCCCCGCTCCCTACGCTGCCGGCAGAGCCGGCCGGGCTGCGGAGCCGCGGCTGGCACCGACATGGGAACCTTAGGGAAAAGAAGAGAAAACCAGTGAGTTCTCCGTTGTTGTTTTACTCTTCCGCTCCCCGCGGCGGTGGTACGGTGCCCCGCCGCGGGGCAGGCTGCGGTCCGGCGGTGGTTGGCGGGTCTCGGGGTCACACGCCGCCGCGCCTGGGAGCGTGAGGTGCCCGCCCGGGGCGGTGGGGACGGGTGCGATGCGCTGCCCCCCGCGGCGGGGCTGGCGTGGGCTTCCGTGGGGCGCGGGGGCGGCGGTCCGGGCGGCTGGGGCTCCGCGGCGGCCGGCGGAAGCCCTCCCGGGTGGGAAAGAGAGGGGGGAAAAGAAGCGTGGGAGGGGGGGTGTGCGGGGAGGAATTTGTTTCACCCTTTTGGGTGCAAGTGTGCGCCGGGCTGGTCGGTGAGCACGGGGGGGGAAGAGCCTCGCGTTACTGTCCCAGCGGGAGGGGCGGCTCGGCCCTCGCCCGGGCTCCGGTTACCTGCGGCACCGCCGGCGGGTTGCCGGGGCGGGGGGGAGCGAGGAGCTGTGGCCGGGGAGGAAGGCTGTCCCCTCCTCGCTGGGGAAGCGCTACCTGCCCCGGGTGTCGGTTCCCGAGCTGATGATAATTTGTTTGTGGCTTCTTCCCCACCGCTAAATAGCGTGCTGTGGTAATAATGTGGGGTGCTCGTCCCCCGTCCCCATCGTGGTCCCCCCACCCCCGCCGCCCCCAGCACAGCTTTAATCTGTTTTTCATGTCAAGTAACTGTTGCAGGGGGTCTGTTCTCCTGAGTGGTTAATTTCAGACATGTCACCGGCTGAGTTTTGCCTGTCCAGTGTGCCAAGTCGGCCACAGAATTAATGTGAACTTTTTTGGGGAGTGTGGACACTTTAGTTTTTCTACACTCTGTTGCCAAGACCTAAAATACCTTCTTTTGTAACTCCTACTTTATTACTACTGCACTGCTAGGATCATCTGTCTTGTGCTGAAGAGGAACCAGGATAAAGTTAGGAGAGGGATTTAAGCCTGTAAAAAGAAAACCCTGAAAGCTGATCAGGCCCTTGCTCTTTTTATTTGAGAACAGGAAGTCAGATCACAAAGCTAAGAGGGAAATTTAGAGAAAGGGGGAAGGGAAGAGAACATTCTTTGCATTGACACTGTCAGCTTATCTGGAGGAGCTGAGCGATGGTCACTACCTCTGCAGGGTCAGGCCTGTATTTTCCTGACTTTGCAAGTATGAAGGCCTGGGTCAGTGTTAGGTTGTAAGTGACATCATGTGCGGTTTCGTGGCTTTCCCAGCACTCAAATGAGACAGAAATGTAAGATAAGGGTTGAAATTCAGTGGGATGAGGTAGGGTCCAGTCTGTCGTCTTAAGGCATGCATATTTCCAGCATCATCCAGGAATGCTTACACAGGGATGTTTGCGTCTTTACCTTCCCTATCTGTATGTAATATGCACACTGGATACATTTCTATGCCTTTTCTCCCCAGAACTGTCAGTTTATTAATAAAGTCTTGCATAGTGTTCCAAGAAAAGTCGTATGAAGGCTTTAAGATAGCATCTTAAAGATGCTGGATTCCTTGTTTAAGATGACTGTGGAGTGTAAATTGTCCCTGAAAAAAACCCAAGTCTTACTGAAACAGCAGTGGTTGTTGCCCTTTTGTGAACTGTGGGGTTATACTCTCAAGTCAGATTTTGAGGTCGTTCCTGTTATTTGCAGGCAAAAATATTTCAGCATGTAATTATCGATGTAATAATGTACCTACTTACTATTCCATACAGAATTATGAACTTGTATACAAACAATGAACAGCCCTTAATATTATCTGTAAACATACACATTCTTGAAATCTGAGAAGATTGAAATCTATGTGATCAAAATACAATCCTAAAACTAGATACGTGCTTTATTTTGGTCTCACTTACTTACTTTTGTTATTAAAGACATTAATTTAGTCATGTATGCAATTTTAAAACAACTTAGTTGGAAATAATAGTATAGAATGGATGCAAATTAATTGGCTGTGTTTTTTGGGGTTTTTTGTTTTGTTTTTTTAATTGTGAAATACTCCACAGTAAAGTTGCACTGATATTTTGTTTACTTAACAGTGATTTTCAAAATGAAATTAATAAAGCTAGTCTGGTGTTTTCCAATGTGTGTAATATTTGATGATAGTTATATTTTTCTCCTTTACTTTTGATGGACACACGAATATGTGGTGCTAGATTACTGCATAATAATACTCCTTTTACATAGTTTGAGGGGTTTTTATGCTTGTGCTGAAATTGTAATGTAAACATAAATCCCCAACAAAGAAATAAGACTTCTCGTAATCTTGACAGATCATTGAAGGAGCTCTATAACCGTGTGCTCTACAATCTACATTTAGCAGAAAAGAAAAGTCAGTTATTGAGCAGTCTCTTTGGTGTACGTATTAAGTGGGAGGGTTATGTCTTTCAGCACCCTAGCTACAGGGAGTTGTCCTTCAAATCTCCCCTCCTTTCCCATGCAGTGTAAAATTTACCACTGGATCTTCTTGTATTTACTTCGTTATTGTGCTTTCTTTTAGGCAACCTGCCCAAGCATGCAGCACTGCCCCTGAATCGGCACTTGAGCTGAAGCAGATCAGTCATTGTCCCAGCCTCTCAAATCTTACCCAGGTCACGATGGTGCCGTTGGGGCACTTAGCCAAAGGGGCCACTTTGGAAGATCTTCTTGAAACCTGCATTCAGTCTTTTGGTGAGTGTCTGGAGGTTTTTAGGATCGTATTAATTTGTTTCTGTGCTGGCTATGTTTTGGTCACTTACTAATGAACTACATTGATTTATTAGTGGAGTTGAAAGGCATAACTGAGAATTTTCTATACTGTAGGTGACTGCATATTTTTATAGGTTTGTGGATCTGTTTATGCATATGTGTGTAATATATGCTAAGAGTTTAGTGTGACTACTGTTTTTTCGGAGAGAATAAGACAACTGCCAATCGTCTATATTTCTATGTATGGTTTTTTGTTGTTCCTTCAAGTACCAAGTTGGTGAACTTTAGCAAGTAATCATTATATTTTGCATATTGCAGTAATATTCTCATAATATGTGTCAACAACGTGACATGTTTATATTAAACATTTTGAAATGAGCAGGGCTATTTTTAAACTAGGTGAAATAACATTGGGTTGCTTCTTGCATTATCGTTATAGATTTAAAGTTGCTTCTCTACTAAAGAGAAAGAATCCAAACAAAAATCACAACTGTATATCCTTTTAAGCCTATCAGTCATCCATTTGTTTTCTTACAATAAGAACTGTAATATACGGACAAACATGACTGTTGCCTGAGCCCTATATCCCTACTTTCCTTTTCCAACTTTTTCATTAGTAAATGTGTTTATTTTTGTAGTATTAAAATATGTTAGTACTGAAGGCACTCACAAGCAAATTATTCAGAATAATTTTAAGTAGTGCATCTGTTTGTTAATGCCATATCTTTCAGAGCTATGAGCTATTCCCAAAGCATATGTGGCAAAGTCTTAGTTGCAGGGTAGTCCTTAGGAAATAAATGTACTTGAACACCCACTAAACTCTAAAATAAATAATCTATTTCGTTAAATAGTAACACATGGTACTGATCTAGTGATACAGCACGTAAATACCGTATAATCAATAACTAATCTTTCACATTCTTTGGAAATTTTTTTTTTTAACTTTAAAGCCTTCTAATCAGCATTTGCAGAGAAATGCATGTCTGAGAAAAGTTAATGAAACATGTAATTGTCAGTAATGCTTTGTTTATTTTTGGCTTTTCTCCTCCATTTAATTATTGTAAAGAACATATCCACTGAACTGCTATAAAGCCCTAATTCCTAAATAATTGTTGGTTCATATTTTTCTAAGTTTTGGTTCACTAGTTAGATAAGACATCTAAAGCATGTGTGAGGCCTGCATACAGTTTTAATATCGTGACTACCTGACCAATATTAATGTGTCCACATTTTTATGAAGAACAGGTATTATAAATGTAACATCATAAAAATTGGTAAAATTATTACCAGGACTGATTTTAAAGTAGTGTAGGTGAAACCCTTGAATGGGAGATTATTGTTGGCTTAATTATTTTAATGCTTTTAAAATACCCTATGTATATTAGCATACATATGCATATGTGTTCTTCAGATTCCTAGGTATCCATGTATTATAAGGTCTAAAGTGTCAAAGAAAAGCAAGTATACCTGTCCAGTTCAGCTATGTATGCACGTTAATCTTTCTAAAGGGTTTCATACTTAAGTTAGAAAATTTACCATAGCCCACTAAATAGGGTTTTCTTGAACCTTGACAAGTGGTACGTAGGTCTAGCAGGGTGAATTGTAGTGCATCTGCAAACATAATCTTATACTCACTAAGGACTGCTAGAATTATGGTGCGTGCTGCAGAAGTTTAAACTCGTCATTGGACAATTCATGCTAGTGTCTGTATTTGTACATCTTCTATGACATAGTGCATGTTCTTAAGCTATGTTGGAATTTCCCAGTGGGGTGTTTAAATAAATTGTGAAGTGCAACTGCTCTAACTATACATAGCCTACATAACAAAGTTCCTTAAAGAAGGTTCTTGTAGCTACCAACAAAAACACTGTGCAAAATTCATTCACATCATTGTGCCAATAAAGGAAGAGATGGAAAAAACTTTAATCTGGGAGTTTGGGGAGGGATGAGAGTAAGGAGAAAAATGGTGGTGGTGGGGAAAAGCATAGTTGCTGAATGATTACAAATAAACCGAGTGAGCAAGTTTCTTCCCATGCATAGTACTAAAGTAAAGCTATTACCTTGTACTCTAGAGTTCTATTCAGACTGAGCTTATATCTTCAGTCTCTGATTTGCTGACCTATAATATTTTGTATATTAGTCTAGAAATTCATTGTTGTGATCTGAGCAAGTTTTATTTCAATATTAAAAATACAGAAATCTTCAAGACATAAGCACAGATTTCCTTTTTATAGTTTAAGTTTGCTTTCTGGAAAAAGCTCTTGGTTCATTTGCTGTCTATGGTTAAGGAGAACAATAGGCAGCAGATAGAGATGATGATGTGTCACATTTCAGAATATGTACTGCATCATGTGCATCATGTTAATATTATACTGCACTTCCTAATATTACATGTACAATTACAAATACAATTTCTATATAAAGTATGTAGCTGAATTTATGTTCCTGGAGTCAATTATACCAGTTTGGAAAAAGCAAATAATGTGTAAGAGAGGCTGCTGTCAACAATGGTGTGCGAGGGGAAGTTGGCAGACTTTTGCCGTACATGCAGAGAATATCACAAGAAGGTCTAACCAAGAAGGTATTAAGAATTAATACACACTTACAGCTATGAAGAACACAACTAGAAGTTATTTATCTTACAGTATGGATAAGGGGAAAAAATGAAAAAGGGGGATATGCTAAGCTGAAGTTAAGAGTTAGAAGGCTAAGCTTTGCTACAGTGTTATAAATGGATTCCAGGATGTTTTGGAGAAAGAGAGCCAAGTTAATCCAAAACCTATGATAAGGAGGCGTGGAACAAAGATTGGATCTTGGAGTTAATGCTATTGTCTGTGGGTCTACAACAGTGCTGGGTAGAAAATGGTGCTAGAATGTGGACAGAATGGCCTGAATTACAATGATGGTGGTGTACCTGCTAATTCCGAAAGTAAAGTGTTAGGATGCCTTTTGTGTGTGTGGTGTTTGGTTTGTTTTGTAGAAAATGACCAAAAGCTTGTTCAATGTAATTAACTTAAACATCTACTTTGGGATGATTAGTGTGTGTGGTCTATCATCTCTCAAGTTTGGTCGTCTTTAGCTTGAGCTGATGAATGATAGGCATGTGCTTTAGAGACAGAAACAGTGACTGTCATGTGAAGTCATGTAGATGATCACTACATCTGAGACATCAGCGTTACACCAGCGTTTATTCAATAGCATGATGAGAAGGAGATGCTGAAAGTAGAGGTTTTTTCAAGTCCCATGAATGTTGCATCAGGGTGAGTAAGGTGAATCATCCTGCAAATGAATTGCCAAAAGTAAATGCAACAGAAAAGCCAGGAGTTCAGGATAAATAGCATGATGAGAGATTGGAGGCAGAAAGTGTCTTAGAAATGAATATTGGTCCTGAGCTTAGGAGAAGATTTGTAGAGATTTGAAACCAGTCTCATCAGTTTAAAAAGAAGAGATTTGGTTATGTAGGACAGTAATTCAAAACATGTTCTGCATGACTTGGATGATCTCTCAACATTCTAAATAGCTACAGGATGCCATTACTGCTATGATTTGGATTGACAAGAAGAGCGGTAGAGCACAAGTAAATGCATCATATGCGATTGCCCTAGAAAACAAGGGAAAGCGTAGCATGTGTGGAGCTGACGATAACTTTCAAAGATGAAAAACTGATCATGTGGGAAGAAAGAGAGGTCATAACAGAGAAGCGGAGGAAAAGAGAAATCAAAGAAGGAACGAGAGTGCATCGAGAGGAAGAGCAGGAGGTAGGGTAACATGATTGAAAAGACTAGAAAATATAGAGGCTGTAGAAAGGTTAGACTCAGTGAAATCTCTCCATCAGAGAGGTTAATTCTGAACAGAAAGGTCATAAAGAGAAAATTAAAGGTACATGTTTAATTGGCAACATGATGGCTGCAGTTGTGAGTTCAGGGAAGCAAAGAAATAATTAATAGATCTTGGCTTGGACAGCTTCAGGAGGGAGACAAATTATTCTGGAGGAAGTCTTCATTAGTGACTGTGATTCTGGAGTGGAATTGTAAGTAGAACAGTGAGTTTAACCCCCTGCATCCATGTTTTTCCATTATGTAGTATATAAAATGCCAGGAAAAGAATGTACTTTTGACTGGCAGGCAGTTCTCTGAAAGTCTGGCTTTGTCTCCTGCTTTGTTGCTAAAGACATTTATTCTATCAGCTTTGTTGTTGAAACAAACAGAGTAGGGTCTGGTTTGCTGGTCCACAGCCATATTGACTATTTAATGCTGACAGTTCAGTAGAACGCAGGAAACATATACTTAGTAGCACAGCCCTACTTTTTGCTAGTTCTTCTTATAGTAATCTTTGTGGGCTGCATAAATGCATGTTAACATATATTTAGTCCAGAAAGTGTTACAGATCAGAAAGGAAAAATATATCAGCAGCGTTCACTTCACTGGATATCTTGTTAACTGTGTATCTGCTAACTATAGAAATGAAATAATAATTGTTCATAACACTTTTCACCCTAGGCTATCCTCATGCCACTGTGAGCTTGATGTTCTGACTATGCGTTAGCAAGTCAATTTCTATTCTAGCAGATATTTTTTTTCCTATTTGTATCTTCACTATATGTTTGTGCATGTTAAGAGGTCCTTGTGCCTTTCCTTTGACTGTAAGCATCTATCTTATAAATGTACCTTTTTTAATCTTCAGTAAGGTTTAAGTGTGCTTTTTTTTTTAAACAAATACATCTTTCAAAGATTCGACGAATCAATGTTAAAATAGTTCGAACTTACAGACCACGTAGGGTCAGAGGGCCTTTTCCTTGCCCACACAAAACATTTGTTTAAATTGTTTTTACAAGTGTTTAAAAACTCTGTTGCCATTGAGACAAAGTGTATCTTCAGCATAGTGTCAACCTGCTTTGTCTGCACTGAAGTCATGAAATGTTATTTAGAACTACCCAATAAACAGTTCCAAGAGTGCCCTTGAAAGTCATAATATATACAAACACTTGTGTCTTCCTGAAAACATCTGAGGGTTGTTTAAGAGCTGAGAAATCCCTAAAATCTCAAAATGTTAATATTATGATGGTATTTCTGTCCTTAACCTTTGAGCGCGAGATCTTACTCATTTGCCTCTTACATTTGAGTACTGGAAGCTTGTTTAATGTAGCACACAGAAGATCTGTGCTTATCCTACAAACCAGGCACTTCAGTTACAGCTAGACAAGATGAATGTGCTCAAAGAAAGAAATCATGAAACATCATCTTTAAATGCATGTCACCATGCAGTGTCTCTGTGTTTGGTTTCTGGAGAGAGATGTAAGTAAAGGGCTTTAGGAAAGCAACCAAAATACTTCCCAGAGCATGTAGCATAATTCTATGTGGATGCTCAGCCACAATTAACTCTTTGCAGTGGAGTTAGTTGTTTATACTGCTACGTCAATATTCAGTATAAAAAAAAAAAAAAAAGATTTAAACCCATGGCTACTACATTTCAAAGAAGTTAAAAATCATAACCTCAAAGATTAGCAATGTTCTTAACAGAATTTATGTGAGCCTAGTGCAATTTGCAACTTCTGATGGTCATAATACTCAGGTCTAGCTAGGTCTAAAAGTAGGTTGTGATATAAATTCTTTTGCAGTGTCTGATCAGTGCTAAGCTAGCTTGTTGCCTCAATGTGTAATAAAGTGAGATGTTTATAAACAAACCTTAGAAATTCTGGCACTTCCAGACTGATCTGAATTAAAGATGCCATGGAATCGTTTTGATAGAAATCTGGCAAAGGTGCTGGTTGCCTCTTAAGGACTAGCTGCCTAAAACTGTACAAGTTAATCATAGTTAACATTTTTCTAGATTAAAAAATGACTACTTTAGCAGAGCTGTCTGGCTCTGTAAACCGGTAACATTTTTATAGCTCACTTTTGTGTCAATATCATGCAAAAATATATCGAGTCTTAGGAATTCTTTGAGAGCCAGGGAAGTATTGTATCCATTTGACAATGAAACAGGCAAGTTAGAGTTCACTCATTAGGAGAACTGTAGCCATCTCCTCTAAAATACAGAAAATTTGAAAGTTTTATCCAGTTTTTTTCCCCCTTTCAGTATCTAGAAAAACCTGCTGTACTCTTAACGTAAGTACATTCTCCCAGTTTAGTTAAAACATACAATAACTAGTAAAACAATCACAGTTGAAGTACCAGGTTTATCCTTTTACCAAATTTACCATATACCAAATTCTAACATAGAATTCTGATGCGTCTTTCAAGGCATATGCGCACCCACAGAAGGTACCTGTGGTCATTTACTCTTTTCTGTTAGGTTTGCCTGAACAGTCATTTGTTTTTATCTCGTGCTCCACAAACTTGCAGGGTTCTACCCCTCACCCCTGAAGCCTAGGCTGAATGTTGAGGTCTCCAGTACCCTCCAAAAGTAGTTAAAGTTTTCTCACGGTATTTTTCTGTGTTAAAATGTTGTTGACTGTTGTGTGTTAAGTAATCTGGGTGTGATTTGGTCAAATACAGTACAGAAACTTTAGTATTGCTTGGCAACAGAAACTATGTTAATGATCAATTAATGACATTGTGGGAACAGAAGAGTCATTACAGCTCTGGAGAACACATGACATTGTGGGAACAGAAGAGTAGTTACTGCTCTGGAGAATACTAAGTGCTGTTTAGCTAACTATTAAAGTTAATTGTGATTGTACCAAAACGAAAATAGATTTCTTTTTTAACCTGATGTCTGTGGAAAAAAAATTCCCAAAGAAAAGAAACTTTAGATATCTTTATATATATTTTAAAGTTCTATTTAGCTAATTTGACTTCAGTCTTTTCAATATAATTTTCCGAAGTCAAGAAATAAGTAATAAAAGAAAACTTGGACTTCTTGTTTATGAAGCAGTCTGCCATTTACTTATATTTACCACAGGGATATGACAGAAAATTCCGTCTTCATACCTCTAAATATAACTTCAGAAAAACCAGTATTTTTTTATTTAGCAATGCAAAAAAGCTTAGATAGCAATGGAAAACAATTCATTCTCCTGAGAATGTTGCATAAATTTAGTTCTTTCTTCTCCTCAATCTATGTATGAAGCTGAAACACAAAGTCAGTCACTTGTTCTTTAGGCTTCCCCATGCATTTTACTTTGTTATTTCTTTTGGTCTGTGTGTGCTTTAGTGTGAAGTCTTTCAGTGTTTTGCTGCGTATCGCCAAGTGCGAAGACATATTTTTTTGCACTGCTTTTTTAAAAGTCTGGAAAAAAGAGCAGCTTCCCTTAAACTGTTACATAGTTTAGTAGATCTTTCTGTTATGCAGGACAGACTGGAGATTAAAAGCTAAGATAACTTTCTAAACATGATACCACTTTTTTCCCCCATTACTGAGGTAAGAAGGTGTAAGTGCAACAGCTGGCAAAAGGCAAAGATAAGAGAGTACCTGGGAGCTATTAAGATTACACTTGCATTGGAGATGACTTTAGGAATCTCCAAACACTGCAGTTTTAATACTCAAATGTATGTAGAGGTCGTGGTAAGAGAAGTTCAGTGCCTCATGCTACTTACGTTGTGCTGAAAGATCATTTAGAGATATGCCACAATATTTTTCTTTCAAAATATGGAACTCTTCTGACAGAACAGTAGTGTGAGAGGTCAAGAGCTTCGTTTCTATTTTAACCTTTCCATATTTTTGGAAAAAGATTCACCTTCAAAATATTCACTTTGGGTATGGGTGAGATCATCTTCTCCCTTCCTCCAGGAGAAGCAGTTACGTTTAATGTTGATCTCCAGTGTGTAGTGTATACATTAAAAAAAAACAAACCCCAAACTTGAATAATATAGAAAATTATCAGATACCTTTATTAGTAATATTAAGAAATGCCCTGCAACAGTACTTACGAGGCATAAGACTCTTGTTCTGTGCTAGACCAACTGATACAATAGGCCCAATAAAGCTTACACTTGAACACATGGGAATGTTTCTTTGATGAAAATTTGGCATACTGCAGCTGGCTTGAATCAGCAATTGGGGAGCTTCTTCTGTATGTAAATACTTGATAGTGCTACCTCGTGATTAGGTATGTTTTAAGTTTGGAGTGAAGCTGTGGGGATTTTTTTTTTTTTTTTTTTTGAAACTTTGGTTCTGTTGGTCCATGGTGAACAAGAGATGTGTCAGTCTAAGGATGAAGTTTAACCCCGACCATCTGCCAAGCACCATACAGCTGCTCACTTATGTTCCCCCTCAGTGGGATGGGGGAGAGAATTAGAAGGGTAAAAGTGAGGAAAAATCATGGGTTCAGATAAAGACAGTTCAATGTTTAAAAAACCCAAAACACCAAGAAACAAACAAAAACATCCAGCAAAAACAACTACCAAAAATTTCAAACAAAACCAAGAAAAACATGTGATGTGAAAACCCCTGATTGCTCATCACGAGCCAACCGAGGCCCAGCTAGTCCCAGAGCAATGGCAGCCCTGGCAAGCTTCCACCCAGTTTTTATTGCTGAGCAGGACATGATATGGTATAGAATATCTCTGGTCACTTGGGATCAGCTGTCCTGGCTGTGTCCCCTCACAGCCTTTTGCCCACCCCCAGCCTACTCACTGGTGAGGTGGTGTTAGAAGGCATGCCCCAGCTGCTGGGTTAGAAGCTAGTTTGCCAGAGACTCTGTAAACACCAATTCCATAAATATATCAAGAGGTTAGAGCAAAGACTAGGAAGCTGAGGTATGCAAGGGAGGGAAACCTGAAATAGTAAGTCAGAAATAATAGAGCAGGAATAGAATTGGAGCATGCATCAGTAATGGAAATCAAGGCCAGGAACGGGGATCTAAGCAATCTGCAACATCTTCAGGTCCATAAGAGGAAAGCAGCTTGGTGTCTGCTAGTCCATTACAGTTGGAACTTTTGGATGGGGCTGACTTCATGCTTCCTTGGATCTGATTACTGGCCCCAGGATCAATCATGCAGTTAGAGAGAAGCTTATTATAAAACACCACAGTTGTGTGGGATGAGTCAGTGCTAAGCATGCAGCTGGGTTCAGTGGTCATACAGTGATACTGGCCTCAGAAGTTTCTGATTCTGTTCTGGGAGTCTCATTTATCTTATCCATCAGTGCTCATGCCAGCACAGCTGTGTTGCCAGGCATTACACTTGAATTATTCAAGAGTTGCCTGCAGCTCAAAAGCTCATGTGGCTCCAATATCATGATTTAAAGCTTTGAAAAAAATCTTGAACACTCAAATGATGTTTTGTAGGCTTTGGAGAAAAAGACTATTTGATTAAAAAGTTATCATCTAAATTTGCTAAAATCAATATTTTAAACATGCTGTAGAACAATGTATGGGGGGGTGGTGTTAACTTTTTATCTTGTTCTGTGTACTTGATCTGAATTTTCAAGGCTAATGGAATGCTTTCCACCCACATTTCATTTGGTTTCTCTCAAAGTACATTTTAATTTCTCAAAATCATCTCATTTCCCCTTGACAAGAGCTTTTATCTTCTTGTTTTTGTTTCAAAGAATTACCCACCCAGAGCTCTCCCTGCAAGATGTAGCTTTCCAAAAGCTGTTTCTGAGAGAGGGTAATGGCTTTCCCTTGAGGTTTTTCTCCCCTAATGTTCCCTACCCTCACACAGAACAGTCTTATTATCCTTTATGGATGCATATTAGACTCACTTGTGTCTTGGGTATATCGGTATTGTTAATGAGTATTTGGAGAGTTTGAGGGGGGAAGTAGACTTGGAGAAGCATGAAGTTTATAGGGTTTCTTCCAACATCTGTGTTTACTTGGCTTGTTTAGGGTTCTGTTGGTGCAGGATTGATCACAAAGTAGTATGATTCTTTCCTCTCTGGGAAATACTGATTTCTTTTCATTTTAATTTTGGAGTTTTTCCTCTTAAGACCAATTACTTGTGTAAATAAATTTATGTATGAGTCAATAGTTACAGGCATGTATGGACAATAAGCCAGTTAAAAAAAAAAAATAAATTTTTAACACAATTCCCTGAGTATTTTGGTGCTGTCTGTTAAACATTATAGCATTCTTGTTGCATGAGGGGGAACACCACTATCCTGTATAGAATTAAATGTAAGCTGGAGAGCTCAAGACTCCACCTGCTTTCTGCTGCAGCTGGAATTAAAACAGTAATTCTTTTACCTAATTACTGCATCTTTGTAAGGACATTGTAATTAAGTTATGTTATTTCTGAAAGATATTAAGTGCTTAAGATAATGATCTGAAATATAGAAAAATTCACTAAGGGCATGTACAAAGTTCTATACTTAGGGTAACCAGTTGTAAGAACAGTGTGGTAAAGTCCTTGATATACAGCATTTCTACAGAAAAGGATCTCAATTTGATGATGGATTTTAAAGCTGAAAATGGTTTAATGAAACTGCAGAAACTCTAAGGAGATAAATGTGTGCACAGAGGGATGTGTGTGCTTATTTTAATTTTTTTATATATACATTATGTATATTTACATAGTAAAATGTATATGTATAAAAATTATTCTGTACACAATATTAACAATAATATTCTAATTCTGATGCTAAGACCTCCTCTGGAGTACTATAGTCTGGTTTGCTTCATAAAGGTGCAAGCTGCAAAGGTTTCAGAAAAGGACATCAAAATTGACTAGAGTTTTAGAAAACCTGGCTTCTGAGGAAAAAAAAATGACAAATTTGGTGTTTCCTACCTCAGAAAAGACATAAGGGTAGCAATCCTTAAATAGAGATTGATAAGGGAAAGGGAGTGTTTTCTCTGTCTGCTGGGATTCGGGTGTAATGGGTTTCACCTGCCCGGGTTGCCTGAAACCTTTGATTAGACAGTAAGAGGAACTCTCCAATGATAGAGATGCTCAAGTGCTGGAATAAGTCACCTACAGAGGCTGTGAAATCCTTATCATTGTAGAATTTTAACAACAAATTAAACTAGTTCTGAAGCATACTGGCTTTGAGAAAGCTGATTCCACCTTGGAGCGGGGGAATAGAGTATATTAGCTCCCAGCTCTGATTTTGACCATCAACTGAACTTTCAGCTGTCATTAAAAAATAAAAGCTATTTCCAACTCAACAAGTAAGCACCCTAGTTTAAGTTGAATCTGCTTGCTGACCCTCAATGATGGTATCATAACTGATGAACAGAATGGAGGCTCCTTATGAATCTGGTTTTGACCAAATGTGATCAATTTAATGAAGAGAGTTAAATGACTACCAGTTTTACAGGGTACCAAATTCCAACATGGCAATAATAAGCCTGTAGTAAGAAGACTACTATGTATTGCATAAGTTTTAAGCTGAAGGGGAACAGTGTTTCCTGTTTGTGAAGGGAAGTTCCAGGAAGTATCCATGAAATACTCATGAAATATTTAATTCAATTTTAGTTGCTTCCAGCTATTCTCTTATTTTGTAGTACTGCACAGCGCATGTGGGGCAGACATTGACTTCTGACTGTTTCAGTTCAGTCACTAAACCCTAGCACATACTCCCACATGTACCTCAGTTCACCTAGTTTTCAAATCACATGTGCTTTAATAATCTTTGTTGACATTTATCACACCATCACTACACCATCTTCTTTAAGAAAAAAACCCCAACATGTTGCAGAAGTCTTGAAGAGTTCTGTGTAGCACATCAGTATAGCAACCCCTGACTTCCAGCTTTGCACTTAATAAGACCACCTGGCAACTGCTTGACGCTTTCTCGCATTGTATTGCTTTTGGTGCTACTTTTTGAAAACCACTGGAACACTTATGGGAATTTATCAGAAGTTAATCACGTCCTTATAACTTAGTCACTGATCACATGATGTCAGTGCTCTGTGATTCACTTCTGATTCATTTCAAATTGTGCATTAGGTGAGTTGGAACCTGCTTATGAAATAAAGACCATGCTTATGAAATGAAGGCCTCTTAGACCTAGAAAAGCTAACTTTTTTCTTTCTTGCAAAATTCGGTTCAGTTAAGACACCCTTGGCATTCTTCCTGTTGCCTTATCATTGCACTCATGAGTGGGAAGGTCTCAGTACAACGATCTTGTCTATTGAACATACTCTTTCTGTTAAGTATATTTACCAGAGGCTTGGTGGCCATCAGGACCTGGTGAAAAGCAAGCAGCGTGCTCTTAAAGCCTTGCTTATTGGCTTTTGAATACTTTGATACTTTCAACTATTCTAGGAACAAGTGATACTTCAGTTATTTCTAATGCATGGATTACAGGAAGCCACCAATTGGATCATGCAATAGAGTAACTGATGGGCCTAGATTAGGATGTCCTCACCCTTGTGTGTTTTGAGTCTCTCGTATGCAATGGAACTTTTGTAATTGTAGTTTTTGGTGGCTTTGTGTTACTACATAGGTAATAAAATACTTAGCCCTAAATGTCTTTGTGCTTTCACTCATGTAGTTAAATACTGGAAAAGTGTATTCAACTCCTACTTCCTTGTTTGTTTCAGAGAATATTTATTAAAACATCTTAGTACAATAAGGGCAGTTACAAGAGGAAAAACATGTACGGATGCATTATTTGTATTTTGCTGCAGTGAAACAAAGCTAAGGCTTATGCAGTATTTTGCAGCTTTCTTTAAGGTAAATTCACTAACTGAAATACACCCATTCCACTTTATTTAGTATTCACTTAGTGGTTTTTGCTCAGCAGGGTGTGTGGTTAGAAACAGGTATACAAACGGAAATGAAAATGAGTCTCAAAGTTTTAAAACAAACTGCTGGAGGTTCAAGAAAATGCTGCAGAGGCATTCAGAGAGACACTCTTGCAGCACAGTCAGGCAAGCCCTCTTATTGGCTCCACCATTTGTACAAAGATAGCTTACCATAACTTTTGTCACTTCCTTACACACAGCTATGTTTGGCAGGTTAGCTCTCCAAAAAGAAGTGGCCTAGTGGTCGGAGACACGAAACACCCAATGATAGTTGTGAAACCAAAACTGAGCTGGAGTCTTTTCTCATCTAAGGCCCATTTTTACTGGTTTAACTCCATGGATTTTTTTGAATTATGAATTTGTGAAATACAAATGGAAGAAGAATCAGACTCAAGATTTTTCTTTTTAGTAACGTTTGCTGTATTATTTGTATGCCCTTGAAGTGGGCAGGAAGATGGCATTAAACATTTGATACTGCATGTGTTTGTAAAATCGTGTGCTACTACAATTCCATGCAGGCTTGCTGTTCTGTGCTGAACTGTACTGGGGACCTTAAGATTTTTTGTTGCAGAGTGTTTATTTTGAGTTTTAAACCACCACTAATATGATGTTTTTTCTTTGTGGAAATGAGCCTTTTAGTTGGGCGAGAGAATGGGTAGCACAAAACTTAGTGCTGCTTTAATGTGTGCAAAATAATTGCATGTCATTGTAATGAAGTCTGTTGTGAGATAATTAGGTCTGGATATTGTCAAGCATAAATGCACTTTTATTATGCAAGAAAATACCATAAACGTATCGACCTAATCACTAATAGTAAGCAGAACGTACTGTTTTTCTCTGCATCTTTGTAAAATGGAAAAGAGACCTTGTAGAGGACAGAAATTCAGTCTGGAACCTGGTGCCAAGTGGTACCTGTGTTACATCATGGCAGAGGATTTTGGAATATGCTAGGAGAGAGGAGAAACTGCTAGAAGAGTGAGTTATTTGCTGTCTTTGTCAGCTGGAGATGATCTATACTGAGCACTTCTGAAAAGCTGGTGATTTAATTACACACTTAATAGTATGTGTGCACATAACCATTTGGCTTCCAAGTTAAGCAAGTATTGAACTGCTTTTCTGATTAAACAAAAGTTGTTGAATGGAGGCTCTGGCAGAACACCAAGTTTTGTAAAATGGATGAAAATTGATACAGGCCTCTGTGTGCAAGGCCTAAAATAATTTTACTCTTCCTGAAGACACTGGAAGAGTACAAAATGCCAAATACTAAAGGCCTGAATTAGTATTGATTCCTGATGTCCCAGCCTTCCTCTGCAAATTTCCCACTTCTCTGGCTGAATACTTTGCTGTTTTGCCCTCAGTGCACCTGCTGTAATATGTAGGCAGTTTGTATACTAGAAAGTTTCTTTAGGTAATGAATGAAATTATGTAAGAACATGAACAAGGAATGCATAAACTTTGGTTCATGCTGTAAAACTGAGAACTTGTAGTATAAGTCAAAACAGAGCTCAAGAACTTTTGGTTACTTGGGGTCTACTGCTCTTATTTAAGGGGCTGTAGGACAGACAGACTTTCCTCTTGCCCCTATCACTATAAGTAGAACTGGTCCTTACAATTTAAGTGTAACTACAGAAGGTAGATTCAGAAAATGGTCTCTAATGTTCAGCGTTGAAGATCACCTGATGCATGAAGTTCTCATTCTGGGCTTGATAGTGCTGAGTGGGTTGCTGCATGTTCGCATAGGCTCTGCCAGAATTTGCTGATCAGGATTTTTCTGCTTGTCTTGCCTGAGAGACTGGCTGTAGTAAAGTATTTCAAGACTGTTTATTGTACTGAGTTTCCCCCAGACTGACTATCCTTTTGCTAGAAGAATGAAGTTACTCACACCAGGTATATGATACCCAGCATGTTCTCTGCTTTCAGGACTTCAAAGAGTCAGCTAAAACAATAACTTCACTTGTAAACTACAGTTCTAGGCCATTCTGAGTCACCTTCCTGCTAAACTGCATCTACTCTGCATGAAATAGTCAGCCTGTCTGCCAGCTTAAACTAAATTTGTTGGAAAGATAGGAATCTCAAAGAATTGCTTGTGTAGAAGAGGTATCCAGATCGGTGCTCACATTGGTGTAGGGGCAGCTGTGTGAGCCCAGCATTGGTTTGATTTGATTTGCTGTCTGGCCAGTGAGCCTGGATTCAACCACAGCATGTATTGCTTTTGTGTAGCTGACAGCTTTAAGCACGAGCAAGGAGTTATGGCATTGTTGTGGGGAAGAGAAGGAAAAAACTTTCAGGGAGAGTATAGTGATAAAGGGCATGAATAGGACTGTTGTGGAGTGAAGAATAGAGGAGACAGATCTAGAGGAAATCAGGCTTTATTAATTCTACCAAAGATCCAATGTATTGTTCAAAAGAAAAAGCCTGAGCTCTGGGGTTCTCTCTTCACGGTTGATTACCTTCCTGTAGAAGGACATGGAAACTCTTGCTCAATAACAAACATAGATTGTACAGTTTTGCAAGTGGGCTAAGTTTAATGTTCCTTTTTGGTGTTGTCATTTAATTTTGTTTTTTTTCCCTCTAGTAATAGATGCCATTTCATATGCTGCAAATCTACTGTTTCACCTACGTCTTCCATTTTGCCTTATTGTGCGTTGCTTCTGTATATTGTTCCTGTTATTGCTGTTTTAAGTGATAACTACATTTATCCTCATAGAGGACAATTATTTAAAATTATTCAAAAAGGTAAATTTTCTTTTGTGTTGAAAGGGTGTCTAATTCAAATTCAAGCTGCTTAGATTTTCTCATAGCAGGTTGTAGAAAAACATCATCGGTTAATATTTACAAACACTACTGTGTTTGTTACAGAAATGGAAACTTTTTTAAACATTCTGCTACATTTGATGTCCTTGATCTTTTCCAAATATCAAAAAAAAACCCACAAGGCCCAGAAGATAGGTAGGGTCTAAAAAACTTCTTCAAGTAAAATCCTTGTAACGGATAGTTCAAGGAAATGTGTTAGGACATTTAGGTGCACCACCGGGAGTATGCATAGGTTGCATAGGTTAACCTCTGGGCTTCTGTGTATGTTATATTTCATTCCAGGCGCATCTAGGTATAGATCCTAACCGGTGCATGTACCTTAGTGTTATGTATGTCAGCTGTACAAAAAGCCTCATAAACACTTAAGAATATCACCATTCTGTTTGTTAAGTTCAGTTATGCCACTGACTGCCTGGTATGGATCAGTAGCTCAATTCTTTTGCTCTGCAATTCATTAATTTGTTTCAAAGGTTATACTCAACTGCCTAAAGCTAAGCATTTAAATGCATTGCTGGGCTGAAATCATTATGTATAATTATCTGGATATTTTGAGTACTTTTGAGACACAGCTGCTTTTTTGCTTGCCTTTTTGTTGTTTGTTTGTTTTGGTAAAGGTCTTCCAAATCCTGGTAAATACAGTTGTTATATAGCGCTTATCAGAAAAATTAGGCACCTCCTAAGTTAGTACATTACTGCTGTCTGTGAAATACTGTAGGTGAACAGGCCTGAATAGAATTAGTATTCTGAAAGAGCAAGTTGTTTACCAAGGTATAGCAAGATTTCAATATGAATACTCTTTTTTTTTTTTTTTTCTTTTCTTTTTCAGATTTAGAAGGAAATGCCTATCAAAACAACCAGCTACTAAAAATAATTCTGGCCATGCATCAGTTTTTCATCTCCTCTGCGGACATGCTCCAGAAACTTGTTGATCTATATCCTTTGTCATATTCACCTGCTGTTAAGGTAATATTAGATAACTTGGCAACTTTGAAATGGGTAAGTAGAAGATACGTAATCTATAGGTGTATTACTGTTCCACTAATTAAATGATATACTTGTTCTTTACAGTTCTTGGTTGTATAGTGTGGTTTTGTTTGGTTTAGGGTTGGGACTGTTTGTTTATCTGTTTGGTTTAGCTTATCATCCACAGAGAAAAAGATGAAACTCCAGTGCAGATTAAGTAGGATAAATCACCCTCCACTGGCTGTGGAGGGAATATCTAGCAGGTGTTAGATTAATGTAGGCATCTCAGTTAGGTACTGTGAACCTGGGCCTAAGTTTCAGATCGCTTTCTCTCTCTGTCCTCCATACAAGTCAAAGAGCAAAGAACAAAAGTGTAAATTTTGAAAATATTTTATCATTTGGAGATGAAAAATTTCAACAAATATTATTTCTCACTCACATGCAAAATTACGATGCACTGAAATAAATCATAAACTTTTCCTTCCTATTTGTTCCCACTTTGCCTGGACTTGTACACATGTGTTTCTGGCTCATTAGATTTTTCACAGTGAAGCTACTAGATCATATTGGCATAGTAGCCTTTCTTAGGAATTTTTAATTGTGGAATATATTGCCTGACTTCTTAGCTTTACAGAATGTTTGCTCCTAATGAAATGAGCACAGTACAGGAAGCAAACTTGACATGCTAAGACTCTCCAGCCAATTTTGGTACAATTTAATTTAGCTAATCCTCTATTTCCCCAAACTCTATATCTTACTGGCTTGTAAAAGCAGCATCATTTATAACAGAGCTTTACTAACCAAAAGTGTTTTACACTAACCAAAAGTGTTAGATCAAGTCTGCTAAGCTACAACTGTGGTGTAGCATTGTGTTTAACTTAGGCGCATGCAGTCTTTGAAAATGGAAGAAGGTAACTGCTTGCATGTTTCTGAGAAGTAACGTTTTCTACAGTCAGAGAAATCATTCAAACTTTTATCAGACTTGCATATTTTGCAAGCTTGGTTTTTGGCTCTGTGTATAGACATTGACTCTCTGAAGACATTGAAAGGTAAAGACAGTTTTGAATGGATCAGGTAGTCTAGGCTCTTATATTTTGAAAAACCTTGCAAATGTCCCATTTGACCATTTTCCATCCCCTAAATTCTGTGAGTGATTTTAGATGTTATGGATGGTTTGTATTTGGTATTACTGTTTCAAATGTTAGAGAGATGTGCGAGTACATGAGTTTTATTAGAAATTGTGAGGCATGGTGCAAAGAAACGCATGTAGAAAGCAGAATCATTTCACTACTTAACATTACTCAGTACTTGGGTGGCTACATCAGTATTCCTCATAGTAGTCATATTTACAGTAAACTTTTGCTAACGATCTTGGGATATACTTTGTATGCACTTGTGTAAAACTCTAATTTGATACTATATGCCATCAGCATATTATGTGCAATCAGAATGATTCCTATTGCTTACAGGTAGGGAAGTATCAAGCTTGTTACATTTCATATCATATGTGAATGGATGTGGTTTTCCTTAACAGTTTTCTACGTATCTTAATGCTTTAGAAAATAAATCTTCCATGCTGTGTGTAAAGATATGCTATTTTGTGAGGTAAGAATATTCTTGTTTGGTGGCTATTTGTCTGTGGCTGTCTACGTCTCATACATACAAATGTTTTTGCATATCTTAAGCTGATGTTAAAAAAGGAAACAGCTGTACTGCTTCAGCTTTTCAAAGTTCACTTTAGTAGCTTTACACAAAAAGGCGCAACCTGCTTTCTGCAGATTCATTGAAGTCAGTGCATGAATTGTTGGGTCACAGTTTTGAACTGTGTCTGTATCTTAAACATCAGTGAAAATTGACAATGCTTAGGAATCAGTAGCATTGCGTCTAGTATTATTGTATAAATCTATTAAAAAAAAACGAAGTGAGATGTTGCAGCTATTTTTATATTAAGCAAAACTCTATTGTATTTAGTAGGTAATTCTCCTTAGTAGTTCTACTTAGTCACTTGCAATGATCCTGGATCACTTTTTTTTTTTTTTTTTTAATTAAGTATGGTAAAGTTTGATATCTCAGTTTAGAGAAAACAGAAGAGAGGAAAAAAAGATGCAACTCTGATAGTAGATTAGCATAGGATATCTCTTTTTTACACAAAATGAGAAACAAGTAGTAACAGTTAGGAAAGTAAAATTTGTTTTAAATGGTGATGATTTTATTATCTCAAAGCCGATTATTGGTTAAGTCAGAATGCTTTGGTATTGTACGTTATCTGGGAACATTTTTGCTTCTAGGCAAATTCATACATGCATCCATAAGAACATGCACTTCTGTTTTTCCAACAAGCACAGATTTTTACATGCATGGGTGTACTGGGTCTGCTGGGATTGAGTTAAATTTCTTCATAGCAGCCCCTGTGATGCTGTGCTTTGCATTTATGAGTAAAACACACCAACGTTTAAGCTGTTGCTGAACGGTGACTGCACAGCGTCAAGACTTTCCGTTTCTCACTCTGCCCCCCCAGAGTGTAGGCTGGGGGTGAGCTTGAGGTTGGGAGGGGACACAGCTGAGACAACTGATCTGAATTGACCAGAGGGCTGTTCCATGCCATACAGCATCATGCTCAGCAATAAAAACTCGGAGGGTAGTCATTCCAAAGTAGTTATTGCTTGGATACTGGCTGGACATCTTGTGGGAGATGGTGAGTGATTGCTTTTGCATCATTTTTTTGGTTGGTTGATTGGCTGGCTTTTTTTCTTTCATTCAGTTCTTAAACTGTCTTTACCTTGACCCACACGTTTTTCTCGCTTTTGCCCTTCCTGTTCTCTCTCCCATTCTGCTGCGGGGGAGAGGAGTGAGTGAGCACCTGGGTGGGTACTTCATTGCTGGCCAGGGTCAACCCACTGCAGTGGGTGACAAGTTACATATATGAATTGAAATATAAAATATCTGACTGAAACAATTTGAATGCCAAACATAGAGAAGTGTAGTTCTCTGAAAATATTTTGTGCATGTGAGACTGAATCACCTGTAACTATTAAATAGATTTAATTAGTAAATTTTTCTTCAGTGAATAGATAAAATTCTGACTAGCACAGTGCATTTTTTTATGTCTGAACTAAATAATTTCAAGTTTTAAAGCCATATATACAGTTATCTAGAAGTTCATGAAGAAAAAATGAGTATGCATATTATCTAGCTTTAATGTGAAACTAGAAATTTTAATATTGAATTTGTTGCAAACATATATTTAGTATAGTTCTATATAGCATTAAGCCAGGTAGTTTCTAATTTATTTTTAATCTTGAAATTTTTATTTTTGATAAAGTCAAGGTATCCTAGCAAAAGCATTTAAAATCTTGATCCACTTCAGGGGGTAGATCTTGAAGAAACACAACTCATAAGCAGGACCATCTATTTAAATTTCAGCCTTCCTGATGTTAGAGCAAAACCTTTATTTTTGTGTTTCTGTATTTTCCATGTGCAACAGGTATTGGATTACAGAGTTCTGGGTTATGTTCAAAATGGACTCTCAACTATCCACAACTATGGAGGAATTTCAAGAACTGGTTAAAGCTAATGGTGAGGAGTTACACTGTCGTCTAATTGACACAACTCAAATGTGAGTGCCAAAGTCTTAATATGCTTGAAAAACAAACTTTTGCTCTGAATTTCCTTTATTCAAATATAATGTCTCTCCAGTATAGCAGGGTAATGGTTGTATAGTGCATTAATTTTAATAATTCATATGTTATGTAACCTTAGAAGAGTTTATATGTCATTATAAATGAAATATATATTATGTAGAGGAACAGAATGCCTTTCAAGAATGGCTTAGGTGGAATTTAACTGCTGTGTAGACTTTGCGCTGATTCTCTATGCTGGATAAATTTTACTCTATCCAAGGAACTCAGAAAAATTTTAGATGCCTAATGATTTTGAAAGATCACTTGAATTCAATGAGAATGGAGAATACGTTTTTATTGGGTAACAGACGAGGGTAAAAAAAAGTGTTTATATTTTTAACACCAAAGTGAGAAGATATAGTTTATTACATTGTCAAACTGGAGATACTATTTTATGTGATTTTAATTATAAAATTACTTGCCCTGTCAAGAATAAATCCTACAGCTATACATCACATAGCTCTTTCTTGGGAAGAGAACCTTCCTTGTTATAGGAGAGTAAGGTAGTTCTGTGGAACTGTATAACAGTGTCAATTCATATTGTGGTTGGAAATGCACAGGCAAAAGCAAAGCAGAATTTGGTGTACATTTTATATCTGATTATGAAAGAGGATATTCAGTTTTTTCAAATCCAATTAAATTTCATTCCTCCATGGACGAATAGCATAGGGGCACAGTTCATACTCAGAGGCTGGTCAAGGAAATCTGTAGGAATTATTAAATGGAGGAGCACTGGATGCGTTCGATGAAGTTACGGACAGCATTTCTGGAAGTGCAATATATAATCTCATGCTGTTTAGTAATATAGTTGTATTGTACTTATGTGCTACATCAATATAATAAAGACTAACAATAATGTTTTGTCATATAATCTCCAATGCATGAAAAGAGCTTGCTCTTTAGAAATTCAAATAATGCACTTTTTATTGCACTAAGGCATGTAAACTATGTTACTTTTGTATTAAGAAGAGAGGAAAAGTTTGCTCTTCAGACAATAACTCAAGAGTAATTCTGTTTTAAAATTTGTCTAAAAGAAATTCTAGGGATTGGTCTAGAAAGCTGACACAGCGTGTAAAGGCCAACACCAGTAAGAAACGGAAAGTCTCGCTTCTTTTTGATCACCTTGAGCCAGAGGAGCTGTCAGACCACCTTACCTATCTTGAATTTAAGTCTTTCAGAAGAATATCTGTAAGTGATTTTATTTATTTATTTATTTAAAACAAAGATGGGAAGGACATAGAAAAGATGGGAGAGGGGTAGTATTACAAGATTAACCCTGCAGTGCAAGCTGTTGGACAAGCTGAGTCTGTGTCCAGACTCATTTTACTAGTGTTGAAGATGGCCACTTACTCTGAGTACATCCCCTTTTGCTTATTCTGAAGGTGTACTTATTCTGAGTATGTACCCTTTTGCTGCAGTCATTCGAGAGAGGGAGAGTGAACCTTTTAAGCAACTGTGGAACAGAGTCAAGGCAAGGTCAGTTGGAAGGAAGAGGAGTAAACCATTTGATCTTCTTCCAAATAATTTCTTTTTGTTAGAACAGGTGGTGTCACTGGGCACAGGAACAAGCAGCCTCTTGACTCAAATTAGTAATCAGGCTGAAATGGGATGAAGGAAACTTGGACTATTCTCCTAGAACGCTAACCTCCTGTGGCTATAGGAAACAGTGCAGCATTTTTGTGCAGTGACTAATGGACTGTATAGAAGATGTCCACTGGACTCTGCATGCCATTTTTGATTGTTGTTAACAAAATAAAACCTAGAGATAAGAAAGCATTTGAGAAAATGCCAGTTTTTAATGTAAGAGGGGTTTAAAATATTTTATTAGACAAGTTTTCAAGTACACAAAAAATTCTTAAGAATTTATCTCATTTATGTTTTTTAATTTGATTTGTTTTCCCAGCTATGTTGGTAGCTGATAAGATGCTAACTTCTCTATGCACCTTGCCTTCATTTGCATCCTTGTATGCTACAACGTTACTTCTTTTCAAAGCTGATACAGGTCACACATGGAAAAGTGAACATTAGGACCAAAATCTAAAATGGTTGCAAAGTCAGTGTGATGATAACAGTGAAAGCAAAGTGGGATTTTAAGGGTTTTTTGTTCGGTTTGGTTATTCAGCAGTGTGGTTTTTTTTGAAGCACTACAATTTGAAGATGAAGTCTTGCAAGGAAAGGAGCTCTCAATAACACGGTGGAAGATTCCACAGTCATGTGATACTGTACTTTGAGCTGACAGTACATGACTTTTCATGTTTTGTGTTAAATTCAAAAAGCCATAGAACCAAAGTCATGCACAGATTGCTGCCTGTAGGCAGTAATAATATGCAAAGCTTATATAACTCAACATTTTCGAGCTCTGTGCAGACATAAAGTAATTAATGATTGCAGTATAAAGCAAGTATGATTGCAGTCAGTGTGTCAGATGTGTCATAGAGTTCCAACAATTACATACTTGTATACATTTTATATGCAAGGTCCCTGCATAAGTTTTGGTATAAATTTTGTTTACCGAGACCTTGGATCAGAAAATAATGTGTAATTAATAAATAGTCTAGATTCATTAACTCTTTGCAGAATGTGTTCATGATATGCTAAGCCACAGAACCCTTTTGTTATTCTAACATGGCAGCATGTACTGGGAGAAAGGCTGCAAATGACCTGCTGTGTTATCAGTCACTGGAATAACTATTCATAGGTTCGGTCATTTGAAAGTCAGAAAGGAATACTTGATCCCCTGAACATATACAGCGTACATCAACATCTTCCATGAGACACCACATATCTTGCAACAAAGAAAAATGCAGGGAGTGGTGTTCACAGAGTAATGACTGCAGGTATGCTGATGTTTGGAAACCATTTCAATTTATAGTGATAAAATACAGGGAGGCTACACTCTTTCTGCTTTCCTGTTGAGGCTTGTAAGTTAGTCATTGCCACACCAGACTCTTGTGTTATTTAAGTACCTGGACTTCCTTACCGTATCTGCCACAAACAATCGTGTTACAGCTGACCTCGTTAATAAATTCTTGCACCAAAGTCATTTCAAAACTTTAAGTAGTATGTTAGACATAAATTTGTTCAGCACTTAAAACCCCCCTATTTTCTGAAGGAGAGAGCTACTGAGAACAAAATATAAACTATTGAAATTGATTCATGATTGTACTGAAACTGAAGTCCATAATTATGTAGTCAGATACTGAAAAATTATCTTCCATATAGAATAGTTGCTTACATTTCAAGATCCAGCGAAATCTGGCCGGGGTTCAAATTTCAAACAATAGTTGTAAGTACGTACTATGTAATCTTAGAGACAGCTCTACTTATTACTGTTAATGTTTCTTCCATTTTTAATTTAATAAGAGGACAAATCCAGAGAAGTCTGCTGTCATATCTGCTTTTTAAAGTGTTCAGAGTTCTTATTAAATGGATGGAAAAAAATTAAAAAGTGGAGAGAAAGTGACACAGGGAGAGCAAAAAACAAGCGGCAGCCTGACAATTTATGACCTTTCCTTAGGGATCAATGCCATTCAGCATATTCCTGTGGCCTTAAGAAAGGAATATGTGTCTATTACAGCTGTGAATGTTTTTGGTAAGATGTTAGTAAAGAATGGATATATAAATTCCATGTCACATTTTCTGATTATTCAAATTCTTGTGTATTCTTGTTAATGGATAAATTAACAGAATGGATAAACATTGCACCAACAGAAACGAATGATTGCTGCTCTTTGATCTTAATGGGAAGAATGGCATAAAAAAATCTGTTTGTCACATAAAGGTGTTTACTGAACAATTTTTAATTGCTTTGCTTAAATAAGAGAATCTCACAAGCTGTATTAAAAATACTAAGGAATCTGTAGCCCTCATTCTTAATGGTCTTATCTCAGTTTTATAGTAATCTCATTGAACTTGCTTTTTGTATTAGTGTAGCTTAATTCAGAAGTATGCCCTTGCTACCTAAACTGAACACTTAACTTCCTTAAACTATCACTGAGTTACTAGATTACACTTTAAATTCAGTTTAACCTTACCAGTAGAAGCCTGGATTCAATGAATCTACGGAGCCACTGAGGCTGGGAGGAAAGCCCCAGTTCTACTGATCCTGCGGTTTATATAAGTCAAGGCTCCTGAGATACACATGATGCAAATGATGTGATACAAATTATGGTGAAAAGGTGCTTTCAGCTAATTCAATAATTTGAAGCCTTCAGTTCAGCTTTGAACTGAACAAAGCTTTGACAAAGGAGAGATTTCAGTCTTATGGATGTTTAGGGTGTAAAATGTATCTTGTATATTTCATTTGAAAAGCAGACCTGTATCTGCACACAGATCATGAAGTATGTGAAACTGTAGATGAGTTTACGTTTGCACTTTTTTGTTGTTTTTTGGGGTTTTTTTTAAGTTCTTAGATTATCAGAACTACATTGTGAATAGTTGTGTGAAGGAGAATCCAACAATGGAAAGATCGATTGCTCTTTGCAATGGTATCTCTCAGTGGGTGCAGCTAATGGTTCTCAGCAGACCAACACCACAGCTTCGGGCTGAAGTGTTCATCAAGTTCATTCATGTTGCACAGGTCAGTTAAATTTTGACATGTGTTGTGTTTATTTTGTCTTTCTCCGACACAGCCCTTTAGTTGCTCTTCCCACGCTACTACTGTAGGATCAGCTGAGACTGTTGGCACAGGTCTTCTGGTTCATACATACAGCATGCACATTGTGTATGTGGTGGTTTCACACCAAGTATTCAGTATTACAGTGTCATGGCACCACGACTCTCTCGTATCCATTCTGAAGAAACTGTTTTCACTGAAAAACTAGACTTGCTTTTGAATCAGCTGGTGAGATTCCAAGCTGTGACTGTGCACCTTTCCAAAGCATGAACCACTATCATGCCTTTGGCCGTAAGTAGAAGCATATCTACTAGATAGACCTTACTGGACAGAGGCAGAGCTGTGGTCCTATTGGTATTCTTTGCATACTAATTCAACTGCAGTCATAACCAAGATAATAGGCAGTATTTCCTAGTTGTGGTAGACTGTGGGAAAAGGGAGAAGTACTGCGGAAATACTTGGAAGACTTACTGTATCTGCAGAATTAGTATCTGATTTAATAACTAGAACAAGTACATGTTACACCCAGTTAAATCACAGCTCATTACCAAAATGAGCGAAGCCAAACGGATAGTGGTGCAAAACATGTAAGACTTTAGAGGAAGACAATAGAGGAAATGTAGAATTTGGGTGTGCATTTTGAACAACTTGAACCTTTAAATAATAAATACTGATTGGTTTTTTTTTTGGTATGTCAACACAGAAGCTACACCAGCTGCAGAATTTCAATACATTAATGGCAGTGATAGGAGGTCTCTGTCACAGTTCCATTTCCAGACTCAAGGAAACAAGCTCATGTGTTCCTCATGATGTAATTAAGGTTGGTATTGCTCCTCTAAGTTTTACAAATAAGATAAACTTTAACTTTTTTATCACTGCACACACAAAAAACAACCTTACTTCTATGGATAAGGTGGAAAGACAGACAGAAAAAGAGAAAAAGGAAGACTTCCTTTGGTTGTGGAGGGGTTTTCTTTGTCATTTCATCTCTATGACACCAGTTTCTCCTACACTTCCAACCCCACCTTTCTTCAAGATTTGTATAGCTCCTTTAAAGTTTCTTTTTTAATACTCAGATGTGACAAGCTACATTTTCATTTATATGCAGTAGTACAGAATAGCATTCAAATGTGAAAGCAGAGAATTGGATCCTAGAACATTTGAGAATGAAACTATTGTCATGCATAGCAACATTGACCACCCTGAGTCTATGAAATGCTAGCGCAGAGCTCTGCACTTTGAGTTTAAAACTGAAAGGACTGATTTTTGTTCATCTGATCTTTCCCTATGACAGATTTTATGTAGTTCAAACTTGCACACATTATAATATATAATGTAGTTCAGACTAATGCACACACATTATAATACAGTGGAATATTAGGAATCAGTTGTAATTTCCAATTAAATTCTTGGAAATACAGATGGATATATTTTTTGTTGAGATTCCGGCTACTAAAACTGTGAAGGAAAGCATATTTTTTAGCAATTAAATGGCTTCTTAAGAGACTAATATGCTTTATTATTTTGTCTTGTTTGGGGCCTGAAAGATTTCATATAGGTGTCTAATGAACCTGTTCTGATCACAGCACGATCAGCTTGAATGAACAGTGCATACCTGGAGCATAGACCAGAAGTATGACTTCCCACTGATAATGGTTGCAGCTTTCAAGATACGTAAAACCAGTTAGCAAGCTTATTTTAGAAACATGTTGTTTTACAAATTTTATCATTGTGAGGAGTGGGCTGCATATGTGTCCATCATTTGAATAACTTTTTGCATCAAGAAATTGTACACAAGCGCTAATAGAAAGCAGGTAAAGGCTGGTAATTAGTGACTTGGGAACACCCGTTAAAGTTTAACTATGACAAATGGTTTGACTTAAAAGTCACAGGGTTAGACAGGAACTTCCACAAGAAAACATCAGTCTGTTGATTTTATAATGTTAAGAATCACCTCTGTACCTGTATAAACAAGGGAACTATTTATACTGCTAGACTTAAGACTCATTTGGCCTTTACAACAAGTCCAGTATGTTGTTTTCTCTTCATTTCCGTGGGGAAAAAAATTTTCCTAAAAGCACAGATGTGTCACCTTGAACTGTAGTAGGATTTGTGGTCATGTTGTGATGGGACCATAGCACAGTGCAGGGTTTATCTGCCAGGACTTTCCAATTTCAGCAATTCCAGCTTGTGACCTGGAAGCCAGAGAACTTTATTCCACATTTTAATGTGAAAATGGTTGGGTTTTATGAAGGTCAGAGAGCTTGTGCTGTACTTATGCATTAACTGCATACACATCTCCTTGATATGAGAGGATCCTATTTCTTTTTATTGACGAAATAGGGAATGTAGGAAAACCAGCATTATAGGTTAGGCTATAGATTAACTAACTATACCTGGAGTATTACATCCAGCTCTGGGGGCCCCAGTACAAGAAGGACATGGAGCTGTTGGAGAGAGTCCAGAGGAGGGCCACAAAGCTGATCAGAGGGCTGGAGCACCTCTCCTGTGAGGACAGGCTGAGAGAGCTGGGATTGTTCAGCCTGGAGAAGAGAAGGCTCCGGGAAGAGCTTATAGCAGCCTTCCAGTACCTAAAGGGGCCTGTAAGAAAGCTGGAGAGGAACTGATTACAAGAGCATGGAGTGACAGGACAAGGGGTAATGGGTTTAAGCTGGAGGAGGGTAGATTTGGATTAGATGTTAGAAAGAAATTCTTTACTGTGAGGGTGGTGAGGCACTGGAACAGGTTGCCCAGAGAAGTTGTGGATGCCCCCTCCCTGAAAGTGTTTAAGGCCAGGTTGGATGAGGCTTTGGGCAACGTGGTCTAGTGGAGGGTGTCTGTGCCCATGGCAGGGGAGTTGGAACTAGATGATCTTCCAACCCAAACCATTCTATGATTCTATCATAATTACATATTATAGATAGTTAAATTAGGTGAGGTGAATACCTAGATTTCATTTGAAGCCTGAAGTTTTAAAATCCATGTCGAGAGTCATTGTGAGTAAACCCCCTGACGATAACAGGAAATTCTTGTGGTGTATGACCAGAACAAAAACCAGTAACCAATTTCAATTTTTTGTTTTCTTATTTTTAGGTGTTTAATGAAATGACAGAACTGCTTTCATCTTACAGAAATTATGATAGTTATCGACGTGCCTATAACGAGTGCAGTAACTTTAAGATCCCAATCCTTGGGGTCCACCTGAAAGACTTGATATCACTTCATGAGGGAATGCCAGACTACTTAGAGGACAAAAAAATTAACATATACAAACTATACTCTCTGTATAACCACATAAATGAGCTGATACAACTCCAGGAAATGCCACTTCCCCTGGAGGCTAATATGGACCTTGTTCACTTGCTTACAGTAAGTCTGAGATGAAATACCTCCATTTTAAAAATAATTTCATATATCTCTCAAACAACTAAATAGAAAATTCCATTAATTATAAATATGTAAAATTGTAAGATTTTTTTTTTTCCTTAAGGAAATGTACATAATAGAAGAAGAGCAAAAGTTAGTGATATTGATTGATCTGGCAGCAAGGGTAGAGGTGCCAGTTCAGCAGTATGCTTCTACTTATTCCTATAAGGAAAGGAAATGTTTATTTCTGGTTCACTATAGGAGTATGCATTCTCTCTGTACTTTCATTGAGGAAACGCTCCGAGTCCTCTGCTGATTAAGCCTAAATAGGGAGAAAGTTAGGAAGCTTCCTTAGCTGCTCCTTGGAGGCAGAAGATTGCATACAAAGCTTCCTTGTATTGAACACATAAACTTTCACATAAAAGTTCAGTCCCTCAAGATGTGTAGGGTTAAACATACCACATTTCTCGCCAAGTTTCTTCTGGTACTAAAAAAGCGGTCTGGCATAAATGTTCGTTAAATATAGTTGTTGTATTACTCTTCCAGTCATATCTAGTCAGTGCCTTGTTACTAACAAAATTGATAATACCTAGGATGTGTGTCACAACAATACTTTTAGCTTCTTCTAGTAAGTTAAAATACTACTTTTTATTAAAATAGTAAATCTACCTTTCTTGTTTCTCAGTTTTGTTTGACTTTAACGAGTACCTCAGCTTGGAAAAACTAGACAGGCTGCTTCCACTTTCTGGTTATGAGCCCTGTTTCAGCAAAAAGCTAATAGATAAAAATGCTTATGTGCTTGAGGCTATTTGTTCTTTCTGGGAGCGCTCGTGTGTGAAATTAAGCGCATAGACCTGCGGCCTGAAATAGAGCCACATAAAGCAGTGAATTTCTTCCTGCTAAATGTTTTAAATGTTTTGTATCAAATCATTGTAGGTATCACACACACCCCCCCCCCTTTTTTAAAAAAATCTTTTATAAAAATGGCTGTTACAAATATGTAGAACTTTGGCCACAATCTCCTGCAGCTATATATGACAGGACATAAATTAAAATAATTCATTTCAAAGCAGGAGCTTCTAATCTGCTAATATTCCAGGGCACATAATTTTCCTGTTTGTTCCCTGATTTTTCCAACAGTCTTTCTCCTTCTTCTGTTTCCTTTAGTCAGATGCTTTCCCATTAGGAGGCAAATCAGTTTGAATAGCTATTAGTAATTACATACATAAGTCAATAATTCATAGAAATATCATAACATTTGGACTTTCAGGTTTTTTCAGCATCAGAAACAACCAAGATTTCCCCAGTAATCTAAAATTATTCACTGTTGTGACTACAACAGTAATTCTTGCAGTTGTTCACAAGAAAGTTATTGCATAGGTGTAATTCAAGTAAGATTATTCATTACATAAAATAGCATATTTTGGTTTTTTAGTTTATATGCATATGACTGCTGTGATCTTGACTCTCTATAAAAAGTTTATATTTTCTTTGGACTTGCCATGGATTGAGGCTTGTGAGACATTTACGTCTGGCTTTTTTTATTCAATCATATGTCTAGTGTGAATATTTTAATGTAAATACTCAAAAAATGTCATGTTACTAGTCTTCAATCTTAGCTTGAAATTTGTTTCCAGTCAATAAAATATTTGCTATACTATTTTCCAGGACACAAGCAAAGGTATAAAGTTGATAATTTTTTTCAAATTCCTTTATTTACCCAGGTGTAATGTTTCTTGCTTTACATAACTGCTGTTAACAGCTAAAGGTTCTCACTAAATATGTGCAAGTCCATCTTTTATCCTAATAATATACTTCTTAGTTCAACGTGATCACTGTTGGATTGGATAAATCTGACATGTTTAAACAAGGGTTTTCTGAGAATTTGAGTTGATGGACAGTTTCATCGGAATGGTGTTTCTATGCTTAGTTGCACAATAGACCATTCGAATATTATGGGACTAACAGTTTTTTTCAGTTTACTTATTAACTGACTGCTAATTACACCTACAGTCATTTGCTGTGCTAATGACTAGCTGTGTAATGTTACAGGTTTCCAGATAATAGCAATAAGAGTCTGGAATTTAGAAATGTGCCCATTTCAAATTGCTGTGAACACCTGTGCAGCTCATGTGCGTTTTTTCTAGGTGCAACCTAAATTAAAAATCAGTCCACCGAAAAATACTAATGCTTGCCAGGAACAAGTTTGTCAAGTAGTAGGGACTCTTTTGGTATTAAACTAATGTTGTGTTTGTTTTCAGCTGTCCCTTGATCTTTACTACACAGAAGATGAAATTTATGAGCTTTCATATGCACGAGAGCCACGAAGTCATCGAGCTGCTGTAAGGGCTTTTCCACATTCTTAACAAAAAGATTTTTTTTTAAAATGAGTAATGTAACTTTTATCCCTTGCATTCATTTTATTGAACGTTTTAGCTTTATACACTAAACAAAATTTGTTAAAGCATAAACTGCTTGGTTCATGATGAAGCCTAAGCTAGAATGTATGAAAGACCTGACACCATCTCTGGTTTTATAATACACAAATACAGATGCAGTTACTTGTGTAGAGACATGACATCAGGCAATTGATACTGATTCTTTTAAATGGAAAAATCTTATGTGATTCAAATGATGAAATCCATGAGTGTTATACTGTAGTTTTGTTTCTGTTTTATAAATATGTAAAGGACAGTGAATTTACAGGGCTGTTGGTGAACTGTGACAACTTTAAGAATGAACACTGTTTGAACAATTCAGGGAAAAGCTTCCTCTGAAGTACTACATAATTATCAAAAGTATGATGTTGGGTCCAACAGGCCATTTCTGCAGTCCTGTATCATGTACTCCATTCTCACAAATGAAAGAAAAGTAATACTGAAAACCTTTCCAAGTGGTACTAAGGAAGTTCCATTCAATTTATTCTAGCCTTTGACACCTTCCAGACCACCAGTAGTTGCAGACTGGGCCTCAGGGGTAGCCCCTAAACCTGATCCAAAAACCATCAGCAAACATGTTCAGAGGATGGTAGATGTAAGTATGGTTCGCCCATTTACCTTACGTATCAGTCATAGCCTTAATCTCTACATGTGAGAAGATACAAAGAAGGGAAAAAATACTGGACATATTTGAAGCTGTGCTGAATTTGTTAGCATTTCTATCCTCATGAATAGATATTTCTGCTAGCTGTAAGTAGCAGCAGCGGCCAGTGAGGCATGGAAAGAAATTCCTTAAATGGCTAAGGAGCCAGCCATGTGTATGAATGCTGGTTTGTATACTTCCAGAGTCATTCTTCTAAGGAGCTAGGGACTCCAACATCATGTTACTGGTGGAGTCTGAAAGTGGGCCTCTCAATGACTTTGTTAGTAGTAGCCATTGCTTTTTCTCTCTCTTTTGGGTCACCCACTTTACTGGAAACCATCAAGTAAGCTCAGGTGATGGATTCCAAAACTGACAGAGAGAGGTAAAGAATTTGTCTTTGCATCCCTGCTTTACCTCTTTTTTCCTTTTAAACACTTCTAATATTGCTAGGTATCCTTTGATACATGCTGTTTTGGAATAAATTTATAAATTTGGCCTAGGTGTACTCCTTGCCTTAGGGCCAGAGACAAACAGTAATGTCATTCCACAAGTGGAAAGAGGTGTCTACATGACAATTCCGTCATGTACCTACTTTTCAGGTAACATTGACCTGATGAAATAAGCTAGGCAGCTACACTGATTTGGCTACAGAGGTCATCACTGAGACCACTAATTGAGAGTGTTAGTACAAGTTGTATGTGTAGGCCTGGACATAATGATCTTAAAGTGAAACTGAAGAAGGGCTGTCACTGTGTAGTGAAGCATTTAGTCCAGCCTGTGTTGACTTATCTACGTTTTGCTACAAATCAAGAAATCATAATGCTCCTTTAGTCTCAAGCAAAAAAAACAGTTAGACTGTTGCACTGTTTAATAGATACTGGGAGGAAGTGGGTGAGGAAATCCGTATATATTGTGGAGACTTTCTAAAGTGGTAATTCAGCCCATCCACATTATAAACTATTCTACTATTACTTTGCACAGTCTGTCTTCAAAAATTATGACCATGATCAGGATGGATACATATCCCAGGAAGAATTTGAAAAGATAGCTGCCAGTTTTCCATTCTCATTTTGTGTAATGGCTAAGGACTGGTGAGTACCTAGTTCTGCTCATCAACTTTGTAGCATCTGTTTTGGGAGGGATTTGGGGGTTTTGTTTCTAAATTTTATTTCTATCACTAGGGTGGTAAAAATCATCCTCTTCACCCATAAATAGAAGTGAAAACATAACTGACAAAAGCATCTTCTAAATGTGTTGAGTGACATTTTCATGACCTTACAGCAATGGTAACCAGGCTGATAATGGAGGAAGAACAAATAATAGAAAAAGAAATATTATTTTGAATTATATTCAGTATATACTACTAAAGAACTTTCCTAAGATAAACTTGTCCCTCAAAAATACAGAATTGGCAAATATATATTTTGGTCAAATTAACAACATTTTTCTTAAGCTATTAAAGCATGGGAAAACACAATATTAATTATTGAGAGGTTTTCTGTGAAGTAGTTTTGAGGTTGCATCACAGATGCAGATATTTTGTTTATCCTTACAGGCTGCATTTTAAATGTGTAAATAAGCTTCTATAGACTTTGGGAGCAGCTGACAAGATTACTGAGATCACTGTAGTTTTTGGCCCATTAAACTGTTGCCATTATAAACTGTGAAGAAAGACATGTTTTATTCTCTTTATGCTTTTAAGAAAACGTATGTCTCACAAACAAGTTCTCTTGTTTATTTTCAGGGAAGGTCTGATCAGCAGGGATGAAATAACAGCTTACTTTATGAGGGCTAGCTCAATCTATTCCAAATTAGGACTTGGCTTTGCTCACAACTTCCAAGAGACCACTTACTTAAGGCCCACTTTCTGTGACAACTGTGCTGGATTTGTAAGTTTACTTTTTAGTAAATTATGTTAACATTGTTTGGAATAATGCCTTTTTTATCTCATAATCACCATGTGTCATATACAGAAATGGATGTATATAAAACACAGTGAAGCTATACCGAACACCAGGCTTCCCTTTACAACCTTACAACCCTCTAGGCAGTACTATTACCTGTTTAAACATGGCTTCTACCTTGTGGTGTTTGGTTGGGTCACCACACACAGTCTCAGGCAAGACTTCCAAATCCAGAGCCTTCCACTCCATGCGGCGCTTAGAACTCATGTCCTGGTACAGACATCGCATGCCCCCTGCCCATGGCACAGAAAGATTTAGTAAAACTGACTGTCCTACGAATCCCCAGTGTAGCTGAGATCGAATTCTCCATCTACTCCAGCTCCTCAACTTCTCGGGGGGCTGTCAGATCTGCTGATGTATTCATTGGAGACTAGCTCAAGGTATTTTGTTTGTGATTGAAGAACAAGCATAAAATATTCTCCGTACCTTATGCTAAAGTGGTAAATCATTCTTTCTTTGACTTTACCATTGAAAGGGTAGAAAGACAAGATATTCTGCAGTTACTCAGATCTTAGAAATGAGTGGAGCTCTTAGTGGTTTTTTATATCTGAAGGTATCAAATGTGCAGAGAAATATATTAATACGTAGTCTTTCTCTTTGTTTGAATTTCAGCTATGGGGAGTCATTAAACAAGGATACAGATGCAAAGGTAAAGTACTTTATGCCTTGTTAATTTTAATCTATAATTGATGGTAAATGACAAAAAAACCTGGTCATCCTGAGATCCATTGCTACATCTATGGACCTATTTAGTCTGACCTCTCAGGGAGGAGATTCGAGAATAGCATGATAGACAGGTGGTCCGGAAGAAATGCAAAGATGAAGAAACTCAGAAGTGATAGCTCTAACACTTTGTAAAACACTGGTGAATTCAGAGGGTTTGGGAACAGACCCATCTATTCCACTGGGTGCAAACACCAACACCCTGTGAAAACTGTGCAGCACATTCACAACATCTTTTACAGAGTTTTCTTCCTCATACAAGTACCTGCTTTCCCTGCAACTCCTACAGTCAGAACACTGTTGTGACTGAATGTTGCTGGTTTGTATTTTATCAATGAAAAGGAGTTTTAAGTGTATATAGCCAAAGGGATGTAGTTGGTCTGTTTACCAGATGTATGTTGTTAGAGGTAATCCATATAGAGAACACCAAAGAAGCTTTCTTGCTTCCTGGAGAGGGAACGCAGTGTGAGAACTGATCTTAGATGCTACAACAGAGCCACTGAATCATGGAATCTTTGCTTTGTTTACAGACTGCGGAATGAACTGTCACAAGCAATGCAAAGACCTGGTTGTGATAGAGTGCAAGAGAAGACCCAAAACTTCAGTGGCAGATAGCAGCCCAACATCTGCTCTTGCTTCAAGCCTCTGCCCAGTAGGAGTCAAAGAGCAATTCCATGGTGAGAAAAGATCACATTAGAAAGATCAAAAGATACAGACAGTGTTTCCTTTGCTTTTTTTTCTTTTAAAGTATCGTTTTAGGTTTTGTTAGTTAACTGCAGTATTTTATCAACATACAAACTAGAACCAGGCATAAGTGAGCCTGTACCAAGTAACACCATTCCAGTTCTAGTCTAAGTAAGGACGCCCTTTCTGAGAGACCTTTTGCGACACTACACTATATGTGGTGCACAAATGCCACGAAAACTGAGTAAATCTGCTAGACTTTCAGGAGAACTAGATGCCATGAACTGATCAGCTGACAGGTTCCCTTAACTCTCTCACCTTTTGGCAAGCAGGTCTTGGCACACTCCAGTTTTCACCACTGTTGCCACATTAAGCAACTACCACAGTGTTAAAATTCTGACTCATATTTCAACGTGGAGTTTTAAAGTCAGTTTACTTATATGTCTGTGCGCTAAGAAAACCGACAGCTAATTGTGTTTTTTTTTTTTTTTCCACTTCAGTAGCTGAATCTACAACTCTTCTTCATATGTCCATCCTTCATTCAATAAGAAATGAAAAATCTACACCTCTCTGTTCTTTTCTCCTTATATCTAACACCCTGTATAAACTTTTCATATTGTGTGTTACCATGTAGGCCTCCAAAGGAGGCCTTGAATAAGACCTCAGGCTACTTTTGTTTTCTTTTGATTTTGATGTTCCAACTCTCTCCGTATCCACTTTCATTAATTTATCTCCTGCTTTCTGCCTGTATCTAAAGTTCTTCAAATCTACTACTTGCCACTTTGATATCAATCTTTTGTGTTGTATTTAAGATTCATACTGCTGGATTCCATCTTAGGCTTCCTATTAGCATTTACGTGGAGCACAGTGCAGCCAATTTCTCTTGATAACTGACCATGTGCATCTCTATGATTGCACCTGCATGGGCTGCAGCTGCATAACCACCACCTCGTGGGATGTCACACTTATAGAGAGATTGAACTGCAGCGTGTTGCTCCGTCATCACCCAGGGCACCAGAATATGGTACCTCTCAATGCTACATCATGTCAAAGAATGAGAATTCAGGTCCAGGTTGAAGGTGTAAGCATCATCTGTTCCTCCATCCCCATTTAATTCTCCAGAACGTGCAGCAGCTACTGGACTGACTTTGTTCTTTCCCATCATGTGTTTGAACATACAGTCTCATTTTGTTTTCTTCCCAACAACAGAAATTACTTTATCTGAAACAGGTTGTCTTTAAATCCTTTAATCACATCTTTTGTCCACTGCTTCTGACATTGTGGATTTCACCACCCTCCCCACCCCCCGCTCCCTGTTTTTACTTTTAACTACAAAACTAAAAGTATTTTAGGAACACCTATACAAAAGCAGTGTAAAACTTTAAAATGTCAATATTTCACCTTTATAAAGTAGATAAGTTGTATCTTACCACTGCAAGTTGTGATAACGCTGAACTAACACCCAGGTTTGATCTTCCAGCCCAATCACTAATGGTGATCAATGGTCTATTTAAAACCTCTTAGCCACCTAGAGGTTTTTCTGTAGCTGACCTTGATGCTACACCTGTTTTCCTCTAGTGATCCATATTTATGTTACTGAGACAGGGCAAAGAGCTGTTTCAAGAGATGCAGCATTGAGAAACTTCCAGTGACACCTATTTTGGAGAGCAATGAATGTAAAATCAATAAAGAATAAATGTTTTATTTATTAAAATCATGTTTCATTACTGTGCCTCCTGTTTCTCCTTTCCTGGGATAAAATCTTGACTCAGTTTACCATACGTATTCTACAGGACAAGAAGAAGGACTGTTCACATTTCCTAATGGAGAAGCAGTGGAACACAATGAAGATAGCAAGGACCGAACCATTATGCTCATGGGTTCCTCAGCTCAGAAAATCTCAGTGAGACTGAAACCAGCTGTGGTTCATAAAGGCACACAGACTGATCCCGTACTGCTGGCTGGTGATGTATCATCTCGTAGGCAGACAGAGAAGAAAGAATATAGGATGCCAGAAAATCCTTATCTCCAGGCAGCTCCACCATCCCCGTGTCCGAGCCCAATTCTAGGCCGCAGAAAGGCATATGTTAAATGGGAAAACAAGGACTCCAGCCAGAAAATGAAGGAGGAGCATCATAGCTGTAAACCCTCATACCAGGAACTTGAGCAGGTACCTACATGATGAAACAAATTCTGGTTTACACAACAGTACCGTAAAGTGGTTGGAGGGTGAGGGGGAGTGGCGGGGTAGGAAGGTGTCACCTTAGTCCAGTGTAATTAATTGCCAGAACAATCCACGAGTGGCATCATAAATTCTTAGCAACTGTAACTCCAGCAATGCTTCACTTCAAGCATAGATTTTAGTACTAGTATAGGGCTTAGGGAATAAATTTTGAAGCCCTTCTTATGATTACACTAATCCCTCTCAGTCTTAAAAGTGACAGTCAAGAATGTGAACATAATCCAGTTGCTTAGGACAGGATGTTACTCCATAAAATGAGTAACATACTCCTGAATTTCTTCCTGCTTTTGGTGGCCTCTGCTCCCCTAAGTGACAGAATAAGTGGGGCGGGGAGGGCTGGGGGCTCTGCTTTTGTTCAACTGACAGTGAATCCCTTCTTTTTTTTTTTTTGATAACTTTTAAGTCACCAAGAAATTTTGCTGTGTGAACAGACATGATGCCTCTTGCTAGATTTCATCTGCATCAGCCCAGTTGTGGCTCACCTTACTCTACAAGTGTTCTGCTAAAGTAGCTATTCATAAGACTGTGTCACCTCAGATTTGGCCCAAATTCAGGTTTGTAGAAGCAACACCTTTCCAGACAGATTAAAGAGACTGTCACAGTATCAACAATGAGACTGATGGATGGATCCAGATATGATTATGAGGAACAAAGGCGGACTTATTTTCATACTTATTACTACCACTATTCTGAGATGGACCAACATGGAAACAGTCCACCAACAAAAGGATCACAGCCTGATCTTTCAATGATCAGTATAACTTTCAAAGTATCCTTTGCCATTAGTAAAGTGAGCTCATCTTTTATGAAAGATGATTGGTTTATTAAGACAATTAGCAAGAATATTCCAGTACAGACCACTTTCAGTACATTCAGCATAGACAAAGGTGTGAAGTGTGGATGTACTTGTAAAACTGGTTCTTTAAAACGTCCCATTCATATGAGTCCCACAGTTTATGCTTGTCCTTGCTCCCTCAGCAGATCCTGACCTCAATTACTGAACAGCAGCTGATGTTACAAATTAATGTCTTAGATTATTGTATATCAGTTTCTGCATTAGTAGAACAGTGAAGTGTGAGCTGTGTTCTTGTTTCCCTAGATTATTGCTGTTAGGAGAGGAGCAGTGGAAGGTGAATGAATGCAGGTTGTGGATGTGACTGTCAGATACCAGGTGCTGGAAAATTTTAAGAGCATACACAAAGGATAGACCAGTGACTACAGAAATGTTCAAATAAGTTCCTGGTTATGTTCCACTGATAAGAGCTACACCAACTTATGTTTATGCCAGTCAACCTAAACATACAATCAGACAGTCCTGAAATAAATTCAAAATAAAATACCATTCTTCCTTTTTTTTTTTTTTTTTTTAAGGAAAGAAATATTCTAAAGGCAGACAATGAAGGATTAAAGATCCAGCTCGAACAGGCACATAAAACAATTGAATCTCTCACAATCCAGAGAAGAAACCATGTAGTTGACAACCTACAACACAGAGACTGTTCCTAGCAGACCAGAGAGGAAATATCCTGTGGAAGAATGTAAGACTGAAGGAGGGGTTGTGATAAAGCTGCTTTTACCAAGTAAACTGCAGAGAGAGAGTCTGAAGGATGTTAAACAGAAATATCCTCTTTACTCACCTCATTTCCATATTAAACATACAGTCCCAAGTGTATAAATCCATTCCTTTGACTTTTTAAGGTCATTTAGCATTATCTGTGTAATGAAAATAGTATCTTCTGGGTTTGCTTTTAAAAGGAGTGATATTGTTGCTGAAGTTTCTGTTCATGATGAAGGCCATGTGGATTCCCCAGTGACTTGGCTGCCAGCACCACACCTTACTCTGCAAGTGTTCTGACAAAGTAGCTATTCGTAAGATTGTCACCTCAGATTTGGCCCAAATTCAGGTTTGTAGAAACTAATGTTGGATAAAGCTGAGTATTTAAGTAAAACTGTAGAAATACTCCATTAAGAGAAACAGTTCCTTCTCACTGTGGCTGAAACCAATTAGAATCATGAAGTGAACTGTCAGCTTTGTTTCCAAAGTTTAACAAGAATATTAAAAGGAGTAGTTAAGCTAATGATATTTGATTCTTAGACTTTGTTAAGAAAAACTGACAATGTTTTTAAACATCTTTCAGAGCTTTAGAAGTCCTGTTGCTCAAACGCTTACCTTTGTTAAGGTAAAAGAGATAAGACTAGAAAGAGTTTACATTGAAATGGAAGCATTTACATTACTGTTTCCATTTTTGCATTCCATGCCACAACTTGGAACAGTTAGCTCTATATATTTGGCTTAAGGGATAACTTGTTGCCCACATACAGTAGATATGAGCCAAGGCTGAGTATTTTTCTTTCATGTCAAACTGGACACTACTGTTGAGTAGAACCTCGAGGGCCATATTATGAGGGAAACTGCGCAGTAATCCTAGTGCAACATACTGTATTCCAGAGCTCCTGACGTCTTCTGGTTCTAACCAAGGTTTTTCCATTTTCTCTCTCCCAGTTTTCATATGCACTTTAGGTAAAGAGTCAAGATGAGCGTGCTCTTATGTGTGTAAATTTTGTATAGTAGAAGGTGTTAGGGAGGTAACGTAGTTTTCTTAAAGCTACAAAGTGTACATATTGTTAAGAGAAAACAAAACAGTCTATCAAGTTACCAATAAATCTACTTGTCAGAATAGACAATTTTAAAATTGCATTTGCATTCCAAGACAATCTGTACTCTTACAGTTGTATAAAACTTGCTTGCATTTATCAAACAGGGATTTGTCATCATTTAAACATTTAAACATCAGAAAGTTATGACTTTGATATATTATCTACAAAGTCCACTTAATGATCCTCAAAACTTGTAAGTTACAAGTCCACTATAGATTGAAATTTAGTCAACCTATTACAATACCATGTGTCCTTTGTGTTCAGAGTTGTATAAATGTACGTTCCATCCACAATTTACAGTCCTTATCAAGTATAAGAATGCTTTATTTGTAAAAAAAAGTCCATTTGAAACTACTTGCCAGTTTAGTGATTCTAAATTCTTGTTTTGAACTGAGATTGTGCTTGCATCTCTGTGTATAAGTAAAAACAAATGGAGGGAAATAGTTGTAGTAGTAGTAGTAGATTTTCTGTTATCTTACTGTAAATAACTGAAATGTATAGGATAAAAAACAGCAGCTGTGAAGATTGTGCAGCTTTTATTTCCTCATACACTAAACCTGAATTATTTACAATTCACATGGAATTGCACTTTGGTCAATGAAGCAGTCAGAATAGCTTTCAGGTCATGTCTGCAAACTTGCTTTGCCCCTTTCCTGGAAGCTTCTTGATTTTTGTCCTCTGTTCAGGGAACTACAGCAAGGCTTATTTCTAGTAGGCATTTAGCAAATAAAAGTCTGTTTCTGCAACAAGTAAAATAAACAAAAGTTGAATGTATTTTCATGTATTTTGAAAATACTCCAAAAGGGCAGCTAAGACTCCTGAATCCTGTGGGGCAGCTAAGGTAACTGCTTGCTTGTGGTCTAAACTCTGGATTCCAATACAATTTGTGTGTAGGCATATACTTTGTCTATGCTGTGGGGTAGAGACTGTGAACAAACTCTTATTTAGAAAATTTCTGTGACACCATCAGCTGGCCCAAAGGCTACTGTGTGACTAGGTTGAGTACTTAATACAAACTTGAGTTAGGACCATGGATTTGTACTAGATTAACTACTAACTTAATGTTTCTTTGTGTTGTAATCTTGTTCCTACAAATGATCTGAATGACTTGACTTAAAAGGGATTTGTGTGCAGAAGTATCTTACAGAACAAGTATGTGGTGCTTCACATATGCTGAAAACTTCCTGCTTCAGAGTCAGTTGATACATGGAGAAGTTCAGAGCTCTCAAAGTACCTTCAGGTTTTGTTTGCCCAAATCCCCATGCACTTGTCTCGCTTTTTATTTTATGTTATGGTAGTGGTCCCTTCTTTGTTCTTTTGGGACTCCCTTTTTGCTGCATGAAAGACTAATAGCAGAAACTGACTGCAGGGATAGTGCTAAAACTGACAAAGCTACTGAACAAAAATGACTCACATCTGTATTAATCTTCAAGTTGCTTTATGCTGGGAAAAAAAGATGATAAAGTACTATGTGCTGTTGAAAAGTCACGTTAGCAAACACTGATACTGAAATGTATCTTGTCATGGCTAACTTAAATGAAAAGCACTCACCTTTATTCCTTCTCTGGGCTCAGCTGTTTCATGTACATACAGGAAGGAAGAACAACCAAGTGTGTGTCATCCCGGTTCTCCCCACCACCACCACCCCAACTACTGTTTATTTTTTAAGTGTGAATTCTGATCGTGTAAAAGTAAATTGAATGCGTGGTATCACAATTAACAAGGCAGGGCTACTGCTCATATTCAGATTAAACACCACTGCCTTTAAAGTCGCTTATGTATGTTTTTGGAAATATGTTTTTGTTACAGTAGCAATCTGTTATTTTGTTGTAACTGATCTCTATGGCAACTTGAAAAATTTTTGGTTTAATGGTGTTTGAGAAGATTGAAAAAGTGTACAGATTGTAAAGATTTTATATAAATTGTAAGATTTCAGTTTAATATTTATAATAGAAAAAAATATTAAAATTGTACTTCATGCATCCAAGTTTGTCTCTCAAAGAAATCTAAACAACCTCTATTTGTCTTCCTTGGTTCTGTCATCTGAGGCACTTCTGCAGGATGAACCCTGCAGTACCAGAGTCCCAAGCCTAGCTTCACCACCTGCAAGCCATGGAATGCTGCCAGAGAAAACTTAGGAAGCAGCTAGGCATTTGCAGATTGTTCTTTTGGTATTAGTGGCTGACACAGTATACAGACACTGATTTGCTACTCACTCTTCCAAGTGTTACAAAGCACAATTCTTCATTAGCACAATCTCTCACTTTTGTTAAGAATGCTGATTCTGAAAAGATGTCACAGCATGATAGCCAAGTTTAAACAAGGGTTCTGCTGATGCTGGCTATTACGCAGGCACCAGTGCAGCACCCTAAAGACCTGCTGTTCTTTACCTTGTAGTAAAACTCAAAGTACCTTATCTCAAGTATGTTTTATACGGGGCAATGAACGTTCACCAGTTATCTTCCATCATCTGAGGGAGGATGGAAAACACGAACATCTGGAAACACAAACATCTGGAAAACACAATTCCTATTTATATGGGCCAATCTGCTTTACAGTCTTGCACATACAAAACAAGTTGGTTTATTTCATAATTATAGAAATTGGAAAAAAACTTCAGAAGTCATTGGAGGATATTTCCTTAGTTTACATAAGGACAAAATTAATGATGACATAGACCTATGTCGTCTTTTTTTTTTTTAACTAAGATAAAATGTAACTGAGATTCCTTAGTAATCCCAGACAATGTAAAAGGGATGTATTTGTGACATGCCCTGGCTGTTGAAAATTTCCTACATTGTTATCTACAGCCTTTTCCATTTTGGTAAAAATATATCTGTTATTTCTCATTACCACAAAAAGGAAGTTCCATCACCAGCAGGAATTTTTCCTTACAAACTCAAAAGGAACACAGGATAGTGGGTCCAAATCACACTACACAAGTGATGCAAACAACTTCAAATACAGTACTTTATTCCTCAGTGTTTACAGCTGTTAACAAAAGCATCTCTCTCAAATCGTACAAAAAAAAAAACCACCAACCTATTTTTCAGTTCTTGATCAAACAAAACAATATTCAGGTAGATATTCACTAAGTGTGAATAAATATGAAAATGCTCACAAACATATATGAAAGTGTTTTACTTAGAATTTTTGAAAATACTTATTTTCCCAAGACAAACATACAAAATTTGAGAAGAGGCTTAAATCAATTATTTTCATGATATTATTGCATCTTTTGATAAATTAAAAGCAGACATTCTGATAACAGAGGACAGAGAAGGACACCTCTGAAATGTGGTGGTGCTTACTTTAGTTTTCAACTACTGGCTTCACATTTTGGAATTATTTAAGAAAAACTGAAATAGCCAGATTAAAAAACCCAAAATCTCCAACCTATTTAAATTTCCATCTTTTATATGGTCTACATAAATATAACTGAAATCTGAAATATATCTGAAATAATGTAACTGTTAGAATTACACATGGGCACATAGCTGGTTCACTTGATTCAGGTTTACTTTGTTCAGAACTGTCCTGCCTGCTACCAACAGCATAAAGTGATGAGTGTAAAAGCACCAAGGCACGTCCACGGTTACAACAGTTCAACTAAACCAGTGCGACTTCACATCTTAAGACTGATGAAATCTTTATGCATAGATAAGCCATTTGATTTTCCCAACATATTTCCATGGTGCAGCTCAATGCTTCACTGCTGTTTGGAAATTACTTGTAGTAAAAAATAACATTGGGATGAGCAAACAGAACTTTACATTAAACCTTTGGTTGCTAAAAACAAATCTGTCTGTTCCTTTGCTGACCAACAACTTCAGCTCCAAGGCCAGCAGTGTCACTTGGTATGTCATCAATTTGTGAAGTAAGTTAAGCCGTTATTTCCACATCCAAGCTAACTTGTTCAAGCAAGGAAAACTCCTGCCCTTTTTTTGTTAGGCACCTGCTGGGACCCTAAAGTAGGGCTGGATCTATCACATCACAGCAGCATTCTCAAGCAGACTATGATCAGAGAGGAAATAGAAGAGAAACTTTTGAAGTTCATCTGGATTAAAGTTTCAAATGAAACGATAGTGATGGCTAATTAATAAAACCTGACACAGGCTATTGAAGGAGATAATAATTTGATTTTGAACCAAGCTTTACCATCATGCATGAAGCTGCCTATGGAATGGGACATGATGCACATGCTCCTGAAGGGAAAACATACCAAATTTAAAGCATTTAAAGCATACCAAATACGGACACCAATAGGAAACCTGTGCAAAAAGAACTCGTAACTGTGGAACATAAAACTAAAATCAAATTCTGAAGTTCAACCTGCGGTTAAGCCTACAGCTACATAGTCAATTAAAGTGCTTCAAGGTTTCTGTGCCATGCAATCTACAGACACCCCTAGGTTTACCAGATGCCTTCCCAAACCTCTCTGCAGTACCCTGACGAATCCTGTCATGAGTATACACTTGTGCATCATCTCCCTGTTCCACCTCTGTAGTCAGGAGTGGCCTCAGAGCAGGGGAGGAGATCTATAAGATGCTGGGCAACAGAAACTCTTTAACTGGCCGCTCTAAATTTAATTCCTGTCTACATGTATTTACAGCCTTAATTGTATGAAAGCGAACTCCTTCTACAGTAACACTGTCTGTGAAGGAGAAAGCACCCATACCGTATCAAGACAGAGTTTCTTTTAGGTTATCAGCCCAATTGGCTGGTGGAGTCAGAGAGAGAAATCACTGAGTAAGGGCAACTGCTGTATGAGATGTCTCTTAGCTGAGCAGCTGGCAATTCCCAAACAGAGCAGGCAGGGGAGAAAACAAAAAGGGGGGGGGGGGGGGGGAGTGGGACTGTGGGAAGAAATGGTATGTTCTTTCTCAGCTTACTAAACCTTTATGTCTCAAGGCTGATTCAGAAGGAGTATATAAATGAATTCTTACCAGATGATGGCTGCAGAAGTTTCCTGCCCAATCTGATCTTAAACTATTTTTATGAAACATCAATAAAATGGAGAACAGGTAAAATGAAAAGAGACACTATCAAAACTCACCATGATTCTGAGTTTACGGTACACACTCTGACCTTCAAATAGTCTGCGATATATTTATGAACACAGAAAACAACCTGATTTTATTAGTTTCTGTAGAGTATTAATTCAGAATGTTACTTTTATGAGACGTTCTGGAAGAATAAGAAACCTAATTGAATTATTTTGATCAAAGCCTTAAGGATTTCAACATTTGACATTAAAAATTGTTTACACGTCTCACATGAAAACTAGATGAAAAGAAACAGCCTGAAAGCAGTATTCTAGAGTCTTTTAAAAGTGCTTCCATCCAGTTCTTAAGCATATTTTGGTTTTTCTACACAGCATTTTGGAGCAGGGGAGTGGACATGCAACATGCAATAATTAGAGAGGCCTGAACATTAAATAATATATGTTTTGTTTGTTTAGAAAGGGTTTTATTCAGTTTTTTGAGGCTTATTTTAAATAAAATGACATATTTAAAAACACCATATGAGCAGTACGAAAAACAAGGACTTTAGTCATCACATTTTAGTATAAAAGTTCTGTTAACTAAAAGAATTCAATGACAACATCAGTTGGTCTAATGCAATGATTCATATGGTCATACCTAATTCTAACCTAAACCCAAGTTAACATATCTAGATTCCTGACACCAGTAAACACCACCACTATATTTTGCCAGTTACTCTGTTACTATTTACAGTGTTTTAGTATCTTCGGTATCCTCCCCCTCCTCTTCCACCATATGGATCACCATAGCCTCCCCTGCCACCGTAACCTCCCCTGCCACCATAATCTCCCCTGCCACCTTGGAAGCCACCTCCACCTCTTCCACCACCTCTGAAGCCCCCACCTCCAAAACCACCACCACCACCACCTCCTCCTCTACCTCCTCCACCCCCCCAGTTGCCTCTTCCACCCCCACCCCCACCTCCCCAGCCACCTCTTCCACCACCTTCTTGTCTTTTTTGCCAAGGAGGCATTTCAGGAGGAGGTGGTTCAATCTCTGTTGGTCTGCCTCCACGGTCAGGGACTCTCCCCATCAGAACCTATATGGAAAAATAGCTCATTTTTAGTTTTCAAAAATAGTAGTAATAACTGGAAAGGGCACAGGGCTCTGCTCCTTTGGACAAAGACATGCTGCCTGCTCTGTACAGGAAATATGGTCCCCTACAGGATCCCTGTTTCCTGTCCTTGTAACTGACCACAACACAAACTCTGAAAGCAATCCTGTTTTCCACCTGTAAAACCAAAATAACTGCAGCTAGCTAGCTCATACTACTTTCGTGAAATCTTTATGAAGAAAACTATGTGTGAAGTATCAGTATTACAATAAGCAATAAACATAATTCATATATAATATATGGAAGAGACTCCTTATGATGCTGCTCGTCTACTTAAATTTCAAAGTTCAAGTTCAAACCTAATCACCTGGCATAAAAGCATAAATTGGCAAACTGATGCGCAACTCTAAAAGGGAACGCCAGCACGCCTTAGATTAGAAACTACTGACACACGAAATACATTACCTGCTGCAGCAACACTTCCAAGGAGAGAAAAAAAGGGATCTTGACTTGGGTGGATATTGCTCATTGTACAAAAGGGGAGACTGTACTGGACAAAGTTGCACACTACATTAAGTTGAAGAATAAAGAGGTATCCAAGTAGGTCTTTTTGTTGCTGTTTTCATATTTCCTAAACTCTCTGTGTGAAGACTGTTAATATAAACTGGTCAGTCCCAGGCACTCCAACTAAAGTCCTCTCAAGAAAAAAAAAAAATTTTCTCTGAGATCCTGCAATAATTAAGAAATTTCAGAATCTTTGGGATCAAAACATATTAAAGGCTATCTAAGAGAGGCACAAAACTTGAGGAAAATCTGTAAATAAAGTATTCATAAAAACAGGCTTAGTCACCATTTGAATGGTAAAACTGTTACTCACAAGCTTCAGCTTTTATGGCACAGGAGAAAGCAGTACAATGTTGATTTGTTACTGTAGCCAAACCAAGTAATTTTACTTTGCAGCAAAAGGATACTTCCACAGAAACTTTTGTGATTTATAATAGACTGATAAACTAAAGATACTGGTTTGCAAACTGAACCACATAATCCTGGCAACAGATAGGCCAGGAACTGATACCAGAAAGACTTACACGTATCCTTAACTTGAGGTGTGGAGTTCCACTGAACTCAAGAGGTCACTCATGCACACACGTGCACACATATGCCCCCACCACTGTTCCTTCTCTTCTAGATTACTGTTTCATCCTGCTGCATGACTGTGTAGTAAGATAAAAAAAGTAGTTGCTGCAATGTTTACTGGAATGCTGCAACCCTTCCCTTCTTAAAGCACCAACTATCTTGCAAAAAAGAAATGAAAATATTAAGCAAAGAGTATAATTCCAGAATTACTTTCGATAGGGCTGTAAACTCCCATGACCTTATATCACATCCCAGAAAGAAAAAAAGTATACCTTGTTGATCGCACAGACTGTATTTTCCCGTGTTGATCCACTACTTGTTCTTATGATCTTCGACAAATCCTCTCGAGCAGCAAGAAGGTGAGCTAGCGTAATAGTTGACTTTGGAGATAATGCATAGCGCTTGGGCTGATAGATTCGTGCTATGTCATCTGTTTTTACCTAAATGATAAAATCAAACACAACTTACTTGCTAGGCATAAAAACACACCCTTGTAAACCATGTATTGGTCTCAGCAAGTTTCAATTTGAACACAGGGTGTAATGTCTGAAAATCTAGGTTATCTTGCAAAATATAGTGCCAGTTCTTACCGATTCTCTTCATATTGATGGAGCTATTGGACAAAAAATGCTGCCGATTATGTTTAATTGATGCTGAAACTTTGCACCACTACAAAAGAAACTCTCTTATCCACTGGCATCAAATAGATTCTTTGATGTTTTCCAATATATCTAAAGACTAATATTTAAGAGTCCAAACTGCTCTCTCAAGCACTTCACATAGCTACATTTAACAGATCATTTCTAAATGTGATGCAAACAAAGCAGCTTCAAAGTAAGTTCAATTTGTGGAAAAGAAAAAAAATTTAAAATGTAGCAATGCAGCAAAACACTTGTGCAAGCCATGAAAAAGTGAGACTGAGAAGGGGAGAAAATAAGGTTTTTTTCCAAACACACTTTGATGTTTCATTTAACAAAAAAGAAAAATAGATACACTTTCTGGGAACATCTAGCATGATCTTCAGAGTAAAAAAAATTAAATTTGATGGATCAGACAACAGGTGCAATTACTACATCATTTATGGATCCATTTCAGTCTGAAAACTTACCCCTCTTGGGGACTGAACAAGTTAAAAAAACCCAACCAAACACAAAAAACACCACACCATCAAAAGCAGAGAAAGATATCAATACCTATTTAATGGTGGGGAAAAAAAAGGCAAGCTACCAAATAAATTAAAAAAGGACAATTATTTGCCTCTTGGCTTAAAAAAAATAAATTATATCAATGCCAAAACATTTTCAATCCTCCAAAGCTTCTTGGAGAAGTTATGAACAGATATTTTTACAAGAGAAATAAGGAAAAAAGATTAAAAATCATAGGTAATCTTGAATTAATATGTAACCTGGTTATTTCTGTAACTACATACTATTTTCACATCAACAGTCTTTATAAGACAGGAAAATGAATCATCTTACTACTTTATCATCATTAAAAATCTCTTTAAACTATTGTTCTATTGTGAAAGTGTATTCTTTTTCTTGTTGTTTGAATGGAGTAATATCAAGTGACTTAAAGTTTTTGCCCATTTAAGCTAGCCATCAGTTAACATCAACTACATTTTAGAAGTATACTTTAAATCTGAAAATATACAGTTGCATTTGTACAGCTACAAGGAAGTTACAGACGTAGGGACATCTCCTGGCTTCTGTGAGCTAAATGCCCTCCTTTTCCTTTCTTGCAGCATAAAAGCATTCACAACCTCTGCAGAAATGAAACAGCAAGCCATTCCGATGCAGCACAGCAGCACCAAGACTCAGGTCCTCCAGTGATGCTTAGTGAGCTTCATGAAACTGACTCTGTCTGCATGTGTCAACAACAAACTGTGACACCAGAATGACTTGTAACAACCCACACTTTCAGTAAGCTTTCCAAGTTTTAAATATAACGATCCTTTGGAAGAAAAGTTGATCTTGCAGCTCATGAGCAAAAACATCTGCCTCCAGCTTCCCACAGGTTTATTCATCAAATTACAATTATTTTTTTATCTTATCGCCCTACTCTCTTGGATAGAAACAACTGCTACTTCTAGCTCAGAAATATCAAGACTGGTTAAACCATGACTATTTTTTTAATACACAGAGTGCTAGGAAATAGTACAAATGAAATGATCACAATTAAAATGACACCAGCAGATCAAACCCACAGGAGTAGTTTGGAAGTTTTAGCCATCTGAAGGATTACAAGAAATTGTGTGTTTTTTTCATACAAGCTGCTATTCAAATAACCTGTTCAACTGACCATCTGTTTATTCAGTAGCTTTGAATCCAAGATATGTGGCAGTCAGTGTAATGTTGCTGCCTTTAAAGGGGGTCACTCTTTGCACTCAATCTACGTTAAGGCCCACTGTTTGTCTTCCTTTTGCATCTGCGTGAGAAATGCTGAGGTCCCCCCCAGTTTACTTGATTGGAGGGAGGTGGATATAGGAAAGAAGAAGGGGAGATGTGAACTTCTTAAAGTGAGAAACCCCAACGGAGGATGCTAGAATTTGTAATTGTGAAGCTATAAACAGTCACAAAGCACGAACTGTGCCATCTGGTCAAATCCCTCCCCTTCCTCAATATCTAGGACTTGGATGCTACAACCTGGGATGAGAAACTGGTTGGAAAGAAGACAACAGTAATGGAAGTGTATTTACATGGTATGTATATTCGGTAGGAAGACCTGGGGAATTGCAGCAGACTTCCACCTACAGGAAGCAAAAAATACAGCAAGCTTACCTTTGCTCTATCAGACCAGCCAAAAGACTGTACTGTCACATCTAGCCTCTTCATTAACATACGCCGGCGACATTCGTACTCACTGCGAAGAGCATCATTGATTTTTCCAATCTTTCCTGCAGTGTTACAATAAAAAACCCAAACATTGAAATCTATTAAGTTATAGAAGTCAATTTAAAGTTAATCCCATTTGGCAACTAAGATGTCTATCCCTGGGTGACCACTATAAACTACATAAAATTAGGGGTGCATCGGTGTAGTGCTACAGTAGTATGCATACACAAAATATTTTGAACGTTAAGAAGTGGATGAATCAACACCAAGTCTGTTTTATAACATTAATTCTGGAAGTATCTTACTAGCATTGTTAATATTTAGCAACTGAATTTTAATATTAATATTTAGCAATAGAACAGTGACTGTAAAATGGACAAAGTTAGATGAAGCCATATGCATTAATTTTGACCATCCTGTTAAATACAGAAAAGAAATGGAGAGACTTTTTCTTACCACTTGGTCAGAATTCAGAGGTTTTGTTAGCAGCGATTTCCCCACATGGTTATTTTGAACTTTTGAGAGAATGTCCTTTATCTAAAACAAAACACATACTTCTTCTCAGAACACAAATTATATTTACATTTATTTCAGCACAATTTACTGCAATCACAATTCGCTAGTCGTAAGATCAAATACGGCACATTTGTTTTAGCAGACTCAAACAGATACGCATCTTCTGGCTTATCATCCATTACAAAAAGACTTCCTGAATACTTTCACTAATGATCAACCTCTACACGAAAATATTTTATGGCACACCATTTCTCCTCCCAATTATAACAGAACAATATCTATATGACAAGTTTATCAAGTCCATATAAGAAGTAGCACTAGTTAAATTACTCATTTTACTTATTACCAAGTGTTTTAAGTACAATGAAGGAAATGTAACAATTGAAGCTAGGCATTCTGTTGTCAACTGATAGACTTGGCTACAAATATCTGGTGATTGGTGCTAGTAAGAAAGGCAGGAGATACTATAGGTATGCAGTCATTCTCTCTCACTAATTTTGTTCCGATCCTGTAATTGGTTCCATTTAACATTAAGACTTTTGCATTCACTCCATATCAGCCTTCCATTAGTTTTTTTGCCCTTAATAATCGGGGATGACATATGCTCTCTCTTTCTTCCTTCCAAACGCCACTGCATTCTCCTCTCTCATTACAGGAAACCTCCACCTCCTCTTCTTGAAGGAACTTCCTTTGGCACAGCTCTTCTAAAACCATTATCATGAACAACACTCATACCTAACTTTACTGCCAGCTAATTTTTCATCTGGAGCAGACTCCATGCATATTATTGTTCCTGCAAGTTTTGCACACAGTCTGATGGGGAGAACATCATCTTCATTTGCTTTTGTAAATAATTATGGGGAACTAAGTCAAACAAGTCTAAAACTAGAGTTAATTTTCTTTTACATGTCACAAGGAAGGATTAAGGTAGTGCATGATTGACAGTAAAACCTGTAGCTGAGGACAGCCATTAGATACATTTGCAAGGATTATAAGACTTCACGTAGGCATGCAGGCATTTACATTGAATTTATCATAAAGGTATGGTTCAAAGCTCATTCTTCCAGTATTATCTTAGTTCATCTTGTCAGGGTTTTGAGCTCTACATATTATAGAAATATCAACCTCCAGTGATCACTATAAAAAAATTCTAGGAGACAAAAGTCAAATTCTAGAGCACCCAGTTAATGGAGCAAAGAAAGCTCCTTGAAAAGGAATACTTGATAAATCAACTCTCATATTTCAGGGTTTCTGTAATTATCTCCTTTTCCTGTTTTTTGCATATACCAAGGAAAGAATCTCATCTCAAATTTTGTGTGAAAACCATGGTGCATATTTTGTTCTTTTTACATCACCTTTGGGTTAAAAACACAATATGCCCAGAAAAAGTCAGAAGTAAAAAGTGTTGCGCAGTGAGCAAGTTATGGTAAAAAAGCGTTTTGACTCCAGCAGAAAAGACAGCCTAGTAGTATCTGAAAAGTGGCCATCTAGTACTGTAATATTCCCTGCTATTATACTCCACCCATACCAAAAAAGATGTTACAATAAGGGGTGAAGTTCAGTTCCATGTACTTTAGTGATCCCTACACTCCTCTTTCTCTGTTAATTCTTGCTTCTTTGTAACCTTTATATTCTTTACAAAAAGCCTTCCAGGGTTGTCTGATTTGTCTGACTTCTAAACATAGCCAACTTGTTTTGATTTTAGTGAAGCATGTACATGATGCCTCTCATAATGTACTTCAAAATTCAAATGTACCTAAGCACAAACTATGCTTGAATTTAAACAAATGTCTGAAGAATCAAAACCTAAAGTTAATAATTAACAATATAGTAAGATCAGCATGACAGCAAGAGATGAAGAAATCAGTAATTAGTATCGAAGAAAGAATAAATGGCAGATTAATTAAAAATTGTAATAGGCAAGAGGTATTTATCCATATACTATTAAGGCCAGAAATGCAACCTCAAAGGTTCAAATAAGTTGAAAGAAAGAGAGTCTATCAAAGTGAGATTGGCTGCTGGAAAAAAAACAACACAACAAAACCAAAACAAATCCTCAATGTAAGTTACAGCTACAGAGTGAAAGGAAATCTGGAGACCAGTGATGCTGAATACTATCTAGAGATTAGAATTATTGCAAGTTTGCAGCTGCAAGGGCAGCTAGGAGGTAAATACAACACTGGGCTCCACAGACAAAAGCAATACATTCTGCCATCACAAGTTGATCGCAATTAAAAGACTTAACCCAACACCGCGTACTCCTGATTTCCCTAAACTAAAAAATGGAAGGAAGTTTAGAGAGAACAATTAAGGTAGATAATCATTGAAAATCAGAACTGGAAGAAACAAGAGCAGCTAAACGAAACAATCCTTTATTGACTGGGAAACTGTCCCCAGATTTCTGCAACCTTTTCTTTCCAAGTTAAAGAGGAGAGCTATGTAATTTTATCCAGTGACAGATTTATTAACCGGGCAACATTTAAGAAGGAATCTTTTCACTGATGAACTAACTGGTCTACGTTCATGTTTGTGACACACTGTAAAGTCATACGCAGATTACTGAACCTCCACTTTACTCCCTTGCTCCCATCAGCAGGACTGAGGGCATATCCTACAGCTATAAGGGGGAAATAAGCTGAGCTGCCTCACAGTTGCAGAATACATCATCCAGCCTTGAGTGATTGCAGGGCTACGAGCACAGGAGCTTCGACATACACCCTGTCTGCCAGAGGACAAGAGTACAACTGATGTGAGAATCTACGTTATGACCCACATTCCTAAACATGACAGTTGCCCTAGATTAAGAAGGATAAGCAGGAGTTTAAAAAAAACCCACCACCACCAAAAACCCAGAAGAAGTGTGCATGCCTAAGCGGTGAACGACACCAAAAGCAGTGCACAGATAAAAGAGCAGTGAAACATAGTCACAGAAATGCAAAATAAATTCTAACAGCCAAATCATCCTGAAGTTCTCACACACTCAGCTGTAAAAAGCAAACCAATTAATGGTTTGCTAGATGGAGGCAAATATATTTGACTATTCGACATATTGTGTAATCAATGACCTCGGTAACATTAAATATTTATGGGATTGCTTTGGAAGTTCATACACACTCTAAAAATAGTTTAAAAACAAATCAGTTATTTGCTATGTTTGAGACAAAAATATTGACTTCAAAATCTGCTGTATAAAAATATACAGTTATTCTGTTGTTACCAAATGAAGCATATCTTTATATATTGAACATGACATTTTTCATCTGTTTTATACATCTATACTCCTTTAAAAAAAATGAGGTCACACTTCACTACCATGTTCCATATACTTACTAATGACCTTTACCTTCTGTCAAAATAGAGTAGTAATTTTTATGTTTAACACCATTTGCACAGATAAACATCATATATGCATGCACCTCCAGAGTTTCCAAGATTTTGACATGGAGAGAGGTGTCATTTTACTAATTTAAGTTAAACTATCAACACTTTAACATTGTCCTAATTAGCCATAAAGTGTACCGCACAATTGCAGAAAGATCACCTAAAATCTTAAGCACAAAATATTTTTAACCCATCCTCTGCCTCTCTTCCATTTACCTGCAGATCATTTTAATTTCAGCATTTATCTAAAGTTAAAGACATTTTAGTTTAAACTCTATGTCTGGTGAATAGGACAACTCTTTCATCTTGTTCCCTGCAACTACATTGATACTTAAAATACAGACACAAGTGTGTCTGTACAGTTAATAAACACTAACAGTTAAAAGCAACATGCTAACTTAAATATGAAGAAGTTCTAGGAAGTATTCCCAAATATTTTTAAAGATATTCTTCTCATAATTCAGTTCAATCTTATTTTAGTTTTGATTTAATTTCTTTGGTAACCCTTTATAGATTCTTTTCTTTCTCTACTATTAGGGGACTACTTTTCCCACACTATAAAACAAATAATACAGGCAAAAAAATTTACAAGTCTTGCGAATAATATCATATTAAGAAGTTTTTCAAATAAACAGTATTAGAATGTCACTTTATAATTAGATATGAAATTCACATTAGCTTGACTGGAAAAAAGCCAGATGTAAGCATAAGTTACAAAGCACAACACTGGTATAAACTTTTCTGAATCTTTGATCAATGTTCATTTAGAATTTCTGGTGGTTTTGGTACTAAATTTCAGAATGCCCCCGAGAGTTACCCTGTGAAAATATAGTTTACAAGGGAACAGCATCTTAAAAAAATAACTAAAAATTACTATTAATTTTTCAGTGATATAGAATAAAGTAAAATATATGTAGTGGTAGGAGGCTGTAATACTGCCAATTAATCTTTCACATTTTCTTATGTATGTTGATAACCACTACCCCAGTTTATTGCAGGAGATGCAAATTTAAAAGGTATTTCCTATGACTGCATATTCAAAATTTGAGCTACTATAAAATTCACAGCTTGAATGAAGAAAGCAATCCTGATTTTATACTCATCTTTTAAATAAACTAATAAATCATTAAAAACAATCAATGTTCTAACATTCCATACCAAAATACAATGTGTGATCTGTCCTTTTGGTAGATTGCTGCTGCACAGCCAAACTATTCTCAGAACTATTCCCACAGCTACTGACAATGCTGAAGATGCTAGACAGAGACAAAGAGTAGACGTGTTGAAATGCTGCAGATATATTTGCAAATGCAATAAAAATGTTAGATTAGTATGCAAGATTCTTATTTCAATGATACAATATCATACTAAAAATCAGATGGTGCAATTTTACACAGAACCTAATTAAATCAGAAGCAACAAATATTAAAGAAAAAAAAAGGATCACTGCAAGTGAATTTTTGCGAGAATCTAAATAAAAGTAACAAACGGCACTCTGAAAGAAATGTTCACAAAGCTAATGAATTCCAGTCGGTGGTATCATCGTTCTAATGCAGCTATATCTACAAATATCGGTGTCTAACTCTGTACTGTATCAAAATAACTCTGAACCTGAGCCACATTAAAATAAGGGATGAAGGACACGGAAACATACAGAAGAAATTTTACAAAATCTCTTGAAAGGGAGGAAGAGAATCCTTTGTTTGTAAGGGATGAAACATGCAGAGAACAAATTACACTATTAATTTGGAGTCACAGAAGACGAATGAACTAGTCTTGCCACCTTTCTACACTCTGAAGTGAGTACAAGTGATATAACCACTGTGGAACCAACAGACCTAGAACCATCACAAATAGCTGAGGTAGTATTATTAAAAAAAAAAAAAATTAAAAAAAGATAACAAGCTTTACAGATTCTGCCCATTTGCTCATTTTAGTACTTGTGAAACTGTAACAGGAACACCCTACACACCAATACAAGCCCATGATCCTGTCTGAAAGGAAATCTTGGACTTTACAAAAGGTGACACATACCAGGAGTCGAATAATTCAAAGAAAACTTTCTAGACTGTGTGTATGCATGTGAAGGAACTGGCCCACCAGGTCTGGTCTTGCTGTCCTCCAACTGCAGAACTAGAGTCCTACACCTTCAACACGGGATGAAACTAAATCTGTACCCAACAAGGGAAGCAAGGAAGTGAGGAAGGCCACTGCCCATGGCTGCAGCCTACAAACCCACATGGATGTAAGCACAGCTAACACACACAGAGGGAGATCAACAGTACTAGGCAAGTTTCAATCAGTTATTAGTTGGAAGTCTGACATTTTAATCCTCAGAAAACAGTGCTAGAATTATTTCTTCATACTTTCAAATATATTTAATGGAAAGACTGTATATAAAGATCTCATTAGAATGAAATAGATCAAGCACTGTAATAGTGCAGGAATAGGCATTTTCACCATCACCTGGATGCTGCTTTTTATACATGCATCTATTAAAGGTTTTGTCTTGTCACACTAAACAGATGTAAGAAAACCATGCAAGTAACAGGCCTTCCCTCCCCAAAACCTCTGAATGTTCAACTGCCCACTGGGCAATGAGGAGAGGAGGAAGAAAAAAAAAGCAGCATAATCATGTAAAATTACTAAACGCAAAGACTCAGCAGCAGCAGGAGATTCTTTCCATGTATCTCTCATAATTCGTAGAGGTGATCGGTCACCCATTCTCTACCCAAATGCTAGAGAGAAATAAAGAGTAAAGCTTTTAGCTGCCCGACGAAGATAAATTCAACCGCAAGAGTGCAAGATTCCACCCTACGATCGACAATGAGGAAGTCAGATCAAGGATCACATCAGTGAAGTGAGTTAGAAACTGGTGGGATGCAACTGAAAGAACTATCCTGTCAAATAAGGTTTAAGTTGGCTTACTGACACACTAACTTGGCAATTCAGGCATTTTCATCCTCTTCTGTAACTAAGGAAATGGCACTAACAAATCAATACTTGCAATTAAGAAATTCATAAGCTAAAAAGCAAAAATCTAAGTTTTGGATATTAAATTTAAATTCATCCCAGAAACAACTAGAGGTACAGAAATGTGCGATCAGGTATTATTCAAAGTCTTCTGCTTGCTGCAGCACATTGAATGGGTAACAAGAAAACCATGTTACTTCAACTCATACCCTAAATTTGCATGGTAAATATGCCTCATCAGGTACATTGCATCCTCAGGGAAATGGTGAAATACGTCACCTCATAAGTAAAACAGTTTAACTTGAACACTAAGCTGGCTTTCCGAATAAAAATTCCTTTGCACTTGTCAGATGGTGCTTTTATAGACTTATCTCCAAGATGAATGCCTACAGAGACAACAGTTTAACAATAGAGAGAACATGTAAAAGCCCATACCTTTTGTTCCACATTGGTTAACAAGGGAGGAATATCAGACGAGGAGTTTGGCAGGCCCAGTGCATCGCAAATAGCTTGCACTTCCTGATAGATTTCATTGTGCTTTTCCAAATGAGAGCCTTTGATTTTCTTGCTGTGCAATATCTTTAAAGCCTGAAGTTCTGTACTTAGAAATACTAGAGAGAAAAGCATCATAATGGCAGATTTAGAGACACTTGAATAATTCTGCATCCACATTCTCATATACAAATACAATATATACATTTATAATAAGACCATGATAAAAGGGAGACACCATCAGTTTCCCATTCTTTCTCTGAACTAACTCTCACCTGACTTCCTACCTTCAGACTACACATCGTATTTAACTGCTTAACCCACTTCCGCCACCAGACCCCTAGCTCCTTGGCTAGTTTCGTATTATGACACTGGTTCCTGCTGCTACTCCTTTGTCCAAGTCCAGCTTAAACCCAGACTTTGCTTCGAATCACATACATTTTCTTATAAGCTGCCCAGAAACCTCTCAGAAACGTGGGAAGCAAGGTCTTGGTTTTGGCTGAGTTGGAACTGGATCAAGAGAGGGATCAGGAGGCCTCAGTATGTTGACCCATACTTCACAAAGGAATTTTAGTTTCTACTAAAAGAGTTTTCTAATAGTTTTCTATTTTCCACTTCTGCAGACGTAAGCTGATGCATGCTCAGCTAGGTTGTAATGATGGTACACAAATACACACAGAGAACTATTTAATGTAAATTGTACAATAATGACAGAGCATGCATGTAAAATACTAATATAAATGGGAAAAAATAGTTAGAACTTACAGAGGAGTTTAAGACAATCTTCTTTCTCTCTTAATCTGTCCTTGATGTCTCCAGATATAAGTGATGAATACGGACAAGCCATTTCTCTCAGAAAGCCACTAATTTCAAGCTGGAAGCTCTCTATATCTTTATCACCTATGGGAATAAATAAATGCAAAGCAAATGTTTTTTTACAGAAACACCACACTCTAATCTTCTCAACTTATACATTTAAATTGCACGTTTCAACAGCCCAGAAAAAGATTTACCTCCTACCGCCCTAGTAACATTTTCTTTCTTCTTAAAGAAGTCCTACGTACAAGCGGACAAGCCTTTGAGTAGCTACGGCAATATTGTATGCATGCTTTAAATGAGAAGGTGATGCTACAGCAGTCTTTGAAGACACGAATGCAAATGATTGGAATGAACCAGCAATTTGTCCCTAACAGAATAACAGTTAGTGCTTATTTCTTCTTCAGATCATAGGAACATCACTACCAAGTGAACAGTTTATGTCACAAAACAGCATATCACAGTAATTAATTTTCTGATTAACAAGTTACAGGAGTCATGAGCTCATTATTTTCAAAGACTGTTTTTAGTTTTACTATTTTTTTGTGAAAACATAAGCAGTATAAAATCTCATCCAAGTTCCAGCACTCAACAGAAAGAATCAGGTAGCGCTAACAAGCGACTCGCATATCTACGCACAGTGCTGAATGGAACACTGCATTGGAACAACTAACTGAAAATACCAGGCACTGGAATTTAAGCCACCAAAATATGATTACATATAACAACCACTCATAGGATGTATGAATGTACTTTTTAGATTTATGTAGATCTAAAAAAACCCCCACTTTTTCTTTTGACAGAATCTTCACAAGAAAAGGCCTTAATCTATGAGCCACATACATGCAAATATCAGCCTCAGTTTGGCTACCTTTTGGCTATCTTCTAAACATCAACACTGTAATTTCACTATTGGCTGAACAATATGGGTCTAAATCCACTGAACAAATACTAAGTTGCATCAATAAATTAACATTCGTATACCATCTGCTGAAGTGATGCTTTCTTCCATATTACAAAGTGACTTTATTTGGGAACCTAACCAAACGCAAAGCTCAAAAAATTCTGGTGAAGACAGCCCATTTTCTGCTGCTTTGTTCAGGGCTTCCTCCTCCAACAGAGGACCCGTGTACCTGCACAGAGACATAAACATCAGCATTAAGAAGTAAGTTCAACGTAAAATATATACATCTTAAAATCATTTTAATATAAACTGGCTCGTAACTACACCCAAAGAAATTAATCTTTGTAAGTCACTTTTGTCAAGGAATAATTGAGACCTTTTTGAAACATGCCAAAAAAATGAGTGGCAATTTATAAACAGAATGGCTTGTCAGAAAACAGGAGGCGGGCATTTCACACGTGTGTATGAAAACAGTTTCATGCCTCAATACATGCCAAACGCACAAGAATTCAAGTACTAATTCAAGTGTTGAGACAAACGAATTTCCTTCTGCCGTTAACAACCCACTGCCCTAGAGTGCTGGCAATAAGATAACTGAAAACTAAACTTAAGTTTCACGTTGTTGGAGCTCTGTTGCATCGGAAGCACCTTCGCGGGAGGCAGGCGGGCGGGAACCGGGCAGCGGGCACAGCCCGGCCGGCGGGAGACCCGGCCGCCCCCGCAGAGGCGCTGCCCGGACAGCCCCGGCCTCCCCGCGCTTTTAACCTCCTGTACCCGGAGAAGCGCCCGTGCAGCCACGCTTCCTTCGTCTTCCCCCCATTACAACCAGGGCAAGCCCAACGCAGACGCCGTGACCCCGCTCCCGGGCGAGGCCGGAGGCCCAGCCCCGGCCACCGCCAGGCCTCCACCGGCACCCGCCGGAACGCGGGGCCCGTCCCTCCGCCGCCCCCTGGCTCCCTGCCGCGCTCCGTTCCGCTCCCCTCCGCCCCCCCGCCTCCGGCCCGGCCTCCCGGCCCGGCGAAGGAGCCCCGCTCCGCGCACGGCCGGGTAACGCAGCGGCGGGCTCCCCTCGGCCCTTCGCCCCGCGAAGGGGGAGCCGCAGCTGCTCCCCGATTACCCCAAGGCCTCCAACGCGTCCAAGATGTCGCACTCCATCTTCAGGCCGGGCGCCAGCTCCCTCATGCCGGCGCCGCGGCTCCCCGCCGCGCCGCGCTGTGCCCTCCTCAAACCGGCCCTCCGCAACCTGCGCCCGCCACTGCGTTCCGCCGCCGAAGGCCCCGGGCCCGGCGGGAGGCCTCGGGCTGCCCCCGCCCCCTCTCCCGGCGGCTGCCTGCCCCGCTCGGAGGGGCTGCAGGGCCGCCCTGTGCCACGGAGTCGCACATAGCTGGAGATGACCTTCCGTACAGGCCGGCCCTTGCTTTCCTCCCTTACTGAGGAGCATCCAAGCACCCTCACCCTGTCCTGGCGCGGTTTGTCTCCTGGCTCTACGGCTGTCCCTGCTGCCCTGCTCCGGATTTGGCCCCAAACCGCTGCCCACTGCAGTCGGTTCACCCGTCACCCCTGCTCCATCAGGTACCAGCCACCTGGAGAAATACGGGACCAAGAGAGACCACGGCCGCCCTTTCGGCCTCTGGACATGGCTCGTGCCTGGGGATCCAGCTCTGCCACCCACAGACCCTTACAGCCCGCCCCACGCCTGGTTTGGGATGTGGTGAACAAAAGCAGGTTCGTAGGCTGGACGTCTGCAGTATTTCTGGGATGTCTCTGAATTTCAAACTGTGAAACTGCCTGAGGTGGTGCAGACCGTGAATGCAGGCCCCTGTAGCCCGGTTTTCCACTGTGGGGGGCCTCTGCTCTGCCCCAGGGCCTGGCGGAGACTGGCTTCCAGAGCCTGGTTGAGTTTAAAATCCAGGTTGTTTATGATATTTTTAATACATTACAGAAGGAAGCTAGGATAGGGGGGTTGTGTTGTACTGACAGACGTGATGGTACCAGTTATGGGCGTGACCGGCTGCTCCTGCCTGAGGAGTTTCTATCTGGCTGTGGCCGTTGGGATGCAGACCTTGGAAGCGCCATACAGCTTTGTGGCCTATTTTGAGATGTCTGGGTTCTCATTTCCAAGTGACAGCAATGTCGAGAGAGAGAGACATAAACTAGTGCCAGCTTTTTTTTGTCTGTTTGGTCCCAAACTATCCCTGTTTTATACCTCATACACAGCCACTTCTGGTGAAGCATCTCCCAAATTCCTCTAAAACAAAACTGCTCATTTAGCTCCTCAGAGGCTTTTTATTTCATCTAGCTCAGTCATAGACTCCTATCTTTCCTATTAACTAGAAGGAAAATTCTACTTTTTTTAACCAGCGTTGTCTTATATGGACTTTCTGAAAATCCAGCGGCTGAATCTGTGATGAACTACCTGTAAAGGCATGCAATCAGATGGAAGTAGTTGACACATAGATATTCTTATTGAGCAAAATCTCCACATTTTTTTGAAGCAACTATTTTGAATTATTTCCATTTAGCAGAAGGCGTGGCTTTATTGAGTACTAAGCTTTTTTTTTTAAAAAAAAAAAAGAAAGGAATCAGGACAGCCGTGACATCCTCCCCCACATACAGACAGATATCTAGAAATTGAAAACATAATTTGTGGCAGTTGGTGGAAAGAAGAGCATCTGAAAGTCTGATAGGCTTATGTTGACCATATGATGTACATCAGCGCCAGGAGCTCAGCGGTCTCTTTCACAACTCTCAACCGTGTCTTGCTCCATATGACTGAGCTTTAAGAGGACTTTTGTTTCAAATGGGTTAACATCATAATTTCTCTAAATGAAGGAGCATGCATCTGAGAGCAGAGATTCTGAAAATAAGAACTCTTACTCCTGTTTAAACAACAATAATATCCAATTAATAGTGTCCAATTAGCAGAGTGAGAAAACAAGATGCTCAGAAATAGACAGTTTTCCTTCCCTTTCTTAAGTTGTAGCTTTATGCAACCTGCAGTGAATCATCACTGTACAGTTGTTCTGAGAAACCAAGTAGTTTCCGTATCACCCAACAGCGCACGCTAAGAAAAAGAACTGGGAACAACTGGAAGTGAAACTGGAAGTGAAACTATCATAACATAATCTAAAACCAAAAAGTAATCTGGGAATTGAGGAGATACTGTGTGGTACAAGTAGGTGGCAGCATTATTCCCTGGGTCGGTCTCTCTCTGTAAATCTTGCTGTGTGTTATAAATGTATTTTGCTAATGTATGTTACAGGACGTTACATAACCCAATAATTTCTCCTACTGTCTTTTGATAGTGTTGCATATATATGATAGCCAAGCACATGCATCAATCACTGTTTTAATTCCACAAGATTTTTTTTTTAATCCTAACTTTTCTATATAGTAGAGATACTACATATATGAGGAAATACAAGTCTGAATTTCACAAGTTGTGTCTTGAGACTCACAAGTGAAAGACATTTTTGGTTGTGATCATATACTTAGGTTGCCCAACACCTTCTCACAACTTGCCATTCATTCAATCCAGTCCACAACTTTCTGCATCCCCATTCCTGAGCTTCCCATCCCTGGGTGGGAGGGAGAATCGTGTTAAAACTGGCTAAAAAATATTTTGTAGCAGCCTACTCCCACGGGAGTGGGCTTTGCCTTTGCCGTTTGTAATACACAAATGAGAATACCAAGCCATTACTTTCATGTGAGTGGCATATATGGCTTCAACTAGGTCATCAGCTTTTTGGTTTTGGTCAGTTTCTCTTTTTCACTACTCTGCCAGTCAGCCATCTCCCTCAGCAGTCAGGTGAGTTCTGGTGCTAGCATGAGGAAAGAGTAGAAATGCAGAGCCAAGGTCAGAAAATGATGATGGCACTGGATCTGCACTGACCTGAATCAGCTTGAACTGATACAAAATGGCATCTTAATTGAGTATGCAGCTGCAGCTGTCTGCACCTCTCAAAGATATTGGAAAGTACCCTGAGTTGAAAGCAAGGTGAAGACAGGAATTTGGGGGATAGGGCTTCTGCCAATTCATATTAAATCTCTACAATTACAAGTCACCTGTAATCTTACTAAAACCCAAAATGTATAACTCAATTTTCTATTGATGTTAAAGTAAGGTAAATCTCAACCACTTTCCGAACTACTTGTATGAATATGACAGCTCGTATGTTGTTCCGCTATTCAAAACTGCTGGAGAAGTGTTCCTACTGCCAGGCTGGCAACCGGGGGCCAGGCAGTCTCATACTGCCTGGTGGCAAGGGTGGGGTGGAAGGGTCCTGCTTGCTGCTGCAGCAGGGCGGTCACCTCCTGGTCTGCACTGCCCACAGAGCAGGCTTGTGGCTGTACGTCCTGCGGACAATACGTCTGTTCCTGGTAAGGACACTAAAACTGCCCACAGATAGGCTAGCTGCATGTTTCGAAAGATTCAGTTGCTTTGCCATGCTCATATGCAGAACAGGAATTAAAAAAACCCAAACAGATCAATTCGTACAGGGAGGAGACAGACTGTTTTAACGCAGAAGAGGTACAAAGAATTTGTAGGACCCAGAAATGTTTAGCTGACAATTATTGACCACTAGAGGGATCATAGGAGTGGAGGAATTGAATATGCTACATAACAACTGCTTTTCTCTAACACAAGTTTGCCTGCATGTGATGTTGTACTGTATGTGCACAGTTTAAAAATGATTGAGAAAAGACACCACTTTATGCATACTTCAGTTGATATAAGGAGCTTATATTAATTGAGTTTAAAACAGATCAAGAACAGGTTTAATTGCTGAAATGAAATAACTTCTTTACACAGATTATTTTCATCAGTTTAAAATATTCTAACATGTTAAGCCTCTTCAACTTCCATCTGTAAAAAAGTACTAGCCATTCTTTTAACCTATTAAAGAATGGGTACTGTTGTTTAGACTTGCTGACATTTAAACAAGTGTAACTTGCTTGTTTAAAAACTAATATTAAATTGCTTTTAATCCTTCTATAAACTACTTCTTATCTTTAGGGATGATTTGGGGGTACCCGCCCCAGGCAGTATCAACTTAATTACATCACTGTGGAACTGGACTACAAGTTAAAATTAATCTGTTTATAAAGATTACATTAATCTTGCAAATAAAGCAGATGTGAATGATGAGTATAGTAACTTCACTGAACCTGCATGGATTTATACTAGCTACAAGAATCCTGCCCATCAATTTAAGGGCTACCCTACTGAAATTGAAACTGCCCTCCCATCATAAACATTTGATTTAGAAATCACCCTTCTAACATCTCCCAGACCAAACCAAGCCACCTGAAGTAGTTGCATCAAAGTTTTCAATCCAAAATTAATTCTTTTGAGAAATTATGCACAGTGATTAACTGTGCAGAATGCAAATTTCAATTTCTTGAAACTGGACTGCTCTGAAACGACTTTCTCGGCATACACGTCTCTGCGGAGATGGTGGGGGAGAGGTCAGAACCAGGCCGTCATCAAGCCCTGCACAATGACTGCAACGTACTGACTACTCCTCTTTTTCCAGTACTTGCCTAAGGAGACAGTGGCTCCTCATTGTCCTTGAGTTGGACTAAAATGAATAAGGCACAGTCTAGCTCTGTAATGTTATAGGCTTAATTGCACATAGTTGAAGTTACTGAGATTTTTGTAATTTACTTTAGAAGGAGTAGGTGTGGGGCCTAAATATGTCAGTGAGATTTGCTCATACCTTTTAGCATCACTGATAAAAATTAATAATTCCTTGAAGACCAGGCATCTACATTTATTTGCTTCTGTTTTTTTCTAGTGGTGCATTACAAGAAGCATTATGACTATTGAAAGAACCTAGATTTCTTTTTGCTTAAGTGGAGTCTCACAATGAACATATTCATGCACAACAATATAGCAAGAAAGGTGTTGACCATAAACAGCTTTGCAAAAGGGACAGCTGACTCATGGAATTGCCAGCGCCTTTCACCTCTGTCAGGAGACTCAATTTAATTGTCTTCTCATTACCAAGATAGTCATTACACTATGAGAACTATTTATTTCTGAAGTTTCTCATGGATTTTTTTAAAGAGAAAGTGAGAAGAGGATTTAGTCTGCAGGTGCGCAGTGAACATTTGTTTGCAGAAGAGGCTGCTGAGTACTAGTCATAATTTTGTGGGCATCATTTCATTATGAATGAGACTGAAGCCTCAAACTAGTGCAACATATTAAGTGAGCAAAAGAAGACAGACCTGCAGTAAGTCTGGCCCCTGCTACAGCAAATGTTCAGCCTGGCAGGACAAAGCAATGAATATTCCAAGTTCATATTTCTCATTCTTTTAAAAATAAACTGTGCCCGTTTGCTCTTCAGGACCATTGGCATGAATCATTTCAGTGAAGCATTCATCACATCATGATTTACCCTGACATTATTTCTTAGAAGTTAAGTGGTGGGGCTTCATTATGAGGAGCTGCCTGTATTGCAGCCTTTCTTCTCTTTCACTTGTTTCACTGAAAGGTAAATTTATTCATCTCAGCTCAAAACCTGAATTACAGAGTAAAGAACCAAGCACAAAGTGTTCCTGCTTTTAGGGTTTCTGGTTGAAAATTAATCTCCTCATAAACTTTTATTTTAAGCTTTTAGAGTCACATGTGATGTAGTCATAGGTGCCTGTTTGATACTTATTTTGTTTTCATTTTAAGAAAGTACAACGGAGAAAAGTCTTATGATACTTCTTATGCAAATACCAATTTAATTAAAATGTGCTGAATATTTAAATGGTGAAGCAGATAAGTCACCAGGCGTGTGAGTTGCCTGAGCGGGATTCTCTGAGGTCAGAAACCTCCAACCGAGTCCCCCCAGCCTATGTCAGTGACACTGGAAGGCTGCAGTGTTCTCCAGGAAAGCGTGTCTGCGAGGGCACCACAGGTACTATGCTGCCTCCATTGGGAAACCAGGCATACAGATTTGCAAAAGCTCTCTCTTTCAGCTCACAACTCTTTTTTTTTTTTTTATCACTACCTGTTTCTTTATTCCATGGATTTGCCACAGTTAAGTGAATTTTCTGTAGTTTTCCCCTATTAGCTTCTTTCTGATGAGAATAGAAATTGGAGAAAAGATCTTTTGCATATAGTAAGACAAAATGATTTCTCTGCTAGTTATGTACACAGTGTGATCTTGGGAAATCACTTAAAACTCTTTGAGCTTCAGGTGTAAAAACCAGTGTTATTTGGGTAGTAAAGACAGTAGACCAGAACTGAAGAAATTTAAGAAATAATCATCATCATCCTCTCCTCACTGATGAAATGTAAAGTATCAGAATATCTGTCCTAGTTAAACTAAAAGACAGGGAACAGGGAATACTATTAAATGATGGGAATAGTTTACTTCCAAAAAAAATCCCAAATCAAAACATCATAAAGTGTCAAATGTTGGGTCTTGAATGTAAAGCTGAGACTTTCAAAGTATGAGACATCCATTCCACTGGGGCTTGACTCACAAGTCATACTTCACAATTTGTAGCAAAACTGGATTCTTAACATATTGGAATAAAGATTTTTAACAAGCTTCCATCTGTTAAACCAGCAAATTGGCTTGGTCTGATCATGCTTGCTGTTTTAATAAATAGCCAGCGTCATTTTTCAAACCACAGCTTTCAAAGTAGTTTGGAGGATTTTAACTTGCGCTAGTTGTGGCCAGTCCTGAAAGGCTGACATTGCTTGTACATTTGAAGGAGCCTTCACCACAAAGAGGGACCAACCTCAGGGCCCGGTGGCTTGGAAGAAAGGCAGACCAGTGCCGTTAGGAAGGGTGGGCTGAGAAGTGACCTCAGGATAGCCACTTCCTTGACTAATGGTATTGCAAATGAGACGTAATTGGTCTCAAACAGGAAGGGAGTGAACCACTAAAGTCCGAAAGCAACTCCCTGTCTGGAAGGTGTGTTTGCCACAGAAAAAAAAGCTACTCTGTTAGCACAGGAAAATGAACTGAGGGCATGTTTGTCTTCTTGTTGTTGTTTTTTTTTTTTCAACAGCACAAATGAAAATGTCAACAAAGAAGTGTGCATGAAATGAAAATCTTGCTTTTCCTTCTCTAAAAGAAGATGCATTTCTAATTTAAAGGCTTCCATAGTGCTACACAAGCAGTTTTCAGGGAGCCTGGTAATGGAAAGGCTTCAACAAGCAAGATTAGAACCCAATGTTTTGCATTCTCTGACAGAAATTCCCTTCTAGGTAGGGAATTAAGCCCCAAATCAAAGTGTGAGCTGAATGTAAATCAGCGTAAACTTGTGATTCTGAAACTGTAAACAAGCTACTCACCTCTGTGCGTACTAACTTGGAAAGTTAATAATGCTGTATCAGTAATGGGTACTTATTGATAATGATGTTGTGAGAGAAAAAAACAACAAACATTCCCCCTAACTTACCTGGCTAACATACATATCCCAGCACTCACTACTGCCAATTGCCTTTCCTTTCTAATCACTGTATGTGAGAACAGAGAAAATTAATTCAGTATCCTGAATGGTTTTCTCTGGACAACAGATATCAAATTAATAACCTGTTATACTTGTGCTCATTAAAAATGGAAACAGCCACTTTGTGAATAACATGACTGAAAGAATCTGAAGAGGAGAGAGGCAACAGGAGGCTGTGAGAGGGTGGGAGAAGGGACATTTAGGGTAAATATATATTTTTGATCATGTTATATATTAGTACTAAAGGTTAAAACAAAGCATCAATAAAGTTGAGTGCTTGTGATCCAGAGAAAAGCACTCAAAAAGCCATCAAAGAGAAACCATAATGAGAGAGATGATTAAGAAAAGAAAAAAAAAAATTAAAAAAATTACTAAATGTTAACTACCAAAAAGATACACTGCCTGGAAAGGCTGAGCACGCTTGCTTTATGCCCCATGCCTCACAAGTCCTGAGTGCAAGGAGTATCCAAAATAGGAAGCAGTGAGGGTTTGGATGCTGGCTTCCAACCCATACCATTAGAGGTTTTCTTACAAGACAACAGTCTGGTCTGTTGTCTCTTCTCCATCTTCTCTGTTCCTACATCCAAGCTCATCAGTTTCTCATGCATGCTTTCCTGGGGTGTTTGAGCCAGACTTTTTCTCCTCTCCATCTCAATTTTGTCCTCATCCCAGTTCCCCTCATGAATTTCAAGAGACTGCAAAGCACGGGGAGTCCTAAAGGGCCAGTGAAATGGTTGCTTAAATAATCTAATCTTTGTGAAGCAGCTGAGCTGACATGGCAGAAGTAATTAAAAAAATTGAGTAAATTAAAGGAGCATGAAGCATTTGAGCCCAAATGATTAAAGTCTGACAACATCAGAAGCAATTAAAAAATGTATGATATGGCTTTTAATGCATACAGTCTGCCTCTCATGGAAAATTTAATATAAACACATATATGTGCACACATACATACATATATGAATGTAAATATAAAAGCAGGTCACTAACTTATATTTGAGATTAGGGGTAGGTTTTGGTTCTTAGGCTCTCTTTTTCAAATGATTCACCTATGTACTGCTTTTGTAAAAAGTTCATAACCTAATTCTATTGGATTCTCCTAGAAAAAGAAGGTATTTTTAGAAAGCTTATTTGCTTTGTCTTGAACTGTAGGCCTTCTTTTTTTAATAGTAACTCAGCCTTTCAGTTTTCTTTCACCCCTTTCACCCCCTCTGTTGCTATTCCTTGAGAACCGTGGGTGGCCGATGAAGCAGTGAACATCACATGATGTCACTTAGCAACATAATGTTCATAAATAGCAACAATCATTTTTCTAATGGCTATTTTTTCCCATCAGGAAAAATGCTTAGATCCAGTCCATTCTGACAGTGCCAAATTCTTCTTCTGAGCTTCCAGCGTATTTATTGCTTATGCTTTCCTTTTTGGGGGTCCAATTCCAAATGATAACATCATGGCTGATGCTTTTAGAAGGCTTTTTATATATTTCTGAGCTTACTGGTAACATATAATGACAATAATTGTTAGCACCCTTGAAGCTCTTTAAGAATAGTCTCCTCTCCCTTTCCCCAAATGTCTGCATTGCATAAATCTCAGATGACATCAACATACTGTTGGTGAGATGAAATCAGAAGGGTCATCCACAAATGACTTCTTTTTTTTTTTTTTTTTTTTTTTTTTTTTAATTCCTTTGGGGAGTACTCAGGAAGCTCAGAGATTTTTCAATTCTTTCAGAAAGAATCTGGCAGGATTTTTGTGCATCCTCTTAATATTAGTATAATCCTTTAAAATACTGGCTGTGCTGTGAAGGACTGCCTTTGTTAAATGACAGATTTTTGCCAATAGCATACCTTCACAGGAGTTATTAAGGCAGAAACCAAAAGATAAGATTATAAACTAAGAAAAGTAGAATTGTGAAAGCCTTTGAAAAGGATCTTGTAAAAAAAACCTGCTTAGGAAATATAGCAAAATTATGCAACCACCTAAGCCAAGCTTGTCCCCAAGGAGATCTCTGTCTGAGAGCACAGAAAAAACCCCAAATCCTGTCTGTGCAGCATCAGTTCCCCTCTCCCTAACCATATGGCTGCTCCGCAAAGAGTTGGGGGCTCTGTAACTGAGAAGAGGGAGTAATGTGGGTGAAACCAAGACACTGTCATCATGCGTGCGTGACGGCTTCCACAAATCCTCCAGCTACTCTGTAAATACTCTTCTCCCTCTCACTATTTGCATTGCTAATTCATACACCAAATAACTAGTGGCTAAACTACACAGACAGGGAAAATTATCTGGATTTCTTGCTCCCTTTATTGCTTTTTTATTACTTTCTTAAAAAATTTAATACACTATCGAGCAGAGAAGTAAGGAAGACTCAACTTCCTTTTTATTTCCAGGACATCTTTTGTTATTCATACCTTCCTTCTGTGGAGCTGCATCTCATTTCTATAAAACTGGGGGGAAAAAAATCTACATTAGAAACATTGAGGCCACAAAGGTCTATACAGCTCTCGCCTAACTGCACTATCTCCTATCAGCAACCTGTTGTTATCTGAGCCACTTCAGGGACACAAGCTCCTATCTGGAGGGTGACAGCAGTAAAACCACTATGAGCAGTCCTGAAATTTCAACTTCAGTGTGTCTGGTGGAAGCCAGAGGAATAGGAACTGCGAAATACACCACTTCCTCTTGTTTCAGGGAAGTAAAGACAGCGGTACTTAATCAACAGCTCTCACATAGTCTACTAAAACCTTTAAACTCAGCTTAACAGGAGAGGCAGATACAGTGATCCCTGTAATACATTACTTTTTACTGTTTCTGCCCACATCAAGCAAAGTTAAGACGACTGTTGTGAAAGATGAATTCATCCAAGCTGGGATTTGATGTAAATTATGCAGACTGAGAAAATGAATGAGAGATTATGTCCTCTGCAAATGCATGTTTTACTCCCTGCCAATGCAAGAAGATTTTGTTTGTTTGTTTGTTTCGATCCACATTTTTATTACTATATACATAATGTGATTACTCACAGAAATCATCACATTCAGGATATGTGTGGGCTGGAGACATAGGAAGAGCAAGTCCTTTGCCTGATTACTTCCCAACATATTTTTATTTGCCTCATGGTCCTTTTACAGGTTATAGTGTGCATTAGAGTTGGAAGACATAGCTAAATGAAGGACAGATTGGGGGGGGGGGTGTAACAAATCACAAACAGTTACAAGCTGCAATGAAGATGATTTAGAAAGGAAGAATATTTTGTGCTCTCTGTATGTCAGTAGGTGGTGCAGTAGGTGTTTTTGTGCTCTCTGTATGTCAGTAGGTGGTGCTCTGTATACTGTCTACATACACAACATATGTGCACAGAGTGGTTTTATAGATAATGATTATTATGTAGCCTTCCCTTAGTGGAATGGAAAAGACTTCTGGGGAGAAAAAGTATATTAAATTCAAATTCTTTATAATTTTAGTTATGTTAACTTAAAAATCGACTTTTTGCCCCTTATTTTCTTTCTAATTCCTCTTTCTGTTGAGGTGTGTTCTTAGAGGGGTTTTGCTTCAGATCTTCTGGCTTCTCCTTCAGCATATAAGATAGTAAATAAAAACAAACCAGTAAATAAGTTTGCTTCACAACTTAACTGATTTTCATTGTAAGCCCCATACACACAGCTACATGTAGCTCCGTATGTAGATCCATTTAGGTCCTTATCTGAGAATGATATTCCTTAATAGTTTTTCAAACCCCTCATTTTAGCAATAAACTTACTTTTAATACATTTTATGTTAGTTCTTGATGTTGATCTTCACAAATTATCATTCCCCTTATTTGTTCCCATCATTCGATGAAACACCTATACACACGTTAGTATTATTTAGAAGTTCTCTTGTAGGAGGTCTTACTCATCCTTGTTTTATTTCTTACAATGTAGACATCCATTCAGACACCAGACTACCTAGAAAATTTCCAATCACAAAAAGAAAGAAAAAAATAAATAGTGTTGAGACCCGACTGAACCTTGAGGTATGCTGTTTCCTGTTGGCTTTACTAAGATGAAGAGTTCAGCATCTTGCTAGACAGGAAGCTCTTTGTTTGGGGACGATTACAAATCACAGCATGTACAAAGTGTACAAGTTGTCAATGGCCCACTCTAGTCCCACAGTATCAATGGAAAAGCTCCTCTAAGACAAATTGTGTACACCGTCTGGGCACCCAAGGATCTTTTCACCACTCCATTCTCACAGAGGGTTGGTGCTCCTTGCTGTCTTTGTGAACATAAAGACAAAATAAAGGTAGTGAAAAAGTATTTTTAGATGGAAAAAAAAATGGTGTTAGTTTGTGATTCCACTGAGACACTGCACGTTTCAAGAAGAAAAATGTGGTGGACAGGAGGGAGGAATCAGGATAACATGCTGGAGCAGAGTTTCCAGGTCAGTGTTCAGCTCAGTCTTCTTGCAGACAGGTTAATGGAGGTGCTGAAATCTTCAGCTAGGTTTTTCATGCTACCAGCTGTAATGCATGCCTTGATGTAAGTGCCTAGCCTATATTCCATAAAGTGTGAAAAGACTTAGATATCGAAGGGTGAAGTTCATAAGACTGATCTGAACAGGAGCTAGCTTGGTTATCTAGTAGGACACATCAAAGGGTGGGCAAGGGTCTAAGTGTCACTGTTCTTCTTCTAAGTAACAGTCAAATTGGTTTTTTAATAGCTAAGAAAAGAGGGTTGCAGGTGGTACACTTCAACTCACTATTCCAGCATTTTGTGTGTTGTGGAAGATCCAAATGCAAACCTCTACTGTGTAGCCAACAGGCTGAGGCTTTCTCAGGCAAGCACTCTTCTTGAACATCGTCAGTTATGAATAAACTGGTTTCACAGAGAAATCTCTAGAACCCAGTCCTCCCCTGCCCAGCTGCATGCCTTGGAAATGCACCTTTTTGGCACAGCAAATATGTGTTTTATAGAAAGTAAACTCCACTAAAGAAATTGTCAGAGCACCTGGTGGATGGAGCGATCACACCAGCGCTGATGGGGACCAAGCCTGGGACCCACAGCCCAAGGCATTACTCAGACAGACTGAACTATTGGGACCATCTTTTATGCCCATCTCACTGGAGAATTTATACTCCAAATTTAGGTAGTAATAAAAAAGGATGAGGAACCTCTGTTTTGTAAATCCCGGCAGAGCTGCAGAGCTGCCCAGCAGCTAGCTGTTTGATAGGGTTGCAACTTGATGCACCTGGATGTCTGTCTGACAGATAATATAACTTCACACATGAAATATTAGGTATTGAGTGACTTTATGTGCCTTTCCATGTTGAGTAGATAAGGCAACTGAGTGTGTCTGTAAGTGTCTACCGGGACAATTAAGGAAAGAATTCTTGCTCTGAATTTAGCCCACCACCTCTGTGAGACTCTGTTGGCTGTCGCTGAAGTGGGAATACTATCACATCCTCACTTCCTGGAAGTATTGTGAAGGAAACCACTTGGTAAGATTGAGAAGTGTAGAGGCAGTACAGCTGTACAGAAAGGGAGGGAGGTTAATGTATTTGATAGAATAAAACACTTTCTTGAGATATATATTTCAAGAGAAGAAAAGATATTTTCAGCCAAAAATGTTAAATAAGTTTCTTGCTAGATACTACCACTGTAGTAAACATTTATAAAGAAATGACCAACTCCAGAATCAAAAGGAAGATTAACAGTTTTAGTTTTATATGCCAGCAGCCAAATTCTTTTCTCACTGTGTGGAATTCATCCAGGCTTCCACTCTCTAACTTTAGTGAGTTACTCCAGATTTAAACCAGTGTAAGCAAGGGCAAGTTAAAAATACTTGTGCCACAATTGGCCTTGGAAAATACACTTCTCCATGATAGACATTAAACTGACTGCTGAGGCAGACAGCATGTCTTGCCCATAATCGTTTTGTATTTGCTTCTTTTCCTCAGTCCTTAAAATGAGTTCATGACTTCATGACTCTAAGAGTAAATACATTATATAATGAATACACTTTTTATTCAATATTTGGAGGAAGTTAAAGTAAATGTTGTATGTAATAATACTGCATGGAAAAAGCAATGATAATTATCTGATGAGAGAGTTAATATGAAGGGCACTCAGTTAATCCTGTGGTCTGAGGTAAATGGCAGACAATCAAGTAAACCTAATTAACATCATAAAGACAAACAGCATTAGCCCACCAGCTCTTGGCTAATCTATTATTTTCTTCAGAATACCATTGCATGAAAGGGTTAGGGCGTATATACTCAAATAAACCCAGTTCCATAAATGAATTGTCACATTGTACTGCTAAAAAATATCAGTAAAGACCTTTTTGTTCCATTTATAGAATGTTGCTTATATGGATTCCCTTTTCATTTGGAATAAGAAAGGAGTTTTTCATTTGTTTTGGTTTTAAATGAAGCTGTCATGCTTTAGCCAAACTTCACCCAGACTTTCAACCTGCCCTCTTGCAGGCAAGTCCTTACTCATGCAGACTGACCTTTGGTAATGAGTTTTGCCTAATGGCGTTTCCTCCCCATTATTCTGGTAGATGAACATTGCATAGGGAGAGGGGGATTAGTGAGAAAAGAGAGAAACCACGCAACCATTGCAATAATAATTTCAGTGCAGACAGGTAAATGAGAGCAACTTTGCTGCTTTAGGTGCACTTCACCATTTGCATCAGTAATCATTGAAGGTGAAGCATCAGCACCTGGGAAAAGCTCCTGAAAGCAAGTATATTGTCTGTGGATTGTATTTTTGGTTGGGGAGAAGGATTTGTGACATTTTCTTTGGTTTTTTTTTAAAGCAAATACACATAATGTATCATTAAATTTGGTTTGTTGTCATCCTGATGTTTCCTTCTGCTGTTCATTAAAACCTGGAGGACTCTATGTCACTTGTAGATAGTCTTTCCGTGAACATAGCACTGTGAATAAACATTATGAGATGTACTTTGGACGTGACAAGGGTCATTTCTTTATACATTTATACACAGACTTGGACAAAATATCAGAGGATGGACAATACGAGACCTTTTTAAAACTGCCTATTTTCCCGGATTTACATAGAACTGAATGAATGGGACTCAGAAGGGTTTTTGAAAAGTGAATATTTTGTTTCCTCTACACGAGCCATCTGAGGTGAACAGAGTTTCATCTCTCAGATGAGGAGGATTACCAGATAAAAATAGCTACCAGTATGATGAACTAGCATGTTTTTCCTAGGGAAAAAGGTAATAGCATATTTTCTTTTTTTATGCTGCTTAAGAATAAGCAGTTCAGTTATTTCATTATGTCAATTATTAAAGAGTAAAAGAAGTAAAATAAGGTGCCAGCACTGAATCCTTGTCTCTCTTCAGTCCTGACGTGGCAGGTGGCCTTTCCCAGGGAGAGCCAGTGGGGATTTGCCATATCCATTAGGAGTGACTGGGAAGGCACGTAGAGCAGCAATTGTCCGTCTGCTGGAAATGTCTGGCATGTTGTTCTGTAAACTTGCTCAATTTTACCTAGGTTTCTTTGTCTACGAAAGGAAGAGGAGGATAGGAGAATACTGGAATAGAGAACAGTTTCTCTACTTTAAACTCAGGATTTGTGTAAAATTTATGAAATTCAATGAGCGTTAGCTAGAAACGTTAGAATTTTATTTATTTTGTTTTGATAGATGTGACTATGATGGACTTTGATTAACCTTTCTGTGCATTTTGTGTTGTCATACTTTGTTAACTGTATTGCCCTTTTCCTGTTAATCCTTCTTTTTTTTTTTTTTTTTTTTTTTTTTTTTGCTAATGCCAAGGCATCGTCTAGTTAGATTTATACAAAATTTATCCAACTATTAGTCTTTATTGGGAACTAATAGACTAGAGAACTCACTATTAAGAAATAAAGCAAGTTAAGAGGGATACGTGCACATAGTGAAGAGGTGGCATGGAATGACAGGAAAAGGGCAGCAGCTTTAAATTAAGAAAGGAAAATGATGTAATAATGATTAAACCACAAAACAGAACTCCAACACAGTGAATGAGCAATGAAAATAAGGTAATAAAAAGGAGTACTGAACTAGCTCATGAGACATGTTATTACAGTGAACATTATGCTAGCACTGTTTATTTTGCTTAGCATTATGGCCACCGTCAAGGTTGCTATGACAAACGTGTGTGAGTGTTTAACGGAAAGTGAACATTTTTTTTTAGCTAAGAAGGCATCCATCAGCTCTCTGCCTACTCAATTTCCTAAATTACGTGCCACATAAATTTAACTTCATTGGTATTAGACAAATGTTAACATTAACCACTTACGGGCTAAAACAATTTTGGAAATATTCAGTGTGTTTCGCTGTTGACATTCCTCAATCCGTACATTGCAATCCATGCAGTTATGCAGTTTTGCCTGAAGAAAGTATTCACTCAAAATGTATAGCACAATAACAGCACCTAAATAAGAAGTTCTGCTAGCTAAAGGGCTGATCCAGAGATAAAATTAATATATACAGCTTCTACTGGATTTAGGGGAAATTAAAGTTGTTTTCATAACTGGCCTTTCAATGACATTTTTTTCATGGCACTGAAAGAGTCTTATTCATGTGTGACTAAGTGACGCTAAAATTTATGCAAGCTTCTTACAGCAGAGGGAGTAAAAGGAGGAAAAGCACAACAGGGTTTCTCCATGCAACATACAAAAACATTATCAATGTGGTTCATTCAGTGAGCAATGACAAACTCAGAGGCCTGTTACCAGCTGGAATGGGTGTACTGGACCGAACAAAGAGGAAAAGTGGAATTGGGACAACCTCAGTCTGAAAGTGAGCTAAAAATAGAGCACAGCAAGGCCATTGGAACGCAACACCCAGGAGGGCCACCCATTGATGGTGTTGCTTTCTGGGTCGTGATGCAGTGATCCAATTTATAAAGATTAAACTAGGTATTTGGGAACTTCGGTGGCATAGGAAGCAGGTGAGGGGTTCCCACCTGGCCTACCAGGACGTGTAGGGGGAGCACTAGAAGGCCAGATTAGCCTTGCAGCATTTGAAGCTGCGCAGGTAATGCTTAATAATGCACTTAAATAATGAAAACACTAAATGGCAATAGAGTCGGGTCACAGTGGAAGTTCTGAGGCAAGAAGAAAAGCTGGTGTAAAAAAAGAATATGAGATCAGGGAGCCCATCTAATTGGACCTTATAGTTTCAAAAGTAATGGATTGATTTCCACTGCTGGCACCTCAAGCTGAAGGTACACTGCCCTCTAACCTGGTAACTAAGGAATTTTATAATATTGTTGGAAACCTTGATATATGCTTTTTCTTTCCTGAAATGTTGTTGTTTTTTCCACAAGTTTTTTCTCTTTGTTCCTAGGGGCTGATTGCTACAAACTCTGTCATGGTCTGTACGTCTTAGCACAAGGTTGCAATTTCGCTGTTGGGGAGCCTGATGAAATGCAACACTGTCACTGCTAGACTAACAAAAGGCATCAGGAGGCTTCAAGTCACACCACAGGAACCTGTAAGACTACAAGTGATATCAATCATGTTCTTGTCTGATGTTTGTTGTCAAAGATTCAAGCTCATAACAGATCTCCTAAAGAGCTGGCCCTGACGCTGTCAAAAGGACTTTAAAGCAGCATGCATATAGAGGAGACTCTTCCACAAATGTTCCCAAAATTGATGTCCTGCTAATGCTACAGGTCGCAAATAGCATAAGAGCCTAACCACATACATTTGCTGCTCAGGGAACACTGTATGTGAGCCAACAAGTGAATGAGAACAAGAAAAAACAAAACCAAAAAACATTTCTGGGATGTACTTGGTGATGGCAGAAGAGCAGAATGACCTGACTGCGGAGATTTTGCTTGAGATACCACATTCTGTTTCAACATGAGAGTGGATATTTTTGCCGTTCCTGGGGACATGCTGTGGTTCACTAAGCTCTACCCCACTGAAAAGAAACTCTTCATGCCATGTGTCTGCAGAGTGCTGCATGGGATATTTGTGTTGGTAGAAGAGCTGAATGGCTGTGATCGAGTTGAACGCAAGAGCAGAACTAATGCGAGGGTTGAGCAAGGTTGAATACCACGCTGCCAAGGTAAACCACATCTGAGCTTTCTCATTCTAGTCCATTACTGGCTTGAAAAAAATGGAAGCAATCTTATACAGTTGAAGCTTAGCATTAGCCCTCAGTAACTCATCAGAAGCTATTTCACCTGAAGACAACTGTCAAAAAAGCCATTTTACGACATTGTCTACAGTGTTATCTAGCTGACCGATAAACTGCTGCTTGCTTGCTGACATAGCTATGGGATGTGAAAGTCTTCAGCAAGCTAAAGTTTCTGGAAGAAACAACGACTCTGTACTCAGCAATTCTTTGTGTTCACCACATTGTGTATGAGCCCAGTTAACTTTATAAGCAATTTTACCTCCTGAATGCCTAATATCTATGACCACTGTAAGTTGTTATATTCCAACGTATAATTCACTTGGAGGGTGCTACCAAAAAAAACCTGTTTGGGAAGAATCTTTGCTTCAGTCCTGATCTGACATCACAAATTACTGTCAACTGTCATCTAACAGTCAGTATCGTAAACAGAGAAAGGTAAGACACTAATGTTTCGGGTATTGTGATGATACACAGTGACACGGCAGGCTTTTGAATATTTCTGCATTCTAGCTATGTCCACTGACACTAAGAAGCACCTGTTGACTAGCTTTCTCCACTTTTGTAACAAATCAAGAGTGACCTGACAATCTTTCACGATCTTTAAACTGTTGCTGTAGATGTGTTATTGACAAGCTACTTACTGTCCAAAAAAGGAAGCAAAGGACTGACTGAAAAATTATATTGGCATGTTAATGAGCCACATTTCAGAAGCTGTTTAAAGTCAGATGACTATCCAAACATGTCAGCAGCTGGTGAGATTACTGCAAGTAGAGTTGATCTTCCAAGTCGGAGTTATAGGTTAAGGCCTAACTGCACCATGTAGTGGAAATAGAAAAAAAAAAAAAAAAAAATTTAATTGCGAGATGGACTGCGGCTGATGAGGTGCCATCTGATCATCCATGTAAACATACAAACTGAAATTCCCCTTGGGCTGCATCACAGATGTCAAAGTTCCACCAAGTCCTGGCAGCATGTTCACCAAATACTCTGACAGCCAAGACTTTCATCTCAAATGATGTTGTGATACTATGTCAGTCACTGTTTTTGCAGACATGAATCACTCATGATGTCAACTTTTCCTAAATGACCTTTGCAACACATGGGAGCAGTTTCATTTAAATGTTCTTACGTCCAGTTACCACACACACAGTTTTGAACTGGGCATGCTTAAAGATCTTTTCTACAATATAATCATTATTTACACAAAGTGAGATTTTTCACACATGCAAAATTTTCAGAAGGCACATAATCCCAGAAGAGGTCCACACACATAGCAGAATCTAGTTTGATCATTTACAAATCTGTATCACTCTGATATCTGCAAGGGACTGTTCTTTAACCAACAGCCTGATAAGGAAGCCTACATTTGTTAAAAGTTCATTTGTGGATAAACCATGGTAACACAAACCATCACTGATTTAGTACATGCTACTTGTGAATTGAAGAGCAAGCCCATATGGTGTTCTGTCCAGGTCTACAAAAAGATTCCACTATATTGCCTAAAGATTGCCTGCTCCATGAAGGGGAAGGCTTCTATATCATCCTCAGGAGATTAAAAGTAGATTTTCAAGTGCAGGTGCTTAGGAAAAGAGTGAAAAAATAAAAATCAAGGGATCAGGGACTGGAAAAAAGCAGTTGCCAAGGGCAGGTAACTTTGCACTGGAGATGTAGCTGAAGCCTAAACCCTTGGGGTACTTTAAAGGTAACTAACTAGATCACACTCAGCAGATACATAGCCAATTAGAAATACCTGCACTGGACAAAGCACATTGTAAAGGTTAGTTTGGAAGATCTGAAACTAAGTCATCTAGAAATACAAAGCTCAACTGGTTGAGCCTGTATTCTAAATTCTTCTAAATAATAGTAACCGTCCTAACATACTGCAACAGTACAAATCTGCTAGAATTCTCACCCTACTTTTCCCTCTAAATGTAAATGTGTATGTTAAAGAAGTTGAAAGGCAGAAATGGAGAAGCTGAAGAGAGAACGGAGATAACTGATGCAGTGAAGGAGTTTCAGTAGATATGTATGGGCCACACGTTCAGGGTCTGAAGTGACAGCGAGTCTTCCAGCTCCAGTGGCTGATAGTCGTGGCTCCGGTGCCTGCGTGACCTTTTCTCCTGCCCAAAGGTATATTAGTGCAAGAGTGGGGACTGATAGCATGGAGAAGTACAACCACCATACCCGCTCCCACCTTCCTTCAGCTACTTCCCACCTTGCTGGAAGGAGAGACCGAGTTGCTGTACAGAGGGGTTTTTTTGTTGATCTTGGCGCAAAAACTTACTTTATTTACACCTCAAGGAAGGCCTCCAGGAAATGTTTACCAAGAAATGAGATCTGCAATTAATAAATATAGGAAGACAGTACTGTCAGTGGTTGGAACTGCTGCCACACTCATGAATGTTTGAGTCAGTTCTGAGGTATCAGGTTGAACAAATGAGGACAGAGAGGAAAGCAAAGAGGTGACAGGTCTAAAGGGAAGAGAGAATTCAGGAAATAATTAAGCATTTTTGGAAAGACTGATAGATCAATGGAGAGAAAAGCTACAGAGAGCATGAAGTCATCAAGGATAGCAGAGGAAGGACTTGAGTCGTGACCAGCACGTTACTGCGTAATCTGATGTGCCAGAGTTACGACTTCAGAACTGGCTGGAGGTAAGCTAGCAGGCAGCTGTAGACAACAAGATACCTGACAAGCCAATGATGCAGTTCAGGTACTTTCAAATTTGTAGAAACACAAAAATGGTCAAGGTTTTTAGAATATGTCATTATTCTAAACTTTGTAAGAGAGAAACAGGATTAAGACATGTGAACTGGCAATTACATAGTTAAAATCTATTCTAGTAACCGCTTGAGACAAATGTCTGTCTAAAAACGGGATGGATGTTTGTGTGCAGTAACATTACTTTGATTTTTTTAGGAGAGGCACGAAGGGGAATGACTCAGCCTTCTCAGCTCCCCACCCATCCTCGGCTCTGGCTACCGAGCACAGTATAAATTCTGTAGTAGGTGCAGGGTCCCAGAGCCATTGCTAGCTGCTGGCTCTGCGTGCGTTCGGACACCCGTGTCCAGTCTCATCCTGACACTGATGCGTCAGTCTGAGCATGTGTGTGTGCCTTCCAAGTACACTCCGCTCAGGCATTTTTGCCTGGCTTCTCTCAGGAAACTTGCCTCAGATTCCAGCCAGGTTTTAGAGATGCTTTTAAGCTAGATTGGTAATCTGGAAAAGGTTTGGAGGGCCTGATTTTTTTTTTTTTTTTTTTTTTAACACACTAAACTATATTAAATTTATTTAGCAACTCTGGGAAAACATTTTCTGTGCCAAAAGAGCATGTGAAGCAGCTGTTCAGTACTTATGCAAACACCTGTGCATATTTTTAAGCTGACTAACAGTTGGAATAGCTTTCCCCCTCACCTCAATACTGTGCTAATACCTATTACTTATATGGAAGCCTTTGTTCATGAGATATATTCATATTTTAATAATTCTGCCAGTGAAAAATATTGAGGTATAAGGATGACATGACTAAAAGGACAATTCTACTATGGTACTTGAAATACTCAAGCATTAACAGTAGGATTTTCTTCCAAATCAGAGACCAAATTTAGCAGGCACAAAATCGCATAACTTTTCTGAGACTGCTCTCTTGCTTCTCCAAAATCTTCATTTTCTTCAAAAAACAATCCACAGAATCGCCGATGCTGTAACTAACTAACTAACTAACTTCTGGAGATCACTATGTCCAATCCCACCTGCTCAAAGTAGGGTCAGTGTGAGCAGGTTACTCAGGAACATGCCTAGTTGAGTTTTGAATGTCTCCAAGGATGGAGACTCATCCACCTCTCTGGGCAATCAGTTCCAAATGCACTAAAGCCTTCTGGATACTCTTTCACAACTATGACTTTAGAAATGAAGTTTATTTTACTAACATAGCTAACACAGAGATGTCTGTGCAAGTCTGCCACAAGCTAAAATTATTCAGAAGTCTGAATACCACCCCCCTTTTAGAACAGGGTGTTAATTGAAACATCTGGAGACCAGTCAACCTTCAATATTGATCAATTAGCTATTCATCTGTGCAAATCCCAGACAAGCACTATTTACAAAGAGGAGTGTTCTCCACTATGACTTGGTGGATTTCAGAGACAGTGCCTATTATGGAAGAGCCAGGACCTGGACTGTAACAGACTTTACATATTTATTCAGGTACACGATGAGGCTCACAGGCCCTGGGAGGTCAGAAGCTGCATAGCTGTAATCAGAAAGCTTGAACTCTCTTGTGAATACTGTATCACTTGTCAGCTCATCCTGACGAAGGTGATGTTGTGAACAAGCCCCAGATGATGCTCCTCCTCCTCTGTTCTCCCTCTCCATCCCCATTATTCCACACATACAAAAGTAACCTCTGTCCCACACTGTGCCTCTTTTCAGCTCAGGGATCATCATTCTCACATCTCGTGCCTCCACCAATTTCCAGGCTTCTAAGAACTCAATGAAGATCACCAAGCCCAAGTAAGAAGTAATAGTCATTTCATCATTCTCCTGACAGATATAGCCCTGAAAGAAAAAGAGCTCTCTCCTTCATAAGCAGCATTTTTAACGCATAGCTGTAACATCATGGAAAACAAGAACAGTGGATGCTGCACAGCTGGTGACTCTACAGCATTTCTTGTACTGTTGAAGGCCAACAGTGACAACCCTCCCAAACTAATTTGTTCCACCATGTTGGTTTCAACATAGTTTCAACAACTGTTACTGATGCGATTGTTAGGGCAAGAGAGCAAACCAGGAGTTGTTTAGAACTTCAGGGTTTGGTTCCCCCCTCCCCTCAGAAAGGGCTGCCCAATAATGTACTGGAGAGTTCACCCCATTACCTGTCTTGTAGACAGCTACATGCAAATAGGCAAGAGACAAACAAAAATTTAGGTAAAACCATATCAGGCTCAGAAACCAATTCTTTGGATTGTTCAGCCTGTGGCTGGATGCCCACATAACAGAGAAAACTTCTCAGCATTACCACATTCAAGAGAGATGCAATTTTTCATACTCTTTTGGCTCTTGCAATACAACTTTTAAATACTATTTCTAATGGGCCCTTGGTAATCAGCAGCTATAGTCATCAGATGCACACACAGCCTGTAAAAACTCAATATGCTGGCAGAGAAAGCTGAAGACAACATCAGACAACATAAAAGGAAAAAGGAACAAATTATAGAAAAAACTTAGAAAAGATCAAGTCGCTGTAATGCTTCTCTTATAGACAATATAAAGCAACAACAAAAAAGCGCCTAAGCATGTTGGCAGGTACGAAGGGACAGTCAGCCCTGGCAAAGGGACAGTGATAGCTGCTGACAGCAGTAATATGTTTTCCACAACCCCTTTTTACTTCGGAAATAACGACAGTAGTCTCATATCCTCAGTGTGAAAGAAACGGTTTGCTACGCTACTTGCTGTTTGCATGGGATACAAATTCGCAAGTGACCTACACTGGGGGCTAGGAGGTCTTTAATGCCCGTAAAGAGATTTGTTTTCTACAAATGAAGTACCGTAAGGAGAGAGCTCATACAGGAATGGTTTGGCAGGTTGCAAGACTGGAGTAGGGGAGATTAGCCCATAACTCAAGGCCAGTTTTCAATGCAACAGGAAGTTTAATCATCTTAGCAGGCTTTCTTACAGCTAATTGTAGCACTGACTGGAGAAACAGATTTGATCGATCAATACCGGATCTATGTTTAAAAGGATCATTACTTCTCTTTCAAACATTTATTGTTGATCCCACTGAATATGGTTCTACCATCACAAACACCAGCATTTTCCATTGTTAGCAAGCTCATTAACATCTGGCACCTGGTCCTTCATGCTGAAGTCAGAACTATCTCTTAGCAAGGTTGTTCATTATTGCAACAAGCAGCTTCTATAGTGTCTCCATTTTTAGACAGCAGGTCATACTGCACAGCTTTCATTAGGAACTGTTTCATTATCTACCATAGAGACTTGGGTAGGAACTAAAAAGAGCTTTCCTGGCCATGGTGCTGTTTCGTGGGGTTTTTTTTTCCTCTCTACCCATCCCCCCACCAAACACTGAGATTTTTGGTCACCTTACTTTACCCCAATAAATATTATTCAGCATTCAGAACACAGAGGAGTTTTTTGTTGGTGGTTTAAAAAAAAATAAAATTAAAATCAGTAAATGTCAAACATGAAATAATTGTTCCTGTATATCACTTCAAACTGACATAAATAACTGTACATTGCTAAAAGCACATCAGATATAATTTGGTGGGTACTGAGATGTGCCTGTAGTCTGCCAAGTCACCACTTAGCTGAAATCACAATTCATCCGAGAGGCTTATTCTGTCAGTAAAGTCATTATCTTCTCAAACATTCCCAAATTTCTCAAGTTAGGGCATGGATATCTGGAGTTACAATCTTCTTGCATAACTGACTTCTCTCTTTCTTTTCCTTCTAGGTAAAACCAAATATTGCCAGTCATTCACATTATGCAGTACTCAAAGCATAGCTTAGATCCCATTGTGTGTGCATGCACACACTCTCCAACCTCAAGTCAATGGTATGGCATGTGGGATTATTTTTTATTCTCATCCATTTACTTACGTCTGTTTCCAAGCTATTAAATTACATTACCTAGCTCAGTGTTCCCAAATGACGGAAGCGATGATATAACCCTACAGACTGAAGTCTTTCCGTTCTGGTACAGGAGCACATAGTGATCCATGACAGTAAGCCAAAAGGTTCAAGAAAGAGTGATACAAAACACCGAGTATTAATTGCTGTATGGCAAGGACTAATTGGGCTATTTTTATGAACTCTCTTTAGAAACTGGCCACCATAGTCTGTGGATTAACTTCAGTTTTTGATTTAATTCATAAACCTCAGCAATTGTGTTTGACTTACCTGTCAAACCAACCAAACCCAAAACAAAAACAACAAAGAAAAACACAACAAAAAAAAGAGCTCCTTACCTATCCTTTTTTTCTTGTTTAAAACCAGAAGACTGTGCATTACCCCTTTGAAGTACATTTGACCGAGATCTGACACGAGGTTTTTAATTTTTTTGAAACCATGTTTAATGCCAAATCACTTTCTCATATGTGGTCTTCATGTAGTCCTACAATATTCACTATTAACCTTGTTAGTCACTTAATTCATTTGCCTCTTTTCTTTCTCTGGTATAGCTGCATTTTCAAATCATCAGTTAAAAAGCTCAAGTATCAACAGTTAATAGTCCATGTAATGACTACACCTGACAATAATAAAATTTTTCAAGTTAAAAACTGATCAGATGAACAGCAAGAATTACTTTATCAGTTGCAACCAAGAAGAAAACATTTGCAAAAGCTAGGGGCAAATACAATTCGATTTAGAATAAACCATCTTCAACCCTGACCACTGAGCTTCGAATTATTGTCTCACAGATTTCTATGTGTTCATTTGTCTTCACGGACGGATTAGTTTTCCTTCCTTTTCTGGTGTACATCTTATTCTCTAACTTGCACAAAGCTTAGAATAATATTCAGAGATACGCATTTTTGTGGTGGGGTTGAATGGGAACAAATAAACATGATTTATAGAAATGAATCTTGACTTCCATAGCACGATGTCAAGGACAAGCGCTGCTGTAAATACAAAGCAAGCTGGTACAGGCACATTTTTGTTTAAAACATTATAACAGCTCTTAAAAATGGCTTTCATGATGAGAGATGCTGGAGGTTGAGGGTACTACAATGTTTGTTTGACCAGTCTTAAAAATCATAAAGAGATCTGATTAACATTTTAACCAGTAAGCAGAATACTATGGCAGAATGATTACACCTGTATTTACATCTTTTTACTCTGTTCCTGAGCTGCAACATTCAATTTCATACGCACTGTTCTGAGTAATCCCAACACAGAATGGAAAAACATGTCAGTTGTTTCATTTCAAGATAGTTTTAATCAGGTAATTACAGGAAAAAACATTTAAACATTTTTTATGGTGTTATCTGCTATGTCAACTTACAAGGATATGTAACAAACCAGTTACAAACTTAAACGCATATTTACATTATATACTCAAAGTAACAAGCTATATTCATATTCATAAACACCTATGGGATGAGTTAATTAAATTATACATCATTTAGTAGAAAGAAATAGCAGTTGGGGTTTAATGGAAACAATATACACGTGAGGCACTTTGAGGTCATTAGGGTGGAAAGCAAATGGCAGCAAGCGAAAGAAGGAAAACTATGTACAGCTTATACTGCAGCTTTGAACATGAAGGCTTCCTCTTCAGTGAATGCTTTGATTTCTTAAATGAACCACAACTTTTGCAATTAAGAAAGAGAAGCTTTCAGGAAAGAAAAACAAACCCAAACAACCCCCAACCCCTCCTTGTGCACCGAAGGAAATGGAAGTTTTATCCACCTGCTGCTGGACTAACAGTACCATAAGGCATCTTTTTAAAGTTACTGGTTTGTTGCCAGCCACCACCCTTGATCTTCCTTTTATTAATATGAATGTATCACTGTACTGGCTGCATACTGTGCCATAAGCTCTGAAAAGATTTAAAGTCCAATTTAAACCTGTGCATTATTTACACAGGAGTTCAACATTATCCTCCAGGTACACACGAACAGGGAGAACGCATCTGAAACGGGAATGTTATATTCCAACATGTAAAATTAAGACATACTTCAAAATACCTTTGTTTCTCTAGAGGAAACTACATTGGTTAAGACTGTTTGGAGCATCCCTTACATAAGCTCTGGAAAGGCATCCGAGTTTTATGCCATCATTTGCTGTTTACTAAACAGTTACCATAGTAATTGTAGATTATTATCAGAATATTGCTTTAATCTTGCGCACAGCTGCAGGTATTCCCTTCACAACTACTGAGTCACATGTGCGGGCACACAGCCCCACCTGTGCATACTCAAAACTTGATTTGTTATCACAAACCGAAAGGCCAGATTCCCTCTGCATCAATATCAAAACTCCATCACTTTGCTGTGGGAAAGAGCTTTGGGGGTAGGGGGGTGCGTGTGTGCGGTGTGCGTAATGAAAATAAAATCATCTTTCTTATGAGCCCAGTGACAGAATCAAAAGAATTTTCATTTCATTCTGATTCTTATGCTCTTGTGTAATAGGCCATCGTAACTATTTTAAACCTAACAAAATATATGGCTAAAGCATTTTTTTACTTTCAATCAATATTGATAATGAAACTTAAGAAGCAGGATGAGATAAAGAATCACAGTAAGAGTCCAAACTGCTCTTTTGTAAATTCATAACTAAAGCTTAACATATTCCTACCTTATTTTTACCATAACGTAGCTGTACGCCGACAGCCAGTTTAATTACTATGTAATCAAATATTGTGCCCGAACGCAGCTGCATGTTTTTCCCCAGTAGATGGTGCACGAGCACTGCTGTCATTTAACTTCTTCCCCCCACTTTCAAGGGGAAATACTTAATTTTCACAGTAACTGAGGCTTTCAACAAGCGAGGGACTTAATATTCAGTGATGGTTTCCCAAGGCTCGGGACTCCCCTCCAAGCGACACAAAGCTCTGCTACTACATGCCTGACAAACTAGGGTTCTGGTGTTAAGGGCGAGGGGAGGAGGGAGGATCGGGGGAGAAATTTCTCTTTTCCCAAATGCTTAAGAAAATATTTCAGAAAAGACTGAATAAACGTAACGTGCTGTCAAAACCAAAAGCCGCGCAGATACAAGAGCCCATTCTGGAATGGGTTTGCTGTAAGTCCACCTTCCACAGCTCATCTCCTAACTCCAACAGTGGGTCACACCAGAAGAAAAAAAATACGCGTGCATCCTACCCAAACCAACCGTCACGTAACCACGGATCTGCGCGGTTCTTTCAGTCGCTCCCAAACCGGGCACGGCACGCAGGCCGACGCTTCCAGCCCAAGAAGAAAAAGTGAATGCATGTCAGTTCAGTAAACCGTTTTAGATGGATCGAGTCTTCAAAGAGGAAAGCAAAAGGTAAACACGTTTTAGCAGCAAAAGTGGTTAAATGCAGGGTGAAAATATTAATGCACACATTCAGTAAAAATATTAAAGCATATATGTTTCATTTAAAATACAGTACAGGACCAGGATTTCACTATGTTGTATAGTGCTCAGAGAAAACTGTTAAACTCATTTCTTTCTGAAGTATATACACAATATGATTCCATAGCATTTTCCTATACAGCCAGCAAGTTCTTTTCTTAGGTTGTTCATACCTCTCCACCTTGAATTAGGAACCTAGCACTTACAAAGATTAAGTTCTTCTCATTCACTAGAAAAACATCACCAGGTTTTTTATCAAAGTTGTTTTTAAAGTTAACAGTCTATTCTAGGCAACTAAGTTTAGCTGAAAATGTGTGAAGCATGAAAATCAACCAGAGTAGCAGCTTTCAAATATATAAACAGTAAAAACCAAGACTGCTGCTCCCATGTCATATTCTTGGACTGAATTCATCCAATCGACTCTTAATACAAAACTAGAAGCTCTTCCGTAACTTCTACAGTTATCAATATATTTGTCTTCTTTTCAATGTGAAATAATACTTTGAGATGATCTATGTACACAAGGTGGTCAAGTCAAGCTGTAATATAAATATAAACGTTTTCTTTTAAAAAGTACTTTACAGACAGATGTTATATACATTTACGCATTTTACTTCTGGGCTACAGAGGAAAATTAAGGGCACTGATACATGCAGAAAGAAAAATTACACTAAATATAGTGAAGAAACGCATAGGAAGTGAGAGAAGCCAGTCATGTGCATCTTATTTTAAAATCAGTTAGGTTTTCTGTTTGTTTAACATCAAGGGTATACTGAGGACAGTCTGTCCCACTCCAGCCAGGATATCAAATAGGCACCTTCGCTAATGAATCAGAAGTGGGGTTTGTGTTTTACATATCTTTAATAAGAAGTTTCTTACTTCACGATAGAGCAAAGCATGTCATGTTTTAAAAAATTCTCTATGGGTTAATCGGTTAATTCTTATCTGAAAGTTAAACACTGAGTAAGTACAAAGGCATAACAAATACCATAGACGACATACCACCGTGCATACACACACACACTCTCCCTCCCCGCCCCCCCATCCTCCCTCCAAATTTCCTCAATTAAGAAGTTCACTCCAATTTTGCCTGAGCCATAATTTATTTCTCAAGCTAAGTCTGTTGTTATTGTTTTTGAACAAAACACACAGTACTTTTGTTCTTGCCCGTTCAAATACGAAAAAGTTGCAGTTCAAAATAATGAAAACAATTTCACTTTTGTTATTAATCTTTTGTTTTAATCATAGTACTTGATAAACAGCTGAACAGGATCCTAGTTTAACAGAAGGATAAACAAGAACACTGATGACAATTTGTTACAACTGCCTTAATGTACCTTTTGCTTAATGAACATCTGAATATGCAATAAAGTATTTTTGGAGGACACCCCAAAAGAAAACAACTTGCTGGTTGAGCAACAGAAACAACTTCCTTTTTGCTATTATGTTGAAATCAGTCATTTATATATAAAAATAAATGTTATGTTCTAACGAGAACATTTTAGACAATTACATCTGTGCTTAACAAAAAATATTGGTCACTCAAGACTAGAATAATTAATATTTTAAAGGTTTTTAGATTATCAGAATGTATGGATACAACTCAACACAAACTGTAGCTGAAGGGAAACAGGACTGAAAATATCAATTTGTCCATCTGGAATAAAAATGCAACTAAATTAACTAATTAAATATTTAAAATACTACCATGGAATGTGACAGTAGATATGGTCCATACCTACTGTATCAGAGGGAAGGAAAGTTTAACATGTAATAATTCGTACCTTACACATTTAGTTAAATATAAACATTTGTTATTTATACATAAAGTCGCTTCCAAAAAACTATTAATAAGTGATTTAGTTGCACTTAAAATCAGTTTCATTTCTCATTTGCCGAGTATTAACTTTTCTTAATCTTAAATCAACTGTCACTAGTGCACTTTTAGTTAAAATTTCCCCTCAGGTAAGTTTTAATCCTTTCAAAAGAGCCCCCTCACCTAAACCATGAATGTACAAAGTGGCAAAAGTTAATCCCTTTTAGTATAATCATAGTTTATATACTCATTTTATAGCCAGTAACGAGAATAGGCTTTCCTTTGCAAAATCTCCTTCACAACTTGCAACAAATGCCACGCACTCAAAGGAAATAGTTAGGCATGGCTGGCACTTGTAAAATGCCAAGGTCTGACAAGTCTTGTTGCTTCCTCCACATCAAGCATCTCTTACATGAAAGAAGATTCCCTTCAGCTTGCCAAAAAGCTTCCACAAATCCAAGTTAGATGCTTCCTGGAAACAAAGATTTTTCAGCTCTGTTTGGCACAAGACCGATTCATCCTGCAGCTTTATGCTTTCCTCCACAGCACCCACATACCTCACCGCAGTGATGGCATGCTCTCAAGGGGAGGTAGCAGCACATACACGGAGCAATGAACGAGAGCGCCACCAGTGCTAACCAGCGTAAGCAGAACTTGTCATCGCTAGTGTCACACGAGCAAGGATCAGAGAAATCTCCTTCAGAGTCTGACATGCAGTGATATAGCATGCTCTCTGCGCAAAGCATGCAACTAACTTGGTAGATACATCTTTTAATAGGGTCTGGCGCATCTTGACATTTCCCTCGGCCATTATCTTCGTGATTAAACCTTTCCTGGCAGTATACACAGCGGGAACGCTCACCATCCTCTTTTCTTCTTTTTGAATTTTTAAATTTTGATGAGGAAGGCTGAGTTTTAAATACCACAGAACTCTTTGAGTCTTTCAGGGAATTCAACTTAGTTCCATCCCCACATGGGTATAAATAGTCAGATTTTTTACTGTCTGATTTAGAAAATGGTATATTTGAGTCTGCGTCATCCCTCTCCAGGTCGTTCTTCCACATGTCAGGATGTCTGTAGTCTGCATAACGACGTATCAAAATGTCACGAGGGTTTATTCTAACAATTTCATCTTCGTCTTGAAAACTAACATGTCTGATTGGCTTCAGCGGGACCTGAAATGGCAAAGCAAGAGACGTTTACTATAGTGAAGTCCCAAATTTATGTCTACCTACAATGTAAAACTTAGATTAGAAAATTAAAAAAAACAGGATTTTTTTTCCTTGCTGCTTGAAGATAAAAATTTCAGGTTCTTTTCTTGCTAGTACAATTTACAGACTTCCCCCCAGTAATCGGCCTGTTGCATGATATTAGGACCATGAGCTTTAGTATTCTTTCCTGACTTTTTAGTATCTCTTAAGAGCTTTGGATATTTTGGTATCTCCATAAAACTTGATACTGTTCTTTGAATTATGGTCAAAATTCAGGTTTTAACATCTTACAGTGGCAACTAATTCCACGGATCAATTACACCTTATGTGAATTTGCTGATTTCACGTCAGCGATGATCCACTGCTTTAGGATTAACTCCCCAATACATTCAGTTGGAGTTACTCGTGTGATCTAGGAGAAGCTTTCCTTTATTCCTGCTCTGTGTTTTCAAACTCCACTTCTGCAACAAGAGTATTGAATACTGGTTGCTTATTCTCAAAGCTCTATTCTAGACAAGGATTTTGCCACATGAAAAATAACATTCGGTAGCATGATCAATCAACAACAGCGGCTTCTAAATGCATCTCCCCTTAGCTAATATACAGTACTTAAATCGATTAGTTTAGGACGCTGGCAGGCAAACACCCAAGTACTTTTAAAATTCTCAACTTGTAATGAACTGACCATAACTCAAGACCTTTTCCCTCAAAAGGCAAGCAAGAAGGAACATGCTAGACACATACAAAACAGCAGAGAGATAAGAGTTCTTGTTTATTCTGCCTTATGAAAGGGCATGGGGCACGAAAAGGTTGTCGAAGGTGGCAAATTTGAAACATCCCCATTGAAACACAGCAGACCTCAGATGTAAGTGTAAGATAGCAGACTACCACTAAATGTTACTGAAGTCACGTTACAAGCCTTTCAAGAAAATGTGCAAATAATGACAGGATAAAAATTTAGCACATGGGTATGGAAGGAGATCCTGAAAATAGCAGATAGTGCAGCAAAAAAGCAAAAGTCTCAGTATGTCCGGTATTCCTATTCCTGCCTTACAGACAGGCAATTATTTTCCTACACTGTAGGGCTATTATAATCGGAGCCAGAATATAAGTGAGCTTCAAGTCAAATTCCGCCTTTTTCTCCTGTCAAGTGCACAGCCTGCAAAGCATCTCACAGAAAGGACTGGTGAAAAAAAAAAAAAAAAAAAATCAATCACTCCCTAACCCATTAGCCTTACAAATTCTTCCAGAATCATGAATTATTTGGGAATGCATCTTTGGCATCAGTACGGCTGCTTGGAGAGTGTTTACCTTATTAGTACTGATCAAATTAATGAGAATTAATGTGCTACCATTCCGTAGTCTAGGACGACAGCTGAACTGCACGTTCTTAATCTGTTGCAGAGTGAAACAATGCACTTCTGAGGATGTTTTAAGTTAAAGACACTTCTACTTCGCTTTGCACATGTCTATGCTCCTACTACACTGAAGTCTGCATACCTTGGTTTTGGGGTAGGAGGCAGAGGAGGGAAGAGGGAAGGCAGCTGGGGAAGAGGAAGGGAACAGCTTCTTAAAATATGTCAGCTTCTGATTATGTAAGAATATCTGTAGCCTGCTCTAACCATCACTTCCCTGCTTGATAATCCTTTTTTATTTTAAGTACAGAACTGTAATTAGAGCTGCTTTGACCTGGGAGTTTCAACTGGCGTATGCTAAGAAGTATTTTTTTTCTTGGCTCCAAGCCACATAGTTGGACTTCCACAAGGTCTAAAGGATACAGGGTGAAGAAAGGTTATATCCTATTCAGCTAACACCCCTGCTCTTCCATAATTCCCCAGGCTCTGATGCAAGCAGTTGGGCCTCCCTTTTGCTTATAAAAGCAGAGTGCTTCTCAACTCTATACTGTTTTCAAACAAGAGAAAGAGCCTATTGTTTTAGCATCAATAACTAGCGACGGATAATTGGCTTTTTTGAACAGTTAACAGCATACATTTATTTAAGGAAAAAAGCATCAAAAATGTCATTACAATTCCGTATGTTATATGCATAAAGGATCCTTACCCCTCTGTCCACACAGAATATTACACATGCATTTAAGACATTAAATAAAACCCATTGTTTAAAAGAAAAAACCTCCAAAACCTCAAAGCAAAAACCCTACCCTCATCCTCCCATCTCCCAGACAGCTAATAGCCATTAAAGATCACTACAAATACTAACTGTAAAATCTGACCTCTCACTCTTTGAAGGCTTTTTATTTGTTTGAGCAGAACACAACACATACATAGAACTCATTTCTTTTTTTGAGGTTCCCAGCCAAACACCTACTAAAATGCTTGAGGTCTGACATGGTACAAACGAGGCAGCATTACATTCTTTATGCAACTGATATTAAGAATTTAGTTTTTAAGAAAGCAAACGGGAAATGCTTAAAAACAAGCCAACAGGAAAAGCTTTATTTACAGATTGCTTACATATTGGGTGTTTAATGGGACCTATATGAAAGTGTGAGGTACGCAAAACCTTAAGAACAATACACAGCCCAGATTCAGTTAGGCACAAACACCAGCAAAATTACTGCGAATAACACACATAGTCCTCTAGCCATTCAAAACTGTAACTCAGTACAAGTGCCATCTCTGTGTAACAGCTGAAGCAGGAAGGGAGGAAGAATATTACAGCAAACTGAAATTCCACAGAGAATTTCATTATGAACATAATTAGCCAACTGGAAATTAGGCAGAAAATTTTTGATGACACAACTGAACTCACTAGGTATCACACCTTACTTGAAGGCGTGCACCTTGAAACACGGCACGGACGCTTGGTCGGTACTATGGCCTTCACTGTCTCTCCTCAAACACGTATACCTGACTTTGCTTAGCCTGCAACTCCACAATATGAGGACATTGGCAGCTGAATATATCATCGCCAAGTACTGAATTTAAGTTAAACACACATCAGGGTATCAGAAGCTGAAGAGCTGAGAGACTTGCATATTTTTTATTATGTCAAAGTATTACAGGTAAAGATCTGAACTGTCATTAATCACTACTTTAGTTTTCTGTGCGCTTCTTGAGCTATTCGACGTAAGAGCACAGTAAAAAATTTCAAACCTGTTTATACGTAATTGAAACAAAATTGCACATGGTGCTAAAATATGAGAAAAATATTTTAAAGAATATCTACTTAAATTTCCATGGAATGCCTAACAAATTCAGTCAACAAGAAGTGAATTCTTGCATTGTCATTTCAAAGAAATTCCTATTTAATTTCTGTCAGACAGGCACTAGTATACCACAGCTTAAATTATCATTTCCTCAGGAGCCAAATCTTTATGTGCTCTTAAAACATACATGCAGTTTAGGCTACTGCACTTTTCTTTACAACTTGATGAAGACTAAGCACACACATCACTGGTTACCATAGCTAGTAAGTGTTAGCGGCAATGACCTAATCACCAATCTATTCTTATTCTAAGAAATTCTTAAATTCTCTTTGCAAGTAAATGGAAGAGGGAAGAATATGTACCTCTTGATAAACAGAACAAACAAAAACATGAGCTGACTTACACAAAGAGATAATTAGAGCAGATCAATGATTAAAATCAGAAGTTTCTAACTTCAAGCTCTTTACTAAGCTCTCCAGACAACACTGCTTCTTTTGCCCAATAAAGCAGTTAGAAAGCAGCTAATACAAGACTTTAATATAAACCTATCTTTCTTTGCAAGAATAACTGAGGTTATTAATAAGTTTTATTTCGAGAAGCAGAAATATTTTCTGATTACGTTTTCACAACCACTTGAACTTGCATTCTGCTTTGACTTCTTTTATTAAGCTTATTCTAAAAAGCTTCCCATGTGTTTGCTTCTAGGCATAAGAACCTCAAATAATTATTATCCAACTCACTGTTAAGTCTACCTCTACAGTCTACAAAAACTGTCAGTTCTTTGAAACTTAGAAAAAAGCAAAGTGTTTACTGTTAAAGGAAAAGCTGTAACATTGCCATTCCAATCTAATGTTGTATAAATATGACCTCTTTTAAAAAAATGTCTGTACACCAGTCTTCCTCACATTAGTGGGTTTTTCCTGTTTTAAGAATCTGTTTACCAACAGCTTAATACCTTTCATGCATAACTGATACACTGTTTTCCTTTCTGTACCAAAATAGAGTACTGTAGCTTAAAAATGCAGTTAGAAAGCACAAACAATGTTTCACTAAAAATATTTAGCAGAAGTGCCCCGCTGCATAATGCATCCAAGGTATCAATTTTAAAGACACTGTTTAATATTCCTAATCAAAACAGTATTAGTGTACACGTAACTGAGATTGAGCTCATGGCCAATTAACATTTTCTGAACAAATTTTGAGCAGCCTTTCAAGGCTGCAGATACAGCAGTCTGTAATACAGAAATCTGACTTCAAAGAAAGTGATTTATCATGTAGTCTGCTGCACTACAGCACAGGTAAATACCATCACAAAGCTTTACCTCTGCCATAATAATGCTGTAGTATTTCAGCTGCATAGCTTATATTGATCATTTCAAGAAGTTGAGAGTATAATACTACATACAGGGACTGAGAATGAAGTGCTTTCCTGTCAGAAATTACATACTGTGCCATTAATGCAGCAAGCTAAGAAAGAATCGCTTCTTTCGTCAGTAGTCTTACCTGGTTAGCTTGGGTAGGAAAACAGGCTCTTCTGGTGTTGAAATCCTCAAATGCTGAAGGCCTTAAATTTGCACTGTTGTAAGGTTCACTGGTTACTACAGTTTCGTGTTGGAAAAGGTGATCTTTCATTAATGAACCCGATGTATTTTCTTGAGTAGTCTAGAATACACAAGAACTCTGTTGAAATAATTTTGCATTTGTATAAAAGCCACACCAAAACCACCGAGTTCATACATAAATGCATTAATATTCTACACAACGCGTTAGAAGCATCTATAAACACAAATATTTTTAAATACACATTTTTAAAGGACTTAGAAGTAGACAAGTATTTTTTTTACTATGAGTCAGCCTTGGAAAATAAGAGTTCCTTCTCTGTAGAGCGTACACAACTTGGGCATTAGAGATACATGCCTTTGTAACTCACTTGCCAAATCAGACTGAGGAATTCCTTTAAGGAAGGAAAGATTAGCTCAGGCTCTGAGATTATGCTTTCTCTAACTGCCCATGAGGCTGCCAATATTTGCAAATACACAATTGGAGGAAAAAAATTCTGAGACTAATAAGGCAAAAGCTAGTCAGACCTTTTAATAAATGAAAAGCAAAACTGTTTAACAGATCAGCTGGAAAGGAACAGAAAGTCATTTTTAACATATACTGGCTCAATTAAAATATCTAATTACAGCAAGTGTGCATTAAACAACTAATGACTGTCTTTTTGAAATTAAGGTTATATCAGGCAATTTGATACAAAAATGAGACCATGTGGCAACATATAATGAGATATCTGCAGGACGTGTGCCACTCAGAATAAGGAAGAGGAAGTATGTTTGGGTGGAATATTGGCTTGCGAGATGATCCAATTTCTGAAAAGAATGGAAAAACAAACAGTTCTCATTCTTTAAGTTTAACTGACTGGGATATACATAGGATATAGTAGAGCATATTGATACAAATCCCATTGGGCTGCCAAAAAAATGTACTGTACAATGTTTTGTTTGTATTGAGAGACGTTGTAAAGTTAACTGTCTGTCATCATCTGATAGCACTGAGAAAATTCTGGCATCATCCAACTTCCAGCAATGAGAATGTTTCAGCTTTATGATAAGGATTTCTATATATCAAGATAACATTAAGGACAAAACAGTAAAAATACTGCAGAAAACTACTGAGGCAGCGACAAACCTGAAGTTTTGGCAGGTTAAATACTAACACTGAATCATTAGTTTTGATTTATCAAAATACTTTAGGAACTTATTCTGGGATTACATTAGCACCTCATGTACATAAAAAGCCCAATGTATCAAGTTCTAAGACATCTAGATCAAGTGGAAGCAGCCATTCTGTAGTTGCTCTTTAGGAAAAAGAAAATCATCACATCACAAAGAATTTATATATTGTTTGGAAGCACTTTGAGTGGAAAAACATTAAAATTGCTAATTAATTAATGATCAGCTTTAATTAACACTAGTAAGCATACACCCCATGAAAGACAATAGCTCAATCAGGTTAAAGTTCCACTGAAAAAATTGTGAAGACAAGCAAAACTTCAGAAAGAAGTACTTTTTGCAGATCCTTGAACATGACAACACCACTAAGCAATCGACCCTGTTGTTGTCAAAATTAAATTTTCTGGTCAAACACTGTTGGGAAAGGAGTACAAAAGAAATGTTTAAATGACTGGCAAGAGTTAGATCTCAAGGATGCATACTTATTTAAGAGCAAAAAGCATCAAATATGAGTGCAATATAAAACATCTTCCTAGCAGGAAGTACTCCTGCAGGTACATTGCCCAATGACATAAAAAGCTTCCAAAACACTGGTTCAAACCACAGGAGAGCTGCATTCAGAATGTGAAAGAAATGCCTACAACTATTTTTGATTTGAGCAACATTATAAATGCTTACAAGCAGAAACTATTTAAGCTAGGAACACACGTAACAGCTAGAAGCCTTTTCACAGAAACCACAGTGATAAGCACTACCTAACCCCCTTACCCTGCCCCCCCCAGCTATTATCAATTTGAGTGGTCTAGGGAGAAGGATGAGAGCTGCAAAAACCACTGCTCCTTCCTTCCCAGGGAAAAAATACATACTACCCACAAGCCAGTCTTTATCCCTGGGTGAGATCTGCAACAGCCTGCATTATTTCCTGTCCCTGCAGGTGATTCACACCTTTTTCCTTCAGAAATAAGCTACCTATACTATAGAGCAAAAAGGACACCTGCACATGCTCACACAGATAGACACACAGACCTACGCACTCCCCTTGGCAGCCAAGAAAGGCTCCATCTAAGTAAAGGATACGGGCACTGATTATCTATTACAGTGCTAACTAGTGGTGCCAGATACTGATGTACGAAATACAAACCTTAATCTTAAAGCAAGCCTTTGTGGCCTACATCCAGCAACTATAAAGGAGTATTTTTATAAAATTCCAACACAGACACCACAATTCAATCTGACTTCAGGGACGAATTTGGGGGTGGCAGGAGACAGAGACAGACATTTGAGCTTTGTAAGGCAAGAAGTGATGAGACAGCTGTTCGCAAAGCACAACGCTCATGCTACCAACCCAGGCACTACAGGTGAGCAGACACAGCCTTGCTTCCGGTATTTAAGAAAAATGAAAAGCGATCAGGTCAGTTATGATCTTAGTTAGCTTATAAATATCCACTACGCAGAACTACAGAAATGCCAGATGAATATCCTGATCTCTGTATTTTTAATTAAACTGATAGTTTAGATACAGCCAAACCCTCATGTATTAGTATCAAAAAGGCTTTCTCTGGATGACACTTCCTGCTCCAATGGGATGTTTTATGACAAGGTCATAAACACCTGAAAACCCACATTTATAATGGAAACACTGACAACCTGAAGGGAGAGGCCCTAGAAACAAAAATGCTATTGTATTGAAAATGCATTTAAGTAAAAAGCAAATGTGAAGTTTTCCACAAGAACTAAGCTTGGTATATTAAATATACAGAATATTACACACAAACACAGATGCACACATTCCCCTTTTCTACTGTCCAAAGCAATTATACCGCCCACATTCAATATCCTTTAACCACAGCCTGCAAAGTACAGTACTGGCATAGGTTATTCAGTATCATCTGTAAAGTAACCTACGCCAGTTTTTAATGCACAACGGAAATCTGGTTTGCTCCCAGCTGCTGGTATAATAATTACTGTCCTATGGTTGCTAAGAGATACTCTGAATTTTTTTCCAAGACTACTAAAACATTTCTGTGCGCGCAGGCAAAAGGATGCTGGGTAAAGCAATAAAACGACTCCAGCTGTAGCTCTCCAGCAGAATTCAAAGCCAGATGACAGCTGTAGAGAAAATGAAAACCAGACTGAGCTTCTCCTCTTCTTCAAATTTTCTCTCCTTACTTCTTCCCGTTTGCCAGAGTTAAGTCTGGGAGAGAATTCAACATTGTTCTGCAAACATTGTTAAAAATGTTCTGCTCTAAGTTTAATGATTACACAGAAGGATGGATGAGAGACCACGTTTCCGTTGCATCCCAGTTCTTGTATTTACTTCCCATGAGGCCTGAAAATCTGCTGTTTGATGCTAACCAATACAAAAAGAGTTCAATCTTTTTTTTCCTTAATTTTTTAATTGTGAATAAATTATACAGGTTTCAAAAACATTTCAGTAACTTCCTTCTGCTTTAGCTATTTCTAAGACTGATGGAGGAACTACCTGCATATTTGGCAAAGAAACTCTATTACAATCAGGTATGCATTTCTGACACGGACTGAAATATTACCTAGATTGCTCTGAATATTTTGTGCAGTTTAAAGTAAAAAAATAAGGCATTTGACATGCCTCTTTCTTCCAGGCCTGTTCAACTTGAATATATATATAAAACATACTAGAGGTTTTAAGGGACTCCAAGGAAGGAACTAATAAATTAAAACACAAAGCATAACTCTGAGGAAATGAGAGATGGAGATGTAAACAGGCTGTTAGGGATACTGGTGATAAATAAATAAATATGTATTTCCTCCTCTTTTTTGAATACTACTCCACAAAAAGGCTTTACAAAACCAAATAATTTTAGCACAATATATTATTAGATTTATTTTAAATGGATAATATAAATTAGTATTACTTTTAGTTATGGGAACTACACCCAGCCAATTTATTGTGTGCACTAAATATAGCTAATATTTAGTGTTTTATCATGCAGTATTTTCTTCTCCATACCAACAATACAGTGTCAAGGGTAAATTATTTCCCTATTTCCTTACAAGTCATAATGTGAAGTTATTTTTGTAAAATAAAACTTGTGCAAACCTTTCATTACAGACAAAATAAATCAAACGGTCACTAAATAGTGTATCTACAAAGAGGCACATGAACCACTTATGTCCTCCTTGCCTCCACCAAAACCACTTAAGGTGTTGTAAGTCGCAGGCCTTTTCCCCTTCGTATTGCCAAAACCACCAATGTACCTATTTCTGAAAGAACAAGACAAACTTTTTTTTTGCTTATGATTTATCAGCCTTCAGTTTTCTTCCGTCAGTAGTAAGAACTAAACAGCATAAGTGCTCCATTTCTTATTACTTCAAAACTGTTAAAATGTGTTGGTAGCCTATAAATAGCACTAGTATGGCTGAATCAACAAAACCTGAAAGAAATTAAGACCCAACTGCTCTATTTTTCAGTTCTCAAAAGCAAGACTTACGTATTTCAGTATCCAAAACCCACATAAAAATACTTTTGAATGCATAAGCTCTAGATTTCATTTAGTTACACTTCTAAGAAGAAAAAAAAAAATCTGATTTTTACGTTTTTTCAGCTAACCTAGAGGAGTTTTACTGCAAAAAGTTTATATTTGTTGGAGGAGAAGAATCTGGGCCAATCTTTGAACAAACAAGCAAACTAACTTAAACACGCTGCTTGTCTACTGCCTTCAAAATGCCTGGGTTTATACCAAAAAATCCAAACCCCGTACCAAAACAAATGCCCAGTGTATATTTCCATATAAGTATTTATACATTCCCAGGATCCATTTACAAACACTACAGGAAGTCAGATAGCTTTGCATTAACTCATTTTTGTATTTCTATTTGACTTAATCTAGTAAGACTAAGGCTTATTTAATGATATAAACAATTTGCATATAATATGTTAATTAAACAGCTAATAGTAATTGTAATCATTTAAGCAACCTTTACAAGCAAGTATGAACACCCTTAAGTGATGGTATTTTTTAGTACAAAGATTTTACATTATTTGTGAGCCACAGAGCATCTGAAGAAGCTATAATGAAGCTATGTTGTCTTAAAATGATAAATTTGATCTTTAGTAAGAAGAATGCTTTCTCTGTGAGATTTTATTTAGAGAATGTAAAAAAACAAAAAACCCCAAACCTAGTGACCCAAGATACAACATAGCAAGCAAAATGCTAGCCTAGAAAGCACAAGATAAGAGTTACATTTTTGGATTTGTATTTAAGAGTTGCACGTACATGTTTTGGACAACCTCCATCTCTACTTGCTACATCCTATAAAATGTGAAAACACTTACTACAAGTAGGTATGGAGGTTTAACAGCAGTGCAGTTGACTAGATCAGAAGGCTGTGGGGTTTGATCTTATTTTGATCATTTTTTTGGTCTCTGTAGCACCAAATATAACCAGCCAGTAAAAAAACTCAGGAAACATGTTTTGCTTCCTTCATCGTTAATCATCTTAATTTAAAAAAAACCAACACTGTTAATGAAATTTATGTACAAAGTACATACTACGTTCATAGTTCAAATATGCACTAAATCTAGGACTCCTGCTGTGTAAGATGACTGCAACAGCACAGGCAAAACACCTTAATAGCAGATGATTTAACTGACAAGGACCTATTAATATTTTCATGTGTACCTTGATGACATCCTAGGGACTTTACCTGACATACTAACTAAGAAAGAAATAAATGAAACTGAAGAATACCAATACATGAGATAGTTACTACAAGGTATAGACAAACATATAACTGCATTAACAAACATGCTATGAAAAGTAAGTGTGAAATAACCCTTGTCTCTTTTTGATATTTTGCTATTTTAGAAACAACTTATCACTACTTAACATTTTTAATTAAACAGAGGAGCTCCACTGCTTGATCTTTTGCACTGCATTCCTTAGCAGTTACAAATTACAATTCTGGAAGATTGTTCTGATGAAACAACAAACATCCCAATGTCCTCATATCCAAGTGTCAACCTGCTCTGTAACATTTTATCCACACTCTACAATGCTCTTGCATAGATATACTCCAAAACTTACTCAAAAATACTATTACAGACTTGGGAAAACAACTTATAGAATAAACAGGGGGAAAAAAAAATCATTAGGCCTTTTAAACTACAGTGGGGTGGAAGAAGGGGGCCAAGTCAACATGACCCTTTAAATACATAATACATTATCTTTAAACAAAATGGTCTTACCAGTCTTTCCAGTTAAAAAAATACTGGGGTATCAAGTTCCACTCACAACAGTATCAAACTTGGAAGGGGGAAGGAATTAATCATTCGGAGGAGAATGTACACTGTTTGGTATTTCCAAGATATTCTTGATGACTAGATCTGGTGCCTGTAACTAAAATCTGTGGCCTTTCTAAGCTGACCTTCATAACCCTGCAGTTATGAATTTGTTATTGATACATGAACCTTATTTAGATGAAGCATAGCTAAACCAGGGTGGGTTCAGCCTTCCTTACATTTCTTTTTTTCCCCTCACTTTTAGTATTGTTACTGATAGGCAATTTTAGTAACATTTATTTTACTTTGGTATGCAGAGAAGTGGTAAGAGAGATCGGCCAGCTTTTTCTCCCTCTAGAAAACAGGTAATTTTTGCCATCTATTCACAATTAAGCAACGTGTGTTGTGGTGAAGTCATGAAATATGTTTTCCTGTCTGGAATGCAACAGATAATTCTACCTGCAGTTTGCACCAAACAGGATTGTATGCACCTGCAAGTTTTTATATATAGAGAGTATTTTAAAATATGTATCTATTTATTTTTTATATATATATATATGAAGTAAATCTATATCATCTATTTACATGTCTAAATATATCTATATTTACATCTATATAGAACAGATGATATAAATGTACTTTTCTCCACTTCCTCAATAACAAACTTCGTATATATAAAGAATCACAGATATTTCCTTCAATTTTGGCATCCTTATATAGAAACGTAATAACTAGGCAGCATAATCAAGAGGTAATTAGTTTCCTCTAATCTCATTAGGCCTGTAGAAATTGCTCAATTATTAATCCTTGCAACAAAGTGTGTTTAAACAAGTCTTTTAAAAGCTAAATAAGGATTGCATTAACTTTGGCACACATTTCCTCCACCCTGTCAAAATCTCATTCCTATTTTTAAATGCAAAAATGTCGAATATTTATAGCAATTTTACTTTAAAGTGCCTTAAAATAAAGCACTGCAAATAAAGAACAACAGGTGGTTGCACAGCCAACTCTTACACAGAGGCACATTTCTTCTACCATAAAATGGAAAGAAATCAAGACACTCTTCTGCATTGCCACTGCATTGCAGTATCCTTTCTAAATACCTGACTCTCTCCTAACATAATTTGATTCTTACCCATATCTTCAAAGCAGGCTGCTAATTTTCTGATTTTGTGTTGCAGAGGTTCTACACTGCAAGTATCTACACTGATAAAGAATTTAATATTGCATAAACATCAAAACTCTCTCCCCTCAAGAAACCACTTAGGAATACTATCAGTTTTCTGAATGGTCACTAAGATCCCTGAGTCAACTTGTTTCTATATCAGCTTCATATTCTTTTAAATATCTGCACTCTGAAAACTGAATGTATGTGTGAATAAAGCCAAAACTTTCCATGAAACTGTAAATAGGAAAGAAGAGATGACAAGCAGACATATAACTGAGTAAAAACCTACTTGTGTCTATTACAGCTATTTACTGTACCTATGTATCCATAGCATTTGTTTATACTGGCTTTTTAATTACATGGATTCTTGGATATTACGAAGCAGTGCTACACATCAGTGTTACAGTAGTTAATACAGTATTTGTGTAAAGTATTATAACTCTGAATCATAGTAGGAGGTAAGTTTTTACCTCTTATGCCATTATGACCTATAGAAATTGAACGGTGCAAAGAAGGATCAATACAAATTTGAATCTCAAATAACTCCTTTATCTTCAGTGTGTTTTTAAAAATTATCTGAACTTCCCCTCTCGTTTGGACTAGATTCTTTTAACCATTATCTCAGCACCTTTTCAACTCTAATGATACAACGTTAGATGTGCCTATTGCTGCAGAGTGAAATTTAGTAAAACTAGGAGGTGCATGTGAAAAGACTCCTGACCCCTCTATTTTTCCCTGCATAAGAACACTTCATGTTCCCATGAGTTCAAAGAGGACACAGAACCTAGAACAGACACCGTAAAAACTAAAAATTAAACTCAGGATGGTTAATCATCCTGTTGATTAAATATTGACTACTTAGTTTCGGACAGAGAATATAGTAAGTCTTCTAGATAACTGTTCTGGAACTTAATTAAAATAAATTTTGCTATTGCTCTTATTTTGCTTATTATCACTAATGAAAACAAAAATTGTTCAATGAATTTCTTCCAAAAATAACTGCACGATTAATATAAAAATTTAAATAATCACCTGAAAGCAGTCTTCTGCCACTTCAACATCATTTTGGGAGGGTGGATAACCTACAGAAAAGGTAAAGAACAGACAAGGTTATTTTCTTTTTATTTACAGTTTACTACTTCCAATAGTCCACACCATCCTTCAATATCCAGCTATGACAATATAAATATGCTTGTTTACATTTTTAACCAGCGGATCATTGTATTTCAACTTGATTTTAATAAGTACCATTCATTCCTACATGCTGTATCTTATATACTGAGTATTCCTAGCCACATTCTTCTATCTTGTTCACACCTTTCTTGTAAAAGCATTTTCAAAGTCTCATCAGAAGTCAGAAGCAAGGGAATATTTCTTGTTAATGTAGCATTTTGAAAATGAAAGGCAGATACATTTGTTTGGCATGAACGCACATTGTGCTGTATTTTGCTATAAATCAACAGAAATTGGAACTGTAAGACCCTAAAAGAAAAAAGGACTCATATGTTCTCTAATTATTTCTCTTGCAGGGATACGGATGATAGCAGCACAATTCAAAAGAAGTCACTCTAGTATGTCAAAAAGCATTTCCCTTCAGAAACATGTTTCTCCTCTTTGCTAATATGATAACACACATTAAATCCCTGAAATTACAGCACATCACAGTACAGAATATTTTGTTCAAATTTCTCCTTTTGAGTTACTTTTTACAAGCCTGAAAGAGATGTTCTTTCCATTCAACAGACACCTGTTCTCTTCCTGTCCTCCCTCTCCCTATCTAGCAATACATTTATCATATTTTCATCTCAGAATTGTGGCTTGATGGTCTTCAGTTTGCTCACTGGTTTCCATGAGTTCAGTGAAGCTCTGGAACCAGTTAGCCATATTACTATTAGAGTAAATTCTTCTACTGCCACATATAAACTTGTCCTCAGAACTACTCTGTAAGCTGTTAGTAAACAAATAAAACTATTAACTGAAAGTATGAGGAGATGAAAAGAGAACTCAATAGCTTATCCTCTAAGAACACAGAAGCTGTAACAAGCTTCTGAGAAGATCATCCAAGTAAGACACGATAACACTCTAGCTTCCTCCATTTCCTCATTTCTAAAAAAAAAGGGGGGCAAGGCTTTATTATGTGAGGATGTTTCAGGGAATTACCTTATTAGTGTCTGTGAAACAATTTAAGACACTTGGATGAATAGCACTCTAGAAATGCCAGAAGTACTATTTAAAAACTGTTAAAATCTCAACATGCTATATATCAATCTACATCCTTAAATACTGTCAGCAGTATTTATGTTATGCAAAGTGCTTTCACTTATCTCATTTACTAAATACTCAACACCCCCCCCTCACCCCGCCAACCCCTTCACCTGAAATATGTACCTTGAGAAATATCCTCTACCGCTCTTCGAATACCTCTGTCAAATGCTCTTGCATCAGCAGGACTCTGAAATGTGAGGCCAAACTTTTTGTCATCAATCTTCCAGTGGTAAAAAGTAGGAGTAACTTTGTTGTAAACGAGGTCCTTCTTTAATGTGCATTCCAAGACCACCTTCCAGAAAGAAGACAGGAGGAAAAGATATCACTGACTAATATATCAAATTTGAGAACAAAACATAGTCTTCGTGAATTACCTGAAAACATACATCACAAGGGCAGGTAAAAGCCTCTGTTTAAATTTCTTCTTGTTACAAGGATGTAATTTAACCTTTGTTTCCATTATGGCCAAATTATTCACTAACAGTTGCTGATAGGCTGTATGGGTTAAGGTCACTATTTGTTTACTGAGCAGTCTCAAAAGTATCTCACACCTGCAGCAAGCACTTCACTTAGTACAGACTTGCTGTTCAGCAAATGAAAGAGGCCACACCCCCAAAAACCACGACTGTGCTGATATCAAGTATTACTGTATCACTAGGAATTTTATTTGTATACTTATTCTGTAAAGTTTTTTGAGCGCTGGACTAACTTTATGCTGTTTTCAGACCATACCAGTTTTCTCCCAGAAAGGTTACTAGACAAGAGAAAATAATACAAGAAAACTGTTTTAAAAACTGAAATTAATCAAAACTAAAATCTTTTTGCACATATTACAGACTATACGTAGACACAAATATATTTATGGCTCATGCTCAACTATAAAAAAAACTAGTAATTAGGAATAACTACCAGAATTATTTGGCTACAAAACTATTGCAGGTATAACATGCACATTCAGTTACAAAGCAAAGTCACAGTCTTCACATCATTTCCCCACTTTAAATTGGCTGGGTTTTAAAATATATTCGCATATTTAATTTTCCTGCAAAAATTATTTTATGCAACGTTGTTACATTGAATGTTTCTTGATTTAAAAAAAAACAAAACCAAGGTGAACAAGAAAGTATGGAGGGACATGCACTGATCTGCTCCTGTAGCACTAGGTATAATAAAAAACATAGCAAGACACCTTGTATCTCTGTATTATTACTAGATTCTGAACACCTGCACTGAGGTGTGAATGAGGAACTTTAATATTCTATCATTTCAACATTAATGTATTTTCGGAATTTTCATTTCTAATTTTCTTACATATGTAGCTTTTTGAGAGAAAACCATAAAATTTCTTACAGCATGTGGAAAACTGAGGTTAATTATATACATAACAGAAAAAAATCTCGAAATTTTAAAAAATTATGTGTCTGTACTTAGATTATTCTTACATATCCTTTGTGTTCTTCCCCTTTCCCTGTCTAATTATTACATAGGCAAATAGGGTTGTCTCCTGCTTTTCATTATTCCCCCTACCCTACACCCCACCACTAATCATCTCTCGAATTTTACTGCCTTTTAGCTCTGTCTCTAGAAGAATGACATTGTTTCTGCACATATAAACTCTCTCAGCATTAGAAGAATTTTTGTAGCTCTGCTCTGAATTCCCTAAATGGTCAACAATATGTAGGTACAACTGCCTACAAGAAAGCGTAAGAAGGAATCTAACTGTTTGCTGTAGATGAGCGGGAAAAGGTGCCATAGCAAAAAAAAAAACCCAAACAAACAAAAAAAACCCCCTATCATTCTGCAGTTCTAAGGTCTATTGAAAGTTCTTTGTTCCTTTTGATGATTCCTCCTAAAAAGAGGAGTGAAAAAATGAAGATTTCTCACATCACTGCATTTTCTAGGTCTGTGAGCACTTTTGGGGGAATCTGCACTGTATTAAACAACCAACTATTTTCACACTGTATTTTGTGTGCAGTTTCACCCAAAGTATCAACAAAACTCCTGCAATACTGATTTTATAGCATCTCAACAAACACCTGCTCCCAAAGGAGTTAATCGAGATTATACTGCAAATTCATACCTGGATGACAAATATTTTTAAAAGATAGTAGCACTGGAGATAAAACACGGAGTAAAACTTTACCAAGTAAGAAATTAAGAAACCCAAACCAATCCAGAAAACCCCCAAATAACCCCTCCAATCCCAAAAGCAACACTGCTACCACCTGCCCTCCCACCCACTCACAACATTTTAGAAGACAAGCAATCGTTAACAAAACAAGCAAAACATCCTACCCAATGCTGTAATTGCTTTCAGCCTGATTTAAGGAAACAATACATTTGACAGGACAACCCTGATTATTCAGATCTAAAGCTGTACGAAAGCGACCCAGTTAACACAGCAGATGTAAGTGGTCAAGGGCATTGAAAGGGGAAAAAATTAGTTGCATCAAAATCATACGTGTTATCAGACATAAGCAATCCATACAAGCAAGACTTTATGCCTGCCCCACCTGAGAGAAGGTTTTCTTTATTTGAAGAGTTAATATAAAACTTCCCTGCCAATATGAAGCAGCCACCCTAGCACGTAATGGGAAATGTTGCAAAGGTCTCAGACTCAAGACAGAAGAGCTCCAGATCCACACGATCAAGATCAAAATTCTCAGAGAATACACAGGACTGTATATCTACTTACTGCTATTTAATGAAAAAATCCTTCTAATATCTAGATGTTATTAAATGCAACACTTATGAGTTCATAACTACTCGTAAAAATACTTGCTACATGTTTCTTTTCTCAACCTCTGCAGGTGACATTCTTTAAAGGTATTAGAAATTATTGGCCTGTGTAGACAGATGAAACTATTAAGTCAGAAATTTAAATTTTAAAACTTCAACACTTCAAACCCAAATATTTTTAAACAAAAATAACACAAGTATTTAAGATATTAGCATCATTATCTAGGGCTTGTTTTGGAACAAATATGAAGAACCCTTACTGCATTTGATATAAATTTCTGTTTTGATAAAGGACCCCCATAATTGGACATTTCTAGATACTGGATACTATTTTCGTGGTTTCTAGCTGTAGTTTCAACAGTTTACAACACTACATGTAGATAGATAGTTTCGCAATTTGTCATTGTCAGCCCAAATCTACACACAACACATAAGCCAAATAGCTTTTGATGACACTTTTGAATGCCTTTTCTGCTAAATAGAATCAAAGGCTTTTCTCGAGTCTTGGGACCAAGCAGCATGACCTGAATATATTCATGCTACAGAGCATGTGGCCCCCAGTGCCACCGTGGACCCTGTGACATGATTATTATTCTAAGCGTACTTTTTTTTCAGTTCAAAAAAGTAAGATGATGTAAGGACAGTACTACAACCTATCAGAACCAGTCTTTTCTCAAACTTTAAAGCCAATTTAAAAAGTAAAATGATTAAATTAGTTTTTGAAAAATGGGATTTCTAGAACATTATTTTATATTCAGTTTCAGCTTTGTAATCTCTCCCTTTCCACAATTACCTGTTCCTTCAAAAGAAAGATTTTAAACTTTGATTTGTCACTCCTGACTCGGGATCCCAAAAGATACTAGTCACTTGTGTTTTTTTTTTTTCTTTCAGTAAAAACTTGCATGGCCAAAGGACTGGAGAAGAAAATTAAAACAGAACAAAGAAGTCTATTAGACTTTTCATTCAAGAATGTAAAAGTCACCAAAGCCTAAAAAGCTGTAAGCTTGAGCCCAATGTATGTTTAACACTACCGCTATGAAGATAGAAGAGAGCTACTGTAAACACAGTAAAAGAGAGCAGCAGACCTAACCAGGTTAGGAGGGAGTGCAATTGTTCCAAGTAGACTGTCTGGAGCCAGATCTAGGAAGGTGAGTATAATAAAGGAGGAAACATGTAATTACGTCAAAGTCTTCATGAAATAGCCTTACATTCCAATGCAGATCTAAACAACCTGAGCAACTAGAAGGCAGCATTCCCTCTCCTAAATGAATTCAAATGCTGCCACCACTTCGATCATCATCTCAGATAACCAGGATGCTTTTTGCGAACCCCATGAGGACGTTTTAACAGCTTGGTACCGCACAAAAAATGTTTGGAAGTTCTACATGTCACCTGAAGCTGGTTTGTAAAAGGGCTGAGAGCAGTCTAACTCTCAGGTATATAAGAAACGATGAGGATATCCTCCTCTCTCCTCTCACCCCCCCAACAAGGAACTTCAGTTTTTGATGTTCAGTCCCCAAGTATTCATTTATACAGCTGACTTACAGACTGAGATCTATAGTCCTAATTAAATGCCCATATATCCTATAAAATATACAGAGATCTGGCACATTGGAATGGAATTTCAACATACTGTCAGAAGCAGTACTTGGAGAAGCAGCACTAAGCTAGTTTAGAAGAAACAGTAAGAGATAAAAGACCTTTCATTCATTTTGAGTATAACCATTTAAGAGGCATCTAGAAGATACCTTCATCAAACACCTAACCTATGGATTTCAAGTTGCTTTGGAATAAATTCCACATTTCTACTGACACATAGGTTTGAACAGTTAATACTGGCATTATGATTCCCATATATCTTGGGTAAAAGCCATAGATCTGAATTCCATTTTCTCTCTGACCTGAGGTATTTCAAAACCCATGCTTCCCTGTGTCCCTTAAAAGTGCTCCAAGTTCCACGCTATAGGTTTTTCAGGATAAGGGAATTTTTGCCACCCTTCTGGAAGCTGAGCCAGTTCACAAAAGAAAGACCTATTGGCCAAAGGAAATAAAAGTATAACCTAATTATAAAGTGATTTTTAACAGTGTGTAATGTGACTTGGCGGGAAGACTCCATTTGTAATGATTACTTTCTTTTTTAATCCACAAAAGTACTTTCAGAAATAGCTGTGTGTACCTTGCAAAAAGTGAGTAAACTGGAAATGACGGTCCAGCTGATGAAGCCGTGATGACTTCTAGATACCTACAATAGATTAAACATTCCTGAAGACACATGTGCTCAAAGTCTGAAGAACTGAAATGTTCAAAATGGTTTAGGAAAGCTTTTTTAAAATAATATTGCTACTTTTCTTTGCAAATACAATGGCAGAGCAATCAAACTAGACAGTGTACGGACTAACTACAAAAGATTATTCAAGTATACAGATTTATATACCGAGGCCATTCTAAATGAGATTAGAGTGATGTTGGAGCTCAGAAACTACAGATTCAGTATAACTCTTACTCAAAATCAAAAGATGATCAAAAATATTTGGTCCCTACTCAATAGCAAACATGATGAAACCCGTATTAAAATTTCCCACTTTTAGTTTGTTTTTAAAGGAAAGAATTAAAAATAGCATTTTACACCCACTGAAGTAATTTTCAACAGCCCTTGTTCAGGGTTGTCTCTTTGAGACACAGCCTTCTCCACTCTTTCAGTGGAACAGACAACTACATTTCAACTTCTTGAAATGTCATTTTTCTTCCGTCTTTTCTTTGAATTATGAAATATAAGTTACCTGTCAAGTCTATTTGGACTAAACCCCATTTGTTTGGCTTCACTAAAAGGTTAAAAATTGTGCTTGAACACTGAGTCCACAGGAATATCAAGAGCAAATGTAAAACCATTAACTATATTGAAAGCATAAGGATCAGAGCAGTTTTAGAATCAGTGACCAGGTCCCTGGCCAACAGAAAATTCTCTTCCAGCCCCTGCTATGGACCTTCTGAAGAAGAGTCATGACCTAACGATGTCCTCACATACTTTGTGTAGGATCTTGTTTCTTTTACAGCAACAGGGGTCTGGCTGCATACTGTGCAACTTTGTTGTTAATTCATTACACATTAGCTGTTGCTTAGAAGTGCATTATTTGAAGTCTGAGGAAATACACGCATACATAGCTTCCTTTTACTCTTGCTACCAAAGTATCACTGGCTGTACAGTATTCTTCTCCACAGCCTAACTCTGTATTTGTTAGTTCCCTGAGCTTTATTCAATATACACTGGATAGATGTTCTTTCTCGCTGCATTTCTCCCATCTTTTATCCTCTGTTTTTGAGGGGCTGACTTCCAACAGTGAGTTCCTAAAACTGTAGTAAGACCAAAATCTGCCCTGACAAACTAGGTCACATTTGGGTGCAGTAGAGGGGGGACAGATGGATACAGGATGGGACACGCACAAAAAGAAAAAACAAAAACAAAAACCCCCAAACTGTTCAGGGCAATAAATGTTTGGAAACATTCATACTAACATGAGCTCGATTTTGGACAGGAAGAGGGGCAGAGACATTTAAACCCTTCTGCCAGAAGTGGAAATGAAACAAGGCGTGCCCAGGGGAAGCAGGAGAGAGAGAGCAAACATATCAGGACGCTGATGGCTGTGGTATTTTCACATGCATGCAGGAGAAACATTAAACCAGCTTTCAGTTCTGAGCATTTTATTACCCTCAGATTCTGAAGGCAAGCTTTGAATGTCAAAAGTATTAAGACAAAACTGTCAAGTATCTCTAAATGCAATTAAGCTCCTCAAAAACAGCCTCAATAAGGCTAAAAAAAGTTCTAAAGGGAACTACTGCAAAGTGAGGAAGGAACGGCAGGTGCACATAGCTGTGCGGGAACACAGGGTACTCTGCTAATAGCACTACGCCTCGCTGAAACAACTGAGTCAGCAGAATTTCTATTTATATGCTCTCTTCCTACAACAGTCACAGTCAAGGCAGAAAACTCAGCAGTCCTGCCTCAAGGGAGAAACTGGTATGCTTGAGAAAGAATCAGCAGTACGGCATAAGAAGCAATTATATCTTTTCGGCGTACACAGGAGTCATAAATTATTGGCAGAAAACAGCAAGTTCTTGATAAAAGTAATTAAGATGGAGGTCTTGTGCTTTCCCCCTTCTGTTTCCACAGTAAGGCACCCCTCCCCTCAGAAACCTATTTGGCACACAAGTAACTAAGCAAGTCTTAGTAAGCCAATTTTGTCTACCACAGGTCTGCACGTAGAAATGGCTGAGATCCTACACTAGTTTTCCTTTTGAAAGGCTGACTGACTTTTGTGATGCTGTATTAGACAAGTTTATTACTGGTATGTTATTTAAGGTAGCTGAAAAATTAATACTGTCTACGTGTTCATCAAACCAGATCAATTCTTGGACCTGTCAGCTTCATGCTTTCTTCCAATACAAAAAGTTGTTTTCATGTAAAATGGCAACTTTGTCACAGTCGAATTCCACAATTAACTGAAACATTACCAAGGAATTCCTTCAGATTTTGTGTTTTTAAGAAGTTATCTCATTTTCCAACACTCCTATTAAATACAGTATCATTAGTGTATTAACAGGGTAAAAAGAAGGTTTAACTTTAACCCTCCATCACAAAAAACCCTGAATAGCAAAATGTTTCCTCAAATGTATGGAAAAAGGCAATGAAAGAAATATATTTTAAAGTTTCTAAAATATCAACATGCTTAATTCTACAAATGCATGGTATTACACCTAAAACAAATAAATGGCTCTTTAAGTATATAATCATTGATATGGATAAAAGCTCAACAACAGCATTAGACTGAGACTATAAATTTACTTTCTAGTCTATGAGCAGAAATAAGCAAACACCTATTTTTAGGTCCTATAGAGTTTTAATAGGAACATTAAACGGAAGTAAACTGTTACCGTTTTATCCCTGAGTCGTTCTCCATGGATAAGAAAATCAGCACAGCTATTCTCTTCCTGGGGAATGACTTTGAAGACTGTGACACAGCTTAGTCCACCCCCTCCAAGTGGTAACCATCCACCACTTGAGTCATCCCGGGTCATCACCACAGCTCGCACTCGTGCATAACTATTACTGGAAGAGATGCAAAAGAAGAAATTAGTTTTCCATAAATGCAAACCAGCTAAGTCTAGTTAAAGACCAAAATAAAACAACAAACCACAGCCAAGATCATGATAATTAACATTGTGGAGGTTCAATCCTTCTGTAAGAAGTCACCTAGAAGCAACCAGTCTAAGACCACCCTCTAAAAAAATGTTCCTCTCTACTTTTATGCCTTCATTAGGACTTCTTGGAGCTTACATGCGACTCCTTGTAAAGAAACTTAACCAGACAACACAGTTCCTCAGAGTCAGAACTGATATTCTTCTAAAAAACTTTACAGTCTACGACCTAGCTAGAGAGGGCCAGAGGTGGGAAGAGAGTAAGAATCAACTCCCGATTTATTTTGGACTAATCACGAAGCCAGCCAGCCACCATGAAATTGCACAGAAAAAGAGAACAAGAAAGCAGAAAAAGGTCAGGCCTTCTGCCACTGAAATCTAAACAAGAACAGGCTTCTAGCCAGAAACCCTGCTTCCCTTCATCCATCCCTCCCTGCCTCCCTCCCTCCTCCCCACGCACATAACCCATCCTTTGCAAGGGTAGGTCAGGACACACGCTGTGGGGTTCGACAACAGAACCAGTTCCGGCTACTTAAAAACCTAGTATTTGCAGTGTTTAGTAGCTGGTTCTCTCCTGTAATCGCAGTCTGTGCAAAATTACTTGCATTTTACAATTTAACAGCTTTTTCCATCATTTAGCATTTTTATAAAATAAAACAAATGGTTATCACTTCATTACTTAAAGCCAAATTCCTTTTTCAAAGTCTTGGAAAAAGAGGTTTTGGCAATCTTCTCTCTCAGCTTTTTATTATTTCTTCTAAACTGAATAACACATTTTAGTTTTGGTATGAATTTGCTGCTACATCAGCATCCTGTTTACCAAGGACATTATAAGATCCTACATTCTAAGTATGGTTTACTGCACAAATTGTAATAGTCCACGAATGAACATTCCAACACTTCAAAAGAAATAAGCTTCATGATATCTTTTGCAACATATTTCTTATTGAGGTTTTAAGTACTTACGCTAGTTAGAATTAATGATGTCAAATTTAAGGACTCAACAGAACAGTAGAAGAGGACAAAGTTGTTCCTTTTTGTACAAAGTATTTGTGATATAACCATTCACCAAACTGTTGTATTTTAAAATGATCGCTGCTTTATTTTCTCCCCCCAAAATGTCCCAAAATAACTGAAGGTAGGCTTTTTTGCGTAATTAATATATTACGTTCTCACACACACATATGATTCACACATATGATTCACTTACATATATATATATATATATAAAAAAACCCAATTTTGCTGCGAGCATCTGAAGCTTAAATACGTAATGGTTTGCAAAATGAGAAATAAAACAAGGACTATCCAATTTTAGCTTACAGGCAAGTGAATTTGTTTATAGAGACTTTGTTTGCCCCCTCCAAGCAAAAAACCAGCCTCCTCCTCCCCTAAACCTCAATCATTAAAATGACAGTTTTAGTCAATGTTTCTCATCATTTCTGTACCAACATCTTTTAGTAACTCCTCCCACACAGCAGACAAATATAATCAAGAAAAACCCAATCCTTCATTGTATGCATCTATCAATTCTAATATCTGCAGATTAAAATGGCTATAACTTGATGCTCAATAATATTACTGAAAGTTGAATCATTCATTGGTCTCTATCACTGTATTTCACCAAGAGATAAGTTCAGATTGTAGTTGTACCCTTCAGACACTGGCAGTCTTTTGTCTCATTTCTCTCAGGCGAAGAGCCTCTTCTGCCAGAAATTGAGGACACTGGGACTTTCTTCTGAAATGGTAAAAAAACAGGATGTACCAATTGGTTAAAACCTACACACTCTGTTTGCTATTCTCCGTTCAAGCGAACCACAAATTTAGCTTTAAAGTTACTCATTCTATAAATTTTGGTTGTAAATCTGAATATTAGAGCTTTGTTTTGTATACCAGACTGCAGCAAGATTTCAGTTAAGCATCATTTAGGGACATCACAGAAACTTCACTTAGGATATGTGAGAAAAACTTGAACTACAACAGATTACACTCCACATCCATTTTCTTTCCAAGAATTGCTAAGGAGAAGCAAAGATGGAGGATACATGTCATACCTCAGTGGCTTAGCTACTGCCATTTGCCAGAAGTTTTCTGTCAGTATTGGGTTTTTCCCCCCCTTCCTATACTGAGATGTCTAGCCTGGTCTAGTTAACAATCTTGTGTTTTGTTTCCATATTTTCTAAACTGCTTTAAACAACATTTATAGCTTCAAATATTTTAGGAACTACTGTCAAATCCACTGTGTTAGTGTAAAAGCCAATATAAGATTCCCCAACAGGTAATATTTAATGAATAGCTTCTTAAATTAAAACAAAATAGTTTTTGCAGACAACCACCCTGTAAATTAACTAGACAAATTCATTACCGTACTTGCAACAACGCCAAAGACTACGAAGGACATTGCTTAGTTTTGTGGTTTTTTCGTGGTGGTGTTGGTCATTTTTTTAATATTAGTTTTTATATTTTAAAGGAACTCGCAATTGGTAATGATAGCTATTTTTAGTAACAATGCAAACCAGCTTGTAATTAGCCACAAAGCAGCAGCAGGACTCAGAGTGATTTCCACTTCCAGAATGCTCTGCAAACAAAACAGCATCTGCCTGTCTGCACTACTGGTGCTACCGAAACCACCCAGATGTCTTGTATCTCTAAGCATTATAGCCCCATCTACTTTTGGGAATTTCAGAACAAATTGTTAAACTGCTGGTGGAGCTTAACTGCGGGAAAAGGGCGGACAATGCTCCAGGGTTTTCCAGCACCACCCCTACAGCCTGACCGTTCTACTTACTCTTGCATGTTTAGCAGCTCTATCAGGAATAACTAAACCAAAGAAAACTGAACCAAATAGGGCAGTCAGTTGAGCATTGCTCTTGTGAAACCTTTTACTAGAGCTACCACAAGCATGTGAAACGTAGTATGAAGAGCAGCATTGCAACAGCAGGTCCAAACCTATCATATCACATCCACCCTTTCCTGAGACCCCCCCTGATTTTGGTTGCAGCCACTGGAAACTCTTGAGGCAGAGCAAGGTTTACAGGAAAAGCCAAATAGGTTTCTGTCCACAGAAGTATGCTGCTTCCCAAGAGTCAGGGCTGAACACCAGTGAAGGCTGAGGACAACCACACCAGAATCCACGATCAAGTCCTAACGACTATGGAAACACATCTTCTTTCTAACAGCTGAGTGCCTCAGGTAAGGAGATGAGAGTACGGTATTCTTATGCCAATTACACTGAGTTACAAATTGAAATGAAGCAGAAAAAAAAAAAAGAAAAAAGAAAAAAGAAAAAGAAAAAAGAAAAAAAAAAAAAAAAAGAAAAAAATAAAAAAGAAAAAAGAAAAGAAAAAAATAAAAAAGAAAAAAAAGAAAAAAGAAAAAAAAAAGAAAAAAAAAGAAAAAAGAGAAAAGAAAAAAGAAAAAAGAAAAAAAGAAAAAAGAAAAAGAAAAAAGAAAAAGAAAAAAGAAAAAAAGAAAAAAGAAAAAAAGAAGAAAAAAGAAAAAAAGAAAAAAAAGAAAAAAAAAGAAAAAAAAAGAAAAAAAGTTATCCACAGTGTTTATTTCCCCCCAGCAGTTAAGAGCTACTGAAGAGTACAGCGTGTGTCTGAACAGTATACCTATTAAACCTGAAATGAAGTAATTCTAAAATAGCATAGCATATAGTGTAAAGTTTCATTCTAAAATATTAACAAATGAAGATGATTCTTGTACCAAATCAAAGCTGGAGCATGGTGAACTAAGAAGCCTGAGAAAGCATTAGTGGGCAGAAACAAATGACTACAAACCATAAGTGGACAGGAAAGAGAGAAGACTTATAGTCCTTGCCTGCCATCAACTTTATTTTAACAGCAGCAAGCATTAAAAATCTGACCACAGGTTTTAAAGGCTCTCTCCTCCCTCCAAGAACTGTGTGTTTATATTGTTGTAATGCTCTTGGGTCCAAACTGACTTACGAACCTGGATGACCAAATTGATGTTCAAGCCCAGGAAGGACTCTGCTGACCTCGACAGGCTGAAACCTTCAGCTCAGCAACTAATGAACAATCCTGCTTTCGGTGGCTGGGGGGAGGAACACAACTGTAATTTCATCACTATGGCTTTTTTTTGTAAAAATAAATTATTTTGATAATTTGGGGGTACTTCTTAGGTGTAATATCAAGCTAATTAAAGATACCAAACGTTACTACATTTGTCCTTTCTTCCATTAGTGATCCAAAAGAGAATGAAGGTTAAGAATTTTCTGCCATAATATTTTTCCCAGAGAAAAAGAAGAGATATTGAAGGAGGAAAAAAAAAAAGAGCAGCTATCTCATTTGCATTATGTTTATTCTGTCTACGCATATCTTCCCTCTCCTAGAGTCATATTAAGCATTTCCATTCTTTATTTGTATTGCATCTTGCACATTTCTAATTTAACATAGGACTGAAAAATAACAACAGTGATCTCAGAAATGTTTAAGACAATTGAACTACAATTGCAAATTGCTGTTAGTACTATAAAGCTACTACCATCACCATCAAGAAACCTTGATCTTCAAGTGGATTTATAAACTGAACCATATGAGAAACTGACCCTCTTAGCTTTGGTAAAAATATTTAGCATTATGGTTTCTTCCAAAGCTGGAAAGTGGATTTGCAGAAAAGGACCTCGGGTTTCAGGAGGACACCCAGTTGAACATAAGCCAGCAGTGTGCCCTTGAGACAAAGAAGGCCAATTGTGTCCTGAGCTGCATTAGGGGAAGTGTTGCCCCCAGGTCGAGGGAGGTGATACTTCCCCTCTGCTCAGCACTGGTGAGGGCACACCTGGAGCAATATGGAGCTACTGGAGGGAGTCCAGTGAAGACAACTAAGATCATTATGGGACTGGAGCATCTGCTATATTATGAGGGAAGGCTGAAAGAGCTGGGGCCGTTTAGCCTGGAGAAGACTTGAGGGTATCTTATCAACATATATAAATACCTGAAGGGAGGGTGCAAAGAGGACAGAGCCATGCTCTTCTCAGTGGTGCCCAGTGACAGGACCAGAGGCCACGGGCACAACCTGAAACACAGGAGGTTCCACTTGAACATCAGGAACCACTTTTTCACTGTGAGGATGCCTGAGCACTGGCACAGGTTGCCCAGAGAAGCTGTGGAGTCTCCGTTCTTAGAGATATTCAAAAGCCACCTGGACATAGTCCTGGGTAACCTGCTTTAGGTGGCTCTGCTTGAGCAGTGGGGGTGGGCAAGATGACCTCTAGAGGTCCCTTACTACCTCAAATATTCTGTGATTCTTTTATTTAATATCATATTTCAAAGCACAGCAATTTAAATAAAATACAACTTTATAAATATAATATGGGTTAATTTATGACAGCTCATGATACTTTGAAGTAAGAGTTGTCACTGTGCACAACTGCTATTAAAACACTTCTGACAAGGCTAAGTAGATGAAAAAAAAGGCATTCTGAAAAATCGTGACATGCACTGCTATGAAATTACACTATCTTTGCTGGCACGCAAGTAACAGCTCTAGGCTGATCTCCGAATTTGAACTGTTCATGGATCAAGGCTCTTTGCCTCTGACTGGCACTTTACAGATGTACTTTAACCCCTCCAACTTCTGGTGCAATATACTTCTCTGTTTGTAGCCTCACCCGAAGAGCACACATGAATCACACTTGGCTTTTTATGGTTCTTATTATCCAAACAGCTTAGCAAAAGATTTCATGATTACCAGCTAGAGAAGTGCTCATGTGTACGTGCATACCCAGAGTACCAGAAGGTAATACCAGACCACTGAATTAAGTCGATTTTACTTTCAGATAACATTTGTTTAGTATTGACTCAATTTAGAAAAAAATAATTAATTTCACCAGTATCAAATGAACATATTGGTACACTGCTGATGATATAAAGCCCTTTGTTGCTAAAGGTTTAGAGAATGACTGCCACTGGCACAAATATTATTAACTTATCTACAACAGAAGGAGATGCAAATATAGCACAAATACTAAAGAAGACATAATTTACATCAAGAAAACTTATGATAGCATATCCTATTAGTTTTTATGAAGAGGAAACTGCTGCATATATATTTTTGCCATAACAACAACTACTATATGAGGCTCTGCCTGACTTGACTGTTACATTTCTCCTCTCAAAATTGTACCAGTAAATCAGAATATACACCAAACTATTATGTATAGAAGGCAGAACTTTGTGGATGTTCTCCTTTAAGAGAGAGGCAAAAGGTATTCTTCACAGTAAAAACAGGAGATACAGCAACGATGTGTGGCTACTACACCTAGGAAATTTATTTTTGTGAGGAGCTTAGCAAGAAAAGACATGGATTTCCAGAAGGAACTATAGACAAATGCTGTTACATTTAGGATACTGGTACCTACACTGATTTACTGAAGAGCTTTGGACTTTGCCAAAAAACCTGAATGGGACATTCCTGCTCAAACAAACAAAACCCAAACTACTTACAGAAACTTGAACTACCAAACAAAATGGCTTGAACCCAAAACAGCAGAAGGAAAAATCTACGTGGGAAATTGTATTACGTAAGGAAGGGATAACTGGTATCCTGAAAGACCCCAAAATACTTGATTACACAATTATTATTTAGCAGGAAAGGCCTGTAAAACAAGGTGTTTGACAGTGCACCTACAAGTCAAAAGGGAAAATGAGACACAAATGAACGAGCGTCCAGAACGGGAAACTGTCAAAACAGTATATTGGTGTTACAGAGTGTTCTCTTGAAGACATCACAAAAAAAAAAAAAAAAAAAAAAAAAAAAATTAAAAAATTAAAAAATAGCAGCACTAGAACCACATTCCTATTTGAATACAGACAACCTAAGATTTTTGACCATGTAAAGTAACTGATGCTGCAAGGTAGAATGGCTATTACCACAAGAGCTTCTGCAAAGCATAAGAGCAGAGGAAGAACAAAGAAGCTGTTAGAAAAATTTGAAAACCATGAAAATTACACACAAAGGAGATATTTGACATTTCCATTAATAACATTTTAGCCCTGCTCCCCAGTATCTCCTCTTGTTTAATAATTGTAGCTAGTTTCTTCTACTTCTGTATGTCACTCATTGGTTAAATGAAGTAATATTTTAGCAGATTAAAGGAGATCACAACACATATTGGATACCACTTCTTTTAAAGAAACTTGCTTTTGGAGCCCTCAGTTTTCATAATAGTATGGATTCTGTAACAATGTCTGGTCAAGGCATAATTGCTTCGAAAATTGCATCTGATAACAAATACACAAGCAAATAAAAAATCCAAACAAACATTTTTCTTTCTACCTGTCATGGTTTTGCCTCATCTGGCAGGTAAGTACCATGCAGCCACTCGCTCACTCTCCGCCGCAGTGGCATGGGGAAGAGAATCGGAAGGGTGAAAGTGAAAAAACTCGTGGGTTGAGATAAAGACAGTGTAATAGGTGAAGCAAAAGCCACGCATGCAAGCAAAACCAGGAATTCTTTCCCCACTTCCCATGGGCAGGCAGGTGTTCAGCCATCCCCAGGAAAGCAGGGCTCCATCACGCGTAACGGTTCTTGGAAAGACAAACACCATCACTCTGAATATCCCTCTTTCCTTCTTCCTCCAGCTTTATATGTTGAGCATGATGCCATATGGTATGGAATATCCCTTTGGTCAGTTGAGGTCAGTTGTCCCAGCTGCATCCCCTCTCAACTCCTTGTGCACCCCCAGCCTACTCACTGGTGGGGTGGTGTGAGGAGCAGCAAAAGGCCTTGGCTCTGTGTAAGCACTGCTCAGCAGTCACAGAAAACTTCCCTATGTTATCAACACTGTTTCCAGCACAAATCCAAAAACACAGCCCCAAACTAGCTACTATTAAGAAAATAAACACTATCTCAGCTGAAATCAGGGCACTACCTTTCCCCACAGAAGTTAAAAAGCACCAAAGTAACATTCAAAGATGGGTCCACAGGTTTTGGACAGCTGTAGCAGAACTAGAATAATAATACAAAGCATGTAGTTTCCCTTTGTAACAAGGTTGGTGAGATGAGCTGGACATGGAAGATGCTTTTCAAAGACTGCCACAGCAGTCTGCTTAACAACAGAGGACTGCTGGTACCAGGGACTCCTGGATTAAATTCCATCCAATTTTAGCCAGATAACAGGATTTGAGTGGTCAAATCCTGCTACTCCTATGTCCCCCCAAGTTTAATGGGCTTCCTCCAGAAAACCCTGTTTGCCTCATTTTTACAAGCTGACAGCCATGAACTCCAGAAATATTCATGCCAACCTGACTTCTCCTCTCTTTATATATATTCTCATAGTTTTTTCTTCCTCCTTGCCCCAGAATTTCTGAAGATCCAGAGGAATCTCTTCATTTATAGTGCAGAATGCCTGTACCTCTTCTAATTTTGTGAAATCACTACTTGTTTCTTATCAAGTAGCAGTCACACTATTGGGTACTGATGCCATGAATTAATTGTAACTTGTTTACCATGGAAACATGAAGATAAAGATGAAAAAGCCCACAAATAAAAAGAGAGAAAAAGTTAATTTTTTTTAGATAAGAAAAGTTACTGTCTCTTTCCAACCTTGCAAAAACAGAGAAACAGCCAAAGAAATGATGGAAGACAAGCTTCTAAGTTTCTCTGGCACTTCAGCAAACTTAGGACAAGCACAAGTTTGTAGCCTAAGGCAGATTCCACTGAAACTAAGACAACTTGACACTTCCAGTAAATGTCATCAGACAACATCCATCCAGTCTAGAAGGAAAGTTTATTTTTTAAAAGGAAGCTTACGGATTCAGTTGTGCCTTTTATTTTCCTTGGAATATCAATGATTACCACAGTTTATGATACATAATTTAAGGAAAGACTTTCAGGTAATAGTTACATCTGAACAAGTCAGAATTCTCTCTTCTCTCCAGTCTTACATACTCGCAAAGCCCCTGAGCTTCACACAGGTATGCAAGTACAACTACATCGCCCTCATAGTCAAAGCTGTTAGTCATCTAGCCACCAAGATGAAGGATGGCAGGACTCTGGAGACCCTGTTAACAGGAGATATGAATGCATTATCAACCAGTAATTTTGTAATAAAGTTCTTGACCACTAAAATAAGATGAAGTTAACTAATACACTGAAAGAAGACCATAATAAGATTCCTTATGAACAATTTTAGCTACTCTAAGAAGGTATGACAGGCTGTACTGAATATGTTATTTTCAAATCAGCACCTGTGTACTTTTTATTCCACTGCTACTTGCATTTAAGAACTGGGCTCTGCAAATGTCCAAAAAGCTATTCTTCTCCTCCTAACACACCTAAGAACTTAGCAAAAATAAAGTACAAACCAAGTAGACCCCACTATACCTTCTTTAACATACCCGAAAACATTGTCTAAGGTTTTATGTTTACTATGTCTGAATTTCTTTCAGCTTGTCCTGGACTATACAGATGGACAGAGACCATCTGTAATGAGTGTAACTCAATAAAGACCTGAGTGCATGTTGGCATACAGTATACAGAGCTTAGCTGATGAGCTGCTATGTACTCTTAATCTTTTGGCAATACATTTATGGAAGAAAAAAGTATCAGTCCCACTGAGTTTACTGACCTCAAGCAACACTTGGTATTAGGTAGGCAATCACAAAATTTAAATTTTAATCTTGTCACTTTAAAACAAATTTATAAAAGGTCCATATCATTCTTGGCATGCATTTCCAACTCAGCCTGCACAGAAAAGGAACAGAACCTGAAACCAAATAAAGCATACCCACACTTACAAAAATAATCTTCCTTTAACTGTCTAAGATGTGAGATTGCTAATGAATGTTGTATAAGAAATAGTGTTTTAAACCTCCGTGAATTAAAACTGTAGTATCATTTGTTGGTATCGTTAAATCTAAAGGTTGTCTCAACACTTACATTGACATGGCTTTTTGAGGACTTTAACCTGCCCATATGAAAGTGATCTTGCAAAGTAAATGATATTCTAGGAAATTCCCTAATGCTAAATTGTTCTTTTTAACATAAGAGAACAATAAACATCCAAAAGGGTGTTTCAAACACACACAAATGGACAAATCCTAAGTGTCCACACCAACAAAACAGAAAGACTACATGCCAAACTGCACAATGCTTAAAAATAGCACCAAAATCAGAGTAAAAACGAGCCTTAAGGTAGATAGCTTGTGAACTTACAGATCTATTTTAAAGCTCTATGTTCAGTGACCAAAAGGAAGGTACCATTCCCTTGTGGTTTGAATCAGTCTTTTTGTAGTTTTAACAAACCATGAATATTTGGGATAGAAGAAATAGACAAGTGAAAGACAAATGCAAAGCCTTTTATTACAATAATCCATCAAAGGAGAAGAAACAAAAGATTAACAAGATCATACAAAATGTTTTAACGGTATGCCCTTCATATTTGCACTATGTCAGCATGAACAATGTGACTTACATAGCCAATGTATGACTGTACGATCTGTTTGATAATCTCAGTAGTAATTAGCATCCTAGCCAGCAGTCTCAAGCACAGAAATAAGTGATTCACAAGTCCTAAGGTCAGAGAACATAGGAATGTTAATAGTGCATCAAAAAAGTGTAACTAAGCTTTGTATAACTACATTCCCTGCTTCAACTACTGCTAAAGTAATACTTTTCACAAGTTTCTACAAAAAGCTGTATGTAATGACTACACGGGCCATGTATGAACATACCATAGAGCAAATTAGCACACTAAAAGGCCTCTCAGTTTAAAAGGAAGATTTAAGTTGTATTATTTGCTGCTGTTCCAGAAGAAAAGTTTAGAAACTTGTAACCAACTGAACAGAAAAAGAGTAAAAAGTATACATGCATTACGCCCAAATATTTAACAGAACAAGAATACATTCACACTTCATAAATGATAGCTGGTCATGAGAACTCCAACAATAATCACTGAATCTATCAGTCTATTCAGCAACTGAAAAGGGATCCACCAGCTGAATTTTCCTTCTTTTGGCAATGACAAAAGTCCTAAAGAAAGGGTTACAACACTGAGATCATGAGATGATTTAGTGTTATGATTACATCTTGTTTCTTCCTCTTCGGACTTTTCAGAACTATTAGCACCATCAGAAGTTATGGGTCTGGGGTGGGACTTCACCATAAGGAGGAAGTTCTGAAAAGGGTGCTGGAGATAGCTAAGTCAAACTGCACAAAATACAGTGAGTATCAAGAAAGCAAGTGCAACATGACACAATGCAAACTCAATAGAGTTTTTAGATAGTAGAATCCAAGCAAGGAGTAAAAGAAAGGTCCTTCTGCTCCAGTCAATCTATGGGACAAAATCGTCATGTAGGAACAACCAAATAATTTTTTTGGTGCAGCTCTGACATCTACGTTGCGCAGTTTTACTAGACAAAACATTTTTAGGATGGATAGCAATCTCTTTTAAGTGGCTATTTGCCACTTCTATTACACAAAATATGGTATAATAAAATAGTTTATAAAATATAGTATGAAGTACAAAATTGAAAACTCTTAGTAAGTCAGTGAGATATACATTAAGCTGTTCCACAAATATTTGTGCCCTTGTATTTAACAGCACTGAAAATGAATCCTGACTGCATAATTGAAGAAATACAAACAGAAAATTAAATATCTTGGCTTAGAGAGACAGAAGACATTATATATTCAGTAAGTATTATGAGAAATTATACTGGTAGAATGGACAAATAGGTGTAGATGGTGAAGATCAAACTCAAGAAACAGGGATCTAAATTCAGCCATTTCATTTGTACCCATGTGTTTTGTTATGGACTTCTACTCTTATTCCCGCAACAGAGGGACCTTCTCTATTAATATCCCAAGCACAGGATATACCATTAAAACAGTAAGAATTACAAATAGTTTTCCCTTATTACAAAAAACAATGAATTTTCAGTACTTTTATCTGCAATGAGACTGTCCAAATAATCCAAATAAACCAGGAGAAGTCATTAACTGCTTTACTAGCTAAAGAAAAGCAATCAGCATTTTATTATGCAACCTGAAAAGCAAGGTCAAAATCAGTAACGTTACAAGTAACTTCTTTAGTAATACTAACAATCTCTAATTTTTGAAGCAAATTTTTCATTATTTAAGAATTTAAGCCTAAAATACTGGCTGTATTGTAGAAGTTCATCTGACAGAATTCTGTAGACTTTGTTCACAACTCAACATTGGGCATGCATTCATCACGTATGAGCTTTACGCAGAGGATGTACAACAGTGTTTTTGAGAGCTCTGCTTCTTGAATTTGGTTGCTCAAATATCAAAATTATTGTGTTTGAAGGGAAGAAAGAATATTCCCTAGTCATACAGTAATTCCTAGACAGAATTAATTTCCCTGTAATTTTTAATCCATTCCTCCCAGTGTTATTAAAGACTTGTTTATTCTTATTTTTAAAAACTTATCACTAAAGAAACATCAAGAGAGAAGTGTTTGAGTCAAAGGATTCTAGAACTGTCACTCTGCAATTTTAACTACCTGATGACTAAAGTAGCTCATCCTTTTGTTTTCTTCACCCCTATATTGACTGGGAAGTGTTGTGTGACTGGTACTCTATTTGAGGCATTTTCACAAAAGACTTAGTCAATATCGGTTTTTTAACTATACCACATAAAAAGCTGATATTTAAAGAGAAACAGCTGACACAGCTGTTTCTTTAGGAAGCACAAAAAAGAAAAGATTGCCCAAGAGTTATTTAAGGGGAAGAAAGGGGAGCTAAAAATGCCAGAACTCAAGTAACAAAAATGAAGTAATAGATGTTTCAAAAGTCAGTGAGATGAAAAGATCCTGTGTGGGGGAGAATATGCCTTGCATAAATTCTTCCCTAACAAATAAATAACATTAAAACAGGGGAAAAAAAAAGGGGGGGGGGGGGGGGGGGGGAGGAGCAGAGGAATAAGACAGAGAGAGAGAGAGAGAGGAAACAGCATCTCCTTTTCCCAAACAAGCAGCAGACATGAGGAAAAACTGGGTGCCCTTCTTCAGTGTGTGCAGCACAAAGTATTTGGTTTTAACTATATGAGAGAAGCATAATCACAAAGCATATCACTGTTCAGCATGCAATTCTTATACTATGGCTTTCCATAATACACTGATTTTTTTTTTCTGCATTAAAACAGAAGTATAAAAGCTTGTAGCTAAATCTACACTGGTAAGAATTTGGTTAGATTGCTTCCAATAAAAAACCCCACAGTAAAATACTGATTTTTTTAATTTTTAACTGTATATGGATTAAGTAATTTCCAGCAAACACAAGCTATTGTATTACAATCTATAATATATTAATACTTTTAAGTAACACAGGTGGAAAACTGCTAGGGATCATGAAGGAGTGGAAAGAAAGGTTCTAAGAAGCATTTCCACAGTGAGTAAGCAGAGACAGATGAAAACGTATGGTCATCAGATTTCTTCTCATCTTGCCTGCGACCACTTTCTTGCAGCCTGACTTCAGAAGATCCTTTAATGGAGACTGGTGAAAACTACTGACAGTTCTACACTATCTTCTACTAACAAGTCCAAGGCTACTTTCATACCTGCCCTACCATTATTGTTATAAGCACTTCAAAGTAGTATGATTTGGCACTGTTGCCAGAAGCACTGCCCATCCTTCTCCTGCTCTTATCATTAATTCCTGCCACGCACTTTCTCCACTGCTTCTGCAGCTCTGTGGTGATCAACACTGGGAAGCCGATGTGAATTCAAGAGTAATCCAGAAGAAAGGCTAACTTCAATCCAGAACAATTATCCAACCTTAATCAGTAAATGGCCGATACGTCAACACAAGTTCCAGAGCATTGCCTGAAAACGTGTCTAAGTGTTTGCTTCACCATCAGCAACTGTTGCTAAACTCTCACTCACGTAAGTCTGTATGGATCAGGAAAAGAAAGGGACAGTCACATTACAACCCACTTGGGGCCTGACGGATTCTGTACATTGCATATGTATTTTGAGATTAAGGCACAACTAGCATTACGAGCACCTAGGATTTAAGCCACAAAGTCTGGCGCATTTGATCTCTTTCTGTAGTGTCAACATAACTTTAGTCTTAAATTTTCCCTTTTTATTGGCTTCATGCATGTGGAATGATGAGCACCAAATGTGTAGCAAAGTTATTAATAGTTTTCTTCCTTCCAAGAAACGTACATTTTCTTTCTCTACATTCTTACTGCAAGAGGTTTTGGCCCTCTTTGTATTTAGTAAAGCCCAGTTTACATGCTAACAAAACAAACTGAATTTCCTTTATGTGATGACTGAATACACAAAGGGAAAGCCCTCTTGATTCCAGAAGCTGCAAGGGGATTAACTCTGGTAGCACAGAAAATGGATATTCTGAACACTGCAAAAAGTTTATCCCACAATGTGGTGAACACCAAGATGCAGAGAAACCACAATTTTCAAGAAATACAACTGAAAATACATCACAATATGAGAATCAATTACAAGCATATGTAACCTGCAAGTAGCTTTTAATTTGGTATCATTAATCCACATACAAGCTAGTATTTTCAACATGGAGATAAAAGAAATGAGCACTATCTTGCTGCAGATTAAAACACTGATACAGCATATCTGGGCCAAACTTTTATACTCATAAACCAATAATTTTACAATAAAGTAACACTAAAGATTGTAGTCCAACTGTATGAATTTAGAAGTCTGAATGCAAACTGTAATAAGACTTGGGAAGGGTTAAGAGTACTCAGTCTGGATCTTTTTATTGGAAAGGAGTTATAGCAACCTCTATTTGGAAGAAGCTTAATATATACCAAAGAAACGTGATTTGGCTGAAGTGATTCATCAGTTCATCTTCATTGATGCACAGTCACCAATATTCAAGGAAATATCACCCAAAAAAAGATTTAAAATAGAAAAGTAGCCTTTAAGAACAACCTAGAAAAATTCATTTGACAACTGAACCTTTTCTGCTAGAAAATATTTATTCATTTCTAAGGAATAACAAAAAAAAATAAAAAATCGATGAAGTGACTATACCGTTAACTAACTACTTGTAATGGAGACTCTAAATTTTAATTGAGACTAGTCAATTTACTGGTGCAACACATTTTCCAAACAGCAGTAGTACTGGCATCATGAACCACTGTTGCTTGTTACCACTTTTTTTTTCAGTTTGTGCTCCTGCATTATTATGCCAAGCACATAAGGGAGAGGAAATACAAATCTCCCCTCTTCAAAAGAGGAAGAAGGAGAAAAAAACAAACATGAAAACCCTTCAAGTTTTGCAGCTATTCATCCTTTAATAAGGATATTATTTACAGGTTATTCAGTATTTGTTGAGAATGCAAGGAAATACAAAATCCGTTAATTTCAAGCTTTAAACATTGGGTTCCAATACAGTGGCATTCAGAAGAAAAACAGCTTCCAGATTACACTCATGCAAGCACTATGACACAGACGATGCATCTCCATCAGATAAATTAAAGGGTGATGCTCCATTGAACAGTTATACAACAGGAGTACAGTATACATAAATGCCACATAGGTCTCATTTTGTGAGCTCCTTATTAATTCAAGGTTTTACTCATAGAAGATGTCTAAACAGTCATACACGTAGAGTTCTACCAGTGATTCAGCATCTGTAGGTCTGCAGCAAAAATTATTTGATTTTATGGGATAACAGAAAGGCAATCAAACCTACTCACTAAATCCAGTCGAATTCCAACCACTTTCTTCTCCTCCAGACTTGGGGCACAATTCTGCTACTTCCTTTGTGTTAACTCAAACCAGTATGCCAATGTGAAGTGAGCTTGTTGTGCAACCAAACCAGAAAATCCATCGTCCCAAAAAAAGATCATTCTGACAGATCAGTGCCCTAAACCACATGCAGTCATGTGCTTCTTAGATCTAAGGCCAAGGCTGTGTAGGTGAATGCAAACTGTCCCATTCAGTGGCAGCCCAAAACCATACATCATCATTAGAAATACTGATTTATACAATTATTTAAAGACTTATCTAAACTATTAATTTTGGTGGGAACATTTATATATAAATTCATCTTTAATCCAGAGGAAAGCCATAAAAGGTATTCTCTAGTCCATGCACAAATTTTAATTCTAAATAGTTTGCTTTTTCATTTGTTTTGTTTGCTGCTTTAACTCTGGTTTACATCAGTCTGATGACCAATGACGTAGCCATTTGTCCAATATAAAAATCCATTTGTTCTTCCTGTACAGTATGGGAACAAATAGACAAAATTACTCCTTTACTTTCAGAGACCCAGAAATCAAGAAAAATTCTCTGTTGCATTGGACAATTTCAATCACTGTCGATCAATTATACACATACTTCCACCACCAGGTGTGAATCTTAGGAAAGCCTCATTCAGTCATGACACTGCTACAGTAGTGTTTTCCAGATACAGCCAGTAGTGCTTACACTCAGTTGCACATAAAGTTTGGAAAAAAATAGAAATTAAAAACAAAAAAATCAAGGCATGATTAACTTCACAGAACTAGAGGCTGAGAGCATCACAGCCTTGTTTCAGATACGATATAAATACTTTTATCATTTTAATTTGAAATTAGCCCTATAAGGCTATTTATACACTTACTCTTGATCCTCATGTTCCAGCTTCCCGAGCAGCAGTTACACAGTTAAAACCCAATGCCTATTAGAATAAACTTCTGGTGGGAAGTGCTAAGAATTCAACCCGCTGCCTACCAATCTATCCAGAAATCTGTTCTCACTCCTACTTCCTCCTGTCTGTTCCTTTCTGAAACAGCAGTAGGGGGGCTGGGAGTTTGCCTTTCCTCTACTGGATCACAGTTGTGTACATGAACCATACCAGACCATATGGCAATCTCTTTCAATTCCTAAGAGGCAAAACAAGCTCCCTACCAACCCAACCCAAAGAGATCCAGGTAAGAGAGAAAGCCTACAGATACCAGTGTTCACTTCTCTGTGTTCAGAGGCCAGTTACTAAATTCTGCCAATATATGAAAGTAACAAGCAGGAACTATAGAAAATGTTGCTTCAAGGCTAAGAGCAGCCTTGCCCATGCTCATACAAGCGTTTACAGCACGCTCCAGCTTCTCTCTCCACGATACACAAAACTAGCCAGCTGCCTACATGCAACTGAGTAGTCCATAGAAAAACCAGAGACTCAGATGCATTATTCAGCACGCAGGAAGGCTTTAACATAAAGAAAATTACTGTACTGAAGGAAAAACAGCGCCTGTTTAGTGAGCAACGCATGCGGAGGATGAGCCTACTCGCAGGAGAGTGAAACTGAAGAGGAGAAAGGTTGAAAGCTGAAAAGAAACCTCCGTAGCTGCCTGGAAGCTGCCAGACAGAGGCAGGCCAACCAGAAATGTAGTGGAGATGGATTTTCCTTTTGTGAGGGGAAAACATTAAAGTTTTATTGAACACCAAAGTGCAAAAATCCAATAGGAAAACAACCCCCAGACACAGCACCTCAGGAGAAATTCCACTACTCACTCTCAGCAAAGAGCAGAGAAGTTTCTCACAGGGGCCCAACCTTTGAATACATGAAGTTGCATTTTAGCTCTGGTGAAACTAGGATTGTCTATCAAATATAGTGGAATAGGATCTTGCTCATTTCCTTTTCTGGAGACTGAAAACAGATTTTTTACAGAGACTTTATTTTCAGTATTACAAAATAATCATTGCATTTTACAACAGCTTTTAGCCTAGCAAGCAAGTTCTTGTGCAAAATAGTACAAAATTTTGCCTATATTTCCATACTACGTTTTAGAGAACACAACTCACATGAACATGCAAGGAACTGACTTGACAGAAAATAGCTCCCTCAGCTGGAGCTGCATAATTTTTACTTTTTAGTTTAATTTGACTAGTAGAGTCATTAAGTATGTAACTAAATTCTATTTGAATAACAACACAGTAATCTAATCTTCTTATTTTAACTTTACTGTTCACTACTATGTTCTGAGGTTCCTCACTACCACTTAATTGCTATAGATAGCTTATTGAGAATAACAAGAAGCAACTATATCAGAGTGAGAAGGGAGGAAACCGAAAGCAGCAGAAGGCGTTGCCCATTACCTGCCCTAAAGAAACACAGAAAACAACAAACTGCCAACAAGTTGGAGATACATCTAGGATCTGCCTACATTAAAACATAACTACAATAAAAATCTAGACTACAGTTTGCCATTGCATCCTTTCTTCTTCAACTGTAATATTGTACACAATATGGAGACAGACATGGGCCATACAGGATAAGACTGAATAATATTCTGCCTTTAATTTATAGGTGTTAATGCACCTGTAATCTGCAGTCACAGATCCATGACATTCGATATACTAATACCAGAAACATTACTGTAAAGAACTCCTCATCTTAAGGTTAAATATTCATCTCTTTCAATTACAGGGATTTGAACATTTATCTCTGTCCACACTTCATTAAAAAAAGGACATAAGCAATTAAAGAAATAAGGAATGAGGTGAGGAATGAGGTGAACAAGAGATTCTAACAAAATCTTTAAGCACTAAACTAAGAGGAAGCCTGAAGACATCTGTACATGTATGGAGAGAAAAAAAAAGTCATCCTTTACTGAAACACTGCTCTAGACATGACTAAAAATTGCCATGTCCAGAATAACAAAGAAAACTAATTTTCTTTTCATTGATAAGCAGCTATGAAAAGCAGGCACCTTTCTATTTTCTTGGATCTGCTTTATGTCATAATTGCAAGTTATGAAGATTAAACATCCAAAAACCTTAAGGGTTCAAATGTTAGTGTGAAAGAGTTGAAGGGTTGTAACTCTCCCTCACTTAAACCTTTCAATGAACACTGGCAAGAGGATGTCAAAGATGCCACTAACCTATCACATCTTCAACCCTCAGAAGATAGCTGTAAACAAAACAAACAAAAAATTCATAAAACAACAAACCAACCCACCTTTGAAAGAAACTTTGAAATTCATGTTTAACAGCAATGAGTTAAAATACTAAATAGCCTAAAAGTTAAAATACTAAATCTTAGAAGTCCTACAGGGCAATATAGATTTCAGAAAGCTCACAGAACCTCTTTAGGAACAAGGTTCTTTAATTCACGCCACAATAATTTAAGGTTCAGTTAGTGTCAAGCACTATTATTTCTTAAGGGCTTTTCTCAGACAGATTATATGTCAAATAGATTTAACCCCAGAGATGTAACATGATCTTATAATAGTTATGACTAAATTACAAGTTTTAAAGGAGAGAGCCATCAAAGTTTAAGGAGAACAGGCAATCGTGGATTCAGGAAATGTACATTCCCCCATAGTCGGCTAATGGCAACTTTAATAGGATGTGATGGATTTTTCTCCACCAGGAGAAAATACTGCCTGCATTTCTGCTTCAACAACCCACGCCAGCTGACTAATGGAGTTATATTTTTGTCTCGTATGAGGACGGTTACTTGCCCATCCTCTAGCAGTTGCAGAATGAAACATTACAGCAGCTGTGGGGTGAACAGAAAAGCTGCTCTATTTGGTAGCCAAGATCCAAAGTACAGGCCTTTCCCCTCGAACAGTGGCGCTCATTTTCTGTCACAGGGTGACGAAAAGACACAGCACAGAACAAGGCCACTTTTAGGCCTTAAAGTAGCGAACTGAAGATACTTTTAAGGAGTAATAAATCTTCACAGGGAGGAAAAGCAAAGGATTCACACAGATTGAAAATAGGGTTTTTGGACAGATAAGAGCCCTTGGGAGCTTAGAAGAAGTTGCTGGAAAGAGATACTGGCCGATCAAAACAGGTTTCTTAAAACAACTCTTATCAAGTAATATTAAATGTAAAAACTCCTTACCTTAGCATAATAACAATCCTAATCATAACAGACCAATCCCAAAGAAACACTTCTGCCACAGTACTGAATAATCAGCGTATGCCTGCAACAAGAAACATCTTTTTATGCAAGCACTTGGGCTTCAGTCCTGCAAAAATTTAAATACATCACTCTAAGTAAACCTACAGATCTCCGTGAAAGTCTGTAGAGTTTATCACACGCAAAAAAGCTAACACATATTTATAAGTCTTGCAGGATAATTGCTTTTGGCAGAATATAAATAACATTGCTCTAATGTGTTTCAGCATCATGGTCCCCTGCCTTAAGAACCAGGCATTCTGGTGAAGCCTGTCATTCTTCATATAAAGAGTGGCAGCTGCATAGCCCACAGAGACATTTAAACTTCTCTTTGCATTTTCTTTAAAGTTTCAGAATAGTGTTTGGGCATTCTTCAAAAGTAGCAAGAAAGCTAACAAGTGAAGCCGATAAAAATTGCCTAGAAATGCTTTCTTACTAGTGCCGTGGATACCACTGGTAGGACTGGAAGCAATTCTTAGACAAACTATCTATAGCTTCCAACACTTCCAAACAGTAGATCAACTAGGCTGTGGTGTTTACTAGGTATTTTTCCAGAACCCAGTGCACTGGGTGACAGGGCAATAACTCAATATAAGAAGCAGTCTTAATAAAGGACTCTAATGTTCACTGTACTATACTTCAATGAAAAAGCTAAAAAATCTGCTACAACAAGAGCTTTCAAATAGCAAGACAGGCATCTGAAATAATTTTAGAAACTTAATGCCAGTAGTTTGTCTAATTGACTTTTAAATGCATAGCTAAAACTAGGCCTTAGATTTCTCTCGTTGTCAGTCGTCTTTATCTTTTCAGCATTGTCTTACTGTCTCTATTGCCTTTCATTTTAACTTCTAGCAAGGATAAACTTGAACAGAGAAAGGGAACTTTGGTAACTGTCAATGCCATTGAGAATTAAAGGAATAGTACATATCACCTTCCGCAGTCACTACTGCCTCTGCGAGCCCCAGCTGCAACAGCAGATCTGTCTTGGCAGAAGGCCCAGCTCTAATAAGGGGAAAGGAATTATATTTTGTAGACATAGGTAGCTCTTACAGCAGGTTTACTTTTGCCCTTCCATTCCTCCCCTTATTTTCATTTGACACTTTCATCTGTCTAATCCCATCTTGAAAAAAAGTTTCACCATCAAGATTTTACAGCTGAGAAAGTGGTGCACGCAACAAGAACAGCCCTAGTGTAATTTACTTCTAGGAAATTGTCTACAAGAGGTCCAACAACGCTAACAGCAACGAGGGGAAAAAAGTAATTTAAAATACTCAGCAGCTCTCTCAAACCCGTATGATTTCACATTTACAGTCTGTACTGCCTTGGCCCAAATAACTGGTCAGAAATTCCTTGCGTACGATTGACTTCTATTAAGCACATTTTGTTTTGTCTACAAAAATGTCAGATAGATCTACAGGTAAATGGAAGACATAAATAAGTTTGAAATATTTACTCTTTTAGTCAGTAAGTCCTTTGTTTGCACCTCAGATGTATTTAGTGTAAAGTAGCAACTTTAAAAAAAAAAAAAAAAAAAGCAGTTTCCAAGTATTAATGAGCCAGCCCTGACAGAATGGAGACTGAAGGATGGTGACGCAGACGATCCCCTCCCCACTTCATGAGGTCCTTGTTCAAGGCCAAAGCCCAAGAGCACAACCCCCTTTCTCCTTCTGTTAAAAACTCTACTTTAGCATCAGAAAGCAAGCAGATGACACTGACATTACCATAAATTCAATGCATTTCCTAACAAAACTGCATTGCTACGTTTTTCCCTAGAATATCAATGCTTACCATTTTATCTCATGTCCTTATTTACATGGTTGTGAGACAAACTGTTTCAAGAGAAGAAATACCCATGCAGAACACAATGCTCTGAAATACTCTGTTTAGATACTAATTTCAAGTTCTAACATGCAAGCATGAACAGCAAACTATATCAAAAGATTAAAACTGAATAATCTGGCATAGCAATGTCAGTTCACTTCAACTTTGAATGCCTGAAAACACAACACTTGTACTAAGAACAGATTAGCAGCAATTTAGTTTTGGATGGCTTAAGTAAAATGAAGTCCTACCAAACAACCACACGGTTCCACCAAAGAATCAAGAAACAAATAATATATTTCAGCTCAAACTTCACGATGAGGAAACAGATGCATATGGAATTTAACCAAGTTTAGCAAGTGGTAAAGTCAGAGAAAGAATGTCAACAAGATTTTTTGCCAGATTCTTTATGGCATTTCTTATGTTTTTATGTAAAGTATTACTTTATGTAAAGTAATGTATGATAATAGCAGTATTAACATCTTAAGATAATATAATATAGACATAAATCATTATTTTGTGATGTCCTTGGAACACTTTCTGCAGATACTAATTGCATCTCTGAAGATCTTCAATCTCATTTATCAAGTTTCTTGAACATTTTCAAAGGGAGATTTCCAGTCTCCCAGAAAGGAGAAACTGTAGCTGACCCCTTTGTAGTTTAAGTAGTTCTGAACCATCATCTGCCTTGTCACAAAAACTTCCCCAAACCATTTCAAACCGCAGATCTGCTTTACCATTAAAAAGCAAACAAGTGAGCAGTTAAGTTCAGTGGATTTTAAATAAATCTACGCCCACTCTCCCTCATTAACTGATCTCAACTGTAAATTTGCTTTAGATGCTTTAAGAGGTGGCTATTAACTACATAGAGACAAAGTTATTTTGTGTGTCAAAATGACAGCACCAGTGCTATTTATTTAGTGAAACTGGATTTGTCAATGTTGGTAAAATGCAGGGCATTAATGGAATTCTTTTTATTTCTATTTTAAATGGTTTGTGTACTTATGCAGCTTTAGCTTATTCTGAAATACTTCACAGGTTGACAAAAAGGATCGGGGAGGGGGGGGGGGGGGAACAACCCACAACCAAAACTCAACCCCATTCTGAAGAGTTAAGTATTTCAAATTATGTAAATAGTCTATCAAAACCCATTAAAACAAACACACCCATAGCACATATCGGTTATACCACTACAAAACATCATACCATGGGGAAAGGGGCCTTTAAAAAGAAGTTCAGATTTACATCTCTTAAAAACACCCACAGAATTATGAAAATTTGCTTGTGAGTACCCTTTTCTGCATAGTTTTACAAAGGAGCATCAACTTCCAAACCTTCAGAGCTACAGACATGTAGTTTCATGCAATCCCAAATAGTATCATTAATACTGAATTCAACTTAATTCCTGCAGATCTTGGAACCTCACTTGGTAGCAGCCTCAACCACCAGACTGGGCAACTGCTGCTGCAAAGCTACATACTGAATAAGCCACATACAAAACATTTTCCTTTGTGAAGGAAAGGGTATATAATGGAGGTCAAGAGACTGAAGATGAATGAACAGAAGATTTGTCATTAGGAAAAAACAAACCTTAAAAAAAAATAAAAATAGAAGTAATACATAATCCTCCCTACTGCTGCTGTCAGATACTAGAGCAATTTCTGTTCACGCTCTCTATGGAAGTTAAAGGCATACAAATACTACTCGGCTATTTAAACCTTGAGAAGAATCAATCTGAGCTTCTTGGGATCCACTGGAATAATGCACAAAGAAAGGGTTAGACCAATAGAACTTCCTGGTTTTTGACCAGCATTGTTAGTGCCAAAGGACATATCCCAAAGTCAAACAGAAGCAATTCCTCACAAAATTATTTGCTGAGCTATAATAAGAACTCATTGTGGAGAAAAACAAAAACAGTCCTTTGGAGAACACCATTTCCCCGTGTAAATAAAGACAACAGAAGTTGCATCCTACTGAAAACATGAGACAACCAAACTGATTTTCTTGGTTAATGATAAAAGCTTGAACAGCATTTTTCAATTTAACTGTTAAGATTGCATTTCTCAGGAATCAAATATACCATTTTATTATATAGACAAAATAAGGAAATATTTGTCTCTGCCACCGAATAACTAAACTGCAATATATCCCCTCTCACCAAATACACCCTAGATCATAGATAGTAATGCTGTAACTGGGAAATTAGGGTTATGCTTTCTCCACTGTAAAATACCTAACTATAAGTTATACAAGAAACAAAAAACCACAGAAAGCAGATCCTTTCTACTGCAGGATACTATGATTTCTGCACTATCTGATTGTAATTGCCTTGGAAACAAACTGTGAAGCAACCTAAGTAAAACTGGTCAAAATTATTCTCGAGATGTTCCTGCCTTTGACATGTGGAAGTTAATTAGGATCTTTTGCAACTTCTCTATTGAAATGATCTTTTCCTGAAGCACATAGCAGAGATTTGGATCATCATGCCTTATTTGGGATTATACATTGACCAAAGCTCATTGTTTGCACCCTCCAGCTGGAAGGAGCATGAGCACCTTAAAGCTTACTTAAAACTTTTACTTCATCCATTGAGCTTCAGTTGTGGGGATCACGCTCAAGCAGCACAGATTTGCCAAAAGATAGAAAAGCCAATCCTATACCTCCCAGTAGCTGCTCAGGCCTAAAAAGAAACCAGCTGAAATAACAGATTTGGTAAACTTGTTTCCAGTTATTCGACAAGTCTAATCTATACACTTCAATTTTGTTCAGAAAAGAAGCTATACATATAATTTTAGTTCTGCTTCAGGAAGATTTGTTCACAAATGTCAGAAAAGTTGAATTTTCTGTAATGGAGAAGTCACTCAACATTGATTTTCAACATTTCTGTAATGTCTTCTCTTTTCACCGCTGAAAGGAGGAGAAACCTGTAGCCTGTGGGAAGCATTCTGTCCTTCTACAGCAAAGGAAACATGTTTTTATTTGGGTTATATTTTTGTTGTCCTAGACTGGCAAAAAACAGCCTTCTTGCTAGCATCACTTGAGGGTAAAACCCTGGTATTAAGGACCTGTAAGGGTGCTCAGTGGACCACTCAAAATGTCTCAAAGAGACACTAACCAGTGCCTTATTTTCCAGAGCAGCTTTTCAGGATAAGCTGTATGAGAACACTAACACAGAGAAATGCTCAGAAAAATGCTACCTAAAGTGCTAAAACGAAAACACAACATACAAGGATGGAAAGCTAACACACTTCAAAACATAGAAAGATATTATACTTTTGGCAGTAAAAACAAGAAAAACCCCAACCACATAACAAAATAATTAATGCAAGAAAACTACAGTTTTAAAAAGGTAGAGCAGAGAAGGAAAGAGAGAGGAGAACCTGAACATCCTCTAATTAGACAACTAAACTTACCAGTTTTCCCCTAGTGAACCACAGCTTACTCCAGAAATAGGAGAATAAAAGGCCCCCCAGGAAATTACACTATACTAAACCATATCCCTCTAAATTCATGTCTTGTTCTGGAATAGCTTCCTTGAATAGACCTGTTCTCCATCCAGAATTCAACTAATAGATGAAGAAGAGCTTGTGTTTTCTACCTTGCATCAGGGGAACAAACATGGACATATTCTCCCTTTCCAGGCAACCATAACAGAGAAATAAAAGGTAGTGAATTCCTGCACTGTCAACCTAGGGAGTTCAAAGAAAAATAAAACTGGTTTTGTATCAGTGACAAACACAGAACATGCTTGCACAAGCATCTCCATTACACTGTGCAGAGCACCCTAAGTAGATGATGTAAGATACTTAAAAGCACGTGGTAAGGCAACACTACTTCAGCGTCTTCTGAAATCTTTTCCAAAAAGTCCTCTTCACCCCCAACCAACCTCAAAACAAAGAAGCATCTAATCCCATAACAAGATTCCCTCAGCCTGCTTGTAGCCAAGAGGCTGGGGTGGAGGTATGGTCAGGGACTCAATTTTCAGTGCCCCAGGCAAATGCTTAACTGATTTCTGCAAATCCTCCATTACCTAACCCGGGGTTGTTAACATGCACGATTCTTTTCCATCACCATAGTAACAAAGCACGTACATTTTAAGGTGCATATGGGGGCTCTTCTAGAGGATGTGTCAAGTTGAATACAGCTAAGACAATATAAGATATTTTAAGCTAGACCCGTTCAGTACAAATACAGAAAGCATGAAAGTGCTGTGCTAGAGATCATCACAGGACTGTTTAAGCAGTGGTTACACATCCATTAAAAAGTTTTCTGGAGGCGGAAAGAAGATGAAGCAAAATTCAAGCCTTAATGCATAAAAACAGCTGTGTAATAATGGCCTGACTTTAGACACTCCTTCAGGAACCACAGAGCAGAACAGTAAAAAATTTTTAAGAACAAAACACTTTACCTACCAATTGAAAAAAAAAAAAATTAGGTAGGAAAAAAGATCTCATTAGAAAAACATATTCACTGATTAAGAAATGACAGGCAACTGGCATTTTCATTTCAATGAGATCTGCAAGTACTTTGCACTTACATGCCTGAAGTATGACACTATTTCTGTAGGATACAGGAGTGACACCACAGAAACTCAGGTTCAATGGTAATCCATATATTAGATGCCTCCACAGCAAATATGCCCATACATGTCAACAGCCTAACTGGCACTCTGCGACTAGCATGCTAGACACACATATCCCATAGTGGCAAGACTACTCATTAACAGATGTCATTATCACCTTAAAAGAACCAAACCAAAAGCAAGTTCAACATAACAAATATATTATTCCCTCAAATTAAATTCTCGTACTACACTAGAGAGAGCTTCCAAATTGGGCGGAAAAACCCTAACACCAAAACCCTGACTTTCAGATAAGGATTAAGAAAAATCACACTAGCAGAAAGAATATAAGAAACAGCCCACTACAAGTCTGGATAGAGTTACAGCAATATTACCAACATCTGAAATACTTCTGTAGTTGAAATCTGAAGATTAAGGAGTAAAACCAGACTAAACTGAAGAAACAAACAAACAAAACCCCTAACAAACTTGTAAGAACACTGCTTTACTTTTCAATATTAATATTTATAGAATTTTAACACTTATTGCAGTCTTCAATTACACAGCACCACCTGTGCATGATCAGAAGGTGCAGTCCTCCTCTCCTCCACAGGATAAGCAGCAAATGAGGCAAGGGGCTGAAAAAGAGACAATGGGCCTTTCCTAGTACTGAAGGTTTGAGGAGAACCCAGGCAATCTGATTATATACCTGGCTCTTGTCTCATCATCAAAATAAAAATTCATACCCCCTGGCCACATGGATTATATTTGCACAAACAATCCCAGATCTCAAGCCTGAAAATTCTCAAGCATATCATTTTACAGCTTTGCATTCCCTTGGCACACTCATTATGTACTACTGGTACCAGCAATGATAATTTCTTCTACAGCTTTTTTTCTTAAAATCTTGCAAAATTAAAGTAAAAGTAACCTCAAAAAATGTTTGCATAACATCAGTAGCACAGATCAGTAACATCTGAAATACAGGTGGAACAACTGCCCCCTGAAGAGTGCACAAACACACCTATCCTAAGTCTACCCTACTAGGAAACTTCCAATCTGCTTCCTTTAAGGCCAAGAATAAAGATCAGTCATTAGCACCAGCAACTACTGCTTAAAAACATACAGGTTTGGTACACAAGGTCAGCCACTTGCGTAGATTAAAAAAAAAAAAACCAACAGGATTTCCCAGTTTAAATGTATAGGCCTCAACTGTAAATTCTGAATTAGTTTCTTTGCACCTTTCAAAAATGTGTTCCTGTTCCAGGCTCAACATGAATCAGCCTCAGTCACAGGCTTCATATTAAAGCATGTTGTACTGGGGTCCAGAATAAGCATGCCATGGACAAATACATACCCAGGGCACAGAGTACTTCATCACGTCTGAAAGGCTGAAAAGTTCCTAGGAAGCTACATAAAAATTCTTAAATCAGAGCAGGCTCTGTACTCCCACCTTTCACTACCCTTCCTTAATCCTTTCAAAAGGTTAAAGAGAGAGAAATCACTTGTGCCCTCAAGATTTACACCACTTCACCAAAAACGTTCTGCACAATTTCTGAAAGAAAAAAATCCCTGGCAGGAATCCTCACTGCGAGTTACATCTTACCAATTCTGGGTTTATTTAAGGAAGGCAGTCAGTCTCAGTAACAATTTTTAATAAACCCAACACTAGTTTTCAGTAATCACTTGTTTTATTAATTAAATTCTTGATACTTCTTTTTGCTACACTTGTTTATTCACAGCATTTGACTTTATAAAAACTGAAATAAATCAGTTTCATTTTTGTTTTGACAAACTTCAGTTAGTGTCACAACTCATCAGTACAAGTCAATGAAAAAGGGTAATTGTCAACAGCTGTCAGATCATCTTGGGGAAGACCTATTTATTTGGTACTGTTTTTCTGGATTAAAAAAAAAAAACCCACCAAAAAAACCCACCAGACCACTCTTCCATAGGTTTTAACGACACCTGCTCTCGGAAACCATTCAAGCGAAATATCAGCTCAGATAATTTCTTTAGGGGTTCTGAACAGGTGAGTGACTCGCTGCAGCAGAAGTATGGATTACAAGACTTCCTCACCTAACTAAAATATCACAAACAGCAGTAGTCAAAATTTTCAAACACAAGAATGAATACATCTGGGGGGGGGGAGGGAGGAAGGAAAAAAATCCTTTGCCATCTCATTTTTAAGACAGTTTAGATGTTTCAACAGTACACATTTGGGGAATTCTTGTGTAGCACACAGATGAAAAATATTTTCTTCTGAATGGAAATTTGTTATCAGGCAGCAATGCAGAATGGAGCACAGAAACTGCTGAAGTTTCTATGGCCTATTTTCCCTGTTTGAATTGAAGTGTTTACTGTCATATGACACTGAGTTCTTAAGGAAAAAATGCTTGTGATCTCCTTGCATTTATCATCATTATACTGGGACTTTTATTATTATTAATTTTCCCCACCTTATTTGGGGCATTGAGAATTAGGGCCTGCCACTATGTGTAGCAAGTCAGTTGTTATTTAATTGGAGCCACATTTATAAACAATTTTAGTACTCAAAGCACTTAAATTCACATTTTTTGTCCCTTAGCATATTTGTGGTCATTTGGGTTTTTTTAAAATTCTTTTCTTGTCACATGTAAGAAAAAAACCAGTGAATATAAAGCACTGAATATAAATAAATGAGTATATATTCTTTTAACAAACTGGTATTACAGATATCAGCATGAACATTATGTGAAAGATAAGCTTGAAGAGATGTGACAACACATGCACTTAAAATGTCTGCTTACTTCCTACAAGTAAGTGCTGTTCAATACTACCATAGTCTTAGAGACTGATTCCTATTACAGATATTTTTCAAGTAGGAGGGATACCATGTTTACCCTGGTACCATATACTGTAAAATATGTTACCATATACAACATGATACCACCTCACGTACGAGAAAAAAACACAGGGAGTAGTGCCAGCCAACAGATTTTACTAGATCATAGTCTAAGGACTAGCAAAAAAAATCTTCTCTTACAGAGCACAAATGCAACAAAAGTATGTATTGCTATTGTCTTAAGTCTAGAAATACACGTTAATACAGCATACAAAAAGAGCATCCAGTCCCCCTCCTTCTCTCAAAAAACAACCATCGCTGAAGATTATTTCTGCTGAATACCAAGACTGGTTGGAGGACACACATAACAAAGTATCAGAAAGTATAAAAAATGTTGCAAATATATTTACATTTTATTGAATTTTAATTTGGAATATTTGTACCACATTAGCGACCAATAACTAAATAAATACTTCATAACTAGAAGTACTTTCAGAAAGAGAAATTAATATTTTCAAGGGAGGGAAAGGAGGAACAAGTTTTATAGTTTCAGAGACCATTTAATTTTTGTTTACAACCAATTCCAGTCATTCAGTAACTGTGCAAACTGTGCTAGTTAAAATTTGCTTGCTTAAATGTTGTTGCACGTTAGAACCAAGAGGAAAAAGACAAAGATAGTTCCTTTTCAATATACCCATAAAGAAACTGGGATCCTCAACATGGCAACTCCCAGCCATCTTTCAAATTCCTTTAAAGAAGCTGCAACATGTTCCAATCGAGAAAGAAGAGTAAGAGGGAAAAAGCAGACATTTAAACATTAGAACAATACCATTTAAGACAACATACACTGTATGCCATATCATAGTTACTTTTTTTAATCAGGGGAGTAAAAACCAAAAAAGACAAAAGTATTTCCTTTGTCTCCTTTCTAAACTTGCGTCAATAATCCGAGAAGTATTTTTTGTTTCTGGTGTTTGTCATATCCCATCAAGTCATCAATGCATACAATTTCTCCGGATATACACAAGCATGGGTAAAAAACAAAAATGTCAGTGTTTAGCCTAAAAAAACACCAGGAATGCCCTCAGCTTTAATCCTGTGACTTCCAGTCCTGTCAAGATACATTCCTTTTAAGAAACGTCTCTACTTTTGAAACATATGCTGACGTCCTCACTGCCACTTTAACACTTCAAGAACTTTACATTTTAAATGAACAAACAAAGGAAACATTCGTCATTTTTAAATTAAAATATTATCGCTGACTCCAGTTATGCTGAAACATCCAGAAAGCATTTTTCTGCAACACCACAGTAACCAATGCATGTTGCTAAGGTGAACTTTTTTTTAAAAAAAAATAAAAAAAAAAATAAACAAAACCCCCCTGACTCCTAGATTATGTAACATGAAAATTCAGTTTCACCTTCAAAGCAGTGTTGCCTACATAAAGCCAGAGACAGCAAGAAGCCGTTCATAAGACTGGAAAAGCCTCCCCGGGACTCTATAAAGAACCATTCCCCCAAAAGAAAATATATCAGAATTGCAATGATTTTATATAATCATTTGGCTTAGAAGATGCTTTTCTTAAGAAAAGAAAATATTCTTACTTCTTTTTACAAATTCCTTAAATTAAGGGATGAAGAAGTCCAAAGTCTATATATGCCCTAAATAGCAGAAAGAAAATTAGCCTGCTGAAAAGTGTTAAAATCCTCCCAGAAGTAATAAAACCAAACTAGTTGACTTTACTTTCTGCGACACAATTTCACGTTCACCTTTCAGTATTTGGACTTGTAATACAAGGAGTTCTGAAGCACAAATGAAGTACAAACAGTATTTTCATAAATACCAAATAAAGATGTGAAGATATCAAGTATTTTATTTTTTAAATGTAGTTCAGCTTTACTTTTTCAATCAACACTTGAGAGTGTTTATAACATCATAATCTAGAAGGTGTTAAGCACACAGCATTAATATACACTCCATATTTCTTTAATTTATAATCTCTTGAATTAAATTATCTAGGAAAATCAGTATAAGATTACCTATATTTATACAGCTAAACAATTAGCATATGACAGTCTGAATCTGTATAAATACAGTAAATAAAACCAACTCTGAATGTAATTCAAGAGCACGAGCATTCCCTGAAAAAGAAAGAGGCCACCTGCATTACAGAGGAAAGTAAACAAGCCGATAAAGCAGTGCTCCTACTTTTCAATAGCAGCAACTCAGACTCCATCTTAAGCTTGTCATCATTCATCCCTAACTGAATGGGGACTACATACCGTAACAATTACTCTGTTTTACCTCACACTGAAATTCAGTAGCATTTCTAGACAGCAATAAAATCTGCCACCAAAACAGGAATTTGGTACAGTGCTTGCTGACCTGCCTGCTATGACATTATTACGTTAAGTTGCATGAACAGCAAATTGACCCATGAGTCCACAAATCCCACTAATTTAAAAACTGACAGCAACACCACACTGTTCGTGCTGACCACACTGACTGCAAAACACCATTGAGAGGAAAAAACAAAAAAAAATATCTGGAGGTATAGAAATGCTCTCATTTAACTAGTATCTAATTGAAAAATACAGTAACATCATTACAAGAACAATGTAAAAAACAGCAATGAAGATTCATCTGCGGCAATCCGAATTTTATAAGGCTGCCTTCCATATGTTCATGACTGACAAGAAACCTAGTAGTCCTTAATGCAGCTTTTTAATTAATCTTTCCCACCACCACTGAGAATTTAACATGATTAACTGAGGTCAAACTCCAGACACCGCAAATATTTATATCTCACTCCATAAAATGAAGTTTTATAAACAAAGATTAATGCTCAATTACCAGAATATTCCTGGTAGCCACAATGACAGAAAATGCATTGCAAAGTACCCGTATTCACCCTTATATGCCGAGGGATTTGTTAATGAATTCAAGGCCATTGATACCATCAATTACACCGATAAATGAAACACAGTGAAATTTTAATATATGATGAATTTCAATTTGTAGATCTGCCCTATTTTCACAAACCATTCATTTGGAGTTTTAATCATACTTCCCAATCATTTAAAAGTGACGCTCTTGTGCTATGTGCAAAATCAACCAAAGAGGAAGGACGACTCTGGCCTTGCCAAAAATGCTGTCAAAAAAACCAAAAGAAACCAAGCAGAGAAATATTTTTCTCATTTTTCTTCTGATATTGTAATAACCAATGTAAAAAAAAAACCCTCTTCTTCGAGAAAAAGCGCTGTTGATAGTGCTTTGTAAGGTTATGCACATTTAGCTCTATAACAACACTGAATTAACTCAAACCACATAATTTATGTGAGCTTTCCCTTCTCATTTTAAGTAAAGATTAGTAAACTTTCAGGTATTCTCTTAGGTTACACTAATAACAAAGCCTCCTCCACTAAGGATCACCTTAGTGTAATTTGTTAAGATAATGAAATTGTATATTCATGAGCAGTGAACATCACCATTTTAACACTGGCAACCATAAAACAGTTATATCAAACAAATATATTGTCTGCTTCAGGGATTCTTCACCACTGAGTTTCATTCCATTTTACTTTATTAAAGATTTAAAAATATTTAAAAATCAAAGTTCATACACAGACCTCTACACAGTTTATGCCACAGTAAAAGCATTTCTCTGTTATTCTGACATTTCTCTGTATTTCTGATATTTCAGAATAACAGCCACGGCATAGGTTAAGGAGAAATGACGATAGCTAATCTGCCGTAAAATTCTCAAAGTAAACAGAAAAATGAACTGCACTGCTGAATTCTATCAATTTAGTTGTCTTCACTGTTACCTGTATTTTACAGTAGACAACATTTTCAGATGTCTCATTAGATATGACTGACTTCCTTCTACACCATGTTATCTTGCAGATGTAAGTCAGTATTGTTCAATAAAAATGTAAATTACCCTAAATGGATTAACATACTGTCTTGAAAACATGTTCATAATAATGAATTTGATTTTCAGTATTTTATACTTGAGTCGTTATTTCTGGAGGGGAAAATATTTCAACGTTTTCTGAATAAAAACTCTTCTCTGCTTAAACATCAGACAGTACAGCGAGAAGGTACTTCCGAACTAAGGCTCCTCCACAGGAAAAGGACAAACACAAACCACAAAAATGACTCCCGCCCCCCCATCTTTGCAGTAACTTCCCCTGCTCGCAGCCATAAGCCCTTTTTCTGCCGCCCTCTCTGATAAACCCGCCGGCCTGGCTGCCTCTCCCTTCCCATGCAGGTCTGATGTGCGAGGCTGCTGAATGCAGACACTGTACTGCACTGTGAATGGACAGCCAGGTATTTTATGAATGGAGCGGATCACGTGCTCCCAGCACCTCCCCGAGCTGATATTTCCCACATAACTGTGTCAACAAGCAGCGAACAGCACATATTAATACAGCAGGTCCTGGGGACCTTCCTCCGCCAGCCGATGGCTGCAGGCTGGTCCTTAGCACAGGAGCAGCAGCTCTGGGCACTCTACAGAGCAGGTTCTGCCGCAGGTCAGCGGTGATGACAGCATTTTTTTTTTCCTTTTTTTTTTTTTTTTATGAATGGAGATTGTGGTATGCAAATGAGAGCGATTCACAAAAAAGGAAACATGGCGGCGGCCCCGATTCCCGGCCCCGCGGGCGCCGCCGCGCCTCCCGCCCGGCCCGGCCCGGCCCGCTCCGCTCCCCGTTCAGCGCCGCGGCCGGCAGCGCGGAGCTCCCCGGGCCCCGCTCCCCCGCGGGGGCTCTGCCTGCGCTGCTCCTCGGGGATCAAACCGCCCTGTTTTGGGGAGCGCAGGGGAGGGTGCGCAGGCTTTGCCCAGAGGAAGGCAGCGAAATGGGAAATCCGTCTTCCCTGCCGGAGCAGACCCGTCCGCACCCTGTCAGTCGGGCTGCTCTTCGTCCACCTACTGCTACCTACAAATACAACGGGCTCAGCGCTCCCTCCCCATCGCCATGGCCGCGGCCGTCACCCGCATCATTCATAAAATCAGTCTGAGCAAACACCGACATCGCAAATCGTAACGCTAAAGCTCGGAGACTGTAGCGATCAACCATAAGCTTCCCGATAACAGAAAAAGTTTCAAAATACTTTATATTTGGTTTTCAATGCCATAAAGAACTCCGATGGTTTTCTAAGAAATATTTATCGCCTCCGACCCAAAATGTATTTCAAAGACAGATTACATGCAGGGGGATGCAGCCGCACACACACATTTTCCTCTGGATTTCCTTCAAACCAGTCACAATAAAAACATTAAGAGATCTTTGAACCGTCCCCTTCCCTTTTTTTTTTTTTAAAAAAAAAGTCCCAAGTGTTCATTAAAAGAGAGCGAGAGAAAAAAAAGGCTTTAGGGTAGGTTTAAGCTGTATTTACACTGACTGACTCATCCAATTAAAATTCAGGAGCAGTTTCCTGCAGGATGAAGCTCCCACACACTAGTTTCCATGTGAAATATCTACAAGTAATAGGATATTATCAGAGGTGGTACGTGCCGATACCTCTCTGGGCACTCAAACCCCATCTTCCCCCTCCAAGACACCATCGTTACCTGCACCGTTTTCTGCCGGGCTTTAATTAAACCATGCTTTTCTGGCCGCTGGCTCGTACCCCTTCTAAACCGAGCTCCTTCACAAAGAGGGAGCTTCTGGGCTTGCATGTACGCGAGCAGAAATGCGCAGTACGCGCACGGGGAGGCCAGGACACGTACGTGCGCGGGCAGAGGCCCCCGCGGGGCGCGGAGCCGGGGGGACCCGCCGAGCCCCAGCCCGATCCCGACCCCGAAGCGGAGGGGAGAGGAGCCGCCGCCGCCGCAGCGAGGGGGGGAACGGCCGCTTACTCGTTGTTAGAAGTCGCCGTCTCTTCGCTCATTTTCTCCTCACCGCGATCCGACAGGGAGACGGAGCAGCACCGACGCAGCCAGGGCGCAGCCAGAACTCACCAGAAACTTCACCATTGTTACCCCCCCGGTCTGCCGCCCCCGGCCAGGGCACGGGCAGTGTTCTGAAGTGAGGGAGAGGGAGGGGGGAAACGGGGGCGAAGCGATCTTTATCCTGAAAACACGAAATCCTGTTGTCCGGCGCTGGAGCGTATTTCCCCCTGTCTTTAGAGATGATGATGATGATGATGAAGGTTGTGGTGGAAACAGCAGCAGCAACAACCGCGGATCTTCTGCTCTTGAGCTGCTGGCAGTTAAGCGGTAACAGAGTGGTGGAGACAAGGGAAGGCTCCCCGCCGCAAAAAGCTGCGCCGCACCGTCCTCCCGCTGCAGCTCATCTCCCGCTGCAGCCGCCTTCGCTCCTGCCCTCCTCCTCCTCCTCCTCCTGCTGCTGCTGCTGCTCGGCCGCCTCCCTGTCCGCCCGCCTCCCGCGCCCAGCCGGGGCAGGCGGCGGCGGCAGAAATTCCTCCAGACACCGGAGCCGCCACAGGCCGGGGCAGGCGAAGGGGGGGGGGAAGGGGGAAAGGGGGGCAGAGCGGCTCGGCTGGGCTCTCCCACCCCCTCCTAAAGCGACGCCGAGCACTGCGGAGGGAGGACGAGCCGGCCCCAAGGAGAAGGCTGGTGACGGGGGGAGGGAGGCGTTTTAAACCAGCCTGGGGGTGGGAAGGGGGGGGACGGAGGAGAGAGAGGATGCGTCACGGCTGTTTGTGTGAGGAGAGGAGCGAGGAGGGAGGGGAAGCGGAGCCGCCAGGGCGAGAGAGGAGCCCCCGGCCGCAGGACGAGGGGGAGAGGAGGGAGAAAGCCCGCGGGGAAGTTCAGCGGCAGCGCTCCCTCCCCGGCAGCAACTCCATTAGCGGCCGCCGCCACCTCGGCTCCTCGCAGCCGCCTCCGCCCCCTCCTCACAGGAAAACTGGGCGGAAGCGTTGACTTCAAGCTCCTTCCGCCGCCACAGCTTGATCCAAAATAACCAAGGGGGAAAGGGAGGAGGGAACGAGAGGGAAGAGCGAGGAAGAAAGCAATCCCCCTCGCCCGGCGCCCGCCACCCTCCCCGCGGCGCCCGGCGGCTGCCCTGCGCTCGAGTTCCCTGAAAGTAGTTCCCTCCCCCCCTCGGCGCTGCCTCACGCGCTTCCCGAGGAGCAGCCGCCGCACACGCACGCACGGCAGCGCGGAGGGATACGCGAGCTGCCCCGGCGTCGTTCTCCTTCCTGCTCCGAGGGCGCGGGGCAGGGAGCTCGGGGGGCGCCCCGGCAGTCCCTCCCGCCCCGGGCGCCGTCGGACCCGGCCTGAAGCGGGGGTGCAGGGCCAGCGGGACCGGCGGCCCTTGTTCGGCGCGGGGGACGCAGACCCCTGGGTCCGCCGCCGTGGGCCGAGCCGGGGCGGGCGGCCCGGGGTGTGGCGGGAGCGGGCCGCTGGCGGAGAGGAGGCCCGACCCGGCGGCGGCCTGCAGCGGCCGGAGGGCTCGGGGCGGTCGCGGCTGAGCCCCGGCGGGTGTCCAGGGGGCCGTGCCCGGGCGCCTCCCCCTGCGGGCTGCGTTTCCACTCCTGTGGTTTTTTTAAGCCGAAGTGAGTGTAAACGCCAAGTGTGCGGCAGCCTGTGGGGAGTGCGGGGGACACCCGTGTGCCGTTCCCTGGCACCGGCCTCTCCTTCCGTACAGCCCGCCGTTAGCCTCCGTGTGCAACAGAAATGTGCCGGTAAAGAAGATGGAGTGGTGAGCCAAGAAATGCCGTCATGTTAACCTGGACCTGCTCTACCTGAAGTGATGCCGTGTGAGGCTGTCACCCGTGTAGCACCTCTGAAGATGGGGCGTGCAGCTCACCACCTCCCTTTGAGAGGGGAGCCCGTTTGTAGTTGGTACCTGAACTCTCTAAATCTGGGAGCGGTGCTAAGCAGGTGATGGCGCGGGAGGGTGTACGAAACCCTGACTCGGCCTCTGTCTTGAAATGCGTGCTGCAGTGGAAGCATTTGTTGTTGATCCAGGTAAGCAGTGAAGTCAAGAAGCAGCAGCAGCAAGTGAACCCAAATCCCTTTTCAGGAACTTAGATGGGAAACGTGCTGCTTGGTCTGATGGAAAAGTGGAGCAGTGTTGCAAACCCTGAGGACTCAAAAATCATGAGTCAGACCATCAAGTAAATTAGATTATAATAAAAGATTATATTGTGGTTTTGTCTGTTGGTTAGATTTTGATTTCTTCCTGCCTAGTCTTTGTATGCATGCTTGCCAACTGATGCATCTCATTGTCCGAAATTTATGGAATAAAATACTGTGATGCTACTGTGAGAGACATCACTTCCCTCATGCACATTCATTATCCCTGGCTTCTTGTGTACTTCCTCGCTTTTTCACAGCTGGTCTCCAAGAGCTTTCTCTGTCAACTCTAATCTTAGTTCAGTTTTTCCTGTAGCTGCGGGATTTCTTCCCAACTCTGGTGGTGTCATAGGAGCAGCGATGAGCTGTTCTCTCTTCCTGTTTGAAAAAGATGGGGCAAGCTCCCTTGGCGGCAATAATGTGTCCGATTCCCACACTACTGTTGGTTGGCTGCTTTTCCCAAGGAAGGGAGAGACTGGAACATGGGAAATCAGGAGAAGGAGTTTTCACCATTTCAAGGGAACCTGGAGTGCCTCACATCATCGTATGCCAGACTACAAACTTGCAGCATCTGAATGCACAGAAGCAGGGCAGTACTGCATTTATTGAGGGTATTTGTTAAGGAAATTCTTCCTTTTCACCTAAGGTTCAAAGTACAATTCGTCTACGGGTCTTAATGGTGTCCAGAGATTTTTCTTGAAGACTTTTCCTTTTTTTTTAATGTGATTGAGAATCACAGATTCACAGATTGGTAGGGGTTGGAAGGGACCTCTAGAGATCATCTAGTCCAACCCCCTGCTAGAGCAGGATCACGTAGAACATGTTGCACAGGATGGCGTCCAGGCGAGTTTTGAATATCTCCAGAGAAGGAGACTCCACAACCTCTCTGGGCAGCCTGTTCCAGTGCTCTGTCACCCTCACAGTGAAGAAGTGTTTTCTCATGTTCAGCTGGAACTTCCTGTGTTCCAGTTTGTGCCCGTTGCCCCTTGTCCTGTCTCTGGGCACCACTGAAAAGAGTTTGGCCCCTTCCTCTCGACACTCGCCCTTTAGATATTTGTAAGTATTGATGAGATCACCTCTCAGTCTTCTCCAGGCTAAACCGACCCAGCTGTCTCAGCCTTTCCTCATAAAAGAGATGCTCCAGTCCCTTAATCATCTTTGTAGCCCTTCGCTGGACTCTCTCCAGTAGTTCCCTGTCTTTCATGACCTGGGGAGCCCAAAACTGGGTACAATATTCCAGATGTGGCCACACCAGGGCAGAGTAGAGGGGGAGGTCCCTCGACGTCCTGGCCATGCTCTTCTTAATGCACCCCAGGTACCGTTGGCTGCCTTGGCCATGAGGGCACACTGCTGGCTTATGGTGGACACTTGTCCACCAGGACTCCCTGGTCCTTCTCCACAGCACTGCTTCCCAGCAGGTCAACCCTTAACCTGTACTGGTGTCTGGGGTTGTTCCTCCCTAGATGCAGGACCCTACACTTGCCCTTATTGAATTTCATTTGGTTCCTCTTTGCCCAATTCTCCAGTCTGTCCAGGTTTTGCTGAATGGCAGCGCAGCCTTCTGGTGTGTTGGCCACTCCTCCCAGTTTTGCATCATCAGTGAATTTGCTGAGGGTACACTCTGTCCTCTTGTCTGGGTCATTGATGTATATGTTGAATAAGACTGGATCCAGAACTGACCCCTGGGCACACCACAAGATACAGAACTATAAGAAAATCTTGCAGTGAGGAAAAAGCATGTACAGTTTCAGTCAGGTTTTTATTTTGAGGGGTGGTTAGTTAAAGGATTTTAAACATAAATTTATTTTTTTCTTATAACAGGCAAGAAAAGGCATGTTTTGTTTCTGGATAGTTTATTGCAATATTCCTATGGATCAAAATTCCATGTTTCTATAAGAGGGCTCTACTATAAGCATAATGAAGAGTGATAGTAAACTGGTCTCACGCTCTCTCTGATAAAGGGCCTATAACACATGTTTCAAGCAGTACTCATCTCAAACCTGCCCTCCTAATGCTTGCTTCCTTAGCTGGGAAGCTTTTGGAGCAAAATTTCCAATTGTTCTGAAAAAACTTTTTTTTTCTAAAAGAGTACACTCAAAAATAGATAGTTATTCATGGCGCAACCTTATCCAAATACTAAAAATACATTACAAACCCATTTTTGTACAATTTTACAATTCACATGAATCAAATTGAATATTTGATGGTCCCCCCCCTCCTCAAGCATTTTGAAACTCAGCTGTGGGGGTACAGTATTATTCTACTGAGCGACGAGAATCCTTTCAGAGAACTTCCTGTCTTGTGACTGGCAGATAATGTAACTTCCTGCTAATTTAATTCTCATTTTCTACTGGCTTCAAAGCTGTAATATTTAACATTCTGTAAGCTAATATTTTTATTAAGATAATTTGAGTAATGTGATCCTGTACAAGAATGCTCTATTCAGATGCACCTGAAGAAAAAGGCGTGATGATAAGAAAGTGCATTAATCTGGGGTTTTATTTTAAATTCCTCAAATATATTTAATGTAAAAATTATTTTCATCATTGCAATTCAATAAAATGCACTGTTTTGTCATATACCACAAATAATTTTAAATCATTTCAGTCTCCTCAAGGTTTTCGTGAGTGTCTTTATTAAGAATAAAACGTGTATTCAGTTGTGAACTGAAACTGTGAGACTCATCCTGCGACTTTTAGTTGTCTGTGTGGAGGCGGTAACGGGAGAAGGGCCCACCGCTTCTTCACCTGTGGTGGCTCTTCAACTTCTGCAAGCAGTCTGATGCTGTGATATGTGTAGCAGAGGTCTTGCAGGCACTTTCTTTCCCTTCACCTGAATGTCACAAAGAGGACGGAAAATCTGCATGGGTCGGTGCAGATTTTGAAATCCTGTTTGTTTACCTCTGCCCAGTTTGGAAAGGTCAGAGAACACAGTACTGGAATATTGGCATCCTTTTGCTGAGCAGCAGTTGGTCTCAGGGCCTCCCAGGTTCGTTTTTTGAAGCTGAAATAAGTGATCAGGTGTTTTCAATGTAAATGGCTTATTTCAGAAGTATGTGTGAGCCCTGCCTGTGCAAACAAGGCAGAAGCGGGCTAGGCACGGGTGACACCATTCAGAAACCTCAGACAAATGGCCACTTCATGTCCCAAGCACCACATGTTTTGGGGTCTTGTCTTCATACATTCTCTGCCTCTTTGCTTTCTGATGTTCCAGACTTTGCAATTTAAATGTCCTGATGTGAAATCCGGCCTTCCTGTATATGAGCTGGAAAAGCTAACTCTAGAAATGAAAGCTTCTAATACTTTTGACTAGAGCTGCTGAGGTGTACTCACTTGCTGGTGTAGGTTCAGGGATGACTCCTTAGCTAGAGACAAGATATGCCCAGTATGGAATAGGACAAATGTAGTTTAAAAATAGGATTTTTTTTACATTGCTTTTTTGATGTTTTCCTACATACAATGCCTACTTTAGTTGCACTTTACAAAAAATAATTTATACCTCAATGGCATTGCCCCACTGTAACATTTTGATAGCTGTGTATCTCTGAGATGCAAGTATTCTCTGGCCTTGCTTCCAGAGACCCTTTTAAATGAGGAATGGGGAGGCAACAGTTGCTGCTAAGGGACGGTGAAGGCAATGTATGTAATTAGGAAGCCATGTACATGGAGAAATCTATGTAAGTGAAATAATAATCTGTATTCTGAATTTCTGTAATTTTCACGTGTATGCATCCCAAGCTCATTGGCATTTGTCCTTCTGTGGCTAACACAAGTCTTAAAATGCTCAGTTAACCAGGAGTAATTATGATGAGGCAGCAGTCTGCTCTATGTTACAAAACACATTTACTTGACTGAGTGGGACTAAAGCATTTCTCATATACTACCACTGAGTGTAGAGCTAGCGTGCATTGGGCCCAATATGCTTGTTCACCATTCCTTGAAATGGTTCCACGCGTGTCTGTGAACGTCTCTGATGAAAGAGGTGGTCAGGAGTGGCCGTGGAATGTAGCAGGACTCAGTCTGCAGCAGAAGAATTAAATATAGAAGATGTATTAGGGAGGTTAGGTTGCATAATTCTGATCGGCATGGCATTCACATCTTAAAAATCCATGATAGGATCAGTGGAAGTTAAGTATAGCCATCCAGATTAGTCAGTCATTGCAGAAATTAAGTGACCAATTCTTAGAAGAGGTTTTAACTCCTAAATATGAAAGTTTTGAACTCTGCCTCGACAAAACACAGTGATGCTTATATTTGTATGCAGATGCTAATGATAAATTTACAACAAATGGAGGTCAGATGGACGTTCTGCCATTTTGAGGAAAATCATTAGGGGTCATTTGGGAATTCCTGCTGTAATAGCTTTCATTCAGAATCCTAGTGTGAGTTAAACATGGGATGGTCATTACACACACAGCTTAATAAGGATTTGGCTAAAAGGAGCTGATTAAATCTACATTACTATTTCAGCAAAGTCAGATTGTGTTAAGTTCTAATGAGAAATCCTGTTATTGCATACGGCATAAAAAAGTTGTTTGTTCTACTTGATGCTACTGTCTCAAAAAATGTTTTCCAGCCAGATACAAAACCACGTTAGAGTCAAATCTGTATCAATTCTGATGTATTTGAGATGGATCTAAATCATTAGAATATCAGTTTCGTAAATTATTCCAGTTACTGATTTATAATAACCTAGAATTGTTTATACTAGATAGAAAACCGCTAGCACTTGCTGCTACGTGTTGGAAAAATGGGGACCCAGGTGGGCAATGGGGGGGCACACCTTGTGTGTTGTCAGAGGTATCAGCTGTTGTACCTTTGATGTGGCTGATGTGGCTGATGCACACAGCAATCGCAGTGGTGATCTGCGGTATCAGTTGTTCAGTAACTTTATTCTATCCTTTTCGAACGTGCTCACAGAATGTTTTGGGATAAGCATATGTTTGGTTTTTGTAATACCCTATATGCCTTAAGGTATGGCCACCTAGGGTCAGCATTGCCACTGAAAGAAGCTGCCTCACCTTCCTCCTACTCTGCTCCCTTCCCTATCTTGCACCTGAGGTGGCCCAAATATTTGTGTGTTGAGCAATGAACTGCACTGGGAAATTCACCCAGATTAAAACTAGTGTGGGAAATAAAAACTGATTAGTCTTCCAGTATTTCCAGTTAACCGTGCAACTAGATAACCACCCATGCTTACCCAAGAATGTATAACGTGGAGGGGGGAGCAAGAAAATAGTGGCGCTGCAAAACTGCTTTTTATGGAGGCAGTGGTGATTTGCGCCAACCTAAAGTGTGGCTTGGTAAAATACCACAAAATTTGGGTAGATAAAAGGAAGAAATCAGACTATCTAAGAACACTGAAAATGACTGCAATATCTCATTCGTTTGCTAATGTTTATGTTAAGAAGTAAATATTCATGAAGAACACACAAAAATCTTAGTTTGAATCTCATTCTAAGTTTAATATAATCTTTCATATGTTTCTTTTATTGAAATTTTTGGCCCGTTATTATCAATAGTCACTTAGAAAATCAGGCCTCAGGATCCTCCAAAGGGAAAGTCCCAAATATATTCAGAAATTATAGTGGTGCCTGCTGGCCAGCAACTGGGGACAGATTCATTGCAGTCATTTCAGTCTATATAAAATAGGAACCGGAGACACGTTTCTGTTCCATATGCAGAAATGTGTTGTCGAGGGGAAACTGTGGTCTAATGCTCCGAACACAGAATGACCCGTCAGCATTTCTGCTTCTCCTCCAAGCCCCGCAACCCCTGTGTTGTGCGATCTTTGGCAATTCATTTAAAAATCTGCGAGGGTACGGCACGATTGAACAAGAGCCTGCAATACAGTTGAAGAGATTTCAGCTGAGACGCTGTGGTCAATTGTATGCAGACTTTGAATTCATTTCAGGGCATAGCTGGGAGATTAGTTTCAACCTACCACTGTAGGGAATTAAAGCAAACCTGTTTCTTTTGCAGTAAAATGAACAAGGAGCATTTACACGACTGTTTAATTTGTTCAGCCATGAGGAAGTAGGTTCCTATATCACTCAACTTCCATAGGAGGACAATTCTTACTCCACCCTGATTTCTCTCACTTCTAGAAATGAGAATGGAAATATCCGCTATATTTTTAAAGGTGCCTCAGAGATTCAAATGGATTCATAACTCTCTCAAGCTTTTCCACTCCAATAGAAGCAGAAAGGAATCACAAATGGATCTGCAAGGTCTGAATAGAGTGATATAGCTCAAGCGCAAATGAATGTTGCACATAGTTTTTACTTTAGAAAATAGACTGCACGGTACCAGGATTGCAAAGAGAGAACTTGCCTTGCACCACTTCAGGTGCCCAGTTACTCCAATACCTTCTTCCACCATGCTTATTATTGCCATTTTATTGAAATTGTTTAATTTAAAAGAAAGTTAAAACCTGAGACGTTCTGCGTCACGCCTGTTTCTTTTCCTACAAATGGGCTTGTGCCGCAAGCCAGTGTGACAACTAAGCTGTATGTGCTGTTATTTCTGGGAGCCACACAGAGTTGTACTAAATTAACTAATGGCATGATTATAGCATCAAACAAATTCAATTAAATTGTTATATGTGCATGCTGCCTCTTACAGAAAAACTTTAACTCAGGGAAGGAGAGCAAACATTTAAAACAGCAATATAAACTAATTTAAAAATCAAGAATCCCGTATAGAAGGTAGGGGTTTTTTTTGTATTTATACTGTATGTTTCCGTTCCTCCTTCTTTACTATGAAGCAAATTCATCCTTTTATTTTAAAAAAATAATTGTCTTTCTTCCTAAGTAATGGAGATCCTGAATATTATTTGAGGATTGTAGTGTACTTCAGAGCTTAGGTGATTTCATTCCAATCACCTAAGAGATTTTTCTTTTGCCCAAGGAGGTCTTGAAGCAAAAAGTCCGCTTGCTTACTTCCCCAATTCAAGCTCATTATGTGTAACCCTAGAAACCCACTGGTTCTAGTTATCAGCACTCAGACCGGGATGTGTCTCTGGTTTAGTGACTAGCTTAGACCAGACACTCAACTTTTAGATGGCTAAACAAACCCTACTTACGAGCGCTTTCCATGCTTTAAAGCATGATCAGTCTAGCAAATTGGTATCGTACTCTAGGGTCTCTCAGATCCTGAATTGCTCTGATGTCTCTCAGCTGAGAAATCAAACGAGGTCCTGATTAGCAGTGTTTATTATAAGCCCCATGGCACTTTTTTGCCTGAGCTGACTATAGATGGGTAGTCACATCCACGGTTACATAAGGAAGATAAACATTTCACAGCATTATAAACTCTCCTGCTGTGAAGCATAAGCCACCCACCAACTGCCTGATTTTAGGAAGAACCCTCTCTATTACATAAGTGTTCAGTATGGGGGTTTCTTGCACCTGCCTCTGAAGCATCTGGTACTTGTCACCTTCAAAAACAGGATTCGAGACTCGATGGACAACTAATCTGAGCCAATCTGGCAATTTTTATGTAACCGAAGGCTCTTTGTGACAGCAGGACATGTCATAGTTCTCGCTGATGTATCTGCCGACTTCCCAGGGCTATTTAAAATGTGTATTGTATGTTCTTCCTTAAAAGTTCATTTTTAAGCTGCTTGATACAAGGTAATATTGTAGGAATCGCTATACAAATGTGCAGTCGAGTGGGACTGTATTCATATGTGTGATTGTGGGTGACTTTTAAGTACATTTCTGTTCATGAAGCAGCAATGAATTGCTAGCAGAGAAAGTGGGAGTGCTATTACATAAGTTGGAGCTATCCAGGATATCTTTAACTCGAAAAATGCTTTGTGCATTTTTCCTTTCTTCGCAGAAAGGGCAGAACAGGTGTAACTAGTTAACATCGGCCCTATCTCACCCCAGATTCAACTCCTCCCTACAGCGTGTAGCTGGTGTGGATTCCTGATTGCTCTCACAAGCAGATCATGCAAATGCTACCAAAATGCTTGTGGAAGAATTTACATGAGATATCTGTATCAGGGGATTTTACCATTTATAGGAAGAAAAATTTTAGATGCCTTCTATTGAAGTAACAGCTTTGATTTCAAAGCAGTCTTCAACTCCTAGATAGGAAACCTGTTGTTTTTTCCTGAGAGGTCTGGGATGGTAAATGGTCCTGTTTAAATCAAAGTATTTTCTTTTAGATCTCACTGATGTCTCTGAGAATTAAGCACACGCATAAAGCTAAGTGCATTCGTGACTGCTTTGCGGCTTTAGGATAGCGTAACTTGCCGCCTGTATTAAGACACGTCTAAGCACTTCCTAAACAAAAGGCTCGTAGTGCACAGCAACACAGTGAAACATTTTATTGTGGGACATTAGCAATACCATATCTAATTGAAACGTAAGGCTCTTTAAGTAAAAAAATGGCAGCATTAGATGCAGTATACATGTTCCTTGGTAATGATATTTAATATTTTCAACATCAGATTAGTCTGAAGCTCTCCAACCAATAGACTTTGTGAAAAGCTCTCCAAACGTTTCCATCCATCGCCGTGGGTTCCAAATGTATTGGGTCTTTGTCTTTTTCCTGGTTGCACTGATTGCAACTGTCACTGAGTCACACAGCTTGCTTTGGGCCTGCAGCCAAGTTGATTACAACAACAACTTGTGAACCATAAAAAGGTAGTCTCAGATCTCAGAGCGCGCTGCGTTATAAAGAAAAAGGACACGCTAAATCCGTCTGAAAAAGGGTGGACTCAGAAAGTGTCTTTGCATCATTCTCACTACTCTCTCAGGAAAGAAATTAGTTATCAATGGTGAAATTAATTCTTTTGAGACATCACAGGCAGCTACAAATGAAAGAGATACTGAAGCTGTGTGTAGTCTATCAGATGTCAAGTGCAAAGGTCACAGACACACAGGGTTAGGGGCAAATGGGCCAAAATAATTTCCTAGTTACTTTCAGTGTATTTCAATGTTGCTTGTTTCTCAGTAAAAGGACTGCTCACCAGCTGTCTAGGAATATTTGACATCTCCGGGGTATAAACAATAAAACTAACAAATTTATTTATATAGTAACATTTACAGGATAAACTTTTTACAATGAATGGTAAACACACTAAGTAGGAAAGAACTAGGCTGTTGTCTTTTGGGGAAAGCACTATTATTAAAGCACTACTATTAAAAATACTATGACAGCCTTTTTGGATGACTGACTAAAAAGTTGTCTCCCTATCTTCCACAGCAGAGCGTGGCTCATGTAAATCATTTGAGGGAAAAAAATACTTGAGGTCCCAGCCCTTTAGCCCATATATTTTAATTGCATGAATTCAATGGGGGTTGGGTACATAGGTAATTTTTAAAGGTTTCAGTCTATCTGGTGAAACACCAATTTAAAAATGAAGTTTTGCATTAGATAAGCTAAAAGTATTCTATGAAGTAATAAGGAGCAAGACATTCATTTGACGTATGTGGCTCTGCTGACATGAGCACCTATGCGATACAGCTTTTCTTCTGTAGTGACGAAACTTTGTGTTAGAACAGCCCACCTCGTTTCTCCTCCATACTCACAGTGGGAAGCTGATTTCTGTCTTTATTCCCTAATTAGGAGAAAACATCCTAATTCCCAGCCTAAATTTATTCATGATGAGATTATACCCACGTGTCCTCATGACAAGACTGTCGGCTAGCTTAAATAGTTATTTGCCCCCCTTGATATATTTACAGTCCATCACGGTATCAGTCCCATACTCTAGATGAACCAGACCACGATCTTCCATTTTCTTCTCATGTGCCATGCTCTCCATTTCCAAGGCCAGTTGAACAGCCCATCTCTGCAACTACTTTAGCTTGGATTCATCCTTCTTGAACATGAAACACGGGAATTGTGCAGAATAGTTCATGTGAGGAATTGTCAGGGCTCTGTGCTAATGGTATGAGTCCTTCCATGTCTCTGATACAGCCTATGAATACATTTCTCTTTTTCTTTGGTTATGGCAGATTGCTAGCTAAAATAGTTTTGTATCCAGTTAATGTATATACGTCATTCTCCTCCTGAGTTGTCGCTAGCTGAGGAGCTCAGATTTTATAGTAAAACTTTCATTCTTAGTTTCTAAATGCTTGATTTTGGCCTTTGAATTTCACTTCGGTTATCCAGTTTTTCTGCTGCGATATCCTCTGTTGTGATCACTTTGCTTTGTCAGTCCATATCATAACCACAGATGTTTTCTGTGACAAGTACATCCATCGAGATGCAAATAAGACTGATCCCAAGAGTAGTGCTTGAGGAACTCCACGAGCTGCCTCTCCAGCTTGATGCTTTGCTTTCAACATTCGATGAGAAACTTTGTAAGGTGACATGGAGACCACTGCTCCTGCATGTACTTTTAAATGAGATTTTAAGATGCATTTTGTAAGCAGAAGTAGAGACAAAAGAACTGATTTTTTTTTTTTTTTTTTTTTTTTTTTTTTTTTTTTTTTGTGTCAAAGAGATTAGAATCCTCATTCAAGGCCTTAAAGCTATTTTGGTCATCACAGTTCCCCCTGCTCCCTCAGACTGCTAACATTTGCAGGCTATTCGCTGCTCATACAGAGACCATTTTAACAACTTCGGAACACTTAAGGGCAAATAAAAAATATTCATATTCAGATTAAGTGTAAAGAAGTATAATCTAATTTTCATGCTTCATTTGATTTAGAATTCAGATTAGAAGGCATCAGAAAACCTACAGCTTGTCTCCCCTTTCATCCAAGTTTGAATAAAAACTATGAACATAAAATTAAAAGCCTCTGTGAGAAAGAAGGTCATCAGGTTCATTCAGATCCAGAAATTCAAATACATCTTGGAACAGTAAGGCAGAAACCATACTTACTGTTTCAGTTTAATCTGCAAATCACAAAGCTGTATCAGAACTAGCAACAATTTATAGAAATCTTTATGGTTTCAGTATACAAGGCAAGACATAAAGACTAAACTAACACCTACTATCTGCTTTCTCTCATTTCTTAGATTGTAAACTGTTTGAGGTAGGGCTAGTTTTAAGATTATTCTGTTTCCATAGTGCTTAGAAAAATGGGGTCTTATTCTTAGTTGGCACTATTGTAGGAAACACCATTTCTGAAGACGTATGGACAAAAACTGCCCTGTTGTCAATGATTCATGGATAATAGTAATGCTTTACATATTTCCTCTTAGCCTCCACATTCTATAAAGATTAAAAAAAAATCTTCCACTGTAAATAACAAAGTACATGTATTTGCTGTACAAAGAGCAGTGTTCAGTTAATGTAATGACTAAATTCAATTCACAAATATACAAAAAATTTAGTCAGGTTTTAGAAACTATTTTTAATTCTTTCCATCGTACACACAAGCTGCAACACGTATGATATGCCATTCCTACATCTCCGATCTGTATAAGAGGAGAAGGGGATTTTAAACCCTATTCTTGATTTTCTGAGATTGATTAAAATGCTTCAGCACAGCTGAATTGTGCAGGTGTAAATTGTCTGTGTGTGGGAGGAAGAGACAGAATTGCTTCTCTTCAGCCTGATCTGACTTACACTACAGCAAACAGCCTTTTCTTCTTTACAAAATGTGTGGTAGTCAAGAAGCATCCTGCTCCTCTTGTGATCTGGGGTACTGACAGAGTGTTTCCAGTTATTCATTCGAGATGGGAAATGCAGACAAGTACAATGCAGAACACATGGTTGGAAATGTGCTCTGGGTTTTTGGTGGAATTCTTCCATTGCTAAATCAATCTTCCCCTAAATGTCTGTGAAGTGCCCTTGTTTTTAAGCTGGTTTTCATACACACACACACTCATTCCTAGACACACATGCATGTATAGCCATGCACACATACACATGTGTGCACAGATATGCATACATATGCATGCACACATATCTCAGTTGTTCCTGAAAAAGGAAGTGTTTATAAATTAATGAGCCTTTTAATCTATTTTTCTTCCATGATACTATACCTACTTGGCAGGCCTTGATGCTGCTGGTGTCAGTGTCTACAGGGCTCATAGGCCTGGGCTTCATTCTGCACTAGCTGTTGAATGTGCACATAGAGAAGAATAATCCAATAAAGAGTGGAAGTCCAGTAGTGTTTGCAGACAGAAATGGGAGGCACCTACAACTCTTATCTGTCCATTGCCTGGAGATGGAGACTGGACTGTAAGTGAGGCACCTAGATCATATGCCTGAAGATACGTGTTGTACGTTTTTTCCTGCTGTGCTTTGCCCAAGGTTGTACTGAGTCTTTGTGGTAAGATCATGAATTGATTACAGATCTTTTGATTTCAGTCTAATATGTTAACCGCACATTATTCTCTTACTGTTACTAGAAAATGCGTACCTGAAAATGCTGTGTGTCTGAGATTGCTGGGAAGTGTTATTTGGCTTGACTGGCTGTGAATCAATTTAGAACAATAAGAGTGGGCATACTAAAAGCGGATTGGTAAAGCATTTTGGGAATTTAAGAAATTTTAAAAACCCCAAGAGAGAATCAAAGAGTAAAACTTTCTTGGAAGTCAATGGAGAGAGCAGCTGATTGACGTATATTTTATAGACAACTCAAATCCACCTCGTGTGCAAGAGCAATTGTTAATGTAAGAGCAAATAACCTTTGTTTTTTCAGTCACTTGACTAGAAAGAAACTTGCTGCTGACAGGACACAGACTGCATGGAGAGCTGCACAGGGTCATCCAGTGGAAACTACATTTTGAGGATGTTCTTTGGACTCTTGTCTTTTTTAGATTCCTGTCAATGAAGTCTCGAGATACCATCTCTTTGCTGATACACCCTCCTGAATGAATGTAGTAATTACCTCTGTTACAATAGCAAATACCATCTGAGCAGCACTCCTATAACCACAGTTTAGGTTTCAAAACAGAAAAAGTACATATATCTTCAGGAATGAGGAGGAGTCAAGCAAAACAGTCATTCAGCACATTTGTCTCTTTTGTGTCCCCTGATCTCCTGAAACCATCAGATAGATTTTGCTGTAGTGTCTTTCATGGTGTCAATGATCCGATAGAATAAATGGTATTTGTTAAAAAGTTTTTTAAAGTCCAGGAAGAGACAAACTGGGACAAAGACATAGTAGAAAGAATCAGTGAGGGCATTTTTCTTGGTCTGGTGCTAAATCTCTGAGTACTTACAAGCTTTCAAAGATCAGCTGCTGTATTTTGCAGTGGAGACCTTGGATACAAAACCTAGCAATAAGTTTTTGCTGGTTTTTATTAGTTTAGTGTTTATGTAGTTAACATTGACTGTACCAGCTAAGTTGGATTTTCAAGCAATAATCGTGTATGGCCTACTATTCCTGTATGTGTTTTCAAGTGCTATGTCGTATGAATCCTACTGGCAGGAATTTTCTGCCTCCACTGTACTACTTTTCTAACAAATGTTACAAATATTCAAACTGCCAAATATGCATGTGTTTACATGTGCATTTTCAATTTTCCTTTTAGAAATGTTAATTGTGTTTTGTATGGCTTACAAAAGATTTGGGATCAAATTTCTGCCTGGTGTGAGAATGTAAAATTATACTACTGGAGGCACATTAGCTTATGGCAGCCATAAGTGTATATGAAATGTAAAGAAAACATATTCTTCTAGATGGCGGAAAGTATGCTCTTTGATACCTTCTTCTGCCACCCCAGCAGTGCAAGGGACGTTTCCGGAGGAAAGACATTGTTACTGGGAATATATAGTTACGCAACAATTGGCTAACAAAACACTCTCTTGATCTCATGATTTAGTTGTAAGTTAAGGCAGCCCTGAAGCGATCTGACCTTGGGACCAACAACTTCAAGACTTGGGGAACGTAAAAGGAGCAGCCTCTTGCCACTAGTAATCCTCTGAACATTTCAACTGCTTTCAGCTGGGTTCAGCTACACATCAGGGTGTTCTTCCTTTGTCCTTTAATCTTTCCACAGCTCTTCTTCCTTCCTCCAATAATGTCAATGCTGTTGGGTTTTATTTTATTAGTAATAGAGTCATAATCAATGGCTTTCAGGATCAGCGAGCAGCTGGCATTTGCTTTGGGATTACCCCAAACTGTCAGACCATTACTATCTCCTGTGTTGGCCATGACCATATTTCACTGCTTATATATGCTAGCTACTGCATGGTGATTACTTATATTAAATGAAACACACAGAAGAAGCTTTGCCAGCGTCTTAATGGATCTTGTGAGAATGAGTCTCCTGTGGTTCATCTGCCTTGCTGTAGCTCCCAGATCTTTCATTTTCAAATCTACCACTTAGTTTTCCACAGACTTTTGTCATTTGCTCACAGATAAGGTGAAGAAGTGTGAAGTCTGAGAGTTGGTGCATGCTGTTGCTTTCCAAATCCCACAAGGAGTCTTCAAACACTGTAGACCATAGCAAATTTCTTAGGCAAGTCAAGCTTTTGTAAATTAAAAAAAATCAGGGAAAAAAATGCTGATGTAAAATTATATACATTTATGATTAAAATGCTCTCATGGGATGCAGAAACACACAATATATGCTGCTCTCAAATTACTCACAGGATGGCTAAAGAAGTCATCTTGCTATTCTTAGAAACAGTTCTGAGAACATTTCTTTTGCTGTACGATTGCAAATAAATCCTACTTCATCTCAAAACCCACAAAGACTCAGAAGCCCTTTCTGTGCCACCTTCAGATTGATCAGGATACCCCAGTCCATGAGTTTGGATGAATCACTGAATCTTTTTGAGCAAGATTGCTACTATTGCATAACTACCACCTGGATAATAGAAATGATGTTATCTCTTATTGCTGACTGAATAATCACCAGCTAGAAAAAGCAGTAGCTGGTATCAGGCAATACACAAAAGGCAGGAGAGTCAATATTCATCAGCCAAAGTGATGAAGAACTGAGCTGGAGTATTTTTCTATAGCTTCAAAGAATTCTCTTTATTTTTAATATTACATTTTTAACACGAGACTGAGTAAGTGTATAGTTACTCCTGCGGAGGCTCTTTACATAAATCATGGTTCTCAGGCTGCACCTTACAAAGTGTAATCAGTATTTAAAGTAAAATCCCTTTCCTGGTCAGCTTGTCTGCAAAAAATATTTTAAGGAGAGATCCCCTATACAGGATATGACTACTTCTACTCCTGTTTGTATCTGCTTGGAAGCTCTCTTTCTAGATTTCAAAACTGTCCCTGACTTGGCTTCACACTTTTCTGATTTCGTATTCTGTTCTTCCCATCCCATCCATTTCCCAGTTTCAGGTTTTTGTCTCTTCTTTTCCTGCCCTTTTCTTCTGTGAATCATTCTTCTGTGTGTACTACACATCCTTTTCCAACCAAATGTGGCCATAGAAACTATAATTGTGAAAATTGGAGTAGTGCTCCTGAAAAAGCTACAAAATTTTGAGATTTTTGTAACAGTTTCACTGAAGATCTTAATTTCTACTTTGGACACACTTTCTCTGCAATAGTGATTCAGTATATGAGTATAATACATAAATCTGTCAGGTTTTTTAATGCAAAAATACATGAATAAACAAGTTCCTAACAATCTGAAAGAGCAATTATATCTTCACAGAGAACAGAAATGTCCACTAAGACTGGCAGGTATACTAATGGTCTCTTAGATAGACTTCCATCAGACTATTTGCATGAGAAAGCCTTCCTTAGTAAAGCCATGTAATCATACAGTGCAGAATATTCCTATGAGGCATCTGCTTGGGGTTTATTTTACCACTTCCATGTTGTGCTATTTTGGCATGACCATCATTAGGCTTTTGAGGTCTGAAACAACCCTACAATAAAATGCTATTTTTTTGGTATAGTTATAAAACACTCACAGCAAGAAGTCCATCACTGCCTCCTCATACACCACAAGTTAGGAAATGGTGTGGGATCACATTTGCCTGTTGCTATTTTCTTAATGTCATTTCTATTTTTTTTCCAGTTTGGGTTTGTTTTTTTTTTTTTCATTTACAATCCTTGTATTTTCCATGGAGGAGGGTGAGCTACCAGAAACCAACACACAAAAAGCTATTCAAGATACATGAAAATAAGGTAAAAAAAGAGAAGTCTGAGGAGACCAGTGTTATGTTCTGTGAGAAGTCAGCAAAAAAGCAACGTGTGCCCATTCTTCTTCCTTGTTTGAAATACAGTATTAGATGCTATCTGAGATTAGAAAACACAGAAAATCAAATCTACGTATGCAACTAATTTAATCAAAGGGAGGGGAGGGGTGACTAGAACAGATCAAATACCAAAACCATACTTTGCCACAAGAAAAAGTGTGGAGCTGGGAGTGGAGAGGGTAAAAAATTTAGTCCATATGGTCTAATTATTGATGTTCAATGCCTTTGTCATCTGCCAAGCACAGGGACATGCAGCTGGAAGTATGTTGTCCTGGCTGAACTTTCTGACGGTTGATTTCCCCGTATTTCTGTTTAATATTTCTACTCACCAAGAAGTACTGCGTAACATTTTCTTCTTAAGGAAAGGCTGTGCCTCCAGTCCCCTCCAATGACAGCTTAATATAGAGTTTATGGGGAGAAGGACAAGAGAGCGCGGGGAGTTTCTTACTGTGCAGGATGGTCTGCTTGCCTGTTGCACCTGGAAGGGTGCTTTAAGCAACATAATTTTTCTTTGGATCCTGGCAAAGATTCAGTAGTAAAACCACGGTGTCCTTGCTAGAGCCCTTAGGTCAGGGTAAGCTTCCTGCCGATGGGACACGTGCACGAGGCGGTGCTGAGCTTGCCCGGGGAAGCGGTAGGAGTTCCCGTGTTTGGGGAACGGGGCCAGGCAAGCTCTAGAAAACGGACCTTGCAGTTACAGAGAGACTGATGAGATGTTTTCCCACTGACCATAACTGTTTGCAGTATCCCAAATTCTCTTGGATTATAAAATAAGGATTGTGAAACACAGGGGGAGACCCTTTGATGCAGTTCCCCTGGGAGCAGGAAGGAAAAGAGAGCAGGAGGAACTTGTGTTTTTAGCTTTCAAGTAGTGCTTAAATAGTTGATATCATTGCGATTACTTCTCATGAGCTACAACTTCAGCTTGGGAGTTGTGCAGCATGGAGACACTGCTGCCAGTCTTTGCCTTGGGATTCAGGAGGACGGAGGAGCCGTGGGTCGTGACCGGCTGGTAGCACAGCCCAGCCCAGCTGCGCTGTAACAGCACGGTGCTCGTCCTCCACGTTGTCTCATTGCTCTTCTGGTGCTTTATCACATCTGCGTGGGATGTGTTTTTCCCCACTATGAGGAATAAATTTAACTCGCAGTATTCTTATTACTCAAATGGGGTGAGGCATACATGTTTAATATCAGTGCTGGCATTTTTGGAAACCTTTGTAGATTATGTTTCCTGCTGTGTTCAAAATTCTCATCCGCTCAGTAAAACAGTTTCTACCCCTGTCCACCCCCCCAGGCAATCACAATTGCCAATTTTCAAATCAAAATACTCCAGTTCTTTTGAGCTTCTTCCTCTTAGAAAAGGCATATCTAGTGCCAGTACTAATAAGCAGATTTAGTGCCAAGCTTCTGCTTGGTTCAGTCACACATTTTAATGAAACTTCCAGATTTGAGTAAAACATTAAGCACACTTCTTCCACTATTCATTTTTTAGTCAATTATTCATTAAATATAAAGTAGTAATTGGCTACTGTATGTTGTGGCAGATAGCCCCCCCATCTGCTAAGCCACAAGTATGAATATTGAAGGACCCATCTAATTCATAGAATCATAGAATGGTTTGGGTTGGAAGGGACCTCAAAGATCATCTAGTTCCAACTCCCCTGCCATGGGCAAGGACACCCTCCACTAGACCACGTTGCCCAGAGCCCCATCCAGCCTGGCCTTGAACACTTTCAGGGAGGGGGCATCCACAACCTCTCTGGGCAACCTGTTCCACTGTCTCACCACCCTCACAGTAAATAGGTTTTTTTTCTAATATCTAATAATATCTACTCTCTTTTAGATTAAAAACATCACCCCTTGTCCTATCACTCCAAGCCCTTGTAATCAGTCCCTCTCCAGATTTCTTGTAGGCCCACTTCAAGTACTGGAAGGCTGCTATAAGGTCTCCCCGGAGCCTTCTCTCCTCCAGGCTGAACAAGCTCAATTCTCTCAGCCTGTCCTCATAGGAGAGGTGCTCCAGCCCTCTGATCATCTTTGTGGCCCTCCTCTGGACTCTCTCCAACATGTCTCTCCTGTACTGGGGCCCCCAGAGCTGGACGCAGTACTCCAGGTGGGGTCTCACAAGAGCAGAGTAGAGGGGCAGGATCACCTGCCTCAACCCGCTGGTCACACCTCTTTTCATGCAGCCCAGGACACGGTTGGCTTTCTGGGCTGCAAGTGTGCATTGCTGGCTCATGTTGAGCTTTTCATCCACCAACACCTCTTTCTCCTCGGGGCTGCTTTCAATCCATTCCCCACCCAGCCTATAGTTGTGCTTGGGATTGCCCCAACCCATGTGCAGGACCTTACACTTGGCCTCGTTGAACTTCATGCGGTTCGCACGGGCCCACCTCTCCAGCTTGTCAAGGTCCCTCTGGACTGCATCCTTCCCCTCCAGCATGTTGACCACACCACACAGCTTGGTGTCATTGGCAAACTTGCTGAGGGTGCACTTGATCCCGCTGTCCATGTCGCCGACAAAGATGTTGAACAGTGCTGGTCCCAGTACCGACCCCTGAGGAACACCACTCGTCACTGTTCTCCACTTGGACATTGAGCCGTTGACCACAACTCTTTGAGTTCAACCCTCCAGCCAATTCCTTATCCACCGAGTGGTCCATCCATCAAATGCATGTCTCTCCAATTTAGAAACAAGGACGTTGCGTGGGACAATGTAAAATACTTTGCACACACTGTGCTTGGCATTTGACACTCTGTCATTTGTGTCTGGATACATTTTTATGTCCAGAATCATAGGGGTTGGAAGGGACCTCAAAGATCATCTAGTTCCAACCCCCCTGCTGCGGGCAAGGACACCCTCCACTAGCCCACGTTGCCCAAAGCCCCATCCAAACCTGGTCTTAAACACTTCCAGGGATGGGGCATCCACAACCTCTCTGGGCAACCTGTTCCACTGCCTCACCACTTTCACAGTAAAGAATTTCTTTCTAACATCTGATCTAAATCGACCCTCCTTCAGCTTAAACCCATTACCCCTTGTCCTGTCACTACACTCCCTCATAAACAGGGATAATTCAAACCGAGGTGGTTAATGTATTGTTACACAGAATTTTTTTCAGGTGGGCCAATAGCTGACATCTCCACTTAGGGCAAGAACATTTTAATCCACAAAAGGATTAAACATCCAACTGATGTTTACATGAATTACCAGCAAATTCAACAAGATCAAGATTAGCTCTCAAACAAATAATTGGAAATCTAAGCAAACGCACTTTTACTACCCAGATTTTTATCACTTCTCTTGTTACTGATTGCAGATAAGTTAGAGTCTGTGAAAGGGCAAGTATCTGTCATTTAGCTCTCTAAGAAAGGTGCTTGTATACAAGCTACAATTTGCACCTCCTTCCTTCAGTAAAAACAGTATGAATAGCTCTGATCAGTGCAGGGAGCTATATTATGCTCCAGAGCAATCTAATCAATTGCCAATTTTTAGTTTCCAAATGAAAGCTGTTTATTAGACATTCAAGAACAAATCTATATGCATGCAAAAGTGTAATTTTTAGAGCAACTCAAATAACTTACAAATACTGTGCTTACTAGGAAAATAAGCAAACCTCAAGCCATGAAAACCTGAAGTAACAAATGTGCTCCCAGGCTGAAAGGATTCTGAGTTTGCAGGAAAATGTAAATATTGTCTATAATTTCATGCAAAGTGGTTGAAGTATTACTGTTATAGTTCCGAATGTCTGCCCTTCCTCTGCATGAGTGTAATGACAGTTGGACCTACACTGATCAGAATAATTAAATCATATGGTGATGATACAGTGAATAAACATTACAAAGAAAATCATATAATTTCTTTCATTAATTCCGCATGGCATCTTCTCTGGCTAAGTATAAGAATGTCAATGAAATGCATAACACCTTATCATGCAAATATTACACATGTTGAATGAACTGAAACCTGATCATTTAATTAACAACTGTCTTGCTGTATAAAAGACTTTAACTACATTTGAGTATATTCAAATATACCATAAAATTTCCTAAGTTTTAAATCCATATTTCATGCAGCAAGCAGGGAATAACTCTTCTTGTTCCAGCCAAGCTGGACTCAGGACCTTCCTTGATGTTTTCCTCGTTGACTTCCAGATACAAGGCACTCTTCAAATGATTTTCTTCTCAATTCTGGATGTTTTGGTGACAGCAATGAGCAGCGAACCTAGTGTCTTGTAGCGCTCTTTCTGTACCCCTGAACCCATGCTAGTATCAGTATTTCATGCTAGGGCTGTAAGATTTAATTTAGAATATCTGTACAGTCCCTTAGAATTCCCTTGAAGTTTTTATGCAAAAGGCATAGTTGGAGCTACAAGTTACTTTACTAATGAAACTTTTATGATGATCCTTTGATACTGTGAAACGTGATTCCCTTCCCCCTATTTTGTAAGTCAATTTAAAAGAAGAAACTACGTTCTGACTTGTGTAGTGACTACCAGCAGCACTTACAGCTCAGAAACGATGCTACTAACAAAAAATTAATGAAGCGAACATGTTTAATTTTTTTTCAAAACAGGATCTTCTAAAGCAAATTTAGCACTAGTAACTGATTTCCAATCTGTTCCTTTTCTTTCTTTCATAAACATAAAATGCTTTCTAAACCCTAATTAATAGAATCTTTGTCCCAAAGCAAGATGACAGATAATGAAGCTGCAAAATAAGTAACAGTAAAAAATCCTTTGTGTGTGTATTTACACATATTTTATCCCATAGAACATGTAATATAGGCAGAATAATACTTGCCCTGGCTTTTTTTCTTGAAATCCTGTTCACCATTGCTCTTTGAGTAATGATTTACACTTGAACTGACTGAGTGCAGAGAGTATAAAATAGCATCTCCACATTTAGGAGCATTTTATACCCAGTTTAGGCTGGCATTTCTGCAGTTTTTATGCAAGGAGAACAATGAGTGAAGCCCTTCAACTGTGAAAATGGATGGTTCAGCAAACTGTTGCTTATATGAGTCACCCTTACTCTGCTGAGCAGATTTTTGATCTTAGTGACTACACCATCCCCAGAAAGCATCCTGAGAAAAGCTGTAAGGAAAGTAACTCCCACCCATCACACCCCTACTTTGCAGGCAAAGAGTACGTATTACTCACAGTCAGTTTGTCTGGATCTAGCTGGCAGGTTATAAAGCCTCTGGACACATTCAAATCCAGATTTGTCTTGCTGCAACAAAATCCATATTTTCAGGTTGTTGTCCACATACATAAACCCAGCATTGGCAAGTAAATCTGCAGGAGAATGGTTTTATTTAGCAAATCACTGATTTATCACTGGGACAAAGTCTATTCCTACCAACCAATTTGAGCAGTTAGGTGACCTTGTCTTTGCACAGAAATCCTAGGTGAAGAACTTCTCGTGCGTCTCATATAGCATGAAAGGACAGGAAAGCCAAAAGAAAAAGTTTAGAAAATGTTTTAAATGCTTTTTAGGGTCAGATTTAACTGCTGACCCCTCACAATTTAACTCTTCAGTTACAGAAAAGCATTCTATAATTGTCATTTTTGTAAAATACATTCTGGAATGACATCCATGTAAATTGAATTCCCAAATCAATTGTTGCCTCCATATGAGCAAAACTCATCAGTTGAAATTGTGGCTTTTATTCTCAAATGGAAGTTTTTTATGCAGGTCATAAAAAGTTCAGTCCTAAATGAGAAACTTTGCAAAGGTTGTGTCCAATTACAAACCAGTAATTTAGGTCAGCATGACTGTGTGGCCAATTTGTAAGGCAAGATGATGCAAGGATTGGGTAACTGAGTTCACCACAAAAATGATATTTTTTTTTAAAGTAAGCCTAATTTTCCAAGGTTTGTTATTTCTATATTTGTTAAAATTATTTATCTTAGTAAAGAGCACTGCCCAGTCTAAGATTCTTTGGTTTCTCATCTACCCTATTTACATAATTGGCAATGAACGGCGTGTGCAAAGCAGCAAAGGATTCATTCATTGTCCTGTGTTGAGAGGCATCTGCCAGAACTGCAGGTTGCCTTTTAAAGTGGAGGTACTTTTTGATTAAAAAATGCTTTACTTGACAAATTCCAGTCTTAATCCTACGAAGATACATACCAGTGTGGAAACCTTTTAAATCCTCTGACATTTTGTTTATATGCCAGATCACAGACTAAAGGTGAACAAGGGTATCCATTTTGCTGGAACTCATCAGGTAGACTACTCCTTCATGCCATACATCAGCTAGCAAGTATGTCTATCATTCATGAATGGGTAATTACTGGGAGGGCAACAAATGTGGTCTAGCCAGTTTTGACACCCACAAAAATGCTTTATTTTTGTGCCTATGATGAATCGCACATCAGAAAAGTTTCTTCTTTTCTTGCATGGTTGGTATTCTACTCCTTACCTTGATGAGTAAATATTGTACATATCTCAAGCTTACAAAATATCAATCTTTAAAAATTGGTTGCCTTACTACCTAAATAGTAGTTTGCAATTGTCATTAGGGTAAGTTCAGAGGAGGTTGGTTTTTTAAACCAACATCTCTGAACAAAAGTCTTGCTTATATTCAGTGCAATCTTTAGGGTAAGATATCTTCAAAATCCAGTAATGATCACGTTCACTGTACTAAAACTCAGGTAGCATAGAAACAGTTCACCAGTTTATCTCATAATATTACAAGGAAGTAAAGTTTAGGACCGTTTTATAGCTGGAGAATTGACTGTGAGAAAGATAAAGTGACAAGACTGAGACCATGAAAACAGCTAAGCAGAAACAAACAAAAAAAACCCTATTGAAGTTACTTTAGCCACATTCATGAGGGATTTATATATTTTTGGATAGAAGAGATTCAAACAATGGGTTCTGCTCTGAGTTTTGGAATTTTGAGTTGTGATCTCAGCTGAGATCAGTCTCTTATTCGTGGTTATTTAATACCAGGCTATTTTTGGCAGAATGCAAATATACATATTGTGTCTCATGTATCGGCTAGTACTGAAACATGCTTGAAATCACAAGGAAGAGAGGGTAGCCTAAGAGGCAGGTGAACACAGCTAAAAAAAAAAAGTCTTGGTGCTTACTAAATTTTGGGGCTAGAATACAACTCTGTCCCACCAGAAGGCGACAGGTCACATTCTCCTTCAAATGAACTGATTCTGGAAAAGAACAAAGGGTGAACAAAGAAAAACTTTCCATTCAGAGAAGTTAAAGAACCACTACTTAAACACCACATTTCAGGCAGAGATGAGTCTGACAAGAACATACCCACTTTCTCCCAGAGAGCTGTTTATGCCAAATCTTTGGAAAAGGGAAAGCTGAAGATATCGTAACCACTGAAGCTACTCTCTGACTACCTGGGATTTCTCTTTATATAAAAGCTATCAGCAGTTAAAACTGTTTTATCTCACTGGAGTAGTGTTGAGCTGCTAAGCTGGCCTGAGGGTCAGTGTCTTCATATTACAGATGAGAAATTTAGAGACTACTCTATAACATCGCATAAAGAAACCCGATATGTGGCCTTCATAAATCCAGTCTTCTATTTAAAGAAGAAAAAGGCTTTCAGATTGATTAACTGTGCCAAGGAGGGATTTGGAAATACCAGAGTAGAAACCTCTAGCATTGCTCTAGTTCGAAAAGATAATTGTTAAGTAAACAGAACTTTCAAAGCAAGAGCTTTGCTCTACATAGCAAATAAGCACTTAATCAGGCATGTAAATGGAAGAGAGGCATCTCAGGTATTTTCTGAAGGTAATTTAGGGGCACTTAGGACTGCTGTTATGCACTCAAGTTGGTACCCCTAGTAGATTTATAGAAGTGGTCAAAAGAGACTTTGAGAAACTAGATAAAGGTTCTTCAGAGCTACACAGAAGACTGAAGATCATCCTGGAAATGCCAAAATTGCTGGGAAGTGCTTCAGATTTATTTTTCCATGTTACTCCTGGAAAAAAGGGCTCTGATTAGTCCCATGTTTGAGGAACAAGGAAAGGTTCTTGCTAAAGCAGAAAAAGGGATAGTAGGAAAAATCACAGAAGCAGCTGTGATTCAGTTCAAAAGAATTGAATTATACACGCGTATATCTGAAGTTCTATATTCAGAAAGAAAAGATGGCAAAGAGGAACATGAGGAAGTACTGGGAAGAGGATGCAAATGTTCTGGGGAATTACTGTTGCTCATTTCTCTTTCTCAGCTGGTTGGTCTGCTTTCGGGTGAATTACTGAGAAGATGTGTCACACCTTCTCAGTAATATCTCTATCGCTGCAGGGATTCTCCTTAAAGATGGGCTTCACACATGTAGTTTACTCAGGTCTGTTGCTAGTGTAGGTATGGTTAGGAAAGACGGGGGTCCTAGCTGAGCAGGAAACATAGCACCACTGGGACCAGCAATGTCCTCTGGCGGGAGAGGACTGAACGCTGTAGCCCCGTACCTCCCCTCTTCCCCACAATGCTGATGCCTGTGGGTCTGCACTCTTAGCCAGCCGACACGGGGCCACCTTCACAACTGGGGCTCCTTTGGTTTTTGGGTACTGTTACCCGAGAAGGAAGCAACGTGAGTGTTCTCCATGGAAAGGACTAAATGAGCTTGTTGTCTGGTAGTACTCTAGTCAAAACACAGCGTAAATTCACTTGGGCAGCTGAGGTATGATTTCTGGAATCTACTTGGTCATGTTCTGTCCCCTACCATGCATTTCCTGCTTGACAGTGGTCACCACCAGTTTCCATGAATACTTAACAGGATGCAATTTAGATATTTTTCCCTAGGTGTACACTGAACATATTTAAAATAATCACAGTAGTGATTTCCCTCACCTTCTTTTTTCAAGTATTGTGAAGGAAAGTGATCTCACCTCCAAAACAGGACAAAATTTATCCAACTTACATTTTTTTTGAAGTTTTGACTTAGGCATTCATAAAAAGAAATTAATTGCAAAACTAACAGAATTTTCTCGTTAACTGTTCACATTTCCAAATTGAAATAAATTGCTTTTAGACACTGTCTCCCAAATAAATAATTCTAAATTCAGTGGATAAATTGAATGACATTTTACACACCTCTTCAAACAAAAGTGTCTTTTGTGGAAAAAAAAAAAAAGAATATAAAAAAGAGCACTTAGAGTAGACACAAACATTTAAAGCTAGGCTGAGACTTCAGACCATACAACGAAAGATGTGTACCACCAGTGTAGGATAATTCAGTGGTTCTTAAAATTACAATCTATTATAGTGTGCCAATCATTTTCTAAATCTGCCATCAAAACCACATACCTCACTGAGAGAACTTTTTTTAAAAAAGGCAGGAAACCTGTTATTTTCATGACTTAAAGCCATATGGTGTCTCTCAGACTTTCCTCTGCTGCACAAATTCAGTTGTAATATTGAGATTAATTCTCTATTCAGTAAATGCTTGTGAATCACACCTTTACCCATCTGCCATCCTGTGTCAAAGAAGTGGCACTCCTATATCTACAAGCAATTCATTCACCTTGGTTTTTTGAGTGCTACTCTCAGACTGCAATTTCCATAGATCTTATTTTTATTGATTCTTCAGTTTCGTGTCTGTCTGTCTTATGTGTTCAGTCTCTTGCGGTGGATGCAGTAAATGGTGATTGAAATGGGTGAAGTCACCAGACTGCTGACCTGACTCAAGGTAGATTTTCTGAGATCAGGCCAAATGATCCCATTTTAATAGACAATAGATCACAAATTGTCCCCCATAGAAGTTTTTTGCATTACCATTAAGCAGTTGTGCTTGTAATTATGGAACTATTGCTGTACATTTTATAATTAACTTTATTCTAACAAAAACCAATTTTCTGCCCACATGATAATAATGTCCTCAGGTTGTTTGTAAAATAGTTTATAGAAGACAGTTCTGTGTTGAATTTTGATTCTTTTTAGAGCATATTTTGGCAATGGTGAATACATTACAGTTTCCAGTCTCACACTGAGCGAAATAGGTAAGGTTGCCCTTTAGGGAGCAGATAATCTTTTTCTCTGTGTGTGTATGTATGTATACAGAGCCTTCCGTAGTCTGTGGTGATGTCAGTCTTTTACTGGAGCTTGAAAAGCCAACTGTATAGTGAGAATAATGTGACATTGGGAGGAGAAAAAGGAACATAAATCATCAGTGTTTTATGTTCCTGATGACTTGTAGTTTTTAATAGATATAGCTTGAAACTAAGTTGGCACTACACTTAAAATATCCCAAGACCTGTTCTTGTTCCTGTTTTCAGAGATCTTGCCACTGTTATGATAGAAGTAGAAACTACTGGCTTTACTCCCCATGCCTTTTTTTTTTTTTTTTCTTTTTGCTACGTAAAAGGTTGCTGACATTTCAAATGACAAATCTAGTTTTCTCCAGTTCTCAAAAGAGGAAGCCTGACTTCAGTGAACATGTGAATCAGATACTGCTGCCAAATGGAAATGGTGTCTTTTTGGGCTAAAGCTTCAAAGAAAGGGTCCTATATTAGCAGCACTGAGCTTGCTGCATATGTTGAACACAAAGTCAGATAATGACCTTCAAATCTGAATATGCAGAAGGTACCTTTCCTAGCAGGTCTCCCAACTCCTGCAAGAAAAGAGGGTTTGGCAGCTGAACTAAGGGAATTCTGCAGTTGCTCCTGTATCCATTAGGCAAGGAAAAGCTGCGCAGGGGTAAAAAAGGGCAATTTAGGCGATAAGGCCACCCATTAGTTTCACAGACAAAGCCTCTTGGTGTCTGAAGAGGGAAAAATTCCCATGTTCTAGTGAAACAGCCTGCACTGGTTCTCTGTTATGTCTCTCTACAGGGTTCTCTTTCACAAGCTTTACTATGATTGGGATGCAAATTAAAAGACAGGGTGGGGAAACATAAATTATGACCTATAGCAGAGAAGTTTAAAGCAGAGAGAAGTTTAAATACAAGTGTAAATAAAAACAAGCTGGCGCAGTCACTGTTGTTTTCATTGTGGGAGTGACAAGGGACTCCAGTGGAAGCACAGATTCCCGCTGTGCTCACGGCTGCTCAAAGACAAAAGGTAACAGGTATCGCTGCCCCCAAGAGCTTCTAAGCACAACCTAATTTTATTCAGCATCTTTGCAGAAGAATGTGTTCTAAAAGAAAGTCATGTTTCTTTGGAAGAGGGAAGACACCATAGAATATTACATACTGTCACAAAAGGCATAGTGTCAGAAATGCTTTCACTGGTTCCACTGCAGAGAGAACAAATTTATATCTTTTTCACACAGATCTCTTTAGAGATCATGTTATTTGCAGTTCTCAGGAAGTACAGCCTTTCCCAACGCCCTTTTCCAGAAAACTGTATATAATTATGGAACAGCACTGAATGGCCTGAAAGCAAAAGTGTCCACTGTGTTCTGAAAAAAACCTACATAACGTTTAGGACACTATATGAATCATCTTCGTTATCACAAAAGGAAGCATCCAATTAGAAACAGACGTCTGAGATGTCGAGTGAGGGCATGGTAGACCACAGAGATTGGTAAAGTGAGGAAAAAGCATAGCAACATGCTTGTGTTAGACTGGTATACTGTTTAGTACCAGTGCAACTGTGGATCTGAAAAATGTTACTTGCCACATAATGTTTTTGTTTTAGTGGTCTGGATACAGTTACAAAGTAACCGAGAATGACAATCTTGGCATATAAATGGTTAGCAGATTCTCATTCCAGAATTTAGGCAGCTGTCTGGTGCAACCCGATATATTTTGTAAGTATTTTTCCATATAAAATGTCTCACAGAAGGCTTTACAGCTAATCATCCTTTGTATATGCATACACAAGAGGATACCAGTTGCAATATAATCCATATTTGGCATATAGAGACATCGTATAGGCAGAGGCCGATTAATTAGGATCTACTGTAAAAGCACACACTCATAAACAGCAGCTAATTAAGAGTTTATCAGCATGTCACTATGTTCGACAAACCCTAGTATTTCAGTAAAGTATAATAGCGTGTGCAAGCTCAGCTGTCACATCTTATCAGATTGGAGGCTTACGCGAGGTGAGGACGTGACACTGCACATAGCCCTGCGCCGTATGTGGGAGTAGCAGGGTAGAGTATGACAGGATGGTTCTGCTGTGAATCCTCATCGCTGCTTACATTTTTCAGAACTGAAACCTTACAAAAATGCCTACTCTCTACAATCTCTTTACAACATTTAGTAAGGTAGACATTAGGCTCTTTTTTCCTGAAAACAGGAAGCAAGAAGTGTAAGGTATTAATATGATAAAGCATCCTACATCGTCAGAAGACAGCTGTTTTCACAACACCAAACAAGCAGCTGAACAGAGGCACAGTGTCATTAACTGCTGCTGGACATTCAGTGATATGTGTATGATGTCATGGTATGAAGTATGTGAGCACATCATTCCTTCAGTGGGAGAAACAGGGCAGAACTAAAGTGGTACTTGTTATGCCAACATGAAGAACATTCTCATTTCCTTCCATTTTCTGTTAGTCCTACAGAACTCCCATTTTCCTTACCACAAAGTAGCAAATGTTGCACAGCAACAATATGAAATGGATGCTTTCTATTAAATAGTTTAACTTGTGATCCCTCCATCGTGATTGCTAATTGTGCAGCTTAGGGCTCAAAGTCTCACAGCTTTGCAATATTGCTGAGGGGTCAGCTGGGACAGAGTCAAAGTATCCCGAAGGATCAGACTTCAGTTTGGCAGCAGCGAGTCTCTGACCGTCTGATATCAGTATCATTACAAAAAGTCTTGTTTCCAAGTCTTCCTGATCTGTTTTCTCAGGATTGGAAGAAGATTCATTACTCACACTTGAAATCTTTCATGCGGGCAGCCTGGCTTCTGGATTGCCAGGGACATTAGACAGAAAGCACTGCTGAAATCCAGAAACTCCACGAGAATGGGAAGAGCCTTTGATCTGGAAAACCTTCTTAAAGAAAGGGAAGAGACTGTCCTTTCTGTCAATGCAGAAAGTAGACCTGAAGGAGCCTTTTGCTTTTTGAAAAGGGGAAATGTGATTCTGAGCTACGTCAGAATCCAACTGACTGTAATTTTAATTCTTCCAACATTTAACAGGGACCAAGTGTTTACAGTCTATCTAAATGCAAGAAGTAGTGGCCGTCAAATGAAGATATTAGCAGCCAAGTTCAAAGCAGAATGGGTAGTAGACCTGTGGAACTTGTAACCAAAGGACACTGTGGGTGCACAAAGTTCACAGGATTTCAGGGAAATGTTGGCTAACTGGGAGAGAGACCTGTTGGTGGATTACTTCACAAACAGTATCGGGCTTCAGAAGTGTTCCAATCTGAAAGAATCAAGAGGCTGGGAGAGTGCTAGAGAGTGTATGTTTGATCCATTTTTAATGGGTTTTATGGACCTAGTTATGGACATTGTCGAAGATAGAATATGGGGCTAGACAAACCCTAGGTTCTTCTGTTCTTATGTAAAGGAATTTCTGAATTACAAACTGCTGGTTATCAGGATTTTCCAAATACCAGGGAATGCTGACAATATTGTGTTATATTCTTCTGTTGGACCCTGCCGTTGACTGACCAGTGCTGGAGACAGGATGTGGGGCTACGTGAACTTTCGGATCTAGTATAGCTGTTCTCATGCTCAAGAACAGCAATCTAATTCAGGATACTACTCTTCCAGTTACCTTTTTTATCAAGACTAGTCAGAGGCATTTTCTGGCATATCCTACTACTTTTCGTCTGTCAAGTAATCTCTGTCGGTAATTCCAGAAGAAGGAAGTAAAACCAGAGTACTTAGGAGAATGACCGTGACTGTGGCTTGGTTCCACAGCTGCAAAGCTTTGAAAGCCCCCACTATTCACAGTCTCACAGAATATAAGACCATTACAATTAGTCTCAAAAATTTTAGGAACAGTTGTTTATATAAACAACCCTTTTATCTTCAAATAATGTCCTTTGGCCTAAATACTGTACCTATGATCACAAATTTCTGCTTATTATGTGGCTTAAAATAAATAAATAGAGGACAATAGAAAAATTGCAGTAGGCCCTTTTGCTTAATTTCCTGAAAATACAGAAGTGGCTTCTTCGTGGGACTTTTCCAGACGTATGTACTCAAGTCAGTTTTCTCTGAAACCACAAAAATGTCTCAAAGTTTATGCCTGTTTGTAATTGTACATTTTAGAACATTTCTGATTCTCTGTTAGTCAGAACTTGATGAAATATTACAGGAATGTGTGCTTCATTTTTTTACTGCTAAAGCTAACAAAGAGTGATTTAAAAAAAATATCCGAGTCAGGTACCTAAGCTCTGTTTCAAGTCTGACTTTTCCATTCAGAAGCCTAAGGTACAATGAAAATTGAAGTCATGTATTCATGAGATGTTTAATCAAGGAAATAAATATTTTAAGTAATTAACTAGGACTGTTTCCACACTGAAATATAAAGTGTTGTCTAAGGTCACCAACTAAACTTCTAGGAAAGGTTTTTTTCTACCCATATTGGTACTGTGTGCAAAATATATGGAAAAAGGTCTACACAAATTACTAGAATGGGAATTTAAAATACAATTTTAATAATTTCAGAACAAAGAGACTTGTTTTTTCACCATCTTCTGCATTATGAAATTTATTAAAATCCGTGCTGAAAAAGACAGTGAGTGGGAGTAAAGGTTTCCAGAGGTCCATGGTGACTTTTAATGACCCTAAGCAACAAGGTAGCAAATGTCCAGTTTCAGCATCCTCTACATATCACTGCTCTCTCTTTCACTGAGTGACGGTGGAACATGGCACCTCCCTGATCCCATGAGGTCTATGTATTTTACATGCTGTCCATGAACATGTTGCAAGTAAGTTGTGGTCTTACTTTTCTGGTTTCATGTCAGACACCGTAAATCTAAAATGTGAGTGTCAAACTTTGTCCTCAACATGTAAAAATCCTGTTCTGTATTCTCCACAGAGCAAGTATTCTGCGATGTAACTGTTTCTATTAGTCATATGCATTTATTATTTCATTGAAGATATGTAAAGATGTTGCAAGGAGACACAATGAATGTAGTTTTACCAAAGAGGCTGCTAAATTAAGTGCAGGGATTTATTATACTAAATGTCACTGTTCACTAGCTTGCTCCTGTAGTTTGAGTGTGTGCTTTCTAGAAGTTCTCTTCATATTGACCCACTGAAAGGAGTTCCTGGATTCCTTTAATGAAAACGTGTTAGACCATGCAAAAATCCTGAGTTAAATGCAAAAGAGGGAGAGTGTATCACGTGGCTATACTGTGGAAGCACGTAACAAGCGGCACTACTAGGGAACATTAAAATCCCTTAATATAAGTGAGTCTGCATCTGATTTTATACATAAATAATACAAAGACTGAGTTTCTAGTTTTCAAGAGGATCACGCAGAAGATAATTTCTCAGTAAGGGCAGGAAGAAAGGAAGGAACTATGAGCCAGGAAGGAGAGCCATTAATGGCTTTTTTTCTCAAAATAGCACAAGGGAAATGGCAGCTGAGAGAAGGAATTAAGTCTAAGAAGCTTTTGAGAATTTGCATGGGAATTGATCAGTTGTGAATGAATATACTTGTCAATTTTTGGTACAATTTACTGGAGGAAGATGTAAAAGAGCAGTCATTTATAACTCTGATAATGTGGGAGTGCTTACATTCATTTTGTTATCTTGACCCTTGCTAGCTACCTTTAATTGCTGATAAAATTCCAAGTAACACCTGAATCTGGTCAGGTCTCAGACCAGAAAACTTGAACCATTTTCATAGATTACAGTTTCAATCCTGTTTTTAAGCATTTCAGAACATATGGATGAGATTTTTGGCTATTTGACAAATATCTTGAGAGTATCTGGTACAGAAACAGTCTCGTTCATCTGTGAGATGAAAGACAAAAGAAAATGTACTCTGAAATTCAGTATGTTGTACAGCCCCATTCATAGAATAAGCATCTGAAGTAATTAAGAAACAGATGATCTGCCTCCAGAAGAATACAGAGCAAGTTGGTCTCTTCTAAAATGGAAAAGGACAGATTTTCTTAAATCTGCAAAAGAATGATTATTCAAGTCTATACATTTTTTATAGGTGTCTTGACAGAAAAGTGTTCACAGCTATTGATGTTAGATTTTGGCCTCTACATACTCAAACAGGGAAGCAAGTAGACTGATGAATGGATTTGTATTTGAACAGCTAAGACAGAGGTGATTCTTAAATACAAACCTTGAAAATATTAAAAGCAGAGCCTCTTAAGGAAGTGTTGGGAAAATTCTGCAGTACAGTGAGTATGTAACACACCTCAAGGATTTCCAGGAACCAGACTTGTCTCCTCCTTGGTGTCTCCTATATGTCCTTCATAGAACAAGCATTTCTGTGACTTAGCTTTTAGTCACATATGTTTACCACTTCAATGAAGAATTCTGAAAATTTTACAAGAAAGCACAAACAGGATGTTATCCACACATGTAACATTCAGGAATTTGTCTCTCCACATAAAAGCCTACCCTAATATTTTTTTTTATAATCTCCACCAATGGGTAGACAGAGCAATACAGAATATGTCAGGAAATATGAAAGTCTTACCAACAATATGTTGCATACTCAGTCTTGAGATGCTAGAATCAAGATTTTATTTCTCTGTTATGTAAAGTGTGGCCATTTATTCCTATATAAGATTAATATGAATTGCTACCAAACCAGACTTTCACTTTGATCACCGCATGCAGAAATCCATAATGAATTTTTGCTCCATCTATTGTTAAGTTAAATTTTCCATCAACCCATATTGGGAAGTTTTTAATCAAGAAGGGAAACCTCTGGAGCCAAACTAAGGCAGCTTCTAGTAGATCGTTTGTACAGATGACTGAATTTTTAGCCACCCAGCCCTGCAGATTGTGCAAACCAAAGTGAAAGAGACCCTGAATCTGTGAAGACAAAACTTCTTTGCGTGCACTTGCATCCATATTTATGATCGTGCTGGTGAGTCTTCTTGGTAGCAGCTGTGGAGGTAGCTTCAAGGAATATTATGCTTCTGCTCTGCGTTATCTTCCTATTAGTTTTTTTTTTTTTTTTTAAATACAGAAATCCAGAGAGGATTGTGATTCAGAGAACAGCTGCTTCCCTGATTCTCCTCTTCCTGTTCTCACTCAAAGGCTGTTGTACGTAAGCAGAGGGGCATCAGAGGGGTCACAGGCAGGGAGGGGTGGAAGCCATGCCCGGAAATAAGTACTGCTTTCCTCAAAACACAGGCGGAGAGGCGCTTAAAGAAGATACCTGCCTCTTTTTGTGTTCAATTCAAAGAGGAATTCGGCTTGAGAGAAGCACAAAGGCTTTTGGACACTGAGTAATATCCCAATTCCAAAGTAAGAAAGTAAGAGGAAGTAGTGTCATTATATCTAATGACTCCTACATTTTAAAGTATCTGTGAAAATTCTTGACACAGTTAGTAAGGAAACATACACTGATTGTTCAGAATTAGAAATCACCTAAAAATCTTCATGAAAATCTGGGTTAGAGTTTATATCCCACTCAAAATATGATTTCCCTATGCTTTGCCAGCACCTGGAATCTAGTATGTATTTGACTCGCCGTGGTAGGAGAATTGTTTAATTTAGCTTTCTATATATGGCCTGTAGGTTAGGAACAGCAGACAGTACTCTGCAATTTTAGTGATTGTTGTCTGTTTACCATAATTACAGAGATATTTTAAACTTCCATATTTTGTTGTAGGCATAATATTAGGTAGGGAATAGGAGCAGAACGTTTTGAGTAATCTGTTATTGTGGACACATCCTGAAGACTAGCTGATGCTATATTTAGTCACTGTGTGGTTAACTGTGACTAGACTGAGGATGTTATTTTTTTGTTTTGTGTTTGAAGTTGCAAACGTTGATTTTTGCAGTCTGAAATTGCTCAATTAAAGAAATAATAATCTCAGTTTTAATTCAAAACTGTGCAGATGCACACATACACACACAGATTTTTCCTTTTACTTTCTGGTGACTAGTTTATAGTGCTGTAGCTCAATTTAATTCAGTTAAGTTTCTCTGGAAGAAAATATAAAAACAATATAAAAATATGAATTCATGTCCAACTCCAATATAACCTTTACTAAGGATACATCCTTAATATATTCTTTACATATATGTGTACAGATCCAGATCCCTTATCCTGATCTTGTTCCCGCTGAATAGAATCAAATGAAGAACACTGTAAAGGAACAGAAGTTTAAGAAAAACATACACAAAAGTTAGTCAGGAGGTACAGTTAAAATGATAAGTATTTTAAAAAGACCTATACAGCTTTAAAAAAGATCTTTTTAAATTGGTAGTATTCTTAGCTGCAAGGACCTCCAGGTTGGATGGGGCTCTGGGCAACCTGGTCTAGTGGAGGGTGTCCCTGCCCATGGCAGGGGGGTTGGAACTAGATGGTCTTTGAGGTCCCTTCCAACCCAAACCATTCTGTGATTCTATGACTCTATGACCTGATTTAGCATTTTGGGTTAAGCTGTGACTGCCGTAACCTCCTGTTGGCTTTGTTGCTAGTGTAAGTACCAGCAGCAATGGCAGCCTCTGTTCGGGGAAGTTCAGGAATTCCTTTCCTACAGGATCAGGAGCCCAGAGACACAGAGGGGGAGGGAAGGAAACAGAATCGTGCTGTTGTTTCCTCTGCACAGGACAATACAGTTAGTAAATTATAAACATTATTTGTAAAAAGCATAGGCAAGCTGTGAAACAATTTTAATTGATTTTGGGCTAAGGCTAAAGTTCTTTTTTTATCAAAGATTCCATTTATTGCACTGAAGCCACAAAGGTACCTTGAAATTTTGTGGCTAAGGTTTCCTGAGATGTGTGATTAATAAGTGTTTATATAATTTTGTTATATGTGTGAAGCCTACATCTATATAATGTCTTATTGTTTCTACTGTAATTTTTTTGATTTTTGATAAACAGCATGGTTGCTTTTAGTAAGATGTACAACATGTACCTTTCTTAGGACACAAAGGATCACCCACAAAAACTCTGGCTTTCAAAACCAGAACTCAACATTACAAAACTTAGAGAAATATTAATTTTACAGCCATCAGTCAGTGCTTCGAGATATTTTTCCCAAGTTTGTCATTACCTCTCTGCAAGAAATTCCCCTTCCTGCTTCTGCACCAGCAGAATGGTTTACAGGGATGCTTCCTTATCCACATCAGGCAAAACCAGGAGGTAAATTCAAGCGTTAGCTGAAGTAGTCTGCCTGTTTTTAACACTGTGCGTTAGGGAGCACTCCAAGGAACCTCTCTGCTGACAGGCAGTGAGGACCAGCAACCTTAAAAACAAGGGAGGTGATACAGCTGGAGATACAAAATCTACGTAACAGCATAAGAATTGCAAATTGCTCCTGCCCTTTTCAAAAGAGTACATGTCTGCTGTTTATAGGTACTCCTGAAAAGTTTGCCCTTTGTTAGTAGGAAGTGATCCATGTTTCCAGGAGATCCAGGCATGTCAATTATGGGAAGATCCTGGGCATTTCAGGAGCACACCTGGTGTTTTCTAGCTTATAGGATGAACTCAGTTCAAGGGACCAGTTAGAGATAGTCTGAAACAGTAACCCTTGAAATACACACAGTAGTTCAAATCCTCAATACCAATTGTTTTATTCTTCCTATCCCAGCTCCTTTTTTGCCTCCCCACTTACTGGTAGCAGCTTTAGCTCTGACAAATCAGAATTGTTTTGTCAGCTTTCTTTCAAAAATAGTCTTTCAAAAATGCAATTTAGACAGCTGCTCCACTGCATTTGTTTCAGAATTATGCCATAACCTTTTCTTCCTGATCCATATGCATCGAACCTCTTTCAGCTGCTCATGAACCCTGTGATCTTTGGAGATCTATCTCTGCTCCTAATCAAAACAGTCAACTGTTTAGCAAAGACTGTGGGGCATGCTCACAGAAGATGACGTTAGGGATACATAGGGCTACTCTTCCTCAGTCACCTACATTAAACGGAGAGAGGCCTCAGGAGTGAGGACTGAGGATGATAAAACAACTAGAATTGTCAGCTGCTGAATGTCAAAATGTCAAATGTCAACCCCATATTATGTACAGATGAGAAAATCCCGCCTTCTGAGATATTCATAAAGCTTTCCACATGCCAGACAAAAGAGTGCTCTCTATTTCCAGACAAACCTGCAGTAATCATCCTAAACAGCTTTGTAAAGTACAGGTAGCTATAATTATCTTCATAGTACAACTTGGGTAAACCAAGGCACAGAAAGATTTAATGATTATTTGAAGATATGAAGCATGTCAGCATCAGAAAACATGGTTGTTTGACTTCTATGCATCATTTGACCACCTTACAATGCATACCTTTCAAGGCACAAACTGTATTACAGTAGGTAAGACAAGAATACAGTTTTAGCTCAAAAACATTATCTGGCAAAGAGTCAGTATTAATCATGATTAATACTGCAGACACCCAGATCCAGCTGTGTCACATTTCAATCTAAGATAAATAAAACCTTCTTCCTATATTGTGTGCTGGCCACACCCATATGACCTTGTAATCATCCCCTGTGCTGTTCAGGGGCAGAATCCACCTTAGCAGAATCTCGTGGAATCACAGAATGGTTGAGGTGGGAAGAGACCTCTGGAGATCATCCAGTCCAACCCCCTGCTCATGCAGGGTCAGTTACAACAACAATTACAGTTACTCAGGGCTTTGTCAAGGACTTTAGAGAATCTCCAAAGATGGAGACTCCATGACCTCTCTGTGTAACCTGCTCCATGGTAAAAAAGTTTTTTCTTATGTGTAAATGGAATTTCCTGTATTGCAATTCCTGCTTATTGCCTATTGTCCTTTCACTGAGCACCACTGAGAAGAAACTGGCTCAGTCGTCTTTACTGCCCCTCTCCTCCAAGTATTATACACATTGATAAGATGCCTCCTGAGCCTTCTCTTCTCTAGGATGAAAAATCCCAGTTGTCTCAATCTCTCCTTGTATGGCAGATGATCCAGTCCCTTAATCATTATCATGGCCCTTTGCTGGACCTGCTCTACTAAGCCCATGTCTCTTGTACTGGGGAGCCCAGAACTGGACCCAGATGCAGGAGTTTGCATTTCCCTTTGTTGAACTTTATGAGACTCCCATCAGTCTGTTGAGATCTGTCTTAATGGTGGCACGACCATCTGGTGCATCATCTGCAAAGTTTCTGAGGGTACATTCTGCCCCATCATCCAGATCATTAAAGAAGATGTTAAACAATACGGGGCATTAGCACTAATTTGTATGACCACAGTAGGAAAAAGATTAGTCTGGAAGTGGCTGCAATGAATTACAACAATCTGCTTCTGTTTGTGGTGAAAAACATGATTTTATCGTTGCTTCCTCAAAAAGATGAGATGCTATAATTTTTCTGCACCATTCCTTCCTTTTCTCCTTTTCCTTCCTAGTAAGAAAACTCAATACAATCCCATTCCTATCTGAGCGACCTTCTTCATTTTTCCTTGTAGTTCTTTTTTCATGGTCCATCTCATTTATTGCCCTTGGCCAGCACACCAGTGTCTACCAGCTGCTGGCTGTTTAAAGAAAATAAAGAGAAGTGTCCATACTAAACTGTTTCTCTGTCTTTCATGAAAACAGTTTGCATTCTGCACAAAAAATTCATTCGTGGTGTAAGGGAATTGACGTCAGTACTGTTACACCCAGGATGATTTTGACCCTGCATATCTATTATGCAATACTTTCAGATGCACAATTCTGTGATGAACAAATGACTGCCAGATGTGAGAGTAGTATTTTCTCCTTTTTTTGAGGTCCATGAACAAATTCTCATGTGTGGACTGTAAACTTCCTCAGTGTATGTATGTGTATATACTGTAAGAATAATTCTATAGAAAATATTAAAAATGGCAACATAAGAAAGAATAACAAAAGAAACCCTACATTTATTGCTCTTAAAAAAATAAAGCGCTTATAACTTCCTTTCATACATCTGATACGCATAGTCTCCTCCTTCCTGGCAGGCAGAAACTGGCAACTTCCATCAAAATACTGACCATATACAGCTTTGGGAGACAAGCCCCTGAAAGGAAGAGAAGACAAAATTGGTGTCTTGGCCTTCTCCCAAAGTCATGATGGAATGCTGTATAAAGAGACCTGTAGTTAAAGATGATAAACATCACAAGATATGGGGCAGAATCCAGCGGCACAAAGCTGTCCTTTGGCTTTCCAAGTATATCCACAATATTTTTCACTGAATCATAGTAAAAACCCATGAAGTTTTCAAAGCTGTATTTCTGCATTTAAGCATCTAATGAAGGACCTAAGAATCCTGCATATTCATTATTTCTATGGATTTAATCTTGATTTCATGAGAATAGGTCACTGCAATGACATGCTTTACTTCACCAGATACTGTTTTCCTATCCTTATGTTGATTTCTGCCCTTTACAGCAAACGTTTTGGATTTCTGGTTCTTGAAAAGATCTTCCCACCTAAACAGCTCACTTTACAACTGCTTCTTTTGCCTACTGTCTAGGATCCTAATGCTACTGATATTACCTGTAGCAGTTTACTGCAGAAAATAAATAAATGAGGAAAAAGGTTCTCTCCAAGTCATGTTTTCACTGCATTTTGTTGAAATCTCATCTTCTATAAATGTGGGTGATAAGTAGAAAACATTTCTTGCTTTATCCTTTCCTCTATTTTAATTTGTTCTTTGTGCTAACCCTTCCCCTGAGTGCCAAACACATTGGACTCCCAGTATTTATGGCTGGGACTGAATTATCACATATGGACTTAATTCCCATTCTGAAGAAACTGCATGCAAAAGTCAACACATTATTCCACGACTTCGGTTCTGTTTGCAGTGCATTTGGCACTCGAAGCTGAATCAGTCTCCTGCATAGACAAGTTCTACTCTAAACGATAACAGCTTAAGGTGACTATCAGTGCTGCCCAATGTTAGCAGAGAAGTCTCCCTCCATGCACTAGCCCATTCCTACTGCCCCCACTGTTTACTCCATGTGTTGTAAAGCCAGACTAACAGAAAAGAGGATTTTTACAAGTAGCACTATTCATGAACATCGCACTCAGCAAGTGGTAAATACAACAGCAGCATGAATCAGTAATAAACGTCTCAATTTAAGCCTTTCTCAGACTTATCAATAGTGGATTTTGGCCAAAATACCTGGACCACCAGCATTAACCAGGCATCCTAGGCACGTACTTCCCATGTCTGCTTTGCAGATACCGAATGTTTTTTGAAATTCAAGGGAATTAGCAAAAGCAATGTTTTGCCACTGAATAGCAGCAGGACGAGTAATAGTATGACTTTTCAGTTTCTCATCCTAGTATGGGTTTTTTTCCTATATTTTTCATCAACAATACTGTGTCTCCCACTGTATTTCCTCTCCAACCCTGCTTTCCAACTCAACATATTATTTTTATAGCCTATTCTTAATACAAACAACAATGTAGGCTTACCATATCCAGGCAGATTGGGATATGCTTCAGGTACTATGTCTGTTGTTCAAGTTATTAGCTCCCTGTTAATATTTTCTTTTTTAAAAAACAAACAAACAAACAACAACAAAACCCCACAAAACAAATAAAAAAACCCAACCAAAAAACCCTAACAGGTTTATGTAAAAATTTTTGGTAAAATACCTCTGTAAATTTGCCTGGAGCTTTGAAATTACATATACCATAAGGGTGAAGTAGTCTTATTATTTCTAAACACAGGAACTTCTAGGGGTATCTGGTCTGAAGTAGACTGGAAATTACAATATTATTTATAAGACTGTTGCTTTCAAATAAACTGTATAACATTTCCTGACCTTTAGGATGCAGGCCGAAAATGTGCCAAGCTTTATTTCTATACAGTCCTATCCTGAAGTATGTTTAGTTTTTAACCAGCCTTGGAGAGTTGGACCCAATTTGAATTGTTTACAAAAAGCAAATACAAGGTAACTAAGAACTTCAGGTTTGTGATGAAGCTACACCAAGAGATCCTTTGAACAAGAAAGGGGGCGTTTGGCACAGATTCCACCTTTTTGGTTTAACAATCGGATAAGAGAGCACTCAAAAATAAGCCTATGTAGTTCTTGAGCTTTCTGAATGGTAGGCCTCTTTCTTTGGGATTATGTCAGATTTCCATCTCCAGTCTCCATTAGAGCTAGGAAAAATTGTAGAAGCTCACAGAATATAATTATAATTTTAAAGGACCACTTCACATGGATGGCTCAGGCACAGAGACATTTACGTCTGCTGTAGGAAGTCACAATTGCTGCTGCGTGTATATTTTGAGACACAAAATATCTTAAATAAAACACATTATCCCTGTGAATCAGGATTGACTATTTGTTTCTCTGCTTTTTGGCTGAAGAGAGAAATGTATTTTTTTTGCGACAGGCAGGAGGCAAGATTCTGTATGAGGCGATACTCATCTAGTCATGCCCAGACATAGGTTTATACAGGGATGGTGGGGTGGTGAAAGACTTATGGAGGGCAACAAAATCCTCTCCCTGGCATTAAGAGAGCTAGCTTGGGAGATCCAAAGCAGCAAAGTCAACTGGAAGGAAGGGTTCATAAATCAGAATTGCAGAAGCAGAAACAGTCCCCAGGTGAGAATCACTTTCGAGTGGCTCAGCCCATTCTGTTTTTCACCTTACAAACATGGAGGACTGGAAAGCGTGGAAATAAGAAAGGCCGAGACAAAAGAAGGTCAACATATCTAAGGTAGAAACAATCTTGAGATCTATTTCTAGTCAGTGCTCCGCATCTGTATGCACAGCAAAAGCACTACCCAGTTCATCACAGAATTAACAGCCCAGAGCTACTCATGAGCGATGCAAAAGGAGAGTGGCAGAGGAGTTGCGGATGAAGGCAGAGCACTAGAGCTGGGGGAGCTGGGGACTTGTGTAACACCTCCTTGCAATACTGTTGGCGCCAGCTACCACTCTGAGACTGTCACTTTCCAAGTTCTCTAAAAAAGTATAGTATAAAAATCTTAAGACAAAAGGAGTGGCATTTCTGCAGAATTCCTTTTTCTTATTGGCAGCCGTCATATGCTAACCGATTTCTGAGATGATGTATTCAGTATCCTATGGAACTCTAATGAATTCAATGAAGGTATTTAGGGTATAAATCAGAGTCGGTTTTGCTCTGTTTCCTTTCGATTTCATATGCTTATTACCCTCAAAACTAGCTGGTCCCTCCTCCTTTTATTTCTGCAACTCATTTCCCACAGCTGTCGTATTTATTCAAAATCCTTGGCTGCTTGTTTCGCCTCTCTTTCTGCTGCCTGAATAATTTGATCCTCTGGAGTATATGACTTTAAAACTGTGTTGTACACACCAGATGAGAGATATTTTTGCACCTCTTTTCCAAGGCCAGATTAGAAATGAAATTATTTCTGTTTAGATAGCTAAATCTCCAACTTTTTTTTGCTTGAGCGTGTATCTCTCTTTTTCTGTATATACATTGAAACACAGTCTCTGACATCATTATTAGGGCCACAGGCAGGGAGTTGAATGGGAGCCAGAGTATTGCTTATTAAGACATTCTGGGCACTCAATGAGGTAAAAACAATTTATTTTGTATATCAGGCCCCTTGATGTTATTTTTGTTTGTCATGCTAATATTGTTCTAGATCTCTGCTGTGTCAACTGCAGTCAGGAAACTAGTCAAGAGTGGTGTGTCCTTGACAAAAAGTACATTTAGAAACAATGAAAAATAATTACTTTGAAGATGCAGTAATAGCAGTAATTGTTAATTTCTGAGGTCCTTGTGGAGATAACTGTTTTTAGAACCGCTAGCACTGAAACAAAATGACCTAACCACAGTTTCTTGTCATCTCTATTTGTTTAAATTCTTGAAGGAAAATGTTCAAGATTCATGGAGTGGACAAGCCTTCATTTCAAATAGTAATATAAATCCAGATACTTAGGTCTAAATGCAAGGATTGAAATGTCAGTCCTCTTTTCATGCTGCTGTCTTTTTAATCACCCTTCATCAAAACATTCCCACATGTAGGATAACTTTGGATCTGTTTCCTCTGAACTTACTATTTTTATGTATTGATGGCTCTAATCCTACAGCTAGTGCTTCGGTTCTGTCAAAGTTCTGGATGAAAGTTCAAACTGCTGTTTTCTTTTAATCAGTTTGGTTTGACCTCTGTCAGCCTGGATTCTGACAATGTATGTCAGCTAAATAGTGACCTATAGCACTAGGCTCAAAACTAGGACTTCGAATGTAGTTTGCCATAGATAAGAGCTGGAGACCACACGCATCAGCTCAATTAGATGATGAAAAATGTTTTCTCCAACATTTATAAGAACCTCAGACATTTTGTGGAGTTTTTGTCCATACTCACATTCTTCTGTGTATATGGATTTATCTATATTATGTATATATTTATATGGAAATATTTTACACACGCACAATCATATGTGTGTATATATGTAGGTATACAAACACGTGTATACATATAATAGGCACAGCAATTTACATTTTGTTACTACTGTAACCATTACTTGGCATTGCAGAGATCTGGCTTAGTCCAGAACAGAAAAGTCTGTAGCAGCTGTCTTCCCTGCTCCCAGGCAGATTTTCACATTCTCTTGACAGATATTAAAAATTTCTATCAGTTTGACCCTTTCTGTGGTGCCTGGTGAAATCTGACAGACCTCCCTCTGCTTTACAAGTTGGACTATTTTACAAGTTAGCAAGCCTCTTCTCTAGATCATTTTACTCTGCTTTTTCCCAGAAGTTGTTTGTGAAGCAACGCTAGGTATTTCCCTACCCAGTTTTAAATTCTTATTAGTCAATGTATTTAGGGTCAAATTATCTCTTCAGTCTTCTGTGGGACAAATGCAAAGTGGTGACCATCAGCAACTGATTCCTCCAGGCTGTTAATACCCCAGCGTTAGTATTATAGCAATAGGGTGATCCAGTCATGGCTTTGGACACTCAGCAATGAATTGTTGCTAGTTACTGGCCAACGCACAGTTTTTAAGCTGTAGCAGGGGTGTAAGATACCTTAGGGCACGTTTTGATCTCATGTTCTTCAGCAAAAATGGAAGATGAGGCAGCACAGACAATAAAGATACTCCCTTTAACTTGCTAAAGAGCATCTTTTAAATTTGGAGCAAAGTTTCACATTAAATGTTTCTCATTACCATTGTCAATACAAAGCTAATGTTTAAGACAATGGTTAGCACATTAATCATCCAGAGAGTGGAGGAAACGTCCTAGCTGAGCTGACTAAGCGGAGGCATTCTGGAGAATGTTTGCTCTAGGAGTTAGTCACCCTTCCACAGTCACAGAGCTGGCTTCCACTAACAGAGAGGTAGCTGGCTGTGGGGTTGACTATTTTTAGTATGAATACATAAAGATGACTAACACTGCATCATGCCTTGGAGTGAACACATAGCATTTGTCAGAAATACATGTTCAACGGAATTTAAGAAATATCATAAGTGACTGTATCTGTGTCTAACAAATTTACCACAGAGAGGAAGTGATTGAGCACACAAGGCAACATCCAGGTATGAAAAAATAATGAGTTCTGTGAGCAGAGAGGAAGAAATGTGTCTTTCTTAAACTGGTCATCAAGGAAAAGAAAGTAATGAAATAAGCCAGAATGACCATTCTGTTACAAATTGCCCCAGTATCTATCATGATGCTAGTGAAAAAGCAGTCCAGTGGAAGTGGGTGGATATATGAGATAGACCAACTATCAGCACGGAGGGTGGGATCCAAGAACAAAGAATGAAGTGTGCACTTTGTTTTAAGTACACAGAAGATGTAAAACATCTCATGTATGATGAGGTGCCGAAGGTGATATGAAATCTATCTCCTAGTGCTACTGTGCTTTTTATCATGTGGAAGAAATATTACTGTGACAACATCAGTGGATGCATAAAACTGAAAAAAGGAACAGAAAACCAGTATAAATAGTGAGGAAGCCCCTAAATTACCCCTTCTCCATACATACACACAATACATCTTTTCAACAGTCAAAAGTGGAGTTGAAGTTCAGCTTCTAGTGCACAATGAAGTATAGCAAGTACTCAATCCACTCACACAAATATCAGAACACAGCATGGTAAAACACTCAGCCAACTTGCATGACAGCACGAGGAGGAAAGAAGGAGGAATAAGAGGAGTGAGCTAGTTCAGAGCAAACAGACAGCAGGCTGTCATGCAAATGAAAGTATTCATGTTTCACATGCAAATCACCTGCAGGGTTTTTTTACTGTTGCGCTGTGTTCACCTATTTCTAACTTTTATTATTTGAGGAGGAATGATATTTTAGCCCCACCAAGTACTATCTACAAAAAGGAGCTTGTTCTCCACACCCTGCCATACTGCACTGGGAGGAGTGAACAGTACACGAGAACCCATGGTTTCATTTTGACCTGAGGACCAGGATTGGTGGTTTCTGGCTTGGCAGAATTACTTGAAACATACCTGGTTGAGCTACTGTTAAAATAATAAAATATAAGCATCGGACAATAAAGACTCATGGATATACAATATCCATGTGTAGCTTGCATATAGTGAGGGCTCTGGTTGGGATCTGAAGCTGGTTAAATAAAGTTTGGTGAAAAGACTGGACAGAAGTTCTGTCTCAGGTTTTCAGTGACTTTTGTACCCTGGTAAAAGTAGACACTAGAGAGAATGTGCTCTGTGAAATCCACAGTGCAATCATGACGATTTTGATGCTTTCCACTTACTGTGAAGGGTCTTGAAAGATTTCTTTTCTCTAAAAACTCCTCTTTTTATCAGAAATAGCACCAGCTGTCCTCTCTGTATGTGAGAATATAGTTATTTATATTAAATGAAGGATGCTTCTGTTTGAAATGACATACATATGCCATCTTTAAAAAAAAAAAAAAGAAAAAAAGGGATACAGACTGTCACAGATGTGATTGGATGACGAAGGTTTTCAGTTGTCCTGAGGGGGCTTGAGTGCCACATAGGAAGCACCATACGGTGTATTGCAGGGTTGCACCCGATGGGAAGTTTTCTGCCATCTCTGTTTTGAAGACTATGTGTGGAAGAGCACACAGTCCACGAAATTTCAGGTAAGTTTTCCAGCTTTTTGACATAGGTCCGAATGTACCCAGTGGAAAGATAAGGGGAAGATATGTTTTAGAATTGCTTCACCTTTGCAGCTGGGTATGTTTCAGCTACAGCACATAAAGCGGGGCTTTGGAGACCAGACTTGCCATCCTTCCCACACAAGGGAAAGATGACCAAACACAACACAACCTGAAAATATAGCTCAGGCAGTGAGTCACTCGTTTGTGACATTCTCTGCTATGGTATGAGAAGAAACTTCAGCATATTCTTTTCCTGTAATGTTCAGCCATGGAGCTAATTTCAAATGAAGCCACACGCATATCTGACACACCCAAACCCATACTTATGAGGGACATCCCATGTTTTAGACCCAAATTTACATCAGGCATGTAAGGACACAGTGTTCTCATTTCAATTATAGTAAATTGCTTGCATGAGAAACACTGAATCATAAAGCTCAGGTTAAGAGCCTTCCTATTTAATTTTAACCCCCTTACACTCTTTGCTTGTATGCTCATTTTAGGATTTGGGCTATGTCATCAGGCTTCATTACAAACAATCCCTAAGCCTTATTGTATATTGGGAATAACTCTTTTCTTTATAGAAATTAAATCAGTAAATAAATTATCTGGTAAACTACCTTCAGCATAAACCTTGCCTCAGAAATTACATTTTTCTGTTCTTGGTAATCAGCATGAAATAATGGTATTAGAGCTCACTGCTGATATACCAACTTATCCAATTATCAAAGAAAGTTCTACAAAACCAGGAAAGCATTTCTGGAAGTAACATTCTAGGGCACAGTATTCTACCTTTGAAGAAAAATAAATCTATTGACTCTCTGCTGTTTAGTTCTTTCTTTTTTTCCTGTTTTCTAAAGAAATATTTTTGAAAGCAAGTTTTCTAAACAGCATTTGTTCTGGAAGATTTTCTTTAAAAATACTTTATTCATTGTATTAATGTTTGTATCCTCTTTTGGAAGGGCTCAGATACTTCACAACCAAAACTCATATATCTGTCACTGCAGTACAGCCATCTCTGAGGTGAAATACAGAAGCGACTCTGGTAGCAAAAATGTTCACTATGGAATTAAATAATAACTCCTTTTTTATTGCTTCTGCCTTAATCATGTATTAATTATTTAGGTGATTGTATTCTGAGAAACATCTATTAGCATTATTTTTCAGTAAACCAAAATCTGTAAAAGTAGCTGGCCTCATCTTGCTATAAATAGTATTTGTTTGTCAAATTTAAGTCAGCTTTTCACAAATCTCTGAATGTCCAGCTTATGAAGAGATCACTGTAAACTCGAACAGCTGTGATTTCCTAAGAAACAGATGAACCAGAGAATGTAGGGGAAAAGAGACTATTTTCCAAAGCTGTGCACATTATTAATACACATATATAATTTTTGGTCCTGCTGCTCACTTTCTTTTGTATTAAACCAGTCTATGTTCCTGTTTCTGACACTGAAGGTATGCCAGATGCAAGAAGAGGGACCAAGCTCACAAATTCAGATACCATCATCTCTCAGGATTCTTCGTGACTCAGAGAGATACAGTAAAACCGGTATTGTACTACACTGCCTGCTAACTACCCTTTAACCTCATTAGAAAAAAATGAAGTGTATAAAACAGGGCCAAAGAGATGAACTGGAAAAGCAGAAAGGAGTTTGATTGTCTTGCTCTTACTGTCTTTAACAGGAAATTTATTGAATGATGTAGATTCAATTCATTTGCTATCATCCTTTATCTCAGTGAATAATACAGAGCCGTGCAGAATTCAAGTGTACTGTGAAATCAAAGAAAGAGCATCAGCTGAAATGTAATCACATTTCTGCCTTAAACACATATGCTTGACAATACTAAATGTAACACATCACTGAGTCATAGGGAATGGCAGAATACATACATTTTTCTCTATATTTTAAATTTGTTTACATTAACTTTTGACAGCATTTTTGTTTCTTCTCCTATAAGATCTGTCCCCCCTGTTGCTTTGTGGACCTTTCAGACAGCACAAAGCGTCTTAAGGGGAGAACAGGTTTCTGAGTCATACTACAGTACTTGAAATCTCTTTAATTTTTTTTTTTTTTTAAGAGCAGAGATTTCACTAACTGTGATTCTTTATGTAACAGACAGTAACTGTATATGCACATACACTGCTAGAATTATACATTGTGCCTGGGTTTTGCTTATTCTCATTCTACTAAAATGTTGACTACTTTTCATATTCAAAGCCTTATATAAACATTTATTTATTCATCTTGAATGCCTACCTGTGAAATTAGTCAATATTGTCATTTCTTTCTCCCACCATAGAAAAATGAGGGTCAAGAAGTATCTTGACTTATTCAAAGCTACAATAGATTTCATTAAATTCTCAGACTTAGGAAAATTCTCTGGATTTTAGGTCTGCAAGTGGATTACAATATTGAACTTCTTACAGATCCCTTGCTCCATTTTTTTTTTTCTTTCTTCATTTTAATGCCGTGGAGTTTCGAGACCTTCTTCCATTCTCCCCTCCCAAGAATGACCTGGCCAGGCTGTAGCCTACTACAGAGATCAGACATATTTTAAATACCATTTTCCTTCAAGAATGCTTTTAACTACAGAGAAGCAATCAAGTACCAATTATACTGACCTACCAGTTACCTGGAAGAAAAAACAGAATTTGATGTTCAGTTCTTGAAGTAATTACCTGGCTCTAACAGGCAGGACTTGGACTGACTCTTGCCTTTGGCAGGACTTTCTAACAACACAACAATTAGCACAAAGAAAAAAAAAATCCAAACCAAAAACCAACAGATACGTGCAATCAGAAGAGGGAAGCTGGAACTAGAGTGGAAAGAAAAGAGTGCTCAGGATTTTTCTGTCTCAACTAGACTAATTTTTCCATGTCACCCTGCATACAGCAACAGTGCTGTGTGCCACAAACAGACCGGCGGTGATGCTCACATAAGCCTTGAACTTTTAATTTGATTCTTTTTCCTATATAGAACTTTACTGAATTCACGGAAGTAAGGATCTGTTTACATGAAGCTAAATACAGAATCCCAGCCACCATAAAAGATGTTGATATGTATTATTTTCAATACAAACAAACAGAGAAAAAAAAATCCCCTTCAAATCATTAACATTAGATTGAAAAACAGGAAGAAACTTTGCGCAAGGACAGTCTTCATTTTATGCGTATGCAATACTCAGGACAGTGGAGCATGGATCTCTAACTGATGCCTGAAGGTGTTGCAATGATTCAAATCATATCGATAAAAAATAGCTGTCACTGACTTTTTTTCTTTTTTTTTTTTTTGTGTTGTTGTTTTTACTGTGGAAGAACCAAGGTCACAAAGCTCTTTGGTACAGCTGCCTCCAAGCATATGACTAGTTGTGAGATTTTGATTTTTTATTATTGTACTGCTCTGCTTGTAAGTTTTAAAGACATGTGAAGGCCAATAACATCACTATCTTGCACAAATGAAGACAGAATTTCATACAAGGATGAAATTCCTGTTTACAGACTCTGGCCAAAACTCAATGAAACCATGGTGACTAATATCAGATTTGTTTGCAAACCTGAGTTGAAAGGGACTGGTATTCTCTAAATATATGGATTTATTACAGTTTTTCATTTATATTTTCACTTTGTTACAAAAATTCATAGTACTCCATAGACAGTCACATTGATTTCTTACTCAGACTAATGTAGATGAACACTGGTATTCCCCTAAAATTACAGACGTTATAACTGCCTTAAAATGTCAAAATCCTTTGGGTGCTCCACTTGCTGGACTCCATGAGGGTACAGGAAGAATTAAGACAACTTTGCAGCACTACATCGTATTTCCTAGGCCACTACAGTAGCAAGTATCAGTCGACTGCCTGGGCATACTCTAATTTGTGGCAGGTATTGTAATGCACTCTTATTAAGTTAAAGTTTGGACTATTGACATCCCTTCATACTCCTGCACCTATGGCGGGGCAGAACTAGAAAGTGTTACTAAGGAAGGGTAAGGCGCTCAGGCAGAAGTGGTGCTCTAGAATGTAAAATAGGATTAAAAATAACAGGTGAGATTTTGAACACTAGAACTCTCTACAGATGAGCTAACTGCAGGACCATTCTGTGGTGTGAGGAAAGACACATCGATTCTGCAGTCAGAAGAGCTTGACTTCTAATATTGTCACTATAGCTGCATAAACTTTGAAAGCAATTTGCCACTGTTTCCATTTATAACTGAGATGATGATATTGTTGTAATTTCACAAGTACAAGGAGACAACTAATTTGTAATTTTTTATAAAATATTTTGACCATATAACTACCATATCTGATTGGGAACTGATGCTAGACAGCTCTTAATGCAACAAAGTACTTAATTAATAGAAGCATAGAATTTTTTGGGTTGGAGGGGACCTCAAAGGTTCCAACCTCCCTGCCATGAGCAGGGACACTCTCTACTAGACCAGGTTGCCATAATCACCTACGTTTAAACATGCGATGTTATGCTGATGAAGGTTTCAGATCTTCATGTCTAATATACAAGGCTGCTAGGCTGCTAGATGCTTCAGATGTCTAAATAATATATTTTTTTCCTGAAAATTATGTGAACAGATAATTATTTTCAACTGGTTTTATTGCATTGCCACAATAGTCACAAAAATCACTTTTGTTTATTTCTCTGTACTTATAAATAAAGCTAATTCAGCTAATTCAGTGCTGTAAAATAACTTGTTTGAGTTTTACAACGTGAGAGTAGAGTAACTTTTTTCCTATCTATCTGGTAGTTCTGTGGTAATTCAATATCACCATATCTCACCCAGCATGGTTTGTCAGTGGATGATTACAGAACTGCCACAGAGAGGAGAGAGGGATAGATTTAAAAAGCCTCAGGCTGAGAAAGACATTAGTCCTCCATTTCCAATGTCCTAAATAACGTCACTAACCATTATCACAAACATAACCAACAGCAAGTCAACTTCTGTTTTCTGTGTGAGAACGAGTAAACGATCATCTCTTTTAGAGGAGGCTCATGTTTCTGGAGTGTTAATGGACAGAGACTGAATTTTAGCTTACAGTCTTACTGCAAATCCTACAGATGTACAAGCTTTCTGGAAGTTCCAGTCAAACCAGAGCCAGTAACATGGGAAAACACTGAGAACGTGGCAGTCTGAGCACTGAGATTTGTAGTTCATCTTAACTCTCTTGCACATGGCAAGAAATAAAACCTATAGAAATATTCACAAATCCCTGCATAGCAAAACGATCAAGTGTCACCTGGCCTAAAGTTGCTTATGGAATTTAAGAGACCTGCAGATAATTAGCCAGTTCAATCTAAGTCCATGGCTAGCATTTGCTGTTGTATTTAGTTTTAATAAGGCACAGACGAGAATAATATATTTCTCTTCTGCCTTTTTTTTTTTTTTTTTTTGACAGGCAGAAGAGAAAGCATTCCCTGTGCAGTTTTGACTTTCATAAACGCCACAGTCTTGTCAACATATTGCATTGCTTTAAGTTACCTAATACCTGTTTTTGCTGTTCCTCCAGTCACATAAAATCTTCTCAAAATTATACCCAGCTGTACTTCATGATTGATTCCTGTAGACTTCCATTTCAGTTTTTAGGTTTCTTTTAAAACTGGTCCTAAGTAGAATGTGGGAAAATGTTGTAGGCATTATTTCCTTGATTAAGTCATTAGACTGTACAAATCAACTCAATGGAATCAACTAAATCTAGTCACACATGTAAGCTTTATGAAATGAGAAAACATCTGCTACCCTGATGCACCAGCACCTTACTTATTTAAAACGATTAAAAAAAATGTGAGCTTTATATAACATGAATACAAATGATAAAAGCTGGAAATCTTTAAAGTTTAAAAAAATTGTGCAGGTAGCAAGCGTTTTCTGAAAAATTCCACCCAATGCTGTCAATTTAAGGAAGTGTAAATTACTTCAACTTGTAACAGCAACTTATTAAATTAGTTGGCCAGTTAAAGTAACCTTTAAAATTCGATACTTAATTAAATGCCAAGATTAATAATTCTGACAGTGTTAGGGTATCTGTCACAGATATTTTGGTTTTGAACTATGATACATGAGACTGCACCTGTAAATACTTTTTCTGCTCCGTGGTTATGGTAAACTTTCAATGGTATATATACATGGCTGCCAAAAGCAGCAGTGAAATGCATAAAGGCTTTAATTCCTTGTGAAGTCTGACTTTTACACAATAAATGGATCTTCAAACTGTAGACAAACACTAAGTTAAAGGAATTGCTGATTTGATATTTTCATTATGATGAATAAATATAGGTGCTTGCACTGGACAAGTGCAGCCCTTGCTGTTATCAAAATGAACGCTGATGATATTCTTGAGTAAGCACAGTGTCTATAATAACACCAGAGATTTTCACTTCAGTAAATGTAGCTTTAACCAGGTTTCAGATGCTCCTGTAATTCATCCTGTATAATCTCGTAATTGCCAGCAACAAAGAATAGAAGACAAACCAAGCGGCATGGCTTCTTCACAGCTAAGGAAGAACAGCGCGTAGTGGGAATGATGCAGCACTGAAAACCAGCCTCCAGCTGAGTTCTCCCTTATCAGTTTCTGCTCGTTGTGTTGCATCCTTGCTTGCCATGCAGTCAGACACAAGTCTTCCCAGCCAAGGTTTCCATAAGCACATATTGATTGAGTGCCAACTGATGGACACAAATGAGGGGAGGTGCACTCCCCTGATGCTGAGGAGGCGAGGTAACTGCCATAACTTTTCTCTCAGCTGAAATTGTCACTAGACAAGTGTGGCTGCATTCTATGTTTTGTCAACTGGGGACAAGAATCAAGATGATCACCTGACATACCTCCTCTTTTGTGTCCTTAAGTCTTATTTTAGTGGTCAGGGACTGGCCTACAAACTATAGAATTGTGGTTTCTGTCCTGAAACTGGAGACTCAGCAGGCTCCTCCTGAGAAGCTTTAGGTAATATGAAGTCGATTAGCAAAAGAAATTTTAAACTGGAATATGTAACTTTGAAACCAAGAAAAATGATGTTTCCCATTATTAAAAATACTCATGGAAATGTGTGTGGAAAAAAATGAAGACTCTAAAAAAAAGTATGAAATCAGCGACTTAACAGCTTTGGAATTATCTTATTTGTTGGGTTTTTTTTGTTTGGTTTGGGTTTTTTTTTTCTTTTTTCTTACAAGAGTCAGAAAACAGGTATAAAGAGAAAATAACTAGTTACAATATTATCTAGGTTTCATTTGACACTACATGGTAATGAAATCAAACAGTGTAATGTAGTTAGTGAAAAAAGCCAGAGTAGAAAAGAAAACAAGGATGTTGTAGATGGATTGTAAAATAGCTCCACTAGCCAAAAACCTGTTAGGTAGCTTTTTTTTTTACCAGTTGTCCAAATTACATACAGGATGCTTATAGCACAGTGGAGATGAAGTCAATCTGGAGGTCAAAGATTTGAATATCTTGCTCCTTAGAAAGGAAAATTCAAAGGATTTTGTATGTATATGTGTATGTGGGGGGGGTGACTTCAGTAAGACATGTTTTGGTCTGACATAATTACAGAAATATGATATAAGAAAATGAATGTAAGACATTATTTTAGTGTGAGTGGGTAGCCTCCTTTTATACAGTTACTGCCTTATGTTTTTCTATTTTTGCTTCTAAGGTTCCATGAAGAAAACAAAAGTGTCTGTTCTAAGTCATGTAGGCTACCCAAAAGCATCCTGCTAAATGTGAAAAAATTAAGGCTGCTGGTTTTGGTGTTATTTGTCAGTCACAGTATTAGTCTTGGGAATTCAGCTTGTCAGAAATCTAGTTCTTTGGTGCTACAAAAGAATTAAAAGATGGCATTTTGCTGCTGTGGAATGGTAATAATGATATACAGAATGGAATCTCAAGTCCACTTCTTGGGTAAGTTTTGCTTCAGGAGAACTTGAAAATTACTTGACAAGAACAAATAATGGTAAACATGAAGGGCTTTTCAGTGAAGTTGGCAATGCTTTGAAATAAATCTTTCTTGATAAAAAAAAGGGAGGGGAATGTGTGGGAGGGAAGGGAAGGGAAGGGAAGGGAAGGGAAGGGAAGGGAAGGGAAGGGAAGGGAAGGGAAAGAGGAAAATGATATGTGGGATGCACTAAGTCCCAAATATTTAAAGCTAGGTACGATACGTAAGATACAAACTAAGAAGAATGCAGGTTTCTGACATCTCATTTACATTTTTATATACAAGTCTGTGATTTCCCTGTGGAGGTTTAGAAAAGTCTGATCTTCTGGAGTTTGAATTAATGTACTTTACTTAATTTGGTTTGAGGGAGGAGTTAGATCCTTCCTCAGAATGCAGAGATGGTCCAACAAGCTTGCCTGGGTATCAGAGCCCATGTTTCAGCATGTCTAAAACTAGACTGAATACATAATAAACATAATAAATAAATATAATTTGGTGATCAAATTTAGAAGTAAATAGAATTAGGGAAGAGCTTGAAAGGGTCCAGACTAACCGACTATTAGGATTTTTCCCTATGTTGAATTTCTATGTTTCTGAGAGTGCAAAACTATGAATGAATGAATTTCTAAGTCTCATCATCTTGTCTTAATTTTAAAATAGAGTCCATTGTAAACAAATGGAATCAGATTTCAGGCTTTGAAGAAGACACAGATATGTGCCTTACCACTGCCATCTTACTTAAACTTTCATCATTCATTTTCCTCCATTTTGAAAGAACATATTGAGCATTTCCTGGAGAGTGCTGAGCACCTGGACTACCCCCAAGCCAGGACTCAATATACCACAGTATCATAGGGCAGCAGTTTCTTGCTAGAAGTGCACAGGGCTATCAAGATCAGGGCCTACTTTGTCCCTCTGAAAGAACTTGATTCCACATAGTGCTAAAAATGAGATTCCAACTTGGGGAAGAAAAAGGGAGACAGTAATAAAGAAAATATTACAAGTTTGGTTGATAAAGGTTAATAACATTGCTAGAATAGTCTTAAACTTTTATAAGGGATTCAACTAAATACTGAAAACAATAACCACACAGTAACAGATTGTTCTGTGAGCACCACAATTAAGGAAGCTTGGTTTTCTGTCGATTTATACATTGATAAATACTGTTAGCTCAATACCTCAGGCTCCTCCTTACATCGTACATCATATCAGTGCTCACGACACTTTCTGTAGCCTATAGAGCCGTGCCATTAATGTGTTTCCTATGTCTCTGCTTCTGTCCTGGATATCTTCTGGCTATGTTTTCCTAAAAGATACACCTTAGTTCAAACAAGAATTTGGTCAGTCAGAGAAATTCTCTGTCCTGCATTGTTATCAAGTAAGGCTAGATGACCGTAATAGTCCATCTGAATCTTATAAATTTCTGAATCAATAAATTTGGTCACTAACATATGTCATTCTTCCAGTGAGATCAATTGTAGCTGCCAAAGAAACTAAAAGTGATTAGTAAGAAACTGGAAATATTTAAGAGAGGGGAATTATCTTTTAATAAAAAATCCAATTTATTTTACTCATACAGAGTACAGAATAATATAAAAACTGTGCTGTTGGAACTGTAAGGAACTACTGAATCCTAAAATTATCTGAAGAAACATTTTGCAAATGTAAAATCCCCAGAAAAAACAATTTCCTAAGGAAGGAAGTTAGGAAGAACAAGCACAGAAGAGACATATGAATAAGCACAAATATAGAAAGTATTATTTTCAGATACTAGTGAAAAAAACTAAACTAAAAAATGATACACATCTCATTTTAAAACATGATAGCTCTACATGAACAAAAATACTTCTGCACTTGAAATAAAGAAATTAAACATAATTATAGAAAACTTGCCATTTCTTACCCTGATATATTTTCAGGATAAAGAAACAGTGGATTTATGTAGAAATAAATTCAGATGCTAAGAAGGAATAAAAGATGTTAAGCTAGTAAAAGCCAGTAAAGAAAACACTTCTCCAGAAAATGTCTCAAAGTAAATCAGTCACTGAATTTATTCCACTGTCATGCCATACATGATCAATAGTTACTTAAAATAAAATAAATTATATATATAAGAAATATTAATGGATGTTTACCAATGCACTGCCTTCTAATTTGATGGTGTGACAGAAAACCACAAAACAGTCAGTGAAAAGTAGGCATATTATAAATGTATTCTCTGCTGAGAGATAGCAATTCAGAACACACTTTAAATTTATACTGATTCAAAGATGCAGAGGATAAAATCTTGGATGCACTGAAGTTTGTGGCAAGTTGCTATTGATTTCAATGGACCAAGGACTGATCATTTGTTTTAAAGTCTTCATAGCACCAGAGGCATAATTTTTAACTTTAAATTCAATCTTTTGCATAACACAGCCATGGAATTTAAACAGAGAAAACCTTAACAACACATAGAAAGATATAATGCTTCCCTCTGACAGCTTATAGCCTTATTTTTGATGAAATGGCAAATGAAAGAAAGAAAAACAGGGGAAATAGAGAACAATAATAAATCCGTCTGGTTTTTAGTTATGGCAGTGTGCACAGCTTCAGGCTTGCATCCTTTAAAGGAATTTAAAAAAATATAAAAATAAACAACAATTCCACAAATACGCAAGCTATATATTTATGAAAATACACTTCCTTAAAAAGCATAGAGAAAGAAGTAAGATTGGGTGTTCCAAATCTACAAAGTCATTGTAGATTATACGGATGACACCGGTGACATGGAAGTGAAGAATTATAAAGATGGTTAGAGCAAAGAACAGTCTGTAAGACCTCCCAGCTTCCACTGTCAGTTCTACCACTTGTTTTTTGTGTGGTCTTTTGCACATGGTCTTCATTTTTTTTAACCACTAAAGAGTCTATTAGCACTTGGGGGTTTTTTTGCTTTTGGTATGTGGAAATAAAAATCAAATTCTTTAGTTGAAGTTACAAGATAAATACAAGAAAAGCTCTCACCTTAAAGCTTTTTCTTCCCTTGAATGTTCCCTGCCCCACTCTCTGCATAAATCCATAGTCAAAACCAAAGAATGACATATGCAAACCTGAGACCCACACAAAAGCGGAGGGCTGTTAGTGAAGTTTTGTGCTTGTGAACATCAGTAACTGTATCTGATGAACCTCAAAGTCATTCCCATACGCTGTATGACTGTTGAGAGCAGGAGTTGTGTAAAATATTCTATTCAGTAATATGTAATACAATGGTAAATGAAAAATTATCCCTCTCATACTAGAAAAATATAAATTTATGGAAAATATATTTCAATAGCTGAAGTGTGTACTGAAAAAAGTGTGATAGAATGTGGATACAAAAAAGTGTCTTTTGATCAAAACATGATACCTGATATAAAAATACATGACACATGATACACTGGGATGTTGCTTGTAGTAACCAACCAGTGCAAAAAGCATTCATTATTTCTCTCTTTTGTAAATACTGGAAAGCATTTTTTAAAATAAAAATCTTTTTTTTTTTTTTTAATATGTTGAAATCTCTCTGCATTATTTCTACAGCATAACATCTTCTTTATTTGGTTTGTGATTTTTAAATTAAACTAATAATCTTCATAACTTGGAATGAACGACAGTGCTTCTTGGTAGGGCCAGCAGTATTTTGTTTATGAATATTATGGTTTATTGCCAAAAGCCATTGGAAGCTAAATTCAGAACTTGTGAAATGTTATGTACAATTCATTCAGCATGCAGGCAAAGAATATTTTCCTAGACATCAAGTAACTTAAAGAGGAGTTTTCACTAGGGACAGCTACATGCTACAAAACTGAACATCCAAAAAGCTCTTTCTATCTACTCCCTTCTTTGTTACTATTGGAACAAGAGGTTCTGCTGAGTCAGGTAGCATCTTTAAAGAACATGAGATATTCCTCTATGTAAGTGTCCAGGTTTCAGCTGGGATAGAGTTAATTTTCTTTCTAGTAGCTGGTATAGTGCTATGTTTTGGATTTAGGATGAGAATGATGTTGATAACACACTGATGTTTTTAGTTATTGCTAGGTAGTTGTAGCGTGTACGCTAAGTCAAGGACTTTTCAGCTTCCCACGCCCTGCCAGGTGCCCAAGAAGCTGGGAGAGCACAGCCAGGACAGCTGACCCAGGGCGGCCAAAGGGAGATTCCCTACCATAGAACGTCACGCTCCGTATGTAACTGGGGAAGTGAGCTGGGAGGTGGGATCACTGCTAGGAAACAGACTGGGCATCAGGTTGGTTTTTCTTCTCTGCATATGGTGACCAATTGCATTTGTGCATCACTTGTTTTATTATTTTTGTTATTATTGTTATTCTTATTATTATTGTTCTCTTCCTTTGTTATTCTATTAAACTGTCTTTATCTCAACCCAGGAGTTTTTTTCAATTCTCCTCCACATCCCCTTGATGGGGGAGGGGTGAGCAAGCAGCTGCGTGGTCCTCAGTTGCTGGCAGGGGTTAAATAATGACAGTAAGCAAACAACACCAGTAAATTTCAAAGTTATAAAAATGCTTTTGAAAAGAAACCATATAATTTTATCCAACTAAACCAAAGACCTGTACATTCTATAATCAGTCAGAGACCAGCTAAAAACAAAGTATCACCATAAAATTAGAGGATTATTTTGTTCAGATCAAATATGTGAACATTTACCTTAATGCACAAATAATTCCACTCACTTTACTGAAAGGAACTTCTTTTTTGCCATCCAGTTTCATTTCATCCCTAAGAAGCTTAAGGACTTCATGTAAATGCCTTGATCCCCTTATGATTAATTTCTTGTTCTTTTGATCTAAAATACTTGGTAGTTCCCAGTCAGTGATGAAGCAGAGAGAAACAATGCACAAAGAAAAAAAAAATCAAAGGGATCTCCAGGCAAATGCTGCTAGTTCAGGCAGAAAAAGAATTACAAGTGTTCTGATGCAAAGAGCTGATAAAACGCTTAAGCGTACCCCTAAAACTGTGTTTCTTACACAGAAACTGTTCTGAATAAAAAGCAAAATCAACACATTAGTTCATGTAGGTACTTCTTATGATCAATGGACATTCTATATTTTGTTTTACTTTTAAACATATCACCCAAGATGGTTAAAGAGCATCCTTGCAGATTCTATTTCCCTGCCTTTGCAGAAGCAGTTCAGAAGACAGACTAGACCCTAAAACAAGCCAGGTTTTTACTGGTCTATTCCTTCTCTATATCAAACCATCTTAGCAAGCAACTCTAATCACAAGTAAAGTAAAAGTACTTCCACTTTAAAAGGTTCTTTTGTCATAACTGTGGCTAACTCTCAATTCTGTTATAAAGTGGCTATTTATAAAGTGTGTAAGCAAAAAAACACAGCAGGATGTGGGTTATTGGGAGATAACCACATGCCCAGTGGCTTTCCTTTTATACCCATAAATATTCATTTAAGATGATCCTTTCTCACTGAAGTCAGCGACAAAACTCCCACTCATTTCAGTGGGAGCACACTCAGGTCTTAGTGCAAGAAACACATAAGCTGCTATCTTCTTCTGGTTATGGAAACCTCATGGAAATCTATAGGATTCTTAACAAAACTCAGGACCAAAGTACACAGATTGAAGTGATTTAGTTTGTACTAATAGGATGGGAATTTCTTTCTAATAATCATGCTTGACCTGAATGAAAATCAGAGCATCATCTGTTTGAGACTAATAATATTGCAATACATTCTTCATCTCAGAATAAAACAAAAGCTGAAGTTCCCTATTTATTGTGTTGAACAGAATATTTTGAAAAATTCCAGTTCAGAAACAAGGAAATACTTAATTTCAGCATTTTTACAACTGAAATATTGTCATATGGCCAAACTGATTCGCTTAACATACAGGTCATATGTCTTTGATGAAGCACCATCCATCTCATTTGAAAAGAGAGAGTTTGGCCAAGAAATACTAGCCCGCAAGAGGGAACATGGGTATGAGACATACATAGCAAAGCAGCTGCAGAGGGATATGCATTTCAGTATGTGCTGACTTAAAACGAAACAGTTCAGATTAGTTCAGCAAACCAGAATATTTGGTTTCATATTCAGCCAACTGGAAAGAATCTTTTTCTTTTCTTGGTTTTCCTGATGGAACAATGGAGGGAATCTACACAAAAGGTTTCTCTTGTGGAAAAAAAACCCCAAACCCAGAAGATATTCTAACACTATATTTTCTATAAGGAGAAAAAGAAAGCACAAACCACTTTGATATACAAAGTCCTCAGCCAGCTCTAAGTTATATGAAACTCCATGATAGCTGTGCAGGCCAGACCTATTGGGAATAGCACGCAAAATAAGTTGCTTCTTGACTGCTTCTTCAAAGTTTTCACCAGGCTAATGAAGATACAAGGTTGGTTTTATTTCATGGCTTCTTTTTGTTGTGTGTGAGAAAGATGAGATATACCAAGAACTTCTTTTTAATGGCCAAGAATTTTGATGAAATAAAAAGCTAGAAAAGCTGGAATTAATTAGCATGGTTTTTCAGAGGCATTAGATGGTCAGTCACTGACTTGAAGACCTTTCTATGGTAAGAGTTCCTAGGGTAATTTTTTTCAGGTAATTAGTAGACAATATAGCAAAAGCTTGCATTTCCATGACTACTGCTTTGATTCACTTATCTGAACAGTGGCTAACAACAGAATTTGTGTCCCAAGGATTGTAAATCTATTGGCAACAACTAGCATTAAAAATATTTATGGATAATTTGAAAGGTCAGAAGAAAAGCAAATAGAATAGATGGACTTTTTATTTGGTTATGTTCAATATCTTGGCGAAACAGGGAAGACTTGTTCTTTGCCCTTCGCAGCTACTTAGGCCAGATAAGGATTCTTTACTACAGTAGCATCATATTGGCTGCATCATTTGGTTTCTTAAATGCTATCTATATTTTAGCCCTTTTTTTTTTTTTTACTTAGTCAAGCTCTTCCTTTCTATACCTCTTCATTACAAACACCTAAAAAGAATTGAGTTGATAATTTGAAAGTATGAGTTAAGAAGGAAAAAAATTTAAAAAATCAGACAGCTTTGCAGCCACCAAAATGTGCAGGCACTTGTATATCCAGATAGCACTGCCTCTCTTAAATTCCATTAGAATTCACTGACCATGTCTGTGCATCTTGCAAGTATAAGGCTGCCACATCGTCAGGGCTTTCTTTAGCAGAAAGTGTTATATTTGAATTTCATTTGGACACTTGGGTGAGAGATCATTCCTTAACAGCTGTGTAGGGGTGTGTGTGCCTTTCAAGTGGAGCCTGCAGAAGGTGGATTTCAGGAATAAAAGTTCAAATACATGTGTGTGTATGTGTTTATGTTTAAATACAGGAAATGGGAGTATCAAACTGAAATAATGAAGGATAAATCAAACATCCATGGGTTGTTTTCTTCAAGTGCTTATTTGCAATTGTCTTCACTCTTCTGGAGGCTGGTTCTGAAGGGTATAAAGTTGATTACCCAAATAAGTTTATGGAAATTATTGACCCATTTCAATTACAAATGAGGACCCTTTATTCCTTTATAGGGAATATAAGAAGTGTAATAGAAATGAATCAAAAGTCAGAAGTTTTAGGCACTATCATTGCTAAAGATTATTCTCCAATCTTGCCTTGGAATGCTGATGCAATTGTTTCAAAAATCTTTATTCACACAACTAGAGGACTCCCTAATACAGGAGCATGTTGCCAGTTAAGGTGTAACAGGATGCTGCCTCTTGTTTGCTGTAGTATACGATTCAATCAGTAACAATACTCTTAATAAATCTAGCTATGCCACTTAGTCTAAGGATAAGTATACTACAACTTAGAGCTAGGTTAAAATGTGCAGAAAAAAAACATTTGTCAACAGTCCAGTAATCTCTCTATGTAATTACGTGGCAGTTAGTTAGTTTTTGCACTCCATTCAAATTGCTTTGTTCTTTGGAAAATGCTACTGGACAAATTAATTTTTGTCAGTAAAGAAACTAGGGAAATTATTATGTGGAAATAGCTAGATCAGTCTACCTAGGATAAAATTAATGTGAAATTCAAACCAACAGGGAGCAAATCTGATCTCTTAAAAATGTTTTGTAAGCTATTGCAAAGTTATTTCTCATGCCTCGGCACTTCTCTGTTTCAGCCAGAACTGAAATCGGAAATGCCAAAAAACTGTGAGAAAGCCTGTTCTTGCACTGCAGCTGACCTGAATGAAACAAGGAAGTGCTGCAAAATCACAAGACAGACTGTTTTTAGGAGATTGCCATCTAATTTCCAGACTGGGGAAGTTTGGATGAGATCAGGTAAACTCTGGAAACCACAAAAACTTCTGGATGTATATCTGAACTGAACCACCAAATCTTTGTGACTCATCCTTTACTGGTGTCCACATTTTGTGGAGATGAGTAAAAATAAAATAGTTTTACTTTGGGAAAGAAAGGAGGAAACACAACATACTACACAAATCAGATGTTTGCTTGCATTATCCTTGAAATTAAAACTGTACCATACATCCAACTGCACTGATCGTAGGGATTTAAATAAAGAGTATGTCCCTGAAGTCACTGGAGCTAAACTGGTTCAACTAGGAGAAGATTTCTGCCAAATCTGTTCATGTCATTTAGTTAAACTGCAGACATACTGGGCCTTATTCATTCATGATACAAACTTCCACTGCTTCAATGATATTTCATTAGGAATAAAGTTGATCCACTAATCCTAGCTTGACTCATCTTTCTCTTTAATCGCTCGCTTCTGATGTCGTACTGGCACAGTTCATAATGGTGACTCTGTGTTGAAATGGTGTTTATGGTCATGGTGGCTTAGCCTCTCTCAGCCGTATCTGTTGTTTATCTACAAAGCAAAGCCTGACTTGCAAATTTAGTATGGGTACTATGTAATTTAGAGCTTGAAAATGAAAGTTGTGACCTGGTCTTGCTCATTAAAGAAACAGATGTGTTGAAGGTTGGCATGAGTTCTCGCCAAGAAGTGTTAAGCATTTTATGAAGCTTTAACATTTTTCATTAACTTGAAGTCTGAAAATGAACAAACACTACAAATAAAGTGTTATTTTCTCTTTAAACACTTAGTTTATAACTTAATCCTATTTTAATTATTTAAATCAGCACATGTCTATGTTAATTTTCTTAAGCAAAATCATAAACTAAATTCTTTTATGTGCATAACCTAGGAAATAGATATGGGAAAATACCTGACTTATATACTTAGTTTACAGTCACAAGGGGTGGGAACTTTCAAGGCACTGGACAGAAATGACACGAAAGTCAGGAAATGATCCCTGCGATGGGATTTCAGAGGCGGCAGATTAGAAACAATGTCCTCTTACAACTTCTGTAACTTTGGGACGTACCATCCCAGAACACAGTTGGGGTAGTGGAACCACCTGAGCTCTAATGAGCAATAGTTTCGTTAAGTACGATCCCAAAGAATACACGTCTGTACATAAAGAGCGGGGAAACAAAAGCAAGTGACAGCTGATTCTCAGGGCTCATGCCAGTGCTGAAAAGGAAGTCTTCATCCCACTGGACTAATTCAGGACGCCGAACGGGCGTCCTTGGGGAGTTTTGTTCAGGCAGCGAATCCCGTGTTGGTCAGATAGCGTGCTCCAGCCAACGTCGCCGTAGCCAGAGAGTGGTGCGGAAGGGAAGCTGCTCTCCATGCTGAATGGCGTCTTTGTTCACTCTGCCGCAGCAGTTACATTCTGCAGGCCCTGCAGATACAACAGTGGCTGTATGAGAGCGGAATGGAAATGAGATGCTGGCTCCCCCAAAAAAGTCCTGCTTCTTTCCATTAAAACTGCACAGGAATTCTGGCAACCGAAAAATAACCCTTCCTATCGAGTAATATTTTCCTGCCTCTAAAAGCCAAAGGAGCCAAAAGCACAAAGTGAAGCTAAAACACAGCGTAGATGGGCATACGTGAACATTTTATGGGTTGTTTACCTTGCAAAACAGAACCAAGGCCTGCTGGTAAATTAAAGGCAAAAATAATACAGTGGCTGCAAACTACCTGCAAATCTGTAAATTCACCTAAGCCCTAAATAACAGTAGGATTGCAGTGCCCCCAGGACTGATCTGTTTGCTAAAGAAGTTCTTTAGTGTGTTCCAGTTACAAAGGTAAACAGTTTAGCCCTTGATCTGTACACCTTTTTCAATCTCTTTCCAGGCCAAACTCCCTGTCTGCTAATAAAGAAAGCTGTCATAAAATTACTACAGGTTGAGTTCTTTCAAGTTGGGGTAAACTGCCAGCAAGCTATGGGATGGCATATTATCTTCTAACTAGAGGAGTTTTCTTCTCTTCCTTCTGTTTAGTGGGAATTAGCCTATTAGTAAAGAACCCTTTCCTCTGTTTTCATAATTCATTTTAGAAAAGCATTATTGAAAGCTCTTTTTCATAATTATTTTCTTCCACACAGACCTTATTCATTTTCACGTAAAATATTAACATTTCTTTAAAAGTGAGTCTTTGGGATAGTCTTGTCAGAGAAACCAGAACTGTATAGCAAATGTGAGGCAAGAACTATATCATACATTATAATTGAATTATGTTACTACTTGTGGCCTAATTTGCTTTTCTATCCTTTTTTATGTAATAAAAAGGCAGTTTGTTTGCATTAGCAGAGTTACTTGCTATTGTCATCATTGGTTTGCTCACCACATAGCTTTGATTTGCTTGGTTCCAATGTGTGTATTCTAGTTTTAAGGTCCGTAGTAGTTTTTCCAACTCAGTAGTGGTTCCTCAGCCTATATGATTTCTTTTCTAAACTTTTCAGTTAAAAGTACTCATGAAAAAAAAATTACAGTCACGTGGAAAACCTTACAATTTAATTTTGGAAATGCTTCTGTTACCAGTGCTTATTCAAACAAGAAGTCCCATTGGTGTGAATAAATACAGGACGTAGTATAGATAGAACTCTTACTTTGTGACAGTTCACTCATAGGCCCCAGCTGTGTGTTTGCTCAGGGAAATAAAGGCTAAGCAAGAGCTCTTATATTCCCCTGCATGGCCTAAGTATTCCACTAGAGCAAGCAGCAGTTCTACTTTGCAACCTTTAAGTAGCCATCAACATGTTGACCGGAGCAAAAGCATTCATCACCTTGAAGGAGGTGCTCAGCTGCCTAAAAGATCAGGTCATAAATATTTAACTGTTCATGAGCACAAAACAACCAAACCCATACTATTATGTACCTACAGGAAATACCATTACAGTGAATGCTCTTAGTTAGAGGTGGAGGGACTGCTTGAGAGGAAATTTTTCTGCCCTCCAGACATCAGCATTGTCAGTGAATGTGAATGCAGAATTTGAACCTGAGATGGCAGAATTTCCAATGGAGTTTCTGTGAAACTTTAAAAATATAATCAAAAAGAGAACTTTTCAAAGGTAACTGGTATGTTAGATGCTGAGCCTTGAAAATCTGGAACATAGCAATCACAAATGTATGTTGAACCAAATCCATTGAAGTAGCTATAGACAGACTGCACCTTAAACACATATGTTCATATCCATCCCTGGTACATGAATATTGTAGCTATACACGGATAAAAGTTGAACTGAAATAACAAAATAAACAAATGGTAAATATCCATTTTTAAAAGTAGATCTAGTCATTCTTTCAACTTATTCTTAAGTTGGATGCTAAACATTTGTAAATGGATGCTAAACATTTGTAGCTCTTAAAGACACATAAAATACAACCTGAAAGAATAAAGCAAAGCATTCTTCATAAACTGGTGCAATCAGTAATATATTCGTGATAACATCTGCTACCGTATCAAACACAGATAATTTTTGAAAAGTTAAAAGCTTTATTTGCTTATTAACTCGTGGGTGCTTTTCTACACTTGCTATTTACCTAGAGGCTAGAAAAGTAGAACAAAGCCAAGCCTTTATTTGCTTAGCAACCTATCAAGCAATTGCACAGAATTATTTTTAAGTAGGTCCAATGGCAGCTCTTTCGAGTTACGTGTCGAGTTTTTGTTTACCTTGCTGTTACAGCAATAATAGCAAGGTGGGGTCTTATTCACTCAGTAGGTAAGACCCTAAAATTCTGAATGTTTCACTGTTTACCAAGTCACTGGACACATGAGTGCTGGGTTGGACCATGTTTACCCAAATCCTGGTCCACTGACAACTAGGTGTGGCTTTATGGGACTGTTACTCATAGAGCTTTGACAGAAAACCTCAACTTCTTAGCTAGAGTGCTTTAAGGAAATTATAGAGACGTGCAGGGATGAACTAATACTTATTAATGGCAATACCTATTAATTGGGAATGTTCTACTTATGGGAACTATATCTGGATGCAACGACCAGAGGCCGGAAATTAACAGGCTGTGACAAAGAAAAAAAATCTATTTGTGCTAACTTTGTGGGCAGCAGTTAAATAAAGAGAACATCTGTTTATCAAAGGCAATGTGCTGCTTCTAATTAAACCAGAATCTTGCTTGATGCTAAATTAGTAACTAGGGATGCAGATCACACCCTTAAGCAGACAAACTTTAAGACTTGTTTCTCCTGTCTGCTATACTGTTAGAGGAAAAAAAAAAATCCTGTTTCATATTTTGAATAGGTGTTGTCTCATAATTGTAGTTGTAAGACTGAAAGAGACATTATGTAATGTGGTTCTTGCTGCAATGTATGTTTAAAGTTACGGCTTAATAACTGAAGGGAAAATTTCACTGGGTAGGAGTGTAGCTACTGTGACCTTTAACCAAGGAAAGTTGTCATATTGTTTACCATGACAAGAATTGTCAAATACTTTGAAGAATGATGAACAGTTTGAAGTACTCTAAGTATTGGCTATGATGATAAGGCCTGAGCCATGGAAGTAAGTTATTACAGCTCTGAATGTCTCATGTCCTTCAGCTAAAATAGTTTCATGGCAAGACTGATCTATTCCAAAGGAATTATGATATTTCCAAGAAAAAAAGAAATTTTTTTTTTTACTAGTCATCATCTAAAGCTGTAAATCATGACAGATTTTTTTTTTTTTTTTTAAATTCCCAGTATGCTTTTTCATACAGAAGAAGAAAAGTTATGGAATCTGTGTTCTCTAGCAGTATTTGGCAGGCAGATGTGATGTTTGAAAAGATTTTAGAAGGTCTGTTTTTTGGCCAAGCTGACATAAAGTGGCTACAGAACACAGTAAACAATCCTTTTTTCCCCTTCCCTTCCCTCACCATGAGAAATATCCTGCATAGTCAAATCTACAGTAACACAGAAGGTTATAATACAGAACATATCTTAAGGGCATTACATAGCCAAGAATACAGTTTTCAAGATGTTGGTAAAGTCATTGATTTTAATGGTATGATGTCCTGATCTACAGGTATTTCAGCCTGCTTTGGAGACTGCCTGCTTCAAACCTGACCCAAGCAACGGCGAACTTCTCTCCTCCTGTGCCTCCTATCTTTAAGAGAATATGTCTGTCTTGAAGCAGCAGGCATATACAAACCTATGACTGTCTTTTGTGATGCTGTTGCTGTTTGTAATGACAGTATCCAACCAATACGCGCCACGCTTCCTTCAGTAGGGTCAACCCTTGGGATCCCAAGCAATTATCAGGTTTTCTTTGTCTTATATGTGCCCATAGCCATGGTGATCAAGATACCATTTTCTACCCATGCTTGCATTCTTGGATTTATTTTCTGTTAAACCAATGTCTGAATTTGTGTAGTTTCTACATTTTTTTTTTGTTGTTTCAAGAAACCATAATTTGATACCTTCAAAGAACAGCTCACACAGTATTAAAAGGTCCTTTTAAAACTATCTGGAGGGGATAGAAATATACTGCACGACTACCAGGTATGAATAATTTCAACTACTGACTCCAGTAGTGCTCTGGTGCTCTGTCCATGCTTCATCATATCTTATAGGCTAATTTCAAATCAGATTTTTTACTAGACTCTGTTGCTCTGTTTATATTTGTCAAATACTCCAGAATGGCTACCTGGAATCATAATGTCTCTTCCACCCTTGTATTAAATTTACATACCACACCTTTTTTTTTTTTTTTAGTTTAAGAAGAATCTACTTTCTTGGACACAGTTCATTATTCAGAATTTGTGTTAGCATTCTTCTCCTGAAAATACACTCTCCTCCTATAAATGAAAGAGCAATAGTAATAATAAATAAGGTGAAACTTTCCATGGTCAGGGATTAAGGCCAAAGTCATCATCTTTTCTGTGAATATACTGACAATTAATTATTATTAATGCCTGTGGTGCATAAAATACTGGCCTCCACTTCTGATGAAAGAAAGGCACTATAGCCTGAATTTGAAGTATCTACGGACAATTTAGTTTTGAACTATCCAGTACATTAGCATTACCTTATTGCCTCTTTGAGTGCTTCAGAACAGTGTTTCTTGCTACGACTAGCTCTCCATATCTGTTGAACCTCTTTGCATACTAATACTCCCAGGTTGCTAGTTTGATGACTTTGATTAGACACATCTTTCCTCTTTACAGTTCATCACCCCAAGAAATCTGTTTCCTTGTTATGTTAGGGTGTTTTAGCTGGTCTACTTTTGCATTCAGAACACCATTCTTGTTCTGGTACTACGTATTGTTCAGAAATTACTCAGAGCCAAGGAACTGTAGGACGTCTGCTTCATTAACCACCTCAGTTCTTACTAATACACATCATTGCATAATTTAAGTCTCTGTACAATATAACAATCCATTCTCACTGGCTTATGCCAGAGCTTTATAAAGGTGCTGTTCCTCACAGGATAAGAATATATATATTTACTGAATATCTTGTACTGGAGAATTCACAAGAATGCAAACATGAGTTTTAGAATACAGACTTATGTCATTTAATTATTCCTAGAAATACATGACGGTGACTCAGAATTCATAAATACCTGCCTATTCACTTTTTTTAAAAAAGGAAATTTTACCTTTGTTCCATTAATTAGCAAACATCCTTTGGAAAGTGGGATTTGGATGGAGTGAAAGGTGGAAAAATATAGTAGAACACTGAACTTCTAAATCTCACATGGTCCAGGAACTAGGCAGGTGATTGGTAGCATTGGAAATGGTAAAGTTTGAGGTGGACAGGGTTAATAGCATACTTTAGGGGAGTTTTTTATATGTGAAAGCCTCTCTCCATATTTTCCAAGGTGTAAAATGGTAAGTTGATTCCATAATACACATTTGTTAGCATGCGTGCTAGTACTTCTCTTAATGGTGGACTGATTATTTTTTTGTACATATAAAATACACGTCATTTGTGTCACGCTTATTGAGCTGAAGAGCGAAGGCAGGGCTAGCAGTCACATGATCACAGAAGACATGTAAAATTCATGACTCAGTTCCCAAGTGCAGCTTCACTAACAATAACACTACGTTCCTCTTTCCACTTCCTCCATACTTTGGTTTCCTTGGGAAGGAAATGCAGGTGTATATGCTGGAAACCACAGCACATTCCAGGCTCTGATCTGAATAGCTGGAGTACCAGGATTGTTGGGTAAGCTGTGGAGCATACTTCAGGCTCGACACAAAGAAAGGCTCCAACCAGTTCAACAGCAAGTGAGATGAAATGTACAAAAATATGCAACAAAGCAATTGATGGGTAGATCCTTATTATTGTTTTGTACATCAAGATGACAAGAACAAAAGTAACATGGGAGAAGACAGTGAATATTCTCAATAAACAGACGGTACTGCATACCATGAACTGTTTGCATAAATAATAATAATAAAATGTTAATGTCTAAGTGATAGTATTGATTTAGGTTATAGAAAGACAAGCTGCATGTAAGGTAACACATAAAACTCAATAGATGATTAAATTTCTGAACAAGAAGTATTCACTGAAAGCTGAAATCTGAATTTGGAGAAGCATTTAGTGTTGCTGGTGTTGCAGGGAAAAACATACTGAAACACGTACTGAAACATATACTGTAAAACATGTTGATGCCTAAGCTTTCCATAAATATGTTCTCGCAGTGTTAAAGACAGAGTTGAAAAAAGCCAAATCAAAAGCAACAGATGGCCAAATAATCTCACGTGAGGAAAGGAAACAGCATATTCAAAGCAGACAGGAATTTACTTGAAAACATGATAATCACTGTTCAAAGCTCAGACTTGGACATTAGAGAATTAGTGGTATGCACTACCAATCCTCCACCTGGTGCTAGAAACGTATGGATCACTACCAAAAGTAACCAAGGCAAGCATAAGTATAAAAAGAGTAGAACAGCTCCGCTGAAACTCTCCCCATGCTATTTGTATTCTTGATGGAATGAGTCTGGTTCAGAGAGGGAAGAATCTTCATGACACATCTGGAGAATATGAGGCGTTCATTTAGCATTTAGTACTATGTAAAGGTATAGAAAGCCACGGAAGTTAGGCTGTGTTTGATATTTACTGATAAAAGAGATGTACGGCCTACCATCAGATTTGCTTCAGGAATGTAGCAGCAGATAAAAAACCCAACAGTGGAGAGAAGCCTCACCGAATAATTATTTAAAGAATGAAAAAAGTTTATAAATACAGAGTACATGACTGTTTTATACACACGAAGCAAGCCTCCACAGAACAAAAGACAGCTCTGAGGGATATAAGAACCTCATGCACGAGCTTTTCCTATCTACTGCTGCACATATTCCCATGTTTAAAATGAAAAGTTAGTCACACTTAGTGGTAAAGACAGAGACGTCCTTGTGTGCTGCCTTGGGTTTGACAATGAAAGGTCTTGCCCAATCTATGAGAAAGCATTGGACCAGACTCATAGAGAAACCAGTACGATGCCTCAGGAGTCAAAGAGCATTGATGGGAATGCAAGGCCTTTTTCTTTTGGTTTGGTGTTTTTTATTGGGGGTTGTTTGCTGTTGTTATTTTGTTTTGTTTTCTTTTCTTCAGGTTTTGAACTATAACTTTTTTAGATCTTTTGTAGGCAAAAGAAATGTTTATGCAAAGGAAGCAGAGTCCACACCTGAGAGTTTGGGCAACAGGAGCTCTTATCACATGTCTTTTAGAAATGGTAGACATCGACATGACTTAAGCATGTCTGTAGAGGTCTGACGACTGATGTAAAGTATACTATTATCAACTATTATCAGAACATGTCAAACTGATTCCACGTAATTATCAGTAAGCAGACTGTCTATTTTATGCAAATGCTCAAGCAGGAATTTGGAGACAATCTCTGCGGTGATATACACTGCATTGAATATAAGATATTGCTGGATAACTCAAGCAAAAATGAATGCCAGTGATGTGGTAGGTGACTGCATTTTCAGTACTCAAAGTAAACCTGAAGCTTAGAAATGCAACGGTGTCCATTCCTTTCAAAACAATACATTTCTATGAATTAGTAATGGACTGAAGTGTACAGAAAAGTATGAGCTTTAAACTGTACTAACCAACATATCAGTGATGAAAACGCAAATGTTCATGCACTGAGCACAATAATTGCAGTAATCTGTCCTCTAGTGTATTGAATATGCTTTTATGATGGGATAATATTGTGTTATGTATTTATAGCTTTTGGTACAGTTAAACAATGAAAATATTTCAGTTCTTTATTTCTTATAATGCAAAAACATTTTTAGCATGATACGTGGTTGCTGTGGTTAATGTTAAAATTACCGCTCCCAACCACTCAGCCAAAGTTATTTCGACTAAGAAATCCCGCAAGCAGACATCCTCAAAATGCACCACCAAATTTTGTATCTCAAGTGGATGCATCAGCTAATTTTTTTAACCTTGATTTATTGACTACCACAGTGATATATATAATAGGTGAAGTTTTCAGTAATGCTAGAAGTTTCATCTTTTACAGCTAGTGTACATTATAAATAAATCTGCAAAGAAATAAAAGTTTAAAATGTACTTGGCTGTATTGACTTCTGTTTCTCAAAAGCAAAAGTGAGGATAAGGTAAGCCTCAACTCAGTTATCCATCACGTTTAACTTTGTCGCTCAAATAATTCTATCATCTCATTCAGCAAAGCAGTATACATTTCTCCTGTCAACCCTGATACGCTTAAATGTTAACCACGTGTTGTCTAAAACCTTAAGCTGGTGAATCCCTTCTTTGGATTTGTATCTACTACAAATGAATCTAAGAAAGATTAATGACAGCCTTTCTAAAAGTATACTCAACAATGCAAGTAATTTCCCCTACTTTCAGCTGTGAAGAGGTATGTGTGTAGTCAACCAGCTGCCTCTGCTCACGGTAGGGGCAGGGAAAGAGAGAGATGGCAATTCATTCCATCTATGCCAAACACTTCTCTTTGGATGGGATGAATCACCCGTTGGGAGTCTCTGCCTCTCTTCGTTTACTACAGAAGTGCAGATGACTAGCTTAGACTCAATGCCTAAATTTAGATTGCTAAAATTAGATGGGATGCATTCCACTTTCATTCATTCATTTAATTAATCCAGTTAAGAGAATGATCTATTAGTTGTACTGGAAAAGTGGTGCAATTTTGTTGAAAGCTGTGATAATACTGTCCTGCCTTGAACAGTCTGGAGTTTAAGTAATGTGTGGGTGAAATGAAGTTATCATCACTGTTTTACACATAGGGAATTCAGGATGCAGAAAGACTATGTGAATCACTTTAACTTACACTAAAACTTCATGTCAGAGTAAAAAGACAGTCAGATCTTCAACAGAGCCCCTGTGTTTCAGTTCACAAATCGATATAATACCTGATGTAAAAGTTCCGTTCTGTTATAAACATACTTGCAATGGCTTGGACCAGAGCTATCTGAATGATCACTAATCCCTGGGCATTTGTTAAAGTAGTTACAGTCAGCCTAAGGTCTTGAGCCCCCACTTGAATGCTAGAAGCCTGATGACACCAGGAAATCCACTGTGTTGCATTTACAGAACCAAAAATTGCTCTGTAGATGTACTTGTATTTCTTCTAAAGCTACCTGTGGCAAAAATTAAGCTTTTACATTGCCATTTTTTCCAAAAACATGGCATTATGCTTTCAGATTTGAAAAAAGCAAGTTATCTTACTATGTTTTGCGTGTAACCTTTGGCAATGGATAGATGTTATCAATCACAGATATTTAACATTGAGAAAATGGCTTCCTGAATCTTATTCATTATCCCTTGAGAATGTGTCTGGTAAATACATAGCATAATGAAGTTCTATGAAACAAGGCTATAGCTATTAAATCAATAATGTTTGTTGGAATACTATTTGGAAATAGTTGAGATTACCCCATTTTTAAAAGTATTTTGTGCTTTTTAGGATCTTTACTCCAGCTATTAATACAGAACAACATTAAGGCAACAAATTAAACCAAGATTTTTATATCAAATAAACTAAAGCGTTTTGAGTTAAATGGGAGATTTACGAGAAATCCTAAGAGTACTGCACTGCTACAGTCTCACTCCAGAATGATTATGATTTATACTACCCATCTCACTCCTTTATTTGTTCACATGTGTGTAATATGAGTATACGAGTGCATGAGCTTTATGCAAACTATGCATGCCATTTCCAAGCTCAATTAGTAACTCCAGTAAGCACAGCAGAGTTTCATTCCTTTCAGAAGAGGAGAGAGGAGTGCCAGACACTTTCCTGCTATCCTATATAGAAAATATTTTGGAACATTAGTGGAATATTCAACTTAAGCTGTTATAATAGAGGTAATTAACAGGTGTGTGAAGAGATTTTGGCCTTCATCATCTGCATCCTTAATTTGGTCTGCTGCACAACATATTAACACGGCTGGTGCACACCATATTGATGAAAAGTCATTAAAAATTTTTTTTTTCTCCTCAAATATACAATTTTACAACCTGCTTTGTTTCATTTTAATCTCTTTTTTGGGTGTTAAATTGTTCACAGTAAGCATAACTTTCACAGATTATCAAAATACCAACATATAGAAACATTGCCTTAATGCCTGATTTTAAGAGCAAACGATGCTGATCATAGATTTTCATAGGGGCGGCATTATCAAATGAATTATAACAGTCCTCTGTTGGTTAGTGTAATGTTAGAAATATATGGACTGTATTTATCTGCAAAAATCCATATTATTTTTTCACCTCTGATATCCAGAGCCTTTTTTACCAGTATGTCAAACAATTTGCTTAAATCAAGATTAGTAACAAAATGACAGTGGCACAGTATATGTTGCCAGTCTAAATCTTTTCTTTCTATTGTCTATGAGTATCTGAATATTCAGAAAGTATAAAGTAGAAGAGTTGTGTTTTGGCAGACAGCTCATGTAAACCACTGGATCATTTGCAGAGTGGCATTAAAACACATTTACAATGAAGCCACAGGCGATTTTTTGTCAAATCTAATACATGCTGCTAAAAGCACTATCTTGAAGACTGTCTGATAACAATCAACTTGGTCGATAAGGCTTACTTTTACTCAAAAACTGGTTAGAACACATTTATTACAGTGACAGTTAGCTATAATCATAATAGGCCTGTATTTGTGCCTTGTTATACTAGTGGTCCTTATTGTTACTTGACATTTATTCTTTGCTCTGCTACATAGGCAATCTCGCTAATGATAATGTCTCTTTTTCTTCAGCTTTTTTTGCAGCATTTTTATTTCCACTGACAGCTGGTTTTCCAAAATAGGTGGGACAAATATTCTGTGTATTTTCTAGCCTCATGATCTTTGTCGCTAAAAATAAAATAAAATAAAATAAAATAAAATAAAATAAAATAAAATAAAATATAATATAATATAATATAATATAATATAATATAATATAATATAATAAATATCTATACTCTGAAAGATGTAGTGAAGTTTCTTGTTCAAGCCAAACATGAAGATGTAGGATCTTGTGGTGTTCTTTCTACCTTTCTTAGACTTATCTTAGCTTGAGTATGTTACTTAATCTTTCTTATATAATTTTGATATCTTAACGTATAACATTGTGTAGTTGAATAACATACTATTTCTCATGTGTTTGCTCCAAATATTCTCACAATGTGGTAGCAATTTTACATTTCAGAGGACACCATCTGTTTCTCCTCTTTTGCTTGGAGGGTCCAGTTTATGCAGTCACACATATCAAAACTGCAACTCCATCTTTGTACCAATAAGACCTTGATACCCTGATAGACTCTGAGATACTCTTTTTTTGTCAATTTGTCCTTGCTTTCACTAACACTGAACATACAGTAAGTAATAACTTGTAGATGCCAGTAAAATGTTTCTCTTCTCAAATGTTATCAACAGAACAGAACTATTTCAGATCATCCATCAAAAGCAATTTTTACATGTGTAAAACATGGATGGCTTCAGTGAGAGTGAACAACCCCGGATAAACTCTTCAGTTTAGATGAAAGCAGTCTGCAAAGCCACCAGTTACTGGTGACACTATTATGGTTATTAAATTCCACAGTAAAGTGGGCAGATATTTAAAAAAATCCCAGTATTGGAAGAAATTAATCCACCAGTGATCAAGTAAGTGAAGAGATGATGAATTTCCAACAGGATACTGTTAAGTAAGATGAACTCAAGAGAAAAAAAAATACCAACTCATTCATATTGTCTCTTATCATATTATATTACTATTGGTTCAGTTTTGGCAGATTTGAATGTTCTGAGATCTACATAGTTTCCTTAGGAACCTGGACCACAGGAACCCCCTACACCCTTACCATGGGCACATGGGTACCTGTGTTCCACTCCAAGTTAACAATCCCTTTTGGACTATTATTTGCAAATCACATACTTCAATATCAAGTTGACTGGGCTATCTAGGAATTTATACAACTACTGTACTAAGCTTTAAGCTTCACTGTTAGATCTTGGTTCATTTTTCCCTATCTACAATGGCTACCTTAATGCCATTTTTCTCAAAGTTTTGAATTACAAGAGCACCAACTGCAACATTGTTCTTCTGAAAGAGCCATTTAAATGAAAAAGACTCCCTTAGTGCTGAGGCTTCAGAAATCTGAAACATATATACTAATGTTATAATCCACCTTTGTTATGCTCTACATCTAACTGTTACTTGCTCATAGGTGAGCCTTTTTGGGTCACATCTGATTGGTCGATTTGCCCATCCATAGTATACTATATGGGATAGATACTATACAGGATATATCTTTTCAAATTGGAAAGGGTACAGAGAAAAATCCATGAAAATTAGCTGAGGGGTAAGAAACATGGCTGACAATAATAGATTTAATCTACCAATCTACCAGTTACTAGATTAAACAATAGTGGACTATTAAGCTAGAAACTTACTCACGTCTTATAGATATCTTTTTTTCCCCCCAAATTATAAATATTAGGGTGAAAATACATGCATAAAAATTAAGCCTTATGATGTCTTGATGATAAGAGCTCAGACTTGATAATCTAATGTTAGCTTCAAAATTTTATACCATTGAAAACAAATGTAGGTCCTGTTATATTATGCGGATGTCAAAGAAAATCCATATCATCCACCATTAACGATGCACTACTCACCTTCCCCATCACTATCTGCAATTGTAGGTTATATAACATGAGTCTTAACAGCAATGGGTTGCTGTCAGATATGGTCAGGTCAGATCAGGTCAGACCAGATCAGGTCAGACCCAATCTTCTAAAACTGTAAAGTACTGACTTATTTTCTGTTTTGGCATCTACTTCAGATATACAGATGTTTGGAGGGGATCATGATCCACCAAAAATATATAACAGTCCTTCCACCCACCATCACCCGCTTAAAACAAGCTTTCAATTTGGCTTAAGAAAAGATGGATTTTCATTTGAGATCTTTAGTGCCTGTCAACACTCCTGAACAAGGAGCCATTTTCCTTAGTGACAAGGACACACACACTAGTGACCTACATCCTAATCCCGCCCCTCTACCTGTAACAGCTGTACTGGTTATAGAGTGAGTGAAGCCGTAAGGGTAAGTTTGCCAGTCATACTTTAAATATTGTGTTATTGTGTATGTACTTTGGTTGGAGTTACTTGTAATATTAAAAAAAAAGGGACTAGTCCATTTCTGGGGAAATAATATGGAAGTATTACAAGACTAGTGTATTAAAAATACATTCATAGACTGGTCTAATATCACTGTATGGTGAATATGATACACATCTCCCATCATTGTCATATTTCTACAATAAATTGATATAACAGCAAACCCAAACACAGTTAGACTAATACACCATACATAATAGTTTAAGCATAGCTCTGACCACATTTATAGTAAAAAAAAAAAATCTCACTTCATCGCAAGATTTATTTTGATTTACTTAATCTAATTTTTATCACTTATCTTTTTTATCCCTCTAAATCTCTTTCCAAACTTGTTAGGATATTTGTAAATTATAGTGAGGGCATCATAAGATATCCAAGCAACTTGAATTAATTGGCTGGAATAACCAAAAACGTAGATGATTTTTCAGATGGCATTTATGCTAAAGAGTATCTGTTTATTTTTTATAAGTGCTTCTCAGATGAGAGGATTCCTGTAGCATGAGAGCTCCCTGATAAACAGATTGTATACATGCCGTATGATCTTCTGGTAAAAGCAAAAGACTGGTTGAAACCTCAACTGAGTTAATAACTCATGTGTACACTAGGGCACACCATGTGATTTTCTTGTGCTTTTAGTCAATGGTAGTGAAAACTGTCTGAATAGGAGAACTGAAAGAATTTCTGACAAACATTATATTTTGGTTTCTAGAAATTATCTGACTTGGGAGAAAACATTTGAGAATTAGTTAACACTGGCAAACCTTAAAGTTTTTGTAAGCACTTGAGACCATATTGAAAAAAAATCTTATACTCAGTAATGAATAAGCATTTTGTGTTTCATTGACAGAAAAGAAAAACTTGACTTCACTCAGCTTTTCAAGAATCTCATAAACTTGAATGCCAAGTGGTACTTTATCATTTCTGGAACATCAAAAGATTGTTCCAGATTTCTATATTAAGGAAGATGCACAACTGTTCATCCATTCTTTTGTTATAACACACCTAGATTACTGGAAATCTTTTTAGAAATATCCCCCAGAATCTTTACATTCATTCTTGCAGATTTATAGTTTCCCCTAAAATTTTTAACTAAAGTCTCTTCTCACACGGGAAAAATAATGACACTTACATCTCCTGTCACTGTAATAAGGAGATTAAAATGATTAATAGATGTGGCCTTTATGTTTAAGGCATTTGTCCTTTTTACTAAATCCTGCTTACAATTCTTCTGATTTAGCAATGACCTAGAATACTGGTTCTCTTCCTGAAACACCCCAACCAGCTATTATTTTCTGCCAAGTCGCCTACCCACAATTCATTAAAGGTTGCTAAGCCTAAAATTGTGGAGCTTGGTAATTTCTGGGCATGATTTCATTTGTTTTTATATTTTCAAAATCTACCATCTGAAAATATTTAATAAGAAATCAGGGAATATGAAGGAAATACAACAGCTAAACATGAGCTGGGCTTCTGAGTCATAGACAAAAGGAAGCTACAATCTTCTTTTCCACTCACTCCTGCACTGAGTTCTAGGGAGAAAAGTGCATAAAGAAGAAGGAGGAACAATTTGAAAGCAATTGACTGTAACCCATGCCTCTCTGTCATGATGTTTGCCAGTTCCAAATTTTCTCTGAGAAATGCCTTTGCCAAAGCACGTCCTGTTGGTGCAAGACACGACTAACAAGTGCAAAGTTTTCCTAGTATAAATATGTGTCCTGGTTTCAGCTGAGATGATAGAATTAACTTGCTTTCTAGCAGCTGGTATAGTGCTGTGCTTTGGATTTAGTATGAGAATAACATTGATAACACACTGATGTTTTTAGTTGTTGCTAGGTAGTTGTAGTGTCTACATTAAGTCAAGGACTTTTCAGCTTCCCACGCCCTGCCGGGTGCCCAAGAAGCTGGGAGAGCACAGCCAGGACAGCTGACCCAGGGCGGCCAAAGGGAGATTCCCTACCATAGAACGTCACGCTCCGTATGTAACTGGGGAAGTGAGCTGGGAGGTGGGATTGCTGCTCAGAAACAGACTGGGCATTGGGGTTGGGTTTTTTCCTTTTGCGTGTGGTCAGCAATTGCATTTGCGCATCACTTGTTTTATTATTGTTATTGTTATTGTTATTATTATTACTGTTATCTTTCTTCTTCTTCTTCTCTTCCTTTGTTATTCTATCAAACTGTCTTTATCTCAACCCAGGAGGTTTTTTTCCATTCTCCTCCCCATCCCCTTGATGGGGGAGGGGTGAGCGAGCGGCTGCGTGGTGCTCAGTTACTGGCTGGTGTTAAACCATGACAATATGTTAACAGCATAAATGATGGCAAATGCAGTATATATTTTGGGCAGCTCTGACAGAAACAGGCCAAAAGAATGATTTGAGCATTTTGTATTTTCGCCCTTTTCTGGAAAAAAATAAATTAATTTGGACTACCCCATAATCACAGATAAATAGATAAAAATGATAACAGATTTTCCATATTTACAATCCTTAAAATAGAAGTCTTTAGCATGCCATATGTGTTGGTTTTGCGTGGCAAGGTTTTGGTAGCGGGGGGGCTACAGGGGTGGCTTCTGTGAGAAGCTGCTAGAAGCTTCCCCTGTGTCTGACAGAGCCAATGCCAGCCAGCTCCAAGATGGACCCGCTGCTGGCCAAGGCCAAGCCAATCAGCGCCTCTGTGATAACATATTTAAGAAAGAGAAAAACAGTTAGAGAGAGCTTTTGCAGCCAGAGAGAGGAGTGAGAAGATGTAAGAACATCTGCAGACACCAAGGTCAGTGAAGAAGGAGGGGCAGGAGATGCTCCAGGCACCGGAGCAAGATTCCCCTGCAGCCCGTGGTGAAGACCATGGTGAAGCAGGCTGTCCCCCTGCAGCCCATGGAGGGAGGATGAGGGGGTGTAGAGATTCCACCTGCAGCCCGTGGAGGACCCCATGCCGGAGCAGGTGGAGACACCTGAAGGAGGCTGTGGCCCCGTGGGAAGCCCGCGCTGGAGCAAGCTCCTGGCAGGACCTGCGGACCCGTGGAGAGAGGAGCCCACGCCAGAGCAGGTTTGCTGACAGGACTTGTGACCCCGTGGGTGACCCACGCTGGAGCAGTTTGCTCCTGAAGGTCTGCACCCCGTGGAGGAGACTCACGTTGGAGAAGGCCGTGAAGGACTGTCTCCTGTGAGAGGGACCCCACGCTGGAGCGGGGGAACAATGAGTCCTCCCCCTGAGGATGAAGAAGCGGCAGAAACACCGCGTGAGGAACTGACCGTAACCCCCATTCCCCGTCCCCCTGTGCTGCTGAGGGGGACGGAGGTTGAAACCGGGAGTGAAGTTGAGCCTGGGAAGATGGGAGGGGTGGGGGGAGGTGTTTTTAAGATTTGGTTTTATTTCTCATTCCTCTACTCTGTTTTGCTTAGTAATAAATAAGATGAAGTCCCTCTCTAAGTTCGGTCTGTTTTGCTCGTGATGATAATTAGAGAATGATCTCTCCCTGTCCTTATCTCGACCCGTAAGTTTTTTTTTTCATTGTACCTTTTCTCCCCTGTCTAATGAAAGAGGGGAGTGATAGAGCGGCTCTGGTGGGCACCTGGCCCTCAGCCAGGGTCAACCCACCACACATAACATAAGATGGCATGCTTAAATCCACCTGGAAAAAAGTGCTGAGATTATTCTTATTTCTCAGAAATGCAACCTCATTAGTGAAAATTTACGTAAACCATAGAAACATATACAGATATGCATACATTTGATCTCTGATTTTCTTAGTTTGTAGATAAGCCACAATTTAAATAGTGTCCATAATTTGAAATTCTGCTCTAGATGCATTTTTATGAATAGTTGGTAATCTATCATTCGTATGTAGCTCATTGAGAGTATGTGATATTTTATATTCAAAATGATTGATTCTACAGATTATAGGATAGTCATCTGTATGAGCTAGTCAGTTTTCATTTGGTTTAGAATCAGATCTGTGTAACTAACACTTGCAAACATAAATGCAAAATTTGATGTATTAAATTAACTTTTAACACTGTGATTTAATAATCATAGCAACATGAATACTGATTAGAATATGTATGGTGTATACAAAAAAGCTCAGAAAACAATAAATCAACCTAAATATTAGCTTGTCTCCTGAAAAGTAGAAAGCTTGTAACAAAAGGGCTCTTCCCACTGTATTTTGCTTGGTCAGGTCTGCTATTCTATGCACTTTGAGATATCAGCACGACAGGAAATACAAAGGAAGCTAAACTTCCTCTGCAGCCTTGCAATTTCAAATATGCAGAACACAGATATAATGACAAAACAAAATCGATGCTTCTCCCTGGATTTCTCAGGACAAAATCTATTTCCTAAGCCACTTTCTGAAAACTCTCTGGTTTTCACATTTGTATTTATGGCATATAGTGCCCCACAAGGAGATGGAATTGGGCTTGAGAGACTGCTTTCTGGCATAAAAATATATTACCACAGTTATTTATTTATATTGCTGTCATGTGTAAGAGTTCTAGTCTAAGACCATGTCCCAGCTGTGCTTGGTGCTGTTCAAACACAAACCCAAAACAATACCTTTCCCCGGCTTACAATGTAAAGATGAAATAAGAGATAACAGAAGTATAAGTGAAACGATGAGACAATATTCTTCAGAAAGACAGATGGTAGTTTCAGCCACTGAACCGCATCCCACCTTTTCTAGTTGTGAAAGAGGATAATATATTAGCATATATGACCATTTTTGGATGGCCGTGGGGACTTCCTCTCAAGCATGAGAAACAGCATGAGATAAAATACAAATATATAAATATGTTTAAAAAATTTCTGAGTCAAATGAAAGCTAATGTCATCGACCAGTTAAAGGCAGGATCCCATATCCTGAGGTTGTGAGGCAGAGCTTATGAAGAGCTTTGCATTTTCAAGCTCCTTTCCTTGAATGCAAATTACTTGAGTTGGTATGGAAGCTTAGACATGGTCAAGTACTGAACTAGGGAAATGATTTTGCAGAAATATTCTGTGTAGGTGCATAGGGAAAAGCGTGAGAGATGGCTGAAAGCAAAACATGAATACAACATGACAGAAATAGGGGCAAGAGTTTATTGTGTGAACAGACAGAATTATGTTAATTATGCAGAAAGAATGAAAAAAACCTAAGCACTGAACTAATATGAAAAGTTACAGATAGTTCAGAATTGAAAAAAGAAAATGCTCAGGTTAACAGTTTGAACAGACAGGATGTGATATTGCTCAGGATAATTGGCAAAAAGGAAGTAGTGAGGAAGGCTGTGGGGAAGGAGTAATAAATTCTGGTTTGATCATGTTGATCTCGAGCTGAACCTCTGTGGATACATCAAGGTGAAATTTTAGTTTGGATAAGAAATAAATTTGTAGTAAACAAAAGGCGGGTAATCAGTATGAAGCATCAGTGAAACAAAGTAATTGAGTTTGTGCTTGTGTGTTAGACTGCCATTAGTTAAGGTGCAAAGCGAGAAGAGAAACTGAATTCTGAAAAGACTGTTGGTGAGGGCATGTGAAGAATGTCTTGAGAGCATGCAATTCAAAGGAACTCTCATTATACCTGTCTCAAAGAAGCAAAGAGAGGACAGGATTTCAAGAGGCACATGGTTGATACTGTCAAAAATGGCTGCTAAGTCACAGAGAATGTAAGTGTAATACTAATCCCGAGTTTTAGCTAGGAAGATGTAAGCATTAGCTTACCTGGGAGCACTTTCACCAGAGTGCCATGGCAAGAAACTGTAGAACCCCTAGCACAGAACTGGAAGAAAAAGTATAAAGCCTCAATTGTTTAGATATAACACATGAATATTTGTTGAGCTTAGCAATAGTAGATTAAGGACAGCAAGCAGTTGGAGAGGCAAATAGAAACAAAATGGGTTTTTAGATGGGAAACATACATATGACTATACAGTGTATGAGACACTGAAGGAGATTGACAAATAGAGAAACAAGAGAGGTGGGAATAGGTGGGATGGGAAGGAGATGGGCTGCGGAGAGAAATCGGAAGAGACAATCAGGTATCAGACTTTATTTCTGCACAAAAGAGACAAAAGATGAAAGTGTAGAAAGATTATGGTGAGAAGTTAGGGAAGAAAGAAGGAAAGAAGAAGGGAAGTAGGGAAGAAGAGGGAAAGTAATTTTGCATTTTGTTATTGTCCTCATTTTTTATGGGAAGAGTTGTAAAGGCAACAGAGAGAGAATTAAAACAGTAAGTGAAAAATGGAGCTTGGGTTGTAGATTTGTCAATTAATTAAACTAAAAAGTAGTTAGTCTTTCCAAAGGACAAACTAGCAAAGATGAAAGAACAGTGAAATGAGATAAAGTCTGGGTAGTAAGGCAGAAGTATTAGGGCTTCAGCTTGAAGCTACTGAGGCTTCCTGTCAAATCTTAAAGGCTTTCAACTCCTGCTAAAGTGTGGGTTTACAGAAAGTCTCAGAATAGAGAAAAGGCTGCAAAAGGCACAGGAAAGGAAGATCTCACCTTAGTCTGTGCATTCACAGTGTACAAAGTTTATACAAAACCAGCTCAATCAAGATCTGAGGACCAAGACTACAGGGAACAGCTGCCTCCACCAGACTCCCAGCAGGACCTGTACCACATGCACTGCTATGTTATCACAAATTTCTGCTCCCTCAAAGAGATATCTTCATATCTTTGTTAAGACATGTCTTCAACATATTCAATAAGTGACTGTATTTGCAACATGAATAAAATGCATCACCTGCCATTTACTATCTGAATGATAAATGTTTTCATACTTAACTGCAGAGTGCTGAGAGTTGTCTTCCCAAATTTAGTGACCAGCGTTCTTGTACAGCTATATTCATACCTGATTAAAATCTATGTACTACATATTCAAGGAATACAGGCATGCACTTAGCAATAAGTTACATTAAGATTCTTATAAAAAATTCAACAAACAACAGGATGTCAGCTGCCAAATGTCACAGTGATAAAGGAAGAAAAGGTATTAAGTTTATGTTAAGCACACATACTTACCCCCTTCTGCAGGCAAAAATTAAGACTATCTAACATTTCTGGAGGTAGGTGGGCAAAATGCTGAAAGCAGAAATGGAAAAACTCATGGACTTGTAAATAAAGAAGTGCTTGAAATACATTTGACTTTATTTATAAATCAGTATCTGTAAGTGTGCACTTCATAATCTGCATTAATTCTGTTGCTCAAACTACAATCTGGACTAGTCTCAGGAAAATCTACCCTATCTGAACATAATTTAATGTGCCTGAATCTTACTATATGTGCTATTCTTGGGCTTGTATAATGGACCAGCTATTTTAATAGCTTCCAAACTTCTAAAGTAATTGTTCTTTTTTAAAGTGGTAGAGTTTTAGGCACTCAAATGTACTGATGCCTTCAACTTTTTACAAACAAAATGTTTTCTAAAAGCGAAGATATTTATTCCTTAAAAAGGGAGAACATCAACTACTTAATTATTCTATATGCACTGTACAGACCTTGTAACAATTAAAAGTAGCCCTGATACTGTCAGGGATTTATACCACAATCATCGATATCGTATTACAGTAGAGAGTACAGAAAGGTGAAAGTCCAAGTCACAAGTCCAATCCTGAGAGCACTGTAATCCATGAACCTTTGATGTCAAAGGGAATCCCATATATGAGTACAACATATGCCAGAGGTACAAAATCATGCAGTATAGGCCTCATTTTTATGCAAAATTTACATTGTTTTAACTAGTAAATTAGAGAAATTAGTCATGGTGAAATTTTGCTCTGCAATGACACTAACTTCTGTGAAAGTTTCAAAAATGCATGTGCAGAAAAGACCACATGCACTTCAATGTTTCAAGAATAGACTAAATTCTAGTTCAGTCGGGATAAAACTTTCAAAGGTTCTGCAGAACATATACCTTACTTTGCTACTGCAAGAAGCAGTTCTTACTCTTTAATGGACATAATGGTTGGCAGGACAAAGGGAGTGGTCAAAGATTATAAAAGAGCACTGAGAATCAATTTATCTGTTGCCAGATCAGCAGAGCTTCCTCCCCAGAGATAGGCACTATCTAGTTTTGCCTTGATCCATTGCAAATCGTTGCCTGGTAACTTGAGCTGCTTCTCTTTCAGGTCAGTTTTTATTAGACGAAAAACTTTTAATTACAAGCTTGACTGCTGCAATATTTTTGTTGTACAAAAATATGACCCCAAATGCTTACATAAACAGTGTGTAATTCCAGGCACTGCTTTCCCACTACTACTTCTACACCTATTTACTGTCCGGATTTTCCCTATCTGAATAGTTCAATCTATTTCTTAGGCTAAAGTAGCAGCTTTGAAACAAACAGCTAAACATTCTTGCTTTCTTCAGAGAAGTTTTTCTGACCATCTCCCTGTTGATGGGATGCTTTCTGCTCTGTGCCAATCAGGCTTCCACCCTTTGCATTGAATGCAATGGAACCTGCCTGGAGAAGTCTTCCTTGGGACTAGTGTGTAGCCAGGACATTCTGTGTTAAAGTCCTAATCTTACCACTGCACATTGTTTACTGTCCTAAATATAAATGTTTTTTGGTTTTTTAGAAAGTTTCCCTTATCTTTCCAGTAATATTAAAAGGTGAGAGAACTCAACCTACCTGTAAGAGGCACAAATTAAGAGCTCTGATTAGGTCTTTCTGGCCAAGCTTTAGTTCAAGATTCAATAAGCCACATTTTTCACACAGTGAAGCTCATGCCGTGTTTGAACAGAGCACGGGAAAGAGGTTTCCTGCTAGGAAAGGAGACACGTGCCCTCCTGAATCTTGCAATAATCAGGGGAGATTTCCTGATTCCCTAGTGAGGTCAAGTTATTACCACAACAGAGCTCTCCACTAGCATGAGGCAACTCTTCCTCCACTCCATGTGGTACTAGAAGAGTAAATGTCACGCTACCATATGTGAGGCTGCATATTTTCAAGAGCTTTCTGAACTGGCGCAGCTTGCAGCATAAAGAAAATATTTTTTTTACTGCACACTAAATATATTAAGACATAAGGACTGTTTGTGTTGACTTGAAGCCCCAGCTGTGTGCCACTGGGTGTTGATGCATAGCTATCATATCTATCAGTCTACCAGCATATGAGAGTACTGATTTGGGTTATTAACGTCCACAGCCTGACAATAATATAAAATAGAATTCTCTTACGGCACTGCCATATTTACTTTGCAATCAGTCTGCTTTTCTGGTAGAGCATTAGAAGAGCCAAACATGGAGCAATTTACTATACGAGTTACATTGCAGGCCCACATGTGGAAAGTCTTTATTCTTTTCCCTTTGATCATCATCCAACTTCAGTCACAGCAAACATGACTCAATATGTAAAAAACCCGCTTCTAATGGGACTTATAACATACAACAGATTATATAACCAAATTTACCTCAAATGGTTTAGAAGTTGCCTAGCTACGGGATTGGAAAGGTTGAGGAACTCCCTGCTAAAGTGACAGGAAATTAAACTGATGAGCACTTGAGGACTGAAGCTTCAAGCTCCATCTAGTGACAAAACCTTACCATTGCCTTTATAGAGAACCCCAGGGAGAGCACAGGATGCCATGAAACGTTTGTGAAATTGTATTGTGCTGTATTGGCAGGGAAGGCGAATCAGAGCCAAAAGAGGGACATTGCTTTAAAAAAATACAAATGCAACAAAAAAACCCACAACACAAGGGACACTGACTGGCAATCGCCTGCTCAATAAAAGTAAACCCCCCACACTCATAGAAAATATGTCTTGGTCTAGTGCTACATAGGAGAACAGTATGGCCATAACAATAATAATTCGTCAATTTACTTCCCTCCTTGGGAAGGAGATTTTTGGCATGAAAAAAGACAAGAGGCAGAGCTCTAGTCATTATTAATGTTTTTCTCCAGGACAAGACTATCTTGTGCTTTACACCACCAGTTGCATGGTGGGATAGCAGTCAGATTTTGTTCACCAGCTACAACAGCAACTCCAATATTGTTCAACAAAAAATCTTGTGAAATGCTTACTGTATGCATAGTAATTTTATTTTATGAATGTGCCACTATACGTGTTCCCTCATAGCTAATAAAATAAGAGTTTGAAGGTTTTTGAACTGCCCAGTCATACATAAGACTATGTAGGGCAAGCATGATTTGTCAGACAAGTTACTGCTAGCTTTAGAAAAGAAAGCTACATTTTGTTGTATTATTTACATTTATTTTACCTGTATAAAATGACATTCCAGGCTGTCTTGATGATCTGAAAACAAAAAATTACAGCAGATTACCTTGATGGTTCTAAATGTACTATCTATTCTGTCAGTACCAATGCTCTAATGCTTCCTCAATTAATTTTGCTATATAAAAATTAAAAATATGCATATATTATTTTTCCCCCTAAGAATAAGACTTAGTAAGTATCTAATGGTTTGATCTTTATTTTGTCTTCTGTTGAATATCTGAATATTTGTGGTCTTCAAAAGTAGGCAAAATTTTTCTTGAAGAAGAAAGCCTTATGATCAAGAGGAGTTTGAAGATGTGGATTGAGTTGCTGGCTTGCCCACAGATCACTATGTCATCTTAGGTCCAGTAATGAGAATAGTAATACTTTCTTATCTCAAAATTTTAATAAGGGTTATTTCATTCATAAAGTGCTTTGACATGGAGAGAGTTCTCTGGAATAGATTATTTTTTTCTGAAGTTCCACTTCTAGTTTTGATTGCAATCAGAAAACCTAGTGTAAAAGTAAATACTTTAGTTAATAGGACTGCTTCAAAGAACCTGTTCAGCTTTAGACGGGGAAAGGCATTAATCTTGTTTTATTTTGACTATTCTCACCAGAGTTCTACAGTAGTAGATGACAATAAACTGACATGACGGAGCTTGATACACACTTGTATTGGGAAAAACAATATTAAACTGTGTTTGAAAAACATGTAATTCAAAAGAAATGCTGACAAAATTTCCTGTATATGTAAAATCTTGAAGCCATTTACCACTCTGAATGTTGTCACATTCCTGTGTCTCGATTAAGGAAAAGGCTGTATGAGCAACGTATTTACATGACAGAATAGAAGAGAAGCACTTACTGGAATAGTGTTTACTATTAAATTCTGCCAAAGTTTCTTTTAATTTGTGGTATTTTAATTCTATTTAGGGTGGCGCCTGCTAGTGGAATCTGGCGCTGAGCTACTGTACTTATGCTGTTCATTAAGGAACGTACTGTGTTAAGGATTGCGATGTAAAGTATGGATAATTGGGAACTGATCTGTTACCGTGTTGGAAAAATATGCAATGCAGGTTTCAGCAACAGACTTCTACTGATATGCTAGCCTAAACTGTTTACTAGCCTGATTCTGTATATAGAAGAGGCTGTATTATGTTAGAAGTCTTTGTAGCAATTTGGCTACTCTCTAAGTTGCCTGTATCTATGTGGATGAAACTACTGCAATAATTCCTCTGTGCAGATGTAAGTTATATCAACGAAACATGATTTTGCAGATTCATATTGCCAGAGAGAGCAAAATAAGTTATGATGATGGCAAAAAAGCACACTAATTTTGTACAACTGTAATTACACTAGGGATTGTTCTTGAATAAAAGTCTTGCCAAGAAATCACAAATGAATCAGCACTGTTAGAACATACCGAAAAATTTTAGTTATACAAATATTAAGATCTAGCTTTGGGGTAAATAGCCAGGGTATGTACTTAGGCAGAAGTAGGTTAAATTAAGCAGAATGGCTATTCATTCAGACCTCCATGGGAAGAGAAAGGGGCAAACACAGGAGGATCTGCCAAATGTCCCCAGTGCGTCAGACGCCGAGCTGCAGAGGGATGCGCTGAATCCCAATGGCTTCTCCCCGGACCCACTCTGATGTCTGTGCAGTCCCCTTACAGAGCTGGCTTTCCTTTCATGGAGGTCCACCGTTGTCTCAGAGCCCCCAGGGGCTCACACTGCGCTGGGTCTTTTATGTTCAGGACAGTTTTATTATTTTTTTTTTAGCTTTTGAAAAACCCAAACACAGAGCCCAGGTTCTGCAGCACAGTGCTGTAAACTGCAGAGCTCTGAATTTTAATCTACATATTTCTTTCTACCGCTTTGCTTGCTGTGTTCCTAGGGCAGTAATCATATGACTTGGGCCTAGCGTACAACCTGTCTCAAAGTGAAGCATATGCCTAAGTGTTTTGCTGGATCAAAGCCAGAAATGCTGTCTCACAATTACATGGCATTAATCGGTACGTGTACACATCAGTGATGCACTGCTGCTAGGAGGGAATCTCCTAAACAGGAGGGAGCCCAAGGGCAAGCAGGAGGAGCCTAAATTAATAGTTTGGGGTGTTTTTTTCCACTGAGGATACCAGAGAAAGGTCAAAGGACCTATTACAGTTCACTACTACAATTAATTTTTGGGTCCCACCAGGCCTGCAGGTCTGAGGCTGGGCCTGACCAACCGACACTGTTTCTGACACTGGAAATAGTTGTGTGGTGGTTTTAGTAAAACTGCAATTGCTTCAATTGCTGGAAAGTTTCTGTATGAGAGACTAAACTGAAAAGGAAAGGCAACAGTCCATACGTAAGGTTAATACAGGTGTGAAAAGGGGTTAAAATCTGGATGGTTAGTAAGAGCACTGGTTTTTGTCAAAATATTAATTTAGAGCAAATCAAGACATTAAATAGCAACAAAATTATGAACTATGAACTAGTCATAACATATGGAAGTTCTATATTCGTTTGAAGGGTAAACAGACTTTTAAAAGCCCTCCTAATTATATACACACTGTTACAATTAGCAGCACTGCAGATTTATTTTGTAATGTTATCATCGATGATGCATTTCAGTGATATAACACTGCTTATCCACAGATCTCAAGGCACTTAGATAAATAAGATTATTTTCATTTTACAGAGATAGTTTAAGACAAGAGTGTCTTTGTGACTTGTCTAGGAAAATACAAAAGCTCATTTCCTGTTGCCAGGGGCAAGTGCACTAAGAAAAGATGAAGAAATGTGTTAGAGTAGTAGACACATCTATTTTGTACAAACCAGCTGAGTCTGGTCAAGGTTTGTCAGCTTAGGTGGGGTGCCAGGCTGACGCAGCTAGCCCCCAGCTGAGCTGGGCTGGTTCATGCCTCACATTTCTGGTTTCTTGTGCTGATGGAGTGAGCTCAAGTCTGGCTGTACCTAGCAAAATACACCCAAATCTGATTTCCATTCCTGATAGTGAAAGCACCATGGTGGCTTTCAATTGTTTGCATGCAAAATGAATCGGCAGGATTACCGAGCGTGGCTGAGTAGGGGACTCACATGTTTTGACTTGAAGGCCTGCTACAGTGTCAATTTGTACAGACTTCAAGCATTGTGGTTCCTTTTTAGTTTAGGGTTTAAATGAACTGAACATTCAAAGGAAAACACCGCGAAAAGCATTGAATGTCACATGGTATCATGTGGTTTCGATGAAACTCTCTAAACAGAACCAGGCTCACTCAAAACTTACACCAGAATTTCCTTTAAGGGTTTGCGAACAGCAGCTGAGTTTTAGATTTCTGACTAATCCATGGCCAACCTAGTTTCACGGGCGCTCAGAGTCTGTGAAGAAATTTTCTGAAGCTGCACTTCCAATCACTGTTAATTTATGTGGAGAGATGTGACAAGGACAACAGTGGCAATGGTGAAGTGCTGATGAAGTATCAAACAGGTTACTGTTTGTGCTCTTGGTCCAAAGCATTTTCAGTCCCCTTTTGCACCTTAGCACATGCTTCCCTTCTCTTCTGTCACAACTTTTCCTATAAAGAAGAACTGATCAGTTCTCACTATGTGCTGAGCTGGACAGTTCTGATTTGGTTTTGTGCAGCCATGGGTGGAGATACTGCTTTAATTACTAAGCCAATTTTCTCATGAGACCAACAACTAGTTCACTGCTGATCTTCTCTGAGCTCAGGTCAGTCTGTACCTACAAGTGCAAGTGTAGTTTTAGGCTCAGTCTCTGTCTCTACTTCTTTGTTTCTGTCTCTGTCCCTCCATCTCTCCTTTACATGCCAAGTCTAAAACTAATCTGGATTTTTAGTAAAAAATGGTTTTCAAACCCCCAATACTGGAGTATGGTTTAGACTTGGGGTGTTAATTTCATCCATTATAGAGCAGTTATGCTTAGGAGCGAGCTATAGTGCTGATTTAGTAAGGGAGGGTAGAGGACAGCTCAGGACAAACTGCAGCAGGAGGCAATTAAAGGCCCAACGGGATTGCACTTCCCTCCTACCTTGAGGAAGGAATGATGATAGGAGCTGTAAGTGCCCTGTTTGGTAGTACTGTTCAATTATGCCTGTTGTAGTCTTTTAGGTAGAGCTATTCCCCTTCCCTCTCGTCCTCCTTCCCCATCCCAAACCTACTCCAAACTACGCAACAAGGAATTAACACCTGTGGAAAGCTTTTATTTTAAAAGAGTCAGCTGAGATCCCGCTAGGGACATGCACTGTTAGGTGTATTCCCTCCACCCCTCCATACCCCTAAAGAGTCATCCTGTGCTGCTGACATTGGGCTCTTGAAGCTAAAGTGGGATATTTCGTAGCAGCCTCGGTACAAACAGAAACGAAGGTGAGCTTGAGAGTGTCATCGTCATCAGCAGCAACTGGTCTGCCAGAGAGCCACTGTAAAAGCCCATGTCTGCCATTCAGCTATTCTTAAAATAGAAAGAGATTTTGTTGTTGCTGTTCCTTATTGTTTTTGCTTTAATCATGACCGGATGCTGTGAGCATCATGTTACGCTTATGTAGCTCTTGCCCTAAGCTTAGATTTCAAAATAGTAAATAGACAAAACAACTTTTTTACTGCTGCTTGCTCCTGCCCTGGGAAAAAAAGATGCGTTACTGCCTGACAGAAAACAAGAACCCTAAACATTGTTCAGAGAGGATTTAAAGCTGCATAAATAAGAAGCAAAACCAGTTTTCTTTTTTAAGCTTTCTTAAGCTATATCTGATTTTCCCTAAAATTCTCAAGAACATGATGATATTGCTGGAATACTTTCAAGATTTGGCTCTTGAATAGTTTTAAACAGTTTTAAACTGTTTATACTGTTTTCAATTTACAGTATCAACACATCAATTTTCTTAGAAGTTTTAAGATAGATTTGTTAGCCAGCCACATTTTGCATATTGTTTCCCACTTAGAAAATCTCATCACATTTTGGGATAGAATTACAAATTTGGAAGAAAATTGAAATAAGAACAAAATATTTTTCTTCCTACATATGCAGTACATTTGATTCTGACCTATGGGTGTAAGTCAGGAGTATATGAATTTTCCTGATTCTTTCCAATCCTTTGCTAACACTGGGATTTGGATGTTGCTGGTAAGCCTAAAGATTATATTTTATTCTCAGTGTCACTGGTGATCACGGGAATCTGGGAGGAACACTGAGCCCAGTGTTGCCCAGCAGGGAGACCGGAAGATTCTTTCCCTAGAAGAGCACTTAAAAGTCACAGGTCATTGAAAAATCAAGACAGGGATTCACAGACACCTTGAGATTAGTCTAATTATTATGGCACTTGGAAGAAGATAAATAAATAAATAGATTTTTCTCATTTAGCTTCTATGGTTATTTGATTTTGAAGTTTTCTGTGTAGCCATGCAGGCTCAGAACTCCTTGTTTTCAAAAGGAAACTGAGATTCTCAAGAGATTTAAATCCAGAAGGTATAGGTTTATTATAAATTCCAGATATTATGTAACTTTACAGTAAAGTGATGAGTCAGTGACATCATTTACATGTGTTTTAAGAATAGCAACTGAATCATAGAAAATGAGCTACTGAAGACTATAATCACTCAGTAGTAATTCATGATGAAAAATTCTTGCCATCTTCTTATGATTTTAAAAATCTATCTTGTTGCACCTTGTGCTCCTTTGACTTACTACAGCAAGACAAATGACATTTGATATATCTGTGTATGGATTACAAGACTGGGCAGCAATTATATCTCCTCATGGTTAGTGGGGAGGATAAGCAAAGAGGTCAACTATGCTTAGGGTGCATGTAGCACTGTAATTGAAACATTTTTCTATTCTGGTGATGTGAGTAACGAAAGCAGAATGCTGTAGGCCACAACTCATGTCAAGTAGCTACTTTCGGAAGTGTGCGGAGCTGTCCAGATTCACCAGACAGCTATTTTTCTTCAGTGTTTTTGCCATTTTCAGTTAATTTATACATCTGATAAGATGTTTAGATTTGTTTGATAAAGAAGCATTGTGATATGTTTTGTGGTAAGTAGAATGGTGGACATGAGAAGATTGAGAACTTAGGTAATTTTCTATGGAAAATTCAAGTGTTTATGGTACTCCTGTTTAGATGGAAGGAAGTAGATTTGAGACACTAATTCATAAAAGGCAAATGGGACGTATGAAAATAAAGTAGATGATGATCTCTTTGAAGCAGAAGTGGTTAGAAGCCAATTACTATAGGTTTCACAGTATGCTGGGATGCCTGGGAAGCTTATGTAGGTGACAGGGCAAATTACCTCATGTGTGGGTAGGAGAGTCTGAGGAGAACCAAGAAAAAACGAGTTTACTATCCTTCAAATTCGACTTACTATGTCATGTTCAATCTACTGAAAGTGATTAAGAGCTACACTCCTTTTCATTATTTAAATAAATAGCTCTTATTAGCAGCTCTATGAGTAGCTATTCATATGTTATAGAAAGGATGTTCTGAAATCAAACTTGAATTTGCGCTTAAGAAATATTCAAAGCCTCACCACTTTAACAGAAAGGACTGCATTGGCACCTTCTGAATCCATGTTTGCTGACAAGTCAGGTGATAACCTTGTCTAGATGGCCCATCATGAACTTTTCAAAACCACTTTTATGTATCAAAGATTAATGCTCCAACCAGCATCATCAGTCAAGCCATTTCAAGTTAATAAGATTCAGAGTCTCAGGAAATATTTAGGAGTACATGTGAACAAAACAGGACCCACAGAGAAGAGCAGATACCAGATGGAAAGTTTATCTCAAATAGAGATTCTTGTTTAGATACAGATTGCTTAGGACGCAGTACTCCAGGTGGGGTCTCATGAGAGTGGAGTGGAAGAGGAGGATTGCCTCCCTTGACCAGCAGGGTCACGCTTCTTTTGATACAGCCCAGGATACAGTTGGCCTTCTGGGCAGCAGGCTCACACTGCCGGCTCATGTTGAGCTTATCATCCACCAACACCCCCAAGTCCTTCTCCCCAGGGCTGCTCTCAATCCATTCTCTGCCCAGCGTGTAGTTGTGCCTGGGATTGCCCCAACCCATGTGCAGGACCTTGCACTTGGCCTTGTTGAACTTCATGCGTTTTGCACAGGCCCACCTCTCCAGCCTGTAAAGGTCCCTCTGGATGGCATCCCCTCCCTCCAGAGTGTCGACCACACCACACAGCTTGGTGTCGTCAGCAAACTTGCTGAGGGTGCACTCGATCCCACTGTCCCTGTCACTGACAGATGTTACACAGCGCTGGTCCCAGTACCGACCCCTGGTCTCCACTTGGACATCAAGCCATTAACTGCAACTCTTTGAGTGGAACCATACAGCCAGTTCCTTATCCACCGAGTGGTCCATGCATCAAATCCATGTGTCTCCAATTTAGAGACAAGGATGTCGTGCAGGACAGAGTGAAATGTTTTGCACATGTCCAGGTAAATTACCTGAGTTGCTCTTCCCCTATCCACCAATGCTGTAACCCTTTCATAGAAGGCCACCAAATTTGTCAGGCACGATTTGCTCTTGGTGAAGCCATGTTGGCTGTCACTAATCATGCCTGATACTTTCTGGCTAAATGAAACACTATGAGGATCCAAAATTAAAACAAAGTTCCATACTAAAGCACATCATTGGTTTTGTTCTTTGCGTTTCTGCTTGGATCTAGAGATTAGCTTTTTGCCACATCTTCCATGGCATTGAAAGTGACTTCAGAAAGGTCTGGTAAATACAGGGTGCTTTTCTCCAAAGGTGAAATGTAATTATTAAATCATTCTCAATTAAACACTCCACACAGATTTAAAAGTCCTCAGGAGCCTGCAGTGTTCACTAAGATGCCATGGCCTTGTTGTAAGCTGATAATACAAATTAAAAAAAAAAAAAAAATAAATCTGAGGCTAATACTAACCAGAGCCTCTGTAAGTGGGCAGGAAGTTCAGGACTCAGATTTCACTCCAGACTTGTCACTCAGAGCCTCATTACTTATTTTCTGCGTAGAACCCTCAAAACCAAATAGCAGTTCTGTGCTGATGGGATACTGAGAAAATACCAGTGGAAAGAAACCACAAAAAGGTTGCATCCTAAAAATAAAACATAGGTAAATAAGGCTTAGAAACTGTAGTGGACTAGTGGTTGGTGACACCATGTGAATCTGTTCAGAATACAAAGTTCATATTACCACTGAATATTTTAATCCTACACATTTTGAATTAAATGTCAGTGGGATTTTAGAAGGGGGAAAAAAACCCTATGAATGAGGATCTTTCTCACTCCTTACTAATCTGAGCATATTACTCTTTTGTTGGAGGCCGAAACCTGTCTGGGGGAGGATTTCAGAACAAAGTGGAAGCTACATGGCCCTGGAAGCAGAGGAATGCTTTATCCAGACCCCCTTCCTCATTCAGTCCTTACCTGGGACTCACATATTCCATGTCTCTGGCAGCTCTAAAGGACTGCTGATTGACAGAGAAAGGGAAATAGAGCATGACCAGCCTTTGGTTCCTTTTTCTCTCACTACTAGAATAGAAAAACCACACAAGTAACACTGAGGATCTCTATAGGTGATAGAAAGAGAGCAAAAGCAGAAGTACAGCAGGATACAGTGTAGATTCAGCATAAGAAGATGGCATAGGGTAAGGTACAAAGTGAATGCCGTGGCTAACTCCATTACAAACAGCACCAGTATTGACACCTAATACGATGTGGTATAATGCACTTGCAGAATAATAGAACAGGATGTTTTATTGGTATGCAATCCATCCCTCTGCTTGGCCCAAGGGTGGCTATCACAATTGTATAGGGACTCATCAGTAGCCAAAGACTACATTACAATGAGCAAATGTGCTTAATTTGGGTGAGAATTCGAGGAGCTATAGGTTCGTGGTGCCATTCAGGAGCAGATAGCAACTCAGAAATGCAACCTGGTAAGCGTTCTACCTTCCTTAAATTAAAATCTTTATAAGCAAAAATGTAAATACAGTTATAAAGCATATTTTGAAAGGCTTTTTGTCCAGTACTGATATAAGTTTGCAGGTATCAAACTGAACATTTCATTTAAGTAAAATAAATGCTTCAGTGGTCTAAAAATAGAGTCTTTAATTACCAGGCTTGCCTTACTCTTACTTGTCATGTTAATTCTCCTGTCAATAGTTGTTTTTATTCTTGAAAACACCGATCTCAGTTGCTGGTATCCATTTTGCATTTGCTATTATTTGTCTTTAAAAGAATACAATATAAAAATGCAAGCTCAACTAACCCCAAAGTGCATGTTCATCTGCATGCTACAGAAAAGATGATAGAGTAGAACTCTGTAAAGTCAGAAATTCTGTCATAATGAGTTAAATATATAAATAAGATACGTTCATAATTATCAGTTTGGGACTCTAAACCAGGAAGGAAGTGAAGAACTTTACATTTAAAAATCTTATTTAAAAGTAAAAATGATAACTTTTTAAAAACATATTTTCATCTACCTTGCTTAACTTATATCCTTAGTAGCCATGGGCCATGTGTATACAGAAACTCTGCAGTAATTTTTCTCATACCCAAACTTATGGACTTCCTCAAAAAATGGAGAAATGACTAGTGGACAAAGTCGGCCAAAGTTTAAAATGCAGAAATATTTTCAGGTTCAGAACTATCTTATGGCCATACGGTTAATAAATGAGAAGTTTGCAATTTCTTGACACTGTCTGCATTAGCAGGTGCAGAGGCAGTCAGAAGGAATGGTAGAGTTTTCAGAATCAGGGACAATCTAGCAAAAAATACTATTAAAAATGTTGTAATCCAGTCATATTGTTTTAATTGGGCAACATGGCATTGTGATAACAGATGGCAACTCCATTTGAACAGATTCAGCCAGACTGATAGCATTCTGCCCCGGCTCCTCTAAATGAAAAGCTATGCACTTCCAGTTTATATTGCTTCATTCAGATTTCACACTTGGATAGACACTGTGCCATTATGAAAGCAAATAACATTTAAGGCTCTATGCATTAGTGTATGGAGATTTCATGGTAGTTTCCATTACTAAAGTGTCAAGTTAGTTGGAGCTGAAATAGCTGAGCTGCTTTAAAGTTAAGACATTACTGCTAGTAGCTGTCTACCCCACCCCCAGCCAAAGGTTACAGTGCCTGGATGGAAGTCAGCAGAAATAACATGCCTATATCTTAACTACTCCATCTAGATGGTGCCAGCTGACATCCATCTTCCACAGTGGTTTATCCTCGGACACCAGGCTTTTTCAGCTGAAGTGCTATACATGTTCCCCTCTACTGACTCTGTGGTAACTCCTGGCAGAGGAATGGGATGGACAGCTGGAGGCAGAAATATCTTTCGTTTCAGAAGAAGTATTCGCCAGAATTTGCTTCTCAAGATTCTAAATCTTAATAGATTCCTTCTGCAGAGATAAAAGCAGTTTCTAGGCCAGTGGATAGCTAATGTAGTGTTGCCACTTTAGAGAGGGAAATATGTTAATGGGGGACTTTGTCAAAACATGCAGGAACATCAGCTACTATCTTCCCCGTAACCCTCTCCATAATTGTGCACTTCGCAAAATGGCAAAGTGCAGGAGGGGTGGAACACAAGTTAGTTGTCTGACTATAACCCTTGGGATATGAGAGTCTTGGCAATTAACAGTAATGACTGGGGGGGGGGGGGGGGGGGGGGGGGCAGGAGGAAAGGAAAGAAAAAGAAACCAAATGTGAGCAGACTCTGGCTGCCTCCACTGCTCTGTTGCTTTCTCACTCCCTTGCTGACCCTCTCAAGAACAATTGTAATCCAGCTGAAGTTTTTACTGGCTCTTGCCTGATTTAACAGATGTTTAATAATGGTTCTGGATCACTACTTACACGCTGAACAATTTTCTGTTAATCTGAAAAATTTCTAGAGAAAAAAGACTATGTAGGGGGGTGGTGAGAAAAAAAACCACAACAAAACAAAACCAAAACAAGCAAGCAACACCCCCAACACATAAAAAAGGTTTTAATTCTCAGGGTGTATATATCTGATCAGCAACAATTTAGCTGCTTCCGGAGTGACTTTCTTAATGTCTTAGTACTTGAAATGCTTTTGTAGTACACTTGGCAGGCAACACTGTGCAGAAGATCATGGTGTACAAAACCACATAATTCCAAAGAGCAGGCTTTATCTATCTCAGCTGGCCCTTATATGGCCCTCCACACTATAGTAGCTAAGCTCCTCACAATCTTTTGGGCATTTGTCCTCAATGCTTTAGTGAAATATAGAAGTGCTGCACTCTGCACTGTTCTTTAAGAATGGTCTCAAGCATGACTATGAACATGACGCTCTCCCTTTTCTCTTGTCTTCATAGCTATCTTGTAAAGCTCTGAAGCTTCAGGCAGCTGCTGACACCCTGCCTGACCATAACAAGCCACAGAATTAAATCTGTTAGGTGATATACTATGTACTTTAAAGGTGACCGTTCACATGCTCCATTTTAAGACCTACTGCCCACAGTCTCTCATCCAACTACAGGTCACTATAGTGAAGAATGAGGTTCCTTACTAATCAATGGAGAGTAACAGTCAATTTTAGGGCATGAATCATCTGCTTAAAGAACAGATGAATCACACTCTCCAATGCCTATTTCTCTTCATTGGCTGTAGAAAGTCTAGACAATTATTTGGATAGAGAACTCTACATCTGGTCAGACAATCTCATGCCCTAGTCTGGTCATGAAAACTGCCATCAAAAGACAATATAGGCATACCCAGACTAAAAACAAGATCCACAGAGCTTGTCAGTCACCTGAAACTAACTACAGTTGGTAGGTACTCCTAGGTATCTTTGAAGACATCTGTGTCAAAGTGATTTGTTTGAGGTCTCACACAGCACAGACACAAAGTCTGCATCTCACAAGCCTCAGGTCAAAATGTTGTCTATTGATCTGTCTTCCCTACAAGTCTGGTGGAAATGAATAAACATTATAATTGCCACAAATTCAGACTCTGCATACAGAAGGTCTTTTTGTTAAATAAAACAGCCTTAATGATTAGTTACAGGAAGGAAGTGAAATCATACATGCCTGTGCCCTATGGAGCAGTCTAACAAGAGGGTTTGAAGCTATCCTTGTCTTTCACTGTCCTATGAAAACAACATCTTTAAAACTTCCTTACAGATTATTCTCGCAATGAGAGGAGGCCACATGTAGGCTTCTGGGTGTACAAATATAGGTTGCACTCTGCTTTTCATTTTGTGTGTATTATACTGTGTTTGAAACAGGGATTTTGCTGTGTTGCTATGTGACTCCCCAACTGTCTTCCCTATTCCACATAGAGTCTTTCCACTTGAAGCTGGTAAACTACATTACCTCCTTTTTTACTTGCAAAGATGCAAGGAAAAGCACATGCCTGAGAAATGAGGGACAAAATACTTGTACGAGATTAGGGAAAAAAGCCATTGTTTTAACTGCTATTTAGACACTCATCTTTCACTTAAAGAAGAAAATAATCCTCCAAAAGTTATGATCTTAATGAAGGTCATCAAAATGTGAAGGAAGTATAACATATGCAGAAATGCCTGAATTTGCTTAAAGCCTGTAACTATAGCCCTAAGAGATTAACTGTCCCATTAGCTGTCACCTCATACTGAAGAGAATGTTTTTTGAAGAACAACACATTTTTATTTCACCATTTGTCAAAGTAACAAAAGAAAGAAAAGGAATAATTTATTATTGTGGTGACAATGTCAGAAATATTCCTGGACATCAAGGATGGGAAAAAGGGAGAGATAAGACAGAGACAGAGAACGAAGGTGGATCTGAGGATGTTCCTAGTTAGGAGAGATTAATATATTGCTGATTAAAATGCTATCAAAGAATCAAAAGAAAACCAGTTTAGTTCCTATTTCATAGTCTGTAATTCTTGTTCAGCTAATTTTCCATTGTGTTCTATTAAACAGATTTTCTGCCAGTTCAGCTCAGAAGATGAGAGCTTCCTCTGGGCTTTTTGGCACTTTTGGCTTTGGCATGACCTTTGGCACAACCAGCTAGGTGCAGGTAGGGATGAATTCATAGACAGTACTGTATCTGCTTCATGGAAGTGGCAACCAATCTATTCTCAATCAACTCTAACAGCTCAACCAACTTAAAGCAAAAAAAAAAAAAAAAAAAAGCCAATATCAAAACATGCCAGAGTTGGGGCAATAACATTTTCACCCTTTATAAAAGTTTGGCTCTAAAAGCTTAAAGATTGCAACTACGAGCTTGTAGAGGACAGATAAATGTTTGACTTACAGTAAGCACCAGAAGTAGCCAGACTCAAATACCTGAGGCAGTCTCAGGTCCCACAGGTAGGAGCCTGGCATTTAGAACACCACGTACTTTTTGCATCTGAGCTGTTCCTAGAAGATGCCATTTTTGTAATGGGTAAAAGGAGATGCATTTTCCTACATGTGACATCCAGTTGTAGTTCCTACCACTTATGTTTGTAGGAAAGGATACTAACTTTTTGTCCTTTCATTGACAAGGTAGATATATAATAAAATATAGACACTTTGTAAGCTTGTGTTGGTATTATAATTCAGTTGGTAAAATTTCCCTCAGACAAAAAATAAGGTCCCCCTGTCTTTCTGTGCTGCTTAGTAGAAAAGGAAATGTTAATGAATTTTTACACCAGATTTATCCCAGTGAAAGCAGAATCAAGACATTAAATATTAGGCACCTAATAACCAGTGCAATTACAAAAAACTGATTTGAAATTTATTTTATGTTGTTTTAATTCAGTTGATTCCAGAAAATATTTATACAGGTAGAAGGGAACAGGATCAGTCTCCTACTCAAAATGTGAGAAAATGATAGTGTTTGAGTTGTAGTTTACACTACTTAAAATTAACCATAAACAATTAAATATTTTTCTAAAAGATTCAAGAAAGAACAAGTTTAACTTCTCTGTTGTAAAAAATTGACATTCACTTCATTTTCCATCCTCCTCTTTTGAAAGAAAATATTAAAGGTCTATGGAAAAAATGAACAGGCATTTGGCAAAACTTGGCTTCTGACAAACTGGCAGCAGTTACTGCATTACTGAAACACATTCATAAATGCTGGCTGCTTCTTCCCTGGAGGAATGCCAGTAAAGTACCCACCCTGGCGTCTCCCTTTCCAGCTACACCAATTCCACAGTCTCAGGTCTTGCTGACATACATCAAAATTAGGCCATTTTTGCAATCCCAACTAACTCTAAATCAAGGCAAATAATGACCACATCAGTCCATCTGTGGCTTCAGGTATCAGACAGGTATATTCTGATCTTTAGCTATGTTTATAGGATACAAAAAAAAAAAAAGTGTAAAACAGTAAAACACAGTAAAAACTAGCACATCCCTAATGCCTATCATCTGAGGAACTCGGAAGTTCTTTATAATCAGAAGAAACAACCTCTATGCCTTAACCTGTTAATTTTACTTCAGTGCATTCATGTTATTCCAATAATATTCTTATGTAAATGAGAGTAAAGTTAAAGCTTTTTGTAAAGTCAGGCAATAATGTGAATTTCCATAAGTCTAATTCTAATCCTTTTAAATAGTGAAATGTATCAGTAAACAAGGACAGCTGTTGATACATATAGACTCATTCCACCCACGCTCCGAGCGAGTCAGATACTGAGCAGCTCTCATTTGGGAGTTCAAGCTAATAGGCACAATGCTTAAATTAACAGACTTTGCTTCTCCTTCTGGCACATGTGCACTCCTAACCACCACATCCTGATGTATTCCCTGCCAGGTGTCCAAATAGAACAAGCAGAAGACTGTGTGGCATAGATCTCCATGGAGGTTTGCACCCTTCCCAAAGATTCTTTATGCTGGACGGAATGCCCGTTGTTGTTGTTGTTATTGTAGTTATAGTTATAGTTACAAGTTATTAGCAATGACATTTGCTCAGTGGACGCCGTAAGAATCTTGGCTATGATGGTGTAGGCACAGTAGTTACACAAAACGCTAACACTATAATACTTCATCTTATGAAGAAACTAGGCTATGTGCACTAGAATTCTTAGGATGCATTGACATCTTGTGGACAAAAAGAATATAACACATCAGTACCTACTGCCAGGATACACTGTATTTGAGGACATAGTCAAACTACGTTCAAATTACCTAGCTTGATGCTGAGAAGATTGTACTGAGTAGTATGGACTTCTGAAGGAAAACATTTGAATATTTATCTAGTTCATTTGGATACTTTTGCTGCTGCAGGTAGACTTCTATTGGTACCTGAGATACTACGGGTAAACTAAGTTGGACACTACTATACAAGACCATTCCAGCAGCAACAGCAGTATATAAGTGCTCAGTGTGTAGGAGCCTAAGAAGATGCACGATTGTGACATCTTCACAATGGAACAACCAGCTAAAGCAAAGACATCAGTTCATTCACTGTGGAAACACAAACTAGTATTGTTCCTTGCAACTAAGTTGTAAGTTTACTCACAGAAATTAGTTTCTTTCTCCATCACTATTATTTCCTTCCCCTCATGTATTCATTCCTTCACTCTCTGTGGAGGGTATCTCCAGGAAATAAAAGGGAATAGGGCAAAGTAGATTCCAGTTGCTTTACACCAGCTGCATTTGCAGGCCTGCGCTTCAAACAACCATTTTTAAAGGGCTCTTTTGTACCAGCATAACTTATCTGATCTCATGTCACACAAGCCAGCCTTGAGTTACCATATGGAGATAGTGGAGCTTCTGGATCTTCTGCCATGACAGAACCTAGAGTAAGATTTCTTTTTTATTTTTATTTTTTTTTCAAATGAATGGTTGACAAACTATGACCCTGGCAGAGACTGATCAGCAGCCTGCTGAGAACAGTTACACAGTGCTGGCTCTTTATTTTTGTTTCTCATTGCATCTCTATATTAAAAATATCTAAAACTAAGTTTAATACTTTCTTAGCAAAACCTGTCCATAGGATTGATTGCTGGAGTTGTGACAAACAGCTGGTGGGAAAAGCAGGTTGCTGACTCACCAGATAGCCACAACAGAAACAATTTTATCAGAAGATAGACATTGAGATTGGATGGTTTGTATGGTAAGCAATAGGAAAACCTAGGTCTTGCATACTGCTTTCATTGGCAAAAAAATTCTATCTATCTTGAAGCATTTTTATCCACAGTATTTTATCAGCGTTGTTACTGAGGTCATCCTTGTTTTACAGATGCCAGGGCTAAACATGGAGACATGCTGATTTGCCTAGAATTATCCAGAACACTAGTGTCAAAAAGAAATAGCATCCATAGTATCTCATTTCTTCTGAGTGCTCTTTTAGACTCACTGTTGCCCTTTCAATGCCACGTCTGGCACAGGAAGCATATATTCCTTCCTTTCACCCCCACTTGATGCTTCACAACCATTGCACCTCCATTTCACATATTTGCAGCATATCTCACTGTTAGTCTGAGTTCTCCTAGGCCAAGCACAAATAGACGTCAGATCCATGACTAAGAGTAGAACAGTGGTATTGCGGCTGGGGAATTAGCTAAATACCATTTCCTAGCATCTCAATCAAGCTTTTGCTTGCAACATGATCTGAAAGTCCAGAACTGTATTTATGCAAGACCATAACTTCCTCATAACCTCCCCTCTGTCCTGTGACCTAATGCTGTCACGCCGTACAGTCAAGATGCCACCATCACAACAGGTTTGTGTTCAGTCAGTTTCTGAACCATTTAAGTTTTTGCAAGCTTTGCATGACTTTTGCTGAGAAACCGTTTTTAGTGCTGTTCTCTTTGAGCTACTGAGTTCAATCAGACATTAAAATCAAAGGAAAGCTTGAGAACACAGTAAAGTGTGGAAGGGAAGTTTCAAAGGGTTGCTCAGTCAAGCAAGCTACATAGTTTTCCTGCAAAGCAAAATTTCAGAATTTCCAACTCTGTAGTAGAAAACCTGGGGGAGAAAGGAAACTAAATCCCAAACAAACTAGCTTTTTAGAATTCAAAGTAGAAATCATGTTTCTCAGTCACTGCTAGTTACCATCATTTTGTTTTTACAACCAAAACCAGATGAATTACTTTATTAAAAGAGGTTGCAGTTAATATTATATTCAGAAAGAGGAATTAGATAATACTAGGGCTAGCTTTATTATTAAGTTATTAAGTTTATTATTAACATTATTAAGGCTAATTAATCTAGGTGTTATACTAATCTGATAAACTTAAACTACTTTCAGGACCTGAAATGATCTTTTCATGGTGCCGTACTGTACCAGATGGCCACAGCAGATTCCCACTGGGGTGTCCTCTATTGTGTGGAATTGACACCTTTTTTAAGATATTATAGAAACTAACCGGTATCTAAGTAGTTTCCACACAAAAGCAGGATCAACCTACTAAAATTCTGAGTTTACTCCTGGAACATGGCACTGCCTCAATTGCAGGCACTGCCTCAATCACAAGCACATTTTTTTTTTTGTTTGTAAAAGTTTTTAAGTGTTTTTGATTCCTGGTAGTTTGGTTTTGAAGTTTTTGATAGGAGAGTTCAAGGTTTGTAAAATACTTGTAATGCCAATTTGCAAATGCTTTGGGAGAGTCAAATCAGTTATTTACAGCATTTTTTAATTTAAACAGATATATTTATTGGAAACACCTAATTTAGTCTCTGTTTTCTTTCATTGTCTTTTGCATCTTTCACTGTCTAATTTTTGGGTTGTTTTTTTTTTCCCCCCTCTTCTTTTGGGGGAAAAGTTTAATAGCTGGCAATATCAGCATTCTCCAGTCCTGGGAAAATAGCAAAGGTAGGACAAATGTCTTGTAGTAAGGATAGTATAACAGGACAGTTGATCACCTTAAAAACACTGCCTGATGTTCACGTCTTGTGGGGCAGCATGTCACTCTTCATGACTGTGGCTTCACTCAAAGCTGTTGGTGTTTGGTAGGCAGCTTAGCTTTCTAAAGAAAGGAGGCCGATATGACAGCACATTACATCTGTCTGCAAGGTTTCCTTCTTCTCCCAGCAACTTTATAAAGGCGTAATGACACAAGTTCATGAATATGAATAGAGCAGTAGAGGAGAGACACCTAAAATAGTGCTCTCGCTGAAAGGCAGGCAGAATTCAGCCCATTGTAGCCATTTAGAGTGTCAACAGCTAAAGATCATATGCACTTACAGGGAGCTTTGAATCAGCCTTAACAGATGTGGCCATTAGAGTCCCTCACAAGGAACTGGAAGAGTTGGGCAGGGTACAGGGAATTGCCATGGGAAGTGGAAGGAGCTGAGAAGGGGGTGGATTGCATATGGGTGTTACAGACTGAGAGGAAGCAAGGCTGCTTTAGCTCCCCTGATCGTTGAATAACTGCCTGGTTTTGCTCCCAGTCCATACAAATTGTGTGAAGTTTTGTGACCTGTGCTACTGCAGGTTAGAGCTATGATAGTTCTCCCTGCTGTTAAAAGCCCATGAATTGTGGCTATTTGGTCTTTTGCAGTTGCATAGATGACATAAGAAAGCAAAACAAAGTAATTCTGGATTGGACTAATCTTTGCTCTTACTTCTATAGCAGCGAGGGATGTTAGGTCAGAGAGCATTTTAGGGTCATTACTTTTTCAGTTGCTCTAGAAGGCCTCGCTAATGTACCTTAGCGATGGTGCTCTTTGCAGAGGAAAGACAATGCTAACACCATGATGTTAGCCTCACTAGGGCTGACAGGCATGCCAGCTAGTGCCATATGTGATTTTGTGAGGAAGACAGCTGTTATCACTGAGAAGTGTACTGAGATTACTAAACTCTCCCCCAAACAGCCATCAGCCAGTAAAGACTACTGGCAGTCAAGCTTGAGTGGCCAACTGAGTCTTTATTTGATACAGCAAGACAGACATAATGGATGATAAGGAATAATTCTTCCTTAATTTCAAATATCATATAGACTACCTTTTCCTCAATTTCAAATTTCCAGCTTTTTGTCTCACAATGATTCATACTAATTATTAAAAAAAGAAGTGATATTTTAAATAAAACTTCCCAGAACTATTAGCTGATAGGCAATCTTAGGCACTGGTAATGGCTACAAGTCTGTATATGCCCAGTCTGTGCCAAGTGTAAATAGATTCTCAACTGATCCAAGCTGCAAATGCGAGCACACACACTCTGACATCAAAGGAGAAACTTGCAGAAACTCTAGGAGTTAAGAATCAGCCCCCTATACCTTTTAAATAGTCTGTGTCATGGATATCTGGATGTAGTTCCTCTGTCAATTACCTTGCCATGTGTCTGCAAATAAGGGATCCCCAAAAAGTAACTCAGCTCTCCAGCAAATAAATAATAACACAACCCTGCATCATGTTTTGCATTTCTGGAGGCTAAAGTTGCATAAGTCCACTGTGTCCCTAAATTTCTGGGCTGGCCTTGAGTCTCTGGAAGGAAATCAGGCTGCTGCTAGGCAAAAAGGCAAAGCAGTTCAGAACTAGGGTTTATTCCTGGCATTAACACAAACTCCATATCTAACCCATATCTAACAAATCAGGTATTTGTTTCTTTGTGCCACAACTTCCTTGCCTATGAAAACAAAGCCAATAGCTCCTTACCCGTTCTCAAAGTGCTTAGCGAATTAATTTACATCTAAAGTGCTTTGACCTCCTCTGACAGGAACCATCACAGAAATATGAAATGTTCTTGTTATTTTTCCAGAGAAATAAAAGTATCCAGTCACTCAGCCAATTGGCAAGGCACTTCAGATGCTTTTGACTGTGGATATCTCCATTTTCCAGGCTTCAGAAGGGTATGTGCAACACCTGATAGCTAGGTTTGGTTTCCCTTCTCTAAAATGAATGATAGCTGTGTTTTTAAACAGAGATAAGGGAAAAGGGGACAGTGAAGGATAATGGCAGCAGTTTGGGCTGTCTCTTTTGGCTTGGCCTCAGCCCTCTTATCTCACCTAATGGCAGAGTGAGTGCCAATGTTTATTTGGCCATTCTCATTCACCAGCTGCTCCTGTACCATGGAGTTTTTCTTCCCAGATGGCAGCACGATGTTCCACGATAAAACTGACACAAAAAACAATGCAAAATTTGTCTAAGAGAGGTTTAGCAAGCATGAGAAAAACAGCTGATATCTTTCAGAGCTAGCCAAGTTGCCTGACCTTGATGCCAGAGTAATTATGGTCTGATTTGAACAGAGGGTAAGAAAAGAAAAGCCACTGCCAGATTTATCAGGTATGTTTCTGGAAGAGAAAAAGAAATATTAAAACTCCTCTCCACTTTTTGGCTCTCTGACAAAATCAATTGCTGCAATCTGAAAAAGCTCCCAGAAGTCCCCTATATTAGCAGGTCTTGCAAACTATTACATGCTGGCTAATTAATGCCCTTCTAGATACATATTTTATTCAATTATACTGTGATCTCATTCAAAGGAACACTGAGATGATATAAACAGCTGTATTTTCTTGGGTTTCATCTTTCATTTGTCAATATTTAGAAATATTGAATAGAGATTTAATATTTAAATAATATTTATAGTTTTAAAAATAAATATTCTCTCCAAACTCCTAGTTAAATTATTACAGAAGAGATGCAATGAAATTGTTTGTTTTATTAATCTAATCTCTCTGAAAGCAAGGTATTTTTTTCCCTACCAGACAGTACACACATGTATACAATACTTTTTGTCCTGCCTTAAGATCTAATGATTTTAAAATCTAATTACATTAGAATTATGCCTTTTTAAGGCTCCTTAAAAATTAACTAAAAATACTACTTCACTTTAAATGATGAACCCTTCCAAAAATCTCCCTTTTACACCTTGCAATGGCAATACATTGAAATATTTTTCTTTTCTTATGGATTTCCTATTTTCTTGTGTCCTATGTTCTAATCTTAAAGTCAAGTTAAACATGTCAAATTCTGAATATCTACAGATATACATGCGACGATTCAGCTGCAAGACTAGGATCTTCAATTATAGGTTGTGCAGGTTATTCAGCTTCTTCAGCCCAGATGCTGAGCCCTCCTACCCGCTCCACAGATCTCCTACTCACCAGCAAGTCCAGCTTGATGTTCACTAGCAAACAGACGCACGCACTCACATGGCCGTCTGACAGGTGCCCCACACTGATGGGTGACCCTGAATACCAGCGCTGTCTGATACCCCTGCCCGAACCCTGAGCCCTCTACTCACCCGCTACGTCCCCGTCAAGTTTGCTAGCAAATTACACATGTGCACCTCCACATACACCAGCTTTGGGGAAGATATAAACACTTTGCCTCCCTGATGGCACCAGGCACATGGGCTGTGACTCCAGCCACAACTGCTAACAACCTTACTCACTTCACTCATACTGGTGCCCCCAGTAGCTGGCACTAGGGACGTGCTGTTTGCATGCCAGTAGTTGGCACTGAGGTCCCTACTTGCTCCAGTTGCTGGCATCACAGGTGAGGGGCACCTACAGCCCTGGCCTGACTCCACTTGCTGGCACCGAATCCACTCTAAGCCTGTTCCCCCAGTAGCTGCCACTTAGCCCTTACAGCACGCTCACACTCATGGGAACAGAGTGAGATTGTGCAGAAAGGTAGTTAAAGTATTTAATAACAAGAGAGAACAGACTGCGGTGATCAGGTCAGGACTCCGTCAGACAAGGGTTCTTAGCAGCAATGATTTACATGTGGCAGGCCCCTTCTACAGCCCTTTTGGTCTATTCCACCCTTTGTTCCTTCCCAGTCCCCTTTCCTTAAACATCCCTGCATGAATTTTGCATAGTCCCACAGGACCCCATCAAATATCCCAAATTCTCTTGTTCATCTTGTTTCCTCCTCAGTTACAAAGTCCAAGTTTTCTCCTTCTAGCGTGATGCCTGGTAGTTCCTTAATGACCCATCAATTAGTGACTGGAGAATTTTTGTCTTTGATACTGCCTTGTTATCCCTTGTCTACAAGGTCTGTGTCTCTGTGAGTTCTTGTTAGACCTTTTTGCATTGAAAGGTCCTTGACTGAAAAACCTTAATGAAGCAGATGCTCTCCCCTTCCAAATACCCTTACAACAGTGACTCTTGTTTAAAGACAGACAGAATTTCCCACATGCTGCTTTTAATCTTCTTGAAACAGAGCCATTAATAGCTGCCCTCTTCTGTTTTTAAGGGAGCAGTGAGAATCAAATAAATTGGAAGTACTAAAGTCAGAAAAGTAAAATTAAAGTTTTACTTAAAATACTGTGCAATAAACCCCAATTATTCTAATGATAACTCAAAGATCCTCACCCAATTTTTATATATTTTGGCCCAAACCCCTCAAATTCATACTGTTAACCTCTTCTGCTTTACCTACAAATCACTACTGAGGAACGCTGAAGACGACTGCAGGAGCAGCGAGCCTGCAGAAGGAGACCGAGCCCATGTCCTGCCAATCGCTCCATGGGTGCTTGTCAGACAGCAGTGGCACAATTCAGTGTTTCAGTTTCTGCTCGTGGCAGATTGCAGTTTAGTGGCTACAGACAGCACAGCTAAATGTCACAGCGCTCATGTTTGTTTCACATGTGGTGCCTTTTCATTTCTAAATGAAAAAAACATGACTTTTTCTCATTTGAGTTAAAGAGCCAGAATTTTTGTGGTGGAAATGATAGCAGTTACACAACTTTATGCGTAGCCTAGCCTTTACGAGAATGACAAAGAAACTTAGACCGTGGGTGCGTGTTCTCTTCTACCTCCATCTCTGCCAGACAAAGAAATGACAATTCCCACCCAATTATCATTGCCCTCCCCTGATTACCACTGTCCTCAGATCTGCCAGCTGAGCTCTTCTGTGCCGGAGCACTTCCCATTCCCATTAGAAAGAGTTAGCCGATGGAGCTATCCCAGTGTATGAGGGAGTCCTCATACCAGTAATTTAGGCAATAGATCTGAGGGACAGGTAACATGCACTAAGAGATAATAATGAAGAGACTGTAGAAATAGTGCTCTCCACCTGACACTAGGAAAAGATTGATTGTGTCAGTGTATATTACAGAAAGAGTTCATTTACCTTGATGGCAAAGAGGATGATGTTACTTCGGTTGTGCTAAGGCTTTCAGCCTTGTATGGCTCAGAGCTAGGTTCTGAAAAGTATTAAAGCATTAGCAAAAGTTTTCAAAAGGTGCTAGGACAACAGTTTCTGGTTCCTGCCTTTCCAATTTACTGAATGTTCCTCAGGCTAGAAGCAATTATGTGGGATAACTTTACTCTCTCTTTCAGTTTTCTCCAGTCACTTTATTTGCAGCAAATGCCAGTCAAAACACAAAAAATACCATGGAAGCCTCTTTAACATCCCAAAACTGAGCTTTGTGAAGAGAACCAGCACAGATAGGTCATGGCAGAAATCACCATTCCTGGAGTGTGACTTCTCTAGCAGAAAAAAGAAAAGGTCATTCCCTTTTTAAAAAATTGGTTCACTTTGCAGATACTTTCCTTGCAACATCTCTATCATTAACTTCTACTTATAATATTTCTTGTAAGAATCTGCAAAGCCATCTATGCAGGACCTGACTGGAACAGTACAAGCCTCAGTCAGGTGTGTTTGAGCACTGCCACCCAGTTAGGTACCACAACTGTATGCCACTTAAATCACTAACACCTAAGTAAAATGATATGGATGGAAAACACTGAATATTTGCAGAAATTTGTGATTCTAGTACAGATGTATTCAAATATAAAAAAAAAAATCTCTGAAATCCTTGGATTACCACCTAAATCTGTGTATCTCTCATATAATAAAGAACAATGCACTGGTTAAAAAAAAAAAGAAGGCTAAATTGTTCAGGTAGATTATATATTTTTTGTTCCATTCTGTTGCACAGCTTTTTATGTTTTAGTGACATACAAGATATCAGATGCCTGATAAAAAACTCTTCCTTATAGATTCTCTAGCTGCACTATTTCAATTTAATGGTGATATAAGTCAACATTAAATTTTTGTCACCTCTTGTTTTTGACTAGACTCGGGACCAAATATTTTTAGCCAAACATTTTAAGTTTTTAATCTTGCATATCTTCATCAATGGAACAAAATAGAGCAATAAAAAGTCAGCAGAGTAGCTGAAATGCAGTTTCAGACTGTTTGACGTGCAACAGCCTTTCCTGGCTTGCTAGCCTCACGGAGGGGTGTTTTACCACATGATAAAATGTGCATCAGCTCCCTCTCTAAAAGCACATTCTTCTTTGGAGGGCTGACAAGGGCCACTTATCTTGTGCTATAATTCTGTCTGTGCCAGATTCATAAATGAAGTGGTATTTCACCCTAGACTAAGTGAGTGAGTTAGATGTACTTTCCTGGAGGAAAATCAAATATCCTAAGGCAATGAAAGAGTTAAGAAGGTCATAGGATTTGCCAAGTATCATGATGTAATTCTGAGTCTACTCATCTCGGAATGACTTAAGACTCTGGACAATGTCCTTTTTCTTGAGATTCCAACAGGATCAGAGGACTGTCTCTATAAACAAGATTAAGCAGCTGACTTAATGAAAACTTGGTGCTAATTCAGGAAGTCATTCTAAGTTACTGTTCATTTCCTAGATTCTCAATTCCTTCCAATACAAATGAAAGTCTTTTAACTAATATTATGGTTTAGATCACATTTATGCTTAAAAAACCCCACTGTGTAAAACCAACTTCTTACCCAATTGATCTATTCACTGGAGTGCCAAAAATACATTTTTTCCCCCTTTTCAAGCCCCTTTTCAAAACTGCTCAGCAAAGGAAAAGAATCATAGCAGCTATTGTGGCTCATACATCATTGGAATTGTCAAGCAGGAACTAAATGTAACTGGTGTGTTAAAAGTCACCTAGTGAAATAACCTTTAAAGCTGCATATAAAGCAAAGACTTCAGTTTCTAGACTGATAAAAGATTTGTTTCACATCAACATTAACAAACATTGATTTTTTTTTTATAGACATCAAATTACTCACTGTCCTATTAAGTTCAGATATGTAACAAAGTAGATTCCATTCTAAATAAGATTTTGTTTTCCCTTTTCCTGGAAGACCCTTCCCAACTAGTATTGCATTAATGCAATTTGTCATAAGTTGTGCTGAGGAAGAGAGTTCATATAGAGAAATAATTATTTATTTGTTATGTTTTTAATTTTCTGTGTTCACCCATGAATGCCCACTGTAAACTTGGTATCCAATCTCATATTTTGAAAGTAAAATTATTGATTATGCAAGCAGAAAGTTATAATAAAGACAGTTACAGATCCAGAAATATCTTTGGTAATTTATCTTAGCACCACATGGGCGTTTTCTTTGTCCTAATTTTTACAACAGCTCCACTTTGATTCTATGCAAAATAGCTTTCTTACCTTCTTTTTATTTCACATGAAGCACTTAACTGGTCAGAGTTGCAAGTAAACTTTGACCCCTGTAGAAATCTCAAAAGTCTTGAAAAGTTCCCTTAGGCCAGCTCCTGAACGTGTAACTCTCAACCTCTGAATGTTTCATAGCACATAGTGTATGCTCACAGAAACTTAACTCAGTTGTCAGAGATCAGGATTCCCAAGTTTTGGTAGCAATTACCTTTCTGAGCCCATGTAGCAAAATGAATGAGACATAACATCTGTTTTCTGGTTTCTTAAGTAAACTTATATTGAGTGAATTCAATCATTGATTAACTGTTCAAGCCAATGAGACATCACATTTTTCAAAGTCAGAAATTATTACAATTTCCATTGAGCCTATGATCTAATTTGAACTGAGTGGAAAACAATTTTCTCAGCCTGTTAAAATGTTTGAGATTTCAAGAATTTTCCCCAAACCAAGGAACTCTGTAGCAACCTTCCCAGTGGCTGGAACCCCCAATCTACTGTATGGAAATTCAAAACCCTCCTACCTTTAATTCAAATCAAAGACTGTGGGTTTTCCACATCTCATTGATAGCCTAACCACTAGGAGGTTAGCTATGACTCTGCTGGATTTGATCTGAAATGGCATCATAGTGATGGGAATGGATCATGACTGATGTGGGGTCTGGGAAGCAGGACTGATTTTGAGGTTTGGGGATGGAGCAATACTAATTATTGGACAAGGGAATTCAAATTACTGTACTCATTTACTATAGGGATATGAGAAGGGACTAAAGGAGATTAAGTCTTTGCTGAAGAGTTCGTAACAAACCCATCAATTCTGAGCTATAACTACCACACATCTGTAATTTATAGGAATTGTTCTTTCCTAGCTCCAATGAAGTTTTGTGGAGATGGATTTCTGATAAGTACACCACATGTCTGGCTTTATGAAACTCCTGCAAAAACCATTCTGTTTCCACAAGATGATGCTGCATCCTCTTGTATATGAATTTTGATCAGAGTAGATTAGAGAGGTAGAGTTGAGAGAATAGAGAAGGCTTACAGGATGGATTGAAGGCTCAGAAATCCATAGATAGGAAAGAATAGGAATCTAATGGGGAAAGACTAGGGACTAAGGAAGATACGGGATGTATAAAACAATACTGTGAAGGATGTGGGATAGGCTGGTAAAGGGGTGGGAGCAGTTTGACATCAGAAAAACTTTGGAACCATGGCTCTGGTCGAACATGTAAGATCTAAATTGGTAATGTTGACATGGTATTGGGAAGCACTGGGGATCTCTGGAGCTCTGATCCAGGATGGTTGGAGTTACAAAGCAGTACTATTGCATTTGAATGCCATCAGAGCTGACGTGAGACGAGGGGGATGTATATGTGAATGATGCCTTCTCACTTCCATCATTTTTGTTCTTAGCCTGTATTGCACTATCGTCTTTCTTGACTTCATAAAATACAATTTTCTCTTCTTGTCTCATTCATTATGAGACCAAAAGGAGAAATCTGTAGTGTTGAGTCCTTCTGTCTCCTCTTAAGTGTCCCTCTTTCCTTCTTGTGATCACGTTCTTTATAATCACTGCTGCAGGCAACTGCAGTCCCCTTTCTTAGGATGCCTAAGCCTGTAGCCCTCCTTTGATCAACTCTGTGGGCAAGTTAGGTATTTAGGTATGTCATTCTCTTGCCCAACTACAAATCTGTCTTTGTACAAGGTGACAATATCTTGCCATGCTAATGCTAAATAATGAGTATATATTCACTCTCTAAAACACACTCTAGGTAAATTTATTGCTCTCTTTAGTGTTTAACCTAGATTTGAATTCTGGCCTTTGCTAGTAATCCACTGAAATACTAGCACTCCACTGAAATACAGAACTCCATGAACCCCATGCTTCAGTGCAGACAACCAAGTCATAGAAACTGCAGAGAACAGCAATCAATTCCTGCCTTTAACCCCAAACATTTATCTCCAGTCAGTTTTGCCAGCTTTGTAAATTCCTCACAATTCTGATGGATTTATGGGTGATCTTGGCCAGTGAGACATTAGTGCCGAAATCCTCATGGACTTCACCAAAATAAAAAAATTCATTTTATTGTTTTATTAAAATGTCAAATCCTGGAAACTGTGACTTAAACGAGGTTCTTGGCTTTCACTGATGCCATTAAAAATTGTTAGGCATCACAATTGCCAAAATAGACTGAGAATATGAACTCTTAACGCTTTGAACCCAGAAGAAAAATAACCCTTCAAATGTAGTATTTCTATAAATGTGATTCCCAAAACAGTATCAAAACTTTTGGGTGGCTGATCAAGATTTTTGGATGGTTGGAGGAGCCAACACTGCCAAATCATTAATTGCAGAGGGCAAGAAGTAAGGGTGATGCAGTCAAGCACTCAGTGCTAATCAAGACTCAGTGTTTTAAGAACATCAACCGGTGTACATGAAACTAATACTGCTTCCAAAAAAGGTGAATGTAAGTTTTGCTAGTCTTGGCAAAATCAGCAGATCTAACCCCCAAGCCCTCTCATTCTTGCAGACACTCAGGAAAATTTACAATCTACTTGTATCTATGGGATCGAACAATTCAGGTCTCTGACACTGAACTGGAGACTATCAAGAATTTTGTATTTTCTGAAATACAAAAGGAAGGATGTCGAGTCCACCTAGCTTTAACTTCTCAGTTCTAGATTATTGCTTATTTCAGGGGAAAAATTTCTAGACAAATACAGATTCCTCTGAACAATTTCATGCTCCTCCTCACAGGAATGCAGACCTTTGAAAAAAACTAATGAGAAATGGGATTATAATCCTGACTGACTAAATAAAAGAACCCACAATGAAGGCATGTATGTTTAATATTTTTTCAATTTATGTTGGACAGATTAAAACTTGGGACCACTTTTATTTTTTTATTTTTCTTTTTTGGCTTCAGAGTTAGTTCCTGAAACATACTGCTCTTGGTCTGCACTCCTGTTGTTCGCAGCTTTAAGGGCTGAACTGTTTGTTGGGAACACAGATCCACTAGTAATCAACGTGGTCTAAAAAATCTTGCTAACCTCTTAACTTCAACCTTTCTAGAGTGCTTTTAGGTCCTGAATAAAAGTATTTTTAAAATGCTGGTACACTCATAAATAAATCTCTAGGTAGGCACCAGTGAATTCTCCTTATCAGAACTACCCCTTTTGTTCTTTATTAGTTTCTGCTTTGCTTGAGGAACATTTAATTCTCTGTCATATTACTGACAGCATCATTATTTCTTTTTCCAGCTATTGTCCGTACAATGGAATGGTTATATTTAATATTTTCTGGTTTTACCTAACACTAGGTAACATTGCCATATAATAGTCCTCTCATTCTTTGCCTCATTAGCATGCAAAGCCAAGAAATATTTTGAAAATTGCCACAATACTACCTACTTGGAAATGGTATGGTAAAGATCTTAAAATAATTTTTGTTAAAAAAAAAAAAAGTGCCATTCCACAGGAATATCGGAAAAGGTATTCAAATTGCATAATATAATACAATATAATATACTAATTCTTGCTTAGCCAACAAGGATTTGTGACTATTACAAATTATTTCTCTGTCTCCTACCTGCTTACAAAACTGCCATTTTTGCTCTACACTATGTGGCTCTTCATCACATTGTGAATAATACATTGCATCCCACATTATAGGAAATTTATTTACAAATGGAGTCTAACTGCATCATGCAGTTTGTAACTTTGCATTTTAGAATGAGCTAAATGATTGAGAACACTTGAAACAACTGCCATTATTTATGTTACAGTCAGCCTGAATTTGACTATCCTCTAAATCTGTCCATTTGAGCCAAGTACCGGGCTTTACTGTACTATTGACTTTTAAACAGTACTGTCCATTGATTTAATTGGAGAATCCTGATTAAAAATTGATGTGACAATGTGCCCTATTGCCCTCAGTCTGCACATAAAGCTGGTACCGATGTTACGTCTGCAAAGTTAGTCTTTCATATTCAACTGCTGTTCAGCTAGTTGCAGTTAAAATTGCAGCTCATGCTTTTAGAGATAATACCAACAGCAATGAGCAGACACAAAGACCATTCCTTTTATGAGGAAGGGCTGGAAACAGATGTTGTGAGCCATATTCACTTCCTATTAAAAGCTTATACTTCTACCTGTTTGAAAAAGATTTTTGATTCAAACATCCCTCACAGGAATAGAAATTGGGACTTCAACAAAACTATCTGCTAAGGAAGAGCTGAATCATTTATCTCTTGGTCAGTGCTGATATGATCAGAGACAGAGGTTGACTTGTGTAGAAGGATGTAAGAACATCTGTGAAGAATATCTAAGGCTCGGTACAAAACTTGTAAAGCACTCCCTTGTAGTTTCTTGCTGTATTTGTTGAACGTGTATTTCAGTACACCTCTTCTTTCCTGCAGTGACAATGTTCCATTAGCTGGAAGGCAAAATTTAAAGAAAAAACACTGTACTACTGATGCCCTCTAAATCAACAATTTCTACTGTTTTTCTTAATGTACTTGGCAGAAAACATTATTTTGTTAACTACGTCTGAGATTCACTCTCACACAGCACAAATTTGGAGTTAACTACTAGCAATAACTCTGAATATATTTCAAAATATCATAAAAGCAAGTGTTACTGAGGAAGAGGAAATGAGAAGATAGATTCCTTTGTCTTTATAAGTCAGGTTAAGGGCCCAAACTAAAAACCGAAAGGGAACCAGTAGAAAGGAAGGTTACACGGATTAGAGCATCGCTGTTCTAGACCGCCAGAAACATGGATAGCAGTATACTACATATAGCCAGATGGCCCAACACAGAGATATCAGCTAAACTTACACAATCTCCACGTTTGTACTTGTATATTCTTAAAAGAAATTATTTTGACCTTTTACTACATTGTAGACGTTGGAACTAGAACTTAGCTAGTGTTGGTAAGTGAGTCCCCGTGTTACAGGAAGCCACAGAGGTGGTATGCCATAACTAAAATGTTCAGTTCAGGAGAAAATTATAATTCTTCTTTCCCTGCACATACCCCATGCATTTTGGGTATATTGCCTTTAAGCATAAATTCTTGTTGAAGCACCACAATCGATACCCAACACTTTGAGAATTTAATGGCAAAGCATGAACTGATTGTATACTCAATACTGAAGTACACCATATAATAGGACTTCATATGAAATACAATGCTTTCTTCTGTGGGCAAATTCCATTTGTATAACATTCACCATAGGATTCCCATATTTTGTGGATTTGTGCTTGCCCAAAAGGTTGTTTAAAAAAACCCATAGCCTGCTTGCAATTCCCGTGGTACACCAAAAGAGGGCACCTAAAGCTTTCAGTATAAAGCCCAGGGAAATCTGTCGGAACTTGGATTACTTTCCGACAATATTTTAGAAATCTTCTCCCACTTTACAGCATCCTAAGCAGAAATATAAAGTCTGTCACTAGACAATGCGATATAAAATGCAAAATGGATATAGTTACTTTCAAGGGAAAACAGCATCTCAATGTTTTCACAAATCCACATTATTTATAGATTATGCAGCCAGAAAGGAAAAATGTGATCACCTAGTTTGACTTCGTATGGTGTCCTGCGTTAATTCCTTTCCAAACGTGATCATTAACTGTAGAAGAATTTCCTAATTTGACATTAGAATTGCCAGTGTTTATAGACTCTAAACAATGCATTTAAATACTTTCAGTAACATTATAGAGGTATCTAAAATTCCTAACTCATTTTTGGTGTTGAGTTCTTACTGTTGGGTAGCTCCATTAACTTTTAAAAATTAGCTCCCTTTATTCATTGGTGATAATTAAATAAAAATCAAGCCTGCACTAAGGGGCACAATTTAGGACATCTGGAATACTTCTTTAAAGCCTTGAGTAACAGCTGGCTTGGCCTAGTGTATCTGGTAGCTGAAAGGAACAAAAAGTCTGTCTTCTGTTTGCAGCTTGACTATTTGCCTGTAGTTGAACCTTATTCAATTTATTGCACTATGCATCGCCTCAATTTCCTTTTCTGCAAAATGGACCTAATTTTAGAAATTCTTTGGAATCCCTAAGCAGAAAGCCTGTGTAAGAGAAACTCCCACCAATCATACAAAGTTCTTTGTTGCTTTCCATCTCCCAAATTGCTGTCCTTAGCAGAGTTAAGTCCCCACTAGAAATTCAAGCTACAATTTAGATATTCTTGGAAGGATTAGGAACAGTATTTTCCTTTTCCAGGAGGGAACTTATTCCTACTAAAACAAGCAGAAGGTTCTGTTTGTATGTCCACCACAACCCTGGAGTTTATCTAAGAGTCTACACTTCCCAGCTGCAGAAATGGCTCAACCTTTCTTAAATCTCTAGTTCACTTAAAATTTGAGCTCCAGGCCTTCAATTCCAGCCTCCTAGAATATCTGACAAGTAAGCATAAGCAGAGGCTTACCTACTCCATGCTGTGCCCTAGAGATGCGAAAGGTTGTCAGGAGTCAAATCTGGAGCAGGGGTGTTCCCTAGTCAGGCTGTGTGTATGCATGAGCGCCTCCAGAATCCAAGCTTCAAACCCTGTTATTTCATGGGCTGCCTCACGCCCAAATGCCCCCATCTTATACATACGATCCATGCTCCTGTCTTCACTTTGTAGGCATCTGTCAGACTTCGACTGATTACTTTTGGTTTTCTTACATCTATTTTTATACCCATTCCTGGCTACTTTCTTGTTTGCTTGTTCAAGGCCAATTACAAATCACAGGATGCACTTTTATGAACTGATTCTTAAAGATGCTGGTGTGAAACAACAGTTCATTGTTTATTCTCCCACCCACGCATGTAAATCAGCAAAACTAACCACTTGCTGCCCTTATCAACACCCTGACATGTCTATTTAGGAACATCAGCATCCCCACCTCACGACTTATCTATGTGAATACAATACAGAAAATAGTGTAAGGCATGGAACAAGAAGTAGGAGCAAATATACCGTTTACTAAAAATGCGATAAAATTCACCAGAAGTGATTGGTGGCAGGAGACAGAAAAGATGACTGAGCACCATAGTTCTGCAGACTTCCTCCTGGTAGAGGAGCGGACTGCCTGGCATCAGCATAGCACCATCCACATATACTAGCTATGTAATGGCAGTTAGCACTGTTGCGGAGTCAGGCTTAAACACGACAGGCTGTGTGATGTGCCCACAAGTTTTAGCTTGCTCACAGACAGAAAGTAAATTCTAGAGCTGTATATCTTGCCTTTGCACAGTGATAGCAAAGGGCTCACTTAGAGGAGGAGTTAGGCACAGGCACGTGAAAACAGATCTTTCCAGAGTCAGATTCCAAACTTAGATAAGATTCAATAATTGCCTTGTGAAAGTCTTGCCTTTGATGATTTTCAGCAATTATTTTGTTACCTGCCTGTCTACTCTACATATTTTCCTGTTATATAAAAACAAGAACACTTGAATCATAGATTGCTTTAAGATACATAGAAAATTTGTTTGAGGTTTATTTGTAGCAATGAATGTCATAATGGCAAATATTAGCAATGCACAAGAGTGTATTATACTCTTCATATTGATATAGCCATTAACTACAATAATTTGCATTTAGCAGAAATCCTCAGTTATAAGTAGCTTTTCACTAACTCTGCTCTATCTGGAGACTGGAAAGGTATTTCTTGTGGTTATCCTTCCCAGACGTGTTTATTTCAGATGCAAAAATACAAAACATATAATTCCCAGGTAAAAAATGAAATGGAAAAGAAACAAAGATTTTCTTTTTTACTTGTCTTTAATATATATATGTGTGTGTATGTGTGTGTATATATATATTAGAAAACAGGTGCAAAATAAATATTCAACTGTAGCTTTAGTGTAGCTTTTTTAATCTCTCACCATTTGCTTCTTAAATTGGCTTCCTTTGCCTGCCTTATGAGTAACAGAAAATAGACTTCCTACTACAAAGATCTGAAGATGAATCCCCTATTAAATGACTGTGTATTTTTTCTGTTGTTTAGAATGTGATTAGTGCTAATGTACTGGATAATAGCAAATGCAAAAAAGAAAGTTTTTTGGCTCTCTTAAATAATACCCTTTATCGAACCAGAGTTATTCTCCCCTAAAATATCAAGAAAGAACTACCAAAAGGACATAAAGAAGAGCTGTCTGGAAGAAATGTGATTAGAAAAGGGGAATAAGAGTCCAATTGCTTTTGACATCTATAATTTCACATTTCTTGGGCATTTTTACTGGTACTCTTTTTCTCTATCTTCAGGGCTTGTCTGCTGGACTGTGCTGTATGGATGTTGCTTTATTGTGTAAAAAGACATTCAAGAATGTATGAAGGTTTTTCCTAAAATTGCAATGATAGTTTTGCTTTGTTACCTCTATAGCTCAGGTTGATTATACAGTCGCATGCAGTAAAAGAAGCTTTAAGTGAAGGAAAATGTGTAAATAGATATATTAAGAATAAAATATATTGTTATTACTGCTTCTAGATATATTCAGAACAAAACATCTTGGGTTTACTGCTTATGCAACTCCTGTTTTAAAAACCATCATTTTTACAGTTGCTTTCAGTGCCAGTGTCCTTCGCAGGTAACCGAATTCAGCATGCACAGGGAATTCAAATGCTGAAAGGTGGGCTGCCGCGTAGGCTCCAATCTTGACCATCTAATTTTTCAGCTACTGGAATAAAAAGAACTTTTTCATTCGGGTTACCTGAAATCTAGATTATGTGCACAGACCTAAATGGAGCAGAACAGAGGGAGGAGCGTAGGAGGGTTGCAGGGAATGTATGCCTTTCAACAGTGCCAGGGAGTGCATATATAGTGGTGCAACATGCTCAAACATATGGGCCTACATTTGGATGCATCTGTTTTGGGTGCCCAAGCTGAGAGACCTAGAGAGCTGAAACTTCAGCAGACCTTGGGAACTAGCCTCTGAAAATCAGGCCTTTTTATGCTGTCTCAACTTTTGCTTGTAAAAGGAGGCACCGATAATCACCAGTCAGGTTTGAAAATAAGAGACTGGAGGATATTCTCCACTCTGGATTTAGAAAAATAAATCAGTGGAAAATCAGAGGTTAGAGTTCTAGGTTTTCTTTGAATCTGACCCCCAAACCCAAAAAGAAATCCTTACTAGCTGGAACAGCTGAATCTCAAAGCTTTAACCTGGCTTTGGTTTGCACACTGCAGAGGACCGTCCTTACATGGCAAGGGGCAGATCTAGAGGAATCTTTGGCGGGATTTTTTTTGCTAGTTTTGTCTACCTTTAACAAAATGCTCAAGATGAAAACTGCCTCCCTTGCAAGCCATTGCATGTGTTAATGAAAACAGTGTATAAATCACAAGAAAATCAACTAGAGTACAATTTCTAGAAAAGATATGCATGACCCTAAGAGTAGCTGTCTGAATACCTTACCGAAACAGCCATATACAATGGCTCAAGCAATATAAAAGTGTTCTAGATTTTTCCTCAGTGATGTGTGTTCAATATAAATTAGTTTACTATGAAAAATAAAATGACAGCTTTAGCTAGATGCAGGATTTCTTTTCCACAGATTCGGTTCTTTGATCAAAAACTACAGTAGATTGAAGTTTTGCTATTGTCAACATATTGCACATACACAGCGTGTTTATTTTTGTGCACTTTTAATGTATTTAACCTTAATGTCTGCTTCTTTAAAGCAGAGAAACTGTGGCTCAGCATCTTGAATTGTCAAAGCAACCTATTGCAGTTTTCTTTTTATAGATGAAAAGAAGCGTCCAGATGATGAATGCTATTCACAAAGTGATTGCTGTGGCAGTCATATCATGTCTCAAAGTACACATGGCTGCGTAAATAGAAACTACTGAAACTTGTACTGACATGTAAAACTTTTTCCATGGCATGTGAACCTTTGTGTCACCTAAGGAGATTCAGTTGGAGCTCTTACTAAAAATGCAAGTGTTTTTATTTGCTTTTTTAAAATTGTTTTTTAATATCACTTTATTGAATGGGCCAAAAGTGAGATATTCTTCTCCCCCATGAGACCCTCAAGTTTAACATTAGAAGAAGTTTTGTGACAGTCTAGTAAACCTTTAATGAGATTTCTTTTTGTGACAGACAGATGTAAATGTATCCCTCTAATCCTATCCTTTCAGGTCTTTGTCTGCAGATGAATGTTAATAATTAGTAGTTGCGTTCCCCCCCTCCTTCCTTCATAAAATTGTATTCTTCATAAATTCATCGTCTTTTTTTTTTGTTTTCTCAAAGTACCAGCAGCTCTGACAGCCTCCCTTTGTTCTTATGTTTATAAATAATTTATAATGTAGAAATATCTCTTCTTAGTCTTAAAAAATAAACTAATGGTTGAACATAACATACTGCCAGGAGCAGATATACCACTAGCTTTAGAAAGAAAAAAAAAAAAAAAAAAAGGAAAAAAATCTTCATGCTTAACAAAGAGAGAAGGAAGGAACATCACATGGAAATCCATTTATCTGAGTGAACGCTGATTTTTGTTTGCAGTTGCTAAATGCATCTGAGCTACCCTGATCTCATGCTCTGTTTCTACTTCTTTTCCAGACTACGCACCTCAATTCACTCCATAAAAATGTAGCTTCTTTTGAATGTTCCGAACACACAAAGGGCTACAGCATGGACTAAGTTATCAGCATAAATGTGTTTATACTGGTGTGGGTGATTCCCGTGAGGAGCATAGCAGGCCTTATTCTGACACTTCGTTGACGATTGCTGTACATGTTGTAGACGTACTGCTAAAGAAAATCACACATCCAGCCAAGACATTCAGTCTATCGTAAACTGTGAATGGGCCAGCTGTTGGTGTTGGGATTCTTTCACAAGGATTCCAAACGCTGTACTGCAGTGGCAGATACTTTGTCACAAACAGTCGCACATGCAACCTCAAGCTACAAAGAGCAGGCACTTGAATTAGAACTGAAGTACGCTGAGTTTCAACGCCTACTGAATGCCGAGGAGTGATCCCATTTCCAAATGTTTGTATGGCTCTTTATTATTGTTTTATGCCGTCACAGCAGGAGCAGCATCCACTGGACTGGAATTATTGTTAATTAAGGTAAATTCAACTGAGCTTGATATTATGCTCTCTAGCTAAGTTCTACAGAAAAATCTTTATTTTGCTGTGGGTTAACATATGTCAAAGGAGATGGCTTGAAAGTCACTATATGGTATACTGAGAATACATCCAGGTCTTTTTAAACAACAGCCCTAGCATGCAATTTAGATAGGGATCTCGGCATTACCTCACATCAGCTGCTAGAATTTTTAACCAAAGATGAGATACCACATTATCTCCCATCTTAGAATGGTCCCTGTAGCGGTGACAGTAGTGAGTCAATGGCTGACTACCAAGACTGACCTGGAAGTGGTAGATACCGACTGTGACGGAAGTCAACAGAATTAAAAGGGCTCCATTTTCCTGAGACTGTGCCATGTCATTCCCCAAAGAACACCAAGGAGACATTTAACTGGATTTGAAAGCTTGGTCCCTTGGAGTTAAATAACACACTCTATTTTAAATTCCCTACCAGGTGCTAATCCGAGTGTCCTCTCTAGGCGACATACAATATTCACATACTCTTCAAGCATATTATCACAAGTAACTGTGATTGAATCAGCAGCACTACGTAATTTAGGGATAGGGAGTGAGTAGAAAAAGCATACTTTACCCAAGGTCCACACGCAGTAGACGATGGGGAATTTAGGCAGATATGCAATACAAATGTAAGAATAGTTTTGACCTGCAGGGCTCGTCTTTGGATCTAGTAATTTAAAGGAGAGTTGGAGCCAAAATTTTAGTTTGATTTTGCAAGAACCAGGCCAGCTGCCCTTTGTAAATTATTCATTCTTGCTTTTGGCTGGTTTCTGGCTTTGGAGGGTGGAATGAGTTTTGGCCAGAAAGAACAGTCATGCAAAACCTTTTGAAATAACTGGTTAAGGACCTTTCTGAATAAAAGAAGACATCACTCCTAGCAGCTCAGAGATGAATTTGCTTGCACAAAAACAGCTTGGAAAGAGCAAGTTTAAATCTCCGTCAGGTGTCCAAAATCAATCTGAACCCCCTTTTTTTAGGAGTTTGATCTTCTAATCCTCTACCTTTTCTCATCCCTTGCCTTTAACACCACATAACAGGATGAGCTTCTGTTAAAATACATTTTGTGATAGTCTGTAAATCTCTGCTGAGATTGCTACTGCCTTCAGATCTTACAGGGTGTGATGCAAGGATTCAATGTTTTTCAGGAACTGTACATTCAGAACGGAATCCTGCTTGAAAATCCCTGGGTGCACACGTTGTAAAGAAAGCAGGAAGACAGACCTAAAATAGAGCATGCATCAAGACCAGAATTTCATCCAGAGGTAGCACGCTTGTGAGGAGACATTTGAAAGCTCAGTGCAATCTTTTAAAGGAAACCTTTCAGGTTCCTGAGGGTTGCTCAGGATCAAGGGAGAAACTAGTGTCATGGGAAGGGAGCATGAGGTTGAAGGGAACAAAATATTTGATTGGAAAGAAGAGAAAAACAGAGAAGCAGGGAGAAGTATGAGACGAGTATAAAAGCATCTCAGACAACCATTTGACAATGGTACCTTCATATTTTCAATGCTGTGATGCTAGCACAGAAGTTAACCCTTAAATGCTTTTGCATTTATCTGAAAATGATCTTCAACCTATCGCATCTTCACAGTGAATTGTCTGTCTAATGATGCTGACACATTACTTTTCAAATTTTAACTCATCTTTCATGACTATATAAAAACATTGTGGTTACAACACTACTTTTTCTTCATTAAATCATTCACCTGTTCTGCTCTGTTACACAGGTAAAAAGATTTCCAAATGCATTCATAACCTCTTCCACGCTGTTCTGTTCCACTCAAAACTTTAGCTTGAATAAATACCCCAAAACCCTAATGCCTGGAAAAGAGATCAGGACCCAAACATGTAGCCAGATCTCCTTTTTTTTGGTGAGATTATAAACTGGACTAATCAAAACTTCAGCTGTAACACACCTGATTTTTTTGGTTTCAATACCCTGATCAAAAATTTTTCAACTGAGACCCTTTGCTGCCTATAACAATGTATCTTTATAGCACAGAAACTGTCTGGCTCCCTGGTGTTATTAAGAAAATACAGTATACAAAAGCTTTAAGCTTTAAACCATACAGCATGATTATTATGATAGCAGGAGGTGTCAGGTGGAGACAAAGACACACGGATAGAATTGATTTGAGGCGCGTCATCAGAAAATAAGGGTGATGTGATCACAGTACTTATAGCACATGCAGCAGCTGTACAATTCTACATGGCAGCTTCCATCATACCTTTCACATGAAAAAAAAAAAAAAGAAAAAGATTCCGAGTAAATGATGGGTGAATACAGAATAAATTGTAGTGTATGACAAGACACTTTCTTTTTTGTTTAATATATAAATCAGGAGCACTTATGAATTGATATTAATTAAAATAATGTATTTGCTTTCTTTCGACAGTTATGTCAGCCTCATTAAAAACTGAGTGCTAAATCTTCATTAGATTTTTCAATATTAAAATACTTCCATGAAATATAAATTAACATTTAACTTGTTGCTGGTCATAGTAAGAAAAAGGAGGGGGGGAAAACCATTGGGATGAAATCCTGACCCAGTTAAATCAATGAGACTTTTGTTTCTGAATTCAGTGGGGCCAAATAATTCTCTCCCTGTTGGCAATGAGAGGCAATAGCTTTAAATCTAACACAGAAGCAGATCTCAAGAAGCATTCTGTTTCAGTCTATATTCCTGATTTGTATGAAGATGGTTAAAATTTTCAAATGGGGGAGATTGATGTCCAAGAAGAGCAAAAAAAGTTTAGATTCCTGGGTAGCTTAGGTGTTTTAGGAAATGTTATGGTGTGCCTTTGAATTTGAACAATTCTACCTCGTGAAAAGACACAGTGGCATTCTCTCTAGTATGATGCAAAATCTACTTTTCAGTAGATGAAACCTGCAAAGCAAGCAAGTAGTTCATATGTGAATGCTGTAATTTATTTCAAACAGCAGACTGTCACTGTTACGCATCTGGAGAGACGTACCCTGTCTGATGAACACCACAGAGCACCCAGCAGCGAGAGGAGGGGTGTCTCAGAGCTCCATGTCCTGAATCTTCCCAGGTCTCAGCTCACTACGCAGCTTGCGCAAGATTTCCCAGCGGACGTGAAGTTTAGGAAGACAAATAGATCAGGAAGGGAGAGAAGCTGAGCAGCTGCAATCCAGTTGAAGGAAACTACCGTAATGTGCATATTCAGTCATAGCTGTGAGCGGTGACCCCCTTACTTCTGCAATAGCTGCGGTCTTGAATAGGAGCAAACCTACCTGGAACGGCTGGACAGCTAACCGAGAATCCTTTGAAATGGCCTAGCTGCCTTTCGGATGTATTGTGTTAGATGGAGGAGCTTGTAAGCTGTTTGCATTTCAAAAAGAAAGGAGGTCTTATAATTATGCTTTATCTGACTGTAGCTTGTTTGGAAGTGGGAAGAGCCGATGGTCTCCTCCCTGGGCTTCTGCATCACCAAGCCACAAGGTGGTGGTATGGTGTCACTTTTTTTTTAAACAACAACAAAAAGAGGTTTTGTTTAATGAGCTTGAACTCACAAGCCTGCTCATCTAGTGAACTGTGACTTTTCAAATACCAACCTATTAATGTCAAAGGCAATACTGAAGGGAACAGTTCTGTTTGATTTAAAAAATACAGACAATGTGAAGTCCACTATGCTCTAATATCTATCACCTATGGGGCTCCATTCATGCCTAATGCTTTATTCAAGCTAAGACCTAGTTTTTATATATCAGATTAATACATATCTACAGCTTTGCACCTTTCTATTTTGATTTTTTTATTATCAGGGCTCGCCGGGGCCATTTTCATTCCCTTACTATAGCATCTGCAAGCAGGTGGATTAGAGATAACTCTCATTGTGCTTTGTTTTCTCCTGACACTGTCATTAATCATTCCTTAAGCCACACTTCAACTTATAGTAATCAGGACTGGCTGTTCCCGAGCTGCACAAGAATTGCCTTTCACAATGTAATGTGAAATTGGAAGCGAATGGCTGAAGCCAGACGCTTCTTCTGCATTCCCCATCTATCTCATCATTTAGGTATTTATCCATCTCAGGCTTGTACAGGGAGCATCTCTCTCCTTCCCATGAGGACACAGATTGCAACAGAGGATCAGATTTGTTACCCAGGCTTTGGGCTTTGATTGTCCTCTTATAAGTTCGGGATTAAAGTGAAATTTCCCACAGGGCTATGCAGGATTTGCTAGCATTTAACTGTTTAACCTGGCTGTTTGTGAATGAGAATCCTGTGGTCAACTATTCCATAGAGAATATTATGGTAAGCCAGCTCTGAATGGCAGACATTTCGGTAAATTCCTGTAAAGACTGCTACAGTTGATTCCAATTAAGTTCGTACCTGATAACAATTGTTTTCTTGTACATGATGAACGGTAATCTTATGATAAAAAACAATTGTCTGGTCTCTTGTGAAATGCTCATGTCAGCTGCAGAATAAATGCAGACCTTCAAAAAGTTGCAGTCGTCTGTTTATGCTTTTAGAATCGCCGTGCATTAATTTGTCTTGAAGTAGGTCATATCTCTCACTACGTAGAAGAGCTATATTCCCTTCTATCTCACCCAATTTTAGTAATAAGTATAAGCTAATAATATCTGTAGTAGCACGGCAGTGGAATGGACAAACATTTTAAAAAAAATGCACTTGATGTATTAATAAAGACAAATTGATGGTTCTGGAAAGCATGCTGTTAAATATGTAGCCAAAACAGATGTATTTTTCCTGGCATTTGATGTGATTCTTGCACAAAGGAAAGTACCTATAATGTGCTATTCTCCACGAAACTGAAAGCAAGGGGGAAAATTTTCAGTCCACATTATCTATCTTTTAGTCTTAGCTTTAGAGCCATTTAAGGAAAAAGATTTTAAAACAAGTCAAAATCATTTTGTTATCTAGTTTAAAAAGACTGTATGCTCAACCACTGTATATATATTCTATTTAATGTGGATGTGTTTTTAAAATGCCTAGGAGGATAGTGCTCATTTCATGTGCTTCTCCAAGAGAGACATAACACCCAAGCAACTGAAGTACATAATTTAACAAAACATTTTAGCTTGCAGTGAAATCAGTTCCCTTGGAGGGAATGGACTGAATCATTAAACTCAATTTTAACCCCACTCCCTGAGAAATTTTTACATCTTATTCAAAAGTTTGCTTTTCATTTTCTTCTTTGTTGGCTAAAAATGTGCTGAATTTCCAAAATAAGCTTTCATGGGATTTAGTTTGGGGAGGAAAGAAAAAAAAAAAACCACCAGAAAAAAGATTTTTATTTATCCTTTTAAAAATAAAGAAACCCAGAGACCTCGAGGGAAAGGCTCACAGATATTATCAATTACAAATCTATAAACTCTAATGCAGACTGGAATTAATAAATGTAAAAGACAAATGTATTCATTGTTTTGTTCAACTATTCTGCATTACGAACCTGTAGTTATGACATTGATCTTGTGCTAACCAGTGTCTCAGTGGAAAGGAACAGTGCTTGGTTGTATAACGGTACCTGTGAAAGCCTCACTGGCTGAGTGCAAATTACTAAATATCTTTACCATCGTTTAGTGTTTCTCTCATAGCATTAAATGATTACTGAAAAGGCATAAGCAATCCTTTCTATTTATTTGAAATATCCTCTAGATTCACATGAGTAATTTTCAGCTGTGTATAATGCTCCCAAAGTAACCTCTTCATTTCCATTGTTTTAGTGTGAAATCATTTCCTCGGGAGATAATTAGAGTTGCTCCATTTATTACATTAAATGATTAGCATGCACTTGAAATGATTCAGTATATTTTCCTTTATTGCTGATGACTCTTAAATATGGGCCTACATTTTTAATGGATAAATTAAGATTATCTTGACATTTTGTGGCTGCCTCAGCAGCAAAACAAGAGAGAGTTTCTTTTCCAAATACACAGACAGGTGTGTGTTGAACAACACACGTTAGCTGAAGGGCTCCTATTTGCCTGAATATCCCACCTGGTTCAGCTTAAAAACCAGTAACGATGTGGGAAGGTAAAATGAGAGTTTAAACGTACCAAAACTGCTATTGCTTTAATTGTATGTCTAGTTAGTAATTATTCCTAAGTGTCATGGGATCAGATTCCTAACATCTCAGTTGAGGCGTCTATTTTCTCTGAACAACCAGCATCTTCTTCCAAATGTATATAAAATTACTTCTTACAGTGGCAGACTTGCACTTTTATATTATATGAGTTAATCTAAATGAAGAACAAAAGAGCTTTACTGTATGCTAACTAGTGAGTTATCATCCACTGGTTTATGAAAATAAATTACCCTAGAACTGGTGAAAACATATCACAATTAATAGTCCTTACTAAAACTGAGTAAGATTTAATGTCAAGCTAGAGCCACCGCTTCAAGACTTTCTTTTCAGAATTGAAGAGCCTGTAGACGCAAAGTGCATTGGCTGCAGCCCTGAGTTGTGACCAGATATTTCCACACCTATCATCGTGACAGAGACTCCCACAGCAGATGCCAAGACTGACCTGGAAGTGGTGGATACCGACTGTGACGGAAGTCAGCAGAATTAAAAGGCTCCATTTTCCCGAGACCGTGCCATGTCATTCCCCAAAGAACACCAAGGAGATATTTAACTGGATTTGAAAGCTTGGTCCGTTGGAATTAAATAACCTACAGCACTCGAACTACATTAGTGGATGTGAAACTGATGTCATTATTAAAGGATATGTTCCCTCGTGATGTGATGTGATACATTCACCTATCCCCTATTTCTCAAATTTCACTATGGCCCCAAGACTCCTTACACATCCAGCCAACTTAAATTCAAGCATTTAGTATATTAAAAATGTAATTTATTAGAGGTTTTAATGGTAATGAATCCTTTTATTCTCCCATTGAGCTTTTATTCAAGTATTTACTTTTCAAAGAGGATACTTATTGGTTATGTGAGCCCAGAGAATGCATCTCATGTTTTAGCTGGAAAGGCACTTTGTTTGTAGTTTCAGTGAGGAAATGCATGTATAATCGAAAGTATATGCAAACCATGACTGCATAGAATATGAAAAAGAGATATAATGCAAAATTTTAAAAAACCCATACAGTTTTATAAACACTATCATAAGTGTGTAATGTAGTATTAAAAAACACTTTCGTAAAACTGTATCTTACATCAGAAAATAATACTCTAAATGAAGTGCCCATTACTAGAAAGTCACAATGTGTAATTTTTGCCTTATTCACTAATAAAACATACAAACCAATTCTTTCTACTGGCCTATTTTCCATCCAAAAAAACCCCACTTCAGGATGTTTCTGGCATTTAGAACAAATTACTCGAAGTAAAAGAAATATTTCTTCATCATAAGCATTGGTCACGTTGCATGAACAGGAGGCGGACATGTGTTTGGGGTACTAGATCTCACCAAATGCAATCAATAATACCCTAATACGCAGTGTTACTGTAATGTCAGGTATTACTACTGTGTGGAAACAGTGATGGCACACATGGTTTTATAACACCACTCTATATGTTTGGAAACAAACATAATTCCTCATTTTGTTTCCTGGCTGATCACCCCTGATTCTTACCTGTATCTAAGCAGCACCTTTGGCTACAGTGCGGTCACATGGGACTATGGGCAGACTTCTTAAATTTAACTTTAAAAATCTAAGACAATACTTAATTTGGTTGTTCCTTGGGCAAAGGCAAGAGGAGTGTGGATACCAGCTAGAATTAAGCCCGAGCAGAGGAGAGACCCATGTTCCTAAATGACAGTTGAGCAAACCCAGCTCCATTCAGCCAAACTCTTACAGCACAGGAGTGTGTCACACCAAAACAGGAGGTTTGACGAACTGGGACTCATAGATTGCTGATGTTCTTATTAAAGTCATAAATGTGACATTTCTTTCTCCTTCAGTGATTCTGGATCAGGACCATCATAACTAGAGGTGAAAGTCTGCTCACCTTATTAACAACAAGTAATCCCATTTACTAGCCCCAGGACTAGTATATGATGTAGGCACATTTATCCTTAAAAACTTACTTGAGCAATATAAAAGCACACCATTAAATAATAGCACTACTATAGGCATATTATACTAAAAGTGCCATAATGTTGTTTGTATATGACAGGCATTTTCAGTATAAGAATGCTGAAATTCTACACTGATGTCATTAAAGCATAAATGACACACTACCAAAAGATGGAGATACTAATGTATGGTGGTTAAAACTACACTTCTTTCTAAGTTTTAGAGTATTTTTAATAGCTTCAAAGCATATTTTTAATAGATGAAGTTATAACAATACCAACAGTAGTGGCGTGAAAGGTTACAATGGATGAACACCATCTCTCTCAAACATTTATTCCATTTAAGTAAAAATACCTGATAGAGAGCATTTCTATTATTCACAAGAAATCATGCAATATAATGGTTCCTAGCACTCCTTTTGTAATAGCTTATTTAAATACTTGGGGCTGCAATTCAGATTCCCACTTTGTTCAGACTTCACAGAAATACTTCTTACAATTGATCACATTTTTTATTCTTTATTGTATTCTAAATAGCCTCTGATTTTTCAGAACCCAAGACTAAAAATTAGGTTTGCAGAAGTGAAAAGTACAGTCTTGAAAAAAACCTATACACTTTTCACAACCGGGGAACAGCAACTACAAAATTGAACAAAAAAAAATCTACGCTATGAATCATTTTGTTTACAGAACTGCTTTAAGGAATTATTCCTGAAGTCTAAATGGAGCTTGATGGGGCTTTTCTAAACCCCTAAAATCTGAAATGACCTGAAGGTATAAAGAACGCTTGACTTTGGATTTCTTTTATTGGTAACATTTTCTTCAGTGCTTCCAGCTTAGACTACAGTAGTTTACACAAAATTAAGAAACCCAGTCTGATAAGGAGTTATTAAAATTCTATTCATCATCTTAAGTTTATTTATTGTCAAAAAAGGAATTTGAATGAGGAAGTAGGAATAGATCTGTATTTATGATGAGTTTTGATATCAATGGTTTATAGATGCTGTGTTTCCAACTTTTCTCAAATTATTTAAGAACTTTTTATGTATTTATTATGAATCCAGGGTAATCTCTCAGTTGATGTAAAATAGTACAAAGTCAACAGAGCTGTTGACTTACATCAGTTGAGGATAAAGTCCTTTTTTTTTCAGAATAAAATGGCGATAGTTATTTTCATTTCAGAAGAACTGGACTTTTATCTAAAGAGCAAATAGAAATGATAATGTATAAACAAAGAAGCAAAAGTATATTTGAATTAAAACCCTGTAAATTTACATTCAAACAGAAAGACAGTGGAAGATATGACTGGATTTAAGTTGGATGTGCTATCTTTTTTCCACCACATTTTGCCAAGGTAAAATGGCATACTTAGGTAGAATTACTTATTTTAAGAAAAAACCTAAAATAACTAAAATAAGCAGCACTATGCTACAACGATGGATTATTAATAGAACCAGTACTGAAATAAACCACTGAATTATATAAATTAATACTCGGTTGTTGTTTTTTGCAAAGCTTGTTATTTACCTGAGTATAAGGACCTTTGGAGCATTACAATGAGCAAATGAGGGCACATGCAATTTTTAAAGGATGTATTAGCTAAATGATAATTTACACAGCTCTCTCCGGGGTATATAAACTCTCTAATCTCAAAAAATGCCCCGTCTCCTAACTTTCAGCTCCTTCCAAAATGGTTTAATATGATAAACTTCATATGGCAGAAGTATTATCAGGCTACAGCATGGGACTCTTAGAGCAGTCAACAGTACTCTTTTTAATATCGTTCCCAATTTGCATTTTAAATAACCAAATGGTTTTCAGGCATTTAATAGAAAAACATTTTTTTAAATGAATACCAAGAGACATTTGTAAATAGCAGCACAAATTGCTCCTGGGCTATAAACCTGAGTGCCAAGTTTCACTCCAGTATGAATACAGACAAGTGTTAAAAGTCTGAAAAATGGATTCCTTAATGGATATACTGGCAGACCTGTAAGTGTAATAGAGCTAGCATGTGCCACTTTAATAAAGATATCATATTTCATCTCCTAGATTACACATAGCTTCTCTATTCTAAATAAAAAGATTAGAACTAGAAATATTTTCCCTGCATATCATATTTAAAAATGTACAAGGGAATGTCATCCAACAATTTGTAAGCATTGAAATTATTTCCTTGAAAACAACAAAAAGTAATCCCTAAAGATATGGTAAATATACAGTTCCTTTATTGAACAAACAAAAACAGATTATGCATTGCTTTTTCAAAATCAAATACGTCTGCTTTGACTGAGGCAAGGAGACACGTCTGGGGGCTTGACTCTTACCACACTCTCTGTGCCTCTCTGTATTGTCAGTGTATCGGTAGCCTTGTATTTAACCAGATTATTTACAGCCAGGCCCTTACAAGATCACACCCATTGCTGCTGGTGTGAGGGAGGGAAGGAGACCTCTGAAATTGAATACAAATGCGATATTTATTGTTACGTTTATTAGGCTATAACCGTATATCATATGTGCTAAATTCACAGAGATAAAATAATACAATCACATCAAGACTGAAAATTTAATACTAAACAGGGACCCTCAAGTTCCCTTCCACCCCAGCTTGCTTTGTAGCTCATCTGAACAAATACTCTGCCCTGGAATTCACTGGACATTTCCTGTGTGCTTGTTATTAAATGTAAGGGCTATTTCCTTCTGAAAGTTCTGCTAACTGCATGTAAACCTACTTGTACACCTAACTGGTAAAACAAAACATCCGTTGTAGGACTTTGCTTGCTTTTGCCAGAAAAAAAATAAAAAAAATTAAAAGCTCTCCGTAGATATATGAGTTTCACAGTAGGAGGGCGGCAGGTCTAAGCACTGCTATTAATATGAAAATGCAGATTGGTCTTTGGAAGAATTTTGACGGTGGGGTAAATTAGTTTAGATTTCACCTGACTATGTTATCCCCAGTTGCTATGCTAAAAATGCAGCTAGAATGTAATGCATATTGGCAGCGTCAGACTTCAGATCCTGACACTGGTGTGGTCTGGGTGTTTAGGCTTTTCTTTTCACAAGCACTACTTTCAGCATGAGAGAAAGGGTTCAAGAAGTCACTGCAGCTATAGATCCATTTTAGTAGAAAACAGGACAATGTGCTTGGGAGGTGGAGCACAAGTTCCCTAGATTACACCATATTTCCTTTTGGTTAACCAAATAACAGCAAGCTCCAAGTAGAGAAAGAGCCTTCAGGTTGTGCCTTGCTTGCTTAGAGTGAAAAAAATGATCCACTTCAGCGTATATGTTTTCTAATATACTTTAACTACTTCTTCCGTATATACCCATATAACATGATTATGTTTCTGTCAAGACCTAAGTGGTGTGGATCGACAGCTATAGTAACCCGCTAGAACAAAACTAACTATGCTAAATTCACCCCCATGTCACTCATTGATGCCAGTGGGTGAAGCAGGCCCTTGTGACTGACAAATATAGCAGGCGTATTCCACAGTCCATTAAAAATAACAAATAAAGATAAAGGTGGATAGGAAAAAAAGAGGCTAAGCTTGTTTTTGAACGCCTTTCTTACCTTCCCTAAGGATGATCTTAAAAACGTAAAGTTGGATGCGAGAGAAGTATTCATTAATATATTGGAGTGATTTTCAAATGCTCAGGGGAAGGTCTAGTTCTTCCTTCTTTCAGATTGGTGTAAATTTGAATGGCTTCCTTCGGTGGCAGTGGAATTACGCCAGCTTTACATTCATGTAACAGGCAGCAGAATTTAACACTTGGTGTACAGGATTAAATAGGAAAGTAAGGCTGCTGGTTTTTCCAATAGCACAACTCAAATTAATTTCAAGCAACTTTTTTTTTTTTTTTTTTTTTTTTGAAGAGTGGCAGTAGCTCAGTTTTGAGCTTTATGAGTAAATTAAATACTTACATGCATGGGATAAAAAGAAAGACAAGCAACAACAGCACAGAACCAGGTGATTCCTCTTAGACAAGAGAGATTGTGGTTGCTTTTTCTGACAGCTGTGACTGCAGAATCTGCAAAATGATTTTGATATAGATTTTAGGGATTTTTGTCCCAATTATCTTTCTTTATAAAGAACAGTTTCATAATACGTAGAAGTAGTATCCTTTATTACAACTTTTATTACAGTAAAATCAATGGAAGCCTGAGTGGTGGGTGTATTTTTGTGACACTTAAACTATTTGTAAATATTGCTCAGAGCTTTCTTAGCATATTTTAGCAAGGCAACATTTCAGCAAAGTATAATTTATCACACATGATATATGCTGTATGCTTCAAAGACAATCACACTGGAAAAGATTCAGACTCATGAAAAAGAAGCTGCGAGTGTGTCTCACTTGCCAGTCAAAGCATTTTTTCGGTCTCTGGGTTTGGAGGGTTACTCTGCGATCACGAAAGCCACAGTGGTGGGCAGGAGGCCGGTTTTGCTTTGCTTTCAGTGCCCAGTACTAAACAGCCAGTGCCTTGGTTGGTGAGTTTTCTCTTGGTTCTGCAGCTTACCCTTCCTTCTTCTTAATGCTTTATACTCAAGCAAGCTCCTCCGATTGCGAGATTGGATCCACACCACCAGCGCGCTTTCGTTACCTCCTCATCCCAGATATGAAAGGAATGCATTGTTTTACAGTAATATTACATTCAGCAAGGGCTTTGTTTAGACTAATTTAAAATTCTTCTAAGAGACCATGTAAGAGGAGCTTTAAAAGTGTAAGGAAAAACTCAGTGAACAACCTACCAGTCTGTATCAACTAGCTTGTAAAAAAGAAGATAAACCCCCACTCCCTACACTTTCTGAAAAATAAAATGTTCTAGCTGTCAGCCCTTGTGCTAGTAAACAACAACAAAAATATTTATACTGCCCCTGCTCTCTTTTATAATCCTCTCCAATTTATAGTTTATGAAGGAGGTTTTACACATTTTACGTTTAACATGCAGAGCGATCTGTACTTAAGAGCAAACGGGCAGTTTGACCACTCTCTGAGAGAGTGGATCAGTAGAGCCTTAACTGCTACAGCAAGCAATCCCCAGACACTGTTCATAAATCATGTATAATGAAGCCTTTATATTCTTATTATAGTAATAAAGGATGGTTTTGCGAAGTTGACTGCCAAAGTTGGTTGGCCGCACCACAGGTGAATGTTACACGTTTCCATTGACGTTATGCTGGTGGGGGAAATACATCGTGACCCTAGTTCTCAAACCCCTTACGTTTTGGGGACGTGCCAAAAGTTGGTCCAATCTGGACTTCCTTAATTGCTCATTACTTATGCCAAGGAATGAATCTGAATATCTATCTGTCCATCTATCTATCTATCTATCTATCTATCTATCTATCTATCTAAAAAACTGTTTAAAGTCCATAAATGTGTATTTTTTGTCTTTTAGTTTCTGGATTTCAGTTTAGATCTCCTTCAACAAAATTTCTACTATGGTCCATACCATAATTTTTTGGGGGGACATGTTAATTTTGGGGCTATTTATATCATGGAGATTTCCACCAAAAGGTGGATTGGAAGATTTGACCCACTGTTAATAGCCTGTGTATTCTTGTCTTCTACTTTTGTAAATCTATGCCTTTCTTTTTTTACCAAACACTTTGGTTAACAGGGAATGGAATATTTTAGAAATAATAGTGTGACTCTGCAGAAATGTTTAGATTAGTGATTCTCGGGGGAAAAAGCAGAAGCATCTGAAATCAGTGTAGAGATCCAAGCGGGTGAGAAGAATTTAGCTCAGCACATTATAATGTCAAATTAAGGCCATGCCTTGCTCTCCCTGAAGTCAATTAAGTTGTAATCTTTCATCATCGTATCATTTTACAATCACGGAACAGTTTGCATTTCTTCCTCCCTAAAAAAAATAGATCTTGGATCACTAGAACTATATGAGCACGCTGCACAAGGTATTACAAACCCTTTTCCAAATAAAACCTTCCACTTTGACGGTGCTCCGGGTTCTGACAGGCACCTCGCTACATACAGCAAATACGAAACAAAAACCTGTGTGCAGAAGCTTGCATGTGCCTCGTACGGCGTGTGTGTGTTAAATTAGGTGACCGTATGGAAGAGGATAACTGAAGCAACTACTCCACGGGCCCCCTATCCATATTCATTTTGGAGCAGACAGTCCAGGGCGTCCTGATAGGCTGCTAAGCTACATTTCAAAGTAGTGATCAATAAACGTGCTATAAATAAATAAACTACATATTTTTACTCTCGTTGAATATTCTAGTTGATTCCAGCAAATTAGTTACAGTGTGTGAAAACTCCCACCGGGAAAAGATGCTTAACTGTTTTGTTTTTTTTTTTTTATTACAGTTTACTAAATCCAGACACGTTTCTCACACTGATGATTTACCAGAACTTCAATTTACCTCTGAATTTTATAGATGCAAACCAAAAGGGACAGCAGGGTTCTACTTTTAGAATTTTAGCACCATTAAATACCAACTAAAATTACTACACTTGCAGAAAAGGAGGAGAAAAACATAGCAAACTCCTACTCTTAAATATTGCTATACCCTCAGAAAAGTAAATAAACACACTTTAAAATGTGGAAGTGTTTCCAATTAAAAAAAAAAAATATTTACACTACCAATGTAATCACATTTTGTCTCCAGTGAAATAAGGAAACTTGAAGAGACATCAGATGTAGTACAAACATGCTTAAAAACCCCACCTACCTCAGATAACGTAGATTTCTATAAATCAAGTTAATATGTTTTCCACACCTTAATATTCGTGATTCCAAGCGAGAAAGCTGTAAGCTAACAAATGCGAAACAGTGAAGATTTTATTTTATAAATTTTATTTCTATTTAAGAATTGTAGTTTTATTTTGAAATGCATGAAAAGAATGTTATGAATACGGGATGCATCTTTTTATAAAGTACAAGTGAAAACTGTGTGCTGTCTTAATTTTCAGCTTAAATTTACAGACGTACTACATGGCAACAGTATTAAAGCAAAAAGGAGGGATACATTTTCCTATTCAATAAAAAGCCATGGAAGTTGCATGGGGTAGAGTCTCTAGGAAATCCACTCTTTCTTTGAAAAAATGTCATTGGTGAGATAGGAGATTGGCACCACAATGAGCAAAATATAGTGAGGGCTGATACGGACTGTCAGCTAGAATTTGGGTTAAGACACTGACTTTTGTCTGCATGGTGTCTACCTTCCAAAGAAGATGGAAGATGCAAAACTGCAAGTTTCCTCTCTCTGGTTAATGTGGTCTATACAAGTGAATAATGTATAAGAAGATGTTCCCTTGATAATGTCACAATTATTCATTGTACGGCCATAAACTCAAATATTCACATTAACAGCTAGGTATTATTTTTCTTCTCTGAAATTAAGTGAGTGGCATCAGTGGTCATAAATGAGAGCATTCATCAAAGGCGTAGGCCATGGCAGAGGATTAAGTGAATGCTGATGAAGTGTCCAGATTCCCATAACTTGGAATGGGCTGCATTCAGCATTCCTTTATTATCCATCTGCCACATAACAAAAAGTCTCATATATTTAATGCAGGTTTGCCCTCGGCCACGTAATAGGATTAGGAATAATTTCTACAAATTTACAAAAACAAATCACATGGGAAGGCTTAGAATTTGCTAATAATTTCTCCATAGCTGGGAGATCAAAGGGGTGTAAGAGTCCAGAGCCAGGCGGTAGTTTGACCCTGGCCAAGCTTTTTTAATGAAAGGGTTAATCTTCTCAGAGGTGACCATAGAGGAGCAAATAGTGTGACCAAAGGCAGATTCAGGCCTCCAAAAATAGGAAGAAAATCGTCTGCGAAGTATGACAGCAAGAAAACATTTACAGAACAACAGTACATTTTCTGGCTGGAGAAATAAAATAAAACAGCAAACCACAATGAATTGTTTTTAAGCAAAGTGTGACTGGCGGGGGGGAGGAGCGGGGAGTGCCGTGCTGAGGAGAAGAAGCTTGCGGGGTCGACCAGAAATATTACTCTTTCTTTCTGAATAACAGAAAATAGGCTGAATGTCTTCAGTCTAGAAACACTTTCTGTCGTCCTCAGGTGAAAACTGTCTTCTCCAAACCTGTGTCAAAGCTTTGGTTGCTTGGTTGTTTTTGCCATATATTTGTCCTTTCTGGTTTTTGCTGGTTGTCTTTTTTTTTGTTGTTTGGTTTTTTTTTTCAGATGAAACACACCGCAAACAGACACTGCTTCACAGGTGACTTTTTGGGAGGACAAGTTGCGCGGTAAAATTTTTCAGAAATGTCCTTGTCTTGCTTCAACTCACGGTTAAAATTTTTGGCTTCTTCATAATCTACAAGGCAATTCCACCTCTCACTTCAAATCAAGCAGCCATATAAGAAAAGACAGGAGGGGAAAAAAAAAAAAAAAAGGATAGGAAATGAAGGTATCGGGATGTGTGGGTGCATATGTGTGTATTTTTTGGTTTTTTTCTCCCTTAGCAATCACTAAGCCTGTCTAAAAATTTTCACCTTCCTGGATTACCTTTCCCACTCAGTAAACTGCAAAGGAAGTGAGTTAACATCAGCTAGATGTAGGTGACAGCTATTTTAATTTTGCATCGTAAGTGGTTTTAATGACATTTGGAAAGTATAGCACAATGGAGTGCCAGCTTTTTCAATTTAATAAAAATCATGTGAGTATTCTCATTTTTGGTCCCTGACCTGTTTTAACAAGTTTGAATGCAATGCTCCATTTCTGTGGTTTTCTTTACCTACTGGGCTACCCATCAAATAGCAGATCAAATAGTCTGATTACAAGTAAATTAGTGAATAATTTAGTACAGCTGCACAAAAGCCTATGCAGACATCTGAGCCTAAGTGAAGATATTATTTCTCGTGTTTCTCTTCTTGGAAGAGAATTTTAGGCCAAAAGTTTATTTCAGCCTCAAGGTTAACTTCACATGAACCTGTATGTCCCACCACACTCTTTCATTAAATAAGAAAGGAGGAGTAGTGATGACAGGGAAATAATGAAAAAATAATTCCCGGGAAAAAATGAAACATTTCCAGCCAGAGCATCTATGTTTGAACATGGGGCCTGACATGTACTCAGCATACAAGAAAAATACTGAAAGCTGAGTAGCTTTGAAAAGGGTCAGATTGATATCCCTGGGGAAAGAAAACTTATGTACTGTGTGGCTTGCATCTTTCACACACAGAGACTCCTATCAAGATGGCTAGAAACGGAGGAAGCGCTTTCAGGTATTATTATATTAGGCAGCCCAGCTCTTTCCAGTCCTGTGCCACAAGGAGATTTCCAAGAAGGATGCCAATGAGAACCTAAAATTGGTATGAGTTCCATGAAAAAGGAACGTTATTTGGCAGAGTAAATTGGACGGAGGTCACCGGATTTATTTCACACTACTTACCAGGAAGCCAACAGTTTATAGTAACTTGGTATTACTACCAGTACGGACTGAACGTACTGTAGAGGTAAGAGATCTTGAATTCTCTTCTCTAATTATCCCTGCATTCTCTGTTTGTTTTACATAGATGATGGATCATTCCACCTCTCATGCATTTTGAGTAATTCCATTTAGAGGTTGAAATCCACCACATTTTTTTCTTTCATATACACAAGTGCAACTCAGCCTCCTGATACAAAATTGTTTTTTGAGACTTCCTCAGTGTGTAGACATGTAAGTATCTTGTAAATAACTTTCAGGCAGGGCTTGAGGTTAATGTTTTGTGTGCCACAGTCTCAAGCTGTGATGATCATAACAAAAAAATAGCAACCACTATCACCCATCACAGGTCAGAAACAGCGAATGCTCGAGAATTCCTGTTTCTTTACTGACAGCACAGATCTATGAAGTCCCGTGTGCATCAGAGAGGCAAAAGTTTGAACTAATGACACATAGCTTTAGGGGGTATTTAGTCCATCTTTAGACTAAAACCTCTAGCAGTTAAACAAACTTTAGGCATCTGGTCTAGCAGGCTGTTGGCTGGCTATAATCGTACTGTATCGTTACTGAAAAGAGATGAGTTCTTACTCTGAAACTCCCCTGGAAATTCTAAGTTGGGTACCCTTAACTGGCTCTCCTATGTTGGCTGACGTTGTTAGCTACCTACATGAGGTAGCTGGGTTAACTACCTAAATTTGGGCTGCGTGAGAGGACTCAGATTTGAGACCACTGGTAAGAATTAGATCACTAGTAAGACACACAGACAGAGTTCCCTGCCCTTGCCCCACTTCAGCTTACCAAGTAGAGCCGTTATGACAGTGCTCTTTGCTGATGAAAAGCACAAATATAAGAATGTCCCTATTCTACTCCACAAACAAGTTACCTGTGAATATTCTGGTAATTTGGGCCACAAATTTAGTTTTACTACCGTTTTATAGAAACAACACAGCAACTAGAGAGTGAACAATATTATATTCTTTTGTTGCATTTTCACATTATAGGAAATAGAGTCATAAGACAAATTTGGATCTCATTCAATTTTCAGACCCCTATCACTTTTACGACCATTTTAACATAGAACTGCATTTTTAATACCATGCAGTATTAACCTGATAAGCTGTTTGAAGCAGAAACGCAGACATCCGATGCGTAGCTCAAATCATGCCGTTAGGATTCAGCATCTGATTAAAACCCTGTGTTTCCTAGACGTCAGGAGTGGTCAGAGTTCTTGGTTCCAGCCTTTTCCCAGCTGCCCCTGGAAACCAGTCTTGCCTTTCACTGTCTTAAGTAGCTGCTCATTTAATGGTCACTAAGGTTGACCTTTATGTGTCACAGTGCCACTCAGTGGGATAAAGAACTGGATGCCTTTTTTAGGAAATTGTACTGTGTGTTTATAAGCAGCTTCTTGACCTTAACCAAATGAGTTGGGGAGCAGCGGATAGCAATCTATTGTGCGAATTCTACCGTTTTTCATGCCAGAACTTTGAGCGCTCTACTGCCCGCAAACGTAAGGTCGTATCTCTGCCCTACACCTAAGGAACCACAGAGATTTCCGTTGGTGTTCAGAAACACATGGTGCCCCTGTTACAATCAGGACTGTATCCTGCCCTGCTATGCAGGCCAGATAAACCCAAAACAGAAAACTGCATTCACATCAGGACTTCATGTAAAGCTGTGTCTATGAGTGAGATAAATTTCTCCAAATTTTATTTGTTCTGAGGGATCCCCTAAAAGCACGGGCAAATTTTAAGAAGCCATCTTATGTAATGGGAAGAAATAGATTTGTTAGCTTCCTTCTCATGCGTTCATGTACCACCTGGCAACATTTTCTTGTTGCTCCTTTGAGTTGACAAGTGACTTTATCAACATTTCTTATTAACTGCTTTAAGAACGGGAAAAGGGTCCCAACACTGCGTGGGAACTAATGGTTGGTCAGCTGAGAATTCTGCATTTTCATTGCGTGTTGGAAATGAACACGAGGAATAATGCCATCTTCCTCAATACAATTTGGTTGCACAGCTAAGTGATTTGGAGATAGGAATACCAAGAAGTGCCCTTCAGCATAAGTATCCAAAAGAACAGCAGACCAGTCCTTCTGTACCTCAGTATTTGTTCTCCATGTACTTCCTTGTGAAGACTACTGAGATATCTATTAAATAACTTTAGAACAAAGATTACCATCTGTCACATCACCACCAAAGCCCTAAGACATTTTTACTTAACTCATGGACATCAGAGATGGATAGGAAGTAAATAAGGGTAAAGAAAATCAATTTTGAAAAAATGTTTAGAAACATCTTTCAAGAACAGTCATGTGAGCACCAGCCAAACTTATAACTGATAGGTAGACAGCTTCGAGACATGTCATTTGCATATTGAGGATGAAAACAAGGAAGAAGATTTAAACATAATTTCATTAGAATTTTATCATGATGACATTCCCAGAGCCTCAGTACTGCATGCAACAGCAACAGGTTTACAGCACAGAGAATCAAGATGTTATAGAGAACCATTAATGGAAAGAACATACCTCTCATCTTTAGATTACTATTCAAATCCAGAATTACTTTCCTTAGAAGTCATTAAGATTTGGCCATTATCTCAGCCTACGAGCTGCAGGACAGCAATTTACACAACAAAAAACCCCTTCCAGGGCTTTGAGAAAAATTGAGTAGTCTCCTCAAGTTATTCTCTGAACAGAGAGCTACAGTTACTTCATACTTCAATCATGAGTCAAAAACACATTTCTAAAATTAAAAATAAAGAACAAATAATTTCAAAGATAAACCTTGTCCATGACTTACTGTTCAATTATGGACACTTAACTCTAAATCTTAGTGAGACTTCCAATGCCATCTAATACTATCCATGGTCTAAGAAATAATACTAGGTGTCTCTACAAACTCTGCCTCTCTTATCATCTAAGATAGCTCATACTTCTTTAGGGTACAAGTAGAAATGAAGATGCAAAACCAGCACAAGGTTAACAGGACAAGTAACCAGGACTAGTAACTGGTAATGAATGACTTTACCTTCAGGCCATTTTTGGAAAGGGAGCAGGATTCCCCTCGCCCCAATGTTCATATGCCAGTGCTTTTTCATACAGACAATAACTTTGCAATCATGCCAAATAACAGTAAAATGTATATGGCAGCGTATGCAGCTTATTGCTTGCAAGTCCTTTTTGTTAGCTTTACCCAGTAAAGTGCTGAAAGCATTTTTTCCTGTTAGTAATAGTTCACTTTTTCAACATGTCCAGTTTTGAAACCTGAATTTAATCCTATTAGTCCAATTTAATTTACTCAAAATCAAAGCCTTTTTAACAGTTTTCAGACTGAATAATAAAAACTGAGGTATCCAAAAGCAGTACTTTGTAGCATCTTGGCTTATGGTAGTTAGACAATAAAGAACTACAAAACAGAAGATTTTCTGTATTGGAGAAGTTTTACACTGGCACAATTGTTGTCTAAAACTGTTGTGAGCTTTACTACTCCTATTTTGCCATGGCATTTTACATTTTGCATAAAGTGAAAACCATCCACATCTCACAAATATGGTGCAACATACCGCTTCATTAATTGCACAAACTACAGCCCCTTAGTGTTTCACCACACAAGGCTCTCTGGTCATCTGCTTGAGAAGGCTGAGAGCTGCAAAAAGCACATCAGATAGATAGAAAAATACAAGTAATCTATAAAATTCTGCCTATCCAGTAACTCTGGGTCATCTTCTGTAAACTTGGATGTTTTAAATTAAAGTATCCAGGGGGCATGCCATAAGTGAATATGGGTAGCTCCCACACGAGTCCGGTCTCCATTTTACTGGTTAATGGAGCAACTGTAATTAATATACTCACTTGCCACACTCTAATTGTCAATGAGACAGTTAAAACTATTAAAAACACACTCTGTACTCTGTTGGGGTGTTTTTGCCCAGTGCTCCCAGTTACTGGAACGTGGGGAAGAGCAGCACAGGCTGGATTTCCGTGCTTTAGCTTGGTTCCAAGAGGGGAAAGGTTTACCGGTTTTATCCCTGCGTGGTGCAAGAACAGCCATGTCTTCTAGTGACAAGCTGTCCCTGGAAGTAATACAGAGTTCTTCACGTAGTATCACACCTCATCTAATAAACTCTTGCAAACTAAGTTGCATCTGCAACACTATCTGCAAGGTAGATAATCCCACTACTGTTAATTAAGAGTTAATAATACTGAAAGCCTTTACACTAACACTGGATTTTAAGACTGCCAAAATGTCTTAGGAGCATAAGCCTCACTGATCATGCAGCTCCCTGTTTTTGTAGCAGTTTTTGACTGGTGTGTGTGGGCGTATCAGATCAAACCCCCACTGTTATGTCAGAAAAGAAAGCATTAGCTGACATCAGTGGAGGCATGAGGAGAGAATATCACAGCAGAGACGAGTGTACTGCTTCTCCTCTGACATCAAACTTACAGTGGCTTCATACCGACTACACTGAAGTTCTTCCAGTTGCACGTTGATATGAGTAATATGATGGTCTGGAACCACACAAATGATGCAAATTAGGGGAAAAAAATAACATGGGGAAAAAATCCAATTTGAAGACAACACTAGACCCTGTATTTTTACCTCACGAGTGGCTTAAATACGGCTGGTCATCTATTTCTTTGATAGCTAGTTACTTAGGTCCTCTCAGTAGCTGGCAGCTGCACTGCAGCTTTTGCACAGACTCTGAAACCTTTGTGATATTTCAGCCATTCTAGCAAATTCACATTTTCAATAATAAATAATGTACCCCTATAAAGTCACCTGAACACCCTGAGAGAATTATAGCCTTTATTATGTACAATTGGGGGTATATTAATCCTTACATTGAAAGATTTTTTTAGTGACCTGTCGGAAAGTTAGATAAATTATCAGAAATAGCAAAGTAAAATTACACTAAATGTCCTTTAGTAGAACCACTGAAATGCCCTCTGCAAAATATGGGATTGTTTAGTTAGAGGAAGAGAATCCAGGGACAGACATGATCATTTTTTGTGGCATAGCTCTGAGGCTGATTACTTGAGTCAAGTGACCAATCTGGGAACTGTGAACCTCTGGACAGTCATTTTCTTGCTTTTACTAGTGGCTGTTTTAACCTACTCACCTATTAATCTACCATGTATTTTCACTTGATTTATGGAACTTTCCTTATAAGTAACATTTGGTAGAATGGTACCTTTACTCATTCAAAACAAGTCCTTTGCCTAAATCCATCTGAACACGTGGGAAATGGCTTCCGAGCAACAGAAATAAAAGGGGAGGAGGGGAGGAAGCTCGTTTAACACAAATATTGCAATATAATTGAAATTATATTAAAAAAATTAAATGACTTTTTGTGAACTTGTTTAAAAGGGTCAGAAATGTGTTTGAGCTGTACAAGATTAACCTTTACTCGTTTGGGAAAATGCAGACTTCAAGAGCAATCCTCTGCAGTGGTTGCACTTGCTAAAAGTTTAAAACAGTAATTTTTTCCCAAGAAAGGTCATCTTGAGCTAAAATGTCAAATAAATTATTTAGATTACTGAATTAGAAAAGTGAGGATCTGACAGGCTGAATTTTTTATGCACATTAGCCACAGTCAGGGTCTCTACATGCTCTTTCTATTAAGTGCACCCCCTCTTCCCTTATTAAAAATCTCTCCATTTATTCCAATATATTCTCCTTAAGATGTATCTTAGCATCTAAATAGCTGGTCCAATTTGCTTCTTACTTGCACAAAACAGGAAGCACTTTATTTGACTGTTGCTCAGCATTTTTCCAGTATAAAACTGATGTAAGAAAGAGAATCTTACCATTAGTTTCTAGGGAAAATTAAGTGAACAAAAATTCATCTTTAAAGCCTCCATGTAGCCATTAAATCCTAGGTTCTAGCAGAAGAAATATTTTTAAGGGGAAGAAATATTTTGAAGGATGGAAAATTAAAGGATTGGAATGGAAAGGGAATAACTTTTAAGTAGGTGCTATTCTCATGGTTACGTCCTAGAGTTTTTATAGGGCAAAATATAACTAAAAGTAATTACTAGAAAATCGAAGAAAGTAACCTTCATATGTCGCTGCTCACACACAGGTTTTACCCCACAGGTTCGCTTCTGCATTTCCCATTCTTCCTCACATTCATTAATACTACTGATAATTATTTGAGGCAGCACAAGAGACTCTGTCCAAACATGATGCCATACGATTCAGTCAAATAACAACAGTAGTAAAACTTCCCACTTCATTTTCCAAAACCAACATTTGCTCAGCACTGGAGAGGTCATTCTATAAAACAATTCCACATTGATAATAAGCCCCTCCTAATTTGACTTCTACTGTGATTTTTTTCCCTACAGACTATGTGCACTGTGGAGCACATTAAGTTCCTGGTAGCCAGTCCAAATGCTGGAGGTTCAGGGCATGCCAAAGGGGAGATACTTCCAACTTAACAGCAAAAACAACCTCCCTCCATCCTTTCAAAGTCCAACACATGAGGTGCCTAACCTCAGCCCTCGCTTTGCTAGTATCCAAATACTCCTCATTAGTATAGTGTCATAGCAGGTTTCTTCGGAAGCCTTATAGTGCAGGCAGGTAAGGTATGTAACTGTGCGTAAATGTAAAGGAGGTGCAGCTGCATGGGAACCTGCGAGGCAACGCACCTTGGCAGTGGTCTACTAAGGAGTCTCATCTTATTCCTTTCCTAGGACCCAGGCCCACCTTGCATGACTGCATGGTGAAGAACACTAGCAAAACACAGCTGCACATCCTGGAAAGAACTGAAAGAACAATGTTCGTGCTACCATAGATCAGAAGGACTGGTAGTACAAGTGTGTGTGTGTGTGACTAATGTTGTCGTGTACAGTCACACGTAGTCAAGTCCCCTTCAACGAGATGAGAGCAGGAAGAGCTGCCCTCATGCACTTGCTCCTTATGCGCCTTTTTTTTTTAAACACCGGAGAATTTCGTGTTTCTTTTGCATATAAAGCATCTAGCATGTGCGGGACAAACTTCCTGTCACCCTAACCTGAGACTGACCTGTTTTAACTTTCTGTCTTGCAGTGGCACCAAAAGTACTTAGTCATTTGTGCATTGCTGAGAAGAGGGATTTAGTGAACAAGACAACCATAGACCTTACTCCTTGGTGATTCCTTCTTTGACAGGGTAAATCCCACAGAAAAACAGCGTTAATAGAGCATGACGATTTGAAGAATAGAGCCCTAACTGTTGACATTTCTGTTGTCAAGTCAGGTATTATGCTATGATAAAGAAAAAGAAATATTAAAAGAATTGTGGAAAGCTCTCTGGAATTAAGTTTCTTGATGCTGCATTACTGTAAAGGCCATTAGGACTTCTCCCACTCAGTGGTCTTTCATCTTTCCTGTTATGAATTCTTCTTTTCTGGACTTGATCATAATTTACCTTTGTCAGGTCAACAAAGTAGAAGTTGTAATTTGTTATATAGTGTAAAATACTCAAGGGTCCTTTTAAGGTCTAAATTTAGGCAGAAACGATTTCTTTTTGAAAATGTTTGTACATTCTACTCGCCTCTGATTGCACTATTTGCAATGTGAGGTAAGACACACTGGGGAAAAGTGGGAAGAATATATTGTCTCTTCACTTCGATTTGTGAAGTAACAAACAGATGAAAGTTCTTTAAAAGTTCTTGAAAAGGTAGAGCAAGTTGGAAAATTGAATCTTGAAAATACGCGATAGGCCAGTAAATAATCTTCCCGATGGTTTTCAGAAGCAGCTTGGGCAGATCTTGACATCGTAGTTTTTAATCATCTTTTCTGTGTGAAATACTCATGATCTGCATGATTTACTTTCTCAGCTGTTTCATAAGGTAAAATGCTTCAATGGCAAAGTGTTCATCATATATGATACAAACATTTTTGGACTGCGGCCATTAGTGCAATCAAAATATATTGTTTTTTCACTGATTTTTGCCTTTTTTTTTTTTTTCTTCATTTATAACACGATTGTGGATATGCTCTGATCTACAATATTTGAGAACATTTCTTCCCTTCTTCCTTTCAGTGATTTACGTGCTTTTTCATGCTGACATTGTTGTGCTAAATTGATTCTGCAAACTTTGAGAGGTCATACTGACAGAAGCTCTGTGATAGAAATGTATATTGCTCTATATTACAGTGCAGTGCAACACTGGCCAAGCAGTTCACTAGTTGTTTTCAGGAGAAGATTTTTGTCCAAAATGTGTCTCAGTTTCATCTATGTAACAAGGCTGTTTTCAAAGAGACCAAACTCTGACCTGGTTTATTGACTCTTAACCAAGATGGTCATTTTTACTCTAAGAAAAAATCTGCCTAACAAACAGAACTGTCTCGCTAAATTGCTATTTTATTTTGCTTCAACAATTTAAATTAAACTAGTACCAAAGTTCTCTGTGTCAGTCCTCTGAATTCCTTTTCAAATTAACACTGAAAAGAAAATCCATCCATCTATATATATGTAAATATGCAAAGCCAGCTGCCAAACAGTGACATTATCCACGGGTTTCTGTGGGCTTGCCGTAGAAATGAATGGGAAACTCTTCTAATATTGCCAGGCTTGTATGATATTTCTGAAATAGGTGAGAGAAAGCAACATCGTTCCAGGAAAAAAAGGAAGATCATTTACCAATTGGAACATGGGCAGATGTCACTGATAGCAGATGGTTTTAAAACTTGCATTTTAAGACAGCAGCTGCCTGACTGTGTTATGTTTAAAAGGGCTACCCTTGATTGGAATATGGGATGAAATGCTTTTGTAAGAGAGCAGCTTTAACTATGAAAAGAGGAGAAAAGACTGGACAGATATAAAATCAGGTATTGCTTCTATTGTATCCCTTCCAAAGTTTTATTAGATAAAATATCAAACAGATAGAAAGATATTTTTTTTTCAAAGTTTGTAGAAAGAGAGACGTACTTGCTTTGAATATTTTTAGGTGCTCAGCCCATATGGCTCTGTGATGCTAGCTTAATTCGAGGATGTTCTAGGACTGTTCAAAGAAAAAAGATGGGAAGATTAAGGAGGAAGTCCTCGCTGAAGCCTTTTCCAGTCATATAAAGAAGAAGACGACAAATGCAAAATCCTCCCTGGGATGGAACAATCCCATCCAACAGTACAGGTGGTAGACTGACTGAAAACCAAGCAGGTCTGCATTCTGGAGGCACTGGTGGACAACAACCTAGACGTGAGACAGGGATGTGCTATTGAGGTGATACCAAGCCACCGACAGGTTTTTGTTGGCAAGAATGCAGTCAGTGGGCCAAAGGAAATGATAATTCCCTTCTGCCTGGCACCCATGAGACTGAACCTGGAGTGCAGCATCCTGTTTTGTTCCCCTGAGAGTGAGAAACTGGAGAGAGTCTAGCAGAAAGCCACCAAGATGGGTGTAGGACTGAAGTGCATGATATACACACACATATATATCCCGAGCTGAGGGAACTCGGTTTGTTCAGCTTGCTGGTAAGAAGGGTGATGGGATTCTGTTTGCAGTCTTTTGTACCTAAAGGGGGGTTACGGAGAAGAGGGTATTTCCTTTCAAAAATCCCCTCCAGCCAGGTTTAAAAAGACTGAAAATATTATCTCTGCTGACATATTGATTACAGATATTAGCCCAGTGACTAGAGTAGGCTGGGAGAATTGTAAAAATTATGATTCTTCAAAACCAAATCTGGTCTTCTTATTCCCAGTATGGAATTGCCTTTCCAGATCAGGAGGATCCACCATTAGAAAAGTCATATTAAAATACTTGGGTCTTCAGTATACTAGGTTATGATTTTTAACCTCTAGCCAGGCCTTCTGTTTCCTACTCACCTTCTGTCCTTGTCTAATTTTTTCTCTTTGCTTTTTTTTTTTAATATCCTAAAAAAAAAAAAATCACCAGATAAGAAAATAATTTTTACATACTTGACTTTGACATTTGATTATCATGAACTCTGGTTAATAAACATAATGAATCTTGAACTCAGACAAACAGCTTTGGGTATCTGAAATAAATCTTCCACACAGCTCCAGTAAAAGCCTTCACAGAGCACACAGGAAAAAAAAAAAAAAAAAAAGAGAGACCAGTTTCTGAACCATCAGAAGTGGAAATACATGTTTAAGCATAATTGCAATAAATTTAACAAGTGTTTTAGTGTTGTCTTACAAAATAATGACAATTCAATAAAAAAAAAAAAACAGGAGTGAATTGGTGCTCCTATTGCAATTCATAACATTTTCATTATTTCACTGCATGTACTCTATTGTATTTTCAAAATGAAATTTCAGAGTTTTTTGAAAACCTAAAATTTTGTAAACTCAGCTACGTATGTCAGAATTCTTTATGTTGTACTTTGTGTGGTCAGATTTTCCAAACACCTGTAGATCAGCAAGGAAATCCAATGCCTGTTCAGCTTGTGATGTCAACATTTTGGTGCCTAAAAATGCATGTCATTTAGCCAAAGAAAAAGCATTTTTATGGATATTTTTTTGCTTGATGTCCTCACAAACTACTAACAAAAATTAAAATACATGAAAGTATCTGGCTTTGGTTTCCTAGGATCTGGCATGGTATATCAGTCAACAACTTGTTTTGTGATTTGTATTTTTCAGCAGAGAATGGACCTTATTTTATGAACATCACAACCATATTTTACTAAAATGCTCACATGCAGTGATGCAGGCATATTAAACATACGATGCAGACACATGTTCTTCATCTCTAAAAAAATCCCTATAGTCCTTTTGAACTTTGGAGATAAGAATTTGGCCTCTGTTTTTGCCTCTGTTTCTCAGTTACAATTATAATCATAATTAAATCGTTACCTAGATAGATACCCTGTAAGTGAACATATCCCTTACATTTTTCTATTAAATGGTTAGTACGTTTCTGAACACAGACATGAGTCCCTAATGTCCAGTTAAAAGCTCTTACACAGCTTGGCTGCCATATGACTCAAACAATGGATTTTGAATTCTACATAATTTTTTTTTTTTTTTTTTTCCCAAAGGCTAATTAAAATAAATTCCACGGCATTTCTCTGCTGTTAGAAAAGATGCCGCGGGTAGATGTTTCAATCATTAGCAATATGGTGCTGCTGGATTAAAAACAAATTTCCAAATAACATAGCAATGACAGTCTATGATAATCCGTGCAACTGTTAATGAGCAAAACCTGTTCTGCCTCTATACCTGAATATTTGTTGATGGCATCTGAAAATGGAGATGTCAAAAAGCAGTATTTTTGTTATACTTTAAAACTTGTTAATTCATTTTAGCTATGCAAATTTAATAATTTTCTGAATTTCGGAGGACCCAGACCTTATAAATATGGGCTTTCATAATTATTATAAATAGAAAATATTTCAGAAATTAGTTCTAGAGGTAAAATATTCCTATTTACTCTGGTTACATCTAGAGTCACTCAACCTTTGTTTAGATGTAGCTCCCATGTTCAGTCCTTAAGGTTTTTAAATTAGGCTGACTGATCCAAATTCTACTCTTGCTTTACACAATGTAAGCCTAGTCTGAGATCAGCACCAAAATGTTCTTGAAAGCTTGTCCTGGTTTTGGCTGAGATGATAAAATTAAGTTTCTTTCTAGTAGCCGGTATAGTGCTGTGTTTTGGATTTAGTATGAGAGTAATATTGATAACACACTGATGTATTTAGTTGTTGCTAGGTAGTTGTGGTGCTTGCACTAAGTCAGAGACTTTTCAGCTTCCCACGCCCTGCCGGGTGCCCAAGAAGCTGGGAGAGCACAGCCAGGACAGCTGACCCAGGGCGGCTAAAGGGAGATTCCCTACCATAGAACGTCACTCTCCGTATGTAACTGGGGAAGTGAGCTGGGAGGCAAGATTGCTGCTCAGAAACAGACTGGGCATCGGGTTTTTTTCCTTTCACATGTGGTGACTAGTTGCATTTGTGCATCACTTGTTGCTATTGTCATTATTGTTATTATTATTGTTCTCTTCCTTTGTTATTCTATTAAACTGTCTTTATCTCAACCCACGATTTTTCCTTTTCCATTCTCCTCCCCATCCCCTTGGGTGGGAAGGGGTGAGTGAACAGCTGTGTAGTGCTCAGTTACCGGCTGGGGTTAAACCCCGACAAAGCTTATAGAGTCCAGTTTAAAATCATTCGACCCAATGGGGCTGAAAGCCTTTCTTCATTGAAAGTCAACGAGTTTTGTCACTGATACAGCTGAAGCGAGGATTTTACTTCAGGAGTCTGGAGAAATGGTGACATAGATGACAAGAGAGTAAGAGAGAAGATTTTAATAAGTATTTTGGAGAGTAGAATCATGATCAGTAGAAATGAATATTTGTAATTGAATAAAAGTCAGTGCAGCACAGACATCACAGCCTAAACTCTTTTTTCCCTTTGTGTCTTTTTTCACAGTAGGGTTGCTGCTCGCCTAGCCTTTGAGAAGGGGATATCATTACCTTTCCTGTGAAATAATTGTAGTTAGAAAAACACAGCTGAAACAGAATCTTATTATTTCTGTATTAAACAATTTTAAATATAATTGATGTACACCACATAGAAATACAAGTCCTTGTTCCGACTGATTTGGCACAAGAACTTGCACCTGAGTCCCTTATTTCTCAGATTACTTCCCCCCAACCTTTTTTTGCTGGCTATTAAATCCTGTAGTATCTATATTCACGAATAGCATGAAAAAACCAAAGCTTTTCATAAAAATTTAAAAAAAAATTGAAAAAGAAATTATCAAATTATTTAGATACCTTTAATATGTCAGTGATGGCATATCTGAGACAAACTCATGGATTTTACTGTCTTCCTTTCTTAAATGTCTTTCATGGTCATGGCAGCAGCTTCCATGAGGGCTCATTTTGTAATTTGTTCAGGGACTGACTTGAGGCTGACTGATTTGTAGTTTCCCAGATCTTCTCTTTGGGAGATAGACATATATTTACACTTTTGCAGTCATTCAAGATCTCCTGAATCTCCCTGATCTGTATGACCTTTCAAAGATGAAGCAGAGTGACTTTGCAGTGCTGTCAGCCAACTCTTTTAGCACCCTCAGACCCATCCCACCAGGTCCCATAGACTTGCATATGTCCAATATGTACAGACAGTTCTTGACTCTCTTCTCCACTCAGTGGTTCACTGTTTGTTTTGTTGTTGCTTCTTGGCACTGAGACTTAGGGGCTAACTTTACCCTTGAACATCAAAGCACAGAAAGCATTTAGCATCTCAACCTTTTCTGTACCATATTTAACTAACCCATCAGCTTGTACTAACTTGGTCAGTAGCGGACCTGCACCTTCCTTGTACTTCTGGTTGCTGCTCACATACTTACGCATTGCTTGTTATTCCTGGCATCTTTTGCCAGTTCAAGCTCCAGCTGATCTTCTGCCTCCTCTGCACCTCCAAGCAATATTTCTATGATGTTCCTCTCTAGGAGTCTGTCCCAGAGTCATTGCTCAGAGCCTTATATTGGTATCCAGAATTGACATCTGTCTGCCTGTATTTTCATAAATGTTAAGAATGAGCAAAATTCACAGTAGCAGTCTCAATGACCAAAATTCAAAATAGCAACAAATAAGTTATCACCGTGCCACCTGATTCGCTAGTTTCTTTCCCGGGCATTTGCAAAATTGTTTATGAGTTAATTTGTCAGCAAAGTTAAAAGGGAATACCTTGTAGTATCATTATAGAGGTGTGTTTCAAAGTTTTATGTAGAAAATTTTCCCATCAGTTCCTGGTTAATCAAGCTGCTACTACACAAGACTGCGTATGCACATAATGAACGCTACAAGGGCTGTGTGTGCTTGTGTATAGAAAATGACTATATCTATGTATAGTACAGGGTATAGGCATAATGCAAGGAAAGAATTTTTATATAGGCCTCTGAAGAGAGAGCATGAGAAGAAGCAGATAGAGGCGTTTGATGTGGGCTGCTCTGTGCAATGTGCACGTGCACGTGGAAAGCATGCATTTGTTAGGGACAAAAATGCATATGCCTGAAGACATTTATAGAGAACAGTATCTGTATAGTCCATGGATCTGTGCGAGGGAATTTGGCCATGGAGTTACAAGCCTGTTTATGAATAGATAAAAGGAGGTTGTTTGAATTTGTGTATAAGGTAGGGCAGTGGATATAAGTGAGGCGATATCAATGTTCCCTCAACATCCATATTTACAGTGTATGGACCTAAAATTTTAATTGGAAGGGTGTATCTGTAAGAAGCTTAGATTGGTGGAAAAATGGGAAAACAAAGTAGAAAGAAGGGAAGGGAAATGAAAATAAAAATAATAAACTACACATCAAGATAAAATAACCAATTCCTTATGTTGCCTTGTTCAAACTTTTTACACTTAGAGTGTCTCACTTGGAAAAGCATCATTGTTTTCTCTACTGATATCAACTAAGTTTCATCAGTATTTATGTGCCCAGCAGGACAAAACCCATAGTGGTTATGTTATTTTTCCTGTTGTTTACTTTAAATATTTTTAAACACCAGCCCCACTTTGTCAAACAAATTTTTTCCAAAGATTTTCCAGTTTCTAAGAAATTTCTCCGGTCTGGTAGAGTGGGTATATTTTTCTTTTGTGTATTTCCTTGTAAAAAAATTATTCTGTAATAGACCTGTGCTATTAAACAGCTTGCTGCACTGATTATTACTTCTGCTTTGAGTGGCACTTCCCACCCTACCAATCATTATCAAAACAGACTTTGCTGCTAATTTCCTGGAAGATTCAAATGCTCCTATTTCAAGGTCATCTCAAAGGATAGTTTAAAGAGCTTTTTCTGTAAAATATGTATATTTACAAGAGCACGCATAAATGGTCACCAGGGAAGATAAGCTATCAGAGAGTAAAGAGATGTCTTTCCTTATACAGTTCACACACCACTGAAGCAGATAAAATTGGTTTTGTACCCAGCCTATGAATACACTGTTAGGAACTCTGTCCTGAAAATTGATCTATAATACTGAGATAAAATTCAATGCATCTCTTTTCATAAATATCTAACTGTGGCATCAAAATTCTACTGCTCTTGCCTGAATAACCATCTACTGTCGTTCCAGCAGGTAGCGGGGTGACTACACTCGTGTGCTCAAGAAACATAGGAACAGGCTGCATCCGTAGTTAATTAGAGCATTAGTTTTACCGGACAAAGATGTGAGTCCAAGTTTACAGTTATTAAAGTCAAATGCATGACTGACTATGAAATGTTAAGATTAAATCTGTGTTTATTTTCAATAACAAAGGCATCTAGTATTCATTAACTTGTCTTTTTTCAAGTCCCCCTATGCAGCTTGGTATTCCTGGTCTTGTCATCCCTGTCTCTAGTGCGTAATACTGGCACACTACTCTGCTTTAGAAACAAGCAGGACTGTAGCATTATGAGGCTCGCTTTTGCTCTGCTAGTTCACTCTGTGGCCATGAACTACCTGCAAAAGCTTAACTTCAGCCTCATATGAAATTGTTATACGGGCATAAGGGTTCATATGGGCTTTAGCGTTCTTAAAATATATGGTCAGCTCAGTAACACACAAAATCAATTGTGGGCATGAGCAAGCACATAAGGACTATTCACAGCTGGAAAGTGCTCAGAACCTTATTAACTAGCACACAGTTAGCAGCAATTTTAATGTATTATTGGAAAAAATGAAATCACATTGCAGTGGCTCTCACGTGGCAGCTCCTGCAATTTTCCCTTAGAGCTACCGCTCACTTCTCTTCACATTACGCTTGACGCAATACATAAACTCCTAAAGTAAAAAACAAATATGTAGGAAACTGGAAAATATATTAGGCTTAATCCACTTGCTGCCAGAGTCAATAGCTAAAAGTCCTGCTGACTTCAACAGGAAATGAATCCAGACCCTTTATTTCAGAAGAAAGTATACATAGATATGATCTATGTGATGAAGGTGGCAAAAAATCTCTGTTTACATGTAGCCTATTATCATATAAACAGCCAAGGTACAACACATTCCTTTAGAAGAAACCCCAACTATTTCACTTTTGCTTTATTTTTTTACAGTGCATCACAATAAAAAGAGAAATTATAATATATTTATAAATCTATTTCATTTTGAGGTAGTGGACGTCTGGCAACACACAAGTTAAGCGAAGGTGCCTGAGTCTAGGGCAAAGAAGATGACATGCTGTAGTTATTGAAAAAAACCAAAAGCCAATTCTTTTCTTCTTTTTTTTTCTGCTGGTATAGTTAGTAATTTGCTGGAAAAAATCTATGGAAAACTCGCTCACACTTTTGTGATAATAATGGACAAAATCAGCTTAGCCTTGGCTCAAACCACCTGAGGAATCATCTTACTGGAAGCCCTTCAGAATAGAGAACACACATCTACATGGATGCTTGGGAAGGGCCAATTCAGTCGTTTTGGCATCCGAGGGAACCTGTGTGGGGAATGAAAAGATGATCCCATAGTCCTCTTATTTATGGTGTACTGGATTTGAGATGGGTGGTAGAAAAAGAAATGGTAGCTACAATTGCCCTTCTGATGTGTAAAACATTAGAAACCTGGAGGCACAGAGAGGGAAGCCATATGGATGCGCAGCTCCTACTCCTCCTGCAGAGACGTGGGGAGTGCCACAGAACTACTCAGAATTGCAGAGGAGATGGCTCACTTTGGTTCTACCTTTCCCACTCCTACAGGAAGTATTGCTCTGCTTATTTTATCTTTTCATCCTCAGTATTTTGTTTTGAGATTTGCAATTAATGAAAGCTAGTGGTTGATATGGAGTCTTATTTATGTAGATTTCAAGAGCAAAGTTTTTCAGTAGGTACAAAACATCGTCAAACACACTTTGCATGTGGGTATATTCTCCTTTCTTTAACTTATGGTGAGGAATCATTCCATTTCCTTCACTACTATATCAATTAAAATTTCTGCCTAAGTGCAGCAGAGCTCAAAATGTGCTTAAAAATAAGTATTTGGAAAGTGCGGTCCATAATCTTGATGAAAGTGCATGCTAGTCACGGAGCTTTTTTCAAAGGGTGATTTATCTGTTAATAAGACGTGGAAAACACCTATTATGACCATCATCTCATCTTCACTATGAAACAGCTCAGTGTCAACTTTCAAAATATCATTCCGTCGTTTGACTGATTTTGAAAGACAATTCCTTTACCATGCTGATTTCAGCTTCTAAATTACTTACTTGCATTACTATTCCATTTAAAGCTATGCATTAAAGGCCACTCTCTTTTCAAGAGGTCAGTTAATAAGTATGACAGAATCAGGTTCTTAGCACATGCATAGAAATATTTTTGTCCTTATGCAAGCAAAAGAGAAATCAGTCCTTGAAAGAATAGATATTTTTCTCTTTGATTAGTGTTTCAATGGTAGTTTGAAATGCTTATTGGGAAAGATATTAAAATTCTAGCTTTTTTAAATCTGAATAATTATATTAATTTTAGTACCTTTTAAAAACACTTGCCTCCTTGTAAGAAATTGTTTAGACATTTCCATTTGGTGCTTTGTTGAAAAGAGGTATTGTAAAACAATTTATGGCTGATTCCTCTCGTGTGTTGCTGATTCACTTCAGCACAGGAAAGAATTTAGAAGTGATGCAAGCAACTGAGCTACAGAATGGGAGCGCAGAAGGAGAAGAAACCTTAAATATCTTATCTCATTTAGATATCCACTAACTCTTTTATCTAGATTCACTTACTTAAACCTGAGTCCTGTGGTCTTGTTTAATATCAGCCGGTAATAAAGAGCTCTTCAGCTAAATACAGCTATATTCCACTATTAACTGCAGCTCTTGAAGCAGTCATTGTGGAAAGAGGAGTCTAAACCCTTCAATGTCAAGGCATTTAGAGGCACTCTAGCATCAATCAAGGTCTACGTCCAGTAAGTGCCTGCTTACATTTACATGAAATATTCATACAGCATTCAGTTTTGCTTTTCTCTCTCCTAATCATCACTTTTAGGAAGAAGCTACAATCATCACAGTTAAGGGAGGGCGTTATGGGATGTGCGGTACCTTTCAATGTCAGGCTTCCTGCAGATAGCTAGCTCTGTAATGAGGCAGCACACTGTATAGACTACCAAAGGTCTTCCTCATACCGCCTAGCCTTGTTATCATGCACTATTCATCTTCAAGTATACAACTTAAAGCAAATGAAAGTAATTAATTAACCATAACAGATCTGTCAAAAAGTGATTTCAAATCTTGAAAAATATTTAACATCGCCTTTAAGTGAACAAGGTCTCCCCTGCACACCCCCCACGTGTGTATTCTCCAAAAACAGCATTCGGGTCTTCCACTACAGCCTTTTAATTGTAGAAGCACACAAAATCCTTTTAGACTGAGTGATTTATTCTTTTCATATTTTTCTGATGCTTTTCATATGACTATACAGAGCTTTGAAAATGTAAAGCACTATAGACTGTGAACTATTATTATCTAGTGTTGGCTAGAGACCATCACTAGTCTTTTTCTCTCCTTGAATATAACATCAACAAGTCTGTGTAGTAATTTATCTACTACCCTTGACAGTTCAGAATACATTAACCTCAGTGCTTTTTTTTTTTAAGCAAAATAATAACATTTGTGGGGAGTTACTTAGGAGTTTGGGCCAACTAGAAACATTGTGCAGTGCCTTCTGAATGAAGTATAAAGAGCATTTCTCATCATTCTATATTTAGCCTTAGAGCAAATTAAGTTACTCCACCATTGGTAGTAGCAGCATCTATAATCTTCTTTATTATCAGACTATTAATATCAGAAATTTAGGTCTTATAAAAATTACTAACAAATAATGGCTTTTGTTATTGTGATTTTGCTGCAGAAATAATAACAGAGGAAAATACTCATAAAGGCAGAAAAATATAAAAGGATATCTAGTGCAGCTGATGCTGGAATTAAACATGCAAAAATTACATTCATCCATTTAGCTTTCAGTGTGTATAATTCTATTTTTAAAACCTTTGGATTTTAGGCATCTTATAGTTTTACATGTATTAAAAATCCAAGATTCCCAAAAAGAATATGAAGACCAAAGTTTGTACAGTTAACACATCACCTATTAAAGTCTGTGGGTTTGGTTTTTTTTAGTAACATCTTCCTCATCCTTCCCTTTAAACATTCATACAGCAAAGTAACAGCATTTGCATTATATTCTCATGTTGAGCCTACTGGCATCATCAGTTTTGATTTTTCTCGAAGGAATCCGGGTTCTCTAATAAATTACTATGACAAAATTGAAGCTGATTGCCTAAAAATTGAATGTAAATGGCAAAGTACTGAAACCTAGGAAGACATCCAAAAATGTCAATGTATTTGTTATTTTTAAAAAGCTCAACATATTTGTTTACTTTTAAAACAGTTAAAATTGAAGCCATCTTCTTTTATTATATTCCCTAAGTAATAATAAAAATAGAAAACCATGATCACATTGTGCACATGGGAAAAGGAAAAGGCAGTTCTGAGTATCTGCTCATCTAAAGATTAGAGCATCGGTAATCAAAAACAATTTGAAACAATTGGGTCCAATAATCTTCAGTTACCTCAAATAAAGACAGTCGTACTTAAAAACAAAGAATACAACTGTACCAATTGTTGAATGTAAAAATACTTACTATACAAACCCACAAAACATTCTCGTTCATTCCCCTGCATCTCTACTTCGGAGAAATCACATTATAAGAACAAACTAGCCCTTGAAAAACAGGTGTTTCATTTTTTCCTGATTTTGAATGAAATATACTTCAATATTCGTTCATTTAAAAAAAAAGAAAAAAAAACAAAGGAGGAAAGACAGAACCTAGTGACACAAAGCTTTATAGGCAAGATACGTTTGGTGCTAATTTATAACAGTAAGTAAAGATTGCGCAGTATCTGACTTGGAACAGGAATGGAAAAATCTTCCCTGAGGAGGCCTCGCTGAGTTTTAAGAAGTAATTCATGGAAGGCTTACGGAAGATACTGTGCAGCAGTAGAAGCAGCCCTGCTTTATAATACACTTTCCTAACTTCTTACAATGTTTCTGCCTTAGGATCAGATGCTGTGGGGTGCAGAGCTCCTTCTCGGAGTCACTGAGAGCCCTTGATTACTACCAAATTTAGTGAAAGCTAAGGTACATTGCCAGTTTCAAGCTGCTATGAAGCGTTCTTTTTCTCGTATTTTCTTATCAGTGTTGCAATGTAGTAGCTACGATAGTAATCTAAACTGTATTCTTGTATGTACACTATTGCAATAAAACCTTGTCATTAAATGCTGCATTTTGTGCTTTCTAATTCTGCCTTATGTCAATAGTATTTCCAAATGTTCAAGACCTTGTTAGATAAGATCGTAAAAAATATGTCTATGTTGAGTGGTATAAATAGAACATAGACAAATGAAAATTATCCAGAGGCTATTTGGGATTCAAACATCTTTTAAACAAGATTTAGTGTTAAATTGCAATTTTTAGTAAACTTTTAAAAAAAACCCAAACAAAACCCTGAATTTAATATAAGTTTCTCACAAACCCTGTAGTGTTCATGTCTAGTACCACCCATCTTGAATAAATCAAATCCTCAGGATGGAAATGTAGTATTTCTTTAAGTCTGACTCATAAAGTGGCATAATCCATTATTCACCTCCTCACATGTAAGCTGGGGTAGATGTTCAAAGTTGACTTCTGTTTTTTGGTCTGACATTATCTATTGAATTCATATTTGAACATTTCAAATGACTAATTCAAAACAGACCTCTGGTGCTTTTGGGGGGTTTTTGGGGTTCTTTGAGGCGATTTCAGAACGGCACGCAATCAGTTGTGGTTTGGCTCATATTTCAAGCGATGCTGAAACCTGCTGAAATGTGAAGAGTTTGAATCAGTCGTAACCCATCATACCTGTGGGATATCTTTAATCCCACAAGTTGTGGGAACTTATGTATACTGTTAGCTTTTGATCTTACTACAATGATTCTGAACATAACTGGCAAAAGCAATGCTAGTCAGACATAAAAGAATTGACTCTCCCTTGTTCTGCTTCCTAAAGTGTTCTCAGAGCACTGAATAACATTAGGCTTCGCTTTGTGTGCGTGTGCAATACAATGATTTCCACTGCAGACTTCCACCAGATTCAGAATACAGAAAGGCTACAAAAAACACAGAATCCTTTTGAACAGTTACCTCTACAACAAACATGGCTTTTGAAAATGTAAATGTTATTTATTAGCACTATTGTCTCTCTGCTGTATTTACCCTTAAAACTAGTAGATGCTGTTACGCACCAGCACAGTACGCACAGCTGAAACATACAGATATTTTATCAAATGCTTTTACTTTGCATCCATGCATCCCAGACCTTTCTTTTAATAACCTTGCATTTTTGTAGTCATTACTTCTGTGAAAAATATCCAGGATCCAGCTTTGTGCTTTGTATTGTTTGCGGATGCCTTGCATGTCCTTTAGAAGCATAACTATCTGACTTCATCAATGACTCTTTATCTATGCCATGTTGCAGGTGTCAATGACATATAAACACAAGGCTGCAAGTCCAGCTTGATAGATATGTGCAGCCTATGTATTATCAAAAATGGATTACGGAAATTCAAATGTGTTTTTAATGTCACTTCAAATTCATTTTTAACTTTTTTTCCCCCTTGCAGCATAATCCAGTATGATCCACATTACTGTATTTTAAAATGATGGATAGGTTACCATCCAAATTATTTGTAAGACATAAATGACCATTGTGTGTCTCTTTGAAGTCAGAGCATGTATTCTGTATGACTCAATCATTAAATCATCTTACAAATGTCTAACAAAGCACCTGCATTTAACCATACTTCCTATATTTACATTTTTGGCCTCTTTCTAAGATCAGGCATAAATCCATCAGGCCACTTTAGAACTTCAGAACTTCCTTCTTTTACATATCTACTGCTCATTATCCAGAAGTTATTCTGTCCCCTGTGTTAAATTACTTTATGCTGCAGCTTAAACGAACATGTCTTGCTTTCATCTAGCATTTCAAATAGGGCAAAGACTGCTGTACAATTTCCAAACACAACTGTGCTAACAGAGATGAATTACTACAGTTTATATAATTTATATTAGGAATTCATAGACCTAGCAAAAGGGATTAGTACATTTTATTTCAGGGTAGGAGATGATCCTGTCATTAATGGTCGATACTTTCATCATCTTTTAAACCTGAGGAATTTCCTGGGTGACAAGACTGTAAGGACATATCAGGGATTCACAGCTGTGAGCTTTATCTGGCCGTGTACTGCTTTACTCTCAGTATGTGGACTACGTTCCATCAAAACTGGATTAGACTGTCAATCATGTCCTGCAATGTATATTGTATTATGATTTTTTGAAAATGTCACTGAGATCAGAGTAATTTCTTGGCTAATTGCATCTCGTCTCTGCTTAATACTGCGCATTTAATGGTTTCATTACCTTACATGACAATCACAGAGTCTAGTCCAGCATTAAGGGCAGTTTTACTTTTCTTTAAAAAAAAAAATGGAAAAGAAAAAAGAGAAAATCTAAGGAATCCTCAATCCTTTTAATAACATGGAAAAAATATTTAAGACACTTCTGTATTTGATTAAACGAAATAAAAATATGTTTGTGGTGTGCATATTGTTCCCTATGGTCTGAGATATACATACTAGTGGAGATTGTTTCTCTAATCCCAAAAGCACACCTTATGCTTAGCACAGTATTTTCTTCTCTTCTCCTGTTATGGAAACAGATTAAAGAAAATATTAACCTTTAAGAAACTGTCACTCATTACTCACACAGCTTCCATTTTATGTATGCTTGTCTCAAGGGAAACTCTCCCAAACACAAAAATATTTGTGTTTCAATATTACCCATTTAGGCATGAGAGATTCATTTAGATGAATGTTATAGCATCTTTCCCGATGTTTCATTAAATGATAGTTTGCCAACAGCAAAAGGTTCTGATGATATGTGTCAAAAGTAGCAAAATTGTTGGAGTGTTTACAAAAGTACTGAAGTCAACTTGTTTCGGTTGAAAATAAGGATCTTCTCAGAACCCAAACAATTATGGGGAAACGTATCAGCTATTAAGGTCGTCACACATACCGTCAGAATCCTATGGCCATAAAACCCAGCGCTGGGCCTAATTTAGCTGTTATTCTTTAAGCCGTTATAACAACTACTTAAAGTAGAAAGAAAACGCTGCCTGATCAAAACAGCCGCATGAAGTGCAAAGCGGCCTAGGCGAAGGTGGTGGTTCGGGACGGGACTGACAAAAACCATATTTTCGATCATTGTTCCAGATTACCTCTGCCACACCGAAATACAAGCTGTTACTCATCACTGTAGTCTATTACATAATTATATGCCTCAAGCTGAACATGCACACCCTCTCCTGGAGGGTTGGGTTTTTTCCTTTTAAGCAAGGGAGGGGTTGTCTCTGTTTTTGACATCCAACTTGCCTCTAAAGACCCTCGTACTCCACCAGGCGAGGCAAAGCATCAGCACTTCTATCATTCCGCACTCCTTCCTTTTCTACTCTACCAACTAATTGCAAGCCACAGGGCAGAGAATACACAGGAAAGATGGGCATATATTGCCAAGGATTCCTGGTAGGGGTGCTCGTGATGAAGGACACTCTTGGTTTTGGATCTGACAGCAGCTGGAATATCTAGTTCAAATTTGCTGTGGCAGGTGGAAAGAGCGCGAGTGTTAAAATATCCAAGGCGTTTGTAAATACTCTAACTTGCTAGCCATTTGCATCCAGTTTGAGTGGTTTGCTCCTATCACTAGCACAAATATAAGCTGACATCTTTTTAAATGCACTTCCACTGATGATTTCATTCTGAATGCCTTTTGTTTAAACATTACAACATATTTTATTGATATTCCTGCAAAACAGGAATAATGGTTAAACACTGCATAAAACTGCAGCGTATTTCATTGGAGAAACCTGACCGGTCTTAGCAGATGCACATGTGCATCCAGGAATCGCTTAACTCCCGGCAAGTTTCGAAATTAACGAAAAGATCGTTAGTCTCTCACAAAGGGACTACTTCCACTATTCTGAAACAGCGCTGACAATTCTGGTGAGGCAGGGAGGGGAGGGAGAAGGAGAAAGCAAGACAAAACCAGGACTTCCTTAAGCTAACAAAGAGACATAGTCCCAGCACCTTGTTTTTAATTCCATTTTCTATTACTGTAATATTTGGTCTCTATATATTCCTAAGAACAAATGGAGTTAGTGATGTTATTAAGATAGGCAAGTCATTGCTTAAAAACATATGTACACTACAATATTATGTCTAAGGACACTGGCCAAGCCTTGCAGCTTGAATGAATTTAACAAGCAATGGATGTGTAAGGGAAGCTGGCCTGTCTCCTACAAAAGAGAAGGGGTGAGCAGAGGAAGAAAAGGAGAGAGTTTTACATTCCCAGTAGGTGCTAAAAATAGCTGATTTGTCTAAATAGCTATCTAAAACATATGGATAGAGGAACAATTAGTTTCTACCAATTAAAGGGGATCCCTGTGCGTGGTTTTTGTCACGTATATTCAGCAAACAGCAGGCTTTGCTAAAAATCTGTTAGTAGGAAAGCAAGAAGGAGAAATTCTCATAAGATTTTTTTGATACTTCCTTTTCTTTGAAAGTACAGCACGTCAGAAAACTGTTCCTTCAGTTAGCACCTTTGTCTGCAAGGCGCACACATAATAATGTTCTGTGAGTCTGGGTCACAGCACGGGCTGTGTGATGCCCTGTTGGTCACTTCCTCTAAAAACTCAGCTGAATATAAAGCAAAGAAATTAAACTTTGTTTTAAAAAACACAATTTATTCATAGTAGAATATACTATTTACCGTGTTTTAACTTGTGATGGCAGTAAGTGTGACCTTTCTTGTCATGGACGTAAGAGGGCCGCTATTGCCAAAGAGACAGGATGTTGCCATCCTGGTTGACCTGGAATATCTTGGGGGTTCCTGTTATCCACTTGAATATAATTAAGTCTACTTTCCACTGCAGGGCCTAAATTAAAGTCTGGTAGCACTATGACCACACCAGCAGAGATAAGTGTGTTTGCTGTGAAGTATAATAGCCCTTTGACAAGATTCTACATCTGTGAAAATGGCTTTTGACTTAGAAATCACACTGTAGCCATAAAAAAAAATAAAAAATCAACGACACATTTCAGAAGTAAATAGATTCTTCTATCCACTGTGGTAAATTAATCCAGATAAGTGGGTATATTGTAAGAACTGAAGTTAATAAAAATATCCCAGAGGATGAATTAAGGTCCTCTTTAAGATGAGTATACATTCTTTACAGATTTTCAGAGATCAACCGAGAAAGAATAGGACAGATGGGTTCTTTTCAAAGCTTCGTAATATTGTTAAATATCCCTTGATCACAGTTTACTCAAGTGGCCATCCTTGGGCAAACTGGGAAAGTCAAGTAAGAATAAGTGAAAAAGAGGACACTAAACTATTCTTCCACCTGCAGCTAGCAAGGTGCATCAAGGAATTTGGGGACAGATGGGTAAGGAGATGTTGAGAATCGCAGCAAGACTTTCACCTATAATACTTCAAACTGCTTAATATATTTTCACGCTCGGTGAAGATCTGTACTAAAATATTTAGAATTTATGGTTAGTTTGATAACAATGTGGTATAGGAACACTCCCAGTCCTCCCAGAAAAGTAATAAATGACATGACTAACAGCATTCTGGTCAACGAACTATCCCCTAACTATGGACAAGCTAAACCTTTAATTGTCTTTCCTTGTGCCACATTAATTATGTAGACAAATATAAAATATATATATGAAAAATAATAATGGCCTGTACAGCACCAGTCACTTAACTAGTGAAGAAAAATCACTATGATCTATAATATGAAAGAGATTTCAGTGAAGATCCTTAGCAAGCCTCAAAACTGAGGACCTGGGTTTTGGTTCAATGTGTCTTCATAAATTTCACATAAAGTTTAATCTACATTGATCTTAGGTCTCTTCACACTCTTGTGGTTGCAAGTACTTGAATAACTTCTGTTCTATTGAAATACAAAAATTTAAGTGGAAGCTCAATAAAATGACTGGAAGTTAGAAAATGCAGTCTGCTTTGAAATGAAACATAGAAAACCCTCTAGGGTCACTTTTTTCTCTATTGCTCGTCCCAAATTCTAGAAAACTATGGATTTGACATCATCATTGGTCAGAGACTTGGATTAATAATTTGTTTTTCTTTCCTTATATCTACTAAGATCAGCCAGTTGTTTTGACAATATTCAAGATGGGATTGAAGTGGCTTCTTCTACTCATTCTCTTTTTCAGAGTGAGGGGGAAAAGAATCGTATACTAACTCCATGCTATCAAAACATTTTCTCTCTACTTTCCAGGGCTAAAACTACCACCAGTACACTCATTATACAAGGACTACTTGTTGCTTGAAGGGCAGAATCCACTCATCCTTTTTCTCATAGGAGCAGAAGCAGAACTGGAAATATCTCTCTTCTTTTTAGAATAGGAAAAGCCATGAGTCAAACATGAAAAGATGATGTAAGGTTGACTTATGAATACCTCCAAAATTGCAGCCATGCAGATATTGGTCCAGTGCAAAATAGGAATTAAGGGAATCTAAAAGTTCTTATATGTCACATTGGCTACAGTTGTCTGGATACACTCTTCTGTTGCCTGGTCTGCCTGGCAGAAGTTCATCTTGGCTACACTGCTTATAGTGGTGTTTAGGTAAAGGAGTAACACAGAGCTCAGAGTTAATGCTGGTTAAATATACCTTCAGCCCCAAAGTGACCTTGGGGTGATGCTAAGCCAAATTTTGAGGATTTTTGTGCTATCTGAGCAGTGCAAACTTGCTTCTAAGTAATCAGCAAGTCACAGCATCTTGACTATATGGAGCGATCTCCAAATCCCTTTTAGATTCTTGACTGATGAAAGGACCAAGGCAGATAGGAATACAGCGTAGGAGTAACTGCTGTCCAAAGGAGACACACTAGAGAAGGGCTAGCTGGCTAGCCTCTCCTCCCTGCGCAGGAATACACCATTAGAAAGGGAGAAAATTAAGATTTCTCCTCATTTCAGGTTTTGGAAAAAATATTTCACATTATTTGACTAAGTAATGTGCAATGCTCCTTCAATACACCACCATAGCGCATATGCGTGATTTTGAAAGAAATATTTGTAGGAGGTTGATAGATTAATCAATAATTTAGATAAAATTAGCTTAATTAATAAGAATTCATCAAAATATTGCTGTCTAGCCAAAAAATCCATTTTTATTTGGTTTTTAATGATATGGCCTACTCTTTAATTTTTATTTTATTTCTTAAATATAAGTACAAAGATTAATGTCTTCTCCCTCCAGACACCTCTAAAAATTTCACTTACTTTGACTGAAGCTGATAGAACACACACCTAGCAACCTCCAGGGCACTATTGAAAGCACATTCCTTTTGTCTTTTCTTGATTATTTGACTGACTCTTCGAATGCATTTACACTAGGTACTGTACAGGTTTTAAATTCTGTGTTTCTGTACCTGGAGAGGAAGCCATGTCTACCTATTCCATTCTAACTCTGTGTGCTTCAGTGTGTTTCTCAGCCACCTTTGTTTGTTTCCTTCAGCAGATCTCTGTTTCTCTGCAAATCCATTCAACAATTTGGACTGCAAACATCCCTGTCCATTCTTACCTTACCTTAGCATACCGCCACTTTTCAATTGGATTTACCTGTAATTTGATTTAAAAGGGTCTGTACATGAGTGGGCTATAATGGTACCTGTACTGCACTGCATCATGTTAGAAAATGCTACAAACATGAGAATAATTTAACTCAATTGTTTGTTAGGGGCTCTAAACAGTTTCTTCATTCTCATGATATAAGAGATCCAGAGCTGGTTTTGATGTTATTGGCAAATAAAACGTGAACCATGATGAAGACATCAGTTTAATGTAGTTTTAGTGATTCCCGTGAAAAAACCTTGAATCAACACAAATTTGCTTACAATTCACTTGAGATATTTACAAACATGGATGTCCAAGTTCTATGTTGCTAGCAGATGTGAAACCAACGTGTTACACACAAATTAAAATTTACATGGATTTGCATCCTAAATAAAACTCACTATTTCAAATAAGACCTTCAAACCATAACTCTCTGTGCTCCAGCATAATGTGAAAAACATTTGGATAGAAAAGGTAAATCAAAAGAATTTCTGCTAAAAAAATCATTTGGAAAGTATCAGTTAAAAATCCTGCATAGTCTCCGTTCCAAAATCCTACAAGCGGTCTATTCAGGTCTGGTGCTCCAACATTATGAACGAAATTAGCAGGAAGAAAGTGACAAATGGCTGACTGATTATAGTCAGAATTTAGCATGGCTGAATATTTTTATTTCATGATGTTTTCAGTTTAACCAGTTTCAGTTTTTACAGTTGGTCAATCCTCTGAGGAAAAAAAAAGAAAGAGTTTGATGTGGTTCCTTTTGGAGTCACATTGACTTTAATAAGTACAGATTCATGCCTCTCACATTGCTTTAATTCACTGGCCAGTCTGGATATTTGCAAACATGTTTATTAGGAGGAAATACTTTATAATATTCTAAAACAACTTCATGGTATTTCACATACATAATAATTCATGCTAAAATGTGCTAAACATCGGGGGTTATAAACATGATTGCTAATACACAGCACTTACCCAAATATGCATAAATAATGTTATGTCCTCATAAATCATAAGCACGTGAATTTAGTAATTTTGCTTGCAGAACTGCTCGTTGGCTGGCCCTAAAACATTTCCTAAATCTCAGATGGACTCAAGCAGCAAAATACAGAGATGAAATGTGGTAGAATTCCTCCTCCCCCATCCACATCACACACACACACGCACACACTCATCAGATTTTTGGGATTCAGATTTAGTGATTTAAAAATGTGGATCACATTTATGCAACTCTGATTTGGATGCAGATACTTCTTATATTCTGAAATGATTAGAATGGGATTTTGCTTTGTGCTTGCCTGTAGAAAATATCTTCATTTGCCATTCTAGTAGTAATATTTAGCTTTTATTTATTCAGTCCAAGCTGTGACTTTTCTTGCTGCTAAGCAGCTGGATTTTGTTTTCCTAGTGAAGAGCTAGCCTGTTTAGATGAGAGCACAGACTTAGGAAAATAGAAGAGATTCTCCTTGCAGCAGCGATTCTGTGGCACTGCCCAGTGGCAGTACCGTGGTGTCACAACAATTTATCATACGCAGAGCAGGGCAGGATGAATCTGACTTGTTTAAGTGCTTCAGTGGCCTTATTTCACAGACAGAATGTGGGACAGGGCACAACAACTGCAAAGGGCCCTACAAACCCCTGGTTACACAATTCACCGAACACGTTTTCTGAAGCTCCTGAATGGACATGAGAAAGGAGACAGAAAAATGGGGCGCTGACTACAACACCGCTCCAGTGGGAACTGGGCAAGTTCCTTCCTCTTCTTGAGGCATATTTGAGCTTGTCTCCCTCAAACCTCTATTTGTACACTTTCTTATCTAAAATGAGAAATGGAGCACCGATTCAAGGCTCAATCATTTATCTAAATAGCATGAACCAAAATTTACATTTTAATTAAATATTAATTGTCCTCAAGCAAACAATATTAAAATATAATATTATTTTTTTCTTCTATGTCCGGCTGAAGGGTTGTTCCATTATTTATTGGGTTTGGTTGGTTTTGTGTTTCTCTTTTATTTGTTTTTGTGAACCTGCTGCTCTATTGTGGAATATTCATCACATAGTTCTTATGTTGGTCTTCCCAGAAAATACAACAATACTCATTTATTATATTCCAAAGTACAGTTTTATATAAGAAATATATATTCGATATATATTCAATCCTAAAGTGTTTTTTTTCTCTTAGTATCTCTTAGGATCTTGAAGTGTTGCAAAAGCATCAAAAGCTAGAATGTGACATCGGGAATTATGATGCTGCCTTTATATCGAGTGCAATACTGTAGTGCCTATAAGCCTGGGACCAGTTGTGCTTAGATACAGTAAAAACATTGAACAGTCTGTGACTCAAAGAGTTTATGGTTTAACACCGTAGACCGACTCTAAACAATATCGGCTGCGGCTCCCTAACAGCCACGACCAATGCAAGGCCCAGAGGAGCAATGAGAGCCATAAGATTTATGGCAGTACAGGGAAAAATATCTTTCCGTACAGCTGAAAAGCACACCTCCTTTGTAAATGCACCCATCATCCCACAGTCTGAGGGAGTGATGACACCATTTTACACGTCCTTGCTATTCTTCAAGCAGTCCGAGGAGCAAATGCAGTGCCATGAAGTATAAACGCCTTTGCATGCTGCTCCCATTCCCCATCCCAGGGCCGGGGGGCGGGGAGGGTTTCTTCACACCGACGCCGTCTCTGGGGAAGAACCATAATAGATCTACAATCTAGATTTTACGACTCTAACCCCAGGCAGCATCGAATGGCCAGAAATTATACAATTGCAAAGTATATTTTATATCTGTAGAAAAGAAGACAATTTCATTTCCCCGGAAAGTGTGAGGGACCAGTGCTTGGCTCTCCATTGCAGGTAAGCACAGCTATAGCTTTTCCACGACAGCTGGAAAAGCTGCACTGGGCAATGTAGAACTGGTTGAAGGTCTTCCTTAGGATTTATTTCCTTTTATTTTTATCCTCGTTTGTAATTAAATGCAATAAAACAAGATTTTGCTTTTGCATTGCTAAGCCTCAGAAAAGGGGGCAAAATATGTGAATGATTTCTCCTCCATGCCAAGCACATTCTGCCTTTAAAGCATAAAAAAGGAGAAAAAAGACAGCGTTTTTGAAACAGCCTTATAGCACTGTAAAAAACACCCTTGTTCATCACGTGTAGAGAAGGCAGTGCTGCTGGATGACGCTCACCCTTATAACAGACCTGAGAACCACTCTGCGTACGTGCAACGGCTGCGTCACGCCCCCCTCTGCCTGGGTGCACAGATGAGGAGATAAAGGCAAGTGTACGTCGGGAAAGAAATGCCCGTAGGATGAAGTTTGCCTTAACTTTACTTAGGTGAAGTCATCCTGTTGATATCAACAGCACAAACCAGGTGAATAAAGTTCAGCGTGTGCACTAGGGTTTGAGAATTACAGCCTTCATTTGCGATTCAAAGCCCAAGCCTGCTGCCACTGAATCAATACAAGAGTTCTTCCATTAGCTGCAGTGGTGGAGGACTTGGCCTCTTACTCCTGAACTCCGAAGACACTTTACTGACATTAAAAAGCACTTTGTTTTGTAGCACAGACACCTTGAAGAGAAGAAGGAACAACATTTGCTCCCTTGCTTTTGGATGTGTTTATAGTTTTACTGTAGTCAGGAGTTGTCTGAATGGGTTATCATGCCTAAATGAATTAGATTTCTAGGAAAATTCTACATGTAAGATTTATATATATTCTGACAGAAACATTGTAAAAAAACAGCATTTAATTGCCATACCTCTAGAGCCAATTAGAACTCATTAAAGAGTTCATAGCAGGAGCATGTGTTTTAAAAATCGCTACTTCGGTCTCTGAAGGTATCATAAAATGTACTTTCATCAGGCGCTCGACATCTCCAAATTCTGATTGGCATTTCCTCCTTCCCTGAAAAGAGAGTCTGGCTCAGTTTGCAGCAAATATGACAATGGGCTGTGCAAATGTACATCAGAAACACAGCCCTTTTGGGGTTAAGCACTCAAGCTTATATGAGAGATCATCAGTTTCGGGTCAAAGTGCTGTTCTTAAATGATCAGTGCAGAACAGAAAAAAAAGGCATTGAAGTGACCTTGCTGAGGGTCTAAAACTGTGCTAAAGCCTTTTCTGCATGATTAAGTGAGCAGAATCTTAGATTAGCTAAAAGCAGTGCAGAAACATAATGAGTTCACTTATTTTGGAGCATTTAATAACAGTTATAGACAGTTATGTGATCAGGCGGAGTTATGACTTATTCATTCTTTCATTGCTATTAAAATTACTGCATTTGAGGTTTTTAAAGTCATTGAAATAAAAAAGTCTGATTTATGTTAGGAGAATTTAGCTTGCCCTTTGGTCTCTCCATTTTTAAATGATATAATTAGACTTTTTAAAGACCATTCTAAAAGCATTATTAGCATTTTCTATAGCTGAAAGTAAATGCATGTTTTGTGGGTAGTTTAATTTTAAGAAAGGATAATAATAATACTTGTTTCAGACAGCGATAGATTGTTACAAAAAGAAGTATCGCATAAAATTGTCTTAAAGGTTACTCTGTGCATTTGTATGTATGTATACAGACTGAGATATGCACACATAAACACATGCATAAATGTGAGCACACGTACTTTTAGCGTACATATGAACAGGAGTTCCACATACACAGAAAAATAAAGCTATTCCCTTCACCCATTTGGGAAATGAGGGCAAGAAGAAGAGCAAGTTCCATAGGACATATTAACTCATGACCTTTAACATATTACCTCACAAATTACAAACCTATCCATCAATCTCAAGGGAGAAAAAGTGCTTTGATCAACACAAAGGGACTTGCAGGTGTTTTGAATTAACAGTAAGAAATAAACATTAAAAATCACAGGGACGAGTATGTTAGTGTCGTGAATGTACACACATTTTAACATGTGCTCAATTCCTAAGTCTTAGCACACACATTACTTTCAAATTATATTTGTATATTAATTATTAATCGTTACAAGCAGGAGTTTTTAGTGGCAACATTTTATATATCTGAATTTAAGCTTATGCACAACATTCACAATACAGAAACACACAGCTGAATACTTTCATACAAGACTCTATGTATCTTGCTGCAAAGGCCAAACAGGTAAACCAAAACACTTTCCTGTCACATTTAAATAACAGGTTTTTTCCTACATTGTTTTGGCTTAGAAAATAAAATTTCCCATAAGATTAAGAAATTCTGCTTTTAGTTGGGTCCCAAGGGAACATATCTTTGCTTACAAAAATCACACTTACAACAGCTTCCTTAACTGAAAGCTTTTTTTATGTGTGTGCCTTGTATGTTTATTCAGTAGACAGTTTGGGTTGCTCATTTTGCTGCTCGGAATGCAGTGTGCTTTTCTATTAAAACATATTATTAAAACTAAATCAGAAGGAAGCTTATTTAATAGTCATTTCATGCACATGACTGATGGGAATACATAAATTATCAGACTAATATCTGATTAAAACTTGATTAACATGCTAATAAATTATGCTAGAAATGTTGGGTTTTTTTAATTTCCCCACTTTTACTTAAACTTCCTAATTGACACTTCAATTATTTTGTTCTCTGAAATTTTGCCTTCCTTATGAATAACAGCTGAGATAAATTATTTCTTTTCCTGAGCTTGATATGAAAAATGATCAATTATAATTATTAAAGCTCCCTAGTAATCTGTTAATTATTATGAAGAAAGTCACCTCATTTTTGTTTGTTAAATGGAGACCATTATATTTATTGTTGACAAAAGGCTGCAAGGTGTTCTGGAAGCCTGTCCCCATAATCAGCGCCCAGCGTGGACACGTCGCAGAGGGCTGCAAGCCGGAACGTCCTCACGCTTTGCTCAGGGTGACACTAACTTTGGTCCATCAGGCTCACTGCTGAGGAGACGATAGAGTAGTCTGTATCAGCCTCACGTGCTGCTACCGCCTGTATGGAAAAATACATCCATGAATCTTGTAATACAGACTCCTGCCCACTAGAGACTGATCTCAGCCCAATAAAGCATGTAACTCGGGACCCTCACAGTTTAGACTTGAACTATGGTCAGAAAGGTGAGAGGCCAAGGCTTCATCCACTAAGCCATTTACCCTTTTCCTTTGTAAGGAAGATTGATTTTAAAAAAGCTATTAACCTTCAGCAATTTATCTCATCAGATCATCTTCATTTTGTTCTGCCTATAATAAGGCTGTATTATACAGTTTAATTCTTCACTTTATTCAGCTAGACTACCTAAAAAGAAATGCACCGGGGGGGGGGGGGGGGGGGGGGTAACAAAAAAGGGATAGAGAAAAATTATCAAAAACTTTGCAATGAAACTATTATCAGGAAAACAAAAGAAACCACAAATGTTATCACGTATCTTGGAGACAGAACAATGAAAGACATAAGTGTGTGTATACAGATATCCTGGTTGGACAAAAAGTTCCAATTTTTCTTAATATTTCATAATGAAGGGATGATATGCCATGCTTACAATAAGCCTTACCTAAGCTATTCAGGAGACAAAAGGAGAGCATTCTTTTCATTTCTTGAGCCGACTCACAGTAGTATCAAGGCAACCCATATTCATTCATTTCTATATGTTCAAATAGAGATGCTCCCTCGGCAGAAAAGAGCAGCTCCAAAGGAATCTGGTCTTGAAATTTAATGTTCTGCTGGTTTTCTAGGGAAATGCCTCAGAAAAGTGTGCAAAAAGGTGGACTGTTTTGGCAACAGTGTATATAACACTAATTTTCTTTGAGATGAAGCAAGTAGGGGTTGCTTGCTAGGAACTAAATTATTTCTGGATTAATGATTGATTTGGGAAAGGGGAAAAAAAAATCCTGTTTTATGAATAATGTGTTTGCATTAATGACTTTAATTCATCTGGTTGAACTTTGTGGCAGGTACCAATTTAAATGTTGCTGGAATATGTAATGATAAAAGCAGTTCTAAGCACTTCAGGTGGAATTGGATAGTGAGTTCGCTCATATTAAATGTTCAATATTATTCAGAAACTTAGGTCCCACTGACTTTCAATGAGACTTGGATTTTTAAATCCCTTAGCTTCATCTGTAGAAACACGCCTTCCTTTTTTGTGTGTTTATAAAATGCAGAGCATGGACAAATCCTCAAAATAATAAAAAAAAAAGCTTTCTGTTATCTTCAATGGACTTTTTTTACTCCTTTTTCAAGCAGCTCTGAATTACTTCAATGGCTGTTTTGCCAGACCAAGGACTGCAGGCTAAGTCCAGAAGTGATCTAAAACCAGCAGGTCATACCGCCCGATTGCTTTCTCTCCGTCTTCACAAACACATTCATAAGTCTATCCATCTTAACAGCATCCGCTCTTTTTCTTCCGGTACTTGGATATTTAGATGGTAAACTGAAGTGAATGCTTACCACACCACGGTATTTGATCAAACCATGTAACAACAGAAGTCTGTCTTAGTTTTGCCCGTGCTTACTTAACACTCCTGAGCTAAAAGCTCTGTGATTTCAAGATCATATGAGTAAGCTGGCGTTTGGGCAGTTGAATAAAATTTGAAAAGCATGATACTAAGAGTTACTACGAGAGCCCCACTGAGATACTCTGAGTCAATAAACTACTCCTTGGCAGATCCCTAGCAAGTGATACTTCGTCAACAGAAGACAGGGTACAGGTAAGCAAACTCAGGAAGCAAAACACAAGGAAAAAGTCTGCTGCAAAATAGTTCAACTCTTTTTCTTTACAAATGAAACCGATGATAAAGTAACTCTTCATGAACTGGTTATAAATCTTCTTCATACATATTTAACAGTATACAGTGAATAGGATTAGTAATATCTTTTGTCTAATTTGTCAATCCAGTTCTTAGTTCCCCACAGTGCTTCAGTCAAATACAAAGACAGTCTCAGTTACTTTTCCATAGATTAAGTAGCTCTTCAATTGATATTTGCTGTATGGTTTGGGACTTTGCCTGGTAAACACTGTGACTGATGCTGAAGGCCAAAAAAAGGCAGCAATAAAGAATTAAAGCAATAGACTTTTGGTTGACTTGAAGGGCAAATCCTCTCTCCCCATTTTGCTGTAAAAGCAGAGTCGTTCTCTTAACAGAAAAGACACCTAAAAGTATTAGTATAACAATCAGTTATTGCTTTAATTTCTTCTTTCTTTTCATTGGCCTAATTTATTTTGATGTGTAAAGCTGAATTTTGTTGCATTGCAAACCAGGGAAATACAAAGGCCTATGGTCAGCCTAGCTGTGCCCACTCATGCTGCTTCTGAGCCCTTACGGGGGCATGAAACGTGGACTTAACCGACAGCAAGTTTTACCAGAAGCCTCTTCTCCCGTGCAGAAGGAAGCCACAATGATGGTGCTGCCCTCTAGCCTGCCTAGTTCATTTTGGAGCAGGAATTTCAAGTATATTCTTCAGAACCAGCAGGTAACTCGTTTTCAGCTGCAGGGACACAGACATATAGACAGGTATGTTAACTAGTACATAGTCCCTCACCAGTCTGGGTGGACTGGCAGAACAGTTGAGAACTCATATAGAATAATCCTGCCTGGACCTCTGCGACTGCAAGTCCTTCCTCTCTGTCATAATTCTATTGATGAGCCACTGTGTAAGCAGATGTGTCTGTCTGCCTCATATTGATGATAACAGAGGTGCATGAATAACCAACAGAATAATGTGAAACTTATTGGAAGTAAGAAAACATGTATTCTTAAAAATTATTGGATTGCAACATAATATTAAAGTAATTGTTACAGACACATCGGTAACAATTATTTTTTCCCAGTCCCATTTTAGGTCCTTCTTTTGTCTTAGCATAAGAACGCATCTGCAAAAGGAAGGAAAGGTGACAAATATAAGCACTATTTTGAGATTCCATAACACTTAACCACCTCGCTGTTCAAGCTAACTATCTGTGTTCACTGGCCTGCCCTCCAGTCGTTCTTATTGCAGTTAACTGATTTGACCTGGTAACTGTTAAAGAAGTGAGTTGTCACTAGATTTGACTTGCTACACTGTTTTTAGGATAGTTCACATCAGAACAGTCAAACACATTCATTGTTAGCAAGTGATTATTGGACTGTTTGTGGAAGCTTGTGAACATCTATGAATGTAGGAAAATATCTTTGTATGACTATCTGTGTCGTTTTCACTGACTTGGAAACACTTTTTGAGAGAAGGACTTTTTGTGCTTCCTTCTGGTCTGAGATCCAAGACCATGGCAGCAGCTGCGTGTCAAAGGAATGCTCACGCGCGCACAAAGTGTGAAGCATGCACAAAGAAGAATGAACTTGGAAAGAATGATAGGACACCACATACATATTTCTTGTGTTAAAGCTACAGGTATTAAAATTGGAAAGCTACAACAGAAGCAAAAAGAAAAAAAAAGGCAAAAAATTATACTCAGATTTTTCTAACTTATTTCCTAACTTTACATATTTGGCCTCTTTCAACTGTCATTAAAGGCAATTAAAAGACTCACAAGAAATTCAGTTAAATTGATCATCAGAGATCTAGCCCTTTATAAGCCTATTCTGTTCAGCATATTTATTCCAAAGAGTCATATATCAAACTGTTAATATAACCGTTCGTGTTTAAAAATACCCTTACTTGTTCTTAATACGGGTGTAATATATAGGCTGAAAGAGGGTAGATTTTGATAAGGAAGAACTTCTTTACCGTGATGGTGGTGAGACACTGGAACATGTTGCTCAGAGAAGCTGTGGATGCCCCTGTTGTCCCAAAAGTGGGATCGTTTACCCGGTGTGCAGTACGCCAATATACGCACAGAGCAGAGGTATTTTATTTATGTCATGTCTACACAGAGTTGTGTGCTAGGTGGTAATTCCACAAAGCTAGCACACCACACACAGAATCTACCATATATTTATATATAAAAATATATAAAATAAATATATTATTTACAGGATTAGAAAAACCTGCCTAAATTTACGCTAATTGATTATTAGTTACCGCATCATCTACTATTGGTCAAGCATCTTTAAATTAGCAGGCATGCTCCTTGAGGGTTTGGGGGGGTGTAACTTGCATAGTCCTTTAATTGGGTAGGCAGTGGTAAATCTGCTCCCCCCAGCTACCTTTCCCATCCCCTGGTTACTGGCGATTCTTGTTGACTTCAGGCCTCTCTGGCAATTGCCCAGCTCTCAAAGCCTGCTGGGGCAGGATGTTTCCTCTTTATCAGTTTTTCAGTTCTCCTTCAAGGATACTCTTTAGCAAAGCATGCTTTTGATCAGTCTTTCGGCTCTTCTTCAAAGATATAGTCGTCAGCAAAGCAAGTAGTGCATTTAACCCTAAATTAAACAGTGTCTAAGCACTAACCCAAACACATTTCTGTCCCTGTAAAGTGGAAAACTCTACTTTATGGATATGACCCCCTCCCTGGCAGTGTTCAAGGCCAGGTTGGATGAGGCTTTGGGCAGCCTGGTCTAGTGGAGGGTGTCCCTGCCCATGGCAGGGGAGTTGGAACTAGATGGTCTTTGAGGTCCTTTCCAACCCAAACCATTCTGTGATTCCATGACATAGAAACAGGTGCAAATATCACTACCTGAACATGAAAGACAAAGCTTGCTTTACCCATTCGGATGGAACATTTGCAATTCAGGGTTATGAACACGGTTGTACTTATGTTCTGCCTCAGAACATTGCATGCACATCTCGATTTCCAGTTTAGTAATGGTTTTCCCATGCAGTCTTGTACTTAGATTAAATCTCGAAACAGATGCAACTTGTTCTGTCTTAAGAATGAGTTCTGTCTTAAGCTATTACATGGCAGCACGCTGCAGAGACATGGGGCATGACAGGTTTGCGTACATACTAGTAACATATCCAAACATGCATGTAGCACCATCCTTCTTCATGTGAGGACAGTGCTGCTGCCACTTGGTAAATACATAGGGAAGAAAGCTACACGTGGGCAGTCATCTGGCAACATAAGCAATCCTGAACACTGAACAAAAGAAATGAGCCAAATGGCCATTTGGTATTTGAACAAAGGACTACTTGCTATCTTGGTGTTAGCTAGTTCCTGAGCCACATCGCCTCCCAGCCAACTCCTCCGGTTACATACAGAGCGTGATGTCGCATGGTATGGAATATCCCTGTGATCACTTTGGGTCAGCTGTCTTGGCTGTGTCCCCTCCCAGCTTCTTGGGCAGGCTGGTATGAGAAGCTGAAAAGTCCTTAACTGCTTGGCAACAGCTAAAATATTAGTGTGTTATCAACATTATTCTCATCCTAAACTCAAAACACAGCACTACACCAGCTGCTAGCAAGAAAATTAACTCTATCCAAGCCAGAACCAGGACATCTCTAAAATATTTTAATAAGTCATTTCTGGTGTCCAGCAACTCTAAGAGTTAATAGCCAAAAGTCCGTTACCTAAACCCTTACATACATAAGTTTTACCTGCGTTTTATTTATGGAAATCCTGATTACATGGAGCAAATCCTTATTTTTATGCAAAAAAACCCAGGCACACGGAAGCATGCATGTAAAATGATCTACACCTGAATGTTTGACTCAAAAAAATGGCTAAAAGATAATGTAAGAGAAATGATTCGGCAAAATTTTGAAGACATATGCAGCAGGTAACCTCCCAAAGAACAACAAAAACTCCTCACAATAGAAAGGAAGGAAAAGGTAGCATTAAAACTACTTAACCTGCAGCAATATTGTCAGGGATGTCACCCACAAGTACTGATTAGGCTGTGACAAACAAGGTTGTCTTTACATTCACATTCTGATACCAACAATGTCTATTTGCTTTAACTGTGGAGAGGCAGACACTCTTCCCCATGACAGGGCTATAATGCTTCTCTTAATTTAACATGCCTGAAGACAAATCTTCAGGCTAACACTAACCTTTGGTACCTTTAAAGCAACTACACCTTCACTGACTATAAATAAGTAGGAAAAAGGCCTATTTGCAATTGTATTTATCACAAAGCAAAACAAAACAAGCACAAAACCCCACACACCATAAATAGCAACACCATTCTCAACCCTTTCTCTAGGAGCTAACAGTGGGAATAGAAAACCTTCAGGATACTTCCACAGGAGACAGAGAAATAAGCTTGTGGCCCAGCAGGTACTTAATGGTGACATGACTCTCTAGCTGCTTTCCTGCTCTCCAATCTCCCAGTTTTATGGGGTGCAAAAACAGTCTGAAGGTCTTCATTTTCTCTTTCTAAAATATTTTTTCTCCTTGCCTCTTACCAGCAAAAAAAAATCCAATTTAGCTTCTTGATTTTATGAGAGCACTTTAACTGAGCCTGAGAGATGTGATAGTTCCACCAAAGCATGGTAAGATTTAGCAAATGATCAATAAATACTTACATATCTACACAGTGTTTGCAACAATGTACTGCTTTTTCAGTCTGAATTTAAACCTCTTTTCCTAGCTCTAAAGATGGACCACATAACAGAGGATCCAGGCAAACCTCTTTTTCAATCCTTTTTAGTATGACAAATCCTCTAAAGAATGAGTTCCTTCTTGAATCAGCAGGGATTCACAGACACTTCTCTCTCTTCCCGGGCTTCAATCTTTCCAATGTAACCTATGTTTTTCTCCAACTTTCTGGGTTTGAAATAAATCTTTAGCAGCCCTAATCTGGTGAAGGGAGAGGAGAAAGGAAAAGACTAGGAAAGAGTAACTCTTAATTTCTTACCTGACTGATTTTGCAATTAGTCCAAACCAGTTGCAAGACTTCTGAAGAGATGAGCATTAATTCCCTTCAGTGGCCGGCAACAAGGCTTACTTATTCCGTCATATCGTTAAGGTTCCACGCAAAAGGACAGATATGGGCAAAACAGGGAAGTTGATTTGTAATCCACAGAAAGGCTCAGGAATAAGAGCTCAAACAACTGCAAAATGTATTATGACTAAGTGCCCTGTGGGATTCTCCATGTTACTCTCTCCAGAGAGTAACAGAGTTCCTCTGGCTGTCCTCTGTCCTTCAGAGTTCCTCTGATGATCTAGGTACACTTCTAGGCTTCTTCAGTACAGCACATGCTACGTAACTCTTATTATTATTCATGAAATATACTGAGCACAATAAAATGACTTACTTAATGGATGTCTAAGTGTGGGAATATAGAACAAGTGATATTTGTTTTGTACTCTAATTCCCTAAAAAAATCTGATTCTGTTCAGAATGTTTACAAAACATCTCCTGGGGACAAAGTTTGGTAATTATTTAAATATCTTGGGATATATCTTCATGACTCTACGCTGCAGGTGAACAAGATTCATGAGATTGCTTTGAGTACGTTATATTATATGTCACAGTGTACCCCTACACAGCGCCAACAATCCAGCTCCCGAAAACAAAACTGGGGCTTTAACATAGCACTGCTCTCAGGCTAATCCATCCTGTCCATCACTGTACTACTCCAGGTGCAAAACTTTGCTCAAATGCCTGGACTTTTTTTAAGTTCTGACGTGGTCTGTGGGAGCTTAGGGGTCTCTGGATAATGCCCCACTGAGTTGAGCAGTGGTTCTCCAGACGATTGCAAACAAGTTAGACTTGAAGTGTACAAAGCAGTGAGGAAAATGGATAGAAGACAAGATGGGAGTGAAAGTCCTCAAAGCTGAAAAATAGAGGAAAAGAGGAAAAAGGGAAATGTAAACCTAAGAGTAGAGAGAAGGAAGAGAACAAAGGTGACCTCAGCAGTACCCAGATATGTCAGCTTTGTTTCAACAGGGAAAATTGTAGCACACAGGGCATGATTCTCCCTCTTTCTGTGCCTGTTCCATGGGGGGACTCACATACAAGAACTCTTCATCTTCTGTGTTTGCCCCTTCTCTCTCTTCCCTTCTCTTCCTCATCTTTTTCAATTGTAAGCTTTTTGGGCCAGGCAGGATGTGGATATTAAAAGTGATTTGCATAACACTTGGAACCCCACCATGATGTGTCTACATGAGATCAGGACTAAAATAAACAAATGAAATAAATAAAAAAATCAAACACTTATCTTTGGATAACAGTGTTCTAAAAGAACCAGAAGTGATATTTTACTGCATTCAACAAGTGATGGGTTGATGCAAAACCACTAGTTAAGTAATGTGCTTTTTTTCAAATTTCAAGTACTTGATAACATAAAGAATAAAGTTCTTTTATCACTGGGATATATTTAATGTTAAAAGTTCATACTGAGACAGTTTAAGTAGAATTTTAAAGGGCAATAAACTCTCAGCTTCCTGCATGTATCACAATTACAAAAAACTTCTATGCTACATAATTTTGTGAAGATTTACTGAATAGCTTTGAGTGTGTAGCAATCCTTAAAACACCTCACACAGTACATGTGGGGCTAGCATAGCCTCGTGCACACCAAGGACAGAATGGCACAGAAGGGATGCAGAGGTGGGATGTGAGGGCTGGTTAACAAGTCCAAACAGTGCTTCTGCCACTCAACAACAAAAAAGGATCAAGGAGCTGGGCATTCCCTGAGCCCATCAGCTGGTGCGAGTTGCTTGTTGTCTGGAGAAGAAGCCATGCCCTGCTTCCCACCCACCTTCCTGATAATTATAGTTACGGAAGTCTTTGCATGCCCAGATATTAATTTTAGCCCAGTATTGGTGAATTACTGGATTTGCTCTCATAACCACCCAGATAATTGTACTACTGATCTGTATTTGTTACTGTACTGGTATTTAGACTGGTCTGGTGTCTGTCACTGTATCCCAAACTTAGAAATACTTGTCAGGGCCACCTTAAGCCCTTACAGTATGATACATATGGTGGTAGATATAGGCTCTGATTTTTGGACCATTTTTTAATGGTCCTATATTCTCTCTTTGAAAGGTCAGTGTATGGTTGGTAGCGTCAGTAGTCATATTCAGGGGAAAAAACTGCACAGGTTTCTGTGCACAGAGCTGGTCCTGCCTCAAATGCATAAATGCTACTGATCCATTAATTTGTCTATGCATACATGATGAGGGAGTCAATATCATTTCCTCTTGTGAAAGACTGAATCATTTTAACAGCACACAGACGAATCCAGTACAGTATACACGCAAAAACTCCACCCTTACACTCCTCCTTTTGTCACATATTATCAATACACTCTGTCCCTCTGTACAAACAAACTGATCAAGTCTAAACCAGGTTATAATACAGCAGCTTTGAAAGTAGAATAGAATATATTTTTTCTCCACAGTGAACAGCTTGGATCCTCTTCCCTGAAACTTTATATTGCTTTGGTATTTTATTTGGATAACAGTAACCTTAACATATTTTATATGAGTTCATAACCTGAAGGTTAATTACCACTCACCAGAAACGGGAACAGTGTTGTTCAGATAGTTCTATAACTCTCTATATAGCAATAACCTGAAGAGTCACTGTATGAAAATGGTATTGCAAATGTAAATGGTGTTGTCTTTCTCCAATCTCCAGGATAATACTTAACCTACTTTGAAAAAAAAAAAAAACAAAAACCCCACAATATTTTGTGGGAGAAACATGATTTATATTAATAGAAACTGGATGTAAAATTTGAAGATAATTTCAAGACACCTATTATTATTTTTGCATCACCTGTAAATGCATTCAGGTATATTCATTATGCTCAGATATATTCATTAGCCTTGGAGGAGTCCGGCTCTCCGCCACGAAGTTAATTTGAATTTTAAAAAAGTAACAGCAGAAATGAATTTAGGTCCTGACACTTAAGGCTGTGTCTCAGAATACAGTTCTAAGTCACTGGTGCTACATCTATACTAGTAATCCCACCAGAGATGGGCATGAGCTTGAGTACACACCCATACTCCTTCTCATGGTTTCAGCCCATGTCAATTTACCTTCTTCCACCAACACCTAGACACAGCTCAGGAGATATGAAAGACCAGGATAAAGTGTTAAGACCAAGGGAATAAACAAAAACCAAAACAAATTTTAAATGTAATATTACACTAATACAATTACATTTTCATGAATTTTTAGGTCATGTTCTTCATAAACTTCTTAATAATCAAACAGCTTCCTAAACTAAACTCCCTGAGGCTGCTGCCTGGTGTTACACCATCTGCCACTGCTAAGAGGAGTCTGATACTGTCATGTTTATAACTCCACTTCAAGCAGTTGTAGAGTGCTGTTACATTGTCCCTCCTTGCCAACAGACTCAGCTCCCTCTACCACTCCTAAGAGGACACGCTCTCTAGGCCCCTGACCATCTTGGTAGCACTCTCCTGGACTCACTACAGTTTCCGAGTCCAGAGAGCCTGTGGAGGTTATCCAGATTCACTAGACAAAGATGTAGTTTACCCGATTTATTGCTGGCATCAGTCCCACTTGGAGTGAGAGGGTTAACCAAATGACTTCTCAACAGCCCTTCCATGACCATATGGCTCACAGTAGATCCAATAACTTACCAATGCAAGCCAAAATGACTTCCTTGCTTTTTAGACAAAGCAAGTCAATTATGCAGGTTATAGTAAGAAAACCAGATGTCCACTGTGTGTATAGATCACATAAACATTTGGATACAGAGCAGCAAGGGTTTCTGTCTTTCGTATTGGTACAAAAATGTATTGGAGAGCAATTGCAAGGTGATTTAGTTGATACTTGAGTATTACAAAACCTCTGAAACTTGCATCTTTTTAACAACAATTATACAAAACATGTGCCTTGCATCTCTTTGAAACACTACTTTCAATTTAATCTGAAGTGTTCAGAGAATTGAACTAAACAAAGCTATTTTTGCTGATTTTAAGAGCACGAAAATATCATACACATTTCTCTCATATTAGTTTAAGCAATTGTACCTTGCATTATGCAAAAGCAGACAATTGTATTTCATGGGCCTTCCTTACTGGGAGACAGAAAAAGAGACAAATTCTACCGCTAACTGTTCTTGCTGATGAAACTTTGGTCATGAAAATGCTATTCAAAATGCACAAAAAAGAAACAAAACTGACTAATACTTCCAATAACTTGATGCATATTAAATACCAATGTGTACTAAGTTCTTCTGAAAGTTGCTTATACTTAAGTAATAAACCATATTCTCATAGAAGCAACACTCACATATCCAGAGTTCAGGGTATGCCAGTATATCTATTGTAAATATTATATTAGATATTATATTTTTATAAATAACTGTTTATGGAAGTGCACTACTCAAGTAGGAATCTCTTTTAGGTTAAAATGTTAAGAAATTGCACTTGAGCCCCATAAAGCATTTTCATTTCTGTATAAAATGTTTACAGATTTACAATAAAATATTAATTTAAGTAAAACTTCACTTGTGGTTTAGGAATATTTCTTCTGTAAGCTTTTAAATAAATAAATAAATAGTTGGTTTTAAGCCAAAGATCCAGCTACAACAGTGGAGAAAACAACAGAAATATTTACATACCTGAGTCAGTAAAACACTTTTGAAAAATTGTATAGGTGTAAAAGAACAAATTTGTTTATTATACAGACCTCTCTGCTATAAAACAGCAATGAATGCTCTTCCAAAAAAAAAAGCACACCCTAAATTTTCACGTGTAACATTTACAATAAAGAGTCTTTATATAAACCCCCTAGAGTAGGTTCCGATCTGAGAAGTCAAGGTAAAGTCACCCTGGAGTTCACGAGTTAGGGTGTGTGAGAACTTTTTCTTCATAGGCAAAAATATATAATTTCACTGCTATCTTGTCCTACTCATCTCATTTGCTTGCTTGTTTACATCTTGCTTGTTAGGCTTAGATCATAAGTTAGCATGCTAGAAGCTGGGGTGGGTTTTTTGCTTTTGTCATCTGCGGGGTCAGTAGCTTGCAGAAAGTGGTTTCTAATTCCAGATTTAGACCTCTAAGTGTTATTTTAGTACCAAAAAAAGTGTCATATTTAACTGTATTTTGGCAACATCCCACACAGTCATAATAGGGGACTGAAGGGGTGGAACAGAGGTCAGAAAGCTTCTGACCCAAAACAGGTGAGAAAAGTCAGAAATTGTGAAGAAGAATGGAAGATGTGAGGAAGCTACATAGTGGAGATGCAGAAACGGCAAATCAGAAGGTACTGAAGCAAGATCATTTGAAGACAAGACTAAGGAGGAAGACAATGGCTGGCTTAGAACAAAACGACAGTGAAAGATGTTTTTCTCGGTGCCTGACAGGAAGGAAAGAAGGGCTCTATGACCAGAGCAAAGAGGAGATGCTGGTGAGCAGTCATGATCGGATCCTTTTTTACCTTAAAAGTCTATGGAAAAGCACAAAGACATGGAAAAAGCAACTGACAACTTGTTGCTTTTCTTTTGAAGTTCAGGCAAGATCACTTGCTTTGAGATAGATGTAGACTGCCATCAAAAACACACCTTTTCACAAATAGGTTTTCTGCTTTTTCATATTACCTCATTAAAAATATATGGCCATTAGACAATTCACAAATATACTAAACATGAAATAGTGATAACATGTTGAAGTCTTCCTTTTCTTGGCCAGAAGATGAAAAATGAACTTTCCTGAAAAAAAAAATGGAAATCTACAACGAAATAAAAACTAGGTAATGTTTAGGTGCCTTAGTTTCAAAGGATGTATAAGTGTTGCCCTTTAATAATGTAGAACAAGATCCTCGAAATCACTAACACTCCTTTTAAAGGAGCATACTGTGATCCTTCCGTAAGTAATCCTAATGAAGTCAAAGGAACTAAAAATGAATTTAACTTTTTATCAGTATCTTTAGAGACCCATGGTACAGCATCACAGGTTTACATAGAAAAAGAAGTAAGAGAACAGATCACACACTGTAAATTCTTACTGAATACTAAAGCATACCTTTATTTAATTTGGAATGAAAATATTACATAAAGGTTGCTGAATGCTTCTTCAATCCAAGTGCAGAAATATGGTATGTGCCTGTGTGAACAGTGACAATTTCAAATAAATACCCTTTCACAATACAAAATTATTCAGAGAAAACACCCTAATGAAAAAAAAAAGTCTTAATGCATTATTGTTCTGATTGTTAATTTGCTGAGACACTGTATTTCTAATTTCTTACATTTCTTTCCTAGTGCCCAAAGACACAGACAAATATCTTGCTTCACACACTGTACTTCTTTTTTTTCTTGATATATATGCAAAGCTCAAGGACCATCCAATAAAGAGCATCCTTTGATGGCCTTTATCAAGGGTAATAAAGGTCATGAAAGGCTGTCCTTTACACAGACTGCATCTGAATTTTTTCTGGAATATTAAGGCACATATCAATATGAGCTGTCATTCAACCTTGAGGTGCAGTTAAAATAGAAAAATGACGAGAGGTACTTAGTAGCTACTTATTTTACTAAACTGGTCTGTTTAAAACAGAGCATTGAGTTTCAGTGCAATTAAGGGTCATGTGGGGAAGAGGTATCTCTTAAACTCCATCAGTGGAAGATAATGTCAAACTAGTCACAGTGAACACAAGTTTTATTTTTATTTCTCATAGCACAGAGATCTTGTGGTTATAGACTTAGGATAAAAAGGACTCTACAGAAAAAACAGAATTTCATCTTTCAAGCCTAGCAAGCAGTAACCTCTCCCTTAGGAATCACTTGCTTACCGAGATTCAAAGGTTTTGTACATAACGTTATTATGTGTATCACTTGGAAACTTGCAAAAATACACTGAAGAAACTTACTAAATTATATAAACCCCACTTGGGCAGAAAAAACTCCTAAGCCTATGCAAGCAATACTATTGTTCAGGTCCAGTGAGTTTATAATAGGAATGTCTGGAAGTTCTGCATGATTAAACAAAGCAGAAATAAAAAAAGAAGAAGAAAAAAAGTATTTATCCACTTTTTGCAGTCAACATTCATAACTGTCAGTCAGTTGCTTCCTGAGTAGCACTTGTCACGGTCTGTACAGTGCTTTAGAAATGGGACAGATTTGATGGGAGCTAATAGATCTGCAAAACCATTGTTCAACGTGGTGTAGTCCAGACACACATTTACCAGCTAAGCTCAAGATGCATTTTATCCCCAAAGGATGAGTGGTGCTGGAACGTCCCTGTGACTGCTCAGCTGGGAAGCTTTCACCTTTACCCAATTCCGATCAGGACTGTGTCTTTTTATTCACAACATATGACTGTTTTGCCCCCAATTCTCAAGTACTGCATACCGACCAGGCTGGTTCCTTATAGATCAGAGCCCCGCTTGCTGCTCTGTACAGCCTAAAGCTGGCTTCAAAACTCGGAAGATCTGAAGATGAGAATTACTTATTAACAAGCTATTAGTGGAGACCAGCATAATTTTACCAGGGATCTTAAACCAACACTCAGTAAATTTCATCATCCCCATGCCTGAAGCTACATTATTTAGCACCCTGACCATTGTCGTAAGATCAAAACTCAGTGAAATACGCGTTGCACAATGATACCCAAACAACCCTCTTTCTGAGCATGTCAGCAGGTGAAGATCTCTATCTAGCAGATCACTTGAGCACCTTCCCTGTCATCAGCAAAAAGAGCAGCACCTTTATGCCACACAACTAAATGATGCAAACATTTGTTCAGCCCCGGAAGCGTTGCAGTTAGCTCCTCTCTCTGTACTACGCTTTCACTAAAGGCGGGATAGTGAATGCTACTTGTATTGAAGATACGACCCATTCTGCCTTGCAACCTGCCAGCATCGCAAACCTCTCAGCACCCTGTCCTCTGATCATGTTTATCAGCTGGACATGAAGTAGATATTTGTTTACTTTATGATTTGTTTTACAGTCAAATTTTCATTCAGTTGATTAATAGGTGGTGCAGTCTGACCCCAGGAGCCAGAAATGCCCGAGTTCTCCTCTTGGCCTTGACACGCTTACTGTAAATACATCTGTTTCTCTGTATTTTTATCTCCCTCAAAGGAGTGTTGTGAAGAGTAAATACAATTTGTAAAGCACCTTACAAATGCGAACATAGAAAGAAAACAACATGAATGAGACATGGAACAGGGACTAACTTGGGATGAAGATATTCAGACACCTATCAGAGGCATAAACTTTATCTTAAAGAGAAAACAGAACTAGTTAAAAATCAATAAAAGAGATAATTAACAGATTAAATAGATTTAATTCAACAGACATATTTAATGGATGCAATCACAAATTAAGGAATATACACATGTCCACAAATTGGTGCTTGTAATTCCCAAAGACAAAGCCTCTGAGCTCCTACCTGCTTCTTATCTGAGTTTCAATTTTAGCTCTAAACACTCAAGAAGCATTTTTTCAACAGGAGGACTTGCTTTTCACTAAAGATGCTGAATTAGTCATTTCATATTAATATTGACTCTCTCCTTCCTGCATTTTTTTAGCTAATAAAGACTGCAGTGGCTCCATCCATCCATCCATCCATCTTTCCAAGCAGTGTATTTTCTCCAGCACTAGAGAAATCCTATTCCTGATCCCAAGGCAAGCACAGTTGAGGTGTGGGCAGGGCTAGCAGGTGTGCAGATATTTTCCTCTTACTATGTCCAGAAAAAGCCCGAAGAAGATATTCACTCATCAAAGACGACAGTTTACATTATCCTTTCTATAAACTTCTCTATATTCACAGAATAGCAGAACTTCCCCACTCACCCCTTTAAATGATCAGTTGTATTATCTAATATATATAAATACTTTCCTAGCTTGTTTAGTTGCTGTTTAGTGAGCATGCTGCATTTTAGCAGCACCTTGGTGGTTTCTGCTAAAAGGATAAGAACTTCAAAGAAACAAGGATGCAAGCAGGACTGATGTGTACGTGACTAAGTCATGATCCCCCAAAGCCCTGCTCAGCTAATGGAAAAGTCCACAGTGTCACAGACGTTGCAGTTAGGATCCTAAAATCAGGACCTGGATGCCATGTTCACATCTGCACATTTAGGCAGTTTTGAATCATACTGTTTTTATTCATGCAAGCCCAGCTTGCATCCAGAAATTGCTGCTTCTCTGACCAAGCTCCCCAAAAGATTTTATTCCATAAGTTTTTTTTACAGCTTGACTTAGCCTGACTTGCTTTTACACATCTAATTCTCTTAATATATGCACAATAAAGAAGGCAGCAACACCTCATTTTTAAGATCTTGGTGGCCGGAGGCTGGGAAGTAGGAGACCTAGATTTCATTCCCTCTTCTAATGGAGAATGGGATGAATGCTTTTCCCTAGGAAGAGACCTGGATTCTGATCACTCTCAAAGGACTCATGTTTTTGACATGAAATACTAATTAGATGGAATACATTTACTGATTTGAAATCAGTAAAATATAAGAACTGCAGGCACTTAGTACCCCTTCAAATAAAATGGCAGAAGATTTTCAGAAATTCTTTCTAATTTTTCATGTCCGGTTTCAAAAATGGGATTTGTGTTCAGTCATACCAACTACCTACCAGTTCCTAATAACCTTGAGCTGAATTGGATAAATGCCTATGAAAAAAATCAAGTATAGGATACCTGTTTAGATATTTTCTCAACTCAATATCCAAACTTACAGGCTGTGTTTGAAAATATCATCCTTCGCTTTTCCTCAGTTCTTCTGTGTTCTGCGAAATGAAGCGAAATTTTTTGAGCTCATGAGAAAGACTGTCAGATCTCCCGAAATAAGAAATGAAAACAAAACTAATAAACAGAAAAGCCAAAAGCTAGCAGCGTCTTACAAGCAAATAGAAAGGAAAATACAACAAGCAGCACAAAGCCTAAAAATAGCCACCACAGGGCTCCAGCTCCTTGGTTTTGTGCAATTTAAAGGTCCAGGCTCCTGAATGCAAGCAGGGGAAAATGATTACGGGGGAAGGATGGATGCAGCCTTCAATACGACAAAAAACCTTCCCAATCTGAAGGAAGGCTATGTTTCTCTATGCTGTATGCAGCCAGGATATCTCAGCACTGTAAAGCCTGAATTTTAGAAAAGTATTAATTCGAATGTTAAAATATTCTGTTGTTAAAGTTTTGAGGAATTTGATGTATCATTTTTTCTTAACAGATTTTAATATATGCATATTATCTCAAGCTTTCACACCAAATGCAGTACTTGGAAAACTAATTCGATTTTTCTCTACATATCCTGCTTAGTATTTGTCCTTCATTCATATTGTAACATTTATTGCTAAGACATACATCGAAATATTGTAGAAATCTTATTATTGTTATTAGGTATGGCTCCCTAAGAAGGAAATGTACAAAAAATATATCGTAGATTATTGACTCATGTTTAAATTATATTTTCACTTACTAATAATTAAGGTAACAGAGTGAGCAGTTGAGTAAAAGGTTATATCTATAAAATTATTAAAAAGGATTAAATTATGCCTAGCAGCTACTGGTGAAAATGCACCCAGCCATGGCTATCTATAGCGCACTTCCACTGGCTCAGGTGGAAATGGCATATTAATGGGGCCCATTTACTTTGTGCTATAGACTTCTCTGAAGGAGGAACAGTGAGGGGACTAAGATAAAATACTAATGGAACATAATAGAATGTGGATGTTGATATTGAGAAACTAATGGCAATTTTGTACTTGTGCTGCTGTAAGTGCATGATTATTAATTACCGCTAATTTTTATTTCTTCAATTTACTAAGTATTTTAGTAATACTGAATAATTCGTGCCTGAAAGAGAAAAGGTAAAATGACATTCCACTTAGTAAACATGCCCTTATCAGTAAAAAACATTTTCAAATCAATAATCTTTCAACTGCTTTTGCCTTTCTGTAATTTTACTTAATATTAATACTCTTTTTATTGTACAACTTATCTAAGGATAATCTAAGGACCTGCTGAAGCACAAAGGCAACAGTTCCAATAGGCAAAACTATATATTAAAAGGTAATAGTTTATACATCTGATTTTTAATCAAATTTAAGTATCTCTTTTCTGATGAATGACTTTTGCTACTGACTGACCCTTAAATCTTTGACGAAGTCCAGAATCGAAGTGTACTTATTCCTGAGCTTGCTTCAGGGCTGCAGCACACATGGTAATAACAATGGAAATACTTAAAAAGAATCTGTCCTGTGCATCCACTTACAAACAAATCTTTTGATTGTCCTTAATATAGAAACACACAGAAATTTAACAACTAAAAATACAAGATTTAATTCAAGAATTGCCTGTAATTCTTTCGATTATCACACTTCCCTTCCCCATTTCTTATCATCCCGAAGCTTTATTCATATAGTAATTAAAAATGATTTTCCCCACTCTGTTGACAAGTCTTCAATTTTGGTATGACAACTCCTGTTTTATAATGAGGTGAAAGGATATTACTGGTAAAGAAAAATGGACTTCTCTGCTTGCTAACGACTGTCAAATATTATACTCCTCTGAACATACTGTCTTATTGGGAAGAAAATAGTCATATGGGGTTCCAAATGTGTGCTGGCATGTTTATTTTTATAATCCAAACAACCGTGAATTTAAGGTGACTTTTTCCAAAATTAAGGAGAGAAAAGACTCCTCCTTGTCTCTAACGCTGGCTATTTCTTCCACTAACTTTTGAGGTTTATAAGGAACCGTGAACAAAAAATCACAAACATGGAATTATCTTTTTGGCATCTTTGCTGCCCAGTTAGGAAAGGGAGGATAAGGTCTGATGAAAGTTATGTCCTGTCTTTTGAAGGCTAAACCTCTTGACTGGAGGTTAAGTGTCCATCTGTGTCATTTACAAAGTACATATGTAAAATCTGGATTGCTTATTTTAAACAGTATTTTCTTGGCTCTAACTGTTGTTAATTTTCTGTTGCTTCCTTCTCCGTTTGGGATGTAAAATCAGCACAACTGTCATCTCACACCAGCAACTCCTTTAGATGACCTGGCTTTATTTCTGCAATATATTTAGACCAGTTGCTCACAAAGGCTTTTGTGGCATCTCTAGGTGGCTTAAAAATATTTTAGGTGGTTCCTAAAGTAAAAGGACGAAGGCCAGTTTACAGAATGGCTGTGCTACCCGACCTTCTTAGTGATATCTTCCACTATGGAAAGACTTTCCATCCTCTGGCCTTTGGAAATGCCTGGCTTTAGTTAGATGCTGATTCATTTCCTGCAGCTCTTTAAACACAGCCAGCTGTGTGCTGCTGAGGGTCGGTATTATTTAAGCATTGTTTCAGAGACTTCCTGTCCCTGAATTCTGTAAGAGGGGAAAAAGTCCTGTTTTGTTGTTTGTTTGTGGTTTTTTTTCCTTAGGGGTGTACATTTCTCCCCCAGTGAAAACAAGTCCTTGGGGAAAAAGCTTCTGTAAATGACTGATAAGGAGTAGAAAAGGAAGTACAGACCAAAGCACCTAGTTTTTCAGCCAGTTAAATCCCACCAAGTCCAGGGCATCAAAGAATCCGAAGTCTAGATATAAGAACAAGGGGAAATTAAATGTATCCTTTGCATAGTTTCATAAGAAAAAAGATGTTCTTATAAGGAACATTAGAGATTATCTGATTCTGTGAGCCTTAATTTATCAGCTGTTTCATTGCCACAGACTACGCAGTGACAATGACAGCAATAAAAGAAAAATCCAAGAGCTTTGAGACCTTGTTTCTCTATTTGCTTTCAATAATAATTCAGGCTTCATGTCAAAATAATGATAAGTATTCCCACAAAGATGAACTATTAGCAATGGGCTTTTGTTTCTTAGTTTCTTATCACATCAAAAAGGATAAGTCTTTAATTGTTTTATTAAATATTCATTTTGGTGGCTGTGAAAATATTAGAAACAAAAATATATTACATAAATTGGTTTATATCTTACTCTGTCTCAAGGCAAATCCAGCCATAAACCACATTCCCTCTTGATTAATATCTCAGTAGTGTTTACTACTTTTCAACTGCTTGTACAGTGTTTATTCTGTTCATTATACCATTTCCTGTATCACTGTGGTGTTTATTGTTCTTCTGTGTATTTTTGACCTCTGATGTTTTATCTACAGCTCTGCTATTAAATTCTCTCTTTTGTTAAATATGGATTCCATCCTGCTTGTATATTGCTGGTTTTTTCAAAGCTTTAACATAAAACTATCCTAATGTTGATTGACAGCATGAAGTCAGAAGAGTTAAGTAGCCTTGGAAACAGCCTTTCCTCTCTAGCTACAGGGACTTGGACAAACTTTCTGCTACCAACTTTTCCAAGCTATTCTGCTGTCTCAGAACATTAGTATGATCCAGCTGTTGGTGGCAAAATTAATCTTTTCTTGTTTATCTTCTTGGAGTTTATGTACCTTTTTTTCTCCCAGATAAAAAGAACTCTGTCTCTAGAAAGAGACGCAGTTATGGGCAGGTTATGGCTCTGTACAATCCATACAGTGACTTGGATAAGAATATGTTAAGGGGATATGCTATCTGGCAGATGCTCTCATTTCCTCTGCTGAAGAAGTCCCATAAATGCATTATGAAGATGAAGTTAGCTATTGGGCTGAAATACTCCCTGGAGTATTTCCTGGAAATACTTCTGGAGCTGTTCTGTGGCCTGAGGCAGAAAACTCTTCTACGTCACTGCTGAGTGTCCCAGAAATGGTAAAGTCCCCAAATAAGTAATGTGTGAATATATGGTACGTTGACTGTTGGTACGTAAGCCACACCAACCAGGTGGAGAAAACTGAAGAGTCTCTTGAAGGCCACCAAAGAGAAGTCCATTGCTTAGACCTGACCAGATTAAAGAGTGTGGGATATCTCATGTGGTGGGTTGACCAGGTGCCCACCAGAGCCCACCAGAGCCGCTCTATCACTCCCTTCTCTAGACAGGGGAGAAAAGGTATAAAGAAAAGCTTGTGGGTCGAGGTAAGGACAGGGAGAGATCACTCACTAATTATCATCACGAGCAAAACAGACTGGACTTAGAGAGGGACTTCATCTTATTTATTACTAAGCAAAACAGAGTAGAGGAATGAGAAATAAAACCAAAATCTTAAAACACCTCCCCCCACCCCTCCCATCTTCCCGGGCTCAACTTCGCTCCTGGCTTCAACCTCCACCCCCCTCAGCAGCACAGGGGGACGGGGAATGGGGGTTACGGTCAGTTCATCACATAGTGTTTCTGCCGCTTCTTCATCCTCAGGGGGAGGACTCCTCTCATCGTTCCCCTGCTCCAGTGTGGGGTCCCTCTCACAGGAGACAGTCCTTCACCAACTGCTCCAGTGTGGGTCTCTTCCACGGGGTGCAGACCTTCAGGAGCAGACTGCTCTGGCGTGGGTCCCCCACGGGGTCACAAGTCCTGTCAGCAAACCTGCTCTGGCGTGGGCTCCTCTCTCCACGGATCCACAGGTCCTGCCAGGAGCTTGCTCCAGCGTGGGCTTCCCATGGGCCACAGCCTCCTTCAGGTGCCTCCACCTGCTCCGGCGTGGGGTCCTCCACAGGCTGCAGGTGGAATCTCTACACCCCCTCATCCTCCCTCCATGGGCTGCAGGGGGACAGCCTGCTTCACCATGGTCTTCACCACGGGCTGCAAGGGAATCTTGCTCTGGTGCCTGAAGCACCTCCTGCCCCTCCTTCTGCACTGACCTTGGTGTCTGCAGAGTTTCTTACATCTTCTCACTCCTCTCTCTGGCTGCAAAAGCTCTCTCTAACTGTTTTTTGTCTTTCTTAAATATGTTATCACAGAGGCGCTGATGGGCTTGGCCTTGGCCAGCGGCGGGTCCGTCTTGGAGCCGGCTGGCATTGGCTCTATCAGACACAGGGGAAGCTTCTAGCAGCTTCTCACAGAAGCCACCCCTGTAGCCCCCCCGCTACCAAAACCTTGCCACGCAAACCAACACACCTCAAAATGCAGACTGAAGCTTTTAGAGACCTGTTAGTATTTGTCAGTTGAACAGCTCACTGCTGCACATAGACATGAAAAAAGAAACAGGGAGTATGACATATTTTCAAAGGTAGAAAGAAGAATAATTCATATGCAGAACTTATATATTGGTATATCAGTGGTAAAGGGAGTAACTATACTTTCTAACTTCAGATGGTACCTAAACAGGCAGCCTAACTCTTAATTCTTTACTCTTTAATCTTTACTCTTTAACCTCTTAGAGAGTTCAGGCATGGAAATTACACATCTATGATGCTTAAGGTTAAATCGCAATTCTTCCACATGAATGATAAAATGAGAATAAAAAATAGTATCAGAAAAAAAGAAAATTAATGGAAGCAAACAATATTTTGCGTGCAAGTCAAGAATAGATACCATGTCATAGGTATCTACATGAGTTACACTATTTCATCTCCTTTCAAGTAATTCAGAAAGTCAGCTTATTGCCAGAAGTATCCAGAAGAAAAGAAAAAAAAAGAAAAAAGAAAAAAGAAAAGCAAAAAAAGAGCAGGACTTCAAATTTGTAGGATATTTCATATTTGTTTTTCTTCTGAACCTATCTAAAACCAATTATTACATTTCCTGTAAACCTGTAAGTTGCTGATATTTTCCAGTAAACTACATTTTGTCCTGAGACTCAGTGTTTCTAAAGCTAAGTCTATATTAGCTACATGGTTCAGAATAACAGTGAGTTTTGAAGTTAAACTTTTGCTTACGTAAATCCCTTGATCATCTCCATTCATCACGTGCTGATTCGCTTCACGGGGTGATTTTGCTGACCTAGGATTCTTCTGGGGGAAACTACACCAGCAGCTCGACTCCAACAGCCCCCCAGGCAGGATGCACGTCAGGATGTGGGCTGCACCATGCTGGTGAACACGGTGATTTTTTCTTTCAGAGAGCTTCAATCCATTTGTGTACCAAAGATATTTGGTCCAGTAAACTGACAAAATGTCATCTGATTTAAATTCCTTGAAACACATGTAATGGAGATGGGAAGGACCTCATCAGCACTGACAGTATCAATCTAGTGATTAACTGGTATTGCGCCCAGTTGGTTGCTAACGTGGAAACAGCTTGCTCCAGATCTGAGAGAAATTCCCAGGCAGCCATGCGAACTCCACTGAAGCCCTTCCTTGGGGTAAGTGTTACTGCGCTGAACCCAAGATATTTCACATGAAACAAACCAGCTTTTGCTCATCAGCTGTATTCCCAAATGAGTCAAATCAATACAACTGCATTTTGGATTGCATCTCTATCCCTTTAAGTTGAGCACAGATATTTTTTTATGTCTCATGATTTTAAATATCACTTTTTAAATACATTTTAGGTACTACTATTTTATACTGTTTTCACCTACTTATCTAGCTGCTGTAAATACACGTTTAGGTGATAACTGGTAAAGATTCAAACATACGTTTATCCAGATTGGATTTCAACTTCTCTCTCAGTTGCTAACACCTTTTTACTAGTGACCTCTTCCAGCAGATGTCATTATGTTGTAAGCAGCAAACAGAAAGCAAGCAAATCCTGTATTGCAAAACAGGAGCACCAGATAATGTTTAGTGCTCTTACTAATTGAATGTGTGCGTATGGAGAGAGTTGCATAGTAAACAAAGACATTGTGTAAGCTCTTATTTTTCACACCCTTTCTCAAAATATATTCAAACCACATTTTCAAACCTTGCAAGAACAAAATGAGGAATCTTCAAATGCAAAAGTACCTCTACATTAAAAAAGTGTGTTTGAGCTCCCATTAGGTATCTCATTATTCCCTTACGTTATCCATATGGGATTGTCTTCGTTATTAAAATTTGACACTATTGAGATGGAGGGCAGCTTATGCTTTCTAATAAACAAAAAACTATTGAACATTTTCAAACAGAAAGACAATATATCCCATACTTCTGGACTATGGGAATTACTCAGATTCAGATAGAACAGCAAGCTTGACAAATTCTGTTGTTTCTGAAGTAAGCTGGGATACTCATTAGGTGAAGCAGTGTGGGCCATATCATCAGGCACTGTAGCACCTGAAAACCAGTGGTCTGAGCTCTCGTGTACAATGTGTGAGGCGGTTCTAAGCCACAGAGGTGTCCTGATTCAGGAGTGGAAATTGTTTATCGTGGGATATGTGTAAATTTTCCTGCCCCTCTGTTAGTAGATCTCAGAGATGACTATATGATTTCACCTCAGAGATGACTATATGCTTTCTATAATACTCAGCCACACACGAAGCATCCACAATTGCCAAACAAATCCCAGAATATTAAAATATCCCAAATCAGGACTAATGCACTTTGACACATAGGTATTTGAAGTGCAGTGGTACAACTGTGGTGTGAGCAGATGAGCTGTCATTCACCGTGGAGGCAGGAACATCTAGGAGAGGAGCAACATTAACGTGAGGGAATGGGAAACGCCACGGTCATCCTAAGTTAAGCTATTGCTGCTTGTGAATATACAGCCAGACACTGCCTAATTGTTACTAGCAGTTGTTATATTGTAGTAGCACTCTTGGATGCCAGTCAGCAATTAGGAACTCCATGGTCAAAGCATATGAAAAGAGAACCCGGAGAAAGCTGCAGTCCAAGTGAGTAGCTGCTGCGCCAAATACCGATTTTGCAGAATGCCACAGGCTTCGCCCACGGCAGTTCTCGCCTCTCCAAACCCCAGAATAAAGAGGGTTATTACAGTCACTTAAACAATTACAAAGAATTTTTCTGTGCCACAGGCACATACAAGACTCTTCGTGCATCATAGCACAACCTTTGGAAGTACCAACACCATTTTCTGCAGTACTCTTGAATGCCTTATTATAAATATCAGAAAATTCATTTTATCCTCAAAGAATAGGTTCTGTGATTTTAAGTATATAAGGTATTCTTTGATCACCTTCTCAAGTGAACATGGAATACACCATTAATTTTGTGCCCTTGTCTAACGATGGCCTTTTTGTTTCCTTATGCTCTAGTTTGGAGACTTGTTGGCTTTTAATGCCAGCAGGATGTATATATGTCAGCACCTTTTTTATATTTTTATTGTAAAATATCAAAAAGCCTTAAAAGAGCTATATCTGCACACTTAATTGCAGTGATGTTCAATCTGTCCTAGAAGTGCCCCTGGGAATCACCTGAACATCAAACACTAATGCATAGTAGGGGTTGAGCTGAGCGAGAGATAAGTAACAGAAGGAAGAATGTGGACTCTGCTCCTGACTTTCACCGTCTGTGACGTGATACCTGCGTCTCAGCACTTCTTGTCCTTTCCCATGTGAAGACAAACATGTTAGCTTAAACCACACTTTGTGATTCAGCAATGATTTGAAGTAACCTGCTTGGCTTCTGCTGAAACAGCCTAGCAGTGCTCATGTAAGCAGACAGCAGGGCTCAGATTGACTGTGATGCCTAACAGCTGAGAAGGAGAAGGAGAATTCCTGAAAATTCCTCCCAGTTATAAACGAACTAGATCTAGATAGAGAGATTAAACACAAATGGGGATACGCAGGGACAGAACCAGCATGTACTAACACACCTGGTGAGAACGCAGCAATGACACATTGGTCAGCACACCGTTTGGACAGAAGAACAGATCTTGGCTGACAAACACACGGCCGCATAATCTCCGATCACTATTTACAACACTTTTTAAAAGTTTTTGTAAGATTCAAGTGAAGGATGCATCGTATCATCATTCCACACCCCTTGTACTAAAGCCTGTTATCAGGCATACGCTGTAAGTACAGGATAAAAAAGCCTTTCATGAGCAGATGACTCTTCTGGTGTCAAGGTAAAAATGTGGAAGTGTTAGATCTCTTTCTGTATGAGAAGGGAAGGTTGGAAACAATTACCAATATAAGGACTCAACCAAAATCAAGTTATATCCAAACACCTAGCAGTTTTCAGAGCAGAAAATATTATCAGATAAAGATTACTAGAATTCACCAGAGGTTTAGAAACCTTTTATGAAAAGGAAATTGTTTATATGCAATTAAGATCTTCAGACACATGGGCAAAGCTGTAAAATTTTGTTCCAGAAGGTCAGCAACACCATGAATTCAATTAATCCTCTCAAACCATTCCTACATTATTAGAAAGCTATTCTCGACAATGAGGAAAGTGTGATACCATCAGAGTCAGTGGTAGAAAATATTAGCTTGCTGATGAGTTTTCTTCATTGTTTCTATAAAATATAAAACATTTCTACAAATTTTTTTTCTGCAGCCTTGAAATTATTGTTCTCAAGTCCTTTCTTCCACACTTCCAGTTTAAGCTAAGGTATACATTTTAAAGTATTTACACTTATCAATATTAAATTTCACTAAAATGCATGTGTCCAGTCTTTTCCCTTCTCTTGCAGTTTGCTTTCAAGGTATGGCTTTAGACTTACTTTGTCATTAGCACAGGAAAATGACTAACAGAATATGCATTAACTCACTTAACCTTAGGTTACTGAAATTATTGTACTGGTGCAGAACCTGTACTGGAGTGTTTTCAGCTTTGAGCTCATCGGCTTGCTTGCCGCTGGTGCGCGTATTTCACCCACGCACCTTGAACATTCTTCCCCCCACTAAGAGAAATCATGCACCACAGTTCACAGCCAGCAAATAAGGGAGTACTCAGGACAACATAATTGCAATTTCACAGCGTAGATTTTAAGTCTAATTTGAAACGGAGGCAGTGCACGCTCCCAGAGAGTTATAACACAATGTATCCCAAAAAATCCTCCGTTCTTTTAATTTTTCGCTGGCATGCATTAGTAAATAAGTCAGAATGCTTGTGCCTTTTCTTCACTGAGATGCATACAAAATGCATATTCTGCCTGCCAATATTGTAAAGTGATTTTCATTGTGTGTTTTATGGAACTGTTAGATATGTTGGATGAAATCATGGTCTCCTTTGAAGTTAAGGAGAGCATTACTGTTGACTTAATGAGACCAAGATTTCTTTTATGTTCAAAGTTAGGCAATGTTTTTCACTTTCTTTTTTTATTAAAACATACCTCAGAAAGTTAAAAAGTAAATCAGTACTTTCAGTGTTGTATCCACAACATCTAAAAGCCTAAAAATGTCAGCAATTCAAAAATCTCCATAAATGGCTTTGAATGCCAGGCACAAAGTTAGATAGAATCTGTATGAAGTCAGAAATATACTAAACAAAGTGCTTCTTATTGGCACCAAGTCTGAGTTGGATTAACAAACCCTTATAAAAAAGTTCTACAGAATTTATTTAAAATTAGATTCTATCTTTTTATAACCTGCTTACTCCCATGAAAAAAAAAATGAAACAGGATTTGTGATAAAATATTATGCCAAAGGATTAAAAAAAGAAATAGACAAAAAGGTCTAGTTCTTTACTAAAGACTATCAGCTTTTAGTTTGATTTCTAAGGAAGTCAGTTCAATGTCTGTAAACTCCTGGCTGCATCTCTGTTATTTATTCTGTACGGCATTTCCATAGGGTATATGAGATCATATAGGTGAGCTATAAGAAATATCCCATACTGAGTTATAGTTGCTGAGAACTAGAAGTTATAAATACCTCACATATAAGAGTAGAATTTTGGAAGAAATCACTTCACATTTCAGTATATTTTAGTGGGTCTTTGTGCTATGAACATATTTAGACACATTCAGAGGTCATTCTTCAACAGCTGTTTTCTCGAATGGAAGTTGAAAGGCATTTCTTTAAGTAGAAGTTTATCTATTTTTAAGAGATAGGAGTATGTGGACACCATCAGTTCAGACCCAGATCCTAAAGAAACATCAATTAAGCATTTTTTGATGGAAAACCAGGATTAAGTAGGTTAATGTCCTTTACATTTCTTATTGTGGTTCAGTATCTGAAAGACAAGGTCATGGCTGATGTTAAAATAATTACACAAAGCTGGAAGATGGTAGAACAAATATTTGACACTTCAATACAATGTTTTTCCTCATTATTAAATGGGTATTATAAAAGCATGTAGAAATCTAGCAATCTGATGCTCGGTAAGAAAACTCTACAATAGCTAATCTCAGAGCCCTGAATGCTTAAAATGCCTACTGACATCTAGCAAACACATCACCATAGTAAAATGGACAACCTTCAAGATGCCTTGGCCAATTGTTTCTCCAGAGGCAGACTTTCCTGAGCCGATGGCTGCTTATAACCAGCTGATAACCAGCCATTACTAGGATGGAGAATTTGTGCTTGAGTGCTTTTGGAGCTTTTTCTGTCAGCTATTCCATGTTCAAAGGATCAACCAGTATTCTCAGTTCAGATTAATTTCAGATAAAACATAATAAACAAGGAATGTCTCCAAGAAAGAGGAGAAATGTGAGTCTAACTCCCTCGTCTCTATCTTGTACTGCCTAAGAGCACTATAGACAGAAAAATATTTAAGTTCTTGTGTTACCCAAAAATCCAAATTTTAAAAAAGATTGAGATTACATTATATCATAAATGCACAAAAAATGAATTTAAAATATTAATTAGACATGTACCAAACACAAATACTCAGCTTTTGCTTTTACTTTACGTCACATCACTTTCCCCCATTTGTAGTCTGTTTTGTCTATTTGCTCTGCGAATTACACAGAACAGAAATGCAGAAATGCTCACCTATATATGTATAATGTATTATCAAGACACATCTCACTTATGGAAAGATAATTAAATGGAATCCTACACACAGCTCAGAGCTACAGCTTGTGATTTCAGAGTTCAGCTATGGATAAGCAAAAAAAGGGGTGATGGACTTCTTCAGCTTTCCTTCCACATAGGTTTTGGCACCCAGAGTTAGTGTCTACCCACAATTATGTCCACTACAGGCCTGTATAGGATTTCCAATATACAGCCACTCCACTGACTTAAAGAATTCTACTTCATTTCTTTTTGGACCTTGCAAACCAATACATATGTTTCCTTCCTTTTTTCTTTTCCTTCTCCTTCCCTGAAACCAAGTCTTTCCAGTTTAATTTTTTCTGAGTCATCTCATGAATTTTGTTTCCATATTTAAAATAAGAATTGAACATTTTTGACAGTTTGTTTTCTTAAACAAGTATCTGTGAGAACCCTGGAGCCATGTACTGTATTATAGGTAACCAGAATAATAACGTAATGACTTCCAAACAGCATTCAAGATGCTTTACTTATTCTAATAAGAAAGAACAAAAGATTTTTAAAAGCAGGATGTGTCTGACATTATCAAGGTCCCTTACATGGAGTTACAGAGAATGGGAATAGGTACAATCAATTTATCATGAAAGAATCTCGCTCTGCAGTATACAGAGTGTGGAGAATTTGTTCAGTATGCAGCAGTATAATGAAGCAGTGAGAGACAGAGATTATGCTTTCAGTTTTATTCATATTATGCATAAGAATTCAGAATTCGTTCTTTGGAGGATAAGCATCCTAAATCACCTGTAAAACATTTGCCTTATCTTTTCAACATTAAAGCAGTAGTAGAAGTACTGCTGAGTTCTAAGAAAAAATTAACAAGCTTAGGAAATCAGTTTAACGTGCTGCAAGTCTTCCAGTGAAATGTTAACTTTTTATACACAGAAGTGCTTGTGAGCACTTAGGCCTAGAAAAGTAAACCCACCTCCCCCTCCTTACACCAAATTTTTTTTTTATTTTTTTGAACTGAGTAGAAAATATGTAGAAGAAAATGCAACTATATATACTTCTGACAGCTCAAATGATACATAAATATAAGGGCTGACAAGGGTTGGTTTGTCATTGTAGTTCACTTCGATCAACTCTACATGGTTCTGTAGGACAATGAAATTCAATGCACTTATAATTTCCAAAAAAGTGAGCTCAGATTCTTTTAAAAGCATTTCTATGTGAAAACGGATCATTTACATGCCAAAAGCACTTTTAATGTGACATATTTAGCACATGTATTATTGAGTACGAAAGCTGCTTGAACTTAGTGAATTTTAAAGTCTATAAAATGGCACCCTGCTGAGCAGAAAGGTAGCTGTTCAGTGAATTTCCCAGTTATGTGATTATTTTGAATAATAGACTTGTACATAACTTTTTACGAAATTAAAGGTATGACATTTGCTTTAGTTCAGTCCTGTAAATTGCACTTTAGAACATAAAGAATGGGCTGATGTATGAATTTGTTGTTCCTCCAAGCAATTTTGCTGATTTTTTAAAGAACAGTTTTATGTTTCATCTATTGAGTAACACATCAAACACTTATCTTAGTAGATTTAATGAGTATTCATGTATAACTTAACACATATGAGGAACAGCCAGGAACCTCAAAAATTAAAGTATTGTGTATTACCTTGGTTGACTGGGACTCACCCAGACCCCGATGCAAGATGATGACTAGTTTGATGAAAAGTCCTAACACTTATGAAGCTTAATGAAGAAAAGCATCTGGAAGAATAGAGACGTAACAAATTCATTTAATTTGGCTCAGGGTCTCTTTGACTTGATTAAATATACTGTACACTTCACTGTCATGGAATTACGCAGTGCTACTTCCTCCCAGACAAAGAGGAACCAGCAGGAGGCTAAGCTGTATCCTGGATTTTTTTTTTTTTTTCTCCTATCAGGATCAACATAAAGCCCTTGAAACTATAAAATACACAACAGAAAGCCTCCATGTGTGATACATATATATATAAGCATTATTTTTTTCTGCTTAGGCTTTGCACAAAGGGCAAAGGTTGCAATTTTTGCACACAAGCTACATTCAGTTGAAAAACACCCTCCATAACGATGGTGCTGTATGCGCTCGCTTTGCTGTCATGTTGGCCACTGATAAGAATTCACCTGGCACGAACGAGCTACATTACTTTTATCAGCAGAGTCCGAAAAGGTTCATCGTGACTACCAGCACATGGCCCCGGTTAAAGCTAAAGAGTGAACAGACCATTTGCAGTTAAGCGTAGGCTTTAGTGCTTTGTGGAATTTGGGTCTGTGAAATAGAATTCAGAGGATGAAATGAGCATTTGGGAAAGATATTCAGGACACTCTCTGATTGTAACTTGTTTGTTCACACTATGTATATAGCAATCCATAAAAAAAGGTGCTTGCAAAGAGTACAAGATAATCCTTTCTTTCAGAGATCACTGTTCTTTTAACCTAAACACCAATATCAAACAAACACACACAATAAATTGACTCTACTTGGAGAGATTAAGGCAGAGAGCAAGTCTCCTGTGATTTGTAAAAAACCCTGTCCTCAACATCAAAAAACCTCCTCTACCAACACAACACAGCGTGCAGATATTTCTAGCACATTTAAACAACTCGTGAGCTAGGAAAAAAAACAGTTAAGACTATTCTGAAAAAGAACATTCAAATAGTCGTGTCCCCCACCCCTTTTTTTTGTTAAACAGGATGCTTTCAGAAAAGATTTTCAGAGGTGGAAGATCAAAATGACAACATTTGATATTACACATGACTCATGATCCTTAACTTGATCACTTCCTGCTCTTCTACGTTTCATTCCCTTATTGATGAGTCTGAGGAATTATATTTTCAACTTCAAATCTGATATAAAACCACAATGCAATGACAAACACAACAGAAAACTAGAAATGAAGATTCAGGGGCCAAGTCTACTCAACGGTTTATCACAAAGGGAATGAAACTCTCTGCTAGGTATGGAAACTGCCTGAAAATGTCAGGGAATTCAGGACTCCCGATGATAGACTGCAGTCTTTTGGTTAATGTGCACCTGGAGAGGGCAAAGGGTTTAAATGGTGGATAGGATAGGTCTCTTCCTGAATATGTATCCATATTTACCAAATGGATGTATATTTTCCTTTAGTTCACAGCCCAGAATGATGCACCACAAATTAAATAAAACAAATACATTAACTACAAAGTTGACTTATTTTCAAACGTGTCATTTAAAAAAAAAATTTTTCAAAAGGTAGTAAATGTGGCAGTGAAAAAAAAAGTAACAGTTTAAAACTGTTCCCTGATCACTTCTGAAACATAATGTTTTGAAGGCTTGCTCAGATCACTCCCTATTCTTCATATCCTGTAGTAATCCAACAGTTACTAATCTAGACAAATGTATGTTAGTGGGGGGAAAAAAAGGTTGCTTTTAGCAGACATGCGGCAAGGTTTTAATTTGTAGCTGATAATTTGCTACTGGAAGCTTACCCTGATTAGTCTTCTTATGGCACTAACAGTTTTTGAGGTAGTGTGAATTACCTACTGTGTATGTTTTTACCACCCATTCAGGGATGAAAATGAGTTACAACCTAGTCCTCAATTAAAGCTCGAAATAAGAAAACCTAAAACTTCTTTTATGTCCTCACTTCTAAAGAATAAAATTAGTTGCTTCTGATATTATTGGAATTGTAATTCACACTCCTGGAAATCCAGCAATGGATCTTTCAACCCTTTTCAATGAAGCACATTTCAGCTGTTACCCAATTATGCTGCCTTTGCTCCAAGTCAAATCATCATCCAACAGCTGAGAATTGAAACAGACTCCATTTGTGAAAATGAATGGTGTATTTATCTGGTAATGCAGAATGTTTTTAAGTGTTACTCTAGCTGTCGTGTAGAAATTAGGATGTTATTGCTTGTTCTATTAATTCTCATTTCTGGGAAACTGATTTGTAGGGTGGTTTCATCAGAGCGATATGGTAGGCTTTTCTATCAGCATTATATGCAAACCATGCCATAGGCATTACAATGAGCAATGCATTGCCCATAATCTAAGCATCTGGCTTAAAATAAAGAACTCATCATGGGAATCATTATTTCTCAAAGGGGAATCCGTATTACCCTTTTTGTACACTGGTGCTTAATAGTCCTCTAATCTTAACTGATCACCTTTCCGCAGAATGATGGCAACTGTATGGAACTAATAAATACAAATAACAGAAAATAATATTCCCCTTACCTAGGTTTCCCCGTTTGCTCTTAACAATGTGCAAATATTGTTAAGCTATTGTTTGGGGCGTATTGTAATAAATAGCCAGATGCAAAGCATCTTACACTACTACCCAGAAACCTAATATGGCAATTTTCTCAGTTTGCCACAGTAGCGTGGAATCCTGGTTTAGGTTTCATTAATAATATTTTTAAGGAAGAGAAAGTGAGATAAATTATAATGGTAAATATCATTATAATTATTTTATTCTGTCACTGTTCACAGGTTCCCACAGATGATACGAGACAGTGTAACAATAAACAATAACACAACTCATAGGTGTTGATGATAGCAGGTAGGAGAGAAGACATTCTTCATTAAAAAGGAAAAAAAAAGGGACAATCAAGAGGTGCAGGAGCCATGGGGAACATTCCAGCATACTAAAAATACAACGTATTTATTTAGGTGGCTACCCTGTGAAACAAAGTGCAGTCACTGCTTCTTAGGTCCCATCAGCCACACTAGTGAGATTAAAGCTAGCTGAAGAAGCCTATCTGTACTGAAATAAATTCTCCTACCACTTCTGTAAATATGCTGTTAAGAGTGGAGGAAGAGAAGCAACACGCAAGCAGAGCGAAGCTACCGCACTCATGAGTGGCAATTGTCAACTTAGGTGCTTTGTGTTAAGGTGTTTTTTTCCCCCTGCAATAACTTTAAAGAACCCTACACAGATTACATAGAAATGTACTGGGTTTAATCCTTGTTAAATTAAATAAATCTTTCCCAAGCAGAAAAACTGTCCAATATAGTTTTCTCTTTCTCCTCTACATACATTAGAATTTCTGCTTAGTCTTCTCTGGTTTTTTGGTAAATGGACTTATTTCGACTTCCTTTGTCTTTTACCCCTCGTTACCCTTTCATAGCAGGTTTTGTCATGCAGTCACTCTCAAGTTCTTTTTTTTTTATTATTATAAAAGTGACATTTAGAATAATGAACTTAATCTAATTCCATTTTTATCATACAAAGGGTCAGATTCTCAGCTGCTATAAACTTGTGTATCCCCACTGAGGTCAGTACATCTGATTTGTGCAACTCGACTTTGACTTTAAGAAAGCCTACCAGCTGCAAACAGTTCTTCCAAAATGTTTAAATTTTATGAGGATTTTGCCCTAGATTCTTCAGACCTCTCTTTGGGCATCTAATTTGGGTGCACACACGTCCTGTGTTTCCTCTAGCAGGTAGCTGCCACTCTGTGGAGACTCTCTGTGTCTCTCTTTCTCAACTGAGAGCAATGATGCTTCCAGCATGGAGGGAACCTCCATGAATTGCCCAACACCAGGAAAAAATGTAGACGTTTTCTGTTTATTTTTCACGGCTGAGGTCACAGCGTTGTATCCACCAGGCTTCCCCAAGAGGGTATGGTGTTCAAAAATCCCAACTAGCTAGTAAGAATGCTGCCTTTGTCTGCTCATTACTGCAGAAATACTGCGATAATACATCATTGCCACTCATGTGACATGGCTACCTTATGAAATTGTCTGGACCAGAAAGCATTAAAGGGGTTTAAAAATGAGACTTGGGTTGAACTATTCACTGTGTATAATCAGTGCAACACAGGCCTTTATACTAGCCCTAAAGAAGAAACTGGTTTCTGCTACCCACTTCCTCATCTGTAGCTATTTTTAAATTTAAACGTATATCTGGTTGCAGATTATTTGGAGTATATTAATTTTGACTCTCACAGTGTATTCTTCAGTGTGACTGGTCATCCAAGTCACCTTTTTTTTTTTTTTTTTCCCCTGCAGCTCCTTTTAATGACTCAAATATTTTGGACATAAGACTAGCAAATTATGAACAGTGTACACCCAACAATCTGTGTGCTTGTTCGTACCTGCATTTTCCCCATATAAATGCAGTTATTCATGACATTGTCTCCCATTCTGTGTTTCCTGTTATACTCTATTCACCAAAGTAGTCCCTGAATGTGTATTAAGTAGTCTCTTCTACTGTGTATTAAGACACATGACTAACATTTGTTCCATGTTTGTTTTGCACTGCTTACAAGTGAGGAAATCAAGTACTTTTTTAAGCAATAAAGTGTTTTGCAATTTTTTCCATTTCCCAAAAAATGTAAATAAGATGCCCTAGTACAAGTGAATTTTACAATTTCATAAATTTCAGACTTTAGTCACATCTTCAGACACATTCAATATTCAGCCAGTTATTTATATAAAAATATAAACATAATGATAATGTATACACATTCCAACAGCAACAAAATATGGAAGATTAAAAAATAATTTTCTATTATACAAGTAGACCTTTGCTTTTTCTATTAGAGTATAGGTAGATTTGTTTCTATAGACTTGGAAATAGACAGTGTTGGAGAATACACTACATCTGAAAGGAAAGGACCTGTTTCTTGTACTAAAAAAGATATTCTCTGGTTTGATTAAAAAGTATAGATCTGCTTGAGAAGAAACCACTACAAGAACAAAGAAAATTATAGAATATTTCTTTTAGAAAGTCTTATTAATAGAAAACCAGAATGCCTCAGCTCATGATGCCCATTCGCAAGATGATACAGAATTCACCTGCACCACGTACCTTACACCATGCACTCAAGAGATTAAGTGTCAGGCTAAGTCTATAATTTTTCCTAAGTACTGCACATTGGGTCCTGCCACACATAAACTTGGTAAGTACAATAATAAGCAACTATCTTGTGCAACACAAAATCCAGTTTGTACAGTGCTTTGAAACATCAAGACATTTTAAGGTAATTTACCAGAGATATACAATAATTGAATAATACAGTCTGCAGCTCCAAGCTAATGACGGTAAGCAAAGGGAAAACAAGTGAGTCTTCTCTACTATCAGGGTAGGGAATCTTTCTGTTCCTTAATCTTTTCCTCTCCTGGGGCTGTCAATTGTGCAAAATGGCTTGAAATTATGGATTTTTTTTCTCATGGACTACAATTTGCTCAGGGACTATTCAAGTAAACAAAGTCATTCAATTTATGATCTGGTTGCTTCTTTCCCTAGTATATTTACAATGCATTTTCTGTAATTGTTACAATATTGATCAAGGAGTGTTTTGTAAATATTCTATAGAGTGGTGGTGTGGTCTATATGTGGAAAAAGTCAGATGATGTCAGTCCACATTTTTTTTACCCACAAAAGGTTTGAACAATATTTTTGCTTTGATCAAATCATAGTTTTGATCCATTTTGCATATTCTGCAAAAAACCCCCAACAAAGCCTACAACCTGACAAACACCACAAGCTAAATAGAACTGGAGTTGTGGCTCTATTGAAGGCAATGAGAGATTTAGTATTCACTTCAGTGTGCAAGCATCATGCTTTGAAAGTTATAACGTACGTAGTTCCCAAACAGCATAAAAGAAATTTCTGTTGAAATAGAAACTAAACCAAAGTAGACTCCTTTAAAGGCCATGTTCTGTTCTACTGTATTAACATAGAAAAAAATGCAAAAAGAAATGAAAATCAGTACCCAGCAAACATGGTGTTTTCTTTATGCCTTTAGTACTCTGTAGGTTATCTGTGATTGATATGATTTCCTCTGTGCGTTTTCCTGTGATATTCTCCACCAAAACTCTACTGAAGCTATTTCAGCTAAAACCACTGTTAACTTCTTCACATCTCTTCTAGTACCTTACCAAGCAGCCCTGAAGAGAAGAACATTTAAATTACAGCATGGCTTCCTTGGTAGACATGTTAGCATTTGGAAGAGGTCTCCACAGCAGCATGGTGGGGTAAGCACTCTGTCATCTACTGTTATAGTTCCAGGTCTGCCTGCAGGTTTGGGGGCTTCGTATGTCTTTCATTACTGCCCTAGGTGACATGACAAGCAAGCAGAGTTGTATTAACCAGAGCTTTATCAGACATGCTGAGGAACCTGTACTCTGTACTTGGCTGTGCAGCCTGTCCCCCAACAGCAGACCCACTGCTTTGCATTCAACATTCAGTCCCATCTCCTCTTGAAACCTGAGACTTGCTGTCACTCCAGTGTGGTTAGTTACTCTACAGTAGTGTTTTGGAAATTGCATAGCTATGGTTTTCCACAGTCCAGAAGGAGGCTTTTTAACTTTATAATATGCCAAGGCATGAGACCCCATGTCACATGAGTAGGGGTAAATATCAACCACAGCCACACGGGGAGGGACGTAAGGGATGTACCTTATCCATTCATGCAAATGTAGAAGGGTTATTGCATACGAACATATGGGGGACAGTGGCTCCTAATGCTGCCTCAGCCCTGGGTGTGCCTAAGAAACATAGCCCCTGGGTACCACACTGGCCTTTTGCTCCCTCCTGTCCAGCACATTATCCTGCACCAGGTACATGAAGCAGGCAAAGAGACCCTGGAGTCCTGCTTACAGTCTGTGCAATATCAGATGAAGAAGAAAGTGTGAAGGAGGGAGATTAAGACTTGGCATATTCAGTAGAAACCATCTAGTAGAACGTATGACATACTGGTGTGTCAGTGTTTGGCAGGTTATTGCGCCTTACGCATTCCTACATATAGAATAATAGGGTGCAGACTGAGCAGTGAAGGACAAGGATTTTGTTCATTGATCGACTCCATTAACTACAAAATACCAACAGCACAACAGTTGTGTAACACTCACCATTCTCCTGCTTTACAACTGCAATGCACAGTTACTCGTAATAAACAGAAAAAAAATTTTATATTTCTTAACACGTGCAATGTCTATGCATTGACAGGGTCTGTCAACGTGGAAGGTTGCACATCCAGCCTCAAACCCAAGAGGGAGGAAATGGACAAGCTTGGAGCAACGGCACTTACTCCAGCTCTGCCCTGTCACTGACCTCGACTTCAATCAGGGCACACCACACTTTAAACAAGGAGCAACAGGGGTGAAGCAAAAGCAGTTCAGCTCCTCTGCTGCTACAGGTCAAGTCTGAGCAAAACTCTTTTGAGGAAAGACTGCCAATTTAGGTGAATTATGTGTGGTGGCTTTGTGATGTAGATTACTGTCCATGAGGGACTTGGTTGAAAACACTGAACTCATTGTGTATGCACATATAGATTATGTGATAAAGTTAACTATAAATTAAGAGATCTATACTGTCATAAAAACTGTCTCAATAAGACCGTTAAAACAGTACAGTAGCTGCATTTTAGATTACTGGACTCCAGGTCTGAGTTTGTAGTTATTTCTTATACTGAAACACTGAATTCCATTTTTGACTCTTACAGTGTTTTATAGACAGAGTCAGAAGCTAAGAAACAGTGCTCTACTCTAAAATGAAGCAGAGTTTTCTTTCTGTTTTAGCCAGCTGGGTCTCTTTAACCAAGATTATTCATCAATTCTTAATGCATTTTTTTTCTCAAATGTCAGAAAAAAATCCAAAATATGGGAGATGGAATCTGGCTGGGTGGTTAGTCCTGATGAGCTGAAGTGAATTTGAACATCATTAAATATTTCTAGGTTCTCTTTTGGGTGAAAATAAAATTTTTAATAATTTCTCTTTGGTGTAATAAGATTTAGTACCTCAATTCCTGACACTTCATTCCATTTAGATATTATGTGATAGTTTATTATCGTAAAATTAAGGTAGTAAGATAATACTGAAAAATGCAGAACCAATGTTGAAAATAATCCCTTCAAAATTTATGGACATATGTTCAAATAAAACCAACAAAAAAAAGATCAGTTCTGGAAAAGTTGCAATGAAATGAGACTCCAGTACTATGCTCTATGGCCCTGATTGGTCTTGTACTCTAACAACAATCTCTAAGCAATTTCAGGAAAATTTTAAAAAGTTGTTTTAAAATACTCTGCAGTATGCAGCTTATGTCCAGTCCAAATAGGAAGACCACAGAATAAGAGCTAAAATGAGCAATTTTATAGACAACATAGATATTCACACAGGCTGGTGCAGGCATTTCAAAAGTTGTGTTCCCCTTCCTTTTTGTCTCCTGTAGCAAGTCGTGTGTTGAAGTGCTCTGTGGGACTTTTCAGTACTTGCCCTTCCTTCTTCAGGGGACAGACAAGAAGGCTGCTCTGGATCAACACTACCTCATGGAAAGTTCTGCTGCAGATGAGAATTCAGAAAGCCAGAGAAACTGCAACAAGGCCAGCGTGCGATGGGTCTTTGTACACCCCATACATGATCCAAGCTAAGGTAAGCAACAACCTGCCTTGTAATTTCACTTCTATTTTAAATGATTCTTGTAGAAACAAACAGCAACTTAAAGAATCAAAACATCTAAATCACTAAGCACATTCTCCCAAACACCTTAAGACACCATAAAAAGAAGCAGGTAGATATATCACCATGTATAAACCCAGCAGTTCTTCCTTTAGTATGCCTGATTTGGTTTATGGGCAACAAACTCTTCTGCCTATTCTGAAATCTGCAGTTTCTTCTTAGTATTTCTGCCTTTATAGCTCTCAGGCTTATTCTGTATTACAGAAGCATCCTACTTGCAATCTAAACTACAGAAGATACAAACCGTATTAGCAGAATGTGGCAATGTTTGCTATAGAAAAGATTCTCCCCTTGTCTATGGATCCACCCGTATCTTTGCCAAAAAATCTGTCAAGTCTGTCAAGTGTGGGCCAAGTGTGGGCAAACTGTCTGTGCTTCCCAGACTGATTTGAAAAGATTTTTCTACAGAACCCTACATTCCCATATTTGTTTCACCCTCTCTCTGGGGCATTCCAAAGAATAATTTATGGAATGTCTTTGATTTTGTATTTGTGAATAGTGGTAAAATTTCCTATAATCTATTCATCATCTGAACCAATGGAACTCACTTTTCTATTAATTTCTTTAGTGTTGATTCTGCTACCAAAGAAAGTGAAGACCCCAATTGCATTGGGACCACTGCATGAGCATCTCTTCCAGATGGGTTTTCTGGTGTCTTTTAAGATGTGAATGATCAGAGCAGCCTTCTCCTTCACTTGGGACCTCAAATATATTTTTTACTTTATTTGGTATCCTATCCAATATCTACTGTCTATGAAATTCAGTGGAAATCAGCAACTGGTTTCAGAAGTGATGAGCAGAGGACACAGACAGAAAAATGGAGACGAGTACACCAGTTTTCGAAAGGAAACTAGGCTTGAGACGTTTTCACAACCGTTACATGAAAAACAGATATTACACCACTGACATACACATAGTAATCCAAATAAGCTTTGTCCAGTAGACTTGGTTTAGGGCAGGGTGAGCTATGCAGTTAAGTGGACTAAGAACTGACCAGCTGACAGATCCCACAGGCAGTTTCAGTGAAGAATTACCACTGAATGAGGGTGTTTCTATTGTGTTAAACTGGCTTTGAGCCTGACCCTATTGAAAATTTGCATCCGCTGTATGACAGTAAACAAACAATCAAGGCTGGTAAAATTGTCAGGTAACACAGAGATCAGGAAAGCCACAGTTAGTAATCAAGATGGTATAGTATGCTGGGTCCCTCCATGCGAAATATCACCATAACTACGTGGAAAGCTATACACTGAAGAACAAGAAATAAACATTCAGAATAAGAAACTAATTGCATTTGGAAAACAGTGGCTGAACAGGACTGGAGGTTCCAACAGAAAAGTATCTTGATGTGAGCTTCCTGGGTATGTGGAAGGGTTTCCAAGACGAGTGGGTGGCCAGTTCCTTAGTGCTCCCAGGGACACAACTTCAACAGGCCATATCACCACATGTGATGGTGGAGCAAGTGTTGTACCTGGAATGGTTCAGGCTCTCAGCTCAACTCAGCCACCTACAGTGAAGCTGATAAAGGAAATGGCACCATGACTGAATTCCTGTGCATAATTTTACATGAGAGAATGAGTCGAGGGACTTGGTGGCAGAAAAAATTAGTACAGTATCCATTCATTGTTTAAGAAATACTGCAATACAAATCCTTTCTCAGGTCACATTGAAATTGAGTTTTGATGTCTCTTCTTTTTCCATATGAAAGGCCCAGGAAATGAACAGCAAAGGTATCGCAGGTCACAAGCTACATACTTTTCAGGGACCCCTCTTCTTGCAATGCCTGTCTATAACCAATCCTACAGTTTTCATAAACAGCACATTGAGATGTTGTATTTTTTAAACAACAATGAAGAAAACTCTGAACAGCTAAACCTGAGGGAAATATGTCATGTTAATGGAAAGCATATTTTTCATCACTCTGTCGAACAAAAATAATAATAATAAAAAAAAATTAGTGACTTTTTCAAATGTATTCTCTTCCCCAGATGATATGACAACTATAACGTGACACTATACCAATGTGCAAACTAAGCATATTCTTATGAAACCGGGTCAGCTCCTAGAGCCAGGCAGCAAGCTGCCCCATGGGACCTTCCATCCGCGCCTGGCGACTTCTAGTCAGAAGCATCTGGCATCAGGCTGCATGAGCAAAGGCATTTTAGAATAGACAACCGTAAGGTCAACTCCAGCATATGGAAACTCCGCAAAAAGCATTTTGCTATCTTTGAAGTATTTTAGAGGTCTGTGGGGGTTAGGAGCACGGTAACCACTACTGAGTGCTGTCCACTAAGGTGCCAAGTAGACAGCTCAGGAGTGGGAGTTTTGGACTGGGTGAAAAATAAATAAAATGAGTGCATTGACTGAGAAAACAGAAAGGTAAGTTTATGTGTTGCCCAGGGAAGCTGGCAGGTGGCACAGAGATGTCTGGCAACTGCTTCTAGTTGGGATTAACATCTAAAAGGAGGATTTCCAGAAGGTCCAAGACCAAGCCCTGTCACATGCTTGAATGGTGGTGGAAAACATACAGTGAATCACATTCACTACTGAACGGGGCTTGGCAGATGCAGCACCACATCCACTCAAATAAAAAACTGTAGAAGTAAGAAAGGTGATAAATGTGTGATTTTTAATTTTTTTTTTATTGTTTTACACACAAGCATAAGCACTCATCTGTTTCATGCACTCTTTAAAGCTCACAGAAACACACTCAAAATTACGTAGTATTTTTTTCTGCCATACACCTGTGCAATACTCATGCCCAACAGTTTCCTTGAAATAACTGGTTTTTTACAGTAGCAGTATTAGTGTATTTTAACTATGAAAGCCTTTCACATTAAAAAAATATTGTTTACGTTGTGATAAGTATTTCCTATTAGATTTAGAGATTTGTATTGGACATTCAACATATACAGTATTCAAAAAGGAGGTAAGGCTGTGTTTGGTAATAAAGCTAAAAAGGGAAAGAGGAAATACAATAAACCAGAAACTTGTAACATGCTTTTCCGAGAGAGAAATTGGTTTTATGTATTAAGACAGGCTTATAAATATGATAAAATCAAATTTAGCATAAACATGTATCATTTATCCAAAATACTGTAACATAATTGTAAAAATATAGAAAAAAATAAATGGTAATACATCAATTTAGCTTGCTCTCTTTCTTTATAGGTTGATATTAATGACTTAAAGCACACAAATATGAAATTTATACAATAATCGCCACATTTTCTTATCTGTTCTTTCAAAGGCAATTTCATTTTTAGATGTAATTGTTTTAAATGGCTTTTACAGCAGCACAACCACAGACTACTGCCACTCGTCTGATGGAAACACCCCACTTTCACAATTCTCTGAACCATAAGGCCAAAGCCACGTGAGTTTTGTAATTTCAGAGTAGCAGGCGAGGCATACGCTTTTATACAATCATCGGAGTGTAATGGGTTCTGTGTGATCAGAGACAACGCCAGGTTAGTTGGAAACAGTACTGAAAAGCTTGGAGGTACTGAACACAGAAATACATTGTGCCAGAGATTTGGAAAAGTATATCTGTATGTAAATTTTTTTGCTACTTTTCTGCTGTCAGCAACAGCAACCCCATGCCTGTTGCAAATAAAAATAAACTATGAAAGAATACAGAATCTGTGTGTCCGCTTGCTTTCCTCAAGACAACAAGTTCTATCATAAGGGAGTACTGTGGCCTGCAAAAGAAGGGAAATGGTTCAAAGGCTAAAGTCAGCTGAAAGGGAGGCTAAGGGTCTGTGTGCAATTGCTCCCTGACATTTCTGCATGTAATTACCATCCGTCTATTTTAGACAGACACCTATCATCTCACTGGTTTTGCATTCAGTCACCCCATTTGCATGCACACTTATGGTAATTGCAAATGTAAATATAGTGGGGAAATTGACCTCAGGCCTTGATTATTTTTTTTTTTAAATGTGGTCCACATTTATAAGAGCACAGTTAGATTTACCACTCCAAAATTCTGCTCCTGATAAATATCAGTACGTATCAGAGTGGTTATTTGATTTCCAAATATTCAGAACTGAAGGAAAGGAGAAGGGGAGAACAGCTGTGAGTAAGAATAAAGACATGTTTGAAGGAGCAGGCAGAGCTTAGGATAAGAAATATAGTGACAACATTGTGATTTACAGATCAAACATTCCAGCCAGAAGCTGTGTAGGAAAGCAAGATACAGCACTGTTCCAAATAACAGGATAGCTCTTCAGCTGATGCAATTCAGCAAAGCTCCACTGGAAACAATGAAGCTACGCTGATTTACACTGGCTTGAGATCTTGCTCAATATGTTTATAGCTTAATGGCTCAATATTAATCTAAAAATCAGAAAAATAACAACTTGTCATTTATTTAACCCCAGCATGATGGAAGGTTAAACTAAATACAGAAAGCCCATAACAAATAGCAGGGACATTCTAAGGTCACCAAATGAAGGCTGTCGTTTTTGTATTCAGGCCAATGATAAAAGAGTTTTTAAATGTTTGGACATTCAATCTATGTAGTGCCACAACCTGAACATACCCCTTTGCCAAACACAGGCTCACTAAATCCTCTTGGAATGTTGTTTACCTCTGAATAAATCAAATTTGACAGAGTAGGTTAACTTTACAGATTCATTTTTCAATCACAAGTGATTGATATTTTTTACAGAAAGCAAGCTACAGAATTCTTACTGCATTACTGACTATTGGAAGTCATATTGTTCTTGGGTGTCATATGGAAATCCAAGCCATTTTTCAAGTACTTTTTTTCACCGTCATCCACCTTCTTTGTGAGAACACAGCAGCAAGTCTACCTCAAACGAGGATCACCCAGCAGAGATAGTTTATCAATTATTTTAAGTCAGTGCCTGTCTCCCAGAGGCTGAACATGCTGTACTGTGCATTTTTCAGCACTGGTCCAGTGCTAAAATCCTAAATCCATTATCTAGCCTTATGTCACACAACAATAAAGAACAGGCTACTGAAAGAAGCTGAATCAAAGATGAGATATAGGAAGGTTTATTGTTAGTTGATTAAAAACAAATTGTAACAGAAAATAGGAAAGGGAGCTAGAAGCAATTTCTATCATCTGATTAAAAAAAAATCTTTTGTGGAAAGGCCAGAAATAAAAAAAACTCCTTAATTTTAAAATTTGTATGTATTTCTTATTCCCTTAATTAAAAAATAAATATGCTTGTAAAATCTTCTGATGCCAACAACAATATTCATACATTGCATTACTTGTTTGTCTAACTGAATACGCTATTTTGGTTAGTATCTGTTTAATTATTATACATAATACTGCTTGAGGCTATCTGATATGGGTGTCTATGGAAAAATGATTGTAATTCACTTTTATTATTATAATGACCTTGGTCTGTGGCAGGACTGAATTAAATATCAGTGAGAATTTACACAATTCACTGTACTCAGGTTTATGCCACTTAACATTCAGTGTTTAACTGGAGCACCTAAGTTAGGTGGATGGATTTAGATGCACATTTGTCCCGAAGCTCTCTATTCTGTCAATGAAGACTGATAGGCACTGCCAAAAGGCAATTCAGATCTCAGATGAATGGAATTACCCTTTGGGGTGCCTTCTGCCTCCATTTTCCATAGACAGAGCCTGGGGTAAGTGTGCTTCTACACTCAATGCTTCAACTGAGTGCTTAACAGTTATCTTGGGGGGTATATTATACATACATTCTGGGGAAACGTATCATCATATTTTTAATATTTAATATTATAATACTGTGGTAGCAAACTAATATTTCCTGACCACAAAGTCAACAACCAGTTGACAAAAAAAAATTCAAAAAATCTAGCATCCAAATCACAGCTTTGCGCTGAATTTGCTTGGTGTTTCATTACAATACAGTCTATAAGTGCTTGAATATCTACTGTTTCTCCAGCAACATCAGCTAACTTCTATACTCTTATATACCCCGGCATTCATCAATTTAATTTTTATTCTTTTTCAATGTAGTGTAAAGGTATTGTCATAATAGTCCCAGATACGTTCATTACAGATGGGCGAATAGCTTATTTGAGAACTTTACTTACTCTTCCTATTCATATATTACAAACAGGCTATTAAGCACTAATTTTGGGGATCTAGTTGGGAGAGTGGGCAGGTCTGGTAAATATTAAACACTCAGAGTTGTTCTTCATTCAGTGCAGCTAGGGTGTGCATTTGTTTCTTAAGATTCTAGGTATAAATCCCACTGATATCAACTCAAGTATCTCCCTTGACTTGCTGAGTAACCCTCCCTCCGTATCAGTTGTTGGTTAAACAGTCTCAGGTTAAGAAACTGAACCCAGATATTCACCCCCTGTGTGCATGTTGTAACCACTGCACTACGACATTAAGAAGTGCCATGTTCTCCATTCGTGCCATTTTTAAAGAAAAAAAACGATCCTCATTTACTTCTTTGAAAGTGGAGGCCTGGGCACCTAGCTAGAGGAGGGGGTGCAGCGATGTGGGTCTCAAATGAAGGAAGTGCCACTCTTAGCCTGGAGAAGGCAGTCTGAGGAGTGTGACTTCAGCCCAGCGCCAGCCACTGCTGGATTGAGTGTGCTTCTTCAAGGTTTCTGTCCATTCTGGCTGCACATTTTTTGAGACTCTCATCTGAGATCTCTTGCAGCATCTCTTAGGCACCTCAATTCCATAATCTTCTAGGTTAAGCACTTGAACCAAGAACTTGACTTTGGTATCACAGGTCCTAAACTCCTCCTTTTGCACTGAACATGAATGAGACTATCAGGATGAGGATTAGAAAAATCAGTGGGACACAGACTGCTGGTGGCTGGGAGAGCACGTTACAGAAGCACTGCTATATTCATCTTTCTCTTAGCATCCCCTCTGGACACCTCTGCCACTGGCTACCAACAGAGAAAAGGTTGTGGACCCAGTGCCTAAGCCTGCGTTAACAAGTGGAGTGATCAAGTCAGAATGGATCTTTGGAGCAGAACAGTCTGTGCCAAGGACCCACTACATACACTAAATGTGTATCATCAGGTGAGTTCACACCAGCTATCTCTAGCCTGCTCCCTTGGACTTACTGCTCATTAGTAATCCGAGTGCAGCGGCAGCACTTAGGGAGCACAGATTTTTTTGACCTTCACCTTAAAAGAGCCTAGCTGGCACACTCAGAAACCATGCCAAAATATGAGCCAAAGCATAAGTGGAGACTACTGAGATATTCACGTGCTTCTTATCCAAAACAAAACACTAATATAGTGTGACCACTTCTTTTTCTGATAGGCTGGTGTCCTACAACATACAGATAATTTTGTCTTTTTACTTTCAATATTGGAATTGCTGTTATACTAGGAGAGTACCAGTTAATGTACTTTTCATAGATGGAATACAAAGTTTTAAAGATCTGACAATATCCAGGACAATCATGATTTTTTTAATACTTGTAGAAAAGAATAAAAATAAAGAGCATCTTCTTGTAAGAGTTGGGGTTTTTTTAAACCACTGCGGTTACTGCTTTATGTAGTAAAATTATGAACCTATAGTTCAATAGCCCTCTCTCCATTTCAAACACCATATACATTCCTGTATCCTGATGATACAGAAAGACTATTTGGTACTCTTCTTGCTTTTGCAGAAGGATTCCCTGTAGAGTTCTCTCTGAGCAATGGCCTAAAAGGAGGAGGTAGGGCGGTCCTAGACAGGGAGTATAAAATGAAAACAGAGAGAGTAAGGTGTTTTAAACACAGTATATATATTTAGCAATAAAAGAAAAACAAATAACTGAGGACACTCTTTTCCACTTTGGAATCCAAAACGGTCAATCTGTATTGTCATTCAATCAGTGCTACAAAAACAAATTCATTCCAGCACACAGTGAATTTTAATGGCCAAGCAAAGAAACTTTGAAAAATGAGCAGTTTCTAATGAGACCACCTTAACCAAACCATAAGGGACATTGCTGCTGAACAGACATTGGGCCTCAAACAGGAATTTTCTTCCATTTAACCCTGACATGTCCTACAACAGGAGGCTTGCCATGAACAGAGAACAATGCAACTGCAAAACATACAGATATGGTTTCAAATTATGGATTTCAAAATCTGCCATGCAATATTTTAGGGCATACAATTCAAATCTGACACTTTGGAGGTCAATTCTTACTAATCAAAGCTATTTTAAACTTGAACATCCAGTTTGAATTTTCACAACTGCTCTTCTAGACACATTAATCCAGTGTTCAACGAAGGCTGAAAAGAAAAGTCTTCTCTCTGGTTTTATTTTTATGGAAGGGTAAGACAACAAATAAGCAAGCAGAGCACAACTCTCAAAATTACAAACCAGTTCTAGCCCCCATGATTCTTAACTGGATCTATAGTTGGATAGACATTTTTTCTGTATTTAACAGTTCTTCCCACTAGTACACTACAGGAAAAATCTAATACTTTTCAAAGGCTTTCATGGAAAGAAAGGGGGAAAAAAAAGAAAAAACAAAAACCCAACAAAAAAACTAAGGAGGAAAAGACCACCAACTTCCAAATACCAGTAAGACAGTGTCCATTATATCCATGTAGGGTGGGAGAGTTGCTGGTTCAAGCTCTCGAATAACCTTAGGCTCTGATTTTCTAGATGAGTTTTTTAACTACCTAGCTGTATATCTGAGTAGAACAAAGCTTTTCCAATTAGCTCAATTTTGTAAAAAATTAAAGATTCATTATACTGTTGCACCTACATAGAATGTAGGTGACCTAGTCAGACTAATTAAGAAGAAGGTCTTTAACTGCGGTCTTCCATCTATCAGAGATATCACGTAACAAGTAGGCAAGTGTTTACTACATTGTGAGGAGTTGTTCTAATCTTGCACATCTTTTTATCTTTTTTTTTTTTTTTTTAAAGTCTATCATAAGGCTCTAATATTAGCAGGTATCAGCTTCTATCTAGTAGCCTCACTTTTCCCATGTAATTTTACTTAGTAAAAGTTGCCATCATCTATTAACTCCCTTAATTTAATAGCCAGAGCTTTACTGTGCAAGCAACTGCAGAAATTACTATACTTCATAGAAATTTCTCTCAGTCTGAGCTGCCTTCGGTATAGAGGTGCTGGAGAAAATGAATACATTTAATAAGGAGAGTTACCATTCAGCAGAAGAGTTAGCTGTTATGACCCATCCATGAATAAACAGTAAAAAGGAATCTTTAGTGCAAACTTCAGAGTTTAACAGACACACAGTCATTAAGTCCAGCCTGCTCTGACTTCTGCCTAGCATAGGCCACACCACCACATCCAGTAACACATACAACACCTGGTAAGGAATCTGCCCTTATTTTTGCTCAAGATTCCTGACTTGGTTATTTAACCATCCATCCATCTACTCATCCAGCTTTCTGCCTATTTAATGGTAACTTACTTTCTCACTCTCTCCCCCTCCTCCACCCTAAACAGCTGCAGTATGTAACATACACTATCATTTTCCTATAAATTTTTTCCTATAAATTATCGTAATGAAAATATTGTTATCTATTTTATCTTCTATTTACAATAATCATACAAAATAATGATTGTCTTTTGCTTTACTGGAAGGACTTTAAATATTTGGATATGTTCAAAATTTAATCTAGGGTCACCATATCCTCATTCCTGTGAGGAAGTCAGATGTTGTTGAGCAAATGATAAGCAGGACTGATCTGGTGATACAAAGTTTTTCAGCCCTATGGAAGCCTTGGCAACAGTCTCCCTACCCTCAATGTCAATGTAGCCAGGATTTCACCCCTGATGTTAATCTGAAATTTCCTTCAACAGTTGAATCACTTTGATTGTGAAACAAAAAGGAATTCATAATAAAGTGACTTGTCTTGTAAGATTTCCCATACTTACTGTTTCTAGATAGAAAGCAAAAGAGATAAAAGATAACGACTGAGTGGTGCCCAGTGACAGGACCGGAGGCAGTGGGCACAACCTGAAACCAGGGCACAACCTGGACTTTCCTGCCGAACATCAGGAACCACTTTTTTACTGTGAGGGTGCCTGAGCACTGGCACAGGTTTCCCAGGGAGATTGTGGATGTATCTCCATCCTTGGAGATATTTAAAAGCTGTCTGGACACAGTGCTGGGTAACCAGCTTGAGCAAGGGGGTTGGACCAAATGACCCCCAGAGGTCCCCTCCCGCCTCAACCACTCTGTGATTCTATAACAGTTGCTCAACTGATTTGACTACTTGGCCCAAGTATATGCTATTATTATTTTCTTACCAAGTACCGCTGACCAAATTCTTACCTTGACCTTGGAAAGAAAAGGAGCCTGCAATACCTCTACAGAAGTAGATTAATAAAGCAAGGTAATCACAGCCCTCTGCAGTACCTCCTAAGATGTCAGCCAGCAATGACTATTGCCCTCCAAACCAATTCATAAAAGAATATTTCCAAAAGATATCATAATTCCATGCATTTGCACAAGTTTCCTGTAGGACAGATTTCGAGTGACCTTAGCCAGAGGCTGTAATTATTCATTACATAAAGGCCCCTTTTCAGTGCTCAAGAAAGTGAGGAGCAGCTTCGTACCATCTAGATGACAGTTCAAGATGAGCAATATTAACTTTAAATAGCAAATTAATCTTTTTATGGACCATGCTTAATCCTTGGGCAGAACCTTACAGTTATTAGCACCACCTGGTGCAATATGCATAAAATTTGCTGCCACTGTTGAGACAGACCAAAGCTTATGCTAGATTTCAATTCCACTTAAGGTTTCAAATAAGGATTTAAATAGGGTTTTGGGATGTGGAGTGAAAAGGGTGGCAGAGCTAGTCATTTGCCAGGGTGGTGCACTTGCTGTGAACTCATTGTGTGTGGTTTCTAGACCTAAATATGCAAAGCAATAGAATATGCCTTTTATTAATTATATAAATAAATTCTGACTGTACATGTAATTTTAAATATAACTTTAATGCAGATGATAAAATATATTTTTAAAAAAAGATAAAAAGAACAATGTCTTATCAGTTCATCTGTCTTATATGCCTCTGCTAAATCACATGAAACTCAGCTAAAAATACTCCAACATTTTTTGCCAGACACCACAATGATGAGAATAATAAAAAATAAAAATAAAAAAAAGCAAAGCTTTTTCTCAATGATTTTTCCAGATCTGAGACACCCACAAACATGCAAAACTGGAAAAAAAAAAAAAAAAAAAAAAAAAAAAAGAGATTCTTTTTCTTATTGATTTGGTCAGTTGGTAAAAAGGGTATGACAGTAAGGGGAATGTACAGTACCTGTGTTTTGATCTTTCTTAAGGTTGTAATAGAGAGGTTATACATTTCATCTGAGCTGACAGCAGTTTGAAATGTTATAGATAGGCTTCCTGAGCACAACCATTATTTACTGTTTGACTGTAATGTCAGTCTTTTTCTGCTTTTTCAATATTGTTTGCACTTTGCCTTTGTGAAAAGGGTCTTGATTGAACCATACAAGGGGGGATATTTCTATCTTTCTATGGGATCAATGAAGATGTGTTTACAGGTCCAGGACACAGTGTACACACCACAATAATGGATTTTAGTCTGTTTGTTGACTGAAAGCTCCTTTTCTTTGTAACTTGTCAATCTTGCATCTATTACTTGATTGCAACATAAAAGGCTATTTGGACAAGCTCTGAAACAACAACTGTATCAATCTAGCTGAAGTGGTTACCTGCACTAAGTATGCAGCCCTTAGCAAGGTAAATTACTTAAAACTTGAAATCATGCAGGACTTTATTTGCCTCTCCATCTGTCATCTCTACTGTGTGCACAGTTTTCTTTAAAATATTTTCATTGAAACAGTACTAATCAACACGTGTTTGCAATGAAATAATGAAAATTACAAACCCACAGAGTTAACTTTTCTAATTCTGAACATAAGCAGAAACAGTATGCACAAATCATTTCAGCTCCAGCAGGTATCCTTTCTATCACTGATCTCCTGTATCCTGCAATGACGAATGCATATTTAGTCAAGAGCAACTGTCCTTAGCTTCTAGTCCTCCAATTTTTAATGTTGTCCATTAGAGGAACACACTCCTTCCTTACCTTTCTAGGTAAGGGCAAATGTATACCCTGAAGCATCTCATCTCATTACACTTATTGAGTCTTGAAAAAATACATGCATTCATAATCCGAATAAAAGTATTCATCCCCTAAACCAAAATGCAGCTAAACTATTTGATTCAGTGACCCCCAAGAGCAAGCAAACTCCACAGGGTGACAGCATGCAGCATAAACTCTGTCAGAGAGCTTATACTGTTGCACAGGGGGGAAAAAATAAAACAAAAGACTGTGGTTTGTGAATGTTTTAATGAGTCCAAGAGGAGTGACACCTCAGGGAGTGCGAGCCAACAGGGGCGGTTTGCCCTAGACTACCACAGAGGTAACTGTGCTGAGCCAGAAAGGTTGTGGGGGCAAACACTGTAATCACAGCAGCAGGGATAGCAGAGACAGGGACTCAGAGTTCAACAATAGCTGTAATCAGCACTGAATTTTCTTGGTTTTCCTCTCTCTGCTTTGTGCTAACTAGAGCCAGCAGTGGGAGCACCTGATCCTCCTAACTCAACAGCTCTCCAGCTCCAAAGGTCCACGTGCATACAGCCCGTCTGCCACACATGGCAGGATGGAAGAGAAGAAAAACTATTGTTTTCATTTCACGACTGACTCTTAAGACGTGCATCAGCTTTGGTTCCAACAGACTCCTAGCAGGCCACTGCAATTCTACAGAACTGAATATGCTTTGCTAGAAAGCCAAACACAATACCAAGGGTCATACCAAAAGAAACACCAATACCAAAGCTGATGGAGCTCTGAAAAACACCCAACAAAAATGATGTCCTCTTAACCAGGTTTAGTCATTTGAAATGTATTCACAAACTGCAGAATGCTGATGCGTTTTTTTCTTACCATAGCGGTCATTTCTAAAATTATCATTGCTAGAAGCAGCTATTTCTCATTCAGAATAGAACAACAATAGTTGGCTTGACCTGCACTCTGTTATTCCCTGGTAGCAAGCACAGCAACGAGAAAAGGACAGCAAACACCTGTTTCAAAAATAATTTCCTATCCGGCAGTGATTAGACTGCTATCAAGGGAAAATGTTGCAGTCTCGGTGCTATCATACTGGAAAGCTTCACTGGCAGTAACATTTTTAGTAACACAGCTTTTCAAACTAAAATGTAGAAATGTTCTTTCTAAATTGCATAAGACTGTGCCTGTTCTACTCTCCTTTGTTCATACTTGCTCACAAAAGTCGCAAGTAATTAACTTCTATCTGAATGACTCATGGTTCTAAAAGCTTGTGCTTTTAAAAAGACCATGGCAATGAGTTCAAAAAGAACTGAGGGAGATCAGCGTATACCAAATTCAGAAATATTACTTTTACACATTTCATATGCTGTTTCTGAGATGCTTTTGCTCTTTGGCCTTTACATTTCTGAGGCTCAGAAAAATAGGCTCCATAATCATTTTAGAAAACATTTGTGTGGTTAGTCAGTAATGATAGTCCTCTTGCCTTTGCAGAAGTCAAGCAAAAAACTAAAGGCAGCAAAAGCTATTGGGAGCAGTGAGCGGCATTACATATAACAAAAGACTCTTGGGCCATCTTATGCTATTTTTTGTGTTAACTTACCACAGCAGCTTAGAAAACCTGTTCAGTAGTTATATGGAGTTCCAAGTATTTCTCTATGGCTTAAAGCAATCACAGAAACAGAGAGGTGGTTCAGCGGGTTCCCATACATGCAGAGTAGGCAGGCCAAAGGGGTTACTCTTAATTTGGTTTCTAATCATGTGGGCAAAAAGCCAGGCAAACCCCACACAACTCTGAACAAAGATGCATTAACTGGAGTCTGCTGAATCCCAAGAACCTTCAAGAAGTTTTATAGAACTATTAGTTTAAAAGGTAATGGAAAATTATTTGTAGAGCTGTATTTCCAATTCCTGTAAGTACCTTTGTTTCAGTCTCAGTGCCATATAATTTATCACATTAGTCATTGTAATATGGGGCATATGATGCAGCCTGAAGAAAGAGCATGAATAAACTAAGTACGTTTCTTTTTATCCTGTTTTCATCGTCTAAAAAGGAAGTTTCTAAAGATAGAAGAGGAGAGCAGCAGGAGCACTAGTAAGAGATGGAAACTGCAACAAATCAGTATTCCATTTACAATGCCAGCCAGCAAACAGCTTTCTGTAAAGCACCGTATGTAAAGAAACAGTTAAGAAACCGTGTTTTGTTTTAGAAATAGAAGGGAGACAAAGAAAATAATCGCTAAATATCTGTAATAAAATATATATTACAGTGTCTTGCAATTTCTGGTACTACTATGGCCAAAAATCCCTACACAGGATGAGCTGCTACTGGTTACTTTACATAAACATCTGAAAGATCCAAGCTGTGGAAAGCCAGCAATACCGGCCAGCGGCAGCCCCTCAGTGCTAGCAATTTCGGTTCTACATAACGGGTTTCTGCTGCCACTTCAAATGGTGTTGGTGGACTCAACCTTTTTAATAAGAAAAAGTCTGTCTAAATAAGAAAAATACAGCAGAATGGCACAAGTGAAGAAGCCTAAACTTGACAGGCTGATTTTTCATAGATCTGCCCTAAGAGCGATCAGTTCTAGGATGTTAAACTTAGGTAAATCAGAACCAGGGTGAGCATAGGTATGACAAAGATAACTTAAATTCGAGCCAAATTAAAAGGACACAATACTTTCTGCTGTTTTCTTATACAACAGTTAGAAATTTTACTTTAAAAACACTTTCTACTCCTAAATTAATTTTTAAACACTGAGGACATAGCACACTTTTTCCCCTTAAAGGTACACTGCGCACTCCAGTCAAGTCAACGGAAGCTGTCCTGTTTTTTTGTCTTAAACTGACTTCCCACTTGACAGCCTCATGTCACCTCAATGTCACTACCTCTGTCAACTCCAGCCAGTTTTTTTGTCAGCCACAAGTAGAAGAAAAAGAAAAAAAATGTCCACATATGTTCTTTTCAAAGCTTGATACAGAAACTATTTTTGTAGTTAGCGCACAAATGCTCAAGCCTTAGCTGGTTAACTTCTGCTGGTTAACTGACAAGCCTTGATTATGCTTACTACATGTTGTAATATGTACACGTGAGAAAATAAACAGCATTTTTCTGTATCTATACATGTGTATCAGTGTCATGCACTGCTAAGACTGCTTATGCACACCTCTGGCCTAGAGAATGATTTTTCAGTCTAACTAGCAACAGTAAACTTTAAATGCATAGAGAGCACACCAGTAACACAGTAATTAAAAAGCAGTAGCAGAAATAAGAATGTTTATGAGTCTAGGTATTTTTCATCAGAAAGAAATGTTTGCACAAGAAACTCTGGTGCATCAGATCACACAGCTTTTCCAATTTTTCCACTGAAAATGAAGACTTGTCCTTAAAATTCTTCAAAACCTTTACAACGTAACTTCGAGTGTGTTTGTGTAGCAACCCTCTAAGTTAGTACAGTGTGGCAAAAAAAGAATTTTGCTTGTCACCTAATTCATACCGTCTTAAGATAGTCTGATTTGGGATCTGTCTGATCATCCTTCAAGTTGCATAAAAGACAGAAGAAAATGGTTTAAAAGTTAGATCTGATCAGTAGGTATAGAGTAATGTTCAGTACAAACTGGATGGCAATCACTTCGGGAACTTAGTTTCCTTATTTTTCAGCAGTTGCAAAGACAGACAGGTGCTTTTCAAGAGTGTTGGTTAAAAAGGAAAACACCACCCTATTGCTGAATTTCTGCCATTTTAAAGGAAATGTGCAAAATTTGCAATACAGGGATATAAAAATTTATTTTTAAATACACAATTTATTAAATGAGCATGACTATAATTTGGTGGTAAGGGCACCCACCTCGTTCTTGGCTCAAAAGACTCTCTGTGCAAATCACATAAAACAATTATTAGATAAAATACGTAAAAGAGGGAAGGATGGAACAAGGACAAATTCTGCGCCTTTTTTCCCTCATAAGTTCTAAATAATTTCATCATGCTCATCGCTCCTTTCAGCTCAAGTGATTCATGAGGTTTTTTTTCAGCCCAGTGGAAAACTTTCAATAGAAAAAGAGTGACAACGTAGACGTCTCAAAACACCCTTGTAGTCAGAACAATCTGAGGACAGCTGAGAAAGGTTTTGAATTCCTTGATGCAATTTGCTTTCAACCCAACTGGTAATTCCCAACTAGTATTACCAGGCTTTGCAGGCAACATACCTATCTCTCAACTTGGGGCCGGGGGGTTGGAACCTGCTCCATTTCTGTAAGCCAGAGCATACAATTCTACCTTCAAGAAAGGCTCTTCAGCTGTTGCTTCCTAAAAAGCATCTCCCTTCAGGCCTGGTTAAGTCCTGGAAAGATGTGATATTTAAAATATTTTTTGGTTTTAGGTCTTTATTCCCTGTATTTCAGATCCTATTTTGTATCCTACTTTCTGTATTAATTGTATTACTTAGCTCTGTGTTAATTATGTTAATTATATTAATTATATCTGGTAGGCTTCACATGTAACACTGTTCTGCTTTTTACATGAGATCCAGATGCCCAAGGTTTAGCTGTTGCAAGCTGTGAACTGCCATGTCTAACTACCTTACCTGGGAGAGGATACATGCAAAACCCTTTCTCTTCTCTATGCAGAATCAGAAATTTTCTGATGCAATGTTTCACAATTACCATTTGACAGAGAGATGATTGACTTTTGTAGGTGATCTTATAGTTTATGAAGTTGGTAACTTTGACCAAAAGAATGTTCTTGGAAATATTTTCTTGAGTAAGGATTTTTCAAACATGATAATTTTATGTTACAATGCTGGATCAGCATGTATGTTTATAGGTATTGTAGGCATTTGTAAAATCAGATCATACACTTATGTGAATTAAATGCCTGCATAAATAAAAATATATACTTAAACATTACCTTAGCGAGAAGTCATAATGAAATACTACAGCTGATTAAATCAACCAGGTAAATTCTCACTACAGATACAGAAGGAGGTAGTGCAAATATTTCCCAGATTTCCTTTTCCTGAAAAGTTGGTTATCTTGTTAATTCAGGAAGGTATTAACTATCCAATAAATTCAGCATATCCCTAGTTGTAAGCTGTCAGGATGTGACATAACATCCTATAACATGATGCTACATGGTACATAATGCCTTAAATTAAAAAGAAAAAGAAAGCAAGACATTTCTTTCAGAGAAATAGTAGGTAGCTAATCTGAATATTTGGGGTAATTGGCTCTAGGAAGAGAGAGAGAGATCATTATTTCAGGTTCCCTAGTGAGTGTTAATTAGTCATATTGCTTCATTGTTTGACAAAGAGAACATTGCTCGTACTGCTAAATCTATAATGACACATAGGCTTTTGCAGCACAGGTATTTTAAACTACCTTGACTGACAGGTGGGTATTTCTATTCATAGTTGAGTGTGCTCACAGAGTCAAAGTTATGTTGTCTCAGAGGCATGAGAGTTTTCTCATCCTGATCATGAGAAGCTTTATTTTTAAACAGCAGAGAACAAATTGCACTCTGACCATTAAAATGGGAGTCCTCTGTTTGTAAGCATAAAGGGTACACGTCTGCCTTTAAGAAGGCGGCCCCAGCGCTACATTTAGCCAGCCAGCAGTCAACAACTGTAGGTAAATTACAACTGCTTTGCTGTCATGTTAGGCATCCAAGTCCAACACTGAGGTGCAAGAGTGGCAGTATCATGCCTGTCAAACTTTTGTTGTCTGCTTTTGACAGCCAGATCTTTAGCACTAAAAACTTAGGTAAGTGAGAAATAGTATCACAAAGATAGCTGTATTGCTCTCTCTATCTTTGACATGACTGCATTGCCCGAAAAGAGAGAAGAGAAATATTGGCTCTACTGCCTACATGAACCTCAGATTAAGGTTCTTATTCCAAATAACATTAATTTGTTGAAGTCAAACAGTTCAATAGAAAGGACTTAGAGAAAACAACTGGAAAAGTATGTGATGGTCTGAGATTCCCAGGCACATGAAATGTTTTCAAATTGTTCTTCCACATACTCAAATCTGAAGGCTTGTCCCTCCTAACAGGATTACTGATTGCAACAAGACATTGGGAATTCTGTATGTATGTGAGTGCTTATTGGATTCCCCCCCGCTCCCCCCCTTTTTTTAAATGTGAAAAAGATGACGTAGCTCAGGCACTCAGGTACCTATTAAGTACCCAGCTTTGTCTTCTTCTGTATGTCTTGCTTGTTAGTAGGTTGGATCCTCATTCAGTTCATTAGTTTCTGTGTGCATTTTTGTGAGGACTCAACAGATAAGCAGTAACAAATTAAAGCTGGACAGATGAAAAAGTTCTTGCTGCTAGTTTTGTGCTCTGACATTCTTAATCTACTGAGCTAAAACTTATGATCTTTGAGAGCCAGTTAACGAGTTGATCAGACTTCTCTACCTTGGAAATGTTTTTGGAAGGCAGAGCAATGGCTAAGAATGGGAACAACTTCGCTCATTAAGTCATCATTGCATGTCTGGCAGAACAACGAGATGCCTATCTCTTCCCATCAACTGTATGAACAAGCCTGGCAACATTTAGTGCAGGCGATTAACCACAATAGTATCTGAATTCCAATGTGGAATTGCAGCTTTGTCAAGAACAACCCTGTCCCAGAAAGGACTGCATTGCTTCTTACATATGTTACAATGTTTCCCTCACAGTCCAGATCTAAGTGCACTTAGTGGATATTTTTACCTGAAAAATATATAGAGAGACTTCCACAAAATATAAGATATTCAAGCTATTATAAAATATGACTGTAAAAAAACTCCACACAAATGTAAATACAAAGAAGGGCTACACTTACTGTGTTGGTGTAACTTCACTGACTTCATTGAACAGTGCTCAGTGACTAGAGTACTAGACAACACTTAGAAGATCTACTTTCTTTTTGGGTAGAACTTCTGACCTCTGTTATCTGCCTCACAAATAGAATGGAGATTTGTCTTCATAAAATATCATGAGGCCTACAGTACTGTGTAATTGCTAAGAATTAACCTGACCACCATGACTGAGCATGAAAATGTATGTGTCTCATAACAATGAGATTCTGTCAACGTCTACAACGGGAGCACCTTTTATCAGAGGTGATTACACCATATATGACATTGAAGGGTACAAAAACTCCACCCATGGTGTAAGGACAAGCAGCAATGAAAAAATTATAATACTGATTCATAATGACATTTTAACAGGCATTAGGTATGGTAATAGATATGATATGATAATAGTCATCTGTATCCAATTGCGTCCACTTAAACTTCAAAATTTGTCATAAATAGCAAGACTCCGGATGTCCTGTGACTAAATTTTTAGGTCATTCTTCCACGACAAGAGAATTGGTCTCACGGTATTTAAGCCCCTATGTATTATTCCCCTCTCGGAGTACGTGAGAAGTCCCTACTATCAACAAATGTATATGAATTGAGAAAAGAAGATCTCTGAAATGGTCTTTTTAAACCGTTCTAATGATACCTTGCTTTGCAGCATGTGGCATTTAACATTTTCAAGGCACCACACAGACATTAACTAATGAATCCTGACAACATCCCTGTGAGGTAAGTGTCTATAATCATCACCATTTACAGGTGGTGATGCTGACACAGAAGGCCAGCTTCGTACATGAGCTACAGTAGGGATACATTTAGCCAGATTAGTTAAGTGTCATAAAGAATTTTGAACAAGTCCTTCCTGCATGTTCACAGCAGAGCTAGAAGGGGAACCTGGGGTTTCCTCTCTTCAGTCCTCAGACCCGGTACACCAACGTGTGACCTGATGATTTTAAGCAATTCTGGGACACACCTTCAGCTGCCATCAGCAGCTGCAATTTTTCTGAGGCCGGCACAGTTGTACCTGCTTACACCAACACTGAACTTAGTCCAAAGGCTTCCTGAACAGCTTCGCACAAAAACTCTTTATGCCTGATTAAAAAGAAATGAAATGTCTTTTTTTGGCAGCACCTGGTCTCTTCAGGAACACATGTTTACATTTTGCTGAATTACACAAATACACTACGCTTTTTGGATAGCTGCAGACATATTAATATTGAGCTGCAGACAACCACATGTTGGTAATGAGCCCATTTTGTGTCTTGGCTCATGGAAAAGAATGTGGAAATACCTTGTTCTGTGGTATTTTTCCTCTGACAGCACTGATACAGTGCCTCAGGCACTCTGGAAATAATAGCATAAGGTTAACTGACAATTGCATGTGTATTTACACCGATAGCCTGATATTATCATATTGTTAAAGAAAGAAAAAATGCGGGGCTAGAATATGCAACTAAATAAATTTCTAGCTGGTGAAAGCAAGCGAAGCTAGAAGAGCCATTGCACTCAAACTGCTCACATAGCTCACACATTCTGTATACACACCATTTCAGAAACCTCTGAGGATCTTAGAGGAGGGGCAAAGGCACAAGGAAACCTTTAAAAAATGGTAAAGTATCAGCCCAGCAGTACTTGCATACCCACTGCTCCCATGGAAGTTAATAGAAGTTTTAAGCTTTTCATAAATGCACTATGGGGTCACACGGAGCAAGAAAACTAGGCAATGAAGGATTCATCTAAAAACAGAGTGGTTTTGACAGCTGAAATTATCTACAAAGTTTTCTTCAAAACACTAAGATACTTTTTCAGGAACTAGGGAAGAGTCTGCAGGCCTCTCAAGGAATTGTATTTGTGGGACAATTAAAAATTAGTGTCATTATATAACATGTATTTTTAATAGGTAACATGGCCCACAAAATGCACTAATGAGATATCCAAACTAAAACTGTCCTGCCGGCTTCTTGAAGGCTCCCATCCTTGCATTCTGTACTAAGCAGAGAGAGAGCTGTTGCATTTGATGCAAAGAGTCTGAATAAACAGACTCTCTATGCCTCTCGCTTGTGCCATGCCTTGCAAATCAACTCCTCTCCCTGTATCACCTGAGCTCCTTTTATTTCTCTTCTTACTCATACAAGTTCCCATTAAGCTGAGCAATTTACCCTAAACCCACTGTTGCATAGCTTAACACTTTTCATGCCTATAGAGTTAAACCAGCTCCCTTAACTGTGCTTAGAAAGCCCATGGTTTTGTTTTGTGTAAAGGCTTTTGTTAGGAGTGTTATTCTGGGTGTTTATGAAGTTACAATTATATCTCTATAAGCCCAGTATTTACTACCTTTACTAAAGTACACCTTTTTCCCTTTAACTTTGTTTACCTGCCACATACAATAAGTCTTGCATTTTACCTGTAAATTAATTAACTTCAGGGTTTTCATTTTCCTTTAGCTTAGGACACAAGCTTAATTTACATCATTTTAATTCAGTAAGAAGTTTCATTTATTGGTTTCTTTTCTGTACAACCAAAATTGAGTCTCTTAAAGCATATATTCTGTAGCTAGAGATGATTATCTGGAAGTTTAGGTGGTATCATGGTTTTAGTGTTGATCACGGAGGAATTTAAGGGGCGATTTCTGGGAAAGTACACTATACCTAACCTTTTCACCAGTTGTCTCACTGCCTGACTTTAAATATATTTTTTACTCAATCAATAATTTCTTAGCTGACAAAAACAATTTTCTAAAAGCTGTGGTAGTATGTAGAATTTGTTATACGGCAGTAATTCAACTTGTCATGTTGTCCAATAGAAATATTACCAGAAGGCAATCCACCAGTTTCAGTCACTGTCACCAGAGTTTAAACAACAACACGGCATTTGAGAAACAGGGATTTGCTATAAAATCTACATCAGCTAGTGGTGGCAACTTTCCATATCATGTCACCTTAGGTGGTGGACTCAGTCAATACCTTTTGAATTGTTTCTTACTCAGAGTAAAAGAAATTGTGCAATGCAGAGGACTGAAAAAACTTTTAGACCACTGAGCTGGTATGTTGAGCATGATGCAGTATTGCTACCAGAACATCTATAAGAGCAACGCCCTTACCAATTATTAGAACCCTTAACAAATTAGTAGATCAGAGTCCCACCTAACAATTAGGTACACATGCTCCCACTGAGACAACTTTGCAAGGAGAGGGAAAATAATAGGGAACACAAGAAGCTCAGATCCTCTCCTTGCTTCCCTCCCTCCCTCCCAATTCGTGTCCCTGGCACCTGGGAACGAAGGCGGGAGAAGAAAATGCACAGCAGGGCTACAGCAGCACAGCAGTGCCCCTGAGGAGCTGCTCCCCGTTGCTGAAGGGAGCGGGCAGGGGTTGGCACAGCTCCTCTGCCACCACCAAGGAGCCAGTGCCATCTCACACTATAAGCAACTGTCTGGTCTGTGCCATGGGCTCAAGCCAGCTCACCCGTAGCTAAGACACTGACTGTGACTTCCAAGTCTTGCATTTCCAAGTCTTCTTTGGGGGTGGGAGGGGTGGGTCACGTACAAAAGCTGATACAGCTAACAAGATAGATTTTTAATACAAAATATTGTGTGATATTAACACTGAAAACAAAGACCAACATAAAACAAACCAGAGTTTAAGAAAAGCAGCTTGAAAAGCAGATTTGTTTCTCCTGTCCCTACAGCAGCACCAATTTCTGTATATCTGCTTTGCATGACAACAGCCTTCCAGTCCCAAAAGCACGACTTTTTAACATTTACGTGCTCATTTTGATCTCGTGGTATCTAGCACTGACGAAAGAAGTTGTGTAACGCTGATGTGATCCTTAAAATAGCACCTTAGTAGCTAAAAGCTAAGGCACAGATTTTTACTAATTCCTGCTATATTTAGCATTGTGCTGCCTTACAGTTTCCCCAATAAGCTTCTATTAAGTTAAATGTCATATCCCTAATTCAACCATGCTGAAGGCCCAACAGTACTGAAAGAAAATATCCCAACAGCAAGGTCACTTGATTCATAAATCATCGCAACTGATGTCAAATTTTCACAGGAACTCTAAATCCAGGGCGTGAACAAGGAGATGTAAGACTTTCAAACAGAGAGAATTCATCCTCTTTGTTTGCCTGGAAATACAGTTTATCATGCTCAAATCTGCAGTACAGAATCTCTAAACAAAAATCAAGTTTCAGAGACTTTGCAACAAAAACCCATTTATGTCTTAAATCCAATTAAAATTAATTCTTTTAGTGCATGCTCAGTGAATTGTGGCTTTTCCCATGTTGTTCTCTTTAGAAGCTGGCTCTTGCTAAACTTTTCATAAAGCCCAACTGTATTTGCAGAGATTAGAAAATACCTGAACTGAGGAGCAGTGCTGAGTATTACAATACCAGCCATGTTAGTAGCTCATGTTGATCTGAACATATGAGACAAGAAGCAGCGCAGATGATCCTCCCTGTTATTTTCCACAGAATGTGCATTGCCTTAGAATCTATTAAAATCATACCACCAGCCTTTGTAAGTAGTGCTCCAACAGAAAAAGTCAGGCAACTTCAAAATGAAATTATTTTGCTTTCCTGCCATAAAGATTAGCTTTATCCTTTAAAGTATATTCAAGTAATTTTTTTTAAGAAATAAAAAACCAAATCTCTGATTTTTTTTCCACTTTTTTCCAGACAAGGATTATTATTTTTTTAAATTTTCAGAATTTTATGAAATTAGTCGAATTTGTGAATAGCGGTAGCCAGCTTAAATCTACGCTTCCAAGCGATTCAAATACGCTACTGAAAAACCGAGCCTTGTTCTACGCGCATCTTCTTGGTTTCACAGTTGTGGCAGGGATGCAGGCAGAGTCTGTTGCGGCAGGCAGGGCGGCAGCTCCGGCGCTGGCTCCCCTGACTGGCACTGCCGCCTGTTGCGCGGAGGAGAAGCACGCCTGCTCTCCCCGCTCGCTGCTGACTGCTGATACAGGAGAGACAACCCGGAGAGAGCAAACGTTACTGGCAAACTCCAAATAGCAGTACGCTCCATTAGGGTGGCTTTACCTCCTGCATTGGTGGGAGATCTGGGGGGGATTTTTGCGGAGGGAGCTCAGGCAGTTGGGTGTCCGTGGGAGACCCCTGCCATTTTGTGGGCAGCCCTCGAGTTCACCTCCTCCAGCGTTTGGCAGCAGTTCACACTCACTCTGTTTCATTTCTTAAGATAGGAAATTACCATCATTTGATATTTTCCAAGAAGTAAATGGGGTTTATGCATAATGGTTATGTGTAACCCTCAAAGGCCATACTCATAACCAAACCTGTAGGATTTTACCTGCCTGGTAAGGAGGTCTATCAGCACTAACCCCAGGCAGTTCCTCTTTGTCTAGACCTCTCACATTACAACTCATTTCCCCTTTTCGTAACAGTGTCAATTCTCAAATTAAGAGTAATGTAACATACTTCTAAACTGGTTTTAATTGATTCTTTAAATATCTGAATAGAATTTTTTTTCCTATTACCCATACAAAAATTTTCTCTGTTTTGTCTTTTGATATTTCTGAGCTGGATGCAACTGTTTCCTGCCTTACAATGGCAATCAATCACATCTGTTTTCCTCTTTTATCTCATTCTTGACCATATGAAGAAATAGTGGACAACACTGACAAAATTTTAATCCTTATCATAATGTCTATTGGTACCACTAAGCAAAACACAATGAGGTGCATGTGCCATGCAGGATTTGATTAGTAAAATTCTTAAGACCCATCTTACATTCATGTCTCTTTCTTTTAGAGGAAGGAATATGGGAAGTTATATGCAACCAAAGGTACAATATCATTAAGCTTTTTCCATGGAGGAGTCTTGTCTATGATACCTTAGCACCAGCAATATCTCCAAAACACTCTATCCCAGCTCCTCATTGATCAACCCTTCTCTTCAGCTACAGTTTCTCCTTATCAAATTCCTCGGGAACTTGAAAGCTTCACTTCTTTTTCAAACTGGCATAGTTAGATCACTTTTATTTTCTTAATATTCCCCATTGTCTCCACAAACACATAAAAACATGAGTAATCCCACCTTCTTAGTATTGGCCAGGTTCCACACACCAGCAAAAGCAGGTGAAAATTTTTGCTTTATGACAAATTTTCTTAAACACAAAATATTTTAAGGAAAATAAAGATTCCCAATATTGAAGGGATTAAAACATTAGAAATACTTCCCCATTTACTTTAAATTTGAAGAATTTCTTTCTGCTTTTTCCCCTCACAGTCTCTACCCATTTACCTAAACTCACCATTGACTCTTGATTAAATATTTGCTCTACTGATCTCTCTTTGATGTCACAATCCAAAACACAGAATTGTTAGGACAGGTTTGTTTAGGACACAATATTTTTAAGACAACATCACAGTGTGGATTTAAAGGCAGCCAAAAGCTGCTTGAAGAGCTTCAAACCTGATGAGGCATAATTTATAGGGAAAGGTAATTTCTTCTACCAGACTCACTGAATACAGCCATAGAAAGCAAACGAACCTTCAGCTGCGCAAGCCATTCTTCAGATTCTTCTCCATCTTAATGCTATTTTTTCCAACTATGTTTATTAAATATTTGACTTTTCCCTATAATCTTTACTCTCCTCTTTGTAACATCATGGCTACACCAATACTACTGATTCTAGCTAAGGTAACTGAAATTGCTATGGTGGAAATGCAATACTTGGAAACTGCAATCCAGGTTTTTCAGACACTGCATGCACCTCATTATTTTTTCAGTCTTTGGGGTGCTGCTGGTTGTTATATGTAATAACTTAGTATTGGAGAAGAATTATTAATTGGAAAAGATATATTAGGTCCCATTCTTCCATATTGAGGAAGGTGTTCAGAACATAAAGTGATGATAACTTTGTGGGTTTGAGTGTACACACTTCAGATTCCTTCAGCATCGCGGCTTTCTGTCTCCCACTTTGCTGGGATACACCACTTGGGAAAACTGTTATATACTAAAAAAGCAGCATTTATTTACCTGTCCCCCTAGGCGCTGGCAATTTCCATGGCAGGTCTGACAGCACAGCATCATACCTGCTGGGATGAGGTGGAATGTTGTCATACAGCTGAAAGAGACCTGGCAACTAGTAACAGCTAGGTAGACCAAATAAATATATTTTAAAATTAAACTGAGAATGCTCTGCCAATTGGTACATTTTGCAAACAAACTTTAATTTATGTTACTCTTTCAAAAATCTACGGGTCAGTTTTATCAGTTATTTGTAAGCTGGCACAAATTTCAACTATCTTGCTAACGACTTGTCTTTTATTAAATTTGCTTTGTTTTAAAAAGAGACATAACTGCCAGCTGCAACGTTTGGTTCTCACCTCACGAATAAACCATGAGCAATGCTTTAATCAAGGTTTTCGATCCAGGCCATTATAAAGCAAGGCAAACTGCAATTTTTTTCATTCCCCAGTTCAGTTTCTGAATCTGGTCCTCAGCAAAGTGCAGCAACACATGAAATAAAGGCTGCAGATTGAACTAATTTCTCATTGTTATTTTTTGAGGTTAAAAAAATATTCATTTTTCTGGGACTAGTGATACTTGATCATATCCTCTAGGATTGTAAATTATAGTAGCTTGATTGAATTCAGCGGACCTATAACAGTTGATATTAATAGTGCATCCACCTCTTCATGTGTAACCTACCAGTATTTAGCCACTCTACAGAGAAGTATGGAGAGACTGAACTGAAATTAAAAAAAAAAAATCAGTAATTAGATTTTCTCAGCAAAATGAAAAATGAATTTTGAGTTTAAAAAAAAAATAAATTCTGTCCAACCCAAAAGCAAAGTGTAAAATCCACAAAAGTCAATGGAGATGGAATAGGTGGCTGCTCACCTTCCCTTGACCAGTGGGGTCCCTTCCCTCCTGCTCCTGCCTGGTGGAGGGGCAGGCCAGAGCCCATGGTCACAACATGAGTCTCCCTCCACCACCAGCTAGAAACCACCCAGAGGCAGTGGGGAGAAAACCCACCCCAGTATGGGTCTGACTGCACCGAGGCCAAAGGAAAATTAAGCTTCACCCCACCTTTCAGAAGCTCCTCACACTCCCCCAGCGCACCCTGGCTCCTCGGCTCCTGCCCGCACCTGAGGCAGGGCCACCCCCCCCCGGGGGCGAGGGAGGGCAGTGCCTGGGCCTGCTCCACTTCGGCTCGGTTTAAAAGATGAAGTGCTGTAGTGTGGGAGATCTGAACTTGAAAGCCACCTGGTCACCCCTGAGGAGCTCCCAGCTCGCAGAAGGCCAAGGCAGCTCCTCGGCCAAAATGTGGTCAGACTGCGGTCCCGCCACAGAGGGGTTTCACCAGTCTTCTCTCATTTACCTGCTGGCCATGAGGTGGAAAATGGTCTTGAAACTGGGAGCCTGATAGCATTTCGTGTGTCCGGAACATATTAGTATGAAAGACTTGAGAGTAACTCGCACAGCATTGAGGTTGGGGACTGACCTACACATGAGGGGGTGATTAGAAGAATAAAGGCAATGGTGCTCCTGCATCTAAGGAGGGTTTGTGTACCATCCTGACTGTGGACAGTGGTAGGACTCTGCTACTGTCCCTCTGAATGTGTCCCAGAACGAGTCTTTCATATCCAAACCGACTCTGTGAATACGAGCTAAACATGCTGTGAAACTGCATTTCTTAGTAAATAAATCATCCATCACATAAATTGCCTTCAACTTTGCCTGGGAGTAGGGTAGCCGTTTTAAAATCAAGACTACCCTTTGCTGGCTTGGCAGATACCAGAGTTGCTATTACTATTCTGAAAATACTGTTTCCTTAGTCTTGCACTCCAGGAGTAAGTACTCAGTGCCAGAAATGACTGTTGCTTGCTGCTGAAGAGATATTCCAACTCTAGTAGCATAGCAGATAAAATGACGGAAAGGGTATATTTATACAGCAGCTTGATGGCCTCTTCGTTAATCAATCCCTGGGATGCCTTTCAGGGTCAGACTGCTTTAGGCTAGATACATTGCCTTTTTCCCTCTTTGACACCGTTTACATACTCTTTCCTTAATTAACTGAGTTACGCATGTGTATTTTCCCCATGGGGCAGGTGCGCTGGCTAGATGCCATTCATCTGAAAGAGCATTCAAAATGCTTGTGTATAAACTAACATCTGGGCAGGTTTTCACTGACCACATACTTGAGGAGGGATTTTTAAACAAGGACTGATATAGTTTCCCTTTTCATTTTTCTCTACCATGTAATGGACTAGCACGTCTTAAGAAACTGAATACCTTTTACTACGTTCAGCAAGAAGCAGTTGGCATCACTTTACAGGAAATGGAGAAAGTGGCTGGTTTAACAGCATAGTCTTGGAGAATTACCTCAGCATCGTTTCAGCTAGCTCCTTTGCTTTAAAAATTGCTGCACTAAATCGTCTGCTAAAGATTCTGTGGTTCCAAAGGACTGTTCTTACACAAGAACCAAACACAAAATTATTGTTGCACAGAGTCACACAGTCTTATGGGAGGGAATGTGAATTGAAAAGATAGTTATCGCTACCAGTCTTAACTGCAATGGATGCAGACTCTGACAAGAGAAGCTTGAAATTTATAACTTCAGGTTTATGTTTATCGTGCTTTTCTTAATTTATAAAAATGGCACTTGCATACTTACACACAGGCACTCAAATTTGTGTTCTTAAAAACACTTGCACAAAAACTTGAAAATTACAGTGTATATTGACATAAATGAGGTCCTCAACTCTTCTGTCAGCTACATACTCACACTTTTACCCAAGGGTTCAAGGGAGTAGTTTTTTCATTGATTCCATGGCATTTTGAGTAGTCTCTTCTTTTGTTTAGCACTATATTGTAGCAAGATTAAGCTCTGAAGATTTGACTCCATCCTCAGTCCTCATTTTTGATCCATTCTGTTCCATTTCTGCTCACCGTTTCCTCTTAAACATTCCTGCTACTGTGCTAGGCTTGGACTCATTTCATGACTATGAGCAAGGAGTTTCAAAACAAGTCATCCCTGTGACAATCCCCACTTTTCCTATTGAAGGTCAGATGGATCTCTTGATTAATTGAAATTAACTCTTTCTCAGAGGAGATATTGCCACTTGTCATAGTCATTCTTCTTGTTGACAGAGGAAGGACAGTTCAGTAATAATATGATTAATTTTAAGACAAGTTTGGAGGAATGAGGAAGCTTTAAAGTCTGATTGCAAGGTAAAGCAAACAAGATATTTGCTTTAGATATACTGGAAACTCTTTAAAAGTATAAGCAAAGCCCTTGAAGCAAAACTCACCAAGATGAGTTGAAAGGCATCCCAGTGACTTTGAAGGGCATTACATCAGTCCCCAATACAAACAGTAAATTAATGCATATATGGCCTGGTGGAAGAAAGACAATAGCAAAAAAAATAAGGGTTTACTCTTCTAGATAATACTGCTATGTGCTCCTGTGGCCAGTTAAACCCTGTTAAAGCAGTTTAGTGGACTGAAATTACAACATGATTTGTATACTACGGAATGCAAAAAAAGAGAAATTAACATACAAAACATTTTTGCATATATTTGCTAAAATAAGATAATTTGTTTAAATGTGGAAGAATTTATTGGGTTTTTTTTCTTTCTCTCTCCTTTTCCCCCTCTTGAACAGTAATAGTAGTCGGGTAGTCACAGGTATATTTTTTGTGTGATATAATATGATCAAGAATGTGACATCTCATCCCAGCAAAGTATTTCTCCTGTATTCCCCCCTCAGCGACATGGTGTTCACCAAGAAACATACCCGGCCTTACACATGAACTTCCAGTGGTAGCTGGAAACACTCCTTTATCTAACAAGGGTTACTTCTGACCCGCTTCGTTCTCTCACTGTTTTATTTTTCTTTTTCTTATCTGGATTGCCTCCAATACCCTTGACCACAGGTGATGTTTTGGGGTAGCAGGATTCAAGTATATAAAGTTCTGAAATTATTATTTTCCTCAATGTCAACGGTTTTCATATCTGCCTTTGCTGCTCTGTTTAGTTGATCCCAGCTCCTGAAGACATACTATTGCCTACAAAGTAAAAAGTAAAAGTGAGTGAAGTTCTATTTCTTTTTTGCAATCTTCTGTACAATAGATGAAATCACGTTCTTGATAACTTCACAGTGCATCATGAGTAAAGAACATACATTAAGTAGACAGTACTTGGAAGACTGCTTATCTGGTAACTCTAAACCAAACAGGACAAGTATTTGCAGTTGCACATAAAAGACAGCAGGTAAGCTTCTGACTTATGAGGTTTTTTCATTAAGTTGTAATGTATTGTCTATGTTATTCATTGTTTCAGTTTAAAAAAAAAAAAAAAAAAAAAGTTGTTCTCTTATTCCTTCCAACAGCAACTTTGTGGTTTTTAGATCTGACTGTGGATAACAATTAGAAGCTTGAGTAAGTTGCTGTGTGGGAAGAGGTGCAGCACTAAACTTACACCCTAGGGAAACGGGATTAAAGTTGTGGTAAAATACTTCCGTGTTCTCTGCTTTTTTGTCAGCTTTAGGAGTTGAATGATTTAGCTATAAGAGCTTTTCACCATCTGCCTGGAGAAGCAATGCCACGCAGAACTCTCTAGTAAAGCTTCACACCTTCCCAACTTGTTACACACCTTGTTTCCTGGGCCTTGGCCATGGCAAGTCCCCACTCCAGGAGCACCTGAGAAAATAGTCTGTAGGTATCATCTCCTTTAATACCATCAGCAAAAATAAGAGTAAGAAAGAGGGCTTTCTACTCCCTTTATGCCTTTTTGCCTTCTGCATGTAATCAGTCATATCTGTTATCTGTGAAAAGATTTTATAAAAGCAGATGTTCGACTCAAATACCAGAAAAACATTTAGTAATCCACTGAGGGAAAACTCCAGTATTAACACTTAAAATCTAACCAATATTAAAAATATTTAGCAACAGAGGACAATAAAAATCCATAAAATAAAAAATGCACCTGATTCACTGAATTCACCAACATTTGGAGGAAAAAAGCTACACAATGTAACTTAAAAAAATCTTTTACAATCTTTATAGAATATTTCTCTAAAGTCCATGGTTTGTTTGATAAATTCAGATGCCACTTCAGTTTAATTACATCAACAGAGAGATACTTAAGTGAAGTTGCAGGAAGATAGCAATTTGCATTGTCTGTAATTTCTTAAGCTGCCATGCTCTTGGCATGTCAATCAATAGGACGTGATGTCTGGTCATTTGAAGTTCATCATATATCATTTAGTACTGACTGTCACACCGTATCCTCAACAGGGCAATGTATTACAGGTGAATTCAGTCATATGGCTAGGAAAATGGATAGAAACCTATTCCTTCATAGTGCCACATGCATATAATTAATAGCATAATAAATAATTAGAATAAAAACATACTGCACCCCATACACTTTCCTGTAATTATGTCATTTTCATCACTCATTTAGAAATAGCTCATTTTTTTCAGTTGTCGCAAGTGAGTTACTGTCAATAAACAAAGCTAAAATGGGACTCCTTCTAGTATTAACAGATACATCTTTGTTCTCTGTTCTAACTTTTCAAAAGCTACCACCATAATGCTACTGAGACAATGTCACACATCCTTTACAGGCAAATCCAGGAGGAACAGTAGCCAAGTAAGGATATGGATCTACTGTTATTTTAAATTCGGTTTCTGATACATCTTGATAGGTGACACTATGTTTGAGTGAAATGTCTGGAAGTTAGGAGTGTACATGGAGGAAATACCGCAATATGCTTGAACTTGTCTCATACTCTTTCCTAAATGACCATTGTAGTTTCCGGTGATGAAAGCTGTTAGCTCAAGAACCAAACAGGATACTGCATTATTCCAAATTAGCAGGTTGGGGCAGGTTGGAGGGGCGGGTTGTTCCCTACTCCCTCAACACACTAGAGTTCACATTGTAACTACTTCCCATAATGTGAGAAGTATGAATGAAAAGGTTCTCAAGCTGGGGATGTACCACCCACAAAATATATCTCTAAGGGCACCTGAAAGTAATGCATACAGTCAGAAGGAGGTAACTTGGTTTAAAAGTCAATTAAGGAAAGCAACAGCTCTGAGAAGGCTTCAACTTGTCAGAAGAGAAAACAGGATAAGAGGGAGCCCTTGCTAACCGGCAGCCATACTGTCTTCCTCTTGGGTAGGCACCAGGATGAAAGACAGTCACAATGCTGAGATACTTTTTATGATATTTTCTGACTCAGTCAAATGCTGCTGTCTACCCAACAGGCTGACACCTTTTATTGTTACTCCACCCTCCCTGCCACCTCTTACTGTCTACATGCATTGAATCATTCTCAGCAGCTTCCGCACTTAGCTGTTTCCTTCTTCCCCCATATCCTTTTCCCCATGATACAATCTTCATCATCAGGGAAGGCATACCCTCTCAGTTTTTGCTAATCTAACAGGCCTCAAAGGTGGCAAATCAGGAAGGAAAACAAGGAGCTGAAAGCAAGGATATGCAATTTTTGCAATACAAATAGAAATGTTGAGCAGTTTTATGCCATGTTCATATCAAGTCATCAGTTCCTGCCCTCCTGCGAAGACCATTCTGAGGATCACTGTCTTGTTTAATACAAAGTCAGTAGCTCAGCACATGTGGGTACCTAGGATAATATCCCAAGGATACTAGATATTGAATTCCTGTGTGAAACAGAGTCTTTTCTCAGTGAAACTGCAGTTCCCAGATGCATTTTACTAGCCTTATATGAAGGCATAGATTCTCACGCACTGTCTCATTCAGCAGCCCTAGTTTGCTGACTACGTGGGAAAGAATAAACATTTGAGAGGCCACGGTGTTAGAACATGCAGGTTTGGAGGTTAGACAAGGCAGGGCCCTTTCAGCAACTTCCCTGAACTGATACTGAGGCAGAAGAACCAGGAAGTCTGAAATGAGGAAAAAACACTATGAAGTCTCTGGCTTATTATCTGTAACTTTCTGGTCTGCTGCCAAGCGGTGAGTAACGATGAAGTGACTGGGTCAGAAACATTAGCTTGCCGTGCTGATTTGAAAGCATAAGTTTCTCTGAGGTCTCCAGCCTAGTGCCTCTAAAAGTGGTAGACTTTGTCATGCGTCCTTGAAGTCACCAGCTCATCAGTATATTGAATAGCGCAGTGATGTCAAAGCACAGGCCTCTCTGGAGAACTGACTCAGGCCTTCTGTCTTGCTGGACTGGTGTCAAAACTTCTGTGGGATCAAGCTGGATGAAAGCCAAAGAATAGGCTCTTGTAGAATTACTGGCACATCCCCTCGAATTTTCTGGGTTTATGTCAAGATACTGACAAGGCCATTCTGTTTCCCTTAGCTTCTGTGGAGGAGAGTATGTAGTAGGGTATCCGTTTTATTATGTAGAAATTGAAACACTGCAAGCAAAAGATTGCTACTTTTTTTCTTCTCTCCGGAGGATCTCACACAGGGCAGAAATGGAACAGGCACTGGATGTTCAGTATTGACCAGGGTAACTCTCCTTATACCCGGGACTGATCTGTTACTTCTGGTTAGCATGGAAGAAGGGGGACATCAGGATGCTCACACCCCCAGTATATGAGACCTTCTCTAATTGCTTCATCTACCTGAGGAGTTTCTCATTTCCACTGCTTGAAATGAAATGGTAGGAAATAACTACAGTTACACTCATGAATAAGGAAACAATGCCCCACCCAAGGTATTAAAATAATATGGAGATAATTATTCTTCTCAGAGTTATGAGAAATCTATCCCTGTCTAACATGTGCTCTATGAAAATTTTGTTTAATATAAATTCCTCTCCATGTCCTGTGAAATCTGTAGGTTGTAATTAAGAAAACACAATGTTCTTATCACATCAGATCATCATTACATGGAAAGAGAAGACTATTATAAGCTTTTTATGTAACCGAGGAATATTTTGAGTTCTGAGCTTTCGAGAAGAATATTATTTTAGACTATGAAAGACTCTGAATATAAAGACAAATATCTATATTACAAAAAATCACTTGAAGTGATGCAACAATGCCAGTTTCCTGACAGCAACGAGTCCGACATTAAATTGTACTGAGGAATAAAAGAATCGTAGTCCCTTTGGCGAGAGTACTTAAAGAAGTTGATAACAACACAAAGTGGCACTTGAGTCAAAAGATTGGCTACTATTGGAACTAGGGCTAATATTTCAGAAGTTTCCAAAAGTGACCTGAGACTGTGTGCCATTGTCTGAAGTGACAACAGTGAGTAACCGAAGCCTCACTGAAAGCTAGTAAATTTATGCACTTAGCTATATTACAGGTTTTTAAAAGCATTTTAGCACCTATGATGAAGGACTTATGGGCTTCATACTCTTAAAGATCCAGTCCTAAGTCACTTCTGAAATTAGAACTTAGGTTCATAAGTGATTTGGATGCTTTTGAAAAATTTTAACTCGATATTCCTTATAGATTTTATACTTTATTGGCACAGTGCAGTATATTTTTAAGTATTCTTTGGTATCTTTGCCCCATTTCAGCTGAAAGGAATTAAAAGTCGTAATGCAGATGAATTTATTGTGGTTTAGTTTTTAACTAAATAGGATGCTTGATTTATATTGTTTGAAATCAAATTTAAAAGGATAACAGCTTAACTATATTTAGAAAAATATAGTGCAGTGTTAACAAAGCTAGCCTCTAGAGCTGATACTTCATCAGCCTGACATATCACTATTAATCTGAATGTGAAACTTTCAGGAAATAAATAACCCATTAATTTTTTTTTTTTTTTTTATGTGTTATTGTTTTATCCATCAATTGTTTTAAACACCCATTGCTGAACAGGGCATTTAATCGCTCTTCCTGTGTTTACTGGAGTCATCTAAAACAAGTTTAGCTTGTCTGAGTAGAAAATAGGAAAGGATCAGTCTCATTTTTGATTCTGTAGTTCTGTAGCCAACCTTATCATATTTAAAATGCTACTTTTATGAGTTGTAAACCATATTTCCTAATAATTACTATAGATAGAAACATAATTTAGTGTATTTTTACAGGCTTAGTACATTTTGTTCTATTGTAAACCATATTTCCTGATAATTACTATAGATAGACAAATAATTTAGTATATTTTTATAGGGTTAGTACATTTTTATAGTATGGTAAACCATATTTCCTTATAATTACCAGAGAGAGAAAAATAATTTATATTTTTATAGGTTAGTACATTTTTATTACTGTACAATTTCTGCAGATTAAGTACTTTGTACTTTTTCTTTTTAGAGCAGTCACATTTCCTCAGTAACCACTTTTTTATTATTTATATAATTTACAGATGATGGCTTCTTAAACTTGTTTTCCCTATTTTGCATTTCGAAGTTTCTATATAAATGTATGTGCTGCTAATTTTGAAGGAAGAACAAAGCGTCTGTGAGACACTGTAGAAGTTAATGACATTGTTAAAATGATGACAGATTGCTTTAATGGTAGATATGCACTTAATTGGAGGAAGTATAACAAAATGTGCTATTTCATACTACTAAAAAGAGTCAGTCAGGAGCCATCACCATTTACAGTCTTGTCTTCACCCAAATCACAATGCATGTACAGTATGATAACTGATAGACATTGCTAGGCATGTATTCATGTACTGTACATTCATTCCGACAACCCATTAAATAGTGTTTGTTAACCTTTAATTCAGATGTCTGCAATAAGATAATACAATGTAAAACACAAGTCAATGGAGGGTCGTAAAGCTGTTTCTGCTACAGTTTTTATTAGCCTGTTATTCAGTGCTGAATGCAGCTACACCCTGAAGCAAGTCTTGTATAAAAGTACAATGTCAATATATTACGATACAAACTCAACCTATAAAATCAATGACAAGTATTATGTCTGTTGCTATCACCTACTAAAATATAGATACTGTTTTTAATGGATGCAATGGTGCTAGACTCAACCTCGTCGTGCTATTAAGTTTAACCCCTTAGGCATGAAGAACACTTACAGGGCTCCTGGACAAGGACTACTCATTGTAGGGTGCTGCAGCAATCAAGAGCACAGAACATGTAAATGTTAAATCCCTTCTAAAAGGATGTTAAAGCAAAATAGAATTCCGATCTGCACCACAGTGTGATTCCCCATTGCATTCCACTTAATAAGGTTAATCTGTAGAAAAAGAGGACTATCTATCCCATTATCCAGGTGTTCGTATTTTGATTAATCACTTGGGTGACTGAATGGAAAGTTTACTTGTAAAATTTGAAAATGGCATCAAGCCAAGGAGGATGTCGAGTATTCTGGAGAACATGGTTAGAATTCAAAGAGAACTTGGTAAATTGCAAGAAGGATCTGAAATCAATAGGGTATAATTCAGTGTGCTTAACTGCAAAGTACTATGGGGAAATCTTTCCCCTACCCCCACCTGGCTGCATAAATAAAAATGGGGAGAAAACTAGAGGCAATAATGAAATGGAAACCAGGTTGAAAAAAAAAAAAAATGCTACTGAAAAAAAGACAAATGTCATCCTGTAACATACTAGTAAGATTGTTGCATGTAAGACCAGAAGTAATTATTGTTCTCTGCTAAACATCGGAGAGTTTTCAACTGGAATTCTGTGTCCATTTCTGAGTAGCACAGGGTTGAGGATGGGGAATAAAGTTAAAAGTGGAGTAGAAACTCTAGAAAACAGCAAGAAAAATCATGGGACACCTTGTGGAATATAAGACCTGTAAAGACACATTGCATGAGTAAAAAAAGAGCTAATCTGCAACTGCAAAGTTTTAGGGTAAATATGTAAGGGAAAACTTGTTGGCATAAAGGATAATTTAATTTGGATAGGTCAACTAGAGATTTTGGAAAATAACACAGACAAACATTTGTATACATATACTCAGTCACAATAGAGGAAAGGCTTAGATATTGCTAAAGACGTGTGTCAACCCAGCATTTCTATGGTTTGTGAAATCATCCCTAAATTGCTTCTAACTCGGAACTGTTAAACAAAACCACTTGAAGGGCAAAAAGAATCAGAGCTCCGTAAAAGTAGTTTTGCCAATTGATCTTCTAGTAAATGACTATTTACTGTATCTAAAGTGATGAAATAACTGCTGGCATTACAAGATTTAGAAGGATTTGGTTCAGAAGGGGCAAATACCTGTAGAATCTAGCACTATGCATGCCTGACCTTTTTGATTTGTCATGTTCCTGTATAAAACGCTACACAGTATTTGTGTTGCTGGAAGAAAGTGTGTCATTTCTCACAATGATGTAACTATTGGCAGTGCATTCACAGATGTCACAGCTGCTGACTGCTCTGCTGTTTCAATTTCATTTTCATATTTAGTTGACGGCAGCGTGGTTTGCTATATACTCTGTTTTGAATGGTGTGGAAAGTCCGTATCATTATCACAAGATATGAGAATAGTTCTGCAGTAATTGATGGATGAAGTAATTCATTATGAATATGATGTAATGGAATAGACACCATGATTTAATCATCAGAAGAGGGGGTCTGTGGAGCCCACACAAAGGTATCATAGTCATTCCCATGATAAATAGCATGTGATAAGCTGTTTAGAAAACAATAATGCAAGCCACAGAAAAATGTACAGAAGGGAGGCATACAAATTCCTCGGATGAAAAGCAATTGACTCCTAAGAATCAAAGAAGAGGTAGTCTAATAAGGAGGAAGGGAAACAGCAATGTCCGTGGATCCATCACTCTCTTAAAAATGATCTTGCTTGATAGGCATATTTGTTAGGATTAAAATTTATTTGCTTGACCATAGTTCACAAAGCATTTCACATGCTATTTACTGGGGACTCCAGTCTAAGAAAATTGGATTTAGGATTGTTTAGATGGCAGTGTGCCCTTTTTTGTTTTCTTTCAGTATTTCCTTGTATGGAGAATTTTTCTCAAGTTTTTTTTTTTTTTTTTTAATGAGGTTCTAAACCAATTTTAGTTTAGTCAAGGTAGGAATTGCACCTTGATTTCAGCTGCAATGTCTTCTCCTAGCAGAGACATTATGATCTTAGATCATCTATTTTTGTAAGTTACAGGAGATATCCTTAATGCAAATCAAAATTCTGTATATGTAGTGTATAATGTGCAAGACAACTGAAAAATTAGTACAGGCAGGGGAATGGTACTTCTTGCTTTGTAATAGACTTGTCACAGTTCACTGCTACTGTGTCACTAGTTATCAAACACCAGCACTGCTACTATTACTCCTCCAGATCTTTGCATGCCATCGAGCAAGAAGTGAACTGGGACTGAATGAAGACAAAGTGACTAGGTTATCCTAATATAAGAGGTGTCAATGAGAAAATCACCAGAGATTTCCAGAAACAACTTAAATATTACCAAAGTCATCAGTGAGACTAGAGAAGAGTAAAAATGTTTGCTCTTGATCTGCTGCCATGTTTCATTGCAGAGAATGTAGTCATCCAAAGGAGAAGAGTAATATCCTTTCCAAGCAGAAAATATGTTCCCAGTGTTCTTTTCAGATTTCAGCTACAGTACCTGCTGATCAATGTAAATCCTGCTCTCAGAGAAACAGTGTGGGAAGCATAGTATCCACTCCAAAATATGAAAATTCAAATTTCCTCCTTCACTTTTCCTGTAGTACCCTGAGGTGGTCCACAAACAGTGACAGTTGAAGTTATTGGTTCTAGAGTACCTTTTACCCTGCTGCCACAAATGCTGTCACAAAACAAAGTCTGCCTTTCTGTGCCCAGAATGTGACAGGAAATGATGGCAATTCAGATATATTAATTACCCCAAAATGCCCACCAAGGAGCAGTCAACATCCACAGGATCTCATAAACTCTTTGTTGAGAAAGGAAGAGAAGCATGATAAATACTGAGATACACGCTGCTCACTGTGCATCGTCGTACTCATATCAGTGCCTAGATACGAGTACTGTCTGCTTTAGTATGTTTATTTTCAAGACCTTGTTAAACACACAGCATAAAGTTTGTACTCATGTGAAGAAAAAATAGCCACATAAGATTCTTTTCCCCTGAATGTGATAGTATAAATAAAATAGCTCATTTTGTAACTGCTGACCCAACGGCATCATCTCCTGGACCTCCGCTCGGGTTTGGAGTTGCTGTAGAGGGAATGACTGGATGCCAGGAACTGTAAGGCACTATTCTTGATGTACTAGGCTTGTCAGGCAGGTCTGTGAAAGGGAGAGAGAGAGATATCAGCACTCCAGAGGACACATGGAGCTCCACCTGGCAAGGTGCAGACATATGGTATCAGAGGATATGGATGCTCAATGTATTCCTACAGAGCAGCCAGCATCATTTGCTCCAGATAATCAAATGCATTCTTCACTGGGAAACTGCAAGGCTAGAGCTTACAACCCCAAAAGATGAAAAGAAGGAGAGAGATTGTTTGGGTAGCAAATATAAAAGCTCTTCCTTGTTCTGTCACTGAAGCGTTCAGGTCCAGGAGGCAACTCAGCTGCCTCCTGTAAGAAAAATTGCTACATTTACAATTCAGATAGACACATAAACTCTGAATAAACACATATATTTGGGGGACTCAGCTAAAGCAGACAAGAACCACAACATCTTTTGAAGTAGGCCCATCACTGATAATTACGAATGTGAGATTAGCTACCGTCATTTATTCTTGTAAATAGTGTCATCTCTTCCAATTAAGATCAACTACTTGTATCTCCTCAATTGCTTTATTAGCATTGTTGTCAAGTTCTGCAGAAGACTTAATTAAATAGTCATCATAATTATGGCTAGTTTCCCAAATGATCGAAGTAAATAATTTATATATGGGTTATAAGAAAAGTTTTTACTTACTGAAATACTGTATTTCAAAAACTTTCCAAGTGCCTGATTACAAAATATTTAAAATCCATCCTTTAAACAAGTTATGCCTTACAAAATAAATGCTAAAATTGAACTAACTGAAATTTTGTTGCTTCAAGCATTTATATTTCTCCAAGTGACAAGTAAAGTAAAATTAAAAACTGAATGCAGAAAATTTCATAACTGAGGCACTGAGCAAGCAGTTAAGCATTTAATACAAACTGAATTATTAAAAATATTTTTATGATTTTAATCTTACTGATTAATTTTATTAATGAATACTGAATCATACAAAGATGAAAAATAATAAATTGTGAAATCCAAGATACTGGGACTGAATATGCTATAACAATATATCTGTACCAATGAGCAGCATATTGAGATATCTTTTACTCTATAAAAATAATTTTTCCAAGGGGAAATAGCTGTAAAGATTTTTTCTAACATTTATTTGTGGGTTAAATGTACTTTTTCCCATCCTACCTTCTCACTACTATTAAAATGGTTCACAGATATTTTTTTCCTGATTTATATTAAAAAGTAGTATTACAAAAAGTTCTCAAAATGACCTTTTTTTTTTTTTTAAATTGAGGCTACAATCCTTAATAATTGACATTATTAGTAACTAATATTAAAAATATTTTAATGAAATTTTACATTTTCCTCTTAGTAGAGACATGTCATTCCCATTGCCCTTCATTAGTGTTAGAGATGCTCTTTGAGAGAAGAATAGGCCCTTTAGCTATAAGTTCTGACTTTTGAAATAAAAAAAGTCATAACCTTTTTGTGTTTCTGGTTGAGGTAACCGCAACCTAATTTCATTTCACCATTGTGGCAGATCAGAATCAAAATGTGGAATGAGAAACATTGAAATTATGAACGTGGTGTTGATAAATTTTTTAACATTATAACTCAAGATTGAACTAAAATAAGCATTATCAATGGTGTTATGCCAGGGTAGGTTTTTTCCTGTCTCTACGTCCCCCACATTAAGCACTCATCTTTTTGGGGATATACTAGTGTATCATGCCAAAGGACACTTGCTTTGCTGGTGTACATACATTTATAGTGTTTCTCAAGTTATCATTGATCTCTGTTGAATGTAAGTGGAAGTCAACAGTATGCACCTATTTACGTTTAGTGTATCTATTTATATAGCACAATAATTTGAATGTTGTGGCTCTTATAAAATTTTATGAGAGTGTTCCAATTCCCATCTTCCAATTCTCATTAGAAGCTTGACCTATGAAATTTAAAAAGACCTCCAAGATATTTCTTATAGTGTAAATTTTTTAATTTAGATGCTTTTTTATTTTACAGGATTAATTTCCTTTGAAGAGCAGGGACTTGTGTGTGTGTGTGCGTGCATATGTACTTAAAATTTATTCCATAGAAATGTCTGGCAGTATTGCAGAATAAAGGGAGTGAAACGATATTCTGAAATTACAAATAAAAAGGTTTCATTTTCTGCATCTTGACTGCCTAGTCAGTGTTTTCCAGCCAAAAGCAGGGTTGGAAATGGCTTTTATTGAGAAGTTTACGACTGAAAAAAAAATCTTTAGTTTTGACTGATCAATGAGACTATAATTTTGGCAAATTTTGGATACAACTTTCTGGTTTTCTGAGCTCTTGCCCAGTCAGTAACCTTGTCCAGTTAGTATCCTTGCATTCTTTTCTGTTGTGTGGCTTTACTATATAACAGGATGTAGGTACTGAACAATATTCTGAGGCACATAATGCCTAGTGCATGGATGCACAGAAGCTGACCTTGTTTCATAAGAATAATATTCAGTCAAAATTTACAATCTGACATTGTAAAATAGGGTTGGCCAGGTTGCACAGAAGTGACTGTGGTGGAAACTGTGTTCTCCTCATGAAAGATAAGGGAAAGATATGTTCAAAAAGAGCTCCAGCTATAGAAGAGGGAAACCAAGATCGTAATCTGGGGGAAATTGTTATGCCATCTTGAAAGCAATAAAGTGACACGTGCATGTTATATTGCATATTACAGGAATCTTTCTACTGAACAGGTTAATCAGCAAGACAGATGAGAGTAAACCAAGTAGGATAATTCAGTGTGTTCTGCAAGATGGATGCTAAATTTTCTTTCTACCGAGCATATGTAGAAATTTTTCAGAGCAACAATACAAACAAATATTGGAAGAGACTCTTTTGTATTTCTCTCACGGGGATCATATCACTTTAATTATACCTGTACATTTTAAACGACTAGATATACGGAAAGCAATGTATGTTGAGGCAATCTGATTGCTTTTAATCTCAGAGTCCTCTGAAAAATTTTCCTGAAATGAAATTCTGTATCTGGTGCTGAAAGAAGTTTAGTCAAGCCAGTAACAGAGTGACCGCCTGTGCATTAATCTGGGAGTATAAGAATTCATGTGGTGACCCTGAAATGGATGATGTCAAAGAAAAAAACTCATCAAAGTCAGAAAATCAGAAAAGCATCTGCACTATTTCCCCACACACCTAATTTCCTACCCAAAAGGCTAAAATACGCAAGTACATTAAACATTGCCTAGTGCAGCTGATCATATTTCTGAGAAGTGTTTATACGTGATTACGAAAGACTAAGATTCAGCATTGCCCTACTGCTCTTTGTGCCAGATATAGCTGGCCAAAAGGGTCACAGCGTAGGTATAATGTCTTCCATGTGTCTCAGTGATTCTTCGCTGTTGCATGCCTTCTGGAACTGTGGCAGGGAATAGGAAGTAGATATTATGGCAGTTCCCAGAGCTGCCCTAATGCATCCCAGGGACTTGACTCTCCTATGGAGACTGAGAGAGGCACGAAGTGATTCCTATGTGATTCCAGCTTAATCATCTGGAAGCCATTAATCCAGTGATATTTCAAGTAGAGCTAGGCAAACATTTGTGATCGTATATTGTATTCAATAAATAATACCAAAAAAAAAAGATTTATGTCAATACAAATGCTTGTAAAAATAATGCCACATTTGGTGAATAGTCTCAGCCAGCAACAAAATGGAAAAAAATAGAAAAAAATACTCTTCATTTAGGCTTCTTTAAAGAAATATTTCATATTTTCATTTAAGTTAATATTCCTAAGTTTAAAATAAAGCACACAACCTGAAAATGAAATAAGCATTTTATGTTACCAGAAGCAGGTTTTTTTCGTGATTGTTCTGTGGGTAAGAACCAAAAACAAACAAACCATCCTTCCTAGTCAATCTACAATGATCGTTCCCTCCCCCCACTTCCAGTTTTTCAGTTGTGTCAGTGAACCAAAACATCCAATTATTTGCTCAGCTCTAATTTCAAATATCTACCAGCTGGTACCAGTGATAATAATAGGAGAATGAAGAAATAATGGATCAGGATCAACACTACCAAAAAATCTAAGTATTTATATCATGGTCCTAGCTGAATTCCACCTTAAACATTTTGATCGGATAATTATTTTTTTTTTATATGTCGGCCTGGTTGAAACAAATCTTGCTGGAATGTGTTCAGTTTGGTTTCAGGCAATTCTGAGAATTTGAGGCAATATTTCTTTAGTTGTGAGGATCCTACATCTGGGTTTAGTCTGTATATTTCTAATCTGTTTTGTTTAGTCTCTCTAGTTTTTACAAAATGAGTAAGATCAGTGAACGTATGCTTAAACAAAAATGTCAAAGACATCCTCTTTGGTGTTTCTGATTTCCTGCATACTGCTGGTTGCCAGTTTGATCTTCATTGATTTACTGTGATGTGGTAGATTGTAGCAGCGTAATATAATCTGTGGACATTTGGTTTCTCGTTGACTTGCTGCTGAATGACTGCATCTTGCCACTAAACTCCACTATCACAGTCTCGTTGTACCGGTAAATGTAGTTTAGAAAAGCTTTTTTTTCTTATCAGAAGCTGCACATTTTTAGAGAGCAGTGCAACGTAATTCCAAAATGCAGTGGAAGATGCACAGAGTAACTAGTGCTACATATACCCCCCAGTAACATAAACTCTCTCAGCTCCGTGTTATCCTACCTGTAGCACCAGGGATGCATGACCTTATGGCACAGCAGAAAATATATTAATAAAATAATCCTACATGCCACCTGTTCACAATAAAAATGGCCATATGTAATAGCTTATCAGCCCTAATTAAGACTCATAAAAATTTATCTCTAAACAATTTCAATACACTGTTTTATGGATGCTATAGAAGAATAGTCAGACTGGATTAGAATATCTAGGCCATCTAGCCTGGTAAATGAGCAGAAGAAGATAAAGAAAGAGTGAAATTATGTATATGTATAAAGTTTATCTTCTGGGAACATATCTTCCAAGCATCTGGCTGTTACAGCAGCAGGGGGGCTTCCAAGTCCAAGGTGGGCATTTCACCTTTACCTCTACGTTCAGTAGCCACCAAAGGACTTCGGACGAGCATAATCTCTTCTTCTTCCTTCCTGTTTTTATTTGACCTCCACATTATTCACTGGAAATGAGTTAAAAAGAGGAATTGAAGCTGGTGACAAAAGGGACTTTCTTTACTTTGTTCCCTGTCAGTTGCTGGCATATATAAGTGCCTTAATGTTTTGGGTTGTTACGTTCCATTCAAAAGAGTCTCTTGGTTCTTTAAAAGCTTACACTTGTCTCTTTCTTCACTGGTCTTCATCACACACAGAGGATGATGCGAAATGCAGGGGTTTCCATTCTTGTTTATTACTTTTTGGAGTTTTTGACAGAAGTCTTACAAGGTGGGCTAGCATTGTCAAGAGTTTTTAAAACAGCAGCTGTTCATCATCTAAGAAGATGTAAAATCAATCTGACTGCTACACATGTAGAGAGAAGTTGAAAATTGTAATAAAGGAAGAAATGTTAAAGGAATTGTTGCTGTCAGAGCAAACAGTAATAGCAAAAGAATGTCAGGGACACCTATGCTGAAGAAAAACATGATTACCTTAATACTGCTCATTTTTAATTAACTTAATAATAAAACCTAAAAGGAAAAAATAAATTTTGGTCTCCTACGATATCAATGAAGTAGTCAGGTAACTCTACAAATTGATCCTTCTTGTGGAGTGAGCAAGCTTGTTTTTAATACATTTATCTTCCAATTTATGAAAAAAAGGTAAATGTCTATGCCTTTTTTGTTCTCTGTAAATGTTAAGTGCTAACCCTGCTGCTGTTTCAACCCTGGTAAATATCAAATATCTGAAATAAGGCAAGAGTGTGCTCTATGATTCCTCACTCCTGTGTATTTAAATGAAAGCAAGATATTAGAAGTAAAAAAAAAAAAAACAACAGAACCCAAACACCTCATGCCTAAGTCAGCCCTTTGTTATAGGTAGCACTAAGTGTCTGATGTAGTTCTGAAGAATATCTTTGTACGTTTTATGCTCAGAACTACTAGCAGAACTCAGATCCAGAAAACCTGGCTCAGTTGCAGATCCCACACCTCATGCAAATTTTTCAGAGGAAAGTCTGCCTGAATAAGGAGTGAAGGAATGAGAATCCAAACCACTTCTTTGCCCCAAATGAATATGCTCTTTAGAAATTGAACATAAAAGGTGATTATATGCAATTCTGCTAAATGCAAGAAAAAAACCTACTTAAAAAGGACTAATATAATCCTTTTTAAATTTTTCAAAATCTGTTCTCTAGGAAAACACTTATTTCTGTAGCCAAAGTATACTTCGTTACATCAGCTTATCTATAATAAATCTTCATTATTTCTTCAACACAAGGTAATCAAAATATGTTTTTATGCAAAAAGACAGACTTTCATTATAGAACTGTTATGCACAGCCTATAGAGTGGGTCTTATAACTGAGCAAAATGAGTTCCATTTTTTGTAGAGTGTATCAAAAAAAGTTCATAAGCAAGGAGCACATATATTGTGATCGTGGTTTACCTTTTGTGTTAAGAGAACTGCAATCTACCTAGGATGGCTGCAGGTTATAGCCAAATTTAATCTTCTTAAAATATCACTATCAAGCAAATATGCTAAAATATAAAGACATCATTCATCTCTCTCTGTTGAAAAGATATGATTATTCAATGGCTTGATGCTAAAAAAAACAGCTGAATCTTAAGAACATGCTGAAAAGAGTAAATGAAATGGCAGCAGTAGGTTTACTTTTACAACTGAAAAAAAAATGTCACATGTATTAATGTCAACAACTGGAATTTTACCTCATTAGGCAATTTCTGATCTAAGGCTCTGATGATTATTCTAAGCAGAAAAAATATGCTAATTATCCGCTCTGAATGTAGAAGGAAAAAAGGTGTAAAATCTTCCTTTAGCCGTGTGACCATGTACTAATTGCATGTCATGTGTCAAAATAATGCAACCCACTTTGCCTAAAGCAATTAGACATACAGAACTCTATTAATGAAGCACTGTCTGTCACTAAAAATGTTTTCAGAGCTATAGTTGAAGATTAAAATATTAACTTCTCAAATATTTATGATAGTTACTGACAGCATTTCAAAATGTTACTTTTAACAAAAGTATTTTATTCAGCTCCAGTTTTTAATTTGGATTTTATATTCAAAGACATTATTAACATATGGAAGTCATGTGAAATTTCTATGATCTCTACTGAGACTTCTTTACAGAAGGTATATTAGCTCCTTGAAGTTTACAGCACCTTTTTCTATTGTAATATAAACTCTTTCAGAACAACAACAAAAAATGTTAAAAACTTGTCTTTTCTTCAAAAGTCATTTAAAAAAAAAAAAAAAAGAAAGAGAAGGTACTTATTTTGCTCTACCTATTTCTGTATGTGAAAGAAAATGGCCCTTCTTGTCATTTGGTGCTCTCCTTCCTTTTAGGGTCATTGGTCATCCATGTTCATGAGCACAGAGATTACCCTTTCGCATACCCTTATGCAGTAGGATGCAGGGATGTATATGGCCAAGCCGTTTATTGAATCTATCAGACATGCTGAGGAGGAGCAGACTATTACATTAAAAAATGTGATGCCTGCTCTGTATTACCACTGCTCATCAAGCTGCTTGGGAAAGGGGTTTGCACAATTCCTCCGTGAGCAATACAAATCTGCAGTATTCTGTGTACAGGAGAGGACTGTAGAGTATAACTGAGGTCCTTCTCCTTTTTCCTATAAAGTGTATTGAATGTCACTTAAATTACTGTTACATTATAATTTGTGGTACCGTTTTTAAAGTTAACTAGTTTTATGGCTTTTAGTCTGCATCCCTAATTTACAAGAAAATAACCCCCACAACTTATTCATGCACCTGCCCCAATAAGCTGTACAGGAATATTTGTATGAGTAAAAGTTGAATGGACAAGCCCTTAATTTACGTTCCATATGGAGATTGAGATGACTACTGTGATACTTGAGGATTTACAGCTTTACCAGGACTATGCAGGAATGATACTACTGTAATACCATGGAATTATTGCCTTTCTATTGTGCCAAAAAATCAGCAAATAAAAAAGCCATGTTGTTAGCACTGCATCATTTTCTAGTACCACGGTGGTAAAAACTGACTGCTATTATGTATTAGTCCTGCCACTGCTTTTATGTTTGGTAAGGGTATTGCCTTGGTTTTGGAGCTATTACAGTCTATGGGAATCAATTATATGTACTTGAACTAAGAAGGATTTACTTGGTAACTGTAATGGCTCTGAAAGAGCCATTATGATCTGTCATGTCACAAATGCACGTGTGCCTACAGTAGACACAAACAGAGCTGTGCAAAAAGTTTCATACATAAAGCAAGCCATTTTTGTTAGCTTCCCTGACAAAACAAAACAAGCATTTGTTGCTGAAGTACTTTCACAACTTTCCATAATAAATGAAAAGGAGTTCCTGCCATTCCTCTCCCTTGTGCTTTGCTAAAGGAAGGCTTGTGTGTTGCATGAGAGTCAGGAGATGATACATTACTGAAGAGCAAAGCTCAATGAATCACAATGTTTGGGGGATGGATGAAACCTTTTAAAAGGAGGAAAAAGTGAAATAAATAGAAGGGAAGATTTTTTCAAGTAAAAGGGAGCAAATGTGAACTTGCTATCATTATATACATCCATGAAAGGGACAGGACAGCTCCTTGTTAAGAGTGAGCAAATAGGTTACACCCTGACAACTTTCGCCATGATATAGATGCATGTACAGAACATCAGAACATCTTGTAGTCAGACTGAAGTGTAAATGGGGCCAGTGAGAATAAGGTTTCCTGTGTCTGTGCTGCAGGATAGATGCAATCCATAGTCTTAGTTTCCTCATCAGCCAGATCGGTGGACTTTGCTGCAGAGCATTGCAGCTCCCTCTGTACTGTCTGTCTAGGTGTCCACCAAAAGGAGACAAGCACTCGCGTTTCTATTTCTGACCTGGTATCAGGATGAAGCCACGGAACTAAAACCATATGGCCCACCCCAAGCATACCTGCCCAGAAGGGTAGACATGGCCAACATAAGGTTCGGGATGCAGTCATAGAGTCATAGAATCATAGAATGGTTTGGATTGGAAGGGACCTTAAAGATCATCTAGTTCCAACCCCCCCTGCTGCAGGCAGGGACACCCTCCACTAGACCACCTTTCCCAAAGTCTCATCATGCTGGAGCAAAGAAGAAGAACATGTGGGGAGCACCATGCAGCCCAATATGAGCTGAGCTTGTTTTCAGCTTGCACCCGATACAGTTACCACAGCGAGTGAGATGCAAGTGCAGCATCACTCATACAACTGAAAGAAAAGCTCATGTAATGCCTGAATCAAGGAGAGCAAGGTCTTGTAATAGGAGCATTTTTATCACACAGTGCTTGCTAAACTATTTCTAGCCACATTATTAATTTCTGCCTGTAAAATTTTCTGCATTGGCAAATGAAGGCAAGATGGTTGCATAACGATGTTGAGTTTGTAGGTTGGGAGGCAGTGGTGGTAAGAGAGGAATGTTTATCTGTAATGATTTTTAGTGATGACCTTCTTTAAAGACATGTTTAGATGATCAGATCTTATAAATTAATACAAGCAATGCCATTTTCTTGCAGTAAAGTATGGACATCATTAGTGTATTTTCTTAAAAATAAAACAAAAAGGCATTAAAAATGGGTTTATAATTCATGATGTCCACTGGTGTATTACTATTGTTTTCTAACACCGAAATTCATTATGCAGTTTTATTATTGGTTTTACATATCTTTTTTTTAACATGTGTACATTGCTTTAAATAATTGTGCCAAAGTTGATTGCAGCACTTTCTCCAAAATACTCTTTGTCAGGTAGAGGGTGAAAAATGGTCTACGGCGGTATAGCTGCGTGGTTTGGAAGTTGCTTGTTTGTTTATTGGTCTAATTTTCAGTAACGGAGGAATGCTATTTAGAATGCAGCAAAAACCTTTCAATCCCAAACGAGCATGTCCAAAAAAAGAAACAGAGATTTTACTTTTAGCTCATCTTCAGATTCACAAGGGACAATAAGGGAGATTCATTAGGCCATTTGTTACTGTCATCTGCCATGATTCAAAATGAAATACTAAATGTTTCATGGACGCAGAAAAAGAGCAGTATTTGTCTTTGTGTTGGCTATGCAAAGACTGTATGGCTTTCAGCCTCCATACAAGAGGTCTGATGGATGAAAGGGGGAAGGGTGGTGCCATCTGAATGATGATGGGCTAATATCATCATCCTCTTGTCAGCTGTAATAGGCTTTTCCTCACAGAAATAATTCATAAAACCGCTACATTATATTCTATCCCTGACAGGCCCTATCTATCCTGCAACCCAGCAGGCTCACAACTAATAAGAAAATATGTGGTTCAGGAACCCTGAAAAATTAAACAGGTAGTTTATGAACAATTTGTTTCATAGGGATGTTTATTATGTTTATTAAATATTGAGCCTTTAATGTTTTCCCAGTACAGATGATATCATAAAAATGCTGACTTAAACCTCAGTTGTATTCTTAGAAAGTGGCATTTTATAGCTCTTGTAGTACCCAGTAAATAACTAAATTGCAGTGGTTTATGTGTGTACACAGAATAGAATTTATAGGAAGCGAGTATATTTTTATTGTGCATATGCAGTGTATTTAATATATTCATAATAGACACATGCAAACTACCAAAATATTGATCATGTTCTTCGGTTTAAAGAAGACCAGTATTTCAGATTCTTGAGTAGGGAAGGTCAGGCATTTGTTTTATTGCCCGTACTAAAGGAGAAACACTGAGCTTGGTGTTTGAAGTGTCAAGGCAAAAACTGTAGGGTCTAGCAATAAACTTAACCAGGAATACTGGTTTGCAAGTATAATTTCTATAGAAATTCTTTAGACAGGTTCTTATTATAGGAAAATCAGGATAAAATTTCTCAGGCTAAAGCCAGTATGCTACTCTGCCTTTCTGTGAAACAAGTGAAGGGTGAGAGAGCTCTTGGTCTCCTTACACAGAGCAAATTTCCCATTGCCGGACAGAGTGCAGGATTGTGTTCTGGAGAAGACCTGGAGTGCATGGAGGAAGCATAAGGCACAACCACGCTGTTTCCATGTCCATACCTTTTTATTCCAACGTCTTCCTTCAGAGTTTATTGAATAATTGATAATTCTGTGGCAGGGTATGAAAACTGGCAAGTAGAAAACTTCCATTCTTAATGAATTTGTAATAATAAATAATGCTTATGATATTAAAAAGCTGTATTCCACAGACATATTGCAAAGAGCATGTGCATGACATGATTTACAGAAAAATTGTACAGATCTTTCATTAAACCTTTCAGGAATCATGAGCTGTTCTCGTATCCTTCTATTCCTGGTAAGAGGGCAGACTGTAATAAAGAGTAAGATCACTGAATACACAGATAGGAACTGTCTAGAATCAGCATGTCTTCTACAACAGGAAATTCTGCCTCTCCAACCTGCTGGAGTCCTGTGAAGGTTTCAGTAAACACATGGATTAAGAGGGTACAGAGGACATAATATATTTGGATTTTCAAAAAGCCTTTGACAAGGCTTGTAAAGAAACCCAGTTGTCACAAGTGTTGAGAAAATGTCTTTTATGGATTGCAAACTGGTTAAAGAATAGGAAGAAAAGGTAGGGTTATCTGGCAGCAAGGCCCCTGAGGGATAGACACTGACACTGGTTTTATTAAGTGTTTTCATCAGTGATCTGGAGAAGAGAGTGTGCAGTGAAATCTCCAAGTTTGAGGATGATAGCAAGCTATTCTCTGTGGTCAAATGTCATTGCCAACCGGCTGAAGGAACTTCAGAGCTGAGAAGAAAGGTGGCAAACCTGAGCAGAGAAGGAAGATGGCAAACGAACTTGAGTGTAGATAAATTTAAGGTAATGTATCAGGGAAGAATAATCGGACCCGCGTCCTGTGATGCTGAACTCAGAATGATCAGACCTCAGAAAAGGCACCTTGGAGTCATCTCTGGCAAGTGTCTGAGGTATGAGCTCAGTGTGCAGTAGCAGTCAAAACCAGCAAAATGCAGGGCTTCATCAAAAAAGGTTTTCAGAACATGATAGAAGATATAATTTTGCTGCTATATAAAAATGTGGGTGTTCCCACATTTTTAGTACTGTGTGTGCAGTTCTGGTCTCTGTGTCTCGAAAGAGATGCCATGAAATTGGAGGAGGAACAGAGGAGGCAATTAAAATAATCAAGAAGATAGATCAACTGCATATGGAGAGGCTAAGAAGTCTGGAATTGAAAAGATGGCAGAGGACAATTGTGGTCAAGTTTTATTACCAAGAGGATAATCTGAATATGGAACTGTTCAACAAGTTCCAGACTATATGAGAGCAAGCACCACTCACTGAAACCTTTAAGGAGCCATCTAAAAACAAATAAAAGAAAGTGCTTATTTGTGCAGAGAATAGATAATCTCAGAAACTTGCTTCCACAGAAGGCTGTGGAGGACAGACAGTATAAACAGGTTGAGAAAAGAATTAGAAAAGCAACAGGTCCGCCAATGGCTCTTACAAAGACTAGGCAGGGATGTACCTTCTAATATCCCTAATGCAGCAGTTCTGGAGGCTGGGGGAGTATGAGGGAATTGACTGTAGAAAGCTGGGAGCTTGTGTGTTGTCATGTCTCCCACACTACTGCCAGAGACAGAATACTGGGCTGCGCTGACCATGGGGCTGAACCAGTAGGGCTCTTCTAATGATCTTAACATGTCTTAGTCTTGTTCCACATGTCTAATTTTTTTCTCATTTACTCCAGTTTTGCATTTGTGTAGTTTCAAAGATTTATGTGTTTTCTCTCCTACTTTGTTTTGGTGTATATAAAAGGTGCATCAGGTCTCCTCACCGCTCTTTCATATACATACAGTTTTAAAAGTTGTATTCACATCCATACATACAAAGCACAAAACCTGAAAATCCAAATGAAGAAAAGCATGTCAGAATTAAAGAGATTTAAAACCTTTAACTGGATGGCTTAAGCCTGAAAAAACAATGTACCTTTTTAAAACTCCTTGCAATTTCTTCCATTTTTCACTGAAAAATGTGTTTATTCTTTGCTTTTACAAAGGTTTGGCACACACACCACTTCTTTTGAGCTTCAAGAGTAAACAATAAAAGCTGTTTCCATGTGCTGTTCTCTGCAACCCCCAACCTCAAACATCTTTCATTTTTTCCCTAATGGAGCTGGAAAAAATCTCTTGGTATATGAAATCTTTATAATGAATTTTTCAAACAGGAAAAATAAAGAAAAAAAAAATGCAATTTATTAGTAACTATGAGCCACATGGCTACCTTGTTGTCTCCAGATCATGTAAACTCATTTCTATAAGAACCCAGACCAGATACAATCCAGTTACAGCAGCAGGCTCTCAGGCTATGCGTCCTCTTCCGAAAGAAAATCATTTACCTCATCCATTGAGGACACAAGAGGTTTATAAAGCACATTTGCGACACTAATTCCAGTCTCTGTTTCACAATTCACCCCATTTTTTTATGGAACTTCAAATACTGCTAAAAGTTGGTACGACCTGTATTGGTCCTTCTCCGATGGCAAGGCACTTTACTGAAGCAGTGGCTCCCTGCTGCTTGAAGGCAGATGTGCTCTTCAGCCGCACGTGCAGAAACATGTGCCTTGTAGTACGTCACACGTGTTGCGTGATCTGATGTGCTCTGACGTACTTAGAGGCCCGTGTTGTGCTGTGTTACCGGTTTACAGAAATACCACTTTCACCGGCAGGCAGTTGCAAGCAATTAATTACCCATGGATGGCATGTACAGCTGTTGCTTATGTATGGAAACAGAAGAGAAATTAGATTTAATTGGTTTAGCATAATGAAGACAGTGGCATTTATTTTATTATAGCTTTTGTAAACTGAGCCACTTGATTTTCATTTTTATCATTTTTTGGAAATAGTTGGGCAAAATTCTCTTGACAGATGAAAAAATCCCAAAGGAACAAAAACTGAGGATGTTCAATTGCTTTGTTAGAAATTTGCAGGATTAGAGGAGGAACAGATATATTACACTAATGAATGATTAAATTAAATATTTTGCTATGTATGACTATTGCTGCAATTTGGGCAAGCTCCCAAATATGCATCATACAGTAGCTGTGTATATATTTATTTTTTTTTTTCAGAAATTCTAAGTCCAGATTTCAATGGGAAAAGCTGGTGTAAATTATTAAATAATTGTGTATAGCTATTTGTGTTGTTGATTTTATTAGACCTACTGACACAAAGTGATAGTGAAGAGAAAAACAATTATATCTGCATGTGAAATCTAAGTACAAATCAAATTCTATTGCAACATATCTACAAAGCATTGATATTAAACAGCTCATGTTTGAATGGATTTTTTTCCCAATTTTCCTGAAGTAACTATGAGGTTAAATATGTCTATTTCCTTGGTTCAGGCCAGCATAATAAAGAGAAAAATTGAGTTCCAATTGTCCCTAACATTTAGCTCATTAATGTTTTTGAAAATAGTCCTTGTTAAGAGGTGCTGTCCATGTACAAAGTATTGATATGTTATTGTAGCTATTAAGCCTTATAAATAAACATCTTTCTACATTACTGTCAATTTAATGTTCACTTTCTAATTATTTAATGTGAATAAATGCAATATAATGTGCATTCATGCAGTGCTCTTTTTGAAGGCATGTTCTGTAGCCCTGTAAAAATTACTGCAAACTAATGTTTATGATGTAACACCAAGTTTATTTTTCACGTTCACAATTAAAGAAAAAAAATCTAGGTGCCTACTGTGTAGCTATGTGCCATGCTGCATGCAGGGAGACTGATGTTAAAACACTGGGGGAAAAATAGCTCAAAATTATTTTGAATATAAACATTTCCCAACTGATTAAAGAGACCAGTTGTATTTTACGTTCATATTATATCCCCTTCCAGAAAGTCAAATATTTAGGTGGGGTTTGGTTTTGTTTTGTTTGGGGTTTTTTTGTTGGTTTTTGTTTGTTTGTTTGTTGTTTTTTTTTAAGAATAGCATCTTATAAATGATTATAATGAGACCTCATGGAACTGTCAGGTTGAATATAGCAATCTATAAATGTTTAAAAGAAACATAAAAAAATCTAAAATGCCAATGAGTGTTTCAAACCCAAGCAGCTCAGCTGAGAGTACCTTCCAATGCAGTCTTCCACAAAAAAGAATCGAGTATTTTACTAAATGGCAGCCATAAACCATTTAATTATTACCATTAGGAAGGAAGGAAGGAAGGAAGGAAGGAAGGAAGGAAGGAAGGAAGGAAGGAAGGAGAGAGAAAGAGAGAGAGAAAGAGAAAGCGAGAAAGCAAGCAAGCAAGAAAGCAAGCAAGAAAGCAAGAAAGCAAGAAAGCAAGAAAGAAGAAAAAAGGAAAGAAGTTTCAGGGTTTGTTGGGTTTTTATAAAGGGTTTTTTAAAATTTCCACCTGACATTTTTCATAGGCAGGGCCAAACCCATCCTTCTGAATTCGGGGGTGTGTGCAAATCTAGATACAAAGTTCAGTGATTTCCTCTCTCAAAAAAAGCCCTGGAACAGAAACCCTGAACTTCTGGAAAAGACCAGAACCAGACTGTTCTTTTGACCATGGCTAAAATTGTTCGGGTAGTTCACTACCCAGTGAGACAGAGAAATGTCAGCTGCTGCATGTACTGATATGGAAGTGAAAGGTATAAAGTGTAGAGCAAATATTTCTGAGAGGAAAACAGTTTCAGGCAGATGCTGTAAATGATTTACCGAATCAGAAAAAAGTAAAATTTTAATAAAAGCCTAAGTTCTGCACACATAGATCCAGTATTTGATCAGTTGATTTTGGCAGCTTTTTGAAATGGCTCGTATTGAGAGACAAATATACTCTGTAAAGTAAAAATGACCGCTGGATGCTAAACAGTACGTTGCACAGAAAGTTTGTTTAAACACAATTAATGTAGGACTGCTTATTGAAACCATAAGCTGATGACAGATATTTTCATTGTGAGCATTTCTGTATATCAGAGTGTTGTGAAAAAACCATACCTTCTAATGCTACTAATTTGCTTTATTTACCTTTTTCAAAAAAATCTCAGATGCACTTAGTAAAAGCAGCGTGTACCTGTCTGTCAGCAGAGCAGCCTTTAGCGTTTATTCACCTCCTATTCTGCAGAACACATGCCTGGAGCAGCTGGCAGACACATTCAGGGAAACAACTGGTCCCTGTCAACACCACCCAACCTTCTGAGGCCAAGCAGGCACTTAGAAAGTCACAAATAAAGACCAGTGTTTTGTTTTGCCAATAGCCTGGTGTGTTTTCCCCTCCTCTTTTGTTCAGAATGTGCAACACCATTAAAGGGACCTGATTAGAACAAAGGAACAGGGATCACTGTAACAATTATGATAGAAATGAAAATGCATAATAAAAAACAAACCCCAAAATCAGGAAAATAATGCCAGGTGAAGATGAATACACATCCGCTGGGAACAATTACATAGCAGATGCATCCAAAAATTCATTATCAACGTATAATTTGACATGTTCCTAGTAATGTTATTCATTGCATTTACAAATAATTCATCACAGGTGTTGTGGACTAAAATGGCATACAAGATCCTTATGTTATTCACTGGGACAAGAGGAAATGTCCACTTTGCAAACACACATTGCATCCAATTTTATAAAATGGTTTTGTCTTTTGTTGTGTAAATCCTTCTGCCATGCCGGATAAAGCAGATATAGGGAAACTGCTTTCTTTCCAAAGCATATTTATTCTCTGGAAAGGAATGGTAAATATTCTGTTATTTTACTTTCCTTTTCTATTTTTCTTCTTTTTCTCAAAAACAAAGCATCTGATTTTGCAAGCTCTTGTTTATATTGTTCGTTTCACTGATTTCAGTTACTTCTGGTGTACTTCTAATGTTGCAGATCTTGTTCCTTTCAGCTCGTTTTTAATAATCAGATCCTCTGGCAGGGGCAACTCCTGTTCATTCAAGTATAGCACCATTATTTTAAATAGAAATGTATATGCATGAATGAATGGAGCAGGGGTTGAGGCAGGATATTTTTTCTCTAATCCAGCTCAAGGCAAATCTCTTGTTTAAACTTTTTGGTTTTTTGATTCAGGGTGACTTCTGCAATGAAGTTATGGGGAATTTTACTTGTGTAAGTAGTACAAAATCCCATCATCAGTAGAAACTAACAAAAGGCCACATTTTATTCCAGGTCAGATTTCATAAATAATGATAAAACAAATAGACCTATACTTCTCTTGTAGTCAGAAATTCATCAAACAGATTCACTGTCTTTATAATAATCCTTTATTGCAATAGTATAGCAATAATTGATTAGCCCTTGGTACTAGCAAGGGGCCCAGCAGCACTGTGCTTTTAATCCTAGTATGCTGTGTCAAATAGAGCCTTCAAGCACATATATAAAGATGAACATGCTTTTGAAAAAGAATTAATTAATAATTTGTCCTAGCTTGGGTAATATGCATTCCAATCATTTTTTGCCAGGAATTTCAGATCACCAGTGTAAACACTATTGAAGGTTTTTTTAGGTAATTTTTGAGTTAGAGGCTGGTTGCTTCATATTGAGCCAATTACTGTTCCTTGTTATGACTTCTCCTCACTATGTTTGACCACTCCACCAGATGCAGGGCACTGCCGTACAGCGATGCAATAGCACTACACAGTTTTGCGTCTGATCCGATCATAGCCCGCCTGGATCCACTGTGGCACACACAGCGTATGCAAGCTGAAGAAGACCTTAGCGTGGTGAATTGCAGTTGGTAAGAACTATTCATTAGGCCAGAGATGGACAATGTGAAAAACAAACAAGACTAACTCACAGGTTGGAGGTTTCCACTGAGAAAAACAGTCAAACTAATTAGCAAAAGAACTGAGTTCCAGTCTCCCCACTGCCAGGTGAGTGTTGCAGTCATGAGCCTAAAGAATGACATTCAGTCTCTGGGTGAGAAGCATTGCATGAAAAGTGGAGAAGATTCAGCTGGACTGAAATCCCCACCTCCTTTCAGAAGAGTATATTTACCTGTTGAACTGACGGGGCACTGAAAACTATTGTCTACCCTGGATGATTGCACAAACTATCAAACTAGTCTTTTAGTAGAAGTGAGATGCCATCACTGACATATCAGGTGGGTGTGTTTTGATTGTGGGGAATGATTTCCCTTCACCTCCCACCCTTACTGTTTTCGAGAAAGGGGTTACAAATCTACTTTGAGGTATATATTTCAAGCTAAGACTCCTCAGTGGAAGAGTATACGCACTTCCTTGTAAGGCACCAAAATATTGATTGAAAAAGGGTTGATCTTCCGACAAACTACCCTCAGTGATGAGGGGTATGTATTGGCATACAACAGGACAGAAAGCCCAAGGTCTGCTTCAGGCTTGTGGACTCTGCTAATAAGTAGCTGTACAATGTTGTTGCATCCTGGAAGTAGGTTCTTCAGGTAAGACCTTGAAAAAGTTAATGAAAGAACAGGTGCCAGCTGAAAATTGTTTTCAGAATTTCTCCTCTGTTCTCTGGGACTGCGGGTCACCAGTTTACATTCCTCAACTAAATAACATTCAACTGCTGAAACTGCTAACCCTACCTCCTGTTACAATTAGTCAGGGTATGACACCACCTTCTTGTGGTGGTGTCACCAATTCTCTGCAGCTGAGGGCAGGAGACAATGACTTGAAATTAGTAATGCTGGCTTTCCAGGAGCCTGCTGACTCTTATCGATCACAAAGATGTTGAGAGAAGCTTTTAAAGGAATCGTTGCTATCTTCAAACATCTCCTCTTCTTCAGTGCCTTAGTTTTAAAAAAGAACCATCAGTTCACAGTGTGAACAAGTTAATAGAAATGATTTTATGGACAAAACACTGTAAATTAATACATTTGTCCTGCAAGGATAGACCAAGTAGAAGTAAAATAATATTAAAAAAAAAGATGCAGTCATTAACCAAAAGCTTGTAGATAATAGAGTGCAGTAAAGTGGAAAGATGAAAATTTGGTCATGAAAGCCCTGACAGGTTTCCCTCTTCTGTAGGACAGTCGTCTCTAACATAGCAAGCTATTCTCCTGCAACTAGACTCTGTAAGCAGTCGGTATTTTTACCTGCTGAAGTCAGCCAGGGTCCAGAAACATATTGTCTGACTGCAGGACCAAGATCCAGTTTTAAGATATTAAATCATGAAGGACCTTTATGTAAGTCTTGAAGGAAATTTATGTAAGTCTCTCTCTCTCTACTGAAACCTGTCATCAAACAAAGGGAGTTCCTTATTTCTTACAGGAACTGTGCAGTATCATTCCATCTTGTCTGTTTATAGGGGAAACAAACAGCAGCCTGTGCTAAGATACAATGCACTGCCTGATTTAAGGAAAGGAAAATGGAAAAAGGAAAAAGGTGGGGACAGCAGGGCAGGGCAGGGAAGAAAAAAAAAGAGAAAAGAAGAAGCCAGACCAGATTTCTCTTTGTGAATATACTTGCATTCCCTACAGTCCCTCTTTGCAATATTTGTCTATTTGCTCTTTAGTTTATGTATGCAATGATGTTTTTATATGAAGATATGGAGAGTGACAATGCACCAAAGTTTCACAATAGAAAAGGTATTTGCTATTGACAATTCACCATCTGGTATACATAATTTTTTTGTTTGTTTTTTACAAATCCTTCAGTAGTCAAATAAATACCAATGTTTTAATGTGGACAAGCCATGAAGATTGTCTGAAATCTATTTTTGCTATTTGTTCGTGAATACTTGCAAATATGGACATTTACAGAAGTTGAGTTTAGTTCAAGAATATTAAAAAAGGTGAAATATACTGGATAATGGATCTGTTGGGAATAATTTGGCCAGTTCCAGTGGTATGTCAAAGAACTCCATTAGAGATCACACAATAACTCTTATTCTGTGTGTTGTGCTCTATCATAATGTAACTCAGCAAATTATGCACATTGCCATTCTGTATACTTGTCTGGAAGCAGAAGAAAACATTCATTAAAATTCTCATCTTGCTTTCAGTATTTTTCTTTGGTATATTTCAAATAAATAACTTAATGAAATGGAGGGAGAAATGGGGAATAAACTAACATTATGGTTTCATTATAGGTATTGCAATTATTACAAAACTCTTTTTCCCTCTAACTCATCATCTATAACAAAGCTATCATTACATTTGCATGTTTTATACTGTAACTACTTGAGGGCAATATGTCAGTAAGCATCAGTTTCTAAGTGACTAGAGTTAAAATCATTCTCAATAAATCTTCCATTGAATCTTTTAACAGCAGTGCTAATAATGCTGTATAAAGTGTCATCTTTTATACTTTTTTAAAAACGAATCAACTCACAATTAAAGATTTAGTGAAGTTTATTCCACCACTTGGAATAAATAAATACAGACAAAGGACAGTGGTATTTATGCTTACATTTTCCTAAATAATATAAATAAAGAAGAAGGTAAAAATAAAGTGACTGTTTATACAAATGGCTGAAGTGTATGAAGACAATTAATTTGGTTTATGTTTTTATCATTCTTGCATGGAAAAGAGTTCATTTTTCAGGTATGAAAGAAATAACAATAAAAAGAGAATGAAGGAAATTAAACAAAATTAAGGGACTTCCTATTTACACACCCTTTTCCCGCCCTCATTTGCCCAAATTATATCTGACTTCAATCCCACATAAACATCCTGTCAGCACTTCCCCCAACAGGTAGAGTGACCTCCTCCTGGATGTGAAGAATGACGTCATCTACATGTGCTTCACCATTTGGCTTAAGACCTTTTAATTTTGCAATTGTGGACAGTAACATAATCTGTCAGTTCTTATGCCAGAAGAATTCTCCTTTTTTTTGTCCTTGTACAATAGCACAAAACTTGTCTGCAAACTCCCCAATGTTTATAAGCACTTCCTCAAATTTATTTACTATGATTTTTTGATAACCTTCTACTCTTATTTAAAACTGCAAACACAGGGTAGATAAATAATTTCTGGCAATCATTTTTGGATTACAATGCAGTAAGCATTTTTATTGGGTTGGATATCTACAGCAAAACAAATATGGTGTGCTCATAAATGGAAAAGAAGTCAGCACTCTATTTTATGCTTCATGATACCAAATAACCACAGATATATTGGAATCTATTTCTACCAGGCTAGTTTTAGCAGAGCTATTTTAGGAGGTATATCATGCAATACTGCTAATAGGTCTCATCTATGAGTTTTCTGTTGTTTTGCCAGAGAAGCTCTAATTCAGTTTTACATTGTTTCTCCTGAGGTAGATGATTTGAGTGAATGAGTTTCTTGGGACATGTTTCTGCATCCTGGTAGTTGTGGTCACTAGAATATTTAGTGCCAGTTCAACATAAGCAATATAGTCTAAGAATTCCCCCTGTCTCTAGAAAAGGACATATCTGGGTCTTCTGAATTTCAATAGAAGAAAAATTATTGTCATTATAAAAAAGACAGAGGCTGCCTAAGCCAATGAACATGTGTGAATACTAAGCATCTGACTGAGCTCTGAGGGTATGAAAAGCCCTTCTTGTTCTTTTTTTTTATTCCTTTCTTCTTCCTCCACCTGAACTGTTTCAAAAGTAGAAAGAAGTCCAAATAACAAGTTTCAATCTACACAAAAGAGCTCAGGCTTGAATTTTTCCTCTTCAGTCTCATCTTTACCCATGTAGTATCATGGCTGGTGCACCGTTACCTCCATTCACTGCTTTTCTTTTGTTGGCAGCCTGTATTGGTTTTGTGTGGCAAGGTTTTGGTAGTGGGGGTGGGGTGGGGCTACAGGGGTGGCTTCTGTGAGAAGCTGCTAGAAAGTTCCCCCATGTCGGATAGAGCCAATGCCAGCCAGCTCCAAGATGGACCCACCACTGGCCAAGGCCAAGCCCATCAGTCATGGGGGTAGTGCCTCTGGGATAGCATATTTAAAAAAACCCAAAAAAGCAAAAAACCAACAAACAAACAAACAAAACCCAAACAAAAACCCAGCAGCAATTTGCAGCCAGGGAGAGGACTGAGAATATGTGAGAGGAACAACTCTGCAGACACCAAGGTCACTGAACAAGGAGGGGAAGGAGGTGCTCCAGGCACTGGGCTGTGCCCCTGCAGCCCATGGAGGATGATGGTGGAGCAGATATCCACCTGCAGCCCATGGAGGACCCCACGCCAGAGCAGGTGGAGACACCTGAAGGGGGCTGTGACCCCATGGGAAGCCCGTGCTGGAGCAGGCTCCTGGCAGGACCTGTGGCCTCATGGAGAGAGGAGCCCAAGCCGGAGCAGGTTTGGTGGCGGGACTTGTGACCCCGTGGGGGACCCACACTGGAGCAGTCTGTTCCTGAAGGTCTGCACCTTGTGGCAGGGACCCACGCTGGAGCAGTTCATAAAGAACTTTAGCCCATGGGAAGGACTTATGTTGGAGAACTTGGTGAAGGACTGTCTCCCATGGGAGAGACCCCATGCTGGAGCATGGGAAGAGTGTGAGGAGTCCTCCCCCTGAAGAGGAAGAAGCAGCAGAGACAACGTGTGATCAACCGACCATAACCCTCATTCCCCATCCCCCTGTGCTGCTGAGGGGAGGAGAGAGAGAAATCAGGAGTAAAGCTGAGCCCAGGAAGTATGGAGAGGGAAGGAAGAAGGTGGTTTTTTAAGATTTGGGTTTATTTCTCATTACTCAATTCTGATTTGATTGGTAATAAATGAAATTAATTTTCCCAAGTTGAGTCTGTTTTGCCCATGACAGTAACTGGTGAGTGATCTCTCCCTGTCCTTATCTCGACCCATGAGCCTCTCATTATATTTTCTCTCCCCTGTCCAGTTGAGGATGGGGAGTGAAAGAACGGCTTTGGTGGGCACCTGGCCTCCAGCCGGGGGTCAACCCACCACAGACCTTTTTGGCATCCAACGTGGGGCATAAGAAATTTGAGATAAAGATAGTAATTGGGAGAGGTAACAGGCAAAACATGGACTGAACACAGCCAGAGAGTGCAATGATTGTGGAGAATTTCTGTTGTTCTAAATGTGATGAAGGGATGAGGGGTGGATTTTGTGTGTGAATTATCCATTGTTGTTTGGTGTTGTTATGATGTTATTTTGATTTTGGCGTGGGGAATTCTTTTTCTGTTGATGTCACAAGTTTATAAAGATTGTGTGATGAATGTGCATATTAATGATAATTCTTAAATATGTGATTCACAGAGGAATCTACCTCCTCCTCCCAAGGACCAGCCAGGGTCAACCCACCACACAGCCTTATTAATATCTAGTATTCTGCAATCTTTACGGAGCTGACTATACAAATACAGCAGTTTGCTTCACTTTCTCCAGTGGTGTTTCATTTAAAGATGTTTAATGTTAAAGGGTTTGAGACAAGAGGTCCATAGAGGAATAAGTATGATTTTGTATAAAAGGTAAAGGTGATAGGGAGGGATCTGTAAGAGGAAAGAGGCAGTATAGGGAGGTGGATATTAAGGTTAGCTGGACAGAAGGCAGCTGCAGGGGGAACCTCCCTGTAAGGTCCAGTGAAGAACCAAAGTATGGGGGTGACGTATCCCAAAGGGAGTAAGGCGAATGAAATCCTAACTAAGTACCACATGCAATCAAAATGTATTTATCTCCAGTAAGATTAAATTTGGAAAGTTGATGGTGATGGATTTTTTTTAATTTAACTCATCATTTGGAGCATAGTTTGTAGTAAAGAGTTATTCAAAGCCACATATGACATTTTATAACAGTGAAAATGCTGTAAACACATAATTGACTGGGTTTTACCTTTGTTTATCTTATATGGAGGATACTGGTCTTGAAATGGTCCATTAAAATGGCATATTAGCATAGATTGTTTGAAAAGTTCTTGTAAAAAGCTTATGAAATAAAGTATACAATGCCTTTTTGTATTTTCTCTTTTTTCCACCCTCATTGCCATTACATCTTCAAGCAAGAAAGTATTCATGTCAATAAAAGGACAAGACATTGTCCCCAGCTAGCAGTTAACTAGCTTTGTAGTCATTAATCTCTATTTGAGATATCCATAATGTCTATTATCTGGAGAATTATCTAGGACATCAGTGAATTTCTTCTTCAGCTCAGTAGAGTTTCTAATAAAGGCTGTAGGAATTTATACAGGCGCTCTAACCTAACACATCCCTATCCTGAAAAATTAAAGAATTAGAGTGATCTCAGGAAGCAGAATTCCTCCTGATCCACTTCTCTACTTAGACAACTTGACAGTTACTCTACATGGTCACAATGGTATAGAGAGCATATAGCAGCAGGAATAATATCTTCCTAAACGCCATTGCTTGCTGTGGTCATACCCTAACAAAAGAGCAGTTCTTATACTGCCTGTGTCCTGACAGAATGGTACTGAAGTACTGTGTACATCAAAGTTATGCCAGTTAAACACAGAATTCTATGGGTGCAATAAGTTGAGCTACATATTCAATTTGATAAGTATATAAACTCCATTTACTTTTCATAACTACTCTTACAAGATACTCTTTGTTTCTCAGAATGCTTATGGCTGCATGAACACCTGCGCACACGTGCTTTACCACACTTAACTTTTCAAGTCCTTCTCTTCCCCATGAATATTTCAACCATGCAGATGGAAGGAAAAAAACCACCATGTTATTCAAGTAACCACTAACATCAAGTGAATAACAACAGGCAGAAATAATCAAAACTATTCTCATAGTAGGCAATTTATGATGATCCATAAGACTTAAATTGTTTGCATAAAAAAGAGAAACAATTTGGAATGAAAATCACTTGAAAAACCACAAAATCCCTATTTATATAAAAACTGTGAACTGAAAAAGGGCTAAATTTATTAAAAAACCAGAGCTGCTGCAAGTAGTTTACATAGATGAAGTAGTTCACCGAGCTCTAATAATGATGCAAACAACTTTCAGTATCCAGAGCTGTAACAGTATTCAGAGAAGATCAGGTATATCTTCCCCATTGATATTTGTCTAGTACAAAAGAAGAGATATTCCTAAAATACACATAAAACTAGTATGAAATAATTTGTAAGCAAAGCAGCTCAAAACCCAGCAAATAATATCTCACTCTTCCTATATTCTTTTTTAGTCACTGCACCATAGCATGAGTAATTTTGAAACTGCAGCATTCCATTTATTGCACAATTATGTTATATTATTTTCCTGTTGCCACAAAGCTTCCATGAAAACATGCTCCATATATGCCTAAGCAGTTTACCTTGTATGAATATTTGCATTAAATAAATGAAAATTCACCTCTTTCTAAAGATATCATGCCGAGACACAAAAGTGTTCCCTGCTATTAGGAATGTGCTTGTACAGATCTAAAAATTGTAAATGAATTTGTAGATGGTTGGTTCCATTTAAGTAAAATAGACTGAGCATAGATCTTTATGAAAATGTGTTTACTTAACCAGAAAACACAAATATTTCTATTAAATATGCTTTCAAGTTTAACTCCAAATTCCTGATTTCTTGTGGATGTATGATTTTATGGAGCTATACTTAAAAACAGCATTCCAATGGCAGTCTGTAGTCTCTTTCTCCGACAACATTCCAGGGTACAGAAGTCCAGTGGACGGTTTAGATAAATCCATGGTATAGCATCTAAGGCAGAGTTTTATCCATTTATTTCCCCAATACTGAGCTAGCTAAATCATTAATTTACTTGTAATGGGGAGCTTAGAGCTTACATTGTAATTATGCCTACTATTGTGAATTGAAAAAGTCAAGCTGGCTGTGTATTATTTCTATTAAATGCAAAGTACATACTATTGCATTTTATTTTTATTTAAAATTGCATTGCTTTTTTGAATGGTTAATGAAGAAAAAACCAAACAAAACAAAAAGACTGACTCTGTGTGTCTATCTGTGTCTGTGTGCCTCTGTGTGTGTGTGTAGTACACAATGCCTAGGGTTTTGAAAATGGAATTAAACACCAATAGGGAAAAAATCACATGAGGAGAAATGAAGCTTCAGAACAAATGTATTTTTGTGATACTGTCTGTAATTCATGCTAGATAATCATGAACCCAGCAGTTAATGACCTCTACTCTGATACATTAAGTCCAACCAAAGATAATGGTGTCCTGCGTAAATTAACAAACCCAGTGGTAAACTTGCTTCTAGTTCAGCAGGAGACAGTGTGCAAATTAGCATTGGTTCTTAATAAGATCAGTGTCCTGCAATCTACAGTTCCGTAGTGTTCATAATGCTGTTTCTTTTCAGGTGAAAATTTTTTCTCTAGAGGACGCTTGCACAATACATTCTTCTGACAGAGAATCATCCTCACCCTAATCAGTTCCCTCCTTGAAAACTTTCCCTATTTCTTACACTTTCATGCTGTGAGTGCTGCTGTGAGTTGTTGGGAATGATTATTCATTTGTAAGCTTCTTTAATAACATTTCCTTTAGATGTTGAGGTACCCAACAGAGCAAACCAGGATTTGATTTTATAATTATAACTATTCAGCAAAAGTAATGGTCACTCTATTGGCAATCTTTGCTTAATTTGTTCATCATAGTTTATTATCTTCTGAAAATTTCAAATAAACAATTATGTGTTACATAATTCAAAGGTAAACTGTCACCAAGGACCTAATTCTGGGAACTACACTGCATATTGCCCTTGTATTGTTGGAGTCAAACTCTATCCATCCAATTCTGAAATCAGATGGCTCAACAGCTGCCCCGAGGTGTCCTGCACCGTTTAGGAACCGGCCCCAATACCTAGCTCTCCGCACCACAGATCGTAATATGCACAAAGGTGCATTCAGGAGAAATGCAACATTTTCTGCTAAACAACGGTCTACTGGAGATTTGGCAACATCATCCACATGTTTTAAAATAATTTGTCAGAGTTTCCCTTTCTAGGCCATAAAATCACAATTACTTGTTTGAAAACCAAATATTTAGGTGGGTTTTTTTAAATACCTTCTAAAATTGGTAAGTGGGATTATAGTGAGAACCTATGGACTAATATTCACTAGTTGATGTGGTTAGTTTTTTCTATCACTTGTTAAAAAAAATTATTCGCAGGCAATCTTTCCACTATTCAGCTATCTCTGTGGATGATCAGACCATATTAGCCAAATAAATAAGTTATGTATGTTGTCAAACAGTAGGTGAATACTTTTTCCATGAACAAAATTTTTACAGTATTAGCTGAGGTCTAACGAGGACATTTTAGCTATAATTTATGGGCTGGAAAAAGAGGACGTTCTCTAATTTGTCTGTGTATAGTGATGCATGATTATGAAGCTGGGGGGGAAGGGGGGTGTTCCAGCACATACCTGATAGCAAGCGAGAATGTGGTATATTCTTCATACACTTCTAATGGGAGTTTTGTAAGAAAAAGTTTAATACACAGCTCTTGTCTGAACAAACCTCTCACTGTAAAATGTTTACCTTTAATGACATGTACTATTATTTCATGATTATTTTAAAATACACTTAAAGAGTTTTACATGTTAACCAGCTACTAAGAATGCCTTAATAGAGAACTAATTTTTGTTAGAGGTGTCTCGACAATTTGAATTTTATATGCATGCATTATGTTTTCTTAAAATGGGGAAATTATGCATCTGAAGGAATCTGTCTAGAATAATGGGGTTCTATAGAGGTTACTTTAATCACGTTCACCAGCAGTTATAGCTGTTTTACATCTTATTTGCAACAAAAGGGAACTCTAATTATCTTCAAAAAGAGCATAAAATGGTGTGCTTTGCTGCTGATGTAATGTTGATTCGTGAATGCTGCTGATAGGAACTGACAACTAAATACATGTCACACTTTTAAGAAATCAGTGGTGGTGACAGGATAACCCTCTTTTGTGACCTGGGGACCAGGAGATGGGGTATATATTTGCTTGCTAAGTAGAAACAATTTACCGTTTTCACTTTAAAATAAAAATAAAAATGCAGTTATAGATGGGTTATCGATTATTTTTAACAATGCACCACTTCCGCTATGACTTAGAAGCTGCCTTCTGTAAATTACATCTAGTGCTTACAGTCCCCGATAAGACTTTTTTGCATATTAGTCTAATTTTTTATAAAATTACTGACTGTTTATTTTATATCTCTATGTATTTATACAAAATACCTACAATAGATATATATTCACTGCACTCATAATAAGGGACAATAAAGAATTCAGACATCTTGCAGCATAGTTTCAGATGTTTGCATTGCAAGCTCACATTTATAACTGCAAATGAGAAACACGCAGCCCACCAAAAAGTGCAAAACACATCAAATAGGATTCAGCTGTATGTCAACACCCATGCCACCCATGCATAGGAAACAATTGCCTTATACTCCATTTCAAATACGGAATTAATCAGCAAAGATCTTAAAACATTAGACATAACCAATATTTGCTATATGGCCCTCTTTAAGATTCACAGTGGAAAGTTACTACTTTACATCTCATGCCTGAATGTTCTGCAATAAATCTAAATATGGAGATACCTGCCCTGTATGAAAGTTTAACTCACAGCCTTTGTTTATTTAAACTAAGGACAATAATCAAAATTGTTATATAGGCTGAATTCAGCTGTATTTTATGACTGTCGATTTCCATCAGCAGTAATGGATTTTAACACCTTTGTAGGTCTAACTCTTCCTTTTCTTTTTTTTTTTTTTTTTTTTCTTTTTAAATATTTTGTGTTAAAAGGGACCTTAAAGATCCTTAAAGATCATCCAACATGCCTGCTATGGGCAGAGGCGCCCTCCATTACTCCACTAGACCAGGTTGTCCAAAGCCCCATCCAACCTGGCCTTAAACACTTCCAGGGATGGGCCATTGATAACTTCTCTGGGCAACCTGTTCCAGTGCCTCACCACCCCCACAGGGAAGAATTTCTTCCTAATATCTCATCTAAATCTACCCTCCTTCAGCTTAAAGCTCTTACCCCTTGTCCTATCACTACATGCCCTTGCAAACTGTCCCTCTCCAGCTTTCTTGTAGGCCCCCATTAGGTACTGGAAGGCTGCTAATAGGTCTCCCCAGAGCCTTCTCTTCTCCAGGATGAAGCACCCCAACTCTCTCAGCTTGTCTTCATAGGAGAGATGCCCTCCTCTGAACTTGCTCCAACAGGTCCATGTCCTTCTTATGTTGGGGGCCCCAGAGCTGGATGCAGTACTCCAGGTGGGGTCTCACGAGAGCAGAGTAGAGGGGGAGAATCATCTCCTTTGATCTGCTGGTCACACTTCTTCTGATGCAACCCAGGATACGGTTGGCTTTCTGGGGTGCAAGCATACATTGCCAGGTTGTGTTGAGCTTCTCATCCACCAACACCCCCAAGTCCTTCTCCTCAGGGCTGCTTTCAATCCATTTCCCACCCAGCCTGTAGCTGTGCTTGCGATTGCCCTGACCCATGTGCCATGTGCCAACTTGGCCTTGTTGAACTTCATGCGGTTTGCATGGGCCTGGCTCTCCAGCCTGCCAAGGTCCCTCTGGATGGCATCCCTTCCCTCCAGCATGTCAACTGTACCACACAGCTTGGTGTCATCAGCAAACTTGCTGAGGGTGCACTTGATCCCACTGACCATGTCGCTGACGAAGATGTTAAACCAACCCCCAAGGAGCGCCGCTCGTCACATGTTTGTCCAGGAGCAACTTGTTCATCCATGCAGGCCTCCCAGCATTTTTGTCTGATTTCCTCTTTGTGGGGATGCATCGCTCCTGAGCTTAGAAGAGGTGATCCTTGAATACTAGCCAGCTTTCTTGGGCCTCTCTTCCCTCTAGGGCTTTATCTCACAGTACTCTACCAAGCAGATCCCTGAAGAGTCCAAAGTCTACTATCCTCACTGCCCTGAGGATCTTGAAGTCCACCATTTCATGGTCACTGCAGCCAAGGCTGTCCCTGAGCTTCACATTTCCAACCAGACCCTCCTTGTTGATGACAACAAGGTCCAGCATAGCACCTCTCCTCATTGGCTCCTCTGTCACTTGGAGAAGGAATTTATCATCAACATATTCCAGGAACCTCCTGGATTGCTTATGCCCTGTTGTGTTGTCCCTCCAACAGATACCAGGGTGATTGAAGTACCCCATGAGGACTATGGCTTCTGAATGTGAAGCTGTTCCTATGTGCCTATAGAGGGCCTCATCTGCTCAGTCTTCCTCATCAGGTGGCCTGTAGCCGACCCCTGTCCCTGACCTATAAGCTCTTTGTTGGCTCCTCATCCATCCCCAGGTGGAGCTCCATGCACTCCAGCTGGTCACTGATATAGAGAGCAACACCCGTTCCTCATCTCCCCTGTCTGTCCCTCCTAAAAATCCTGTATCCTTCCATTCCAGCACTCAAGTCATAGAAGCCCCCCCATCACATCTCTGTGACGCCAATAAGATCATAGCCTTGCAGGCGTGCACACGTCTCTAACTTCTCTTGTTTATTCCCCATGCTACGTGTCTTTGCATAGGGGCATTTAAGTTGGGCCCTCGATGAAGCTGACTGACTGCCTGGAGTGGCTGGAATTCCTGCCCTTCAGGTGTTCTCCTGCTGACCTGTGATCCTTTTCTCAGCTCTGGGCATCTATTACTGGCACTGGCATCAAACTGGTAGGAGTGGGATGGATTGAGGTACTCCTCCCCTGGCAACTTTAATTTAAAGCCCTCTTCACCAGCTTGGCAAGCCTACGCCCAGAGATGTTCTTCCCCTTCTCTGACAGATGGACCCCATCAGCCCCCAGTAGACCAGGAGGACTGATGAAAAAACTACCTGCACTCCAGAGTCCCTTGCCACAGCTCCCAGGGCTCTGTAATCCTTCCTGACACTCCTCAGACTGCTCCTGGCTGTATCACTGGTGCCCATGTGAAACAACAGCAGCAGATAAGAGTCAGTGGACTGTACAAGTAGTCTCTCGGCGACGTCCCTGATCTGAGCCCCTGGTAAGCAGCACACCCCTCTAGAGAGCGCATCAGATCAGCACACGGGTGCCTTGGTACCTCTCAGAAGAGAATTGCCTACTGCTATCCCGCTTCGCCTTTTCTTAGTTGCATAGGTTGTTACACGGGGAGCAGACTGGGCTGCCTTACTCAGCTCCAGCATCTCTCCTGATGTGGTGGGTCTTTCCTCTTCAGCCTGCACAGCAGTGAAGCGATTCTGCAAGGGCACCTCAGGCTTCAGGGGAAGTCTCTTCCTCCTGCTGGGCCTTGCCATCGCAAGCTTCCATTCTGCTGCATTATTGGCCCCCCTCCCTTCTGTGTGTGTCAGTGGGGGAGTTTTTGGCTGTTTGGCTGTGGGTCCAATGCAGACTACACTTGGAACCAGCTATCTAACTCCTCCTCATCTTCCTTGATGTTTGGCAGCCTTCTCACCACCTCCTTCAGCTCAGCCACCTGCTGCAGGAGGTCTTCCCCCTGGGCACACCTTGTGCAGGCAGGTCTGCTGCCCATCCCTGCCCTGGGAGAAAGGTCTGGGCTCTTCCTGCAGCCTGAGTTCTGCACCGCAGCCTCTCCTTCAGCAGCTCCGTCTGGGTGGAGGCATCGGCCACCTCTGGGGTAGATGGTGCAGACCCCCCAGCCGGAGCTGCAGCCTTTGGTCTCAGAGAAGCACCCACCATTCTGCCTCGAGGGTCAGGTAGGATGGCTGCCCTTGACCTGTCACAGAACGGTGCCGGTTGCTGGGTTACGTGTAGTTCAAGTTTCCCATTTGGCCAGTGGAATGTCCCTCCTTTGAGTGGGCTCCCTCCCTACGTGCAGTCCCACGCTCCCTGCCAAGCAAACTGCCTCACCGTTGCCCACTCTGGCGGCTCACGCTCCCTGGGCTGCCATGTGTTGGTGTGGGGTGGCCGCCGTGGCTCTGGCAATGCCCAGGCCGTGTCGGTGTCTCCTGTGAGAGCTGCCGGCTCCTGGTGGGTCCCCCCACTCCCCTGGCATTTCCCTGTGTGCCAAGGTCTGCCGCTCCCCTGCGGGATGGGATGGCTCCGGAGCAGGTCCCCTTCTGCGGCTGACTGAAAAGGGTTAAAATAGTCTGTATTTATTACTGTATACCTCTTCCATGGCACTTACTGAGTAATAAATATTTGTACAATATTTCTTTTCATAAATTTGTCAGCTCTGCATGCCAATGGTATTTGCATGTGTGACTGTGTATTAGTATGCAGTCAATCATTTGTGCATGGTTAAATACAGCCAAAGGTTTTCTTCAATCAAAAAAAATAAAGAAAAATATGGTCCACTTTTAGTTTTATTCTATCTAGACAACTTAGGGATGATTAAAGTTGAAAATGTGTTTTATGAGGTGTCTTTCTGATAGTAGTTTCTCCTTCTGTGCCCTTTCTCTATCCCTTTGTTATAATAATTTACTCACATAACTAATGCCAGATCAGCAATATAAGTACCATCATTTTGCCAGTGCTTTCACTTATAGGTGTTGTCTGATCATTTATTTTACATCCATTTTACAACACTATCATGTAAATACTAGATTTGATCCAAAAGCTTCCACAAGTAGCTTCAGCAAACCGCTGGCTTTAGACAACAACTGGATGTATGTCTGACTGGAGATTGGTTTGGATAGAGGAGGAATGTCCTAAAAAGCTTTTCTCTCAAGATTCCTAGAGATTTCAAGTAACTTTTTTATTAGCTGTAGTTTATTTACTTTGATGTGTTTTATTAACTTTGCATTTGAGCAATACTCTTGTACACAGTCTCTGAATGGACAAGAATGGTTCTCTCCTGCCAAATACCTGGGGAATGTCCTTTTTATTTTATGGTCTCTTTTTTTCTACTGGCTACCCAGGCATATTTTGTTGTAATTGTCACTACATTACTCAGATGGAAAGAAAATGCAGTTTTATGAGTTACCAAATGGTCTGTTTCTGTTTAAAAAGCAACAAATCAGGTACAAAAATTGCAAAGTTGGTTAGTTTTTTATTCCTTAATTTCCATGAAAAAAACCCAACCCTCTATTTTTATCACTGCTAGTGATGAAACTCTGCAAATGTGGGACAGAGCAGTTATTTCTGAATATTTAAGAAGATGAAAAACCTTAGTTTGTCTTATGTATATAGCACAAATCCACACTGGTATTTTTCTCCTCCACTTTTCCATTAGAAGTGAAAAACATATTTCACCTATAAATGAGACTATGTAGGATGATTTCACTTATTTTACCATTTGAAGGTAAGCTGTCTTCTTCATGAAATTCAATATTCTAAATAAAACATTTCATACTGCTTTAACTTGCTGTCTGGGGTGGCATGAATACCAGTTTCTGGAAGAATGCTTGTCTCTAACAAAAAAAGGGACCCGAGATCAACTGTAAGATGACAGGATCCATCTACTGACATCCTTTTTGACGTTTTTCAGCAATTTTTAAAGAACTTGTCTGAGACCTATGGTGGTCCCATAGTATGGATGGCTTCAGATATGGTTTTTTAGTACCATTTCTCTCATGATCTAAATAGCACTTCCAGACCGGTGGGAGGGTCCACTCAGCCTTGTCCAGCACCTGCTATGATGCTTCTTTCTCTTGCTATACTCCTCAACAGGCTTCATTACATTGAGTGAGAGTTCCTGGACTGCTAATGGCTCAACTTACCCCATTTTTCAGTGAGAACAATTTTTACATGATAAATAATAAATATACAGAAGTATAAATACACATAAACATAAATATAAAAAACCAGCGAGTCTTTGTATTTTTCTCAGAAACAAAAGGTTGCGTTAATGACAACTCCAGAGATCCTCTAAGTCTTGATATTCCTCCTCAGAAAACAGGCAAATGGTACTTTGACTTGTTATGCTTTGTTTAAAATAATAAAAATAATAGTATTGGGGATTTTGACCTGTGTTTCTTTTTCCAAATTCCCTCTGTTTGGATTGTATCCTTGTAAGGGAGAAACATGGAAAACAAGTGATGGGATTTTAAGCATTTGGCACTATGTGATCTCTCATTTCCTCCACTCTGCTGAGCTTCTCAGCAAATAATTCCACTTTCTCAGTTCCCTCAGCCCTGCAGAAGCCTGGTCCCCTCCTCCATCAGACTTGTCCTGCTTGCACCCCCATGCGCCAGACAGACCACCAGTTCTCGTCTTAAGCTTTGCCCTCAGCTCACATTTCTCTTGAATTTTCTTTCAATCTCCTGTTCCCAACCTCCTGTCAATCCTTGCCAGCACACTAGCCCTATTTTGCTCCTTGTAAACTCCTTTTTTTCCTTTTCTTTTATCAACTCTTGTGGACTAGGCATGACCGCTGCAGAATGATCCTTTTTTTTTTCCTTTTCCAGCAAGTTGACGTAGCAAGAAGAAAATGACCTGTCCCACTGCATGTGGAAGGTGGGGAAAGAAGCAAACAGGCCATATCACAATATGCTTTTTTCAGCTCTCTTCCTCTTTCTTCTGAGAAGCATCAGGTTGCTAAGAGAAGAAGAAAAAGCCCTCCCACAGCAGGCTCCACTGGCTCCTTTCCTCAGGAAGCAGGCGAGCTCGGGAAGCAGGCAATATGAAAGGCTTTCCTTGTAACAGAGCCAGAATTTTTTAGAGGCCTGGAGGTTCCCATGTCATCATGCAATCTCAGCCAAAAGCCCATTACACATCACTAATTCATGGGAGCTGGCATTACTACGTCTTACTCATTAGCTTTGTTACAACTGTGGGTGGGAGCTCAAAGCAGACATGTTGCTCTCCAGGCCCTGTGTACACAAGCTGGCCCCTTGTGCAAGAAGTATTATTTTTAAATGTCAACTATGTATTAAGTGATGACTCAAGGGACTACCAAATCAAAGCTCAAAACAGAGGCACTCGTCTGTCTAATAAACGTGGAGTTAGATGTATCTCATTTAACTATCAAGAATCCTCTGAATGTAGCAGCCGGTCTGATACCAGCTGCTCGATTACCCCACCTCGTATCTGAACACAACCGCATTACCCTTAAACACTGACCTTCCACAGGCAGCAGGGCCAAGTGTAGGGAGCTGCAACAAAGTCAGACTTCAGGTATCAAGAGAGCTCTTGGCACCTGAAGTGCAACACAAAGGAAAAGAATACTGTTCATTGACAAGTTGTTTCTTTTCTTATTACTTAAGAATCCAGGGCCCAAAATATATGACTATAGGGCCTGATCAAAGCCTGTTAATTTCCACAGGAGTCTTGGCATTGACTTTGATAGGCTGTGAATCAAGCCCATCCCCAAGCAGAACATATGGGTCTCCTGCATAGCCTACTTCTATTCATATTTTGCATCTTTTTCTTTTTTTTTTATTTATTTCATACATTATTCACAGTTTGTGATGGCAGAAAGACAGTTTATATCCTTAAAACAAAGAAAACAAAGAAAGAAATACAGCATATGTGTTGTCATTATTATGAAAACTAAGGCATATTGGGCACAATGCATTTCATTTTCATTATATTACAGGATTCTAATAAGCATCATTGATAGCTAAGTCACTTGTCCTTAGCACTAGTAAAGAAGAAAGAAATGAAAACTTTTCAGGTTGTTTTTGAAAATCTTGTATACTGTCTAGGCATTTTAGGCACAAATTTAATTTCACTTCAACATCACAGGTTCCTTTGATGACAAAGTCACGTATCTTTAGTCCCAAACACAAAAGTAAATAAGACATTTAGATAGTTTTCTTTTACTTTGAAGGCAGTTTTATATGGGAAAATGTGAGTGCATAAATCAGGCACGTTGAATTTTCTGGTTCAGTCCAGCTCTGGGCTTAGTAAGGGCAATTATCTAATACTTGATAAAACACAACCATGTCTATCTGAAGGTCTGCAGAAACATATGAAATCTTTAAGTAAATATAGATTAGGATGGAAAGGCAGGACTGAACCACCTCTCACAACCAGGACTCTGGGCCCAGCCAAGCTCCCATATTCATTTAATCTAAGTTATAACTCAGGCTATAGGAAGACCTGGGGAATGTTGAGGTTTCACCATTTTTTTGTTTATCTAAATTTTAATTTAATGCAATTTTTTACATAATATCTATCAAGGTTTTTTACTCAAAGCTCTGAAAGATTTCACTCATACACTGCCTGCATTTGCTCTCCACTTAGATCTGTCTTTTGTGCAGATTACAAATTAATGTCTGATTGCCAGGAAGAAACAATGATTATGAAATCCACCATAGTGATATTTTAAACAAATAAATAAAAACAGCTGGAAAAAGTCAACATGATCTCTAAGTCATTAGTATAATGTCTTTTGAAAACTATGGGCAGAACGTTTTCCCATTGAGATGTGGCAATGGTATTTCTAACAGCACTCCAAAACTGGGAAAGAGAACACTAAATGAAAATAGTCTTTTGTGATGATTCTTCTTTTGGCAGGAAGAAAATGAATGAGTATGATTTTTCTTGTGAGTCAGTGATGAATGTTGTCCATGTACACCACTGCTGAGCTTCCTGTAGGTCATAACAGATACAAGTAGGAGGAGAGGATAGTTATCTGGGAGAAGATCGCAGCATTAAAAAAAAAAAAAAAATCCTTAATTTCATTTCAAGGTTTCAGTGAACCAAGGGGATTCTATTTAAAACTTAGAGATACTTTCTCAGATTTCGACATTGAACTGCATTTCTCCCCCCACCAGAACAATAAGGTTATATTTGTATGTATTTTATTTTGCAGAAAAATGCTCATTCATCAGCTCTGTCCCTGAGTTCCATCTATTAATCTGCATGCATGTGCTCTGTAATAAATTAAAAAAATAATTCCTATGAAACTGATTAGACAGAATGCTCCTGTATACATAGCTTTCCACTAATACATTTGCAGAGATCTGCTACAGCCATTACCATTTAAACAGTTTCGACCACTGGCCATATGGACGTGTTATTTAGTGGTTAAAGTTTTTTAAAAGCTTAGAATTTGCTCAGTTGTCACATCATAGTTTAAAAAAGCCAATCAGGACACTCTCTTCCAAACCTGGGAATTTTTTTTTTTAGATTTTTTTGCTTCCCTTTTCTGTGCTAGGGTTGGGGCTAATTTTGGTTCTATGCAAAAAAACCCAGTCTCCTGGCCTCTGCTAACAGGTGCCCATAGCCCTGATGACCACTTTACAAGCACTCAAGTAGTGTGCACTGCCAAACAGTTTATACCCACGTTATTTCTCAACAACTGGACACAGAGAGCCTGGCAAAGGGAATAGCAAGGATGGGTAAGGTGATAGGTCTTGCTAAAGGAAGCAGTGGTGGTGGAAACGTCTTGTACCATTGTCAGAGCCCAGCCTGCTCTTGAGCATCACATTGTGCCAGGCTCATCCAGGCTCCTCCTCCCTTGCCCAGGTCTCCTTCCTCCCACTTCCTTCCGTGTCACTCATTCCCACCCTCCTGTTTCTGCACACAGGAGGTTGCACAGGGAAGGTCTGTTGGGAATGGAAGGAAGGTAGGCACAAACTGATGCATGAAGCATATGGTTTACCATCTCCCCCTCATTTCCAACAGCACTCTAAAATCTTCCTGACCTTCTAAGGCCTATTCTCCATACTCTCCTCTCTTTACTTTCCCCCAAAACACTTTTGCTGATTCTTGGTCCTTGCTCCTAAGCACCTGGGAATGTCTCTTTTGCTACAGCAATTTCGAATTATCTGATTCCAAGAATGAGAATGATGCAAACCATTTTGTTCTCATTCTCAGAAAAAGCAAATTTACACTGTCTCTTCTGCTGAGGAGCTCTGAGCCTGCTCTAATTAATAAAAAGTGAAGTTTTCAAAGTTTTTCTAAAAAAGAAAAAAGAGAAGCAAGAATGTGACAGTGAGATGCAACATAATGGTCAGAGAAATATGGGAAAGCAACACACAAGTTTCTGGAGTCAATTTCTTTCTAGCTGTAACCTAAAAATCCATCTAGGGTTTTGGCACTCTTACAATATGGAGTTTTGTGTGAACAGATATTACTTAGATAAATGTTCTGTTTCCAATAAACCTAGAAGGAAATTTCAATATACTCAAAGTGGAATGTAACTGTAGAGATTCTACCTAGCTTTCAAATAAATGCTTTACTTTTCTTTGCTTTTTAAGAGCAGACCATCTGTGCTATATGCCCCTTCAACTATATTTCAAATATGACTTTTTATTAATGTCATTGTGATTACTTGCTTTCCTGATTCTGTCTAAGGAATAGGATTTGTTTAAGCTCCTTTCTCTCCAAGCCTACTTGTCATCCTGAGGTCCAATTTTAAAAAAAAAATCTTAATCTGGCTAGTTGTCTGATAGTATTTGGCTTCTTCTAGATTAGAGTGGGTTTTGTATCTTTAATAAAAGGAGATATTTTAAGAGTAACACAGTGCTGACGACCAATATGAAAAAACTTTTAATATTGCTGACTTAAGGACTATTATTAGAGATAAAATATATTTTGATCTACTCAGCAATGTGAAAATATTATATTTGCAGCAAAGAAATATTTAACCCAATCAAAACCAGCAAAGAGAAGAAAATTCAGGAACTCAAAAACCTGAGAACAAATCTTTAAAGTATATAGGCATTTTTCTTATAGTCTGAAAACAATATCCAAGCAAAAAATTTTCACTTTGAGAATCTGTACAGATACAGATGAGACTAATTTTTTTGTTGAACAGCTTTCATTATTTAAGAGTATAAAGGAAGTTTTAAATAGTGTCACATCCGGAACTGGATTCTTAGTTTTATTTTCTTTTAATGACACTTCACATGACTGAGATTCCCGAAACTCATAATTCTGGTTTTCATGTTTGAAAGGGGAAAGGAATCGGTTCTGCAATTTGAAAAAGGAACCTAAAAAATAAAGATGAAATTTTAAAAACTGTACTATATTAGGAGCCTGAAGGAAAGCATCAGTTTAAAAGCCATATAATGAAGTGGCTGAATTTATCTATAAGACAAATATAAAACTGAAATTTAAAAGTACTACTTGTTTAAGACGGTGCCTGCATGCCTCAGTCATAAACTGGGGCATTGGAAATAGCATGAAACACTAAGTAAACACAGAAGACGTTTCATATATCAAAGATAAGACAGTTACTCCAGCAAGAGGGAGTTTCTTTGTTACCAACATCTTCCAAGTGTATAGGCAGGAGCAGGTTTGTAAAAAAAAAGTATAATAATGCATTGGCCCAAACAAGCCAGCCAGAGAATGTAAGCCTTTTTGGTCATGCAAGTCCTTCTTCAGGTCATACACTTCAAACTGCCACAGATATTTCATGATTATGTCAAAGCCAGTTTTGCAAATATTTATAATCAAAGTAAATGAGGTCAGTATTTTGTGGAAAAGACCAGTCAATTATCCTATAATTAAAGCCTGCATAATAATGCATTACACCATGGAATATAATTCACATTCAGTATGCAGCTGTACAACTGGTATTTCCTAACACCAGAATAATAGACTCTGCAATCTCAGTAATTGTAGTACTGACTTGAAAATCTTGAAGATACAGAAGATGTAAAAGGCATTCTCCCCAGAAGGGGCTGTTGGTTTGTTTGTTCTTTGATAAGCACAATGGCATTATGTTTGTCCTCTTCATTCAAAACTGTGGTGAGCAATTCAATTTTGTGCCTTGCATTGTTAAAATTTTGCAATAGTTTTGCAAGACTGATATACATGGATAAGGCTAATAGAGCCACGCCTTTTTAAGACATACTCTTCTGTTTCTCCTGGCCTGCAATTGCTTACTTTATTATTTCTCCTGTACATTCTGCCCCAAGGAGGAAATATGCTCACACTCTGCATTAAATATCATTGTAGAGCAGAATTGCTCATGCCCATAAAAGAAGACTAAACTGTCCCTCTCTGAGCTATAGAATCACATTGTGGATGATTGATTTATCAATCAAAACCAAGTATTTACATGCCTTCAGCTGCATCTTGCATACAGGTGGTTCTTCCTGGTTCATTTGCTACAGTGTCTTGGCATCAGCGAGATACTGATATAGATGGCAGCGTTATTCATGCTTAAATCCATTTATTCGATGAAAGCAGAAGTTGCTAGTTAAATTCATCTTTAAAAGCCTCCAAAGGTAGTAAATTATCCAAAATATCAGGCAAGAAATCAGCTGATTTACATACATATATGACAGTCTTTTAGAAAAGTCTCAACACGAGTAAAATATTAGAACATGGTTTTAACCAGACCCTATTCCACATGACCAGCAAAATCAAAAGATTTCAAACGTCTCCCAAAAGATGTAGCTGGTTAGTGAAATACTCAGATTAGCAGAAAAATCCAAGCATTCTGGGTACTTCTTGCAATTTCAGTGGTGTCTCCTCCAGATTTCTTGCATTGGAAAAAGGGAATTATTAAATAATGTAACATTATCCTATGATTCATAAATAGAGGTAATGGCCTTAACTCAGTTTGTGAGCTGTACATCAGAGGCATTTCTCCACTTCAGTGTTTCTCAATATACAGTCTTGCCAACTGGAGAGGTGAGTAAATCAATTATTACTCATGACTGTGGTTTTATGAGGTTGCAAACAGTGGATCTGAGTCAATCAAACTCAAATTTTCATTCAAAGGAATAACCAACTGTTTATGCCATTAGACATGAATTGCTGCTTCATTAATTATTAGCTATCCACTATGTCCAAGAATGGTGACAGAAGAATATCGCGTGCACATATCTTCATGCAACTTTCACCAGAGCTGGAGTATTATCATTAAAATAATGCTTGTTGTCAGTCATTAGGGCTTTTTTCCAAGTTCCATTCATGCTTGTTTACTCATCATGCCTCTTCTTGTTTTTGTAACTCAGCAATGCACAGTGAGTTCTAAATACTGATTGCTTGTTCAAGGCCTGGATTGTTGGCTCCTTCCCTTGCAGTGCTCTGAGCAAAATCAACATTTTTCTCATTCATTCTACTCCTTTGCTTTTCAGGGCCAGAGCTATCACTGAAGATGATTTGCAGTTTTGGTAGCACATCAAACCACAAGATAGATCAACACAGCTCTGCAAGCAAAAGCTGTCTTGCATGAATTTTAAGCATACAGCTTGAGGAAAGCAACCACACTTCTGTGCATGTAAAGTTTATAGGTAATCATCTACATTGCCTTAGAAACTGAGCAATGTCTTGCACCAAAGGTACAAGACTATGCATTTGCTAAATAAACATTTGTTGCATTTGATAAAAGTAGAAGGTATGTATTTTTCAGTTCAAATAGAGGCATATAAAAAAAGAGCTATGTGTAGTTGCATTTAAATCTTCTGGCATTTTAAGACACGAAATTGTAAAAGAGAACACCTGGATGCTTTATGTAATTGTTCTCTATCATCATAAACAAAATCTTCATTTGGAATTGTATTGCATATAATTTCTCTAAGCATATTGGGGCTTTTTAGTACAGATTTTCTTAAGTTGTATGGATGCAACAAGCAAAGTTGCAAGTAAAAACAAGAATGAGACCCGAGTTTCTCTTTTTTTGTAACAACTCTACTGTGTCAACAGAAGCAATGACACTGTAAACTTACTTGGGCACTGTTAAAATATCTTCAGAAATTCGTCAGTTATGACATTCTGTTGATATTCTATTTATTCCTTATTATTTGCTCTTGCAAATGTGCTTTCACACAACTTTGACAGTTACTAAAAGGATATAAAATGCTTACATACCTTTACCTTCAAGCAGCTCTGGAGGCTTGCTTATCTTACCTTCATGCCCTTACCCTCAAGCAACTCAGTTTCTGAGCAACGGCCTCTTCAGCTCTCTGTGCCAAAATAAGAGTTCATAAATTCATGATCCGCCTGATTTACTGAAGTAATAATAATAGCTTCCAATTTGAATCAGTAAGGGACATGAGTTACTACAATATTTTGAGACACCCCAAAAGGCAAATCTAGGTAGTTAACCAACTGCTGTCCCAGGTTTTCTAGAAATCTGAAAAATGACAGAATGACAATGGTTGAGTTTGAAAGGAACCTCTGGAGGTCATCTGGTCCAAATCCTTCCTGCTCAGGCATGGTCATCTAGACCATGAACTCATCTCAGAACTATGTCCACGCATCTTTTGAATATCTCCAAGGATGGAGCCATCAAAAGTGTGCCAGTTCTCATCCACCTTCGCAATAAAAAAATTTTTTCCTTTAAGAAAACTGGTCAGCAGTGTGCCCAGGTGGCCAAGAAGGTCAACAGCATCCTGGCTTGTATCAGAAATAGTGTGGCCAGCAGGACTAGGGATGTGTGTTCAGTTTTGGGCCCCTCACTACATGAAAGACATTGAGGTGCTGGAGCATGTCCAGGAGAACAGACAAGGGCAACAAAGGGCAAGGGTCTAGAGCACAAGAGCAACAAAGCTGGTGAAGGGTCTGGAGCACAAGTCTTATAAGGAGTGGCTGAGGGAACTGGGGTTGTTCAGCCTGAAGAAGAGGAGGCTGAGAGGAGACCTTATCACTCTCTACAACTACCTGAAAGGAGGTTGTAGTGAGGTGGGTGTTGGTCTCTTCTCCCAAGTAACAAGCACTAGGACAAGAGGAAATGGCCTCAAGTTGCACCAGGGGAGGTTTAGATTGGACATTAGGAAATACTTCTTCACCGAAAGGGTTATCAAGCACTGGAACAGGCTGCCCAGGGAAGTGGTTGAGTTGCCATCTCTGGAGGTATTTCAAAGATGCGTAGATGTGGCCCTTAGGGACATGTTTTAGTGGTGGACTTGGCCATGCTAGCTTAACAGTTGGACTTGATGATCTTAAAGGTCTTTTCCAGCCAAAACAATTCTATGATTCTATGATTCTATGAATCTATGATGATGTTGACACAAACAGGTACTCTGACGTTAACCAGGGATTAGGTTGCTAAATCTCAGCTACAGTATGCTGCCACGTGGTTGAGTGAGCAGTGACCCCACAGAATGTGTTCACCTTCCTCTTGTTTGAAACGGAGTAAGACCAGGCTTGCAGGTAGTTATTGTGAAGTGGCTAACAAGACGTAAATTGTAGCAAAGTGAAACTGCACTTGGTCTAGCGGAAGGTGTCCCTGCGCATGGCAGGGAGGTTAGAACTAGATGATCTTTAAGGTTCCTTCCAACCCAAAACATTCAATGATTCTATGATTCTATGATTCTATGAAAAATAAGAGCAATTAACAAGCGGTGATGAGGACAAGTGGAAGCTAGGAGTGATAACTCTCAGGTTCTCTGTGATCCCTTCTTTACAATTTCCACAGTGAGACACCATAAAGTTTAGCTTTCATTTTTATGGCATCAGGAGTGTGTCAAGTCCTAGAGCAATGAAACAGCCTTAATAAAAATTAAAAATGGAATAACAGAAAAGCCATTGCCTGAAGTCACAAGCACCTGATAAATGACTCAATGACAACACATGCACGAATACTGTTCATTCCTGCTCTAAATGTGGGAGGCAACATCACTATCAAAGCTTAGCCACAGTAACTCTACTGCTGCTTCCTAATGTAAGGGGGTTTATCCTACATGTGACACTGAAAAAGTGAATACAGAGAAGACAACAAAGATAATAGCCATGATAATAAAAGACACCATCCTCAAAATGTTTGACCTGCAAGGTACTTCACCCCAACCAGGAAAACATTGAACCTAATGGGGAAAGGTAAGGCTAGTTGTGGTTGCTAGACAAGTTTCCAGTGGTTTCTTTTGTCAAGGTAATCTTTTTCATTCCCACTCTCAGTAATCTTTTCCTATATGTTTATCTATTACATCACATCCCACACAAATATTTTCATTTGTACAGAAACACTCAGTAAACCAGCACACAGAACATTCCTTTTGCCTAGTCCTGTCTGCAGTGGCAACGGCCAACCCTTTTGCGGGTGCAGTTTTGTCTTGTTTCCCAGTCTGAGCCAACAATTACTACCGATCCTACCAAAAAAGGGCGGCAGACTAGACCGACTTTTACCTTTGTTCTCTTATTGTCTACAATGGTTGACAGCTTAATTTGGGTTTGCCATAAGTAAAAAGATCAAACTATTGGCAAGTGTCCTGAGATGACTCCACCATCTCCACTACTTCGTAAATTTGTCAGTTCAGTCCAGTTCAGTTACTTATTTGTGGAGCTTCAATGAAGATCGAGAGCAGAATGTACATGTCAGCTTTTTCAGGTGTGGAGGTGTCCTCTCATGGTAAGTAGCTTTTAAGTTTATCACATTTGGGGTAATAATATCATTACTATGGTAATGACATAATATGTGTCACTTTTGGGAATGAGAAATTACACATAATTTCTATTTGCTTCAGTCCTGTTTCTATAGTAACAAGACTAGTAATTCTCATTAATGACTAGGTTGTTAGCATTGTTATTTTTGGTAATTCCAGGTTATTAATGTCCTTAGTTTTTCTGCACCTTATTGATGACTTAATCTGAGTGGCTGTTAAATGAAAAAATAGGTCCACTTTACTAAAACTATCTTTCGCAAAAATCAGAGAGTATCCTTTGAAGCTAGTTTTAAAATTAGTGCAGAATTAAGTTGAGAGAATAAAATCATTAAATTGTTTAGACTAGAGGCAAAATTCAGACTGCTTCATAAACACAATTATTAACACAAACCACACAACTCTGATGAAAGTGCTGACATTATCATTTAACATTTCAGTTTGCCAAGTTGATCTTTCCACTAGAAAAGACATTCCTCCCCTAGAGTAAGATTGCTATAAGAGCAGCAATGCAGTTTCAGGCAGAGTGGTTATCATGAGCTCATTTACCATGGGGATTCAAGTTTAAAGGTTGTACCTAGGTGCCACAAGGTCATTATTATCTCATTTTGGTAGCTATATATTCTGATACATTTTATTATCCTTAAGGGCAAACAGCAGGCTAAATTCCTACGTGCTAAAGAACTACAAATATCGTCTTCTAATTACATTTCATATCAAGATTGCATTTATAATGTTTCTCTTCTAAAAAGTTATAGAGATTCAATGAAGTAATTCCCAAACAATTTAATCCAACTTATTGTCTTAATGGAATTTTATATTATGCTTGGCGCCTTTTCCCTATAAATGCTCATGCATGTCCATACCTTTACCCACTGACTGTTCATTTGAGTAGTCACACGCTAGAGTGTCTGCAGAACCAGGCATAGTTGATCTTACTTGTTTTAACTCATTTTGGTTAAGAAGGCCTTAAAACAGAATTTCTTGAAAATGCTTTGATAGTGCAGTTTATAATGTCTTTTATGAAATGCTATTAAAGTACACAGTGACATTTAGCAATCATTTAGTAAATATTAATAAAGCATTTATAACCTCTTCATTTATAACATTTTACCATTTATAACCTTTTACTATGATCTTCCTAGCCAATATTAATCAATAGAAGTCAGTAATCTACTTCTGTAATCAGCGATTAACTTATTATGAGTTTTGGATTTAAAAATCTGAGTTACAGCTGGAGTTTGGGAGAAAAACAGGTGACTTGGAAGAAAATAAAAGCACAAGTGAAAGTAAAACATTCTTCTCCCTTATCATTCCCAATCTTAAGAAGCTTACCTGGACCAGATCTGTTGCCAAGATACACGAAGTGTTAGACTGCATTTTACTTCTGTGAAGATAAAACCTGGATAATTCTCCTGCAATGAGGCAGGCAAAAACCACTGTGTGGACCATAAGAATTTTCTTTCAAGGTGCTTCTGTAACTGGACTGTGCAGCATATCTTACTTCTGCTCATACTCTTTAGCAGCACAGCTGCAACTTACTTACACTTTTGTGCAAACTTTTGATAGTATCTGCCAGTTCTGATATTTACATTTACATACACAAAGAAAAAAATCTTCTCTCAATACCTACTACGTGAAGAAACCCACTTAATTGCTTCCATACATTACAAATCAACTCAGAGATTATTTTTACTGCAGGCTACTGTACTGAATTTATGGAGCTGAAAAGGATAATTTATTTCAATTAATCATTTCCTATCCTAAATATTATTCATGTTAAACATCTTTTCTTCTTGCATTAATATATATGTTTTAATATTTAAAATTACTAATTAAAATAATGCTTTAAACTCCTGAGAATGGATTCTTAGGCCTTCTGTCCATCTTTTGGGCAATGGGGACAACCTAGTCAACTCACCTCACCCTAGAAAGAGGAGTTGTGGGAGACAGAAAAGATTGTGGCAGAATGCACAATGCTGCAACTCTAGCTAGTTGCCAAATGACACTGTGGGTCAACAGCCATTTAGCATATATTAAAGCAGTGCGTAGGCTGCTGCAGTCTATGCCAAGACCAATGAATAACTCTTGCTTGGATGAGGATGCCTGGCTCATTTGCAGCTCTTTTCAACCTCCTGTGCTTATGGCTTCCAATCACATCTAAGAACGTAGTAAATATTCAGGTTCTTTACCGTGAAAAGATGATCCTCGAGGAATCATTTAAGACATGGATCTGTAAAAACTGAAATTAAATCAAACATCAGCATTAGTTTTACCAGCTATAAATGTTTACATAGAAAATCAGATCAAGAAAGGCTAATAAAAAAATCCATTTGTTTGGAAATATCTCATGTTTTAGTGGAAAATTCCTTCAGATACAACTTTGCCTGTAGACCATAAGAAATTTCAAATCACATTTTGGCAAATTTTAAGCATCTGATACTGAGGAATATGATGGGAATGTTCAGCACTAGCAGCTTCCCTTCCATGTAGCCTAAGAAATAAACATTAGTGCTAGTCAGACATTTTCTGACAAAACAGATTCTAACCAGGTTTTGTCAAAACTGGCACTTTTCGTAGGAGGTTTTGCAGCAAAATGAAAGTTCTAATCAAAACTAGAAGCAGAATGTGATTTCAAAAGAGGCCACTGATTACAGGGGGTTAAGGAAAATTCACCATATTTATTAACACAACCAAATGCCCTTTACTTGTTTGAAATTTTCAGGAGACAGACAACTTGCTGAGAGAGGTAGCTCAAAGTGACTTTTTGATTACCTTAAACAAATGACTAGTGCCAATTTAACAGTTTAACTGTACCTTGCACATACAGGGTTGGAACCTGTTTCTGATGTTTTGGGATCTGGGCATCTTCTGTATGATGCACGCAACCTCATGTTTGCCCAGATCTACTGACATGCTCATGGGAAGAGGTCCTACAGTATGCAGTGCACTTGGTCGCATTTAGATTCAGCTGTGCCTGGCTCTGTAGCACAGCCAGTTATTCCATCCTTAGAACATTTAGTGGTGGTGCATAAACAAACATTCACATTTCTGTCCTGACAGATTTTGAAATTGAACCTCCTCTGATGGGAACAATATAACTAACAGACCGTCTGCTATTCTCTGCTAAAGCTGATTCATCTTAAACTAGTAGTTCCTCTGCAGGGGAAGAATCTCTTCCTCCAAAAGTAGTAGTTTGTCCAAAGATGGAACCAATTTAGAAATTCTTGGAAGATTTATTTAATTAAAAAATTACTTTTTCACCATCTTTACCTCTGCTTTTTCATCTTATCTGTATTAGTATACAAAATTGAAAACCTTCTGAATTCACAAGAGCAACTCAAATAGTGGGAAGAACAAATTTATTTTATTTTTATTGTCTTTCTACAGGTTTTCCTTTAATTACACACCATTATATTCAGTGATAAAACCCCAAAAACTTCAGTAGTTGCACTAACAGCAAAAGCAAATGACATTATATTATTCTAATAAATAATATATACCCGGTGTCATTTTTTGAGCTTTCAATTAATTTTCCAGTTTAAAATAAAAGCTGGAAAACCTTTCTGCCAAAATATTTGCCACGGTAATCTGTTCCCCCTTACTTTACCAAACACTGTCTTAACACTAACCATCTTCCCAGATTCCCTTCAGATATCATAGTATTTTAAATATGTCCATATATATATATATATGCATTGACAATTCAGCTAATAGGAATAGATACGTGCTATACAAGCTACATGTTGTTCTTCCAATATTTTCCGTGAATTTTGGATTATGTTCTGTTCAAATAATTTACGTAGCGGTATTATAGCTTTACAGTGGCTGCTAACTTTAACCTTTGTACTACTGATGTTAAAACAGGCTTCATTTTGAATCTAGCCTTTTGTGCTGGGATTTAAATATTTTAGTGAGGACATCCAGGTACATTTTAAGAGCACTTGCTAGTATTGTTAGTTCGGTTGCTATGCTTGATTTCTATGCACTCACACGGGTAAAAAGATATATTTAGGACTTTTTTTTTGTTTAAAAAAAAGTGCTAGTGGGGGAGGTATTACGTTCCTTCAAGATGAACGCAGCACTTGCTAATTTTTGGCACACAACATTCATCTCCTAGCATTATGTCACTTGTCAAGCCTTGAGATCTTCCATGGCCAGAACTGACATAATATGTCAAACATTTACAAAACTTCATTTTCCAAGTGCTTTTAGAATGAATGATGTAGTACCATTCAAGTAGTAACAGCAGATAACCTGAAATATCCTACATAGATAGGTTTTCCAAAATGTAGCAGCTACTGTAAATCTGTCATGGTATGTAAATTTTTTTAATGGACTTTCAGTAAATTTCCATATTACTTTTTAAAGTTTCTACTGATTTTAGTCTCATAAAGGGATAGCACTAATATTGCTGAAAAGTGCTGTCCTCTGTTCTTTGGTTTTTTTCTCAGCGAACAAGTTATTAGATTTCTATTTCTATAAAAAAACAAAATACTGAATATTAGTTGTTTTCATGTGTAGTCACATTATATTACCTACTCACATTGTATCCTAATGCTCTCCTACCTGTATTTGTGTCTCTTTTTTTTCATCTTATACAGTGCTGTACCTGATATGCTTACCATCTTCCATACTGCCCTTGCTTGGAGATAAGTACTATATCAAGAGAAATCGAGGATGGATTTCAGAATGCTATTTCTGATGTTGTGATCTCCTACTATGTATGTGGTTTTGTCAGTAAAATGATTGTAATACATTTCACCATTTTTAAATGATGGTTGCTATTTTCTGAAGTATTTTAATATCTATGATTAGTATGTATAGAAATAGTAGACTACATGGTGTGAGATCATGTATTTTTTTAATCACATTAATTTTTTTTCTAGTAAGTGATCAATATTGTAGCAGCTTCATAACAGAAAATTTACTTTAAAGCTCAAACCAAGAATTATGCATTTCATAGCACAAGCTGTTCTCAGGAAACACTGGCTGTATGAGTAGGTTTTGTAGAAGGCAACCTCGAGTCCCTGAGTATTGGATACTCTTTTTTTTCTATAATGTTTTCTTTGTAAAATATCAGGCATTTCAAACTATGGACGTCCTGAATATTTTATTTAATTTCCAAGTGACTTATCATGAATTGTACTTCATCACCAACTGGTCTTTGTCACTAAACGCACAACAAGCTGGTTTGCTTCCCATATTCCAAAATATCACATTACATTGTGTTCAGTAAATAGATTCTGTTCGTGCATTAAATGATATTTATTTCTTTTTGTCTACTGACCATCTTTTAAATTCACAGAATGATAGAAAAGTAGGACTGGAAGGAACTCAAGTCATCTAGTTTACTCACTGCCTAAAATGAAAACAAATATACCTGTATGATTTCTGACAGTTGTTTGTCAAACTCATTCTTAAAAATTATCGAAGATGGAAATTTTTGAAACCTCCTCAGGCAATCTTCTCCAGTCCTTCACTATATACTATTAGAAAGTTTTCCCCAAAGCTTAATCTGAATACTTTTTCCCTGAATTTAAACCATTTACTTCTTATCCTTTCTAAAAAGGACATTGTGAATAGATAGTTCTACTCCTGCAGCAACCTTCTAGGTGCTTGTAGCTGGTTTCCTTCCTGGGTGGGGAAAGTCCATTCTTTAATCATGTTCATGTTCCCACAACTTACAGGCATTATTGGTTTTGTTGTCTAGATTGTCTTCAGCAATGTGAATCTTCGGGTGCTGTTCTTAGCACTCTGAGGCCACTGAGCAGACACTTTTTTTTTTTTTTTTTTTTTTTTTAAAGTCCAAGAGCTCTTATCAGCTGGCCTTGAATGTAGATGAAGTCCTGGAAGAGATTGGCAAGGCAAAGGGAAAGTCCGAAATGTGGAGACCTAAGCAGGTACTCTTGAGATCTCAGTTCTGCAACTTAGCCTTGGGGTTCTGGAAGTGGAGCTGACATGTCCAACTGGTCAGTGACTAAATCAACTCATCTGCCACATCCCCACACCACCATGCAGTGCACTAGTTTGAACAAGTGCCTGTAGCATCAGCGTGGTGGACCTGACTTTGTGCTGCACAGCACAGAGGGGAGGGCTCCTCCGTCTCTAATTCTTCTATAGTGATGCCCTGTGTAGCCTGGCTGCATCAGCTGTGGGTCCTAGGTTTTGGCTCCCAAAGGGTACGATAAAGCATAAATACCAGACTAACATTTTCAGAAGCTAGCTCTTCAGAATTGTGCAAAAGAGGACATGGTTTGTGGTAGTGCTTGCATCAAAAATGTTGACATTCTATATTCCACAATTTTCAATCTGTTCAGGTGAAAATGCAGAGGTAATACTATTTACCACTAGGTCAAACAGGTGTGAAAAATTCCAGAGTTTAATATTGTGTGAGTGAAAAGATATTTTATTGCAAGTTTTCATAAAAATGGAAGACATACTGGGCAAATTCAGGACCCTATTGAGGTCCACAGCAAATCTTCCAAGGTGCCAGAATTGCTCATTGACTTGCTATATATTAGGTTGTCCCTACCTACATTGGAACATAAAGCTGAATTCATATTCAAGATCACATAGATAACTAATATATACGTTTCACACAGAGAATTCAGTGGATATCTGACTGAATGACTTCAGTAATTTTTTCAGAGGACTGTATTCTGCGCTTTTAAGTGCATCTATTTATCACATTTTTCTTACCATTAATTTCTTACTAGTGGAACATGCCCTGTTCTTAAGTTGCATTACTGATATTTATCTGTCCCTGGTCCCTCCTCTCCTAAAACCTTACAGTGCTGAAAAGACAGTAAGTGTGTGCTGTTTGCATAACAGAAGATAAGGCATTCATTGAGATGTGCTCTGCATGTATTCTTTTTGTTACCGAATGTGATAATAGAAATAGAGTGTGTTAAGGAGCCAATTCTTTCATACAAGACAACCTGTCATACAGACTGTCCGTCTTCAGTGTAGGATATTACAACTAATCAAATGTTAGGCTTCCTCTAATGCTTTGCTTTTTGCCCACAGGTAATCTTGTGCAACTAGCAATGAGATCACGTTGCATGGTATGAAAACATTCTTAAGAACATCTCAGAGACAGACTTCATTACACATCACCATGACTCTTAGAACAAATTATATGTATTATTATTACCGTTATCGTGGTAAATATTTTCTTCTTTAATAGAGAATAAAATGAAATAGAGAAAAGAACACATGTAAAACTTGTTTTTAAGGAAAGCAACACTACATTAAGCAACACTATCTTAAGCTATGAAGCGCGGCAATGTTTCAAAGTTTTACAGTAAATAATCCCCAATACTTTATTCCATTAAACCAAAAAAAACCAAACAAAAATCTGATAGACTTCCTTAAATATGCAAATTCCTCAAGTGCAATATAGTTGAAAAGGCCAAAAGACAGCTGTGCTAGGAGCACAGAAGAAAGCATATAATACACTGTACAAGCACTAGCTTGATTCAGCTAACACAGAGGCCAGAACTTCAGTGCTCTCCCTTTAAAATGAAAATTGCCGAATAGTGTCGTAGGGTTCCATACTTTTCCTTTCAATATTCACACTTACCACTTTTACAATTGACATTCACCATCAGGCTAGGAACTCAGCTTAGGATGGGAATGTCCTCATTTTATTCCTTGCTACCATCAAGAATGAATCTGTAAGTCAGCCTCTGCCTCTCTATGGCACCTCAGTTTGTGCTGCAAACTTAACACAAGTGCAGTCTCAGAGGACTGGATATTAATCTCACAGCTCAGTCTAAACAACTTCCAGCTTCAGAAAAAAGGCAAAAACAATACTAAAACTTTTCTTTAAAGGAGAGTTACTGTGTTTCAGTCCACACTGACATGGACCTGTTTCTCAACCCAAAGTCTGAAAGGACTGACTGGTGCACTGGAAGGTGGAACCTTTTTTCTCTCTCTCTCCTGTGAAGACTAAGAGGTAAATGCTGCCTACCTCATTCATTTCCAGTAAAGCAAGCAGATTAGATAGGTGCAAAAAGAAGCCATTCCATGCCCATAGTTCTCTCCTTCCCAGGTGTACAATGGGGCTGTTCCTTACAATTTCACTGAAGACGATGTCCTTGGAGACATTACTGGGGTAGAGGGTAGCTTGCAATCCAAATGTGTTAATTACAGCACGAGATTCTTGCCAACACAATCTCTCTTGATCAGAGAGATAACAGGAGGTGACTTCCAAATAAAAGTGTGTTTTCAGGGCATTGCATCTAAATGTTTCAGGAAATAGTACCAGCTACTAAGGATTTTGCACAAGTATTAGCCAGTATTACCAGCTTCTGGTACAGGGAAGTACCTTACACTTCAGGGATAGCATCAACTGCTTTCGCTTCAGGAAAGCATCACTTTCTTTGTGTCAGGACTATAACCTATTTCCTGGCTTTGAGTAAAATGCAGAACAAAGGTCCTGATTGCAGTTTCCTACAATCCGTCACCCAATTATCCCTGGAAATTTTTCATGTTTATTACATTGCTTACATGAGAGTCTAATTTGTATGGTTTTATTACGAATCCACTTATGACTTCTTCTGTAATTTCATATTTCGTATTTCTAATAGTCTTTTCTTCTTGTTAAGTGTTGTGGAGAGCTGTTGTGTAGTGCTGGCAGAAACCATTCTTCATCCATGAACATAGTTGGACTTCAGCAATGGATATAGCTGTACCTGTAGAGTTTGCAAAAACAGTGCCTCATCTTGATTTTGTGTCCTTTTCATTGGAAAATGTAAATTCACTATCCTCATTACCATTGTATTCAAGTTTATGTTAATGAGGAGTTAATGTCTCTAGTTGTTAAGAATGTTCCAAAGAGTGTATTTTCATTTATTTGATGGAAACCAGGGAAAGCTATTGCTGTAATTATTATTACATTGCATGATCTGAAAGTAGTCTTTAATTTATCATCCCCAAACAAGACATTTCTGAGCTTAACCAGTTTACTTTCACTGCATTCCCTGGGTTTAAAAAAAGGAGGGGTTATCAATCAATCCAGGGAATATCATGAATTGTTGCAGTCTCTTAAGTCTTTCACAGTAAACTTAGAGTCTAAACAATAAAAACAGATAAATAGAGGAAATGTCAAACTGAATTCTGGGTAATGATCAGATCAGCATGCTTTTATACAATTTCCATCACTTTGAATTTTAAATCACCTTTTAAAGGGCACTAAAGCATTCTTGCAAATTAGTCTGCACTCCAATTAATGCACCCAACATGACAATAAGACCAGTTTCAGCTTGGCTAAGCAGACCAGTCAACCAGGAGGATGTGACTTGAGGACTTGGAGAGCCTGTGCCTCCACCTTTTTTTCCTCTCTCTTCACAGCAGCTTAGGTCCAATTAGGCCAGTTAATCTGCCTAAAACCATTGGAAAGGAAGGATTTCTCTAATAAAGATGAAGCATAGTCTGAGAGGACATACAAATTAAGTCTACTCTTTTGAAAAGACAGAAAATTCCAAGATTTCCCTCAGCCATATATCTTAAAGAGGTACTTCTTTTGGTCGAGACCAAGCTCTTTTTCTCCACAGGGATTTTAACTTTAAGAGATCTTTCTGTGACATTTGTTAACATGTAAAGGATTTCTCTTTTGTCTATTTATTTTTCATACTGTGCTCATTTTTGACATCCATTAAATTTTATAAGACTAGACTGCAAGCGGTAGTGATGAGAAATGCCAGGTCATATTACAAGAAAATGTTCATAAATAGAAATGACTTTGTGTTTTTCAATCAAGAAGTAAATAATACTTGCATGAATATATAGGTATTTGAGTAGTCTAATCTGCAATTTTGGAAAGGAAAATTGAAGGGGGATGAAAAACAAATTATAAATACATGCTTATATATGAAACACATTTTAACAAGTCGAAACATGAAATTCTTGCAGAATGGATAAACCATTTTACACAGTATTTAGCTCACTCAAAAAACCCCCCAGTAATCAGTCTCAGTCCTCTTTATCCTTATCAATGGTGCATGGGAACTACACTGTATGCTCACAGCACACTGTTAGAACTTTCTCATTTCTATTGTGCTTCACTTATGTTATTTGATTCGATTTTCTACGTAAAAATCTAAGATGTCTTATTTCAACAAAATAAGTAAGATGCAAAAAAAATAAATATTGGGTTTGGAATTGCTTCCATTTCTCCTCAGAGAGCTCATGCTTCTCTTCACCGCTTCATATCTTGAACCAGGTTTTGGGGTGGGGAGAGAAGATTTAGTGCCTCTAGTTCACCAACAGCATGTGATGCATTGCAGCCAACGATACTAGTTTGCGTTCCTGTGGCAAAATGTTAGACTGCTCAGAAGTGATTAGCAGGTTACGAAAGAAAAAAATATAGAAAAGATCTGAATTTTTTTTTTTAAGTTAAAACAGTGATATAGAGGTTTAATGATACTGAAGATAACTTTATGTTCTCTACAACTAGAGTCAAAATTTTCCTATTTACCTTGGCAGCAAAAGGTTCTGCTGCTTTTTCATAAGACTTTTTTGTTAAGAAATTTCTAATCGCTTTCCTTGGAGTCCTTGGCTCTGAGATAAATTTTGTTCAGAAATCTGCAAAAATGTATTCTTTTTCAGCATCAATACTCTAAGGAAAACATTCTGTTCAAACTGCAGATTTTCCTAGTCTTTCTTTTGTCTAACAGAAAAGCCACTAAAGCAATGAAATTTACAATGGGCCGTTTATTTTGTCATCATATATATTGTGTACCTTCTGTTGATATTCCATCCCACTTCTCTGTCCTGATGTCAGGAGGCAATCCTGAGCATGTTACTGTGTTAGGAAATAGGCCAGTTGGCGGTTCAGTTGGTCAACCACTGTCTTCACCACAGTTCAACCTGATCCCTGCTCCTTAGAGCCATGTTGAGAAGATGGTTTCTCCAGCTACTGTCTGAAGCTAGTGGTATACTCAAATGCCTCAAAACAGATCGTTCTCTCACTTGGATCTAAGCTTAATCTAAATATTTTAACTGAAGGGAGAGATCAATGGCATTCATAAACTATTTTTTATCAATCAAGCTGCACTTTGACAACAACTTCCTTTGTTTGAGGTAGCCCCAGTACAGCTGATAAGAGAGGCCAGTGTAGTCCTGCTGATTTCATAATGCTTTATACCTGCAGAGCTTATATTCTGAAAAACCACCGAGACAGGCCAGACCCTATAGAATTCCACACATCTCCATGTACCAAAGGGCACTGATTACTAAGCCCTGGGATGCCCCATCCCAGTGTGCCAGCTATGCCAGTTTTGCTTCTTGGTTCACAGATTCACTTGAGTGTGCTCCCATTTTATGGTTTTTTTTCATTCCACTTTTCTTTCACACCTTATTCAACTAACGGCTTTGTTTGAAATAATGGCTGAACAGCCACAAAGAGGCGTGAAGGCTGCAGATGAAAGAACATTGAGAAAGGACTTAAATTTAGGAAGTAAATTTTGGACTTAGTAGTTGAAACGTAGGAGTAAGAAAATATACTGGGAAAAGGAAAGTATCAACATAAATGAACACAAGAAGAAAAGCGAGAATAAGAAAGCACTGCAAGAAAAGCTGAGTAAAAAGCAGGCAAAAAAGAATTTCATATCACAGGTAACAGAAGAGTAAATAAAAAAATAATAAAATAATAAGCATTGATTAAGTGTGACCAATCAGTAGTTTTAATTTGATTTTGTCATTTAAATGACATTTAAATAAATGCCATTTATCTAGGCATTCAAATATACTTCAATTTGCCACACCTTTTGCAATCTGCAAAAGAGAGATCAATGACATTCTCCAGCAGGGGAGGAAGCATGATAAGTATGAACAGGAGTATGATATTACAGAATAAAGTCTCAATTCAACAAAACACATTTCAGTGCCCATTTGAAGCTCAGTAATCTTTCACGCTTTGCAGAAAGTATTTCTATATTCTTAGTAATACCCTATATGTCATTAATCCCTAGACTCCCAAAACATTGTTTTTCAATTTTTTACTTCCTTCTTCCTCAAGCAGTTCTACTTCTATGGGACCTCCATGTGAAGTGGTATGTTACTCAGTAGGGTAGGCATGTTACAATGTCAACCAAAGGATTAATCTCCAAATTATCTATTGTTTGCTTGTCTTGTATTCTCTAACAATTCTTCTGCACTAACTGATCTTCCTTCCTCAGGTTTTATTTAAAAAAGGAAAAAAAAAAAGTGAAAAGGATGATAGAGACTGCACTATCTTATTGCTATTAGTTATCAGTTACACTGGTTTTTGTTTCCCTGTTCAGAGTGAGAGATATAACAATGGTAAATAAAACCATGCATTAGTCTATCACAAACAGGAAGGGAATAATTAAAATAAGCAAAGGCCAAGTTGCCAAAACACTTCATGGATGACTGGGGAAATCAGATATACGTATGCAGTTCCAGAATCTGAGTGAAGCACCTACCGTACAATACATGATGGTGTAACAGAAAATTTGCTTTAAAAATGAATGGAAGGACATGAAAGAAAAACTTAGCAACTGCCACAGATACCTAATTACAAATAGGAACTATTGCATGAAATGCAATTAAACTTTTTGGTAGATCAAAGCATTCTTCTGCAATAAAAAGGAAATATGCTACTGTACATTTAAATACCATAACTGAATTGTGCTAGGGAATAGCATAAGTACTATAAGACAAAATTGGAATAATACAAGAGGTGTTATAAGGTTTGCTTTGTGCATCAACTAGCAGAAGCATGCTGCACAAATGCAATTATCCAGCTCAACAAAGAAAATTAACTGCGTGGCAAAAATAAGCTAAATATCATCTAAAAACTTTAAGTAATACCTGACATCTAATATTTTGCATATGTTTTCACTAAGTTCTGTGTACATTTATGAATAAAACAACTGGGATCAAGTACCAGTTCCCATTCAGGAAGAAGCTGCTAAGTTTTCCTGGGCACTCCTTGCACTCGGTGGTCTGGGCGCAAGCCTCCGAGCTGGGAGATGACTCCTAGTTCAGGCTGAGCTACTGGTTTGCTTGGCACCATAGACAAATCATCTGGCTTCTCTGTTTTTCAGTTGGTCATGACTGAAAACTCTGAAAAGCAAGAAAGCAAATCAGCTCAGAGCTCCAGTTAAAAATCAAAGGTAACACTTGAGCAAAGAGTTGCTGAATGCTACCTTTATTTAAAAGAAAATCATTCAATTAAAGAGTACTTTCTTCTAAAACAGCTCATGGATTTTGATAAAATAGCCTTTAGTACAGAAATTTATGAAGTGCAGGAATGCTGGATGTAAAGAAGGCAGGATGACACAAGTTACAGAACTGTTCTAAGCATTCATTGTGCTGAACAAAACTGATAAGAGAAAAAGTGCTAATTCACTTCAATCCGAGAAAACCACATCAGAAAGGCTTTATTACAGCCTATGGAAAGGTTTAAAAGAATGAGCTGTGCAAAAATCAAATCCATAAGCAAGAGACTGATAACATAATACACATTTAAGCTGGAAGAGAATGTTGATGTGTTTGCATGTAAATAAAAAGGGTTTACACTGTTGACATTCTCTCTGTATCATATGTATATTTGCTAAATTGCATGTTGCTACAGATTTATAAAGTGAAGAAATTCTACATAACCCATCACAAAAGGATTAGTAACGTTTGAGAAAAAAAATCCTGCTCTAAACCGCATTTTTCATTTTTAACTCAAACAAACTTACATTTCAGGTGGCCACATCTGTACTGAAAGACTATTTTGGTTATGAGATTAGGAAATTACAGTAACTGCTATATCATAATGAAGTGCGATAAAAAAATAAAGAATTTTGGTTTAAAGTGAAAAATACTTTGCAAGTAATTATTCTCAGCTTGTAAATGGTGTCTCTCTATAACCAACCAAGCATATAACAAGAAGATGAAGACGAGGCTTATTTTCACTTCATTTCACTTCTTTGTAATTGACAAGCTCTCACTGGGTGTCAACTTTAAAAGATGACAAATCCTAAATCTTATAGGACTCAATTCAATAGTTCACCTCTCTAAACTGTTTGCAAATTAATCTACATTTTCAAATGAATCAGGCATGAAATATAAGATGACATCTATATTACAAAAATATTAATTTGCTTGTCTTTTTTCAGCATCCAAAGTAGTTTTAAAATATTCAGTTTGTTAAGAAAATGCATGGAAATATATATATGCACAGTATTCCCTATTTCACAAGTTTACTTTTTTGTTTTCCTGTTTTATTCCAGTATGCATTATTGTCCTTATTCAAAAATATACTTATTTTGTATTTGATATAGTGTAGTATTTATACTTCAACTGCTTCAAATGACATAAGCCAAAACACATGAAAGATGTGATGATGAAAGGGCTAAACAAACAAACAAACATTAAATTTGGAATTACATTGTCCTGTTGTTCCAAAATGCTAGCCTATTTCCCATTACGACCCTGCCTTATTCAAATTTGGTATTGGAAGTGCTCCAAACAGGCTGATTCTCAGAAAATCAAAAGCATTCAATAAGAACAAGAACATAGCCCTGTATTTTCTAGCTGTGCTGTTCTTTTTCTGGCACATTTGGTCACTTAAGCCAACATCGTGGCACAACTTTCTCTCTTAACTAACAGAAAACCCACAAAGGCAAATTTCTTTCTAAACTTAGACTTGTTTTTTTCTTCTGCTCACAAAAATTAAATGCAAATAAGGCTTTTCAGTCAAGATGGGGAGCAGTTGCAGAGCTGCTTAGAACTAGATGTCCAAATTATGCATCTCGGTAAGTAGATCAAAAATTAGCTGAGCCCTCTCTTGGAGAGTTGATACACTGCTGTCACGTATCTGAGCTTCACATTGTTTCTGCGTTCTTGATCCACAGCATTTCGGTTGAAAACAGGAACTGTACCTGTTGTACTGTTTCTTCAGTTGCAAAGGACTGTTCCTGTTTCTTACTTAGGGACCAGTATTCTCTGATCAGTATTCTCTGCCTCTGTTTACTGAATCAAATGATAACAATTAGACCACCATTTTGAACTACAATATAAGCTTTTAAATGTAGAAACAATAAAATGAATGAATTCATTTAAAGGATATGTTGCAAGACCTTTTCTTCTTGTTTTTAAATTTTGAAACAGGACATGAAACAAATTTTGTCAAAAATTTTGAAAAGCATTCCAAAATGCCTAGCAAAAAACCCACAAATCACTTATTAGTTAAGATTTAGGTCTTCTCATTAGATGTTTTTTGGTTTTGCCCATGGCTGTTCCACATCAGTAATCTACACTTCCACTATTCACAATGGAATATTTTTGTCTATGCCTGTAATGCACCAGTTATCTAAAAAATAAAAGGCATATTGTAACTTCATGCACCACTCTGGAAATGAAGAATAAATGATCGTACGTCTCATAACGTATATTGTTTGATTATTACCTCAGTTTTTCTCCAACTACAAATTTTCTCTCAAAAATAGCTTCACTAACTTTTCTGCAGCTGAGACCTATTGCAGTTGGTTCTTGTATGTTAAATACTCTAGCTACTTCCCTTAGCAAATGGGGAGTGATGAAACTGCAAACCAGAATGTGAACATGTCCAGGGAAATGACTGCACAGAAAGATGAGGTCAAGAATCCTTTACACTTCTATTTCTACTGTCCATTAAAAGGAACAAGAAGGTATTGAGCACAGGACTGCTTAATATTTAATAATTAAATCTGATTTACGTAGGAATAAACCCTCAATTTTGCCCTTTTCAACAAGAAGGTCTTCCCAGCCTTGTTCCCAGCAGACATCCAGCATGTACCTAAAATCATCTGTTCCCTCCAGCAACAACTTCCTGTCCGTAACAAAGTTCAGTGCAGATACAGACAGATATAGAGGGAGATGTCAGGTGTCTCTATGCTCATCTCTTCTACAGTGATCCTCATAAACTAATCTTCATAGCCTTTTCTCTTTCGCAGTATATGAATAGGTCAGTGCTTTTCCTCTCCCAGCCCTCTGCTTTTTCTGTCTCCCTCCTTCACAAACTGATTCATTCATCCTCTTTTTTAGTGTGAAAAATCCCTACTAAATTCATTTATTTGCATCACTTTTGTACATCTTCTCTCATGTTTTGCTGTGGTATGTCAACAGGATTGAGTCTAAGAGATTTTTAGAGACATTCTATCAGTCACTTTATCATCGGATGCTTACGAACCCTGTATCTGGTCTTCAGTGTACCAGTATCAAAAGCCATCTTGATGTCCAAGCAGATTATGTTTGTTGCTTCACCCCTGTCAGCTCTCATTGTCACCTCCTCAAACAAGTTAATAGCATTTGACAAGCATGGCTTCCCCTTTATAAATGTCCTGGTTGTCTTTGACCAGTCTGCACCTGTCCAAGTGTTCTCCCATTTTGTCCCTAATCAATGACCCTAGAATTTCTCCCAGTTCCTTTAGTGTTTATACACTGAAATGTTCAGTTCACTCAGTCTCCAGCTTGAGAATCTTGCTCTGAAAAATCAGGAACTGTTAGTTACTCCAAGTATAGCATCTCTAATGTGTATGTGCATATGTATATATAGCAACCATTGCCAAAACATTCCACAATACAAAAAGTGCTTATTTCATGTGAAAGGGAGAAATATTGTATACCAGCTTTCCAGAGAAGGAAGAGAGCACCTCTGTAAAGGAGACAGGGAATCAAATCTTTTATGCCCAAATCACTGAACTATCCTGTCACTGTAAACCCTTGTCATTTGGGTGGGGGGAAAAGGACAACTTTGAAGATGGTCTCTGGTTTCTGTTGCAATAGGTAGTGGATAACTTCTAGCAAGCTGAATAAGCCATCTCATGTCCAAAATGCAACTATTTAAAAATAGTGTCTAATAATGCTGAATTTATTCATGTTTGTTACTTTCTCAAGCTTTGGAAGATCTTGCAGAAATGTATTTTATTGTGTTAAAGAGGCTCAGGTTCCCTATCTTTCCTGAGGGCCACAGCTGTGTATGAAATTAATCTTTTAGGTAGAACAATGAACTTAATAGCAAGTGTCTGAACTTTAGTGTGTAGGTGGAGGATAAACCATAGTAAAGAAATTCTGCAAGTCTACATTTCATTATTAGCAGTACCAGTGTCATTCTCATACTGTTACAACACATATGAACAGAAAAACACTGATAAAGATTAAAATGTTCACCTTATTTCACTGATAACAAGCAGTTACTGTCCCCTTTTTTAGTTTTACTGCATTCCTAGTTACACAAGTAAACTTTCTGGCAAAATGAGATCTGAATGCTCTTTGTGCCAATTTTAAATGATCAAATAACTCCTTCATTGCTGCTCCTTTTAATCTCAGCCAAAATTTCTTGCCAGTCACTCTGGAAGAAATAAATTCGAGATGAATTCAAACATTTCTTTGATGCAATGTACAGAGAATAGAAAAAGGTATATTTCTGGTCCATGCCTCTTCAGGCACCACTGAATCCTAAAAGATTTCTCCCTACTGTGACGTATGTTAAATATAAGGTCATATCCATCAACACTTTTGAATGTTCCTTTAGTTCCATATTTCCTCTAGCCCTGTGTCTTCTCTTCCATGATCCAGGAAGATCTCGAGAATTTTTATTTATTTTTTTCCAATAGCATCTAGAGTATTCGCACCCAGTATCACTTAAAGAGACAGTGACTCTTGATACAGTATAAAGCCTGTCATACTGAGAAAAAACAAGGAAGGAAGATCAGCAGCGCTCACTTGAACTAGCCTCCCAGAAAACAACTACCTTCCATCTCCCTTTCTAAAGAGCACCGGTTCACTTTCTGATCTGGCAGACAGGCTAGGAAGTAGGCTCTACACAGCCAGCTTAACAATATCTTATTCTAATAGAACACTGTCTAAATGTTATTTAGTTAGACCTATTACCATCTGTTTAGATTACTGTAGAACTTCCTAGAAGAATCTAAATGACACCCCAAAGGCTACGCTAGACCACATCTGTGATTAGGTAGCTTACTCCATTCTCAGTGTAATAATTCACTTTGTGTACACCCCTTTGGGTACAGTGGTAAGCACGGTGTGGTATATTTTGTGAAGGAAACAGATACCCATTGTTCTAGGCCACTTTGATTGTCTTCTGTTTCTGCCACAAATCTTTTGTTTCTAAAAAGAAAAAAAATATTTCAGTCACGTTTGAAGGATTCAAAATTAACTGTCAGGGTCAGAAGGCACAGAAAACTTTACACAGAGAGACTAAAGTCTCAGGTCTTCAAGAAACAGCTTAGGCAGTAAAAACTACCTGCGCAGCTTTTGGTCAGGCTTAGCGCTGCCAGGAAAGGCAACAGGTCTTGCAGAAGCAGCACCTCCTATGTCAGTTCCTTACACTTTCCCAGCTGTGAGCATCAGCCCAGATACCAGCTTCATTGTCAGATTCTGTTGAAAGCAATGACCAGCTGAGAAGGACGCCTTCAGTGAGGTTACCGAAATCACGTGACAGGCACTTTTTGTAAAACAAGGCATTCTGGTGGGCTACCATTCCTCTACAGGAGCAGGGGATATATTCTGCTTTATGACATGAGCCCTTCATTACATAAAATTAATAAACAGCCCAGATGAGCAGGTAATCTTACTGTAGGGTACGAAAAAAAATAAAAGGCTAAGACAATAATCATAAACTTGTAACAGGTCATCTGTAGTAAGTTTCCCGCGCAGTGTGTGAAGGAATGTTTATGTCTATGGGATAGGATCATATTTGATTAGACCACCTCTTGTTCTCCGATACTATACAAAAATGGATCCCTCAATTTCTGAACATTTTCCAGTGTTCAAAAGCTCCGTAAGATCTACTTAACCTTTATTCAGGAATGCTAAAGTAAATATGTTTTATGTTCTTGGCAATGCATAGCTGAATGCATAGTGACGTAATAGGATATTATGTTTTAAACAACTCAGAGGCTCTCAAAAACAAAATAAGATGAGTTCAAAATTAGTCATACATGTTTTATGACACTAAAGATCACATTTTCAAAGGAATTTGTTAGATCTAACATTCTGTTATATTTCTTCATATATTTTAATCTCTCATTTATGATTTGAGACTGCAGAGTATACATAGCAATGTGCCATTTTCACTTCAACAAACATTTTTGTGCTCCCATTTTTTTTTGACCAATTGCCCTTGGTAGTATTACTATTCCAGCAACAATTCCCTTTCAGAATAATCAGTACAGAAATAAAGCAGAGTAGCTTTAGTCTTAATTTCCTTGACAGTTCTCTGCCTTTCCTTTTAACTTCTAAATACTTTAAATAATAAATAATAAATAATAAATACTTTAAATAATTAAATAATAAATAATAAATACTGAATTTTTAAAACTTATATTTCTTATATACAGAGGAAGTCAGTTTAGAGATACATTTTTCCTCCTTTTTGGGTGATATAGAAATCTAATGGCTCATTTTTGCCATAAAAGATTATGAAATACCTCTCAATGAAAGAACAGCGTTGCTCTAAATTTTTAACTGCTTGTTCCAAAGAGTGAAAGAATTAGACCTGCTCAATGAAACAGCTACACAAATCATTTAACACTGATGAAACAACAGCAAATGTTTAATCCAGTGTCATCTGTAAAGAATTTTTATTTTTTTTCCAGTAAATATTTAACTGAATTAGTCAAGTAAAAAAAAAATCTAACACGCCACCTCCTAATGTCAATTAGAAGCAGTTTGCTGCTTCTCTTTGAAGATTAGGTTGACTAAACGTAGTAATGTTCAAGAAACCCACACATTCTCAAAGTCACAGGCATCTAAACAACTCGAAAAAATGTTAACCTGATTCTAACCATTGGTGAAAATCAGAATTGAGTGTAAGTCGATAAAATTTGGGGGGGGGGGGGGGGGAAGGAAGATTAGTATAAGCAAAGCATATAAAGCTTTTATGTGATCTTTACAACTACAGATAAAGCATGAAGGAACTATGTAAAATCAATAACCATGCAAGTTCAAGGCCTATGCCAGCGTAACGTGCCAATGGAGTCTACTGGGCTTTATACATATTACAGCGCAATTACATAAAACCCAATTATACACAAAAAGTTTTTTACAATTACAGCAGTGGAACAACAGAGGAAGGAATGGATATTGCCTAATGGCTTAAATTTGAAAGTTTGAATTTAAGAATTTAAATTTAGGTCCTTCATGTATAAACAGAAATGCATGTAATAACACATAACACTAAAAGATAAGCCATTGTAACTTTTTCCTACTATTTCATCACCAAATGTAAAGTATATAACCAATGCCCGCCGAAAAGAAAAATACTTGCTAGATCTGTCAGTCCAGTAACTTAAAACACAACACTAATATTCATAGTAATATGTGAAACATTTAAAATGAATTTTTGGTTCTTAGCAGAACACTGCTGGTAAATAATCATAATTTGTATTGTTAATAATTTGAATCTTGGTTTTGTTTTTCTCTTTACAGGAATTAAAGGGGGCATACTGTGCATGATACAATTAATGAGGCAGTGTTGAAATATACTGTATCCAGGGCTTTCCTATTCTATAAACTCAGTTCATAAGAAAAGCTTCCAGATATTGTGCAAAGCCAATTAAAACCACCCAGGCATTGTGTGTGATCAAGGACCAGATAAAATTTTTGCAGGTTCAGAATCTAAGCACTCCTAGATTCCCAGTGAATTTGATGAATTTTACATTTGACTTTTACATAGAGGGTTGTAAAAGTTGGGGGGAGAGGAAGGGATGTGCAGCCTTTTTGTTTCAGCATAGATAATAAGTCTTTTTCCCTAATGTTTGATTGCACTTCACAAATAGGTATTATTTAACACTATAGAAAACGATCAAAACAGCTTTACTGGATGAGTAACATTATGATAGTTTCTGCGACAGTCAGTTTTTAGCAGGGTTTTACAAAAGCTGATTTAAAGCACAGGCTTTTCTTTTTGCTGTTCCTGTAGGTGATTTCTGCAGAACATCTACTGATTTTCTTTCAAAATGTTATTGAACCACCAGGGTTATTTGTTATGTTTTCATTTACTATAGTGTCATTTTATTTCAGCGTTGTCATGTGAATAATAGGCAATCAGGGCTGAAACTTTTCAAAATTGCAGCCCTCTAGATGTTACAATTAAATCAATTACAAACCCAGAATAAACAGTTTTTAATCACATCAAACATTTCTGCTACATTATACTATTCAATTCTGTTATGATGGAAATCTAAAGTCCATAGAGTACTTCAAGAAAAAATACTACCATTTGTACAAAACTCCCGCTTAGCCTGATTAATAAACTGAAGCTCAGAAAATGATGTGCATGAAAACAGCTGTTCTTGCCAATAATGACATTTTATTTTCAATTTTAGTACTAACCCTGTGTCAATCTAAACAATACTTAAGTACATTATGTAAGTATAACAACAGTGACACGACATAAAACAAAATGTACCACATTCAGGAAGAATCAAAAGTAAACAGTGTTGAGAGGAAGGCAATTGTCGCTGTGCAGCAGCTGGTGATGAACCATTGCCATCAGGAAGAGGAATGTGAGGCACAGCAAGAGTGCTGCCCAATTATGCCATGCAGATGCACTAAAAAGTAAAACAAAAATTGAATATAATCCAGTGACACGGCTTTGACGGTGGCAGTATTTTATACATGGGCAGACACAGCCAGCAGAACAGCTTTGTTGGAAAAAGACAAATTTGACAAAGCCCCATTCATTGTCTATAACATGACATTCTAATAGTTTCACCTTATCAATATAGGTAACTGTGTATATGAATCACTGAATTACTCTGGTCTTTTTCAAAAACACAGCTCCAGAGATGTAACGTTTAAGATTACATCTCACTACTTTTTTTAATTATCTGCCTTTGAGTTTTATATTTGTGGATCAGTGTTTTGTGGGGGGGGTTGTGGTTTGTTTGGTGGGTTTTTTTTCCCTAGGGTATCATGTATTTATAAAGGGACATCACAATTTCCATTTACCACCATTTGTTGTTCTTATTTAGGTATATGCAGAGAACAGCTTAATCTGTGATCTGTAATAGTAACACCAATGACAGGCACTTATACCAGGCAGCAGTGAAAGTGTCAAAATAATTCCTTATTTTATTTAAGGATCATGGTGAACACTGAGATTTCCAGTTTGGGAAATATTCCAAAACATATTGGCAAACCGAAACACTTCATGTATATATAATGGAAGTTGTCCTTCCTTTTTCACTTCTTATAAATGTGCATGCGTGAGCAGAATTCAGGCAAACTGAACAGGATGTTTTCCTGTATCCTTTGAGTGCAAAAGCTGCAAAGATTCAAAAGACATTGGTAACTCTTAGAGACAAAGAGAAATTCATGTCATCAGGGCACATGTAACAGGTGAATTTAGCTGCTTACTTGTCAAACCAAAGAAGAATCTGTGTAGCAGAGGCGTCCACTTCCAAATACACAGAGCAGTGATTGTAGAGACTCGAGGAAGGAGCCGTTAACTGTGGTTATACATCAAAATGATCTATTAAAACTGTGCTAATACAAAATAGAAATCTGCAGAGATACACAAAGTGCCCAACTGGAAAAAAAAAAAAAACAAACCTGCTACAGTTCACTATCTGATTGACTATGCTATGACTCAAGAGAGAGTCTCAATTTACCTAAACTATGAAAAATATGAGCAAATGAATAGTACTATCATATGCCACTTCACATCTTCAGACACTGAAAAGACAGGGATAACAGAAAACGTATTCAGCTCACAAGCTGAAAAAAATTATGAAAACAATGTATACAAGATCACTTATGTTTTCTAAGATTCTAGATAGTATTAACACCAATACAGTCGAGCTTTAAAACAAGGACAAGAAAAGTAATTCTGAGCCTTCTTAAACTGCATTGATTTATCAGGAGAATGTGTGGACAGATGCTGATGCAGTTGACCAAAAGAAGTGTGGCCCCTTATTATACCATCACGGCAGGAATACCAAAATTTACATAGCACTTCAAAACTGCACTGGGAACAAACCTGGTTCTGTATATCTAACTCTTCCACCCAAGTTCATGACCATCCTCTCATGTATGTATGTCATGGAGTATATCAACAACTGGTCCCTCATTTGTCTCCACCAGGCATAGCAATTTGTAGGGCTGTCCCTGTCGATACCTCCTCCAGACTGACTACCAGTGTCTATATATAAACTCTTGCAGCTGGCATTCATTACTTGCCAACTTTGGCCAGTAAACCCTCTGACAGATATCTATGGTTCAGGCACTTACACTTGCTGAACAATGTCACCATCCTCTCGGATGGACTTCACGTGAATCAATATTTTAAAGTATACAATATTTCAAGTCTTAGATGAAATAAATTATTTGTGTATTTGTGAGAAAGAGACACCAATGGACTGAGGAACTAATGCTTTCATAAGCTGATGCTCACAGGTGTCACTCACACTTTGTTATAGGCTATACTCTTTAAGTATGCTTTGGACTTTTATTTTCATCATTTGTATAATTTTTCCTACCTGAGATCTGGCAAAGATTATTTCTTACCAAATTTTTCAAGCCTATTTTATTGTGTGGGGGTTTTTTAACCTATATACTCTTCTAAAATCCTGATTTATGAAGGTTTTTTTAAGAACTTTCTGGCATTTTTTTTCCTCTTGGAGTTTCTAGAAAGATACAGAAAACTGTTCTTCAGTATCCAAGGTATTGGTTACTTTACACCTTAAGATTAAAAAAACCCAAAAAAACCCCAACCCCTCAAAACTCTCTAATTATTTCATTGATGTTTTAAATTATTTCATTCCACTTTACTACCCAAAGAGATTTCTAGAGGTAATTATCCATGTCTTAGATGGACTTTCATATACCATATTGACAAGTAAAAGAACTAGAATATCACAGAGAATGTGGAGCATAAAACTGTACATATGAATTACAGACACGACTTCATAGTTTAAGGGAAGGTGACTGCACTGTAACTGTTAAACCTTAGAGACATACTCAGCGATTACTTCCTTAATAAGAGAGGGCTGAGACTGAAACATTACCATGTAGTTTCCAGAACAAATGGATAAACTGATCCTACTGTATGAAAGTGGTATTTAAACTTGCCAATAATATTGCTCTCTGAAAAAAAACCTCTCTTCCAAGGGAAAAAAGGAATTTCCAGCACTTTCATTTTCTACATTGCCCTTGGCCAGAAAATTTATTCTGTTCAACAATGCCCTGCAGCTTAATATGTTTGTTCTTGCCAGGATGCCACTCTTCCCAATGCACTATACTTTCTAAAAGCTCTTTTGGCTACCTTAATCCCCTATTCTCCTATTCTTCCTATTAAAAGCAAAAGCATAAGAACAACTGTGCCCATGGTTTTAGGAGCTTTTTGGAATTTTCAGCCAATGAAACTTGGCAGGTTCCTTTTTCCTTACTTTCTACACCCGCCATCCAACAACAACCACTACAGTAAAAAAAAAAAAAAAGGAAAAATGCAATAACTATTTTCAGTGACACACTTGCAGCTAATGTTAAAACTCTCAATAACTTATACATGTATTTTGAACGACGCAAAGTCAACTTTGGCATTTACAGAGGTACATTATCTGGAAAAAATGATATCTTTAAAAGCATTTCAAGTTATAGCAACAAGACTGAAATGAAACACACCTGCCAAATAACTACTAGGTTTTGAACAGAAAAAGGACTTGTATGATAGTGATAAAATAAAAATACTCCTAAGCTAAATTTTCCCCTTAGATATTGTAAATCTTGTACAAAATCCAGTGAGAGTGGGACATGTATATGTGTGCAAAGAACTTACCCCCTGTGCTTGTATAATAGAAAATTAAGATGATTAAAAATGGCACCCAAAAGATGAATGAATTTCTAAGGAAATAAATTAGGTTTGAAATTACTATTGGAACATATGCATTATACAAAAGATCATGAATCCATTTCATCTGACATATTGTACAATGAGCTACAAGAACATTTGCAACTGATAGAAGCATGTAAGATCTCATGTATTATTCTTACAATAAAGATTACACCATGGAAGCCAGCGATTACACTTCCTCTTGTGCTCTACCAACCTGAAGGTCATGAACCAGGGATATGACTTGATCAAGATTTTGAGTTACAGAGCGTATCATAGGAGTTGAGAGTCTGTTTCATATCCTATGCACGTTTACTTACCTGCAGCAACTTTGTCATACAAAGTATAATGAAGAAAAGGAATTAGAACACACATTTGCAACAACCAGGGGAGAAAAGTATATCATATAAGGCAGAAGTCTTCTTCTACAGGAATTTTATGACTGCAGGGATAAAATAGCCCAGATTTAAATGACTGTATGTTTTCTTAAAGATTCCAAAGGAAAGCAACATATGGATGCTCTATGTTTAACATAATGAAAAACAAACGCTCAAACCCCACAAAATTCCATTTAAAAAAGCTGAAAACTGCACTCAGAATCAAATGCAATATGTCCAAGAAAATACAGACCTGTCACAAACATGCTCTTCTATCCCAAATTGTTAAATCTACATGATGAAACCAACCCTTAGAACACATTTATCAAACACAAGGAAAAATATTATATATATGTTTTCCACATTTTCGTAGGAAGCACGAGCTTGAAAAGGCTAGTTTGCATTTCGGTCAGAAAGAGAAAACACACATGCAAACAAGAGAAAGATTGCGTGGGGTGTAACCTCACAATGTCTGCAATCTCCTTGTTCAATACACATTATTAGTTTGAATTTAGGATGGAGTGGCTGCTGCCTTGTTTGCTTCTCTTCGGTTGCAGTCAATCAGAAGCCAATAGAATGAGAAATAGACGGTTTCATCAAACATGGTGAAGGCTGGAGGTATGATTTTTGAATACAGCTGGGCAGACACAAAGCCAAGGAGCCCGAGGAACACGCCATTCCTGGTGGGGACAGCGCAGCCGTCCCAGCAGACCAGCCTCGGCACTTCCACTTGGCACGCTAGAGCAGCCACCGCTTTTCCCAGCCTGGAATTTCAAATAATTGTACCCAATGCACCGTGCATTTGTTTAGCCCTTAGGAGTCAGCATTTCTGTTAGGCTGAACGGTAAAACAGCTAAAAGTTACAAGGCTCAGAAAATGTTTGGAAACATCTCTCTCTACCACCTCAGGAAAACATCGATCTTACATTTAAATCCATTTCTATTCAAAACAAACTTGATTCAGTGGGATTTATGTGTATATTTAAAGTTAAATATGAAATGAGTACAAAAAGTACAAAAGACAAATACGAAATGAATACAAAGTACAAAAGTACTTTGTAAAACTCATATTGCTACTTTGGGACCTTGGCTCCCGACGGGCTTTACTATAGCTTAAAGCAGACGTGAGCGTAGCCGCCCCATGGGGAACGATGTGCAGTCTTTTATGCAGAAAGGCTCCATAGTGCAGTTTGGGATTTGTACTTGAGAGCTGCCTTTAGGGCCAGGTCCTGCATCAGAAACTATATTGATTCTTTACAAAGCTGCAGAACTACTGACACGTATCTACAATTTCTTCACGTTCATAAAGGAAAGCCTAGAAAATGTTTTTACAAGTACTCAGTTACTCTAATGGAGCAGAGAGTGCATTCAGAATGTCTTTGTAGCCTCCTCTGAACCAGGCATATGCAGTTGGAAAAAATCTCATTTTCTCACTATCGAATGTCTTTGTGGGCTAAAGACAGATGGACTTTACTACTTAGAAAAAAATCTCACAATCCTCCAATATTAGTACATTGCTGTGGTAAAATCATAAGAAGTGTGAATGTCACACTGTCTGATTTTGGTAATATATTAATGTGAAATAATTTTTCCAATTTAAAAAAATATTACTACTTTTATTACGTGATATTAGTGCAATGCCAGATTCTCAGGCACCATCATGGTGAGGATTTTATAAATACCATAAGAAGAAACATAATGTAATATTTAAAAGACAACTCAAGAGTACTAAAATATTATTTTTGAACACTATGCCTGTGCCAAAAAAAGGATAATATTTGTTCAGAATTCATATTGCAGGAGAGATTGCACAAAGTTCTCTGTTCAACAGAGCTGAGTAGGACAATCAAAGTGTAAAATGACCATGCATTGTGTAAATGGAGACCAAGGTGCAAAACCTATTGGGAGAGAACAGGGACATTTCAGTGACTAATTTGCACAGAAATTTCCTGTTTTGTAGGAAAAGCTAAGTAAATTTATATGAATATGAAAAAAATTGTTGGTAGTCTCAGTGAAGTGCCTGATGGACACTTCAGTGGAAACAGCAGCTCTTCCACTCTGAGTACAAACGGCAGCAGCCCTTAGAGCAGAATTTAAGTCATCCATTCTAGGGATGAGAAGTCGGTTCTCATTGCTGGCTTTACGTACTCGCATATAATGTGTTCAAAGTTCCTCTCCATCAGGAGGTGGACTACCATATACATTTTGCACAGAATTGGTTACTGAACAGTCATCATCTGGTGATATCTCCGCTCAGATCTGAGTAAGGAAGTAAAATGTTGCATACCAACGGTACCAGTGCTGGGTTACTCAACCACTCGTACATAATAAATCTTATATCAGTAACATGCACAATTTATGGCAAACAAATGAGGGATTTCACATGCTGCTTGGATTTGTATATACACCAAGAAAGAACACGGCCCATAAATAAGATTGTTTGGGAAACATTTACTGCTGTCATACTGATAATGCATTTTAAATCCTGGGGTTATCAAAAACGTGGATTTTTTTTCTCCATATTGTTTGACAGCTGAAATTAAACAAATCCTATTGAAGTACAAAGCTAATAGAAGGTTTACTATGTGTGTCATTAGCACCATCCATATAAGGAAACAGAAAATATGAGGTGTGGATTTTTAAAATATGATAAAATGAGAGCACCGTTAGATGCATACGAAGGTGTGACTTCAGGCCAGGCATTTTCTTATTAGAATCAAAGTGACTCTATCTTACATTAGTAAATAATCACTGTTGTGTGATTCAAGTTGACATCTTTCAAATTATTTTATCATGCCAAAAATATATATTGCATTTGAAATATGTTTTAACTGTTACACCATCTTAATAAAATATATGGCATAAAATGATTACCTTACCATATGCTGCTAAACTTCTTTATGTTCAGGCATAGTGAACCTTAAATGATCAACTTAATTTATAAGTTAGCATATTTTTTAGCCCTTGCTTTAATTTAACATTCTATTATTTATATGGATAATCTCAAAGTTCATATGCTAGATTGTTTAAATCTTGTGTCAGTGCTCAGGTTCAACACAAACATTCCACTGTATTTCATCTTCCTTTCCTTTTAAAAGGAAAAAAAAAAAAAGGCAAAATTGAGTTAAATCAAAGAGACTTAGCTATTTCTGCTCTAAAAACACAAGAAACCATAAATTCCACATCATTTCTGCATAAAACTCAGATGACTGTGTTTTGAAAACTTAACATAATATAATTGTCAGAGATGATTAGGGCAATTAGATGAACATACTATAATTTTAATCAGAAATCAGGAACTTAGAAAGTGACAAAAGGTTTTAGTTTGTTCAGTTAGATATGCAGCATATACATACCTTTAAGACTGTCAGTGTTGAAAGGAAAGTATATTTGGAGTGCTTGCTTTGGAATAATAGTTTAGTGGTAACTTCAAATTAATGCTTAAATGTGACAATTTTTTAAGATGATTATGTTAGCAAAGTTATGGGCAAAATCATGGACACACATACAAATTCAACATAAATGCAATATTAGGGTTTTTTTACAGACTAAAGTATAAAATCCAGCTTAGGACATGGACAAATTTAGCCCGTATTTTGAGGTGACTTGTTTTTAATAATCCCCTATAATAGATATATTATTTCATAGTTTTTTCAGAATTTATCATGTGTACTTTAATATATGCCTTTCTCCAATACACATTACTGTTCCCCTGTGCTTCTTGTCAGTTTATATCACTTTATCTTAGGTTGACTTTTTTCTTGTGTTTCGCCCATGATTATCTTCCATTTGTTAGTTTTCGTCAGAGAGCTGCCAGGCCAGAAATACTTCTCATCTACATAAAGGGAATTTTAAAATGCTTATTTCTTATGGCTAAACTCCCTCACATCACCAACTTCTCTTTCTGTGTTTCTGAGAAGCAAATGCTCAAGGCAGAATACGTATGCTTCTCGTGCTGATGCAACCTTTATGAAAAAGGTGCAAATATTTTATAACTAGCTAGCTCCACAGACGTATTCATATGTGTAATTCTCCAGCCCCTCCTTGAATCTACTTACTTCGATGCCCTGGAATCAGGAACATTAAATGGTTAAAACTGGCTTTTAACTTTTTCTTTTTTTCTTAAAGCAGTACAACTCTGCGGTGTATTAACAGACACCAAAAATGGTTCCTCGCAATACAGGTATAAACTACATATGTGCTTTCAAGAGAAGGAATCTTTTCTTCACTTGGGTTTTCCATGAGGAAAACAACTAACTTCCCTCACAGAAAATATAGATTCTCCAAAATTCAGAAAACTACAAAAGAAAGAAACTTTTAGCAAAGTGAAACTATCTGGAAGCTTTGGGGAGAACTGAATGATGTGATTGGCAACCTGCATTCTGTTACTTTCTCTTATGTTTACGTACACTTCTATGCCTGCAGCACATAAATACTGTTCGTTAAACTTCTGTTGTTATGGCAAGTGGAAGTCACTGCAAAAAAATGTAATCGTGACAGGCAGTATCTGAGTAAAAGTAGCCACACATAATTTTCAAAACAATTCTTTAGAAAGAAAGCGGTCTACATCTACTAATCAGTCATATTGTTCAAAGAAGCTCTATCTTTCTCGTTGAACTACATCACTCTAAAGTAAATTATGCCAAATGTAAATTTCTGCTGATATTATTGATGAAGTTAGACCCATTGCACAAGAAATCAAACAAGAGATATAAGAGAAAGAAATTCTTCACAAACTCTAAAAAAAAAAAAAAAAAAAAAAAAAATCCCAGGTCATATTAAAGCGTTTCTAATGTTGTTTGTAAATGAGCACTGGTTGCTAAGAATAGGCACGTAGGGTCAAAGCATAGGTCCATCTATCTAGCCAGCGTCCTGCTTCTGACAGTGGCCTAACGTAGGTGTCAAAGAAGTAGTACAAGAAAATACGTAGCGAACAAGTACATTTCCAAAGAAAACTATCCCAGCTATCAACTATTTGTGTGTCAGAGACTTCCTAAGCAAGAATTACATGCCCAATTTAATTCTTACCCCAGAAAAACTTCTAGCATCCGCAGCAGCCCATACTGAGGAGCAGAGCTGCCGTGCACATGGGGCAGGGGTTGCCTTACGCTTATTCTGAATGTGCCACCTGCTAGATTCGTTTGGTGCCCCTATTTCTTATACTGGGAGTGACAGAGTACAGTCACTCCTATTCTGCCCTTCCGCTCTGCTCTATAGCATGTTTTTGTTCAGCCTATATCATACTTACATCAGGCTATGGATTTTCTTTCTTCCATACCGAAGAGTCCCATTCTACCAAGATGTTCTGCACATGGAAGCCATTCCACACCCTTGCTCGCCTTCCCAACTCTGCCTTTACTCCTTTTTAGTTGTGCCTTATACACTGCTATGAGGTGGAAGGGCTAACAGCTGCCTACAGCATACAGATGCAAAAATGGATTTACACTGGTTTGTTATACATTTTCTTCCTAATAATTCCTGATATTAAGTTTCACTCCTGAGCACAGAGATGATTGTGATCTTTGGGTTATAACTATTATAACCTTCAGATCTGGCTCTCAAGTGGCAATGGTCAGACAGGGACCCTCAATCCTATTTGTGAAGTTAGGATTGTTTTTTCCCAGGTACATCATTTTACATTTACTGACACTGAATTTAATTTGCCATTTTATTACCTGGTCTTAGGAATTTCTTTGCAGTTCTTCAGTCAGCACTAATATTAACTACTAATGACCTACTATCATCAGGAAAATTGCCACCACATTATTCATCCCCTTTCCCAAACCATCTATACTGAACAGAACAGGTTTCAGATCCCAGTGGAACTCCAGTACAACTTCCCATTTACTTTTTTCCTCTCTTCGTTACGCTTTTTAAGCAGAAAACATTTAATGAAGCCATTTCTGTTCAGAATTAAGCAGATTTACTTTCTCAAAGCAACTAAAATTTGAATACTTTATGTATTTAAATGCTGGTGCTTTTCTTCCTGAAAAATCTCCAGAGCCTGTTTCTGGTTTAGTGCAATGATTTCAGGTGTATCATTCCCAATTATTCCCCTGTTTTTTTGCATTACTTTTAGACAATTCATATAAAAATTTTGGTCTAAACAGTAAAGAAATTAAGTGTCAAGCTAGAACAATGTCACACTCTCAGTTAAGGATTTGCATGGAACTGATACAATTTTCTTAGGCAGCTGGAAGTAAAGCTAGAGCATCGCTAATACAAACACATGCATAATTTCTCTAAAAACGCACTTTCTACTGATAACATCAGACACCTACCTGACCAGCTCTTTCAATGGATGGGTACTGTCACAAAATTTTTGTCACTGGAAGACCTTTGTGTGTGTTTAAGCTTAAACAGGTCAGTGATTGTCGGGACTACTGCTCTAGTAAAGCACCTACCAAATGCCATGGTTTATTATTCGGCATCCAAAACGTCGTGTGTAAATTCAGCATACAGGCATCCTATGCATTACAGCAGCTATGACTTGAACTGGGAGTATTGTGGTCAGTATACAGCAGCCACATCAGGTGTCTCAAAAGACACTGAGCTGCCTTCTGGCCATGCCTGTAGGATCCTGTCTTGGATAACATTTCCCTTTAAAGCTCATATAAAAGGAAAACAAATTACAGAACGGGGCCAGTCAAAGAGAGATTTTTATTTCTTTATTTCTGCCAGAGATTTCTGCCATTATACTTTAAAACATTTTAAAAGTGTCACAAGTTTCTGCCAAATGATGTCTTTATGTTCTATTTGTCTTTCTTTTATAGTGGAATATGTAGTATAGCATGCATATAACTTCCAAACAGGGAGATAATACTAGCATTGTGTAAAAAATCATAGCATATACGTAACACAAGCAAATACCTATGACATCGCATCTAATTTCTTGACCAATACAATAAACAAAAATCTGAATAAGCAACGCTGATATGTCAGAAGAAAACTGTGGCTTTTCCAGTTCAAATTCTTGAAGATCCTTAAAAAAATTAAAAGAGGAAAGAAAATAATTTATTATGAAGTAACTAGATGTGGGTAAAGAAAAAGTTTAATTACATCTAAGCATATTTGCAGTGATTCATGATGGCTATTTACATCAAATGATTTTTTAAATATTAAATATTAAGTCCATTTAAATGTAATAACTTGTATGGCAAATTTTCATCTTTATTTCAGAGCCCTGCTATTTTAAAATTTGTCATTAGAGCTAATAAGAAATGATATTGAAACTACTCTGTACATTTAAATGAAGCATAAATCAATTATTGAAGCAAGGAATTTTTTCATCATTGTAATGATTATTGGAATAAATTTAATCTTGAGATGTTTCATAATGAAATCTGCAATAGTAAAAAAATTACATGGACTTAATTTTCACTATGTGATATTTAAAAGTGTTTCTCATTGGTGAAACATTTAAGGGAACACACAAAACCACAGAGTTTCCTAGATAATGAAATATAATACCTAGGCTAAGTTGCCCTAACGTGCTGGAATTCTACATCTGATTTTTCATCAGACAACGGTATTGATTACTTCTTTTACTTCTTTCTCTATCCTGCAGCCTTCAGAAAGAACTGCAGAGAACCCAAGTGGCTATAATCAGGTTTCTGATATGAACAGATAAAAGTGCATAAGGCTTGGAAAATTTAAAAGTGTGAAACACTTACACTTATCCGCGTTTCATTTAGTAGAAAATGAGACTAGCTGTGATATGACAGCAACAATGTCTGACCAGTGTATTGCTGTGAGAAGAGCAGTACGGTGGATGCAAATGAGGTGCCCGGAGACCATTTCATTATTCCCAGTTCTTTGTAACCAGCCGGGAGGAGCTGTTTGGTCAGAAGAGTTAATGGCTGCACTTTGACAAACAATGAGGACAGGGCCAGTCCCTGACAGAAATGTCCCCAAGTGTGCTGAGCAGGCTATTACGGCATCATCCCTCATCCCCTCTGGTCCGCTAACGATGCTGGCCTCATTTGCCTCTCACCGAAATGTCTCTACACCTTCTTCCCCTCAGGCACAGAGCGCATTTCCCAAACTGGTCTGCAAGTCCACCACCTTCTCATCCTTCAGATCACTTCTAACGCACGCCGCTCTCACCGCTGGAATCTGCCAACTGCTAATGGGGTTGGTTCAGAGGAAAATGGGAGTAGCCGGCAGGTACTTTGTCCATTCCTGATAAAGATGCATCTATGCATTTAAGAACCAGGCTGTAGGATCCCAAATACTTCAGATTATTACTTGCCTTGGAATCATTCAGCTATGCCCTGTGAATTTGCATTGCACCCATTCCTCGTTCAAAGCCTGTGGCCCTTTTCCCGAAAACCCCGTATAGAATAGTTGTTTTTCTATGAACTTTCAAATCGGAATGCCATAGGTGTTAAAAGTAGCACTGACTGCGAATGACACTCCACGACTTGCCCCTGTAGAGGTGACATCATTCCAAATCATCTTTCTCCCCTACAGTGACTTTTCCACCACAAAGACTTCCTTTGCAGGGATGAGCTTAGACTCACCTTCCACTGGTTAACAGCACAATGAACAATTAGCATCTGCATCTGTTATCCATAAGGTGAAAGTATTAATATCAACTTTAATATCTGAGGGTTTGGGGTTTTTTTCTTTTCTGTTTTCTTCTGAAGAGAACACTGTCCATAACTGTAGTTATACCCTTAATAAGACCATCTGACTTCTTTCAAGCTGGGTTGGCCTTTTTGGGTTTCTTTTGGTAAAATATTTGTTATTGGACACGTATGCACATAAAAATATTAAGATATATATGTTTGGAATACTGCATATTTATTTAATCATAAATCCTAAAAATCATTTATCCTCTACAAATGGAATTTTGTAGAAAAATACTTTTTTCTAATGTTACTTAGTGACTTTTTTTGTAAATACATCATTCTTCACTGCATTGTCAACATGTTTTGCAAATAAGCATATACAACTACAGTAGAAAGACACAAACAAAGTGCAAATGAATATTCATAGCCACCTCAGTGCTACTGTTCACAGGAAGTTCACAAAAGCACAAGGATGTAAGAAGGAAACTGAAATCCTTTCTATCAAACACAAATATAATGTGGGCATTAGACTTCTGGAGACTGATAATATGTTCTTGACACAGGAAAAACTGGTTTTAGTAGGGATGGTTTGCTTTGAGAAAATTTAGAGGAACAAGGCCTATGTTATAGCAATACTAAAAACATAAACCAAAATTTCCCTCAGCTCCTGTGGAACCAGCATTTCATCTACTACAATCTCATGCTTCTCATTTTCTTCTATCTCATAAACAGAAGCAGTTTGTAATTTTAGTTTTAATCTTGTTTCCTTAAGAAAATGTCTGTTTCTCTTAACCACATATGATTTTTAACTTAGTTTGACCAAATTTTAACCGAACTTGACAGATGTTGTGTAAATACTCAGGCCAGGTAAAGTGCCTTGCCTGGGGGAAACCTAACATACTTACTCTTGACAGATGCAGGAAGCAGATGATGAAGCCATTGCAAACCAGTTTCATTCTTTTTCTGCCATCAGAGTTACATCTTTTTTGAAAGGTGCAGGTCTATTAGACTGAGCGGTGCTAGGGAATCATTAAGACACGATTTCTAAGTTGGACTGTAATCATTTGATCTATGATGAAAGAAACTTCTGTACTTTGCATTTGTTTTCATTCATTTGAATTAAAATGTAAAAAGACAGTTGTACCTAGCTGACTAGTCCCTTCTTTTTAGTGGCATGCATTCTGATTCCCAAGTTTATTTAAAAAAAAAAAAAAGGTGCATTTGTGGATAGTCTGCCCCATGTGTCTATTTGCTGTGTAAAAAAAAAACAAACCAAAAAAAATCTAAGACCCTTTTAGTTTATTCAGTCTGCTCCTTACTAACACTGGATTGCTTCAGACATCATCACAAGGACTACGTATTTTATTCTTTCGAACATTCTGAGCAATGGTGTTCCCATTTTTACTCTTTATAGCACTATTAGAAAACCCTGTTTTAATCTTGCTAATGCTATGTTAAAGGAAAAAAAGGCTAAGTATACATAACCCTTTTAAACAGTCCTCTGTGCACTGGTAAAATAAAACTTTACTTTTAACAGGTGCCTAAGAGTCAGGGCACTGAATTCCAACAAGTACCTTCCAGCTTTGCTTTTTTAATTCCTTGTTGAAAGGCAGAATGCTTTTTTTTCCTCCCCCATGGGGAAAATGTCTTCTGGAAGACAACAGAAAGAACCTGGAGGATAATGTTGCCAACAGCATGTCAGAGATGATTACTGCAAAAGAAAAGAGAACCTCCTGTTTTGACATTGGGCAGCCAGTAGAGGAGAGCAGAAAGAAACAACAAAAAATTGCTTTACATATATAACTCAGATCCAAACTGCTTAATTGTTAGCCAGTATTATTCTCTTCTTTGAAAGCATGCTCCAAAAAAACAGAAAGAAAAAAAAAATCACTCTTCTTTTGACTAGATCTTGTCCAGCGTAACAGAATCATAATTTACATAGTATGCCTTGAAAGACACACTTGGCCCAAAAGGGGGAAAAAATGAGGAAGAAGATGGGAAATCCTCTATTAAATGATTAAAATCCAAACAAGAAATTAAAATGAAAATCTTTTTACTCTACATAAACTCTACATAAACACATCTATGAATTTCTCCCTCCAATTTGCCATGCAGTTACCATGGAATTCCCTCAAAAAGATTAAAGAGGGTATCTTCACAGTGATGCTTCCCTACATAACAATGATTTTACCTGTTTATTTACAGATATCTTTTCTAACATACAGCTAACAAATTCTAAACCCAATTTTAATTACTATGTTACAGAGGCTGGGATTAATTAGCCAATATACAAACAAGTGGACAGTTGTGATACGGAAAGGTTGCAATTCAGTAGTTTTCTAACTGTTACCTAACTTCTGCTGCATTTACGTTATAATTAGCTGCATGGCTAGATTGCCCAAGAAAGTTCTAAGTGATGCTAATTTAGTTAGATAAAGATAGATAAATTAGTCTTTCTTCATGTTAGCTGTTTACATCTTGTTTGTGTATACTGAAGCCCCTATTTTCACATCTCTGCTACTTTGTTAGCAGCAGAGATCAGCTCAACTCCAGCTGCTTCCACCAGGATGGCCTGGTGGGCATCAAGGGCAACTCCAGTTGCTTAAGAAGAGAGCAGAAGCAGAATCCTTCATCTACAAATACATTTGACTTCAGGGAACTTAATTATATGTTCCCTACTCGTGCCCCTACCGTCTCCAAATGTGTATGCTTCAGATTAGTTGCAAGGAGCATTTTCATAAATTGTTTATAAATAGTTTGCCAAATCCTTGCCACTAGGTTTTACGACATTTCCTCTGCTACTCCATGAAGATATGTTTAGGACCTGTCAGTATCTGGTTGAAGGAGGAAGCATTTCTGTGCAACTGTTCAGGAAGCAAAGTGATTAATGTGGGTATTTTATTCATAATAAAAAGAAAAGGATGGTGCAAAATGTATGAATTAAAATGTATGAATTATAAGAAGTGAAAAAAGGAGAACGTAGTGACACTAGTCAGCTGTCCGTACTCAAATAGAGCAGTCAGTAGAGTAAAGAGGAGCTTTATTTCTCTAAGGAATGCAAACCTCCAAACTGGACATCTGCATTGCTATATCATGTAACCAGTTTATAAAGTTATGTGAACCAACCATCTCATTACTGTAAGTTGCAAAACACTTAATTTATTCATACAAAATTGAGTGTTCTATTTTACTATGTGTTAATCCTGTGGGATCAGAAAATGATTCTAATAGTGAAACATTTAAGTATTAAGTACTGTATATTTTATTGATTTACATGACAGGTGAAAATATATCTCAGTTATAAGGCTGTTAGAATAAAAGAACCTCCCACAATTTCAACCTAATATACATTTGGGGGTGGAGAGGTTGATATTCATGCAAAGAAGAACAATTTAACCTTTGAACATTACATTTTGCCTGACTTTCAGAGCCTATTTCTCTGACACCTCTACACTTCTCTAAAAACTAGAAAAGGACTGTCATTGAGTAGAAAGAACAGGTAAAACTCACATTGGAGTCAAGCGTGGACTCAAAATTATTATTTTTTTTTCTCCTCCCTACCAGACCAGCTAAAACTACAATTCACTTCATGTTTTCTGCTCCAGGAGAAAATTGATCTAATGCACCCATTCCAGCCATTGGTACTAAACCCAGGTCCTAGCTCATCTCTTTCCATGAAAGCTGATTCTGAATCCCTTCCAACGTCAACCATTCTGTGATTCTGTGAAAGCTACTTTAACTGACAGTTCCTCAAGTCTAGAGCCAAAATACTAACACTGAGCACCTGATCCCAAATGATGAGTGTGATTTCACTGCCTTCATTATGCTCTGGATTACAGTGAGATGCACTTAATTATGATGGTAATGTACCTATAAATAGATATATATAAAAACCTATATAACTATATATATTTATATAGTTATAAATATATAACTAACTGTATATATAACACAATATAAATATAACTATATATTTATAAAAATATATATAACTCTCTATATATACCTATATGTAACTATTAAAAATTTATGACTATATAAACTATGTATTTATGTTAATGTAACTATACTCTTTGTTGCTGGGGTCAGGGAAATACTATTCTCACAGCACCAAGGGAGAGTCAGACAAAAATCTGACATTAGGTCATTTATGTATTTGAGTTTGCACTGATTATGAAGGAGCATTCATTTCAAATGTGATATCTTACTAAAATGTTACAATGCTTTCCAGGGTTTTACTCACGTATTCTAAAACATGTAAGCTGTACAACGTTTCCTATGATGTTGTTGACCTAACTCCAAACAGGATAAAATGCTCAAGGTCTTTAAAGCCTTCTCTTCTAAGACAGTGCTGTGTTCTTCCCCTGCCCCCCAGCTTGCCATGGGCACCCCTTCGCTTTACTCAGACACCATAATGCAAAAAAAGTGGGTGGCCTCATAGTGCAAATAACGAATCAGAAATATACAGAGCACGCACCATTCATGCTCTGGGTTGTAAATAATTACAAATCAGAAACAAGATCAAATCCCTCGGTCAAAAATCCAGACAATGAAAAAAAATAAAAAGACTGGAATTCATCAGCTAAAGTTTTTTTTTCATGCAAGCAGTTCACCCAGCTCTATTAAAGCTGCTGGAGAAATCTCTTAGAAGAAACCCATTAAGCACTTCAAGTGTGTTATTTTCGCTCTGGGCTCAGAGAGTCTTTTTCTGTGTCATTGCACTGGTCCCACTCAGATGAAACAAGCAAATATAGAAATATTGGCAGCTTTCATACTTGCTTTTTGTCCCAAGCCCAGCGGGTGAACAGCACTGAATTTCCCTGTTTGTAAGCTTTTCCCAGTGAGCCTAAAGGGTCTTGCTCATCAAGGTTGAAATATCTGGCAAATAGTAACAGCTCTAGATTGTAGCTTGTGCTTAGAATTGCTTGAGTCAGTTCAAAAACAGTGATTCAAGCCAGATCCTACTCCACTGACAAATTCCTCCATTTCAAATAAGACCCCTTTACATTAGGAGAGATAGCAAAATACTGTTAGGTCGAATTTTCTTTTCAAAGTATAAGCCCTGGACTCCAGTCACGAATTACGGTTCATTTTGGGTCATCTGTGAAAGGGACAGCTTTTTTGGAGAAGTAAACTGAGAATGACTACATTTTACAGACCTCAGCATTGTGCATCTAGTATGTCACAGAGAAAAACTGGGTTGGGTAGAATAGAAACAGGATGAATGTCAAAAGAGGAATAACGTGATAAAGCTGGATCCACTGAACCTGAACCAAGGAAATCAGAGAAGGATGACTGCATTCAGAATTTAAAAAAAAAAACCCCAAACAACAGATTTGGGATTATTAATTAAACTGAGGGGCAGGGACAAAAATGATGGAGGAGCTGCTGACATTTGGGAATATAAGGAAGAATTGAGGAAAAAAGCCACTGAATAAGATTTTATTTGGTTTGTCTTGAAGTATTATTTTTGACTATGAAGCTCTAAGAAGCAAAATTTCCATAGAACAGTAAAGTTTACAATCTCCTCCCACATGGTCATCCAGTTTCGGTTTAGTGGAACTAAATTTGAAGTTAAAATGTTTTAACTAATACATTTTAACTATAAAATTTGTTTCCTGAGTTTGTTCCACCAAAAGGAAAGAGACATAAGCATATATATATTACATTCCATTTTTGCTATGATTAGTAGCTCTGGGGGTAAAAACATTTCTTTATCCAAACATAGCTAAACAGAGAAATCATGCAACTCAGGTGTAACAATATCCTCATATGCCTTATGAGGATCACACACTAAGAAGTATGAAACCCATGGACACAGAGGTAACAGAAACCTCCCTAGGTTTGAAAGATTTCTCTGAGTTGTGTCTCATTTCTTGATATTGGAAAAGTCAGAAGGTTTTGTATGATTACTTGTAATGTACTCCTTTCAGCTGGACTGGAAATATAATTTTCGTTACTGTTTGTTCTATTTCTTTACAGCACGACCTAGGAGGTATAAATACATGAAAATGGATAGATAACAGAAAATAGATAGAATTAAATTAACATTTCAGGCTCCAAAATAAGATCTCTCCCAGTCGCCTCTTGTTTTACTGAAACCTCTTCATTTATTGCTACCAAATTTGAGGTTGGATTATGGAATGAATGAATATACAAAGGTTCATTCAAGGCAGACTGCTTAATCACATTATCAAGGTCAGTAATGAAAGATCTAAATGCATATTAATTCCTCATTTACCTTTTTGCTACATAGTCTTCATAAAATGCCTGTGCTAGTCCTAACTACTTTTCCATTCGCTTGTGGGACTGTGAAAGAGAAAAGATAGATTCCCAGTTATATTTCTGAAACCATCTTATTGCATAAGTGTAATACTTTGTATACTTAATATAATTTTCTAAAAGATACAGTCAACTCTCAAATATTTACAGTGATAAACAGGAAAAGTATATAATCTGTTTTATTCACTATTTTCAAATCATGAGGAAAAAACGTTCCAAGAAGCAACACTGTCACTGCTAGCCATGGGGTTCATGGTATCTACAGTAAAATTCATTTATGTCAAATATCTGAAGCTATCAGAGCACACAAAGACCTTGGAAGCACTTGTTTAGAACTGACTCTGTACTTTATATTCTACTGCCTCATTTATCCCTGTAAGATGCTTTGTGAATTCATGCAACTTTAGGCTCTGTTAGGCTTATTTCCCGAGCTGTGCTTGTAATCATCTCTAGCTTTCTCAGAGAAGAGAGAGGAGATTCTGATGAAGGACTACATCCCATTTGATGGCAAGCCTGTCGCTTTGTTTACTGCAGTAGTTGTTAGCAAGCTGCGAGGCACAGGGACTTAGGGGCCAGGGTAGCTCCGTGTACTTGTAATGAGGGGGGAAAAAGCGGAGTGGCGGGAAACAGGTTTCCTCTTCTCAGCAACAGATACAGTGGTGCTAACACTAAAAGTTGAAACCATCTTAGAAGTTCAGCGGCACATAAAACTGCATCACTCATCTCATTTCCTGCAAAACATTTTCCCGAAATGCCTAATGGTTTGATCATCGTTGATTTTTTTTAAAAAGTAGTTAGACATGAAGGAGCCTAAATCCCTCCCTGAATGAGAATAAAATCTAAGGGAATGGGGTTTTAAAACTCTTACAACATGTCTTCTGAAATGACACATAAGAATCAAAAAAAAGTTTATTGTGAAAACCGCTATAATAGCTGCGGTACTTCAAGCAGGCACCTTGGTAGGAATGTAGAGAGATCAAATCACGAACATAGCTGAAAAACTGGACAACTTTTCAATTATCAAAGGTGATAACATCTTTGTCCAAGAAACAACGCTGCCACCACTAGCAATGGTGATAGCAGTCTTGTGGGGGAGCAATGACAAAAATCTCAGGGCACTTCTGGTCAAGTACCTCACTTTTCAGGCTGGAAATTTTCTGGACGGTTTATTCTCTTGGATAAAGAGTAAACAAAACAACTCCCAGTCCCTCAGACTGAAACCTCCTATTTGTGGATATTGTCTTCTCTGATCTATTCTCAGGTGCTTAGAGAAGAAACATTCAGTTTCTCCTCCCGAATGGAGAGTTGCACTTCATGTTAGCTGTATAATATATGAGATCTCTAAATTTTATTTGTCTGCAAATTTATGTACATCTTTCTGCCATTCCAGATAATATTTAAGCAGTAAGACTTTCACTGAGTTGAAACCTCTTATTTCAGTTGAGCTATAAAATGAATCTCTAGCTCATTGGGACTTATTCTTCTCATGTTCTATCAGAAAATATCTGCCCATAACAATATCTGAATGGCAACCATTTGTATGTCCCACTCAAAGAAGTCCAGCAGCGAATACAGTTAGAATGGAATTAATAAATACAATCAAATTTTGGCAGTTGTCCAAGTATAGCATATTATACTTGCTGCTGTTGGTGGCACGCACAATGAAATGTTGGAAACAAAATTTAATATGTATAAAATAGAGTGGGAAGCTACTTGCTGTTATATATCTCCTATAATACATTATGTAACACGAGCTTTTTAAAACCTCTAAATGAATTCTTTAAAAGACTGCTTTGGTTTTTGATAATGTGTAATAGTAAAACTAATAGTAATACTTATCACATCATGGAAGGATCTTGAAGTGCTTTACAGAAGAAAATAAGTACCATTATCCCCATGTTATATGGAGAAACTGAGGTACGGACAGGGCGTGTTAATACCCCATGGTGATAAATAAGTCAGTAGCACAAGAATATAACCTGTGCCTCTTAAGCTTTATGCCCATCTTCTTCTCACTGAGTAACATTGCCTCTAATTTTTTTTCTAAGCAATCCATGGTTTTTAATACATTATTTGGCACTATGAGTGTTTGCAAAACACTGTTTGACCACTGTCCAGCCACTCGCTATTTGCAGCCTCTGCCCTAATCCCCATGTAATCCCTTCAACCATGACTCCCTCATCCAACGTATCATATTCACAAGCTACTGAAAATAATATTATAGAAGCATAGACCTGTAAAAGACATCATACTGTGAATCTGCTATTACCGTGAAATCATGGAACTTTTCACATGAAACAAAAGCTCATGATGATTCCTACAGTTAGTAGAGTGCTTTCTCATTGATAGTGTTGAATGAGAAGGACATCTGAGGTGGCACACAGCATAGAGGGATCATTTATACAGAAGCAATGCAGAACTCTTGTAACACAATCACAGTGATTAGCTTTTTCAAAAAAATTTCTAATAACCAAATTATGCAGAGAAATGTTTTGTTAACACCTCTGCAGAATGGGAAAGAATTACAATTTCATCTGAAAAAGATTTTCATCCTCTTAAGATACTTCAGTACACCTTCCCTGGAAAGCTCAGGTAAATAGCAACACTCCTGTTAGTGACAATACCATAAATAGAGACACGAGTGAGTCATTTCACTGTATGATAACTAACAGATAAATCTTTTGGCTCGTGGTCTTCTGGATTTAAAATTCTACTAAGAAATAATAATTAGCTTTATTCCATAGTAAATAAATTCTCCTTTGATGCAGATAGGAAATGTCTCTGCACAATTACACAGAGTTTTAACACCACTTAGAATATTGCTTCTGATTGGCTTCTTGTTATCTTTTCAATCAGATTCATGGCCAGAGAAATGACTAGAGCTGCCATTGCATATCATAAAGAAGTCAGGGATATTTTAAAAGTTGGAGATTTTGAAAGATCTGATTGTTTGTTTTTTCTTAATATCGATCCCTGAGTAGTTTTTTGAACATTCTGATTAGAATTAGAACATGTCAGATTTCAAACTGCAAATACCATTTCACGTGTTTTTTAAATGAAAGTTCACATGTAAATGGTTTAATCAGTAAATATATCATCAGGTATAAGAGAACTTACAGCAGAACTTGTCTATCAGATAGTCTGACAATATTAGTGACTGTGCAGAAATAAACATCTTAGATTATTTTATAACTAATCTAATGACCTATTTCCCTCTTCCAAATATAGGCCATTACAGCCACCAGGTAATCATAGTATTATGCAAATTATTTCATGATCTCCTATGGAATGATCCCTTTCTCATACTTCTCAAATGAAGTGCCTGAGCAGCAAAATCTGAAAGAGGGATATTCTAGGGATGTGTCACTATATGCTTGTCCTGCTCTTGTAGCCTTTACTATGCGTCTACTCTTGGCCACTGCCTGAGACAGGATATTAGAATGGTCAGACCTTTAGTATGATCTGGCACCGCTGTTCTTAACAGAGAACATTATAATAGAGTGAGTAAATTGTTAAGCAACATCAATACTGGTCTCTCTGTTGACGATATCAAGAACTGAACAGACGAGAACTGAACTGCTAAAAGTTTGTTCTCTCTATATATGGCTTGAAACATACTGGGAGGAGAGGTAGCTAACATATGCTCTACCATTATCAACACTTTTCTTGTCCTGTGAAAAAATCAAGCTTTCAAACTGTCATTTCGCAAGAACATCAAATACATGCACTTTCACACTGAAGAGGGAAATTTCAGCAGAAATACTTGGAATTAGTTCTTTCTTTTGTGAGATTGTTTGCATATATATACAGTAAGTATAGCTTTGTAAAGCTATAAACAACTGGCATAATATAAAGTAATAAATATTCCCAAAACAGAGGAATCAATCCACTTTCAAATGAACCCCACATAAAACACGTAACTAGACCTGCTGGCAATGTACCCAAAAGTCAATAAAGTCAGGCTGTGTCCTAATATTTAAAAAAAAAAAAAGAAAAAAAGAATCAGATAAAGGTAGAGTGCTCTCCATCAGCCCTGCATCTGCAAATGCAAAGACAATTAGCTCCAACAACTCAAATGCCCTCAGCTTTCACTCTGAAGTCTAACAAAAGTTGGTTCCTACTCAAGAAAGACCCAGGGTTAGAGCTACGAAAGTGTTCTGAGCTGGAGCACAGGTCCAGCGGCGATGCTGTGAGGAACATATGCAGAATCTTCTGTCATTACTCCAGGAAATGACAAGGTTTTGGCATCATAATTTAACATTGCAATGTGGTCTCAATCATTTTATATAACATTGTTTTACCATTGTCTTGACATAGTAAAGTGGTCTCCATAGACTTACATTGGCATAATTTTGCCATCGTCTTGACACTGTAATACGGTCTCTATAGACTTGAATTGAATTTTTGTCGTTGCCTTGAAATTGTAATGTCCTCTTCCCAGGCTTGTCTTCATAAGCACATCCTCACCATGTGCTTGTATTATCTCATCCTCATTCTGAAGCCACCAGGCACTTTTATTTCCCACTAAACTTTGAAAAATACACTGTTTGAAAGCTAATCCTTGCATGTAATCAGTGACTATTTTAAAACTCCTGCATATCATTGTTTTACAGGATTCTTCAAATCAGAAGTCATTCCATGAAAATCCAAACACTGGTAAAATGCTGAAAGAACTTGAAAACATGCTTGGAATGTGTTTCTTTTATGTTCATTATTACCTGGCTTTTAAGAACATCTTAGATTAGGTCAGGTCATAATGATTTTGATTCTGTATTCTCTACTCCGTAGGACTGCTTAGAACACTTGTTAAAATGGCAAAAATTCATTAACCTAAGTATGCTTCAGGAAAACGCTGAATCTTTGCAGCTCAAAATCACTTAAATTCTCTGTTTAGTATGAATAGTCACCAAGCATTTTCTGTCTTACCTTGGATAAACCTGTTCAGGACTACTACTACCTGCTACTACCAGTCCCTCTTCTTGATAAAAAAATACCGAACACATATAGCCCTGCAGCCTTACTTCCTCTATAAAAAGCCCAAACCAAAAGCATTTTCCGTCCTTCATGAAGATGACAGCAACATTTCACATGTAAATACTAGCTGATGTTTTCATTTTAACAAATGCCATTACAGTCTTGTTTCTTATAGTATCAAACATACAGTAAAATAATACTTTAAAGAAGAACCAGGACACAACATTTGCAGAATACTAACAGGTAAGTGATGCTGACTACTAAATTAGGAAATTCTTGGCTTGTTTGGCTGACATAAGGTATGATTGCTAAAGGAACTGGACATTTTCCTTATGCTGCTTATAGAACACAAGGCAAACTGATTTATACATTGGGCAGTCTAGAGAAACCCATTGGTAATCAGTCAGCTAGCCTGTTAGTCAACATAGTGGTATGTACCTCTTCTTCACCGTGCCCTTAAACCTGTCCTTACACAAATGTAGGGCGCTTTTCACTGGACTCCAGCTAAAACAAGCATCATTTTAACATTATAAAGTATAATATTTTTAAGGAACTTTAAGCTCAGCATAATATTTATACAATGTTTTCCTTCAAAAATGAAAGTGAAATTGCTCTTGCTTTACTAGTAACAAATTGCAGACATAGAAGAAGAGTGAAGTTAATTTTAATGACATGAAATGATTAATGTCATCACAAATAAAGAGACTATGCCTGAAGATTTGGAACGCAGAAATAACACAACAGAATATTGAAAATCACAAGTTGATAGCGTATCTTAACTAGAATTGAAAAGTACTAAGGTGGCACTCTTGTGCTTACAAGAGGGTGAGATTCAGACGTCTAAACATAGGTGCTTACGGTCAGCCAGAGACGCTTGGGTGCCCTGCCTATCCTACACACTCCAGAAGGGTGCAGGCTTCCCGCAGGTCTTTTACCTTCCATCTGTCAGCTCTTGCAGTTGCCTTGTAATATCCCAGGGCACTTCAAATGGCCCCGGATACCTGTGTTTCTGCATCTAAATCACATCCTGGAATCTAAATTAAATCTAGAACTTATTTGGGCTTTCACTGACTTATGTCAGTGAAGTGAAAACAGCAGGAATAATGTTAATGGGCTTTTGATAACACGTAAATGCTGCTTATGGCAAGCACAGTTTATGCAATTTGCTTACTAAGGGTGGTGCAAGGTTTTTTTAAGAGAACTTCAAAATAAAGGTTAATAAAAGCAAATAGTTGAAAATAATAAAAGACAATGCATGTCAGAACTTACAGAAAAAGCAGTCAGGACAACTTTAATAATAATTTTCACGTTCTTTTAAAAACCTCAATGGTACAGCAATAATCTGACCTAAAAACTGTTCTTTCTCTCAGAATTTAACATGCACTTTCCTTTGTATCAAAATAGTATTTGTCATAATGAGATGCAAAGCAACCGAATGCTATGTAACACAACATGACACAATACAGTTAACAGAATACATTTGAAGAACAACACTCTTCTTCTCAAATCAGATAGCCACCGTCATTTCAGAGAACAGGTATCTAATTATAAGTATGTGTGTGGACTCACGCAGAGCAGACAATGAGATGTCTTGGCTACTTGCAAACCAGCAGATACTGTGGTTCACTGCGTATCCAGATTATTTGAGGGCAGTTTGTCACATCTCTAGATATTTCTTTAATGAGTTCTTTTTGCATTTACCAAGCTCCATGTTCGTTGTTTTGTAAAAATTCTATTTGTTCAATCCTAGTCTAATATTGTTGAGTTTTTCCAAGCAAAATTAGCTAGCTTTTGGGGAAAAAAAAATATATAAATTTAGCTTTGCAAAGATTTTCTATGGACAAATTAGACCAATAGCAGTAAATTTACGGTGTTGAATTGATACATCATAACAAGAAAGATGACCGGAATTATCCACTTAGTTCAAGTAGTGGCAAAATAGGACACCAGAGAGAAATTTATGGTAGGTTCTACAATACCTATTATCCTATTTAGACCCTGATCCTATAATTGGGTTTGCCCAAGTGGATCTGATTGCAGGACAAGGGCTATATATCGTATGCTCTTCAGGGTACTGCAATCGGGATCTTTTTTTGCTGTTTGGGGTTTTTTTTGTATTATAGGTGAGGCCTAGAACAAAGTAGATGCTAGTGCAACAAAAGATAAAATATTGAAATAAGTCAATAAAAAGATTTTCCTCTTTTCACTGTGTAATGAAGGTCTGTAGATATTGCATCAGCACGGACTATGAAAATAAGAAGACACTGAAAGATACACAGTATATCCAAAGCGTTTGGGACTTTATTTCGGTCCATGGTAGAAATAGAGAGGGACTCTTGCCTTCTTAATAATAACCACAGTTTAATACTGATTTATCAAAGCATCTCTCTGAAATTTCAACAGGGGCAGGCCAAAATCTCTGACTGTAAATAGTAATATTTAATATCTCACACTTCTATAAGACTTTTCAACCAAGGATGTTAAACTGCTTTACAAATATTAATTAAGGCTTAATTAAGCAATTAATCAACTGTGTCATATTACTTTATAATTATGATTTATATTGCTCCCAGTGTGTGGTAGGCAATTTACAGATATATGAATGAATCTTGTCCTGGAACATAGAAATTTAGATAATGTGGTCTTTCCTTGTTAATCATGACCCACAGATATCAAATATTTCTCTCTTGTCTTCATCTTCTAACTCTGTACTATCACCATCATAAATCGAGAGCGAGCATCTGCGGGGCAAGGTCCTCTCCTCAAAGATTTTTTTGTGGTGGGTTCTTTTCAACAGGAAGAAAGCCACAGGTGTTTCCAAGATTTCATCTTTCCCTCTCTCCTAGTTTGTATCTTGTGTGGAGGTCTGAAGCCAGAGCGGGTCGCTGTGTCTGTGACCATGCAATCCAGGCTTTACTGCTTTTCTGGGATCTCTTTGTTCCATGAAACATTGGGAAATATGACCTAGGGAATGCTCTACACCACAGGCATAACGTAAAAACGGTTCAAAGACAAATGCACCATGTTGCAGTGTGACTGGCTCTGCCCAATAACATATCTACCATTCCAGCAGTGTAAATTCCTTGTCTCTGCAAAGGGCTACCAACCTAATATAACAGCACTGTGGAAACAGCCACATTTGTCCAAGGAATGCTTCATAAGAGATGCCCTTCCACAGCTGCCCTCTTCAGCAGTCACTGAGAAATACTGCTGGCTTTGGTTTTGTAAACTGATGAGTCTATTGCACAAAAAGTTAGTGCAAAACACTGCTCAAATACTATTGATTCTTTCTACAATTGATTAAATAATACAAATCAAAGTACACTCACATGAATACACTGCTTGGGATTAAAGAACAGGAATTAGTTTTATGTAATATTCACAACAAATAATTCAGCTCCATTCACAGGTGGTATTTTTTGAAGAGGTAGTACAGCAATTTTTTTCCTCTAATCTACATAAGCACCGAGTGACTCAAACTGACTGCTCAGTGTCCTAGAAATGCACAGTTCACAGTGCACATGTCCAGAGATGCAACGCGTTAGTGGGGTCACAGCCGCATTGATAACACAGCAGTTGCACTTCTGTGCGTGCCTAAAAAGTACCTCCCTCTAGTGAAGGTTGAAGGGTGTATTTCTCATTATTTGTTTGCATGGCATCACAACTGTTCTTCAGATACTACTAATCCAATAAAAGAGGTCTTCTCTGAGCGATGAGGACTGGCTTAACGGAGACAGCATTTGACTGGGACCAGGAAGAAGGGTTTACTTCCTCAGCCGGCTCAGCTTTCTACAATTATTAGCCTTCTTTTGCTTAATATTTATCAAATATTAAGCTTTTGCTTTTATTTATCAAATATTATTACTTATGAAATATTAAGCTTTTGCTTAATATTTATCAAAGCACAGCCCTACAAGCCACTGCCAGGATGTCATGAAAACAGAATCCATTTGTGATTGCGAAGCTTTCCCCTATTACCATAGTGTTGAAGGTCACACGAGTGAAACAAATTAAAAGACCATTTCTTCTAATCAGTATGCATCTTTACCATTTGCTATTAACAGTTTTTTCCTTTAAAAAAAATTAACTGGTATGTTTACCATTTTACTGAAGTGTAATGTAAAAAACCTTGGTATTTTAAAAGGAGTTAATTATATTACATGGAATAGATCTGGATGTGGTCAAGTCAGAATCTGCTAAAGCTTTCTTTCATTGTGAACAAGTCTGAAAGCACATGAATAAATAAATAAATAAAATAATAAATAAAAAGCCCTAAATATGCACTAGAACTTGTAACAATATCAGTCTGCCAATAGAGAGAGTCTGCATTTGTCCCTTGACTGTATTTTGAAACTTTAGGCTCTAATCTATTGTTAAAATAATAAATAGAATATAAAGGTTTTCGCAACATTCTTAGGATTGAGTGTCCTGGATATTTACAGCCCTTGGTGCTTGCACTGGGAGATTTGAAGAAACAAACAAACAGACTGGTTTGAACGGATTTGAATAGAAACTTGAGGAAGCAGAAATAGAGGCACCTTTACTGGTGGTCACAGGAGGAAAAAATAAAAATAGAAAAACTGGTTACAAAACTCAACTCATATTCTATTTTAAGGCTAAAAAATTCCTGCAAATACTGGACTCACCTGATGGATGATATGCACGAACTAGGTCATTTGCTACTACATATGATATCTCTATGAACTTCCTTAGGCACTCTTCTTCCTCCCCTTTTATAAAGAGTAAAATATTGCAGGGATCAAACCATGAAACAGAAGATTTGAAACAATGCACTTGAAATTCCATGGTTTACATTTCAGGGAGAAAGACGATTAACTGAATTAAGAGAGAATTAATACGTTCAAGATTTCTAGTGAAATTCATGCATATATAATTTTATATGTAATACATGATTTTTACTTTTGCTCCAAAGAGATAATTATTACTACTAAAATATTCCTGCTCAGTTACCAGGATATTATGATGGGCTTTGAAAAACTGAAGGTAAAAGGCCAAAAGTCTATCATGAATGTCAGGACGTAGAGAAGATTCTCTAGCAGGTTAACTGCCTTGATAAAATTAGGTTATATTTCTTCATGTCTGTATACAGGCTGTTAGTGTTCATGGGTATATAATTTGGCAATCTAGCCTGCAGAAAATGGAGAAGATACAATTAAACTCTAAAATAAGATTTCACTAATTGTCTCAGATATATCTGTGAAGCACTCCTTCATGTCAGTTATAGTTGCAGATAAACAGGTCAGAAATAGGCCTTTAATTTTATTTTCTTAAAATATTTCAGAAGTTCTATATTATGGCAAAGTAAAATGGACATGTGCTTATATAAAAGCTCATCTAATATAAACACTGAAATATGAAGGAAAAGATAGAAAATATTTTTTGCTTATTTCTAAAAGAAATAAGCAATTGTCACCATTATAAGACTTATCAATCACAGATATACAAAAGCAAAAACATTTTAAATATTCAATATTCATGCCAAATGTATGCTTCCAGACATATTTCACTTGAAATTTTTTGTTTCATTCCAATCTTCGAAGGTTTCGGCAAAGTTATAGCACAAAACATTGTCTTTCCTAGAAGCCCCCTATTTATTACTCTATCTGCTCTTTATCTTTTTACACTGTAGTAGCCACTGTACGTCAGCAGCTTTTCTGGCACTGCATTGTCTAGGACTGCTAAGGAAGATGTCTGTTCACTAAGAAACTGTCTAGCACATTATTTTGATATGCTCCATAAGTTACCAGATCAATAGTTAAAAAAAAATCTTTGCTTTCTGATATTGTATGTCCTTTGTTGCTTCAACCATTAACATTTGTGAGCTGCCGTCAGTAATTTCTTTAATGAGATTGTTGTGGTTTTCTTTTGGAAATGTAACTGTCAGGCATTTTACATTTGTCCCTACTAATAATTCCCCAGGCCTTTATTAAAGAGATTTACAGATTTCTTAAATCCACAGTCCTGCATCACTCAGATACACAGTTCTAATAAAATGATAAATTAGATTTTATTCCTTGCCTTATCCTTACAAATGAACAAATTAAAAAAATGTTTACTGAGCAGTCTGGCAGAAGGTAACAAATTACATGTTACTCTTCTCCAATCCTTTTGATCGAAGCAACGCAGACACACACGAAGCAATGTACAATGCTACTTTTATTAACACATTTTTAAAGTCAAATTGAAAACTTCAGGAAAGAAAAGGAAACATTGACTGTAAACATGATTTGTATCCAAGACATCAGGATGGATGCTAATACAGTATTTTCTTGCAGCTGTTTTGGGAGGAGGCTTTTTTTTTTTTTTTTTTTTTTCTTTTTCCTTAAGAAAAGGTGCTAAATTGTTAATGGTTATTTTGCACAGCACTTGCTTTCAGTTCATTTTAACAGACACCGTCAAGATAATGAGCTGAAGATCAATACCGCTAAAATATTACAAGACATTTAAAACTCCAGCCATAAAATAATCAAGAGAAATGTTAAGCTACTTTGGAGCATTCCGGGGAATAGCAAACATGGAGACCTGGATGATTTTAACTCTCCGTGCCTTCCTTTCTACCTGAGTCCTTTCCACTTTCTCTCCATAATGCCATGTTGGAGTACATCCTGCTTAGCCTCCAATCAACATTTCAAGCACTGGGATCATGTTTGATATTGTCAGATGGCCTGGAAAATTAAAAACCCAATTAAAGGCTCAGCACGCGGGTCAGCTCTTCTGCATATCAAAAGGCCTCCTCTGGCTATTCTGCTCAAATTGTATCTGTTAACAGCTCACTTTGCAGAGAGTGAAATAGCGCAGCGTTTATGAGTAATAAGTACCTTCCAGCTGATACATTTCAAACACAAACCACTTTCATGGCCCCGGCAAAAAGTACAAGTCATAATCAAATTGTCAATTTTTTCCTGCGAGATGCATAGATCCATTGTAACTGTGATTGTTAAAGAAGGAAATGCATTTTATTCACATGTTGGGAAAAAAAGATGCACATTTTCCCTACAATTAAAGATTTTTTGTCACTTTTTTACATTGCCTTTCCTTTACATTTCTAAATAGTTACTATAATTGATTTTCGGGTTGCATTCAATTTTTTTTTTTTTTTTTTTTTTTTTTTTTGGTAGGAGAATCATTTATAGTTTTTATGTAGTGGAAGAAATGGTTGAAGTGAATAGCATTTTTGTTTAGCTGGGGTATTAATGTTCACCCAAATGTTTATAATGTGAATGTGCAAAGCACTAAAAGCTTTCGAGCTAAATGCAAATTAGTAGAGCACTCAAATGACATTTTTAGAAGGAGTTTTCATCTGTCAATGTGGCATAATATTAAGTCAAACTAAAGTCACTACTTCAGCTACTGGCCATTTGAAAAAAATTCATAAGATACTGGGGTTGACAGAAAAGAAAACAAACTACATAAATATTTTTCAACATATTATATTAACCAAGCAGCTGCTACAGGATTTCACAAGAAGTTAGCATATAATGTCTCCCTTTAGAATATATTTTGAGTGTATGCAATGTCAAAAATCTAAATCCCTGGGTTTTGCATAATGCATTAAGGTCCACATCTGAGACTAGAAAGATTTTTCAAAGCAATGTCATGTGATGAAATAACACATGCTTCATGCAGGAGAAAAAAAAAATATCAAGGAATATTATGAGTTAGGAAAAAATGCAAACAGATTAATATTCTAAAGTGTTAATCCATGTAATGTAAATGCATTAATCATCACTACTCTAATTGGATTTTTTAAAAAATCATTTACTTACAGCACACACTTAGATTTTTCTGGGTTTTTTAAACAAAAGGCCAACTGTTAATCATAAGAAACTGTCAAGTGACATTAAAGATTAGAAACTCACAAAAGCAAAAAATCTGACACTTATGGCTGAAAGTCCATCTTTCACCCACCCCCACGGAGCGGAGGTGCTGCTCTGCACAGGCGATGCTCAGGCTCTCCCTGTGTCTCAGGCTCTGCCGACACCCCAGCAGCATGGAAGGGGACGTTATTGGAGTTTTCACGCACATTCCCAGTTTGTGTGCTGGTACGGGCATAGGTTAGCCCTTCAGGAGCAATTAGGTGCAACTCATGCTTACAAGTCATCCCCCGCCCTCCGGCTTGCGGCCACACGACAAAATTGGAAGAAACCACTGAAATGGGACCAAAAGTTCCAGCAGTTGATCCTACAGGATTTTAGCACCTCTTCGCACAATTTGCACGTCTTCCATTTATCTTCGGGGTTTGTTTTCTGGATGAAGTGAGTAGCCCGTGTTCCTGGGGACGTGTCCCTGGCGGAGGCCAACATGGCTGCTGGCGGGTGCCGCGGGCAGAGCCGGCCCCGCGAGCCCGGGGACACTAGTGGGCGCCATCATAATGACTTTAGGTCTGCGACGACTCACGCCTATTAAAGAACAACATATTGCATATTAATGGCCGATTTAAAATAATTACATGCTTTAATATTTTCTAAAGAACAGTTACTTGTCTTTTGAAAGTTTCATACTTCTTATAGAAAAGAAAGCAAGTGCTTTTTCAGAGAAACAATGTATAATAATATGTCAGTAAAGATTGAGCAATTTTGAGTAGTGATGGGTGAAAAGGACATTATGTTCTTTTTTCTTGTCATGGTCGGTATTTTTCTGTCAGTTGGCAAAGGCTGCACTCAGCAAGAAGAAGCTAAAGACCTGCATTGAGAGACGTGAGGGTGACAGCTAACCTGACAGGTCAGAAGATGACTGCAGAATTAGCCTTACTTTAATTCTCACTAAAATTCACAGCTCCTGACGAGGAAATGGGAAAAAGAAAATTCCTTACACATTTTCTTTTCATTTCATGTGCAGATTATACATATTCTGCTTCCATTAACAAGAAAGAGATTGTGCTTTATGCAGCTCTATATTTAAGGGCAAAAGACCAAGCAGATGACAAGAGTGACCCTTCTCTTGTCTTATGATCACTGCCAGTTTGACATGACACTAATTAGACTGCCTTAATCTAAACCCAGTTAGTTCTGCATGCTTGCAGCAAAACCATTGTAAACCCGAACATAAATTGCCTTGGGCCTTTGTCTTCCTAAGATACATACATACACATATACACACACTCTCTTTCATAATCCAGTCCTGATAGTCTTAATATACGAGACTACTGCATATATTATTCTTAATTTTCAATTTTACAATTACCTTCCATTTCTGTTGTTGAACATTATACAGTGTACGCGCCAGCAGAGTCAGAGCAGCTGTAAGGAGATATTGTTTCATAGTTCATAAAAAAATGCATGCTGCACGCAAGCTGAAATAGCCTGTGGTTGCTAAGCCTGGACACAGTTTACATGTTCCTTTAATGGTGAAATATGATTGCAGAACTATGGAGTGAAATGTACACAAACTGATCTCATTCAAAAGAAAATCTTCATTTTGGAAAATAAGTCTACATACAAATTAACTAAAAATTTTACCGTTCTTAGTAGACCAAATAATAGCTAAAAATGGTCTGGTTAGAAGATTCAAGGGATAAAAATGTTATGAAAAATATAACTGTGGTAATGAGTAAAACCAAACTGATTTGGACTACAAAACAGTGTTAAAAATGGTAGTTAATAGATCCACAAGTAACATCAGAACATTTCCCATCCAACTTTATCTGTTGTAACACAGCTAATATGTTGCAGAAATACACTTATTCTTAGTTAAGTAAATTGCAACTAAAACACTTGAAAGGTATAATGTTCATTTTAAAATGAAAACAAATTTGGTTTATCTTGTGCTGTTATTCTTATTTGTACGGATCCTCCTTCATGCTCAGTTCTCTAGTATTATTTGGTTGATTCTGGAGTTGCTGGGGTTCTTTTTTAAACAATTAAAAAGAAAGTTTAATGAATGAAGGCTTTCAAAATGAGGTCTTTGCACTTAACAAAACCAAATGAACATCAAGGCATAAATCTAATTATTCATACTAGCTGAAGAGTTGATGTAAACCATCATCATCCACTGTTTGGTCCAGAAGAGGATTTTATTCTTTTTTTAATCTGTGTGTTTTCAGTTGTGGATTGCTACCTGAGACAGGGGGGAGGGGGGGGGTGTGCCCTCTCTTTTTCAGGTTTGCATAGCAACTGAGCAGAACAATGGAAAAATCACCACTAAAGACAGTCAAGAAGTTGGATTAATGAATATTAAAATGTTGTAATTCATGCTGAAACAATATTCTACCAACTTTTCCTCTGTAATTTAACTAAAAAAACAAGCATAAGTGGTATATAACATTTCCATGAATGGGACCCTTAGGCTTATTCAGCTGAGCATGTTTAGCTTGCCAAGTTTCAATATTTTCAGAACTGATCCTGGGACTGAGAAGCCTTCATCACAGCACAGCATTTAAAATGATGGATGTGATACATATTTAATAGAATAAAATGGCCATTTATATGCTCATACTAGGCACGAGGGAAATCCTTGTAAGAAAGACTTCTAAAATCAAAAGGGGCCTATTCACTCATTGCTGTGCAAGGCATTTAGGTACCTAGCTCCCATTACTGCTGATGGGTGTTATGAGCCCAGGTCTTCCATACATCAGTGGGACAATACACATTTAAGGGTCCAGGTCAGCAGCATGGAGGCCATGAACATGTTGAACTGCAAGAAATTCCACAGGTTTCGCCTGTGCAGCTGAATGATGGGGGAGAACCACCGTCCAGAGCTATCACTCATGGCTTCAGCCAAGCAAGCGTTCCCAGAGTGCGTCTATGCCATCCATTCCCCAGCCATACAGAAAATACAGACATAGCAATGATCCTATGGAGCTCCAAAGAATACTGCCTGAATATCCTGACTTCAGTTATGCCCAGCTGGGCACCAAGATTTCCAAGCAGCTAGGAACCCTATCGTATGGCCAGGCTGTCTTTTATCACCTCAATGGCACTTAAAGAAAGTGGGGGAGAAGGAGGGGGTGTAAAACTGAACCCAAGTTAATTAACTGCAGCTTTCCAAGAAAATGTATGCAGCAAAAAATAAGAACACTAAAGCAAACTAACAGAAGCACTGTAACAAAACGAGATCGAGGTAGACAGAACCGGGGAAGGAGCAGTAAGAACACACTACATGCTCTCCGAACACATCTGCAGTATTGACAAGTGTGGTTGGTTTGCTCCATCAAAGAGATGGCCACGTGCAACTGCACAGTTGTTATTCAGTCTTTTCATTTCACAATTAAACATGCCAATCTGAGCCACTAACAACCCTCCTGAATGTGGACCACAGTACCCTTGGGAAGAAGTCTGTAGGATGTTCTTATGCCATTTCCCCTGCCTCCCTTTTTTTTTCAGGGATACACTGAAAGCCCGTTTTCACAAACAGGAGTCTCTGCTGAGTTTTGATGGCTTTTGATCAGGCACTAGCCCTTCAGCACTGCCGGCCACTGTGGCAAAATTGACCACAGCAGCATTAAATTATTCTGACTCATATTGCTGGCTGTGCAACTAAGATCCATAACATCTGAAGACATTTCTAAGATGATTTCATGGCACAGTAGAGAAGGACACCTGAGCCCAACTTCTTTATAGCTACTCATAATATATGGAAATCCATTAAAATCTGACCAACATGCTAGTTTTGTATTTGCATATCTGATTAGAAGGCTGTGCTACAGAATTGTCTGTTTTGTTAACATCACGTGTCCTGGCTTAATAGCTGAACTACTACAGACAATATTGTAACTTTGAGCTCTTGTTCAATGGCTGTTAATAGCACTCATCAGGTATGAAAGACTAAAATTAAAACTCAAACTGTTTGTTGACAGGAAGAATAAATCTTGTAAGACCTTTAATCTATGTGCATTATGTTGAGTCAGAAATGATTCACAGACAAAAAGCAGCTACTGATTTTAGCAAATTAAGAAAACCAGATTATGTATTGGAACGTATTTAAATATCCTAAATTCCGCCTAATAGCACGAGCTGCTGGATCTGCAAAATTCTGGAAATGCACCCTGCCGTTTGTACTAATGGGTAGGAAATGCAGGCCTGTGTCAAAGACAACTAATTGTCTGATGAAAATAGCTTATTTCTGACATCAGTACATACCACACCCCTATATCACATGAGGAGGGTTTCAAAAAGGTGTTATATATTGTCATGGTAATTATAATTGGGTTATATGTATCCAAGGTACAGAACCCATACAAGGTGACGGCATAAAAGAGGGTCTTATAAATGAGACTGTAGGGCATTTAACTAAACAATTGCATGCAGAATAAAGAGCTTACATAAAAGTGTGTATTATGCAGATGTTAGAAACCTGTGTCTCTGAGAAGACACTATTTTGACCATAATGCATTCTGTCATGTGAGATAAAATGCAGAGAACATTTACATTTCTCCCACTCACTGAGCTTCTACCACACGGCTTGCATTTTTCTCACATCAATAGACATCTTTTTAAACATTATATTCATGTCTGTCTCTCTTGATGGCAAATAAAATTCAATAAATAAAATACTTTATGATAACTACGTTAGATTTAAGAAGCAGTTGTGATAAAATACGCAGGTTTTCAAAAATGATTTGTTAAAAACAAATAAATTTAACAAGACGTGTACACAAGCTCAAAATATATTAATATATTGTAGATGATGCACAATAACATAATGACCCAAAAGAGCATTTGCACAGTTTTTCACACAGCTTAACTTACTGCTAAGTAAGACAAATAATCAACAGAACTTGGACCAACTGCCTCTGTAGATCAGATCAACATATGACTGCTGCAACAGCATGACTTGCCAGGGCATTTCAAACCAGCTGCAGTTACAGATAGCTACTGTATAGCAGGGGACATGTTCACCACAAAACCATCAACAAGTCTAGTGTCACTTAGAATACGGTTATAGATGACTAAATATTTCTATCAATACTATAGTGCACAGAACACTCTTTTGCATTCACCCAACCAATGTATGTGTACTTGGCAAACCAATAATTTGTAATAAAATATAATTAGTGAGTACAATTTAAATGTCCTACTGTGCTTCTGGTAATCATCTCCTTTTAGGTAATTTGAAATTGCACAGTTAATGTGTATCGTCTTAGAGTCAAACAAATAGAAGACTTACAGCAAATCACACTTCCTGAGTTTCTTTTTAAATTTTTACTTCTATCTTTTTGCAAGATGTCTATGTCTCAAATATTATTCCTAGCTTTCATTTATTTTTGCTTTTAAAAGAGTAAAGCATATGAAAAGTAAAGAATCTTGCTGTATCACTTAATTACTTTTATTTGATTTTGATAAGATTTTTGATAAGAAAAAGCCCACCACTGTTTCAAAAAGCTTAGAATACAGACAAGACAAAAGATGATTATTATTATTATTATTATTTACTTTTTAATGATGAAAACTGAAGAACAGAAGGAGTAAGCTATTTCCAGAATGTCACACAGAAGAATAAAGTGAACCCAGACCTCTCAATTCTCAGCCCAATGACTAAACCACATGTCAGCCTTCCTGTAATTTTGAGGATATGGATCCCACTCCCCAAAACTTGAGACTCAAATACACACTTTCATCTCTACATGTTTTAATCATGGAGAATAGGCTGCATACAGAGACCAAAACAATTGATGTAGGGTAGCTACATCGGGTTCACATTTAAGTTTTGAATTTAAAAAAAAAAAAAAAATTACGTTTGATCATATAAATATGCAACCTCACTGGAATGGCAGAGTTTCATAAGCACTCACCACCCCAACTCTTCACTTTCTTCCAGCCACCCAAGACAATTCTCTTAGACCACAGGATGAACATGTCTAATTTCACATCAGACCAAATTTGCATGTTAAGTCACACAGCTAGATGGAGGAGCAGGCTGAGGACAGACCATAAGTGCAGGAAAATATTAAGGGCTAATACCATTTCCTTACTCTCATCTTAATGTAACGTCAGGCTGTACCTGCAGGCATGCTCAGCCTTGTCAGCTGGGGAGAAGTTACAATGGCAAGATCCATTGCTATAAGAACCCATTTCCTTCTACCTGCTAGACAGCGACAGAGACTTTCTCAGGCTTCAGAGAGGCATTCCCTGTTTGAAATGGAGCTGCTGCTGCCACATCTATCAACATCCCCAACAAATTGTGGGGCAGTGTTCTCTACCAGCCAGCGAAGACAATCACACCCGAGTTGCTTCACACTCATCACAATGTTTGATCTATGTGCATCTGAATTATATATTGCTCAAGGGCCAGTCATCCCTGGCAGGCTTCAGCATTATCCCCTCCAAGAGTTAGTTCTACCCATTCCAAATGTGCTGCTTGATCTACTGCCATTCACAGGCTTACCATTGCTCACTCAAGGACTAAATAACACCAGAAATCTTATCACTTGATGCATTTGTCTCTGGAACATGTTTACAACGGTCCTAATCCCATGTTCCCTGCTAGCACTGAGTTAAAATGCTTCTCAAATAGAAACTGTTCTCTTATGTCACAACGGACAAAGCAGTATTTGACATCATAGTATTACTATGCTGAATTTGATTAGACTTCTTGCAGAGTAGTTTATGTCTAGTTGGCCATGCCTTGAATGTGGGAGCTTACATCTTAAATGACTGCTCAAAATTGCCTTCGGCTCAATTTTTGTTCCTGCAGCAATGTCAAGATTAGAATTTTAACACAACATATTAAACAAGTGTCAAGCCCTTCAAATCACAAAATTTACTTTAGACCAAGAAATATTCAGAAAGAAATTAGCTTGTTGGAAGTATTTATATTTGTCTTCTGGAATCTAAGCCTTCCATTCTAACTTTCAAGCTTTACTTCATAGGTACATGAGATGGAAGATCTACACTTTAAAAATACAAAATCCCCAAATTTCAGACTCTTGCTATTACATGTCATTTGGTTTTATTACTTCATACAAAGCATATCAAATATCACAAGAACCATTATGAAAAAAGAGTTTGGGAGTGGTCTTGCAAGAATTGTGTCTAACATAATATTCTGAAACTAAGGATATCGGCCTGACATTTTAAAAATATGAAAAAATTCTGAAATTTGTATCAAAGCTCTTTGTATGGACTAGACACCTATAGCTCTGAAACAATGTAATGTCTAAGTAGACAGGGGAGGAATGGAAAGGAACCACCAAGACTGGAAGATGAAAGAGGCATTTTGATCCTTGCAGGAGACTAAATTATAAACACCATCACCACCATGCGATATATACTTTAAATTTTGATAACCTATTTCAGAATATTTCATCTTAAAAAATCCCAAAACTAATGTTCCTATTAAGACCACACTGAGAAACAATATTTTATTTTTTAATTAAACTATTTAATTCTTTTACTTGGCAAAGAAAGGTTAAGCTATTTTTGAAATATTTCCCCCCACCAATGAAAAATGGCTTAATAATCTTATATTTGGTGGTGAAGCTTAAATGCAGTTGCCAAAACTCACAAATTATATATTAAGTTTCAGCTCAATATATGTCTACATTTTTTTTAATGCTATAAAAACTTCATATGCTTCAGAACGGAAAATAGATATTGCTTTAACATTGAGGAAAAGCTCTGCATATAGTTAGCAATCATCTCTTAATCTTGGAGACAAACTTGCAATAGTGTTAGTACTCATGAAACTCTAACCATTACAAGTTACCCAATCAGGCTGACTAGTCCCACTCTTTGAGACAGGTTTTTCTGATGCCTCATTTGCTCCCTGTTGAAGCTCTGTATGTTTCTTTGTACTACCACGTGCATGTAATGGAACCAGTCTCCTCTACAAAAAGGATTTCTGGTTAGAAACTTGTTTCCTTGCCCTTGCCTTTTCAGAATCCTACCAAAGAGAGACAGAGGGAGTAGAGTGGGCTGAGGAGGTGATAGGAATGGCAAAGAAGATGTCTGCATAGCCTACGGCTCTCCTTTTTACATGATTGCCACCCATTCTGCCATGTCAAATACCTGCTTTCAGAGAAATTCAAAGAGCAGCTATAGTAGAAGTCATTCACAGAAAAGTTGTGGTTTAGCTAGTATCCAGTGAGCTTAGGAAGTAGGACAGTAATACAATCACCAACAAATATTTTGCCTACAGGAATACACAGACTGGATAAGCTTTAAAAAAGCCCCAATGGTAATTGCCCCCATTGAAACTAGTCCAAATTCCCACTGTTTTCCAGTGGGACAATAAACAGAGTTATGACTTGTCCTATTACTCATGTTAACATTGTTTTAGGATAACTATTACTCCTTTCATGATTACTGTTAATTTGATTGCTTCAGTGTCTAGGAAAAATAGTCACCTACCGTGACTCCACTCTGCTATGTCATGTCTCAAAACAGAGACTTTTTTTTCTATTTTAAGTTTATCAGTCCACTAGGGTACCTATATTTAGCTATTAGACATATAATTTGGTTTTGTTTACATGGTACAGAATTGTGCTTTTCAACATTGTATGTTCTCCATGGCAAGACATGAAAAATTACCCGCATTTAAAGGTCTAGTCTAGGATTTTGATGACCCCAGCTTCAGTTCCCTACAGTGCCAAAGACACTTTAGATTAGAGCTACGAAGGCATCCCCACATAGGATAACTTATAAAAATACGGTCTTTATTGCAGAATCTAAGCTGATCCTGCAGTAAATCTCCATAAGAATGTCATCAGGACTTCTGTGGACATGTGGCCTCTGTTGCTCCCCCTCCCTGTCTCTACAAATCCTTTCTTTCTGAACAGTGGCTCTGTTTCACCAGAAGATTGTTGCAGAATGTTCTGGAGCCTTGTCTAGGCCTAATAACAATAGTATTGTCCTAAACAGTGAACTGAATTTGAGACATCTACTACATCAACATTACTACCTCTTGGTCAAGTGCTCTGTCTCCCAAGCTGTTCTATAAATGGTACAGCTATGACATCTGATTTTTAGTGTAAACAGTGAGAATGCTTTACACCATAAATAGTAATATATTTTCTAGAGTCTTGTATGAAATTTTACACCAAATCCATGAAGCAAGTCCCATAACACTCTGGCAAGTCCTAACAAGCGAGGTCTTTAGCTTCTCTCCTTTTCTGCAGCTGGCACCCATTTTGTGTCTTTGTTACATTTCTCTTAAATGCCATCCTGAGGCTGCAAAAGGAAACCTCTTCATCCTGGAAACAACCATGATGGCCCTGAGGGCACTCCCAGCCCTGACTGTCCCTGCTCAGCCCCCCATGAAGCTCCCCCCACCCTGCCCAAGGCCCAGGACCCCACATCAGCTCCATGGGGCTGCCCCCACCCTGCCCAGGGCCCAGGACCCCACGTCAGCCCCTGGAGCAGAAGGGAGGCAGGAGAGCTGAGGAGTGATAGCATGTGGTTCAGGGAGCCCAGGACTGAAATAAAATCTTTCCCTGAAGAGGCAGAAAGACCAGAAAGCAGATGCTGGGCCGGGAGTTGTACAGAAGAGACAACCCAACCCCTGCCACTGTCGGCGGGGGCAAGATTTCTTTACAGGCTCTGTCTCCTTCTGAATTTTTTTAAAGTTTGTTCTTCAGGTTTATGTTCAAGTAAAATGTAGCTTTAAAGTGGGCGAGGGAGAGGTAGTTCTTGGTTTGCTGTTCCTGTTGTGTTTTAAAACAACCCTTTTTTGGTACTTTGTGTTGTTCACTTAAAGGAAAAAAAGGTGCTGGCAGAAACCTCTGACAAAGTCCTGTTACACATCTCAGACCAAGAGTCATGCAGTCAAACGAAGTTCTGCTGAGTCGCTAGTCATCACCCCACTCCACCCCTGCCCAGCACAAAATGAGTTTCACTTTGCATCTCCATCAACCACACTTCTGCTGAGCTCCTTCTCCCAGCACATGCTGCGCTGTGCAAGAGAGCCTTGCACGTGGCCCGGTGCAGTCATTCGCATTTCACCTTCTAAATGCAGAAAACTTACTTTTATGATGAAATAACACTGTCATGCAATGCAATATGCTTTAAGAACCGCTTAAAAATGTGTTTTAATCTGGAAAATAAATCCATCCGCTTTGACTCTGGCAAGACCCTCCAGCTATGTCAATGAAGAGTTTGGCCTGCTTCAGATCTGCTTCTTTATACAAACTTAATAACCCATAATTTGTGAGAACATTTTCAAATTACAAAAAGAAAGTCACAATACTGGCACAAACATCTTCATGCTCGTATTCTTAAGGTCATATTAAAATATGTTGCAATTTCCTGCAAACACAGTTAACATTAGAAGTCTGTGACAATTTCTTTGAGACAGGGAGGTTGCCAGGAAAGCTTTCTACCCCCCTGGATTGTTATGCAAATAGTTAAAATATTGAAATGAATTTAAAGAGTTATACTCTAACACGTCAGTCCTGTTATAATTTGGAGACAATGAATAATATATTCCAGACAAAGTGAAGGCAGCTATAGAAGTAAACTAAAATAGGAAAATTACGCCCACCAGGCATTTAAATTTAGGAGCTGAATAAATTATCCATACATTAAAAGGTTCATATATTTCAAAGAAAGCATAAAAAAGTTTAAAAAATAACTGAGAAAATGTAACAAAAAGCAGAATAATTCCAAATGTGATCAAAGCTGGTGTGGAAACCTATTAAATGGATATCCTTGATGCACAAAAATTATACAATACTACTTTCACAGATTTATTCTTTCAGCAGATATTCACTTAGAGCCTCTGCTGTTTTATGAAATGAGTTTTAATCTGGTACACTGAAAAAAATTATTAAAACTAAGATTTTTATCCATTCAAATGTCTATTGCATTTTTTCATCTTTTGGCACAATGGGCATTTATTGTTTTTAAGCAAGTGTGCTCTTTTATCTGGTATTCTTCCAAAAGGACTTCCATATAGTCTTGTATGATTCAGTTCAGTGCATATGCTATTCTTACAAATTTATTAATTAAAAAGTCCACTCAGAGTATTTGATGAAAACCAAAAATACTTCAATGGTTTTCTCATCACGCTGAAAAGCTGATTTTCCCAACATTCATCAAGCCCTATTTACAACTTTGTACACATAGCACTTTCAAATGTGTGCAACTACTGCAGAGTATCTGAACTGTTACTGTCCTGATTTTGTAACAGATTTTGTTGAAAATATCTGAGCAGAGCTTCGTGTTTTTTTCATTAGGGTGGCTTCAAAATTAGGAATAGAGGAGATGCTCATACTCATGCTAAGACTTAAGAAGAACTCTGCGAACAAATTTTTTTAGACTTCCACTGTACTGAACTAATGATATACACTTTCCAGTGAGGAACAGACTCATCACTATTTAATGTTGCATTACACTTCCCAGCTTCTTTCTAGCTCATTCTGAGAGAACAAACACCTTCAATGAATCCAGCCCAGACAACTGACGCTGGTACGACAGGGACAGTGATATAGTTCCGTAGTTGTCTCCTGCGGGCAGTAGTGGTTGCAGAGTAATGCCTAACAGTCTGCAAGCCTGGCTGGTCACATACAGGTGGATTTCTGAGACAGGCATGAAAGCATTTTAACATCTTGCAGAGCACTGACAATATCTGACTTCACTGTCTGACTTCTGAGAACCTCCTGTGTTGAGGTACCACGTCAGAAAAGTAACAGTGAATCTATTTGCTCCTTGCAAATGGCTCATAGTCATGACATTTAACTATGTAATCACAGAGAAATGAAGACTAGATCCATAGTATTGTGTATATTAGAAGATATTTCATACTGAGAAAAGTTCAGGTAGCAGAGTATTATTCTTGAAACAACTGATTTCACAATACCAGGAAGTTTTTTATTTGCCATACCACATAGCTTTATTAATCTAAATTTAACCAGTTTACATCCTGGGCACTACCTGGGCACCTGGCTATGAAGGAAAAGTATGCTACCAAACAATAGTTACTCTGCAAGTATTCTGCGCATTCCCATGCGTGTGCAGTAAGTGTGCCTCTGTGTGAGGTAGCTTATTCCATTTGGAAAGCCGGTTGCATTGCATCCAGCACATTTTAAGGATATCTTCAAAGGGACTTAATGCATAGTAGTTTGCATGCTGTAAATCTGAGCATCCCTTACTGCCTACTTATTCCACGTATAAAGGTCACGGTAGAGCCACATCTGATGTAAGAAGGTCACATCTCTGTTGAAAATCATTAAGGGTTCATCAGTATGATGTGGCCCATTATTTATAACATAATGAATATTAGCTAAAAATGATTTGAATAGCACCTTACTTATTAAGATATTTAAAGCTATCTGTGCTCAGTGCTGCCATAATTTTGGGGGTATAGATCTGAAATATACAAGTCTTGCTTGCTTATGCGGAATATATGGGCAGAATAAGAATGTTGCAAAGGGCTGTGTTCTTTCTGAGGAAGAATAAACACATATAAGATTCACTGTCAAGGAAATTTTATAATATGAAATCCAGACAAGACTGATATATAATACAGCAATTTATGCTTCTTAATTTATGTGGTACAGTTTCATGGAATTTTGTGGGTTTACTATAAAATGATATAGCTAAGGAGATACACAGTAGTAGGTCACCAGAGAAACCATCCTTTCTGCCTTTGACTGTGTCCTGAACTTTGTTAGGTCTTTTGGGATATGTGGTTCAGTCACTGATTTGATATTTGTAACATGTGGTGTTGTGACTAGTAAAAATCAAGTATTTCATTTTGTGAGAGCCAGTTCTATACCTGCAGGTTGCAGCAATGCAGTTACACTAGCTCTGAGTGTAGGGATTTTTGCCTGATGGTTCATTCATATCAGTAAAAGTTCTAATGCAGACATAATTATATCAGTGTGCCAATTCCTACAACTTTAAAAGCTTTCCCACTCCTACCAGGAGAATATTTTTAAAGAATAGTTGTGTGCCTAGAAGTGCCTTTTCTTTGGTGATTTGCAGAAGTAGGAATGCATCACCTCAGAGCAAGTTAACAGGGATAAGATTATCCTTTATTGCCTTTGGGACAAAAGTGTATAAACTTTAGGCCTCCAAACCTAAACTCACACTCCAAAACTAAGCTTCACAAATGCAAAGAGCAAAAGAGGATGTGGCCTCTGGCTGCACATGGCTGTTGCCCCTGTCTGTACGCTGGCTACCTCCAGCTGCAAAGGACCATGGGTTTGTGGCTAGGTTAGGAGAGACTTGGGACAGAGCAGAGTGCTTTGCTGAACTGTGACAGTAAGAAAATGCTACGTTAACAGGTGGCTGGAACCATTCAGGCTTCTGCTGGAGGATTAATGAAAGATGCAAAACAAAGATGATCTATAATTTCCTATCTAAAGTGTTGGCCTGGATATTTGAATTGCTCAAAGACAAGGATCCTATACTGTCCAAATATTATTCTGGCTAATATGTAGGGTCCTTTCCAGGAACTTGATGAGTCCTAGGAAGAACCTACAGGTTACTTAGACATGGGGAATTATCTTTGCACTTTATAAGGTCAGAGAGTTTCAGAAATGTGAGTTGTACTTGAAGAAATTATTGATGGATAATTCAGAGAAGTTAATTAAATTGTAACACAATCAAACCATAACCCCTCGCATCTAATATTTTTCTGCATATTCAGCATGCTTTATTCTCCACTTTCTGATCTATGTGAGCACCTAAATAGCATAAATCATCATTTTACTGATCGAAATGAATCCTTACGAGATAGCTTTAACTGTTTTAACTACACCAGTATAGTACAACTCCAACTTAATCCCAGTGGATAATAGAATTGAAGGCAGGTTTTAAAAGGATAAAGAAGGGTAGATTTTAATTTTTACTGATGAAAGATGATGAGTGAATTCTGCAAATTGAGGAGCTGAACACTCAGGATGCAGAAGCTTGCTTTGTTTTCAGGTCTCTCTCTTCTTTTTTTTTTTTTTTTAAGAAAAAAAAAGGAAAAAAGCTCTATTTTCCTCCGAAGTTATGTCATTTCTTTCATACTTGTCTTTTCTTTGTTCAAAAGAAAAGGCTTTTGCCTTTTGCCTACATGCCTGATTTTCAGTGCCATATGTCAAAATCTTACAGTCAACTTTTGATTTTATCACCTATTCAGTGCACATGAGAAAAACAGCAATTATTTCAAGTACAGGGTTTGTGGATTTTTTTTTTAATTTCCATTTTAAAACCTTTACTCCAAATCCAAGCCTTCCAAATTTGGAAACACATTGTATTTTTTGATGTCTTGCAATTAAATCATTCTGATTTCATATTGTCGTAAAATCAGCCACTTGGAGAAAATCTGTAAGAGTCCTGATTTGCCTTTCTGAATCTATTTTTCACAGTTGCAAAGTCCTGGTCAAATAAATTAAATTACTTCAGCAGTATGTAACTAATTTTATGTAAATTAAGGTGTTAATGTTCTGAATCGCATTCCTGAAAATGGTCTGTTTTCTCTGCAGCTTTTCTTCATTAATGCCACAATGAAAATCTAAAAATTAATTTCTACAAGGCTAAGTGTTGCTCCCTGACCTCTACAAGAACTAAATTTATAGATAGTCTTAATGGTCAGCTGACACTTCTCAGTAGCCAACCCAAATAAATCAAGACCCCTGCCTGTGTGCCAATAAAATGGGCTAACATGAATTCAGTTTTTTTGAAACATCAGATGATCTATGCAAGTTTTAGTCATGTTGCTGGGTACGTAATTATTGTAATGTTTTAACCTCTGTTTGTGGCAGTCCCCTAACACAAGCAAAACTGATGCTTTAGGTTATCAAGAAAATACAAGATTAGCAGAATGAAAATAAGCATAATTGGAAGCCATAGGAATACAAAGTCAGAAACAGCCTTATTATTTGACGAGGAAGGTTAAAGTAACAAATATATTCAGACTGACACAGGAGAGGCAAACCTGGAAAAAAGGTAGCTAAGACCTCATTTTCCAACTACCAGGTTCCTCACGTTGTCTGTCATCACATCAGATTAGACTGGGAGAAGCCATGATTTTTTTTTTTTTTTAAATTGTTCTTGCAGACAGGTCCAGATTGACTCCATGTTAGTTTCTTTGAGACATATTATAAACGATCATTTGCAGTGTTAAAATAAACTGGGTCACATTCTTCAAACATTGGACAAGATATAATATTGGCTTAAAGCCTCTACTGCTGCAACTTTTCTGCATATACTTGTGCTTTACACAAATAGAATATCGTATACAGGAAGGTAATTTTTCCAACTTACTCCACCAGTTTAATGCACACCCCTTGTGTTATCACTGTAAAGGATGAAGAGATGAGAAGGAACACTTTGCTTTGTATTTCTAAAAATCCATTTTCCAAAGAAATTTTCGTACCCCAGTTATTTCACCTACACAGGACTTGTTCCTCCACTTGCCAAAATCTATGAAAGTTTAGTCATTGGCCTCAGTGAAAAATCTGATGGTTTTGCATAGACAAATACCTGTGAGAATCTCACAGTATTATATAGTAAATGTTACCAGTTCTCAAAAAAAAAGTGTGTTCTTCCTAAAAGGTCTCAATTTGAAATTCATGTATGAGAATTGAACTAATTTTTAAAATAAACAACATGAATATTAAAAACTTAAATTCCAGACTGAAAATACAAAGAATCTTGAAGGGTTTAAAAAAAACCTGAAAAAAATTTTGGCAGTCAAGATTATTTTTGGTTATGTAAGTGTGACTAATAATGTTATTTGCATTTTACAGCTGTGTAAATATATATATGTAAAGAAGATCTGGTTCACTTATTTTCCATAGCATGCAAATATTTAGAGTGATCGATTTGGGCTTGCCAGAATTCCTAAAAATCTGTATCTCCCTTTTATCCAGCATGACTTCAAAAAAGAGGTCTTAAATTCTCCCAAACCAGTCATTTCATGAAACTGACTGAAACTTAAGAGTGACTTAAGTCAATATCTTAAGTCAATATAGTATATATTTTAAGAGCAACAGTTATGCTTCTGAGCTGTTCAGGTTAATGAGTTACTACTGTGCATCAGCTGAGCCGTGGTGGCTGTTTATTCACTCTTTCTTTGTGTCAAACACAAGGTAAAACACGTTAGGTTAAACTTTAATGAAAGAAGGTTATGCTAATGCCCTTTACTTTGGATTTGCCAAAGGCTGAGAGTTCACAGAGTACCTCTTAAAGCAATGGTAACTTGATCAAATGGCTGAGCCCTAAATAGAGATTAGAAGAGATTCCAGTCCAGATTTCTGGTTCCTTGTTGTAATTATTAAACAACATTCAGATTTGTAGATTTCAAGGCAATATTTATTTGTGCAAGGAAGTATGTTGTCAAAAAGCTGAGTAGCAGTGAGCTTTCAATCAATCTGTAAATACAGTGAATAATCACCATCTCCCCCCTTATATTATTTCTTTAGAAATAAAGATCTGGGCCTTCATTCACCTTCACATGTGTGTCTAGACTTTAAATAAAAATAAACTTCTTCTGAAAGCCAGGGCAATTGAGCCTTGTGTATACAAGCCACTGGAAGGGAGGCAGTATTTGTTGCAAGGTGATATGTGAAAAGGAGTGGCTGGAAAGGATAAAATAAAATAAACTGGAGACCGGTCATGAATAAAAGTTTCCCTTTGAAAGCTATCAGCAGCCCTTCTGAGAATCAGAAGATGACTGGATTAAATCTACTCCAGAACTGACAAGAATTCTGAAGGAAAATACCCTTCTTGCCACTATGGAAGCTTATATATCCTTTGACAGGGAGGAATGGAAAAGCTCAGAAATTCATATTTTTTTTCTGGAAAAACTAAAGAACTTTCAAAGAAAATTTTTTGATCTGAAAAATTGCAAAAGTTGTTGAGTTTGGCTTTAGTTAGCATACACTTATTGCCTGGTATCATTTGAAATTTTATTAGTTCTTTCATCTACTTTTGAGAAAAACTGTTTCTATATACCCGAAGGTCTGACAAAGTCCGTTACTAGATTTCAGGACCACCTCATTTACGCATACTGTTCTAAAAATCAAGGAGCCAACATAACCACTACTAAGTTAGCATTCCAGACCTTTGGTTCAGGCACTTGGTTATCAAAAGTCACAACCAAATCACCATCAAAAGTCAAGCTTCATCTCCTGGTTTCTCATGCAGTAGATTTCTTGTACAGCTGAAGATGTGTAAGGTATTCTTATCCAGGCCTTTCATGGCATCACAGAATGGCTAAGATTGGAAAGGACCCTTGGAGGTCATCTGGTCCAGCCCTTTCCTGCTTAAGCAAGGCTACCTAGCACTGGTTCCCAGCACCATGTCCAGACAACTTTTGAATATCTCCAAGGATGGAGACTCCACAACCACCTTAGGCAACCTCTGCCCATGCTCACTCACCCTCACAGTGAAAAAGTGTTTTGTGATGTCCAGATGGCAGGAACTGTGCCTCTGGTCCTGTTACTGGGCACCACTAAAAAAGCCTGACTCCATCCTCTTTGCACCCCCCCGAAGGTATTTATACACATTGAAAAGTTTCTCCCTGAGCCTTCTCTTCTCCAAGTCAAACAGTCCCAGTTCTCTCAGCCTTTCCTCATAGGAGAGATCATAGAAGTATAGAATGGTTTGTTTTGGAAGGGACCTTAAAGATCATCTAGTTCCAACCCCCTGCCATGGGCAGAGATGCTCTAGTCCCTTAATTATCTTAGTGGCCCTTCGCTGGACTTCCTTCAGTAGCTCCATATCTGTCTTGTACTGGGCAGTCCAAAACTGGACACGGCACTCCGGGTGTGCCCTCACCAGTGTTGAGTAGAGGGGAAGGATCACCTCCCTTGACCTGCTGGCAACGCTTCTCTTAATGCAGGCCAGGACACCGTTCACCTTCTTTGCTGCAAGGGCTCATTGGTGGCTCACATTCAACTTGCTGTCCACCAGGGCCCCCAGGTCCTTTCCTGCAAAGCTGCGTGGGATTATTCTTCCCCAGGTGCAGGACTTTGCACTTCCCTTTGTCGAAATGCATGAGGTCCCCGTCAGCCTATTTCTCCAGCCTATCAAGGTCCCTCTGGATGGCAGTACAACCCCCTTTCTCTTACTAGTATGGCAAATGTTCCTCCAGATCATTTTCCTAACCTGGGATTTCTTGCAAGTACTTTCCCCTGCAGCCTACTCTCTCAGTTTCTGCCTGAAGGGAAGCAAAGGGTGTTCTTGAAACCAGGATTCTCCAGGGGCCAATTCATCCTTTGACACCAAGAAATATATGTGTAGTCACACAATAAATTAAATGCAGTATAAAGTAATAATGTTTGAAATTGTTTTTGCATGTAGTGTGAACAAGACAAACCCCTTAGAAACAGGTATGAATTTAGGAGGATCGATGCAGCAACACCCCACCCACCCCCCTTTTTTTATTTTTTTTTTTTTTTTTTTTTTTTCCAGGTGGCAATGCAGAAATACAGTCTATTGTAGAAGGTAAAACCTTGGCAATTGAGGTCCTGTCTGCTCTATTGGACTTTGCACAGTGAGTTTCAAATGAAAATAGATATGGTTCAGCATTCTTGTTCAGTATGTCCCTGCTCCATAGTGTCTTATTACTATTACAATTTAATGTAGTGGCACCTAACTGGCAGAGTCAGGTTATACTCCAGTGTGCTAAACAAACATAATAAATGACATGACAGTCCCTGCCACGATACATGGACTTCACCCTGACAGGGCTAGATCCAGTGAAGGAAAAAGCAATGATCTATTCTGACAAGATTCTGAAAGTATTTAAAACAGATGGAAAAGCCTAGACTTAGTATGAATGTCCTCCTTAGCCATCTTGAATCAGCATGAGGTAGCTTGTTTCATAGAAATTGCTGTACAGAGCCGGACCAACAGCATGGATTTCCATACCAAAGTCTCATGGACAAGTATGTAGATCCACATACTATGAGGCAATACAAGCACTTATTCTCAAAGTATTTGACTTGCCTGGTTTTATACTTTTAATGGCACTTCCTGAAGTTCACAGCTAAGCTGTCCGTGTTGTCCAGTTTCAAAGTCTGTCTAATGACAAACAGATGTGACCTGGTCATGCCAAACTTTTGGTTGTCTTTGGAAAACAGATACAGGAATTACGGCTGCAGAAACCAAAGGCCACACTCCAGTTTGGAAGCAGAGAGTCCTTTCCAGGTCTGCTGAAAAAATAACCACATTTCAGACTGCTATAGACTTTAAGCTGTGATTACTATTTTCTACTATACAGAAATAAAATAAAAAAATGAATTGCTATAAAAACATCTTTAATTAATACTCATATGCCTTGCTCTACTTAGATCCACACCATGCACAAGGATGTTCCCTCTTTCCGTCAATATGCATAGTCTGAAAACCCAGACTGATACCAGTTTATAAGACTTGCTCTGAATTTCTTCATATTTTCTTGTTCACGTTCTATGTAAGGTATCCAGCTGGTCATAGTCTTAGGACAGCTTCATAGTCTTAAAATGTGGGATGTTTTTTGTAACTGGCTATAAGTGTAAAGCACTGCTGTTACTACTAATTAACATTAGAGAAAATATGTGTTTATGTCCTCATACTGATGCATTTGGTAAGTAAATATTACATAATATTATATGCATTAACATTATATAAGACCAAGAATCTTTAATAAATTTGCCTGCTTTTCTACTGAAACAAAGAATTGCTGTTATGAACAAGAGCATAGCACCTGCATTTTTCACTGAAGAAACATTTTGCATAATGACTTCTCTAGATTCTGCTATTGTTCAGTGAAGTACACTCCCATGCAGAGAACTGCAGGATGGAGATTTCAATAGGAAACTAAGTTAATTTATGGCAACAGTTAAGTTATAAAAGAAAGGCATATGAAAAACGTGGTAAAACCATGTCTGAGCACCCTGTCTTTGAAATAAATGAGACTACAAGGCAGTGTACTGTTCTGTGTTTACTGGGAGTCTGGATATGGTGATAGGCACCAGTGTAAAAAAACTATATTAGTCTTGTCAGTTATGTTAGTCTTACATAGGATAGAGTGTGCACAGTCATTCTTATGGATCTAGATATAGTTCTATGAAAAGGAAGCCAGGTTCTGCTCCATACTTCTTGTGCAAGACATCCTTCCCCAGTGAAACCAACACCATACATTTTTAATTGTTCATAGCAGTTACAATGGGTTATAAACCTTAAACTTTGTACAGACCTTAAATGTCACCAATATTACTGAATGCAAAGTTAAACCAGCTTTCACAGATGAGAAATGCCTTTAGAATAGCAGTAGCGGAATTTATCCCACCAGATGAATTTCTGTTATATGATTGCAAAATGAATCTATTTTTTTTAAACGTGTAAAGGGAAGGGACAGTCAGTCTGAGATTTACACCTGATTTGTGTTATAGTAATCTTTGAAATTAAGAAGTGTATCCTTGCATTTCATTAAATTCTGGCTAATGAGATAACTGTCTTCCCAAGGAGGGAGTGATGAAGTACTCATGCCATAAAGCATAAATTAATGCTGCAAGGTTAAACACTGGAACTAACTCATGTTTCAACAAAAGCCCCTACCAGCAGTTAAATTAACTGACATAAATACCATAAAATCTGTCTTTATTTTAGTCTCAGATGATGCTTCTTTTTACACCCCTGCTTTCAGTTTGTATAACTCATTTTTGCACATTATTGCATGCATCATTTGCCGTTTAAAGAATCAGCTACAACTGGAAAAAGATTTAAGGAATCAAATACTCAGCGAAAAGAACCTGTAGGTATGAGGAATACCCCTATCATACTGTATTTTGCCAGTACTCTTTAAAGAAAATACCACAATAGACAACCACAGTTCAAAGAAACAGTTAATTATGTTGAGAATAGACGAAAGAAATCTACTTTTTCAGCTTTTTGACAGACATTTTGAAAAAAAATGCTAAAGAAAACCTGTGGTGATAATAGGTTTGATATATATTCTGGCAAAAATTATATCACATTAATGAGGTGGCTTAAAGGGCTCATGCATTTTGTAGGAGGCATTTCAATGTATTAGTATAATTAGCAGTGATGAGAAAACTGTTTGGAACTGAATTACCTCTCACGAGTTCATTTGAGCTATATGAAATTACACCATGCAAGAAGGAAAATTATGGAGCCATCCAGAGAGAGTTCATGCCTGATTTGATCATAGCCACTAATTGGATGATCATTTTCGTAAAGCTTTTCAAATGGTTGACAGTTTCTGCCTCTCATTTTTTTAATGGACTAGCTCTTTATTTCTTGCACTAAGCAACAAAACATACATTTGTTCAAGATTTTGGTGTTTCTACAGGGACCTACAGGTGTAATTGTCACAATCTGAGCAACCTTTGTCCCCTAATTAGCTGCTTTTTGGGGACCCCTGATGAGAGTTGCTGTTCTTGTTAACAATCTTAGAGAATACCTGATGAGTAAGACTCTCCAAAGTCTGATGCATGTCAGCAGACACCATATGACAGCAATTTAATGAAGTTAAAAACTGACCTGATTCTGATGGCTGGAGTAGCATCTGTGTTGTATAGCTTTTGATTTCTGTTGGTCTATTTTTTTTTTAACATGAATTGGGTGTTCTGGTGAAGGATAGCAGAAAGGTGAAGGATACAGGAAGGAAAGCTTATTAATGGAAATACTTTATGAGCTCTCTTTCTGTCCTTCCTAATATCCAGTAACACTGAGCAAATTGCAATGGTGCTAACCTTTTTCATATATTTTAAATGAGATGCCCAATATACAAAATACTTGATTTGGGAGTTGTTAAGCATTTAACTCAGATCTGTTTTACTGTGGTTTTTTACTAATACTCTTAGCAGTTTTTCTGTTGTGTGGGGTTTTGGTTTGGGTTTTTTGGGGTTTTTTTGGTTTTGTTTTTTTAATTATCCTTTCCCTTTATTTAATGCAAACATTTTGCAATAAGATTTAGATTGTCACCTCAAGTGTAAATTATTACTTAAAAACAGTCCTTTCCACAAATAATACATCTGGGTTGCAAAGTCAGGAAAACAGAAAAAGAAAGGCTTTCCAGTTTCTTAAAAGAAAAATGGAACAATACATTTAAGAATACTTTACCTCACTGATAAGGTATAATTTGATGTGGATAACCCTTCTGAATTACACAAGTTCATGCACAGTATTTGTGTGGACTGTTCTTGGAAATTTTTTTGCAGTCTCTCGTAGGAACAGAGGCTGTTTCTGACTTTCTCTATTTACTAAAAAATTTTCATAAGCCTTCTAGCAATCACTTATGGAAAGAGCACCAGCACTTATTTAGATGCTATTAGTAGATAAATACAGATTCAAGTAAAAATGTTACCATCACATGGAGTATTCTGTTTTCACATAGCTCTCATGTTCTATCAGATTTTACAGAAAAACAGACAAAATTTTATTTAATACTTTTAAACTTTATTACATTCACTGAATTTTTCTGCAGTGAGGAGATACCTTCACAAAAAATCTGAAGTCTCAAGGAAATCCCTAGGAAAACAGTGGTTCGTAAACATCTTAGTTGAGTCACGGTTTGAAACATATTGTTTACAAGAATTTTTAATAACAGTCTGGTTAGCAGGTTACAGACTGCAATCATACAAAAGTCTAGAAGAAATTTACCACTGATCCAATACAGGAAGAACATATGTGTTCAAAAGTATGTTTGAAGAACTTATACACTATGCTAGTGCTCTCACAGTAAATGGAACAGCTGGGCGTGCAAATGCCTTAGCTGATGTTGTTCCTCCCTCTAATCCAACAGACAATTGTTCTAGGAATGCGCTCCATAATCCTTTGGCCACTTTAATGTTGAATGTCACGTGGAAGACAAATGCAGCATGCCCTTTTACAACTCATAATAATTAATAAAGGGAATTCACAAAAGTTAGAAATATGGAAAAGTACTGTTAGATCATTGAGGTCAAATGCAGTGTAGAGCCCCCCATTTCCAAATGAAATCATACTCAAAGGACATATGTCAATGGTAATAATATTGTAAGAATGTTCATTTAAGTAACTTTCTAGAGGGTGTTATCAATATAAAGTAAAATTATTATCAATGATAAAAGATTATTTTTTTAACTGTAACCTCATAGTAGGGTTGACAATTTTTATCCATTATGTGGCAATTAATCAAATAATATTAATATCATGGAGTCTTGCAGAAACTTGGCAACATGATACAACTGCTCCAAAAAGGCACTTAGAGATTATTTCCACTTCACAGCCTGCCCCCCATAGACATTTATACAGCTGCTTCACTGCAGTTCAGTTGGGTTAATTTTTCACATGTGAGAATTGTGTGTCTTTTTGCACATGAAACTGATTGTTTTTGCTGAGGAAACTTTCAGCTACCTGAGAGTATGGATCAGTGTTGCTTTGCATATAGTCAATGCAAGAAAAAAAAATAAGCTGAATCAAACAGAACAGTGAAATTAAGGTCTTCCTAATGGGAGAGGTTTATATATTAAGCAAAGCAAATGAAAGCTCTATGACAGACGTTTGTTTCATTAAGAAATTAAAGCTGGCAGGTCTTCAGTTTGATCATAGCTGTATTGGTGTAAACTCAGTTTCTGTAAGTTATATTACTTCAGCTTTTATGGTTGCAATATAAGAATTCTGCAAAGATACTCTTGCTCATCAGTCTCATTCTGAATGTCTCCAGTACTGCGGACACATAAATAGTTTGGGAAAGAGTTGTCATTGTTTTATATCTGTAACCCTGGCCGTTTATTCTTATAGAGAAAACATACCATAATAATAATGAAGATAATAATTAGAATAGCAATGAGACAGAGTGAGAATTACAAAAGCAGCAGGCTCAGACACTGAAACTTCAGAACCTTGTTATTAACCTTCTTTCAAAGAAGTGACTTGATATATCAAAGTGTAAAATGCACACAGAAATCAAAGTTAGGGAAGGTTTGTTTATTTCTGAGAAAGTTTAAATTTTTCCCAACATTCATACTGTGAAAACGGTGTCATTGTATCAGGAATGGGCTTAACACAACCTTTGTAGTCTTTCGGGGGGATAAAATGAAATCAGTAGGCAGAAGTGGGGGAGAGGCCTCAGATGTAAATGATATAACTGTACCTCTAAAATACAGATTCAAAAGGGTAGAACCATGGCAATGAAAGAGGCATATAGTTTGGAAGATTTAGCACACTGTTTCTCTGAAGTACATATTGCCCATGCCATTTTTGTCAACGAGAATTAAATTACCACAATTCCCTTTAAAGGTTAAAAATCAACACGTGCACATTTGTCGGAAGATATACCAACAAATCAGACACTGGCAGTACAGTCCCTGTAATCCATTAATATAAGGCATTGGAACACTCTTAATTTCAGTGAAATAGCAGAACTCCCCAAGGACGACAGTATAGCTGCTGCAAATGTGTAAAGTACACCATCTTTGTCCAGGATTTGTCCTGTGCTGGACTTCTGGCTAGCACTGAAATCTGCACAGTAATATTTAAGTAAAATTTTAAAATGTATTGCTTAAAATTTGTCATCCAAAGATTATGAATACAAAGATCTTTTTAATGATATCTAACTTTGAGCAGTTACTTGTTTTTCATAATGAGCTTCCCCGTTTCACTATTTTCACCAGAAATGCAACTTGTATCATTGTTATCATTCACAACTCTAAGTAATGCATAAATTAGTAGGAATGAGATGGTAAATGGCCCTCAGAACCAATCCATCAGACTTCAAGTCATTTTATTTATGGAAGATCTTTAAATAAACCAGAGAAAATAGTATCTTACTCCCTGGGAATATCTTTCTTTTACTGAGAAAATTATTTGCCTTTTTTTTTTTAATCATCATATTTAATGGGGGTTGGAGGGTAGAAACAGATTCCTTGAAGTCAGCAGTAACTCAAAGAAATATTCCTGAGAAAGACTGAAAGCAATTCCCTAAGCAGCCTGACCCAGGATATTAGCCCTGAAGGCTTTTGCACAGCCACCAGTTTCACCACTAGTGGAGACAGCTACACTTCCAGATGTTGAAGTTGGAAAAAATCTGTTCCCAAGACTCAGCATCTGCTTCCTGAAATCAGCTAAGTCTTCTGTGAATTGATAAGAATCTTCAGCAAAAGAAAGCAAAGAAGAATATTGCTTTTTATAGAATAAACCCCACAACACTGGCATTGATACAGCTTCCTTTCAATGACAACATTCAATTCAATAAAAGAAATGCAAAGAATTCAAGTTTGCAAAGAATGTTAGCTTACAGGTATTAAAACATGGGTATACAAATTAGGCTGAGAAAGCCTCAAAGATATAGTTGTGTACTTTGCAGGTGCATTTTATAATTTAAAAAGCTGCATTTCAAAACTCCTAATTACTGAATATATGGGATATTTTGCTAAAGGAATACACTTTCTCTTTTTAAGGTTAGGCATTTTAAAACCTCATTGAAGTGAAGAGGTGGGCAAAATGGGTGTTTTCATTTTGCAGTCAGGAAATTTATTGGATAGATATTGCCTGTCCCCAGCCACTGGTCAATTTTATAAACCAAGTACTTGACTATTTTTTTAAATAACCAGAAAGTGTACTCATTTTGCCCATTTTTACATATGGAAAATGGCCTAACACTACTTTTTCCAAAGATTCTGTTACTGGACACATTATATTATCAAGTCTAATATCTTCCTCACTGAAAGGTGCATTACATTTAACATACATAATCAGAGGGGAAAAAAAAAATTGTGCACTGCACTATTTTTAGCCCAGCCAGTGAAATCTCAAAAATTTGTGAAATCTAATTCTCACAGCATACAAAGTCAAAAGTGATAAAAAGGCAACATTCATCCCCATTAATAGCTCCAGTGACTTCAATGGAATTACAGCAAGAACAAAATTTGGCCCGATCTCCTCGGCACGACAGACTGTTCACATGTGCTGCAGAACTCCTTCTGGATCTGTGCCACAGTTCCTTTTTCTTTTTTTTTTTTTTTTTTTTTCCTTCATGTAGACAAAAACTTAAAATGAGGAAATAAGAAGGATCTACTCATGTGATCAGGTATCTTTTTTACACACTAATTAGAATTTTCTTCTGGGACAACAGAAAGAAACAGTGAGTATGTTTAATTGCTTGCAAAATACCAAATTCTAGCAGTTTGTATGTTAGAATCCATGGCACTTATGAACAGGTTTGCAGAAGATTAATCCACACAAAGAAACAGCAACCATGATCTTCTTAATACAGATGTTATATTGTTCTGCTCATAATATTCCAGAGCCACTTCTGAAAAAAAAATCTCAGGATTCCTTCTATAAAACAGAAAGAAAGAGGATTTTGCCTTTTCATCTCATGCAGTTTGTTCACCCCATGTATAAAGCCTTTGCTCAGGGTCATGTTAGATATTCTACAACTGTTATTGATCTATGGGTTAAACTTCTTTATTTATCCCATCTCAATATTTTTACACTAACAAAAATGCCAAACTGTTGATCAATGATCATAAAAAATTTACCATGACTCCAAGTATTTGGCTTTTCAAACCTCCATTAGCTCTCAATTTTGATCTAATATTGAATAATGCCAGGATCTAGTCAAGAGGGGGAAAAATGTAAAAATTGCACACTTCTAAACCTGCGCTATACTTTCTTTAGACATTCTTATACTTTTTATTATACTATTATAGAGTAGTAGCCATTCTTGCATAAGCTCAGATTCAAAGATTACTGTATTTCTACTGATTTCCATGTGCTTTAGAAAAAGCTCTTAAGTAGTTAAACCTTTATCATATGGCTTTTAGTAGAAGTTAGTTTCACATGTTAACTGCTACAAGGTTTATTCAAGCAAAAGAATCTCATTGCAAACATATATTAGCGACAGTCAAGAATCAACTCTTTCATACTCCAACTTCATATTAAAACCCCTACTCAATTTAAAGCAAGGGGGAAAGTAATTAAATGTAACACACGCTGCAGCTTCTCTACAAAGATACAAACTATGCTTTGTCAATTAGTATACTTGCAGATGTGTAATTTGACTGTGCATCAGTTCATACTTAAGCTGATGTTTATATGTGTGTCTCCCTTTATCCTTTGCTCACAATGTATAACCACATCTGCATTATGGGATGTTTGCTTTAAAATATGAATATATAGTGGGATATCATTGAGTCCCCATTTTATGTAAATTTATTTATAATCTTCAATATATTAATTGTATAGTGCTATATTACAACATATTAATCTTTTTGGCTCTTGGCTAATAACATGTATTCTCAAAGTAGCTTCTGGTAAGATGTATCTCCAAAAGCTCCAAAATAAAAAGGTCTAGTGCCAATGTAATAGAAAATAACTACGTTCCATTGCCAAGCTTGTTTTAGATCTCTTCTTCCTTTTGATAGAACATTGTTGGGCACAATATCAACAAAATGATCTGATTGTGCATGAAAATCAGGTTGCATTTAATCTTTGGACAATGTTGCCCTCATTGCTCTGTCAATTCAAAGGCTCATCGTGGTATTACCAAAGAAAACACGTAGTGACATTTCCGTTAAGGATTGTGAACGCTGGGTCTGACAGTGCATTGTTACAGGCAGTTTGTGATATAGTTGCCCTGTTTGTAACTTCTCTGTGCTTCTCTGCTTTAGCACTGTAAAGCGGCAATATTTTTGCTATCTTCTGTCAAAAAAAAATATTTTACAATGGCTGTGTTGCTTACAACAATTTATACAAACAATATTGGGAATTATTTAAACAATTTTCAGGTTTGGGGAAAAAAAAAATGTTTTCAATTTGTGATCCCTCTGAGGTGATATTGTCATTCAAAGCCTCTGACACCAGACTAGATGAAGGGGCTTGTTTTCCTTCCCAGATTCATCTCCAAAACACCATAGACAATGGACATTCCTAAGCCTGGCCACAGCTTCCACTTCAGACATTTGACCAACTAGCACTTTGTAGTAGAGGAACTTCCACTCAACATTACTTCCATTATACGACAAAGAAAATTTACAAAACTAAGTATTATCCATTTTTAGCCACGTAGGCAAATATGTGCCGCCTTAATTTTGTTTCATTTTTCCCTAGGAGTGTATCTATAAGTGACATTTGGCTATTGGCTGATGTGATGTATACTTGTTTCACTTGATTTGTTCTATGAGACTTTAGAATACCTGCCTAGCTGAATATTTTTTTGTACTTCTGCAAGTTTGGGCCAGCATCTAAAGCAGTCTTTCAATATTTGCACTGAAAAGCAGGAACTTCCCGATACATCCTCCAACATAAGCATCCCTGGTTTAGCCTTCCCTTGACTCATTACCAGGACCTTTTCTGTCTCCTTTAACCATAAAGGAAAGTAGGACATCTCCTTCATCATCCAGCAATGCATCCTGAGAAAACCATTTCTTCACAAGCCCATTTGCAAACTCACCTTCTGCCCTTTTCTTCTGCTGCCTTTGCTGTCCATTCGCTCTCTGAACAGGTTCCCAGCAATTGCTTCCATGAAATCACCATGCACGTGCATATGTAGATACAGAAAAACAATTCTAAATCTTTAACACTTATTACTTTATTTACTAATGCTATTCAATATTTTTTACTCTTTCATAGTGGAATGAGGACCTTTGATCAAACAAAAGTGTGCTTATGAATGGAGTTTCAGTGCCATGGCAAAGACTTCCCTCTTTCTTTTCCACAGCAGTAGTAGCAGGACATTTTTTCAGTCTCTTCACTTGGAAAAGACACCATTACCTAATGAGAGGGCACCGACAAGAATTCCGCATTCCTACTGTTAACTGAAATCTGCCAAGACTGGCTTGCTCCTTCGCTATATTTTCTCTGCCAGAATTTTCCTGACTCTTTTTCCAATTCTTCATGAATCTATGGTGAGAACAAATGCAGAAAAAGCAGCATAAGGAAGACGCTTCAGCCTTGCTAAGATTTGGCTTAATTATGATGAGTTTTCCTTTTTTTTTCATTCACCCTCCTGCTCCTTCTCCCCAAAAGTACAAGTTTTGGGTTTTGAATATCTCTCTATCTTTGAAAATATTTCAGACTAGTTTCAAGCTCCTCATATCAGTCATAAAAATTAGAAACTTTCTTTTTGGTTTTTGAACTGAAAATTGACTTCTTCAAGCTTAAGTGATGTTCTCCACACTGAAGCTCAGTTGCAGTAACTTTAGAGACTGGTTTTGGCAGAACTCTGATGTTTTATGATGCTAATATTGACCTTCTGCATACTAGCAGTGCCGAAAATACAGGGCCTACCTATAGATTGGGACCAAGTGAAGGGTTGCTGTGAAAGACATACCATGTTTTTAGACTCAAGCAATTCCATATAACCCTAACCCTCTGTAATGTTACCTACATAGAAAGCTACAATAATAAAATTAAGTAACAGACACTTTTAAAAAGCTAACATGTTCCAAATATTCAAGGTCTCTTAATTTTTGCATTTCAGATAAAGTATTTGTAATCATTAGAAATACAAGTGAAAGTCATGGGAGTAGGACAGAAGCAGAGTCCCCAGAGACATCTAAATGACAGGGAAATAAAATATTACTTGTACTGAATATTCACAGTTCACTTGGAAGACAAGGGCCACATACTCAACCTATGTAAATAAGCATAACTCAAATGAAGTCAGTGGTGCTACCACCATTTATACCAGCTACAGTTGTAGCTCAGGATACATTCCCCAATTTGTTTACCATATACAGATAAAATCTCCTAATGTGCATTTGTAATAGGAGGTAAAAATCAATAGACACTGTGACACTAACTACACAAAAACACTGATAATGCAATATATTTCTTTTTTCTGCCTGGAAGCACTTAAGAGAAAAAGGAAAGCACTTAAGAATATTAATCATTTGTGGACCATTTCATTACACTGCAAATGTTATGGTGAAGTGACGTGTGAGTAGCTTGAAACTATTGCATATTATACAATGATTTACCATAACTATGCTCATATTCTATTTCATTACTCTCTGCTTTCATAAGCATACATTTTTAAAAGGTTTACAATGTTTGATTTGTATTTAAAAGAAAAATCAAAACAAAGCATATGTCTCATTGTATTTGCATGTCAACAGTACTATCACAGCAGAAAGATTTGTGCCCAGTGTTTACTGGATGGTGTCACATGCTACTTTAACTTACAACATCATGTGCATTTAGCTGCCAGAATCAGTCCTTTTTATCTAGGTGCCATTGCCACAGAAGTATAACAGCAGGAGCTTCAGCTATGTCTCAGGCTAACATATTCCAATAAATAGTAATACTCCAGTAGCATGGGTGTCATTCTTATCTGAAATTTAGGCTGCAGATCCATGAGGAATATTTAATGCCATTGATATTCTGGTTTCAGCTATACTGTTGATAGCAATGGTGAACCGCATTTGAAGCACAGTTATTACTACTAAGGCTCATTTTTTATTCTGAAAGAAGCAAAGCAGAAATCTAGGCATCCACATCAAGCAATGTTTGCATAAAGTATCTGATACTTTCATGAGCACCTCCACAGTCATTCTGTGGCTGCCCTGTGGCTACTTGTGTGTCATGTCCAAGCAGTTTGGTCAGAGACACTGCTTTGACTTGGCCGATGGTCCTCAGCAAATCCCACACGAATTTCACTCAGAGATTTCTAAGTGGGACAAGAAAGGTAAAACTGTAAAAGGGCATCCATCCCTAATTGTAATTCAAGTAGTATGTTAGCCTGGGCTTGTTATACTAGATGACAAAGACAATAATATCTTCCCTAGAGAAAAGGCTAACATTAGACAATAGTAACTCATCTACATTTCTACAAATCCTGTTCATCAGGTACCTCTATCTTTGCACCACTCTCCCACTTAATCCTGCCGAATACCAATTCTGTGTCCACGCTGTTAGACAGACATGCGATGGTGAGGAAGTGATTCCACATACTGATCAGTATTTAACAGAAAACTGGAAATATTGCCTCTTTTCCCTATGTGCTTTTGGATTTTAATTTAGTAATTAAGCAACAGTAGTTGGAAAGATGTATAGGAGTAGACCATTTAGAGGTTTTACCAGGAAACCAAAGAGGTTGCACACATTAACACAATCACTGAATATCCCTGTTTGGTCTTTAGCACACTTGGAGTCAGTATCAATAGAAGCTACATCACCTGCTGGTTCAAACCTGGCTCAATGTGTCAGGCGTGATATGAAATGCAAGGAGCCAGGACTATTTCTGTTTGATTGTTTTTCTTTTTAAGAATTGTGTTGAAAAGTATAGTGTGCATACAGGAATGAAAGAATCACACGGCTGAGAAATGCCCCATGCAAGGGAACTAGGCGAGAAGGAAAGCAGTGCTGTAGCACAACGTTAAAAAAGTGGGAAGTGGTGATTTGTGTTTTTTCTTTTGTTCAGCCCTTCAGTTTCAGCACCTGGAAATCTTTAAAGGTACTGCTGCTGAGTTTTAGGTATCAAAGCTGAGTGAAAAAGTAGGATTTCTGAATTGTTTCCCTACCTAAGCTGATAATTGGAAGGTAGGTGATTTGGAATACAGTGATGGTATTTAATTTTTAAGAACTCGAGTCTCTTGTTGTGTTTTACCTTTGGTACATAAAATAAACATGCCTCATCTATATGTGGCATTCCACCACTGCTACTAGCAGATAAAAAATCAGTGGCAGAAATGTAGTGATCTGAAATTAAAAAGCCTACTCTAGAAAGGGTAGGGTTTTGCACAATGCATATTGAAATATAAAATCATTGACATATCAGTTCAATTACACAGCTTTTCAGTCTAAAAGAGAGTGCAACATCCACAGGAACCAAGCAAAACACTTATTTTCTCTATCTGAAGGTCAAGTTAAAAACCCTACTGCCATTATTTGATTTCAAACACCTCTTTGCCCCCCAAAAACCTCTCAAACAAACAACAATTATTGTACATTTGTGAAGTTTTTATTGCTCAAAACCTTATTTATATTTCATTATGTTGAACACGAGCAGCTCCTTGAGCGAGCGCTCTCTGAGATTCCATTAGATTATAATTCATTTCACAGACATTTTTAAAACAGTAGTGAGATAGTTTCAACATCTGTTATTTTGCCCAATCCATTGAAAACTCTGTTGAATGAATGAGGTGCATGACAACAGAAAGCCAAGGTGACAGGCTTAGATTAAACTAATACACCAACAATAGTATAATTAGTCAAGTACTAACAGCAAACCACACTTGTATTGAAACCTAGAAATAGCTGAAAGTAAAAGGAAATCCCATAACAATGCATTGGTTTGATAATAGCAAAGAATGATTTAATGAAAGAATAAACATTCAACATGCATTCACATTTCATGTGAAGTGCTCTTGGCTGTTAAGAGTCAAGAGCTCTTCACATGAAAGTAACATGTTTCTAACTCTTTCAGAGATGATCAACTGAAGGAGCCTTATTAATAGCTATGCAGGGCTGTTGCATTGTCCTTCTGAGTCATCTATCCACTTGAATTATTCTCAATTGACATATAAGTCTGCATTTCCCCGCTGCTGCATTAACCAGCCTGAACACAATGGGTCAGATGCTGGGCTGGTGAGAAGCAGAAACCAGTTTACACCAGGTAAAGAACTGGCCCATAACATTCAAAAGCTTTTATTTAATTAATTGTAAGTATAGACTTATTTAAATACAATTCAATCTTCTGGTATAAATTTTAATGTTATCTACTGTTCCCTCTCAACGCCGAGAACACTTTCACACAAGTGTGGAATAAATGCCGCAGAAGGACTGCATGAAGTAATAAATGTGATACATTTCACCTGTAACGGAAGGTACCCCATAGAGAATTTTGTCAGAAATGCATCAACAGTGAGATGACAAGAAACAGCTTCCAAGCAACTGATCATAAAAGGGGCAAGCAGTTAGCAGCCCTTTGCAACCCTCCGCTGTTTATATTACCCAAGACAACTTCTCACAAGTTAGTATGCCATCTTAACAGAAGCTGGAGCTACTATGTTACATGAAAGTGACAGTTAGGTACATTTATGCCCATTAATTCTGATTTTTGATACTTTCTTATCACAACTGGTTTTCAAATCTTTTTTCTCTTATGATTAGTTTTAAATGTCATGCATCAAGGGCCAGATTGTCATTTATTAGACTTCAATTTATAACACTAACTTCAACTGAGCAAGACCAGCTTACTCTCCTCATAAGGAAGAGATACCAGACATACAGTGTAGGTGAACTTTATAACTAATCTAGATATGAAGTGGCTATCACTTGCAGTTGGAAAAAAAACCTCTGTGGAGTCTCTTTCTTTGCATCAAGCTTGTGATATTTGGCAGGAAGAAACTCCTCAGGCTGGAGAAGTGCCACTCCTATGTCCTAATTAATTTCATGTAGTTTTAGCTGATGTATAAAGTGGTAAAAAGGAAGAAAAAAAAAAAAACCCACACTATTTTCCTTTCCTTATTTGTATTAATAAAGAAAATTCTGACAAACAATCAAAGTCACTGAAAATCCTAAATAAGTTTTCCCAGGCAGCAGAAGGCCATTGCTGAGAATTCCTAGTAGACATTGCTGGAGATTCCTAAGAGCAGGTAGAGAAGCTGAATAAGAGGTAACAGGAAGGTCTTCTCCTGATAACAGTTGCACATCCAGCACATGGCTTCAGCACCCTAAGCCCAGGGACAATATGCAGGACACAAGCATCCACAACTCTTGGGTGAAAGGGGCAGAAGAGAGAACAGGAGTCATAGAATCATAGAATCGTAGAATCGTAGAATCTTAAGGTTGGAAAAGACCTCTAAGACCATCAAGTCCAACCATCAACCCAACACCACCATGTCTACTAAACCATGTCCCGAAGTGCACATTGCAGGTGTAAACTTCTGGATCAATAGCTGTCCATGTCTTCATTTCTTGCCTGAACATTTCCTAAAGTGTTTGAGCTTTCAGTGAAAACAAACAAACCAAACAAATGCAGACTTCTGAGACAAAATTTGTTTTCAGGTTTCTGCTTTTCATCCTCTGGATTTTATTGCATTTGTGTTTTAAGAGGAAATCAGATATATTTAGGAAAAATAGACAAAAATCCCTTTCATAAAGTTAGCAGAACGTTTTAACAGCACTAATTACAGTCTTTAAAACTCCAATCACATATCGCTTTTTCCACTAGGTCCTTTTCTTATTCATAAAAGGGCCAAGTCAGTAAATCCAGCATTTCTCTACATAGAAACACTTCATTTTCTTACATGAATAATATTACCTCTGCATGTAATACTTAGATGAGTGCATTGTTTTAAATGTCAACAAATTCTGATGCCTACAACAGGGTCCTTTCCTTTCTTTTTCCAAGGTTTTATGGGTCCTGCCTACACCACACATCTAGGGGAAAATTTTCCTCTCACTGGAAAGATTGTTGTAATGTTATTAATTGCATCTTTACTGTAGCCTAGGTTCTGATAATTTTTGGTGCTTTAACCATGGTATAGCTCAGAGCAAGTTTGCTGTGATCAGCCAGGAAATACAGGCTTTGTAACTGCAGTAGTGTTTTTACTCTTGCTATTGCTGGTGGTGGAACAGTAGTGGTTTTTGACAGAAAGCTGTAATAGGCATACACCTAACGAGAGCTGGTGCATCGCCTTTATCAAGTCTTGGCCCTTGCTGTGTGACAGTTGTTTCTGAAAAAAAGGCTGTTCGTGGGAACATTACAGTGTTTGGTAGAAATATCAGATGCCCAAACCACGTTTAGTCCGTTGTTCTGCTTCTGACCATGAAGACTTCCAAGTGCTTCAGGAGATGTATAAGAAATCCTGTAGTAGAACATGATAAAAAAATTTGCCAGGATGGAAAATTGTCCCTAATTCCAATGAGAGTGGTGTATGCTCTGAGATATACAGATCTAGTTATTTCTCCAAAAGATCTTAAGGTTTTTTTCTTATTTCCCACCCTTCTAAACCCTCTTTTTCAATAATTTCAAATTGCATCATTTCAAAGAACTATTTCTAGATAGTAAATGAATCTAAATAAATTTTAGCCAACATAAATCTCAAACACTTTGGCAAGTAACCAGTGCTTTTCCTACAACATCAGATCTTTGGAAGAAAAGCACAGAAGACATTCAGTTCTCTGATTTTTACATACATGCTGTTATTATATTTATAGTGTTTTTATTTAAATATGTATTTTATATCTTTTTAAATTTTTAAATTATTTTTCAAAATCCACAAACATATTCAGGAATTGACTAAAAAATATAGTCTACAAAAAGAGAAGGACTGAATATCCCAATGGTTCCATATTGCGAATGTAAAGCAATAATCAACAGTCACAGAGAGGAAATAAAATGAAACAAAGTTAAGATAGCTGTAGAAGTTATTTTGCAAGAATTGTGTCAATTTTACCTCAAAATGAAAATAGCTTTTTTTTTGCTTTTTCTTTTTTTTTTTTTTTAAGACTTTTCTAGCTGTAACTGAAAAGTATATATTTTGTAGGTTTACTTTACTTTCAGAGTGAAATTGCTTTTACAATTGCAGGTGCATGAACATGAAAATATGGACCAAATCGCATGTGAATTCTTGAGATTAACGCATCATTTCGTGGACCGTTGACCTTGTCTTTCATATACGTATGTTTTATAGCAAAGACACAGAGCACCTCCATGTTATATTCTAAATATTCAAAGTGTTTGCACGGATAGTGATCTTTCCAACTTCTATTAAATAGAATCACAGAATCACAAAGCTGAAAGTGTAAAATAGATCTGAGCTTTCATTACTGTTTTCTATCAGAGGTTCTTGGTGCCAGACATTCTGCAGTACTGCACTTGCTTCCATGGAAATAATTTTCCATAGGAAGAAATGTATGTCCTATACAAACACCTCCTGGGAATTTTTCTTATTTCACAGATAAGAATTAGGTACCAAACTCCTCTATTTCATTGATGAGACTTGCTGAAAAGAATTACGTGAATCTTAGAAAAAATCTTCAAGCCCTAATCTGATAATCTGTTGTACATGATTGAATTCAGTAGTGGGAAAGGGAGGAAAAGAAAGGTGCTTTTTACCTAATCTTAACAAACATAGCAAAATGCTGTTGAAGAGAAAATAGTCTGTAGTTTTTGCATGTCTCTGCTGGCTCCAGAAAAGACTAATCTATACCAGTGGATTTGCGTTAGTATAACAACAGGATGTGGGAAACATATTTTTTTAAAATTTATTTCTTAGGAAAAAGAACAGCTTTGTTTCTCTTAAATATACACTTCACTGTACACTAGCTAGAGGACTAATTTTGAAGGCCATGGAAAAGAGGTGCAGAACTTTCTCTCTCTCTCTTTTTTTTTTTTTTTTTTTTTTTCCCCTAATTTGCATTGTGTGCAGTGGAAATACAGTACAGTGGAAGGCTTCCTTCTGGGAAAATGAGCAAAGAGTCTGTAAGTTTGTATATCCAAAGGCTATTTTAAGAAGGTTGTAGTGAATGGGCACATTCTAAGACCATCTGAGAATAACCCCAACATGAATTAAACATGAGAAGTAGTTGTTTAAAGTTTTGCTGGTATTGCAACAGAATGTGAATGATTGCTGAGTAAAGTATAAAAGGACAGCAGATTATTAAACACAAGCGGGCTGGCTAGACCCCAGAAAAAAATACTAAACCCTATGAACAACAACAATACAGGCAGATGGTAGTGGCTGCAAAGCACTTTCTAATCAGTGATACGACTTTTATAATGCTGCTACGTATATTCAATGCAACTCAGAACTTATAATGCTTTGGCTCTGTCATGTTTCCCTGTCTTTATCATTTGACTCCCTTTCTTTTACTATTCTATATGCATAAGTAGCTGGTCATAAGTTTTCCTGTCTTTAACAGAAAAAAAAGACAAAGATTAGAATTAAAATAAGACTGCAAGTTACAACACTAGAAACCAAATTATATCTCAAATCTTGAAAGAACATAAATTGGTTACACAGGTAAGAATATGACTATCACAGTATTTCAAAATGATCTCGCATTTCTTTGCAATTAGATCTTTCAAAATATTAAGAAATTCTCTGTACATTTTTGTTACATCTAAAAATAGGGAGACATTCAGAGATGGAGGTGGAGCAGAGGTATGCTTATGCATGCTTGAATAGACTTTAGTGATATGAGGAGTTGTAACAACTCACTGCAAATAGAACTGTGTCCCTATGTGGGCAAATAAAAGGAATAAAAACATGTTTGCTTCAGTTACTATTTAAATAAAAGAAGTTTAGACATATTTAAAAAAGGTGGAAGCTGAAAAATATTTGCATGTCAATTCCATATCTAGAAGGAAAAAAAAAAAAAGTCATTATACATGTATTATCTTTCTCAAACGTATTATAAACTTATCATAAATACCCAACTACCCAACACACTCTAACCAGTGTATTACTTGCTTTTAATGTCTTGATGCATCTAGAGAGAGCTTATGCTAATTTTTGTAAAAGAATTCTAACATTAAAATTTACATATGTAAATCCTCCCCCAAACTTGTCAAAACATGTTGACTCCTAAGAGGTCTTCTGCTTCATAAGAACACCATAAGAAGTATCCTACTCTTCTCCAGACCCAAAGTATGGAGGCTGAATAGGAAATATCCCACCGGCGGTAAGCGACAAGCGTAGAATGGGGAGTATGTGGAGACCTGGCTCTGGTTGCTTCCCCACGCTGTGGTAGGAGAGCGGGGACTGGACAGAGTATGTGACACAAAGAGCAGTAAGGAGGACAAGGTCCCTTGAATTTCTTCACATTAATGTGGATCTTTCTTGTGTTTCAGCTGGACCGGTGAGCAGGGAGCAGGGGTTAAGCCCAGTTCCTCCTTCTGCCTGCAAATGTCGGTGGCAAAGAAAAATCAGCCCAAAGAAAACTGGTAAAAAGAAGCTTGCTTTACTCAGGAAAAAAACAAAACAAAAAAAACCAAAAAAAGCAAAAAACCAACTTCAGGAAATAATTCTCCTCTACTATCATCTCAGTCTATCTGAATTTGAATGATGAAGCTCTGCTCTTCTTTAGTGTTTTTTTTTTTTTTGCCAGGGCAGCAAAACTATTTGCCTTGCTATAACCTCACAGTAAACCTAAACTGAATACAGTTAACCGTTACTACAGTAAACCATGTCAAAATAATGACAGCATTGAATTTATAACTCATTCTTATAGAGCATCTGATATTTATACGTAAGGCTTAGATGAATTCAAGTTCTCTATATTTAACAATCAGAAAGATTTTGTTATGTGTAACGTGCCATATAGTATGAATCACAGATTAAATTACAGATGCACATGGCATACAGTTTAGACTAGTCACCACAACAATAAGTCTATGCTCACTTTTTATGATCAATCAAAATGAATCACCAATCTACTAAATTTCAACTTCTAGCATGTAGTAAGATTGTAATTAAACTAAACTAATTAACATTTTATCCTCATAGTAAGAAGGCAGTTAGTCTGTTTATGTGGGATTATATATATATATCTTCTATAGAACATCTGCAGAATCTCTTTTAAAATTTAATCTTTGTTTAAGAATATTTTCAGTAATAAATATCAAATTGCTTTATAATACATTATTTACCACTTCAAGAAAAAATATCTCTTAAGGAACAAAGAAAAATTATACTGTAAGCTGACTCCAGCCTCCTGGTCCAAGACTGATAATTGTTTGCAAACCGTATATTTGATATCTAAATCATGTTCAGTGGCTTTCATTCATGATTGTAGATTGATACAGTGCTCTCTGAAAAATATATTTATCTTTTGCAACACTCATCAAACACTAAATACCTAACTAGGTTGCAAGAGGAATCTTTAATTCCATCATTTTGCTCTGGTAATTGCTTTTGCTTCCTTATGTTTAACTAGAGTAAATGAACTATAATTTTAAATTTCTCTTGACACTTGCTATCTGACATTGTATAAAACACGAACAAGGTTGTGAATGCTGAAAAAGGTAACTGTAACAAGAAAAGATTAAACTACAAGAGTATATTTTTAAAACCTGATGCAAATTCAGAAAATGGTTAGAATTTGATCCCTAAATCAGTTTCCCAGTACTGAGGTGCCATATATTGTAGCTGAATATTTGAGTAATAACAAAAAAGTTATTTTCAAATAAAGTGGAAACTTCAACATGACTAGAAAAAATGTGTTTCCTCCATCTGTTGCTGTTAGCAGAGTCCCACACTGGGAAGAAAGAAAAATTCTTCAAAAGAAGAGGCAAGTGACTCTTGTCTCTGTAGAAGACTGTTCCTTTTTAAAATGCCCATTGCTGACGTAACATATACCCTAAGAAGTTAAGCATTACTCTTCTGATTGACTTTTTTTAACCTTTAATTTCACAGGATTTATGTACCGGTCTCCTGAAGTGCATGAAGTGTTGAGGGTCTGAGATTGGAAAGCCTTTGTTTGCATGCTCGAAAGCAGCTGTACACATATGTTTTGAACACTATCACCTGCATGTATAGTTGCTAGAATTTACACTTGCAGACCTCATTAGGCCAGGTGTTCTCATACACAAAGGGAACCTCTGCAAGGGTTATTCTGAAATCAAGAAGAAGGAGGTTTACCTGTGAGAATTTTAAATACTGGCAGCAGTCACAACACTGTGTAGGGTACTAAAGAATTATCTGCACAGGATCTCAACAATAGTAAAAAAAATATTGATCCATTTTTGTCAATATTACTTTTGTCCTAAACAGCCTATGCTTTTAAATAGGTCTGTCTTTTTTTCTTGTTTTTCTTTTTTTTTTTTTTTTGGGGTGGGGGGGAGAAGGGGAAGGGTTCGTTAGCACTTTGAAAATGAATGAAAGAATAAATAGTTATAATAAATACTACCTACTCTTTCCACCAGCTTCTGTAAACAATCTTTTTAACAAGTTTAAATGTATTCTGCTTCCAACTAGGATGAATATTTACGGCTTGATTTTAAAACACAGTGCCTAGGGATTATATTCTCTTCTAAGATACAAATGTGCAGCTCCCACCCTCTACAGCAGAGCGGACATACAGAAGGCAGAATACACGCTAGAGGATCACAAGGACCATTCTCTGTCTTTACTGGAGGCTTGCAACAAGGAATAAAACACCTAAGATCACTCTTAGCTGCAGAGGTGAAAAATATAATATCTGGATATTTGCAAAGCCTCAAAGGAAGTGACCTAATTTGACCAACAGCAGTGTAATTATGCTCCATACATACTTAGGGAAGACAGCAGGCATTTTCTGAAACTAAGTTATGGACTACTATTACTAATTAATACTGTCCTTCAGGCAATAGAGTTCTTACATTGTAATTTTTTCTAGGTAAATATTCATTATTAATGTTTGAAACTGCTTAGTCCATACTGAAAAGACGTTTTTAAATAAACACATGGTATCTACATTATATTTTTACTGAGACCTTCAAAGTCAATATCTCTTTTTGTGTTGCATGCACAGAACAACTGTGGGGCATGATTTTGATGTTAAATAATGTATGTTATTCATAAACTGAAGTATTCATATGATAATTAAGGTTCTATGCATGCTGCACAAGAGGAAGAGCAGAATCTTACAAGTGTGCCAAGTGTATGTGTTTATATGAATGAATGAGGGAGGAGACAGAAAAAAAGTAAGAAGTGATCTGCTGGAAATGTCAAGGAAGCCAAGAGATTTTTTAAAAAAATTAAATGAATATTCAGTTTGCTGTTTCAGGATGAATATAGGAAGAACTATAACTCTGAAGAGGAGTCCTAAAGGGATAAAGGCACTGGGAAACTAAACATTGCACCATTTAGAGATCAATTCACTGGGTATTTTGAAAGCACAGATTAGATCAATTCTTAGTAGATCAATGTGAAGGCTTGCTTAGTTTATGGATGTAAACTAACCTATGTAAAATGTAGACATTAAGCTGCTAAGGCTGTATTACGAGTGGATTTTCCAGCACATAAGTTGTCACACAGAAATCCTGAGGCTTAGGTATCAAGCACAACTAAAGTTTAGCTCTCAAGATCCTCGGTTACTGACCAGATCACCTTCCTTTATGAAAAACTTAGAACCACTGTTGCTTAAGGCCCCCCTCTTTTCCCAGTACCAAAACTCAAACAGAGAGAAACATTTGTCTAGACCAAAGCTTCATCCCATAGCAGCTGCTTTCTAGCTCCCAGCCTTTGAGCTCCTGAGCCATTGCTTACTCTTTTACAGATTAGAGCAGGCAGGAAGCATAACGTCATTCTTTCCTTCAGGGACCAGCCCAGACACTGTACTGGAAAATGCAGAGGACTCCTGTGCTTCACTCTTCCTATTTTCCCCTAATTGTCAACGTGTTTTCCCACACCGTTCTTACCCCAACATCCCAGGGACACATCCCATGACTTTGAGTGCACCTAACAGAGGCAGCCAACAGAGTGAGCAGTTTGTGCAGCAGTTTCCAGGCTCTGCTTCTAGATCTTGTAGATCTTCTGGGAACATCTTGAGGGATCAACAAATGACTCCTGTGAATCATTTGAAGAAACTAAGGATGCCTCCTGCCGCCAGGAGAGGGCAGCTCCATGGGGCTGTCATTTCAAGGAAGCTCTAGCAGCTTCTAACTGTCAGCTGTTCTTGATGAAAAGATGTTTGAGCTTTTGTTCACTATAGGTCATGGTCTCCAGCACCTTCTGGGTGCTGGCACATGAGCAGCATCGATACAGAGCTCTAGAAGGATGCAGATTTCCAAGTCTGGGGAGGCCTTGGGCCTCCTGCAGAGGCTGGGGAAGGGAGAAATGGTGTCCATGCCTGCAGGAGGTGTATGGTGGTGGTGGGTTTGTTGCCAAAAAAAGGAGCTGTGGGACAAGTTCAGCAGACCATATGTACAGTGTCAGAGATGAGGAAAAAGATTGGTCAGATTTTCTCTGAGACCCTGCAGGTACAAGACCATCAATCCCCAACCTGTACTGGAAGAGGGACAGGCAAGGTCCCTGCTACAGGGGATGAAGGCCTTGTCCACCTACCTGATCTGCTGTCTAGGGAGGCTTGCTGCTTGCTAAGGGCTCAGATCTGGGATGTTACAGAGACTGCCGAAGCTTTTCCGACCCTTGGGCTATTACTTCTGCTGCTCTTCCATATGGGCACCAATAGTATTGCAAGGGTGACCTTGAGGATATTAAGTGTGACTACATGGCTCTGTGACCATGTGTCAAAAACACTGGGGCCCGAGTAGTTTGTCTTTGATCCTGCTGGAAGGGGTGAAGAGCTTAAGGAGAAGTGAGCACACCGTGTGAAGTCAACAGCAGGTTGCTCAGGTGTTGTTGACAGCAGGGATTTGGCTTTTACAACTGTCAGGAACCTCTTTGAAGACTGAGAACTTGTAGGAAGAGATGGGACCACCTGGTCAAGTGGGACAAAAGCGTCTTTGCCAACAGGCTGGCCAACTACCAATCAGGTGTAGAGGGCCTGCATGGATGAAACAGGAGCTCCTGATAAAACTGGAAGGCAGAAAGATACCGTATAAGAGGTAGAACCAAGAACAGGAGAAATATAGAGACCCTGGGCACACAGGGATAGTTAGGAAAGTGAATGCCCACTCAGAATTTAATCTAGTGTGGGATGTGAAGGGCAGCAAGAAGGCTTCTTCAGGTTCAACAGCAGCAAAAGGAAGACCAGGGAAAAAAATGGGCTTGCTGCTGAATGGGATAGGGGACCTGACAACAAAGGACATGGAAAAGGCAAAGGTATTCAGTGCTTTCTCTGCTTCTCTCTTTACTGGGAACCCCAAGTCATGGAATTCTGGCTAAATGAGGACTTCTTCTTTGTAGAGGATCAGGTTGGGGAACACTTCAACAAGCTGGATGTACTCAAATCCTGATGGGATGCCCTCAAGAGTGCTAAGGGAGCTGACTGATGTAATTGCAAGGCCACTCTTGATTATCTTGGAAAGGTCATGGCAATTAGTGGAGGTTCCTGAGGACTGGAAGGGAGCAAATGTCACTCAAGAAAGGTAAGAAGGAAGATCTGGGGAACTACAGGCTGATCAACCTCGTCTCAGTCCCTGGGAAGGTCATGGAGCAAATCAAATGGAAACTGTTACGAAACATATTAGGGACAAGAAGATGACTGGGAGTAGTCAGCATGGATTTGTGAAGGGAAACCGATACTTAACCAAGCTAATAGCCATATACGATAAGATGACTTGCTCAATGAATGAGCAGAGAGTGTGGACGTTGTTTATCTCAGCTCTAATGCAGCTTTTGTCACTGTTTCCCATAACATACTCATCGACTGACTGAAGTGGTCAGTGAGGTGGATTGAAAACTGGCTTTGTTGCTGGGTTTCAAGGGACATGATCGGCATTACAAGGTCAGCTAAAGGACAGTCACTAGTGGCATACCCCAGGGATCGGTATTGGAGCCAATACCGCTTACAGCAATACAACATGACCCATCAATGTGCACTCACAGTCCAGAAAGCCAACCATATCCTGGGCTGCACCAAAAGAAATGTGACCAGCAGGTCGAGGGAGGTGATTCTCCCCCTCTACTCTGCTCTGGTGAGATCCCCACCTGGAGTACTGCATCCAGCTCTGGAGGCCCTAGTACAAGAAAAACATGGACCGGTTGGAGTGAGTCCAGAGGAGGGCATGAAGATGATCAGAGGGCTGAAGAAGAAACAATCTTGGGAAAAAGAGTTGGGATTGTTCAGCCTGGAGAAGAGAAGGCTCCAGGAAGACCTTTTAGCAGCCTTCCAGGACCTAAAGGGGGCTGCAAGAAAGCTGGAGAGGGACTGATTACAAGGGCGTGGAGTGATAGAACAAGGTGTAATGGCCTTAAGATGAAGGAGGGTAGATTAAGATTAGAAATTAGGAAGAAATTCTATACTGTGAGGGTGGTGAGGCACTGGAACAGGTTGCCCAGAGAGGTTGTGGATGCCCCATCCCTGGAAGTGTTTAAGGCCAGGTTGGATGGGGCTTTGGGCAGCGTGGTCTAGTGGAGGGTGTCCCTGCCTATGGCAGGGAAATTGGAACTAGATGATCTTTAAGGTCCCTTCCAATGCAAACCATTCCATAATATTATGATATGTCAACAGACCTGGGACTGTTTAGCCTGAAGAAGAGAAAGCCAGGGCATGGAGGGAGCAGGCAGATCTTACCAATTTGTATAAATGCCTGATGAAGGGGAATAAAGAAGATGGAGCCATACTCTTCTCGGTGGTATCCAGTGAAAGGACAAGAGGCAATGGGCACAGACTGAAATACCAGATATTCAGTTTAAACACTTTTACCATGAGGGTGGTCAAACACTGGGGCAAATTGCCTGGAGAAGCCATGGAGCTTTGATCCTTGAAGACATTCAAAGCTCAGTTTGACAAGGCCCTGAGTAACGTGCTATAATTGACCCAGTTTTCAGCAGTGGGATTGGACTAGATGATTTCCAAATCTCGACCATTCTGTCATCCTGGTCTGAAGCACCTACCACTTCCTTTAAAGTGAGCTGACATCTTTTATAGTGGCATTTTTTGCTCTGCAGTGGAGTCACAGCTGGGAAGACCATCATGTCTTTCACTAACCCATTCCGATTTGCTGTTGGTTGGGGGTCAGTATTGCATGCCATTGTAGCTTCAGATCGTTATCAGCATCTTACTAAATGAAAGAAACCATCAGAACTGAAACAGCCATCTTAAGCTATCTTTTTGCTTGATTTAAATTCTCCTAGTTTTTATAAATGGAGGAAATCTACCTTAACATTCTTATACTTTTTATAAATTTCCAGCAGATGGTGAGAGTGGGTGTGTGTTTGATAAAAACCACATAATCTATTTGAGAACAGCGCTAAAAGAATACTGTTGCAAACACCTAAAAAGCCTTAGGTTAAGTAATCTTACTCTTAAGATGATCATATGGGTGTTTTATTGGTTGAGGAGTTGAATGTTTAAGCAAGAAAAGTGACATTATCATCATTAAAATTATTTTATTTCAAAGTAACAAGCAGTACCATTTTGAATGGGATTTGAATATTTCATGAAGCCCTGTGTTATTGAGGGAGATATTCTAGTTATCATCTAAATACTAATAATTTGAAGAAAAAAAGATTATCCATTGTCTAATTACCAATAATTTGGGCAAACTGCCTAACTGGCACTAAAATGTAGCTGTAACATCAACCTAGAGCTGGGGGGCATTTGACCCTCCCTGTATTGGTTATCCAGCTGAAATAAGAAAAAGATCTATTTGCACAAAGGCTAGAAAATATCTTTTTATTCCTGATATTATCATAATTATCAGGTTGGTGATTAATTTTATTTCAATCTCATTTTGATTTGTGTAGACATGAGGATCTTTCCTTATTTACTTCAATCCATCAGGAAATATAAAAGTGGTAATGTATGTTTGAAGTGACTTCCCCAGACAGAAGAGTTCAGAACTTGAGGTGCTTAGAGGTATCTGAAGTCAGCCATGTACTGCATGTCATGTGGACCATAAAACTGTTCCCTGTCATCTTCACATCTGAGCTGAGGTTTGCCTCCCATCACGAGCACCCTGAACAGTTTATTCAAAGGCTCCACAAGTCTTATACGCTGTCAGTGTTTCCAAGATTTTGAGTAGCAGAAGTAATATGAATCCTGTGTCTTCCTTCACTTCCTCGCATTCATGTGTCAGCAATCAGGTTGTATGGAAGAGGGTAGAAAAGACATACTGGACAGGTAAGTTCAATGCCAAGAAGTACAAGAGGTAGCATGTGGAATCTATGAAGTAATATACATTATATTTTGTAGTGCTCAGCAGAAAAGAGGACATTTTGTTAAGTTACCCAATATTTTCCCATTCTAGTTCTATCAGACTCATAATATAAAACCTGCAGTTAGGACTCATAGAAGGTTTCTTTCAACAGGCATTTCTTATACTTTATAAAGAATTCATTCAGAAAAGAACGTCAAGGGAGCAAGCCTTAAGTGGTATTTATCTATCACTTGCTGGTGGCTTAGTCTTTTGAGATCTCTGTGTGACAAAGGAAGTGATACAAGTACTATACTCAGTGAATTACTTGAGAGAAAAAACAGAGAACACTGTGGGAGGACAGAGGGAGAGAAGCTTTTTTTTTTTTTTTTATTTTGCTTTAATTGAAGGGATCAGATCCTCAGCTAGCCCATTAAGTCAATAAAGCTACTCTCATAAACAACAGCTGAAAATGTTGGCTTTTGCCTTTGTGATGTATCTTCCTATTCTGTAGTGAGACATGTAATAAGAAAAGGCTTGGAAAAGGTTGGCTGAGTGAGTCGACTCAAGAAATTGGAAGGAGACATGGGGAAAAAAAAACCCTCAAAAATAAGAATAGTAAGCACACTGAGAAGGACTTACATCGAACAAACTGAGCAGATGATAGGAGATTGAGGAATGGGCCTTGGCTAGAGCCAAGGAAAGATTTAATGATGAGGAGCTGAGGTATGCCCAAAATACAAGCTAAAGCGAGTGGAAGGCTTTGTAAAGGGAATTGACGTGATCAGAGTGAAGAATTTTTTTTTTCTAAAGTAAAATCACTTTCCGATTTCAGCTGCTGGGTTTTTTTCTCTTCAAGTGTTTTGCTACGGTATGCTTATTTGCTGACTGTTACAGATTTAAGGTTGTGTTTCTCTCTACTGTGTCCCTCCATCCATCAGTCAAGCGGTAGCAGTTGTGAGACAGAACCTGGGAGAGGGAAGAAAAAAAAGCAGTTTCCTCTTAGACAGCAGAAGGGGCAGCAAGAGGGGCACAGAACAGATGAGAAAACAGCCAACTCATTTACAGATTTTCTCATTTGAGGTTCTTGATACAAAAACATTCCTGGTTCTGATGTGCAGACTGAGGCTTGTCTATATATTTATAAAATTAAGTGAAGTGCAAATCACACTAGAAGATTTATGCTAACGGTGTTTCTAAAACACACCAAAATGAGTTGAATGTATCACCAACTGCTTCTTGCAACTATACTTCTTCCACAGAAAGATTTTAATAGTTAAACAATTAAAATAAAACAATAATCCAGTAGCTGAACCTAAGACTTCTGAATCCAGTACTGTGCCTTGCCACAGACTCCCTCCATGACCTTAGTTAGCCACCTTCTTCCACAGTTCTCACAGAGATAACAGAGACATCTAATTCAAAAACAGTGTTGCTGAAAACTCCTGCTTAGCTGCTTCTTAACCCTCAAGGTGCCTGCAGCATGAGCGTGTTACTTTCTAGCTTTAAAGGTTCTCTGGCTGCCTATATTTGCTATTTTATGGTGTTTCCAAATTAATAGGGCTGAGCAGCTTGTCACCAATCTTGTATTTAAGCCTGGCTGGACTACAGACACTAGAGGGTCATCCTCCTAAGACGACTGGAAGGCTCCATCTGGTTCTGAGAGTGCATCTGGTACGCAGGCAGAAGAGCAATCCTCACCGTTTGCAGCTGCAGCTGCTATTTTAAAGCACAGAGAGAGGACATGCCCCCTTCATGCAATAGTCCAGTGGTTGAGGGCTCTTGTCAGGACGTGTGAAACACAGATTTAGTTTCTTTCTCTTCCTGAGGGAATTCAGCCTCTCATTTCCCACCTCTCAAGAGTCACTTAATCTCCTGGCTAGAGCTTATTTTGGGTGGGAACATTCTTCACCTCTTCTGCTGAAGCAGTGCTGCCGTGCAGAAAAAATTCCAGAGCCACTGCCTGTGGAAGACAAGGAGGATGCCTAACTCCCACGTATGCTTTAGGGAATCCCATTTGCGATTCTGGAGTATACTGTGGGAAGCAAATCTCTCAGCATTAGGCATTGGGAGGGAGAGGGGGGAACGGGACGACAATTTTAGCTTTCTAAGTCCCACATTGAACCTGCTTCAATTATACTTTACCTAAAAGAGCCGTTGTGCAGATAAATAAACTGAGAGTTCAGATACTGATGTAGTGAATGCAGCATAAGTATTTTAAACAGAATGTGCACGTATGGGTTTGAATTTTATGATTCATGCCACAAAATTATGAATATGCATGGAAAAGTAGGTTACCGTTTATAAGACTTCCAATACCAATAAAAAGATACATTCATTAATAAAACATTGTGGGGGGGAAATAAAGGGAATTTGATATTTTTAATAGAAAATGGAAAGTTGTTATATTTTTCATTTAACCGGAACATTTTACAACAGAAGAAATTTGGATTAGGTATCGACAGAGTGTCACCTGATAAAATGTGTGGTGAAGTTTGAACAGCAGATGTCTCACCCAGGGACGCTTCCCTGAGGAAACAGCAGGAACCTCCTGTACACTCACTTTGCCTGGCATTCATCTCCCGACCAGCTGCCAATTTTAAACTATAGCAAGTCTCTCAGTTTATAGTCCTTTCAAGCTAAAATCTGTTACATTTGGGGAAAAATAGCAATACTTATGTAAATCAATAATTGCATTGTATGTAATACAGTAAATCCATAACACGCCTAGAGTGACACTAACAACATCACGCACGGGTGTGCTATCAAGCAACACGTACAAAGCGATTCATATGCATTAGAGTCTGAATATGTCTTGTTCAAGTACTCATTTTGTTTGGCACAAACAGCCCTCTTTTTGCAACCCAGGAATAAATATCACTTTGTTTCATCACTTTTTTTTCTTCAATGGAACTATTTGCTAAGGCTAAATCCTAGCCTCCATTCACATCATAGTTCTGCCTACAGTTTAAATATACTACACAACGATGATTACTGATGTCTGCTATCTTTCATTCGGAACTGCAGACCACTGGTCAAGCAGCCATATAGATGTTGGTGAAAATCCAGTTTCTTCATATTCATGAGATTTTCAAAATTAGAGGCAGATTTGAGATAATAATAGAAAATAAAATGCTGCATGTCTGTGGAAGTCACCATGAAAAGAGCCCTAAATTAACTACCCTTTCATTTTATATTCTAGTCTCCTGGTTTTTTTGCCTCATTGGTGCTGGGTTTTGGTCCTGTGTGTCATAAAATGTTCCAGCGCTGAATACAGACTCAATTTTTACAGCTTGCTTTGGTGCTTCTCTGGATAAATCAAACCTGAAAATATTCTTGTATTATTTTAGGTGAAACCACGTGAAAGATGGCAGCTTGATCATCCAAGGGAACTGAGAGATCTGAGAGCCAAGACAGGTGCAGGTAGAGTCAATTGTTACAGCTGCTTTGTGATGTATACGCAAGCACTTCCCACTGTCAAACAGAAATAGGATTTCCAAATATTTTTTCACAGGCATGTGTGAGATTTTAGCTCTCAGTAACAGAAGTCTGACCTGAAGCAGATTGAAATTGGCAGTGCCAATATGCAAGTTCTACCTTTACATATGGAAATTATCATTCCTATGAGCTCCCCAAGATAGAAAGACCTTCTAAAGGAATCAAAATTAGTAATGTACACATTTGATACAATTTTTACAAAAATGTAAGGAAACAGTGCTAAATAAGAGAGGGATTTGGTCATATCATTTCTAAAGAAACTCAAATACCACTTTCATGTTGGAGACTGACAAAGATAACGGGATGCCCATTTGGCTCCATTTGTACTTTGGCTCCATTCAGTAGTCTCATGCTTAATCAAAATTTAGAGCCTGGGTTCTGATTTTTAGTTCCCAGTTTCTGGATGACTCACATCTTTTCCTTTCACTTTATTTGAAATATGAGAAAGATCTCTGCCACTCGGAATTGTGAAGGACCTCTGCCTCTCAACCACTCTTAAAACTTTCAGTTCTCCAGCTTTGAAGCTTGGCGATATTGCTGCCATTTTTTGGTTAAATGTTGAGTTAGATCCCCTCTAAATTTAGCCTCATTGCTTTCCATCTGAAGCAAGACACTTCTATTGAAGAGCAAAATTCACATCATCTTTCCACAGTCACTAGCAGCACGTATGGTCTTATTGGACCATTTCTATTTGTAGTCATGTCCTCTTCCTTTAGTACCTGTTTTCCAAATAATACAATTATACTTTTTATTGCTATTATTACAATTTTTATTTTCAATTAAGGTAATTAATTTGTATCTGCTAAATAGCAAATGGCATATTCATGGCAAAACTTAAAAGTAGCCTTTAGAATAAAACGTTTGTTGGGTAACATTTTAAAGACATTTCACGCTCCTAATTCCTGTTGATGTTAAAAACTCAGATTGCTGCCTAGGAAATTTTTACCCTCCATCCAATAACTGTGACAGTGAGAAGACTATGTTTAGCTACAGTTACTGCAATTTCTTGTCCAGCAGAACCAGTCAGATGGAAGGCTGCGGTGAATGTGACTTGCTTGACTTGATTTTAGTGCTAATATTGTCTTCCTGCGAGGCATTTCACATCTATTTTCTTTTTTTTTTTTTTTTTTAAATGCTTCAGTCTGCACTGATGAAGTGGATCAGAGTCAAGACAGGTTTGAACTGTGCTGCTTCCTTGATTGAGTTTCATCCTTTTTCTTAATGAAGTCTTAGAAATGCTAAGGGAATTGCATCCAACGATTTACTAGTTGGACCCCTGCCCTTCGCTACTTGTAAAAAAACAGTGCTGAAATCTGTCTCCTGTTTTGCTGGAGGTATTTGAGAGGTAATGTTGGAGTAAGTTTGGTCACATTTTGATAATATAGGTGTGTCTGATTCCTGCCATGCTGTTTTGAGCATGGATTTTGTTACAGTTATGGGATAGCTTTGATTGATGATCTCTTAGTGATAGGTACAGACAGTGTTCATGCTGTCTTTGTTAAATCTAGCTTTTTCTATCTCTAACCACAGGGTTTTGCTCATTAGCATGATTTAACTTGCCTTACTGGACAATTTCTTTCCTCTCAGAAGTATGAAAGGAATTTTTTTCTTCTCAAGGACCATGACATGAAGCCTTCTATTAGGCTTCACCTTGCTTCATCCTCAGCATATGAAATTGTTTGGAATAGGACTATTGAATATCTGGTAATCCCCTTCAATTTCTATATTTCACCCAAAGATTTCTTTTTTTAGGTAGAAAATGGCAAAGTTGTCCATTTGGCTAGAATTTCTGGAGTCATTGCCAGGTCAAGGGATAATTCCAGTGCATGTGCCCAGCGTCCCAGAGTCCTAGACAAATGGCCATAGTTCATATATGGTGATTTTGGTACACTATACTGACTATACATGCATTGTAGAAAAATTTCTGCCTTGACAAGAAGATTGCCTTGACTTTACTGTCCATATATGAGCCATTTCTATAGCACTTTGGTGGCAGGTCTTCCATGTCCAAGATGCAGCAAGATGTAGCCTTGTTGCACAGTAGCTGTGAGGCATATAAACATGTATTTCTGGCCAGGAAAGCTTAGAAATAATTATAGGAGCTTGAATATGTTTTGCAGGAGATTTAGATGTGCATGGTCCCTTTTCATTTAGAAAGTACACTCTCTCTATTTTCTGTTTTTCTGACCAAGGAAGAAAATCTGAGGTAAATATAGTGCACTTCAGTCCAGTGAAGACACAAATAAGACTGGAAAGTAGAGGAATGACTGAGAGAAATGGGCAATCCACTGAACATGCCTCTAATGGGGTTTGTCAGTTAGATATGTGAGTTATAGTTGGGCTTCTCTTCTAACTAAGTCAAACTCATGTCTTTCCGTAGCTCTTTGGAGTCTTAATGTAGGTATAGTTTGCATTACTTAATTTGGCAACATAATTTGTATATATACTGTGAGGTGATGAGGAAACATGGAGCCTGTGAACCCACTGTTACTGTTGAGACTGAGGACTATAAACGTTCTACAAAACTTTTTGCTCCTACCTGAATCTCTTGAAGTGGATTGAAGGCTGAATGATGTCCTTCCCACCCCCGTCCTGCTTTGGAATAGCAATGGAAAAATGTTCTGGTTTGCATTTTTCTATCACTTTTTCTCTAATTACTTGTTTCACACATGAAAATATGTTTGCTGCTGTTATTTGCCCTGGAGGCTGCCTTTTAATACATTTATCTATTGAGATTATTTATTTTTACACATCACTACAGAAGAGTCACTCTGAGTGCCATACTTTCTAATATCAAAAATTTGTGTGCTTTGAGTATTCAATATCTTCACATCAACAAATAATTTATTTCAGTAAGGATAGAGCTACAGAACATATCTCAGTTTCTATGTGTGCGTTTTGATATACTGATATGTATTAAAACTACATGGTAGCTCTGAGCATGGGTAGATGACTTACATATGTCTATTTATATTCCATTACTGACCAAAGAATAGAAGGCAAACTTCAGCAAATTAGATGGAACCTATTAAATATGATTATCATGAGCATTTTTTCTAGTGAGGGTTAAAAAGCATTTGACTTAAAGCTCTTTTCCATTGTCTGTACTTTATTCCTCAGGATATAAATCCATTTTGTAATTACTCCCTTCTTCTTATCTCAGAAACTTTGCCTGACACACCATTCCATATGTTTATGATTCTCTGAATGAAAAAGTGTTCCCTGACAACCACTCAGATTTTTTCCTTTAATTTCCATTTATGCCTTATTGTCTTATAATGTTCAACTGAAAATATATGTTGCAATATTGTGTGACATTATCTGTATTACTTAAGATTTTATATAGCCATACATCAACCAAACATCAGATAAATCTCATGCTTCTCCTTTTTTCCCTACATCTCCCCTTCCAGAGCTGTGTAGGTAGTAGATTCAATTTAGTCTCTGACAAGTTGACTTCAAGCATTTCTTACAAACCTAGGACAGAATACATCTGCAATTTTGTTTGAGTCACTTTGAAAAGTGAACTGTATATATATGTAGTTTGCAATTCTCTGCAATTAGAAAAAAAATAGAAAAATTTGTTAAATATTTGCACTCAGCACTATGCAGTATTGTTTACAGAACTTCATAGATTTACTAGCATTTGCAAATTGAGGGAATAATCCAGCAGCACACTGAATAAGAGCTTCAGGACTGGAACACTATATAATGTTACCTGACTAATTTGCTGGACTTGCTAATAAATAACTAAGTTACACAAGAAAGGTATTCAGATGATTTGTAATCCTGCAATAATGGCTTCTAAATAGTTAAGATTACACTGAGAGATGAGAACCTTTTTCCCCTATATGCCATATACCAGCAGGGGACAAAATCAATCTTGTGAAGGTGCTGATTACTTGTGCTGCGAGTTTCTTGTCAGCAGATTCAAAATGTGCAGCGGAATGAATCTTCTGCAAGGTAGAAGTGCTGTCTATCAGCTGGGCATCTTTCCTCCCATCTCTCCCTCCACCTTAACTTCCTGTGGAATATGTGGTTGTGATAAATTAGAAGAAGAAGAGAAAATACAAGATGCTTCATCACAACCATTTTAATCCTCTACTGTCAATGCAGAGGAAAGGTGACACCAATTTTAGTGTCTTCCTGGTGAAAAATGTCCCCTTGAAGTGGGAATGTGAGGAAGTTGAGGAACAAATGAAGGAATCGCTTTTGTCTAAAATATAATGCTACTTGAGTGTATACAAAAATATTGTGTTCAAAGGACAAGTTTTGAACCCATTAAGGGCTGTGATTTAGTCTGAAAAAAAGACAGTGAATAAAATTCAAGCTGAAACACAGCACTTATTAGAAAGGGTCTGAAAAAACCCTAGGGTTAATGCAAGCATTTCAGGAGGTTCAAAATTCAAAACATGATCTGAATAGAATGTTAGAGTCAGCCTTTATCTTTTTAGTAATACAAACAAAATCCTCTTTGCCAAACTTTTGGGATTCCATAGTGAAGATTTTGGGGGGGGGTGCCTGAATTTTGATCAATAGCACTTTAAAAAAATCCTTTGCAATTTTTAATGAAACTTAAGTTACTTATGGCAAGCTAAGAAAGAGATTTGGTATTTTGAAAGGACAAAATGTGTCATGCATCTTTTCTCTCAGTATTATAGAAAAGGAGCTTGTACCATCTTGCTGCTTTGGTGAGGAGGCATGACAGTTTCGCTGCTTAGAGGTCTAATAGCCAGGTCCAGTTAGCAACATGTGGAATTACAGCTTCCTTCTCCCCATCTTCAGTACTCTTCAGTAGCCTCAGAAAGGAATTACAGGTTCCAAATAAATAGTCCCAGAGTAATGTATCCTGGAGAACTTGAAGAAAAAATTGCTAAAGATCATAAGAAATCTACCACCACAGGCCTGTCCTGGTCAAAGAATTGTGCTATGCAGCACCTAACATCTTCCACAGTCCGTGAGAGTATTATTTTATTCAGTCTTCCAGTAATCACGATTAGACAGACAGGTGGGTTGGTGAAAAAGTATCATCTTCCCATCCTGCAGAAAGAGAAAAACAGAGCAAATAGTCCAACAAGGATAGAAGTATGACGTTAGTCCTGTTTTCCATTTCCAAATTCTACCCATTAAACCATTTTATCTCCCAAGGTTCTTGCCTCCGGTGTAATTCAAATTTATGAGCCAAAATTGCTACTTTTATAACCAGTGGCCTGAAATTCTGTTTGAAGGCAAAAAGCCAGGAAATGTTTCAGGTTAGCAGGCAGGTGGCTGAGAGTTTTATTAGTTGTCAGATTAGCTGATATTTTGTTCTACATGCTAATCAAATTCCCAAAGACCTAAATTACTCCCAACACTCAACGTTCACACTGCCCCTCACAGCAGCAGAGATATACCACAGCAGAAGTAGGAAATCACTCAGTAACGATCTTCAGAAATCTGCATTTGCAACTTCAACTCCTTTCCTGCAAGAAACCCCGTAGAAGGGGGAAACAGACCACTGCAATCTTCAGAGGGTTTTCAATGGGCTATTTCATCAATCCTCCAGCTAATGGTTGAGTGCTGTGGAAGAGGAAATGAGAATGACTATACTTTTTCATCTTTTCTTGTGAACCCTAGGACATAGCACTATAGATGCCATTGATTTTAGGCCAAAAATATGATCCTGCTGTGTTTGTACTTCTATCACCAGCAGCAACTTAAATCAGCCGTTTTCTATGCTGTTGAATGCTGTCGTCTGCCCCATGTATGCCTGTATCAATCCTAAGTAAAAAAACCATATACTGGAAACTACAGCTTATTGAAACAAGCAGTAACTTGCAATAAAATTGCCATCATCACATATATGCCTATGAGACGATTTTCTGTTCTTCAGATGCTCCCCCAGCCTCTTACTCTACTCCTGACAGATCACAGCTGAACTCAGGCATGGCTGTTCAAAGCACTGCTTATTATCTGAAAAGATGAAAACTCTTGTGAATGGTAGCCAGTCATCAAATATGGTATTGTCTCGTGCAGGAGACTGCTGTCTTGATAAGATGTTCTGTAGGCTTTAGGTTCAAGAGCATTGCTGAAGACGAGGGACAAATTAAGAGAGTGGCACTTCAGGCACCTCTAGCTATGTCCACTTTCACCAAGGTCCCATAGGAGTGCCTAGGCGGGAAAAGGGTGGAGGATCAGAGGCATCAGCCTCTCTCCAGACATGAAGAGGCCTGAACCAAGTGCACAGATTAATTTTGTGGCAATGCTGCTTAGACTGAAGTTGCCCCTACACATTATAAAGAACAAGTTAGAATAATCCTCTTTACACTGCCACCAAAAAAGACGAATAAAAATGAAGGCAGAGTATAGAATACAGTAAAGGGAGACTCGAAGTTGGCCACTGCATTTGAATTGCAAAGTAGCAATCAATTAGTTTATCATTAATCAGATAATTTTGGGGATCGTGAATAATATGAAATGAAAAGAAGAAATAACTAGCTGGATAATTTTCAGGAACCATCTCTCAGCTTTATAAACTAATCCTCCTCTAATGGCCCTTTTTAATGTAATTTATAGGTTCATCATTACCCTTTTTGTATTAGTAATTATTTCTAAAATACCAAAGAACCATCTTTTTTTCAAGGTCTTTCTATGTGCCTGATTTACAGCTAGGCTCGTGTTGGACTCTGTCTTTCTGAGGTTTGACATTTCAAAATATTTATAGCTCTTTTACATTAATGCCTTTCTCATGAATCTGAAGGTGACCGTTATTTCTTTCATCTTCTTGTAATTAAATGGATCAACTATAGCTTTATTATTTCCACTATTTATCTGTGCAGTGCGTTAAAACATTCAGATTAGCAAGTGATATTGAACATTATGTGAATTATAACAAACAAATATTTCCTAAAAAACAGGCTACACTTGATGCATTGGCTAAGAAATTGTTCCAAGTGAAAGCACAAAATCTTTAATATTTTATTGATCAGATCTAAACCTTCTGCCCAAAGTGGCAATTAAATTTCAATTAAACTGACTGAAAGCATCATATTAAATTTCAGCACTTTACGAGCTATCAGATAATGCTGCAGGACAAATCTTTAGTATGATCACACTCTTTTCAAATTATATTATCCTGTTCATTCACAATAAAAGTGACAGTTTTAGGTATACTTTCAATATTTCTTGAATATAAACCCTCTAATGAACACATTTTATTGCCTTTAAATCAATTATTATTGGATATTTTAATAAAGTGAATTGAGCACTTTGTTTTACACACTGCTTAGAAGTTATTATATTTTGTAGTCAGCATAGCAAAGAACAGTAACAGTGTGACAGAAATATCCAAATACCTAACATCGCGCTATAAATTTAATCAGCTGTTTACAATGATGAATATGCTACATTCCATTTCACAACAGCTACTGGTACAACATGTTAATTAATAACTGATTAAATCTTCAGGCTTTGGCTCTCACTTCCTTCAGCACTGTGCTTCCATGAATGAGATAAGCTTAAGAGGATATAACCAAAATTGCAAGACAATGTTGAAAGTGCTTTAAAATATGGTCGCATATGAAGACCTCAGTATTTTGCTGTTGCCTCTCCCTTTGTTCCAGTGGATCTATGTGTGTGTCATTGGTTAGATTGTCCAAAATGCACCCAGTTGTGGATACATTTGCTTAACTCTGAGGTCATTAGCACTCAGTCTCCTTTTAAGTTACACACATATGCATATTTAAGTGTAAATAACAACATTAACCAGCTTTTTTTCATGACATATAGATTCGGCATGAGGCAAATCTAACACGTGAGTAAGAGTAGTCAAATTCCATTTCACTTAGCAGTGTTTGGGCATGTTGAACTGAATATATTTACTGCCTTTTGTAAATAGAAATCTATATTCTCTATTGATGTTAAAATGTTATTGTGTTCCTATGCATGATTACCTGAAAATAACTATGCACAGAAGTAGTAGATAAATTTCCAGGTCCCAGGTAGACTTTTAGAGTCTTGTATAGGTATTGGGGGGGGGGGGGGCGGAACCCCATATTGTTACCCCTGTAAATTCCCTCCTTCTGCAGATGCAGACTGCAAAGGTAAGAGAGCCAGGTAACACAGCTGGTTTGGGCCAAGGCTTCCTGTGGATTAATCATCTACCAGTAAGTGATGTCTCGTGTAGCATCTCAGTTCCTTAAAGCTACTCATCCTCCAGATCAGGCTGCAGGAAGAGCAGAATAAAGAAAACACCCACAGTGGAGTCCAGTTGCCCCTTGCTGCAAACAAGTCCGTCTCCTCTAATAGTCAGGGGTCGTTACATTCTCAATCCCTTTTCATGCCAGTTTTTCAAGGAGAAGAAAATGTAATGTTTCGTTGCATTTGGAGAGAAACAAAAATCAATAAAGGTAAATACAGAGTAGGGGGAAAGCACTTTTCTTTAGAGGAACATGGTTTTGTACTTGAAGTACAGAGTTAAAAATCTGAGGCATGTCTTTTGCTGATACACAGCACAATATTCCAGAGCTTGCATTATTTCCTATGAATAAGTATGTTTTGTTTATTTTTATCTGTAAACACTTCTTTTTCATTCTACTATTCATCTCCCTTGGGAGCAGAGCAAAGAATTAGGTGTGTAAGGAAATAGGAAAAAGAGGCTTTTGCAAAATGACAAAACTACAGAAAGCATTCGTTTGAAACCAGTGCTCTTCTTTATTTTTCAGTACATGCCATGATAAGAGAAGTCCTGCAGAGGGTCAAACAGTGCTTAAGTAGCTAAGTAAAGGAATTGGCCTCCAGAGCAGGTGTTCATGCTGTCGCAGCAGGCAGGGGTAGTATATGTTGCATCAAACGCAGTTCGCTCAGCGTGTGTTCACACCTCCCCTGACCCCAACACTTCCTGGCTTTGCTACCATGAAAGCATCATGAGAAAGGAGGTGTGTTTGAAGGGAGTGTGGGTGGATCTTTTCAGCAATCAGATGCTCTCGGCTGCACAAGCAAGTGAGCAGCAGCCATTTTTTTGAAACTAGGATCTTTCCCTGCCCTCCTTTAAGAAAGGTCCCGACCCAGCTCCCAGTGATGCGGCTAACAGAGCTGGCTGGGTGCAGCGAGCACGCTGCTGGACTCACGTCACACCCTGACAGTTCCCAGGCTGCTTCCTAATGCCGGCCTGACCTCTGGATTTCACAGTACTTCTGAAGGCTCAGTTCCCCTTAAACAATGGCTCTCCTTCTAGGTACGGATAGGGAACCTCACATGGCGTTGGTAGGCATTCACACACCACATCAGGGGAAGTCGACGGATCCACTCAGGATAATACCGTTCAAAGCAGTTTGGTTAATCAGCTACAGGGTAATAAATTGGAAATCAGCCTAGGTTTAGGTCACTTGTGGCCGGTCAATCTGTATCTGCTGTGGCTGGAGGAACATTTTCTTTTGATTCATCAGCCTTTCTTCAGACCAGCCTGCTCCATGTGGATTGGGTGTTTGGTACAGTAAGGATGTGGAATGGGGAGGTTAGATTGCTAGGGAAAAATCTTTTTCTCTCATGCCTCCTGAGCCTTGACTATTTTTCAAAGAGCAGGATCAGGCTCAATATGAGGAAAACCTATGTAAATGTTGGATAGCTTCTAAATATATTAATCCCTAGACGTGGTCCTAAGAATAATTTTAGTTGTGTTTTAATGGAGCTATTGAGTGATTTTTATCATTGAATTTTATTTGACTGCAGTGGAACTCTGCAGGAAGCTGCTAAGTTTATATGGTAATGGGGAGAGAGAGAAAGGAGGTGGGGGGGTGAATAGATGACAAAAGCTTGCCTCGGTTTGAAGGTAGTTTGCATTTTATTCAATCCTTACAATTCATTCTGGTGTGGCTCTGTTGTCTGAGCAAATCTTTTTGAATCTATCATAATAATCAACTTTTACAGATTCTTCAAATACATTTGAAACTGCCACTGAATCAGAAAAGCTGAACTGAAGCCAACTTCTCTGTACTATTCTTACTCATATCTAGTGATATGCTGGATTTATTCGTAATGCCAAGAAAAAAAAAAAACCTATGAATTTTGGTCAGCTGTATGCATGTGAATTTACATTTGTTCCCCAACGCTCACGAAAAAGACTGGCCTGCCGTTGTGGAACGCAGAATACAATCTATCAGGCTTTCAATAAACTGGAGAATATATATGTGGTTCAACCTATCTAAAATGAGATGCAGCACTAGCAATATGGAGAGGCCCAGCAAGGCTAGCAATAAAAGTAGATATACAGTATCTGACATCAGATTGTTTCAAGCTTAATTTCAGTAAAGTAATAAGGTCAGGAAAAGAAACGCTCAATGATGCACAGATTGATGCTATTAGATAGAAACTATGCATTGGCATCAAGCGAACACTTTTTTGTCTTGCTCTCATGGACAGAGCACAAAGATATTCAGCATAATCCCTGCAGATTTATAACCACGGGAGTGGACCGAGCTTAGCAGACTGCGGTCAAGAACAGTACTAAAACTAAGCTATATACACATTTATTAACACCAGAGGGTATTATATTACTCTCATTTTCCAAAGTGAACGTAATGTATATTTCCACCAACACACACCAGCGGCTGTTGACACGCTATGGACAGCCATTAAGTCCTGAGAGGAGGATGTTTAAAAGTGTCCCATACCACTGCTTTGGTCTGTTCTTTATACATCTACCTATAGGATGAGAGCAATGCGTGCCATAAGTGAAGGCTAGTTCTTCTGGAGATTAATATTTTCATTTTTAAATATTCTGAGAGAAATTATTTTTTGCTCATGATCACTATTTGTCAACTTTTGGATATCACTGAAAGGAAAACACCATCTTGTGTCACCATTAATTGACATTCTAATAGTTTTTGGGTTGGCCTGACCGAAGATGAAGGTCAAAAATGTTGAGAATTGTTAGTACTTGGAACAATACTTCCCATACTTTGTCAGCTCCCGAGTCTTTTGACCTCCCTTTGCTTTGTCACCAGGAGAGGTAAAGCATGGGTCTGGGGTGAGCCAGGCGCAATCCTGCTGTTTATGCCACTATGTCACTTTGAAACATAAGCAGGAAAAGCATCCCCATTCAGCTGCTGATGAAATATCACATCTCAGGACTCCTTAAAAGTACATTCTTTTCCATTTTGGAGAGACCTAGTTTGGAAGGTATAATCCTGACTGCTCTTCCGATTACCACAGTTAGAGGCGGGTATAATCCCATTGATTTTGCTCAAACTATTTACGATTTTCAAATGAGAGAATCCAGTCATTTTAAACATATGGGATGCTTTAAGATAAGAGTTACAAGCCTTTTGCCATAAAAAAATACATCCTTGTTTACAGAAATACTGTATCTGATGAAAACTTAGGTAAAAACATCTGTATTTTTCTCACATAGTTAAATGATTACCTACAAATTAATGTCCTTGTTATTAATAGCTACATCCCAAAGCCATTTTTGGAGGGGGGAACATTACACTTTCCTCTATTTATATCCCATGTGTCTGTCCTCTGTCATTCTCTTTCTCTTTAATCTTGTTTGAGTGTACGGCTCACTCGTCCTTATTTTATTGACTCAATCACAGGCACACTGTCACTTTTTATAAAATGGTCACTGCAGAATCACATCAAGCAAATTCTTGATTCTGCAGTCAGTAATTTAGTGCCTTTATGGAATTGCAATTTCAGGGCTCACTGCTTGTTTTTCTAAAATGTACTTTAGGAATTAGTTACTCCAGCCACAAATCAGTTGAATTTATGCACAGTTGTAATACAGTTTATGGCCTCATGGTACATTGCTTCAAAAACAGCAGATGTGAAATTATGATAAATATAATGAGTGTTTTTTTGCCTGATCTACTGGAGTAGAGAAGGATCTGGAGCGTGTTTACCTATCCCATACAGTACATTTAATGTCTTAGTCAGGACTCCTGACAAAGGCTGATTAATGTCCTCATCTCTTTTATTAAAGATAAGAGTAGCACTGCAGTCAGGAGATAGAAAGCACACCATAAATCTTCGTAAAATGAGCAGTCAAATAATCACTCATCAGAAATAAAATCTACATACATTAACACTAACACTCAGCCTACCGTGCACACGGCCATAAAAAAAAAAAAAAAAAAAAAAAAAAAAAAAAAATTTGGAACAGACGGATTTCCGGAAGTTTTAATTTCAACTAGTTCTTTAAGTTTAATGTTACAGTTCCCGTAACCTGGATGCAAAAGCTGGCATTTAAAAGCACATGTGAAAGGACCAGATGCCTCGTCATTACATTAAGAGCATGAAGCAGGCAACAATTAAGTGATTCACTGGAAAGACATAATGCTGATCTATGCTAGCAATTAATCACAGAATACATTAGACAATGATGGGTGACCTACAAATTTTTGACAAAATAATTTTTCATCATGTTGGCGATTTCTTAGCCTAATATGCCTGCAAGGCACAGAGTCCAAACCTGTCATTTATTCCATCTCTCCTTGACAGGCGGCAACCTGTCTTCCAGACAAAATGAACATTATCTGTGCTCACTAGACATTTAGTGCAGGGCTTAGCTTATGACTAATGATAATAGGCAGACAGAAATGTTAGAGTCTGAAATAATGTTCTCTTTGTTAAAGAAATTTCTTGAGGTAGAATTTTTTTTCCCAAAGACACATAAAGATAAAAACTGTTTTTATCTGATTTTTAATGCAACTTTAAAACCCAACATTTCATTTTCTCCAAAATAAACAGAGAAAGAGCATGTCTTTTTTTTTTTTTTTTCCTTGCATCCCATAAGAATTCATGCTACAAATTGCTCACCCAACAGGGATCTGAAGTAGGAATTTCAACAGATAGAGGATTAATAAACAGCCTGACTTATTAGCCATTTGGTTTAGATATTTTGGTCAGTTTAACATAAAAGTAGAAGAAAATCATTCATTTTATCTGATAAAAATGTAACCAAAGACCTTGCACCTTGTTTTTCAACATCTGTAGATGTGGATGGAGCCTAAATCTAATGTGATAGAAGAGATTTTAGAAATGTACAACGATGAAAATTGGTGGTTTATCCACACTGAATTTTAGTCTTCATTAATGCACCAGCATTGTACTCTTTGAGATAGCTATCCACTGAGAGAATAAAATGTAAAATAATTATTTCTGCTCTTACCAACCGGTTTTAGAATGGCAGTCCCTCGCTAACATGGGACCCGAGTGCCAGGAGCAAAGGAGACAGCAAACAGAGCACAGAGTGGTTTCTGTCTGTGGGGTGAAGTTTCAGAAGCAAAGTCTTGATTGAGCGCTCATTCAGTTTTCGTCACACAAAGACTCCAGTCATGCTGTTTTGTGCTGGGTTCTGTGCAAACACATACTAAGACACAATCGCCATCCCAGAGGATTTAGTTGAATGAACTAATCTTTTGCACCTTAGTTTCACTTTGGGCACATATTTGGGATTTTTATAGTCAGTGGAATTTAAAGGAAAAATTAGAGTTGGTTATAATTTCAGGAGACTGAACAAGAGTTTAAATAATACATCATTGTAAATAATTCCTTCTAGAAGAAATAAAATTGTGTAAAGTGTGATTGTAATTTTAACCAAAAATGCATCTTAAAAAAATACTTAGGTTATTTTGTCTGATATAGTTCAACATTACTTATGTCTTTGCAAAGGGAGTTCTGCAAAATCAGGGTTGTCTTCACATAGAAGGTCACTATCAGGCTGGAAAGAACCCTGTGTAAATGTATTTTGCACTGACACAAGTTTTTTTCATTTCAGCAGACAAGGATGTACAACAGGACAAAACATGTTCTATACATTGTATTCATTATTCTGGTGTTCGAAAGAATGTGATATAAGTAGTTAAGGACAAGACTATTTTGGCTAATGTTTTGGCTTTGAGTAGAACTGCTGTCAATTTTTTCCTAGAGGTTGACATTTAGATTGTTACTCAAATGGCAAAAAGTTGTACTAATTACATGATGCCTGAAAATTCAGTAAATCGAGTTTCTTTTACTACTTTTAAATCAAATTACAGAGGAAACATGTGTGAAGTACCTTGCAATCTTATGGAAAAAAGGGGAAACTTTTCTGTATTTTGTGTTAAAATATGTTGACTGAAAGAGAATGAGTGAATTACCCTTTCATCTTTTCAAAGTACTGATGATTTCCAATTGAAGTATTAAGGTACACTGACTGTGAAAGCTTATACTTAAATATCTATCTAATCTTTGGAAAACAAATAACTTTAGCCTTCAGTGGCTTCAAATCCCTCGTATTTTCTGAGCATCTATTTCATGTCTTCAAATATTAATATGAAAAAAATTATCACATAATCTTTTTTCTGTGATATGTTCTAGCATCATTTATTTGTATTGATTCGTCAGTCCCAGTTCTACAAGCAATAGAAAGGAATAGCCAAAATCATTGCAATATTTATAAAATACTTTTTTTTTTTTTTAATCACTATGAATTCAGTGAGAAATTCTCTTTTTGTTAGTGCAAAGTTGATCCAAATTGTTGTCTATCTTCTGACAGGAAGTAACAAGGACATCCTTGTTGAGTATAGCTAGCTTACAAGCTGAAGCCAAAATCTTCATTGCAGTCTGTCATTAAGGGACTGTCAACATAAAAATATCTTTTATAAAGCCAGTCTCACAGCCTTCATCAATGTTTGTGAATCTGAATTATGAGCTGACTTGGTAATTTTGCTCTTCCCTCAAAACACATTGATATTTTATGTCATTATGATCCTTTTAATTTACTCTGGGGGAAGGAAGAGGGGAGGCCTTGTTCAAATGCAAATTTTATTGACATACTTATGTAAGAGTCAGAAAATACTGGCAAATGTTTTCCACAGCTGCCATAACTTAACTAGTTCAGATATCTATGACACTTTAAGTACGAAGCCTACTCACTAAAGCAATAAAGTATATTGTTTAAAGAAATTGAGTGGTCAACTTATAAGTGGTAGACTAAGCATCTTTGAGACAATTAAAAAGTGTCGTTGAGAGTTCATCTATTTGAGTGGGAACCCATGATGCATAATATTTAGAGATAGTCATTTCGCAGAATCATCGAATGGTCTGGGTTGGAAAGGACCTTAAAGATCATCTAGTTCCACCTCTGTGCCATGGGAAGGGACACCCTCCACCAGAGGGCTAAATTTTGACCTTGTAAGAGTCAGTACAGCAACAGCTTTCTTTTTTCCTGTGGGAGTGACTCATTTTTTTAATGATAATTTTAAACATTCTACTTTCTTTTGCAGCAATTATAAAAATTTCCAGCAGCTTTTTGTGTCTCCTTTCACTACCACCATTTTGAAAGGTTGTATCATTACTTGACTCTGGATTTCCTGACTACCTCTACTTCAAAGTCAAGATTTTCCTGACTTTTATGAAGCTAAAATCTCAACCTTTTCAGTGCTGTGTAAAACTATAGCTCCCTCTAAATCATCTATTCAACTTCAGGAAAATAAAGTTTAGTCCTGAAGATGAATATGGTGTCTCTAGAGTCTGAGCTCTTCTTCTGTACCCTTTGATCGATTGATCGATTGATCAATCTATCTTTCTATCTTTCTTTCTATCTTTCTTTCTATCTTTCTATCTTTCTATCTTTCTATCTATAATATATATAACTCCCAAGTCTTATAGTGCATAATTAGATGTACCTCATCCAGACACCTCTTCATGCCATTCATTTTTCACTTGGACACCAAAGAGTAATCACACTTCTCTCTTACTGAAACTACACGCTCTCTGGATGACAGCCCAAAGGCAGCACGCTTGCCAGTTGCCAATGCCTGTTATGGCTTTTTTTTTTGGTCTTAATATGATTCCATAAAACCTACCTCACTGTCTTCCCTGCACTATGAATGCGTAAACTAATCCACTACCTGAACTGCCTCAAACTCTCAACATATTCTGGATACGTGCTCTCAAGCCAATCATAATGTTACTGTGTGAATGCTCAAGTATCTGGTGCCATTCACCTAAGAATAGTAGCTATTGAAGGTTAATGTAGATTCATTTCTCATGTAATTACAAAAATTTCTTTGACAGAATAAGTGGTGATACAATCTTACTAGCTTTGTGTATTCTGATTATCTGAAAATGAAGTAGAAAATCTGCACTAAATATTAATTTTGAATGCAGATGGAAAGAACAAAAACTAATTTGCTATTACATTTCCTGCTTTTACATCAACACAAAGTAAATTCAATTTTTAATCAAAAGAGCAAAATAACCTTTACCCTCCTTAATTACTGCACAGAGGTAGAATTCTAAGTACTTGGGAATTTTCAGAAAATGAAAGTAGATTGTCAGTAACTGATGATAATGCTACAAGCCTCATTCTCAGTTTGCCAGGATTGCTCTAGGAAAAGAAGTAGTCGCTATCTATCCTGAATATTAAACCATATAGCCTGGTCCCTATTTAAGTGCTTCTGGAAGAGATTTTCAGAGGAATTGAAATGAGTTTAGCAAAAGTTAAAGCATACTGAATTCCAGTGGGATTTTGACACTTCATTCCATCTTTGCCTATATCATCCCACAGGCCAAAACTGATGTTGAAGTTCTAGCTAGAAACTAGGAAGCCACTGTAGCTCAGAGAAAATTAGGCAAAGGGTTGATATCAGAGGTATTGCAGGTGTGAGCTCCAATATTTTGTGGGCTGATAAGATAAAGATAAGATAAAGATAAGATAAAGAGCAGTTTGGTATATGACACACTACAGAAACCAGCTAAAAACTGGAGTAAATATATCCATACCAGGAAGAAATGGATGTCTTCTCTCAGACAAGGTGAATGGATGCTATTTGACTATGGGTTGCTACTGAGAATCCAACAATTCCGTTCCCACATGAACTGACAAACAGATGACATTCTCATTATAAAACTGCTATTACTTTGCCATTTTGTTGATCTTGCCACAGTCTCTCTCTACTGAACCCCAGCCAGCTCTTATTCATGCCTTCCCCCTTTACTAAAGCTGCTTGCACATTCAGTAGCCCTAGCAAGGTCAGATGCAATAGAGTTCTAAATATGGGGCCATCACCAGGCTGAAATTTCAGCTGTCTGCTTCCTAGCAAGAGGGTAAACAAAATGAGAGCCCCTGGAAGGCTATATGATGTGCCTTGAGGGGAAAAAAAAAAAAAAAATTCTTCATCGGGCTCCAATATATGCTCAGTGAGGAAGGAATGGAGTCATGCCACAGACACCAAGACTATTTCTGTGAGATTTATAAAAAAGAGAGAAAAATCTCATGACCGAGGTGTCAAAAGCAGATGAGAGATCTAACAGGGCTGGCATGGATGCACCCAAAGTCCCGCTATTGCTACCATCATTATAAGGCTTTTTTGTGTAGTTGCTCTCAAAAGGCAGTAGAAGAAGGTGTTTTTACAGATCAGAAAATATTTAAGATAGATCTGTTTGGGTTATGATAATTTGCATATTGTTGGAAGAAAAATCCTTTTTATGAGTTAAGACTTTGTTAATTCTGTGATTTCACAAGTGTCTTGATTTATCATATTTTCTTTATTTGCTTCTCTCTTTTATTCATCTAACTTAGGTTGAAAGATGAAAACAATCTAGATGAAAATGTAAGGATTATTTAAGAGAGCTGAGAGCGTTCTGCAAAGAGCAATGTAAAAGCTGAATGTGTAAAATCAGGCAGAGGCTAGAAGCCAGTTAGCAGCGTATGCAAAGATTACATGTGCTTGTTATCATACTGGTGGAAGAGCAAACCAAGGACATCTTGTAGACTACGAAATAGCTGCAGTGGCAGTGGGCCAGTCATGTCATAAACATGAACCTACAGAACCTGAACTGTCATTTATTTTATGCCAATTCAAGTTCTTACTTATTTGTTTTCCAGACACAACTACAATGGAAACAATAAAAGGAAGACTCAACTAGCAGAGGTCTCACCTCTATTTTGTATAATTTGCTGCTTAAAAGCTTACAGAGTAAAACATGTAAATATATGCAGACCTGAGAGTAAGACCTCAGTAAGGAAATTACAGAGTATGGCTGAGGAAACTATGGGCCATAAACAAGAAAAGCACTATGGCTGCTAAGCACCTAGAAACCTGCTATAAATTGTTGCAGAGGTTCTGCTTCAGTGGATTTAGTATTCTGGGAGAGGTTGGCTTTTGGCTACATGCGGCGGGGAATTCGCTGGGGCAGGAGATCACAAGGATTCTCGCTGTACCCAGCCCAGCTGCAGCTCTCAGTGCTATGAATGGGGGAATCTGTCAGAGTTATTACCCAGTCCTGGCATGCATATTTGCCTTTAGAACAGCATGACTTGAAGAGAGAGGTACTGGAAATCTCATAATGATGCTGCTGCTTGCAAGATTTCCACTCCAGTGTTTCCAGTGCCGAACAATTTCAGATAAGACATGTAATCATTTCAAGTCAGATCCTCTGTTGATGTAAATCAGCCTAGGTCCACTGGAGTCAATTAAGGTACCTCAATTTTAAAGGATTTCTCCCTTAGCCTTGAGGTGTGTATCCACACCGCACTTTTGAGGTTCTGAATCTTTTAATTTAATTTTTGGGTTAGTTCCTCTCACTAAAGGAGTCTGGACCAGGGAAGAATTTTGTATGCTGTGTGTTTGTTGGAGCTTATTACATGTTTTTTTTGAAGGATGGAGAACTGAAGATGAAGAAGTTTAAATAAGTTTAAATGCCAAACTAAATATATAGGATGCAAGTAGAGAAGTATAGGGTCAGATGTTTGAACGAGCCTGGAACCTATGCAAACATCCACATAAAGTGGCCAGATTTTCAAATGCCCAGAGGAGCCAGTGAGTGGAAAATACTTAAAATGCATGACTTGTTTCCACCAAATTTGAAGTCAATGAAATTAGGAAGGCTCTCTGTAGTCCACATCTGGAGGGAAATGGGAATAAATTCCTTTCCACCTTCAATTTTAGTGATTTTCTAGAATAATTCTTTGTTACTGAACTCCAGCACAGTTCCCACAGCACAGTTCCATTTTCGCTGAGCCAAGATGATGAAAGGCTGATTAATTCTTTGCAGCTGACTCAGCATTCCCATGCTGCACGCCCCTATTTACAGGAGAGGTAGCTGCGGTCCTTTCTCTGGCCAGAAAGAGATAATTCTTTTCTTTCCAGTCTTCGGCCAGACCTGTATGTCTTGCTATGCTCCTTTTCACATATTTCATCAGAGGAAAGTATGATTATTTTTAGTTCAGAAGAAAAGTTTCCAATAAGTGTGTCCACCAGAGGTGTGCTATGCTGAACCTTCAGAAGAAATAGCCCCCAACGTGCATAGCACCCCTTCCTAGTAAAACATATGAGAATATGGACTCTGCCAGCTCAGAGCAGCCAGGAGCAGGATGGTACATTTATGCTAAATTTTCATTTGTATTTAATTTTGGAAGTTTCCAACCTTTACAAAAATACAACAAAGATAACCTTTCAAGTATGACTTGTAGGCAGTTTCTGTGATATCTACTGACAATCTGAGACAATAGTTCTGGGAAAGGTGTGAAATGCCATACTAATCACAACATGATGCTAAATCTACAATCTAGTGATATTTTAAAAGTCAACAGCATTATTTGGTTACTGCTTAAAGAAAAAGAGAGTAGTTTGTCTTATGAAGATATGCACAACTAATAATTAGTAAGTTGCTACAATAAGCAAGTCAAATTTGGGAGCATAGAAAACACTTTATTTTTCCTAGCAGCAATATTTCTGACATTCACCTGACCCATTTCTTCACAATTTTGGATTTTAGAATACTAGGCTAAGCCTTTGTCAGTTCTAGCTATAATACCATCAAAACCAACAGACTATGGGACTCTCCTGTCACGAACAAAATCTCCTGAACAATCTGTTGAAGAAAAATTAAAACCAACAACTATTTGGCCAACCTGGTGAGAACTAACATAACTTGTGACAGGATGCCTAAAGTAGCATAAAGAAACAGCTGGACGCCTTGCACATGTGCACGCTTATCTTGCCTATTTGCAAGTCAAAAATGACTCTAAACATTTCCTCTTCTAAGTGTGAAGGATGACTATTGCAATACACAACCAAATAAAGGCCCAGCTGTCTAAGCCATCACACCCAACATACCACAGAAGATTCCCCTCTAACTGAAAGATATCATCAACCTAAAGGAAAGGCTAGTTTGGAAGATTTCTTTCACAAGGAAACAGATTTGCCTATCCTTTTTACTTGGGTTTTTCTTCAAGCAGCATACAGCCAACTACAGAAAATGCTGATCTGACAGTTCTGGACTAGAGTTGTGAAAATCCAGCCCTGCCTGCCCGCTGTGCCTCAGGGTGGCAAGAATGGAAGTGGCAGTACCCCCTCAAAGTAAATCCATATGGGGAATGTTTCATGCAAAAGTTGGTATGGGCCACCGATTGGTAACATTGGGAATAATTCTACCAAGGGTTCAGCTTTCTCTGCTCCCACCAAGTCATTTGCAGGCACTCCTTGGCAAGGTTTCTTACCGCTTTTAAAGTAGCACCTATGATTTTCATCATAAGTAACACAGCGTTTTTTAAAACGTATACTACATAGAAGGTAAGACATAATGAGCATACCATACAGATGGACTCTCGTATACCTGAAAGCAGCAAGGTAATACCAGATGAGGGGAAGAGCAGTCCGTTGGATGACACCATTACTGTCCTGAGGAATTTTATCAATAATATTCAGCCAAAATTCTATGAACAGGATACTGCCTGTGTAGGATACTGAAACCTTTTTTGTTTGTATTGAAGGTAGTTGTGAGGTTATAAACTGTCCCCTTATGAGTGACTTGTGTTCCATAGGTGTTTTACAATATTGCATGCAATAAAAATGTGACTTGTGTAAATTGCTTTGATTTCCTTTACAGAAATGGAGTGCACATAATGTAATCAGCTTTGATTAATTTATTTCTCTTAAAATGGATTCTCCAAAAATTTTTCCAGAAAAGACACCATTTTCCTAAGGTGTCTAGATTCTCAATGGCACAAAAAGCAAGCCAACCAGACTTTATACCAGGCATACAGTTATAGGATGTGTCCTAACAAAATCCTGCAAATCATACCACACATTATACTGGACTCCTGCATATCTCAAATTCACTGTTACCCGAACCACCTACCTACTGTAATCACCGCATTGTACAATGCGTGGGTGCACAGCATTCAGCCTGCCGAGATCTATTTCATGACTCCCAATGCATACCAGATACCAGACTGGTAGATTACTATATCTGTGTTCTCCTGCCTGTCACAGTGAATAAGTGATTTAATATACAGTTGTAGGATTAAGGCTTGATTTTATTTTTTATTTTTTTTAGAAAAGGAAAAAGCAGCATACATCTTACTAAACTTTTATTCATCCCCAAACTCTGATGTCAGAACTATTTGCCTTTCCAAAAATATTAGACATATTCTTATGCACCTATTCACAAGAATAAAAAATAATTTTTCCTAATTATAAAATGGTCAAGTCGCCAATAGTGTACAATCACCTTCTGCAGTGTATCTCAGATTGGATTGGGGTTTTTTGTTTGTTTGTTTAGCATACATGTGCAATGACGGTAGCAGAATATTCCAGTTGAATAGGCAAACTCCTGAATATAAGAAAAAACAGAATTGTTAAGGCAATACATGCTATGCTAATTCAGCTTTCTAGAGTACATTATGATAAAGTTTTGATTACAGGATGCCATCATATTTTTTCCCTAGGACCTCTGGCTCATTCTGTGCACAGGATGGATGGGTGTTCACTTAATGAGCAGTGATCCAATATGGTTTTTGTTCTTACTGTTCAATGGGTGGCCTCAGGCCTTATTTATTCAGACCCAGATATGAACACAGAATTATTAATTTCTTCACGGGTTTTTCTGTAACTGTATCTGCACCATCACAAATATTTACTAGTTTACTTCTGCAAAATCTCTGCAAGATGAGAATATGTTTCCATATGATTCCGTTTGCAACATATAGAGAATTAAGGCACAAAGACTAAAGCTGAAAAAAATCCATTCTTTTGGATGCCCAGTTTGAGATGTTTCAGAATGTATGGCACAGGGTGTCCCTTCATTTTGTCAGAATTGCGGGTCCCCTTCACTTACCTTGCAGCACTTTTGCCAGTCCAGCACCAGACTTGCAGCCTAAGTGTCACAAAATTAGAAAAACACTAGTAGCCAGCTGTATAAAACCTGAGTTAACTGACAGAGTCAATGTCCTAGATCTGGAGGATCCAGTACAGACAGAGGGAGAATTAAATTACTTGGATCAGTTGCCTTATTTTTACAATAATCTTTTTTATTTTCTCTTGCATTTTCTCATCTCATTCACCACACAACCTGTATAGTCAAAGAACCATTCTGCAGAAGATAGGATCCTGAGTAACATAAATCTCATCCTCCCTATAGTAGGGCTATGTGGCACACTAAATTTCTCTGATTCTTTAGACTCCATCAAGGAGTGCTGAGAACTCCCAAGATTTTCTTATTCATGACTTCTTGTACATTATATGAAGAATAGCCTTTAGGGTGTCTAAGCCTGTCCCTTTTTGGGGAGTCAAGCGTGCTAGTACATTGCATGAGACACAGCCCTGTGGAAACATAGTGGAAAACTGTATCATTAATAGATGTATCATAAAGCAGAAGCTTATTTGGTCAAATAAGATTGCATAACTAATCTTGGGACATTTCCTAACTTTTGAGTGGCTGGCTTTACAAGGGTGATTTTTATGTGGGTTCTAGGTACTTCTTTGTAAGGCAATAGAAAAACAAATTTTTTGACATATGGCATCATACTGACATCAACACTGGTTATCAACAAGAAAGCCAGCTTTCAACCTACTCATCTGTCTCATCACCTACTAGTGCAATGGAGGGCCATGACCCATCACCAATGATAGTTTCTCTATGATTCTCTGGTGCTCTTCTGCACTAGTAAGTGCTTTGGCAGATGCTTTGATTATCATTCAACAAATATTTGCTGAGAACAGAAATCTGGTAAGAATTCTGGATTCATTTTTACATTTTGGAGAACAATGTGCTTTAGGGCTCAGACCTCTCTGCCTGTCTACCAAGCCTAATCTCCAGTTTGGGCTGTGTTTTCTCCTGTTTGTCACTGTACCAGAGCTCTGTTTTCCCCTTCCTCATCACCCCAGTATCATCACCTTCAGATGCCCTGGCTCTCAGGTCCAGACATTTTATGTCAGTTTATCCTATTTATATGCAGACACCCTTCCTGTCATACTCTCCAGTCATCTTTCAAATTATTGTTCCCCAGATTCTCAACCAAAAGCAGGTTATTTTTTTAAAACTTGATGAAACAAGTTTCAGACTTAGAAACAACCAAGCTGGTCTTGCAAATCTTCTGGGGAAAAAAAAAAAAAGAATGTGAAAGAGACAGTTCTGAAAGGAAAAGTTTTTACGAACGTACTAATGTTTTGACACAGTTCTAAGCAACTGAAAACATGGTAGTCTAAAGGGAAGCATCAAACTAACTTGGCTGCAGGCAGCACTGCTGGCTCCACCTACAATAAATCCTTGTCCCTTTTACATAAATAGCCAGGTCTGGAAATGTTGCTTTTCCATTTACAAATAGATCAGTTTGTCTCTTCTGATCCAGCTTTTTTGTGTCATCTGGCACCAAAGGAGCAGAAACTGGGCAAGCCTCCCCAGATGTAAATTCCTTCAGTGTGGGCTGGTGTAGTGCCAGAACACTGCAAATGAAGGAAGTGCCATGGTTGCAGCTCTGCTGCTCTTTGGCTATTGACACATCTTCCCTCAGGAACCACTATCAGCCATTGTAGTGTGAAAAACAGACCTGAGGCTGCTTTCAGATATTTCAGGGTAACACTAAGGTATCGTGAAAGTAAAGGTGCCATTATGAATTCATGTTGTGTCCATCACTATGGACAGGAATTTTCTTTGTCTCTGGAAAATGTCAATCTGGAGGCTTTCTGAAGGAACATAAGCACATCAATGACAAAAGTGGAGCTCCTACTCAAAATGAGTACAACTATTCCATAATTTACACAGTTTTGAGCCCAGATTTGCTGTGTATGTATTATATTTAGGCGTATAAAACATGAGACAAAGCTGGAATATGTCAGGAGAAACAATTTCAGTTTGCTCTAATCCTTAATACAAGCACAAGCATGAACAGACGAGTCATAGTCCTGGCTGTGTTTTCCCACTTGAGTCCTCCATACCAGATCCTCATTGCCTTGCAACGACATTATATGGAAAATATCAGGAAACCAAACTGACCTTTCTAAACGTACCTGTTTACAACATGGATGTACACACAGAGCACAGCACGACTAAACTGCTTTTAGACAAGGTAATCAAAGCAAAAGGGAGTCTCAGTCAGACCAGAGTAACCACAACAGTGACAGTCAAAACCATTATTCTCATTCTCCCACATCACAGGTAGGTGCCCTAAATATGACTCTATTTCTGAATCTGCTAAAAATCTGTCTGTGTGGGTGAACAATTTTTTAAGATCTTGAGTATACTCCAGTGCAGAAAGGAAAAAAAAACCCTGCAAATCAGATAAAAGTTTTCCATGTTTCCTGATTTTCGTTGTCTCTTTCAGAAACTGTAGCACCCAAATATTTGCAGTTTAAAGGATGAAATGTCATAAAACTCTCTAACCTCCCTAACATGCTGTCATGGTTTTACCCCAGCCAGCAGCTGAACACCACACAGCCGCTCGCTCACTCCCCCCATCGGGATGGGGAAGAGAATCAGAAAAGTGAAAGTGAGGAAACTCATGGGTTGAGACAAAGACAGTTTAATAGGTAAAGCAAAAGCCGCGTGCACAAGCAAAGCAAGACAAGGAATTCATTCCCCACTTCCCATGGGCAGGCAGGTGTTCAGCCATCCCCAGGAAAGCAGGGCTCCATCATGCCTAACGGTGACTTGGGAAGACAAACGCCATCACTCTGAATGCCGCCGCCCTCCCCTTCCTCTTCCCCAAGTTCCTTATAAGCTGAGCATGACGTCATATGGTATGGAATATCCCTTTGGTCAATTGGGGTCAGCTGTCCTGTCTATGTCCCCTCCCAACTTCTTGTGCACCCCCAGCCATCCCGCTGGTAGGGTGGTGTGAGAAGCAGAAAAGTCCTTGGCTCTGTGTAAGCACTGCTCAGCAACAGGTTCATAGAACAAAAACATCTCTATATTATCAACACTCTTTCCAGCACAAATCCGAAACATAGCCCCATACTAGCTACTATGAAGAAAATTAACTCTCAGCTGAAACAAGGACACGTGTGGAAGACAATTATAGCCCAAGCAAGATGGTCCAGCAGCCACGAGTCTCATCAAAAGCCCTGTGCTTGTCACCAGAAGCAGCACCAGGAAAACCAACATTGCCAAAAGCTATGTGTTGGGATAAAAAAGATTTAAAGTGAGACAGGGATTCTACAGATGCTGAATCATGATATCTGAGGACTAAACTGGTGCCATTTAATGGCACTGTGGTATCTGAGCACCAGGAGCAGAGTTCGCACAGCTGATGAGTAGCAATGTTTCCACTGGAAGTTGCACATACTTTGAATTCTACTGGTAAAGGTTGAACAAAGCTCTTTTTAAGGGTCTGAAAATATTCCATCCGTGCTACCTCATCAGCACTGTCACTTTACCATTGCCACTTCTGCACTAGTTTCTTTAGGTTTCTGTCTGTGTGTGAGAGTCTTCTCCTCTGATATATCTATACCATGGAGTCGTTTCACTTTACATGTTTGTTGTACCAGTTCTTCCTTTCAAATCTCAGCTCATTGACTAAACATCTGAGTTTGGCTCTGTCTCTGCCATCATTCATCTGTGTAATAATATTATTTAACTCTGGAAAGCCTTTAGGGGTACAGTTTGCATGAAAGGAGCCCTCTAAAGTCTTGAACCATATAATCGATAGCAGCAGTGTGGTTTTCATTGATAGTAATACTTTGACCCCTCTTGTGTGCCAGATTAAGAGCTAATGCCAACTATTGACCTCTTACCTATTTGGTACGGCCTGTCATGATCCTTAAACCACAGCATATACAAAGTATGATAAATGCATTTTCCTGAAGTCAAAGTCTGGGTTGCAAAGCACTGTGAAACAAGAAATGCAAATAACAAAATATTGGATATACATTGTTTAGCATAGCAATACATATGACAGTAATAATCACATCACTGTCAGAGTTAATGTGGTATACAACAGCAACTGAAATCTACCATTAAAAGTCTAAGGACATGCAGCTCCTAAATCATCTGTTTATTTCTAGGCATGAAATCATATCGCAGCCATTGACCAAATGAAAATGGAAAGGGGTTTATAATTTGACTAAAACACATGCTGCTGATGAATAATTTATTCATTAGTAAAAACTAATAAGCCGACCTCCACAGCAAACAATTGCTTTTAATTTTTCCTTGTCTCACTACTGTACAGAAAAGAAAACACAGCTTTTATTAAGTTCTTCTACTCCATCATTATTGTACATTTATGCCAAATATCTTGCTGATCACGTTTTTCATGGTCCATATGTCTTGACTTTTAATTTCAGTAACTAAACTAAAATTCATTAGCTAACTAAACCGGAATATACAATTGAAATAACTGCCAGAGTCTGACAGAAACCTGTAAATGCCATGAAAGTCAAGGTGAAAGCCATTCCTCCAGCCTCTTGTGTTGGGCATCTCAAAGAAAGAACTCACCCTCACTGACTGTTCAGGATATTTTAGAAATATACGTCTGTATTAACGGACAAATCTTCACATTTTCTTCTTCAGTCCATCCTTTATTAAACTCTGCTTGAATTTAAATGCTAAAAATATTCCTTATGCCACTAAAGGGAGTACTTGAAGTCAGCATGACGACATTTTACTGCACAGCTCTACATAGGAACAATGCAGGTAAATCTCTCAGCATTGCTTTCCAGTTTGTGGCCTACTTTTGAAAGATGTAATTATTATTTTTAAATTGTAATCTGTATGTATATCTGATGTTTTTTTCCATATGGGTAGCTATGCACGTATGCAGCCGTGTTTTTTGTGGAGGTGTTGGTAGTCTGAGAACCTTTGGGAGCACCTTTGGTGTGCTCCATCTCTTGGTTGACTTCAGGTACCACGCTCCCAGGGACATCCAAGGGCAGCAATTTTACCAGGTCACATGCTGCAATTCCATAATCTTACCCACCAAATTTGAACCATGGAGTCTGGAGGTAAATGGGAACAGGGGAGCCATTTGCCCTGCCTTTACTCTAGACTGAAGACATGTCAGGCAGAGTCAGGCCCAGCTCTTGCAAGCATAAATTGGGCAAAGTCCTGTGTTGGGTTTGCGTGGCAAGGTTTTGGTAGTGGGGGAGGGGGGCTACAGGGGTGGCTTCTGTGAGAAGCTGCTAGAAGCTTCCCCTGTGTCTGACAGAGCCAATGCCAGCCGGCTCCAAGACAGACCCACCGCTGGCCAAGGCCAAGCCAATCAGTGCCTCTGTGATAACGTATTTAAGAAGGAAAAAACAGTTAGAAAGAGCTTTTGCAGCCAGAGAGAGGAGTGAGAAGATGTAAGAAACTCTGCAGACACCAAGGTCAGTGCAGAAGGAGGGGCAGGAGATGCTCCAGGTGTCGGAGCAAGAGTCCCCTGCAGCCCCTGGTGAAGACCATGGTGAAGCAGGCTGTCCCCCTGCAGCCCATGGAGGAAGGATGAGGGGGTGTAGAGATTCCACCTGCAGCCCGTGGAGGACCCCACACCGGAGCAGGTGGAGGGACCTCAAGGAGGCTGTGACCCTGTGGGAAGCCCACACTGGAGCAAGCTCCTGGCAGGACCTGTGCATCCGTGGAGAGAGGAGCCCACGCCAGAGCAGGTTTGCTGGCAGGACTTGTGACCCCGTGGGGGACCCACGCTGGAGCAGTCTGCTCCTGAAGGTCTGCACCCCATGGGAGAGACCCATGCTGGAGCAGTTCGTGAAGGACTGTAGCCCGTGGGAGAGACTCACATTGGAGAAGGTCATGAAGGACTGTCTCCCATGAGAGGGACCCCACGCTGGAGCAGGGGAACTATGAGAGGAGTCCTCCCCCTGAGAACAAAGAAGCGACAGAAACACCGTGTCATGAACTGACCGTAACCCCCATTCCCCGTCCCCCTGTGCTGCTGAGGGGGGCAGAGGTTGAAGCCAGGAGTGAAGCTGAGCCTGGGAAGATGGGTGGGGTGGGGGGAGGTGTTTTAAGATTTGGTTTTATTTCTCATTCCTCTACTCTGTTTTGCTTAGTAATAAATTAGATTAATTCCCTCTCTAAGTTCAGTCTGTTTTGCTCATGATGATAATTAGAGAATGATCTCTCCCTGTCCTTATCTTGACCCACAAGCTTTTTGTTGCACTTTTTCTCCCCTGTTTAAAGAAGGAGGGCAGTGATAGAGCGGCTCTGGTGGGCACCTGGCCCTCAGCCAGGGTCAACCCACCACAAGTCCTAATGCTGAATGTACACCTTTGGCAAATTAACATCTCTTTCCAGTCACAAGCAGAAAAACGCATTGATGGAAAAAAACCCACTGTGTTGAGTGCAGTTTTAGCAGGGGAATCAAGGAAGCTGTAGGCCTGCCTTTAGGACCAGCCAATGCACCATGCACTCCCACGTCAAGTGGTGGAGTCAGAGCCACAATGCTGCGCAGCCCACACCACCCTGCTGGCAGACCCACGCTAGCTGCGTCTTGTGTAAATACACATCCGCATGTGTGCCGAGAAGCTCAGTTTCTCAGTCTGTGTGAGAGACACACAAATTGAGTGCCTTTCAGGTTAAGAAAAGAACGTTTTAAGGACAAGAGCACCTGCTGTTGCTTGTTGTATCTGAGTCTGAGACACAAGTTCTTAATGCAACAGATACATGGAACTTCAGAGCCTCACAGTGTAAAGTAGTCAGTTGGATTTAAATTTGTTAACATGGGTAGAGCTCAATTTCTTGTGTTATTTAAAGCTGTAGTTCTGTTTGTGATATATAAATTGAGTCCAAGGCATGTCTAGTAGGGAGGAAAGCTGGACAATTGGACATGAATTGGACCATCTAAATTTTCCTTTATTGTAGTAAAAGACTAAAACAGAAGGCATACAGATAGCATCTCCCAGACACAGAGGGTTATTCAAGGTATGGTATGTTCTAAAAAATTTAACACTGAGGCTACGATGATGGGAAAAATATATCTCTTAAGAAGTACTAAGGACATTTGAACTAATTCTGTCACCTTTTACAATATATTTCATGTAGTTACTTTTGTGAAGTACATACACATAAAGTGCACGTACGTATTTACTTGTGCTTTAGATGCCATAGTTTATTCCACCCGTCTTTCAAGACGGACGAGTCCTCTATAGATCCTGTGCCATATCTGCCAGTCCCATGGGGATGCTATAAAGGCAGTAGGAACCTGTGCTTAGGTAACCATTTCCTACTCTGGCTGTCCTGTTTTGAATGCCTTGTTTACTCCTCCCTTGAGTAGGACATGTTTCTATGCATCATTCTGTAGGACAATACATTAAAAAGGAAAATCCTTTTCACAAAGTGGGATAAAAATGGGAGTCTCTTTTGGCAGTACACATCCTTTAGAGTGCAAAGCCAAACTGCCATTTAACGGTCTTGGAAAAAAAATATTGATGATTTATTGTGCTCTTTGCATAATTTTTGTTCAGCAGTCTGAAGAAGTAAATAAATAACTATTATTTTAAAAATCTCATCCTTTCAGCATCTTTCTGAGGAGAGTAAGTGAACTTTTGAGTAGATCCTGAATTACACAAATTAATACTACCTGCTGTGACATACCTGTGCTGAGCTTGTTATGGTTTAGTCCTGCTTGATTGAACCAGCTTTTAAAATCACAAATTGTTTCCAAATTACCTGCTTAAGGCTAATTCCAGCAAACTCTGCTCCTTTTTGCTGCCGTTCTCTGGAGCTGTACTACCAGAGCACAGCTTCCTGGACCTTCAGGGGCTCTTCCTCTTCGCTGTCCTCCTCCTTCTCCTGCTCCTCCACCGCTGTGCATCCAGTTGAGCACTAGCAATACTCCTTGACCCTGCTTTGATGTTGCTTGCCCTCACTCTGGCAATCAGTTGATATTTAAAAGTCAGCAAGAACTTTGTTGCAGGAGCCATATTATCACAATGTCCTGGCTATGTTATAGGTATATTTATTTATTTACCTGTTTGGTTTTAAAGTACAGTCAATAATTTTTAATGTCAACCATAAACAGCTACCAACAACTGTGATGGGCAATAAATCAAGACATTTGAGATCGAGGTGAGCAACCTGAAGTCTTCTGACAGAGAAGCCGAGTGTCCTCTTTTAAACAAGTATCACTCCCAAAATAGCTTGTTGCAGCCTCCTTTGACTTAAATATTTATTACATTATAATTATTAGTTTATGCTAACGTAGGGCATGTGAGTACAGAAACAGGCTACTTACTGTGAGATAGCACTACATTAGACTAGACACTGTAGTTAAGTTAGACTAAATCAGACTAGCCACCCTAGTAACCACATAGTTAATCTCACCTCTAATGGGTCGGGATTATAAGCTGTCCCACCCTAGCCATAAAGCAAGGATCTGTAAATATTGACTCCGTGGTTGTTCTCATGAATCCTGCAGAAATGAATGAGGGGCTTGCTTTGTAGAGGGTATGAACATTTACCTCCCCCTTGAAAATCTTTCTGTTGCAGTTAGACTCTGAAAGCTTGATTCCAAAGGACGTAAAATATCTTTGCCTTTCTCAGAAAAGCATTTTCAGTAAAAGTTTAAATTTAAGCACATAACTGCAGGCAGTAACAACCAATTTGGTCTTCATCTTATTAAAAATACACATAAGTCTTTTGGTGGTTTGTGCTGGAAGTTTCAGTAGTTTATAGGAATGAGTAAAGGATTATGACCTGAGGAAAGTAGAGTGAGAAATCAGGACCCTGTTGATTAGAATGAACTCCAGGTCTTCTTCCATTCTTTTTTCACCTAGGAGAACATATCCTATTGTTTCCTCTGTCCTCACCACTACAGGTTTCCTAAACAAAAAAACATTCTTACCTATTTTGCATTATTTAAAATACTCCAATAGCTGTTCTTCCACGTCTCCTGTCTATTCAATGCAAGTGAAAACCGTAAAATGAAGTTGAGTAATTCTGGCACCCAAAGAAAGTGCAAGGAGACACTTCTGAACAGCCAGAGGACACAAAAGCACTGCTATATTATACTCTTTGTCATTCCAATTTTAACAATAACAATAAGTATATTAATCACCAGCACCACTGAAGTTTTGTGTGTAATTAGCATTTCAACGCCCTCTCCCTTTGCTGGGGTGGAGCGGTTCGCCTCCATTGTGAGCTGTTCTTAATTGTGGTGCAAGAATGGACAGTTCTATGATTGCTTTTTGGAAACTGGTGGCGGTTCAGTTGTTAGAGGCGAGCTCAAGTTTCTTTGTTTGTTTGTTTATTTGTTCCTGTACTTGTACTTCTGCTGTGTTAACTCATGGAAATTGCTCAGGGACAGATTTAAATCAAAACAGACAGTTTCCATTTTTGCTCTGTAACTAGTAAGATTTGTTTAAAAGGCGCTGCTGCTGGAACATAAGGCATGTCTGGAATGTTTGTTTACTTGCCGTTCTGAGCATGTGCCCCTTTGTTAGGAGATAGGGCTTTCTGCAGTGCAAATCTCCAGTGCCAGTGGCTGAGCCTCTTTAAATAATCAAAAATAATAGTGGATTGAGATGGGTTATTCTATTTTAATTTTTTTTTTTTTAAATAAAGATGTATGTATGCTATTTAATGCAATGGCTTCAAATATTAACCTCATCCTTTACTGGGCTTTTAAAGACCTCCACAAACTGCACAAGCACACACATGTAAATGGTTCCTAGGATTATGCCTCAGCAACTTGAAAATGTTTGTATTTCTTCTGTGCTGGGTATATTTTGCTTACCCAAGCAGACAAGTCCTTTCTGGTTAATCCTACCCAGTTCTGTGACTTGCCCATCCCCTGGGGATTTGGTGCATGGAGGTTATTTGTTCTATTAATCAGGAGGTTCCTAAATTCTAATCCTTGGTAAAGCACTGGATTGCCATCTGACCTTGGCAAGTCACTTGACCTCCTTTTGCCTCAGTCAATCCAGCTGGAAAATTGGGTAAAAAGCAGGACTTTACTGAAAAACAGATGCTGCATCTGAGATGAGATTCCTTTTGCAAATAATAAAGCAACCAGAGTGAGACTAAAAGGGGAACTTCTGCAAAAGGCAACTTGCTGGACTTTATGAATCTTTGTTAGATTTTACATTTTGGTGGGAGATTCATCAAAATGCCTCATTTGACAAAACAATGTATGCAGGTGGATGAATGGCTGATGCAACATTTATGCAAGGACTTTTGTTTAACTTGAAAGACCACATAGCTTTCTTCATTTAGTAATTTACATTTGGCTTATTCTTGATGTAGGAGGAATGAGGTAATGAAGGGACTAGACATGGATATCATATCTGACTGAGCCAGCAACATGCCATGGGCCAGATTCTCTGTCCTACTCTGCTCTGCTTCACTGTTCCTATGGTGAAGAAAAAAAAAAAAAAGGAAGAAGAAGCAGCCAGTGCTTCTTTCCTATTTAGGAAGGCAAAAATGTGTTCTTCTGAACCCTGCACTCTTGGAGGAATGGAAAAGTCTATGCCTCTAAATTCTTCTGCTACTCTATTGTTCATTTTTTACTCTGAATGACTGCTATATATACTAATGATGTAATTGGTGCTATCTATACAAATACATCAAGTTTCACTGGGGATTGGAGTGTCAAATGTCCTTCATACAAACCTAACAGAATCCTGACATTTTATATAGAAAATCAAATTTGGCTCAATACAAAAGCTTTTACTTGAAAGTGTAACAAATGGGCAATGGAGACTAACATTATGGCTTGACTGGAAATGACATCCCAGTAGAGAATAAGAGATAATAGCTAAGTGAGAAGTCATGGTGAACTGATGATTTGTGTCTGCATATACTTAATAGATTGCAAGAAACTTTATTTGTTCGTTTTTGCACATTATGAAAATTACTTATATTCTTGTTTACTCTTACAAAATTATTAAACACCTTACAGCTCTGTATGATTTCAGCAAGTTCAGCATTACTGTCAGCAATTTTTTGAAGTCATGTTACCTATTTAAATGACTAGATACAGGCTAGAGTTTGTCTGTAGGATGTTAAGTTCTGAAAAAGAGGTCTTCTATATCCTTAGAATCACTTAGATTTGAAATAGAAATGATGGAGGCTCACCTAAAATGAAATTAGAGTAAAATGGTTGCAGACTTTGAAAAGCAAAACTACCAAATTTAATGAAAGTAGCTGAGCAGGAATTAATTCTCTTAGGTAAAGGAAGAAAACAGTAATTAAAGGAGACATTCAAATTTTTGCATGGTTTTGGGGCCTTTGGTTTATTTTTTCCAGTTCTTCTATTGGTCTTGGTGGCAAAGGTTCATATCTCTTCTTACTAATTCTCTCTGACAATAAGTTGGCAACTTTCCCTGCAAAAATATGTTGGTGGTAGTTTAGGTCGGTCTCACCCTTAGGGAGAAAAATGGCATGGTAAGAATCTTTGTTTCTTGTCATAAAAAATACAGAGAGATATTTTTTATTTGATTCCATGAGCAAGAATTTCTATTTATTGTGCACAGCACACAGTACACAAAAATACACAATGATTGTGTTCAGATTACTTTTCCATGCGGCACGTAATCTTTAACTGGTAAATGAGTGGTACGATATGGCTTTCAATGGCATCTCCCATATCATCTTCCCATAAAGCCCCACTGAATAAGTACCAAATAAAGAATATTTCTATCATCACCTGTCAGCCCATATATGAAGGCATTAAAGTAGTTAAAAAATCAGGTAGACATTTTAGAAAGAACCCTTTCAAAGACTTAGGTTTTCTGAAGAAAGAGTAGATTTTTTTTTCCTATGGAAAATTCCAAAATTGTAACACTCACTTTTATCTCAAAACAAGACAAAAATCAAAATAAATTAATTAAAAATCTATGTCTACAGTAATAAATATTAGCAAAGCAAATATTTTCACTTTTTAAAATAGCAAATTTCAGTATATCAGAGTGGAATGATTCATTAAAAGCTTTCCTAACAAAATTCATAATTGCATTAGAAATGGTTCTGTGGAAAAGGATGATCTGTATCTGATGTCTGGTTAAGCTATGTTGTATATATTACAGTGCTAGGCACTATACAAGAGCAAAGGCAGGACCATTCTCTGCTTTTCTGAAGAATTTCTGTTCTAAAAAGAGAGAACGTAACAGATAAGGAGGGGAACAGATGTATCTTTGTTCCTTCCCCTGTCCCTTCTGATCCCTGCCCATACCACTCTCCTCTGTTCAAGTCTGCATCCCCATCCAGCATCCCGTTTTGAATTGTGAATCTACTCGCAAGCCATTCTCCAATTTGAGTTTCATTCAGACTTCCCACCACCAGGTAACATGCAGAGAACTGTTTCTACCTCACTGTAAGATGCCTCGGTAGAGGCTTTCCCATGTATATGGGTTCTGGTATTCTGGTATTGAATTAGTTGTACAGGCAGACTGTAGAGACAGAAGTCATGCCTTTCGACCTCATCCTCTTTTTGTTCTCTGCCTCTTGCCTTCTTGCTCCACTGCGCTGCTGGTGGCTCTTACATGTTAGTCAGAGTTTGTCCGATGCTAAGTTACTAACTATATTTTCCCAGTGGATTCCTGACCCATATATTTTCATGTGTTTACAGTATTTCCTTCTTTCTACTGACAACCTATTACTCGTTTTTATCATCTCCCTCTTCTTGCCTGATGCTACGATATTAAGAAGGGGAGGGGAATGTGTAATCATGAAGATGTGGGCATGGATGGATATTCTTTCCATGTGTTATGTGATGACTGGGAAATATTTTACATTTGTCAATTAAAACTGAAGCCTCAGTCCCGCATTTTTCATTGATGCAGAATCACTGGGGGGCTAGGGAGTAGGGGGCTTTTCTTTTCTGACATTACACTTTCTTGACTAGTATTTCCTTCAGAGATTTTTTTTTTTTTTTTTTTTTTTTTGAGGGGTAGGCAGTCGCTACTGATAACATGTTCTGGTGAGCAAATTGAAAAACAATTTAGGTTATTGTATTTAACCTGTGCAGTGTCTTTAAGTGAGAGCTGAGGTGTTTGACCCTATCTGGGTCAGGCTCTGAGGAATTAACCAAGCAGTGAACTCTAATATCCAGCTTGCCTATCATCTTCCTGATAACCTGACTGCATTCACTGTGTAACTGCATGGCTTTCTGATAAAATTCACCTTGTACTCAGGACCAATTTCAAAGGGAAGGAAAAAACCTCCCCCACTTTCCTGAGGGGAAATATTTTATGCTTTCTTCTGGGCATATACAGAAAATAGTAACATTTTAGTAATGTCAGTTTCTAAAGAAAAACCTGTATTTTCTCTAATTGATGCAACAGTAATTCCATTGGGATGGCCTTCAACCAATTTATTTTTTTTTATTTGTCAGTAATTAAATAATCTATACCTGATTATGAGCATGTATAAAAAACCATATGCGCATGTGTTTTTTTTTACTTAACAGGCAGAGTTCTCTATCAACAGCCAGGCTTCTTTTTTTTTCCCCTCCTTTTTTTTCCTTTTCCTTGATCAAGGAAACAGTATGTCAGTGCAGGGAAAATCTTACTGCCTGTTTAAGTTAGAATTCTTCCACGTGCCTCTTTTACTGTCTCGGAGAATTGATGGAGTTTGGGATCTTGTTCTGTATCCTTTCCTTTTCTGGTATATTTCTATTTAAAGTCTCCCTGCCTGATAAAACACCTGTATTTAGTGGCTCTGGCTCTAGCAGTTTCATCTCCTGTGAGAAAGATGAAGGCTTCATATAAGAAACAGGTATATAATACCTACCTCACACTGGTGATATGTAAGGTTTAATTCTTAGGACCTCATGCAGTACTCAGAGAAGTGAGTGGACTAGCCCTTGGATCAAGCCTTTACTTTATGCAAAGGTCCCCCAAGATCTCCTAAAGGAAGATGTGAATAATGTTCGCAGCAAAAGACTTGCTCCTGTGTTACTATTTTTATTAGGATTATTGTTAGCATTCATATCTTACTTTTCTTTAAAATCTCCTTCCACCGCACCAGCAGAGAGCTAGAAACAATAGTGTTCTTTTCGCCCAGCTCCCCAAATGTGTTTTGGGACAAGCTGTAGCGATTATAGAGGCAACATCACGTAAGTATTAGCATGATTAGACCTCCATGTCTTAGATATCACGCCGTTCTCAGTACCCTGGTGCCTATATATTCCTGCAGTTCCCCCGTGAAGGAAGTAGCTTGTGTGTTGATGGATACCATGCAAATTGTTCTGTCTGAAGGAGCTCTTGCACAATCAACCTATTCGAGAGGAGAAAAAAATGGATTCCCTCTGCCTGTGTAATGCTGTCACTCAAACCACACCTAAATACCAGTAGGAGACTGAAAGTTTGGGGAACTGTTGTTTTTGGCTAGCAATTACTATGCAGCGTACAGCCAGATCCTGAGCTCAGTGGCATGAGAGTAAATCCAAAACTCAACTAGAAAGGCTTGAATACTCCAGGTTTACACCAAACCAGTGTAATTGCAATGACCTAACTGCATGCATGACCATCTAAGAAAAAGCAAAGCACACTAAAGTGATTTGTGTAAGTGCATGCGAAATTTTGAGAAGTACTGTCTGCTTTGCATACTTTTCATTAGTATTTACAACTATTTAAAGAAAGCTACCAGTGTTGTCAAAGCAAATTAACTTGTTCTTTGAAAATCAATCTTCCTTTTTTTTAGGTTTATACTGTATATCCTCACACATTTTTTGCCACTGATGGTTTGACACGTTTTTATCTCCATGAACAACAAAGCCATGTATAATTCCATGCAATTGTCTTTTAAGATACGAAGGGGGAAAAAAACCTAATTTACAACACAAATATATTAGGTTTTTATATAAAAAGCATCACATGTATTGATCAAAATGACTTTCTTTACAATATTTGATGCTCAAAAGAGAACTAATTGTATTACATGTTATAAGTGTATATTACCCCATTCAAGCTGTGCCAAACAGGAAAATTGACAAGAAAGCGTCTACACTGGAGTTACATACCTCCAAGTTGCAATCAGATAACAGTGTCTATATACTGAAGTAACAGCATCCTAAAGGACCTTTTCAGATACTGCCTAACAGGAGTCTGCAATATCTTTATTAATCTTTATGTAGATTAAAAACACCTTCCACATATATCTTGCATTTTCGTACCTCTTAGTTCCCAAATATATTTGTTAAGGCTAGACAGTCTTTGCACATAATGAAACTGTTACTCGTATAATTCAAAAACCTAAAGTAGGACAGTTAATCTGAAGCACATCCATATATACTTATAAACAGTACAGGATGAAAACAAAATTGTCATGTATGCATACACAGCATATATATTCTATAATAAACTCTTCCTAATCAGTTGTGCATTTTATGAAACAATGTAAGAGAAATGACAATGCTGTCATTTGTATATTCTCCCTCAGTTCTCTAATGGAAAGCTTTTTTTTTTTTTCCTTGCCAACTCATTCCTGACAATGTTAATGATTCACTATAAAGCAGCTTCTGTGCTATGATTTGTGACATTCAGGCTGGTTAGATGGGAGGACTAGGCAGGTTTCTGGGGAGTGTTTTGGATGCAGAAATGCCTTGAAGATAGCACTTTATTATATTTAGGACAAGTATGACATCCCACTTCAAGGAAAAGGCCCCTATACATATTGAGAAGGGATTTCTATGGTTTAAGTGGGGAGGAGAAGGTTAGTTTAAAAGAATGCCTCTGTGTTTTTTGAGACGACATAAAGATAGGAGGTAGAGAAATGGAGGCAGGAGGCAGAAGGATTATGGATAATGGAAGAATTTTGCCTGAGGGTATGTGCCTGCTTTGCCTATTCCTGTATAACTAGAATATTTATAATTCAAATACTTATCTTTAATAATTAAAAACCAAAGAATATTAAAGACAAAAGGTAGAGAATATTATGTACACATATGTAGGCATCATGCATTAAATCCCTACAGTTGCAAAATATAGCAAGAGGTAGATTTAAAGGAGGTTAAAAAAGTGAATATTTTAAAATGTCTTGAAAAAAGAATTTCTAATTCACTCCAGTTCTGCCAGAAGTGATACCCCTTACTTCTTATTTCTGCACATAACTAGTCATGGGGAGAGCTACTAAAAATACACTGCATGGTGGCTTGACATCAGCACATCAACAATTAAAAAGTGGATACAAATATTTCAGGTTTTCACAACCTTAAAAGTTTTGCTCATGATTTATGAAAACATCGGATTTGCCAGGGCAATTGCATTTTGCTTTTACAGGACACTTAGTTACATAGCTTAAGTAAACTGCTAGTTGCAACAGAATGTAATATTCTACCACATTCAGTAACACCCTCTGATCTGCTTTCCACAGACAGCAAAGAAACAAAGAAAAACAGCCATTGCTGTGGATAGAGAAGAGTGTTTGAAAAGAGAAAGAGACCTCAAATATGCCCCTAGGTATTATAAAGCTGTCAATTACAAGCAGAAAAACAATACAAAGGCTGCAACAAATAATTTATAAAGAGAAAACTATGCAAACAAATAATAACAAAAATTAATCCATTAACTTTGAATGATTTGGAAGATGCCATATCAAATATTATAAATTAGAGCCACAAAATAAAAAAGGCTATGGTTAAAAATATTTCAGAAACAGAAATCTTGGAAACCAAAACATGAGTAAATCAAAGATTCAAGTCAAATTATTCACTAAGGGCAAAGTAGTTCAATTTTGAAGTATGTTGCCTTTATGAAAGTGAATTTATGGATGATAGCTTAAACTAATGCTTGAAAATTGGAGGTGTTAATATTTACACCTTTGCTCATTACAGCAAGGAAAAGATTAATGAAGAATTAAACATTCAAGTCTCTCTGCTTCTCCATCAAATGGATTAATCTCTGGCTGAACATTAACACAACCTGACAATAATAAGAAACTCTTCTTCTACATATATGTATGTGTATGTATATTATATATATAATGTAAGCTTTAAAACGGGTGCTAACACACCTGATTACAAGTTTAATACGCTTACGCTGATACCACACTACAACTAATGAATAAGACTAGAGAAATAATTGCTCCAAATGGAGGAACCTGTTCATAATTAAAAATATATCAGAAAAAGTAGTGAAATGCTACTGTTAAAATGTAAGTGCATCCTATACAATCTAGTTCACCAGCCCCTGCAGGTTTAGATTGACCGTGGTATTGAATTGTGGCTTTTAATAGATGCCTGAAATATTACAGATCAAATAAAGACCCATGAAGGTTGCTGTTTTTAAAGTACAAATGTCTGAACAAGATTTTTAAATGGAGTTTTTTGGGTGCTGATTTTTTTTTCCCCCAAAAAATATCAGTTTTCTCCTAGGACATGAACCACAACCTATACCAGTCAATGAAGGGCTCTCATTGACTTCATCCCATTTTAGGTTTGGCTCATAGGACAGAGAAACAGGAGAAATATTTTTATATCATTTTAGGACTTACGGTCTAAGTCTTAAAATTGTCTGGAAAGGGCATGCATAGGTAATAAGGAACTGCAATGCCACCTGCATTATCCGTTCAATACCAAATTGAGTGACAAAGGCTTTCTATATGGTTGGGACTTGCTATACAGCACACAGTACTGGTGAGGTTAATGGCAACTAACACATCATGGGTGGACCCAGGACAGTGAGTTTGCTAGCCCAGTACAGGTAACCTGCATGTATCCTGTCTTAACCTTGCACCCACCATGGCTTAGGCTCAAGGCAAGCAAAGGATAGGTTGGCTGCTTCTGTGCCCACATCCTGTCAACACAGGTTGATGATGATGAGTAATAGATGGGAAAGATATGTGATGCTTAATTAATTACATTTGACTGCTGTGCTTTTTTTTTTTTTTTTTTAATTTATTCTTGCTGTATGCATTTTAAGTTTCTAGTAATTACAAGCTTTTATTTTTGGGGAGGGCTTTTGTGAAGAAGACCTGTTGAAAGCTATTTTATACTAGTTTATCCAAATGCAGATATTACCTGTTTACAGGCTTTTCATTAAGGGAGTGGTGTGTTTGGAGGCTTTCACTTTAAATTAAACTCAGTTTCTTAATTTATGCATATCTGTTCATCTGGAAGGCCATTATTACAAAGAAGGAAAAGATCTTTTGACAAATTGATACAGATCAATATAATAGCTCAAGCAGATCACAAATGAAAAGCTGTTATACCTCAGTGTATAGTTCCGTTCAAACACAGCCCAGCTCCCTTTCCTGGCTTTGTATCTATGGAATACTTTCATCAGCCTTTCTGTGTTTCATGCCACCTACTTCTTCAGCCCAGAGTGCTAGCTCTAGTCCTCCCTCTTTCCTGGTATTTTTACAATCATGTCATCTTCTACATAAAGAAGGGTCACTGCTGAGCTTCACCCTCACAGCTGCTCCAACGTGCACCTATCAATTCTAGAAAAGATCATTAAAATAAATAAATAAAAAAGACTAAGGGAGGAAAAAAAAAAAAAAAACACAAACCCAAAAACCAACTGGGTTTTGAGCTATAAAGAAGATTAAGTCCAAACAAACACACTCTTCCCAGTATACAAACCTGTCTGGACTAGCTTCTCTCTTTTTTTTTTTTTTTTTTTTTTTAATTAGCCAAAATATTGAGGAATTAAGGAAGTAGAATGTCCAGAATGAAAACCAGAAGAAACTAAGCCTGCATCGGTATGCATGCAGGAGGAATGCAGGTGGTGAGGCTGTGTATCAATGAACGGAGTGAACATCTAGATTGCCAACCAGCTGATGAGACAGACCTGCTTGGATGCTTGAAAACCGTCCTGTCTGCCATCAGAAAAAGGAGGAACTCTGAGGAAGTGTTGAACTAGCCAGTGAGCATTTAGTAGCACAAAAAGTGACTTTACCAATGCCACACAGGATTTCAGTGAAGTGACAGAGGAGGGAAGATGAGCGGTGGACTGCAATGTCTGTGGACTTCAGCAGAGACTCCACAGTTTATATTCTGGAGATTTTTAAACTGCTGGGAAGCAGCTGGTAGCACTGGAGCAAAAATTAGTGCTATTCACAAAATTCTGTATTCTTTACCTGCTAAGCCTACCATTCTATGAGTATTAAACATTGCAGAAATTGCCATTTGAAATATGCAGTATTTGTCTATGTGAACCTTTTCCGATGCTCGATGGCCACTTCAGAGCATGCATTTAAGATAGAGAAGGAGGAGATAACAAGTTATTTTTAAAAATGAATAGTATATCTGCTGCCTGAAGCTGACCGTGCTCAACTCTTAAACATCTTATATAACATGGAAAACACCTAACTTTTAAAATTAGATGATTGCAGCTCTAGCACATGTCTACCTATGTGAGTTCACTAAACTACAGGTTCTCAGATATCTTCTAAATAATCCAGGCAAGAGGACTGACCCTACAAGGATGTGAACAAGCCTGAGCTGAGATGGATGCAGTCTCTTCCTGGAATTCCTCTTCAGTATTATCCCATCTTTTTTTCTGCACATCATGCTGCTGGGTACAGAAGAGGTCACACATATCGCAAGCTCTTTGACAAGGCATTGAAAAACTGTGGTCAAGCACCCTTGAGCAGAGACATCCCAGAATATGCAGGTAAATTGCTGAACATTGGATTTGCATCCTCAGTTTCGTAGTAGAGCTGCTGGAAGTGTTTGATCTACGCTCAGCAAAGCAGTTTGGTCCAGTAATGGGTCAATGCCAGCAGTTGCTTTCCCATGGCCTAGTAATAGTAGATATTTTTTATGCTAAATCATACTCATATGAATATCACCTCCAGAAATGGACAAGAACCCTGGTATGCTCCTCTGGTTATCCAACTGCATGTGTGAAGGTAATCTTTGGTTTGGCAAAGAGAGGAGGGATTTGCTATGTCTGTACTTGAATGGTGCTCATGAGAACTGAAAGATTAAACATGAAGCAGGGAGAAAATTGCATGGCTATAAGATTCTGGAAAATAAGGAAATAAATAGAGACTAAGCAGGTAGAAGGGCCAGAAAGTACAGATACAGGTAACTGTAAACAGAAGTTTACTAACGAATTATTTATGGATCAGTCCAGGCACTCCTAGCAAATTACACCCAAGCTGCAAAATGAATGCGATTCACCCACACTTTTAGGGGGGCTGGGCTGCTCAGACTTAGTGCGTATTACTCTGGTATGTATAAGGGTAGATGGTAGGAGAGTATGGATACCTACATATGTGTAGACAGACCCTCAGTTCATACACCCATTTTTATGCCAGAAACCACCGATGTCTAGAATGAAAATGAAGGAAATTGGCAGGACATCATGGATTCCAAGATATTTATAAACTTGGAAAGCTTTAACAATGTAAAGCTGTCTTAAGATGGAGCCAACTACTGAGAATGCTGGCAGCCTGGAAGCTAAAAAGCTCTGTATGTTCATCTATAGATATGTTTGAGCATGTTTCAGCATATTTGTGCTGCTCTTGCAATATACTAAAACTCGGAGCATATCCCTCAACCTGTCAAGAGCCAAGTTCATTGTTGCCTTTTGGTATTAGATTTCTGTTTTTCCTTTTCACCATCCCACCCCCAAACTCTTCATTGGTGCTGAGTTGTTTGTATAGAAATTGAAATGACCTAAAAGAGAAGACTGTGTGTTGACCAACACAACATAATAGTGCTTTCACAACTCCTCATGACTTTTTCTTGATAAAGAGAAGAAAACTCTAAGCTCTTAAAGTAATGAAAATTCTTGAATGTTATTATGATAACATTTAATCCAACTTCTAAAAATAACGTGCTAGAAAACAGCTGAGTAATTATGGAAGCCTGTCTAATAGCACATAGACACACATACTCGTGGTCTTCTGTATTGTGACAAACCAGCTGAAGTAGCTGGGAAGGTTTTACCTTAGCGTCTAAAGGGACGTTGCCCACAGCTAGAACACAGTGTATAGGCTCAAACATGCAACTTTCATTCAAAACAACATGTGTGTAAAGAATTAAGGCACCAAGAGCCTCGGGGCGGGGGGGGGGAGAAAAAAAAATTTAGTTGCCTAATTGCCAGTGCTAGTCTGAGTAATAATAAACAAAATGTGTTAGATATACACTAATTTATAGAGAGCAATTATATATGATTAGTACCACATCCAATAGAATGATTCATACGACTGGAATGTTAAAATCACTGGCTATATCATGTTAGGAAAGAGAGGGAAGCTAAAGGACAAGCAGTGGATAGTGTACACTAAAGCTAGCATTATCTGCTCTAAAATTATTGACAAAGTAAAAAAAAAAAGGACTTGGAATGCTTATTGATCAACATATTAAAAGATAAATCACGAGATGGAGTAGTGGTGCAGCAGTCAGCAGCAGGCTACCAGATTGAATTTAGGAAGAGGATGAACAGCTTTTTAAAAATCTATCCGAGATGGCTAGGTAGAAAAATTGCATTGTGGAGGATGCTAATCAGGAGTTATGTGCAGAAAATTTTACCCGGTGAAATATCCTTGGAGTCTCTGAAAATTCTCGACAACTTTCTAATTAAAAAAAGTATTTAAACAAATTCAAGAAAGTTCTAGAAGAGACTTTGTTCTTATGGATAATAAATGATTTGCTGACAGTTATCAAGGTAGTAGTAGGCACAGTATAACTTCATTTTTATGTGCAAACAAACTGCAGTCCCATCCGGTAGTAAAACAGCCAGCAGCCTTTCAGGAGTGATATATCAGACTGTATTTTTCTTTCCATCTTCTCTTGTCTCTGTTTGAGTCAGGGGCTCCCAGCTCTTGCTGATTTCAGAACTCAGTAGGAACTAAGAACTGGGAAACACTACCTGTCTCAAGATCTCATGGCTCATCGCTCATGGCACTGGACCAACCCGGCTACGTAACATTCAAAACCTCTCCATTTATCACTCACGCTGAGGGTGGCTGACCCCTGGTGCAGGAGATGTACGCATATATACAGCCCAAACCAGCTTTGAACAGATTTCAGAAGAATAGAGCATTTAAAACACAGATGCAAATAATAATTGGCAACTGTTTAAAAATGCTCTGTGGATTACTGAAAAAGAAAAAGAAAAAGAAAAAGAAAAAGAAAAAGAAAAAGAAAAAGAAAAAGAAAAAGAAAAAGAAAAAGAAAAAGAAAAAGAAAAAGAAAAAGAAAAAGAAGAAAAAAGAAAAAAAATAAGTTCAGCCTTAGAACAAAACAGAAACTTTGTTTCAAAACTGAAAACTGTCCCAATCAGGAGTGAAAAGATTTTGAAATAAATAAATAAGGGGGGGAAATGAGACATTGATTATAGTGAATGAAAATCAACAACAGTAGAATGCAAATAACTGAAAGATCTAAAAACTCTACATCTCATGGTGTTCATAAAAAACATTGTTGTTTTTGTAATATATCAGAAAACATAATACCTAGCAATGTCAGATATCTACTATGCAACGAATTTAAGATTATCAGTCTGCCGAAGTGGAAGAATCATTCAACAAATATTTATGTTCTTGAATGGTGATACATTTGTATTTCATAGAAAAGACAAAATACTTTCCATTGTAACAAGTAGGGAGGACATTAAATAGCAGCTATTAAATATCTTTACATCTGTAGGACTGGATAAGTTTACACCAAAAAGTGTTGGCTAAGAAGCTCCACGAAACACTACTGTTGACTTTTAACAAATCTTTAAAAAGTTAATATTGTGCCAACATCTTAAACAGCCAAGTCTACCTGGCTCTAGCCTATATCACCGACATGAATCCTGAATTAAGTAATGGTAATAATGTGATGTAGCCAGTGAAGAATTGAAGGTGATAGCATAATGTAGAGGAATGTGGTTGTGTGGAAAACACTCAATCTTCATCTTGTTTTGTGATGGTATTACAGGTTTGATTGTTAAATATACCTGCATCTGTTGTAGTCAGAATAACAATCAATCTGTTTGCTTAGTGAAGATAAAATATAACAGATTACTAGATTACAGTTTTCAAAGAACAGCATGAAGAAGATTTTCGTAATAATAGAAAGGATTTTAGCCCAACACAAAAAAGGCATGGCATGAATAGTTGGAACCTGATGTTATATAAACTTCTGTTAGAAATATATTTTAAAAGCAAGGTTAATTAAACCGTGGAACTAGTTATACGACGATAGTGAATTCTTATTATTTGCAATCTTCAAAACAAAACTTCCCAAATGCAGAGTATCTTAAACATAAATTATGAGCATAGGGCAAAAAATAGATGGCACTTTTATTGATTGTCATGTTTTGTGGCCTTAAAATTTGCAAAACTTTCTATTAAATCAAAAGCAATTTTCCCATTGACTGCGGTAAGAATTATTCTTCTATATGAATAACCTCATATAAGGACTGAGGATAATCATTTAGGATTATATGAGATAGAGATAATGGCCAATTATTAAGCTGTTTGGATTTTGAAATCCTGTTATTAATTTCAGAAATTAAATTGTGTCCATATTTAAAGTTTCAAATTATTATTATTGTTGTTGTTGTTATTTGCAAGGTAGTAACTTCTCAACAGCAAGACCTGTAGAAGTAAAAATATCTTCTAAAGGCAGAGAAAAAGGCAGCCCCAGTGCACAAGAAATTTAAAACCACTCTGAACAGAACACTAGAAAATATACGACCCAAGTATAATCCTGTACCAGCATCAGGGAACAGGCGGTATATCTGTTAAACGAGGGGCCAAGGTGTCTGCATCAGTGCGGATCAACTCTGGTATCTGACACTTGTGGCTACGTGTCCTACCATCCTCTGATAGTGACGTGTCACGAGCTAGCAGACCAGAAGATGTAGTCAATGAAATGGACTCAAAGTATTTAGTTTCACAGATATTCTCTCACTGAATGTTCCCCAAATTTAACAGAGGTTTGATGAGGCATCCTAACTCCAAAGGTTCTGTAACTTCAGGATTCAGTGCTGACACTGGGTCACCGGTTGGGTTATAAAACCACTCTTACCAAAGACGGAAAAAAATATTTTATTCTTCTCTTCATCCTGTTCAATCAATCCCAGAAAACTCTGTATGTGTTTTCGTAGTGCATGAAGAAGTAAGAGAGAACTTTAACTAACATTTTAACATGACTTTCTTTTAATAATACTTATGGAAGAAGTAGTTGCTCTGTGCCAAATTACAGACCACTGTTTGAATGAAATCTCTCTACCTAGGGATTCTTCCCACCTCTTCATATATTTGCATTTATCTTCCAAATCTATTTTAATGAGCTCTATATAAAAATGAGAGCTCATACTTCTCGAGCCTGATGAACGGGTAATTACTGTTTTGATTCCCATGAGAGGTCTTTGAAAACCCATCTTGTCATGGAAGTTAAGGGCATAATGTTTTAATTGTAGGTAGGAGAGTGCTGGGATAGCGCTTAAGCTGAATATTCTACCATGTAACCATTGTCCAAAATATCTTTACACAAATGACCTATCAATTGTGATACAGCTTTTGCCTGTATGTTAAAGAGAGGTTACATTTTTCTGCCAGGGAGTCTCGATTATTCTCTCTCTCTGCTAAACTAAGAGCCGGTTTTAGTATTTGTCTGCTTCGTGAGTTTGCAATAAGAGAAAGTAGTATGCTCTAAAGATCAAAATTTAGGTCCACACTTAACTGATAATCTTCTGACAATTAACAGGAGCACCTACATAAATAAAGGTGGGAGAAGATTACTCTTTTCAACCTATTTTCAGTGTCTGTGAGCTGCATTCTTATGCTGTTGGGTATCAGATCAAAAGATGACAGTTCCAGAAACCTTCCCCCTACACCAGCTATTAGACAGATGATGTAATGGGTGCACCCATGGGTAATGGGTGCAGCAAATTCTGCCTGCCCTGAGGCACAATGTCCCTGAGACCAGTGCTGCGATGGCAAAATTCTGTCTACCAACAGTAGTAGCAGTGGAGTAGAGTCCAAATTTTCCACAGCAAATAGAGCTTATCAGAATTGTCTCAATCTTATTTTTTTCACATTAAAAAAAAAAAAAAAAAAGAAAGAAAAAGAAAGAAAAAACTCACAAACTTAAAAAAAGCATATTCAGGCCAGGGTCAGGCAAGAATTGGGAACAGAAATCTGGCCAAAGCAGGGATTTAGAGGACCAGCCTGGGAGGAGAGAAGCTTCCAGCTGAGTCATGCACGTGTGACATAGCTCCTGGAAGAGCAACTGGAAGTGGAGCCTCCTACAGTTAACTTTTTAGCTATCAGTTCAGGAACTGATTAGTTTAACACCTAGTTTTCCCAGATCGGATTGTATCATCCCTTGCATTGTGCAGATTAAATGAAATAAAAGAAATTCAGAATTCATGTCAAATTCATGATGCCTGCTTAAGTGCCAAAATGAAAAAGGTTATTCCATTTAGGCCTCTTATAAAGAATAAAATAGTTGATTTTTACTTAAAATTCTATTTCACTTCAAAATGCATCTATTTTTAATTTTTGAGGGACATAACTTTTCTTTAAAGAAAAACAAAACAAAATGGTTTTCCTCAGATTAAAGGAAAACTTTTGGTTAATTCAAAATGAATGTTTTCCAGTTTACATTTCAGAAAGAAAAGAAAAAATAATTTAGCTTTAGGTTGACTCAGAAGGTATATTTTTTTTTTCCCAACATCAAACCAAAAAAGTAATTTTATTTGCTCAGTTCTGTACACAGATACAAATGGAGCCTGCAGGAGAGACAGGTGCTCAGCATCTTTGAAAATCAGGCCATTAAAGTAATGATTTTACCCTATTGATCTTAAAGAGAAAGGAAATTGTACAATGAATATATTTAGAGATGATACCAAAATAGGAAGGACTGGAAATAGCAAACATCAGAGGAGCTTAGAAAGCATTAAAATGAATACGATTTAATGTGGATACATGTAAAATAATACACGTGGAGGAAAATACTATCTGGCATAAAATCAAAGGAACATTCTACAGGAAGAACAGTAATGTGGAAAAGATTTGGGGTGAGAGATAAGAACATATTGGACATGAGGTTTCAATTTAATGACGCTGCGCAAGCAGCAGATCTATTCATGAAAACAGAGAGATATGAATTAAGATTTTGATTTGCTTTTTGCTAATGATTGATGTAGTGTTCTACTTCTTATCATTAGCCAAATTATCTGCTATTTGGAGAAGTCAATTTATTCAGAATATCCTTCAATTTTTATTTTTTTTTTTTGGTTACATTACCTTTCTGCAAATAAATTCATCTGCTATTATGTTCAGTATGCACAGCAAGTGTCTTAGAGAGACTCCAGGAAATGATGACAGAAACAAGTATTACAAGGTGTGATCTATTTTGTGAGAGGCTAAGGGTACTTCATGGTTAGAGCTTAAGGAAAAGAAGCTATGATAACAGTCTTTAAACATTTAAATGGCAGTAGTCCAAAAGGAGGGAGAGATGATTAACTGAGGTTGGAAATGGCATGTTAAGGAACAATAACTTGAAAGGGGATAGAAATGTATATATAAAAATTAAAAACAAAATGTAAGTCACAAGGACAATGAGATGAAGGGAAAATTTACCCTCAAGGTAGTTAATGCATCATGTCTACATGTGCTTCAAAGGAGATTTGATAAAACCTCGAGGGCATTTACAGCAAAGAAGCTTTCCATGTAGGGCATTGGACTATTCCACCTAGATGATCTTTTCCGCTTGTTCCAGACTCAAAGTGTTTTGCTGTGCCTCTTTTAATTTTCTAAATTTCAGATTCTTCTTTATATTTGCAGGGCTGGTGTCGTGGTTTAGCCCCAGCTGGCAGCTAAGCACCATGCGGCCGTTTGCTTTTGCTTTGTTAATGTTTTCCCAATTCATGCTGATAAGGCTTGACCTGGAAGAACAGGAGGGCTGGCAGGGACTCTTGGGTTTATCAGGTTTGGCATTTTTGCAGTGATGTTCAGATACATCCTTGACCAAGCATAACAGGCAACTCTCTGAAACCCCCAAGTCCAAGACTGACAGTTCCAGAACCTTGATGTTTTTGTTAATAGGTGTCTCAGTTAATGAATCATTCTCCTTATAGGAAATGTTCCAGAGCTGCTTCAGATGCAAGAATGCAGCTCAGAACCGGTTAGCTTCCATTTCACAGCTGCAAGGGGTTTTCTGCAACAGTACGGTTTTTTATCTCCAAATGAATACTGAATTTCTGAAGAACAGGATGACAGTCTCAGATAAAAATTTCAAAAAGTAAGAAAAATTCTCCAGGTTTCTTCCCCAGCATACCCCTGCTCAATCCAAGCCTTGCCTGCAGGGATTTTAAGATAGAAATCACATGGCTAACATTAAGATCTTGTTAAAGGATTAGGGGCCGCGTCCTGAGCCAGGTTAAATTGAATGCAGCTCGATTGACTTCAGCAGAGTTTTACCCTTTCACAGCAGTTGAGGATCCAACCATAAAAATGTCTTGGGCTGGTTTATTACAGGAATGGATAGGTATGCTCATATTTGATTTCTAGCTCCAAGTTTTCTTGACCTGTAATAGTTGTCTATTCAGTTCTTGATAAACTGAAACAAAAAAATGACATGCAGAGTCAAATACTTGAAAGTGCCTTGCAAGATGGGAAAGATGAGAAGGAAACTTGCCAATGCAACATTGTGTTGTCTCATTTTCATGCATTATGCCACACATTTTAATTGTGTGTGCATACGCATTTCTTTCACAAAACTATTGCCACACTTTGTGTATTGGCTGGAACGAGGTTCCTGTTCTCTATTCCCTTCTATCCTTTCCACTCCATGTGTGGGTCCCAGCCTAATTTACAATCCTGCCATCCAAACCCTACATAAAATACACAAATTATTCATGTCTTCATGAGCTTTTCCATAGCGACTCATTAATTATTTTTATGGCTTCTTATGAGAAAAATATTATAATTCCCTTTCCACAGATGAGAGAGCCGAGACAGGAAAGGAATGTGGCCAGTTTGGGGCCACAAAGAGACCAGTGGCAGGCCCAGAGCTCCTGGCTCTCAGCCTGTTTCTGTTTCTTCCCAAAAGGAGAGGGGTAGCCATATTCACATGCACCGGCAGTCATGAAGGCTATTCAAAAAGGCAGGACCAAAATACTACGATGGGGGCACTCAACTAATGACGAAGACAGTGGTCACCTATAAAAATATTATCTTAATGCCACTTACGGAATTTCTGGCACAGCCACAAATATAGACTTTTCAGGGTCTACAGCTTAACCACTTGATCATACTTTGAGTTTATGACATCTCCTCTTATTTTACACACTTTTTTTCTCTCTACACAGCATGATGTGGGGATTCCAGCAACAGACCTCCTTGCAGCATGAAGAATCTTTGACAGGTACCTGGTTTTGTCATTTCAGAACTCCGAAAATAATGTAGATTTTTCATTACTGATGAAAGGTGGGTTTTAACTACTTTTAAATTACATCTGAAATTTCTGAATCTCTGGACTGTGGCACCATCTTGCAAAAAGCATGAAGTAATGTGTAAGCAACCTTGCTTATACACTGGAACCTCAGGTCCTTCTATATAAGCAAGTTCCATCCTGCTTCATTAATAGTATGCAGTAATAATATGCAATATAAGAGAAGAGATTCAGAACGGTTGATTTCGCAGTCTACCAGACACACGTATCTCAAAGAAATGTTTGGTGTATTTGTTCCTGAAAACTGGTTAAGAAATTATGTATCTAAAAGCTTGCTTTTTGTAATGTGATTATTTATACAACTAAATTAAAGCATATGGAAATGTTATTTGTATATTTTTTTTCATCTCAATAGTTTATCTTTGTTATGATAACCAAAGGTTGTACTGTCCCAAGGTATATCAGTCATCTGCTTGCTATAGATTCTTTTGATATTGTGCAATATAAGATATTGACAATTCTCTGTGGCAGAGATTGATGAGTTTCCCTGCAAGAATATCCGGAGGACCTGCTCACTCATTTGATCACTCTTGTGTTAGATCCACCAGGATTTTATTTTGTCTTAGCCTCCTTTTCAGAGTTTTTTTATAAGAAACTAAAAGAAACAGAGATATATTTAAAGATAAGGTTGCATCTCTCTTTCACCAGAGAATACGATCTCTCCTATGTTAGGAGCGTGAGAGTGTTGAACATCATGAGAAAGGCTGTGTTTACAGTACTTTTGGCTGGAAGTAGAAATGGAAATGTCAGAAGATCCAAGAGGAAGCATGCGCTTGGGAAATTTTCAGTCCAAAGGTGCAGATTAAAGAGCTTCAGGACTTTTTCTAAAAAGCTTCTGAGTAAGCAGATGAACTTTGAATACCTACTTGTATGCCACATCTTGCAAGGTTAAAGCTGAAAGACTGGAAACTAGGTTATAACCTTTGGTCACGTTGATGTCACCAACACAAGAAGGTGAATCTGAAGTAAACTGCAGATTTAGCTGTTCTGTGGCAATGCAGCTTCTCCAGATGTTGCCTTTCAGTGATGAGTTTCTCTCGGTGCTGAATTTTCAAAATGGATATTCAGGAGTTTTCTAAACAGCTGTGCTCTGTCTTGACAGGAATCTTTTAATCTGCCACATCACAATTCAATTTTTTGTTTTGTTTTGTTTTGTTTTACACTAAACCCTTTGAAAAGCAAGCCACATCAGACAGAAAAGATGTTGTACCCGTCAGGTAGAGTAAAAAATGCACAGCAGCCACCTTAGAAGCAGAGACACTAGGCAGATGGATGGACATATATACTCTTACCAATACCTGCTAACATAGCTCTGCTAATCTAAAGGTCAGAAAGCAAAGAGCAATCCAGAACATCAACTTGGTTGTGGATACTCCTCCCCAGAGGACATGTTTTTCAAGACTCTGCGAAATCAGGTTGGCAGCTTATGAAAGATGTAATCTTGCTCCCACATGTCTCATGCAAAACCACAGGAAACAGCACTCATGTTCCTCACACCAGAATTCAAGACATACATAATCAAGTGCCATAGAGTCCCTTACTATAAAGTGTAGTCAGGAGGCTTTGGCTTGTTGTCTGTGGTCAAACAATATGTGTGAGCAAGCATACAGAATGATTTTTTTCACCTGTAAAAATTATTTCTTGTTGTCACCATTATGGAGGTGTTTTTATGATTCATCTCTCAAATAGCTGCTTTTCTGGACACATTCTGCTTTCTGATGGCTAGCATGCATATTACAATCATTCTACGTAGGTATTTAATGCCAAAATGGGATAGGTAGTACTGCTTCACCTCTTACTGCCTCCTTATTCTTTTTTTGACGACTTTACACTTCACTTACACCAGTAGAAATGCACCAAAATGTAAAAGCAGAGTCTGATCAGAACTAATTCTCCAATGGGCGATTTACATTCTGCAACTGCTATATTTAGCAATTGTTAGAGAAAATAAGAAAAATGAAATTGCTGAACAAAAATGATTGAAGCCTTATTACAGCAAAAAGCCAGATTATTGTGTAAGGCTGATTTTTTAGAATATGTACCCCTTTCAAATTCTAAAAATGTATGTCTATTTTAGACATTTGTAAGGCATTTGGCAAGCACTGCTTAGAAGATGATAGTGAAATTTAATTTTAACGTTTGAAAAACTTAGTTTAGGTCAGAAATGGAAACCTATTTGAAGAGCTCAGCCTCTGCTGTGAAGGACAGATCTCAAATCACGAAGACAACAGGAATTAATTTCTAGCAATTTCCAATAATGAGAACTTAGACAAGACAGGATATTGTAAACTATGAATTACACACCAAAGACAAAGCTTGAGGTCCAGTTTAGCTGACTAAACCCATTGCATGACAGTTTTGCATACAACCAGTCCAGAAAATACCTGTTCTAACAGGCAATATTCATGCTTTAAAATCAATGTTATTTTGCATGTTGCCATAATCTCCCCAGTTCTGTATCCAAAAATCTAAAACTCTTGCTATAGTTCCAAGACTAGAGGTGAAAGGCTCTACGTACTCATATCATGATTCTTCATCCTATCAATCACTTTTTGCACCTTCCTTCTTTCTCAGGACTCTACATGAGCAGCCTGGAAACCTGAGGGCTCCTAAAGAGAAAGAGTAGAGAGGAAATTATGAAAGGGACAAAATGTGAGACATAGCTTCCTCTCAGCCATCTATAGCTATTGTGGAAAATATGAATCCCAGAAGATAGCCACTGGTTAGGGAAGCTTGAGAAACGAGTATGGGTGTAGCAGCATTGCCAAAGGATGGAGTGAGGTGCCAAGAACCTAGAGCACAGGTGAACACATAAGATCTATCTCCACACAGATGGTTTTGGACTTTGGAATCCGGCAGGTCTGAGAGTCATTTCCACAGTCTATTCTGCCACAGAGTAGAGAAAGGGTAAGACTCACCTGCACTGGAACAATTCAGGAGCCTTTTCCCTATGGAAATCCTTTGGGAAATATCATCCTTTTAGCCTCTTCCCTAGGGTTTTTACTGCTGGAGGGGACAATCAGGCCCAGACATATTACATACAGATTATCCACTTAATCTCATTTCAACAATTATTGGTATCTCTCCTCCTGCACTTGTTCTAAACAGACAAATGTATCTTCTTTTGATTGCTGTATAAAAGGGTGTCCCTTTTCACTGCGTTAAAGCCTAACTTTCAAAATCAAATTTTCCTTATAAAATAAAAGGGAAATATATTTGATGGAGGAAATTGCAACTAAATTAAGATCAGCGTTAGATAAACAAATCCTTAAATGGCTGCTAGCTGTTGATTTACTTTCTGAACTGATTTCTCTGGCTCAGTAACTCTTTTCCATGCTTGGTTGGGAATACACATTTCAACCCTAGGGTTTGGTCTACACTATGGAAATTTCTGCCAAATTGCCAGTGATTTTAGAAGTGATTTGCCAACGCAGTTTTAAAAGTAATTGGAATTGTTGTTTAGGCTTCACTGTGTTGGAATCAAGTCATAACAGTTTGGATTGTTTGGTGCTTCATCTATCCAAGGACTTGAACTGGCTTTTAAGCAAGAATTCAAGAGCCCATATTAAGAAGTAATGACACTCCCGGGAGCTCTGAGTGGCACTGAGCCCCTGAGTTCACACCTTTCTGCATTGCTCCCAGTGTTCTTGGGATTTCTATCATATTTCACTGAAAAAAAGAGGGTTTTTTTGAAACATGCTGCTCTTAGGCACCAAACTCATGCAACATTCGATAGGTACAGATTGCAAGGATTTTAACATAGCGCAGGTACTTACAAATTCGTGTCCCAATAGATAACTTCAAACAGTAAGTAATGTTAACAGTGTACAGGCTGTCAGATTTTCAAGGTAATATTGTCAATACTATTGACAATAGTATGATTCTGCATTAGGTCTTCAAGCAAATTTCTGTTTAAGTATAACATCTGTTAACATGCAAGCTTGAAACTTGAACCCGTAGCCACATTTATTTGGTGAATATTTTTATAATACATCCTGAGTAATTTTATAGCACCAAGGATGACTACACACTGTGATCTAACAGTTGTTACTTTCAAAAAGTCTTTTATTGTAAATTCAGAAAATTTGTGACATTAACAGCTTCTCTATAAAGAAAAAAGAGAAAGAAAAAAAAAAAGAAAAAAGGAAAAGCCTTCTGTACCTTCTGTATTATGAAAAGGTCAGTCTTACAGTTTTGCTTTAACTATCGTGAAATCACTTATGTAACTGCATTTTGATGGGCACAGATGCAAGGTTTCTATTAAATAACAGCTGTATTTCCTGGAGGGGAGGCCCTTTTAATAGCAAAAAAAAGTTTGTAGAGTAGGCATTTAGCTCTGCTTTCTCCAGTAGATGTCACTTGCAGTACATAATAATTCATGTAAAGAAGTCAGAGTATATAGAAATGCATTGCTTTCCTTGAAATATGCAAGCCAAATTAAAAAGCCATTTTAGTGCCCTGTGTATGTAGTAAGTTTGGGATTTGGTTTATTTTAACAGATGGCATTGAAATAACAAAAGGTAAAGCATTTTTGTTTCCAATTGATCAGTGAGGATTATGTCTCTATCTCCTGTAATTTGAAATAGCAGAAGGAGACAAATTTACTTGTTGACACATGGGAAGTCTGGGTCACACATGATCTAATATTGTATTGACAACTAGGATTTGGCAATTACCAGATTTACTCTAAAGACAAAATGTATTATGTAATATTTTTTTAATTTCAGAAGCGTTAGTATTTTGGATGAAATTTAGTAGGGAAAAATTATAGAACACATACATCCAATAGCAGAGCTGTTTTCTTGTATCAACAAAGGAGAACTTGTGGGTGTGTTACGTATTTAAGGGAAGTGTCTTGTGTTATGGTTGATTAGAAATGTAAGTGATGTTCTAGGAGCTTCTTATATGATTTCTGTTAATTTTTATTCTATTTCTTTAGTATATTTCTACTATAATGACAGCGTAACAACACTGTCATCAGTCAAATCACTATGGACTTACGTAAATGCAAAAAACTCATCTTCAGGCCCTCAGTGCCTCAGGAATACACTGTGCCTCCCTGATCTCAAGGCCACTGCTGATGGTAAATTATTAGCAAGGATTCACATTTTATAGTTTACATCATCTTCCTTGTGTCCAACTGACATGTCAGCCAAGACTCTACGTTATAGGATTTAGGTGCTGGTGGTTCACTTGCTGACTGATCACAGTGTTTGATGTCTCCTGTTTGGAGCCATCCCCCCGCTGCTGCCCACCTTAGCAGTCCTTCCTTTCATCAGGTACAAGATTGTTAGGACTGCTGTATTCATTTCCATTCCACTCTCTATTGCACGGAGGAGGCGACTGGGAGACCCAGCTCTGGACTTTGGTCTTCTCCTTTTTCCTTCCTGGATTCTGATCAAAGAGCTGCAGAAAAATCCGAGCACAGGTTAGCTTAGAGAGAGTGATAAAAAGTAGCTATGCCGTCTTCTCATCTTATTCCCAGCTGATTTGTCTATCTTCCCGAGGCAGCCACACACAAATATGATTTTGAGAGTTTTCAGAAGGAATGTCTACCCAAGTAGGCAGGAACCACAGAGGTGTGGACATGAACCCCACTATTATACCTTTGTTCTCTCCCACAAGAGACTCGAATAATTCAAATGTGGATAAATGACATTCTGCTCTAGGAAAGAGTTTGAGGAACCTACCGTGGGAGAGTAGTGGAGATCATTAAAGTTTTGTCCCTTATCCCCAAAGAAACCTGGTGTACACTGGAAATGAAAGGAGTCAAAGCCTAGAAATACAATAGCAATAGATTTTTCCCCAAAATGCAGCTGAAGGTGAAATATTGAATGGGACACTCAAAAACCAGCAACTGCAGATTTGGTCCTAGTGAGAGCTACCTGCTGTCCCTTTTCATCTGACATAAGGGCAGGAAAGGAGCTGGGAAATAGGCAGAGATGATCATGCAGAAAAAAAATTCAAGCATGGGACCTTTCTTGTCAAAAAGAGAACTTACCCTCTTGACCCTGGGAAGAGATGTACTTGGTATAAATCTAGATCACATGCAGGGAGCCAGGTGTCTCTTTATTTGATTTGGTGATTCATAACAGAGATGTGGGGTTCAGGTGGTCTAATATGAGCTGCTCTGCCTTGCCTGCTTCAGGTCACATATAACATACTAGGTCTGTAAAAGATTATATCCTCAGTCACAGGACAGAAATCAGTATCAGTAGACTTAAAGAAGGCCTTACAAATGACCAGTAGAGACAGTTTGTTGGAAAGATACAGAAAACTCCACAAAGAGAGAAGAGAAGAAAGGAGAAGAAAGGTGAAGAGAAGAGAAGAGAAGAGAAGAGAAGAGAAGAGAAGAGAAGAGAAGAGAAGAGAAGAGAAGAGAAGAGAAGAGAAGAGAAGAGAAGAGAAGAGGATGGGAATGAAGTAGAAATAAAAATCCTGATAAAATTAATAAGGCTTCTGGGGACTGTAGAGATTCATGCTCTTTGGCTGCATTAAATTTTTGCTCATTTTTTTCTACTTTCTTTGAGAAAACAGAATTTGCCAGAAAAATAAAAATAACTCAACCCTTTGAAACCTCGAGCTGACACAGGCTGTTGATATTCTTCTGCTGAACTGAAGAATGGTCTGTAACGCCATTGACGTGTTTTCGCAAGTAGTGCAATAGCTATTCCAAGCTGAGTCCATCCAGGAGAACTACATTTCTTTTAAGCATCATTAAGAGTCCATGGTGATGGGTGCAATGTAAGTCTAAAAAGCATAGAAGAGCTTCGATATTTATTTGCTTTGCCCATAGGCACACACTTAGTCTTTTGACAATAATTTCTAATGTAAAGAGATGGTAATTTCTCATTTAAATTAAGATATTGTGCTTTACTGAAGGTGCGAGAGGCTGTAAACAGACAAACAAAACCTGCAGTATTATGCAATCTAAAGGCAGAGATTTGAAGAGGGATTACAAAGTTAATGTACTGGGTATATACTGGTACCTCTTCACAGAGGATCTCATGTTCTCTTATGAATTCTGTGTCATGGCACCACAAAGCTGTGTATTGTGAGCTTCATTTTATAGCTATGGAGGGAGACATATAATTCACCTCTGACAAACCTGGCCAGTCACTGCAAGAGTGCCAGGAGGAAATCCAGGACTGTTGATTTCAAGCTCTCTGCTACGCCCACGAGGTAACTTTCCCTTTTGCTTTCCCTAAAGGGAGATTCATTTCTCTCTCCACGGATTCTGAAGGTCTGAGGGAATGTCCCTGAAACAGTAATTTGGCCTTTTACATTCCTGAGTGGCCCTTTCTAACTTATCTATTGTTTATTCATGCTGAGGAATACACAGATTTAAAGAATTTACTGCAGAAAGCTCTCTGAATTTAGACATGGCACATACAGGTATCTTTCGATATTGTGATGGCATGAGAGACACATCAGCTTCTGACAAGCTCATCTAGGGGATTGGGGAGGACATGAGGTTATCCTGTTCCTAAGATATTCGACATCTGGGTTTCTCCTTCTACAATGTTTTGACACGAGTTAATTGCCAGCTTCATTCATGTGAGTGGATGCTTTTAAAGGCAGCACTGCAAGAAGTCATGTGCTGCTTCTTAAAGAACCAGAGTACCCTATACCATTTCCAAATTGATATCCCTGCGTGGTTTTGCTATCAGTATTGGTAAATGTATATATTTAGCTTCACTTGACCCAGTGAAGCTTCACCTGTCATGCTAGAGAGTAAGGACCTCACACTGTAAAGGACATTGAAGAAAGGGAATCAGTTAGTTTATTAGAGTGAGTCTTAAGTAATCAAAATAGAAACCCTTAGGAAAAACAAACACCCTGGAGTAATTTCAAATGGGCAGATTACTTCTGGCAGTTTTGCCTTTTGGTTCTGTGTTCTCATCAACATTTTAAACCATTCAATTTCAAATATCCACAGAACTCACAAATAAGACAGGAGATCCAATACTTTATCGATGCTTACAGCCAGAAAAATGAAGAAGCTCTGATTTAAATGGTCAGGTTGGCCATCCTTTAAGCTATCATTCTTTTAAATCCCTATGCTCCAGCAATTTGCTCCGAGACTTGCAACTCATCTTATTCCCACTTCTGAGAACTAAATTCTCTGAAACAAGTAGATAACCTCCACTGGCTATGATTTTATGACAGTACTTTGATTAACAGGTGATCCTTCTACTGAAGTCAAGCGAAGTAATTATTCTAGTTTACAGTATTGCTGTTCAGGTATTGTTGACAACTGAATTTTTTGTCATACTAAGCAACACAACACAGAAGATTGGCTACTCAAAGGAAACTATAATTCTCTTGGGGGAAAAAATTTCAAAATTATATCTGGTCACTTTATACATGGCAGATCTCCAAGTACATGCAAAAATGTAGCACAATCAAAAAGAATATTTATGTGTCCCTTCTCCACCACATGCGTGGTATTTTTCGCCCATGTCACAAAAACTGTAACCACAATTTACAAGTATATGCACAATCAAATTGCTATTGATTTAGCAATGCCTTTCTTTGATGTCCCTTTCCTTAACCTCATTTATAAAGCTGTTTTGCATTATTTCAAACTGTCAATGATTTGTGACTCATGAATATTCAAATCTAATTTGCACTTACCTTTTTTGCATGCATGCTTACTTGTAATATGTCTCATTTGCCCTTTGTTTTGTGTTTATTTGCAGATTGTTTAGTGAAGTAAACTCTGTTTTTAAAGTAATAGCATCTAGTTAAACACAAGTTGTGCAATTCGCACCTTACTACCGTTTTACATCACTGTAACTCCATTAACTTAACTAGAGTTTCTGCTGCATAAGTGAAGAGAATGAGGTCCATGAACTCTTTCTGACTGTTTTCTCTCTGTCCCTAGGTTCACATCAACATCATTTACTGTGTTTCGTTGGAATAGCAATGGTTTTATTTAGTATTTTATTCAGAAAGAAATATCAAGACTAAACCCTCTCATCCTAATGGTTCAAGCTTTAGGACAGTTCAGATCTTCAGATCTGAGTAAAAATTAAGAATTCAGTCCTCTGACTTACAAGACTTCACTGACAGCACTCTATTATCAGGAAAAAAAAATACTTCATATGACTTATTTTTGTGGCTATGGTAAACCCAGTAGAATAACTCCCCAACTTAAGAATACTGCTATAATAATAAACCCTTTCCCAGGAAACAAAATAATCCATCTAGAAGTATAATAATTGCAGCACAGCAGGTCCAAAACCCCATTCTTTGCATGCTTGTTAATCTAAAAAAAGTCTGTAGAACTGTTAGGTGCCCAAGGAAAGCAGGGCCAAGATCTTTATATCGCTTTTCCCATGTATGGAGGATTATGTAATGAAAGCAAGGCCTCTCTCAAATACAAAGAATCTTGCTAGATGTTTATTTCGGGAACAAACAGTTACCATTAGCGTATCGGCTGCAGACAGGACCTTCTTCAATGAATGGAGTCCGGAAACAACAGCAAAAAGAAATTTGCTTTTGGATCAAAGAGTATCATCTTACTCGAGTATCAAAAGCCGCTTGCCAGGGGAAGTGATGTGAAGTTAGAGCAGGGGGGGGTGGAGAAAGGCAATCGATGATTTTCCGTAATGTTTGAAAGCTGAAATTAACCTACAGTGACAAAACTGGTTATGTTCCTGGGTCCATACTGCAACCCTATTTACAAAGCAGCTCTAGGGGGTTCAGATGGCTCTTGTTTTGACCATGTTTGTGACCATATATGTGAATATTAAAGCAAGCAGGATTTTGCTTTGAACAAGTATTAGGTAAATACATTTCCTTTATGGATCAAATCGCGTTCTTATCAAATGGAATGGAGGCAGAATCAGGCTTTGGATGAATACCTGTACAACACAAAAGCATGCAGACACAGACAGGAATATTTCTTAGACACTTTTATTATTCATTTAGTCTCCTGTTTAAATAATTTCAACCAACCTATTGGAAAATAGAGCAAGTGTGATAAGTGACCAGTGACACATCAAGAATAATTAAATGAAAAGCCCAAATTAACATATTGTGAATGACTCTTAGGCTGGAAACTGTTTGCCTAGGCTATTCTTGGTTAACATTTTGAAGCAAGGAGCGCTTACCCTCTGAGGATGGATTGTACTGCCCTGATCTGATGTAGAGTTCCCAACTGGGAATAAGAGATGTGAGCCCAGAAAATATGACTGCGTTCATACAAGAGTTTATATCAAATGAATAGTTTTATCAGCTCTTCCATAAAAGAGAAAAATATTTCAAATGTTTATTTTTAGCTTTGCACATGAATAATAGAAATAAAATGATCTGGGTATTTAATGTGAAGCAATTTTTTAAAAGAAATATCTCATGTATAGGTTAATAATTATATATAGCTTAGTAGGGCTTTTTCTTTTTCTTTTTTTTTTCAGTAATGCCGGGACCATGCTTTTAAATGGCATGTCTCAGCTGTTGTGAAGTCCAAGGTAAAGTCATGTGCCCTCAAACACCCAAGAAATAGCATTATCCAGTATGACACATGCCTAGATATGTCTTATTGTGATCATAATATAGCCTCAAGGTAAGAGTACAGGACAATCACTTGTGTGTTATTTTTTCAATGCTGTTTATGTTTATCTGCATCAAAGAAAAGATTCTGCTAGAGCTATTTATGTCATTGATCAATAGAACTATTAGTGATGGTTTATAAATGCATAAGAGACAAGTTTTAAATTTAGCGTGTACTTTAAAAATGAAATCTATTAGTACATTAACTTGATCACGTTTCATCACTGAAAAGCCTGTTCATTTCGAAAAACACTTTTGAAAAAGCAGAATGTACTACCATGACACAAAGATACTTAAAGTGTCAAACAAAAACCATGGTTGTGAATCACCTGAGTATGAATTAAAGAACTGATGCTTTCTTGTGCTGAGAGCTTACTCAAGGGTGGTGACTGTCCACATTTACTATCAGTAGGACCTGGAAAGCTAAGTACTTCACATAGGCAGACTTGGCATCTTGCAAAACCACCTTGCAGAATCCTGCCCTGTGTCCTTCATTCACGTTCTCCTTCATTCAATGGGACTTTGGGACACAGGTTTGGGCTTGAAGATATTGAAGGCTCTCAGCATGGAAAACATTGTTGACAGAGATTCACAGCATTGAGGTGTTTTTCTACGAACTTCTGCCCCCTCACTAATAGGTGAGGCCTATAGACCAATTGGCAGCCCTTTGCATGAGTGAGGATTAAAACCGTAACATCTCAGTGTCTAGGCTTTTGGACCTAGTTTTGTTGTGTAGTCACATGCTGTAGGACAATTTCCTTTCTAACGCACTAACATTAAAGTCAGTGGTGATATAGCACAGATGAGTTTTGCTCTTTGAGTTTATTGGCTAACTGTGATGGGAAAAACGTGGTGAGTGGAAGTATGTAAACACAGTAAGACAGTTAGATGTACACTTTAGACATAGGGTTTCTTGTTTGGAATTAAGAGCAGTCTCTGCTCTTTAACACCACTACTAGGGAGAAGATACCATCTACTTCTCCATGAACACAAATACCTAGATTCTTTTATTCTAACATGGAAAACCTTGTGATGTCTGAGACCTTGTTAAGCCTAGATGTTGTCCCTCTGCGTCCTTTTCATCGGTCCTGTGGGGACCATTTTGTCCTGTGAGAACTGGACCTTCCCATTCTCTGCAATGTTACTGTGAATAATCCTGCTCAACCTGCCAAGATTCAAATGGAAGAATAAGGTTTTCAAAATTATGAAGAACAGAGGGAAAAATAAAATGAGAACAATCATGGAGGGTTCACCTTCATAAAATAGTATGTTCCCTAACTTACCTTATACCCGAGTTTCATTGCCTTGCATTAGTGAGGTAATTAATTTATCAGGAGAGATGAAAGGAGCCGAAGAGATGACAGCAGACACGTGTGAGAAAGAAGTCAAGTGTAAATCTGTAAAGGTGGGCAGTGGAAAAGTGTTTTCGACGTGCATTTTGTAAATGTTAAGAGAGTGTAAAGGAGTGCATGCAGAGGAGTGGGAGATGTGGTGTCTCTTCTGCTCTTTCATCCATGTTCATGCTCTGGGTATCTTCTGATAATAGGGAAGGCAAAGTCCTGCAGTCCGAGGCAACATGTCTAATCTTCTTGTGTAGTTTCGACTACTTACAGTGAGGGGTTAAACTAAAAACCGCTAAACTAAAATGTTTCCTGCTTGGGTAGAAAATATATATATGTGTACTTCTTTTTAGACCCAAGGCTTCTTAGGGGAAATGCTGTATCCAAGGGCTGTTTCGTGAGCTGGGAGTGCTGTACTAAACCTCTGGGGCAAATGTTTGCATTGAATTGTTGAAAGAGTCTGAGATTGGCAACGCCACCCTGCCCTTGGCTAATGAGCCTTCCCCGAGAGAATATCAAGTGCAATTACCTTTCAGGGAATAACAACATACCAAAGAACCATGGACCCTGCAGAGAAAAACGAAACACACATTCGTAGGTAGAAACCGCTATGAATCAGCATTAATTATCCAATAGAGGGAACAGGGTTGCAATAAGTCTCAGTTCCTGACTCACACCATAGATCACAGCAAATGTGAGCTACTTATAGAAAAAACATTTGCAAAGTTCAGCCTGCCCTAACCCCCCTCTCCTCCCGCGTACACTTCTGCACTCGGGTTGCGGTTGGGGGCTGCGCTTCTGGGACAAATTTCCCGACCCCCGGTTTGGAGACGATTGGGAGAGGCGATAAAGGGGGCTGGTGGCAGTGAGGGGCTCGTGAACGCCAGTGGGACAGTTAATCTAATGCAAAGATTGATTCAAGGTTTCCCCTGTGCCGACGTGGCCCAGGACACGAAGCTTCTTGCCTGGGAAGTCCTTCAGGAGGTCGGGCGGCCGGGCAGCCGCCTGCCTTCGGCTGCAGAGCCGGGCGAACTTCGTCGCCCCGCGGCTGGGCTGTCCCGGCAAACGCAGAAAGGGGGGACAGTGCCGGGCGGCTGGGTCTTGCTGTGAACATTCCTGAGAAGGAGACCGGGCTGGACGGGGAGGGAAGAGGGAAAACCGCTTATTTTGGGTTGAGCGATTGGGAAAAAAAACCACGTGAAAGTGTATGTCCAGCGCTAGAGAGATGCAAGGGGCTGCCGGACGCCGCCGCGCCTCCCTGAGCCCGCTCCTTTCTGCTGGGGCGCATCCTCCCGGGGACGCACGGCTTCCCGCCGGGGCTCAGCCGCGGCGGCGGAGCGGGGAGGCCCGGCGGACAGATGGACGGACGGACGGGCGGGCGGGCGGGCGGGCGGCGGCGGAGCGCCCCGGAGCCTCCCGCGGAGCCCGGCGGAGGTTGCCTTGTGCGGCCCGGGGCGGGTCCCCGGGGAGCCGGGAAACCCCGCCGCAAACTCTTCGGACGTGAAAAAGGCGCGGAGAAGGGCCGGCTGCTTTGCTGAAACAAGGCACACATATATTGAGTTTGTCAGGGATCATAAAATGTGAATTGATTATTCAAACAGCCATTGATTATAAAAGAATGCTTACTGCAGCAATGGGAAAGGTTAAAAGGAAATTGACCCTCTGCGTACGTGACACAAAGTCATTAGGTAAATGAGATATTCATACAGGGTGTAATCAAGGTCATGCTAATTTTATTTGCGGTATTCAACTCAAATCTTGAGCTTCGTTCGGGGGCAGCAAATTGTCCCCGAGGGAACTGAAACGCCAGGTAGACCCCAGGTGCCGTAGGAAAACGTAAATAAAAGCCAAGGAGGGCTGCAAATTACGCCGAAGCCCTGTGCCCATGGAGGGCCCGATCCCGAGACCCCGCTGTGGTGGCGGGAGGGTGCTCCGGCGCCCGCGGAGAGGCGCGGAGCGGCGCGCAGGATCGGGCCTCCCCGGAGGGGTGTTCTCACCTCGCTGCGCCCGGGGTCGCCTCCTCTGAGCCGGAGGAGAGCTAGAAGTGCAGGCAATGTCAAAGATCCTCGCCTCTCTCAGGCAGGATGAGAACGCGTAAAAAAATTAGATGTATTTATGCACAAATTTATCCCCTCTAATTATAGAAATTAATCCTCTTACTTATGACTAAAAGGTAACGTCTAAGGCGTCCCTTTGATGTTTAACAGCATCATTTGTGGCTAACATTCCAACTGATTAAGGAATAATTGTTGTTAAATGCTTTACAAGTGGATAGTGTTTAATTGAGAGGCATTCATAATTTTACGGCTTACCACAAAATGAAACGTAATTAAAAACGCAGGAATTTCCAACTGATTTTATTCTAATTATGTTTATTGTTCAGACTAATTACTGCACAAGATGGGGTACTTTTCCCCATCTCTAAATGGCACACGTCTCCCAAATATACCCTTGCAGGTTTTTCTGTTCCAGGTACAGGCTTGGGACGGCTTTCTGCAGCCTTCGCTCCCCCCCTCCCCACCCCCCCATTATAATTAAATGCTCCAGCCTTTTCTTCTCTCCTCCATGCAACACCTTGGGATGTGAGAAAGTGATGGCAGCTCTTTTCCCTCGGAGCTCGAAGTAATTGTAGAAGGGCTGATGAATTTCTTGAAGAAACACTTGCCACACACTGAGGAAACCATCTCCTAGCAGGATTTTACAAACCAAAGTAAACAAAGCACCCCAGGGGCGATTTCCTCCTTTTGCGCAGCTTACTTCTCAATTTACCTCAGAAGTGATCACAAACACACACAAGAATTACAACAGAAATCATACTTGGTCTGGAGAAGATATTACGGATGAAAAGAAGCAGAGAAAATGAAAGTGTTCAAAGGAAGGGACAGTCATTAAAATACCTGCCAGGCGCGCTGCCGTTCCCCAACCAACCTTTCCTTCTTCCCCGTGAACTCAGAAATCTCTTCAGCATCTCTTTAAATATACATATCCCTGGGAAAAAAAAAAAAAAAAGGGAAGAAAGAAAGAAAGAAAGAAAGAAAGAAAGAAAGAAAGAAAGAAAGAAAGAAAGAAAGAAAAGAAAGAAAAGAAAGAAAAGAAAGAAAAGAAAGAAAAGAAAGAAAGAACCCCACCAACCCACAACAAAAAAACCCCACTCCTCAAGTCCATCTTACCAACGCCTTTAAAACAACCTCATCCTCCCGAAAGGGGTGGGGTGGAGAAAAAAGTTACTCGGCTAATTTCACTGTTTGCTCGATCGAAGAGAGTTTAGTGTGTAAATGGATTTATTTATTCCTGAGTTTTTCCATTCTTCAGCTGGGCTCTCGGAGAAAATGAGAGAGAGGTGTCTGAGACCATGCTAATAAAAAATCAGCGCTTACAGTTAAAGCGAATAATCAGACCGGATCAGACCCTGATAAAATGGGGGCGGGGGAGGGGGCATCAAATGCCCAATACTGCTTCCAATTTGCGTTTTTCCTTTGGGTTCCAAACCGTTAAGAAAGGATCACACATATATTTATTGCTCCTTTGTCTCCTTTCTAGCAGGATCCAAACCCCCGCGCCTGGGTGCGCGGTTCGGGGGGCTGTTGCTCTCTTTGGGAGGGTTTCGGGATTCACAGGTGTGTGCTTTGGCTTGTCTCTGTCTCCCTGTACACTTTCTCAATTCTCCTGAAGGGTTTAATCTAGGTGCGAGGGTACAAAAGTGTTTAAATTCTACTGGGGAAATAAGGGGGGGGTGGGGGGTGGGGGGGGTGGAGGGGGGCGGGGGAATTCCCTCTTATAGCAAGTTAGGAATAGCCCAAGCTTTCCAAAGGGATGTCTAAATTGGACTTAATGGAGCAATATCTCCACTTTTAAAAAAAAAGAAAAAAAACTTTTTTTTTTTTTTTTTTTCTCTTCAGCTATGAGTCCTGAATCCTTTCATTAAACTGACATAGCTTTCCAGAGATGGGAAAAGGAGGGGTATCTGGGGTGGACATTTTATGTAAATGAGCAAATCCGAAATGTATTACAAATCCACTGTAATAAAACTGACAGTTTTGACAGTATTGACAACATAAATATATGTTGGAACACAGCACTTTCAGACACTTAACCGATGAAGCAATAAAAAGATTCGACTACAATATTTCAAATAATCGACATTGATGTTTTGATACATCATTTTTATACCTCGAATCGATCTATCACTCTGTGACCGGTCAATTTTAAGTAAAAATCTGCTGCAATTATTTACGCTATTGCCGATGACGACCTAATAACTGTTTTCAATTAATTACAGCAAAACTAAGCATTATGAGGACTAACCGGCCGTATATTCCATTGTACGGTCCCTTGCATTTCTTGTATGGAGAGCAAACACATATATGTATATTGCATTCTCTTTGTGGGATCAAAAGAAAGGCGTACAAAGGCGATCGCAATCTTTTAGGGGGGGGAAAAAAAAAAAGCAACAAAAAAACCACCTCTCTTTCAGGAACACACCGGCGGCTCTCATCACGTACTTCTAGGAAACACGGTATAATATTTCGTCAGCTCTTTCTCTAAGCAATACCAAACCGGACTCTTAAGATTTTTTTTTTTTTTTCCTTTTTCTCTTTGGGCTGCGCACAGAATCTCACTTCAAACAATGGGCCGAGTAGCTTAAAAAAAAAAAAAAAAAAAAAAAGAGAGAGAGAGATTCGTGCTTCGAGTGATAGCCTGTGTGTTGTGAGAGTCTCCGTATCGTTTCAAAAGAGGTAGGAAGATATTGTTCTCTCCGGACCGAGAACTCCAGTGTAAAAATGAGAGCGCTCCTCTTCTGGAGTTTTATAGGCAGCTGGAGAACAAAAGTGAATATTTTGAGTGAGCGAGAACAGAGGGGTCTGAGCAGAGTTTGGAGCCTTCTCGGATGCTCTGATATTGCACCAAAGCGATTTACTTTGCCCTAGCTGTCCTTTTTGTTACGATGTCACATTGAAAAGATGGATTTTGTTAACGCTTCGGGCTTCTTCGAACAAATGCAAACTAGATTTTTAACTACCCTGGTGGAAGCCGCCTGCACGGCGTTAGTGGGAAGCCCTGACAGGTATTTTTCTCCTTCTGGTTTATGATGGAAATACGCACGTTGGCTGTTTATGGTCTTCACTTTTACAACCCCCCCCCCCAGCCTAAGACATAAAAAACCCGCTCAGTTCTCCTCTGACATTAGCGCTTCCCACGCACCCGCGTGAAATAAACCGAACAAACGCGAAGGGGGTCAGCTCTGTGCCCCTTCCCTCCGCGGCCCTCGCCCCACAGCCCGCCCGGTCGGATGGGATGCGTGGGGCGGGGGGGGGGGGGGCAACGCACACCAGACCAAAGCGCCCAAAGCCCCGCGGGACGCGGAGCTGGGGACAAAGGTCCCCTCCGCGCCACTCCGCGCTCCGTGTCCCGCGCCGGGGGCCCGCGTCGCGCGGCAGGCCGGGGCCCTGCGTGGGTCTGCGTGGGTCTGCGCGGGGCGGCGGGATCGTGTTGGAGCCCCGCCAGATAGCGCTAGAGGGCTGCCGATGGCACCGCCGCGCCGCCGCCGCCGCCGCCGGGGGAGAGGCGGCCCCGGGGGGGGCATCCCGCAAAGCGCCGGGTTACAGCCCCGCAGCCCGGCGTGGGGGAGAAAGGGGGCTCGGGAAGGAAGAAAGAACCCGGATCTTTCTTGCTTCGTGGAGGGTTGTGGGGTGGTTTTTTTTTTTTCTTTTAAAAAAGGAGGGAGGGGTGGAAGAAAGAGAGTTAAAAGTGAAGTTAACAGGTAAGTAAATGAACCTCCTCCTAATCCAGCTCCCAAAGATCTCAGTCATACCGCAGTCGAGGTCAAGAAAAGTTCACCGTGATGGGCTACCATTGACTTTCTGGACTGGAAAGATTTCCGAAAAATAATAGATTGCTGAAAAGCGAAGTACACTATTGGCAGGCGGGGGGGGGGGGGGGGGGGGGGGGGGTGTTTCAGGGTGAGGAGTTAAATGAACCTAGTGATCTGCAGAAGCTAAACTGTGCATGATTTCACAGGGGCACCCGAGATGGGACCTCGAAAGTCCTGCAGCTGCGGGAAGTCGGAGGCGAATCAAAGTGGGCTGAGATGAATAAAAAGTGACTCCAGTTGTAAGAACCGACCGTAAAGGCAAAGGAAAGTGTGGTAAAGAGCGATTTTGGGGGTAGGTGTTTGAACTGTGGCATAATCCCGATTATAAAATGGAAAGATACTCTTTACACCTCACACTTCGCCTTGCGTGCAAAACAAAAAGAAAAATTCCCGTGGATTTTACCACGGGGTCATAGTGATGTAATCCCACAGCCACATTTTACCAGGCAGATTGCTTTCTTCATTAAATATGACACATTTCCTAGAACGATAGTTCAAGATAAAATGCCAATTCAAATATGCAAAATTTTTCATCTTGTTCCGCGATATCCTTAGCCCGTCCGTGGGAAGTTTTGCCCACAAATGTAGCCTATGTGTTTCCAAACACAATGGCATCACCCAAAAATACTTGAACTCAGCGCACAAACAAACAAACATTGAATAAAGTTACAAACGAGATTAAGGTTCAAGTTATTTGTCCCTGTAGCAAGGCGCCAATTGTTCTAACAGATGTAGAGACGCTAAGAGGATTTAAACCACGCGAATTTAATAAACCAGATTAGCAGTAGGTGCTTTCCACAAATGCTAGGAACCGTACAGTAAATCTAGCCTAAATTATCCATCAGACCAGACCATCGCCTACAAGGAGTGCAGAAAATTTCCGAAGGGGTCCAATAGGATTTCGTGCAAGCATGGCTTCTTTCCCCCCAAAAAAACTTCCTATTTGCACTAAATCTTGCGCTAGGCACACACGCGCGTACAAAACGGTGGTTTAAGATCCCCGGTGGAATATATTCTTGAAATCTGAAATATTACCTGTTGTGCCATCCGCTTTTGCAAGGCTGTGAAGAAAGGGGGGGGGGGGGGGGGGGGGGGGGGGAGCGAGCGAGCGAGAGAGGCATGTCTCGAAGCCAGCAAAGGACTAAGATGCCACACTTCGGAAAGGCTGATTGAAAACAGACTCTTCTTAAGTTTTAGAGGATTTTCTCTCTCACTCCCTCCAAGGGCTAAGAAGCCGATTTGGGAATTTGAAGGGAATAGGTTTCAGCGTCCATATTTGTTCTGGTGCACTTGTAAAATCCGATTTGAAGAGGATCTTTAGCCCTCTGATTGTCTTTGTATTGTTTTTCTTGAAACGGATCTTTTGCCCTTAATGAATCCCCACACAGCTGGACAGCTCCTGCTCGGACACTGAGAGCGCTAACCCCAAACTGACCCCAATTTGACACCACAAGATGAAATTTTACCGCCTGTTAAAACCATTTCCAGCCTCGGCAAAAGGAGCTGGCTGTTGACTGAGATGCACTTCCATACCGGACACCTCATTTCTCTTTAGACTTTTGAGCCGATCATAAAAAAAAAAAAAAAAAAAAAAAAAAAAAGGGAAAAAAAAAAAAATTGCCCAAACACGCGCACCCCACCGACTCGTCTCTCACACTTTTCCTGGAAACAACCTTCGCTGTGAAAGTGAGGCACGAGAAATGGAAATTAGTCAATTTAATTTTCCCGAATTACTGTGTTTTAAAAGAAATATGTCACCAGGCTGAGGAAAAAAAGTAAATAAAAAATGACCTAAGAATGTGCTAGCCCCCACCCCCTGCACGTACGTATCCCATTTTCCTCCGAGTTCCCAACAGCATCTTTGTTAATAGCTGAGTACTTTCACTTAAGGGCGCTAAATTGAGATCCCTTTTTAATGGCTAAACTGTAGCGCTTTATAAACCATGTTCTCTGTGTGCTTTAATCCACTGGGACAGTGAAGAGGAAAAAGGCTTCAACTCTTTTCACGGAGAAAAAAAAGACACAGGAGAAACATGAAAGCCCTTCATTTACCATATGAAATTTCACTTTCTATTAAGTTAAAATAATTTTTTAAAGTTGGTCCCTGTCCCAGATTACACACATGCACAGCAGGGCGAGCCAACGCAGGGGGTTAATTAGTTTGGGGGGGGCAGGGGGGAAAGAGAAGGGGAAAAAAAAAAGGGAACAAGCGAAAGGAGCAGCATTGAAGACTGCAAAAATCTTTGGCTGCTTTTTTTGCAGCTTTGATTTTAGATTGCTTTCTAACAATTTCTTAGTCAAGGGAACAGAGATCTACAGGGACTTCTGTGAAAAACAGAACTATGAAAAAAAAAAATCCAGTCTAAAATTACATCCTAAGCAACGAAGCGCTTTCTTCTTATGGAAGCCAAGTCATCTAAAAACTTCTTTTTGAGAAGAAAACTGATGAACTTCTCCCACAGCTTGAGGTCTGAACAAATACATGGAGCTTTCAATGGAGCTAGATTACTTTTGCACGGCCACGTTACAAGGAAAGACCTCTTCTTTGGTGATACCGAAACTATTTGAAATGAGACACACTTGTATATCTCAAGAGGCAAGGCTCCGAGTTTGCACTGCCTCGGTTAAAAAACAAGTTCGGAAGCTACAAATATTTAAAACACGTCCTCTAAGCTGGCTGTATGGACTGTATCACAATCAAATGATTCCATGCAAGTTTAGAAATCTGGCATCTTGGGGGGGGGGGGGGGGGGAGGAGGAAAAAACCAAATAGCATTCACCGATGACTAGATCTCTTTAAAAAATCTGTTAGAAAACTACAGCTGTAAAAGTAGGAAAGGATTTGCATAACCTACTGCTCTGTAGGTCTCCGCGCACCCAAAGGATTAGCCAAGCATTCATTACCATGAATATCTTGAATTACGTTACCGATTTATACGACAGAGTATAAAATACTGCACAAGAAGACTGGCTTTTTCCCTGCGAAATGAATCGACTTAACCACTGCTTGAAAGAGATCTACATACTAAGGGCTTTTTTACTCACCTCTCTTTACAGTCCCGTGAAAGTCAGTCACAGCAATTCGGTTGCTCTTAGGACTAGCTTTAATCTTGGAGGAGATCCTCTAGGGAAAAAAAAACGGGTCTGCTCGCCGGCTTCTGGCGGGTTTTAAGCAGGGTGCAACTCTGGCTAAAAGTAGGAGAGGGACTTTTCTCCATATTCCCCCCTGTATTTGTAAATACAGCCCTGCTCTGCAGGGCTCGGCGCTATCGGAACACGCAGGAATGCCCACTGGCGTTTGTCAGCCCTCCACACTATCTTTCTTTATATGTGAGGGCTGATTTCCCGCAGACATCATTGTTATGATGGCTCATTTAATCAAACTGTTTAATTGCTCCGGTAATCACTATCATCATCACAGGTACTCAATCATTCATCATTTTGGAGGGGTTTATTGACCTCTGGAGCTCATTCCCTACGCCTATTAAAATCAGGCCAAATATCTATAACTACCCCTTGAGTCATTTTCTTAAAGTTTTTTTTTTTTTTTAAAGAAAAAAACCCCAAAAAACCCACAAAACCAACAAAAACTTAAAACCATCGTCATCATCTCGAAAAGCAAAACAAACCCAACCAAAACCTATCTGAACAAACCATATTTTTTTCTGCCGTGTATTTTTAAAAGCCATCAATGTATGAGGCCACATTCACAACTGGGTACATAATCATTGATAAATCCCACTATTAACGGGATAGTCTGTTTTAGATTTTATGTGCAGGGGACCGTGAACGAGGGTGGGGGTTGGGGAGGACAAAACTGCAGCAATCGATAGTTTGACCATCGCTCCTCCCCTAAACTTCAAGCATCCCCCATGATTGATGATCCCGGGTAGCTTTGGTAATTGACTGTTCTGAGGTAAGGCATGGTTTAGCTCCAGCAAAGTGATTGGGCGAGAGAAACACACCAAAATTAACGTGTGCGTGTGTGTGTGTGTGTGTGTGTGTGTTTGGAAAAGTTCATTTGGTGCTCAAGGGTGGGGGGTGCATCATCTCACTTAATTTGCTAAATAACCCCACTGTAATTAGCACTACCATTAGAAGGCATTACCGAGCTAATACTTCAGCATACATTCCACAAGCGCAACGTCGATATACGGCAAAGTCCAGCAACATACACACGTAAATACAGAGCTCACCGCCGGATCCGCTCAAAATGAACATGCAAACAAAAAATCTACATAACATCTGGATCTCTCCTACAAAAGGCTGAGCATGACTTTGTTTTTAAGCCCTTTTCAAAGCCTGGCACAGCCTAATCGCAAAACTAAGAGGGATTTCCCCCGCTTCTCCCCCCGTCTCTCCCCCCCCCCCCCCCAAGACATCCACAGCGTGCTTGATAGCAGCGATCACTTAATGAAGAGCGGTGCCAAACACGGTTTGAATGAGGCGTTCTCTTCATGCCCTGGAAAATTAATTTTTAGAAAAGCACAATGAATTGTCAGAGGAAAGAAACCACACTTGCAACATAACATGCTGGCGGAGACGCGAGTACTTGGCCGGAGCAGGCTCGCTTCCCGGGGAAGATCAACTTTGCGCGGCCCCCCCCCCCCCCCCCCGCCCCCGTACACTGTAGCTCTCCGTGCCCCCGGACTCGCATACCGTTCGCGGCAACAGCGATAGCCGGAGATTTAAATAAATAATTCAGCGCATAAATCAGACGCTAAACATCGCGGTTAATCGGAAGGTATTTTGTTGCTAAAATAATCTAGCGCAAACCAACCCGGGGCTGGGCTTCTATCGCACTTTTCTTCTCGCTCTCCGCAGTTTTCCCCTGCCTCTCCCCCCTCTCGCACACACGCACTCTCCCTGTCCTTCCTCCCCTCCCTCCCTCGCTCCCTCCCTCCCTCCCTCGCTCCCTCCCTCCCTCCCTCTCTCTCGCACGCTCGCTCGCTCCTTCCTACACGCGTTGCTTCGCTCGGGGCAGGGGCTGCTGCGCGGCTCCCCCCGCGCGGCGCCGCGGCCGCCCTGCCGGCGCGCTGCGCATCACCGGCGCTCTGCCGGCTGGGGCGCCCCGCCGCCCCGCGCCCCGCCGCCCCGCCGCTCCGCGCCCCGCCGCCGCCGCCGCTCCCCGCCGCCGCCGCTCCCCGCCGCCGCCGCCGCCGCCGCCGCGCTGCAGGACTGGCTATGGCCACCACTACTTCCGGGTTCCGTCACTTCATTCTCCCGCCGATCAGCGCTGCAAAACTGAGCCTCTTCTATAAGGCAGCCAGCAGCCAACCTGCCAACACTTACTGACACTCACTCATCTCAGAGAGCGAGGGAGAGAGGGAGACAAAATACCTACCGGGAGGAGGAAAAAAAAAAAAAAAAAAAAAAAAAAAAAGGAGAGAGGGGGAAGTCCGGGCTTTGCAAACTATTCAATTTTTCTTCGCATCTTTCCCCACCCCCCTTCACAGTACTTAAAAAAAAAAAAAAAAACCAACAAAAACCAAAACCAAAACAACCCTATAGCGATCCTAAAAGGCAAAACCCGAGCGCGGAGTTACTGGAAGAAGAAACCGGGGTTAAAAAGATTCCTCCTCTCTTCTTCATCATCATCAACCATCATTCATTCACTACCTTGACATTCCCTGGCTTTGATTGACAGCTGGAGTGGCAAAAAGCCATGAGACACGACAGTTTGGTTACATGTGGGTTGCTGACGGGCCGATCGTAACCTTCAGTTTGGGGGCTTGACAATTTTTTTTATTTTTTTTTTTTTTTTCGTAGAGAAAGAAAAAAGGAAAAAGAGAGAGAGAAAAAAGGAAAGAGAGAGAGAAAAAAGAAGAAAACACAGAAACTCATCGTGGTTCTTGACTGTTTTTTATATATTATTATTGTTGTTGTTGTTGTTATTATTATTATTATTTACCCATACTGGAGAATAGGAGAAGTCAATAAGTGGGTTGCAAAAAAAAAAAAAAAAAAAAAAAAAAAGGAATCTTCTTCACTCTAAATCACTTTCTTTGCTGGACTGGGATATTAAATATACGACACATCCAGGAGTTTATTGGAGCGCAGACTGATGGCGCAAAGGGTAGGTTTAAATCTCCAACACTTACCTATATATAAATCCTCTCTTAAGAGGGGCCTGTCCGATTTGCTCTCCTCTGTTGCTGATGATGATGGCGGCCACTATTAAAAAATAGCAGCAAAAATTATTCACTAGCTTTTTGTGTGTGTGCGTGAGTGTCTCTCTGTGTGTGTCTCTCTCTGCAATTGTTCCACGCTTTTTTCCTCTCTAGCTTTTCCCCCAGCAGCGCGATTTCCCTGCTCTCTGCCTGCTCAGTAGCACGGGTTTCACAGGGGAAAGCTTGCTGCTGCTGCTGCTGCTGCCGCCGTTACTGCCGCTGCCTAGGAAAGACTAAGAAATACATATGTGTGTCTGTGTATATACGAACGTATATATATGTATACACATATAGCTGCTTTTTTTTTTTTTTTTTTTTTTTTTTTTGTCTCTGGCTTTGACAAGGACAAGGGGAATTGCTACTAAATAATGTTTCTGGTAACTTTCAGATTATTTCCCCCTTTATCTCCCCCCCCTCCTCCCCCCCCCCGATGCACCCTACCTTTCCTCTCTCCTTCCCAATGTTGATTTATTTATATAGTTGCTTTTGATTCTGCTTGTTTATTCATTTATATTATTTTTTTTTGTCCTTCCTTTCTAATGCAGAGTAACTCTAGTTTCTCTCCTCCGTTTCCTTCCTTTTCATCCCCGTTTCCTTGTTAGGGTTTCTCCTGCCCGTGCTGAAGAGGACCATCTCCCCCCGCACACACAGGCAGGCACACACACTTTCCCCCTTTACCTCTCCCCGCACCCCCACTCCTCCCTCAGCCTCTCCAGCCTCTGCTCCCGATCCCAGTTGATTTCATTTTGCACATTTCTCTCTCTGTTGTGGCTGTTCTTGTTTTGTTTTGCTCTGTTTGTGTCTGTCCGGGTGCTTTACTCTCTTCTGACTTTTGTTGTTGTTGTTTGTTTGTTTTTTTTATTCCCCTCTCCCTCTCTCTCTCTCTCTCTCTCTATCTCTCTCTCTCCCTCTTTCTCTTTCTTTCTTCTCTTCCGGCCCGTTTTTTGACAGTACGATGAGCTGCCCCACTACGGCGGGATGGACGGAGTAGGGGTGCCGGCGTCCATGTACGGGGACCCCCACGCCCCCCGGCCGATCCCCCCGGTGCACCACCTCAACCATGGGCCGCCGCTCCACGCCGGACAGCACTACGGCGCCCACGCCCCGCACCCCAATGTCATGCCGGCCAGCATGGGCTCCGCTGTCAACGACGCCCTGAAGCGGGACAAGGATGCGATCTACGGGTAGGTGCCGCCGGGCCGCCCGGCGCCATGGCCCGGCTCCGCAGCGCCGGTGCCCGCGGAGCGGCGAGGGCAGGAGCGGGGCGGGCGGGCGGCGGGGGCTCCCGCGGGGCCGCGGTGGCGGGCGGCGGCGAACCGAGCCCCGGAGCGGGGCGGGGGGGAAGCCCCGGCGGGCCCGGCGGCAGGGCGGAGGCCGGGGAGCCCCCAGCCGCCCGCTCCGGAGGGAGACCCGCGCCGTGGCACTGCTACCGCTGGCAATTTCAGGGCGAGTGTAATCCCAGCCTGACTCTTAGCTGAGGTGCCAGCACCCACGGGAAACGGATCCTGGAAAAACAGACCTCTCGGGGAAAGAGACTGGGCTGGGGGGAGGTGGTGTTGCCTTCTCTCTCTTTTTTTTCTTCTTATTTTCCTCTATTTTTTCTTTCCCCCGTGTTTGGTGTGGTTTTTTTTTTTTTCTTTTTGTCTTTCTCGGAAAGGCCCCAGTTAGGAGTTCAGACAGGAGAGGTGGCTCTCGTTGCTCTGGATTTTAGTCGGAGAAGTGTTGTTCTGGTGTTCTCCTTCGTGCCATAATAACACTCTTCCAACACTGTAAATAAAGAGCTATTCACATCGCGGAAGGTAATAAGAATAAAAGGGATTCGCTTCTCGTAAGCAGCTCTTCCCTGAGACAGAAGAAATAAATACATTGGGGGCACTGAGCTGAGTTTTCTATTTAGGAAAGAAAGAACATGAGGAAAGAGAAACGCGTCCCCAACAAAACTCAAGCCTGTGCCAGGGCATTGCTTGGGGGGGAATGACACCGATTCCCTTCAGTGCCTTTTAGAAAAAATACTAAATGATCCTAAAAGGAGAGATAGTAGCGTCTATGACAGAGTGTGGGGCCTTGATCGGGCACCAAAGGGGAAAAGAGACAAATGCATGCTTACTACTTCGCACGCAGATAAAATATTTTTTTTTCTGACTACACCAACTATGGGAAAATATTTCGCGAAGTGCTCCCTCCCTCCGCCCCCTCCCCAGCTCACTTATCTGGACAGCTGGTATTTTACTTGGGTGTGCTTCCTAAGCCAGGAAACTTCACCACATTTTTGTTAGCAGGCCCCTTGAAAAATAAAATTACGTATTAAGTAGTTTGCAGTTGCCTAGCCGTGCTTCTCATTTTAGGTCATAGCTGGAGGGTAGGGATGGGATCTTCCAGGTTTCGCGTTATTTTAAGCTGTGGAGAAAAGTGTAAGATTCCCAGCTGAGCTGCTGCCTGCGTGAGCGTGTTCGGTGCCTTGTGCGTTTGGAGAAGAGGTCACTTTTGTCCTCATCTCTGGGGAATGCACGGGGGATGCGGATCGGGCACTGCAATTTCAAAAGGAAAAAAAAAAACAAACCCAAAAAACAACAAACCCAAACCCCAAACAAACCCCAAACCACAACACCAAAACCTGCATTTTTATTTCAAAATGTTGCTCTCCCTGGCTCTGCCCGAAGCAATGCTGCGAGGCTGCGGAGTGTGACTGTGTCCGTGTCTGTGTGTCCGTGTATTTAAAAAAAAAAAAAAAAATACTTGTTGATTAGAGCTCTTCTTTCCCCCCTCTCCCCCACCCCCTCCCCTCTCTTTGTGTGCCACTGCCCGGTAGGCACCCGTTGTTCCCCCTCTTAGCTCTGGTCTTTGAGAAGTGCGAGCTGGCGACCTGCACGCCCCGGGAGCCCGGCGTGGCCGGCGGGGACGTCTGCTCCTCCGACTCCTTCAACGAGGACATCGCCGTCTTCGCCAAACAGGTCCGGCACCTCTCCCCCCGCCCCCGGCCCTTCCCAGCACTCCCGCCACCTCCTCAGCTCCTCGACCCGCACGGCCGGGCACTCGCAGGGGGCAGCCCCCCCCCTCACATCCCCCCCCCCCCCAGCGCCCCCTCTCCGGCCGCCGGGGGGGGGGGGGGGGGAGGGAGCGGCGGGGGTGCGCGCTGTCGGCCGGGCTGGCCCTGACTCCCCTCCGCCGGGACCCCCTCCACACTGCCGGGCTGAGACTCCTGGCCCTCGCCCTCCCGCATGAATGAAAGGGAAATGTAACTGTGGCCGAGTTTTGGAGGCAGAGGGAGCGGGAGAAAGGCAGGAGATCAAAAAGACAGGGCTCCTGTGGCAAGGGCGGCCGGCTCGGCACTGGGCTGGCAGGAGCGGAGCAGGCTCTTGTTCACAGCACGGGTGACTCGGGCGCATCCAGCCGGATTTTGATCTGACCTGTACCGGCCAGTTTTGTCACAGGGGTTTTTTTTTTGCCCGTCGAGTGATTCGGTCACAGGGCTGAGGAGAGAAGCTGTAATTCACACCGCTTTTCCTTCGTCTTGCAGGTCCGCGCTGAAAAACCACTTTTTTCTTCAAATCCAGAGTTGGACAATTTGGTAAGGCCTGCTCACCCCTCTGCCCCGTTCCCCTCTCGCCCTCCCTGACCCCACCGCCAGCTGCCGGCAAGCGCCCTCCGCCGTCCGGGGCGGCGGGGCAGGCGGCTGCCGGCCCAGGCTGCGCGGGCAGGGGAGGGGGAGAGCCGGGAGGCTGGAAAGCTACCGTCGAGTGAGAGGCTTCAAAGAGCTCCACTTTTAAAGTGAGCCAGGGCAAACTCTCGAGCCCCAGTGCATTGCAAAGCTGTGTTTGAAAGCCACGGGAAGCTAAAGTGAAGGAAATAACTGCTTAAGAAGAGAGAGCTGGAGATTTCTAACGTAATTCTTTTGCTAATGTGAACGATTTCAATATTCAAAGTGCCTGAATCTGCTTGTAAAGAAGATGCCAAACTATTCATCCTCCCCCCCTCCCCTTTCTCCTGCGGGCGGTGGGGGGGTGGGAGTGTGTGCTTGACTTCTCTGCGGACCCTCAGAGATGAGGGCCGGAGTCTTGAGAGGGAGCGAGGGAAAGAGGCAGAGGTTTTCTCCAAGATCGCGGCAATAAAGCACTAATCACCGCTTCTGGAATAAATATGATAAAAATCAAGTGCTTATGTTAAAGTTGATCAAAATTGTTCAAGCGTGACCAATGAGCTAAAATCCTGGATAATGACTGCGCGCCCTGACAATCCCCTTCTCCCCCTCGCCCGCTCGGGCTCGCAGCTCTGCACAGCCCCCGTGCTCCTGCCTCCCGCCTAACCCCTTGCTCAAAACTTTCTTGCAGATGATCCAAGCAATACAAGTACTAAGGTTTCACCTTTTGGAATTAGAAAAGGTAAGAGCCACGGAGGTGGGCGGGGGGCAAACCATTCCCTCCCTGTCCCCCCCTGTCCTCCCCGGTCCCCCCTCCTTGGCTGTTGGGGATGACTTGTAAACATGGCCAGAGGAGACAGGGGAAACGCAGTGTGATGCTGTAACCTGTGCCATCAGAGCATGTGACACCCGACAGCCATGCCCAGCCCGGCATTATTATTATTATTATTTTTTTTTCAGCGTAATATCAACCGAGTCACTAAATATATATTATTAAACCCCTTCCATCGTTCTTACCCCTTCCCTCAGTAGAAGCTCTTTTCCTGACTGGGAAATAATATGTTTAAACAAAAAGAAGAAATGAAAGCACTCCTGCCTTTCTCCAGCTCTGGCAGGCATATTAACCCCAAGCAAGTACGAAATGTTTGGAAGAGGCAGGGGGCCCCTGCGCGGCGTGGGGAGGGGGTTGTGCCCTAGGACGAGAACGGCTCTTCCCACAGCCTTAGCCAGCAGCTTCGTTTGACTTCTCCCGGCCACTTAGACCTTTTTTTTTTTTTAGCCCCGGTTTAAACCGATCCCGTCCCGAGTGACTAGTTGTACCTGTCTGGGCTGTGTATGCTCCAGAGATACCGCCTGGGTCCAGCTCCCAGTGTTCTGATGTTATCATCAAATCGGATTTTCCTCCGCACACCAGACTGAGCCCACTATCTCTCTCTCTCTAACTTGTTGCTGCGGCAAGTCTCTAGAGAATAATATGTGCTGCAACAATTTCTCTATTGTTTCCTTGCCTTCAACTATTGTGCCCCTTAATTAGAGTTACTTGTGGAGTAGATCAGAGGGTTGTTCTTGCTACCAAAAAAAAAAAAAAAAAAAAAAGTTGCAATCTGATATTTGGCCATTATTGATACTACTATTCTTGTTACTGTTTTCAGGTTCATGAATTGTGCGATAACTTCTGCCATCGGTACATTAGTTGTTTGAAAGGAAAAATGCCAATAGACCTCGTTATTGATGAAAGGGATGGCAGCTCCAAATCAGACCACGAAGAACTCTCAGGATCTTCCACAAATTTAGCCGATCATGTAAGTCCTTCTGATTTCTTTATGGCACTTTTTTAAGACTTTAACCTGCTTAGAGGACCTGTCCCCCTGTTTTGCTGCTGTTGTCTATTAGTATTATTATTACTACTACTACTTTAACCTCCTGCGAGCTCGGATCCCATCTTCACACTTTCTTCCCTCTCGCTTTGTAAAGTTGTAGAAATGCGAAAGGTTCCTTCTGTTTCCATCTGTAAAGCAGGGAGATTGCAATGGTTTGTAAAGTTTCCTGGTCTGGGCGGCTTGGAGAGCTAGCAAACTGTCGGTTTGATGTGGGAATCGGTGCTTTCTCTTCTTCTTTGCCAACTCTGTAAGCAATGCAGCAATGTAAGGAAAGAGAGACAAGAAAGTTAGGGAGAAAGTTTGCTGATTTGCTCCCCCCCTCCCCTCTCGTGGGGATGACAAGTGATGAGAATTATTGGCAATACTACATTGCATTAAAAAAAAGGGGTTAGCACATTAGAGTTTCCAATGCTTGTGCTTTATAGCAACTTATTGTCAGAATATGGACTTATTGCCAAACGCCTGAAGCATCTTCATAATAAAAGACAGTAACCTTGATGAAGCAATTATTAACAATGTATTACAGAAAGCTGGAGAGAATGATGATTGAGTAACCGTAGGTTAGCGGTTGATTTTAACACTTTAGGAGTTGGTGAATTAGTGTTATGTGTGTAGGACTGAACGTTGGTGTGCGTGGTAAGGAGAGTGCCTTTGTTTTTCCGGGTTTTGGAGCGGCTCTTGTGATCCTTCAAAAGATGTAGACGCGGAGAGGCTTCGGGATGTGAAGGGAAAGATTGCAGCTGGTACCGCAGAAAAGGGAAGGAATAGCTCTGGTTAAAAAGAGTGGGTGTGAACTCTGGTTTATTTATAGGAACGCATCCCTGGGGGGAAAAGGGGTTTACACAGTTTTAGTTTCAATTGAACTCATAATCTAAATGATACAGTCCAATATTTTAGCGGTTGAAATATTAATTTAACACCCGGTGTGAAGTTAACCATGCTTTCTGCACGGGCGCCTGCCTTTATTTCCCAGTGTGTCAAGAAGAGTAGCTGTAAGCCCAGGGAGAATGAGCTTTCTAGGAGCTTTTGTTTCCTTTGAAAACATGTTGTTTGTGTGTGTATTTGATAATTACATTAGACCTGGACTGAAGTTGAATTGGGAGATAAAATAATAATAAATTCTTCTAAATGCCCCACTTCTGGCACGGCTTAGTTCCAGAGCCCGGGAAATATTTTTGGACCCAAGCCTTAGCTTTCATTTTCTCATTTGTATTCGGTAAACATTGCAGGACAAGGTTTTTGTGATGTTTTACATTTTAAGTCTATTATTTTGAGCGAAAAAAATGTATGCGGAGGTTCCTGAAAGTTTCTCTGCTTATCAGCTATCTCACACATAGATACTAAACTCTATGAGGCATGACACTCTTTCAAAAATATTTGTTTTATGGTATTTTACAACACTAAACTCGCGTGCATAAGTATTCTGGGAGAGTACTAGAAAAGAAATTGAAATGAGTGGCAACCTGAAAGACAGGGGGTCATTGTGTATAATTCAGAGCAACAGAAAAAAAAAGTACATGTTTTTCCAGTATAGTTTCTTTACAAGAGTGTGTTTCAAGTGGAAGTGTAGAAATGGAGCATGCTTATGTTTATATTGAAGAGATTAGATAAACTAGCCTGTTTAGGGTTCTGGCAGATGGCGAATGCTCAAGCCAATTTGCAGTGCACCATTATAATATTTAAATTCACACACAATGATAGGACAGGGGTGGAGGGGGTTAGCATTTTGATAATTTGATAACTATTATCTTCCCTAAGAAGAATCTCCTCTTGCTTTTGTGGCCCAAAAAAACAAACTCAAATAAATATGACAACCCATTTATCTTGCACCCGTTAGGGTTTACCACTTCATTGGGTATTATAATTTAAAGCCTTTTATTTCCTGGAGATTTGAGCTATAACATTTTTACTTTAGCCCCCTGCTATTTGTTTTGAAAGGAAGCAATAATTTGTGCAACCAGAACACCAACTGGGAAATGAAGAGTTGTATCACATAGTTACATTTTATTCATGCGTTTTGGGAAATGTGTCTCCTTATTGGATTTTTTTTTTTTTTTTTGGTATATTAGCTTGTTTTCCCAACAAAACTTCAACACTCTTTTAAAGCTTAGTCAAACTACCGTGTGCGTACGCCTTTATATTTGCACTGTACAAGGCTCCAGCAGGAAGAAATCCACTTTTACTCATAAAGAAGGAAAAGCTTTAAAAAATAGCTAATATAAACATGCAAGACTATCAAAAAACGAGCTATCATTTGTGAGCATCTACCTGCAAATGTAGCAGTTCAAGCATGCAAATTTGTCCAATTTGACTCTCCAGGTTTATTTTTTCATTTGCTTTGATATGCATATTTAATATATAGCCTCAGGCTAGATCTCATTTGGTGAAAGTTGGTGCAGGGGTGATGATGAGCCACTTCAGAAGGACAGAGACAGCATGTTGTTTCCTCTGTTTTATGTATTGGCCCACTATTCTGATCCATGGGTCTTCCCCTCATGGTTTTATTTGCACATGAAATACTAGGAGCATTTCAACTGATTGGCTATGAATAATGATAGCCAAAAAGAAGTGTAGTTTAATTTGTTGTGTGCCAAGGTTTCTCTTGTGGAGGTGACAGTTTGTGACAGCTGTTTGACACCCCAAAAATCCACACACCTCTATTCTTATTAAGTGGTATAAAGCTACACTGAGCATGTTTAACGTCAATGCGAGGGGTGGTGGCGGTGACAGTGCTGAACTAGGAACTAAGGCGGCTCTCAGTTTTATTCCTTTGCTAGACCTGAGAGCAGGCAGAAGGGAAAGTAACAGAAAGAACTGTAGGATTAGCCAATATTTACCATAAGACTTGAAACGGGGTACTCAAATAGTGCACGCTTCCCTTTTCAAAATCTACTGCTCTACTATTTATGTAACTTAACTGGAACCCAAAACCAAAATCAACAAAGGAATGAACTCTTCAGAGATATACCTGTGCTGGGAAAAGGAGACAGCTGTAAGCGGTTGTGTTATACGTGTTTGGTAATAAATGTGTTTATCGAATTTTATTTTAGTGTGCTATTAACTGTTATGTAATACAGTAAGTGTAAAGGGTCCAGGGACTTGGTAGATCAAATAGTGCAGTACTGGCCACAAGAAGCTGAAACTTTTGTTATTACTCTGCTGTGTTTAGTAAATATAACAGCCCATAATTAGTGTTTGAATTTTTAACACCCTCATATTTTTTTATTGCTCTGAGGTATTAGCTGTAGATGGGAAGAAGGTAATTACAGCTATGCCCTGGCTGAACCAGATCAGTTAGGGGAAAAATAAAAAAGAAAAGAAAAGAAAAAAGGAAAGAAACCTTTCCAGCTGCAGTTCAAGTTGAGTTTCCCAGCACAGACAATCTATGATTGTTCAATATAAACATTCTGGGCCTTATCCTGCATTCTGTGTTCAGCCTAAATTGTCTGTTGAGATTGCCAATAAATCTTTTCTTTTCTTCTTTTTTTTTTTTCTTTTGAGCTATTCAAATCTGAAAAATGCTTGCAAAATTTGGTGATTTTTAAACTTTTTCGAGCATAGGATAACATTTTGCACTTTAATTACATTTCTTTTGTACCTGGCTTCACCTGGTGCCTCACAATTCTTCCTTTAGCACAAACCTACTCTGAAGCCTAGTAATTCTCCCATAGAAATTTATGGCTCTCCTTCTGCTGGCTTTCGTGGGAATAGGATCAGGGCCTGAGTCTTTTTGATATTTGTTTATATTTTCTAGTTAATTTGCAGCTGAGAGGTAATAATATACAGATCATCATTTATAAAATGTAATTAAAAATGGATAGAAATATACATACATCTCTTTTTTATAAAAGGACTGTTGACAGATTAGAAATCTGATGCCTCAGCTGTAGAAGAGAAATATTAGTCTGAATATTGAACCTTTCAGCTCTCAAATGAGGAGATACTTTTATTTTGTACTTTTGGACATCCAGATATTTTACATTTCTTTAATGTTTCTTCTCAAAGAATGGTCTGTGCAAATTCCTGACATCTTGCAGATGAGCAGAAAATAAAAATAGGGTAATATGTATCTGTTCCAGTTATATTATTACACCTGTAGGTAAGATTTCACTGAGTAACGAGGAAGTAATTGGGGGCCTGATGCTGCAGTCTCCAGGTATGCCACACTTTGATTGACTTCAGTGAGAGCTTTGAGTGTGCCAGAAACGCAGGATCAGACCCCAAAGGTGCCCTTTCTGTTCTGTAGTGTGTCAGAAGAGAAACTAAGTAGGTAACGGCAATAATAATAAGGCAAACTTTTTTTCTTTAATAACCATATTTCTTAGTATGTGGCTTAAGACTCAGGACATTACGGTAGACCTTGTGCTTTCTGAAGGGGCGAGGAGCATCAGGAGCTTGCTCAGACTGTAGACAATGTTGTGTTATTTTCTTTTTTTGATGGGACAAGGTACTCTACAGTCAAAGGTAATCTACAGCTGAAATTTGAATGTTTTAATTTTAAACTGGGTTCTCTCAAATGGAACTGATAATGTATTTCCTTATCTATTTGATGCCGGTGTTCCTTCTTTGGTTTGAGTTGTCTATCAGTCTAGATTAAGTGTAGCCGCACAGAATGACGTAGAAGGACAATTAAAAAAACAACCACCCCCCGATTTTTCAAGTCTCAGTTCCTTGCTGACAGGTGGATTACATGTCTGATTTCAATCTTAATTGAAAAATACAAAGCACGCAGCTTTTCAGAACATTGCCATGTTCTAGGAGTGTCAAAAATTCCTCGTGACACTTTCCTCAAATGCGAAATTAAGGGACAAGAATTAAAACTTGCACATATATGCACATATATACACAAATATCTGAGAGATCACAATGCCTTGTGCTTTGTTTAAATTGTGTAATCCTGATACAAAAAAAAAGTTATATTAAATATGCATCTGTAGAGAAAATAAACTTTAGTAATATCAGGAGTAGTCATTTTTAGAAAACACATATATCATGTCAAATTAGAGTTTCTCATGGCTCATTTATATTGAAAGTTTCTTCACATAGTAAGTTTAATATTACTGCACTCCACAACAGTCTCTAAGATACCATCCTGAACTTTATACATACAAAACATAGACACAGATGCACACACAGAAACACATGTGCGTGTATGTTAGAGGTTTCTATGTCTGGCACAGTATATCATCTTTTGATAGACCATGGTACCTAGATACAGATTTTTGTGGTATGAATCACATCAGTCATTCCACTGTGTTTACAAGTGTTACCTGTAAGAATAAGGTGAGCAAGATTTGGCTTGCGTTTGGGGGGGAAATGCCATCCGTATCAGTAGTTCAGCTCAGTTTTGTGTTTGCAAAATTAATTTACTAGAGCAACCTCCGGACCTTTGAGTCCAACCATCTTCCCAAAGAAGGAGCCCTAGAGCCATTGTAGTTTCTTTTATGAAAGTAAGCTGTGTTTTATTTGTTCCTGCAAGATCAATGGTTTTGTCCATTTCATCGGATAAAATGTAAGGAGGGCCTCATCCTGTCATAGTTGTAAACTTAAAATTTCAGTGAATGTCTGTGAACCAAACCCTGTTCAGCTTACTCACATGGGTATCAGCTGGCCTTGATTGATTTTACTTCCCAGTTATAAATAAGAAGCAAATTCCTTATGGTTAATTGAGTTTTTAATATCACCTGAAAAAGCAGTGTGAGATCAGAATCAGCCCTAGCAGGACTACACACACTCACAAAAAATTAGCCAGACTTCGCCCAGGGGAAATTCTGGGGATACAAAGTAAGAATTGCAATTTAACAGAAGGTTATCCTACATCAGAATTCTCTGTTACAACATCTCTGCTCAAGAAATCCTGTAGCAGTTAAAAACTCTTCCAGTTTCCACCAGATCTGCAGCATCGACAAAAGAGTAACGCGTCAGATTTGCTTTGTATACCAGGAGACTCTTGTCTTTTCTCTTACTCTTTTCTAGATTTAGCAAAATTCAGTGGTGATGCTAAATCAATTTTTTTTTTTTTTTAACTTTCAAGGGAAAAAACACTGGCAAAATTGTGTTTTCTAGGGAAGGCTGTGTGTGTAAATGAGAAACAGTGGATAGCAGTGGAGTGATCTCCTGTGGCCCTGCTAGTACAAGCTTTCCCCATATTGTCTCCTGCTTTTATATTAATTACAACTTGCATTATCAGCTGCGAGTCTGTAGCCCAGCAAATAGAAAATACTGCCCCTGGAGACCTAGCTTCTTGTATCTATTTTCCATCTCCTTCTATTGTGCTCTACTCAGTATTCACTGCTTTTCTCCTGGTAACACTGCTCTTTAACACAATTAGGTAAGAGCAAGAGGAGCACCATATTTGACTCCCAATTATTAAAACTACTGGGAATAGATACATGTGTGCTGTTTACCTTCTATGGTAGCTGGCATTAGTTTAGGTCATATGTGTGTGAAAATTGTATAATATGCACACGTACACAAAACAGGCAATTGTATTTTGGCAGACGCCATCCTCACTCTTCAATGTGTTTCTGCAAAGTGTATTACTAAAACTTGCAAGAAGATATGAGAAGCCATGCTAACAGTTTGTGTAATTTATCTAAAGCTAACTGTTTTTCTGTTTGTTTGTTTGGTTTTTCACAGTGTGATACCTTAACACAAATTTCATTGAAATGAATAGAAAAATTGCCATTAATGTTAGCGGGATTTAGATCAGGATCTCTCTGGATACCTGAACTATACTAAGAAAGCATTTCTAGTAAAATATACTTTAGATGTGTCATTGAGATCCATTTTTTTTTTGGTGAAAACATACATAAAATAGCTACTTATGATTAGGCATTTGGCCAAGAAGTTTTTCATGAGGGATGAAAAGTCTAGGGGAGAAAAAGAGAAGTTTGTTCACACGTACAATGATCTTAGTCCAAAGCAAAAGAATGCTGCCTTCTTGTGAGGCTGCAAACTCCACCCCTAGAGTTATTTGTCATTTTTTATAATATTAAAGCCTAGCTATTTCCCTCCCTTTCAAATTCCTCCAACATTCTGCTGTCACATCTTGTAAATATCCCATCTTATTATTTCTGTCCTTCAACAAAATTCTGCCAAATTGTTTCCTCAAGAAAACTGTGTCACAAGAAATACATTGAATTCCCAATCAATACAGTCTGTCTTTCTAAAACAGGATCTAGAAACTGAGGTCAAGAACAACTCAGCCTGGTAGAGACAGCAAGTGTTTTCAGCTGCGGGAAGTCTTATTCAGTCATCCTTTCCAAATCATTACGGTTTTGAAACAGAAAGGCCGGTCTAGCTTTTGAAATACTGTATGATAGGTTTTGGACGGCATTTGCCTTAAAACATAGCTGAGGTGTTACCAGTTAATTATTGTAATTTTCATATGCGTGATAAGGAGCTCCAACAGCAGCCAGCTTAAGAGAGCCCGCAGTGCATAAAATTAACATAACTCACTGTGTTCCCGGAAAAGTTTAGCCTAGGTGAACATGTTACAATTATTACATTTTCTAAAAGAAGGTTCCAGCCTGATGTTGTTGGAGGGCTAAACTCATGCTATGCTATTGTTTCTTTCCTTTTTCATGTATTTCTTCTAGCTCTTTATCTGATTACCATCCGGCAAACAGCTGACGCTAAGAGGCTGCAGAGGGCTGAAGAGCTCCTGTCTGCTGTTTGCCTTCAGCTTGAAGCTATTTGAGTGGCTTCCTAACTCAGAGATAAAAAGAGAACCTCATAGGCACAACTGTGTTTTAATCCAGGCTGTAAAGAAACTTGCTTGGTTTTTGCATTTTACTTCCATCTGAACTTTTTGCTAACCTTATTTTCAACTTTTTTTAGTTGGTGGTTTGTTTTTTTTTTTTAATAACTTCTGGGCTGATTGAACTTTCAAGACTTCTTTCTTTTTGTATTTCTTTCCACCTGATTCTGTAAAATGATAGTAAAATGGGGTGGTGTTTTTTGGTTTTTTTGGGTTTGTTTTTTTTTTTTTTAAAATTACATTGTGGGGAGTTACAGTAGTAATAGTGATTTTTGCAATCTAATTAATACAAAAATCTCAATGAATATAAAATACTATTGTTTGGTGGGTTTTTGTTTTTTTGTTTTTTTTTTTTTTTCTCCTCCCTCCTGCTGAGATTCCATGTGAGGAAAGCTAGATCAGACTTCTAGGTTTTGGAGGGGGTGGTGGTTTAGTGCCATAAGTGCTGTCATGCTGTCTCTTGCATTGATAGGTTAGGTGAATTTCAGATCCTGGCCTGTCTTCTGATTTTACTCATCTCTTCCTGCCGTGGAACCACATACGTGGGCGCACGTGTGCGCCTGTGTAAGGTGAAGGGGATTTGGATCCTTCTTACCCTTTGGTCACCTAGGGCTTTACCGGGAACCCTTTGAAGTCATGGGCTCTTCCCTTTGTCTCTGCTGTGATCTGGGTCAGGCCCGTTAGATTTATGTTACTGGGTATTGTAGCAAGCCGTTATTTGGCAGTTATATTTTGCGTTGCTATAGACCATGTGGTAATGATCAGTGCTAGGAGATTACTTTGAGATGTTTCAATATATATTTTGGGACCTGATTCTAATCACACTTACACTGAATTTTACAATGGGTAAATCAGTTGATTTTGTTGAACTTATTCCTACTACACGTCGGGGTAGATGAGGTCAGAATCAGTCCTGCTCAAAGAATTTATCCAAAGTTGTCACTTGCTGCTTTCAGGATCTCCTCGTGCTTTGGCAGTCTGGTGTTATTTCACAATGCAGATTTAAAACACGATCAAACCTAAGATGCATTTTTTTTTTTTTTTGAGGGGGGATTTTTTTTTTTTTGCTTGTTTTGTTGTTGAATTATTATAACGTGCTTGATTTAAGTTGTCATATACAGGTGACAAGTAATGCAGGTCCAGCCCCTAGTCTGATCTGTTTCATGTGTTCTTGCTCTCCTTTTCTGCCAGAGGAAATTCCATCTCTTGCCTGCCTTCATGTGGTGCTGATAAAGCTCTTCCTGTACAGTAGAATTCCTGTTTTCCTTTAAGCAACAGCAGGGTATTGGGAATGATCAGGAAAGGGGAGGAGGACAGGAGGAGAATACACTCAACAAAGTAGCACTAAACTGTAACATTAAGTTTTCCTCACTTACCCTTTTAAATAGCAGCTCCTCGCTCCAGGAAAGCCAATACTCAATAAATTAGAAAGCTCGCATGAATTATGTGACTAAAGTACAGTAGTTGAGGTCTTACTTAGCCAAGTTTTGCAAACTTCATATGTCTGCGTTCTCTTTTGTTGTTTTATGCATAGTAATGTAGAAAGAATTACATAAAAATCACTATACATGTTATTTTATATAATCACCTGGTGGTTATTCTTGACAATACTTGTAAGCGAACTGTTAGAGTGATACATCTAGAAAGTATTTTGAAATGTGTCATATCAAGGTGGTGGTTGGGGGGGGGTGTGTGTGAGGAAGCGTCTTTCCTGGTATATAATGTCTTTCAGAGAAAGCTGGCTTTTTCCCCTCATGACTTTGCATTTGCTTGAAGTTTTTCCAGTGTTCAAACGGGTGAGAGAGAGAGAGTAGGGTGTGAGGGCACACTCCTCTCCCATGCACGTTCTCCTCTACCTCTTGAAACAGTTTCCCTCTTCTTCCTTTCCCCTCCTATCTCTAGTCAGTCCGGAAAAACAAAGTGTGGGGAGATAGCTTGCATACCAACCATCCTGATCCTAATGTGAACACCTTGTATCATGAACGGCACAGGTTGATTCTCTCCCTCCTGCCCCCTGTATAGCTAGCTCATCATGAAATTTTTTTTTTCCTCCCCTGAAATATTCTTCTGCAGTACTAGTCAAACAATGAAATCCAGACAACTCTCTGGAAAGTTTAAAACAGCAAAAAATCTGTCCTTTATTTTACCAAGTAAATCTTTGTACCTCCTCTGCTTCTCTTTGCTGAAGAATTATTACACTGTGCAAACAGTATCGGTGTTTGGCACATTTCACAAATGCTAATGTGTATACTTTCTCCCCCCCACCTCCCCTCTTCTCCCGGTTTTCTTTCTGTTCTTCATTTGCTATTGGAATGGGAACTGTGGAAAAAATTCCTTGGCACTCTGACACCAGAATCCTTCATCTTGGAGAGACCACGATGATGCAACCTCAACGCACTCGGCAGGCACACCGGGGCCCTCCAGTGGGGGCCATGCTTCCCAGAGCGGAGACAACAGCAGCGAGCAAGGTAAAAGGTCAAACTTTTTCCCTCCTCAAAGTAGGCATGACTAAAATAACTGCAGCTTTTTTTATTATATCAGTACATCTGCCTTAGAGTAAACATGGAGTGGCAGACTTGCAGTATAATCAGCTGTAACTTAGGGAGACGGTATTTCCTTTTCCTAACCCACTTAGCTGCATTTTATTATTATTTCAAAGCGAAATATCTAATCTTCAAACAAGCTTTGTAATAACAATTGATTAGTTCTGCCAATTCCTTTACAAATTTGGTTATCTACAGTTTATTTTTGTGTGGTGTAAGTAAATATAATGACAGACATACTCTCCAGCTGTGATGCAGTTGTTTGAGCTGGGTTATAAATGGAAAATTTAACCTGTAGTTTTAGCTGGGCAAGAGACTCCTACATGATGTTATGAAGCTGCTAAATGATATAAAGTAGAAGAAAAACCCGAACTGGACAGAAAAATGTTTCTTGCAATGTTTGCTTGTACAGACTTGTTTCTGCTTCTGAAAATCTGAATTCAGAATGGTAAATAGAGATGTACCTGAACTGCAAAACCTCTGCTGGATCTATAGAGTGAAGCCTTCTCAAGCGTTCAGGAGGCTTGATTATTATTTCAGGGGTTTTTGTTTTATTTCCTACTGCATTGCACCTTGTGTGTGGTCATCTGCATCCATGCTGAGTGAGTGTCAAAAGCTGTCATTCTGATATGATAGTGTTTTACACTTGTTCATTAGAGGTATAAGTGACTCCAGAAGGCATAAGAGTCAAGCTTCCAGTGCTAAAAGTTGGGTAAAGATGGTCTACTGTCACTCTTGGATCTTGACTCAGAATTGATTTTTTTTTTTGTCTCTTTTGAAGACTAAAGTTTAAGGTGGGCTCTGTTCTTGTTTTTCTTTGTAAACATGGGAAGCCTCAGCTAGCAAGAGATTATCTTTATAAGGTCTTATGATATGCTCCCTCCATCTCGTGCATCTGCAGCATTTTGCCACTGCGTTTCCCCCACGTGAGGGTCACGCACACCCAACAGAGCCAACTGACAGGTCTGCCATCCAACTAGCCATGTGGGCTCCCAAAACTGGACAGGGGAGCAGCCTTCAGGGCTAGAGCTGCCGGGACGAGCCTCGCACTGGGGGAGCTTCCCACCGTGATATTTGCCAGGCTTAGGCGGCGGAGCAGATATGTGATTTCACGTCTCTCACGTGGCCCACTGCTTGGCACAGAGCTAGATCCCTTCGTCTGTCTCACGATCTGGTGTCGTACCCGTTGCAATTCGAGGAACTTGCAAAGTTTGTTTCTGGTAGAGTGGTTTGGATTTGTCTCCTATTTGTATGAATTGTTTATACATTTGTAATCTTATTGCTGATAGAAAGCAGCCATGGCATAGGGTGTGATCCAACTCCAACATGAGTCACGCGGGATGTTTTTTCTGTGCGGTTGGGTCAGAGCTGTACGAGGCCCAGCGTGGACTGTTACAGCTTCAGCAGCTAACGAAAAGGAGAGCTTGACTGCTAAGCAGCAAATCGGTGTGATGTCCGTTAGGTGGCCACAAGCTTTACTGTTGATCAAATGTTTACATCATATATTGTGGCTAAGATGCTTGGTGTAGCAGATGATCATTTGCATACTTAAAAATGATTCTTGTGAGTCATCTGCCACAGCATATTCATTCTACCCCTAGGTAAGAAATTTCCTCACACCTGTATCTCCACTCTGCCCCAGCAACCTCTTAGAAATTAGAAGGGTTTCTTCATCAATCCATGCTTGATGTAAAGATATCCCTCGTATCGACATCCAGGAATCTTGCATTTCACTAGTCTCCGATCGCTTGTCACGTAACTTGGGGTGCTTAAGAAATATTGCTCAGCATAAGAAAAAGTAGTTGATGACAACTGCACCAACTTCCCACTGGAGCCTGAGGTTTCTGGTAATATATATGATTTAAACAAACCTGTTACACTCATTTCTGCAGAAGGGGAACAACTGCTGAAGGGCCAAATCAGTCACTAGTGCTGCGCAGCCTAGCAGGGTAAAACCTCGCTAGTGTGCTTCCCTTTGTGCTCGGTTGGGCCTTTTAAAGGGAAGCAGTCGTCCAGTGGCAAATCAGCATTCCACTCAGCTGCTGGCAGCTGAAAGATGTATGATCCTACAGCACCAGCAAAATTCCCATTGGAGACAGCTTTGGATTGCTCTCCCCTTCTCAACCCTGGGAAAGACTAAAGAGAAGGAGGCCTGTATTGAATTTTCCTTATGCTTCTTGAGGGGGGCAGAGTTTACTTCGTAACTCATGAACTGGCAGTGAGTCAGTCCCAGGCAATGCCAAGATGGGTAGATGCCCTCTTGAGCTATTCTGGTGCAGTTACTTATTTGGGTCAACTTGGTTTCCCTGCAGTTTTGTCAAGACCTTCCACAAATGCTGCTTCAAATATTCCACTTGCCCCAAAGGATTTCTTGGGAATGGGAGATCATTAGAGAGTCTTGGGTTACATTAGCAACTTATGGTCTCCTACACTGATGCCTGGTGGCAGCAGAGATTGATTCAAACTAGAGTTCGTCTCTTCTGGCTGCTGGGAGCACTCTTTCCAGGGGTCTCTGCTTTTGCCTTAAGTCTATGATGTGCAGCTTGTCATTTTATTTATTTTCTTTTTTAGGGGGGGAGATGGAAAGGAGTTGGGGGAGTGACGACATTATTTTTGCAGACTCTCTCTGCATGAGGTAGATCTATTTATTACACAGAAGAATCCATCCATAGTTCTGAAAGTTAGAGCCAAACAAAAAAGGTGTAGGTGTTTTGTCTGTTTATGGAGGACAGTGTCTCCACGAGAAGGCATGACTGCCCTTTGGCATCAAAAGGGTTAATCCAGTCAAGGTTTGGTATTATTAGAAACATGCTGGCATTGAAAGAGTTAAGGAAAGGGCCTTCAGGCAGTATATGTCGAAAGATTATCCTAATTTTATTAGTGGTGAGTGTCTATGTTGTTCTTAACATGTCACCTCACTTGTTCAACAGAAAACTAAGCTATACAACATATTGATCATCTAGCAAACCAAAGTACTAGTGACCTGTAATCTACCAAGCATTTATTGACTTTATCCCAGTTCAGATCCACAAATGCAGATCAATGCAGTGCAATACTATTTTAGAGATTAGTAATTATGTAGTAGGTCTGATCAACTTTCCCCTTGCCCTGGAAAGAGTTAAATATATTCAATAATAAAAATAAAACACTCTAAACATCTTACAAAGGAGAAAAAGAAGCAGCTGATTTAATGGTCTAATGAGGCCATCTTCCAGAGACTTGTTTTGTGTAGGGCTTGCTTTGACCTTTCGCTTTGCTCAGGAGCCCAACGCTTCATTTTTCACATTCTTGCAATTACGTTAACGCTTCAAGCATTTCTGACTCCAAGTCAGCTAGCAACACCAGGCATAACTCAACACTGTGAGTTTTTCTCCTCTCTGTAGATTCATTAACAGGTCACCGGGGTCCCAACTGAAATTTAAAACTGACTGGTTCTGTTGGGTTAGCTGAGTTATAGCAAGGGAGATGGCAGGAAAGGGGCTGAGAGAAGGGGAGGGGAGAGAGAAGACCCTGGGGTTTTTGCCAGGGAATATATGTGTTAAAAAAAAAAAAAAAACCTAAACCAAAAACCACCCTAAGCGGAAGATTAAAAGGTGTGTGTAGCTTTATCATCCATCCTTTTCTTTGGAGGGGAAAAAACACATCTGAAAGTCTTCTGGGGTATCGTGTTTTCCTTATTCTTTGTGAAACAAAGTGAAAACGGCCACTGCCTTTACATACAAGGCTAAATGACTTCTAGAATTCAGCATCCATTTGTACCACAGTGATGGATATGACGCTTCCAGACTTTAATTCCTATTTAATCTCTTTATGGGATATTTCAAATAATGAATATGGCAGATTATGCATGAAAAGTGGGAAATAAATCTTTTTAAGGTTTAAAAACATGTGGTCTACAGGAAAGCACCAGGGAATAGTTTCAGTTTCATATTTTATGATACCGGGATTGTATACCTGATTTGTCATATTCTTAGTTCAGTCGCTCAAAGGGCCTGATCCAGCCAAGTCAGATGGAGGCTGTGTTTCTTCAGGACCTCGCAGGAAGTTCAGCATCTTTTTAGGGTTAGGCCTGGGGTCATAAACTTAACCATAAGTGAGAAGCCAGAGGCAAGAAACTTCTTCTAGGTTACAGAGCAGTAAAAATAATAAATGGGCGTGACATCCACTTTGCCTTACCCATGTGAGTAGTTCATCAGTGTGTGGTTTTTTTGGTTTGGTGGCTTTTTCTGGTGGAAATAGTGCTGAACGAAAAAGATCTGCCCCTTTATAAATAATACATGAGGCTACTCTCTAGGGCAATATCTTAAAGTAGTTTTGAAACACTTTTTGTGACAGCTTGATGTTTGTCCCACAAATTGGTTCACAATAGTTTTCTGTGGCAAAAACTCATCATCTGGTTCGGGGCAAAGTCAGCCAAGATATCAGCTGAAATTATGTGTTCATTCCAGGTTACGTCTCTGGGTTGATGCATGTTGGAAAGATTAGGCAGTCTATTTCTTATCTTATTCATTATATACCATCTTGTAATAACAATGGTATACAAATTAAATTTGTTTACAAAACTAGCTGATAATGCCCAAAGGCCCGTCCTAGTATTGAAACTCTACTGAAACTACATAAAGCTTTGAACTAAACTCCAATAACCAGAAAAAAGAAGGATGTGCTGTTAATAATTTTAAAAAAACCCAAACCCTCTAAAAAACAAACCACCAAACAAAACCCACAAAAAACCCCCAAACCAAACACATTCATGCAAAGTCTTTGGAAGCTTAATATCCAAAAGCTAATGCTCAAACTTTTTTTCCCTAGTGCTAGATGTATAGGTAAGCCTGCTGAGGCTAGTGTGCATATTCATCATAAGGATTCAGAACATATTTTTATTCCTTTGTATTTTTACCTATAAAGCTATAGGGCATGGTTTTATTGGAAGAGAGCTGTCTTTTGTAAGAAAGGAAATTCCTAATAGAAAGGCTTAAGCATCCAGACTGTGAAAAATCAAACTTGCTAATAAATAATGCTTCACTGGAGATGCATTATTTCAGAAGGCACAGCTCTCATAAAGGTGAACTGTATGAAGTATGAAAAACTCTTAAAGAACAATGACTTTTTTCAGCTGAGGAAGATACAGGAAGAGAGTAGCCCTTATTAATTCATCTTTTCCTTTCAAGTTTGAGGGGCCCATCCTTGTGTTGATATGTATGAGTAATTCCCATTAATGGTGATGGGAGTTACGCATGTGCACTGACAGAAGAATAGACCCCTTAGTGTTCAAAGCACATGAAATTTACATTTTTTCCATTGCTGTAATTGAGATGTTGACAAATTGGAGAATATTGATGAGCCTTTGTTTTAAGTATTTCTTGCCAAGTTTGCTTTATTTTTTCATGGTTTGAACAATGGTGTGGGTTCAGCAGCAATGAATAATAAGGGTAGAGTAAAGATAACTTTGTATTTCAATATTTTGATGTGCCAATATGAAATAAATTGTCTTAGGCAAATGGAATATGCTGTTTTAATCATTAGCTATGCATGAAAGAAAAATTGATGTTGACATCTTTGCTGTAAAATCGTTGTAATGGGGCCTTCCTTACAATTCATTTTTGTAAAATTCATTTTGTACATTTTGCAGCAATTGAACAATCCCTGCACTGTGAATAGGCAGAATTCCCAGAAATACTGAGACAGTTGGCCCAGTAACTGCTGAGCTCACACTGCACACCACATGCACATTAACCATAATGATGCCAGAACCAGCTTAGCTAAATATAGTCACATTTTACTATCCTCCTATCCTTTCTTTTCTTTCCATTTATTGCATGAACAAATACATCTTTTTGCAGTTTTTGTTTGATTGCGGGAGTCGGGGAACACTTATGTCCCGTCCCACTATTCAATAAGTAGCATTAAAATTTCATGGTGAAGCGAAGATTCACTATACAGTTTACTAATAATCAGGCTGGTGGCAACTGCAGATTCCTCACCATTTATTAAATTAAAGATTGGGGGTCTCTGTGTGTGTAAATTATTATACTGTATTTAAGATGCTCAACTCACTCTTAGTTTTTAATCCATGTAGGGTTTTTTTATATTTAGATGTTGATAAAAATCTATATCTGCATTAGAAAACATTTACTTCCATATTTGAAGTATGTTGTGCTGAGATTTCAAATGCAGCCTAGGAAAACTCTGTCAATGGAATGTTTTCATAGTGGCAGTAATCTCTTTAAAATAACCCTAAATACAATATGACAGATGCCATCTGGAATAATCTTTTGCTAGTTGCTTTCAACTTTTATTTTTTCCTACAGCTAAGTTCATCTAAAACTGGTCACTTACTGTTATGGTAAACAAGTGAACTCTTTCCTCCCTTTTATACGTGAATGTTCAGAGAAAAGAGCCAGACAATTTTACTGAAGAGGTTGTTACTGTTGAGAGGTTTGCCTCTGACTTCATGTTTCTGGATGGTTTAAACACATGTATGTGTATATCTGTGTGTATATATTTATATATTTGTATTTCAAAATGAAAAAAGTAGGATTCCCCCTTAGGCCATTCTTTCCATCTCAGATCCTACTTAGCCTAACCCAATTTGCCTCCAAATGTTAGATAACATCCCATTTTCTAAATTATAATTGCATGTTTGTTACAATATTAATGGTTTCATAATGCAACACATTCAAACATACAGTAGCAAGTGCTTAAATGTCTTCCTGTGTTGTTACAGACTGACTAATTTCTTCCTATATATGCCAACTTATTTGAAAGATCTAGTGTTGGAATTTCTGGGTTTCTTTTTTTTTTTTTTTTTTAACTTAGTCGTGTAAAGGGATGTCTCCTGATGCCTGTTAGAGTTTAATTTAGAGTAGTAATTAAACTTGAATACTGCCTCATAAACAAAAGATAAACAATAAACCAGCCACGCTCCCTGCTGTTTCATAGCTTTCTTTCCCAGATGTTTTAGCCTGATAATTTTTACATAGTGAACTACCTAGCACGGAGTGCTATGGACAGAGGTCAAAGCCTGGTTCTTTGTAATGGGTTTTTAAAAACTTTTTGTTAATTAAATACTACAGAATTTTCCTTTGTGTAGCTGATAAAATTGTCAGATACTGAAGGACACTCATTTATTGACTTTTTAATTCTCTCCCTCTTGTTTAACAAGATGGCAGTAATTTAAGAACACCTCGCTAACTTTCTTTTAACTGTTGATGACCAAGGGATGTCGCGATTTCTTAATATTAGGGTGCCCGGACAGTACATTAGAATCTTCCACGTCGTCCTTAAAACCCAGTAAAAAATAAAAAAAGCCCTTGCAGGAGCCGCTCTCCCCACGTTGATCCTAAGCGACCAAGGAAACGTTCGGAGCGGAGGGCTGCTCCTGGGTCTGCCGGAGAGTTGCGTGTCCATCTCTGGAGCGCTCCTCTGTCAGCCATGATCTTTCTAATTGCCAGGTAGCGGTAGGCCGTTCAGCTGCAGAAGCCATGTTATTTTCACTGGGTGGGGTAATTACTGAAAGCTGAGAATAGCTGCACTAAAGACACAGGGATACTTTCATGATCCCATTAGCATAAGAGAGGGTAAATTATTCATGCCAAGTGAGGATTCTATGGGGAAAAGTATAGTTAATGCACATAGTTTTTAAATGTATCCCTTTCTGCTCTGAGACTAAATTCTTGTTGGATTCAGTTCTCAGACATTTACGGGAAAGCTCTAGTGGCATGTTAGACGCAGTTCATCTCTCTCTGTTTGCAGCGCTCTCAATAGAGACCATCTGGCAAAGATCCAAAAGGTGATTAAACAAAATGATCAGCTCTTGTTGCTGTGTTACATGTCCAATACTCTGGATTAAAAAACATGACCCACAACAGTCAGCTAACATAATTTTTTTTTTTTCCCCTCTTTCCTCTTCCCCTGTAAGAATTCAGATGGTCCACAAATGTCTATGCCATCTTTGTGTCCTTATGGCCCATAATCATGAACAGGTTGTGCAAATGGCTCTTTCTGTAACACGGTCTGTTCCAGCAGCATAGAAACATTTCATATTAATTGGGTCAGTCTAATGTTCATAATGACATGGGGAAAAATTACCCAAATGTGTTCTTATAGTAAACACTTAAAATGTGCCTTTCTCCTATTAGAAAGTGAGATTTGACATTGGGCTCATGTGGCTGATTTATTTTTTAAGACGGAAGAAAATCAAAGCATGACACTGTCATCTGCTGAAAATAGTTTAAAGCCCCTTCTAACCAAACAAAAAAAAAAAAGGGGGGGGGGGGGGAATGAGCTGTAGTTTAACACCACAATCAGGGATGAATTTACAGTGCTATTCAGAAGAGTACTCCCTTATCATAAACAAGCTGATAATCACACTGAATCTAACTCCCAATTAGCTCTTTCTTTGCTCACAGAGATCAGCATACATGTCCTCCTTAAGCCGTGATATGTTGCCGTTGAGTCAGACAGAACATTTGTATACCTTATGTCATATTCAGAATTTAAGGATTAACGCTATATATTTACCAGAAAACCCAGCTAATCAGCAAGGTAATTTTTCAAACCAATCACTTCAATGCCTGAGTTAAGGTAAAAATGCCAAGACTGTGAATAGGGGACATATGTATCTTATCTTTTTGGGGTTGCACCAAATGCCAAGTACTAGCGTAAATTCAACAGAAACCAGACATTGTTGGAAAGTAATTAAAGAAATATTGAAATTAAACCTACCATATGAGTGAAATATTTGTAGGCCCGCTTTGTTGCATGCATAACAATTTGCATGGAATCGAACAGTGTTTCTTTCTCTCTTACTTCTTGAGTTGTACTTTGTTAAATACAAGAGAGGAATCACCTCTGTGTATTCAGCCATAGGGTCAGAGGGATCTCCTTCATGCTGAGGATGTTTACAGACCAAAATCAGCGGGTTTACTTAGAGGAGAAATTTATTAAAAAAAAAACAAACAACAAACCAACAACCAAGAAAACCCACCCCAAACCCCTTAAAGCCTCCAACCCTATGCCATGAAAAATCAAATTCCACTTTTGCAAGCTTGAAAGATCCGCTGAGGCTGTCAGCTCTGCTTACTGCGCCAGGTGAAAGCAGCAGGTAAAAGGCACCGACGTGTCCCGAGTGCTCGGGGAGGGGAGGCCAGGCTCCCCGAGCGTCAGTGCAGCCTGGCAGATGAAAGGGACCCACATAGCCTTGGGGGGCTTAAGGCTATTACAGGGCAACTCATGCTCTGTTATCATGCTGATTTTCGATTGATTTTTGGCTGTACAGTACTTGTTGAAGGTCCTCTAGAGCATCAAACACTGCATTATGGCACTACGCATTGTAATACCTTGTGGGCCTTTTGTCTTATTGTCTTTACTTCGCCTGAGAAGAGGAGTGCTAACCACTCCGTGATTGCTCCAGCTTCTGAGCAGCTTTTAAGTCTGGGGAAGTAGGACAGGTGAAGGAAATTTGACAGCGGCCTTTAGTGGGCTCTTAATGATGTGGTTGGTGCGTTTGTTTGTCGTTCTGAATTTTCAAACCAATCTGGTTTTGCATTACTGTAAAACATTGCTTTTAATTTATAAATTACTTCTAATTTAAGGGACCGATCGCAGGATACTAATAAATCCAGGTCTGGGATCTAAATAGGCTTCCTTCTTTCTCAAACTTCTTGTATGAGTCCTTTAACTAACTTGTACTAGAGATTGTTAAAGTTAGAGCTGAGGCTGCAAGAAGCTTTTTATAGGCTGAAGTGAATAATTTCTCCTGTTTTCTACCTTCTCCTTTCTTCACTTAATCTATTGTATCACTCAGGTTTTTCATTCACTAAAAAAATCAAGCCACTTACACATAGGTGTAAGTCTTGATAAGCCGAGGATTTATAAAATCCGATGAGTGCCTATATATTTAGGATATCATCTTCAAATAAATGCTTACGATTTTAACCAGTGATTTCTATTGGCTTGTGTAAATCTTTGTGCGTGCAGTAGATGTGAATGAATATTTAAAAATGCTTACAGGAATAAAGATGTACATGTGAAAACACATGTAGAAACCTAGACTTGCAACTTTCTAGTGTTATGTGAACTATAAGAAAGCAGTATAGTCGTAAGGATAGGATGATAGCAGGAAACAGTGCTGGTCACCCTAACCGCCCTGCTAGCTGCAGGCACGATCCAAATAACAAGTATGGTCACTGGAAAGACATCTGTTATTTCGGCGGCCTGCCTGTAGCTCCTCAGTTTGTTGCCGTGGGGTAAGGATACGGCTGCCTACTCAGGAGGAACTAGGACCTGGTGTAAGTTACGTGGCCTCTCTGACGTGCGTTCTTCCCCGTCTGTACAATGGGCACGAGAGTACTTAGATGTTACATGACTGTTATAAAATGGTCATCTGTTGTCAGTGGACTGCTCTGATATTCCAGGAATGCGGGGTTATGTAGAACATTCAAGTGCGTTCTTGTATTGGCCTCCCTGAATTTCATAAAAGCAGCAGTGGATATACTGCATCTGTAAATTGTATTGCTTATTTGGACACTTTCTCTTTTTTCAACAAAGGTGAAAAAAGGTGAATGAAATAGTCTTGATCTTTAACTTTGTATTGTTTCTAATTAATAGGGCTTATAAAGTGAGCAATAAAAGATGACATGGATCACATCACTGGTTCTTTAGTGATATTTGCATGAAGATGAGAAGTCTAAAGTGATGTTTCCAATGTTTAAAAAAATATTGTATCACTATATATATATATATATATATTCCTTGTTTAGTGTTTGGGGGTTTTGGGTGGGGTTTTTTTGTTTGGTTTTTTTCCTCTCCCTCTGAACAAGCATAGTAAACGTAGACCAAGGAAAACTCGATTCTGTGTTCATATTTAGGTCTTAGGGATCCAAGGGTAACGTTGGCTTAGGATAAGATTGTGCAATGCATTCTTTTTTTTTTTCTTTTTTTTTTCTCCCCCCCCGGATTTCCGTAGTACTCTAGAGCTATAGATCAGGTTGTGATGTTTAGTGACCGTGCACATCGGTAGTTCTGTCTTTTAAACACGGACATTGTTTTTTCTCATCCTGGCATGAGAAGATCTAGCATACCCCCTGCTCTGCTGCCTAAGAGTTGTCAGCATGTACACAGGCAGTGGTGGCTAAGAATGATGGCTTAGGGCATCAGAACTGGCAGCAGTATCAGGAACAGCCTGCTTCATATTTAGAGTTTTTTTGTTAACTACGAAATACAGAGTATCCATTTTGCTGGGCGGGGGGGGGGGGGGGAAGAGAATTTATAACCTTTAGTGTAACTTTTTTACTGTTGTTTATTACTGCTTGTAATATTAATAAACATACCGATCTAGATTTAGTAACTTGGGTTTCTACAGAACTTGGAATAACATTTTAAAATGTACCAACTAGGTGTCTGGATCACAGTTATAGTATTTGTGAAAGATCTGTCTTTTCTTTATGGGTCAGTGGTGGACTGTGCAGAGAAGGTTTGAAGGAAGGGGGTGGGAATCAGTTAAAAGCAGTTGCCCCTCCTTGTAGGAGAGGAGAGGAAGACACTGTCCACAGAAGAGCCTGACCCTTCTTGTGTGGAATCAGTGGCAATAACAGGGGCACTGCTGCTTTCAGATATGCAAAGTTTGGGTCAAACACATCCAAATAAATGAAAGCAAAGCATTATTCTCTTATCTTAAAAAAACAAACACACACACAAAACCCCTCTATTCATTTTTTTGAAAATTCCGATAGAAACTACTGCCATTAAGACATGTGGGAGCTACAAAAAGGCAACCATAAAGGTCTAATACTTCCTAATATTTCTGAACAGTTTCATCATACCTTACCTTTTAGAGGACAAATAATAATAAACACCAGCTTTTTTTTTTATTTGCACAGGAATGTTTGGAATAATTTTTTTCCTCTGCTGGTTTTTAAACGTTAAAGTGAGCTTCAGAGAAAAATAAATTTGTGCTTTCAGTTCATTTCTTGAAATACAAACACTTTTTGAAATCTGTTGGAGAGAATAAATTTATGCAGTAAACTCAAAATTACCTTTAAGGAATTTGACTGCTGCTGTTTGACTTTACTCAATATAGTAATTCACCTTGTGTGCAGGTATGTGTGGAGTTGGAGGAAGTAAATGATTCTTCGTTTCCTACTGTTACATACGGGTGACTTGTAAGTGACAGCCCCAAAGCTTGGCTGTGTTTGGGTTATTTGTGAAGCCATCTTTACCCCAAGGTGAGGAGCAAACGGGGGAACTGATCTGGTGGCAGAGTTGGCACGATGGCCCTGGTGCCCCTATTCCTACCTACAGCCAGGGTAGCCAGCACAGGAAAGAGCAAGACAAAGTGGTTTCCCCATGCTCCACTGACTTCCCAGCTGCTCCGAGTCTGAAGTCCATTGCTAACTCCAGATGCTCGAACTTGCACTGAGTGCTAGCCTACACTGCTGGCCGCATAACTTGTGGAAAGAGCTCAGATTATTTTATGGATGGTTACCTTTGTACACCCTTGGCACTATACATTCCTCATGCACAGTCTAGGATTGGGGTCTTCTACTTTCTTGTGTAAACAGAGCATTTGCTATAACTGACAAGGTTTGGTGGTGCAGCCATGAAAGTGCGAGAGGGGAATTCAGCAAATTCTCTATTAAGATGTGATTTGTACCATGAAATTTTTTGACAACCCTGGCACTTAATTCTTAAATAAGTAAAGACCACTCTTTTTCCTTACAATCTTGCATTATGCCCACCAGCTTATTGTGGCTACACTTGTTTAAACAATTACATTTGTTTAAACTTTCCTTGGGCCTCTCCACATGAATCTGTAAGTTGGTCATACCTAGATTTAAGGTAGCCCCTGGTTGTAGAGAGTACAGCAGAAGTGAATATGACAAATACATGCATAGAATTTTATTGCAGGACTTGGTGCTAAGGTTTTAAATTATTTACGAGCGTGAAATTCACATGAACTCCCTGTCTAATTTTACACTCCTGCCTAAAGAGGATGGAACATCGCTTAAATAGCACAAATCAGAATTTTTCAGCTTGGAGCTTCCTTCCTAATTCCTCCCACCTCAGATTTACCACTTACTGACGGTTCTCTATTTCGTGGTACTCCTGACCCCGTACATCTGTTAAAGGGGATAGTTCAGGATGAACACAGCCTCCTACTCAGTAGGACCGCAGTGTTCTCTTAGCTCCTACTAGATGCTTGAACAAGCAGAGGGCTTAAGTGAAATCCTTTAGCTGAGCCAAAATCTGTTCTTATTTAGGGACTAATCCAAAGCCTGTTAAATCAACAGAAAGATTTTGGTTGACATCAGTGAGCTTTGGATCAGGCCCTTCCTTGCTAATACATCTGAAATCAATGGAGCTACGCTGGGCTTCTGCCAGTTAAAAAAAAGGGAGAGGGATTGTCCTTCTGCTTTATTTGTGCAGTACCTAACCCACTGAGGTCCTGGTGCTCAAACAGTGCTCCCAAGTGCTGCATTGAGACAAGAGTAATTTTGACTTGATTACACTGCTTGGTGTTCATGGACTCCCATTCAGCTGGGTGCATAATCCCGATGTTTAAAACAACCACGTATGCTATGCACCCACCTCGTGTCCAAGCATTATTTTGGTCTTCTAAAGTTTCATATCAAGAAATTCTTTGTGAAAAGTAAAAAGGGAGGGTGACAGTTTTTATATTGGGAAATTTTTATTTTTTCATATTTCTGTGCTATCAGACTGTAAAGAAAGCTGTTTTGAATGAAGACTACTCAGTCCATAGAACATGTAAAACCCAATGAATGTAACTTACTGTCAGCTCACTGCCTTGAGAAAATTATCAAAGCCCCATGTCCTCCCTGCAGTCAAAAGGCTGTCACCTTTTCATTATTTCTTCATTACTGCCTTTTATTTTTATTTCGCAGTGTTAAACTGAAGTCCAAATTATAATTTGCCACTTGTTAAGGATTTTAGTGTAATAATGAGCATTATGGAGATGTCAAATATTTTTAGGCCAGAAATGGCAAAGGATGAAAAGTCCCTATGTGTACCTCAGCATAGACCTTCCATTTTCAGAAGTACCTATGACATTGTCCTGGTTTTGGCAGGAACAGAGTTAAATTTTCTTCGTAGCAGCTGTTGTAGTGCTGTGCTTTGGATTTAGGATGAGAATAATGTTGACAACACACTCACATTTTAGTTGTTGCCAAGCAGTCAAAGACTCTTCAGCTTCTCATACTGCCCTGCCAACGAGAAGGGGAGTGCCCAAGAAGCTGGGAGGGGACACAGCCAGGACAGCTGACCCAAACTGGCCAAAGGGATATTCCATACCATGTGACATCATGCTCTGTATATAACTGGGGGGTTGGCCGGGAGGTGGCGTGGCTCAGGAACCAGCTGAGCATCGACTCCAGGTAGTGAGAAATTGTGCTGTGCATCACTTGTTTTGTATATTCTATTATTATTATTCTTCTCTTCCTTTTCTGTCCTATTAAACTGTGTTTATCTCAGCCCATGAGTTTTACCCTTTTTGTTTTGATTGTCTCCCCCATCCCACTTGGGAGAAGGGAGAGTGAGTGAAGGGCTGTCTGGTTGTTTTAGCTGCGGTGGGTTAAACCACGACAGCCAGCCAAAGTAGGACCTCAGTCTGGCAAAGACTTACACATTGCTTAACTCTGTATATTGCAAGTCCTGATACTGAAATAGAGAGGTCCACAGTAGGGTTAATATTGACCACCTCAGCCTGTGTAGGATTTGTTTTCAATTGACACTTTCATTCTAGTCCTAAACTACCAATATTTTCCTTAAAAAGAAAGCTGGTAAGTTTTGTTTGTTTTAACTTATTAGACTTTTGATTAGATTTCATGTGCTTCTCAGACCATGCACTTAAGATTCATTTTGTGTATTCAGATACTTAATATGTTTTGTGCAAAACATCTGTCACCATGTGAAAGTGTATTTGAGTAAAAAGAAATTCCTGGTTAGTTACATTTTTTGTGTGTGTGTGTGTGTGTTAAATTTAGAAATATCTTTCTAGATGAGAAGCATTAGAAATAATTAATGCTTTTTTTAAAAAATAGCCTTATTTTTCCTTCAACAGTGTTTATCTATTTTGTGTAAAATGGCAGATTCCATAAGTTTAAAGTATTACAAAATTAAATTTTCATTTAGAGGCTACCAACATGCTTAAAGTATATAGATGCCTCTTATTTTAGGGAAACAGGGATAGGCTGATCTGTGATCTCAGCTGACTTACTTACAATTTTGGGTTTTCTGCCCTTTTCATGTGCAAGGATTTAAGAAGAGAAAGATGACTGCAATACTCGTACTTCACTCCAAGGGAGAGTAACAATGCAGTTTTCCAGTTAAAAAAGACAGTTTTTCAGTTTTTCCAGTTAAACGAAGACTGTCTTATTAGTCTTGAATATTTCTTAGATTTTAATTACTTACAGATCTTACTGTTGTCTTTCGGGGTGTTGAAGGGACCATATTGGAACTTCACAAACTTACCTTAGTGACCCAAGTCAGACACAGTTGATAGCTAACCACTATAGATGGGCCTGTTCTCTTCTTTCTGGTTGTTTTTGTCTGTTTCAGAATAATTCAATTCATCCTACCTTATCCAGTTCTAGAAAATCTTCTATAGTGCATAGCTGCAATGATAGATGAAACACTTTCATTTAGCTGGGAATTGGTTATCCTAATTATTTCCCTGAATTAGATCTTACTAGCAGTTCATATTCCCAGCTTTGAGCAAAGTTTGGCATAAAGTTCTATCTATGAGCAACATTTTATGAAAGAAGGGCTTTATTTTATTTTTTTTTTTTTTTAAAAAAGGTCTTTCACTCATTCTATTAATCTATAACTCAGGCTTAACTACAGATTTGCCCCTTTTTTGTTGTTCCGTTTTCTCTTCTGAATCTGAACTTGGGCAGGAATATGTTTCATATCGTCAGGCCTTTCTAATCTAGTAATTCATCAGTGACATTTAGGGTTTGGTTTCAAACCCCTCTCTGCTTTCTTGTAAACTAATCCTACAGTCCTAGGACCACCAAAGAGAATGTCATTTTAGCTAGAAGTCCGCACAGAATTCAGGTTTACTGTATGCCAATTAACCCTCCTTTAAGCTCTTCCAAATGGCTATCAATCTGGTTTGTTTAAAAGAAATAAGCTGTCCTTTTATTTTAGAACTAGTAAAGAATTTTACATCTTTCTAAAGCAATTTTCTGCATTCTTACAGACTTCATTGATGTGAATGTAAAGTACACAACAGGTCAAATTCTGACTTCAGTGGGAGTTGATGGGAGCACAGACTGTATATTTGAAAGCAGAATTGATTCAATCTTGGTGTGCCTGTGCAGCAAAAAAATCTTATCTCTATATAATTTGTCTTCATATAATCAGAGAATATAGATTTGAGTTTTGTTTCTCCTGTTATTTTCTATGACCACCTTACATGAGCTCAGAGGAGCTGCTTATGTTCTTAGTAGGGGTGTGTGTGTGTATACTTTTTTTCCTTGTTTATTCACATATAAACATTTTACATGCTTCCTTAGAGAATTTCCTTGTAAGGTTCAGTTGTTCTTAAGAAACTGAGAACTTGTCTAGCGCATAATTTGTAAACTATGCAGAGAGCACTCTCCAGCTGAGGCAAACCCTAGAACAGTTCACTTGGACCTGTTTTGCTTGCCACTGTAGTACGCTTGGACGTAAGAGTCCTAGTTTGAACCGTGGCTGTGACGAGCAGGATATACCCATGCACAGCCAGATGTCCGATGGAGCATCCATGTATTGGTCTTCTGTTCCAGTCTTCCATCAAACAGCTGTTTGTTATAGCATGATTCATTTTATTTTAGATCATTTGAGAAGGATATTGCTTCTGAACGCACAAAAAACCCCCACGTAACGCCCTCTGCTCTTCTGCCTTCTCCACGCTGATTAGCTGGTCTTGAGTTGTCTGTCTTAATTCATGGGATCAGGGTGTAACTTGTATGAAAGAAATGAGATTACTGCATCCGAAAGAAAAAGCAGAATGTTAGTTACACAGTGGGCAGGAGTGGTTCTATTAAATTCATTTTTTAACTTGTGTGCTTCGCCTTAAAACTGTGTAAAAGCTATGTTCCACACTTTCAGAAGAAAGACTTCATTTGCACCAGGTTTCTTATGTTTTAAATAACTGATTTGGTAGCCTTGATCTACTCAAATGTTACTTTCTTACTACCTTTCTGTACCAGTCCTTTAAACAACTCATTAGGAAATTCTTACCTTATTTTTAGACTGTTATAGGTAGAAAACATTGACATTTAAAAAAAAAAAAGTTTTTCGAAGTGGTTTAGGCCTTTAACATAGCATTAGAATATTTCCTTTTGTAAATCATCTCTCATATATTAAAAAGCAACTGTCAGTTGGTTTCCTTCCTGTCTTGTATGTATTTGAGGTTATAACAATAGAAGTTCTAAGCTTAGCTTTTTTTTTTCCCCCACCTCCTCCCCCCCACCTTTTTTTTTTTTTCCCCCCTTTAAGTTGATGACTTTGAGGGGTAGTCTTTCTCTTAGTTACACGTTAAGTATCCATGAAGGTAGAGGTTTTTGGTAGTGTTTTTCTTGGGCCTTTTTTTGTTTGCTTTTTTTTCTTTTTTTTTTTTTTTTTTCCCTAGTATGGCAGAGAATAGTAGGATATAACTGGGGAGGATTAAACCTTTTAAAAGTAGATTTTGTAAAATGTAGGGCATGGACAAAGGTTTGTCAGGTTTTGCTTGAACCAGCCCACATCTGTTATAAGAAACAGTAGATCTGCAGACAGGCTATGGCTTTTGTCACATCCAGGGGAATCCACTGAATCTTGGCCTTCATTTAGGATTCCCTCCTGATGAGCAAATTCCCATGACCGCTTTTGAAGCTTTAAAAGCTTTGGTTTTGTTTTAAAAGGCCTCTGAGCATAGGCAATGTTTTCATAAGCATTTAGAAACAAAAAACCTGAGCTTTTAAACCTTCAAACATCGCTGCGGGGATTCACTTCGCTTCTCAGCAGACCAAGTCTGAGATAACACCTGCAAGAAGTGTGTATCTGTGCGTGTGGATTTTGTGAAAATTGTGATGCACCATCTCAACTGACCCACAAATGTGACAGCAGTGTGTGTGCGTGTAAATCTTATTGTTGGGTTTCGCTGGTATTCATTTTTAAGAGCAAACTATTATTTTGGTTCTGCGGAACGACTGATGTGGGTAAGCCTATTTTGGTTTTAGATTGTTTTCATTTCTTTTCCCTGTACGTCCTCTGATGCAAACGCTTCTTCAGAAGAACCGACTGAGTGGAAGTCCCCGATTATGTTTCATCATCTAAAGGGTATTGGTTTGTTTTGTGGTTTGGTTTTTTTTTTTCTTTTCTTCAGCCTTACTTTTTTCTTCTACAGTTAACATCGGTTGCACAATAAAAGGTAGTTTTCTGTAAGTAGATGGGTCATACCATCTGCAAAGCCAGGTCTGTGATTACTAGATGAGAAATAGTGTACAATAGAAATGAGTGGACAAATTGTCAGAATGGTGAAATAACAGAAATTCTCATTGGGCTCCTTTTCAATTCCATCTCTCTGCATCTTAAACACTTGAGGCGAAATTTGGCCATGTTGTAGGGGGAAGGGTAAGAGGATTTTCAGAATTAAGGATAAATACTGAATGAATACATTAACAGTACTTTTCTCCTCTCCTGTCTTGTTCTCAAAACACCTGTTAAACAAATAAGCACATATTTTGGGATTGATGATACTAACTGGCAAACTTGGCACCAAATAACCTGCTGAAACTAAAATGATGCAGAACATGTGCTTAACTTAACAGTCCATAACCCTGTTTTTAGAACATTGAAATACCTACCCTGAGGAAAGCTCATAAAATGAAGGTCTTTAAAGTTCATAGATTAGACCAATGAAGCTGCAGCCGTTTTAAAGAATGTGTATCTTCATTGACTGCTATTAATTCAAGATGGCCAAGTGTATGAAATATGAGACATGAAAGCACCGAAGAAATTTTTTTTTTTTTTTTTTTAAAGTGTGCTTTCCATAGGTTCAGTGGCTATAGGAATGAGCAGAAGAGGGATGCTTGGAGAGGCAAACATTCTGCGTTTGGGAGGATTACATATTGCAGGCAGATCTCAAAGAATCTCTGCTTGGTTTCTATGGGTATTTGATTGAGCTTTTTACAACATATAATGCTTAATTCTTTTAGAAATTCCCAGTGCCCTTAAGATTCTATTGCTTGGGATTACGCTGAGTAATTTGGCATATCTCTAATCATGTTTCCCCATGTGTAACATTCCAGCCACGTCTGTCTTACTTTACTGTTAAATATATAATTTATAAATAGATAACAATCCTGGTAAGCTTGTTTGAATCCATTCTAGACTGAAATAACTTGTTTTGTATTTTGTGTGATAGCTTCGAGCTGCTTTAGAGTAACTGTCCTCAACAAAGAAGAAATCTTTGTTATGTTACTCATCTGGAGGCACTGGAAATTAAATAGCTGAGCTACTGTAGCAACTAGGACCTATTATTTCTGGAGTGTTCCTGGAGAAATAAACTTTTTGCACCCGGCACACCTGAATTCACAATAAATACATGAACACACATAACTTTTCTTTTTGCACTTGCTGCTTGTTTGTTACTTTTAGATGGAAGAAATTGGAATAGGCTATATTGAGCCGAACAGAATTTTCTTCACTGAATTTTTCTGGCTGTGTAA